>NC_092336.1:561900000-566735000 GCF_046630445.1 Rutidosis leptorrhynchoides | reverse complement strand
AGAAATAATAATGATAATAATACAAATATTAATAATATTACTACTATTAACAATATTAATAAGAGTAATAATAATGATAACAATAATAAGTTTAATAATAATAATGATAATAATACTTATTATTAATGATACAAATATAATTAGTTATAATAATATTGATTTTACATTTCATTACTTATGTAATACTTATATTTATTTTAATGAAAGTAATACTAGTATAGCAATTATATTTTTAAATTGTAAATAAATTTAATATGTAGAAATTATATCTTATTAACTATGTAATTTTTAATAATTATATTATATATCTTATGATAACATTTATTAGATATTGAATATTTATATATATAATACAATATAATAATAATAAAAATCATATGTATACATATAGATTCATAACAGTATCATGTACATGATTATATATATATATATATATATATATTCATTTTAATTGTACTTAATTATTCTTTTTATTATTTTTCATTTTTAAATTCAAATTAATTAAAATGTATTTTATTTATGCAAAGTATTATATAAACTCTTATATTTATATAAATATATTTACATATTTATTTATAGACAATAGTTCGTGAATCATCGAGAGTATTCAATGGTTAAATGAATATTTTAAAACAGTTCCAAAAATATTGAGACTCGACATTACTGACTTTGCTTATCGTGTCGGAATCATAGTAAAATTAAGTTTAAATTTGGTCGGAAATTTTCGGGTTGTCACATCAACCTGCTATGGTTTCATATTGAACTGTATTTTATGAAACTAAACAGAAAAAGTATAGGTTTATAGTCAAAAATACAGTTTACAAGTCGTTTTTGTAGAGGTAGTCATTTCAGTCAAAAAAATGACGTCTTGATGACCATTTTGAAAAACATATTTCCACTTTGAGTTTAACCATGATTTTTGGATTTAGTTTCATGTTCGTAAGAAAAATCATTTTCCCATAAGAACAACTTTTAAATCAAAGTTTATCATAGTTTTTAATTATCTAACCCAAAACAGCCCCCGGTTTTACTATGACGGCGTATGTCCGATTTTACGGTGTTCTTCGTGTTTCCAGGTTTTAAATCATTAAGTTAGCAAATAATATAGATATAGAACATGTGTTTAGTTGATTTTAAAAGTCAAGTTAGAAGGGTTAACTTTGTTTGCTAACAAGTTTAGAATTAACTAAACTATGTTCTAGTGATTACAAGTTTAAATTTTCGAATATATATGAATCGAATGATGTTATGAACATCATTACTACCTCAAGTATAGTAGGTAAACATACTGGAAATGACAAGAAATGATCTAGAGCTTGAAAGGATCTTGGATGACTTGAAAGTTCTTGAAGTAGAATCATGACACGAAAACAAGTTCAAGTGAGTTTACTACTCGAATTAAGATTGTTATAGTTATAGAAATTGAATCAAAGTTTGAATATGAGTATTACCTTGAATTAGAAAGATAACCTGCTGTAAATAACAAAGATTTCTTGAGATTGGATAATCACTCGAAATGGATTTGCAAGATTGGAAGTAAGCTAGTAAACTTGAAAGTGTTCTTGATGTGTTCTTTAGTTGTTGTTTTGTAAGTTAGTTTATGTATGGATTTATGAGCTAGATTGATGTAGATTCTGATGAAGATGATGAAGAACACTTAGAACATCAAGAGAGAATTTGTGAGAGATGTGTTTGATGCAGAAAAGTTGGAATGAAAATATGTTTGTGGTGGGTGAAAGAAAACGTGAATATGGAGTCAAGATATAGGCTCCATTAGTTTGATTTTTAGTCTAATTATTCATGCTAGTTGTCAAATGATGGTTTCTACATGTTTGATGACTCAATAAGGCTACTAAGGAGCTGATCATTGAGTGTATATACCAATAGTATATACGTCTAGAGGCTGGGTATTGTACGAGCACGAATACGGATTGAATACGAGTAAATAGTGTTTACTGTAGTAAATAGTGTTCATTGTAGCAAATAGTATTTTACTGTAGAAAATAGTTTTTACTGCAGAAAATAGTATTTTACTGTAGCAAAGCGAAAATTTACTGCAGCAAATAGTATTTTACTGTAGCAAATAGTGTATTACTGTAGCAAATAGTGTTTTACTTGTACATCTTTGATTTTATTGTATTTCTTCTTATATATATATATATATATATATATATATATATATATATATATATATATATATATATATAACTTACATCATAAAAAAAATAAAATGATTATATAATCATCACAAGTTATGACGTTCTTGAATCATCAGGCAAACGGGGTGGTCAATTGTCTACATAAACTCATTTCAATTAATCAAGTCTTAACAAGTTTAATTACTTAACATGTTGGAAACATTTAATCATGTAAATATAGTTTTCATTTAATATATAAACATGGAAAAGTTCGGGTCACTACAGTTAACACGTAAAAACTAAAAAAAATAATTATAGTAAATATATTTGAATTCTATGATGAATATGGAAAGTAAATTTCAACCTATACAAAAATTTAATTGAGTCAGTTTTTAATTGAGAAATTAACACATGTGTAAATTTAATTCAGATTAATTTTCTTGTTGTTTCCAAGTCTTTCAAGATCACCATAAGATTCGAATCTAAGACATCAGGGGTTCAACCATTGGCCTACTTTGAGATGGTTGGTTGCAAATTAAGGGTGAATTTATATAACAATAGTATATAAGTACATATGAGAGTGAAATTAGTTGAAAATTAATACACCGTCTTTGTTACATTTAGTATGGTTATTAAATAATGTATTGTTTAAGTTGGAATATGATAGTACAAATAATACGTAATATAAATAATTTATGATTTAGAGCCCTTGCGTTGCATGGACGTTAAAAATACAACTAATAGACTGGTTATGACTAATTATTAATAATGTGTCGTTTAAGTTAAAGAATAATATTAATATTACAAATAATATGTAACGACCCAGATTTTTCCGACTACTTGATTATACTATTTACATGATTTAATAATTTCAACTTGATAAGCAATGAATTTTAATAAGTCTTGAACCTCCGGAAAGAGTTTTACACAAGCTTTTAGTCACCTTTTTATTCCGACGATTCACGAACGTCATAACTTGATTTAATTGTTTAATTGTTTAATTATTGTGTATATATATGGATTTATATATATTTAACTTGAAAATATGATAATTAAATATCTCATTAAGTATATTAACAAAGTATTATATATATATTTTCATACTACTAATTTAAAGAGTTTTCAAACAATATATATATTACTATTTAAACGACGTAATTAACTTATGTTAAAATGTATTTACATATAATGTATTACGAGTGTAAATACATCCTTACAAGTATTGAATACACTTTATAATATACCAATACATATAAAGGATAGATATACTAGTATTTCCGTTCAATTTCCTCAAAGAATTCTACTCGCATTCATATGGTATTTTTACCCGTATTATACACAGCTTCTAGAAGTATTTACTATTGGTATATACCAATAGAAATCTGCAATTATTTGTGTAATTTGTCATCCATGACCTAATCAATTTAATATGTCATTCATGACATATTACATTTTAACTTATCTTAGATATTTTCACTAAAAACTAAATTTTTAAGCCTATAAATAAGCACCATTTCTAACTCATTTTTACACATTCATTTTCCAAATTTTACTTCCAATTCTCACACACACTTGCAAGAACTCTCTCAAGTTTTGTTCTACTACTTCTTTCCAGCAACTTTACATTCTAAACTTGAGGTAAAAACTCTACTTCAACTCTTGTTCAATTCATATGTTTATAGCTATCTATATAAGAGTTTATAAACTAGAACATAGTTTAGTTTATTCTAAACTTGTTTGAAGAACTAATCTAATCTTTCTAACTTAACTCTAATAACAATTATTTATATGTATTATGATGTTATATTAAGTTAATATAAGAACTTATAACTTGTACATATGAAGAACACCTTGAAACTTAACATATATCGTTTAATCTCCATTCGGTAAAAAGCGGGCTGTTTTGGGTTGGGAATTAAAAACCTATTTTAGACTTTGAGTTCGAAGCTAAGACTTTGGACATATGTTAATATATGTAAATAAGACTTCCAGTATTTGTTTCATGATTTTAGACAAAGTGGAAGTATTTTATCAAAAATCATATATTGGGTGGGTGCTGGGATTCTTCCAAATCTGTCCACCGGCACAAAAAGAGGGTTAAACTCTGAATATTAATACATGGGCTGAACTTTTCGAATTGTTTTTGAAAAATTAACTTCTTAAGGAATCCATAGCAATTTTATTCACTTTAAACAGAGTTGTAATGAATATTTGGTGAGCAAAACAAAATCTGCTAAAATTAACGTTGTATGGACGAAATTTATATTGTAAAAACTATATTAACCATATCCTTGCTAACTTTTCCCATATCCTATATATATTTGGACATGTTATCATTAGTATAACAAAATATTATAATCTTAGTTAATTCCGAGATTGTATATATATATAATAATCTTGGTACATTCCATGACAATAAGTATACAATACGTTTTGATAAATCCTAAGACAATAAGTATACAATACGTTTTGATAAATTCTAAGACAATACGTATACAATACATCTCTGGGTTGATGTAAGGACAATACGTATACAATACATCGTGGGATAATTCTAAGATTATATATATACCGATTATTGGACTATTGGACATTTCAGACTATTTTGGACTACTAACAAAGGACTACTAACATAAAAATGTTAAAAATTAATATATAAGTATTCTATGAACTTGTTTTATTTTATTCACATGTCGTATTATTATCTGAATCATTATTATTGTTATAGGTTCGTGAATCCAAGGACGACGGCCATATTTTTGATAAGCTGAAAACTTATTATTAATATACTTTTACTACCGTGAGTATATAGTCCCATTTTTAAACTCTAAAAATATTTTGGGATAAGAATACATGCATTTTATGTTTTACACCATGGACACAAGTACTTAAAATATATTCTACGTTGAGTTGTACCACTTTACATATCTTCCATAATAGCTTGGTAACTAATATTTACATGTTGTAAGAACATGTAAGTGCGAATCCTATTGATAGATCTATCGGGTTTGACAACCCCAACCGGGCTAGTCGCTCTAGTATCGTAAATGGTTGCATAGTACTTCGTTTTTAATACACTTGGTACAGTGTAGGGAGATTTCATAATAAAGGGAATATGCCACATTAATGGTTAAGTATGGTTACCGAAGCGCTCAACAACTTATAGAATACTTTTATACACTTGCGAGTGTACATATATTTATAACTATGAAATCTTGTGGTCTATATTTATATCGATGCTAAACCTATATATCTCACCAACCTTTGTGTTGACTGTTTAAGCATGTTTATTCTCAGGTCCTTAAGAAAGTCTTCCGCTGTTGCATTATCTGAGCAAGCTGTGCATGGAGTCTCATGTTTTTGTTTCTATGAAGTGTTGCATTCAATAAAACCTTTGTCATGTATTATATTCAACTTTTATGTCACGTGTGTAGTATTAAGAAACCGATGTATTATGGGGATTATCTCTTAAATAATCGCCCACTTGTTTAAAACATGCATTATGTATAATAATGGTGTGCTTTTTATGAAACGAATGCAATAATTTCTAAAACGTATCATATAGAGGTCAAATACCTCGCTATGGGACCAATGAATAACGTACTGCGTTTATAGTGATATGAACGGGTCGTTTCATAATACGTGATCATTGTCAAATGTTACTAAAGTTTAGAGCCCGTAAGTTACATAGACGTTAAAAATACAATTAAAAAGGTAGTTATGATTATTAATTAGTTATAATATACTCCATATTGTTTAAGTCAAATTAAATATCAAATACGTGATCGTGATCGAATATTACTAAGGTTTAGAGCCGGTACAATATAATTAAAAGGCTAGTTATGATTAATTAATTATTATATACTCCAAAGTCAAATTATATAAAAATTTATGTACTCCATACGTTTTTAAATATATATGGCATGGATATATTTACCTCATCATATACTCCGTGCTTTTTTTATTATATTTATTGAATGTTAATAATCTCCATTATTAGGTGTTTTTAGTTATTTATGGGATCATAATTTCTATTGGAATCAAAATACTCCCCTTAGTTAATATGTAAAAACTAAAAAAAATAATTATAGTAAATATATTTGAATTCTATGATGAATATGGAAAGTAAATTTCAACCTATACAAAAATTTAATTGAGAAATATTATGTAATTCAGTTTAATTGAGAAATTGACACATGTGTAAATTTAATTCAGATTAATTGAGAGATTGACACGTAGGATTATTGTCACACGCTTTATAATAATGTATATATGTGTGTGTGTGTGTGTGTGTGTATATATATATATATATACACCATCCAATAATCAATTTAGAAAAATGAAAGAAAAAATTGATTCTAATTTGGATAACTCAACAGAAAAATTACATCCCAATTTCAACATCTTCGTCACCATCCTTGGCCTAAAAAAATATATTTATTTATCTAAGAAATTAGTAACACTGTGACATCTATACATGCCCTGTCCTATAATCTTCAGTAAACACATGTGAGTTAGAAATGTATCACCTTTTAATGCCCTCATACTTGAAAACAATCTATATAAAAATTAATAAACTTGGACAATGAGGTTTTTTGAGCAGTTTTTCTAATCATGCTAGAAATTACACGTGTTGACCCAACCCGTTTTGCCCGCTTATAAAACCCATTTGAGTCGCTCATCACTAAATAGGTACTCGTAGTTACACTTACCATTGTGACTACTCATTTAGAAGAAACATCGATTGTGGCTGAACTGTGGCTGATCGAATTTTTTCACTTACCATTGTGGCTGAACCGTTTTTGGCATCACAATGCAAGGTTATTGAAACAACACAATTTTTTTCACTTTCTCAACATCTGCAATCATATAATTACGTATATTAATATAAAAATTAATTATAAATATGTATTAGGGTGTCACAAATCTCTAATTGTAACAAACATGTATGAATAAATAGCATAACTATAAATAACAAAAAATGTGAAAATTTCATTACTGCTGAGCATGTCACAGTAATAAGAATGCTTAAAAGAAAAGAAATTAGGGTTTATATGTTTTTTAATCACCGTTTGTAGTTGGCCATGTCTTCGTGGTTTCTGGTATAAGCTAATTTAGAGAAGAGTGGAATTGTGCGAGCCCCAATTGCATATCCGCTTAGCATCTTATCTACGGGATTCGAATTATGCGAACCCTAATTGTATCGGGCTTAAAAAGGAACATGAATACATACATGCTGAGTAATCTTCAACTTTCGTAATCATGTTAGTGATTAATAATCAATCAATTTTTAAACTAAATCCGTAGTGAAAGGAACAAACAAATAAAATAGATTTTAATTTTTAGACCATACAACAATTATTTCATACCTGATTTACAATGGAGAGGTTTATAGGTGGAGAATATTACGATCGTTCTGAAGGAGACGAAGGCGCAGGCGGTACCTGTGGTTGCGGCATATGGGGTTACAGGAGGAGGAGATGGATGATGGTTCAAAGGAGATGAAGATCGTGAGTGTAAATAGGGCGGGTGAGAAACGTGTTTTGTGGAGCGGTTTTCTTTTTTTAAGGGTAGGGAAGTAATTAAGATGATTAATTGCTGCTAAAAATGCTAAATGACATCAACATAATTTAAATGGTCAAGATTAATCTAGAATTACCTAATATAAGGGCTAATATTTTTTTATGTAATTTTTTTAAATCCAAGATTACATCAAAAGTGTTTTGTTATTATATATAAGAATGAAGAATGATGATGGATAGGGGTTTTGTAAAGGGAATTGTGAGTTTCAATATTGAAAGTAAGATAAATTAAAGAGATCATAATATTTTAAGTGTTAAAATTGATGCAAACCACCGTCTGATTAACTAGATCTTATCATCTATTATACTCCACGCAATAGACGGCTTAGACCCTATTGCAATCAAAACATCGCAACTTTGTACCAATAAACTCAACAACAAATGATATACCAACAAATATTGAAACGAACCCAAGACATATTGAGTGGTTTTGAATTTCATGAAAATATGATAAAATGAATTATGTGTTATAATATGAACGTACAAAAAGTCATATGGAGATATGGATGATAAATTTTATAGTCAACTTTGTATAGCTTGCATAGTAATATTTTACACTATAAATATACATGTATGGTAGCCATTTAATGGTGTACCATTTCTCTTGAAATATCAATATCAATATTTCTTCTCTCTTTGTTCTTATATATTGTTACATATTTAAGTAGTTAATAGGCCACTAAAGGTAGTTATAAACTACTAAATTATAACACGTTATCAGCACGAAGTGCTCCGTATAATCAAGGTTTATCTAAGCAAGCACAAATCACTAATCAAGGTAAGAAATTCATTAACGATATCTTCTATTATTTATTAGTAAGGTAAATATTATTATTGAAACGACCCGTCCATATTACTATAAACGTGGTACGTTATTCATTGGTCCCATAGCGAGGTATTTGACCTCTATATGGTACGTTTTAGAAAATATTGCATTCGTTTCATAAAAAGCACACTATTATTATACATAATGCATGTTTTAAACAAGTGGGCAATTATTTAAGAAATAATCCCCATAATACATCGGTTTCCAAATACTACACACGTGATATAACAGTCGAATATAATACATGACAAAAGTTTTATTGAATGCAACATTTCATTTAAACAAAAGCATGAGACTCCATGCACAACTTGCTCAGATAATGCAACAGCGGAAGACTTTCTTAAGGACCTGAGAATAAACATGCTTAAACAGTCAACACAAAGGTTGGTGAGATATATAGGTTTGGCATCGATATAAATATAGACCACACGATTTCATAGTTATAAATATATGTACACTCGCAAGTGTATAAAAGTATTCTATAAGTTGTTGAGCACTTCGGTAACCATACTTAACCATTAATGTGGCATATTCCCTTTATTATGAAATCTCCCTACACTGTACCAAGTGTAGTAAAAACGAAGTACTATGCAACCGTTTACGATACTAGAGCGACTAGCCCGGTTGGGGTTGTCAAACCCGATAGATCTATCAATAGGATTCGCGTATACAAGTTCTTACAACATGTAAATATTAGTTACCAAGCTATTAGGGAAGATATACAAAGTGGTACAACTCAACGTAGAATATATTTTAAGTACTTGTGTCTATGGCGTAAAACATAAAATGCATGTATTCTCATCCCAAAATATTTGTAGAGTTTAAAAATGGGACTAAATTGTAGTGACCCGAACTTTTCCATGTTTATATATATTAATTGAGATTGATATTTACATGATTAAATGTTTCCAACATGTTAAGCAATCAAACTTGTTAAGACTTGATTAATTGAAATATGTTTCATATAGACAATTGACCACCCAAGTTGACCGGCGATTCACGAACGTTAAAACTTGTAAAAATGACATGATGATATATATATGGATATACATATGGTTAACATGAGATTATTATAAGTAAGTATCTCCATAAGTATATTAACAATGAGTTATATACATATAAACAAGACTACTAACTTAAAGATTTCGAAACGAGACATATATGTAACGATTATCGTTGTAACGACATTTAAATGTATATATATCATATTAAGATATATTAATATATCATAATATCATGATAATATAATAATTTAACATCTCATTAGATATAATAAATAATGGGTTAACAACATTAATTGAGATCGTTAACTTAAAGGTTTCAAAACAACACTTATATGTAACGACTAACGATGACTTAACGACTCAGTTAAAATGTATATACATGTAGTGTATTTAGATGTATTAAAATACTTTTGGAAGACTTCAAGACATATATCAAAACACTCATACTTAACGAAAATGATTACAGTTACTTTCCCATTCTTTTCTTTCATCAAGAATTCTAGTCGTTGATGTGAAGCGAGGTGTATATAAAATAGTTATTATTTTACTAGGAAAATACTATTAAATACGATACAATTTTACACAAGATATTTATTTGTTTATAGAATGGATATACTTAAACCTTGCTACAACACTTATAGGCAGTGTACCTAATCGTACAGTAGTGTAGTTTTTAGTAAGTCCGGTTCGTTCCACAGGGAAATCTTTGAACAAAGCTCAACGCTATATTAGTTTACTTTTATAAAAATACAAATATATATATAAGTAATATTATTGTTATAAAGGGGGGTTTTTACCGTTTAATGACCGGTTTGTCGATTTTAAAACTTTAGTCGCAGTTAAAACCTAATGTAAAATATAAATACAAGACTAAAATTAAAGCGTAAAGTAAATAACGATAATGAAATTGCGAATAATAAACTTGCGATAATTAAAAAGTACGATAATTAAAAGTGCGATTAAATAACAATAAATAAAAGTGCGATAATTAGAAGTGCAATTAAATATAAAATAAAGGAAATTAAATATGAAATAAAAGAATTATGCTTATTTAAACTTCCGTAATCATGATGTTTGACGTGTTGATTTTAGTTTTATGCCCATGGGTTAATTGTCCTTTGTCCTGGATTATTCAATATGTCCGTCTGGTTTTTGTCCATAACAGTCCATCAGTCATAAATATAAATTGCAAGTGTCCTTGTCAAATTATTATTATACCCGAAGATAAATATTCCAACTAATTGGGGATTCGAATTGTAACAAGGTTTTAATACTTTGTTTAATGAATACACCAGGTTATCGACTGCGTGTAAACCAAGGTTTTACTACTTTGTTAACAATTACACCAATTACCCTTGAATGTAATTTCACCCCTGTTTTGATTATTCTAGTGGCTATTAATCCATTCCCGTGTCCGGTTAAATGAACGATTATTCGTACATATAAATACCCCGCCCATCGTGTCCGATCGAGTGTATATGGTAATTTATAGGGACGCCCAATTGTAAATCTTTATATTAACATTAACAAACTTTCATTTAGTTAAACAAATATAAAGCCCATTAATAGCCCATAGTCTAGTTTCCACAAGTGTCGTTCTTTTATCCAAACCCCAATTATGGTACAAAGCCTAATTACCCAATTTTAGTAATTAGCCCAACATCATGATTACTTCGTTTTAAATAAGCATAATAATAACTTAGCTACGAGACATTAATGTAAAAAGGTTGAACATAACTTACAATGATTAAAAATAGCGTAGCGTTACACGGACAGAATTTCGACTTACACCCTTACAACATTCGCTAACATACCCTTATTATTAGAATTAAAATTAAAATTAAAATTAAAATATAAATTATATATATATATTACTCGTATGAATGAGAAGAAAAAAGATGATGATATTTGATCAGAATTCGGTTGGCTTTATAGCCAGAGTTGAAAATTGGGGCTCCGCGACTCGCGGCAAAATGCCCTTAAAACTCCGCGAGTCGCGGAGAGGTATTTACAGCTCACACCCTTGGAGTTTCTTGCTGCCGACGGTTTTTATTATATATATATAATATATATATAATTAATATAATTAATTATATATTATATTATATTTATATACATAGTTAACTTGTAATTTTTAGTCCGTTGCGTCGAGCGTTAAGAGTTGACTCTAGTCCCGGTTCCGGATTTTCGAACGTCCTCGCGTACAATTTAATATCTTGTACTTTGCGTTTTGAATCTTGTACTCTTGTGATTTCGAGACGTTTCTTATCAATAATTGGAACCTTTTTGATTGTCTTTTGTACTTTTGAGCTTTTTGGTCGTTTGCGTCTTCAATTCGTCGAATCTGTCTTTTGTCTTCACCTTTTATTATTTAAACGAATATCTCTTGTAAATAGAACAATTGCAACTAAAAGCTTGTCTTTCTTGAGGAATAATGCTATGAAATATATGTTCGTTTTTAGCATTATCAAATATTCCCACACTTGAGCGTTGCTTGTCCTCAAGCAATATCGTCTTGAAATACTAGAATCACTTCTTTATTCTTCACACTTTGTACATCAGTGATTTCTATACGGCGGTATAAACAATGGTAGTAACGATATGGTTTACAGTCCCACATGACTATAAAAATTTAGATCCATTAAGGAAATTGGATCTTTATGAAAACATTTGATCTTTTGAAATCTAGTTTTTTTTACCCTAGATAAGTTTTCCGGAATAACCCTTTACCGGTGTTTGCAAAATATTTTTGTGGGTTTGGTGGGTTTCAGATTTAAAAATTTTAGCTCAAAACTTGCGGTTTTGTGTCACCCACTTGCTAACCTTGTATTTGGAAAGCAACACGTCCAGTTTACTTGTCCCGTATATTACCTTTCGGTAAACTACCGTCCGGTTGTAAAGGAAAGCGTTGAACAAGCAACTGTTAAGGCAATGTCCCGTGACATGCTTTTGATTATGGTCTATAACGTGTCGGACGCAATTACTATCCTTGGTAGGAGCAATAGTAAAAGCTCACCCTTATAATTTTTCGGTCTGGCACAAGGTCCTGTCTTTGACCATGCTATGCAACCACCGTTCTTACGGTTGACACCCGATTTGGTTCAGGTGACCTAATGAATTCCAGGTGAATTCCTAGGATTTTACGTTCAATGGTAATGAACGCATTGAAAATAGGGTTTTCAGAAAACAAATCGGTTTATAATTTTGATCAAAATATTTTCTCGTTTAAGCTCGAGTTTAGATATCATCGAATTCCATGAGTTTGTAATTCTCAATCTTTAAGGTCAATCTCTAGGATTGAGTAATATCAGTCTTAAAAGCTGATTTTTAATCTTTAAGGAGATTATCCTTTCTGGGATCTGATTCATTAGTCTTATCCAGCTAATTTGCATGGTGCCCCCCCATTGTACGAGATAAATCCTTCTCATGGTTAGGATAAATCTGACCACTTGGCGACCCTGTTTAATGCTGAGGTCCGTGGATTTCCTGCTGATTTTAGTGATGACTTTTCTAGATTTTTCGTCAACCTACAGCTGGTCTGGACGACAACTTCATGACCTAAATCAAGAAGCGCGTGTCTTTTTCGGAAGACTTTACTTCCTTTTAATGATGGAATTGATTCATCGTGTAGATCCATCTCTTCTTTTCTTTCATTGGGTAAAACAGTTTAGTTTAGTCCAAAGCAAAAGTATTTTCAGTTATTTGTTATAGATATATGTGACATATGTTTAAAATAACTTGGTAAATTTTCCCACACTTGGCTTTTTATTTTTCTTTTTATCGTCCTCTATTCCATTTTAAATGAATTTTAACATTTTAATTTGTTTCTCAATTTATGTCCTTTCCGAGGTAACAATAATTTCGGTGTTAAAACCTAGTTTTATCGTTCATAAATATGTATAAATATGATTTTGAATTCATTTAATTGAAAATTTTGAAAAATTTTACTAGAATTGGGTAGTCAGTATATAAGACCAGGGCTGTTCTTTATTATCAGAGAGCACTAGATTCTAATACAACTACTGCTTTACTAGTATTTTTAATGGTAACCAAGTGTTTAATATAAAAATTTTAAAATCCGAAAGAATTTAATCCCTTCCCACACTTAAGATCTTGCAATGCCCTCATTTGCAAGAAATCAGTAACAATTTAAATTATTGAGGGTGATTTGTGTGAAAATGATTAAATTTTTACCAAAGTTTCCAAATATATTGGCGTTTGTTTGCTGAATGATAAATGGTGCACATCATTTGTTCATTCCGTCTTGTTGTTATTTCACATGTATTTTGCATCTTGTCGTCAAAATTAGTTGCTTTTGCTGAACTTAATGCCAGTCTTTGAAAATGCGTTGTTTTACCCTGTTGTGTACATAAGATAAACTGCAAACATATATACATATTTTTGAAGTTTGGTATATTACCCCACATTCAAAAATTATTAAAATCTAAGAATAAAAGTTAGATAATTATAAAAATGATTACAATATTAACAAAAATATTAAATGTATCAATAATTACAAATTACAAAATAATAAAAAATAATAAGTAAACTAAGGATGATATTGGTACCAATAGGGGTTCCACGCATAACCATAAGTGCTATAGAATGCTTCGGCAGGGTCATACGTAGGATATGGTGGCTGCATCTCTATCGACCAAGGAGGGAAGACGGGTTTCGGTGTAGGAATATAGTTTCTACCTATATGTTGGCAATGCGCTATGATCTGGTTCTGATGAACTTGCCAATCTTCAAATGCTCTCTGTCTAGCATTTTCGTATTCCTGAGAAGCTATAAACCTATGCATTTCTTGCATCTCATTCCCCCCTCCTACATTACCTTGTTCCTGGTTTCTCTCTACCTGTGGATGTCTACCATTGTATCGTACTGCGGCGTTATTTCGCCGCTTCAAAACTTTTGCACCATGGTATACATTTAAACCTATAGTGTCGCGGGGTTCCGGCTCTTCTACTAATAATCCCCCCCGACTTATATCCACACCGAGATATTCACCAATCAAAGTAATAAAAATACCACCTCCTATTATGCTATGTGGACGCATCCCCCGAACCATAGCTGATAAATAATAACCCACACAATATGGTATACTTACAGCGCTGTGTGGGTCTCGAATACACATATGGTAAAACAAATCTTGTTCATTTACCTTTTCTTTGTTTTTACCCCTTTGTGTAATCGAATTAGCTAAAAACCTATGTATTACTCTTAATTCGGCTCTATCTATATCCAAATAAGAGTAGTTTCCCCCTTTGAAACGGTGATGGCTTGTCATTTGACTCCACACACCGTGTGTATCAAAATTCTCATCTATTTTTCTACCGGTTAGTATCAATCCTCTACAATCGGCAGACGCTAACTCCTCAGGCGTATATATACGTAAAGCCTGAGCCATGTCTAGTAAAGACATGTGGCGCATCGAACCGCCTAACAAAAATCTAATAAAAGAACGATCGGTTAAACTAGCTACCCGATCATTCAACTCTATACTACATAACAACTCTTCACACCATACTTTATATATAGGTCTGCGTATGGTGAATAAACATATCCAGTCATTAAAAGAAGAATTACCATACCTCTGTACAAGTAATTCCCTAATTGGCCCGGCCAATTCTACAGCTTCTAAGGGTCCCCATTCTATGACCCTCGGTACCTCAACAACCTTAGAGTGAAGAGTATGCAAACCCCGTTGATATTTTGGATAATCTATCCAAAGTTTGTCAAATCTCAGGTTCGGGTGCAACTGTTCCAAGTGCATATCTGAAAAGGTCATGACTGGATGAGGTACATCCTGCTTGTAGTAGTTATCTACCTCCTGTTGTTCCAAGTTCTCAGCAGGAGCATGGCGGGCTTGGGATGAAGATTCACCCCTTTCATTCTGCAAAACACATCAAACACAAATTTTGTGCATCCAAATATGCATTAGTGTCAGCAAAATCATCAATCAAAATAATTACAATGACATTATCAATTTATATCAAACTTAAGCTTATTTTCACATTTTTATCAAATCTACACTTTTTCAAATAAGCATATACGAAAATTTTCACCAAGTTCATAAGCATTCAACTCAAATAACATGTCAAAATAATCATTACTAGCAAATAAACAAGTCTCAAATGGCATTATCTTTCAAAAATCAAGTTCATGAATTTTGGACTTGAAAAAGTCCACTTTAATTCTCAAAATCATGTTTAGGCTCAAAGTTTGGATCATTTAACTACCTAGACATGTTACACTACTCAATTTAGCAACAATTCATGACAAAAATCGGCCATAACCTGTTTATATCAAAAAGCCCCAAATTGCTCAAGAACACAAACCCTAGATTATTCAAAATTTTGAAGTTTAAGGCTTCTAATCATGTTAAACAGCATCAATCTAGGTTATACAAGCATAATACATAAACAATTTAAGTCTAATTACACTAAAAAGCATCAAAATCAAATTGGGGAAAAAATAGCTCAAGAACACTAAAATTCGAATTAAATGGTGTTTAGTTGTAGAAATTTACCGTTTTTCTTGAGTAGTTCTTAGATATCATCCTTCTCAACATGATTTTAGCAAAAAATTTGGTGATTAACGGTTAAAAATTGAGATTTTTGGAGGTGATTTTCGGTGGTTTTCGGGTTCTTTTTTCGCAGTATTTGGGTGTTTATGTGTGTGGGAGAGTGAACTGATCGTTCAGCTCTTTTATTTTTTTTTTTTCTGATTTTTGATCCCTCCGCGAGTCGCGGAGGTTTTGCCCTGAAAACTCCGCGAGTCGCGGAGTTTACCCTTTTTTTTTTTTTTTTTTTTTTTTATAATCTTTAACTTATAAAACAATTAAGAAATTAATTTTAAAATTTTGTTTCCCTTGTTATTTAGGACGAGGTCGTTTCGGATCGATGTCCTAGTCCGTCCCTCGACAAAATTTTAAAATTTGTCTTTTTGTAGCGATTGTTTTAAAAGCTAAGATTTTTTTGGGTTTTTTAATATTTTTGGCATACTTTAAATCAATAAGATTAAAAATAATGATAATAAAAGTTCTCGTCCCTCCCTCGGGTAAAGCAATTTCGGTTCAAAGACCTAGTCTTCAACTTACGACGAATTTTAAAAATCATATTCTTAACTTAATGAGATAAAGTAAATTTTTGTTTTTAAATTCACACAACTTAAATATAAAATTCAAAATTAAAAATTAAAAATTAAAAATTCACACCAAACTTAAAATTTGAAATGCATAAAATTTAAATTTCATATTTTGAAAATTAAAAATTCACACCAAACTTAATTTAAAAATTCATAAATTCATACCACACTTATATTAATTTATCAAATATTTACAATTTTAAATATATTGTTTTTACAAAGTTTACAATATTAATTTAAGATTTAAATATTAATTTTAAAAACATGGTAAAAAAAAATTAAAAATCTTTTTGTCTTTTTATCCCACTTTAATCAATCAAATATTATCAAAAATATGCGCCCCTCTTTTCGGTAAAGTAATTTCGGTTCCAAGACCTAATTTAACTCATGACGAATTTTTGAAATATTTTGGGTTGATTGATTAAAGATATTTATACCTCAAGAATAAACGTTAAATTTCGCAGTGATGTAATAAATTTTTGAATGATATCAATAATTTCGGTCGCCAAACCTAATTTTATTTAATACCAATTTAATACTTTTTAGCGAACAAATTAGCGTTTATTATCAAAAGGTTAAAAATAAAAATAAAAACTGTACAGACATACCTGTGAAATAGATTTCTTAGTTATATGATCTATTATATTCATAAGATAGTCGGTTTAATTGGTTTTCCATGGCTGCATAGGCGTAACCTCGAGCATTCATTGTCTTTTCTTCTAAACATATGAACGGTCCGTCTCTGCATAAAGTAACAAATTCGGTATTTGAATAGGTTTGATTATTTGAACATTTACCTCCATGTGACCATTTTCCGCATTTGTGACATCGTTCTAGGTGTCGTGCTCTTCTTTTCGCTGCGGATTTTGATTTTCCTTTACCAAATTGTAACTTATTATCTTCGCATCTGGATCCTTTTCTAACTCCGTCCATTCTTTCTCTGATTACTGATACTAATTCACTTGGTAGTATGTCATTATTTCTTTTAGTGATCAAAGCGTGTAGCATTAGACCATGGTTTAATTCACAGGCAGTCTTCATTTTGTAAAAACCTAAAAAAAATAAAAATTCAGAATGGGGGGAGAAGACTAGTTCTTTAGGGTCTGCTAGGGAAAGACCATACGTGTTCCATTTTCGAAAACTACACGAAAACAGACAATCTAACTCTAACAGAAATACATATTATCCTTTAAAGACTTGATTCTCCCCACACTTAGTTAGCTGTGGTGTCGAAATTGTGATTAACTTCGTTGTCGACTTCCATCGGACCCTGTATGTAATGTTTAACTCTGTGACCATTAACTTTAAATTCAATCCCATTTGAATTTATTAATTCTATCGTTCCGTATGGGAAAACTCTTTTGACTATGAATGGTCCAGACCATCTTGATTTCAATTTTCCAGGAAATAGCTTGAATCGTGAATTGAAAAGAAGAACTCTGTCTCCTTCTTTGAATTCTTTTGAACTTCTGATTCTTTTATCATGCCATTTCTTCGTTCTTTCTTTATAGATTAACGAATTTTCGTATGCTTCATGTCTTAATTCTTCTAATTCATTTAGTTGACTTAATCGTAGACGTCCAGCTTCATGTAAATCAAGATTACATGTCTTCAAAGCCCAAAATGCTTTGTGTTCAATTTCTACTGGAAGATGACATGCTTTTCCATAAACAAGTCTAAAAGGTGTGGTTCCAATTGGAGTTTTGTAGGCTGTTCTAAAAGCCCAGAGTGCATCCTCCAATTTAATGGACCATTCCTTTGGATTTGATCCTACGGTTTTCTCTAGAATACGTTTTAAAGCTCGGTTTGTATTTTCAACTTGTCCACTTGTTTGTGGATGATATGCGGTGGAGATTTTATGAGTTACTCCATATCTTTTAAGAACTTTCTCAAGTTGATTATTACAGAAATGAGTACCCCGATCACTTATTAAAGCTTTCGGTGTTCCAAACCTTGCAAAAAGACGTTTTAAAAAGTTGACTACAACTCGTGCATCGTTAGTTGGGAGAGCTTGTGCTTCCGCCCATTTAGATACATAATCAATGGCTACGAGTATATATAGATTATTATGAGATTTTGGAAATGGACCCATAAAGTCAATACCCCAAATGTCAAATACTTCACATACTTGGATGACATTTTGTGGCATTTCATCACGTTGACTTATTTTTCCGGCCCTTTGACATGCATCACAGGATTTGCAAAGAAGGTGTGCGTCTTTGTAAATTGTAGGCCAATAGAATCCAGCTTCATAAACTTTTCTTGCTGTTAGTTGAGGCCCATAATGCCCTCCTGTTGGTCCTGTGTGACAATGGTTTAAAATTTTACTAGCTTCATCTCCAAATACACATCGGCGTATTATTCCATCGGGACAACTTTTAAACAGATGTGGATCTTCCCAGAAATAGTGTTTTATATCACTGAAGAATTTCTTTCGTCTTTGGTACGATAATCCTTTTTCAAGGAATCCACAAACTAAGTAGTTTGCATAGTCTGCAAACCATGGGATTTCTTTATAATCTATCTTCAATAGATATTCATCAGGAAAGTTGTCTTGTATGGCCGATTCATTTAGTACTTCTAATTCGGGATTTTCAAGACGAGAAAGATGATCAGCGGCGAGATTTTCTGCTCCTCTTTTATCTCGGATTTCAATATCAAACTCTTGTAAGAGTAAGATGTAGTGACCCGAACTTTTCCATGTTTATATATATTAATTGAGATTGATATTTACATGATTAAATGTTTCCAACATGTTAAGCAATCAAACTTGTTAAGACTTGATTAATTGAAATATGTTTCATATAGACAATTGACCACCCAAGTTGACCGGCGATTCACGAACGTTAAAACTTGTAAAAACGACTTGACGATATATATATATGGATATACATATGGTTAACATGAGATTATGATAAGTAAGTATCTCCATAAGTATATTAACAATGAGTTATATACATATAAACAAGACTACTAACTTAAGGATTTCGAAACGAGACATATATGTAACGATTATCGTTGTAACGACATTTAAATGTATATATATCATATTAAGATATATTAATATATCATAATATTATGATAATATAATAATTTAACATCTCATTAGATATAATAAACAATGGGTTAACAACATTAATTGAGATCGTTAACTTAAAGGTTTCAAAACAACACTTACATGTAACGACTAACGATGACTTAACGACTCCGTTAAAATGTATATACATGTAGTGTATTTATATGTATTAAAATACTTTTGGAAGACTTCAAGACATATATCAAAACACTCATACTTAACGAAAATGGTTACAGTTACTTTCCCATTCTTTTCTTTCATCAAGAATTCTAGTCGTATTCTTACCCGTATTATACACAGCTTCAAAACGTACTTACTATGGGTATATACCAATAGGAACTATCATGGGATTCCACTCTTGATTATGTCATGTATGACTAATCAATTTTAACTTCTACCATGAGCTAGTCAACTAACTAGAACTCCTTTTAACCCCACTCACCACTCACCAATTAACACTCATCATTCACTCCATTTCACTTCCAAATCTCTTTCTAATTCTCTCTCAACACACCCACACTATTATGAACGTATTTTTCCAGTAGTTAATCATCATCTTCATCAAAAATCACTTCAAGAATCAAGCTATAATCATCATAGGAAGAACACTTCAAGAATACTTCAAAAATCCCTTCAAGTTTACTAATTTACTTCCAAGCTTTCTAATCCATTCCAAGTAATCATCTAAGATCAAGAAACCTTTGTTATATACAGTAGGTTATCTTTCTTATTCAAGGTAATATTCATATTCAAACTTTGATTCAATTTCTATAACTATAAACTATCTTAATTCGAGCAAAAATCTTACTTGAACTTGTTTTTGTGTCATGATCCTACTTCAAGAACTTTCAAGCCATCCAAGATCCTTTGAAGCTAGATCATTTCTTGTCACTTCCAGTAGGTTTACCTACTAAACTTGAGGTAGTAATGATGTTCATAACATCATTCGATTCATATATATAAAACTATCTTATTCGAAGGTTTAAACTCGTAATCACTAGAACATAGTTTAGTTAATTCTAAACTTGTTCGCAAACAAAAGTTAATCCTTCTAACTTGACTTTTAAAATTAACTAAACACATGTTCTATATCTATATAATATGCTAACTTAATGATTTAAAACCTGGAAACACGAAAAACACCGTAAAACCGGATTTACGCCGTCGTAGTAACACCGCGGGCTGTTTTGGGTTAGTTAATTAAAAACTATGATAAACTTTGATTTAAAAGTTGTTATTCTGAGAAAATGATTTTTATTATGAACATGAAACTATATCCAAAAATTATGGTTAAACTCAAAGTGGAAGTATGTTTTCTAAAATGGTCATCTAGACGTCGTTCTTTCGACTGAAATGACTACCTTTACAAAAACGACTTGTAACTTATTTTTCCGACAATAAACCTATACTTTTTCTGTTTAGATTCATAAAATACAGTTCAATATGAAACCATAGCAATTTGATTCATTCAAAACGGATTTAAAATGAAGAAGTTATGGGTAAAACAAGATTGGATAATTTTTCTCATTTTAGCTACGTGAAAATTGGTAACAAATCTATTCCAACCATAACTTAATCAACTTGTATTGTATATTATGTAATCTTGAGATACCATAGACATGTATACAATGTTTCGACCTATCATGTCGACACATCTATATATATTTCGGAACAACCATAGACACTCTATATGTGAATGTTGGAGTTAGCTATACAGGGTTGAGGTTGATTCCAAAATATATATAGTTTGAGTTGTGATCAATACTGAGATACGTATACACTGGGTCGTGGATTGATTCAAGATAATATTTATCGATTTATTTCTGTACATCTAACTGTGGACAACTAGTTGTAGGTTACTAACGAGGACAGCTGACTTAATAAACTTAAAAACATCAAAATGTATTAAAAGTGTTGTAAATATATTTTGAACATACTTTGATATATATGTATATATTGTTATAGGTTCGTGAATCAACCAGTGGCCAAATCTTACTTCCCGACGAAGTAAAAATCTGTGAAAGTGAGTTATAGTCCCACTTTTAAAATATAATATTTTTGGGATGAGAATACATGCAGGTTTTATAAATGATTTACAAAATAGACACAAGTACGTGAAACTACATTCTGTGGTTGAATTATCGAAATCGAATATGCCCCTTTTTATTAAGTCTGGTAATCTAAGAATTAGGGAACAGACACCCTAATTGACGCGAATCCTAAAGATAGATCTATTGGGCTTAACAAACCCCATCCAAAGTACCGGATGCTTTAGTACTTCGAAATTTATATCATATCCGAAGGGTGTCCCGGAATGATGGGGATATTCTTATATATGCATCTTGTTAATGTCGGTTACCAGGTGTTCACCATATGAATTATTTTTATCTCTATGTATGGGATGTGTATTGAAATATGAAATCTTGTGGTCTATTGTTACGATTTGATATATATAGGTTAAACCTATAACTCACCAACATTTTTGTTGATGTTTAAAGCATGTTTATTCTCAGGTGAATATTAAGAGCTTCCGCTGTTGCATACTAAAATAAGGACAAGATTTGGAGTCCATGTTTGTATGATATTGTGTAAAAACTGCATTCAAGAAACTGATTTCGATGTAACATATTTGTATTGTAAACCATTATGTAATGGTCATGTGTAAACAGGATATTTTAGATTATCATTATTTGATAATCTACGTAAAGCTTTTTAAACCTTTATTTATGAAATAAAGGTTATGGTTTGTTTTAAAAATGAATGCAGTCTTTGAAAAACGTCTCATATAGAGGTCAAAACCTCGCAACGAAATCAATTAATATGGAACGTTTTTAATCAATAAGAACGGGACATTTCAGTTGGTATCAGAGCGTTGGTCTTAGAGAACCAGAAAATTTGCATTAGTGTGTCTTATCGAGTTTGTTAGGATGCATTAGTGAGTCTGGACTTCGACCGTGTTTACTTGAAAAATGATTGCTTAACAAATTTTGTTGGAAACTATATATTTTTAACATGGGAATATTATGTGATATATTAATCTCTTAACGCGTTTGATATTATGTGATAGATGTCTACCTCTAGAACAAGTCCCATTGACTCACCTAATAATAATGAAGAGTCAAATGTAAATTGGAATGATTCGTGGACTGATTCACAAGTTCCCGAAGAGGAACCGGAAGAAGAGTCGGAACCAGAAGAAGAATCGGAACCGGAAGAAGAATCGGAACCGGATGAAGAAATAGAACCGGTGGGGGAAATAATAAAACGGTTAAGTAAAAGAAAATCCTCAACCAACCGACCAAGGTTAATTATGGTCAATGGTGTTTCCGCTAAGGAAGCAAAATATTGGGAGGACTACCAATTCTCCGATGAATCGGATTCCGACGAGAATTCCGATGATGTTATAGAAATTACCCAAACTGAATTTAAAAAGGCAAAAGAAAATAATAAGGGAAAGGGCATAAAAATAGAGAAATCTAATTCCAACCCCGATGAACTTTATATGTATCGTCAACCCCCGAAGTCCTTAAGTTGTAACAATGACCCGGGAACCTCTAAACCACCAGGTTTTTCTAAACCAATGTGGAAAATAACGGCTCGTATTAGGGGAACATCATATATCCCTAGAAACTTGGGAAAACGAACCAAAACCAAAGAAGAAGAAACAAGCGAGTCGGAATAAGATAGTTGTATTCGTGTGGTGTAATATATGTAATATAGTGTGCTTATGCTTTATGATATATGTAAAAATTGCTTGTATTAATAAGTATTTTTTTATGAATCTAACTCTTGTCTATTTTACAGTATAAAAACACAAAATGGATAGACAACCCAATATTTTAAGAGACCTACCCGGAGACATGATTGATGAAATCTTGTCTAGAGTCGGTCAGAATTCCTCGGCACAACTATTTAAGGCGAGATCAGTTTGTAAGACATTCGAAGAACGTTCCAAGAATGATTTGGTTTATAAAAGGCTTTCGTTCGGAAGATGGGGGATATCACATTGGGAAATCCATAAGTTACGATGTGTTTACTTTGACGCATATATTGCGGGGAACCCAAATGCTATTTTACGCAACGGGTTAAGAAATTATTTTGACTCAGTATATCCAAATATAGGACTTCGTGATTTAGAAAAAGCGGCTAACATGCAACATAAAGAAGCATGTTATGCTTACGGGTTAGTAATGTTCGCTTCTCACCAAAGTGAGAACAAGAACATCGGGCTACAACTATTAAACAAAACGTTCCCTCAAGTGACGGAGTCGGTAATTGGGGTAAGAAATGAGGTTTTTAGGTTATTACGAGACTGTTGGTCATTACGTAACCCTCGTCCCTTTGACGACGTTACAACACGCTGTCTTATCAACGGCCATAACGGTTATGTTCCACAAGACCAAGGATGGGAAGTAATCCTAGTAAAACCAGAATGCATGACTTGTTTCTGGACGTATGAATTACGTGTCTTTATTGCCTTTGCTGAACGACTTGTGTACTAGCTAGAATTGTCTTCACAACTATGTTGTATCAAAGTTATTGTGTGCTATATTTCATGCTTTATGTAAAATAAGCGGTATTGTAAGTTTGTAAAATATTGTATAAAAGTTTGAACGCGAAATATTATTACAATCAGTTTTTCATATAGAATTGTAGTAGTTGAATTGTATATTAGCTACTAAGTATGAACTTAACGGGTAGGTACTACCCGAATTTAAACTTATAAAACGCTAATATGAAGAAAAAGCTTTTATAAATGAGTTCATATTATGCTACGAAATACTATTAACTACTCTTAATATTCTGTATGATTAACTTGTTCCATTTAACTATTTTGAAGGAAATGGCACCGACTACTCGACACACCGTGAATATGAATGAAGAGGAATTTCGTACTTTTCTAGCTTCAAACATAGCCGCAGTACAGGCTGCGCTATATACCAACAATAACCTTGGATCTGGCAGTACAGGAAATCGTGTAGGATGCACCTACAAAGAATTCACTGCCTGCAAACCTTTGGAATTTGATGGAACCGAAGGACCGATCGGATTGAAACGGTGGACCGAGAAGGTTGAATCGGTGTTTGCCATAAGTAAGTGTACTGAAGAGGACAAAGTGAAGTACGCTACGCATACCTTCACAGGTTCTGCGTTAACATGGTGGAATACCTATCTAGAGCAAGTGGGACAAGATGATGCGTACGCACTACCGTGGTCAGCATTCAAGCACTTGATGAACGAGAAGTACCGTCCCAGAACCGAGGTCAATAAGCTCAAGACAGAACTTAGAGGGTTACGAACCCATGGATTTGATATTACCACGTATGAAAGACGATTCACAGAATTGTGCCTATTGTGTCCGGGAGCATTCGAAGATGAGGAAGAGAAGATCGACGCGTTTGTGAAAGGATTACCAGAAAGAATCCAAGAAGATATAAGTTCACACGAACCCGCCTCCATACAACAGGCGTGTAGAATGGCTCACAAACTAGTGAACCAGATTGAAGAAAGAATTAAAGAACAGACTGCTGAAGAGGCCAATGTGAAGCAAGTCAAAAGAAAGTGGGAGGAAAACGGTGATAAGAATCACCAATACAACAACAACAGCAATTACAACAATAATCGCAACAATTATCCCAACAATCGCAACATCAATCGCAACTACAACAAACGGCCCAACAATAACAACAACAACAATAGCAACTACAACAATCATCCCAACAACAATAATAACCGCAACAACAACAACAATCAGAAGCAGCTATGCCAAAGGTGTGAAAAGAATCACTCGGGGTTCTGCACCAAATTTTGCAACAAGTGTAAAAGAAATGGTCATAGCGCGGCGAAGTGTGAGGTCTACGGACCAGGGGTTAATAGAACGAAAGGAACAAATGGTGTCGGAACGAGTAATGGCGGAGCAAGTAGTGTCGGAGCAAGTTATGCCAATGTAGTTTGTTATAAATGTGGAAAACCAGGCCACATTATTAGAAATTGCCCGAACCAGGAGAACACGAATGGACAAGGCCGTGGAAGAGTTTTCAATATTAATGCGGTAGAGGCACAGGAAGACCCGGAGCTTGTTACGGGTACGTTTCTTATTGACAATAAATCTGCTTACGTTTTATTTGATTCGGGTGCGGATAGAAGCTATATGAGTAGAGATTTTTGTGCTAAATTAAGTTGTCCATTGACGCCTTTGGATAGTAAATTTTTACTCGAATTAGCAAATGGTAAATTAATTTCAGCAGATAATATATGTCGGAATCGAGAAATTAAACTGGTTAGCGAAACATTTAAGATTGATTTGATACCAGTAGAGTTAGGGAGTTTTGATGTGATAATCGGTATGGACTGGTTGAAAGAAGTGAAAGCGGAGATCGTTTGTTACAAAAATGCAATTCGCATTATACGAGAAAAAGGAAAACCCTTAATGGTGTACGGAGAAAAGGGCAACACGAAGCTACATCTTATTAGTAATTTGAAGGCACAAAAACTAATAAGAAAAGGTTGCTATGCTGTTCTAGCACACGTCGAGAAAGTACAAACTGAAGAAAAGAGCATCAATGATGTTCCCATTGCAAAAGAATTTCCCGATGTATTTCCGAAAGAATTACCGGGATTACCCCCACATCGATCCGTTGAATTTCAAATAGATCTTGTACCAGGAGCTGCACCAATAGCTCCTGCTCCTTACAGACTCGCACCCAGCGAGATGAAAGAACTGCAAAGCCAATTACAAGAACTTTTAGAGCGTGGTTTCATTCGACCAAGCACATCACCATGGGGAGCTCCTGTTTTGTTTGTCAAGAAGAAAGATGGTACATTCAGGTTGTGTATCGACTACCGAGAGTTGAACAAACTTACCATCAAGAACCGCTACCCACTACCGAGAATCGACGACTTATTTGATCAACTACAAGGCTCGTCTGTTTATTTAAAGATTGACTTACGTTCCGGGTATCATCAAATGCGGGTGAAAGAAGATGATATTCCAAAGACTGCTTTCAGAACACGTTACGGTCATTACGAGTTTATGGTCATGCCGTTTGGTTTAACTAATGCACCAGCTGTGTTCATGGACCTTATGAACCGAGTGTGTGGACCATACCTTGACAAGTTTGTCATTGTTTTCATTGATGACATACTTATTTACTCAAAGAATGACCAAGAACACGGTGAACATTTGTAACGACCCGCATTTTTTCGATCGTTCTATACTTATAAGATTGATATTTACATAAATTAAACCTTACCAACATGATAAGCAATCCAAATTGTTGAGACTTATATTTCCGAAAAGAGTTTTACACAACGTTTGACCGTCTAGTTTGACCGATGATATCACGAACCATACAATATGTGATAATTATACGTTTGTGTATATATATGTATATATACATATTTAACATGATTAAAGAATGTTTTAATACCTCATTTTATATTAACAACAACAAGTTATATGTGTATTTTGAAACTACTAACTTAAGTTTTCAAAACGATAACAATACGTAACGTTATTTGACATAAATACTTACAACCTATAATGTTTATACATATATTGTATAAGTAAAGTATTTAATCACTTTTGAGAACTTAAATACATAAAACCATATAAGTGTATTCACAAAAGATAGCTATATTTGAATCCTCATTCCATTTTTCACAAAATTTCTATACGTATATTTAGAGTATTTGTACTCGTATCATACCTAGCTTCTATACGTATTTACTATTCGTATATACACATCAAATCACCACCTAATCAGCTCCTATACTTGCCCTCATCAAGAGGGAACTTCTTTTTGACATCTAGCTTCAATAATTATACAAAAATACAAGTAGAAATTTTGTTTTTGTCCCCCCCATGATCACGCCACCACCACCTTAAATACATGCATGCATTTCAAGATTTTGATCCATTTTTACTTCAAGTCTTTAGCTAAAAACACCTACACTCTCAAGAACATTAAACACCATAAACATTCAGTAACTTACCAAGAAGATCTAGCTTCAAAAACCATACTAAAACACCATAAGAAAACCATACAAAAACACTTCAAGAAAACCCTCCAAGAACACCAACTTACTTCCAATCTTTCATCCACTTCTATCACCCTTTTGATTCTAGCTTCTTACTCCTCTTTTACAGCAAACTTATCCAAGGAACTTGAGGTAGAATCTATGTTCATAACCTTATTCAATTCATATATATATATAGCTATCTTATTTTGTGGTACAAAAGTTTAACAACAAGAACATAGTTTGAATGTTTTCAAACTTGTTTGCAAACTAAATAGATCCTTCTAACTTAACTTTTAAAATACTTCAAGACCTGTAATATAACTTATGTATATGCTAATTTAACAAGGTAAAACTTGGTTTTTCAAAGTATAAGTATTTTTAGAAAAATGGTCATTAAATGATTTTGTTGTAACAAAAATGTTTAACTTCATATGTTTCACTAATGTTTCACTTATGCCGTATGATTTTGAATACAAACCAAGGTATTTACAGTTCATAGTCTTAAAGAAGAACTCGATCCAAGAAGATGGCAATTTGAATCAACGAAAACGGATTTGTAACGAAGAAACTATGACCGAAACAAAATTGGTTATCCTAGATCATTTCAACTACGGGATTAATTGGAAAAAAATGATATAAATCACATATTTCTAAGATAACATGATATTTTATATATATGTACTTATAATTCAATTTTATATGGTTCAGGATCACCCGTAAACAACACGAGAAGATTAATCATAAGATCCCATGATTGTACGCAACACGTCATTTGACAACACCGGTACTTTATGTACGCAACACGTCATTTGACAACACCGGTACCATGGGTCAAGATTAATCTCGACCAATACATATACGATGGGGTTTTATTTATTTCATTGCGGGTATATTAAACATCTAAAAATGAACCATTAAAATTGAATTGCTAACCTCGGACTACTAACTTCGGACTAAGGAATTATTCAAAGTATTAAAAGTATAACAAGTATATATATATAACGTTTGTTTTAAAATGAAAACATATTGATATATTATATATGGATAGGTTCGTGATATCAACCGGAAGACCGAGTCAAAATATATATATCATCAAGACAAGAGTGAGTATATAGTCCCACTTTTAAACTCTAAATATTTCGGGATGAGAATACATGTATTTTATGTTTTACGATATGGACACAAGTAACTGAAAAATATGTTCTACGTTGAGTTGTACCACTGGCATACTTCCCTGTAGCTTGGTAACTAATATTTACAGCGGTATTGTAAACGCGAATCCTGTTGATAGATCTATCGGGCCTGACAACCCCAACCGGACTGGACGACCAGTATTCAACGGTTGCACAGTACTTCGTTTTGTGACTACACTTGGTACGGTGTAGTAAGATTTCATATTAAAGGGAATATGCGACGTGAAAATGTTAAGTATGGTTACCGAGTGCTCAACCACTTAGAATATTTTTATTAAACTGTTTATATACGAAATCTTGTGGTCTATATATATATATATTGCTGCCGGCATTAAACCTATATCTCACCAACTTTATGTTGACCTTTTTAAAACATGTCTATTCTCAGGTGATTTCTAAAGCTTCCGCTGCATCATGTTGGATCTAACCAGGATCTTGCGTACGCATGTTTGTGTCAAAAATAAAACTGCATATCCGAGATGTTGTATTGTAAAATATGCTAGAAACCGTGTTGTTGTCATCATTTGTAAAGTTTGTAAGTCGAAGATTATCGCTAAACGTTAATCTTCTTTTTATTGTCTTAAGTTTGTAACAAAAATAATGGTTACGGTTTGTAATGTATAATATATGCAGTTTTCTTTCAAAAATGTCTCATATAGAGGTCAATACCTCGCAATGAAATCATACGTTATCTAACGCGTTCTTATGGTTAAGGACGGGTTATGACATGTGGTATCAGAGCGTTGGTCTTAGCGAACCAGGTTTGCATTAGTGTGTCTAACCGAGAAGTCGTTAGGATACATTAGTAAGTCTGGACTTTGACCGGGTCTGATTTTAAAAACCATTGCTTATCACTATTGGTTAAAATTTATGTGTAAATATTATGTAAGTACTAATGGGTTAGTTGTTGTGTGATAGATGTCGGGCTCGAAACTTATTATCACATTCAGCGACTCCGAACCAGAATCTTCAGATTGTGTTTCAGTCATTAACATATCCGATGACGAAAGTGGTATTTTTGGGGAAGACTCACAATTTCCGGATGAACCAACTATAGAAATATAGGAAAGTGAACCCGAGGAGGAAAGTGAACCCGAGGAAGAAATACTAGAAATTACGAAAGAAAAATTCGATCAAGGAAAGAAACGAAAAGCGAATGAATTAGAAAATTCAAATCCCGAATTTAGTGAGAATGACGTAGCACCAATTCCACTCAACACTACCACCCCTATTCCCGCTATTCCTATTAGTGCTATCCCCGCATCTAGTTCTTCGGCTCCTCAGCCAAAACGTAGGCAGACAGCTAGGATAAGCGTTAGGCCATTCATTGGAACTAAACGCCCTAGAAAATAGACCGAACGATGCACTGCCGTATTAAGCCATGGAATCATATAATGTTTTGTATAATATTATTAGTGTGGTTTGCTTAAAGTTTGATGTAAGATAAGCATATGTAAAATAGCGAAGTATGAAATGCAATAATTTTCCATGGTTAAGTATTATTTAGATTGTAGTAATTGATTCTGTACTAAGCTATTAAGTATGAACATTAACGGGTAGGTACTACCCAAGATATAATTATAAAACGCTAATAAGAAGAAAAGGCTTTTATAATAATACCTGGTTCATATTATTAACAAGCTATAAATGTACTATAAATACACACTACATCTATAATATTCCATGTGAATAATTATTTTCTTTCATTAGGAAATGGCGCGATTGAATCGAATGACGGAACAAGAACTCGAGGAACTCATCAACCAGCGAGTGAACGATAGAATGCTATGGGTCGAAGCTGCAAGAGCTGCTGCAGTTAACCCAAATCCTCGTGTAGGATGCTCCTACAAGACGTTTCAAGCTTGCAAGCCATCATCATTCAGTGGAACGGAAGGACCGATCGGTTTAACCCGATGGATAGAAAAGATGGAGACGGTGTTCAAAATCAGTGGTTGTGATGAAAAAGACATGACCAAGTTTGCATCGTGCACTTTACAAGATAGTGCACTCACATGGTGGAAGAATTATGTGAAGGCGGTAGGAGGAGATGTAGCTTATGATACTCCATGGGAAGAATTCAAAGCGATGATAATCACCGAGTATTGTCCAAGGAATGAGGTTATTAAGTTAGAAGATGAGTTACGAAGTTTGAAGGTGGTTGGTACTGAAATCACCAACTACAATCAGCGATTCATGGAATTGGTTTTACTATGTCCTGAATTGGTTCCAACCGAAGCACGGAAGATTGAAATGTACAAAGGTGGTTTGCCCAAAAAGGTCAAGGCAAACGTTACAGCATCGAAACCTAAGACAATTCATGAAGCTATAACCATGGCGAACGAGTTAATGGATCAGGTCATTCTGGATAAGAAAGCATCCAATACTGATGTGAAGGTATCAGGTAACAAAAGAAAGTGGAATGGAAATTATGATCGAGGTAACCAACAACAATCTTTTAAGAAACAAGAAACCATACAAGGTGCAGGTGGTGGTTCAAGCTTTGGTTATAAAGGACAAAGTCCTTTATGCAACCGTTGTCACAAACATCATTTTGGTTACTTTAGTGTGTTGTGCACTAAATGCAATAGACAGGGACATCTTGCTGAAGATTGTAAGGCTCTCGTTACAAATGGTAACAAGACTCCTGCCACCAACGCAAATAGAACTGCTTTGGCTAACATTACTTGTTTTGGGTGTGGAAAACAAGGTCACTATAAGAGCCAGTGCCCGAATCAGAATGGCGGACCTGCACGTGGAAGAGCGTTTGTTATTAATGCTAGAGAGGCACGAGAAGACCCGGAGCTTGTTACGGGTACGTTTACCATTAATAACTTATCAGCATCTATTTTATTTGATACTGGCGCCGATAGAAGTTACGTGTGTATAAATTTTTACACTAAATTGAATTGTTCATCATTACCTCTAGATGCTAAGTACTTGATTGAGTTAGCTAATGGTAAACTAATTAAAGCCGATAAAATTTGTCGTGATTGTGAAATAAATCTAGCCGGAGAAACGTTTAAAATCGACTTAATACCCGTGGAATTAGGAGGTTTTGATGTAATAGTCGGCATGGACTGGATGTCCAAAATAGGAGCGGAAGTTGTTTGTGCCAAGAAGGCAATTCGTATTCCTGGTAAGGATAAGATACCGGTGATGATTTATGGAGAGAAGGGTAATTCAAAGCTAAAACTCATTAGTTGTTTGAAAGCCAAGAAGTGTTTAGAAAAGGGATGTTACGCTATTTTAGCACATGTTAATAAAGTCGAAAAGAAAGAAAAGTGCATCAACGACGTGCCTGTGGCAAGAGATTTTCCTGAAGTTTTTCCAGAAGAATTGCCGGGATTACCTCCATTTAGATCGGTAGAATTTCAAATAGATTTAGTACCAGGAGCTGCACCAGTGGCTCGTGCTCCATATAGACTTGCACCGTCCGAGTTAAAAGAACTTCAAAGTCAGTTAAAAGAATTACTGGACCGTGGATTCATACGACCAAGTACTTCACCGTGGGGAGCTCCAATTTTGTTTGTTAAGAAGAAAGATGGATCTTTCAGGATGTGTATAGATTATCGTGAATTAAATAAGTTAACTATCAAGAATCGGTATCCACTACCGAGAATTGATGACTTATTTGATCAATTGCAAGGATCATGTGTGTATTCGAAAATCGACTTAAGATCGGGCTATCATCAACTACGCGTCAAAGAAGAGGATATTCCGAAAACTGCTTTTCGGACACGTTATGGTCATTACGAATTTTTGGTTATGCCGTTTGGATTGACGAATGCGCCAGCTGTATTCATGGACCTCATGAATCGAGTTTGTAGTCCGTATTTAGATAAGTTTGTTATCGTTTTCATTGATGATATTCTTATCTATTCCAAGAGTGAGCAAGAGCATGAAGAGCATTTAAGGTTGATACTGGAGTTGTTGAGAAAAGAACAACTTTATGCTAAATTTTCTAAGTGTGCTTTCTGGTTGAAAGAAGTGCAATTTCTTGGTCACGTTGTTAATAGCAAAGGAATTCAGGTTGATCCAGCAAAAACTGAAGCTATTGAAAAATGGGAGACTCCTAAGACACCAACACAGATACGCCAATTTTTGGGTTTAGCCGGTTATTATAGAAGGTTTATTCAAGATTTTTCCCGAATAGCTAAGCCGTTGACAGCGTTAACGCAAAAAGGGAAGAAATATGAATGGACCTCGGAGCAGGAGAACGCATTTCAAATACTGAAGAAGAAGTTAACTACGGCGCCTATATTATCGTTACCAGAAGGGAACGATGATTTTGAAATATATTGTGACGCTTCGCGACAAGGTTTTGGTTGTGTTCTTATGCAACGGAAGAAAGTTATTGCATTTGCATTCCGACAATTGAAGATTCACGAGCGAAATTATACGACGCATGATCTAGAATTGGGAGCAGTCGTGTTTGCATTGAAGATGTGGAGACACTACTTGTATGGGGTTAAATTCACTGTGTTTACTGATCATAAAAGCCTTCAACATATTTTTGATCAGAAACAATTGAACATGAGGCAACGTAGGTGGGTCGAGTTAATAAACGACTATGATTGTGAAATTCGTTATCATCCCGGAAAGGCGAACGTGGTGGCCGATGCTTTAAGCAGAAAGGAACGAGAACCAATTCGAGTACGAGCGATGAACATAAAAATTCGCATGAATCTCAACTCACAAATCAAAGAAGTTCAACAAGAAGCACTCAATAAAGAAAACATAAAGAATGAAATAATGAAGAAGTATGAGAAGCAACTCGTTATACGGGAAGATGGAATTCGATATTTTGCAAATCGTATTTGGGTACCGAAGTTGGGTGGATTAAGGAAGTTAATATTGAACGAGGCACATAAGACAAGATACTCGATACATCCTGGAGTTGGAAAGATGTATCAAGATCTTAAGACACGTTATTGGTGGCCTAATTTAAAGACCGACGTTGCAACATATGTTGGGGAGTGTTTAACTTGTTCTAAGGTCAAAGCAGAACACCAGAAGCCGTCAGGGTTACTTCAACAACCAGAAATCCCAGAATGGAAATGGGATGGTATTACCATGGATTTCATCACAAAGTTACCAAAGACTGCCTGGGGATACGACACCATTTGGGTGATTGTTGATCGTCTCACCAAGTCTGCACATTTCTTACCTATAAAGGAAATGGATAGAATGGAGAAACTATTACGATTGTATATAAAGGAAGTTGTTTCAAGGCATGGAATACCTATTTCCATTATATCCGATCGTGATAGTAGATTTACCTCAAAATTCTGGCAATCACTACAGGAGGCACTAGGAACTCGGTTGGATATGAGTACCGCATATCATCCACAAACCGATGGACAGAGTGAGAGAACGATTCAGACTCTCGAAGACATGCTCAGGGCATGTGTGATCGATTTTGGAAACGGATGGGATAAATATCTACCGTTAGCAGAATTCTCGTATAATAATAGTTATCATGCGAGCATTGGAGCTGCGCCATTCGAAGCATTGTACGGAAGGAAGTGTAGATCTCCTATCTGTTGGAATGAAGTAGGAGATCGACATTTAACTGGTCCCGAAATCATACACGAAACGACCGAGAAGATAGTACAAATCAAGGAGAGATTGAAAACAGCTCGTAGTCGCCAAAAGAGCTACGCCGATGTTCGAAGGAAACCATTAGAGTTTCAGGTCGGGGACATGGTTATGCTAAAGGTGTCACCTTGGAAAGGTGTGATACGTTTTGGAAAAAGGGGTAAACTGAACCCAAGGTACGTAGGCCCGTTCAAGATCATCGAACGCATTGGACCGGTAGCTTATCGACTCGAGTTACCGCAACAACTCGCTGGAGTACATAATACCTTTCACGTCTCAAACCTGAAGAAGTGTCTTGCAAAGGAAGACCTCACCATTCCTCTTGAAGAAATCCATGTCGACGAGAAACTACAATTCGTCGAAGAACCAATCGAAATCATGGACCGTGAAGTTAAACAGCTCAAACAGAGCAATATACCGATTGTTAAGGTTCGTTGGAATGCTAGAAGAGGTCCCGAGTTTACGTGGGAACGAGAGGATCAAATGAAACAAAAGTATCCACACTTGTTTCTCGATAACGCAAAATAGGTACAATTTTAAAATTTCGGGACGAAATTTATTTAACGGGGAGGTAATGTAACGACCCGCATTTTTTCGATCGTTCTATACTTATAAGATTGATATTTACATAAATTAAACCTTACCAACATGATAAGCAATCCAAATTGTTGAGACTTATATTTCCGAAAAGAGTTTTACACAACGTTTGACCGTCTAGTTTGACCGATGATATCACGAACCATACAATATGTGATAATTATACGTTTGTGTATATATATGTATATATACATATTTAACATGATTAAAGAATGTTTTAATACCTCATTTTATATTAACAACAACAAGTTATATGTGTATTTTGAAACTACTAACTTAAGTTTTCAAAACGATAACAATACGTAACGTTATTTGACATAAATACTTACAACCTATAATGTTTATACATATATTGTATAAGTAAAGTATTTAATCACTTTTGAGAACTTAAATACATAAAACCATATAAGTGTATTCACAAAAGATAGCTATATTTGAATCCTCATTCCATTTTTCACAAAATTTCTATACGTATATTTAGAGTATTTGTACTCGTATCATACCTAGCTTCTATACGTATTTACTATTCGTATATACACATCAAATCACCACCTAATCAGCTCCTATACTTGCCCTCATCAAGAGGGAACTTCTTTTTGACATCTAGCTTCAATAATTATACAAAAATACAAGTAGAAATTTTGTTTTTGTCCCCCCCATGATCACGCCACCACCACCTTAAATACATGCATGCATTTCAAGATTTTGATCCATTTTTACTTCAAGTCTTTAGCTAAAAACACCTACACTCTCAAGAACATTAAACACCATAAACATTCAGTAACTTACCAAGAAGATCTAGCTTCAAAAACCATACTAAAACACCATAAGAAAACCATACAAAAACACTTCAAGAAAACCCTCCAAGAACACCAACTTACTTCCAATCTTTCATCCACTTCTATCACCCTTTTGATTCTAGCTTCTTACTCCTCTTTTACAGCAAACTTATCCAAGGAACTTGAGGTAGAATCTATGTTCATAACCTTATTCAATTCATATATATATAGCTATCTTATTTTGTGGTACAAAAGTTTAACAACAAGAACATAGTTTGAATGTTTTCAAACTTGTTTGCAAACTAAATAGATCCTTCTAACTTAACTTTTAAAATACTTCAAGACCTGTAATATAACTTATGTATATGCTAATTTAACAAGGTAAAACTTGGTTTTTCAAAGTATAAGTATTTTTAGAAAAATGGTCATTAAATGATTTTGTTGTAACAAAAATGTTTAACTTCATATGTTTCACTAATGTTTCACTTATGCCGTATGATTTTGAATACAAACCAAGGTATTTACAGTTCATAGTCTTAAAGAAGAACTCGATCCAAGAAGATGGCAATTTGAATCAACGAAAACGGATTTGTAACGAAGAAACTATGACCGAAACAAAATTGGTTATCCTAGATCATTTCAACTACGGGATTAATTGGAAAAAAATGATATAAATCACATATTTCTAAGATAACATGATATTTTATATATATGTACTTATAATTCAATTTTATATGGTTCAGGATCACCCGTAAACAACACGAGAAGATTAATCATAAGATCCCATGATTGTACGCAACACGTCATTTGACAACACCGGTACTTTATGTACGCAACACGTTATTTGACAACACCGGTACCATGGGTCAAGATTAATCTCGACCAATACATATACGATGGGGTTTTATTTATTTCATTGCGGGTATATTAAACATCTAAAAATGAACCATTAAAATTGAATTGCTAACCTCGGACTACTAACTTCGGACTAAGGAATTATTCAAAGTATTAAAAGTATAACAAGTATATATATATAACGTTTGTTTTAAAATGAAAACATATTGATATATTATATATGGATAGGTTCGTGATATCAACCGGAAGACCGAGTCAAAATATATATATCATCAAGACAAGAGTGAGTATATAGTCCCACTTTTAAACTCTAAATATTTCGGGATGAGAATACATGTATTTTATGTTTTACGATATGGACACAAGTAACTGAAAAATATGTTCTACGTTGAGTTGTACCACTGGCATACTTCCCTGTAGCTTGGTAACTAATATTTACAGCGGTATTGTAAACGCGAATCCTGTTGATAGATCTATCGGGCCTGACAACCCCAACCGGACTGGACGACCAGTATTCAACGGTTGCACAGTACTTCGTTTTGTGACTACACTTGGTACGGTGTAGTAAGATTTCATATTAAAGGGAATATGCGACGTGAAAATGTTAAGTATGGTTACCGAGTGCTCAACCACTTAGAATATTTTTATTAAACTGTTTATATACGAAATCTTGTGGTCTATATATATATATATTGCTGCCGGCATTAAACCTATATCTCACCAACTTTATGTTGACCTTTTTAAAACATGTCTATTCTCAGGTGATTTCTAAAGCTTCCGCTGCATCATGTTGGATCTAACCAGGATCTTGCGTACGCATGTTTGTGTCAAAAATAAAACTGCATATCCGAGATGTTGTATTGTAAAATATGCTAGAAACCGTGTTGTTGTCATCATTTGTAAAGTTTGTAAGTCGAAGATTATCGCTAAACGTTAATCTTCTTTTTATTGTCTTAAGTTTGTAACAAAAATAATGGTTATGGTTTGTAATGTATAATATATGCAGTTTTCTTTCAAAAATGTCTCATATAGAGGTCAATACCTCGCAATGAAATCATACGTTATCTAACGCGTTCTTATGGTTAAGGACGGGTTATGACAACATTTGAGAAAGGTGTTAGAAGTATTGAGGAAGGAAGAATTGTACGCTAAATTTTCAAAGTGTGCATTTTGGTTGGAAGAAGTTCAATTCCTCGGTCACATAGTGAACAAAGAAGGTATTAAGGTGGATCCGGCAAAGATAGAAACTGTTGAAAAGTGGGAAACCCCGAAAACTCCGAAACACATACGCCAGTTTTTAGGACTAGCTGGTTACTACAGAAGGTTCATCCAAGACTTTTCCAGAATAGCAAAACCCTTGACTGCATTAACGCATAAAGGGAAGAAATTTGAATGGAATGATGAACAAGAGAAAGCGTTTCAGTTATTGAATAAAAAGCTAACTACGACACCTATATTGTCATTGCCTGAAGGGAATGATGATTTTGTGATTTATTGTGACGCATCAAAGCAAGGTCTCGGTTGTGTATTAATGCAACGAACGAAGGTGATTGCTTATGCGTCTAGACAATTGAAGATTCACGAACAAAATTATACGACGCATGATTTGGAATTAGGCGCGGTTGTTTTTGCATTAAAGACTTGGAGGCACTACTTATATGGGGTCAAAAGTATTATATATACCGACCACAAAAGTCTTCAACACATATTTAATCAGAAACAACTGAATATGAGGCAGCGTAGGTGGATTGAATTATTGAATGATTACGACTTTGAGATTCGTTACCACCCGGGAAAGGCAAATGTGGTAGCCGATGCCTTGAGCAGGAAGGACAGAGAACCCATTCGAGTAAAATCTATGAATATAATGATTCATAATAACCTTACTACTCAAATAAAGGAGGCGCAACAAGGAGTTTTAAAAGAAGGAAATTTAAAGGATGAAATACCCAAAGGATCGGAGAAGCATCTTAATATTCGGGAAGACGGAACCCGGTATAGGGCTGAAAGGATTTGGGTACCAAGATTTGGAGATATGAGAGAAATGGTACTTAGAGAAGCTCATAAAACCAGATACTCAATACATCCTGGAACGGGGAAGATGTACAAGGATCTCAAGAAACATTTTTGGTGGCCGGGTATGAAAGCCGATGTTGCTAAATATGTAGGAGAATGTTTGACGTGTTCTAAGGTCAAAGCTGAGCATCAGAAACCATCAGGTCTACTTCAACAACCCGAAATCCCGGAATGGAAATGGGAAAACATTACCATGGATTTCATCACTAAATTGCCAAGGACTGCAAGTGGTTTTGATACTATTTGGGTAATAGTTGATCGTCTCACCAAATCAGCACACTTCCTACCAATAAGAGAAGATGACAAGATGGAGAAGTTAGCACGACTGTATTTGAAGGAAGTCGTCTCCAGACATGGAATACCAATCTCTATTATCTCTGATAGGGATGGCAGATTTATTTCAAGATTCTGGCAGACATTACAGCAAGCATTAGGAACTCGTTTAGACATGAGTACTGCCTATCATCCACAAACTGATGGGCAGAGTGAAAGGACGATACAAACGCTTGAAGACATGCTACGAGCATGTGTTATTGATTTCGGAAACAGTTGGGATCGACATCTACCGTTAGCAGAATTTTCCTACAACAACAGCTACCATTCAAGCATTGAGATGGCGCCGTTTGAAGCACTTTATGGTAGAAAGTGCAGGTCTCCGATTTGTTGGAGTGAAGTGGGGGATAGACAGATTACGGGTCCGGAGATTATACAAGAAACTACCGAGAAGATCATCCAAATTCAACAACGGTTGAAAACCGCCCAAAGTCGACAAAAGAGCTACGCTGACATTAAAAGAAAAGATATAGAATTTGAAATTGGAGAGATGGTCATGCTTAAAGTTGCACCTTGGAAAGGCGTTGTTCGATTTGGTAAACGAGGGAAATTAAATCCAAGGTATATTGGACCATTCAAGATTATTGATCGTGTCGGACCAGTAGCTTACCGACTTGAGTTACCTCAACAACTCGCGGCTGTACATAACACTTTCCACGTCTCGAATTTGAAGAAATGTTTTGCTAAAGAAGATCTCACTATTCCGTTAGATGAAATCCAAATCAATGAAAAACTCCAATTCATCGAAGAACCCGTCGAAATAATGGATCGTGAGGTTAAAAGACTTAAGCAAAACAAGATACCAATTGTTAAGGTTCGATGGAATGCTCGTAGAGGACCCGAGTTCACCTGGGAGCATGAAGATCAGATGAAGAAGAAATACCCGCATCTATTTCCAGAAGATTCGTCAACACCTTCAACAGCTTAAAATTTCGGGACGAAATTTATTTAACGGGTAGGTACTGTAGTGACCCGAACTTTTCCATGTTTATATATATTAATTGAGATTGATATTTACATGATTAAATGTTTCCAACATGTTAAGCAATCAAACTTGTTAAGACTTGATTAATTGAAATATGTTTCATATAGACAATTGACCACCCAAGTTGACCGGCGATTCACGAACGTTAAAACTTGTAAAAACGACTTGACGATATATATATGGATATACATATGGTTAACATGAGATTATGATAAGTAAGTATCTCCATAAGTATATTAACAATGAGTTATATACATATAAACAAGACTACTAACTTAAGGATTTCGAAACGAGACATATATGTAACGATTATCGTTGTAACGACATTTAAATGTATATATATCATATTAAGATATATTAATATATCATAATATTATGATAATATAATAATTTAACATCTCATTAGATATAATAAACAATGGGTTAACAACATTAATTGAGATCGTTAACTTAAAGGTTTCAAAACAACACTTACATGTAACGACTAACGATGACTTAACGACTCCGTTAAAATGTATATACATGTAGTGTATTTATATGTATTAAAATACTTTTGGAAGACTTCAAGACATATATCAAAACACTCATACTTAACGAAAATGGTTACAGTTACTTTCCCATTCTTTTCTTTCATCAAGAATTCTAGTCGTATTCTTACCCGTATTATACACAGCTTCAAAACGTACTTACTATGGGTATATACCAATAGGAACTATCATGGGATTCCACTCTTGATTATGTCATGTATGACTAATCAATTTTAACTTCTACCATGAGCTAGTCAACTAACTAGAACTCCTTTTAACCCCACTCACCACTCACCAATTAACACTCATCATTCACTCCATTTCACTTCCAAATCTCTTTCTAATTCTCTCTCAACACACCCACACTATTATGAATGTATTTTACCAGTAGTTAATCATCATCTTCATCAAAAATCACTTCAAGAATCAAGCTATAATCATCATAGGAAGAACACTTCAAGAATACTTCAAAAATCCCTTCAAGTTTACTAATTTACTTCCAAGCTTTCTAATCCATTCCAAGTAATCATCTAAGATCAAGAAACCTTTGTTATATACAGTAGGTTATCTTTCTTATTCAAGGTAATATTCATATTCAAACTTTGATTCAATTTCTATAACTATAAACTATCTTAATTCGAGCAAAAATCTTACTTGAACTTGTTTTTGTGTCATGATCCTACTTCAAGAACTTTCAAGCCATCCAAGATCCTTTGAAGCTAGATCATTTCTTGTCACTTCCAGTAGGTTTACCTACTAAACTTGAGGTAGTAATGATGTTCATAACATCATTCGATTCATATATATAAAACTATCTTATTCGAAGGTTTAAACTCGTAATCACTAGAACATAGTTTAGTTAATTCTAAACTTGTTCGCAAACAAAAGTTAATCCTTCTAACTTGACTTTTAAAATTAACTAAACACATGTTCTATATCTATATAATATGCTAACTTAATGATTTAAAACCTGGAAACACGAAAAACACCGTAAAACCGGATTTACGCCGTCGTAGTAACACCGCGGGCTGTTTTGGGTTAGTTAATTAAAAACTATGATAAACTTTGATTTAAAAGTTGTTATTCTGAGAAAATGATTTTTATTATGAACATGAAACTATATCCAAAAATTATGGTTAAACTCAAAGTGGAAGTATGTTTTCTAAAATGGTCATCTAGACGTCGTTCTTTCGACTGAAATGACTACCTTTACAAAAACGACTTGTAACTTATTTTTCTGACAATAAACCTATACTTTTTCTGTTTAGATTCATAAAATACAGTTCAATATGAAACCATAGCAATTTGATTCATTCAAAACGGATTTAAAATGAAGAAGTTATGGGTAAAACAAGATTGGATAATTTTTCTCATTTTAGCTACGTGAAAATTGGTAACAAATCTATTCCAACCATAACTTAATCAACTTGTATTGTATATTATGTAATCTTGAGATACCATAGACATGTATACAATGTTTCGACCTATCATGTCGACACATCTATATATATTTCGGAACAACCATAGACACTCTATATGTGAATGTTGGAGTTAGCTATACAGGGTTGAGGTTGATTCCAAAATATATATAGTTTGAGTTGTGATCAATACTGAGATACGTATACACTGGGTCGTGGATTGATTCAAGATAATATTTATCGATTTATTTCTGTACATCTAACTGTGGACAACTAGTTGTAGGTTACTAACGAGGACAGCTGACTTAATAAACTTAAAAACATCAAAATGTATTAAAAGTGTTGTAAATATATTTTGAACATACTTTGATATATATGTATATATTGTTATAGGTTCGTGAATCAACCAGTGGCCAAATCTTACTTCCCGATGAAGTAAAAATCTGTGAAAGTGAGTTATAGTCCCACTTTTAAAATCTAATATTTTTGGGATGAGAATACATGCAGGTTTTATAAATGATTTACAAAATAGACACAAGTACGTGAAACTACATTCTGTGGTTGAATTTTCGAAATCGAATATGCCCCTTTTTATTAAGTCTGGTAATCTAAGAATTAGGGAACAGACACCCTAATTGACGCGAATCCTAAAGATAGATCTATTGGGCTTAACAAACCCCATCCAAAGTACCGGATGCTTTAGTACTTCGAAATTTATATCATATCCGAAGGGTGTCCCGGAATGATGGGGATATTCTTATATATGCATCTTGTTAATGTCGGTTACCAGGTGTTCACCATATGAATGATTTTTATCTCTATGTATGGGATGTGTATTGAAATATGAAATCTTGTGGTCTATTGTTACGATTTGATATATATAGGTTAAACCTATAACTCACCAACATTTTTGTTGATGTTTAAAGCATGTTTATTCTCAGGTGAATATTAAGAGCTTCCGCTGTTGCATACTAAAATAAGGACAAGATTTGGAGTCCATGTTTGTATGATATTGTGTAAAAACTGCATTCAAGAAACTGATTTCGATGTAACATATTTGTATTGTAAACCATTATGTAATGGTCATGTGTAAACAGGATATTTTAGATTATCATTATTTGATAATCTACGTAAAGCTTTTTAAACCTTTATTTATGAAATAAAGGTTATGGTTTGTTTTAAAAATGAATGCAGTCTTTGAAAAACGTCTCATATAGAGGTCAAAACCTCGCAATGAAATCAATTAATATGGAACGTTTTTAATCAATAAGAACGGGACATTTCATAAGATCCAACGGATTAATCTTGGTTTAGCATCTTGTTTTGAAAATAGGTATCTAAGAGCAGAATGGTCTGTATAGACCACCGTTTTTGCTAGAACGAGATATGATCGAAATTTGTCAAAAGCAAAGACAATAGCAAGGAGTTCTTTTTCAGTAGTTGTATAGTTCGTTTGTGCTCCTTGTAACGTCTTACTAGCATAGTATATAGGTTGAAATCGTTTTTCAATCCTTTGTCCTAAAACGGCTCCCATTGCAAAATCACTTGCATCGCACATTAGTTCAAATGGTAGATTCCAATTTGGTGTTATCATGATCGGTGCATTAGTGAGTTTTTCTTTAAGAATATTAAAAGATTTGATACACTCATCTGAAAAGATGAATGGCGCATCCTTTTCTAGGAGTTTATTCATAGGAGTGGCAATTTTAGAAAAATCTTTTATGAAACGTCGGTAAAAACCGGCATGCCCTAGAAAACTCCTAACTCCTCTAATATTGGTGGGATGTGGAAGTTTAGCAATTACATCTACTTTAGCTCTATCCACTTCAATTCCTTCTTTTGAAATTTTATGTCCAAGAACGATGCCTTCTTTAACCATGAAATGGCATTTCTCCCAATTAAGTACTAGATTTGATTTTTCGCATCTAATTAGCATTCGTTCCAGATTAACTAGACATGATTTAAATGTATCACCGAAGACTGAAAAGTCATCCATGAATACTTCCATGCATTCTTCTATCATGTCGTGAAAAATCGCCATCATACACCTTTGAAAGGTTGCAGGGGCGTTACAAAGTCCAAATGGCATGCGTTTGTAAGCAAACGTACCATAAGGGCACGTGAATGTGGTTTTCTCTTGGTCCTCGGGTGCTATTGGAATTTGAAAATATCCGGAAAATCCATCTAGAAAACAATAGTAACTATTTCCGGCTAATCTTTCCAACATTTGATCTATGAAAGGTAAGGGAAAGTGATCTTTTCTGGTGGCGTCATTTAATTTTCTATAATCAATACATACACGCCATCCTGTTACAGTCCTAGTAGGAATAAGCTCATTTTTCTCATTTGTGATGACAGTCATGCCACCCTTCTTAGGCACGCATTGAACTGGGCTTACCCATGGACTATCAGAGATTGGATATATTAAACCTGCATCTAGCAGTTTAATAATCTCTTTCTTAACTACATCTTGCATATTAGGATTTAGTCTTCATTGACGTTGCACATACGTTTTATGACCTTCTTCCATAAGGATTTTATGTGTGCAATACGAAGGACTTATTCCTTTAATATCATGAATCTTCCATGCAATGGCTGGTTTATGAGCTTTCAACACAGAAATGAGTTGTGATTTCTCATTTTCAGTAAGAGAAGACGATATTATTACAGGTAATTCAGATTCACCATGTAAATAAGCGTATTCCAAATGGTTTGGAAGTGGCTTTAACTCTAATTTCGGAGGTTCTTCTATCGATGATTTATATCGATATCTGTCTTCTTCTTTTAGCATTTGAATTTCTTCTGTTGTTGGTTCATATCCATTAGCTATAAGTGTAGCTAACATTTCAGCTTCATCAATTGGTTCATTACCTTCTCCTAAAGAACATTCTCCTGTTCCTTGTAATTCTGGAAATTCTTCTAATAATTCTGCATGTGCATCTATAGTTTTAATATAATAACATGTATCATCTGCAGATTGTGGTTGTTGCATTGCTCTATCAACTGAAAAGGTAACACTCTCATCCTCTATACTTAGGGTCAGTTTCTTACCGAACACGTCTATCATTTCTTTAGCCGTGTTTAAGAATGGTCTTCCTAATATGAGAGGAACTTGAGAATCTTCTTCCATGTCCAAAACAACAAAATCTACTGGAAATACTAAAGTACCAACTTTAACTAGCATGTTCTCCATTATCCCTCTAGGATATTTTATTGATCTATCGGCTAGTTGTATGCTTATTCTGGTTGGTTTCAATTCTCCAAGGTCTAGTTTAGCGTATAGTGAATACGGCATTAGATTTATACTAGCACCTAAGTCTGCCAATGCTTCTATTGAACTAAGACTACCCAGAAAACATGGAATTGTGAAACTTCCTGGATCAGATAGTTTTTCTGGTATCTTATTCAACAGCACTGCTGAACAATTAGCATTCATAGTAACAGCCGAGAGTTCTTCCATTTTCTTTCTATTTGAGATTAGATCTTTCAAGAATTTAGCATATCTTGGCATTCCTGAAATCACATCAATGAAAGGAAGATTTACATTTATCTGTTTAAACATATCCAAGAATTTGGATTGCTCGGCTTCAAGTTTCTCTTTCTTCATTTTACTCGGATAAGGAAGTGGTGGTTGGTATGGTTTAACATAAGGTTTATCCTTAACTGTGTTATCTTCATTAACCTTTTCAACTACCGGTTCTTTTTCCTTATCTTGATCAGGTTGTGGTTCTTGTGGAGTAGGAATAGTTTCATCAGAAGTTACAGGTATTTCAGGTGGTTTAAGTGTTGCACCACTTCTTGTGGTAATAGCTTTAGCTGTTTCATTCCGGGGGTTAGCATTTGCATCGCTTGGTAAACTTCCCGGTTTTCTTTCACCTATTAACCTTGCTAGGTTACTTACTTCTTGTTCCAGATTTTGAATAGAAGCTTGTTGATTTCTAAATGCTTGAGCATTTTGTTCATTGGTTTGTTTTTGAGATGTGAAAAACTGCGTTTGAGTTTCAACTAGCTTCGTCATCATATCTTCTAAATTCGGCTTTTTATCATCGGTTTGTTGTGGTGGTTTGTTTTGAAAATTAGGTCTTTGCTGATTGTAAGTATTATTGGATACTTGTTGATTGCTAGGACCTTGTTGGTTATTGTATGGAATATTTCGGTTATAATTCTGGTTTTGATTGTAAATCGGTCTTGGCGGTTGATAATTATTCTGATAATTATTTCCAGGCCTTTGGTTTATGTATGAAATATTCTCTCTTTGTTCCATTGTTAATTCAATACTGAGACAATCTTTTGTCAAATGTGGTCCTCCACACTGCTCACAACTAATTCGTATTGAGTGAATATCCTTAGTCATCTTTTCCATTCGTCTCTCGAAAGCATCTATCTTTGCTGAAATGGAATCTAAGTCATGGCTAGAATCGGTTCTTGCTGCTTTAGATGATCTAATGATGTCTTTTTCTTGGTGCCACTCATGTGAGTGGGAAGCAGTATTATCAATAATTTTGTAAGCATCATGTTCGGTTTTCTTCATAATAGAACCACCAGCTGCTATATCTATATCTTTTCTTGTAGTGATGTCGCATCCTCGGTAGAATATTTGTACTATTTGACAGGTGTCTAAACCATGTTGCGGACATCCTCTTAATAACTTTCCATATCTTGTCCACGCCTCATATAGAGTTTCATTTGGCTTCTGTGTGAACGTAACAATTTCTGCTTGAAGTCTTACGGCTTTAGATGCAGGAAAGAATTGTTTAAGAAATTTGTCAACTAAAACATCCCATGTATCGATCGCCCCTTCAGGTAACGATTCCAACCAATCTTTGGCTTCTCCCTTTAAAGTCCAGGGAAATAACATGAGATATATCTGTTCATCCTCCACTTCTCGGATTTTAAATAGTGTGCAGATCCTATTAAAGGTACGTAGATGTTCATTTGGATCTTCCTTCGGCGCACCACTAAATTGGCATTGATTAGTCACCATGTGTAGAATTTGTCCTTTGATTTCATAATCTGGCGCATTAATGTCTGGATGAGTAATTGCGTGACCTTGGCCAGTGCGTTTAGCTCTCATTCGGTCTTCCATACTTAAAGGTTCCAGATTCTCCATAATTGAATTTGTTGAATCGGTATCACTGAATGATTCTGATTTAATAGTTCGTTCCTCAACAATCTCTGTTTGAATGATTGGTGGTTCCGGAGGAAAGTTTAGTGGTTCAGGATCTACGAACCGTTCCTGAATATTTTCTGGATTCTCAATTGTGAGGTTGGGTTCAAAAAATGGATTATCGGAAATTTGAACTGAAGTACTTGGTCTACTGGATGACGATTCTAAAGAAAAATCAACGGCGGTTATATTTGTTAAACGATGTCTTGATCGAGTTACAGGTGGTGAACGTACAAAAGGTGGTGAACGTCTTGCTCGGTGCATTCACTGAATATCCTATTAGTTTTAAAAAGGAAAGAAAAATTATAATAAGTTATCCAATCAATAGACTTTTCTGATTTTGCCCACGTTTCGAATAGCCAAAAGATGCAGCAGTGGGGCAGGATTCGTTTGGTCTCAATATAATTGAGGACTGTTTGGCTCCAATAACCCGGTCCACGTATAAATCCAACTATTACTACGAACCAGAAAATTTTGATGTCTATCAATTTAACTACTCAAAATAAATTTTCGTAATTTTAAGAAATTTAGATAAGAAGTAGAATAAAATTCTAAGTCCTAAAAACTAGAATGGCGAGAAATAAGAAAGACAAAGAGTTCGTCGCAAAAGGTCGAAAAAGAAAAATGGTTGAAAAATAAAAGGTGACGGAAAAATAAAAGAAACTTATAAAAACTTAAAAATACTTAACTAATTTAACCTTATTACTACAACTAACTTAAAATTATAATCGCAAATTGAAATTACTAATTGGAATGATAATTGATACATAGTAAAAGGTCTAAAAATATTAAAGCTTACAGGAAAAACTAAATCCCAAATGGAAATAACTTAAAAAGAAACTAAAACTTTAAAAGGCGTCGCAAAATTCTAAAGCACCTAAATCTTAGTCTAAAGAAAAAGCACTTAAGGAATTCTACGGCAAAACCTAAAAATATAGGAGTAAAAATAACTATAGCTAAAACTAAGTTTAAAATTAAATATGAGCTAAAAAATACAAATATTACGCTACAACGATTAAAAAGGGACAAAATATAAAAATATACAAAAAGTTGTAAAAAGTACAATTTTTATAAAAATATTATTTTTATATTATTTATTTTATAAAACTATTAATTTTACAATTTAATAAAACTAATTTAACTAAAATATATAAATAAAAAGTAAAAGTAAAATTAAAACTAATAATAATAATAATAATAATAATAAGGTTTAATTAATAATTAATATTAATAATATCCCGTAATTAATGCTCGATTAGGGCTTCCTTGTCGCCTGTCAGAAACCCTCCGCGAGTCGCGGCAATTAAAGAAGAAAACCCCGCGAGTCGCGGGGATCAGAAATTCAGCTGACAGGGTTGAGTTTTTACGCGTTTTCTTTATTTTTTTTTTTATTTTATGTTTTCTGTTTTTTTATATTTAAATAAACGATTTTAAAATAAAACTTATATTTTTATAAACTAAAATAGAAATAAAGAAACTTATAAAACTTAAATATTTACAAAATCTTAAAAATACATATATTTTTGTTTTTCTTTTTATATTTTTGAATAATTAAAACGTATTTTTACAAAAGCGAATTTTTAATAAAAGTAACTAAAAATCTTTTTTTTTTATATTAGCGTTGCGCTTCCGGCTTTTAAGATAGTTCCCCGGCAGCGGCGCCAAAAATACTTGATGTGAAGCGAGGTGTATATAAAATAGTTATTATTTTACTAGGAAAATACTATTAAATACGATACAATTTTACACAAGATATTTATTTATTTATAGAATGGATATACTTAAACCTTGCTACAACACTTATAGGCAGTGTACCTAATCGTACAGTAGTGTAGTTTTTAGTAAGTCCGGTTCGTTCCACAGGGAAATCTTTGAACAAAGCTCAACGCTATATTAGTTTACTTTTATAAAAATACAAATATATATATAAGTAATATTATTGTTATAAAGGGGGGTTTTTACCGTTTAATGACCGGTTTGTCGATTTTAAAACTTTAGTCGCAGTTAAAACCTAATGTAAAATATAAATACAAGACTAAAATTAAAGCGTAAAGTAAATAACGATAATGAAATTGCGAATAATAAACTTGCGATAATTAAAAAGTACGATAATTAAAAGTGCGATTAAATAACAATAAATAAAAGTGCGATAATTAGAAGTGCAATTAAATATAAAATAAAGGAAATTAAATATGAAATAAAAGAATTATGCTTATTTAAACTTCCGTAATCATGATGTTTGACGTGTTGATTTTAGTTTTATGCCCATGGGTTAATTGTCCTTTGTCCTGGATTATTCAATATGTCCGTCTGGTTTTTGTCCATAACAGTCCATCAGTCATAAATATAAATTGCAAGTGTCCTTGTCAAATTATTATTATACCCGAAGATAAATATTCCAACTAATTGGGGATTCGAATTGTAACAAGGTTTTAATACTTTGTTTAATGAATACACCAGGTTATCGACTGCGTGTAAACCAAGGTTTTACTACTTTGTTAACAATTACACCAATTACCCTTGAATGTAATTTCACCCCTGTTTTGATTATTCTAGTGGCTATTAATCCATTCCCGTGTCCGGTTAAATGAACGATTATTCGTACATATAAATACCCCGCCCATCGTGTCCGATCGAGTGTATATGGTAATTTATAGGGACGCCCAATTGTAAATCTTTATATTAACATTAACAAACTTTCATTTAGTTAAACAAATATAAAGCCCATTAATAGCCCATAGTCTAGTTTCCACAAGTGTCGTTCTTTTATCCAAACCCCAATTATGGTACAAAGCCTAATTACCCAATTTTAGTAATTAGCCCAACATCATGATTACTTCGTTTTAAATAAGCATAATAATAACTTAGCTACGAGACATTAATGTAAAAAGGTTGAACATAACTTACAATGATTAAAAATAGCGTAGCGTTACACGGACAGAATTTCGACTTACACCCTTACAACATTCGCTAACATACCCTTATTATTAGAATTAAAATTAAAATTAAAATTAAAATATAAATTATATATATATATTACTCGTATGAATGAGAAGAAAAAAGATGATGATATTTGATCAGAATTCGGTTGGCTTTATAGCCAGAGTTGAAAATTGGGGCTCCGCGACTCGCGGCAAAATGCCCTTAAAACTCCGCGAGTCGCGGAGAGGTATTTACAGCTCACACCCTTGGAGTTTCTTGCTGCCGACGGTTTTTATTATATATATATAATATATATATAATTAATATAATTAATTATATATTATATTATATTTATATACATAGTTAACTTGTAATTTTTAGTCCGTTGCGTCGAGCGTTAAGAGTTGACTCTAGTCCCGGTTCCGGATTTTCGAACGTCCTCGCGTACAATTTAATATCTTGTACTTTGCGTTTTGAATCTTGTACTCTTGTGATTTCGAGACGTTTCTTATCAATAATTGGAACCTTTTTGATTGTCTTTTGTACTTTTGAGCTTTTTGGTCGTTTGCGTCTTCAATTCGTCGAATCTGTCTTTTGTCTTCACCTTTTATTATTTAAACGAATATCTCTTGTAAATAGAACAATTGCAACTAAAAGCTTGTCTTTCTTGAGGAATAATGCTATGAAATATATGTTCGTTTTTAGCATTATCAGTCGTATTCTTACCCGTATTATACACAGCTTCACAACGTACTTACTATGGGTATATACCAATAGGAACTAGCATGGGATTCCACTCTTGATTATGTCATGTATGACTAATCAATTTTAACTTCTACCATGAGCTAGTCAACTAACTAGAACTCCTTTTAACCCCACTCACCACTCACCAATTACCACTCATCATTCACTCCATTTCACTTCCAATTCTCTTTCTAATTCTCTCTCAACACACACACACTATTATGAACGTATTGTTCCAGTAGTTCATCATCATCTTCATCAAAAATCACTTCAAGAATCAAGCTATAATCATCATAGGAAGAACACTTCAAGAACACTTCAAAAATCCCTTCAAGTTTACTAATTTACTTCCAAGCTTTCTAATCCATTCCAAGTAATCATCTAAGATCAAGAAACCTTTGTTATATACAGTAGGTTATCTTTCTTATTCAAGGTAATATTCATATTCAAACTTTGATTCAATTTCTATAACTATAAACTATCTTAATTCGAGTAAAAATCTTACTTGAACTTGTTTTTGTGTCATGATCCTACTTCAAGAACTTTCAAGCCATCCAAGATCCTTTGAAGCTAGATCATTTCTTGTCACTTCCAGTAGGTTTACCTACTAAACTTGAGGTAGTAATGATGTTCATAACATCATTCGATTCATATATATAAAACTATCTTATTCGAAGGTTTAAACTCGTAATCACTATAACATAGTTTAGTTAATTCTAAACTTGTTCGCAAACAAAAGTTAATCCTTCTAACTTGACTTTTAAAATTAACTAAACACATGTTCTATATCTATATGATATGCTAACTTAATGATTTAAAACCTGGAAACACGAAAAACACCGTAAAACCGGATTTACGCCGTCGTAGTAACACCGCGGGCTGTTTTGGGTTAGTTAATTAAAAACTATGATAAACTTTGATTTAAAAGTTGTTATTCTGAGAAAATGATTTTTATTATGAACATGAAACTATATCCAAAAATTATGGTTAAACTCAAAGTGGAAGTATGTTTTCTAAAATGGTCATCTAGACGTCGTTCTTTTGACTGAAATGACTACCTTTACAAAAACGACTTGTAACTTATTTTTCCGACTATAAACCTATACTTTTTCTGTTCAGATTCATAAAATAGAGTTCAATATGAAACCATAGCAATTTGATTCACTCAAAACGGATTTAAAATGAAGAAGTTATGGGTAAAACAAGATTGGATAATTTTTCTCATTTTAGCTACGTGAAAATTGGTAACAAATATATTCCAACCATAACTTAATCAACTTGTATTGTATATTATGTAATCTTGAGATACCATAGACACGTATACAATGTTTCGACCTATCATGTCGACACATCTATATATATTTCGGAACAACCATAGACACTCTATATGTGAATGTTGGAGTTAGCTATACAGGGTTGAGGTTGATTCCAAAATATGTATAGTTTGAGTTGTGATCAATACTGAGATACGTATACACTGGGTCGTGGATTGATTCAAGATAATATTTATCGATTTATTTCTGTACATCTAACTGTGGACAACTAGTTGTAGGTTACTAACGAGGACAGCTGACTTAATAAACTTAAAACATCAAAATATATTAAAAGTGTTGTAAATATATTTTAAACATACTTTGATATATATGTATATATTGTTATAGGTTCGTGAATCAACCAGTGGCCAAGTCTTACTTCCTGACGAAGTAAAAATCTGTGAAAGTGAGTTATAGTCCCACTTTTAAAATCTAATATTTTTGGGATGAGAATACATGCAGGTTTTATAAATGATTTACAAAATAGACACAAGTACGTGAAACTACATTCTATGGTTGAATTATCGAAATCGAATATGCCCCTTTTTATTAAGTCTGGTAATCTAAGAATTAGGGAACAGACACCCTAATTGACGCGAATCCTAAAGATAGATCTATTGGGCCTAACAAACCCCATCCAAAGTACCGGATGCTTTAGTACTTCGAAATTTATATCATATCCGAAGGGTGTCCCGGAATGATGGGGATATTCTTATATATGCATCTTGTTAATGTCGGTTACCAGGTGTTCACCATATGAATGATTTTTATCTCTATGTATGGGATGTGTATTGAAATATGAAATCTTGTAGTCTATTGTTACGATTTGATATATATAGGTTAAACCTATAACTCACCAACATTTTTGTTGACGTTTAAAGCATGTTTATTCTCAGGTGAATATTAAGAGCTTCCGCTGTTGCATACTAAAATAAGGACAAGATTTGGAGTCCATGTTTGTACGATATTGTGTAAAAACTGCATTCAAGAAACTGATTTCGATGTAACATATTTGTATTGTAAACCATTATGTAATGGTCGTGTGTAAACATGATATTTTAGATTATCATTATTTGATAATCTACGTAAAGCTTTTTAAACCTTTATTTATGAAATAAAGGTTATGGTTTGTTTTAAAAATGAATGCAGTCTTTGAAAAACATCTCATATAGAGGTCAAAACCTCGCAACGAAATCAATTAATATGGAACGTTTTTAATCAATAAGAACGGGACATTTCAGTTGGTATCCGAGCGTTGGTCTTAGAGAACCAGAATTTTGCATTAGTGTGTCTTATCGAGTTTGTTAGGATGCATTAGTGAGTCTGGACTTCGACCGTGTTTACTTGAAAAATGATTGCTTAACAAATTTTGTTGGAAACTATATATTTTTAACATGTGAATAGTATGTGATATATTAATCTCTTAACGCGTTTGATATTATGTGATAGATGTCTACCTCTAAAACAAGTCCCATTGACTCACCTAATAATAATGAAGAGTCAAATGTAAATTGGAATGATTCGTGGACTGATTCACAAGTTCCCGTAGAGGAACCGGAAGAAGAGTCGGAACCAGAAGAAGAATCGGAACCGGAAGAAGAATCGGAACCGGATGAAGAAATAGAACCGGTGGAGGAAATAATAAAACGGTTAAGTAAAAGAAAATCCTCAACCAACCGACCAAGGTTAATTATGGTCAATGGTGTTTCCGCTAAGTAAGCAAAATATTGGGAGGATTACCAATTCTCCGATGAATCGGATTCTGACGAGAATTCCGATGATGTTATAGAAATTACCCCAACTGAATTTAAAAAGGCAAAAGAAAATAATAAGGGAAAGGGCATAAAAATAGAGAAATCTAATTCCAACCCCGATGAACTTTATATGTATCGTCAACCCCCGAAGTTCTTAAGTTGTAACAATGACCCGGGAACCTCTAAACCACCAGGTTTTTCTAAACCAATGTGGAAAATTACGGCTCGTATTAGGGGAACATCATATATCCCTAGAAACTTGGCAAAACGAACCAAAACCGAAGAAGAAGAAACAAGCGAGTCGGAATAAGATAGTTGTATTCGTGTGGTGTAATATATGTAATATAGTGTGCTTATGCTTTATGATATATGTAAAAATTGCTTGTATTAATAAGTATTTTTTTTTTTATGAATCTAACTCTTGTCTATTTTACAGTATAAAAATACAAAATGGATAGACAACCCAATATTTTAAGAGACCTACCCGGAGACATGATTGATGAAATCTTGTCTAGAGTTGGTCAGAATTCTTCGGCACAACTATTTAAGGCGAGATCAGTTTGTAAGACATTCGAAGAACGTTCCAAGAATGCCTTGGTTTATAAAAGGCTTTCGTTCGAAAGATGGGGGATATCACATTGGGAAATCCATAAGTTACGATGTGTTTACTTTGACGCATATATTGCGGGGAACCCAAATGCTATTTTACGCAATGGGTTAAGAAATTATTTTGACTCAATATATCCGAATATTGGACTTCGTGATTTAGAAAAAGCGGCTAACATGCAACATAAAGAAGCATGTTATGCTTACGGATTAGTAATGTTCGCTTCTCACCAAAGTGAGAACAAGAACATCGGCCTACAACTATTAAACAAAACGTTCCCACAAGTGACGGAGTCGGTAATTGGGGTAAGAAATGAGGTTTTTAGATTGTTACGGGACTGTTGGACATTACGTAACCCTCGTCCCTTTGACGACGTTACAACACGCTGTCTTATCAACGGCCATAACGATTATGTTCCACAAGACCAAGGATGGGAAGTAGTCCTAGTAAAACCAGAATGCATGACTTGTTTCTGGACGTATGAATTACGTGTCTTTATTACCTTTGCTGAACGACTTGTGTACTAGATAGAATTATCTTCACAACTATCTTGTATCAAAGTTATTGTGTGCTATATTTCATGCTTTATGTAAAATAAGCGGTATTGTAAGTTTGTAAAATATTGTATAAAAGTTTGAACGCGAAATATTATTACAATCAGTTTTTCATATAGAATTGTAGTAGTTGAATTGTATATTAGCTACTAAGTATGAACTTAACGGGTAGGTACTACCCGAATTTAAACTTATAAAACGCTAATATGAAGAAAAAGCTTTTATAAATGAGTTCATATTATGCTATGAAATACTATTAACTACTCTTAATATTCTGTATGATTAACTTGTTCCATTTGACTATTTTGAAGGAAATGGCACCGACTACTCGACACACCGTGAATATGAATGAAGAGGAATTCCGTACTTTTCTAGCTTTAAACATAGCCGCAGTACAGGCTGCGCTACATACCAACAATAACCTTGGATCTAGCAGTACAGGAAATCGTGTAGGATGCACCTACAAAGAATTCACTGCCTGCAAACCTTTGGAATTTGATAGAACCGAAGGACCGATCGGATTGAAACGGTGGACCGAGAAGGTCGAATCGGTGTTTGCCATAAGTAAGTGTACTGAAGAGGACAAAGTGAAGTACGCTACACATACCTTCACAGGTTCTGCGTTAACATGGTGGAATACCTATCTAGAGCAAGTGGGACAAGACGATGCGTATGCACTACCGTGGTCAGCATTTAAGCACTTGATGAACGAGAAGTACCGTCCCAGAACCGAGGTCAATAAGCTCAAGACAGAACTTAGAGGGTTACGAACCCAAGGATTTGATATTACCACGTACGAAAGACGATTCACAGAATTGTGCCTATTGTGTCCGGGAGCATTCGAAGATGAGGAAGAAAAGATCGACGCGTTTGTGAAAGGATTACCGGAAAGAATCCAAGAAGATATAAGTTCACACGAGCCAGCCTCCATACAACAGGCATGTAGAATGGCTCACAAACTAGTGAACCAGATTGAAGAAAGAATTAAAGAACAGACGGCTGAAGAGGCCAATGTGAAGCAAGTCAAAAGAAAGTGGGAGGAAAACGGTGATAAGAATCACCAATACAACAACAACAGCAATTACAACAATAATCACAACAATTATCCCAACAATCGCAACATCAATCGCAACTACAACAAATGGCCCAACAACAACAACAACAACAACAACAGCAACTACAACAATCATCCCAACAACAATAATAACCGCAACAACAACAACAATCAGAAGCAGCTATGCCAAAGGTGTGAAAAGTATCACTCGGGGTTCTGCACCAAATTTTGCAACAAGTGTAAAAGAAATGGTCATAGCGCGGCGAAGTGTGAGGTCTACGGACCAGGGGTTAATAGAACGAAAGGAACAAATGGTGTCGGAACGAGTAATGGCGGAGCAAGTAGTGTCGGAGCAAGTTATGCCAATGTAGTTTGTTATAAATGTGGAAAACCGGGCCACATTATTAGAAATTGCCCGAACCAGGAGAACACGAATGGACAAGGCCGCGGAAGAGTTTTCAATATTAATGCGGCAGAGGCACAGGAAGACCCGGAGCTTGTTACGGGTACGTTTCTTATTGACAATAAATCTGCTTACGTTTTATTTGATTCGGGTGCGGATAGAAGCTATATGAGTAGAGATTTTTGTGCTAAATTAAGTTGTCCATTGACGCCTTTAGATAGTAAATTTTTACTCGAATTAGCAAATGGTAAATTAATTTCAGCAGATAATATATGTCGGAATCGAGAAATTAAACTGGTTAGCGAAACATTTAAGATTGACTTGATACCAGTAGAGTTAGGGAGTTTTGATGTGATAATCGGTGTGGACTGGTTGAAAGAAGTGAAAGCAGAGATCGTTTGTTACAAAAATGCAATTCACATTATACGAGAAAAAGGAAAACCCTTAATGGTGTACGGAGAAAAGGGCAACACGAAGCTACATCTTATTAGTAATTTGAAGGCACAAAAACTAATAAGAAAAGGTTGCTATGCTGTTCTAGCACACGTCGAGAAAGTACAAACTGAAGAAAAGAGCATCAATGATGTTCCCGTCACAAAAGAATTTCCCGATGTATTTCCGAAAGAATTATCGGGATTACCCCCACATCGATCCGTTGAATTTCAAATAGATCTTGTACCAGGAGCTGCACCAATAGCTCGTGCTCCTTACAGACTCACTGAAATGTCCCGTTCTTATTGATTAAAAACGTTCCATATTAATTGATTTCGTTGCGAGGTTTTGACCTCTATATGAGACGTTTTTCAAAGACTGCATTCATTTTTAAAACAAACCTTAACCTTTATTTCATAAATAAAGGTTTAAAAAGCTTTACGTAGATTATCAAATAATGATAATCTAAAATATCCTGTTTACACACGACCATTACATAATGGTTTACAATACAAATATGTTACATCGAAATCAGTTTCTTGAATGCAGTTTTTACACAATATCATACAAACATGGACTCCAAATCTTGTCCTTATTTTAGTATGCAACAGCGGAAGCTCTTAATATTCACCTGAGAATAAACATGCTTTAAACGTCAACAAAAATGTTGGTGAGTTATAGGTTTAACCTATATATATCAAATCGTAACAATAGACCACAAGATTTCATATTTCAATACACATCCCATACATAGAGATAAAAATCATTCATATGGTGAACACCTGGTAACCGACATTAACAAGATGCATATATAAGAATATCCCCATCATTCCGGGACACCCTTCGGATATGATATAAATTTCGAAGTACTAAAGCATCCGGTACTTTGGATGGGGCTTGTTGGGCCCGATAGATCTATCTTTAGGATTCGCGTCAATTAGGGTGTCTGTTCCCTAATTCTTAGATTACCAGACTTAATAAAAAGGGGCATATTCGATTTCGATAATTCAACCATAGAATGTAGTTTCACGTACTTGTGTCTATTTTGTAAATCATTTATAAAACCTGCATGTATTCTCATCCCAAAAATATTAGATTTTAAAAGTGGGACTATAACTCACTTTCACAGATTTTTACTTCGTCGGGAAGTAAGACTTGGCCACTGGTTGATTCACGAACCTATAACAATATATACATATATATCAAAGTATGTTCAAAATATATTTACAACACTTTTAATATATTTTGATGTTTTAAGTTTATTAAGTCAGCTGTCCTCGTTAGTAACCTATAACTAGTTGTCCACAGTTAGATATACAGAAATAAATCGATAAATATTATCTTGAATCAATCCACGACCCAGTGTATACGTATCTCAGTATTGATCACAACTCAAACTATATATATTTTGGAATCAACCTCAACCCTGTATAGCTAACTCCAACATTCACATATAGAGTGTCTATGGTTGTTCCGAAATATATATAGATGTGTCGACATGATAGGTCGAAACATTGTATACGTGTCTATGGTATCTCAAGATTACATAATATACAATACAAGTTGATTAAGTTATGGTTGGAATAGATTTGTTACCAATTTTCACGTAGCTAAAATGAGAAAAATTATCCAATCTTGTTTTACCCATAACTTCTTCATTTTAAATCCGTTTTGAGTGAATCAAATTGCTATGATTTCATATTGAACTCTATTTTATGAATCTAAACAGAAAAAGTATAGGTTTATAGTCGGAAAAATAAGTTACAAGTCATTTTTGTAAAGGTAGTCATTTCAGTCGAAAGAACGACGTCTAGATGACCATTTTAGAAAACATACTTCCACTTTGAGTTTAACCATAATTTTTGGATATAGTTTCATGTTCATAATAAAAATCATTTTCTCAGAATAACAACTTTTAAATCAAAGTTTATCATAGTTTTTAATTAACTAACCCAAAACAGCCCGCGGTGTTACTACGACGGCGTAAATCCGGTTTTACGGTTTTTTCGTGTTTCCAGGTTTTAAATCATTAAGTTAGCATATCATATAGATATAGAACATGTGTTTAGTTGATTTTAAAAGTCAAGTTAGAAGGATTAACTTTTGTTTGCGAACAAGTTTAGAATTAACTAAACTATGTTCTAGTGATTACAAGTTTAAACCTTCGAATAAGATAGCTTTATATGTATGAATCAAATGATGTTATGAACATCATTACTACCTTAAGTTCCTTGGATAAACCTACTGGAAAATAAAAAAATGGATCTAGCTTCAATGGATCCTTGGATGGCTCGAAGTTCTTGAAGCAGAATCATGACACGAAAACAAGTTCAAGTAAGATCATCACTTGAAATAAGATTGTTATAGTTATAGAAATTGAACCAAAGTTTGAATATGATTATTACCTTGTATTAGAATGATAAACTACTGTAAGAAACAAAGATTTCTTGAGGTTGGATGATCACCTTACAAGATTGGAAGTGAGCTAGCAAACTTGAAAGTATTCTTGATTTTATGAAACTAGAACTTTTGGAATTTATGAAGAACACTTAGAACTTGAAGATAGAACTTGAGAGAGATCAATTAGATGAAGAAAATTGAAGAATGAAAGTGTTTGTAGGTGTTTTTGGTCGTTGGTGTATGGATTAGTTATAAAGGATATGTAATTTTTTTTTCATGTAAATAAGTCATGAATGATTACTCATATTTTTGTAATTTTATGAGATATTTCATGCTAGTTGCCAAATGATGGTTCCCACATGTGTTAGGTGACTCACATGGGCTGCTAAGAGCTGATCATTGGAGTGTATATACCAATAGTACATACATCTAAAAGCTGTGTATTGTACGAGTACGAATACGGGTGCATACGAGTAGAATTGTTGATGAAACTGAACGAGGATGTAATTGTAAACATTTTTGTTAAGTAGAAGTATTTTGATAAGTGTATTGAAGTCTTTCAAAAGTTTATAAATACATATTAAAACACTACATGTATATACATTTTAACTGAGTCGTTAAGTCATCGTTAGTCGTTACATGTAAGTGTTGTTTTGAAACCTTTAGGTTAACGATCTTGTTAAATGTTGTTAACCCAATGTTTATAATATCAAATGAGATTTTAAATTATTATATTATCATGATATTATCATGTATGAATATCTCTTAATATGATATATATACATTAAATGTCTTTACAACGATAATCGTTACATATATGTCTCGTTTAAAAATCATTAAGTTAGTAGTCTTGTTTTTACATATGTAGTTCATTGTTAATATACTTAATGATATGTTTACTTATCATAGTATCATGTTAACTATATATATATATCCATATATATGTCATCATATAGTTTTTACAAGTTTTAACGTTCGTGAATCACCGGTCAACTTGGGTGGTCAATTGTCTATATGAAACATATTTCAATTAATCAAGTCTTAACAAGTTTGATTGCTTAACATGTTGGAAACATTTAATCATGTAAATATCAATCTCAATTAATATATATAAACATGGAAAAGTTCGGGTCACTACAGTACCTACCCGTTAAATAAATTTCGTCCCGAAATTTTAAGCTGTTGAAGGTGTTGACGAATCTTCTGGAAATAGATGCGGGTATTTCTTCTTCATCTGATCTTCACGCTCCCAGGTGAACTCGGGTCCTCTACGAGCATTCCATCGAACCTTAACAATTGGTATCTTGTTTTGCTTAAGTCTTTTAACCTCACGATCCATTATTTCGACGGGTTCTTCGATGAATTGAAGTTTTTCGTTGATTTGGATTTCATCTAACGGAATAGTGAGATCTTCTTTAGCAAAACATTTCTTTAAATTCGAGACGTGGAAAGTGTTATGTACAGCCGCGAGTTGTTGAGGTAACTCTAGTCGGTAAGCTACTGGTCCGATACGATCAATAATCTTGAATGGTCCAATATACCTTGGATTTAATTTCCCTCGTTTACCAAATCGAACAACGCCTTTCCAAGGTGCAACTTTAAGCATGACCATCTCTCCAATTTCAAATTCTATATCTTTTCTTTTAATGTCAGCGTAGCTCTTTTGTCGACTTTGGGCGGTTTTCAACCGTTGTTGAATTTGGATGATCTTCTCGGTAGTTTCTTGTATAATCTCCGGACCCGTAATCTGTCTATCCCCCACTTCACTCCAACAAATCGGAGACCTGCACTTTCTACCATAAAGTGCTTCAAACGGCGCCATCTCAATGCTTGAATGGTAGCTGTTGTTGTAGGAAAATTCTGCTAACGGTAGATGTCGATCCCAACTGTTTCCGAAATCAATAACACATGCTCGTAGCATGTCTTCAAGCGTTTGTATCGTCCTTTCGCTCTGCCCATCAGTTTGTGGATGATAGGCAGTACTCATGTCTAGACGAGTTCCTAATGCTTGCTGTAATGTCTGCCAGAATCTTGAAATAAATCTGCCATCCCTATCAGAGATAATAGAGATTGGTATTCCATGTCTGGAGATGACTTCCTTCAAATACAGTCGTGCTAACTTCTCCATCTTGTCATCTTCTCTTATTGGCAAGAAGTGTGCTGATTTGGTGAGACGGTCAACTATTACCCAAATAGTATCAAAACCACTTGCAGTCCTTGGCAATTTAGTGATGAAATCCATGGTAATGTTTTCCCATTTCCATTCCGGGATTTCGGGTTGTTGAAGTAGACCTGATGGTTTCTGATGCTCAGCTTTGACCTTAGAACACGTCAAACATTCTCCTACGTATTTAGCAACATCGGCTTTCATACCCGTCCACCAAAAATGTTTCTTGAGATCCTTGTACATCTTCCCAGTTCCAGGATGTATTGAGTATCTGGTTTTATGAGCTTCTCTAAGTACCATTTCTCTCATATCTCCAAATTTTGGTACCCAAATCCTTTCAGCCCTATACCGGGTTCCGTCTTCCCGAATATTAAGGTGCTTCTCCGATCCTTTGGGTATTTCATCCTTTAAATTTCCCTCTTTTAAAACTCCTTGTTGCGCCTCCTTTATTTGAGTAGTAATGTTATTATGAATCATTATATTCATAGATTTTACTCGAATGGGTTCTCTGTCCTTCCTGCTCAAGGCATCGGCTACCACATTTGCCTTCCCCGGGTGGTAACGAATCTCAAAGTCGTAATCATTCAATAATTCAATCCACCTACGCTGCCTCATATTCAGTTGTTTCTGATTAAATATGTGTTGAAGACTTTTGTGGTCGGTATATATAATACTTTTGACCCCATATAAGTAGTGCCTCCAAGTCTTTAATGCAAAAACAACCGCGCCTAATTCCAAATCATGCGTCGTATAATTTTGTTCATGAATCTTCAATTGTCTAGACGCATAAGCAATCACCTTCGTTCGTTGCATTAATACACAACCGAGACCTTGCTTTGATGCATCACAATAAATCACAAAATCATCATTCCCTTCAGGCAATGACAATATAGGTGCCGTAGTTAGCTTTTTCTTCAATAACTGAAACGCTTTCTCTTGTTCATCATTCCATTCAAATTTCTTCCCTTTATGCGTTAATGCAGTCAAGGGTTTTGCTATTCTGGAAAAGTCTTGGATGAACCTTCTGTAGTAACCAGCTAGTCCTAAAAACTGGCGTATGTGTTTCGGAGTTTTCGGGGTTTCCCACTTTTCAACAGTTTCTATCTTTGCCGGATCCACCTTAATACCTTCTTTGTTCACTATGTGACCGAGGAATTGAACTTCTTCCAACCAAAATGCACACTTTGAAAACTTAGCGTACAATTCTTCCTTCCTCAATACTTTTAACACCTTTCTCAAATGTTCACCGTGTTCTTGGTCATTCTTTGAGTAAATAAGTATGTCATCAATGAAAACAATGACAAACTTGTCAAGGTATGGTCCACACACTCAGTTCATAAGGTCCATGAACACAGCTGGTGCATTAGTTAAACCAAACGGCATGACCATAAACTCGTAATGACCGTAACGTGTTCTGAAAGCAGTCTTTGGAATATCATCTTCTTTCACCCGCATTTGATGATACCCGGAACGTAAGTCAATATTTGAATAAACAGACGAGCCTTGTAGTTGATCAAATAAGTCATCGATTCTCGGTAGTGGGTAGCGGTTCTTGATGGTAAGTTTGTTCAACTCTCGGTAGTCGATACACAACCTGAATGTACCATCTTTCTTCTTGACAAACAAAACAGGAGCTCCCCACGGTGATGTGCTTGGTCGAATGAAACCACGCTCTAAAAGTTCTTGTAATTGGCTTTGTAGTTCTTTCATCTCGCTGGGTGCGAGTCTGTAAGGAGCACGAGCTATTGGTGCAGCTCCTGGTACAAGATCTATTTGAAATTCAACGGATCGATGTGGGGGTAATCCCGGTAATTATTTCGGAAATACATCAGGAAATTCTTTTGCGACGGGAACATCATTGATGCTCTTTTCTTCAGTTTGTACTTTCTCGACGTGTGCTAGAACAGCATAGCAACCTTTTCTTATTAGTTTTTGTGCCTTCAAATTACTAATAAGATGTAGCTTCGTGTTGCCCTTTTCTCCGTACACCATTAAGGGTTTTCCTTTTTCTCGTATAATGCGAATTGCATTTTTGTAACAAACGATCTCCGCTTTCACTTCTTTCAACCAGTCCATACCGATTATCACATCAAAACTCCCTAACTCTACTGGTATCAAATCAATCTTAAATATTTCGCTAACCAGTTTAATTTCTCGATATCTGCTGAAATTAATTTACCATTTGCTAATTCGAGTAAAAATTTACTATCCAAAGGCGTCAATGGACAACTTAATTTAGCACAAAAATCTCTACTCATATAGCTTCTATCCGCACCCGAATCAAATAAAACGTAAGCAGATTTATTGTCAATAAGAAACGTACCCGTAACAAGCTCCGGGTCTTCCTGTGCCTCTGCCGCATTAATATTGAAAACTCTTCCACGGCCTTGTCCATTCGTGTTCTCCTGGTTCGGGCAATTTCTAATAATGTGGCCCGGTTTTCCACATTTATAACAAATTACATTGGCATAACTTGCTCCGACACTACTTGCTCCGCCATTACTCGTTCCGACACCATTTGTTCCTTTCGTTCTATTAACCCCTGGTCCGTAGACCTCACACTTCGCCGCGCTATGACCATTTCTTTTACACTTGTTGCAAAATTTGGTGCAGAACCCCGAGTGATTCTTTTCACACCTTTGGCATAGCTGCTTCTGATTGTTGTTGTTGTTGCGGTTATTATTGTTGTTGGGATGATTGTTGTAGTTGCTGTTGTTGTTGTTGTTGTTGTTGTTGTTGGGCCGTTTGTTGTAGTTGCGATTGATGTTGCGATTGTTGGGATAATTGTTGCGATTATTGTTGTAATTGCTGTTGTTGTTGTATTGGTGATTCTTATCACCGTTTTCCTCCCACTTTCTTTTGACTTGCTTCACATTGGCCTCTTCAGCAGTCTGTTCTTTAATTCTTTCTTCAATTTGGTTCACGAGTTTGTGAGCCATTCTACATGCCTGTTGTATGGAGGCGGGCTCGTGTGAACTTATATCTTCTTGGATTCTTTCCTGTAATCCTTTCACAAACGCGTCGATCTTCTCTTCCTCATCTTCGAATGCTCCCGGACACAATAGGCACAATTCTGTGAATCGTCTTTCGTACGTGGTAATATCAAATCCTTGGGTTCGTAACCCTCTAAGTTCTGTCTTGAGCTTATTGACCTCGGTTCTGGGACGGTACTTCTCGTTCATCAAGTGCTTGAATGCTGACCACGGTAGTGCGTACGCATCGTCTTGTCCCACTTGCTCTAGATAGGTATTCCACCATGTTAACGCAGAACCTGTGAAGGTATGCGTAGCGTACTTTACTTTGTCCTCTTCAGTACACTTACTTATGGCAAACACCGATTCGATCTTCTCGGTCCACCGTTTCAATCCGATCGGTCCTTCGGTTCCATCAAATTCCAAAGGTTTGCAGGCAGTGAATTCTTTGTAGGTGCATCCTACACGATTTCCTGTACTGCTAGATCCAAGTTTATTGTTGGTATGTAGTGCAGCCTGTACTGCGGCTATGTTTGAAGCTAGAAAAGTACGGAATTCCTCTTCATTCATATTCACGGTGTGTCGAGTAGTCGGTGCCATTTCCTTCAAAATATTTAAATGGAACAAGTTAATCATACAGAATATTAAGAGTAGTTAATAGTATTTCGTAGCATAATATGAACTCATTTATAAAAGCTTTTTCTTCATATTAGCGTTTTATAAGTTTAAATTCGGGTAGTACCTACCCGTTAAGTTCATACTTAGTAGCTAATATACAATTCAACTACTACAATTCTATATGAAAAACTGATTATAATAATATTGCGCGTTCAAACTTTTATACAATATTTTACAAACTTACAATACCGCTTATTTTACATAAAGCATGAAATATAGCACACAATAACTTTGATACAAGATAGTTGTGAAGATAATTCTAGCTAGTACACAAGTCGTTCAGCAAAGGCAATAAAGACACGTAATTCATACGTCCAGAAACAAGTCATGCATTCTGGTTTTACTAGGACTACTTCCCATCCTTGGTCTTGTGCAACATAACCGTTATGGCCATTGATAAGACAGCGTGTTGTAACGTCGTCAAAGGGACGAGGGTTACGTAATGTCCAACAGTCCCGTAATAATCTAAAAACCTCATTTCTTACCCCAATTACCGACTCCGTCACTTGTGGAAACGTTTTGTTTAATAGTTGTAGCCCGATGTTCTTGTTCTCACTTTGGTGAGAAGCGAACATTACTATTCCGTAAGCATAACATGCTTCTTTATGTTGCATGTTAGCCGCTTTTTCTAAATCACGAAGTCCAATATTCGGATATATTGAGTCAAAATAATTTCTTAACCCGTTCCGTAAAATAGCATTTGGGTTCCCCGCAATATATGCGTCAAAGTAAACACATCGTAACTTATGGGTTTCCCAATGTGATATCCCCCATCTTTCAAACGAAAGTCTCTTATAAACCAAGACATTCTTGGAACGTTCTTCGAATGTCTTACAAACTGATCTCGCCTTAAATAGTTGTGCCGAGGAATTCTGACCGACTCTAGACAAGATTTCATCAATCATGTCTCCGGGTAGGTCTCTTAAAATATTGGGTTGTCTATCCATTTTGTGTTTTTAAACTGTAAAATAGACAAGAGTTAGATTCATAAAAAAAATACTTATTAATACAAGCAATTTTTACATATGTCATAAAGCATAAGCACACTATATTACATATATTACACCACACGAATACAACTATCTTATTCCGACTCGCTCGTTTCTTCTTCTTCGGTTTTGGTTCGTTTTGCCAAGTTTCTAGGGATATATGATGTTCCCCTAATACGAGCCGTAATTTTCCACATTGGTTTAGAAAAACCTGGTGGTTTAGAGGTTCCCGGGTCATTGTTACAACTTAAGGACTTCGGGGGTTGACGATACATATAAAGTTCATCGGGGTTGGAATTAGATTTCTCTATTTTTATGCCCTTTCCCTTATTATTTTCTTTTGCCTTTTTAAATTCAGTTGGGGTAATTTCTATAACATCATCGGAATTCTCGTCGGAATCCGATTCATCGGAGAATTGGTAATCCTCCCAATATTTTGCTTCCTTGGCGGAAACACCATTGACCATAATTAACCTTGGTCGGTTGGTTGAGGATTTTTTTTTTTAACCGTTTTATTATTTCCCCCACCGGTTCTATTTCTTCATCCGGTTCCGATTCTTCTTCCGGTTCCGATTCTTCTTCCGGTTCCGACTCTTCTTCCGGTTCCTCTTCGGGAACTTGCGAATCAGTCCACGAATCATTCCAATTTACATTTGACTCTTCATTATTATTAGGTGAGTCAATGGGACTTGTTCTAGAGGTAGACATCTATCACATAATATCAAACGCGTTAAGAGATTAATATATCACATAATATTCACATGTTAAAAATATATAGTTTCCAACAAAATTTGTTAAGCAATCATTTTTCAAGTAAACACGGTCGAAGTCCAGACTCACTAATGCATCCTAACAAACTCGATAAGACACACTAATGCAAAATTCTGGTTCTCTAAGACCAACGCTCGGATACCAACTGAAATGTCCCGTTCTTATTGATTAAAAACGTTCCATATTAATTGATTTCGTTGCGAGGTTTTGACCTCTATATGAGACGTTTTTCAAAGACTGCATTCATTTTTAAAACAAACCATAACCTTTATTTCATAAATAAAGGTTTAAAAAGCTTTACGTAGATTATCAAATAATGATAATCTAAAATATCCTGTTTACACACGACCATTACATAATGGTTTACAATACAAATATGTTACATCGAAATCAGTTTCTTGAATGCAGTTTTTACACAATATCATACAAACATGGACTCCAAATCTTGTCCTTATTTTAGTATGCAACAGCGGAAGCTCTTAATATTCACCTGAGAATAAACATGCTTTAAACGTCAACAAAAATGTTGGTGAGTTATAGGTTTAACCTATATATATCAAATCGTAACAATAGACCACAAGATTTCATATTTCAATACACATCCCATACATAGAGATAAAAATCATTCATATGGTGAACACCTGGTAACCGACATTAACAAGATGCATATATAAGAATATCCCCATCATTCCGGGACACCCTTCGGATATGATATAAATTTCGAAGTACTAAAGCATCCGGTACTTTGGATGGGGCTTGTTGGGCCCGATAGATCTATCTTTAGGATTCGCGTCAATTAGGGTGTCTGTTCCCTAATTCTTAGATTACCAGACTTAATAAAAAGGGGCATATTCGATTTCGATAATTCAACCATAGAATGTAGTTTCACGTACTTGTGTCTATTTTGTAAATCATTTATAAAACCTGCATGTATTCTCATCCCAAAAATATTAGATTTTAAAAGTGGGACTATAACTCACTTTCACAGATTTTTACTTCGTCGGGAAGTAAGACTTGGCCATTGGTTGATTCACGAACCTATAACAATATATACATATATATCAAAGTATGTTCAAAATATATTTACAACACTTTTAATATATTTTGATGTTTTAAGTTTATTAAGTCAGCTGTCCTCGTTAGTAACCTATAACTAGTTGTCCACAGTTAGATATACAGAAATAAATCGATAAATATTATCTTGAATCAATCCACGACCCAGTGTATACGTATCTCAGTATTGATCACAACTCAAACTATATATATTTTGGAATCAACCTCAACCCTGTATAGCTAACTCCAACATTCACATATAGAGTGTCTATGGTTGTTCCGAAATATATATAGATGTGTCGACATGATAGGTCGAAACATTGTATACGTGTCTATGGTATCTCAAGATTACATAATATACAATACAAGTTGATTAAGTTATGGTTGGAATAGATTTGTTACCAATTTTCACGTAGCTAAAATGAGAAAAATTATCCAATCTTGTTTTACCCATAACTTCTTCATTTTAAATCCGTTTTGAGTGAATCAAATTGCTTTGATTTCATATTGAACTCTATTTTATGAATCTAAACAGAAAAAGTATAGGTTTATAGTCGGAAAAATAAGTTACAAGTCATTTTTGTAAAGGTAGTCATTTCAGTCGAAAGAACGACGTCTAGATGACCATTTTAGAAAACATACTTCCACTTTGAGTTTAACCATAATTTTTGGATATAGTTTCATGTTCATAATAAAAATCATTTTCTCAGAATAACAACTTTTAAATCAAAGTTTATCATAGTTTTTAATTAACTAACCCAAAACAGCCCGCGGTGTTACTACGACGGCGTAAATCCGGTTTTACGGTGTTTTTCGTGTTTCCAGGTTTTAAATCATTAAGTTAGCATATCATATAGATATAGAACATGTGTTTAGTTGATTTTAAAAGTCAAGTTAGAAGGATTAACTTTTGTTTGCGAACAAGTTTAGAATTAACTAAACTATGTTCTAGTGATTACAAGTTTAAACCTTCGAATAAGATAGCTTTATATGTATGAATCAAATGATGTTATGAACATCATTACTACCTTAAGTTCCTTGGATAAACCTACTGGAAAAGAAAAAAATGGATCTAGCTTCAATGGATCCTTGGATGGCTCGAAGTTCTTGAAGCAGAATCATGACACGAAAACAAGTTCAAGTAAGATCATCACTTGAAATAAGATTGTTATAGTTATAGAAATTGAACCAAAGTTTGAATATGATTATTACCTTGTATTAGAATGATAAACTACTGTAAGAAACAAAGATTTCTTGAGGTTGGATGATCACCTTACAAGATTGGAAGTGAGCTAGCAAACTTGAAAGTATTCTTGATTTTATGAAACTAGAACTTTTGGAATTTATGAAGAACACTTAGAACTTGAAGATAGAACTTGAGAGAGATCAATTAGATGAAGAAAATTGAAGAATGAAAGTGTTTGTAGGTGTTTTTGGTCGTTGGTGTATGGATTAGATATAAAGGATATGTAATTTTGTTTTCATGTAAATAAGTCATGAATGATTACTCATATTTTTGTAATTTTATGAGATATTTCATGCTAGTTGCCAAATGATGGTTCCCACATGTGTTAGGTGACTCACATGGGCTGCTAAGAGCTGATCATTGGAGTGTATATACCAATAGTACATACATCTAAAAGCTGTGTATTGTACGAGTACGAATACGGGTGCATACGAGTAGAATTGTTGATGAAACTGAACGAGGATGTAATTGTAAGCATTTTTGTTAAGTAGAAGTATTTTGATAAGTGTATTGAAGTCTTTCAAAAGTGTATAAATACATATTAAAACACTACATGTATATACATTTTAACTGAGTCGTTAAGTCATCGTTAGTCGTTACATGTAAGTGTTGTTTTGAAACCTTTAGGTTAACGATCTTGTTAAATGTTGTTAACCCAATGTTTATAATATCAAATGAGATTTTAAATTATTATATTATCATGATATTATCATGTATGAATATCTCTTAATATGATATATATACATTAAATGTCTTTACAACGATAATCGTTACATATATGTCTCGTTTAAAAATCATTAAGTTAGTAGTCTTGTTTTTACATATGTAGTTCATTGTTAATATACTTAATGATATGTTTACTTATCATAGTATCATGTTAACTATATATATATATCCATATATATGTCATCATATAGTTTTTACAAGTTTTAACGTTCGTGAATCACCGGTCAACTTGGGTGGTCAATTGTCTATATGAAACATATTTCAATTAATCAAGTCTTAACAAGTTTGATTGCTTAACATGTTGGAAACATTTAATCATGTAAATATCAATCTCAATTAATATATATAAACATGGAAAAGTTCGGGTCACTACAGTACCTACCCGTTAAATAAATTTCGTCCCGAAATTTTAAGCTGTTGAAGGTGTTGACGAATCTTCTGGAAATAGATGCGGGTATTTCTTCTTCATCTGATCTTCACGCTTCCAGGTGAACTCGGGTCCTCTACGAGCATTCCATCGAACCTTAACAATTGGTATCTTGTTTTGCTTAAGTCTTTTAACCTCACGATCCATTATTTCGACGGGTTCTTCGATGAATTGAAGTTTTTCGTTGATTTGGATTTCATCTAACGGAATAGTGAGATCTTCTTTAGCAAAACATTTCTTTAAATTCGAGACGTGGAAAGTGTTATGTACAGCCGCGAGTTGTTGAGGTAACTCTAGTCGGTAAGCTACTGGTCCGATACGATCAATAATCTTGAATGGTCCAATATACCTTGGATTTAATTTCCCCCGTTTACCAAATCGAACAACGCCTTTCCAAGGTGCAACTTTAAGCATGACCATCTCTCCAATTTCAAATTCTATATCTTTTCTTTTAATGTCAGCGTAGCTCTTTTGTCGACTTTGGGCGGTTTTCAACCGTTGTTGAATTTGGATGATCTTCTCGGTAGTTTCTTGTATAATCTCCGGACCCGTAATCTGTCTATCCCCCACTTCACTCCAACAAATCGGAGACCTGCACTTTCTACCATAAAGTGCTTCAAACGGCGCCATCTCAATGCTTGAATGGTAGCTGTTGTTGTAGGGAAATTCTGCTAACGGTAGATGTCGATCCCAACTGTTTCCGAAATCAATAACACATGCTCGTAGCATGTCTTCAAGCATTTGTATCGTCCTTTCGCTCTGCCCATCAGTTTGTGGATGATAGGCAGTACTCATGTCTAGACGAGTTCCTAATGCTTGCTGTAATGTCTGCCAGAATCTTGAAATAAATCTGCCATCCCTATCAGAGATAATAGAGATTGGTATTCCATGTCTGGAGATGACTTCCTTCAAATACAGTCGTGCTAACTTCTCCATCTTGTCATCTTCTCTTATTGGCAAGAAGTGTGCTGATTTGGTGAGACGGTCAACTATTACCCAAATAGTATCAAAACCACTTGCAGTCCTTGGCAATTTAGTGATGAAATCCATGGTAATGTTTTCCCATTTCCATTCCGGGATTCCGGGATCAACTACAAGGCTCGTCTGTTTATTCAAAGATTGACTTACGTTCCGGGTATCATCAAATGCGGGTGAAAGAAGATGATATTCCAAAGACTGCTTTCAGAACACGTTACGATCATTACGAGTTTATGGTCATGCCATTTGGTTTAACTAATGCACCAGCTGTGTTCATGGACCTTATGAACCGAGTGTGTGGACCATACCTTGACAAGTTTGTCATTGTTTTCATTGATGACATACTTATTTACTCAAAGAATGACCAAGAACACGGTGAACATTTGAGAAAGGTGTTAGAAGTATTGAGAAGGAAGAATTGTACGCTAAATTTTCAAAGTGTGCATTTTGGTTGGAAGAAGTTCAATTCCTCGATCACATAGTGAACAAAAAAGGTATTAAGGTGGATCCGGCAAAGATAGAAACTGTTGAAAAGTGGGAAACCCCGAAAACTCCGAAACACATACGCCAGTTTTTAGGACTAGCTGGTTACTACAGAAGGTTCATCCAAGACTTTTCCAGAATAGCAAAACCCTTGACTGCATTAACGCATAAAGGGAAGAAATTTGAATGGAAGGATGAACAAGAGAAAGCGTTTCAGTTATTGAAGAAAAAGCTAACTACGGCACCTATATTGTCATTGCCTGAAGGGAATGATGATTTTGTGATTTATTGTGACGCATCAAAGCAAGGTCTCGGTTGTGTATTAATGCAACGAACGAAGGTGATTGCTTATGCGTCTAGACAATTGAAGATTCACGAGCAAAATTATACGACGCATGATTTGGAATTAGGCGCGGTTGTTTTTGCATTAAAGACTTGGAGGCACTACTTATATGGGGTCAAAAGTATTATATATACCGACCACAAAAGTCTTCAACACATATTTAATCAGAAACAACTGAATATGAGGCAGCGTAGGTGGATTGAATTGTTGAATGATTATGACTTTGAGATTCGTTACCACCCGGGGAAGGCAAATGTGGTAGCCGATGCCTTGAGCAGGAAGGACAGAGAACCCATTCGAGTAAAATCTATGAATATAATGATTCATAATAACCTTACTACTCAAATAAAGGAGGCGCAACAAGGAGTTTTAAAAGAAGGAAATTTAAAGGATGAAATACCCAAAGGATCAGAGCAGCATCTTAATATTCGGGAAGACGGAACCCGGTATAGGGCTGAAAGGATTTGGGTACCAAAATTTGGAGATATGAGAGAAATGGTACTTAGAGAAGCTCATAAAACCAGATACTCAATACATCCTGGAACGGGGAAGATGTACAAGGATCTCAAGAAACATTTTTGGTGGCCGGGTATGAAAGCCGATGTTGCTAAATACGTAGGAGAATGTTTAACGTGTTCTAAGGTCAAAGCTGAGCATCAGAAACCATCAGGTCTACTTCAACAACCCGAAATCCCGGAATGGAAATGGGAAAACATTACCATGGATTTCATCACTAAATTGCCAAGGACTGCAAGTGGTTTTGATACTATTTGGGTAATAGTTGATCGTCTCACCAAATCAGCACACTTCCTGCCAATAAGAGAAGATGACAAGATGGAGAAGTTAGCACGACTGTATTTGAAGGAAGTCGTCTCCAGACATGGAATACCAATCTCTATTATCTCTGATAGGGATGGCAGATTTATTTCAAGATTCTGGCAGACATTACAGCAAGCATTAGGAACTCGTCTAGACATGAGTACTGCCTATCATCCACAAACTTATGGGCAGAGCAAAAGGAAGATACAAACGCTTGAAGACATGCTACGAGCATGTGTTATTGATTTCGGAAACAGTTGGGATCGACATCTACCATTAGCAGAATTTTCCTACAACAACAGCTACCATTCAAGCATTGAGATGGCGCCGTTTGAAGCACTTTATGGTAGAAAGTGCAGGTCTCCGATTTGTTGGAGTGAAGTGGGGGATAGACAGATTACGGGTCCGGAGATTATACAAGAAACTACCGAGAAGATCATCCAAATTCAACAACGGTTGAAAACCGCCCAAAGTCGACAAAAGAGCTACGCTGACATTAAAAGAAAAGATATAGAATTTGAAATTGGAGAGATGGTCATGCTTAAAGTTGCACCTTGGAAAGGCGTTGTTCGATTTGGTAAACGAGGGAAATTAAATCCAAGGTATATTGGACCATTCAAGATTATTGATCGTGTCGGACCAGTAGCTTACCGACTTGAGTTACCTCACCAACTCGCAGCTGTACATAACACTTTCCACGTCTCGAATTTGAAGAATTGTTTTGCTAAAGAAGATCTCACTATTCCGTTAGATGAAATCTAAATCAACGAAAAACTCCAATTCATCGAAGAACCCGTCGAAATTATGGATCGTGAGGTTAAAAGACTTAAGCAAAACAAGATACCAATTGTTAAGGTTCGATGGAATGCTCATAGAGGACCCGAGTTCACCTGGGAGCGTGAAGATCAGATGAAGAAGAAATACCCGCATCTATTTCCAGAAGATTCGTCAACACCTTCAACAGCTTAAAATTTCGGGACGAAATTTATTTAACGGGTAGGTACTGTAGTGACCCGAACTTTTCCATGTTTATATATATTAATTGAGATTGATATTTACATGATTAAATGTTTCCAACATGTTAAGCAATCAAACTTGTTAAGACTTGATTAATTCAAATATGTTTCATATAGACAATTGACCACCCAAGTTGACCGGCGATTCACGAACGTTAAAACTTGTAAAAACGACATGATGATATATATATGGATATACATATGGTTACATGAGATTATGATAAGTAAGTATCTCCATAAGTATATTAACAATGAGTTATATACATATAAACAAGACTACTAACTTAAGGATTTCGAAACGAGACATATATGTAACGATTATCGTTGTAACGACATTTAAATGTATATATATATCATATTAAGATATATTAATATATCATAATATCATGATAATATAATAATTTAACATCTCATTAGATATAATAAACAATGAGTTAACAACATTAATTGAGATCGTTAACTTAAAGGTTTCAAAACAACACTTACATGTAACGACTAACGATGACTTAACGACTCAGTTAAAATGTATATACATGTAGTGTATTTAGATGTATTAAAATACTTTTGGAAGACTTCAAGACATATATCAAAACACTCATACTTAACGAAAATGATTACAGTTACTTTCCCATTCTTTTCTTTCATCAAGAATTCTAGTCGTATTCTTACCCGTATTATACACAGCTTCAAAACGTACTTACTATGGGTATATACCAATAGGAACTAGCATGAGATTCCACTCTTGATTATGTCATGTATGACTAATCAATTTTAACTTCTACCATGAGCTAGTCAACTAACTAGAACTCCTTTTAACCCCACTCACCACTCACCAATTACCACTCATCATTCACTCCATTTCACTTCCAATTCTCTTTCTAATTCTCTCTCAACACACACACACTATTATGAACGTATTGTTCCAGTATTTAATCATCATCTTCATCAAAAATCACTTCAAGAATCAAGCTATAATCATCATAGGAAGAACACTTCAAAAATCCCTTCAAGTTTACTAATTTACTTCCAAGCTTTCTAATCCATTCCAAGTAATCATCTAAGATCAAGAAACCTTTGTTATATACAGTAGGTTATCTTTCTTATTCAAGGTAATATTCATATTCAAACTTTGATTCAATTTCTATAACTATAAACTATCTTAATTCGAGTAAAAATCTTACTTGAACTTGTTTTTGTGTCATGATCCTACTTCAAGAACTTTCAAGCCATCCAAGATCCTTTGAAGCTAGATCATTTCTTGTCACTTCCAGTAGGTTTACCTACTAAAATCGAGGTAGTAATGATGTTCATAACATCATTCGATTCATATATATAAAACTATCTTATTCGAAGGTTTAAACTCGTAATCACTAGAACATAGTTTAGTTAATTCTAAACTTGTTCGCAAACAAAAGTTAATCCTTCTAACTTGACTTTTAAAATTAACTAAACACATGTTCTATATCTATATTATATGCTAACTTAATGATTTAAAACCTGGAAACACGAAAAACACCGTAAAACCGGATTTACGCCGTCGTAGTAACACCGCGGGCTGTTTTGGGTTAGTTAATTAAAAACTATGATAAACTTTGATTTAAAAGTTGTTATTCTGAGAAAATGATTTTTATTATGAACATGAAACTATATCCAAAAATTATGGTTAAACTCAAAGTGGAAGTATGTTTTCTAAAATGGTCATCTAGACGTCGTTCTTTTGACTGAAATGACTACCTTTACAAAAACGACTTGTAACTTATTTTTCCGACTATAAACCTATACTTTTTCTGTTTAGATTCATAAAATAGAGTTCAATATGAAACCATAGCAATTTGATTCACTCAAAACGGATTTAAAATGAAGAAGTTATGGGTAAAACAAGATTGGATAATTTTTCTCATTTTAGCTACGTGAAAATTGGTAACAAATATATTCCAACCATAACTTAATCAACTTGTATTGTATATTATGTAATCTTGAGATACCATAGACACGTATACAATGTTTCGACCTATCATGTCGACACATCTATATATATTTCGGAACAACCATAGACACTCTATATGTGAATGTTGGAGTTAGCTATACAGGGTTGAGGTTGATTCCAAAATATGTATAGTTTCAGTTGTGATCAATACTGAGATACGTATACACTGGGTCGTGGATTGATTCAAGATAATATTTATCGATTTATTTCTGTACATCTAACTGTGGACAACTAGTTGTAGGTTACTAACGAGGACAGCTGACTTAATAAACTTAAAACATCAAAATATATTAAAAGTGTTGTAAATATATTTTAAACATACTTTGATATATATGTATATATTGTTATAGGTTCGTGAATCAACCAGTGGCCAAGTCTTACTTCCCGACGAAGTAAAAATCTGTGAAAGTGAGTTATAGTCCCACTTTTAAAATCTAATATTTTTGGGATGAGAATACATGCAGGTTTTATAAATGATTTACAAAATAGACACAAGTACGTGAAACTACATTCTATGGTTGAATTATCGAAATCGAATATGCCCCTTTTTATTAAGTCTGGTAATCTAAGAATTAGGGAACAGACACCCTAATTGACGCGAATCCTAAAGATAGATCTATTGGGCCTAACAAACCCCATCCAAAGTACCGGATGCTTTAGTACTTCGAAATTTATATCATATCCGAAGGGTGTCCCGGAATGATGGGGATATTCTTATATATGCATCTTGTTAATGTCGGTTACCAGGCGTTCACCATATGAATGATTTTTATCTCTATGTATGGGATGTGTATTGAAATATGAAATCTTGTGGTCTATTGTTACGATTTGATATATATAGGTTAAACCTATAACTCACCAACATTTTTGTTAACGTTTAAAGCATGTTTATTCTCAGGTGAATATTAAGAGCTTCCGCTGTTGCATACTAAAATAAGGACAAGATTTGGAGTCTATGTTTGTATGATATTGTGTAAAAACTGCATTCAAGAAACTGATTTCGATGTAACATATTTGTATTGTAAACCATTATGTAATGGTCGTGTGTAAACATGATATTTTAGATTATCATTATTTGATAATCTACGTAAAGCTTTTTAAACCTTTATTTATGAAATAAAGGTTATGGTTTGTTTTAAAAATGAATGCAGTCTTTGAAAAACGTCTCATATAGAGGTCAAAACCTCGCAACGAAATCAATTAATATGGAACGTTTTTAATCAATAAGAACGGGACATTTCATAAATACTCACGGTAGTAAAAGTATATTAATAATAAGTTTTCAACTTATTAAAAATATGGCCGTCGTCCTTGGATTCACGAACCTATAACAATAATAACGATTCAGATAATAATATGACATATGAATAAAATAAAGCAAGTTCATAGAATACTTATATAATAATTTTTAACATTTTATGTTAGTAGTCCATTGTTATTAGTCCTTTGTTAGTAGTCCAAAATAGTCCGAAACGTCCAACAGTCCAATAATCGGTGTATATATGTATATATATAATCTTAGAATTACCCCACGACGTATTGTATACGTATTGTCTTTGCATCAACCCAGAGACGTATTGTATACGTATTGTTTTAGAATTAACTAAGACATATTGTGTATGTATTGTCTTAGGATTTATCAAAACGTATTGTATACTTATTGTGTTAGGACGTACCAAGAATATTATTATACATATATACAATCACAGAATTAACCAAGATTATAATATTTTGTTATACTACTGATAACATGTCCAAATATATATAGGATATAGGAAAATTTAACAAGGATATGGTTAATATAGTTTTTATAATATAAATTTCGTCCATACAACGTTAATTTTAGCAAATTTTGTTTTGCTCGCCAAATATTCATTACAACTCCGTTTAAAGTGAATCAAATTGCTATGGATTCATTAAGAAGTAAATTTTACAAAATCAATTCGAAAAGTTCATCCCAAGTAGTAATTTTTAGAGCTTTACCCTCTTTTTTTGTCAGTGGACAGATTTTGAAAAATCCCGGCATCCACCCAATATATGATTTTTGATAAAATACTTCCACTTTGTCTAAAATCATGAAAAAAAAATACTGGAAGTCTTATTTACATATATTAACATATTTCCAAAGTCTTAGACTCGAACTCAAAGTCTAAGATAGGTTTTTAATTCCCAACCCAAAACAGCCCGCTTTTTACCGAATGGAGATTAAAGGATATATGTTAAGTTTCAAGGTGTCCTTCATATGTACAAGTTATAAGTTCTTATATTAACTTTATATAACATCATAATACATATAAATAAGTGTTATTAGAGTTAAGTTAGAAAGATTAGATTAGTTTTTCAAACAAGCCTAGGATCAACTAAACTATGTTCTAGTTTATAAACTCTTATATAGATAGCTATAAACATATGACTTGAACAAGAGTTGAAGTAGAGTTTTTACCTCAAGTTTAGAATGTAAAGTTGCTGGAAAAAAGTAGTAGAACAAAACTTGAGAGAGTTCTTGCAAGTGTGTGTGAAAATTGGAAGTAGAATTTGGAAAATGAATGGGTAAAAATGAGTTAAAAATGGTGCTTATTTATAGGCTTGAAAATTTGGTTTTTAGTGAAAATATCTAAGATAAGTTAAAAATGTATTAAGTCATAGATGACATATTAAATTGATTAGGCCATGGATGACATATTACACAAATAATTGCAGATTTCTATTGGTATATACCAATAGTAAATACTTCTAAAAGCTGTGTATAATACAGGTAAACATGCCGTATGAACACGAGTAGAATTCTTGAGAAAATTGAACGGAAATATGAGTATAGCTATCCTTTATATGTATTTGTAAAGAGTATTCAATACTTGTAAGGATGTATTTACACTCGTAATACATTATATGTAAATACATTTTAACATAAGTTAATTACGTCGTTTAAATAGTAACATATATATTGTTTGAAAACTCTTTAAATTAGTAGTATGAAAATATATATATAATAATTTGTTAATATACTTAATGAGATATTTAATTATCATATTTTCAAGTTAAATATATATAAATCCATATATATACACAATAATTAAACAATTAAACAATTAAATCAAGTTATGACGTTCGTGAATCGTCGAAATAAAAGGGTGACCAAAAGCTTGTCTAAAACTCTTTCCGGAGGTTCAAGATTTATTAATATTCATTGCTTATTAAGTCAGAATTATATAAAAATTAAGTTTAAATTTGGTCAGAAATTTCCGGGTCGTCACAGTACCTACACGTTAAAGAAATTTCTTCTCGAAATTTGATCGAGGTCGTCATGGCTAACAATGAGAATGTTATTATGATGAATATAAGTTGATTCATAGGGTTTTATCATGATTGAGAAATATGGATAAAATAATTCGATTACTCGAAATGTATGAGTGAAGCTATCGTAAAAGAGTGAAATGAGAAAATAGGGATTTGTCTTATCTTTTGACATCATCACGATTGATCTCCGGATTAAATAAAATCTTTGTAATCTATATAAGATTTGATTCTTCGGTGATTAAGAAAATTATGATCCTCTTCGATTTAATGCAATAATCTGTCTCGATTTCTGTATCGGATATTTTACTATAAATCAACCTCCTACGTTTTCTTATTTCCACATCTCCCATCTTTTATACTTTCTTCCTTCCTTCGTACTTCCAAAACATTCATCAATATGCTCCATCCAGTTTTAATTCTTGATATATTCTTGACTATCACATCTGTCATTCTTCTTTTTCATCTTCCACCGGAGGAATCCGTTAATTTCTACTATGCTCTTGGGTTTATAGTGTTCTTAGTTTTCCCGTGTCTTTATATTGCTATACGCATCAATATACATGGTTTGTAATTTCTGCGTTGTCTTCGTGCTTATATTTTTCCTTATATTTTAGAGTTTCATGCTTCCGTCTTCTTTTTCCAACTTCAAGTCAAGCGAATAATGGTCTAGAATTCATAGATATGAAATTCGAAATGAACATAGCTAATGCTCTAAGAGAGAAATTGTAATAGCACAATTTGACTTGTGAAATTACCAGAATCCAAAGGAAAAGATAGTACTATCAATAGAATATGTTCTTGATATGTTTAGAGATTAGATTGAACGTAAGAGTCATGTAACATGGCACATGATGACATTATGGTATGTGAATCATTACGTTCCATTTAGAAACTCAGCATGACTTACTGTAATATAATCACGTTGATCAAGTGTCATTATATTATACTAACTCATGCTTCAGTTTCCAACATTACTTCAAAAACATTCATACTTTACACTCAGAGGTTTCAGATGTTTAGAAACTAAAACAGTTTTCTTTATGATGTGATACAGATAACGCGAAGGAATAAATGATTTCAGATAAGAATGGTTATGAAAATATCTTCAGAAATATGAAGGATATTTATAATGGAAGATACGATGATATCTTAGAATATTTAAGATAAGAAGATGATGAAGAATATTATTCGCAAGGGTTTTAGAGTAAGGAGCAAGGTATTTGCTAAGAATTTTAGCAGACACCGAATCATTTGGATTCTTTGAAGGTAGATTTCGTCCTTGTGATTTGTCCACAGCCTCCTTCAGGGTTTGCTCAATCCGTTTTCCAGTTCCAAACCTTCTCTTTTTCTGTGCTTTGCTAACACAATATTCTTTATCATCAACTTTTGACTGTTACGGTTGTCTACAGTTATTGCTGCTTCATTCAGCTTTTTCAAAACTTCATAGTACTGATTCGTAGGCTGAAGTGCTATTCCGGATTTCAGAATTATAATTCCAGGAAATAAAGTTATATGTATATGCAGAAATGATGTGAGATTCAAGAATAATTATTGATGCTTCCTGGAGTTTGGTATAATAATTATTGTTACAAGATGTAGATGGGTACATGACAAGGTTTTATAGTGATCTTTCAGGGAGATTTAAGTCAAAGAGCAATAAAGTTGCTGGTAACCTTACTACTAATGTGGTGGAATATAAAAGGTTCCCCAGTAACGATGGAGAAAAGACAACGTATATATCAAGGTTATAATAAGGCTACTCCGGATGAAAAGTCGAAGTTGTCTTTTTGGAGCCGTGACAAAATTTGCTATTTTGAAAAGGGATTGTAAAGTTATTTTGGGTAATAATAATGCTAAAGGATCTGACACGGATACGTGTTGAACCTTTGCTTAGGTTCAAGTATCCTCCGAATGCATATCTATATGCATATATTCTTCGTATGTATCGTGTGATTGGTTCATTCTCTCGATTGTTCCTTAGTTGAGATGTTTTCAAGAATTTTGAAGGGTTTAGACCCAGGTTGTCATCGTTAATATCCGTATAAGGAATTCGTCGTGAATCTTGAATGATACGAATATCTTTATGAGTTCTGTGAATGAAAGTGATGTTCTAGTATAGTTTGAATTTAAGGTATGATTTTGAAGGATGTAGGAATTTAAGATTGATGGCACTTCTTAAATCTTGACATGAATTTTGATCTGTCAAAATCAGAATATGTAATTGAATTGGTAAGGAAAATGGTTGTCTTGAATTTTGTGAAATGATGTATATTGCTATGAAATGAGAGAGTATAATTAATGATTGTCGAAACATCATTGAAAATGTACAGTGTAACATATTAATGTGAACTTAAGTATTTTTCAGGTAAAATTTCACAAGTAATATTTTGTACAAAAGAATTTTTATTGCAGTCTTTATGAAAATATATGTATGTATATTTTCTTCAGATGTAATATGGATTTAATGAGTTAATATTATATTAATCTCATTTGGTTTACGGTTGGAACTAGAAATGAATAATCCCTAAAACTTTAGAGATTACATAATCGCCGCGGAATATTTCTTCAACGTAAATGAAATAATGAATTAATACTTCATCACTCATTATTGTTGGTATCCATCAGTGCCTGCGGTGCGTATGATGTTGATGCTCGTAATGCGGCTTGCGATGTTGAGGCTTGTGATGTTGTTGGTACTGCTGGTGCTGGTAGTGGTTTGATGTGAGTATAGATGATGAAAATTTGTTTTGTTTTGTATTGTGAAAGAGGATGTTTAAAGTTTCTTGAATAAAAAGAGAGGTCAAGAGCTTTATAAAGGGAATGAAATGATGTAGGATGCATTTGCTAATGAAGTTTTACTTTTCATGATAGTAATTTTTTTTTTTACTAAATAATTCACCATGCAAGATACAGAGTAAAGGTCGGATAGCCTCAATAATATTAGTAATATTATACTCATTGCGGCATATCCTGGAAAGGAGAGAGAAAATGGTGTTACGAACGAGTTCGCCGGTAAGTGCCTCATGTTCTTCACCAAGAGGGCAATGTGGTAGATTGAAGGAATCACCTTCTTCTTGTATCCAATGATTAAGTAGACTACGAACCCATCCCCAATTCATCCAAAATAGATGATGGCTAATTGGTTAATCCATTCCGGTCACACTGCTTTCGGAGCTCGAGTGAAACTCCATATCGGAATTCGAGGGACTTGAACTAGTGGAGAGTTCCATTTCGTACGATTGAATAAAGGATTTTTCGATATGAAATGATTTCCGGCTATCGGATGGTATTCTAATTACATAGAATATCTATATATATATATATATATATATATATATATATATATATATATATATATATATATATATATATATATATATATATATATATATATATATATATATATATATATATATATATATATATATATATATATAGAGAGCAAAAGTTTTCATAGATTACGGAGGAATTTACGTAATATGTTAGGCAAAGTTTTCAGTAACAGATACGCTAAGATATGAATCAGCAGATACGCTAAGATATGAATCGTCTATACACTATTCATGTAATCAATGCAGTAAGATGTGTCTAGAGTAAGAATGATAAGCAGGTAATTTTCTAAGGGTGATAAGCAAATGATTTCCGACTAGAAATGATAAGTAAAACTTTTGACATGCAGTTAAGGTCGAAGTCCAGACTCACTAATGCATCTTAATAACTATCCGTTAGACACACTAATGCGAGACATGGTTCGCTAAGACCACTGCTCTGATACCAACTGAAACGACCCGTCCATATTACTATAAACGTGGTACGTTATTCATTGGTCCTATAGCGAGGTATTTGACCTCTATATGGTACGTTTTAGAAAATATTGCATCTGTTTCATAAAAAGCACACTATTATTATACATAATGCATGTTTTAAATAAGTGGGCGATTATTTAAGAAATAATCCCCATAATACATCGGTTTCCAAATACTACACACGTGACATAACAGTCGAATATAATACATGGCAAAGGTTTTATTGAATGTGTAACACCGTATTTTTTTTAATTAACACAGCGAAAGTTATGCATACAAAATATATGAAGTTACACTTCATACATAAATACATTTTTATCAAACAACCGGTGTTACGTTAATATTCGATTTTATATAGACAACATCAGAGTTCTAGACTTGTCGAACACAACTCAACGCGCCCATCTTCTCCCATGTCCACAAAAGCAAAAGACCTATAACCTGCAAGGGGAAGAGGGAGGGGTTAGCACGAAGCTAAGTGAATGGACTAATCTAACCGCTAAAACACTTAGGTACAATCACTAGAACATGCAGCAACAAATTAATCAGACAGTTAATCACATAACTACTAGAACATGCAGAAACATAGCAATCTACCATTAACATACAACATAAAAGCAATACAAATACAATATCCAACAATCAATTAAATCTAAAGACCACTAAGGCATAAACACATCTTCAACAACGGTCAATCCAAAGCAACCGTGATAACTACAAGCAATGGTCAATCAGAAGCAACCATCTGGGTAATCCGAAGCAACCCACTGAGAGACTCGGCGGCCTGGCCGGGCCAACGACCCCAGTTGATCACTCTAGAGTCTACCGAAAACTCATAACTCTGTATCACTAGTATAAGTCTTCCACACGCGACGGATTCGTGATTCTGACTTATATTAATCATACAACATCAATGAGCCCAACCTGATCAGAAGCAAGGTTGATCTCTCCCGACCTGATTAGAAGAAAGGTCGGTCCAATAAACGCGCGAGGTCATAGTCCACATCACACAATAACAAAGGTTCTAAGCATACCAACTAGGTCAACGATCTAGGTCATGTCACTATATGCTTTAATGGCTAGATTAACCCACTCACCGAATACCAGCAATAGAAGAACTCAGAGGTCTTATATTTCTGAGTCTTCACTTCTCCTGATCACCTGGAAAAGATACAAATAAAGTCAGTAATTACATCCTGATAATATTCTATCAACAAGACAGACACAATAACGAGATAGAAACAAAACAATCAAACCTGCTCAGTCAACCGTACGAGTAACACCATCACACGCACGTTTGAGAACACTCAACCGTGCAGTTGACAACTCACTCGTACGTTTGGTCTATGACCAAACATCCAACAATGACTCACCTGATCCGTACAGTTCACTACACGAGTGACCAGTGACTCGTACGAGTCACATCTTAACCGTACGTATCATCACAATCAAAATATAAGTTCCCATCACCACTCACTCGCACGGTTCACCACACGGTTGACTACCTTAACCGTACGAGTGAAGGCTCACTCGTGCGAGTGATGAAGAACAGTAGCAACAGCTAATTATATGGGTTTCAATCCCAAAACACAACATCAAACATCAATACATCACTGTATGATAAGTCTACATTATAATTTCAACCCATAACGACACTCTAAAGCGTGTAAAACAAGGCATACACCCTAAAACCCCTTTTTCTGACCAAAATAAAGTTTGATCTAGATTCTGAAAAGTTTACCATTGGAAAGGATTTTTCATTACAATTCCAACAATACTTGAATCATCAAAAATGGAGTTACGGTTTGAAAGTTATGACCAAAACAAGTTTCCCACAAAGCTTACTGGTGCTCACACGTGTGACTGAGACCTCACTCGTACGAGTAAGTTCTCACACGTGTGGTTGACCCTAAAAAGTGTGGTCACTCGTACGAGTGACCTGTCAAAAGTGTGGGTGCTGATGAACACCTACAGCTCGCTGTTTTCGCGTTTTTTTACCCCAAAACATGATTTTTGCTCAATCTGATCATGAAACCACTTCAAAAACATCATATAACAACTATAGAACATATATCTAACAACAATTAACACTAACAAACACAATTCATCAAGATTCAAGCATCAAAACTCACTTTTGCTCAAGAACACAAAAACCCAAATTATGCAAGATTCAAGCAATGATTTAAGCATGCTAACCTGGTTTGATGATCACAAAGATGATATGAATCAATCCTTAAAGCCTCACAATCCAATTTAAGACTTGAATCAATTAGGGTTTCACAAGAGCAAGGGTTTGGTACCTTTTCTAAATTAGGGAAATGAATGGAAAAGTCTGGAATCTTGTATATAAATGGGTTAAAACCCATACCCCATATCACACGGGTATTTATCAGTTATCTAATATCTTTCTTACTTCGTTAGGAGGTCCTAACGGAGTCCAAATTAAACAAACGAACCTGTTCTGTGACCCTTGTCACGAACTGGTCTCAACCAAATAGTCAAATGGTTATAAATATTCAACTAATAAAATAACAATATAAATGCACACAAGGGCAAAATGGTCATCTCATCTAGGCCCAATTATCCGGTGTTACAAATCTACCCCCCCCCCCCCTTAAAGAGATTCCGTCCTCGGAATCTGGTCAAAGTCAAAAGCCACGGTAACATAATCTCATCAAGTATTCATCAAGCAACACATATTAACAACAATTTAAGCAGTCAACTATCCTACTTCTCTTCTTAACTTACTGAAACTTCCACATGATCTACCAAAATGTGCTTACGTTAGCCAGACGTAATACATTATCATATATCACGTCTCCATTTCAGTTAAGAAAATCCGAGAAACCAAAATCCAACTCATCTCTATCACTACAGCCAACGCTACCTCAAAGTACCTTTTATTAAACAGAATACATCATCTACATAACATACTAAACACGTGATTCTGAAATCAAAAGCAATAACAAGGTTAGTCTGAACATACCAGTATTTAAGTCTTCTGATACAACATCAGTACCTGCTACCATCTGATAAGCTCTAGCTATAGCCGTGGGAGGACCTTTTCTTTTCTGTCCTACTGATGCAGTAGATCCACCAACAGACGCCGGCTGTACCCCAGACCCTGCCCCGGAACCACCTCTACCCGTTGTCGGATACTGTGCTGACCTATGACCTTCCTTATGACAATTCCAACATACATTGCTTCCGAAAGAACATTGTTGAACATCATGTCCCACTATACCACACCTTAGACACCTTTTTGTACCCAGAGAACACTGTCCACTGTGGTAAGATCTGCACGAGTTACACCACTCTTTCTGTACGGAACCTGACCCACTCGTACTCGAAACTTCCTTCATACTGGAACCGGTTGACTTTCTTGATTTTAGACTGGACTGATAACTGGATTGACCTTCCGTCCTCTTCCCATAAGAACCACTCCCCACTCCCGCACTCCTTGCGGCTTTAACATCACCCTCTATCGCTTTTGCCATCTCAAAAGCTTACGATAAAGAAGAAGCAAATCTAACCATTGACCGATACTCCGGCTTGATAACTCTAATAAAATGCTGAATTTTATCTTTCTCATGCGGTACCCACTGTTGGCAAAACCTTAACTTAGAGGTAAAGTCCAAAATAACATCATCAATCGACATATCATCAGTCATTCTCATCCCCAAGAACTCGGTTTTCAATTTCTCCAAATCATATTCTGAACAATACTGCTCACGAACCTTAGCATGAAATTGCTCCCATGACACTTGACTTAGTTATTCCTTTGATAAATAACCCGTGATGGAGTCCCACCACTCCATAGCTCGCCCCTTGAATAATCTACAAGCATATAACACTCTCAACTCCGGCTCACACTGACAAGCATCTAATGCTCTTTCCACTTCCCTGAGCCAATTTAGAGTCTCATTCAGGTCGGTTTTACCAGTATACTCTGAAGGTTGACAATTAAGAAAGTCCTTATACGAGCACTTCTTCTTTTCAAACATCGGTGGTTGGAAGAATGGTGTCTGAAACGGGTGCATCACTTGATTCAGAAGTAGTGGATTGAACTGAGATGGTATCTGGTACTGAGGTGGCACATACTGTTGTTGAGAAATGTTTCCAAACTGTGGGTAAATACTTGGAGGAAAGCTTTGATTTATTGCTGTGGTGTTAGAATGCGACATCACTTGTTGTTCAAGCTCTTTGATCTTATCTTGAGCATCTTTCAACTTACCCTGAAGCTCTAACACTTCTTCTGATACTTCTTCCTCTGATACATGACCGTCTTCATCAGGAGCTCTAAAGGTTTCGGTGGCATTGGGGGCAGCGTCTTGATTACCTGACATATCTGCACTACCACAACATCTCACACAAAGTCTTAGTAGATAACCGGTTAGTGCCTATCAACTAACACATAAAAGTTCCTACATTCACTTATCCCGTCCCCTTTGTGTTATGTTCGACAAGATTCTCTTTAGGTTTGAGAACATGACATTCATAAACAATGTCAATGCGGCCAAACCTGGCTCTGATACCAACTTGTAACACCGTACTTTTTTTTTTAATTAACACAGCGGAAGTTATACATATAAAATGTATGAAGTTACACTTCATACATAAATACATTTTTATCAAACAACCGGTGTTACGTTAATATTCGATTTTATATAGACAACATCAGAGTTCTAGACTTGTCGAACACAACTCAACGCGCCCATCTTCTCTCATGTCCACAAAAGCAAAAGACCTATAACCTGCAAGGGGGAAGGTGGAGGGGTTAGCACGAAGCTAAGTGAATGGACTAATCTAACAGCTAAAACACTTAGGTACAATCACTAGAACATGCAGCAACAAATTAATCAGACAGTTAATCACATAACTACTAGAACATGCATAAACATAGCAATCTACCATTAACATACAACATAAAAGCAATACAAATACAATGAGCCCAACTTATATTAATCATACAACATCAATGAGCCAAACCTGATCAGAAGCAAGGTTGATCTCTCCCGACCTGATCAGAAGCAAGTTCGGTCCAATATACGTACGAGGTCATAGTCCACATCACACAACAACAAAGGTTCTAAGCATAGCAACTAGGTCAACGATCAAGGTCATGTCAATATATGCCTTAACGGCTAGATTAACCCACTCACCGAATACCAGCACTAGAAGAACTCAGAGGTCTTATATTTTTGAGTCTTCACTTCTCCTGATCACCTGGAAAAGATACAAATAAAGTCAGTAATTACATCCTGATAATATTCTATCAACAAGATAGACACAATAACGAGATAGAAAAAAAACAATCAAACCTGCTCAGTCAACCGTACGAGTAACACCATCACACGCACGTTTGAGAACACTCAACCGTGCGGTTGACAACTCACTCGTACGTTTGGTCTATGACCAAACATCCAACAATGACTCACCTGATCCGTACGGTTCACTACACGAGTGACCAGTGACTCGTACGAGTCACATCTTAACTGTACATATCATCACAATCAAAACATAAGTTCCCATCACCACTCACTCGCACGGTTCACCACACGGTTGACTACCTCAACCGTACGAGTGAAGGCTCACTCGTGCGAGTGATGAAGAACAGTAGCAACAGCTAATTATATGGGTTTCAATCCTAAAAACACAACATCAAACATCAATACATACACTAAATCAATACCTACAAACATGTAATCACTGTATGATAAGTCTACATTATAATTTCAACCCATAACGACACTCTAAAGCGTGTAAAACAAGGCATACACCCTAAAACCCCTTTTTCTGACCAAAATAAAGTTTGATCCAGATTCTGAAAAGTTTACCATTGGAAAGGATTTTTCATTACGATTCCAACAATACTTGATTCATCAAAAATTGAGTTACGGTTTGAATGTTATGACCAAAACAAGTTTCTCACAAAGCTGACTGGTGCTCACACGTGTGACTGAGACCTCACTCGTACGAGTGAGTCCTCACACGTGTGGTTGACCCTCAAAAGTGTGGTCACTCGTACGAGTGACTTGTCAAAAGTGTGGGTGCTGATGAACACCTACAGCTCGCTGTTTTCGCGTTTTTTGACCCCAAAACATGATTTTTGCTCAATCTGATCATGAAACCACTTCAAAAACATCATATAACAACTATAGAACATATATCTAACAACAATTAACACTAACAAACAAAATTCATCAAGATTCAAGCATCAAAACTCACTTTTGCTCAAGAACACAAAAACCCAAATTATGCAAGATTCAAGCAATGATTTAAGCATGCTAACCTGGTTTGATGATCACAAAGATGATATGAATCAATCCTTAAAGCCTCACAATCCAATTTAAGACTTGAATCAATTAGGGTTTCACAAGAGCAAGGGTTTGGTACGTTTTCTAAATTAGGGAAATGAATGGAAAAGTCTGGAATCTTGTATATAAATGGGTTAAAACCCATACCCCATATTACACGGGTATTTATCAGTTATCTAATATCTTTCTTACTTCGTTAGGCGGCCCTAACGGATTCCAAATTAAACAAACGAACCGGTTCTGTGACCCTTGTCACGAACTGGTCTCAACCAAATAGTCAAATGGTTATAAATATTCAACTAATAAAATAACAATATAAATGCACACAAGGGCAAAATGGTCATCTCATCTAGGCCTAATTATCGGGTGTTACAGAATGTAACATTTCATTTAAACAAAAACATGAGACTCCATGCACAACTTGCTCAGATAATGCAACAGCGGAAGACTTTCTTAAGGACCTGAGAATAAACATGCTTAAACAGTCAACACAAAAGTTGGTGAGATATATAGGTTTGGCATCGATATAAATATAGACCACAAGATTTCATAGTTATAAATATATGTACACTCGCAAGTGTATAAAAGTATTCTATAAGTTGTTGAGCGCTTCGGTAACCATACTTAACCATTAATGTGGCATATTCTCTTTATTATGAAATCTCCCTACACTGTACCAAGTGTAGTAAAAACGAAGTATTATGCAACCGTTTACGATACTAGAGCGACTAGCCTGGTTGGGGTTGTCAAACCCGATAGATCTATCAATAGGATTCGCGCTTACATGTTCTTACAACATGTAAATATTAGTTACCAAGCTATTAGGGAAGATATGTAAAGTGGTACAACTCAACGTAGAATATATTTTAAGTACTTGTGTCCATGGCGTAAAACATAAAATGCATGTATTCTCATCCCAAAATATTTTTAGAGTTTAAAAATAGGACTATATACTCACGGTAGTAAAAGTATATTAATAATAAGTTTTCAGCTTATCAAAAATATGGCCGTCGTCCTTGGATTCACGAACCTATAATAATAATAATGATTCAGATAATAATACGACATGTGAATAAAATAAAACAAGTTCATAGAATATTTATATATTAATTTTTAACATTTTTATGTTAGTAGTCCTTTGTTAGTAGTCCTTTTTTAGTAGTCCAAAATAGTCCGAAAAGTCCAACAGTCCAATAATCGATGTATATATATATATATATATATATATATATATATATATATATATATATATATATATATATATATATATATATATATATATATATATATATATAATCTTAGAATTACCCCCACGACGTATTGTATACGTATTGTCTTTGCATCAACCCAGAGACGTATTGTATACGTATTGTCTTAGAATTAACTAAGACGTATTGTGTACGTATTGTCTTAGGATTTATCAAAATGTATTGTATACTTATTGTGTTAGGACGTACCAAGAATATTATTATACATATATACAATCACAGAATTAACCAAGATTATAATATTTTGTTATACTACTGATAACATGTCCAAATATATATAGGATATAGGAAAAGTTAACAAGGATATTGTTAATATAGTTTTTATAATATAAATTTCGTCCATACAACATTAATTTTAGCAGATTTTATTTTGCTCGCCAAATATTCATTACAACTCCGTTTAAAGTGAATCAAATTGCTATGGATTCATTAAGAAGTAAATGTTACAAAACCAATTCGAAAAGTTCATCCCAAGTAGTAATTTTTAGAGCTTTGCCCTCTTTTTATGTCGGTGGACAGATTTAGAAAAATCCCGGCATCCACCCAATATATGATTTTTGATAAAATACTTCCACTTTATCTAAAATCATGAAAAAAATACTGGAAGTCTTATTTACATATATTAACATATTTCCAAAGTCTTATACTCGAACTCAAAGTCTAAGATAGGTTTTTAATTCCCAACCCAAAACAGCCCGCTTTTTACCGAATGGAGATTAAAGAATATATGTTAAGTTTCAAGGTGTCCTTCATATGTACAAGTTATAAGTTCTTATATTAACTTTATATAATATCATAATACATATAAATAAGTATTATTAGAGTTAAGTTAGAAAGATTAGATTAGTTTTTCAAACAAGCTTAGAATCAACTAAACTATGTTCTAGTTTATAAACTCTTATATAGATAGCTATAAACATATGACTTGAATAAGAGTTTAAGTAGTGTTTTTACCTCAAGTTTAGAATGTAAAGTTGCTGGAAAAAAGTAGTAGAACAAAACTTGAGAGAGTTCTTGCAAGTGTGTGTGAAAATTGGAAGTAGAATTTGGAAAATGAATGTGTAAAAATGAGTTAGAAATGGTGCTTATTTATAGGCTTGAAAATTTAGTTTTTAGTGAAAATATTTAAGATAAGTTAAAAATGTATTAAGCCATGGATGACATATTAAATTGATTAGGTCATGGATGACATATTACACAAATAATTGCAGATTTCTATTGGTATATACCAATAGTAAATACTTCTAGAAGCTGTGTATAATACGGGTAAAAATGCCGTATGAATACGAGTAGAATTCTTGAGGAAATTGAACAGAAATATGAGTATAGCTATCCTTTATATGTATTTGTAAAGAGTATTCAATACTTGTAAGGATGTATTTACACTCGTAATACATTATATGTAAATACATTTTAACATAAGTTAATTACGTCGTTTAAATAGTAACATATATATTGTTTGAAAACTCTTTAAATTAGTAGTATGAAAATATATATATAATACTTTGTTAATATACTTAATGAGATATTTAATTATCATATTTTCATGTTAAATATATATAAATCCATATATATACACAATAATTAAACAATTAAATCAAGTTATGACGTTCTTGAATCGTCGAAATAAAAGGGTGACCAAAAGCTTGTGTAAAACTCTTTTTGGAGGTTCAAGATTTATTAATATTCATTGCTTATCAAGTCGGAATTATATAAAGATTAAGTTTAAATTTGGTCAAAAATTTTCGGGTCGTCACAATTATCATCATAAGTAAAATTATATTTCTGTAATCTAACTTTTATTAACTTCACTAACATTTATATTTATGTTATTTAAGTTATATATGGTCAGTTATACCGCCTGAATTATAATTATGTAATCTAACTTTTATTAACTTCACTAACATTTATATTTATGTTATTTAAGTTATATATGGTCGGTTATACTGCCTGAATTATATTTCTGTAATCTAACTTTTATTAACTTTACTAACATTTATATTTATGTTATTTAAGTTATATATGGTCGGTTATACCGCCTGAATTATATTTCTGTAATCTAACTCTTATTAACTTCACTAACATTTATATTTATGTTATCTAACATTTATGATTACTTATGCAATTAATCATTATTTATTTCATGCATACTAATGTTTATTCTTAAATTTATTATTTATGCATAATATGTTTATTCTCTTAATCTTCGTATTTATACTAAATGTATTTATACAAAATGTATTTATAGTAATCGTATTTATACTAATAAAATTCTTTTATTAAAATTATTATTAATACAACGAGTACATAACAGTCGTTAACGTCAACTAGCAACGTTACAACGGTCATATATACATAACGGTTGTTAACGTCAACTGACAACGTTACAACGACTATATTTTTCAAATATAAAATAAACATCTCCGTTTTCACATTTTCACAAATCAATCATCATTTTCTCAGATTACCACTCTCAAAAAGTTTTTGTAAAGATGATTCACACAAGGATGATTTTCCTATTGTATTGGTCATACTAACTATCATCATTGTTGCTAATATATCACCGGGTGAACCTATATTCTAGCCTGCCCTTGTGGTTTTATTATTTGTAATCATACCATTATTCTGTTGTTTGCTACTTATGAATTTAAAATGATTCTAATTTCATGTTGTTAGAAATTAATTATGATTATGATTTATGTTGTTCATCTTATTGATAATAGAAAATGTCGAATTTGAAAAGGTTTAAATTTGCTCCTTTAGAATCAAGTGGGAAAAACTACTAAACATGGGTTATGAATGTAGAAAACATCTCGAATCAATCGGTATTTTAGAAACCCTGAATGAAAATAACAATTGTTCTGAACAAGAGAAAGCAATAGCAAGTATTTTTCTTAGCAAACATATTGACGAGTCCTCAGAATCTACATATTATATGATCGAAGATCCAAGTGTATTATGGAAAATACTCAAAGATAGATACGATATTAATTATCAAGAAATAACGGTGATCCATGAAAGAATAAAATTGAAGATGTTAGTAGACGCTCTTATAAGAATCCCAGAGATTCTTATTAATGATCTGGTAACGTGGATCATCAGTCTAGTATTTCTTGAATACATGAACATGTTGTTTATCTCTACAAATAAGTCCCAAAAGAAAAGAAAACGAGAGTGAATCTGTTGAAAAATCTTGATTAAATAAACCCTGAGCTACCTTGAGACTTGAATAGTTTAAATTTTCTAAGATGCCTAGCTTGTTATGTATCACTCATAAATAAATGGTTTTAGACCATAACGCATATGTTTATTAAGTATTATCTTTTATGTACTTCAGATTGTAACTTAATTTGATTATCTTGCTGAAATATAACTCATTATTTGCTTATCTTATTTGAAGTTTTAGTATGAATCCTGTTGAAATACAACATCAATTAAATGGTAAAGACCTATGTATTGCAGATAATGGTGACATACACACTATGATCAAATCTAAGAAATATTTCATTGATTTAAATAAAATGAAGGAATTATAAATACTATAGCAGGTCTTGCAAACTTGATATAAGGAACGGAAAAGGCAAAAATTCATATTACCAAATGGTACGAATTTTCTGATAAATAATGCTATGTTTTCTCCCAAATCAAAGAGAAATTTGTTAAGTTTCTCTGATATATATAATAATGGATATGATTAAAGGCGCATATGATAAAAAGCGCATATGATAAAAAGCGCATATGATGAAAAGCGCAGCGCATATGATTAAAAGCGCAACGCATATGATTAAAAGCGCATATGATGAAAAGCGCAGCGCATATGATTAAAAGTGCATATGATGAAAAGCACATCACATATGATTAAAAGCGCATATGGTGATTAATGAAAAGCACATATGGTGATTACTGAATAGAATATTGAGAAAGAATCACCAATGTTTCTTGAAAAAATTCAAGGTTATATATATGGACCAATTCATCCATCATGTGGACCATTTTGATATTTCATGGTTCTGATAGACACATCTAGCGTATGGTCTCATGTTTGTGTGTTATCAAGCCGTAATATGACATTTGCAAAGTTTTTTGCACAAATTATTAAATTGAGAACACATTATTCTGATTACACCATTAAAAGGATGAGACTTGATAATGCTGGTGAGTTAACATCTCAAGCATTTAATGATTATTATATGTCTACAGAGATTGTTGTTGAACATCCAGTTGCTCATGTGCATACACAAAATTGGTTTAGCCGAATCAATAGATAAACGCTTGCAGCTAATAACTAGACAATTGGTAATGAGTACAAAACTCTTAATATTTATATGGGGACATGTAAATTTACATGATGCGACATTAATTCTCATTAAACCAAGTGCAAGTCATAAATATTCTCCATTACTAACTTAATTTTGGTCGAGAGCAAAATATTTTCCATCTTAGAACAGTTGGTTGTGCAGTGTATTTTTAATTGCACCACCACAACAAATAGTTCCTCAAAGAAGGATTGAAATATATGTTGAATATGAAACATCTTCAACCATAAGATATATTGAATCCATGACGGGTGATGTTTTTACAGCACGTTTTGCTGATTGTCACTTTAATGAAACATTGTTCCCTAGATTAGGGGGAGAAATAAAAAATAAAGAAAATGATGGTTCATGGTGTGAACCTCAATTAATGTATCTTGATCCTCGCACAAAAAAATGCGAGATCGAAGTTAAAAAAATAATGCATATGCAAGAACTTGCGAATAAATTGCCCGACGCATTTACAGATACAAAAAGAGTAACTACATCATATATATCAGCAACAAATGCTCCAACTCGAATTGAAATTCCAAAAGCTGGCAATAATGTCACTCTTGAGTCTTTGCCACGCCAGAAACGTGGGAGACCAATTAGTTCCAAAGATAAAAATCCTCGAAAAAGAAAATCATCTGATAATGAGGTAAAAAGGTGTTCAAGAAGAACCACAAATCAATATTCCTTCTGCAGAGGATATTGACGATGTAAATACATAAATTGCAATAAATTATGCAATATTATGGAACCGAAACAAAATGACAAATATTGATTTTTCTTATAATCTTACAATGACATCATTAATAAAGATGATGATCTGGAACCAAAATCTGTCATTGCATGTCAAAATAGACATGATTGGACTCAATGGATAGGAGCAATACGAGCTGAATTTGAATTGCTCAATAAAAGAAAAGTTTTCGGATCTATCGTTCTTACACCTAAAGATGTGAAACCTGTGGGGTATAGATGGATTTTTGTGCGAAAAAGAAATGAGAAAAATGAAGTTACAAGGTATAAAGCTAGACTTGTAGCTCAAGGTTTTTCTCAAAGACCGGGAATTGATTATGATGAAACTTATTCTCCTGTTATGGATGCAATTACTTTTAGATACTTAATCAGCCTAACAGTTTCTAAAAAATTTAGAAATGCATCTCATGGATGTTATTACTACTTATTTAAATGAATCACTTGATAGTGATATATACATGAATATCCATGAAGGGTTTAAGGTATCAGAAACATCTAATGCAAAACCCAAAGAAATGTATTCCATTGAATCACAAAGATTTTTATATCGGTTGAAACAATCGGGTCGCATGTGGTATACCCGATTAAGTGATTACTTGATAAGCAAAGGGTATACAAATAATCTTATTTGCCCATGTGTTTTCATTAAGAAAAAAATGTCTACATATGTGATTGTAAGTTGTTTATGTCAATGATCATAACATCATATGGACAAATAAAGAGATCTATGAAATCATTCAACTTCTAAAAAAATTTAAATGAAAGATATTGAAAAAAAAATAAGTATTGCCTTGGATTGCAAATTGAGCATATGCCTAATGGTTTACTTGTACATCAAACAAACTATACCGAAAAGATTAAAAAAACATTTTTAAAGACAAAACCATTGGTTGATATATCACTCAATATTGACATTGATCCATTTCATCCCCGTGAAGATCATGAAGATCTTTACAGATCAGAAGTTCCATATCTTAGTGAAATTGGGGTTATTATGTATTTTACAAATTGTACAAGACCTGACATTTCTTTTGCAGTTAATTTGTTGACAAGGTTCAGCTCAACCCCTGCAAAAAGACATTGAAATGGGATCAAGCAGATTTTTGATACCCTTGAGGAACTGCTGATTTAAAATTATTTTATTCTAACATTTCAAAACAATATTTGGTTGATTATGTATATGCAGTTATTCATCAAATCCTCATAAAGATAAATCTCAAACTCGATATGTATTCCTAAATGGAGGCACCACAAAATCATGGCGTTCTTAAAACAAACACTTGTTGCAACATCATCAAATCATGACGAAGTGATTGCATTATATGAAACTACTCAAAAATGTGTTTGGTTGAGATCAATGACACAAATCATTATTGATTCTTGTGGACTAGAACGCTATAAAAGACCAACAACTATCTTCACTAACAACTATATATGAAGATAATGCAGCTTGCATAATACAAATGAAAGAAGAGTATCAAAAGTGACAGGACAAAATATAAATGCTGACGAGGCGCCAAAGCCATAGACGGTCTTAACGGTCATAAGTTTGATGGAAAAGAATGGTATGTTGGTAAGGCTCGGAAAAGACTAAAAGGGAATAAGAATTGAAACAAGGGTTTGAGCAAACCATGAAGGAGACTGTAGACAAATCACAGGGGCAAAACTTGTACATAAAAGATTTAGATGATACAGTTTCAGATGAAAACCTCAGATTCTTCTCATATACTCAAGATCTCGTAAAAGACAACCAGATTAAAATGAGATACGTTTAATCAACAACTCTGTTGATATTTATACCAAAGCACTGTCAACCGCTGTTTTCAGAACACACGTTCACAATATTGGCATGAGGCAAGTTCAAAAGATGTGACGACTCAACGATGTTTACTTGAGGGGGAGTCAACTCTATACTGCACTCTTTTTCCCTTGACTAAAGTTTTTATCCCACTGGTTTTTCTTTAGCAAGGTTTTTAACGAAACAGTACTAGTTGCACTATAATAAAATTGATCATCCAAGGGGGAGTGTTATAATATGAATGTACAAAAAGTCATATGAAGATATGGATGATAAATTTTATAGTCAACTTTGTATAGCTTGCATAGTAATATTTTACACTATAAATAGACATGTATGGTAGCCATTTAATGGTGTACCATTTCTCTTGAAATATCAATATCAATATTTCTTCTCTCTTTGTTCTTATATATTGTTACATATTTAAGTAGTTAATAGGTCACTAAAGGTAGTTATAAACTACTAAATTATAACGTTATGGAGTATGTAACCATAACTGCCTTTTCAGTGTGTATAAATGGATAGGTAAAGGGTTATTTTAAAGGTGGAAGGGGCCTTAGACAAGGAGATCCAATCTCTCCTTATTTTTTTACCCTAGTTATGGAAGGTTTAACTTTAATCCTGAAAAGGAATATTAAGAACAACCCTAAATTTAAGTATCATAGTTAGTGTATGCAGATGCAATTATCCCACATGTGTTTTGCTGATGACTTGCTAGTTATGTGCCATGCTGATGTATATTCAATTGGTGTTATTAAAAAAGGGTTAGATAAATTTGGTCAATGTTCAGGGCTGCTTCCTAATATTAGCAAAAGTACCATTTTTTTGGTAGTGTGACTGCAAATATTCAAGCTTCTATTGTTCAGATTCTAAAGTTTGTTGTTGCTAGATTGCCTATGAAATACCTTGGGGTCCCTCTGTTGGCTAAAAGTTGGGCATCAAAGACTGTAAATGCCTTATTGATAAGGTCAAAGGGAAAATTTTAAACTGGAAGAATAAAAAGTTGTCATATGCAAGCAGACTTCAATTAATTGCTTCAGGGTTATCTTCAATGCAAATCTACTGGGCTTCAATTTATGTTCTTCCATGTGGTGTTATAGAATACATTGATAAATGTTTGAAAGGTTTCATGTGGGGTCAATGTGATAGTGCAAAAGGCAAAGCTAAAGTTGCTTGGAAGGATGTTTGTCTTTCAAAAGATCAAGGTGGTTTGGGTTTGAAGCCTTTAAAGGGATGGAATGTAATTTTAACAGTTAAGAATTTGTGGAGGATCTTTGCCCAAAAGGATGCTTTATGGAGTAAATGGGTCAATATCATAAAATAAAAGACAAAAGTATCTGGGATATTGATGCAGGTTATAATGATAGTTGGGGTTAGAAGCACTTATCGAGTTTAAGAGATAAGGTCAAACTTCATGTTAAAATGATTCAAAGAAACAAATTAGTTGAATATCAATGGCTCACAAATGCAGGTAGTGTGTCCAGTTCTCCACTCATCAAGTTTAGAATGATTTAAGAGCTACCAGTGTAAAAGTGGATTGGTCACATGTTATTTGGTTCAACTTCTTGGATCCAAAGCAGGCATTTGTTCTATAGTTAGCTACCCTAAATAGGCTAAGTACACAGGACAGATTGGAGAGATGGATTCCTAGTCAGAACTTTAAATGTGTTCTTTGTGGTTATGTGCAGGACTCCATTAGTCATTTGTTCTTTAAATGTGATTTTAGTATCAAAATATGAAATATGGAGAAAGATGAAAGCCAGAATTCTTTTTAAAGGTATGCCAAATAGGTTACCTGAGATCATGAAAGAGATGGCAAAGTACCCATTTACAAATAAAATTTGGAATATTATGAATAGATGGGTTGTTGCAGCAGGTGTTTACTTTCTTTGGCAAGAAAGAAGCCATCGAATGTTCAGAATCACAAATAGAATAGAGGAAGAGGTATGCTCAATCATAGAGAATCTTGTCCAATGTAAATTAATGAGTATCAAAGTGAAGAATTCTTATGTTGTGAAGAAAGTTGCAAGCATTTGGAAGCTGAAATGGTTGGATAATAGCCTTGTTATGGATTAAAGTGTGTTTCTGTATTGGTTTTTGAGTTGTATTGCTATCGGGCTCTTTTGTTTGTTTTGTATTGTTATCGGGTTTATTTGCTTGGTCTGTTGGGCTTTGGTAAATGTCCAGCCCATGTATGTTTTAAAAATATTAATATATTTGTTCGCCGGGTAAAAAAAAGATCAACTAAACATGTGAGCATAGCGCAAAGTCAAAATTTACGGATAAATTAAATGTGGCATTTATCGAATAGTATATATCAATATATAAAAAGAAGTCCTTTAATAACACCTCTAAACGAAGTCCTTTAATAACACCAAAAGTCCAAAATCGAGGACGGTTGAAACTCGAATACCGATCTACCTCAAACCGCAACTAGAACTCTGGTAAGGATTCACCGCTTAGAATAACAATTGAATTTTATACGTTTGGGGATTAACATCCATGGACAAGATTTATTACATGTATAAAGAGGGGGAAAAAAGGAAACATTCCAACACATATAGATACCGGTTTCTTCCTATCATATTCATTGATCTTCTTTATAACAATCATTTTACTATAACATACTCATTTGAGGATACATACATATATAATACTACAAATTTAGAAGACAAATAACAGGTATACCAAACCAACAATATCTATAAATCAATTACATGCAGTAGTATATGATCATGATATAATATCAAGCCCCTTAGCAGCAACAATTATAACACGAAGTGAACTCGCCACCAACAACATGAGCAAATGGTTCAACGAAATTGGTGAGATAAGCATCGGCAAACATGTGCCCAAGTTTAACTTGAGCACCCGTTGTCAAATGAAGGTTATCATGTTTTAGCGCCAATCCCAATGAATCAATACATATCACATTCGGTAGATTAATCGATTTCTGGGCTTCTCTTACTATTGGTAGTAATTCCGGGACAAAACAAGATTCAACTGCAACCTGAATAAATAGCCATAGTATATAGTTTGAGGTAAAATAGTTAGATGTGTCATTTTTTGACAATGCATATTTTATTAGGTGTTATGTTTGCTAGACAAGCAAACATTTTCACTTCATACCCGTTTTCACTTCAGACTGATTGTTTTTTAAACAATAAAAGATCGATTAAATAATATTTGTATTGTTTGTAAACACGTAGTTCAAATATATTTATGTTAGTTATTTCTGCAGACAATAGAAGATAGATTAAGGGTGTGTCTGTTTAACTCTTAGTGGAATGGTTCAACGATGAATGTTGAATCATTTAACATTCATCGAGTTTGTTTCTGACATCTTAATGACAAATGATGCTAAATGGTTCAGATATTCAATGCTGATAATACTCTCTTAACCATTAAGCTCGTAAATTTTTTATGTAATATCCTCTTTAAATTATATCAAAAACATTTAATAAACAATTATAAACTAGTTTTTATTTATATAAAGGTTACGAAAATAATTATACATCATTAACATTGTTCATTCAAAATGATAATAAAAAAGATTATTGCCATTCAGAATTAAACTCATTTAAAATTTTTAAATCATCTGAATTGAGTATTAAATTGGTTGTTCAATGCTATATGTATTATATGTATATTTATTTTTTGTTTTTTTTCCTAACATATGTCCTGGTAGTGTACGTTAACATGCATTTAATGAAATCGAAATTTTCATATGTGTAATTATTTCTATTTAGTACTCATTAATTCAATTTAGTATTTATCATTTTATGTGTTCTTTAATTATCAAATTTGATTTTGATATTTAAAGAAATTACAACTTTATAAATGCATGTTAACATATGCATGTTAACATATGCATGTCATAACATTCGTTAGCAAAATTCATATTTAATATTCATTATTTCAACAAGTTGTAACTTTTATGTGTCGAATACTTTTATGAAATTGTAATTGTAATTTTATGTTAAAATAGCTATGAAAATGTTATATTTATTAATGTCTTAACATTTTTTAGTCTACTGTATATCATTGTAATTATATTCAAGACTTTTATTATTACTTATTATTTCAATAATTTTAAATTCAGATATAAAGATATAATATAGTTATAAATATATTTAGATTTTTAGACCATATCTTCTTCTAGAATTATAGATTAATAAAAAACTAAAAATCTTAAAACACAATACCTTAATTTTGTATTTTGTAGGTCATATGAAAAAATATTGCAACTAAACATCACGTGAAGTAATAGTTATAATGAATATACTCATATAATAATTAAATTGGATGAATTATGCATGTGATTACTAACCTGAATTATTGGTAGTGATGGTAATCCTAAATCTGAACGTATATTATGAATCAAATTCTCCATATTAGTTTTATATGAAGTAGCCTTCTCAATCGATGTTGTATCATTCCCTCCTTGATACCAAAGCATCGCTTTAATCTCACCGCCCTTCTTTACTGCTGCTTTCGCTCTCCACACCATATTTTCATACAACTTTTCACCTTTGGCCCATTGGCTAATGGCGGTCCCACCTACCGCGCACGGGACTAAATGTATTACCCCCGTTATGTGATCTTTTATGGCATTAGCAAACGACATACCAGGGCCAACACCACATGTTTTTGTTATGTCGATGTCAGCATGAAGTGGCACATGTGCAGTTTCCCAATTTAAGTTAGCGTTTAGTCTGCGGATTTTGGATGGATCGGGTTGGCATTCGTACGGAACTAAGCCGTTCCAAACACCAATATCGATCCTAACGCCACCTCGACCGGCCATGTTGCTCTGACCAGATAATATGAAGATTTGTTTCTTGGCGTTGGTGGTTTTTGGTTTGAGGGTGGAACTGAATATTCCCATTGTTGATTACTAAAGTTTGAGGTATATGTTTTGGATTCTTTGATTTATATTGTGTTTATTAAGGCATTATTAAGGTATACGGGGGAACAACTATTTACGTTTTTGACTCATGACAAAATGTGTTATTCTTAATTAAGTATGTATAACACGATACCATAATTCAATGTGGATTATGAATATTCTTGCGTTATCTTCAAGTCAAATCTTATAGATGTTTCTTGAATAAAATACATGCAACTTGTAGTTGATCATGAATCATTTTAAACCTCCGCTTAAGCATTCATATTTGATTCTTTTTGTGTACAAATTTTAAGGTGACGACGTACCATGCATTTGTTGAATTTATATTTATAAACACCACAAGATGATGTTGTTAACGAAGACTTGCCTGAGTAGTCACCGAGTTGCTTAATGAAGCATATCACCCGAGTTCAATTCCTGACTATGTCAAATTGTTCAGAAAAGAAGTGTGACCACAGGCTGCGCATAATGCACAATTTACCTGGTATCAGATCTCACGCTCGGAGGGTTTGATTACCCGATGTTTTAACCTCTAAAGGGAGGAAAACCAATATACTTGTTGTTCATAGAGAGATTTACTCGCTAATAAAAAAAAAAAAAAAAAAGATGATAGTTGTTAGCTTTGTTATTTTGGTCGGACTATACCCTCTAATTAATTATTTTTATTTGCCGTCATTATCAAACATAAATCCAGAAATGAAACGAAAATGACTAAAAAGAAAAGGAAAAAAGTACATGAAAGTGGCCAAGTGGGTTCATAGTTATCTTTTCCAACTAATCAAGATACGAATCAAGATACGAATATATATATTTGTTCAATTTATTGATATTTTCTAAGTTTATTGCCTTTCAATAGACGTAAGAGTATTCACCATAACGTTGAATCAACTCGGTAACATTATGTAAGGTTTGGATAAGTACATTTATATTTCTACTATTGAGGTTAAAATTTTATTACAATTGCTTATTAGTATTCAACTAGTGAAATTACCCGTGAAATCACGGGTTTGTTTAAACGAAACAGTTTATTGATATGTTTCAGGTATTCAGTGAACGTAAATGCTAAAGTCATTTAGTTTAAAGTCCCGTTGAACCACATAGTCCAACTAAGAAACTCGTCAGCTGAACATTTAATCAAACACCTAAAATTCATATTAAACAATCCACATTCAATCATAAGAGATAATATTGTTTCTCATTTTATTTTAAAAGTGTAAATTAAAATATAAATTTATAATTAGTTTCCTTCTGCCTAGCTTTTATACCTTCTCGTATTCAATTCAAAATAATTAATTAAAATAATTCAAAATTATTTAACTTTAATAATTAAAATAATTATTAATAAGATTTAATAATAATAATAATTAATTAATAAGATTTAATTTTAATTTAAAATTATTTAGATTAATGACATCACCCACCATGCTTAGATTTTTTTCTTTTTTTTTTGATTTTTTCTTAACAAATGAATTAACATAATAATGATATCATCATTGTAGGATTTTAATATTAACTATAGATAGATTTAATGCATAACTATAAATTATAATGAATATATTTAGTGATTCAGTTTGATTTAAATCAGTTGAAATTAGCGTGTGCGGTCTTTTGCTTCCATCAGTTTTGTAAATGATTTTGTCCTTGACTACATATAAATTGAAATGATTGGTGTGTTGCGTATACACTACACAATTACATGAGTGAAACTTGCAAACTTCAATATCCATCTTATTCTGGTTGACTTTTTTTTTTTAACTGTTAAGAGTTACTGACGGAGTCCGAACATGATGTTGGAATCCACTCACTCAGTTATTATATGGTATGAATATTACAGTCTTACCGCTTCTTAGGAGGAAATCCTCACGGCTAATACATAAAGGCATTGCGTGTGGTAAAACCCATCGTGTGGGGCTCGAAGCCAAGACGTTTGCAACCTCCTAGGACCATAAAATGAGTAGGTAACCTCAAAAGAACTATTTTATAACTCATGAGGATCAAATCTCTTATCTTCCTTATAAAAAGTCAAATTATCATCAATGCACCAACAACTTAAAGTTTTATTGACTTCATTATAATTACACAACTTGTTTAATTTTCACGTTTGGATTAAGTGAACTACCCTTCATTCAAAGATAATGTTTTTATATATAGTTCAATAATGACGTACGTCACGCCATGGGTGATGTCACGTGCAACGCATGACGTCCGGCACATGAACCGGTCGGGAACTTAATGTTGTGTCACGTGTAACAAACATGATGTCCAGTAAACGGTCAACTCATGTACTCAATTCACTGTCACGCCACTGGTAGTGTGACGTACTGTCAAGGTTGACTTGGTATTGCTGAGCTGGACCACTTCCCTACATTTCGGGAACGTGGAGAACGTGGAATAGGTTGTAGGCATGATTAGGAGGTTCTAGTTGCAGTTATAGATCGTGGGTGCTATTATCATGCATAACCGTCATTTATCAATCTATAAATAGCACCCCCTGGCCTCATTTGATGTCTAATCAATGATCTAACCAACTCGCATACACTAACCTTCTTCTGTAGCTTACCTTGGAGGCTCGGAAAAAGACAAACAACACCACCACATCCATCCCCCATTCAACCGAAGGAACCCCTTCCGAAGGTTAAATTCCCTTTTCAACTCACTTGCACTCGGACCGAATAATTTTGGTTTGATCATTTGGCGCCATCCGTGGGACCCGATTGATCAACGCTTTCGTAGCAAGATGACAGAAGGTTCCAACCAACCACCTACTACCAACACTGCCAAAGAACCATATGACCCTTTCAAACCTAATGACGATAGCACTTATGAAACTCCAAACGATTCCATTAAGGGCACCCGTTTGCAGTTCGACGACGACGAGAAGGAAGCTGATCAACGTGACTCAGAAGAGACGAAAACCCAAGAGAAAACGTACATCAACTAAAACCCATTTACGGTGAGGAAGCCATACGCTTCTTGGCAAATGGAGGATTTGTTTTACCCTCACTCATGCCCAAAGGCGCTGAAAGGCCTACCGGTATGTCCAAAGCGCAACCCCGTATCTCTACACGTTCAGTGTCAGAGACCGGTAAGAGTTCTGGCAAAACTCGGGAGGAGGCACGCAAGACCTAATTGAAAATTTGATTCTTGTCGCACCGGAATCCATGAGTGCTCAGGTTGAGCAGCCTGGCGTGGCGGACAACATGAAGAATAACTGGTATGCTATGATGGGTGACAACGTCAAGCGTTCATTCGACGTTTCCGCAACATCGGAAAAGTTTACCAGAGAAATAACTACCCATCCGCTGCCAGCCGTCCTTACTACCCCCTCACGCTAGGGATGTATGATGGTAGCTCGGATCCGGAAGACTTTCTGCAGCAATTTGAACACGCTATCAAGACGCAACATTGGGATAACCCGACGGCATGCCACATGTTCCCTGGACAGCTCCAGTTCGCCGCGCGGGAGTGGTTTGCCAAGTTGCCCGCGTTGAGTATTACTAGCTTCACGGACCTCAGAACCAAATTCGTGCAACGCTTCCAGAATTTTAAACGTACAGAATTGACCCATTTGGACGCGTACAGCATCAAAATGAGGTCACGCGAGTCTTTGATGAGCTTTACCTCCCGCTTCACGACAGAGTGTCAAAAAATCCAAGACTTACCGGAGTCGCAGCAAATTTCTGCGTACATCATGGCAATCTGTCAGGTTAGGCATTTGTCCCTGGTAAAAGCGGTGCGGTGAAAATTATCGAAAACATACGTTGAGGCGGTGAAGATGGTAAAAGACTACGTGCGATCAGTAGAGTTCGCCGACGCGGCCATTGGTGAACACAGGACAACGGATCTCAATGATAAAGATGACAAAGACAACGGTAAGGGGCATGCGAACATCAGCTATAAGGGTAGCGACAGTAATAGCGGCAGAAGTTACGGACGTTCCAGTCATAATTCTCGCAATCGCCACAACTACCTCCCATATGAACGTTACGGTTCTAAGAGGCTGTCACCAGAGGAAGAAAGTTTAATAAAGTCGTTGTCTAAAACTCCTAAGGAAATTTTGGCAACAGAGGAGATAAGCAAAGACTTCCCGCCACCTAAGCCTATGAAACCGCGTTTCGCGGTGGACGAAATGCAATATTGTATTTTTCACGAAGACAAAGGACATGATGTCGATGACTGCCGTGAACTGACGAAAGTCATTATCGAAAGGCTTAAATTAGGGGTGTTCAACCACTTGAAACCCTCGAACAAAGGAGGATCCGCAACCAAGAGGTTCGCGTGGCAGAAAGGGAAAGATAAAGCACCTGAAAAGCACATTCACATGATTCAGATGTGGCATTCGGGTCACGTAAGGAAGGCAGAAGCGCTGGAGGAATAGGAATGCGCACTAATCACGTTCTCGGCATTTTGGAAAGTCTGCCCAACGGACCTACCTTTAACAATTACCGCAACAATTGGACGCTGCCGGGTATCGCTATTTATATCGATACGGGTAGCGCTGTGGACGTTATTTATGAACATTATTTTTTACAGTTACCACAAGACGTGAGGGATAAGGTCAAGCCCCCGTTGCACCCCGTTGCGAGATTCACTGGTGAAACGACTTGGCCCCTGGGACGTGTTAATATTGACGTAACGCTAGGAGATGGCCACCGATCCCGTACCGTGCAATTAACATTCGCAGTGGTTGGTAGATAATCCAAGTATAATGTGATTCTAGGGCGGACGGCGCTTCAGGAATTGAGTGGCCATACCTTCTACGATTCACGGTATGTTGAAGTTCCCCACAAGGGCAGGTGTAGCAACTTTATTTTCAGACCGTGCCTAAGTCTGCGCCTCAGTCAACCGGTTTTCCAACCGGCGCCCATTAAGCAGGAGGGGGATGTCGTAATCAATCACGCATTTCCTGAGAAAGTCATTAAGATTGGCAACACCCTTTCGGAGGAAACTAAGTGTGACGCCCCGTAAAAACCATCATATACGGTTCATCAACAACAGGTCCGTTACACGGTATAATACTGCATGCTGTTTTAAAACAAGTTTTGCATTCATGAAAAGGTAATTTCCATGGTTTTACAAAAGATGAATAGAAAACATTAACATGAGTTTATGATACTAAGGTCATTACAAGGCCATTGTTTAAAAATAACATAAGTTGCGTATGCAAAGTAAAAGTTCCATGCTTGAGACATCTCTAAACAATGCAGCTGAAGTCTAACACAGCGAGTCTGTAACAACAAGTCTATACACCAAGACTATAACAGCAAGTCTAACAACGGAAGCAACAACGTCTAAGCACCTAAGAAATACATGCTTAAAATGTCAACATGAATGTTGGTGAGCTATAGTTTGTATTCAGTAATGTAATGTAGACCACGAGATTTCGTATTCAAAACAGTATGAAAAGTATATGCTTATCTGTGGGCACCCGGTAACTAAATTAACGTAATAATAGTACCCCCTAAAAGTACACTTGGCTAGTGCGTATGTTCTTGAAGTATCAAACACCCGTTAAATGCTAGCGCGACTAGCCCGAGTGGGGATGTCAAACCTTATGGATCCATATCTAATATTCGCGTTCACCGGTTCTAAAACCAATGTTTAAACGTTACCGTGCTAAGGGGAATCTTTGTGCCGTTATATCACCCACACATATATAAAGTTTAAGTACTCGTGTCTAGTATGTAAAACATAAAAAACGCATGTATTCTCAGTCCAAAAAATAGTAAAGTAAAAAGGGAAGCTATAACTTACAGTGAATAAGCAGTAAAAGTCGATATGAAAAGTATGCAGGTAGTAAGTCGGTCCGAAAGGTCGTCAACCTAAGTCAAAGGTCACTAAGTCAGTATATTGTCCCCAAAAGTTTAAAAGTGAATAAACTAAGTCTTAAGTATAATCATCATCATCATCATCATCATCATCATCATCATCATCATTATCATCATACGTAAAAGATAAAGTAAGTTTTTAACAAGAATAGAGATTGAAACAAAAGGCTGACTTCGGACAGCTGCTACGACCTTTATAAAAAATGAAAAGACGTGTGGTCAGTGGCCAAGGCTCCGTATGTGAAACCGCTATCCAATTTTCAGATCCTAACTCGATGTCATTTGACCGTGACGACGGTTCAAGCGCGAGTAGGTCAGAATTTTCAGCACGTCGTTATAACGGCGTAGTGACTTTCGGAAGGCTATAAATCCTAAACCGTATATCGGATTTAGGCGAGACCTAAACGAAAAGTCATCTACTCGAAACGAACTATCTGAAATCAATTTTCTAGAAGTCCTAGGAGTCTGATCAGACCCCAAAAACAGCAAACAAGTGCTCCGGTGGGTTTCTTGGTGCTTGATGCTCATCACGGTTCTCATCCTTGATGCGTGTAAGCTTTAAGTGTACAACTCTTTTATGTTTTAGCATCACTTTGACCAAGTTTCAACCATAAACACACAACTAAGAGTAAAAGCTAACATTCTACAAGTTTTGAACATCAAGGTTGCCTCTTTATTGCATAAACCCAATAAAGCTTCAACATTTGTCCTTTTTACACAAGTTTATGCATCTTCATCATATGAGATGATGAAGACTTGATCTTTATCATCACAACAATCACAAAAAGGTTCCAAGTAATTGAGATCTACAATGATAACTTAGATATCAAGTATTAAGAAAACCCTAAGCTAGAAAGCTTGGATCTTTACAAGATTAATGAGTCCATAAGATAGAAAGCTAAGATCTAATGAAAGTAATGAGACCATAAGCTAAAAAGCTAAGATCTTTAACAAAATAATGAAACCCTAAGCTAGAAAGCTTGGATCTTTAATGTTCTTGAAGATCCTTAAAGCAAAAGGCTAGATCTTCAAGTTACATGAAAATCATAAACACAAGTTTTGATCTTTTTAACAAAATAAAGGGATCATAAGCTAGAAAACCAAGATCCAACAAAGTAATGAAGATTCAAAGCTAGAAATCTTGAATCTTTCATGTTCTTGAAGGATTCAAACCAAAGTTTGAATCTACAAGATATAACAAGATCAAGAAGCTAAAAAGCTTGATCCTTGCATGAAGATGATGATGTCGAAAATGAGAAGAGAAGAAGAAGAAGAAGAAGAAGAAGAAGAAGAAGAAGAAGAAGAAGAAGAAGAAGAAGAAGAAGAAGAAGAAGAAAATTTAAAACTTACACTTTAATAGTGAGAAAGACTAGAGAGAGAATTAGAGAGTAAGTGTGTGTAAAATGTGAATGAGATTAAATGTAAAATGGATAATCAAGGCTTGATATATATAGTGGTGGTGAGGGGTGGTGGCCGTAGGTTTACATGGGGGATAAGGGGGACAACTTTTTGCTTTTTGCTTAGTGATGGTCTAAAGGTGGTGCTTATTGTTGGGATTCCGTGCAACATGTATGGTAATGGTTAACAAAAATGCTAGTATGTTGGCTTAACTTAATGGGTTTTTGTCCTACATAATAATGGGTCACAATTTTATTAAAATTGGGCTAATTAAATGGTCCATTAGCTAGAGTAGGGTGGGCTTAAGTCTAACAAGGTAGAAAGTCTAACAAGACTAACTAGTGTGTATTAGTAAATTACTAAGCGTAATTAAGCAACCAAAAAGCCAAGTAATTGTTATTAGAAAATAACAATTAGTATTACGTAGTCATAATATTCCAATTACGACAAAAGTTAAACGTGTACCAAAATACATAGCTCGTTCTAAACGTCAAGTGACACTAACGGTCATAAAAGCATTCGGGGACCAAGTTAAGTAACTAAGTAATTAATAACATGTTGTAAGATATTAACGAAAGTAATTACCATGAAATAAAATCCCAGAGCATAAACTAGCTCAGTACGCACATATACGCAGATTCGTGAAAGTATATAGCACAAAAATATAAGTCGAAAAAGTCGGGTCGTTACATTACCCACCTGTTAAAGAAAATTTCGTCCCGAAATTTTGAGGAGGGACCAACAACGGTACCAAATTTGGAGAAGAAGGAGCGTATCAAAGTTCCGAGAGACTCGTGAGCTCAGAAGTGAGCTGTTTACCTTGAAAGGTACTTGGGCGTATAAAAGTAAGAATAGGTATATGCCATTAGTTAAGTCTCTTGACCGTAGAGATCAACAAATTAATTTCGTTTCTTGTTAACATGAATATGTCATCTGAATATATATCCACAAAAGGAAAGATGATGTTTTTAGCCTTACAGGCATCTTCAGTAAGCTGGATGCATGAAATGCATCATGAATGTTACCAAACTCATCTAAAACATTGAGCGCTTATGTCGCAATACAAAGCTGACAGGTAGAATGGAAAACATGGCGATCACAACATACTGCATGTGAACTTATCCTTGGATGGAATGAAAGCACAATTCCATAATGTAACTTTATCCTTTCAGTTGCATGTTGAAGTTATGGTTAACATTAACTAGAACAACATATAGTTGCAACCAACGAAGGAAGGAATATGTAGAGTAACCACATCTGTGTTATAGATGTTTTAAGTAGTCCCTTCCAAGAGGATAACAAGATTCATAGACTCTTAAAGTATTTTATATTACATTTTCGAAAGAAAATCGCACGAAAGGTGTGATCTTTGAACGAGAATGAACTCTTCGAGCGGGTTGTTCTGAATTTATCCTTATACTTAAGGGGATGCGCGGATGAGAAGATACGTGAACCCTTAGTCATAAAGAATGGTTTACTCCAAGTGAAAAGAATCTCGAAAACGATTTCTTGTACCTCAATATACCGATTCATAGAGATGATGTTTACGAGAGTGTTGCGATTAGTCGTGAAATATTGAGAGTAGAAACCCACCTAGTGCCTTTCCTACAATGGGGTGACCACTGAGTGTACCCCAGAAAACTGATTTATCGGCCCGCGTTTTTGTCATGTCTAACCTTAAAAGGAACATTTTATGAGCGCAAGGACTTCCTAACAAATTTTATAAAACTGCCATCCAAAGTGGCTCAAGAGTTTTTAACAAAGATCTTAATGGTAAGCTTCATCCCTAACGGATGGCGAGAAGAAGTGTGATTGATGTTTTGCGAGGTGTATACGAAATAGTTATATTTTTATTACGAAATACTATTAAATACGATACAATTTTACACAAGTTATTTATTTATTTATAGAGTGGATATACCTAAACCTTTACAACACTATAGGCAGTATACCTAATCGTACAGTAGTGTAGTTTTTAGTAAGTCCGGTTCGTCCACAGGGAACTAGCCAAGTTTAACGCTATATTTTATTTTAAAAACTATATTTGTATATATATATATATATATATATATATATATATATATATATATATATATAAGTAGTAGTATTATTATTATCAAAAGGGGGGGGGGGGTTTATCGTTTAGTGACCGGTTTGTCAATTTTATGTCTTAAGTCGCAATTAAAATCTAATGTAAAATATTAAATATAAATACAACTTAATTTAAAGTGTAAAGTAAATGACGATAAATAAAATTTCGATAATTAAAAGTGCGATAAAAATGACGATAAATAAAATTGCGATAATTAAAAGTACGATGAGATATAAATTAAAGGAATTATGCTTATTTAAACTTCCGTAATCATGATGTTCGATGTGTTGATTTTAATTTATTACCATAGGTTAATTGTCCTTTATCCTGGATTATTCGATATGTCCATACGGTTTTGTCCATAATAGTCCATCGGTCATAATTATAAAGTGCGAGGATCTTCGTCAAATTAACCTTATATCCGAAGTCAAATATTCCAACTAATTGGGGATTCGAACTGTAACATGGTCTTAATACTTTGTTTAATGAATACAACAGGTTATCGACTGCGTGTAATCCAAGGATTTACTACGTTGTTAACAATTACACTAATTACCCTTGAATGTAATCCACCCCTGTTTTAATGAGTCCATTAACTATTAATTCATCCCCGTGTCTGGTCAAATGAACAATAATTCGTATTTATAAATATCCCACCCACCGTACCCGATTAAGCGTATGTGGTTATATATAGATACGTCAAATTGTAACCTTTATATTAAATTAACGAGGTATCGTTTAGTTAATATAAAGCCCATTAATAGCCCATAGTCTAATTTCCACAAGTGTCGGTCTTTTGTCCAAACCCCAATTATGGTACAAAGCCCAATAACCCCGTCTTTAATATTTAGCCCAACTTTACGATTACTTCGATTTAAATAAGTATAATAATAACTTAGCTACGTGACATTAATTTAAAAAGGTTGAACATAACTTACAATGAGTATTAATCGTGTAGTGTTACACGGACAGAATTTCGACTTACAAACTTACAACATTCGCTACCATAACCTTATTATTATTAACTTAATATTAAAATTATAATTATAAAATATAAATATAAATATATTGAGAGAGTATGATGATAGATGGATATATATTGTGTCTTAAACTCGTCCGAAAAATGCTGAATTTATAGACCTGGCCAGACTTTTGGGGCCATGCGATCGCATGGGCTTCCTTTGCATTTGTCATGCGATCGCATGGAGTCTTGGGACAGCTCACAATCTTTTGTTTTCTTGTTCGCCGACGGTTTTCATTTTAATATATAAATATAATATATATATAATTTATAGAATTATTTATATATTCTATTATATTCGTGTGCATAGTTGACTTGTAATTTTAGCTCCGTTGCGTCGCGCGTTGATAGTTGGTTCATGTCCCGAATCCGGATTTTCGAACATCCTTGCGTACTATTTAATATTTTGTACTTTGTGTTTCGCGGCTCGTACTCTTGTAACTTTTAGACGTTTCTCATCAATAAATTGAACCACTTGGATTGTACTTTGTACTTTTTAGCTTTTTGGTCGTTTGCGTCTTCAAATCGTCGAATCTGTCTTTTGTCTTCGCCTTTTATTATTTAAATGAATATCACTTGTAAATAGAACAATAGCAACTAAAAGCTTGTCTTTCTTGAAGGATAATGCTATGAAATATATGTTCGTTTTTAGCATTATCAAATATTCCTACACTTGAGCGTTGCTTGTCCTCAGGCAATATAGAACTTGAATAAAACTTTACTAGAATCACTTCTTTATTCTTCACACTTTGTACATCATTGATTTTAATACGGCGGTATGAACAATGGTAGTAACGATATGGTTTATAGTCCCACATGACTATAAGAATTTAGATCCTTTAGGAAATTGGATCTTTATGAAAACTTTTGATCTTTTGAAAATTCAATCTAACTTTTACCCTAGATAAGTTTTCCGGAATAACCCTTCACCGGTGTTTGCAAAATGTTTTGGTGGGTTTGGTGGGTTTCAGATTTAAAAATTTTAGCTCAAAACTCGCAGTTTTGTGTCATCCACTTGCTAACCTTGTATTAGGAAAGCAACACATCCAGTTTACTTGCTCCGTATATTACCTTTCGGTAAACTACCGCCCGGTTGTAAAGGAAAGCGTTGAACAAACAACTGTTAAGGCAATGTCTAATGACATGCTTTTGTTCATGGTCTAAAACGTGTCGGATACAATTACTATCCTTTGTAGGAGCAATAGTAAAGATCACCCTCTAGTTTTTCGGTCTGGCACAAGGTCCTATCTTTAAACATGCTATGCAACCACCATTCTTACGGTTGACACCCGATTTGGTTCAGGTGACCTAATGAATTCTAGGTGAATTCCTAAGATTTTACGTTCAATGGTAATGAACGCATTGAAAATAGGGTTTTCAGAAAACAAATCGGCTTGTAATTTGATCAAAATATTTTCTCGTTCAAGCTCGAGTTTAGATATCATTGAATTCCATGAGTTTGTAATTCTCAATCTTTAAGGCCAATCCCAAGAATTGAGTAATATCAGGCTTAAAAGCTGATTTTTGATCTTTAAGGAGATTATCCTTTATGTGGATCTGATTCATTAGTCTTATAAGCAAATTTGCACGGTGTCCCCTCATTGTACGAGACAGATCCTCTCATGGTTAGGATAAGTCTGACCACTTGGCGAATCTGTTTGATACTGAGGTCCGTGGATTTCCAGCTGATTTTCGAGAAAACTTTCCAAGGTTTTTTTGTAAACTCTACAACTGGTCTGGACGACAACTTCCTGACCTAAATCAAGAAGCGCGTGTCTTTTTTCTCGGAAGACTTTACTTTCTTTTAAATTCCATTTATATTACAATAAACTAGGTAAAACTGATTAATATTGTCCAAAACAAAAGTATTTTCAATTATTTGTACAAAAATATGTGATATATGTTCTAAATAATTTGGTAAATTTTTCCCACACTTGGCTTTTATTTTTCTTTCTTTGCCTTTTTCTTCTCCTCTATTCCATTTTAAATGAATTCAAGCATTTTGGGTTGTTTCTCAATTTATGTCCTTTCCGAGGTAACAATAATTTCGGTGTTAACACCTAGTTTTATCGTTCATAAATATGTATAAACATGATTTTGAATTCATTTATTTGAAAATTTTTAAAAATTTTAAATTTTTTTACTAGAATTGGGTAGTCAGTATATAAGACTAGGGCTGTTCTTTATTATCAGAGAGCACTAGATTCTAATACAACTACTGCGTTACTAGTATTTTTAATGGTAACCAAGTGTTTAAATTAAAATTTTAAAACCCGAAAGAATTTAACCCCTTCCCACACTTAAGATCTTGCAATGCCCTCATTTGCAAGAAATCAGTAGCAATTTAAATTATTGAGGGTGATTAGCGTAGAATAATGATTAAATTTTACCAAAGTTTCCAAACATATTGTTGTTTATGTTGAATGATAAATGGTGCACATCATTTGTTCATTCCGTCTGTTGTTACATCACACTTGTTTTTCATTTTGTCGTCAAAATTAATAGCTTTTGCTGAACTTAATGTCAGTCTTTGAAAATGCGCTGTTTTACCCGGTTGTGTACATGAGATAAAATACATACAATACAAATATAAACATTCATGGTAATTTGAAATGAGACTTAATATCCCACTTTCAAATTACAAAAATGAAATATTAGTACAAAATAATAAAAATATTAAACATTACATTAAAGTATCAAAATGTTAAATGTTTAGCATAAATAGATAAAAATAATAAAAGAGAAGACATCACCAATGGAACACTATTGATTTGGATAGGGGTTCCAGTTCATATCATCGCTCGGGTTCCATGGTTGGTGATAGGTGTTCTGGTATGCTTAGTTGGGGTCGTACAGGTCATAGGGTGGTCGCATGTTGTGTTAATGTGGTGGATAGTAAGCAGGTCGAGTCGGGATGTAGTTATTTGGTACCTGATATGATAGCTGGCTCATGATTTGGTGCTGATGAACTTGCCAGCTATCGAGGCTTGCCACTGCTCATACCGATGATGCCTATCCTGGTTATTCATTTCTACTTCATCTACATGCTGGAAGACATCAGTATAACTATCCCTAATGTCATCTGCTTCCTCCATCTCCTCATCCGATCCTCTCTCTACCTGTGGATGGGTGCCATGATATGGTATTGGCATATTGTGCCTACGTTTTAGTACCTTGGCACCTTAATAAACCTGCAAGCCTATGCTCTCAGCTTGTTCCTCAATCTACACCATCGGACCCCCATGTTCTTTATCTACACCTAAGTACTCTCCAATGAGAGTAACAAAAATACCACCCCCTATAATACTTCCTGCTTGCATACCCTCAACCACTTTAGATAAATAGTGGCCTACGCAATAAGGAATGTTAACAAAGCTCCTCGGGTCCCGAATACACTTAAGGTAAAATAAATCATTTAGGGTCATTTTTTCTTTATTTCTACCCCGTTGTGTAATTGAGTTCGCTAAGAATCTATGTATTATCCAGAGTGACGTCTCTAGCCAGAGAGTAGCGCTACTGAGAGTGACTTTTCTAGCCAGTTGACCGTTGGTCTTTGGCTACATAATAATGATTCAACGACATGAATAACAAGTGTCACGGGGTAACTTTTGTTTAGTCGTGATATTACAAATAGCAACTCTTTCGATTGATATATTTGGTATCAATCAACTTTAAACTGAAATCTTGTGGTCTAATGCTATACTGAACTATTGATTTATGATAAACCTATGAACTCACTCAACTTCGTGTTGAATTTTTAAAGCATGTTTATTCTCAGGTACTTAAATATTGTTTTCGCTGTATATCTGCTGCTTTAATGATGATTTCTTTCCATGCTTGGAGTCTTCATGCATTACTTGCCAATTCATTTAAAAGACATTTGATGCTCAAAATACAATGTAATCTATTTATCTTCCGCTGTAAAACTCAATAAAACGTCTCATATAGAGTCGTTCTCATTTATACAACTGTAATTTGATATAATTAGTCACAAATACCCTAGGCCCTATTTGGGGGTGTGACAGATTGGTATCAGAGCAGGTTGTTATAGAGAACCAGGATTGCATCTTTATGTGTGCCTTACTTGTTAGCTATGGTGCCTTAGCAATCTAGGAAACTATAACCTTTCCTGCCTTAGACTTAAAGCACTTAGGATTTCCTTATGATCTTAAAATATTGCTTTAACATTCAAGGCGAAAAATCTAATCGAAATCTCTTTCCTAATGTTAGGATGTCTAATTTTCATCAAACGAACAAAATGACTCTTTTCAAGCCAACTGAAAAAGATACTGAAAGGTCTTCCACTGAAAGACCAGTCCAAAGTCCACCTTATGCCTTTGGTGGACCTCCCTCACCAATCTATAGTCCGGATACTTTACCTAATTCTCCCGATCACTACCCAACCCCGAGAACTGAAGACAAGGGGAAACGTCCTGAAGAAACTGGTCCATCCAGAAAAAGAGCCCGATCTCCTTTCTACAACAACCTTGAAGCTAGGTGTGATATTTTAAACCTGAACGAAGGTACCAATACAAATATAGAAGGTTTGCTCCGACATGTGACTAGAATTGAAGTTCGTATGGACAAAATGGAAAGGGACAATCAAGAGCTTGTGAAGGAAAATGCTGAGTTGAAGAAAGAACCGAGGTTGATGAAAAATGAGGAAGAACGCAATACCCGCTGGGGAAAGCAATCTCTTGCCTATCTGAGAGAAGATGTTGACCGTAGATTAAAGATGGAGGAAAACCACGTGAATAATCAACTTTCTATGAGGGACTACATGTACCATGTAATCAACAATGATGTTTCTAATCTTTATGATAACCTCGAGTATCTATATGAGAAACAAATGGAGAAGAACGAGAAAGTTGAAAAGTTTATGAAGAAGGTTGAGGACGAGAAGAAGAAATATGAAGACTACTTCAATCTTAATATTTCCTAGTTATTTTTCCTATTTTCCATCTATGTAAAGGCTATGCCTTAAACTATTTCTATTTCCGAATCGTGTATTAAAAAGTCTTATTTAATGCCTCATTCTTAATAATATAAAGTGTTTCGTTTATATCATATTCATCTTTATCCCACTTAATTTTTTTTCAAACTTATGACCTATCAGATTTATCAAACTTCTATACACCTTATGTAATGAAGATAATGGTTCGTCCACAAGCTCCTGCTGCTACTCCAAACATTCACGTATCTATATGCCTTATGCCTTTATGCATCGGTTTGCGAACCGGAAAATATCATTGGGTTATCACAGTATACGAATTGAAATTCTTTAATCATTATCTGGTTACATACTTAAATTTTTTTTCTCGACACATCATAATGCAATTATTGCACAAATGGAGTATAGACAAATCATATCTTATCATATGTATTCCAATAGACTTTGTTTAACACTTTTCCTAAATTTCCTCCGTAAATTACGAAAGTCTTTTTGCTATATATAAGTATTCAAGGAGACGAATATATCATTCAATATTCAACACCCATTTCATATCAAACCCTATCCCAAACACATAATATGGATTCCTCGAACTCCTCGAGCTCCAATGGCAGTGTAATCGGAACAAATGAACCAATCAGCCATCATCTTTTCTGGATGAATTGGGGGTGGGTTCATAGCCGACTTAATCAATGGAGGCGAGAAGAAGGTGATCCCTTCTACCAATCGAATTCACCTCTTGGCGAAGAACCTGAAGCGCTTACCGGCGAACCAGTCCGAAACATCATTTTGTCTCTTCTTTCCAGGGTATCCCGTCACGATTATATAATACCGAAGATTTTAGATCTTATTCACCCTCTTGTTCCAACCGCCAATCATCCCGGCATAATAGAAGAAGTCAACGAGCTTCGCTCTCGAGTGGTGGCTCTGGAGAATATGGTGCGAATTCTACAAGCATCAGTAGCACCAGCAGCATAACCAGCACCACCAGTACCATCATCACCACCAACAACAACATCCGCATCCCACGCCTCAACATCACACTCAGTACCTCGGATATCAACATCATACGCCCCAAAGATACCAAGGAATATTAGCAATAATGAGTTAAGATGTATTGACTCATTCTTCGTGAAGAATTATATATGTATACTTTATATATATATATATATATATATATATATATATATATATATATATATATATATATATGATATATATGATTTGTAACAATAATAAATCTTGTCGTACTAAGCAATTACGTGTGAATCTCAACTAGTATGTACTACTTGGTTAATTCATATCACTAATATGCTATAATGTACACCCTTCGTTAATGACTTAACAATTGTTAATCACTGCTTCAACACAATAAACTCCATTTCATAATAAATCAAGTGTAACGACCAATGTATTGATTCATAACTTCATTATCGAAATATTTCGCGACAATTATGAAATCTCTAAGGTTTTGGAGATTATTCATTCTCGTTTCAACCGTAAATCAAATGAGTTTAATATTATATTAACTCATTAAATCCATGATTACATCTGAAGGAAAATATATATGCACGTATATTTTCATAAAAACTGTAATTAAAACTCTTTTGTACAAACTGTTAATTGTGAAAATATTTTAACGGGTAGGTAATACCCGAGAAATATTTATATCTCACATTGATATGTTACATTGTACATTCTTCAAAATTCTTGAAAACATCCTTTGTATCCTGACGATCACAATCAGCGTTTAATCATCTAAAAACGAAATTTCTTGAAACCATCTCGGATTGATAACCGATGATTCAAATATGGCTGCATTAAATGCAGAGGAAACAGCAAAATTGTAGAAGGTCTTAAGGGCAAAAAGTTTGTTAATAAAGAATGGTACAAGCTCAGATTTGGAACTGGAAAACGGATTGAGCAAACTATGAAGGAGGCTGTGGACAAATCACAAGGACTAAACCTATACTCAAGGAATCCAGATGATTCGATTTCTGATGGAAATTACAGAAGACATATAATCTCCTTACGCATTCTAAATCCTTACAGAAGAATTTTTCTTATTCGATCTTAGAAATTCTAAGATATCATCATATCTTTTAGTATATATATCCTCGATATTTCTGAAGATATCTTCATAATTATTCTTGTCCGAGATTACTTATCTCTTTTTGCTATCTATATTACATAATAAAGGAAACTGTTTTAGTTTCTATAGTCTGTAAAATTCAAGTTTAAATTATAAATGTTTTGAAGTGGTGTTGAGAATTGAAGCATGAGTTAGTATAATATAATGACGTCAGGCCAATGTGATTATATTACAGTAAGTCATGCTAAATTTTTAATGGAAGATGATGATTCATAGACTTTATAATCATCATTTGCCATGTTACACGACTCTTACATTCTATTTAACCTCTAAAAATATCAAGAAAATATTTTTCTTGATGATTCGGTCTTTTCCAGATATTCTGGTAATTTGACAAATCAAATCGTGCTATTACCTTTCCTTCTGCTTTGTATATTATGAACATTCGAAACTTCATACCTACAAATTCTGAACCATTACTCGCTTTACTTAAGAGTCGAGAGGAGAATAAAAAGGCAAAGAGCTCCGACATACAAGGGAAAATATAAAGCCCGATAACAGCACCGAAATTACAAACCGTGTATATCAATGCGTATAGCAACATAAAGACACGGGAGAATTAAAAACACTATAACCCCAAGGTAATAGTAAAAGAAAATAAATTCCTAAGGTGGTATATGAAAAAGAAGAATGACAGAAACAATAGTCAGAAAAATATCCAGGATAAGAACTGGATGGAGCATTTTCACAATTTTTGGAAGTATGAATCAAGAAAGAAAGTATAGAAGTGGTGAAGATAATGAAACGGAAGAAGCTAAATTATAGGCACCACAAACGAGGCAATTCACCGCATTTAATCAAAGAAAATATCAAATTCATTAATTACCGGAGAATCAAATCTTATAAAGATTATAAAGATTTTCTTTAATTTCTTGAATTCCGGAAATCCATCGTGACTACGTCAAAAGTTAAAGCGAACATTTAATTTCCTCATTTCAATATTTTACGATAGCTTCGTTTATACTCTTCCTGAAATCGAATCGTTTCATCCATATTACTTAATGTTGATAAAACTCTATTTTTCAACTCATATTCACAATTCCTATTGTAAAAAATGACGATCTCTATCAAATTCCATGACTATGATTTTCATGAACTCCTCTCAATTTTGTCTACCCTAATATTGTGGCATAAACGCTCAAGGTTTAAATAAGCTCAATATTATTCATAACACATTTCATGTGTATTGAAATGCTTGTATATAGCGTCATCATCCCTTTTGAGGATAACCTAGTCAAATGACACTCTTGTTAATCCTTTAGATAACCTCCGCATTAATAATAAAATGCACTTCGTAGAATTTATGGATCGTAAGATTTAAATGCTAGAAACAAAACAATATTCTATCCGTTGGAATTCACTCAAGGCCCCAAGTATACCTGGGAACGTGAAAACCAAATAAAACGTAAATATCCTCATCTATGTATGAACAACGTCCGATTGATGGCAACAACTAAATTTCGGGATGAAATTTCTTTTAACGAGTAGGTACTATGACAACCCGGAAATTCCTGACAAAACTTAAACACAATTTCATATAACTTCAACTATTTTCGACAACTCACGAACAGTTAATTGTAAATAATTACGTATTAGTATTATTATTAATATTGTTTTAAACAATATTATCATTAATTATTTTATATCATCTACAATCATTAATTATTATCATTATCATTATCAGTATTGCCATTTAATATTATTATCAAAATTATTATTATTATCATTTATTATATGATTTAAATTATTAGTATTACCATTACTAGTATTATTATTACTAATATTAGTATTATTATTGTTATACTTATTATTATTATTATTAATTATATTAAAGTATTATTATTATTATTATAAATAGAATCATTTCTATTATTATTAATATGATCATTATAATTAATATAATTATTAGTAATTTGTAGTATTATATATAATTATTAATTATTAATATTAATTAAAAAAATAAAATGTGCAAATAAAAATTAGGTATTTTAGGTATATGTTTTATTTATTTATTTTTTTTTCATTTATTAATCGTGATCCAGCATAATGTTTTCTTTATATAATCCTGATTTTTTTTCTGTTAAAGTGATATATGTCGACACACACAAATTCATTATAAAAATCAATCAAATTCTGTAATATGGAGTTCCAGTCATGATCCAGTCGAATAGCATTATCATTATCATTTATATATATGGTAGTAGATTGCTGCAAAGGAGATCAAAACAGAAATATATATTATATCCATCGATACCTCTATTTTCTATTTTTTTTTGCCATAATTCGAATTCAGTCATCAATTAAAAATCTGTAAGTGGAGTCTTATTAGGAATCTCATACTCAAACTATGTACAAAGTTTCAAAACCCAATTCTTTATATCGAATTAGAATTCTTGAGTCAAAGTTTTCGAATTTAAAAGTCAACAAATTATTCTTCATGAAATTCGAGTTCTTGTTGCTGTTTCTGTTAAAATTGAGGATTTAGAAAGTTTATACGAAGTATTTAGAACATATTTCATGTTGTGATCATAGTCTATAACATCCTCAAAATCAAAATCACCAATTTTTTTTTCTCTTTAAAACACGAAAGCAGCAGGTGCTGCTATACCATTTTTTTGTTTTTGTTTTTTTGGGTTTAATTAATTTAAAAACCCACTAATTATTTCGGTATCATTTTAAACCGATTATGTATTGAGTTTTGATTAATGGATTGATTATAGTCGATTTTTTTTAGAAGAAGAAGAATAGAAAACAGAAATTTTCGGTTTAAATAAATTAAGTTTGGAGAACAAATCAGAAAAACTAATACAGAGTAATGGTTAAGGGTGTTACGGGTGAGCGTGAGGTCGCGGGTTCGAGCCTGGTTCGTGGCAATTCTTTTTAGGAAAGCTTTCTTTAAGGGGTATACACTTTTTATTTTATTTCTAGTATTATTATTATTATTATTATTATTATTATTATTATTATTATTATTATTATTATTATTATTATTATTATTATTATTGTTGTTGTTGTTGTTGTTGTTGTTGTTAAATCACTTATTATCATTACTAATACTAATAACATAACTATCATTACTATCTTTAATATAATTTATAAATTATACTATTATCATTGTTATTATTATGATTTTTAATTATTAATATTATTATTAGTGTTATAACTATTATAATTATTAACATCACTAATAAAAGTTACCATGTATTATTATTAACATAATTAAAATTAAAATTAAAATTATTATTATTATTGTTACTACAAAAATTATTATTACTAGTATTATTAGAAGTATTATTATTATATTATTATTATCATTTTTACAAAAATTAACATTTTTGCTATCATCAAAACTATATTATTATTATTATTATTATTATTATTATTATTATTATTATTATTATTATTATTATTATTATTATTATTATTATTATTATTATTATTATTATTATTATTTTTAAAACCTTATTATGATTGTTATCATTTTTACTACTAGTATTATTATTATTATTACAAAATAATATGACTCTTTATTCATTATCATTATTAATATTAATTGATCAAATAAATACTTATAAATAGAATATACAAAAGTATGTATATAGAAATATATAACAAGTGAAATAATATATATAAACTTATTCGATTACAAGTATATGTGTTAATATATATACTTGATATAGGTTCGTGAATCCAAGGACAACTCCGCACTTGTTCAGTACCATCATACACATAATCACTACAAACTATCATATCGTATCGTGAGTTTTCATAGCTCCCTTTTTATCTATATTTTTGGGCTGAGAATACATGCACTATTTTATAACTGTTTTACGTTTAGACATAAGTACTCAAAATTTTATGCTATATACGTGCTTTATCATGCTAAATCCCTACTGTAATATCGTTAATTGCTGAGGTATAAGATGCAAGCTTAGTTATTGTGAGTAGCGCTACTGAGAGTGACGTCTCTAGCCAGTTGACCGTTGGTCTTTGGCTACATAATAATGATTCAACGACATGAATAACAAGTGTCACGGGGTAACTTTTGTTTAGTCGCGATATTACAAACAACAACTCTTTCGATTGATATATTTGGTATCAATCAACGTTAAACTAAAATCTTGTGGTCTAATGCTATACTGAACTATTGATTTATGATAAACCTATGAACTCACTCAACTTCGTGTTGACTTTTTAAAGCATGTTTATTCTCAGGTACTTAAATATTGCTTTCGCTGTATATCTGCTACTTTAATGATGATTTCTTGCCATGCTTGGAGTCTTCATGCATTACTTACCAATTCATTTAAAAGACATTTGATGCTCAAAATACAATGTAATCTATTTATCTTCCGCTGCAAAACTCAATAAAACGTCTCATATAGAGTCGTTCTCATTTATACAACTGTAATTTGATATAATTAGTCACAAATACCCAGGCCCTATTTGGGGGTGTGACAACTTAATTTAGCACTAATTCATAACAAAAATTGACCATAACCTGTTTATATCAAAAAGCCCCAAATTGCTCAAGAACACAAACCCTAGATTTCTAAAATTTTTGAAGTTTTTGGCTTCAAATCATGTTAAATAGCATCAATCTAGGTTATACATGCATAATATACTAACAATTTAACTCTAATTACACTAGAAATTAACAAAATCAAATTAGTTAAAAATTAGATCAAGAATAATAAAATTCGAATTTAAAGAGTTTTATGGGTGAAATCTTTACCTTCCTGCCTCCCCATCTGAATATAGGCATGATTAGAGCGGATTGTAGTGACTAATTTGGTGAATTTTGGTTAAAAAATGATGATTTTAGGTGATGTTTTGAGAGTATTTGCGTATGTTTTTGTGTGGACAGAATACAGCTCGATGAGCTTTTGTTCCTGATCAGTTTTTCAGTCCCATGCGATCGCATGGATCTGTAGGGTATATCCCATGCGATCGCATGGGGTCCTGACCCTTTTTATTTTTATTTTTATAAAACCATTTACTTATAAAACAAATAATTAATTTTAAAAATTTGTTTTCTTTTAGAATGAGGGCGTTTCGGATCGTTGTCCTAGTTCGTCTCTCGATAAAATTTTAAAATTTGTCATTTTTAAGCGTTGTTTTAAAAGCTAAGGTTTTTGGATTTTTTTAATATTTTTGGCATACTTTAATTCAATAAGATTAAAAATAATGGTAACAAAATTTCTCGTCCCTCCCTTGGGTTAAGCAATGTTGGTTCATCGACCTAGTCTTCAACTTACGACGAATTTTTAGAAATCACATTTTTAACTTAATAAAATAAAGTACATTTTTGTTTTTAAATTCACACCAAACTTAAATTTAAAATGCATAAAATTAAAAATTCATATAAATATCATTAATATTTTTATACATTAATTTTACAAACTTATATTAAAAATATTAGTTTTTTAAAATATTTAAAAACTTAGATATATTGGTTTTAAAAATTTACAATAATAATTTAATATTAATTTAAAAACAAGTTAAAAATTAAAAATCTTTTGATCTTTTATCCCACTTTAATCAATCAAATATTATCAAAAATATACGCCCCTCTTTTGGGTAAAGTAATTTCGGCTATATTACCTAGTTTTACTCCTGACGAATTTTTGAAATATTTTGAATTGATTGATTAAAGATATTTATACCTTATGAATAAACGATAAATTTCGCAGTGATGTAATAAATTTTTGTATGATATCAATAATTTCGGTTTCACATACCTAATTTTATTGAATATCAATTTAATACTTTATAGCGAACGATTCAGCGTTTATTATCAAAAGGTTAAAAAAAATAAATAAAAATAAATAGAAACTGTACATACTTACCTGTGAGATAGAATTCTCAGAGACTTGCTTTAGTTGACTCATAGGAGAGTCGTGTGATTTGGTTTTCCATAGCTACATAAGCGTAACCTCGATTCTTCAATAACTTTTCTTCTAAACATATGAATGGTCCTTCTCTGCATAGAGTAACAAATTCGGTATTTGAATATGTTTGATTGTTCGAAAATTTACCTTTGTGTGACCATTTTCCGCATTTATGACATCTTTCAAGGTGTCGTGCTCTTCTTTTTGTTGCGGATTTTGATTTTCCTTTACCAAAATGTATCTTATGATGATCTTTCCTGAGTTCTTTCCTCACTTAGTCCATTTTTCCTCTTATTAATGATACCAGTTCACTCGGGAGTGTGTCATTATTACGTTTAGTAATCAAAGTGTGTAGCATTAGACCATGATTCAAATCAAAGGAATTCTTCATCTCGTAAAACCTAAACAAAATAAAAATTTAGAATGGGGGGAGAAGACTAGTTCTTTAGGGTCTGCTAGGGAAAGACCATTCGGATTCCATTCTCGAGAACTACACGAAAACAGAAAATCTAACTCTAACAGAAATATATATTATCCTTAAAAAGACTTGATTCTCCCCACACTTAGTTAGCTGTGGTGTCAAAATTGTGATTAACTTCGTTTTCAATTGGACTATCAACAACTTGTATATCTCTGACTTTTGCTTCAAGCCAAATGTTGATTTCCTCTGTAACTTTCATAAATTCAACTAACATTGCCTTTTCTTTAGGCGACAAATTGGATACTAATCGGTTACATAACTTAAAGTTCCCCATAATCCTAGCATCTTGAATTCGTTTATAAAGTTTCTTCGTTGAACTGTTGAAAACGGGTTCATCTAATTTCGTATCAATAACGGGGTTCTTTTTTATCGGGTTATCATTAGGTGTTTCTTCATCTTTCCCACACTTAGGCATTTTTATTGGTTCAACAGTTTTGGTTGGTGGTGATCTAAACTTTCGGTTCATAAAGGTAACCGATTTGTCATCATCCCTAAGTGTCATTCTGCCTTCTCTTACATCAATGAATGCTTCGGTGGTTGCTAAAAATGGCGACCTAAAATTAGAGGAATATCAAGGTCTTCCTCTATATTGATAACTATAAAGTTTGCAACAAAGGTCAAACTTCCCACTTTAACAAGTAAATCATTGGCTATTCCAATCGGGTGTTTAATGGTTTGATCAAATAATTGAACACCTATTCTGGTTGATCTTAATTTACCCACACCTAATCTTTTGTATAAGGAAAGAGGCATAACATTTTCACTTCCTCCTAAATCTGCGAGTCCATTATACATAGCACCATCATTAAGCAAGCAAAAAATGATAAATTCACCTGGGTCTCCTACTTTAATAAGTAGAGTTGGTTTGTTAACCTTTTCCTGGTGATATTTTCTTGGTTCTTTTTACTTCTACTTGAACTTCTTGTTCACAATTTTCTTCGTTTCTTGGAATGGGAGGTTTGTATAGGAATTCTTCTTCATCACTCCAATTTGAAGCTTCCCCGTCTTCCAATTTTGGTTTTTCATATGTTGTTGTTAACATATTTATGTTTTCATTTTGAGGGTTTTCTTGGGTGGTGAAATTATGATTGACTTCATTGTCAACTTCCATTGGACCATGTATGTAATGTTTAACTCTGTGATCATTAACTTTAAATTCAATCCCATTTGAATTTATCAACTCTATTGTTCCATATGGGAAAACTCTTTTGACTATGAATGGTCCAGACCATCTTGATTTCAATTTTCTAGGAAATAGCTTGAATCGTGAATTGAAAAGAAGAACTCTGTCTCCTTCTTTAAATTCTTTTAAACTTCTGATTCTTTTATCATGCCATTTCTTCGTTCTTTCTTTATAGATTAACGAATTTTCATATGCTTCATGTCTTAATTCTTCTAATTCATTTAATTGACTTAACCGTAGACGTCCGGCTTCATGCAAATCAAGATTACATGTCTTCAAAGCCGAAAATGCTTTGTGCTCAATTTTTACTGGAAGGTGACATGCTTTTCCGTAAACGAGTTTAAAAGGTGTGGTTCCAATTGGAATTTTGTAGGCTGTTCTAAAAGCCCAGAGTGCATCCTCCAATTTCATGGACCATTCCTTCGGATTTGATCCTACGGTTTTCTCTAGAATACATTTTAAAGCTCGGTTGGTATTTTCAACTTGTCCACTTTTTTGTGGATGATAAGCGGTTGATATTTTATGAGTTACTCCATATCTTTTGAGAACTTTCTCAAGTTGATTGTTACAGAAATGAGTACCCGATCACTTATTAAAGCTTTCAGTGTTCCAAACCTTGCAAAAAGACGTTTTAAGAAGTTGACTACAACTCGGGCATCGTTAGTTGGAAGAGCTTGTTCTTCCGCCCATTTAGATACATAATCAATGGCAACGAGAATGTAGAGATTATTATGAGATTTTGGAAATGGACCCATAAAGTCAATACCCCAAACATCAAATACTTCACATACTTGAATGACATTTTGTGGCATTTCATCACGTTGACTTATTTTTCCGGCCCTTTGACATGCATCACAGGATTTACAAAGAAGGTGCGCGTCTTTGAAAATTTTAGGCCAATAGAATCCAGCATCGTAAACTTTTCTTGCTGTATGTTGAGGCCCATAATGCCCTCCTGTTGGTCCTGTGTAACAATGGTTTAAGATTTGACTAGCTTCATCCCCGAATACAAATCGGCGTATTACTCCATCGGGACAACTTTTAAACAAATGCGGATCTTCCTAAAAATAGTGTTTTATATCACTAAAGAATTTCTTTCGTTTTTGGCATGACAACCCTTTTTCAAGGAATCCACATACTAAGTAGTTTTCATAGTCTGCAAACCATGGAATTTCATTATAATCGATCTTTAAAAGATATTCATCGGGAAAGTTATCTTGTATGGCCGATTCATTTAGAACTTCTAATTCGGGATTTTCAAGACGAGAAAGATGATCAGCGGCGAGATTTTCCACTCCCTTTTTGTCTCGGATTTCAATATCGAACTCTTGTAAGAGTAAGATCCAACGGATTAATCGTGGTTTGGCATCTTGTTTCAAAAATAGGTATCTAAGAGCAGAATGGTCAGTATAGACCACCGTTTTAGCTAGAACGAGATATGAACGAAATTTGTCAAAAGCAAAGACAATAGCAAGGAGTTCTTTTTCAGTAGTTGTGTAATTTTTTTATGCTCCTTGTAACGTCTTACTAGCGTAATAAATAGGTTGAAATCGTTTTTCAATCCTTTGTCCTAAAACGGCTCCCATTGCAAAATCACTTGCATCGCACATGAGTTCAAATGGTAGATTCCAATTTAGAGTTATCATGATCGATGCATTAGTGAGTTTTTCTTTTAGAATATTAAAAGATTTGATGCATTCATCCAAAAAGATGAATGGAGCATCCTTTTCTAGGAGTTTATTCATAGGAGTGGCAATTTTAGAAAAATCTTTTATGAAACGTCGGTAAAAATTGGCATGCCCTAGAAAACTCCTAACTCCTCTAACATTGGTGGGATGTGGAAGTTTAGCAATTACATCTACTTTAGCTCTATTCTCTTCAATTCCTTCCTTTGAAATTTTATGACCAAGAACGATACCTTCTTTAACCATGAAATGGCATTTCTCCCAATTAAGAACTAGATTTGATTGTTCGCATCTAATAAGCATTCGTTCAAGATTAACTAGACATGTTTCAAAAGTATCACCGAAGACTGAAAAGTTATCCATGAAAACTTCCATGCATTCTTCTATCATGTCGTGGAAAATCGCCATCATGCACCTTTGAAAGGTTGCAGAGGCGTTACATAGTCCAAATGGCATGCGTTTGTAAGCAAAAGTACCATAAGGGCACGTGAATGTGGTTTTCTCTTGGTCCTCGGGTGCTATTGGAATTTGAAAATATCCGGAGAAACCGTCAAGAAAACAATAGTAACTATTCCCGGCTAATCTTTCCAACATTTGATCAATGAAAGGTAAGGGAAAGTGATCTTTTCTGGTGGCGTCATTTAATTTTCTATAATCAATACAAACACGCCATCATGTTACAGTCCTAGTAGGAATAAGCTCATCTTTTTCATTTTTGATTACAGTCATGCCACCCTTCTTAGGTACACATTGAACTGAGCTTACTCATGGACTATCAGAGATTGGATAAATTAAACCTGCATCTAGCAGTCTAATAATTTCTTTCTTAACTACATCTTGCATATTAGGATTTAGTCTTCATTGGCATTGCACATAGGTTTTATGGCCTTCTTCCATAAGGATTTTATGTGTGCAATACGAAGGACTTATGTGTAGTGACCCGAACTTTTCTATGTTTATATATATATTAAATGAAATTGTTATTTACATGATTAAGTGTTTCCAACATGTTAAGCAATCAAACTTGTTAAGACTTGATTAATTGAAATAGGTTTCATATAGACAATTGACCACCCAGGTTGACCGGTGATTCACGAACGTTAAAACTTGTAAAAACTATACGATGACATATATATGGTTATATATATAGTTAACATGATTTTATTATAAGTATGTATCTCATTAGGTATTTTAACAATGAGTTATATACATAAAAATGAGACTATTAATTTAAGAAACTCGAAAACGATATATATAACGATTATCGTTATAACAACGTCTTACTAGGTACATATGAATCATATTAAGATATTGATACACTTGGTTAATTATGTTAAATGATAAGTAAATATATTATTAAGTGTATTAACAATGAAATACATATGTAAAAATAAGGCTACTAACTTAATAATTTCGAAACGAGACATATATGTAACGATTATCGTTGTAACGACATTTAACTGTATATATATCATACTAAGATATATTATATATCATAATATCATGATAATATAACAATTTAACATCTCATTTGTTATAATAAATAATAGGTTAACAACATTCAACAAGATCGTTAACCTAAAGGTTTCAAAACAACATTTACATGTAACGACTAACGATGACTTAACGACTCAGTTAAAATGTATATATATGTAGTGTTTTAATATGTATTCATACACTTTTGAAAGACTTCAAGACACTTATCAAAATACTTCTACTTAACAAAAATGTTTACAATTACATTCTCGTTCAGTTTCATCAACAACTCTACTCGTATGCACCCGTATTCGTACTCGTACAATACACAGCTTTTAGATGTATGTACTATTGGTATATACACTCCAATGATCAGCTCTTAGCAGCCCATGTGAGTCACCTAACACATGTGGGAACCATCATTTGGCAACTAGCATGAAATATCTCATAAAATTACAAAAATATGAGTAATCATTCATGACTTATTTACATGAAAACAAAATTACATATCCTTTATATCTAATCCATACACCAACGACCAAAAACACCTACAAACACTTTCATTCTTAAATTTTCTTCATCTAATTGATCTCTCTCAAGTTCTATCTTCAAGTTCTAAGTGTTCTTCATAAATTCCAAAAGTTCTAGTTTCATAAAATCAAGAATACTTCCAAGTTTGCAAGTTTACTTCCAAGTTTTCTAAATCCATTCCAAGTAATCATCCAAGATCAAGAAACCTTTGTTACTTATAGTAGTTTATCTTTCTAATACAAGGTAATAATCATATTCAAACTTTAATTGAATTTCTATAATTATAACAATCTTATTTCGAGTGGAAATCTTACTTGAAATTGTTTTCGTGTCATGATTCTGCTTCAAGAACTTTCAAGCCATCCAAGGATCCTTTGAAGCTAGATCTATTTTTCTCATTTCCAGTAGGTTTATCCAAGGAACTTGAGGTAGTAATGATGTTCATAACATCATTCGATTCATACATATAAAGCTATCTTATTCGAAGGTTTAAACTTGTAATCACTAGAACATAGTTTAGTTAATTCTAAACTTGTTCGCAAATAAAAGTTAATCCTTCTAACTTGACTTTTAAAATCAACTAAACACATGTTCTATATCTATATGATATGCTAACTTAATGATTTAAAACCTGGAAACACGAAAAACACCGTAAAACTGGATTTACGCCGTCGTAGTAACACCGCGGGCTATTTTGGGTTAGTTAATTAAAAACTATGATAAACTTTGATTTAAAAGTTGTTATTCTGGGAAAATGATTTTTATTATGAACATGAAACTATATCCAAAAATTAAGGTTAAACTCAAAGTGGAAGTATGTTTTCTAAAATGGTCATCTAGACGTCGTCCTTTCGACTGAAATGACTACCTTTACAAAAACGACTTGTAACTTATTTTTCTGACTATAAACCTATACTTTTTCTGTTTAGATTCATAAAATAGAGTTCAATATGAAACCATAGCAATTTTATTCACTTAAAACGGATTTAAAATGAAGAAGTTATGGGTAAAACAAGATTGGATAATTTTTCTCATTTTAGCTACGTGAAAATTGGTAACAAATCTATTCCAACCATAACTTAATCAACTTGTATTGTATATTATGTAATCTTGAGATACCATAGACACGTATACAATGTTTTGACCTATCATGTCGACACATCTATATATATTTCGGAACAACCATAGACACTCTATATGTGAATGTTGGAGTTAGCTATACAGGGTTGAGGTTGATTCCAAAATATATATAGTTTGAGTTGTGATCAATACTGAGATACGTATACACTGGGTCGTGGATTGATTTAAGATAATATTTATCGATTTATTTCTGTACATCTAACTGTGGACAACTAGTTGTAGGTTACTAACGAGGACAGCTGACTTAATAAACTCAAAACATCAAAATATATTAAAAGTGTTGCAAATATATTTTGAACATACTTTGATATATATGTATATATTGTTATAGGTTAGTGAATCAACCAGTGGCTAAGTCTTACTTCCCGACGAAGTAAAAATCTGTGAAAGTGAGTTATAGTCCCACTTTTAAAATCTAATATTTTTGGGATGAGAATACATGCAGGTTTTATAAATAATTTACAAAATAGACACAAGTACGTGAAACTACATTCTATGGTTGAATTATCAAAATCGAATATGCCCCTTTTTATTAAGTCGGGTAATCTAAGAATTAGGGAACAGACACCCTAATTGACGCGAATACTAAAGATAGATCTATTGGGCCTAACAAACCCCATCCAAAGTACCGGATGCTTTAGTACTTCGAAATTTATATCATATCCGAAGGGTGTCCCGGAATGATGGGGATATTCTTATATATGCATCTTGTTAATGTCGGTTACCCGGTGTTCACCATATGAATGATTTTTATCTCTATGTATGGGATGTGTATTGAAATATGAAATCTTGTGGTCTATTGTTACGATTTGATATATATAGGTTAAACCTATAACTCACGAACATTTTTGTTGACGTTTAAAGCATGTTTATTCTCAGGTGAATACTAAGAGCTTCCGCTGTCGCATACTAAAATAAGGACAAGATTTGGAGTCAATGTTTATATGATATTGTGTAAAAACTGCATTCAAGAAACTGATTTCGATGTAACATATTTGTATTGTAAACCATTATGTAATGGTCGTGTGTAAACAACATATTTTAGATTATCATTATTTGATAATCTACGTAAAGCTTTTTAAACCTTTATTTATGAAATAAAGGTTATGGTTTGTTTCAAAAATGAATGCAGTCTTTAAAAAACGTCTCATATAGAGGTTAAAACCTCGCAACGAAATCAATTAATATGGAACGTTTTTAATCAATAAGAACGGGACATTTCAGTTGGTATCCGAGCGTTAGTCCTAGAGAACCAGAAAATTTGCATTAGTGTGTCTTATTGAGTTTGTTAGGATGCATTAGTGAGTCTGGACTTCGACCGTGTTTTCTTTAAAAATGATTGCTTAACATTTTTGTTGGAAACTATATATTATTAACATGTATATATTATGTGATATATTAATCTCTTAACATGTTTGATATTGTGTGATAGATGTCTACCTCTAGCTCAAATCCCATTGACTCACCTAATAATAACTAAGAGTCGAATATATATTGGACTGATTCACAAGTTCCCGAAGAAGAACCGGAAGAAGAATCAGAACCGGAAGAAGAATCAGAACCGGAAGAGGAGGAATCGGAGGAGGAAATAGAACCGGTGGGGGAAATAATAAAACGGTTGAGTAAAAGAAAATCCTCAACCAACCGACCAAGGTTAATTAGGGTCAATGGTGTTTCCGCCAAGGAAGCAAAATATTGGGAGGATTACCAATTCTCCGATGAATCGGATTCCGACGAGAATTCCACTGATGTTATAGAAATTACCCCAACTGAATTTAAAAAGGCAAAAGAAAATAATAAGGGAAAGGGCATAAAAATAGAGAAATCTAATTCCAACCCCGATGAACTTTATATGTATCGTCAACCCCCGAAGCCCTTAAGTTGTAACAATGATCCGGGAACCTCTAAACCACCAGGTTTTTCTAAACCGTTGTGGAAAACGACAGCTCGTATTTGGGGAACATCATATATCCCTAGAAACTTGGCAAAACGAACCAAAACCGAAGAAGAAGAAACGACCGAGTCGGAATAAGATAGTTGTATTCGTGTGGTGTAATATATGTAATATAGTGTGCTTATGCTTTATGATATATGTAAAAAATTGCTTGTATTAATAAGTATTTTTTTTATGAATCTAACTCTTGTCTATTTTACAGTATAAAAACACAAAATGGATAGACAACCCAATATTTTAAGAGACCTACCCGGAGACATGATTGATGAAATCTTGTCTAGAGTCGGTCAGAATTCTTCGGCACAACTATTTACGGTGAAATCAGTTTGTAAGACATTCGAAGAACGTTCCAAGAATGTCTTGGTTTATAAGAGACTTTCGTTTGAAAGATGGGGGATATCACATTGGGAAACCCATAAGTTACGATGTGTTTACTTTGACGCATATATTGCAGGGAACCCAAATGCTATTTTACGCAAAGGGTTAAAAATTATTTTGACTCAATGTATCCGAATATAGGACTTCATGATTTAGAAAAAGCGGCTAACATGCAACATAAAGAAGCATGCTATGCTTACGGGTTAGTAATGTTCGCTTCTCACCAAAGTGAGAAAAAGAACATCGGGCTACAACTATTAAACAAAACGTTCCCACAAGTGACGGAGTCGGTAATTGGGGTAAGAAATGAGGTTTTTAGATTATTACGAGACTGTTGGTCATTACGTAACCCTCGTCCCTTTGACGACGTTACAACACGCTGTCTTATCAACGGCCATAATGGTTATGTTCCACAAGACCAAGGATGGGAAGTAGTCCTAGTAAAACCATAATGCATGACTTGTTTCTGGACGTATGAATTACGTGTCTTTATTGCCTTTGCTGAACGACCTGTGTACTAGCTAGAATTATCTTCACAACTATCTTGTATCAAAGTTATTGTGTGCTATATTTCATGCTTTATGTAACATAAGCGGTATTGTAAGTTTGTAAAATATTGTATAAAAGTTTGAACGCGAAATATTATTATAATCAGTTTTTCATATAGAATTGTAGTAGTTGAATTGTATATTAGCTACTAAGTATGAACTAAACGGGTAGGTACCACCCGAATTTAAACTTATAAAACGCTAATATGAAGAAAAAGCTTTTATAAATGAGTTCATATTATACTACAAAATACTATTAACTACTCTTAATATTCTGTATGATTAACTTGTTCCATTTGACTATTTTGAAGGAAATGGCACCGACTACTCGACACACCGTGAATATGAATGAAGAGTAATTCCGTACTTTTCTAGCTTCAAACATAGCTGCAGTACAGGCTGCGCTACATACCAACAATAACCTTGGATCTAGCAGTACAGGAAATCGTGTAGGATGCACCTACAAAGAATTCACTGCCTGCAAACCTTTGGAATTTGATGGAACCGAAGGATCGATCGAATTGAAACGGTGGACCGAGAAGGTCGAATCGGTGTTTGCCATAAGTAAGTGTACTGAAGAGGACAAAGTGAAGTACGCTACGCATACCGTCACAGGTTCTGCGTTAACATGGTGGAATACCTATCTAGAGCAAGTGGGACAAGATGATGCGTACGCACTACCTTGGTCAGCATTCAAGCACTTGATGAACGAGAAGTACCGTCCCAGAACCGAGGTCAATAAGCTCAAGACAGAACTTAGAGGGTTACGAACCCAAGGATTTGATATTACCACATACGAAAGACGATTCACAGAATTGTGCCTATTGTGTCCGGGAGCGTTCGAAGATGAGGAAGAGAAGATCGACGCGTTTGTGAAAGGGTTACCGGAAAGAATCCAAGAAGATATAAGTTCACACGAGCCCGCCTCCATACAACAGGCATGTAGAATGGCTTACAAACTAGTGAACCAGATTGAGGAAAGAATTAAAGAACAGACGGCTGAAGAGGCCAATGTGAAGCAAGTCAAAAGAAAGTGGGAGGAAAACAGTGATAAGAATCACCAATACAACAACAACAGCAATTACAATAATAATCGCAACAATTATCCCAACAATCGCAACATCAATCGCAACTACAACAAATGGCCCAACAACAACAACAACAAAAACAACAACAACAACAACAACAACAACAACAACAACAGCAACTACAACAATCATCCCAACAACAATAACAACCGCAACAACAACAACAATCAGAATCAGCTATGCCAAAGGTGTGAAAAGTATCACTCGGGGTTCTGCACCAAATTTTGCAACAAGTGTAAAAGAAATGTTCATAGTGCGGCGAAGTGTGAGGTCTACGGACCAGGGGTTAACAGAACGAAAGGAACAAATGGTGTCGGAACGAGTAATGGCAGAGCAAGTAGTGTCAGAGCAAGTTATGCCAATGTAGTTTGTTATAAATGTGGAAAACCGGGCCACATTATTAGAAATTGCCCGAACCAGGAGAACACGAATGGACAAGGCTGCGGAAGAGTTTTCAATATTAATGCGGCAGAGGCACAGGAAGACCCGGAGCTTGTTACGGGTACGTTTCTTATTGACAATAAATCTGCTTACGTTTTATTTGATTCGGGTGCGGATAGAAGCTATATGAGTAGAGATTTTTGTGCTAAATTAAGTTGTCCATTGACGCCGTTGGATAATAAATTTTTACTCGAATTAGCAAACGGTAAATTAATTTCAGCAGATAATATATGCCGGAATCGAGAAATTAAACTGGGTAGCGAAATATTTAAGATTGATTTGAAACCAGTAGAGTTAGGGAGTTTTGATGTAATAGTTGGCATGGACTGGCTGAAGAAGGTGAAAGCAGAGATCGTATGTTATAAAAATGCAATTCGCATTGTACGAGAAGAAGGAGAACCCTTAATGGTGTACGGAGAAAAGGGCAACATGAAGCTACATCTTATTAGTAATTTGAAGGCACAAAAACTAATAAGAAAAGGTTGCTATGCTGTTCTAGCACAGGTCGAGAAAGTACACACTGAAGAAAAGAGCATCAATGATGTTCCTGTCGCAAAAGAATTTCCCGATGTATTTTCGAAAGAATTACCGGGACTACCTCCACATCGATCTGTTGAATTTCAAATAGATCTTGTACCAGGAGCTGCACCAATAGCTCGTGCTCCTTATACACTCGCACCCAGCGAGATGAAAGAACTGCAAAGCCAACTGCAAGAACTATTAGAACGTGGTTTCATTCGACTAAGCACATCACCATGGGGAGCTCCTGTTTTGTTTGTCAAGAAGAAGGATGGTACATTTAGGTTGTGTATTGACTACAGAGAGTTGAACAAACTTACCATAAAAAACCGTTATCCACTGCCGAGAATTGACGACTTATTTGATCAACTACAAGGCTCGTCAGTTTATTCGAAGATCGATTTACGTTATGGATATCATCAAATGCTAGTAAAGGAGGATGATATTCCAAAAACTGCTTTTAGGACGCGTTATGGTCATTATGAGTTTATGGTTATGCCGTTTGGATTGACTAACACACCAGCTGTGTTCATGGACCTTATGAACCAAGTGTGCGGGCCATATCTTGACAAGTTTGTCATTGTTTTCATCGATGACATACTTATTTACTCAAAGAATGATCAAGAGCACGAAGAACATTTGAGAAAAGTGCTAGAAGTATTGAGGAAAGAAAAACTGTACGCTAAGTTTTCAAAGTGTGCATTTTGGTTGGAAGAAGTTCAATTCCTCGGTCACATAGTGAACAAAGAAGGTATCCAGGTGGACTCGGCAAAGATCGAAACCGTTGAAAAGTGGGAAACTCCAAAAACTCCGAAGCATATACGTCAATTTTTAGGATTGGCTGGTTACTACAGAAGATTCATCCAAGATTTCTCCAAAATAGCAAAACCCTTGACTGCATTAACGCATAAAGGGAAGAAATTTGAATGGAAGGATGAACAAGAGAAGGCGTTTCAATTATTGAAGAAAAAGCTAACTACGGCACCTATATTGTCATTGCCTGAAGGGAATGATGATTTTGTTATTTATTGTGACGCATCAAAGCAAGGTCTCGGTTGTGTATTAATGCAACGGACGAAGGTGATTGCTTATGCGTCTAGACAATTGAAGATTCACGAGCAAAATTATACGACGCATGATTTGAAATTAGGCGCAGTTGTTTTTGTATTAAAGACTTGGAGGCACTACTTATATGGGGTCAAAAGTATTGATAATGAGAGCATACGAACATATATTTCATAGCATTATTCTTCAAGAAAGACAAGCTTTTAGTTGCAATTGTTCTAAATTCAAGTAATTATCGTTTAAATAATAAAAGGTGAAGACAAAAGACAGATTCGACGAATTGATGACGCAAACGACCAAAAAGCTCAAAAGTACAAAATACAATCAAAGAGGTTCCAATTATTGATAAGAAACGTCTCAAAATTACAAGAGTACAAGATTCAAAATGCAAAGTACAAGATATTAAATTATACGCAAGGACGTTCGAAAATCCGGAACCGGGACATGAGTCAACTCTCAACGCTCTACGCAACGGACTAAAAATTACAAGTCAACTATGCACATAAATATAATATAATATTTAAATAATTCTTATAATTATTTAATATATTATATTATTTATAAAACCGTCGGCAGAAGAAAACAACCAAAAATGAGCCTCCCCAGCTGGCCATGCGATTGCATGGCCTGGAAGGCATAAATCCATGCGATCGCATGAGCCCCAGTTCCAGCCCACATGCCTATAAAAATCGAGCTTTGGTGCACCAAAAATATAATCTATCTTTCTCTTCTCTCCATATATACGTAAAATATATATTTATAATTTATATTTTAATTTTAATTTTAATTATAATTCTAATAATAAGGGTATGTTAGCGAATATTGTAAGGGTGTAAGTCAAAATTCTGTCCGTGTAATGCTACGCTATTTTTAATCATTGTAAGTTATGTTCAACCTTTTTACATTAATGTCTCGTAGCTAAGTTATTATTATGCTTATTTAATCCGAAGTAATCATGATGTTGGGCTAATTACTAAAATTGGGTAATTGGGCTTTGTACCATAATTGGGGTTTGGACAAAAGAACGACACTTGTGGAAATTAGACTATGAGCTATTAATGAGCTTTATATTTGTTTAACTAAATGATAGTTTGTTAATGTTAATATAAAGATTTACAATTGGGCGTCCCTATAAATTACCATATACACTCAATCGGACACGATGGGCGGGGTATTTATATGTACGAATAATCGTTCATTTAACCGGACACGGGAATGGATTAATAGCCACTAGAATAATTAAAACAGGGGTGAAATTATGTACAAGGACACTTGGTATAATTGATAACAAAATATTAAAACCTTGGGTTACACTCAGTCGACATCCTGGTGTAATTATTAAACAAAGTATTAAAATCTTGTTACAGTTTAAGTCCCCAATTAGTTGGAATATTTAACTTCGGGTATAAGAATAATTTAACGAGGACACTCGCACTTTATATTTATGACTGATGGACTGTTATGGACAAAAACCAGACGGACATATTAAATAATCCAGGACAAAGGACAATTAACCCATGGGCATAAAACTAAAATCAACACGTCAAACATCATGATTACGGAAGTTTAAATAAGCATAATTCTTTTATTTCATATTTAATTTCCTTTATTTTATATTTAATTGCACTTCTAATTATCGCATTTTTATTATTATTGTATTTAATTGCACTTTTAATTATCGTACTTTTTAATTATCGCAAGTTTATTTTATCGCACTTTTATTATTCGCAATTTCATTATCGTTATTTACTTTATGCTTTAATTTAAGTCTTGTATTTATTTTTAATATTTTACATTTGGTTTTAACTGTGACTAAAGTTTTAAAATCGACAAACCGGTCATTAAACGGTAAAAACCCCCTTTTATAATAATAATATTACTTATATATATATATTTGTATTTTTATAAAAGTAAACTAATATAGCGTTAAGCTTTGTTTAAAAAGATTCCCCGTGGAACGAACCGGACTTACTAAAAACTACACTACTGTACGATTAGGTACACTGCCTATAAGTGTTGTAGCAAGGTTTAAGTATATCCATTCTATAAATAAATAAATATCTTGTGTAAAATTGTATCGTATTTAATAGTATTTTCTGTAAAAATATAAGCTATTTTATATACTACTCTGCTAAAACATCAAGTATCTTTGGCGCCGCTGCCGGGGACATCATTCTAGCTTAAAAGCCGGAAGCACAACGCTAATATAAAAAAAAAGATTTTTATTTTTAGTACGCTTTTGTAAAAATACGTTTTAAATATTCAAAAATAAAAAAAAAGAAAAACAAAAATATAAATATTTTTTCTTAGAGTTTGGTAAATATTTAAGTTTTATAAAGTTTCTTTATTTCTATTTTTTTTTATTTTGTAAAAATATAAGTTTTATTTAATTAATAAATATATTTTATATTTTACATCAAAAACAGAAGAAAAAAAAAATAAATTTCGGCCTGTACTGTAGCCGCCCACTCTATGGCCCGAAACCCTAGCCCATGCGATCGCATGGCTGGGCAACTGAGGACTCATGCGATCGCATGAGCCCATCTGACACGCCAGATTAGACTGCAGCCAGCATTAATTACAGAATATTATTAATTATTATTAATATTATAACCCTAATTAGGGTTTAGGTTATCATATTAATTAATTTTAGATATTAATTAATTTGTATTTAAAATTTTAATTAGTTTTTATAAATTACAAAATTAATAGTTTAATAAAATAAATAATATAAAAATAATATTTTTATAAAAATTGTACTTTTTACAACTTTTTGTATATTTTTATATTTTGTCCCTTTTTAATCGTTTTAGCGTAACTTTTGTATTTTTCGCTCCTATTTAGTTTTAATTCATAGTCTTTGCCATAGTTATTTTTACTTCTAGATTTTTAGGCTTTGCCGTAAAATCCCTTAAGTGCTTTTTCTTTAGACTAAGATTTAGGTACTCTAGAATTTTGCGACGCCTTTTTTAAGTTTTAGTTTCTTTTTAAGATATTTCCATTTGGGATTTAGTTTTTCCTATAAGCTTTAATATTTTTAGACGACTTTTACCTATGTATCAATTATCATTCCAATTAGTAATTTCAATTTGCGATTATAATTTTAAGTTAGTTGTAGTAATAAGGTTAGGTTAGTCAAAGTATTTTTAAGTTTTATAAGTTTCTTTAATTTTTCCGTCACCTTTTATTTTTCAACCATTTTTCTTTTTCAATCTTTTTCCGACGAACTCTTTTTCTTTCTTATTTCTCGCTATTCTAGTTTTAGGACATAGATTTTTATTTTACTTCTTATCTAAATTTCTTAAAATTACGAAAATTTATTTTAAGTGGTTAAATTAATAGACATCAAAATTTTCTAGTTCGTAGTAATAGTTGGATTTGTACGTGGACCGGGTTATTGGAGCCAAACAGTCCTCAATTATATTGAGACCAAACGAATCCTGCCCCTCTGCTGCATCTTTTGGCTATTCGAAACGTGGGCAAAATTAGAAAAGTCTATTGATTGGATAACTTATTATAATTTTTCTTTCCTTTTTAAAACTAATAGGATATTCAGTGAATGCACCGAGCAAGACGTTCACCACCTTTTGTACGTTCACCACCTGTAACTAGATCAAGACATTTAGCAAATATAACTGCCGTTGATTTTTCTTTAGAATCGTCATCCAGTCGACCAAGTACTTCAGTTCAAATTTCCGATAATCCATTTTTTGAACCCGACCTCACAATTGAGAATCCGGAGAATATTCAGGAACGGTTCGTAGATCCTGAACCATTAAACTTTCCTCCGGAACCACCAATCATTCAAACAGAGATTGTTGAGGAACGAACCATTAAATCAGAATCCTCTAGTGATTCTGATTCAACAAATTCAATTATGGAGAATCTGGGACCTTTAAGTATGGAAGACCGAATGAGGGCTAAACGCACTGGCCAAGGTCACGCAATTACTCATCCAGACATTAATGCGCCAGATTATGAAATCAAAGGACAAATTCTACACATGGTGACTAATCAATGCCAATTTAGTGGTGCGCTGAAGGAAGATCCAAATGAACATCTACGTACCTTTAATAGGATCTGCACACTATTTAAAATCCGAGAAGTGGAGGATGAACAGATATATCTCATGTTATTTCCCTGGACTTTAAAGGGAGAAGCCAAAGATTGGTTGGAATCGTTACCTGAAGGGGCGATTGATACATGGGATGTTTTAGTTGACAAATTTCTTAAACAATTCTTTCCTGCATCTAAAGCCGTAAGACTTCAAGCAGAAATTGTTATGTTTACACAGAAGCCAAATGAAACTCTATATGAGGCATGGACAAGATATGGAAAGTTGTTAAGAGGATGTCCGCAACATGGTTTAGACACCTGTCAAATAGTACAAATATTCTACCAAGGATGCGACATCACTACAAGGAAAGACATAGATATAGCAGCTGGTGGTTCTATTATGAAGAAAACTGAAACTGATGCTTACAAAATTATTGATAACACTGCTTCCCACTCACATGAGTGGCACCAAGAAAAAGATATCATTAGATCATCTAAAGCAGCTAGAGCCGATTCTAGCCATGACTTAGATTCCATTTCCGCAAAGATAGATGCTGTGGAGAGACGAATGGAAAAGATGACTAAAGATATTCACTCAATACGAATTAGTTGTGAGCAGTGTGGAGGACCACATTTGACAAAAGATTGTCTCAGTATTGAATTAACAATGGAACAAAGAGAGAATATTTCATACATAAACCAAAGGCCTGGAAATAATTATCAGAATAATTATCAACCGCCAAGACCGATTTAAAATCAAAACCAGAATTATAACCGAAATATTCCATACAACAACCAACAAGGTCCTAGCAATCAACAAGTATCCAATAATAATTACAATCAGCAAAGACCGAATTTTCAAAACAAACCACCACAACAAACCGATGATAAAAAGCCGAATTTAGAAGATATGATGACGAAGCTAGTTGAAACTCAAACGCAGTTTTTCACCTCTCAGAAACAAACCAATGAACAAAATGCTCAAGCATTTAGAAATCAACAAGCTTCTATTCAAAATCTGGAACAAGAAGTAAGTAACCTAGCAAGGTTAATAGGTGAAAGAAAACCGGGAAGTCTACCTAGTGATACAAATGCTAACCCCCGGAATGAAACAGCTAAAGCCATTACCACAAGAAGTGGTACAACACTTAAACCACCGGAAATACCTGTAACTTCTGATGAAACTATTCCTACTTCACAAGAACCACAACCTGATCAAGATAAGGAAAAAGAACCGGTAGTTGAAAAGGTTAATGAAGATAACACAGTTAAGGATAAACCTTATGTTAAACCATACCAACCACCACTTCCTTACCCGAGTAAAATGAAGAAAGAGAAACTTGAAGCCGAGCAATCCAAATTTTTGGATATGTTTAAACAGATAAATGTAAATCTTCCTTTCATTGATGTGATTTCAGGAATGCCTAGATATGCTAAATTCTTGAAAGATCTAATCTCAAATAGAAAGAAAATGGAAGAACTCTCGGCTGTTACTATGAATGCTAATTGTTCAGCAGTGCTGTTGAATAAGATACCAAAAAAATTATCTGATCCAGGAAGTTTCACAATTCCATGTTTTCTGGGTAGTCTTAGTTCAATAGAAGCATTGGCAGACTTAGGTGCTAGTATAAATTTAATGCCGTATTCACTATACGCTAAACTAGACCTTGGAGAATTGAAACCAACCAGAATAAGCATACAACTAGCCGATAGATCAATAAAATATCCTAGAGGGATAATGGAGAACATGCTAGTTAAAGTTGGTACTTTAGTATTTCCAGTAGATTTTGTTGTTTTGGACATGGAAGAAGATTCTCAAGTTCCTCTCATATTAGGAAGACCATTCTTAAACACGGCTAAAGTAATGATAGACGTGTTCGGTAAGAAACTGACCCTAAGTATAGAGGATGAGAGTGTTACCTTTTCAGTTGATAGAGCAATGCAACAACCACAATCTGCAGATGATACATGTTATTATATTCAAACTATAGATGCACATGCAGAGTTATTAGAAGAATTTCCAGAATTACAAGGAACAGGAGAATGTTCTTTAGGAGAAGGTAATGAACCAATTGATGAAGCTGAAATGTTAGCTACACTTATAGCTAATGGATATGAACCAACAACAGAAGAAATTCAAATGCTAAAAGAAGAAGACATATATCGATACAAATCATCGATAGAAGAACCTCCGAAATTAGAGTTAAAGCCACTTCCAAACCATTTGGAATACGCTTATTTACATGGTGAATCTGAATTACCTGTAATAATATCGTCTTCTCTTACTGAAAATGAGAAATCACAACTCATTTCTGTGTTGAAAGCTCATAAACCAGCCATTGCATGGAAGATTCATGATATTAAAGGAATAAGTCCTTCGTATTGCACACATAAAATCCTTATGGAAGAAGGTCATAAAACGTATGTGCAACGCCAACGAAGACTAAATCCTAATATTCAAGATGTAGTTAAGAAAGAGATTATTAAACTGCTAGACGCAGGTCTAATTTATCCAATCTCTGATAGTCTATGGGTAAGCCCAGTTCAATGCGTGCCTAAGAAGGGTGGCATGACTGTCATTACAAATGAGAAAAATGAGCTTATTCCTACTAGGACTGTAACAGGATGGCGTGTATGTATTGATTATAGAAAATTAAATGACGCCACCAGAAAAGATCACTTTCCCTTACCTTTCATAGATCAAATGTTGGAAAGATTAGCCGGAAATAGTTACTATTGTTTTCTAGATGGATTTTCCGGATATTTTCAAATTCCAATAGCACCCGAAGATCAAGAGAAAACCACGTTCACGTGCCCTTATGGTACTTTTGCTTACAAACGCATGCCATTTGGACTTTGTAACGCCCCTGCAACCTTTCAAAGGTGCATGATGGCGATTTTTCACGACATGATAGAAGAATGCATGGAAGTTTTCATGGATGACTTTTCAGTCTTCGGTGATACATTTGAATCATGTCTAGTTAATCTGGAACGAATGCTTCTTAGATGCGAACAATCAAATCTAGTACTTAATTGGGAGAAATGCCATTTCATGGTTAAAGAAGGCATCGTTCTTGGACATAAAATTTCAAAAGAAGGAATTGAAGTAGATAGAGCTAAAGTAGATGTAATTGCTAAACTTCCACATCCCACCAATGTTAGAGGAATTAGGAGTTTTCTAGGGCATGCCGGTTTTTACCAACGTTTCATAAAAGATTTTTCTAAAATTGCCACTCCTATGAATAAACTCCTAGAAAAGGATGCTCCATTCATCTTTTCAGATGAGTGTATCAAATCTTTTAATATTCTTAAAGAGAAACTAACTAATGCGCCGATCATGATAACACCAAATTGGAATCAACCATTTCAACCTATATATTATGGGAGCCATTTCAACCTATATATTATGTGCGATGCAAGTGATTTTGCAATGGGAGCCGTTTTAGGTCAAAGGATTGAAAAACGATTTCAACCTATATATTATGCTAGTAAGACGTTACAAGGAGCACAAACGAACTATACAACTACTGAAAAAGAACTCCTTGCTATTGTCTTTGCTTTTGACAAATTTCGATCATATCTCGTTCTAGAAAAAACGGTGGTCTATACCGACCATTCTGCTCTTAGATACCTATTTTCAAAACAAAATGCTAAACCAAGATTAATCCGTTGGATCTTACTCTTACAAGAGTTTGATATTGAAATCCGAGATAAAAGAGGAGCAGAAAATCTCGCCGCTGATCATCTTTCTCGTCTTGAAAATCCCGAATTAGAAGTTCTAAATGAATCGGCCATACAAGACAACTTTCCTGATGAATATCTATTGAAGATAGATTATAAAGAAATTCCATGGTTTGCAGACTATGCAAACTACTTTGTTTGTGGATTCCTTGAAAAAGGATTATCGTACCAAAGACGAAAGAAATTCTTCAGTGATATAAAACACTATTTTTGGGAAGATCCACATCTGTTTAAAAGTTGTCCCGATGGAATAATACGCCGATGTGTATTTGGAGATGAAGCTAGTAAAATATTAAACCATTGTCACACAGGACCAACTGGAGGGCATTATGGGCCTCAACTAACAGCAAGAAAAGTTTATGATGCTGGATTCTATTGGCCTACAATTTACAAAGATGCACACCTTCTTTGCAAATCCTGTGATGCTTGTCAAAGAGCCGGAAAAATAAGTCAACGTGATGAAATGCCACAAAATGTCATCCAAGTATGTGAAGTATTTGAAATTTGGGGTATTGACTTTATGGGTCCATTTCCAAAATCTCATAATAATCTATATATACTCGTAGCCATTGATTATGTATCTAAATGGGCGGAAGCACAAGCTCTCCCAACTAACGATGCACGAGTTGTAGTCAACTTTTTAAAACATCTTTTTGCAAGGTTTGGAACACCGAAAGCTTTGATAAGTGATCGGGGTACTCATTTCTGTAATAATCAACTTGAGAAAGTTCTTAAAAGATATGGAGTAACTCATAAAATCTCCACCGCATATCATCCACAAACAAGTGGACAAGTTGAAAATACCAACCGAGCTTTAAAACGTATTCTAGAGAAAACCGTAGGATCAAATCCAAAGGAATGGTCCATTAAATTGGAGGATGCACTCTGGGCTTTTAGAACAGCCTACAAAACTCCAATTGGAACCACACCTTTTAGACTTGTTTATGGAAAAGCATGTCATCTTCCAGTAGAAATTGAACACAAAGCATTTTGGGCTTTGAAAACATGTAATCTTGATTTACATGAAGCTGGACGTCTACGATTAAGTCAACTAAACGAATTAGAAGAATTAAGACATGAAGCATACGAAAATTCGTTAATCTATAAGGAAAGAACGAAGAAATGGCATGATAAAAGAATCAGAAGTTCAAAAGAATTTAAAGAAGGAGACAGAGTTCTTCTTTTCAATTCACGATTCAAGCTATTTCCTGGAAAATTGAAATCAAGATGGTCTGGACCATTCATAGTCAAAAGAGTTTTTCCATACGGAACGATAGAATTAATAAATTCAAATGGGATTGAATTTAAAGTTAATGGTCACAGAGTTAAACATTACATACATGGTCCGATGGAAGTCGACAACGAAGTTAATCACAATTTCGACACCACAGCTAACTAAGTGTGGGGAGAATCAAGTCTTTAAAGGATAATATGTATTTCTGTTAGAGTTAGATTGTCTGTTTTCGTGTAGTTCTCGAAAATGGAACCCGAATGGTCTTTCCCTAGCAGACCCTAAAGAACTAGTCTTCTCCCCCCATTCTGAATTTTTATTTTTTTTAGGTTTTTAAGAAATGAAGACTGCCTGTGAACTAAACCATGGTCTAATGCTACACGCTTTGATCACTAAAGGTAATAATGACATACTACCGAGTGAATTAGTATCAGTAATCAGAGAAAGAATGGACGGAGTTAGAAAAGAATCCAGATGCGAAGATAATAAATTACAATTTGGTAAAGGAAAATCAAAATCCGCAGCGAAAAGAAGAGCACGACACCTAGAAAGATGTCACAAATGCGGAAAATGGTCACATGGAGGTAAATGTTCAAATAATCAAACCTATTCAAATACCGAATTTGTTACTTTATGCAGAGACGGACCGTTCATATGTTTAGAAGAAAAGACACTGAATGCTCGAGGTTACGCCTATGTAGCCTTGGAAAACCAATTAAACCGACTATCTTATGAATGGGATAGATCATATAACTAAGAAATCTATTTCACAGGTATGTCTGTACAGTTTTTATTTTTATTTTTATTTTTAACCTTTTGATAATAAACGCTAATTTGTTCGCTAAAAAGTATTAAATTGGTATTGAATAAAATTAGGTTTGGCGACCGAAATTATTGATATCATTCAAAAATTTATTACATCACTGCGAAATTTAACGTTTATTCTTAAGGTATAAATATCTTTAATCAATCAACCCAAAATATTTCAAAAATTCGTCATGAGTTAAATTAGGTCTTGGAACCAAAATTACTTTACCGAAAAGAGGGGCGCATATTTTTGATAATATTTGATTGATTAAAGTGGGATAAAAAGCCAAAAAGATTTTTAATTTTATTTTTACCATGTTTTTAAAATTAATATTTAAATCTTAAATTAATATTGTAAACTTTGTAAAAACAATATTTTTAAAAATTGTAAATATTTGAATTTTTAAATTAAGTTTGGTGTGAATTTTTAATTTTTAATTTTTAAAATATGAATTTTTAATTTTATGCATTTCAAATTTTAAGTTTGGTGTGAATTTTTAATATTAATTTTGAATTTTATATTTAAGTTGTGTGAATTTAAAAACAAAAATTTACTTTATCTCATTAAGTTAAAAATATGATTTTTAAAATTCGTCGTAAGTTGAAGACTAGGTCTTTGAACCGAAATTGCTTTACCCGAGGGAGGGATGAGAACTTTTATTATCATTATTTTTAATCTTATTGAATTAAAGTATGCCAAAAACATTAAAAAAAACCCAAAAATCTTTACTTATAAAAACCGCGCTTTGATTTGACAAATTTTAAAATTTTGTCGAGGGACAGACTAGGACAACGATCCGAAACGCCCTCGCTCCTAAAGGAAAACAAAATTTTTAAAATTTAATTAATTATAAGTTTTATAAAGTATAAGGTTTTATAAAAAAAAAAAAAAAAAAAAAGCTGAAAACACTGTACCCGGACCCCCATGCGATCGCATGGGTTTTACACTTCAACTCCATGCGATCGCATGGAGCTGAAATCCAGGCCTGATACATACAGCAGCCTGTTCTGTCTTCCTCACCACAACACACACACACATTCACGAAACTCACCCAAAAATTCACCAATTTTCGCCATTTTTCCACCGTAATTTGTCAATTTTCTTGCTCTAATCATGCATAGATTCTCATTCTTCAGCAAATTGGTAAAAATTACACCCCTAAACTCTATAAATTCCTAGTTTTTGTGATAATTACCAATTTTTTACCTAATACAATTTTGTTAATTTCTAGTGTAATTAGTGTTAAATTGTTAGTATTTTATGCATGTATAACCTAGATTGATGCTATTTAACATGATTTGAAGCCAAAAACTTCAAAATTTTTAGAAATCTAGGGTTTGTGTTCTTGAGCAATTTGGGGCTTTTTGATATAAACAGGTTATGGCCGATTTTTGTCATTAATTATTGCTAAATTGAGTAGTGTAACATGTTTAGATAGTTAAATGATCCAAACAATGATCCTAAACATGATTTTTGGAGATTAAAGTGGACTTTTTAAGTCCAAAATTCATGAACTTGATTAATTTGATATATTTGCCATTTGAGACTTGTTTAATTATTAGTAATGAATATTTTGACATGTTATTTGAGATAAATGCTTATGAATTTTGTATACATTTTCATATGTGCTTATTTGAAAAGTGTAGAATTGTGAAAATGTGTATAAGTTTAATTTTGATTTAACATGTTATAGTGATTATTTTAAATTGTTATTTTGCTAACACTAATGCATATTTGGATGCACAAATTTTGTGTTTAATGTGTTTTACAGAGAGCCGATACTGGAGGTTCAGGAGCATCATCATCTAGACGACCAGCACCAGCACCAGAACCAGAACCAGAAATGCAACACGAACAAGAACCGCAACAGGAACAACAACAGCCTGATCAGCACATACCTTATTATGATCCGGTACAGTTTGTTGATGAATTCATAGTATTCCCAATGAGGCCGCCAGTAGAATTCCCAACGATTCCTGAGCACACTCTACATCCTAATCTGAGATTTGATAGAAGATGGAGATATTACGAGACATATCAAAGGAACAAATTCAAATTGGTAACAAAAAATGTAGAGGTGCCAAGGGTAATTGATTGGGCCCCTTTGGAAACGGTCCATCTAGCTGACCGTGTTAGACAGCTTTTAGTTCAAAGGTATGGCAGTTCTTCTTTTACAGATTGGGAACGTCTTTTCACCATTCGTAGACCTGTATATAAGGAATGGTGTGTTGAGTTGATGAGTACTGTATCACTTGATACAAATATAGTTAGGATAGATGATAGAAGATTTCTTAGGTTTATCCTTGGCGGTAGGATGTACAAAATGTCCATGCTGGACATGGCCAGGGCCTTACAGATATATACTCCTGGTGAGTTGCTATTACCCGATTGTACAAACTTGATTCATTATGGTGAACGGGTAGATAGTAACTTTGACGCTGACGCCATTTGGAGGCGTATGTCACATTTTGATGTTTTTACACGAGCAGGAGGACACTCCTATACACATATTGACAGAGCCGAGCTTCGTATTATTCATAGATTTTTGGCTAACTCGATTACACAAAGAGGTCATAATAAAGAAAAAATTACCTTATATGATTTATTCTACCTAAAGTGTATTCGGGATCCTAGAAGCTTTGTCAATATCCCTTACTGTGTTGCTTTTTATTTATCTAAAATGGTAGAGGGAATGCAGGACGGGAGTATAATAGGAGGAGGTATTTTTGTTACTCTCATTGGAGAGTATTTAGGTGTTGATAGGAACCAAGGGGGTCCATTACAGATTTGTAGAGAACAGGTTGAGCCCTTAGGATTGAAAGTTTATGTGGGTGCTAAGGTATTGAAAAGTAGACGTAACCAGGCAGTACCCTATGAGGGATCTCATCCTCAGGTAGAGAGAGGCTCAGACGAGGAAATGGAGGAGGCAGAAGACATTAGGGATGTCTTTCGAGATGCTATTCTTGACGTCCACGTTCGTATAGATGAGGAAGCAATGACGAACGCGGCAAGACATAGTATGTATGAGCAGTGGAACTCCGAGCGAGTATACGAGGATTATAGGCGACGCCAACACGATAGCTGGTTAGTTCATCAGCACCAAATCATGAGCCAGCTATCATATCAGGTACCAAATAACTATGTACCTACTCGACCTGCTCATTTTCCGCCACATAGCCCCGATATCCGACCACCCTTTAACCGGTATGACTATAACCAAGCCTATCAGAACACCTATAACCAACAATGGAAACCACCCGATGAGATGAACTGGAACCCCTATCCAGACTGATTTAGTTCTATTTGGTTATTTTTATGATTATTATGTTTTTATCTTTTGACTTTTTCATGTTTAAACTTATGTTATTGGATAAATTTGTGTAATTTTTATTATTTTATTATTATTGTGTACTAATATTTCATATTTAGAATTTGAAAGTGGGATATTAAGTCCCATTTCAAATTGCCATGCATGATTATACTTGTATGTATGTATATTGTCGATTGTTCAAAACAGGGTAAAACAGCGCATTTTCAAAGACTGGCATTAAGTTCAGCAAAAGCTACTAATTTTGACGACAAGATGACAAATAAATGTGATGTAACAACAGACGAAATGAACAAATACTATGCACCATTTATCATTCAGCAAACAAACACCAATATATTTGGAAACTTTGGTAAAATTTAATCATTTCTACGCTAATCACCCTCAATAATTTAAATTGTACTGATTTCTTGCAAATGAGGGCATTGCAAGATCTTAAGTGTGGGAAGGGGTTAAATTCTTTCGGATTTTTAAAATTTTTATCTTTATACACTTGGTTACCATTAAAAATACTAGTAACGTAGTAGTTGTATTAGAATCTAGTGCTCTCTGATAATAAAGAACAGCCCTAGTCTTATATACTGACTACCCAATTCTAGTAAAAAATTTCAAAATTTTCAATTAAATGAACTCAAAATCATGTTTATACATATTTATGAACGATAAAACTAGGTGTTAACACCGAAATTATTGTAACCTCGGAAAGGACATAAATTGAGAAACAAACCAAAATGTTGAAATTCATTTAAAATGGAATAGAGGACGATAAAAAGGAAAATAAAAGCCAAGTGTGGGAAAATTTACCAAGTTATCTTAAACATATGTCACATATATCTGTAACAAATAACTGAAAATACTTTTGCTTTGGACTAAACTAAACCATTTTACCCGATGAAAGAAAAGAAGAGATGGATCTACACGATGAATCAATTCCATCATTAAAATGAAGTAAAATCTTCCGAAAAAGACACGCGCTTCTTGATTTAGGTCAAGAAGTTGTCGTCTAGACCAGCTGTAGGTTGACGAAAAATCTAGAAAAGTCATCTCTAAAATCAGCAGGAAATCCAAGGACCTCAGCATAAAACAGGGTCGCCAAGTGGTCAGATTTATCCTAACCATGAGAAGGATTTATCTCGTACAATGGGGGGGCACCATGCAAATTAGCTGGATAAGACTAATGAATCAGATCCCCAGAAAGGATAATCTCCTTAAAGATTAAAAATCAGCTTTTAAGACTGATATTACTCAATCCTTGAGATTGACCTTAAAGATTGAGAATTACAAACTCATGGAATTCAATGATATCTAAACTCGAGCTTGAACGAGAAAATATTTTGATCAAATTAAAACCTATTTGTTTTCTGAAAACCCATTTTCAATGCGTTCATTACCATTGAACGTAAAATCCTAGGAATTCACCTGGAATTCATTAGGTCACCTGAACCAAATCGGGTGTCAACCGTAAGAACGGTGGTTGCATAGTGGTCAAAGACAGGACCTTGTGCCAGACCGAAAAATCATAAGGGTGAGCTTTACTATTGCTCCTACCAAGGATAGTAATTGCATTCGACACATTATAGACCATAATTAAAAGCATGTCAGGGGACATTGCCTTAACAGTTGCTTGTTCAACGCTTTCCTTTACAACCGGACGGTAGTTTATCGAAAGGTAATATACGGGACAAGTAAACTGGACGTGTTGCTTTCCAAATACAAGGTTAGCAAGTGGGTGACACAAAACCGCAAGTTTTGAGCTAAAATTTTCAAATCTGAAAACCACCAAACCCACAAAAATATTTTGCAAACACCGGTGAAGGGTTATTCCGGAAAACTTATATAGGGTAAAAGCTAGATTGAATTTTCAAAAGATCAAATATTTTCATAAAGATCCAATTTCCTTAAGGATCTACATTTAACTGTATATATATTTTCATAAAGATCCAATTTCCTTAAGGATCTAGATTGTAACGACATTTAACTGTATATATATCATACTAAGATATATTATATATCATAATATCATGATAATATAACAATTTAACATCTCATTTGTTATAATAAACAATGGGTTAACAACATTCAACAAGATCGTTAACCTAAAGGTTTCAAAACAACATTTACATGTAACGACTAACGATGACTTAACGACTCAGTTAAAATGTATATACATGTAGTGTTTTAATATGTATTCATACACTTTTGAAAGACTTCAAGACACTTATCAAAATACTTCTACTTAACAAAAATGCTTACAATTACATTCTCGTTCAGTTTCATCAACAATTCTACTCGTATGCACCCGTATTCGTACTCGTACAATACACAGCTTTTAGATGTATGTACTATTGGTATATACACTCCAATGATCAGCTCTTAGCAGCCCATGTGAGTCACCTAACACATATGGGAACCATCATTTGGCAACTAGCATGAAATATCTCATAAAATTACAAAAATATGAGTAATCATTCATGACTTATTTACATGAAAACAAAATTACATATCCTTTATATCTAATCCATACACCAATGACCAAAAACACCTACAAACACTTTCATTCTTCAATTTTCTTCATCTAATTGATCTCTCTCAAGTTCTATCTTCAAGTTCTAAGTGTTCTTCATAAATTCTAAAAGTTCTAGTTTCATAAAATCAAGAATACTTCCAAGATTGCAAGTTTACTTCCAAGTTTTCTAAATCCATTCTAAGTAATCATCCAAGATCAAGAAACCTTTGTTACTTACAGTAGGTTATATTTCTAATACAAGGTAATAATCATATTCAAACTTTAATTGAATTTCTATAACTATAACAATCTTATTTCGAGTGGAAATCTTACTTGAAATTGTTTTCGTGTCATGATTCTGCTTCAAGAACTTTCAAGCCATCCAAGGATCCTTTGAAGCTAGATCTATTTTTCTCATTTCCAGTAGGTTTATCCAAGGAACTTGAGGTAGTAATGATGTTCATAACATCATTCAATTCATACATATAAAGCTATCTTATTCGAAGGTTTAAACTTATAATCACTAGAACATAGTTTAGTTAATTCTAAACTTGTTCGCAAATAAAAGTTAATCCTTCTAACTTGACTTTTAAAATCAACTAAACACATGTTCTATATCTATATGATATGCTAACTTAATGATTTAAAACCTGGAAACACGAAAAACACCGTAAAACCGGATTTACGCCGTCGTAGTAACACCGCGGGCTGTTTTGGGTTAGTTAATTAAAAACTATGATAAACTTTGATTTAAAAGTTGTTATTCTGGGAAAATGATTTTTATTATAAACATGAAACTATATCGAAAAATTATGGTTAAACTCAAAGTGGAAGTATGTTTTCTAAAATGGTCATCTAGACGTCGTCCTTTCGACTGAAATGACTACCTTTACAAAAACGACTTGTAACTTATTTTTCCAACTATAAACCTATACTTTTTCTGTTTAGATTCATAAAATAGAGTTCAATATGAAACCATAGCAATTTTTTTCACTCAAAACGGATTTAAAATGAAGAAGTTATGGGTAAAACAAGATTAGATAATTTTTCTCATTTTAGCTACGTGAAAATTGGTAACAAATCTATTCCAACCATAACTTAATCAACTTGTATTGTATATTATGTAATCTTGAGATACCATAGACACGTATACAATGTTTCGACCTATCATATCGACACATCTATATATATTTCGGAACAACCATAGACACTCTATATGTGAATGTTGGAGTTAGCTATACAGGGTTGAGGTTGATTCCAAAATATATATAATTTGAGTTGTGATCAATACTGAGATACGTATACACTGGGTCGTGGATTGATTCAAGATAATATTTATCGATTTATTTCTATACATCTAACTGTGGACAACTAGTTGTAGGTTACTAACGAGGACAGCTGACTTAATAAACTTAAAACATCAAAATATATTAAAAGTGTTGTAAATATATTTTGAACATACTTTGATATATATGTATATATTGTTATAGGTTTGTGAATCAACCAGTGGCCAAGTCTTACTTCCCGACGAAGTAAAAATCTGTGAAAGTGAGTTATAGTCCCACTTTTAAAATCTAATATTTTTGGGATGAGAATACATGCAGGTTTTATAAATGATTTACAAAATAGACACAAGTACGTGAAACTACATTCTATGGTTGAATTATCGAAATCGAATATGCCCCTTTTTATTAAGTCTGGTAATCTAAGAATTAGGGAACAGACACCCTAATTGACGCGAATCCTAAAGATAGATCTATTGGGCCTAACAAACCCCATCCAAAGTACCGGATGCTTTAGTACTTCGAAATTTATATCATATCCGAAGGGTGTCCCGAAATAATGGGGATATTCTTATATATGCATCTTGTTAATGTCGGTTACCAGGTGTTCACCATATGAATGATTTTTATCTCTATGTATGGGATGTGTATTGAAATATGAAATCTTGTGGTCTATTGTTACGATTTGATATATATAGGTTAAACCTATAACTCACTAACATTTTTGTTGACGTTTAAAGCATGTTTATTCTCAGGTGAATACTAAGAGCTTCCGCTGTTGCATACTAAAATAAGGACAAGATTTGGAGTCCATGTTTGTATGATATTGTGTAAAAACTGCATTCAAGAAACTGATTTCGATGTAACTTATTTGTATTGTAAACCATTATGTAATGGTCGTGTGTAAACAGAATATTTTAGATTATCATTATTTGATAATCTACGTAAAGCTTTTTAAACCTTTATTTATGAAATAAAGGTTATGGTTTGTTTTAAAAATGAATGCAGTCTTTGAAAAACGTCTCATATAGAGGTCAAAACCTCGCAACGAAATCAATTAATATGGAACGTTTTTAATCAATAAGAACGGGACATTTCATTATGCCTTTAATGTCATGAATCTTTCATGCAATAGCTGGTTTATGAGCTTTTAGCATAGAAATGAGTTGAGATTTTTCATTTTCAGTAAGAGAAGACGATATTATTACAGGTAATTCAGATTCACCATGTAAATAAGCGTATTCCAAATGGTTTGGAAGTGGCTTTAACTCTAATGTCAGTAGCTCTTCTATCGATGATTTGTATCGATATCTGTCTTCCTCTTTTAGCATTTGAAGTTCTTCTATTGTTGGTTCGTAATCATTAGCTATGAGTGTGGCTAACATTTCAACTTCATCAATTGGTTCAGTTCCTTCTCCTAAAGAACATTCTCATGTTCCTTGTAATTCTGAAAATTCTTCTAACAATTCTGCATGTGAATCTATAGTTTGAATATAATAACATGTATCATCTGCAGATTGTCGCTGTTGCATGGCTCTATCAACAGAAAAGGTAACACTCTCGTCCTCTATACTTAGGGTCAGTTTCTTACCGAACACGTCTATTATTGCTTTAGCCGTGTTTAAGAATGGTCTTCCTAATATAAGAGGAACTCAAGAATCTTCGTCCATGTCCAGAATAACAAAATCTACTGGAAATACTAAAGTACCAACTTTAACTAGCATATTTTCCATTATCCCTCTAGGATATTTTACTGATCGATCTGCTAGTTGTATGCTTATTCGTGTTGGTTTCAATTCTTCGAGGTCTAGTTTAGCGTATAGTGAATACAGCATTAAATTTATACTAGCACCTAAGTCTGCCAATGCTTCTATTGAACTAAGACTACCCAGAAAACATGGAATTGTGAAACTTCCTGGATCGGATAGTTTTTCTGGTATCTTATTCAATAGCACTGCAGAACAATTAGCATTCATAGTAACAGCCGAGAGTTCTTCCATTTTCTTTCTATTTGTGAGTAGAACTTTCAGAAATTTGGCATATCTTGGCATTCCTGAAATTACATCAATGAAAGGAAGATTAACATGTATTTGTTTAAACATATTCAGGAATTTGGATTGCTCGGCTTCAAGTCTTTCTTTTTTCATTTTACTTGGGTAAGGAAGTGGTGGTTGGTATGGTTTAACATAAGGTTTAGCCTTAACTGTGTTATCTTCATTAACCTTTTCAACTACCGATTCTGTTTCCTTCTCTTGCTCAGGCTGTGGTGCCTGTGGAGTGGGAATAGAGTCATCAGAATTTACAGGAATTTCAGGTGGTTTAAGTGTAATACCACTTCTTGTGGTAATGGCTTTAGCTGTTTCATGCCGGGGGTTAGCATTTGTATCACTAGGTAGACTCCCCGGTATTCTTTCACCTATCAACCTTGCTAGGTTACTCACTTCTTGTTCCAGATTTTGAATAGAAGCTTGTTGATTTCTAAATGCTTGGGCATTTTGTTCATTGGTTTGTTTCTGAGATGTGAAAAATTGAGTTTGAGATTCAACTAGCTTCGATATCATATCTTCTAAATTTGGCTTTTTATCATCGGTTTGTGGTGGTTTATTTTGAAAAATAGGTCTTTGCTGGTTGTAAGTATTGTTGGATACTTGTTGATTGCTAGGACCTTGTTGGTTATTGTATGGAATATTTCGGTTATAATTCTGATTGTAGTTTGGTCTTGGCGATTGATAATTATTCTGATAATTATTTCCAGGCCTTTGGTTCATGTATGAAACATTCTCTCGTTGTTCCATTGTTTGTTCAATACTGAGACAATCTTTTGTCAACTGTGGTCCTCCACACTGTTCACAACTAATTCGTATTGCGTGAATATCTTTAGTCATCTTTTCCATTCGTCTCTCGAAATCATCTATCTTTGCGGTAATGGAATCAAAGTCATGGCTAGAATCGGCTCTAGCCGCTTTAGATGATCTAACGATGTCTTTTTCTTGATGCCACTCATGTGAGTGGGAAGCAGTGTTTTCAATAATTTTGTAAGCTTAAGTTGCGGTTTTCTTCATAATGGAACCACCAGCTGCTATATCGATGTCTTTTCGTGTAGTAATGTCGCATCTTTGGTAGAATATTTATACTATTTGATAAGTGTCTAAACCATGTTGCGGACATCCTCTTAACAACTTTCCAAATCTTGTCCACGCCTCATATAGAGTTTCATTTGGCTTTTGTGTGAACGTAACAATTTCCCCTTGAAGTCTCACAGCTTTAGATGCCGGAAATAATTGTTTAAGAAAATTTTCAACTAAGACATCCCATGTATCAATCGCCCCTTCAGGTAACGATTCTAACCAATCTTTGGCTTCTCCCTTTAAAGTCCAGGGAAATAACAAGAGATATATTTGTTCATCCTCAACTTCTCTGATCTTAAATAGAGTACAAATCCTATTAAAGGTTCGAAGATGTTCATTTGGATCTTCCTTTGGTGCACCACTAAATTTGCATTGATTAGTTACCATGTGTAGAATTTGTCCTTTGATTTCATAATCTGGTGCATTAATGTCTGGTTGAGTAATTGCATGACCTTGGCCAGTGCATTTAGCCCTCAGTCGGTCTTCCATACTTAGAGGTTCCAGATTTTCCATGATTGAATTTGTTGAATCTGAATCACTAGAGGATTCTGACTTAATGGTTTCTTTCTCGACAATCTCTGGATGAGTAATTTGTGGTTCAGGAGGAATGATTAGTGGTTCAGGATCTCTGAATTGTCCCTGAATATCCTCCGGATTCTCAATTGTGAGGTCGGGTTCAAAAAATGGATTATTGAAAATTTGAATTGGAGTACTTGGTCGACTAGATGACGATTCTAAAGAAAAATCAACGGCGACAATATTGGCTAGATGTCTTGATCGAGTTACAAGTGGTGAACGTATGAAAGGTGGTGAACGTTTTGCTCGGTGCATTCACTGAATGTCCTATTAGTTATAAAAGATAAAAATTATATAAGTTATCAAATTAATAGACTTTTCTGATTTTTCCCACATTTCAAATAGCCAATAGATGCAGCAGGTAGCCAGGACCCTTTAAATCGGAAGCCCACAACTCGCCACTAACAAATCCAACTATTACTACGAATCAGAAAATTTTTTATGTCTATCAATTTAACCGCTTAAAATAATTTTTCGTCGAAATTTAAAGAAGATAAAATCTATGTCCTAAAAACTAGAGCGTCGAAATGAAAAACAAAAGCGCGTCGAAAAATAAGAGGTCGAAAAATAAGCGTCGAAAAATAAAAGTCGAAAAATAATAATAATAAAATGCAGCGTCGAAACTTAAAAGCCTAAAAACTAAGAATTAAAATTTACTTCTAAAGGTATTAAAGCTTAAAGGAATTCTATATCCAAAACAGCAATAACTTAATTAGGCACTAAAATCTGTTAAATACTAAAGCGATAAGCGACGTCGTAGAATTCTAAAGCGCCTAAATCTTAATCTAAAGAAAAAGCACTTAAGGAATTTTACGGGAAAGCCTAAAAATCTAGAAATAAAAATTAACTACGGCAAAAACTAAGTTTAAAACTAGTTACGAACGATAAAAAAATACAACTTACGAATTAAATGATTAAAATATACAATTTATAAAAATACTAAAAAAATGATAAAATTACAATTTTATAAAAATATTATTTTTATATTATTATTTTATAATAGTATTAAGTTTATATATTTAATTAAACTAATTATAATTTAAAAATACAAATTAAACAAAACTAAAACTAACTATTATTATATAAAACCCTAATTAGGTAATTAATTAATAATAATAATTATTTACCCTATTTATTATTAAATTTATTATAATTATAATTAAAACCGTAACCCTAAGTCTGTCAGACTAGGATCAGACCCTGTCAAATCGACTCATGCGATCGCATGAGTATTCTGTTATGAGTCCATGCGATCACATGGCTTCGGGTACCAGGCCAATTGTTGGGCTGCTACAGTATTGTGGCCCGATAACTTTTACTTATTTAATTTTTTTATGATTTTTAATTTATAAAAATAATATATAAGTAATATTTATAATTATATTTAAAAAATACTTTTATATTTTTTTATAAAATATATTTTCTTTTTACTTAAACACTTAAATAATTATATATACTATATTTTTTATGTTTTTTAATATTTAAAACGTATTTTTTTATATAGTGTTTCGCTTCGGCGTTAAGCTTTCCTGGCAGCGGCGCCAAAAATACTTGATGTTTTGCGAGGTGTATACAAAATAATTATATTTTTATTGTGAAATACTATTAAATACGATACAATTTTACACAAGTTATTTATTTATTTATAGAGTGGATATACCTAAACCTTGCTACAACACTATAGGCAGTGTACCTAATCGTACAGTAGTGTAGTTTTTAGTAAGTTCGGTTCGTCCACAGGGAACTAGCCAAGTTTAACGCTATATTTTATTTTAAAAACTATATTTGTGTGTATATATATATATATATATATATATATATATATATATATATATATATATATATATATATATATATATATATATAGTAGTATTATTATTATTATCAAAAGGGGGGTTTTTACCGTTTAGTAACCGGTTTGTCGATTTTATGTCTTAAGTCGCAATTAAAACCTAATGTAAAATATTAAATATAAATACAACTTAATTTAAAGCTTAAAGTAAATGACGATAAATAAAATTACGATAATTAAAAGTGCGATAAAAAAATGACGATAAATAAAATTGCGATAATTAAAAGTATGATGAGATAAAAATTAAAGGAATTATGCTTATTTAAACTTCAGTAATCATGATGTTCGACGTGTTGATTTTAATTTATTACCATAGGTTAATTGTCCTTTGTCCTGGATTATTCGATATGTCCATACGGTTTTGTCCATAATAGTCCATCGGTCATAATTATAAAGTGCGAGAATCTTCGTCAAATTAACCTTATATCCGAAGTCAAATATTCCAACTAATTGGGGATTCGAACTGTAACAAGGTCTTAATACTTTGTTTAATGAATACACCAGGTTATCGACTGCGTGTAATCCAAGGTTTTACTACTTTGTTAACAATTACACCAATTACCCTTGAATGTAATTCACCCCTGTTTTAATGAGTCCATTAACTATTAATCCATCCCCGTGTCCGGTCAAATGAACAATAATTCGTATTTATAAATATCCCGCCCACCGTACCCGATTAAGCGTATGTGGTTATATATAAATACGTCAAATTGTAACCTTTATATTAAATTAACGAGGTATCGTTTAGTTAATATAAAGCCCATTAATAGCCCATAGTCTAATTTCCACAAGTGTCGGTCTTTTGTCCAAACCCCAATTATGGTACAAAGCCCAATAACCCCGTCTTTAATATTTAGCCCAACATCACGATTACTTCGATTTAAATAAGCATAATAATAACTTAGCTACGAGACATTAATTTAAAAAGGTTGAACATAACTTACAATGAGTATTAATCGCGTAGTGTTACACGGATAGAATTTCGACTTACAAACTTACAACATTCGCTACCATAACCTTATTATTATTAACTTAATATTAAAATTATAATTATAAAATATAAATATAAATATAAATATAAATATATTGAGAGAGTATGATGATAGATGGATATATATGGTGTCTTAAACTCGTCCGAAAATGCTGAATTTATAGACCTGGCCAGACTTTTGGGGCCATGCGATCGCATGGGCTTTCTTTGCATTTGCCATGCGATCGCATGGAGTCTTGGGACAGCTCACAATCTTTTATTATCTTGTTTGCCAACGATTTTTATTTTAATATATAAATATAATATATATATAATTTATAGAATTATTTATATATTATATTATATTCGTGTGCATAGTTGACTTGTAATTTTAGCTCCGTTGCGTCGCGCCTTGATAGTTGGTTCATGTCCCGGTTCCGGATTTTCGAACGTCCTTGCGTACTATTTAATATCTTGTACTTTGTGTTTCGCGGCTCATACTCTTGTAACTTTTAGACGTTTCTCATCAATAAATTGAACCACTTAGATTGTACTTTGTGATTTTTAGCTTTTTGGTCATTTGCGTCTTCAAATCGTTGAATCTGTCTTTTGTCTTCACCTTTTATTATTTAAACGAATATCACTTGTAAATAGAACAATAGCAACTAAAAGCTTGTCTTTCTTGAAGGATAATGCTATGAAATATATGTTCGTTTTTAGCATTATCAGTGATCCATACATGGTGTAGTCTAACACGAAAACCTTTAATAAAATCAACCAAGGAAGTTTTGAAAAATCTTTAAACGTTTGATGTGACAACATAAACAAAACGAAGCTCTTAGTAAATTTAGAAGTATGTAAAACGTGTACCATTTTGCACAAAACTATTTGTCTTAAATTAAACAACTCAATAAAGGAGCAATTTTTAAATAATTTGAAGGTATAACTTAGTATGTACTAACCCAAAATAAGTAAGGGTAAATTTATTAACTTAATTATATACATACATATATGATTTTATAAATCGTATAAGTGACCGAAAAAATTTTATTACTTTCATTTTTTCATAAATCTCGTGAGGACCGCACAAAATAAACAACGTGTAAATTTTTTTGATTAACATAGTTTTTCGTATTTCAAAGGTTACGAGTTGAAAAAGATCGAGTGAAAAATCTTTAAATCATCGGGTGACATGTTACTAGGTAATGAAAACTAATGGATTAAGTGTAGTTTTGATAATTATCAGGACATAAGTCCTTGGGTCAAAAATGTTCACGTGCGAAGCCGTTGCTAAAAAGTGAGGTATGAAGGATAGAGCACGAGGACGAGAAGTTAATCGCTTCTTGACTTTGCAAAATGCCAAACAGGATATGACTAATATTAAAGTCGGAATACTGATGGTGTTAATATCACTAAATGAGAATCCCCCAGAATAAGTCAGGACTTAGAGTTATGTAAGAAAGAGCATCGCTCCAACAGGTGTGGCAATTAAGATCCCTAGGGTAACGCAATAATTTTGAATGGTTTAAGTGTTAGTGGATGCCCAAAGGCTCTACATGACGTGGTAGTAGGTGCCTTCATCACATACACCCACACATGAATCTCTCAATTTCGACGGTTGTAAAGTCTTCATGATGACTTGGATACGAATAAGCAACGAAAAAAATTTATATAATAAGCAATGAAAAATTTATAGAAATTGTTTAAGGTGACAATGTAAGAAAAGAAACGAAGTTCTTAGTAAATATAGACTACTCTAAGTAAAATATCTTTTTATTAAAGGAATTGATTTGTAAAAGTGAAAGTAAAATTTCACATGTACTAGTAAAAAATAAGTAATTATTTACTTTATTATATATAACATATACGGTTTCTAAAATTTATACGAATGGCAATAAAATAAATTTATTTTTATAAAACTTTGAGAGGATCGCACAGTAAAATAGTGTGAGTAAAATTTTGGCAAACAAAATTTTTCATATTTCGGAGGTTATAAGTTGGAAAAAGATTGATGAGGATGGAGTAAAAGATTTTTAAAAATTTTAGGTGATATTTGAGGTAATAAAGACTATTGAATTTAAATGTGGTTGATGACTATTAGTAGGGCATAAGTCCTTCGACCAAAAATGCTTAAGTGTGAAGTTGTTGCTTATAAGTGAGATACGAATGGGAGAGTATGAGGATGAGAATTAACCACCCATTGATTTTGGAAAAATTTCGAACTGATATGACCAATATCGAAGTAAGAAGGATACGATTTGATTATCATCAAATAAGAAATCTCTCGGAATAAGTTAGGATTTAGAGTCGCGTAAGAATGAGTATCAAATAAGATTCTTGGGTAGTCCTTAATATAGAATCTAAATCGTTGAAGTGACGGGATACAATTTCCTTTATGTATCGTTGTGCAAGTATATCCATTGCATCGGTTTCTTTCATGGCTAGAAAGTGACCAGATTTGGTGAGGCTGTCAAAGATAACCCAGATAGTGTCATAACCGCCTACCGTTTTCGGTAGCTTCGTGATGAAATCCATTGTTATTCCTTCCCATTTCCATTGTGGGATTTCGGGTTGTTGAAGTAACCCAGATAGCTTTTGGCTCACCATTCTCACGAGGTATACGAATAATCTTCTCACTATAAATAACTTTCGCTTTCATCCTTGAAAGCCAGTCCGTTCCAACTATTTCATCAAAACTTCCTAACTTGATGAGTATTAGGTTAATCCTAAAGTCCATTTCAACTGTCACATCAAGCTTCCCAAATTGATGGGTGTTAGGATAATCTTAAGGTTCCTTCCAACCAAATCTTATTATATTACCGTGAAAATTCTATCAATCTTCTCAGATAACATCTGCTTGTGTGTAGGTAACTAATCCCTTCCAACTACTACTTTAAAACTTCCTAGTTTTGTTGACATGAGGTCATCTCCAAATGACCCACCTGTTAATTTTAAGGTACTACCTTAAATTATTCCTCTATCTCTACAGCTTACCATTTGCTTGTCCTATAGAATACTTAACCCTCATGGTTGTTAATGGCTTATTAGTCATAACACTAAGGTTCTTAGATATAAGGTTTCTATTGCTCCAGTCTTAAACAACTTCGAGATAATAAAATGTTGTGACGAATCGTCCCCTAACTATAATCAGGATCTATGCGAGTCTCCATAACGATTGCTCTACCGCAAGTAAGTCCAAAGTTTTTCCTATTTGAGAACTTTTTCCTTAAGTGTCCAGGGTGTCTATATCTATAACAGATTTTCGGGTTATCAATTCTACAATCAAGGCCCTTCTTGTACAGTACCTGGGCTAAGCGGTTATTCTTTCCCTACCTCTTACAGACCATAATGCGTATACTCAAGTGGTTCCTACTAAAATTTTCTTTGAATCACTTCATATTCCTTATATAGTAGCATTGGGACTTCTGCATGATTTACTTCAATATAATCACGTTGGCCTGGCGTCATTATATTGTACTAAATCGTACGTTCATTCCAATATCACTCCGTATGGTCAATGTAACGTGATCACTTCAAGTTCTACTCAATTTCATCTAACGGTGCTTTGTCTATGCTATCTCAAAACAAAATCTACATAATTAATCTCACGACTTCTCGGCATGGGTGCGTAGGTTCTGTAGGTCATGCATCAATGCCTAAATGCCCCGAAATTTTCTTCAAAATGTTCGGGTTCAGGTAATGTCATTTGGTTCCTTTCTAGAAATTCAATCTGGGTCTCGTGTCGAGTTGTACGTGTAGCAAGTAGTAATACGATATGTCTTGAGGCGACTCCCAAGTCTTTGGGTATGGCTGAGCATCAGTAGAAGACACTATGACCTTGTGAAAGGAGATGCCTTCCCGACTTCTCCAATGCCTAAGAGTGTTAGGGATCTAAGTCTAGAAGTGTCGTTAGATCGTCGAGTAGTGGTGAAGAATGAAAGAGATAAGTGACGGTCATGAAAGCGTACGGGATACGGACTAACTTGCGGAAACTGAACAACCTTCTAATGTTCATACGTTGTACGTGGTTAATTAGGGTGAGCTCGGGGGGTAGGGCGAGGTGCGGTTACTTCGACAAGTCCTCACATATCTCCTTCTCCGAGGATCAACTTTAGTGGGCGTGTAACCCGAGGGGTACTCCTCCTAGATTACGTGAAGTAATGTTTCGATCTTTGGAACGGTGGAACAGTAGTAAAAGGTGGATTGCATTACTAGTCCTTAGGGTTAGACGGGTGGGAAAAGGGTTCAAGAAAAACATCTTAACTAGGAAAGATAAATTCTCCAAGTTGGTATAGGGAATAGCAGACGTGTAGCAAGAACGTAATCAGGCATAATAACTACAGCAACCTAGATTGTCTACAGTAGTACATAGCATGGTAATAATAACAGTATCAAACAGAAGTATCATGTAAAAAACAGATAGTAGTATGCAGTAGCGAGAATAAGCAGTAGCATACAGCAAGATCATATAGCAGTAAAAGTAAGCAGTAGCATACAGCAGTAAAAGTAAGCAGTAGCATGCAGCAGTTCCGCAGAAACAAGTAAACGAGCAAGTTGTAGATTAGTCCTATTAGTGAATCCTACTCGACTCGGTCAAGACGCACTAATGCAACCTAATTCCCTGCAACCAATGCTCTGATACCAAATGTGACGCCCCGTACAAAACCATCATGTACGGTTCATCAACAACAGGTCCGTTACACGGTATAATACTACATGCTATTTTAAAACAAGTTTTGCATTCATGAAAAGGTAACTTCAATGGTTTTACAAAAGATGAATAGAAAACATTAACATGAGTTTATGATACTAAGGTCATTATAAGACCATTGTTTAAAAATAACATAAGTTGTGTATGCAAAGTAAAAGTTCCATGCTTTAGACATCTCTAAACAATGCAGCGGAAGTCTAACACAGCTAGTCTGTAACAGCAAGTCTATACACCAAGACTATAACAGCAAGTTTAACAACGAAAGCAACAACGTCTAAGCACCTGAGAAATACATGCTTAAAATGTCAACACGAATGTTGGTGAGCTATAGTTTGTATTCAGTAATGTAATGTAGACCACGAGATTTCATATTCAAAACAGTATGAAAAGTATATGCTTATCTGTGGGCACCCGGTAACTAACTTAACGTAATAATAGTACCCCCTAAAAGTACACTTGGCGAGTGCATATGTTCTCGAAGTATCAAACACCCGTTAAATGCTAGCACGACTAGCCCGAGTGGGGATGTCAAACCCTATGGATCCATATCTAATATTCGCGTTCACCGGTTCAAAAACCAATGATTAAACGTTACCTTGGTAAGGGGAATCTTTGTGCCGTTATATCACCCACACATATATAAAGTTTAATATAGTATGTAAAACATAAAAAGCGCATGTATTCTCAGTCCCAAAAATAGTAAAGTAAAAAGGGAAGCTATAACTCACAGTGAATAAGAAGTAAAAGTCGATATGAAAAGTACGCAGGTAGTAAGTCGGTCCGAAAGGTCGTCAACCTAAGTCAAAGGTCACTAAGTCAGTATATTGTCCCCAAAAGTTAAAAAGTGAATAAACTAAGTCTTAAGTATCATCATCATCATCATCATCATCATCATCATCATTATCATCATACGTAAAAGATAAAGTAAGTTTTCAACAATAATAGAGATCGAAACAAAAGGCTGAATTCGGACAGATGCTACGACCTCTATACAAAACAAAAAGACACGTGGTCAGTGGCCAAGGCTCCGTATGTGAGTCCTCTAACTGCTTTCCAATTTTCAGATCCTAACTCGATGTCTTTTGACCGTGGCGATAGTTCAAGCGGGAGTACGTCAGAATTTTCAGCACGTCGTTATAACGGCGTAGTGACTTTCGGAAGGCTATAAATCCTAAACCGTATATCAGATTTAGGTGATACCTAAACGAAAAGTCATCTACTCGAAACAAAATATCTGAAAATAAGTTTTCCAGAAGTCCTAGGAGTATGATCAGACTCCGAAAAAGAGCAAATAACTACTCCAGTGGGTTTCTTGGTGCTTGATGCTCATCACGGTTCTCATCCTTGATGCGTGTAAGCTTCAAGTGTACAACTCTTTTATGTTTTAGCATCACTTTGACCAAGTTTCAACTATAAACACACAACTAAGAGTAAAAGCTAACATTCTACAAGTTTTGAACATCAAGGTTGCCTCTTTAATGCATAAACCCAATAAAGCTTTAACCTTTGTCCTTTTTACACAAGTTTATGCATCTTCATCATATGAGATGATGAAGACTTGATCTTTATCATCACAACAATCACAAAAAGGTTCCAAGTAAGTGAGATCTACAATGATAACTTAGATATCAAGTATTAAGAAAACCCTAAGCTAGAAAGCTTGGATCTTTACAAGATTAATGAGACCATAAGATAGAAAGCTAAGATCTAATGAAAGTAATGAGACCATAAGCTAAAAAGCTAAGATCTTTAACAAAATAATGAAACCCTAAACTAAAAATCTTGGATCTTTAATGTTCTTGAAGATCCTTAAAGCAAAAGGCTAGATCTTCAAGTTACATGAAGATCATAAACACAAATTTTGATCTTTTTAACAAAATAAAGGGATCATAAGCTAGAAAACCTCGATCCAACAAAGTAATGAAGATTCAAAGCTAGAAAGCTTGAATCTTTCATGTTCTTGAAGGATTCAAACCAAAGTTTGAATCTACAAGATATAACAAGATCAAGAAGCTAAAACGCTTGATCCTTACATGATGATGATGATGTCGAAAATGAGAAGAGAAGAAGAAGAAGAAGAAGAATAAAATTTAAAACTCACACTTTTAGAGTGAGAAAGACTAGAGAGAGAATTAGAGAGTAAGTGTGTGTAAAATGTGAATGAGATTAAGTGTAAAATGGATGATCAAGGCTTGATATATATAGTGGTGGTGAGGGGTTGTGGCCGTAGGTTTACATGGGGGACAAGGGGGGCAACTTTTTGCTTTTTGCTTAGTGGTGGTCTAAAGGTGGTGCTTATTGTTGGGATCCCATGCAACATGTATGGTAATGGTTAACAAAAATGCTAGTATGTTGGCTTAACGTAATGGGCTTTTGTTCTACATAATAATGGGTCATAATCTTATTAAAATTGGGCTAATTAAATGGTCCATTAGCTAGAGTAGGGTGGGCTTAAGTCCAACAAGGTAGAAAGTCCAACAAGACTAACTAGTGTGCATTAGTAAATTACTAAGCGTAATTAAGCAACCAAAAAGCCAAGTAATTGTTATTAGAAAATAACAATTAATATTACGTAGTCATAATATTCCAATTACGACAAAAGTTAAACGTGTACCAAAATACATAGCTCGTTCTAAACGTCAAGTGACACTAACGGTCATAAAAGCATTCGGGGACCAAGTTAAGTAACTAAGTACTTAATAACACGTTGTAAGATATTAATGAAAGTAATTACCATGAAATAAGATCCCAGAGTATAAACTAGCTCAGTACGTACATATACGCAGATTCGTGAAAGTATATAGCACAAAAATATAAGTCGAAAAAGTCGAGTCGTTACACTAAGAGTGCCCTCTGCGAGCTACTATCTAACAATACCGATGTTTTTTCTTGGCAAGAGTCAGACATGACAGGAGTCTCAAGGGAGGTAGTGGAACATCACTTAAATGCAAATCCAAGCATAACGCCAGTACATCAGAAAAAGAGGGGAATGGCACCGGAACGTAGCGCGTTTCTACGCAACGAGGTAGAAAAGCTTGTGGATGCCAACATATTGAGAGAGGTTCGCTACCAAACCTGGGTAGCTAACCCGGTGCTAGTCAAGAAAGCCAATGGGTCGTGGCGCATGTGTGTTGATTTCAAAGACATCAACAAAGCATGCCCAAAGGATAACATCCGTTACCGAAAATTGATTGGAAGGTCGAGTCACTCGCTGGGTACCGCTTTAAATGCTTTCTCGATGCGTACAAAGGGTACCACCAGATTTAAATGGTGGAAGGAGATGAGGACAAGACGGCATTTCACACTGACCATGGCATCTTTTGCTACACTAAGATGCCGTTTGGACTAAAAAATGTCGGGGCAACGTATCAGCGAGTGATAGACGCTGCCTTCAAGAACTAGATAGGACGTAATGTTGAAGCTTACGTCGATGATATCGTAATAAAAAGCCACGCGGAACCGTCTCTCCTTAAAGATATCCAAGAAACGTTTGAATCCTTGAGCTAAATCCATATGAAGCTCAACCCGGAGAAATGCATCTTTGATTTCGAGGAAGGTTATTTCCTTGGTCACGTCATGATGCCACAAGGCATCAGAGCGAATCCGAAAAAGATTCAAGCTGTGGACGAGATGGTATCGCCACGTACGAAAAAGGAGGTACAAAGCCTGAATGGGAAGCTAGCAGCGTTGTCCAGGTTCTTGTCCAAAGCAGCAGAGCGTTCCCTACCGTTCTTTCAGGTGCTGAAGGCAAGTGATGTGTGCAGCGGGGTGTACGAAATACTATTAATTTTAGCAGGAAAATACTATTAAATACGATACAATTTTACACAAGATATTTATTTATTTAGAGAATGGATATACTTAAACCTTGCTACAACACTTATAGGCAGTGTACCAATCGTACAGTAGTGTAATTTTTAGTAAGTCCGGTTCGTTCCACAGGGAAAATCTTTAAACAAAGCTTAACGCTATATTAGTTTACTTTTATAAAAATACAAATATATATATAAGTAATATTATTATTATAAAGGGGGGGGGGGTTTACCGTTTAATGACCGGTTTGTCGATTTTAAAACTTTAGTCGCAGTTAAAACCAAATGTAAAATAATAAATAAATACAAGACTTAATTTAAAGCGTAAAGTAAATAACGATAATGAAATTGTGAATAATAAAAGTGCGATAAAATAAACTTGCGATAATTAAAAAGTACAATAATTAAAAGTGCAATTAAATATAATAACAATAAATAAAAGTGCTATAATTAGAAGTGCAATTAAATATAAAATAAAGGAAATTAAATATGAAATAAAAGAATTATGCTTATTTAAACTTCCGTAATCATGATGTTTGACGTGTTGATTTTAGTTTTATGCCCATGGGTTAATTGTCCTTTGTCCTGGATTATTTAATATGTCCGTCTGGTTTTTTTCCATAACAGTCCATCAGTCATAAATATAAAGTGCGAGTATCCTCGTCAAATTATCCTTATACCCGAAGTTAAATATTCCAACTAATTGGGGACTTAAACTATAACAAGATTTTAATACTTTGTTTAATAATTACACCAGGATGTCGACTGAGTGTAACCCAAGGTTTTAATATTTTGTTATTAATTATGCCAAGTGTCCTTTTACATAATTTCACCCCTGTTTTAATTATTCTAGTGGCTATTAATCAATTCCCGTGTCCGGTTAAATGAACGATTATTCATACATATAAATACCCCGCCCATCGTGTCCGATTGAGTGTATATGGTAATTTATAGGGACGCCCAATTGTAAATCTTTATATTAACATTAACAAACTATCATTTAGTTAAACAAATATAAAGCCCATTAATAGCCCATAGTCTAATTTCGACAAGTGTCGTTCTTTTGTCCAAACCCCAATTATGGTACAAAGCCCAATTACCCAATTTTAGTAATTAGCCCAACATCATGATTACTTCGTTTTAAATAAGCATAATAATAACTTAGCTACGAGACATTAAATTAAAAAGGTTGAGCATAACTTACAATGATTAAAAATAGCGTAGCGTTACACAGACAGAATTTCGACTTACACCCTTACAACATTTGCTAACATACCCTTATTATTAGGATTAAAATTAAAATTAAAATTAAAATATAAATTATATATATATTTACGTATATATTGAGAGAGAGATAGATTAGGGATTGTGAAAAATGATCAGAATTCGGTTGGCTTTATAGGGAATTGAGTTCAGGGATACTCCGCGACTCGCAGCAATTTTTGCCTTCAAACTCCGCGAGTCGCGGAGTTTGAAAATACAGCTCACAAACTTTGGAGTCTTTCTTGCCGACGGATTTTTATTATTTATATAATATATAAATAATTATAAGAATTATTTAAATATTATATTATATTTATGTGCATAGTTGACTTGTAATTTTTAGTCCGTTGCGTCGAGCGTTGAGAGTTGACTCTGGTCCCGGTTCTGGATTTTCGAACGTCCTTGCGTACAATTTAATATCTTGTACTTTGCGTTTTGAATCTTGTACTCTTGTAATTTCGAGACGTTTCTTATCAATAATTGGAACCTCTTTGATTGTATTTTGTACTTTTGAGCTTTTTGGTCGTTTGCGTCTTCAATTCGTTGAATCTGTCTTTTGTCTTCACCTTTTATTATTTAAACGAATATCACTTTTAAATAGAACAATTGCAACTAAAAGCTTGTCTTTCTTGAGGAATAATGCTATGAAATATATGTTCGTTTTTAGCATTATTAAATATTCCCACACTTGAGCGTTGCTTGTCCTCAAGCAATATCGTCTTGAAATACTAGAATCACTTCTTTATTCTTAACACTTTGTACATCAGTGATTTCTATACGGCGGTATAAACAATGGTAGTAATGATATGGTTTACAGTCCCACATGACTATAAAAATTTAGATCCATTAAGGAAATTGGATCTTTATGAAAACATTTGATCTTTTGAAAATTAAATCTAGTTTTTACCCTAGATAAGTTTTCTGGAATAACCCTTCACCGGTGTTTGCAAAATATTTTTGTGGGTTTGGTGGGTTTCAGATTTGAAAATTTTAGCTCAAAACTTATGGTTTTGTGTCACCCACTTGCTAACCTTGTATTTGGAAAGCAACACGTCCAGTTTACTTGTCCCGTATATTACCTTTCGGTAAACTACCGTCCGGTTGTAAAGGAAAGCGTTGAACAAGCAACTGTTAAGGCAATGTCCCCAGACATGCTTTTAATTATGGTCTATAATGTGTCGGACGCAATTACTATCCTTGGTAGGAGCAATAGTAAAGCTCACCCTTATGATTTTTCGGTCTGGCACAAGGTCCTGTCTTTGGCCACTATGCGACCACCGTTCTTACGGTTGACACCCGATTTAGTTCAGGTGACCTAATGAATTCCAGGTGAATTCTTAGGAATTTACGTTCAATGGTAATGAACGCATTGAAAATAGGGTTTTCAGAAAACAAATCGGTTTGTAATTTTGATCAAAATATTTTCTCGTTCAAGCTCGAGTTTAGATATCATTGAATTTCATGAGTTTGTAATTCTCAATCTTTAAGGTCAATCTCAAGAATTGAGTAATATTAGGCTTAAAAGCTGATTTTTGATCTTTTAAGGAGATTATCCTTTCTGGGGATCTGATTCATTAGTCTTATCCAGCTAATTTGCATGGTGCCCCCCATTTTACGAGATAAATCCTTCTCATGGTTAGGATAAATCTGACCACTTGGCGACCCTGTTTAATGCTGAGGTCCGTGGATTTCCTGCTGATTTTAGTGATGACTTTTCTAGATTTTTCGTCAACCTACAGCTGGTCTGGACGACAACTTCTTGACCTAAATCAAGAAGCGCGTGTCTTTTTCGGAAGACTTTACTTCCTTTTAATGATGGAATTGATTCATCGTGTAGATCCATCTTTCTTACAGTAAATCAGGTAAAACTTTTTAGTTTAGTCCAAAGTAAAAGTATTTTCAGTTATTTGTACAAAAATATGTGATATATGTTTTGAATAACTTGGAGAATTTTCCCACACTTGGCTTTTATTTTCCTTTTTATTGTCCTCTATTCCATTTTAAATGAATTTTAACATTTTGGTTTGTTTCTCAATTTATGTCCTTTCCGAGGTTACAATAATTTCGGTGTTAAAACCTAGTTTTATCGTTCATAAATATGTATAAATATGATTTTGAGTTCATTTAATTGAAAATTTTGAAAAATTTTACTAGAATTGGGTAGTCAGTATATAAGACTAGGGCTGTTCTTTATTATCAGAGAGCACTAGATTCTAATACAACTACTGCTTTACTAGTATTTTTAATGGTAACCCAGTGTTTAAGATAAAAATTTTAAAATCCGAAAGAATTTAACCCCTTCCCACACTTAAGATCTTGCAATGCCCTCATTTGCAAGAAATCAGTAACAATTTAAATTATTGAGGGTGATTTGTGTGAAAATGATTAAATTTTACCAAAGTTTCCAAATATATTGGCGTTTGTTTGCTGAATGATAAATGGTGCACATCATTTGTTCATTCCGTCTTGTTGTTATTTCACATATATTTTGCATCTTGTCGTCAAAATTAGTTGCTTTTGCTGAACTTAATGCCATTCTTTGAAAATGCGTTGTTTTACCCTGTTGTGTACATAAGATAAACTGCAAACATATATACATATTTTTGAAGTTTGGTATATTACCCCACATTCAAAAATTATTAAAATCTAAGAATAAAAGTTAGAAAATTATAAAAACTATTACAATATTAACATAAGTATTAAACGTATCAACATTACAAATTACAAAATAAATAAAACTAAGTAGACTAGGGATGAAACTGATACCAATAGGGGTTCCATGCATAACCATAGGTGCTATAAAATGCTTCGGCTGGGTTATACGTAGGATACGGTGGTTGCATCTCTATAGACCAGGGAGGGAATATGGGTTTTGGAGTAGGAATATAGTTTCTACCTATATGTTGGCAATGAGCTATGATTTGGTTTTGATGAACTTGTCAATCTTCAAATGCTCTCTGTCTAGCATTTTCGTACTCCTGTGAAGCTATAAACCTTTGCATTTCTTGCATTTCATTTCCCCCTCCTACATTACCTTGCTGTTGGTTTCTCTCAACCTGTGGATGTCTACCATGGTATTGTACTGCGGCGTTATTTCACCTATTCAAAACTTTTGCACCATGGTATACATTTAAACCTATTGTATCGCGGGGTTCTGGTTCTTCTACTAATAATCCCCCCCGACTTATATCCACACCGAGATATTCAGCAATCAAAGTAATAAAAATACCACCTCCTATTATGCTATGCGGTCTCATCCCCCTAACCATAGCTGATAAATAATAACCCACACAATAAGGTATACTTACAGCGCTTTGTGGGTCTCGAATACACATATGGTAAAATAAATCCTGTTCATTTACCTTTTCCTTGTTCTTACCTCTTTGTGTAATCGAATTAGCTAAAAACCTATGAATCACTCTTAATTCAGCTCTATCTATATCCAAATAAGAGTAATTTCCCCCTTTGAATCGGTGATGGCTTGTCATTTGACTCCATACACCATGTGTATCAAAATTTTCATCTATCTTTCTACCATTTAGTATCAACCCTCTACAATCGGCAGATGCTAACTCCTCAGGCGTATATATACGTAAAGCCTGAGCCATGTCTAGTAAAGACATGTGGCGCATCGAACCTCCTAACAAAAATCTAATAAAAGATCGATCGGTTAAACTAGCTACCCGATCATTTAATTCTATACTACACAACAATTCTTCACACCATACTTTATATACAGGTCTACGCATGGTGAATAAACGTACCCAGTTGTTAAAAGTAGAATTACCATACCTCTGTGCAAGTAATTCCCTAATTGGTCCGACCAATTCTACAGCTTCTAATGGTCCCCATTCTATGACCATAGGTACCTCAACAACTTTAGAATGAAGAGTATGCAAACCTCTTTGGTATTTTGGATAATCTATCCAAAGTCTGTCAAATCTCAGGTTCGGACGCAAATCTTCCAAGTGCATATCAGAAAATGTCATGACTGGATGAGGTATATCTTGTTTGTAGTAGTTATCCACCTCCTGTTGTTCCGCATTCTCAGCAGGAGCATTGCGATCTTGGGATGAAGATTCACCCCTTTCAGTTTGCAAAACACATCAAACACAATTTTTGTGCATCCAAATATGCATTAGTGTCAGCAAAATCATCAATCAAAATAATTACAATGACATGATCAATTTATATCAAACTTAAGCTCATTTTCACATTTTTATCAAATCTACACTTTTTCAAATAAGCATATACGAAAATGTTCGCCAAGTTCATAAGCATTCAACTCAAATAACATGTCAAAATAATCATTACTAGCAATTAAACAAGTTTCAAATGGCATTATCTCTCAAAAATCAAGTTTATGAATTTTAGACTTGAAAAAGTCCACTTTAATTCTCAAAATCATGTTTAGGCTCAAAGTTTGGATCATTTAACTACCTAAACATGTTACACTACTTAATTTAGCAACAATTCATGACAAAAATCGGCCATAACCTGTTTATATCAAAAAAGCCCCAAATTGCTCAAGAACACAAACCCTAGATTTCTAAAAATTTTGAAGTTTTTGGCTTCAAATCATGTTAAATAGCATCAATCTAGGTTATACATGCATAAAATACTAACAATTTAACACTATTACACTAAAAAGCATCAAAATCAAATTGGGGAAAAAATTGCTCAAGAACACTAATTTTCGGATTAAATGGTGTTTAGGTGTAGAAATTTACCGTTTTTTTTAGTAATTCCTTGATAGCATCCTTCTCAACATGATTTTAGTAAAAGATTTGATGATTAACGGTTAAAAATTGTGATTTTGGGGGTGTTTTTGCGGGTTTTTTCGGCAGTATTTTCGCAGTTTTTTCTGTGTTGTGGGTTGGGGACTGATCAGTTCTGCGTTTATATTTTTTTCTGGATTTTAGGAACTCCGCGAGTCGCGGTATATTACCCTTCAAACTCCGCGACTCGCGGAGTTTGTTTTTTTTTTTTTTTATAACATCTTATACTAATTAAAACAATTAAGTAATTAATTTTAAAATTTTGTTTCCCTTGTTATTTAGGACGAGGTCGTTTCGGATCGATGTCCTAGTCCGTCCTTCGACAAAATTTTAAAATTTGTCTTTTTGTAGCGATTGTTTTAAAAGCTAAGATTTTTGGGTTTTTTAATGTTTTTGGCATACTTTAATTCAATAAGATTAAAAATAATGATAATAAAAGTTCTCGTACCTCCCTTGGGTAAAGCAATTTCGGTTCAAAGACCTAGTCTTCAACTTACGACGAATTTTAAAAATCGTATTTTTAACTTAATGAGATAAAGTAAATTTTTGTTTTTAAATTCACACAACTTAAATATAAAATTTAAAATTAATATTAAAAATTCACACCAAACTTAAAATTTGAAATGCATAAAATTAAAAATTCATATTTTTAAAAATTAAAAATTCACACCAAACTTATATTAATTTTTACAATTTTAAATATATTATTTTTACAAAGTTTACAATATTAATTTAAGATTTATATATTAATTTTAAAAACATGGTAAAAATAAAATTAAAAATATTTTTAGCTTTTTATCCCACTTTAATCAATCAAATATTATCAAAAATATGCGCCCCTCTTTTCGGTAAAGTAATTTCGGTTCCAAGACCTAATTTAACTCATGACGAATTTTAGAAATATTTTGGGTTGATTGTTTAAAGATATTTATACCTTAAGAATAAACGTTAAATTTCGCAGTGATGTAATAAATTTTTGAATGATATCAATAATTTCGGTCACCAAACCTAATTTTATTCAATACCAATTTAATACTTTATAGCGAACAAATTAGCGTTTATTATCAAAAGGTTAAAAATAAAAATAAAAAAAAATAAAAAAATAAAAACTGTACAGACTTACCTGTGAGATAGTATTCTTAGTTATATGATCTATCCCATTCATAAGATAGTCGGTTTAATTGGTTTTCCATGGCTACATAGGCGTAACCTTGAGCATTCAGTGTCTTTTCTTCTAAACATATGAACGGTCCGTCTCTGCATAAAGTAACAAATTCGGTGTTTGAATAGGTTTGATTATTTGAACATTTACCTCCATGTGACCATTTTCCGCATTTGTGACATCTTTCTAGGTGTCGTGCTCTTCTTTTCGCTGCGGATTTTGATTTTCCTTTACCAAATTGTAACTTATTATCTTCGCATCTGGATTCTTTTCTAACTCCGTCCAATCTTTCTCTGATTACTGATACTATTTCACTCGGTAGTGTGTCATTATTACGTTTAGTGATCAAAGCGTGTAGCATTAGACCATGGTTTAGTTCACAGGTAGTCTTCATTTCCTAAAAAAAATAAAAATTCAGAATGGGGGGATAAGACTAGTTCTTTAGGGTCTGCTAGGGAAAGACCATTCGGGTTCCATTTTTGAGAACTACACAAAAACAGACAATCTAACTCTAACAGAAATACATATTATCCTTTAAAGACTTGATTCTCCCCACACTTAGTTAGCTGTGGTGTCGAAATTGTGATTAACTTCGTTGTCGACTTCCATCGGACTATCTATGTAGTGTTTAACTCTGTGACCATTAACTTTAAATTCAATCCCATTTGAATTTATTAATTCTATCGTTCCGTATGGGAAAACTCTTTTGACTATGAATGGTCCAGACCATCTTGATTTCAATTTTCCAGGAAATAGCTTGAATAGTGAATTAAAAAGAAGAACTCTGTCTCCTTCTTTAAATTCTTTTGAACTTCTGATTCTTTTATCATGCCATTTCTTCGTTCTTTCTTTATAGATTAACGAATTTTCGTATGCTTCATGTCTTAATTCTTCTAATTCGTTTAGTTGACTTAATCGTAGACGTCCGGCTTCATGTAAATCAAGATTACATGTCTTCAAAGCCCAAAATGCTTTGTGTTCAATTTCTACTGAAAGATGACATGCTTTTCCATAAACAAGTCTAAAAGGTGTGGTTCCAATTGGAGTTTTGTAGGCTGTTCTAAAAGCCCAGAGTGCATCCTCCAATTTAATGAACCATTCCTTCGGATTTGATCCTACGGTTTTCTCTAGAATACGTTTTAAAGCTCGGTTTGTATTTTCAACTTGTCCACTTGTTTGTGGATGATATGCGGTGGAGATTTTATGAGTTACTCCATATCTTTTAAGAACTTTCTCAAGTTGATTATTACAAAAATGAGTACCCTGATCACTTATTAAAGCTTTCGGTGTTCCAAACCTTGCAAAAAGACATTTTAAAAAGTTGACTACAACTCGTGCATCATTAGTTGGGAGAGCTTGTGCTTCCGCCCATTTAGATACATAATCAATGGCTACGAGAATATAGAGATTATTATGAGATTTTGGAAATGGACCCATAAAGTCAATACCTCAAATGTCAAATACTTCACATACTTGGATGACATTTTGTGGCATTTCATCACGTTGACTTATTTTTCCGGCCCTTTGACAAGCATCACAGGATTTGCAAAGAAGGTGTGCGTCTTTGTAAATTGTAGGCCAATAGAATCCAGCATCATAAACTTTTCTTGCTGTTAGTTGAGGCCCATAATGCCCTCATGTTGGTCCTGTGTGACAATGGTTTAATATTTTACTAGCTTCATCTCCAAATACACATCGGCGTATTATTCCATCGGGACAACTTTTAAACAGATGTGAATCTTCCCAAAAATAGTGTTTTATATCACTGAAGAATTTCTTTCGTCTTTGGTACGATAATCCTTTTTCAAGGAATCCACATACTAAATAGTTTGCATAGTCTGCAAACCATGGAATTTCTTTATAATCTATCTTCAATAGATATTCATCAGGAAAGTTGTCTTGTATGGCCGATTCATTTAGAACTTCTAATTCGGGATTTTCAAGACGAGAAAGATGATCAGCGGTCAGATTTTCTGCTCCTCTTTTATCTCGGATTTCAATATCAAACTCTTGTAAGAGTAAGATCCAACGGATTAATCTTGGTTTAGCATCTTGTTTTGAAAATAGGTATCTAAGAGCAGAATGGTCGGTATAGACCACCGTTTTTGCTAGAACGAGATATGATCGAAATTTGTCAAAAGCAAAGACAATAGCAAGGAGTTCTTTTTCAGTAGTTGTATAGTTCGTTTGTGCTCCTTGTAACGTCTTACTTGCATAATATATAGGTTGAAATCGTTTTTCAATCCTTTGTCCTAAAACGGCTCCCATTGCAAAATCACTTGCATCGCACATTAGTTCAAATGGTAGATTCCAATTTGGTGTTATCATGATCGGCGCATTAGTGAGTTTCTCTTTAAGAATATTAAAAGATTTGATACACTCATCTGAAAAGATGAATGGATCATCCTTTTCTAGGAGTTTATTCATAGGAGTGGCAATTTTAGAAAAATCTTTTATGAAACGTCGGTAAAAACCGACATGCCCTAGAAAACTCCTAACTCCTCTAACATTGGTGGGATGTGGAAGTTTAGCAATTACATCTACTTTAGCTCTATCCACTTCAATTCCTTCTTTTGAAATTTTATGTCCAAGAACGATGCCTTCTTTAACCATGAAATGGCATTTCTCCCAATTAAGTACTAGATTTGATTGTTCGCATCTAATAAGCATTCGTTCCAGATTAGCTAGACATGTTTCAAATGTATCACCGAAGACTGAAAAGTCATCCATGAAAACTTCCATGCATTCTTCTATCATGTCATGAAAAATTGCCATCATACACCTTTGAAAGGTTGCAGGGGCGTTACAAAGTCCAAATGGCATGCGTTTGTAAGCAAAAGTACCATAAGGGCACGTGAATGTGGTTTTCTCTTGGTCCTCGGGTGCTATTGGAATTTGAAAATATCCGGAAAATCCATCTAGAAAACAATAGTAACTATTTCCGGCTAATCTTTCCAACATTTGATCAATGAAAGGTAAGGGAAAGTGATCTTTTCTGGTGGCGTCATTTAATTTTCTATAATCAATACACACACGCCATCCTGTTACAGTTCTAGTAGGAATAAGCTCATTTTTTTCATTTGTAATGACAGTCATGCCACCCTTCTTAGGCACGCATTGAACTGGGCTTACCCATGGACTATCAGAGATTGGATAAATTAGACCTGCATCTAGCAGTTTAATAATCTCTTTCTTAACTACATCTTGCATATTAGGATTTAGTCTTCGTTGGCGTTGCACATACGTTTTATGACCTTCTTCCATAAGGATTTTATGTGTGCAATACGAAGGACTTATTCCTTTAATATCATGAATCTTCCATGCAATGGCTGGATTATGAGCTTTCAACACAGAAATGAGTTGTGATTTCTCATTTTCAGTAAGAGAAGACGATATTATTATAGGTAATTCAGATTCACCATGTAAATAAGCGTATTCCAAATGGTTTGGAAGTGGCTTTAACTCTAATTTTGGAGGTTCTTCTATCGATGATTTATATCTATATCTGTCTTCTACTTTTAGCATTTGAATTTCTTCTGTTGTTGGTTCATATCCATTAGCTATAAGTGTAGCTAACATTTTAGCTTCATCAATTGGTTCATTACCTTCTCCTAAAGAACATTCTCCTGTTCCTTGTAATTCTGGAAATTCATCTAACAATTCTGCATGTGCATCTATAGTTTGAATATAATAATATGTATCATCTGCAGATTGTGGTTGTTGCATTGCTCTATCAACTGAAAAGGTAACACTCTGATCCTCTATACTTAGGGTCAGTTTCTTACCGAACACGTCTATCATTGCTTTAGCCGTGTTTAAGAATGGTCTTCCTAATATGAGAGGAACTTGAGAATCTTCTTCCATGTCCAGAACAACAAAATCTACTGGAAATACTAAAGTACCAACTTTAACTAGCATGTTCTCCATTATCCCTCTAGGATATTTTATTGATCTATTGGCTAGTTGTATGCTTATTCTGGTTGGTTTCAATTCTCCAAGGTCTAGTTTAGCGTATAGTGAATACGGCATTAGATTTATACTAGCACCTAAATCTGCTAATGCTTCTATTGAACTAAGACTACCCAGAAAACATGGAATCGTGAAACTTCCTGGATCAGATAGTTTTTCTGGTATCTTATTCAACAGCACTGCTGAACAATTAGCATTCATGGTAACAGCCGAGAGTTCTTCCATTTTCTTTCTATTTGAGATTAGATCTTTCAAGAATTTAGCATATCTAGGCATTCCTGAAATCACATCAACGAAAGGAAGATTTACATTTGTCTGTTTAAACATATCCAAGAATTTGGATTGCTCGGCTTCAAGTTTCTCTTTCTTCATTTTACTCGGGTAAGGAAGGGGTGGTTGGTATGGTTTAACATAAGGTTTAGCCTTAACTGTGTTATCTTCATTAACCTTCTCAACTACCGGTTCTTTTTCCTTATCTTGATCAGGTTGTGGTCCTTGTGGAGTATGAATAGCTTCATCAGAAGTTACAGGTATTTCAGGTGGTTTAAGTGTTGTACCACTTCTTGTGGTAATGGCTTTAGCTGTTTCATTCCGGGGGTTAGCATTTGTATCACTAGGTAGACTTCTCAGTTTTCTTTCACCCATTAACCTTGCTAGGTTACTTACTTCTTGTTCCATATTTTGAATAGAAGCTTGTTGATTTCTAAATGCTTGAGCATTTTGTTCATTAGTTTGTTTCTGAGATGTGAAAAACTGCGTTTGAGTTTCAACTAGCTTCGTCATCATATCTTCTAAATTCGGCTTTTTATCATCGGTTTGTTGTGGTGGTTTGTTTTGAAAATTAGGTCTTTGCTGATTGTAAGTATTATTGGATACTTGTTGATTGCTAGGACCTTGTTGGTTGTTGTATGGAATATTTCGGTTATAATTCTGGTTTTGATTGTAAATCGGTCTTGGCGGTTGATAATTATTTCCAGGCCTTTGGTTTATGTATGAAATATTCTCTCTTTGTTCCATTGTTAATTCAATACTGAGACAATCTTTTGTCAAATGTGGTCCTCTACACTGCTCACAACTAATTCGTATTGAGTGAATATCTTTAGTCATCTTTTCCATTCGTCTCTCCACAGCATCTATCTTTGCGGAAATGGAATCTAAGTCATGGCTAGAATCGGCTCTAGCTGCTTTAGATGATCTAACGATATCTTTTTCTTGGTGCCACTCATGTGAGTGGGAAGCAGTGTTATCAATAATTTTGTAAGCATCAGTTTCGGTTTTCTTCATAATAGAACCACCAGCTGCTATATCTATGTCTTTCCTTGTAGTGATGTCGCATCCTTGATAGAATATTTGTACTATTTGACAGGTGTCTAAACCATGTTGCGGACATCCTCTTAACAACTTTCCAAATCTAGTCCACACCTCATATAGAGTTTCATTTGGCTTCTGTGTGAACGTAACAATTTCTGCTTGAAGTCTTACGGCTTTAGATGCAGGAAAGAATTGTTTAAGAAATTTTTCAACTAAAACATCCCATGTATCAATCGCCCCTTCAGGTAACGATTCCATCCAATCTTTGGCTTCTCCCTTTAAAGTCCAGGGAAATAACATGAGATATATCTGTTCATCCTCCACTTCTCAGATTTTAAATAGTGTGCAGATCCTATTAAAGGTACGTAGATGTTCATTTGGATCTTCCTTCGGTGCACCACTAAATTGGCATTGATTAGTCACCATGTGTAGAATTTGTCCTTTGATTTCATAATCTGGCGCATTAATGTCTGGATGAGTAATTGCGTGACCTTGGCCAGTGCGTTTAGCTCTCATTCGGTCTTCCATACTTAAAGGTTCCAGATTCTCCATAATTGAATTTGTTGAATCGGAATCACTAGAGGATTCTGATTTAATGGTTCGTTCCTCAACAATCTCTGTTTGAATGATTGGTGGTTCCGGAGGAAAGTTTAGTGGTTCAGGATCTATGAATCGTTCCTGAATATTCTCCGGATTCTCAATTGTGAGGTCGGGTTCAAAAAATGGATTATAGGAAATTTGAACTGGAGTACTTGGTCGACTGGATGACGATTCTAAAGAAAAATGAACTGCGGTAATATTTGCTAAATGTCTTGATCTAGTTACAGGTGGTGATCGTATAAAAGGTGGTGAACGTCTTGCTCGGTGCATTCACTGAATATCCTATTAGTTTTTAAAAGGAAAGAAAAATTATAATAAGTTATCCAATCAATAGACTTTTCTGATTTTGCCCACGTTTCGAATAGCCAAAAGATGCAGCAGAGGGGCAGGATTCGTTTAGTCTCAATATAATTGAGGACTGTTTGGCTCCAATAACCCGGTCCACGTACAAATCCAACTATTACTACGAACCAGAAAATTTTGATGTCTATTAATTTAACCACTTAAAATAAATTTTCGTAATTTTAAGAAATTTAGATAAGAAGTAGAATAAAAATCTATGTCCTAAAACTAGAATAGCGAGAAATAAGAAAGAAAAAGAGCGCGTCGGAAAAAGGTCGAAAAAGAAAAATGGTTGAAAAATAAAAGGTGACGGAAAAATAAAAGAAACTTATAACACTTAAAAACACTTGACTAACCTAACCTTATTACTACAACTAACTTAAAATTATAATCGCAAATTGAGATTACTAATTGGAATGATAATTGATACATAGGTAAAAGTCGTCTAAAAATATTAAAGCTTACAGGAAAAACTATATCCCAAATGGAAATAACTTAAAAAGAAAATAAAACTTAAAAAGGCGTCGCAAAATTTTAAAGTACCTAAATCTTAGTCTAAAGAAAAAGCACTTAAGGAATTCTACGGCAAAGCCTAAAAATTTAGAAGTAACAATAATTATGGCAAAAACTAAGTTTAAAACTAAATATGAGCTAAAAATACAAATATTACGCTAAAACGATTAAAAAGGGACAAAATATAAAAATATACAAAAAGTTGTAAAAAGTACAATTTTTATAAAAATATTATTTTTATATTATTTATTTAATAAAACTATTAATTTTACAATTTAATTAAACTAATTTAACTAAAATATAAATTAAATAAAAAGTAAAACTAATTATAATAATAATAATTAATTAGGGTTAATAATAATAATAATTAATAATTACCCGTAATTAAATGCAGATTAGGGTTTCTGTCGGTGTCAGGGTAGCTCCGCGAGTTGCGGTATTTCAAGCAGCAAACCCCGCGAGTCGCGGGGTTCCATAATTCAACTCTGGTACAGTTTTAAATTTGACGTTTTTTTTTTCTGTTTTATAATCTAAAATTTTTATATAATAAAAACTTATATTTTAATAACTAGAATAAAAATAGAACTACTTTATAATTTTATAAATAAAAATCTTAAAGCTAGATTTATATATATATATATATATATATATATATATATATATATATATATATATATATTTTTCGGTTTTATATTTATAAAATATATTTATAAAATTAATTAAATAAAACTTATATTTTTACAAACTAAAGAAACTTTATAAAACTTAAATATTTATCAAACTCCTCAAAATATTTATATTTTTGTTTTTCTTTTAATATTTTTGAATATTTAAAACGTATTTTTATAAAAACGAATTTTAATAAAAGTAAGCTAAAAATCTTTTTTTTTAATTAGCGTTGCGCTTCCGGCTTTTAAGCTAGATTGTTCCCCGGCAGCGGCGCTAAAAATAACTTGATGTGTGCAGCGGGGTGTACGAAATACTATTAATTTTAGCAGGAAAATACTATTAAATACGATACAATTTTACACAAGATATTTATTCATTTAGAGAATGGATATACTTAAACCTTTCTGCAACACTTATAGGCAGTGTACCTAATCGTACAATAGTGTAGTTTTTAGTAAGTCCGGTTCGTTCCACAGGGAAAATCTTTAAACAAAGCTTAACGCTATATTAGTTTACTTTTATAAAAATACAAATATATATATAAGTAATATTATTATTATAAAGGGGGGTTTTTACCGTTTAATGACCGGTTTGTCGATTTTAAAACTTTAGTCGCAGTTACAACCAAATGTAAAATAATAAATAAATACAAGACTTAATTTAAAGCGTAAAGTAAATAACGATAATGAAATTGCGAATAATAAAAGTGCGATAAAATAAACTTGCGATAATTAAAAAGTATGATAATTAAAAGTGCAATTAAATATAATAACAATAAATAAAAGTGCTATAATTAGAAGTGCAATTAAATATAAAATAAAGGAAATTAAATATGAAATAAAAGAATTATGCTTATTTAAACTTCTGTAATCATGATGTTTGACGTGTTGATTTTAGTTTTATGCCCATGGGTTAATTGTCCTTTGTCCTGGATTATTTAATATGTCCGTCTGGTTTTTGTCCATAACAGTCCATCAGTCATAAATATAAAGTGCGAGTATCCTCGTCAAATTATCCTTATACCCGAAGTTAAATATTCCAACTAATTGGGGACTTAAACTATAACAATATTTTAATACTTTGTTTAATAATTACACCAGGATGTCGACTGAGTGTAACCCAAGGTTTTAATATTTTGTTATTAATTATGCCAAGTGTCCTTTTACATAATTTCACCCCTGTTTTAATTATTCTAGTGGCTATTAATCCATTCCCGTGTCCGGTTAAATGAACGATTATTCGTACATATAAATACCCCGCTCATCGTGTCCGATTGAGTGTATATGGTAATTTATAGGGACGCCCAATTGTAAATCTTTATATTAACATTAACAAACTATCATTTAGTTAAACAAATATAAAGCCCATTAATAGCCTATAGTCTAATTTCCACAAGTGTCGTTCTTTTGTCCAAACCCCAATTATGGTACAAAGCCCAATTACCCAATTTTAGTAATTAGCCCAACATCGTGATTACTTCGTTTTAAATAAGCATAATAATAACTTAGCTACGAGACATTAAATTAAAAAGGTTGAACATAACTTACAATGATTAAAAATAGCGTAGCGTTATACGGACAGAATTTCGACTTACACCCTTACAACATTTGCTAACATACCCTTATTATTAGGATTAAAATTAAAATTAAAATTAAAATATAAATTATATATATATTTACGTATATATTTAGAGAGAGATAGATTAGGGATTGTGAAAAATGATCAGAATTCGGTTGGCTTTATAGGGAATTGAGTTCAGGGATACTCCGCGACTCGCGGCAATTTTTGCCTTCAAACTCAGCGAGTCGCGGAGTTTGAAAATACAGCTCACAAACTTTGGAGTCTTTCTTGCCGACGGATTTTTATTATTTATATAATATATAAATAATTATAAGAATTATTTAAATATTATATTATATTTATGTGCATAGTTGACTTGTAATTTTTAGTCCGTTGCGTCGAGCGTTGAGAGTTGACTCTGGTCCCGGTTCCGGATTTTCGAACGTCCTTGCGTACAATTTAATATCTTGTACTTTGCGTTTTGAATCTTGTACTCTTGTAATTTCGAGACGTTTCTTATCAATAATTGGAACCTCTTTGATTGTATTTTGTACTTTTGAGCTTTTTGGTCGTTTGCGTCTTCAATTCGTCGAATCTGTCTTTTGTCTTCACCTTTTATTATTTAAACGAATATCACTTTTAAATAGAACAATTGCAACTAAAAGCTTGTCTTTCTTGAGGAATAATGCTATGAAATATATGTTCGTTTTAGCATTATCAGCAAGTATAGGTAAAAGTTTCAATTGGACACCAGAAGCAAAAAACGCCTTCCAAGAAATGAAAACGTTAATCAAAACTCTACCTACGCTAACATCTCCGGTACCAGGTAAAATGTTCGTTCTTGCTAATGACACTAACGTTACATGACTGTTTGCTAATATTCCAAAATTTCAGGAGAAACTTTAACTATTTACTTAGCAGCGGGTACCGAAGCGATAAGCTCGGTACTAGTGGTGGAATGTGACGAAACCCAAATGCCGGTGTACTTCGTCAGCAAGGTTTTGCAGTAAGACGAAATCAAATATAATCCCGTTGAGAAACTTGTTTACGCACTAGTTCACACCGCAAGGAGGCTAAGGCGGTACTTCCAGGCACACCATATTTTGGTGCTAACTGACACACCTATCAAACAGGTACAATGTTTTGAAGCGAATGCATGTAGCAAAAAACGTTTATAACTTTCTCTTGGCAGGTTTTAAGCAAGCCGGAGATCTCCGGCCGGATGGCAAAATGGGAAATCGAACTGGGAGAGCATGAAATCAACTACGCGCTGCGTAACGCTATAAAAGGACAAATCATGGCCAATTTTATGGTAGAATTCATTAATTCAGGACCACCGACTGCCAACGAAATGTTACCCCAAACCGTCACATGGGATCGTTACACTGACGGAGCGTCAAGTTCAGACGGGGCCGGTGCCGGCCTGATACTTACAAGCCCAGACGGTGCGGAACATACCTATGACTTACGTTTCGCTTTCCCTGTTTCTAATAATGAAGCGGAATATGAAGCGTTGTTCTTCGGGTTATGTATCGCAGAAAAGATGGGTATTAAGGCACTAAAAGTAGCGGTTGATTCACAGCTGGTGGCAAATCAATTGAACGGAACGTTCGAAGCCATAGATCATGGATGCAAAAATATTTAAAACTGGCGGAAGAGTTAGCCAATAAGTTCGATTCTTTTTCAATCACACAAGTGCCACGTTCGATGAACAAGAAAGCTGACGCCCTCAGCAAACTTGCTTCATTGACATTCGGTCACTTCACTAAGGACGTATAGGTGGAAGTTGATGATCAAAAATCCACCGACGCGGTACAGGTATCAAGTCGTCGCGCTTATAAAACCTACACCACTAATTTGTCGATAGGTTCCATAAGTAACAATTATAACGTGATGTTTTACAGGTGACGGCACCAGTTGAGGAGATGAACACTTGGATGAGTCCCATCGTTAATTACCTCAAAGACGGTACACTACCAGCTGACAGCGTAACAGCCAGTAAAATCCGCATGAAGGCTCCCATGTACGTCATGCGTGACGGCGTACTTTATAAAAAGTCCTTTTTGGGCCCTCTACTGCGTTGTGTGGGTCCACAAGTGGTTGAAACCGTGATAAGGGAGGTGCATTCGGGGTATCACACCGTTGTAGGAAAAATTATGTGCTTGCGTTATTACTGGCCATCTATGTACCGTGACACTAGCGACGTTATCAAGAATTGCATCTCTTGTCAACGCCTGCGCCACAAATCCATGCGTCGTCTCATGAATTGATCCCCGCCACATCAGCTTGGCCATTTTACAAGTGGGCAATTGATTTGGTTGGTCCGTTCCCGGACGGACGACACCTTGTTGTGGCGGTTGACTTTTTTACGAAATGGGTAGAGGCTAAGCCTTTGAAAAGCATTACGGATAGGCAGATTGTTAATTTTGTTTGGGAAGAAATATTATGCCGTTTCGGGGTCCCGCATGAGATTGTAAGCGACAACGAAAAATAGTTCGCACATGATCCGTTCCGAGCTTGGTGTGACGAGCTGAATATCAAACAAACATTCTGCTCTGTTGCTCACCCTCAAGCAAATGGACAGGTTGAAGTCACTAACAGGGACATTGTATCCGGCATCAGAGGTAGGTTGGATACGGACCGTAAAGGTTGGGAGGACGAATTGCCAATGGTTCTGTGGGCGTTCCGCACCACACCAAAAGGAAGCAATCGCGAGACACCTTTTAACCTTGTCTACTGTTCAGAGGCGGTCATCCCGGCAGAAATAGCAGTCCTGACGCAACGTGTAATGACCAAGAATTTTCCGACCAAATTATACTTATGAGATTAATATTTACATAAATTAAACCATACCAACATGATAAGCAATCTAAATTGTTGAGACTTGTGTTTTTGAAAAGAGTTTTACACAACGTTTGACCGTCTAATATGACCGATGATATCACGAACTATATAACATACGATAATTATACGTTTGTGTATATATATATGTATTTATATATATTTAACATGATCTAAGGATGGTTTAACATCTCATTGTGTACTAATGACAATGAGTTATAAGTATATTTTGAAATTACTAACTTAAGTTTTCAAAACGATAACTATACGTAACATTCTTTGATATATATACTTATAATCTATAATGCTTATACATGTATCGTATATATAATGTATTTAATCACTTTTTAAGGACTTAAATACATAAAACAATATAAGTATATTCACAAAAGATAGCTATATTTGAATTCTCGTTCCGTTTCCTCAAGATTTCTATACGTATATCTAGGGTATATGTACCCGTATCATACCCAGCTTCTATACGTATTTACTATTGGTATATACACATCAAATCAACATCCTAATCAACATTATTACTGCCCTAGATATGAGGTAACTAGAATTTGTCAAGTAGTATGAATTATTAGTAAAAAAACAAAATTAGGAATCCTTTTCTTTCTTTATAAACTAAAAACGTTTTTATAAATGAACACAATTTCTTCACTCCATTTTCTCATACCTACACCCTCATTTCTCTCTCAAAATACTCCTAACTTCATACTTGATCATCTCCAAGCATTTTCCCCATCATTTAGCTTCAATTACAAGCCTTAAACACCATAATAAAACTCTTTCAAGAACACATCAAAATAACCACCCATTTGAAGAAGTTTACTTCCAACCTTTTGATCTAACTCCACCACTCTTTGATTCCAAGATTATTTCTTTTCTTTTGTAGTAACTTTGTCCAAGTAACTTGAGGTAGTAACCTTGTTCATAATCTTATTCAATTCATATTCATATAGCTATCTTATTTTGTGGTATAAAATTTTAACAACAAGAACATAGTTTGAATGATTTCAAACTTGTTCGCAAACTAAATAGATCCTTCTAACTTGACTTTTAAAACACTTCAAGACCTGTAATATATCATAATGATATGCTAACCTAACAAGATATAACTTGGTTTTACAAAGAACATCTTAAAAACTGAATCTACGTCGTCGGAGTGCAACCGGGGGCTGTTTTGGGTTGGATAATTAAAAACCATCTTGAACTTTGAATTGGAAGTTCATGTTCTGGAAAAATGATATTTCTTATGAATATGTTAACACATAAAAATTTTATGGTTTAACTCAAAGTGTAAGTATTTTTAGAAAAATGATCATTAAATGTTGTTTTTATGATGGAAAATGATCACTTTCATAAGTTTTACCAAAGTTTGACCTATAACCTATGATTTCGAATACAAACTAAGGTATTTTCATTTCATATTCTTAAAATCGATCCAAGGAAGTGGCAAGTTGAACCAACAAAAACGGAGTTGTAATGAAGAAACTACGACTAAAACAAGATTGGGTATCCGAAGCTAGTTTAGCGACGAAAATATTTGGAGAAAAAGTAAATTAATCATATCTTTTCTAATTAATATGATATTTTATATATAATTACTTATGATTTGATTTTATATATTTCAGGACCACCCGTAAACAACACGAGAAGATTAATCATAAGACCTCATGATTGTACGCAGCACGTCATTTGACAACACGGTACTTTATGTACGCAACACGTCATTTGACAACATGGTACCATGGGTCGAGATTAATTCTGATCAATACGAATATGAAGGGGTCTTTATTTATTTTATTTAAACAACTAATTGTGGACCACTAACATCGGACTGCTAACTACGGACTAAGAAAATATTAAAAGTATTAAAAGTATATATATATATGTAACGATTACTTAAAAAGAAAATATGTTGATATATTATATATATGGTTAGGTTCGTGATATCTATCAGAGCCCAAGTCGAATTAAATACCTTCAAGGCAAAATGTGAGTTTCATTTTCTCCCTTTTTAATTGCTTTTGCAATATATATTTTTGGGCTGAGAATACATGCGCTGCTTTTATAAATGTTTACAAAATAGACACAAGTACTTAAAAATATATTCTACGTTGAGTTGTACCACTGGTATATTTCCCTGTAGCTTGGTAACTACTATTTACATGGGTATTGTAAACGCGAATCCTGTTGATAGATCTATCGGGCCTGACAACCCCAACCGAACTGGACGACCAGTATTCAACGGTTGCACAGTACTTCGTTTTAGTGACTACACTTGGTACGGTGTAGTGAGATTTCATAATAAAGGGAATATGCGACGTTGATTAAATGTTAAGTATGGTTACCAAGTGTTCAACCACTTAGAATGCTTTACATACACTTGCGAGTGTATTATGTTTATGATTATGAAATCTTGTGGTCTATTAACATATTGAAATGATTGTTATGATAAACCTATGAACTCACCAACCTTTTGGTTGACACTTTAAAGCATGTTTATTCTCAGGTACGAATTAAGTCTTCCGCTGTGCATTTGCTCAATATAAGGACATTACTTGGAGCCGATCATCGCAATGGGACCAAATGTTGATTATTTTGTCCAGGTGGATTAGGACGGGTCCTTTCAGTTGGTATCAGAGCAGTGGTCGTAGCGAACCAGGTCTTGCATTAGTGTGTCTAACTAGTAGTTGTTAGGATGCATTAATGAGTCTGGACTTCGACCGTGTCTACATGTCAAAAGTTTTGCTTATCATTTCTAGTCAGAAATCATCTGCTTATCATCCTTAGGAAATTACCTGCTTATCATTCATAAGTATAGACACGTTTTACTACATTTACTGCATTGATAGTGTATAGACGAATTCTTATCTTAGCATATATGTTATTGCGAACTTTGACTAATATCTTTTAAAAGATTCTCCGTAATTTACGGGATTTTGGTATTATATATACATATGTAAATTATGTATTGAAGAGTACCAAATCTAACTCCTATAATCTATTCCATACTAAAAATTCATTTTTCCCATTATACAAGATGAATTCCGCATCTAGTTCGAATTCTTCAGATTCCGACAGTTATGCCGATATGGATTTCCATTCGAGCTCCGAAAGCAGCGTCACTGGAATGGATCAACCAATTTCCCATCATCTATTCTGGATGAATTGGGGATGGGTTCGTAATATACTAAATCACTGGAGACAAGAAGAAGGTGATCCATTCCATCCACCAAATTTCCCTCTTGGCGATGAACCTGAAGCACTTACCGGCGAACCTATTCGAAACACCATTTTCTCTCTCATTTCTAGAGTATCTCGTCACGATTATATACTATCCCATATTACAAATCTTGTTCATTCGCTCGCTCCAACCGCCAATCATCCCGGTGTACTAGCAGAAGTTAACGAACTTCACACTCGCGTGACGGCTTTGGAGAACATGGTGCGAAGGTTGCAAACACCAGCAGCAGCACCAGCAGCATAATCAGCACCACCATCAATAACATCAACAATACCATCATCACCACTAACAAACAACATCCGCATCACACGTCTCGACATCATAATCTGTCCCACAAACATCAACATCATACGCACCATTGATACCAAGGAGTACCAACAATAATGAACGATGATGTATTGATCCATAACTTCATTAATATTCTGCGAAGAATATGTGGTTTCAAAAAGTTTTAGAGATTTCTTATTCTAGCTCAAACCAAAAAGCAAATGAGATTAATATCATATTAACTCATTAAATTCATGATTTCATCTGAAGAAAATATATATGTATATATGTTTTCATAAAGATTGTAATTAAAAGTTCTTTTGTACAAAATAATAATGGTGAAATTTTTTTTTAACTGGTAGGTAATACCCGAGGAATAATTAGATTTCATCTTAATAAGTTACATTGTACATTCGTCGAAGCTAATTCAACAGTCATTTACTATCCTACTTACAACCACCGATATACGTATCCGTTCATCGCAGAATAACCATTTTCATTCAATTTCATATTTGGATTTTGACTTCCCAGAATCCAACAAGTGGCATAAGAAGAAAACGTATGACAAAATAAAATCTGTTAGAAACAAACAAATTAACTATGAAAAATTTTGTTAAGAATCCACGCTAACTGTTCCAGCTAACTGTTCCTAGCTAACTGATTACATTTTATTTATCGCAGTTTATTTATCGTAATTTAATTATCGCACTTTTATTTATCGTCATTTAATTTCTGTAATTATTTTACGCACTTTAAATATCGGGACACGTATACAATATTTTGACATATCATATCGACGCATCTATATATATTATTTGGAATCACCATAGACACTCTATATGCAGTAATGATCGAGTTCTCTATACAGGGTTGAGGTTGATTCTACAATAATATATATAGTTTGAGTTGTGATCGAGTCTGAGACGTATACGGGTCACGACACGTATTAATTAATTCGTATATTATATATTAAACTATATATGAATTATTGGACTGTTACTGTGGACTATCGACTGTGGACAAATGACATTGGACAATTAAAATGAATTAAAATATTGATTATAACATATGAAACTAAACATTCCTTCAAGAATGCCACTTGATTTCATCTTAAGCCTCATTGTATCTCGACGATTACAATCAGCGTTCAAATCTATCATGATTCTTAAAAATACCTCAATCGAGAGGATAAACCAACCGCACTTCATCTACGGAAGAAAAGATTGATGCATATAGTTATGCACCTGAAAAACCCTCGGAAACTGAGTAAACGTTTGACACGTATATGTTCTAGTTCCTTTGACATTGTTATTACCGAAGATCGTTTTGCAATCCCTTTCCAAAGTAGCTAATTTTGTCACAGCTCCAGCAAGTCAACTCCTACTTTTCATCCGAAACAACTTTATTATAACCGCGATATATATGCGTACTCTTTATTGTTACTGGGGAACCTTTTATATTCCACAATATTACCATCAGCGATTAATCATTCTAAAAAAACACAATTCTCCTGAAACTACCTCGATTTGATAACCGATGACTCAGATCAGTTAACTTTGAAAATGCTAACGAAGCAGCATGTTGTAGATGATCTTAATGGCCAAAAGTTTGATGATAAAGAAAGGAGTGTTAGGAACGCTCGATAGAAAATTTAGTACCGAAAAGCGGATTATGCGAAACTTTGAAGAAAGCCGTGGACAAATCACAAAGAATAAGTTTGCCTTCAAAGAATCCAAATGATTCTGTACCTGCTGAAATCGTTAGCAAACATCTTATTTCTCATTCTAAACCTTCACAGACAAATCTTCTTCATCATCCATTGATATTAGAAATTCTAAGATATTCTCGTATGTTCTATTATAAATATCCTCCATATTTCTGGCGATATTTTCACAACTATTCTTATCTGAGATCATTTATCTCTCCGTAATATCTGCAACATAAAAGAAACTGTGTTAGTTTCTAAATTCTAAAACCTTCGAGTTTAAAATATGAATGTTTTGAAGTAGTGTTGGGAACTGAAGCATTGATTAGTATAATATAATGACACTTGATCAACGTCATTATATTACAGTAAGTCATGCTGAGTTTCTAATGAAGCATGATGATTCACAGTACCATCATCATGTGCCATTTACACGACTCTTACATTCTATCTAATCTCTAAACATATCAAGAGAATATTTTTCTGGATGACTCGGTCTTCTCCAGGGTATTCTGGTAATTTAACAAATCAAAATCGTTCTATTACCATTTTCTTCTTAGAGCATTAGTTATGTTGATTCTGAATTTCATATCTATGAATTCCGGACCATTACTCGCTTGACTCGAAGTCGGGAAGAGAAAACGAAAGCATGAAGCTCCGAAAAATAATGAAGAATATAAACTTCGATAATAACCCCAAAATTACAAACCGTGTATATCGATGCAGATAGCAATATAGAGACACGGGAGAATTAGAAACACTATAAACACAAGAGTATAGTAGAAGTAAATAGATTCTTCTGGTGGTAGATGAAAAAGAAGAATAACAGATATAAAAGTTAGGAGTATATCAAGAATCAGTACTGGATGGAGCATATTGATTAATGCTTTAAAGTAAGAATCAAGGGAGAAAGAATAGAAGGTGTGAGTCGTGGAAAATAAGGAAACGAAGGGGTGAATTTATAGTGAAATATCCGACAGAGCAATCGAAACAGATTATTGCATATAATCAAAGAAGATCCTGATTTCCTTAATCACCAAAGAACCAAATCTTATTACGTAAGATTCTCTTTAAATCCCTTAAATCCCGGAAATCAATCATAACTACGTCATCGGTTAAGACGAATATATTTTACTCATCTCACTCTTTTACGTTAGTCTCATTTATATTCTTCGCATAATCGAATCGTTTTATCTACATTACTCAATGATGATAAAACTCCATTATCACCTTATATTTGTCATGAAAACCTTCTTATTGTTATCCATAACAACCTCTATCAAATTTCGGGGACGAAATTTCTTTAACGGGTAGGTACTGTAATGACCAAGAATTTTCTAACCAAATTATACTTATGAGATTAATATTTACATAAATTAAACCATACCAACATGATAAGCAATCCAAATTGTTGAGACTTGTGTTTTTGAAAAGAGTTTTACACAACGTTTGACCGTCCAATATGACCGATGATATCACGAACTATATAACATACGATAATTATACGTTTGTGTATATATATGTATTTATATATATTTAACATGATCTAAGGATGGTTTAACATCTCATTGTGTACTAATTATAATGGGTTATAAGTATATTTTGAAATTACTAACTTAAGTTTTCAAAACGATAACTATACGTAACATTCTTTGATATATATACTTATAATCTATAATGCTTATACATGTATCGTATATATAATGTATTTAATCACTTTTTAAGGACTTAAATACATAAAACAATATAAGTATATTCACAAAAGATAGCTATATTTGAATTCTCATTCCGTTTTCTCAAGATTTCTATACGTATATCTAGGGTATATGTACCCGTATCATACCCAGCTTCTATACATATTTACTATTGGTATATACACATCAAATCAACATCCTAATCAACATTATTACTGCCCTAGATATGAGGTAACTAGAATTTGTCAAGTAGTATGAATTATTAGTAAGAAAACAAAATTAGGAATCCTTTTCTTTCTTTATAAACTAAAAACATTTTTATAAATGAACACCATTTCTTCACTCCATTTTCTCATACCTACACCCTCATTTCTCTCTCAAAATACTCCTAACTTCATACTTGATCATCTCCAAACATTTTCCCCATCATTTAGCTTCAATTACAAGCCTTAAACACCATAATAAAACTCTTTCAAGAGCACATCAAAATAACCACCCATTTGAAGAAGTTTACTTCCAACCTTTTGATCTAACTCCACCACTCTTTGATTCCAAGATTATTTCTTATATTTTGCAGTAACTTTGTCCAAGTAACTTGAGGTAGTAACCTTGTTCATAATCTTATTCAATTCATATTCATATAGCTATCTTATTTTGTGGTATAAAATTTTAACAAAAAGAACATAGTTTGAATGATTTCAAACTTGTTCGCAAACTAAATAGATCCTTCTAACTTGACTTTTAAAATAATTCAAGACCTGTAATATATCATAATGATATTCTAACCTAACAAGATATAACTTGGTTTTACAAAGAACATCTTAAAAACTGAATCTACGTCGTCGGAGTGCAACCGGGGGCTGTTTTGGGTTGGATAATTAAAAACCATCTTGAACTTTGAATTGGAAGTTCATGTTCTGGAAAAATGATATTTCTTATGAATATGTTAACACATAAAAATTTCATGGTTTAACTCAAATTGTAAGTATTTTTAGAAAAATGATCATTAAATGTTGTTTTTATGATGTAAAATGATCACTTTCATAAGTTTCACCAAAGTTTGACCTATAACCTATGATTTTGAATACAAACTAAGGTATTTTCAGTTCATATTCTTAAAATTTGACTCGATCCAAGGAAGTGACAAGTTGAACCAACAAAAACGGAGTTGTAATGAAGAAACTACGACTAAAACAAAATTGGGTATCCGAAGCTAGTTTAGCGACGAAAATATTTGAAGAAAAAGTAAATTAATCATATCTTTTCTAATTAATATGATATTTTATATATAATTACTTATGATTTGATTTTATATATTTCAGGACCACCCGTAAACAACACGAGAAGATTAATCATAAGACCTCATGATTGTACGCAACACGTCATTTGACAACACGGTACTTTATGTACGCAACACGTCATTTGACAACATGGTACCATGGGTCAAGATTAATTCTGATCAATACAAATACGATGGGGTCTTTATTTATTTTATTTAAAAAACTAATTGTGGACCACTAACATCGGACTGCTAACTACGGACTAAGAAAATATTAAAAGTATTAAAAGTGTATATATATATATATGTAACGATTACTTAAAAAGAAAATATGTTGATATATTATATATATGGTTAGGTTCGTGATATCTATCGGAGACCAAGTCGAATTAAATACCTTCAAGGCAAAATGTGAGTTTCATTTGGTCCCTTTTTAATTGCTTTTGCAATATATACTTTTGGGCTGAGAATACATGCGCTGCTTTTATAAATGTTTACAAAATAGACACAAGTACTTAAAAATATATTCTACGTTGAGTTGTACCACTGGCATATTTCCCTGTAGCTTGGTAACTACTATTTACATGGGTATTGTAAACGCGAATCCTGTTCATAGATCTATCGGGCCTGACAACCCCAACCGGACTGGACGACCAGTATTCAACGATTGCACAGTACTTCGTTTTGGTGACTACACTTGGTACGGTGTAGTGAGATTTCATAATAAAGGGAATATGTGACGTTGATTAAATGTTAAGTATGGTTACTAAGTGCTCAACCACTTAGAGTGCTTTACATACACTTGCGAGTGTATTATGTTTATGATTATGAAATCTTGTGGTCTATTAACATATTGAAATGATTGTTATGATAAACCTATGAACTCACCAACCTTTTGGTTGACACTTTAAAGCATGTTTATTCTCAGGTACGAATTAAGTCTTCCGCTGTGCATTTGCTCAATATAAGGACATTACTTGGAGCCGATCATCACAATTGGACCAAATGTTGATGACTTCGTCCAGGTGGATTAGGACGGGTCCTTTCACAACGCGTCATCGAATTCAATAAAGAAGCCAATATGATACAGCTGAATAAAAACTTGAACTTGCTAGAGGAACGCAGGTGCATAGCAGCGATCAACGAAGCGGCTAACAAGTAAAAAATTGCCAAATATTACAACCGGCGTGTACGCAAACGTTCGTTCTGTCCCGTTGATTAGGTTTGGCATAACAACAATGCCAGCAGAGTTGAAGACCTTGGCAAGTTAGGGCCTAACTGGGAGGGCCCGTACGAAGTTGTGGACGCCCTCGGTAACGGGGGGTACAACTTAAAAACGCCTGACGTTAACGCAACCAATCTCAAGAAATCCTATGTTTAGAATATTTAGTACGATTGAAACTGTTCCGTTTTCAATGTTTCTTTTAATTCTGTGATTGATCATCACAAATTTGTAAGCACGATGTATAACGCCTCGTCCAAATCCATCCGGACGAATACATTACATTTGGTTACATCGCGAGGTACTTGACCTCTATATGATACATTTTACAAACATTGCATTCATTTTTAAAAGACAAACTTTCATTAAATAAAAAGTTGACGGCATGCATACCATTTCCTAATATATCCAACTATGAATGACTTGATAATAATCTTGATGAACTCAATGACTCGAATGCAACGTCTTTTGAAATATGTCATGAATGACTCCAAGTAATATCTCTAAAATGAGCAAATGCACAGCGGAAGATTTCTTTCATACCTGAGAATAAACATGCTTTCATACCTGTAATGTACATGCGATATCTTTTAAATACACTACACCTTTCTCGTGTACGAAATCATGTTTCATAAATCTTAGTAACCGTACACATATCTCGTGCACAAAAATAACATACACATAACCTGTGTATAAAATCATTCTCTCGATACATAACATTCACATTTCATTCATTGCTTAGCTTGGTAACCGACCTTAACATATAATGCGCATCAATAATATCCCCAAAATAGAACATCTCGTCTGTATAATAATCATATAAACTTCGAAGTACTAAACACCATGCCCACTAGCCCTTCCGTCTAGTGAACATTCTGGGTGGGGGTGTTAAACCCGGTAGCTACCTTTAGGATTCGCTTCAATTAGGCGTGCACTAATTCTCAAAATTAGTGATGTTCCCTAATTCTTAGGTTACCAAGCAATAATAATCAGGGGAAAATATTCATATCAATTGTGGCAATTATCACGTCCACATAATTCAATGGTGGCAATTATCACATCTACATAATTCATTCGAGGAATGTTTTGCTTGTGTCTATCTCGTCAAACATTTATAAAAGCATTTCATGTATTCACAGTTCAAAATGTATTTCAAAAACATTTAATAAAGCAGTTGTAAAAGTAGCGCATGTATTCTCAGTCCCAAAAATGTAAAGAGTAAAAGAGAATCAAATGAACTCACATATTGTATTTTTTAGTAAAAATACATATGATGACATTGAACAAGTGTAGGGTTCGCCTCGGATTCACTAACCTATATCAAGTATATATATTAACACGTATAATTGAAATCGAAAAAATTTATATATAATTAGCGATATGAACTTTATATAAAAAAATTTATAGGTTTCCTTAATAAATTAAATATATTCATTTTAAAAATATAAATTTTGTTATGTTATATGTAATATTCATATTTTATATAAATAATATTTGTTGTAATGATAATAATACTGCTAGTAGTATTATTAGTAATACAAATAATGATAGTAATAATAATAATAATGTTTAAAAAAATAATTTTAATGTTAAAATAATAATGATACAATGATAATTCTACTAATAATGATTCTTTTAATAATAATATAGTTATAATAATAATATTAATGATACTAGTAGTAAATAATAATTTTAATAATAATATAGTTGTAAAAATAATATTTTTTAATAATAACAATACTAATAATGATAATGATAATATTAATTATAATACTTATGTTAATAATAATAATAATATTAAAAAAAAACTACCTCAAGTAACAAGCTTTTAAAAATAAAATAAACGGCTTTGCCGAGGATCGAACCCGCGACCTCTCGCTAATCGCCAAACACGCCTAACCATCCCTCTATTACTTCATTTCTGATTTAATTCACCCCTCACAATTATTTAACCCGACTGTTTCTGTTTCTTCTTTATTGACAAGCCCATTTAATAAACAAGTAGAAGCCCAAGTAAGAAAAATAAATTTACAGTGTTCATTGTTTTCCCATATTTGTTTCGATCCAATACGACAACCATCACCAATCATTAACTAACCTAAAATCATAACCTTCTCTATAATCCGCTGTAACAGTAAACGTACATATGATCATCATTTTCTTCCTAGATTCATCATCGTCATTAACATTCTATCGTTGTTTAGATATTACCATCATCATTTTTAATAGAACTCGCAATAGAATCGTAGTAGTCCACCATACATCGACGAGTGAAGAAAAAGAAAATTTATTGGCGGTTTGAGTGGTGGTTTGCAGTGGTGTGCTAGCTGTGAGGTGGTGGCAATGGGAACAAGGTGGTGTTTGATCTTGGTTAGCAAGCTACAATAATGAAGATGAGTTCATGATCTATCTCACTGCTGTAACAGGAAAAAGAGGAGCAACAGTAGTGGGTTGTGTGATAGTTTGGATGGTGTTCAATCTTTAAAACAGACACGGTCACCAGCTGTACAGTAGCGTTATAATGGTAGTTAGCTTTGTTTTAAAACAGAAACATAAAGTAAATTATGCGAATAACATGATCAACCACTTACACTGTTCATCGTCTTCATCTTTTTTTTTATTACTGAAACAGTAGGCGTATCGCAGCAGGAATAGTTGTGTATTGCAGCTTCTTTGATTGTCGAAAATAATGAATAAAAATGGAAACACGTTGTAGAGAGGGAGAGAACAGAATATAGGAACAAAAGAGGTAGAGAGATAAAGGAATGGTCGACGAGGAAGAGGGTGGTGATTCTTGTATGGTGGCGGTTTGTGGTGTAAGCTCACGGTGGTGTTGGGTTGTGATGGAAAAGGAGGTCTTCGATGGTGGTTGTTTGGAGGGTTTCGAAGGTGGAGATTGGGGTTCGGTTATGGTGACCGAAAGTGATTCAACAGAGGTGGTTATCAAGGTGGTGGTGTCTGGAATAGTAGTTTCATTTAAAGGCTTGATCGAAGGTGATTGAAGGTGTATACGAGTGTGGTGTTTGTGGTGGTGATCGAACAACATCAACGAGCACAAAGTGAAGTGGGTTTCGTACATAAAGGTGGTTTCGAATAATAGAAAAATAGAAACAGGTTAAGTAGCTTCGTTTGAGCAAAAGAAGAGAAACAGATGTAGCGATGGTGATTGTAAAGGTTGCAGGTGGTTCTTGATCAAGAAACGTAGAGAGATGGGGAGATGTTCAACAAAAAGAAAGAAATAAGAAAAGAAGATGGTGTGCCATGATTTACACACGTACATATATATAAATATAGAGATAGAAGATGGTGTATTGTTTGTGAAGGAAACAAAAACATATACAGTAATCTAAATGTTAAATTCATGAAATCACGGATAATAATAATAATAATATAATAATAATTCTTAAATCATAAATTATAGAAACGTGTAGGAATAACAGTTCAGCAGCCATCTCATTTGTATTCTTCTACCGACAATTTTCACGGACTGTGTTATAACGTGGTTCATTGCTAAACATTTAAAATATAAAAGTGTTCCTAAAAATCCTAAATTTTTAGATTAAATATATTTAATTATTTCACTCATTAACTGTTTGAAACCTGATCAAAAAGGTTCAATAATTATTTATTTTCTGTTCCAATTTATATGTACGATGTGCTAATATTTAATCTTAAAAAGGTAAAAATATTTTTGACAATTCTAAAATCTTCGTAATCAATTTACAGTCCAACTTTTATTTCAATCCTTCATGAACATGTACAATATCTATATTAAAACTAACAAAACATCAACCGAGTGTTACTGATGTTTACTAATTAAGCTCGAAATCATTCATTTTCCATTTACTCTCTCTCTAAATTTAATCAGTTTTAAATAACAAGTTTTATCACATAAATATATATTATATATTTTTAAACAAATAGATTTAATATTATTTTATATATTTACAAGTAGTATTTATATACATATTTATATACATATACATATATATATATATATATATATATATATATATATATATATATATATATATATATATATATATATATATATATATATATATATATATATATATATATGTATATATATATATATATACATTTGTAATAATAGTTTTCATTATATCGCATATTATTTTACATATTTATTTCCAACAATTAACTCATATATTATTTCAATTAATATTTCAAATTATTTTATATATATATATATATATATATATATATATATATATATATATATATATATATATATATATATATACATGTATCCATTTACAATTAGTTGTTCGTGAATCGTCGAGAACAGTCGAAACAGTTCAAAAATTTTGAGACTCAGATTAACAGACTTTGCTTATCTTGTCAAAGATATTAAATCGTATCGAGAGTTTGGTTCAAAATTAGTCGAAATTTTCCGGGTCACTACAGTAACTACCCATTAAAGAAATTTCGTCCCGAAATTTGAGTGAGGTTGTCATGGCTAACAATAAAAATGTTTTCATGACGAATATGAGTTGGTAAATAGAGTTTTATCATCATTGAGTAATATGGATAAAACAATTTGATTACTTGAAGAGTATAGGTGAAGCCATCACAAAAGAGTGAAATGAGAAAATTAAAGGTTCGTCTGAACTTTTGACGTAGTCACGGTTGATTTTCCAAAATTCAAGGGATTTAAAGAAATCTTCTAATCAGAAAGAAAATGAAATAGCACGATTTATTAGCAAACTGTTGGAATTACGGAATAATAGAAATATCAAGGAAATATTTCCTCAATACGTTTAGAGGTTAAGTAGAATGAAAGAGTCGTATAACATGGCACATGATGACGGTATTGTCTGTGAATCATCACGTTCCATTAGAAATTCAGCATGACTTACTGTAATATAACCACGTTGGCCTAACGTCATTATATTATACTAATTCATGCTTCAATTCCCAACACTTCTCTAGGAAATCATTCATAATTTAAACTTGATTGTTACAGAATATAGAAACTAAAACAGTTTCTTTTTTTTATGTAATATAGATAGCATGAAGAGATAATTAATTTCGGACAAGAATAGCTGTGAAGGTATCCTCAGGAATATCGAAGATATTTATAACGGAAGATACGATGATATCTAAAGTACCGGAAATTAAAGGGTGATGCAAAAACTTTTTCTGCAAAGAATTGAAATAAGTAGGAAGCAATATATTCGCTGAAGATTTCATCAGATACTGAAACATATGGGTTCTTTGAATACAGGTTTGGTCCTCGTGATTTGTCCACCGTCTCCTTCATGGTTTGCTCAATTCATTTTTTTTTAGTAACAAAACTTTTGAGCTGTTTCGGTATGTCGCTCTTTATTATCAAACTTTTGACTGTTTAAACGGTCTTCAGTTTTCGCTGCTTCATCAGCTTTTTTAGAACTCAGAGATATGATTCGTAAGCTAGAGTGCTTTTCAGGAACTCAGAGATTCCGAATTGAAATTCATCAGTCCAGAAGATATACGTTATATATAGATATATAACTGTTGACGTAGGAACGCTGCGAAATTCGAGAATTAATGATTAATGCTTCCCGGTATTTGGTATGACAACTATCATTACAAGATATCGATGAGTACATGATAGGGTTTCAATAATTAAATATAGAAATTTTTCGGAGAGAATTAAGCCAAGGAGCAACGAGGTTGCTGGTACGTCTGTTGGTAATATTGTAGAATATAAAAGGTTCTCCGGTAATGATGACGAAAGGCAAACTTATATATCAAGGTTATAATAAAGCTAATCCGAATGAAAGTCGAAGTTGTTTTGTTGGAGCTGTGACAAAATTGGCTACTTTGGAAAGGGGTTGTAAAGTGATTTTCGGTAATAACAACGCCAAAGGAGCTAGCACAGATACGTGTTAAACGTTCACTCAGGTTCGGAGTGTTTTCAGATGCATAACTATATGCATCAATCTTTTCCCGTAGATGAAGTGCGGTTGGTTCATTCTTTCGATTGAGGTGTTTTCAAGAATTATGAAAGGTTTGAACGCAGATTGTAACCGTCAAAATACCAATGAGGTTTAAGATGAAATCAAGTGGCAAACTTGAAGAATTATTTAGTTTCATATGTTATAATCAATATTTTAATTCATTTTAATTATCCAATGTTGGTAGTCCTCAGTTGATAGTCCACAGTTAGCAATATATAATATTCGAATTAAATAATACGTGTCGTGACCCGTGTACATGTCTCAGACTCGATCACAACTCAAAGTATATATATTATTGTAGAATCAACCTCAACCCTGTATAGCTAACTCCAGCATTACTGCATATAGAGTGTCTATGGTTATTCCAAATAATATATATAGATGCGTCGATATGATATGTCAAAACCTTGTATACGTGTCTCGATATTTAAATGCGTAAATAACAGTATTTAAATGACGATAAATAAAATTGCGAGAATATAAATTGCGATAAATAAATTGCGATTAATAAAATGTAATCAGTTAGCTAGGAACAGTTAGCTAAGAACAATTAGCGTGGATTCTTAACAAAATTTTTCTCATAGTTAATTTGTTTGTTTCTAATAAATTTTATTTTGTCCAATGTTTTCTTCATTATGCCACTTATTGGATTCTGATCGGTCAAAATCCAAATATGAAATTGAATGAAAATGGTTATTTTGTGGTGAACGGATTCGTATATCTTGTGGATGTAAGTAGGATAGTAAATGATTGTTGAATCAGATTCGAAGAATGTACAATGTAACTTATTAATGTGAAATCTAAATATTCCTTGGGTATTACCTACCCGTTAAAATATTTTTATCATTAACAGTTTTGTACGAAAGAATTTTTAATTACAATCTTTATGAAAACATATATACATATATATTTCCTTCAGATGTAATCATGGATTTAATGAGTCAATATGATATTAAAATCATTTGATTTACCATTAGAACAAGAATATATAATCTCCAAAACATTAGAGATTACATAATCGCCATGTCGAACGAAAATTAAATAGATAGAACGATACGTAGTACGATGATTATACTCTAGGTACAGAATGAGATGTTGAGACATGGATTGTTGATGGTACTGGTGTTGTTACTGATGGTACTATTGGTGTCGGTGATGTTGCTGAAGCTGGTACGTTTTGCACTATATTCTCCAAATTTATTACTCGAGCGCGAAGCTCGTTAACTTCTTCCATTACTCCAGGATGATTGTCAGTCGAAACGAGCGGATGAATAAGGTTTAGAATCCGAGATAGTATATAATCGTGACGAGATACTCTGGAAATGAGAGAGAAAATAGTATTACGAACAGGTTCGCCTGTAAGTGCTTCAGGTTCATCGCCAAGAGATGAATTCGGTTGGTGGAAGGGATCGCCTTCTTTGCGTCTCCATTGATTAAGTCGACTACGAACTCATCCCCAATTCATCCAGAATTGATGATGGCTAATTGGTTTATCCAGTCCGGTCACACTGCTTTCGGAGCTTAGGTGAATATCCATGTCAGAATCCGAGGGACTTGAACTAGTGTGAATTCTATTTCGTACGATTAAATAAAGAATTTTCGATATGAAATGATTTTCCGGCTACTGGATGATATTCTAACTACATAGAATATCTATATGTATAGTACTAAAGATTTCGTCGACTACGGAGGAATTTACGGCATATGTCAGGCAAGTCTACAGTAACAGATACGCTAAGATGTGAATTATCAGATATGCTAAGATATGAATTTTGTCTATACACTATTCATGCAGTCAATGCAGCAAAATGTGTCTAGACTAAGAATGATAAGCAGGTAATTTCTGACAAGAAATGATAAGTAAAACTTTTGACATGCAGACACGGTCGAAGTCCAGACTCACTAATGCATCTTAACAATTATCAGTTAGATAGACTAATGCAAGACCTGGTTCGCTAAGACCACCGCTCTGATACCACCTATAACGCCCCGTCCAAATCCATCCGGACGAATACATTACATTTGGTTACATCGCGAGGTACTTGACCTATATATGATACATTTTACAAACATTGCATTCGTTTTTAAAAGACAAACTTTCATTACATCAAAAGTTGACGGCATGCATACCATTTCCTAATATATCTAACTATGAATGACTTGATAATAATCTTGATGAACTCAATGACTCGAATGCAACGTCTTTTGAAATATGTCATGAATGACTCCAAGTAATATCTCTAAAATGAGAAAATGCACAGCGGAAGATTTCTTTCATACCTGAGAATAAACATGCTTTCAAGTGTCAACCAAAAGGTTGGTGAGTTCATAGGTTTATCATAAAACAATAAAATTCATCATTTTGATAGACCACAAGATTTAAATCCTGCATGGTACAAATGGGCCCGAATCCTATACCCACCTGTAATGTACATGCGATATCTTTTAAATACAGTACACCTTTCTCATGTACGAAATCATCTTTCATAAATCTTAGTAACCGTACACATATCTCGTGCACAAAAATAACATACACATAACCTGTGTATAAAATCATTCTCTCGATACATAACATTCACATTTCATTCATTGCTTGGCTTGGTAACCGACCTTAACATATAATGCGCATCAATAATATCCCCAAAACAGAACATCTCGACTGTATAATAATCATATAAACTTCGAAGTACTAAACACCACGCCCACTAGCCCTTCCGTCTAGTGAACATTCTGGGTGGGAGTGTTACCCAGTTGCTACCTTTAGGATTCGCGTCAATTAGGCGTGCACTAATTCTCAAAATTAGTGATGTTCCCTAATTCTTAGGTTACCAAACAATAATAATCAGGGGAAAAATATTCATATCAATTGTGGCAATTATCATGTCCACATAATTCAATGGTGGCAATTATCACGTCCACATAATTCATTCGAGGAATGTTTTGCTTGTGTCTATCTCATCAAACATTTATAAAAGCATTTCATGTATTCGCAGTTCAAAATGTATTTCAAAAACATTTAATAAAGCAGTTGTAAAAGTAGCGCATGTATTCTCAGTCCCAAAAATGTAAAGAGTAAAAGGGAATCAAATGAACTCACATATTGTATTTTGTAGTAAAAATACATATGATGACATTGAACAAGTGTAGGGTTGGCCTCGGATTCACGAACCTATATCAAGTATATATATTAACACGTATAATTGAAATCGGACAAATTTATATATAATTAGCGAAATGAACTTTATATAAAAAATTTTATTGGTTTCCTTAATAAATTAAATATATTCATTTTAAAAATATAAATTTTGTTATGTTATATGTAATATTCATATTTTATATAAATAATATTTGTTGTAATGATACTAATACTGCTAGTAGTATTATTAGTAATACAAATAATGATAGTAATAACAATAATAATGTTAAAAAAATAATTTTAATGTTAAAATAATAATGATAAAATGATAATTCTACTAATAATGATTCTTTTAATAATAATATAGTTATAATAATAATATTAATGATACTAGTAGTAAAAAATAATTTTAATAATAATATAGTTGTAAAAATAATATTTTTTAATAATAACAATACTAATAATGATAATGATAATATTAATTATAATACTTATGTTAATTATAATAATAATAATAATAATAATATTAAACAAAAACCTACCTCAAGTAACAAGCTTTTAAAAATAAAATAAACGGCTTTGCCGAGGATTGAACCCGCAACCTCTCGCTAATCGCCAAACACGCCTAACCATCCCTCTATTACTTCATTTCTGATTTAATTCACCCCTCACAATTATTTAACCCAACTGTTTCTGTTTCTTCTTTATTGACAAGCCCATTTAATAAACAAGTGGAAGCCCAAGTAAGAAAAATAAATTTACAGTGTTCATTGTTTTCCCGTATTTGTTTCGATCCAATACGACAACCATCACCAATCATTAACTAACCTAAAATCATAACCTTCTCTATAATCCGCTGTAACAGTAAACGTACATAAGATCATCATTTTCTTCCTAGATTCATCATCATCATTAACATTCTATCATTGTTTAGATATTACCATCATCATTTTTAATAGAACTCGCAACAGAATCATAGCAGTCCACCATACAGTGACGAGTGAAGAAAAAGAAAATTTATTGGCGATTTGAGTGGTGGTTGCGGTGGTGTGCTCGGCTATGAGGTGGTGGCAATGGGAATAAGGTGGTGTTTGATATCAGTTAGCAAGCTACAATAACGAAGATGAGTTCATGATCTATCTCGCTTATGTAACAGGAAAAAGAGGAGCAACAATAGTGGGTTGTGTGATAGTTTGGATGGTGTTCAATCTTTAAAACAGACACGGTCACCAGCTGTACAGTAGCGTTATAATGGCAATTGGCTTCATTTTAAAACAGAAACATAAAGTAAATTATGTGAATAACATGATCAACCACTTACACTATTCATCGTCTTCATCTTTTTTTATTTTTTTTACAAAAACAGTAGGCGTATAGCAGCAGGAATAGCTGTGTATTGTAGCTTCTTTGATTGTCGGAAATAATGAATAAAAATGGAAACACGTTGTAGAGAGGGAGAGAACAGAATATAGGAACAAAAGAGGTAGAGAGATAAAGGAATGGTCGACGAGGAAGAGGGTGGTGATTCTTGTATGGTGGCGGTTTGTGGTGTAAGCTCACGGTGGTGTTGGGTTGTGATGGAGAAGGAGGTCTTCGAAGGTGGTTGTTTGGAGGGTTTCGAAGGTGGTGATTGGGGTTCGGTTATGGTGACCGAAAGTGATTCAACAGAGGTGGTTATCAAGGTGGTGGTGTCTGGAATAGTGGTTTCATTTAAAGGCTTGATCGAAGGTGATTGAAGGTGTGTACGAGTGTGGTGTTTGTGGTGGTGATCGAACAACATCAACGAGCACAAAGTGAAGTGGGTTTCTTACATAAAGGTGGTTTCGAATAATAGAAAAATAGAAACAGGTTAAGTAGCTTCGTTTGAGCAAAAGAAAATAAACAGATGTAGCGATGTGATTGTAAAGGTTGCAGGTGGTTCTTGATCAAGAAACGTAGAGAGATGGGGAGATGTTTAACAAAAAGAAAGAAATAAGAAAAGAAGATGGTGTGCCATGATTTACACACGTACATATATATAAATATAGAGATAAAAGATGGTGTATTGTTTGTGAAGGAAACAAAAACATATACAGTAATCTAAATGTTAAATTCATTAAATCACCGATAATAATAATAATATAATAATAATTCTTAAATCATAAATTATAGAAACATGTAGGAATAACAGTTCAGCAGCCGTCTCATTTGTATTCTTCTACCGACAGTTTTCACGGACTGTGTTATAACGTGGTTCATTGCTAAACAGTTAAAATATAAAAGTGTTCCTAAAAATCCTAAATTTTTAGATTAAATATATTTAATTATTTCACTCATTAACTGTTTGAAACCTGATCAAAAAAGTTCAATAATTATTTATTTTCTGTTTCAATTTATATGTACGGAGTGCTAATATTTAATCTTAAAAAGGTAAAAATATTTTTGACAATTCTAAAATCTTCGTAATCAATTTACAGTCTAACTTTTATTTCAATCCTTCATGAACATGTACAATATCTATATTAAAACTAACAAAACATCAACCGAGTGTTACTGACGTTTACTAATTAAGCTCGAAATCATTCATTTTCCATTTACTCTCTCTAAATATAATCAGTTTTAAATAACAAGTTTTATCACATAAATATATATTATATATTTTTAAACATATAGATTTAATATTATTTTATATATTTACAAGTAGTATTTATATACATACATATATATATATATATATATATATATATATATATATATATATATATATATATATATATATATATATATATATATATACATTTGTAACAATAGTTTTCATTATATCGCATATTATTTTACATATTTATTTCCAACAATTAACTCATATATTATTTCAATTAATATTTCAAATTATATATATATATATATATATATATATATATATATATATATATATACATGTATCCATTTACAATTAGTTGTTCGTGAAACGTCGAGAACAGTCGAAACAGTTCAAAAATTTTGAGACTCAGATTAACAGACTTTGCTTATCTTGTCAAAGATATTAAATCGTATCGAGAGTTTGGTTCAAAATTAGTCAAAACTTTCCGGGTCACTACACGATGCGCCATGGATTGGTTTAGTTTATTTTAATTTAATGCATTTTCCAGTTTCTTTAATGTGTTACGCAACTATTTATGGCATCACTTCGGTGTTTTTATACAAAATGTAAATATAAGTCCATTCATATGTTACACATGCCTTGAACAAAGAATATTCTGGCTTTCGGACGGCATAAACGGCGCTTCGCGTTGAACCTACGCTGAAGTGACACCGTAACGGGATGCCTTCTGGTTTCGTACCCGACACGTTCATCCCGACATGACAAATTTATCAAATGCAACCTTGAAATACCACGCTACCGTGACGACGACAGCGTGACGACCATTATCTAAATTGTAGAGACCCATCCTAATCCATCTGGACGAATATATTACATTTGGTTACATCGCGAGGTACTTGACCTCTATATGATACATTTTACAAACATTGCATTCGTTTTTAAAAGACAACTTTCATTTCATCGAAAGTTGACGGCATGCATACCATTCCATAATATATCCAACTATAGTTGATTTAATAATAATCTTGATGAACTCAATGACTCGAATGCAACGTCTTTGAAATATGTCATGAATGACTCCAAGTAATATATCTAAAATGAGCAAATGCACAGCGGAAGATTTCTTTCATACCTGAGAATAAACATGTTTTAAAGTGTGAACCAAAAGGTTGGTGAGTTCATTAGTTTAACATAAATAATCATTTCCATCATTTTAATAGACCACAAGAATTTCATTTCCAGTTCTCATAAATATACGTCCCATGCATAGAGACAAAAATCATTCATATGGTGAACACCTGGTAACCGACATTAACAAGATGCATATAAGAATATCCCCTATCATTCCGGGAAATCCTTCGGACATGATAAAAACGAATTCGGAGTACTAAAGCATCTGGTACTTTGGATGGGGTTCGTTAGGCCCAATAGATCTATCTTTAGGATTCGCGTCAATTAATAGATCAGTTTACTAATTCTTAGGTTACCAAGCAAAAAGGGGCATATTAGGCTTCGATCATTTACCCATATAATGTAGTTTCAATTATTTGTGTCAATTAAGTAAAACATTTATAAAAATTGTGCATGTATTCTCAGCCCAAAAATATAAAGGGTAAAAAGGCAAATGAAACTCACTCTACAATATTTTGTAGTAAAAATATTCATACGACGATACTGAACAATGCAGGATTGGCCTCGGATTCACGAACCTATATCAGTTTTATATATATTAAAACACATAATAACAATTAACAAGTTTATATATTAATATTATTAGTATACTTCTTATATTAAGAATTTGTATGTTACATAAATAAATAAATTAATTATATCTATTTTATATATTTTAGATGCTTAGTAGTTATATAACAGATTCTTATTAAAGTATTTTAATTAAGATATAATATAGGTTATTTATTATAAATATTATATATTAATGCTTGAAAATAATAAATAATATATTAGAACTCATATTTATATATTCATGCTTTAATTTAAAATATAATTATATTATTTTTAACTTAATTATAATAAATTTTTATTAAACAGAATAGTATCTAATATTAATATAGATGTAAAATATGTAAATGTGATTTGTTTATTAAAGTAAAATTTATAATACTAAAATAGTGATAATAATAATAATGATGATAATATTAATAATAATTTAAATGATAATTTTGTAATAATATTAATGATAACAAAAATAATAAAGATAACTATAATAACCACGTAAATAATAATTTTATTCATAATGATAATAATAATAATAATAATAATATTAATACTAATAATACTTATCTTAATAATGATAATGATAATAATAATATCAATTATATTAATGTTAGTAATAATAATAATTAACTTAATAATAATAACAATTAATAATGATAATAGTAATAATAATAATAATTATAATAATTATAATAAAAATAATAAATAGAGTAAAAATTACTACCTCAAAGAAGTAGTCCTTAAAAATGCCCAAGTCCGGGTTTGAACCCGCGATGTCCCGCTAACCTGTTAACACTCCTTAATCACTGATCCGTCTGTTGTATTTATGTTCTAATTAGTAAACTAACTTTCTTTTAACCATTTTTTCTGTATGTCAACTTCTTAAATAAAAACTCAATTCATCATCATCACTAATTGTGATCACCATCCTCATTATTATAATCATGATCACAACATCATCATCAAATATCATGTTTCATTACTTTATCATAATCAAAATCATATAATTATCATCTCCATTTAATCAAGATTAGAGAACCATCATTTCTTAATCATCTTCATCATAAAATTATAACAACATCATCTTCATTAACATCAATTACACTCGCCATTAACATCATCATACCATTATCATAATCACGTATCATCCATTTATATGTTTTTCACACGTTCACAGTTTCAAGAACAAGGAACTAGAAAATCTTATTTAACCCCGTATGAATCAGTGGGTTTTATAAGGCCCAAAAAGAAGCCCAACATTCGGCAAGTCCAAGAACAAATGTAACCCACGACATAGCAGCAGCCCAAAAATCATTCGGCCCAAATTGATACAGTTTAAAACTTGACTAATTCATTCAATCGACCTGATATCATTTTGAGTTTATTTGTTTTGTAACTGTCATACAGCTCGTCACTCTATATCATTCTTAACATCATGATCCCTCAAGAAAAGTATATATATATTGTGTATGTTTATAATGGATCGTGACTAGATGTAGACCCGTTACTTTATCATTTGTTCTAATCATAAACGTCTCTTTATTGTATATAAAAAAAATTCACCTTTGTGATCCCACTAGTGTGTAAGTGGGTGGGTATCATGGTGGATGTCGTCCCTTCTATAATAAAAAAAATCAACAGCAATCGTATCCTTTGATTTATCAAGTGGGTGAGATGGGGTTTCGGTACCACTGGATCAAGTATAAGGCAGCTGTTAAGCAGTAGGAAATAAATCACATGTTTGTAGTTCTATGGTGGTGATATGATCGAAGGACAACAGCAAAACAGTAGCAACGATACAAGTAAAAAAAATTGTGGTTTATGTGACGTTTTGCAGGCTGTTTACATCAGCTATTAACAGTAACAGCTGCAATAGCAGTTAATGAGTAGTAGAAACAAGGATGGTTTGGTGGTACCTTGGACTAAAACAGAAACAAAAACTGCAGTGTTAAGGTGACGGTTTACAGTTGAAGAAGGGTGATTCATGGTGTAGGGTGGCGGGTATGGAGGTAACGAGATGGACAGATGGTGATGGTTTACAAGGTAGAGAGGGAGAGAGAAGAGAGATGGAGGGTGATCGAATAGCATCAGGTTGGTTGATTGAAGTGACCAAACCGCAGCAAAATAAATGATGGTGATCTGGGTTGGTTTATAATCTTAACATTACCAATCAGAAGGGTGTTCTAACTTGATGGTTTGTGGCTGCCACATGAACCGAATATAATGACCATTTCGATTGATAGTTTATTGGATAGAACCGAAAATAGAACTGCAGCAGTAGCTAATTGACGAGCAATTGTAGCAGTCTATAGATCGAGGTGGATGGGGTTATTGGTTGGCTCAAGTAACTCAAGAGGTAGACATCTATCACACAATATTAAACATGTTAAGAGATTAATATATCACATAATATTTACATGTTAATAATATATAGTTTCCAACAAAAATGTTAAGCAATCATTTTTAAAGAAAACACGGTCGAAGTCCAGACTCACTAATGCATCCTAACAAACTCGATAAGACACACTAATGCAAATTTTCTGGTTCTCTAAGACCAACGCTCGGATACCAACTGAAATGTCCCGTTCATATTGATTATAAACGTTCCATATTAATTGATTTCGTTGCGAGGTTTTGACCTCTATATGAGACGTTTTTCAAAGACTGCATTCATTTTTAAAACAACCATAACCTTTATTTTATCAATAAAGATTTTAAAAACATTACGTAGATTATCAAATAATGATAATCTAAAATATACTGTTTACACACGACCATTACATAATGATTTACAATAGAAATATATTACATCGACATATGTTTCTTGAATGCAGTTTTTACACAATATCATACAAACATGGACTCCAAATCTTGTCCTTATTTTAGTATGCAATAGCGGAAGCTCTTAGTATTCACCTGAGAATAAACATGCTTTAAACGTCAACAAAAATGTTGGTGAGTTATAGGTTTGACATATATATATCAAATCGTAACAATAGACCACAAGATTCATATTTCAATACACATCCTATACATAGAGATAAAAATCATTCATATGGTGAACACCTGGTAACCGACATTAACAAGATGCATATATAAGAATATTCCCATCATTCCGGGACACCCTTCGGATATGATATAAATTTCAAAGTACTAAAGTATCCGGTACTTTAGATGTGGTTTGTTAGGCCCAATAGATCTATCTTTAGGATTCGCGTCAATTAGGGTGTCTGTTCCTTAATTCTTAGATTACCAGACTTAATAAAAAGGGGCATATTCGATTTCGATAATTCAACCATATAATGTTGTTTCACGTACTTGTGTCTATTTTGTAAATCATTTATAAAACCTGCATGTATTCTCATCCCAAAAATATTAGATTTTAAAAGTGGGGCTATAACTCACTTTCACAGATATTTTCTTCCTCGGAAATAAGACTTGGCCACGGATCGATTCACGAACCTATACAAATATGTACATATATATCAAAGTATGATCAAAATATAATTACATCCATTTTTATTATGTTTTAAAGATTTGAGTGTATTAAGTCAGCTGTCTTCGTTAGTAACCTACAACTAGTTGTCCACAGTTAGATATACAGAAATAAATCTATATATATTATCTTGAATCAATCCACGACCCAGTGTATACACATCTCGGGCTAGATCACAACTCAAAGTATATATATTTTTGGAATCAACCTCAACCCTGTATAGCTAACTCCAACATTACTGCATATAGAGTGTCTATGGTTGTTCCAAATAATATATATACATGGATCGATATGATATGTCAAAACATTTGCATACGTGTCTATGGTATCCCAAGATTACATAATATATTAGAATACATGTATAATACAATATAAGTTAGCTAGGATATGATTTGTATAGATTTGTTAAACATTTCCCGTAGCTAAAAAGATCAAAAAATCCAATCTTGTTTTACCCATAACTTCTTCATTTTAAATCCGTTTTGAGTGAATCAAATTGCTATGGTTTCACATTGAACTCTAATTTAATAATCCTAACAGAAAAAGTATAGGTTTATAGTCATAAATTTAAGTTACATGTCAATTACTAGAGAGGTAGTCATTTTTGTCGAAAGAACGACATCTTGATGACCATTTTGAAAAACATACTTTCACTTTGAGTTTAACCAAGATTTTTGGATATTGTTTCATGTTCATATGAAAAATCATTTTCCCAGAAGAACAACTTTTAAATCAAAGTTTATCATAGTTTTTAATTATCCAAACCAAAAAGCCCCCGGTTTCACTACGACGGCGTATATTCGATTTTATGGCGTTCATCGTATTTCCAGGTTATAAATCATTAAGTTAGCATATTATTATATTATATAGATATAGAACATGTATTTAGTTGATTTTAAAAGTCAAGTTATAAGGATTAACTTTTGTTTGCGAACAAGTTTAGAATTAACTAAACTATGTTCTAGTGATTACAAGTTTAAACCTTCGAATAAGATAGCTTTATATGTATGAATCGAATGATGTTATGAACATCATTACTACCTCAAGTTTTCTGGATAAAACTACTTGAAATGATAAATATGGATCTAGCTTTAAAGGATCCTTGGATGGCTTGAAAGTTCTTGAAGCAGAATCATGACACGAAAACAGTTCAAGTAAGATTTTCACTAGAAATAAGATTGTTATAGTTGTAGAAATTGAATCAAAGTTTGAATATGAATATTACCTTGAATTAGAAAGATAACCTCCTATAAATAACAAAGGTTCCTTGATCTTAGATGATTACTTGGAATGAATTAGAAAGCTTGGAAGTAGACTTGCAAACTTGGAAGTATTCTTGATTTTTATGAAACTATACTTATGGAATTTATGAAGAACACTTAGAACTTGAAGATGGAACTTGAGAGAGATCAATTATATGAAGAAAATTGAAGAATGAAAGTGTTTGTAGGTGTTTTTGGTCGTTGGTATATGGATTAGATATAAATGATATGTAATTTTGTTTTCATGTAAATAAGTCATGAATGATTACTAATATTTTTGTAATTTTATGAGATATTTCATGCTAGTTGCCAAATGATGGTTCCCACATGTATTAGGTGACTCACATGGGCTGCTAATAGCTAATCATTGGAGTATATATACCAATAGTACATACATCTAAAAGCTGTGTATTGTACGAGTACGAATACGGGTGCATACGAGTAGAATTGTTGATGAAACTGAACGAGAATGTAATTGTAAGCATTTTTGTTAAGTAGAAGTACTTTGATATGTGTCTTGAAGTCTTTAAAAAGTGTAAGAATACACATCAAAACACAACATGTATATACATTCTAATGGATTCGTTAAGTCTTCGTTAGTCGTTACATGTAAGTGTTGTTTTGAAACCTTTAAGTTAACGATCTCAATTAATGTTGTTAACCCAATGTTTATTATATCAAATGAGATGTTAAATTATTATATTATCATGATATTATGATGTATGAATATCTCTTAATATGATACATACACTAAAATATCGTTACAACGATAATCGTTACATATAAGTCTCGTTTCGTAATTCTTGAGTTAGTAGTCTTGTTTTTACATATGTAGTTCATTGTTAACACACTTAATGATATATTTAAATATCATTTTATCATGTTAAATATAGTGTATCAATATCTTAATATGATACATATGTATTTAGTAGACGTTATCATAACGATAATCGTTATATATATCATTTCGAGTTTCTTAACTTATTTCGACGGGTTCTTCAATGAATTGAAGTTTTTCATTGATTTGGATTTCATCTAACAGAATAGTGAGATCTTCTTTAGCAAAACATTTCTTCAAATTCGAGACGTGGAAAGTGTTATGTACAGCCGCGAGTTGTTGAGGTAGCTCCAGTTGGTAAGCTACTGGTCCGACACGATCTATAATCTTGAATGGTCCAATGTACCTTGGATTTAGTTTCCCCCGTTTACCAAATCGAACAACGCCTTTTCAAGGTGAAACCTTAAGCATGACCATTTCTCCAATTTCAAACTCTATATCTTTTCTTTTACTGTCCGCGTAGCTCTTTTGTCGACTCTGGGCGGTTTTCAATCGTTGTTGAATTTGGATGATTTTCTTGGTAGTTTCTTGTATTATCTCCGGACCCGTAATCTGTCTATCCCCTACTTCATTCCAACAAATCGGAGACCTGCACTTTCTACCATAAAGTGCCTCAAATGGCGCCATCTCAATACTAGAATGATAACTGTTGTTGTAGGAAAATTTTGCTAACGGTAGGTGTCGATCCCAACTGTTTTCGAAATCAATAACACATGTTCGTAGCATGTCTTCAAGCGTTTGTATTGTCCTTTCGCTCTGCCCATCAGTTTGTGGATGATAGGCAGTACTCATGTCTAGACGAGTCCCCAATGCTTGTTGCAACGTCTGCCAGAACCTTGAAACAAATCTACCATCCCTATCAGAGATAATAGAGACGGGTATTCCATGTCAGGAGACAACCTCCTTCAAATACAATCGCGCCAACTTCTCCATTTTGTCATCTTCTCTCATTGGCAGGAAGTGTGCTGACTTGGTGAGACGATCAACTATTACCCAAATAGTATCATAACCACTTGCAGTCCTTGGCAATTTAGTAATGAAATCCATGGTAATGTTTTCCCATTTCCATTCCGGGATTTCAGGTTGTTGTAGTAGACCTGATGGTTTCTGATGTTCAGCTTTGACCTTAGAACACGTCAAACATTCTCCTACATATTTAGCAATATCGGCTTTCATACCCGGCCACCAAAAGTGTTTCTTGAGATCTTTATACATCTTCACCGCTCCGGGATGTATTGAATATCTGGTTTTATGTGCTTCTTTAAGTACCATTTCTCTCACATCTCCAAACCTTGGTACCCAAATTCTATCAGCCCTATATCGGGTTTTGTCTTCCCGAATATTAAGATGTTTCTCTGATCCTTTGAGTATCTCATTCTTCAACTTTCCTTCTTTTACAACTCCCTGTTGCGCCTCCTTTATTTGAGTAGTAAGGTTAGTACGAATAATTATATTCATAGCTTTTACCCGTATAGGTTCTCTGTCCTTTCTACTCAAAGCGTCGGCAACCACATTCGCCTTCCCCGGGTGGTATCGAATCTCAAAATCATAATCATTCAACAGTTCAATCCACCTACGTTGTCTCATATTCAGTTGCTTCTGATTAAATATATGTTGGAGACTTTTGTGGTCGGTATATATAATACTTTTGACCCCATATAAATAATGCCTCCAAGTCTTTAATGCAAAAACAACAGCACCCAATTCCAAATCGTGAGTTGTATAATTTTGCTCGTGAATCTTCAATTGTCTAGACGCATAAGCAATCACCTTCGTTCGTTGCATTAATACACAACCGAGACCTTGCTTTGATGCGTCACAATAAATCACAAAATCATCATTCCCTTCAGGCAATGACAATATAGGTGCCGTAGTTAGCTTTTTCTTTAATAACTGAAACGCCTTCTCTTGTTCATCCTTCCATTCAAATTTCTTCCCTTTATGCGTTAATGCAGTCAAGGGTTTTGCTATTTTGGAGAAATCTTGGATGAATCTTCTGTAGTAACCAGCCAATCCTAAAAATTGACGTATATGCTTCGGAATTTTTCGGGTTTCCCACTTTTCAACGATTTCGATCTTTACCGGGTCCACCTGGATACCTTCTTTGTTCACTATGTGACCGAGGAATTGAACTTCTTCCAACCAAAATGCACACTTTGAAAACTTAGCGTACAGTTTTTCTTTCCTCAATACTTCTAGCACTTTTCTCAAATGTTCTTCGTGCTCTTGATCATTCTTTGAGTAAATAAGTGTGTCATCGATGAAAACAATGACAAATTATCAAGATATTGCCCACACACTCGGTTCAAAAAGTCCATGAACACAGCCGGTGCGTTAGTTAATCCAAACGGCATAACCATAAACTCGTAATGACCATAACGCGTCCTAAAAGCAGTTTTTGGAATATCATCCTCCTTTACTCGCATTTGATGAAATCTAGAACGTAAATTTATTTTCGAATATCATCCTCCTTTACTCGCATCTGGGTCTTCATGTGCCTCTACCGCATTAATATTGAAAACTCTTCCACGGCCTTGTCCATTCGTGTTCTCCTGGTTCGGGCAATTTCTAATAATGTGGCCCGGTTTTCCACATTTATAACAAACTACATTGGCATAACTTGCTCCGACACTACTTGCTCCACCATTACTCGTTCTGACACCATTTGTTCCTTTCGTTCTGTTAACCCCTGGTCTGTAGACCTCACACTTCACCGCACTATGACCATTTCTTTTACACTTGTTGCAAAATTTGGTGCAGAACCCCGAGTGATACTTTTCACACCTTTGGCATAGCTGCTTCTGATTGTTGTTGTTGTTGCGGTTGTTATTGTTATTGGGATGATTGTTGTAGTTGTTGTTGTTATTGTGCCGTTTGTTGTAGTTGCGATTGATGTTGCGATTGTTGGGATAGTTGTTGTTGTTTTGGTGACTCTTATCACCGTTTTCCTCCCACTTTCTTTTGACTAGCTTCACGTTGGCCTCTTCGGCCGCCTGTTCTTTAATTCTTCCCTCAATCTGGTTCACTAGTTTGTGAGCCATTCTACATGCCTTTTGTATAGAGGCAGGCTCGTGTAAACTTATATCTTCATGGATTTTCTCCGGTAACCCTTTCACAAATGCGTCGATCTTCTCTTCCTCATCTTCGAACGCTCTCGGACACAATAGGCACAATTCTGTGAATCGTCTTTCGTACGAAGTAATATCGAATCCCTGTGTTCGTAACCCTCTAAGTTCTGACTTGAGCTTATTGACCTCGGTTCTGGGACGGTACTTCTCGTTCATCAAGTGCTTGAATGCTGACCACGGTAGCGCGTAAGCAGCATCTTGTCCCACTTGATCTAGATAGGTATTCCACCATGTTAACGCAATACCTGTGAAGGTATGCGTAGCGTACTTCACTTTGTCTCCTTCAGCACACTTACTTATGGCAAACACCAATTCAACTTTCTCGGTCTACCGTTTCAATCCGATTGGTCCTTCGGTCCCATCAAATTCTGAAGGTTTGCAGGCAGTGAATTCCTTGTAGGAGCATCCTACACGATTTCTTGCGCCGTTAGCTGTATTACTAGATTCAAAGTTATTGTTGGTATGTAGCGCGGCCTGTACTGCGGCTATATTTGAAGCAAGAAAGGCACGAAATTCCTCTTCACTCATATTCAAGGTGTGTCTAGTAGTCGGTGCCATTTCCTTCAAAATAGTCAAATGAAATAAGTTAATCATACAGAATATTAAGAGTAGTCAATAGTATCTCGTAGCATAATATGAACTCATTTATAAAAGCTTTTTCTTCATATTAGCGTTTTATAAGTTTAAATTCGGGTACTACCTACCCGTTAAGTTCATACTTAGTAGCTAATATACAATTCAACTACTACAATTTCATATGAAAAACTGATTATAATAATATATCACATACAAATATTCTTCAAACTTACAACTTCGCTATATTACATATAACATGAAATATAGTACACTATGATACAGGATAGTTTTGAAGATAAATCTAATTAATACGCAAGTTGTTCAGCAAAGGAAATAAAGACACGTAATTCATAAGTCCAGAAACAAGTCATGCATTCTGGTTTTACTAAGACGACTTCCCATCCTTGGTCTTGTGGAAAATAACCGTTATGACCATTGGCTAGGCATCATGTTGTAATGTCGTCAAAAGGACGTGGGTTTCGTAATGTCCAACAGCCCCGTAACAATCTAAAAACCTTGTTTCTCACCCCAACTACTGAATCCGTCACTTGTAGAAAAGTTTTATTTAAAAGCTGCAATCCGATGTTCTTTTTCTCACTTTGGTAAGAATCGAACATCACTAACCCGTAAGCATAACATGCTTCTTTATGTTGCATGTTAGAAGCTCTTTCTAATTCACGAAATCCTATGTTGGGATATGTTGAGTCAAAATAGGTTCTTAACCCGTAGCGTAAAATTTCATTTGGGTTCCCCGCATTTAACGCTTTAAAGAAAACACGGCGTAACTTAAAGTCTCCCCAATGTGATATACCCCACCTATCAAAGGAAAGCCTTTTATAAACTAAGGCATTTCTGGAAAGTCTTTCAAATGTTTGACAAGTTAATTTTGCCATAACTAAATGTGCTGATGAATTCTGACCGACTCCAGACAAGATTTCCTCAATCATATCCTCTTGTAGGTCTTCTAAAATATTCGATTGTCTACCCTTAACGTCCATTTTGTTTTTATACTGTAAAATAGACAAGGATTAGATTCGTAATAACAAACAATACAAGCAATTTTTACATAGAACATAAAAGTACAAGCACACTACAATACATTTATTACACAACATGCTCACACCCCTCTAATCTGAATCACTGGTTTCTTCTTCTTCAGACTTGGTTCTTTTTCCTAATCTTCTAGGGATATATGATGTTCCTCGAATATGAGTCATCGTTTTCCACATTGGTTTAGAAAAACCTGGTGGTGTAGAGGTTCCCGGGTTATTGTCACGATATTGAAAATACGGGTGTTGACGGTACATATAAAGTTCATCGGGGTCGGAATCAGATTCCTCTATTTTGATGCCTTTTCCCTTATTATTTTCTTTTGCCTCATTAAATTGGGTCGGGGTAATTTCTATAACATCATCGGAATCCTCATTAGGATCCGATTCATCGGAAAATTGGTAATTTTCCCAATGTTTTGCTTCCTTAGCTGAAACACCATTGACCATTATTAACTTTGGTCCATTGGTTGAGGATTTTCTTTTATTTGACCGGTTTTCTGTGGTTCCTACTATTCCCCCCTCCGGAACCTCTTCTTCTTCTTCTTCAGGTTCCTCTTATTCTGGTTCCGCTTCTTCTGGTTCCTCTTCTTCCGGTTCCGTTTCCTCTTCTTCGGGTTCTTCGGGAACTTGTGAATCTTGCCAATATATATCCGACTCTTCGTTATTATTAGGTGAGTCAATGGGATTTGTACTAGAGGTAGACATCTATCACACAATATTAAACATGTTAAGAGATTAATATATCACATAATATTTACATGTTAATAATATATAGTTTCCAACAAAAATGTTAAGCAATCATTTTTTAAAGAAAACACGGTCGAAGTCCAGACTCACTAATGCATCCTAACAAACTCGATAAGACACACTAATGAAAATTTTTTGGTTCTCTAAGACCAATGCTCGGATACCAACTGAAATGTCCCGTTCATATTGATTATAAACGTTCCATATTAATTGATTTCGTTGCGAGGTTTTGACCTCTATATGAGACGTTTTTCAAAGACTGCATTCATTTTTAAAACAACCATAACCTTTATTTTATCAATAACGGTTTTAAAGACATTACTTAGATTATCAAATAATGATAATCTAAAATATACTGTTTACACACGACCATTACATAATGGTTTACAATAGAAATATATTACATCGACATATGTTTCTTGAATGCAGTTTTTACACAATATCATACAAACATGGACTCCAAATCTTGTCCTTATTTTAGTATGCAACTGCGGAAGCTCTTAGTATTCACCTGAGAATAAACATGCTTTAAACGTCAATAAAAATGTTGGTGAGTTATAGGTTTAACCTATATATATCAAATCGTAACAATAGACCACAAGATTTCATATTTCAATACACATCCCGTACATAGAGATAAAAATCATTCATATGTTGAACACCTAGTAACCGACATTAACAAGATGCATATATAAGAATATCCCCATCATTCTGGGACACCCTTCGGATATGATATAAATTTTGAAGTACTAAAGCATCCGGTACTTTGGATGGGGTTTGTTAGGCCCAATAGATCTATCTTTAGTATTCATGTCAATTAGGTTGTCTGTTCCCTAATTCTTAGATTACCAGACTTAATAAAAAGGGGCATATTCGATTTTGATAATTCAACCATAGAATGTAGTTTCACGTACTTGTGTCTATTTTGTAAATTATTTATAAAACCTGCATGTATTCTCATCCCAAAAATATTAGATTTTAAAAGTGGGACTATAACTCACTTTCACAGATATTTCCTTTCTCGAAAATAAGACTTGGCCACGGATCGATTCACGAACCTATACAAATATGTACATATATATCAAAGTATGATCAAAATATAATTACAACCATTTTTATTATGTTTTAAAGATTTTAGTGTATTAAGTCCGCTGTCTTCGTTAGTAACCTACAACTAGTTGTCCACAGTTAGATGTACAGAAATAAATCTATATATATTATCTTGAATCAATCCATGACCCAGTGTATACACGTCTCAGGCTAGATCACAACTCAAAGTATATATATATTTTTGGAATCAACCTCAACCCTGTATAGCTAACTCCAACATTACTGCATATAGAGTGTCTATGGTTGTTCCAAATAATATATATACATGGGTCGATATGATATGTCAAAACATTTGCATACGTGTCTATGGTATCCCAAGATTACATAATATATTAGAATACATGTATAATACAATATAAGTTAGCTAGGATATGATTTATATAGATTTGTTAAACATTTCCCGTAGCTAAAAAGATCAAAAATATTCAATCTTGTTTTACCCATAACTTCTTCATTTTAAATCCGTTTTGAGTGAATCAAATTGCTATGGTTTCATATTGAACTCAAATTTAAGAATCCTAACAGAAAAAGTATAGGTTTATAGTCATAAATTTAAGTTACATGTCAATTACTAAAGAGGTAGTCATTTCCGTCGAAAGAATGACATATGACCATTTTGAAAAACATACTTTCACTTTGAGTTTAACCAAGATTTTTGGATATTGTTTCATGTTCATATAAAAAATCATTTTCCCAGAAGAGCAACTTTTAAATCAAAGTTTATCATAGTTTTTAATTATCCAAACCAAAACAGCCCCCGGTTTCACTACGACGGCGTATATCCGATTTTATGGTGTTCATCGTGTTTCCAGGTTTTAAATCATTAAGTTAGCATATCATATAGATATAGAACATGTGTTTAGTTGATTTTAAAAGTCAAGTTAGAAGGATTAACTTTTGTTTGCGAACAAGTTTAGACTTAACTAAACTATGTTCTAGTGATTACAAGTTTAAACCTTCGAATAGGATAGCTTTATATGTATGAATCGAATGATGTTATGAACATCATTACTACCTCAAGTTTTCTGGATAAAACTACTGGAAATGAGAAAAATGGATCTAGCTTCAAAGGATCCTTGGATGGCTTGAAAGTTCTTGAAGCAGAATCATGACACGAAAACAGTTCAAGTAAGATTTTCACTCGAAATAAGATTGTTATAGTTGTAGAAATTGAATCAAACTTTGAATATGAATATTACCTTGAATTAGAAAGATAACCTACTGTAAATAACAAAGGTTCCTTGATCTTAGATGATTACTTGGAATGGATTAGAAAGCTTGGAAGTAGACTTGCAAACTTGGAAGTATTCTTGATTTTTATGAAACTATACTTATGGAATTTATGAAGAACACTTAGAACTTGAAGATGGAACTTGAGAGAGATCAATTAGATGAAGAAAATTGAAGAATGAAAGTGTTTGTAGGTGTTTTTGGTCGTTGGTATATGGATTAGATATAAAGGATATGTAATTTTGTTTTCATGTAAATAAGTCATGAATGATTACTAATATTTTTGTAATTTTATGAGATATTTTATGCTAGTTGCTAAATGATGGTTCCCACATGTGTTAGGTAACTCACATGGGCTGCTAAGACCTGATCATTGGAGTGTATATACCAATAGTACATACATCTAAAAGCTGTGTATTGTACGAGTACGAATACGGGTGCATACGAGTCGAATTGTTGATGAAACTGAACGAGGATGTAATTGTAAGAATTTTTGTTAAGTAGAAGTACTTTGATATGTGTCTTGAAGTCTTTCAAAAGTGTAAGAATACATATCAAAACACAACATGTATATACATTCTAATGGATTCGTTAAGTCTTCGTTAGTCGTTACATGTAAGTGTTGTTTTGAAACCTTTAAGTTAACGATCTCAATTAATGTTGTTAACCCAATGTTTATTATATCAAATGAGATGTTAAATTATTATATTATCATGATATTATGATGTATGAATATCTCTTAATATGATACATACATTAAAATATCGTTACAACGATAATCGTTACATATAAGTCTCGTTTCGTAATTCTTGAGTTAGTAGTCTTGTTTTTACATATGTAGTTCATTGTTAACACACTTAATGATATATTTAAATATCATTTTATCATGTTAAATATAGTGTATCAATATCTTAATATGATACATATGTATTTAGTAGACGTTATCATAACGATAATCGTTATATATATCATTTCGAGTTTCTTAACTTTGTAATCTCATTTCTTATGTATATCTCACATTGTTAATATACTTAGTGAGATACTTACTCATCATAATCTCATGTCAACCATATATATATGTCTATATATACCACAACATGTTGTTTTCACAATTTTGTAACGTTCGTGAATCGCCGGTCAACTTGGGTGATCAATTGTCTATATGAAACTTATTTCATTTAATCAAGTCTTAACAAGTTTGATTGCTTAACACGTTGGAAACATTTATTCATGTAAATATCAATCTCAATTAATATTTATATAAATATGGAAAAGTTTGGGTCACTACAGATAAAACGATTCGATTATGTGAAACATACGAGTGAAGCTGTCACAAAAGAGTGAAATGAGGAATTTAAAATTCGTCTTACTTTTGACGTAGTCACATTTGAATTCCAGAATTCAAGGGATTTAAAAGAAAATCTTGGAAATCTATAAGATCTTATTCTTCAGAATTTGTGGAAATTAAGATCTCTATAATTAAATGCAATTATCTATCTCGATTGCTTTGTCTGGTATTTTCACTATAAATGAACTCCTTCTGTTCCATTATTTTCACCACTCCAATACTTTCTTTCTCGATTCATACTTTCAATGATTGTGAATATGCTTAATCCAACTCTGGTTCTTAGCCTCATTCTGACTATCGTAACAATCATTCTTCTATTCCAACTCCCACCAGAGATATCTGTTTACTTCTACTTCGCTCTTGGGGTAATTGTGTTTATCATACTCCCGTGTCTTTATATTTCTATTCGTATTAATGCACACGGTTTGTGATTTCAGTGTTGTTGTTGAGTTTTATATCTTCCCTTATATTTCGGAGCTCTTTTTCTTTTTATTCTCTTCTCGACCTCTAGTAAAGCGAGTAATGGTTCAGAATTCGTAAGTATAGAGTTTCGAATGATTATAGTATTCTAAGCAGAAAGGAATGTATTAGCACGATTTGATTTGTCAAATTATCAGAATCCCTGAGGATAGAACTATCAAGAATATATATTTTCTTGATATGTTTAGAGGTTAAGTAGAATGAAAGAGTTATGTAACATGGTTCATGATAAAGGTATGATCTGTGATCCTTTATCACGTTCCATTAGAAACTCAGCATGACTTACTGTAATATAATCACATTGGCCGGGCATCATTATATTATACTAACCCATGCTTCAATTCCCAACACTTCTCCACAATTCATTCATAATTTATACTTAGATTTTACAGAGGTTTCCAATATAATGGAATACAGAAAACACGAAGAGGTAGATAATTTCGGACAAGAATATTTATGAAAATATCCTCAGAAATATCGAAGATATTTATGATGATATTTTGGAATTGCAAAGTTCGAAAGTTGATGAAGAAAAATTTTCGCAAGATTTTAACATGACTTCGGAGCAAGATATTCTCTAAAGATTCCATCGGATCCAGATTTACCCGGATTCTTTGAATATAGGGTTTGGTCCTTGTATATTTTTTTTCCCTTGGTCTCCTTCATGGTTAGCTCAATACATTTTTCAGTACCAAATTTTCTATCGAGTGTTCCCAATCACTCCATTCTTTATCATCAAACTCTTGGCCATTTAGGCCATCTACAATTTTACTGTTTCCTCTGCATTTAATGTAGTCATATCTGAATCGTCGGTTATCAATCTGAGGTGTTTTCAATATAATTGTGTTTTTAGATGATTAAACGCTGATTGTAATCGCCAAGATACAAAGGATGTTTAAGATGAAATCAAGTGGCAACTTGAGGAAATATTTAACTATAGTAGATGTAATTTATTTACGATCTTTTAAGTCAAAATGTGTTGTAATTACTATTGCCTACTCTTTTAATACTTTTTAATTGTCCATGATAGTAGTCCAATAGTCCAATAGTTCAACCAAAACTAGTATATTATAAGGACATAGTCATATAGGAATAGTTAGCTAGGAACAGTCAGCTAGGATTTGGTTAGTATAGGTTTAAAATTTTACATAGTTAATTAATTGGTTACTAATCAATTTTATTCTGTTCATTATTTTCTTCATTATGCCACTTGTCAAATCTTGACTTGAATTTTGATCGGCAGAAACTCGTATATGAAATTGAATTGGAATGAAAATAATTATTCTTTGGTGAACGGATACGTATATGTGTGGATTTGAGCAGTATTGTTAATGACTGCTGATTCTAAATTGAAGAATGTACAGTGTAACTTATTAATCTGAAATCTAAATATTCCTAGGGTATTACCTACCCGTTAAAATATTTTCACCATTAACAGTTTGTACAAGAGAATCTTTTAATTACAATCTTTATGAAAATATATATACATATATATTTTCTTCAGATGAAATCATGAATTTAATGAGTTAATATAATATTAAGCTCATTTGATTTTCGGTTAGAACTAGAATACATAATCTCTAAAACTTTTAAAAACCACATATTCTTCGCAGAATATTTCTTCAATGAAGTTATGGATCAATACTTCATCGTTCATTGTTGTGGGTACTCCTTGGTATCTATAGTGCGTATGATGTTGATGTTCGTGGGACAGATTGTGAAATTGAGGCTTGAGATGTGGATGTTGAGGCTTGTGTTGTTGGAGGTATTGGTGCTATTGGTGTTAATGCTGGTGGTGCTGTTGATGTCGGTGATGTTGTTGAAGCTGGTAATTTTTGCACCATAATTTTCAAAGCCACTACTCGAGCGCGAAGCTCGTTGACTTCTTTTACTAACCCTGGCTGGTTATCAGTGTGAGTTGGAGGTTAGATATCTTCTCTAGTTCCATTAATGGTAGCCTCAAGATGAAAAATTCTTGCAAAGAGGGTATAAACAGTGTTGCGAACAGGTTCACCAGTGAGCGGGTCGAGTACTCCGATGTTAGGCGGTAGATTCGGCTCATGATATGGAGTACCTTCTTCCTTTCTCCATAAGGTGAGTATGTCACAAACCCACCCCCATTTTCTCCAGTAATCACGGTAGTTGATCGGCTGGTGCGCTCCCGTCACGCTGTCTTCGGAGTCAGATGAACTTGGTCGATTTGTAGAGGCCATCTTACGCAATCACAGAAAAGATTTTTGGTATGAAACATTTAGTGACAGCAAATGATAGTTGGATGGTACTCTCAATGCATAATATGCATAGATATATATAGTACCAGGGTCCCTTAAATTACGGAGAAATTTACGGAAGATATCAGGCAAAGTTTACCGTAATAGATACGCTAAGATATAAATTAGCAGATACGCTAAGATATAAATTTTGTCTATACACTATTCAGGCAATCAATGCAGTAAGATGTGTCTAGACTAAGAATGATAAGCAGATAATTTCATAAGGATGATAAGTAGGTAATTTTAGACACTAAATGATAAGCAAAACTTTTGACATGCAGACACGGTCGAAGTCCAGACTCACTAATGCGTCTAAACAACTATCAGTTAGACACACTAATGAAAGATCTGGTTCGCTAAGACCACTGCTCTGATACCACCTGTAGAGACCCATCCTAATCCATCTGGACGAATACATTGCATTTGGTTATATCGCGAGGTACTTGACCTCTATATGATACATTTTACAAACATTGCATTCATTTTCAAAAGACAACTTTTATTTCATCGAAAGTTGACGGCATGCATACCATTTCATAATATATCGACCTATAATTGATTTAATAATAATCTTGATGAACTCAACGACTCGAATGCAACGTCTTTTGAAATATGTCATGAATGACTCCAAGTAATATCTCTAAAATGAGCAAGTGCACAGCAGAAGATTTCTTTCATACCTGAGAATAAACATTCTTTAAAGTGTCAACTAAAAGATTGGTGAGTTCATTAGTTTAACATAAATAATCATTTCCATCATTTTAATAGACCACAAGAATTTCATTTCCAGTTCTCATAAATATACGTCCCATGCATAGAGACAAAAATCATTCATATGGTGAACACCTGGTAACCAACATTAACAAGATGCATATAAGAATATCCCCTATCATTCCGGAAAATCCTTCGGACATGATAAAAACGAATTCGAAGTACTAAAGCATCCGGTACTTTGGATGGGGTTCGTTAGGCCCAATAGATCTATCTTTAGGATTCGCGTCAATTAGTAGATCGGTTTACTAATTCTTAGGTTACCAAGCAAAAGGGGCATATTCGACTTCGATCATTCACCCATATAATGTAGTTTCAATTACTTGTGTCTATTTTGTAAAACATTTATAAAAATAGCGCATGTATTCTCAGCCCAAAAATATAAAGGGTAAAAAGGCAAATGAAACTCACTCTACAATATTTTCTAGTAAAAATATTCATACGACGATACTGAACAATGCAGGGTTGCCTCGGATTCACGAACCTATATCAGTTTTATATATATTAAAACATATAATAACAATTAACAAGTTTATATATTAATATTATTAGTATACTTCTTATATTAAGAATTTATATGTTACATAAATAAATAAATTAATTATATCTATTTTATATATTTTAGATGCTTAGTAGTTATATAATAGATTCTTATTAAAGTATTTTAATTAAGATATAATATAGGTTATTTATTATAAATATTATATATTAATGCTTGAAAATAATAAATAATATATTAGAACTCATATTTATATATTCATGATTTAATTTAAAATATAATTATATTATTTTTAACTTAATTATAATAACTTTTTATTAAACAGAATAGTATCTAATATTAATATAGATGTAAAATATGTAAATGTGATTTGTTTATTAAAGTAAAATTTATAATACTAAAATAGTGATAATAATAATAATAATAATGATGATAATACTAATAATAATTTAAATGATAATTTTGTAATAATATTAATGATAACAAAAATGATAATGATACCTATAATAACCATGTAAATAATAATTTTATTCATAATGATAATAATAATAATAATATTAATACTAATAATACTTATCTTAATAATGATATTGATAATAATAATAATAATATCAATTATATTAATGTTAGTAATGTGACGACCCGAAAATTTCCGACCAAATTTAAACTTAATCTTTATATGGTTTTGATACGATAAGCAAAATCTGTTAGTTTGCGTCTCAAAAATTTTAAACTGTTTCATATATTCAATTGACCTTCGACTGCTCTCGACGATTCACGAAATGATTAATTGTAAATAGATATGTGTGTATGTATATATAAATAATACTTCGAAATATAATTCGAAGTATTATATGTTATTGTTATAAAAAAATTAATAAAATAAAAATAGGATATTATAATAATTATTATTTAAAATATATCTCTATATATAAATAAAGTATATTAAAAATAAATATTAAATGATTGTAATACTCATTTGATGTTTCGATTGATATTAAGTAAGTTAAATTCAAATTTATGTAATTTTAAAATAAACGGTGATCCGAACATGAGTAATATAAATTTTAGGCTTATTAAAAATGTATTTAGGAACTAATTGTTAAATTTCAAAACTTTTTATATTTTGCTTAGGGGTTGGGAGTGAATAATTAATGTAATTTTTATTTAGTAATTAATGATCGAATTTTATACCATAATGACCACCATAAATAAATATATTTAATTTAAAATAATGGGATTTTTTCTGAAGATCCATATCCGCCACTGATTAACAACGGACCACTATATAATATTCTAAATAAAAGTGTCGGTAACTAACATACAAATAACTGATGGCTAAACTATGCTATACTGTGCATCTGTGATTCAAGTTGCATTGTTATTTTATATCATAATAATTATTATTATAATTATATTAAAAATTCTATTACTCCGTACTACATATATAGAATATAGATATATGAGATATCATACATATACATATGATAATATAATCAAACACCAACTCTCCTTCTTAGTTGGTTTCGGCAGCCTCACAACCATGAGCCACCATCCTAACCGGTGGCCATCACCACCATCGGTGGCCAATCATTAACCACGGTGAGCCCCCCTAAACACCACTTTCTTAGTTATGTTAAACCACCCATCACCATTTATATATAAATATAAACATGTACATACATAAATTGTAACTTGATTACAATCACACACACCACACCATCGAGACCCATCTCCAAGCATTATTCGATTTCCTTCTACTTACTAACCAAGCACTCCTCTCTTCTTCTTCGTTGAACACTCACCGTCCACCATCGCCACCACCCTTGGCCCAACACCACCGAGAAACACCTTGTAATCACCCGACATCACACTACTTAATTCTCTTCAAACTATTCGACTAACACCATCACCCCATAACCGCCACCCATCACCATTCAACACCATTTTGACTCATCATCATCTCTGAACACGACCACCGGATGTCACCGTCATGAACACCCATTTTATGTTATTTTTCTTTCTTTCTTTTATCAAGAAACACTCCAACCGTCCACACCTTCACCTCAATCATCATCACTTTCGTTGAATCACCACAACAGCCACATTCAAAACTGTCGTTGTTCACCGTCGAAACCACAACCATTTTTACTCGGCTGCTACTACAGTAACTGTTATTGAGTGGGACGAATGGATTGCACCCCATCGCTGCTCAGCTTAAATGTTTTCTGTACATCGATGACTGCTGTGCTGCTGCTTTCTTTTCTATTCTATCCGAGAACATCAATCTTGATAATGATAACGATGGACGTTGACGAAGTTGATGAAAATAGAAACATGATAAATACATGAATATTAGGATTAAAAAGTGATGTTTTAGTTTAAATTTTCAAAGGCTATGTTCCCACCTAAAAGGTAAAGGTAGCTGACATGTATCCTTTCTTTAGTCACGTGGGAAGTAATTGGGGACTGGGTCAAACATGGATTAAAGGTGCGTGTAATGTAAATGGAGAACTTATGGATGTCGGCCACGAGGTTGTAGTAATGATATTAAAATGTTATGGGCTCGTGATTTTTGTTAATAGACCGAAAGTGTTCATTTTTTTTTAATGATAGTGACGGTTTGATAATATTAAAGATGATGAGAAGTTAACGAAATCATGAGGACGAATAAGTTAAAACACGATGATGATGATGATGATGTCAATTAGTTATGATAATGATTATGATCGAGAAATATGATAGAGGATGATGATTAGTTTATGATGATAATAATATGATAGATTAGGATTATGATATTGATGATGATGGATATGGTAATCAAGAAGGAGAAACAGAAAATACGATATGTATAGATTTAAGTGGTGGTTATTAACAGAAAAACAAAGGACAGCGTAATGGTTTGATGGTGTTTCGGGTTAGTGAGAGGTCTCGAGTTCGAGCCCGGGCATAGGAAGTTATTACTTTTTAGGGCTACTTCCTTGAGGTAGTTATTTCTCTATTTATTATTTTTATTATTATTATTAACATAGTTTACATTATTATCATTTATATAGGTATTATAAATATTATAAGTATTATTATTACTATCATAGTTATTATTATTATTAGTATTAATATGATTTTAAGACTATTATTATTATTATTATTATTATTATTATTATTATTATTATTATTATTATTATTATTATTATTAACATTAGTATTAGTATTATCATTAAGAAATAATATAAGGATTATCAATATTATTATTAACTTATAACATTTTTACTTATTTTTACTAATATTATCATTATTATTAGTATTATAAATATTTTCATTATTATTAACATTATTATTATCATGGTTATTATTGCTATTAAAAATATTTACTATTATTATTACTATTATTAAAAGATAATACAACTTTTTATTTAATATTATTAATTTATCAAATAACTATTAAAACTATACTCAATACATATAACTTAACAATATTAATATTTTTATATATAAAACGATTATATTTAATTATTTAAGGAAACCTATAAATTTTTGATATAAAATTCATATAACTAATTATATATATAAATTTGTCTGAATTCAATTATATGTGTTAATATACATAATTGAATATAGGTTCGTGAATCCGAGGCCAACCTTGCTTTGTTCAGTATCGTCGTATGAATATTTTTACTACAAAATATTGTAGAGTGAGTTTCATTTGCCTTTTTACCCTTTATATTTTTGGGCTGAGAATACATGCGCAATTTTTATAAATGTTTTACGAAATAGACACAAGTAATTGAAACTACATTATATGGGTGAATAATCGAAGCCGAATATGCCCCTTTTGCTTGGTAACCTAAGAATTAGTAAACCGATCTACTAATTGACGCAAATCCTAAAGATAGATCTATTGGGCCTAACAAACCCATCCATGGTTGCGGATGCTTTAGTACTTCGATGTTGTTTTATCATGTCCGAAGGATTTTCCGGAATGATAGGTGATAATGCTAAAAACGAACATATATTTCATAGCATTATTCCTCAAGAAAGACAAGCTTTTAGTTGCAATTGTTCTATTTACAAGTGATATTCGTTTAAATAATAAAAGGTGAAGACAAAAGACAGATTCGACGAATTGAAGACGCAAACGACCAAAAAGCTCAAAAGAACAAAAGACAATCAAAAAGGTTCCAATTATTGATAAGAAACGTCTCGAAATCACAAGAGTACAAGATTCAAAACGCAAAGTACAAGATATTAAATTGTACGCGAGGACGTTCGAAAAACCGGAACCGGGACCAGAGTCAACTCTTAACGCTCGACGCAACGAACTAAAAATTACAAGTTAACTATATATATAAATATAATATAATATATAATTAATTATATTAATTATATATATATTATATATATATATATATTTAAAACCGTCGGCAGCAGGAAACTCCAAGGGTGTAAACTGAAAATACCTCTCCGCGACTCGCGGAGTTTGAAGGCCATTTTGCCGCGAGTCGCGGAGCCCCAAAATTCACTTCTGGCTATAAAGCCAACCGAATTCTGATCGAATTTTACATCATATTTTCATCTCTCTCTCAATATATACGAGTAATATATATTTATATTTATAATTTATATTTTAATTTTAATTATAATTCTAATAATAAGGGTATGTTAGCGAATGTTGTAAGGGTGTAAGTCGAAATTCTGTCCGTGTAACGCTACGCTATTTTTAATCATTGTAAGTTATGTTCAACCTTTTTATATTAATGTCTCGTAGCTAAGTTATTATTATGCTTATTTAAAACGAAGTAATCATGATGTTGGGCTAATTACTAAAATTGGGTAATTGGGCTTTGTACCATAATTGGGGTTTGGATAAAAGAACGACACTTGTGGAAACTAGGCTATGGGCTATTAATGGGCTTTATATTTGTTTAACTAAATGAAAGTTTGTTAATGTTAATATAAATATTTACAATTGGGCGTCCCTATAAATTACCATATACACTCGATCGGACACGATGGGCGGGGTATTTATATGTACGAATAATCGTTCATTTAACCGGACACGGGAATGGATTAATAGCCACTAGAATAATTAAAACAGGGGTGAAATTACATTCAAGGGTAATTGGTGTAATTGTAAACAAAGTATTAAAACCTTGTTACAATTCGAATCCCCAATTAGTTGGAATATTTATCTTCGGGTATAATAATAATTTGACAAGGACACTTGCAATTTATATTTATGACTGATGGACTGTTATGGACAAAAACCAGACGGACATATTGAATAATCCAGGACAAAGGACAATTAACCCATGGGCATAAAACTAAAACCAACACGTCAAACATCATGATTACGGAAGTTTAAATAAGCATAATTCTTTTATATCATATTTTATTTCCTTTATTTTATATTTAATTGCACTTCTAATTATCGCACTTTTATTTATTGTTATTTCATTTTATCGCACTTTTAATTATCGTACTTTTTAATTATCGCAATTTAATTTTTATCGCATTTTTATTATTCGCAATTTCATTATCGTTATTTACTTTACGCTTTAATTTAAAGTCTTGTATTTATTTAATATTTTACATTAGGTTTTAACTGCGACTAAAGTTTTAAAATCGACAAACCGGTCATTAAACGGTAAAAACCCCCCTTTATAATAATAATATTACTTATATATATATTTGTATTTTTATAAAAGTAAACTAATATAGCGTTGAGCTTTGCTTAAAGATCTCCCTGTGGAACGAACCGGACTTACTAAAAACTACACTACTGTACGATTAGGTACACTGCCTATAAGTGTTGTAGCAAGGTTTAAGTATATCCATTCTATAAATAAATAAATATCTTGTGTAAAATTGTATCGTATTTAATAGTATTTTCTGCTAAAATTTAATAGTATTTTATACCCCTCTGCTACCACATCAAGTATTTTTGGCGCCGCTGCCGGGGAATTACTCTTAAAAGCCGGAAGCGCAACGCTAATAAAAAAAAAAAGATTTTTATTTACTTTTATTAAAAGTCGTTTTTGTAAAAATTACGTTTTAATCATTCAAAAATATAAAAAGAAAAACAAAAATATAAGTATTTTTAGGATTTTGTTAAATATTTAAGTTTTATAAGTTTCTTTATCTTTATTTTAATTTATAAAAATATAAATTTTATTAAAAATCGTTTATTTAAATTAAAAACAGAAAACAGAAAATAATAAAAAAAAAAAAAAAAAGAAAAACGCGTAAAAAAGTGAAAGCTGTCAGCAGAATTCCTGAACTCCGCGACTCGCGGGGTTTTCCTCTTTATTTGCCGCGACTCGCGGAGGGCTTCTGACACACGGACAAAACCCTAAAATTGCATTAATTACGGAGTTTTAATTTATTATTATTATTATTTACCTTAATTATTATTATTATTATTATTAATTTTAGTTTTTTTTACTTTTTACTTTATATTTATGTATTTAGTTTTAATAAGTTTTTATTAAATTGTAAAATTAATAGTTTAGTAAAATAAATAATATAAAAATAATATTTTTATAAAAATTGTACTTTTTACAACTTTTTGTATATTTTCATATTTTGTACCTTTTTAATCGTTGTAGCGTAATATTTATATTTTTAGCTCATATTTAATTTTAAACTTAGTTTTTGCTATAGTTATTTTTACTCCTAGATTTTTAGGCTTTGCCGTAGAATTCCTTAAGTACTTTTTCTTTAGATTAAGATTTAGGTGCTTTAGAATTTTGCGATGCCTTTTTAAGTTTTAGTTTCTTTTTAAGTTATTTCCATTTGGGATTTAGTTTCTCCTGTAAGCTTTAATATTTTTAGACCGTTTACTATGTATCAATTATCATTCCAATTAGTAATTTCAATTTGCGATTATAATTTTAAGTTAGTTGTAGTAATAAGGTTAAATTAGTTGAGTATTTTTAAGTTTTGATAAGTTTCTTTTATTTTTCCGTCACCTTTTATTTTTCAACCATTTTTTCTTTTTCGACATTTTTCGACGCGCAATCTTTTTCTCTCTTATTTCTCGCCATTCTAGTTTTTAGGACTTAGAATTTTATTCTACTTCTTATCTAAATTTCTAAAAATTACGAAAATTTATTTTGAGTGGTTAAATTGATAGACATCAAAATTTTCTGGTTCGTAGTAATAGTTGGATTTGTACGTGGACCGGGTTATTGGAGCCAAACAGTCCTCAATTATATTGAGACCAAACGAATCCTGCCCCTCTGCTGCATCTTTTGGCTATTCGAAACGTGGGCAAAATCAGAAAAGTCTATTGATTGGATAACTTATTATAATTTTTCTTTCCTTTTTAAAAACTAATAGGATATTCTGTGAATGCACCGAGCAAGACGTTCACCACCTTTTGTACGTTCACCACCTGTAACTCGATCAAGACATCGTTTAACAAATATAACCGCCGTTGATTTTTCTTTAGAATCGTCATCCAGTCGACCAAGTACTTCAGTTCAAATTTCCGATAATCCATTTTTTGAACCCGACCTCACAATTGAGAATCCAGAAAATATTCAGGAACGGTTCATAGATCCTGAACCATTAAACTTTCCTCCGGAACCACCAATCATTCAAACAGAGATTGTTGAGGAACGAACCATTAAATCAGAATCATCTAGTGATACCGATTCAACAAATTCAATTATGGAGAATCTGGAACCTTTAAGTATGGAAGACCGAATGAGAGCTAAACGCACTGGCCAAGGTCACGCAATTACTCATCCAGACATTAATGCGCCAGATTATGAAATCAAAGGACAAATTCTACACATGGTAACTAATCAATGCCAATTTAGTGGTGCGCCGAAGGAAGATCCAAATGAACATCTACGTACCTTTAATAGGATCTGCACACTATTTAAAATCCGAGAAGTGGAGGATGAACAGATATATCTCATGTTATTTCCCTGGACTTTAAAGGGAGAAGCCAAAGATTGGTTGGAATCGTTACCTGAAGGGGCGATCGATACATGGGATGTTTTAGTTGACAAATTTCTTAAACAATTTTTTCCTGCATCTAAAGCCGTAAGACTTCAAGCAGAAATTGTTACGTTCACACAGAAACCAAATGAAACTCTATATGAGGCGTGGACAAGATATGGAAAGTTGTTAAGAGGATGTCCGCAACATGGTTTAGACACCTGTCAAATAGTACAAATATTCTACCGAGGATGCGACATCACTACAAGAAAAGACATAGATATAGCAGCTGGTGGTTCTATTATGAAGAAAACCGAAACTGATGCTTACAAAATTATTGATAATACTGCTTCCCACTCACATGAGTGGCACCAAGAAAAAGATATCATTAGATCATCTAAAGCAGCTAGAGCCGATTCTAGCCATGACTTAGATTCCATTTCCGCAAAGATAGATGCTTTCGAGAGACGAATGGAAAAGATGACTAAGGATATTCATGCTATACGAATTAGTTGTGAGCAGTGTGGAGGACCACATTTGACAAAAGATTGTCTCAGTATTGAATTAACAATGGAACAAAGAGAGAATATTTCATACATAAACCAAAGGCCTGGAAATAATTATCAGAATAATTATCAACCGCCAAGACCGATTTACAATCAAAACCAGAATTATAACCGAAATATTCCATACAATAACCAACAAGGTCCTAGCAATCAACAAGTATCCAATAATACTTACAATCAGCAAAGACCGAATTTTCAAAACAAACCACCACAACAAGCCGATGATAAAAAGCCGAATTTAGAAGATATGATGACGAAGCTAGTTGAAACTCAAACGCAGTTTTTCACATCTCAAAAACAAACCAATGAACAAAATGCTCAAGCATTTAGAAATCAACAAGCTTCTATTCAAAATCTGGAACAAGAAGTAAGTAACCTAGCAAGGTTAATAGGTGAAAGAAAACCGGGAAGTTTACCTAGTGATACGAATGCTAACCCCCGGAATGAAACGGCTAAAGCTATTACCACAAGAAGTGGTACAACACTTAAACCACCTGAAATACCTGTAACTTCTGATGAAACTATTCCTACTCCACAAGAACCACAACCTGATCAGGATAAGGAAAAAGAACCGGTAGTTGAAAAGGTTAATAAAGATAACACAGTTAAGGATAAACCTTATGTTAAACCATACCAACCACCACTTCCTTACCCGAGTAAAATGAAGAAAGAAAAACTTGAAGCCGAGCAATCCAAATTCTTGGATATGTTTAAACAGATAAATGTAAATCTTCCTTTCATTGATGTGATTTCAGGAATGCCAAGGTATGCTAAATTCTTGAAAGATCTAATCACGAATAGAAAGAAAATGGAAGAACTCTCGGCTGTTACTATGAATGCTAATTGTTCAGCAGTGCTGTTGAATAAGATACCAGAAAAACTATCTGATCCAGGAAGTTTCACAATTCCATGTTTTCTGGGTAGTCTTAGTTCAATAGAAGCATTGGCAGACTTAGGTGCTAGTATAAATCTAATGCCGTATTCACTATACGCTAAACTAGACCTTGGAGAATTAAAACCAACAAGAATAAGCATACAACTAGCCGATAGATCAATAAAATATCCTAGAGGGATAATGGAGAACATGCTAGTTAAAGTTGGTACTTTAGTATTTCCAGTAGATTTTGTTGTTTTAGACATGGAAGAAGATTCTCAAGTTCCTCTCATATTAGGAAGACCATTCTTAAACACGGCTAAAGCAATGATAGACGTGTTCGGTAAGAAACTGACCCTAAGTATAGAGGATGAGAGTGTTACCTTTTCAGTTGATAGAGCAATGCAACAACCACAATCTGCAGATGATACATGTTATTATATTCAAACTATAGATGCACATGCAGAATTATTAGAAGAATTTCCAGAATTACAAGGAACAGGAGAATGTTCTTTAGGAGAAGGTAATGAACCAATTAATGAAGCCGAAATGTTAGCTACACTTATAGCTAATGGATATGAACCAACAACAGAAGAAATTCAAATGCTAAAAGAAGAAGACAGATATCGATACAAATCATCGATAGAAGAACCTCCGAAATTAGAGTTAAAGCCACTTCCAAACCATTTGGAATACGCTTATTTACATGGTGAATCCGAATTACCTGTAATAATATCGTCTTCTCTTACTGAAAATGAGAAATCACAGCTCATTTCTGTGTTGAAAGCTCATAAACCAGCCATTGCATGGAAGATTCATGATATTAAAGGAATAAGTCCTTCGTATTGCACACATAAAATCCTTATGGAAGAAGGTCATAAAACGTATGTGCAACGCCAACGAAGACTAAATCCTAATATGCAAGATGTAGTTAAGAAAGAGATTATTAAACTGCTAGATGCAGGTTTGATATATCCAATTTCTGATAGTCCATGGGTAAGCCCAGTTCAATGCGTGCCTAAGAAGGGTGGCATGACTGTCATCACAAATGAGAAAAATGAGCTTATTCCTACTAGGACTGTAACAGGATGGCGTGTATGTATTGATTATAGAAAATTAAATGACGCCACCAGAAAAGATCACTTTCCCTTACCTTTCATAGATCAAATGTTGGAAAGATTAGCCGGAAATAGTTACTATTGTTTTCTAGATGGATTTTCCGGATATTTTCAAATTCCAATAGCACCCGAAGACCAAGAGAAAACCACATTCACGTGCCCTTATGGTACTTTTGCTTACAAACGCATGCCATTTGGACTTTGTAACGCCCCTGCAACCTTTCAAAGGTGCATGATGGCGATTTTTCACGACATGATAGAAGAATGCATGGAAGTATTCATGGATGACTTTTCAGTCTTCGGTGATACATTTAAATCATGTCTAGTTAATCTGGAACGAATGCTAATTAGATGCGAAAAATCAAATCTAGTACTTAATTGGGAAAAATGCCATTTCATGGTTAAAGAAGGCATCGTTCTTGGACATAAAATTTCAAAAGAAGGAATCGAAGTGGATAGAGCTAAAGTAGATGTAATTGCTAAACTTCCACATCCCACCAATGTTAGAGGAGTTAGGAGTTTTCTAGGGCATGCCGGTTTTTACCGACGTTTCATAAAAGATTTTTCTAAAATTGCCACTCCTATGAATAAACTCCTAGAAAAGGATGCGCCATTCATCTTTTCAGATGAGTGTATCAAATCTTTTAATATTCTTAAAGAAAAACTCACTAATGCGCCGATCATGATAACACCAAATTGGAATCTACCATTTGAACTAATGTGCGATGCAAGTGATTTTGCAATGGGAGCCGTTTTAGGACAAAGGATTGAAAAACGATTTCAACCTATATATTATGCTAGTAAGACGTTACAAGGAGCACAAACGAACTATACAACTACTGAAAAAGAACTCCTTGCTATTGTCTTTGCTTTTGACAAATTTCGATCATATCTCGTTCTAGCAAAAACGGTGGTCTATACCGACCATTCTGCTCTTAGATACCTATTTTCAAAACAAGATGCTAAACCAAGATTAATCCGTTGGATCTTACTCTTACAAGAGTTTGATATTGAAATCCGAGATAAAAAAGGAGCAGAAAATCTCGCCGCTGATCATCTTTCTCGTCTTGAAAATCCCGAATTAGAAGTTCTGAATGAATCAGCCATACAAGACAACTTTCCTGATGAATATCTATTGAAGATAGATTATAAAGAAATCCCATGGTTTGCAGACTATGCAAACTACTTAGTTTGTGGATTCCTTGAAAAAGGATTATCGTACCAAAGACGAAAGAAATTCTTCAGTGATATAAAACACTATTTCTGGGAAGATCCACATCTGTTTAAAAGTTGTCCCGATGGAATAATACGCCGATGTGTATTTGGAGATGAAGCTAGTAAAATTTTAAACCATTGTCACACAGGACCAACAGGAGGGCATTATGGGCCTCAACTAACAGCAAGAAAAGTTTATGAAGCTGGATTCTATTGGCCTACAATTTACAAAGACGCACACCTTCTTTGCAAATCCTGTGATGCATGTCAAAGAGCCGGAAAAATAAGTCAACGTGATGAAATGCCACAAAATGTCATCCAAGTATGTGAAGTATTTGACATTTGGGGTATTGACTTTATGGGTCCATTTCCAAAATCTCATAATAATCTATATATACTCGTAGCCATAGATTATGTATCTAAATGGGCGGAAGCACAAGCTCTCCCAACTAACGATGCACGAGTTGTAGTCAACTTTTTAAAACGTCTTTTTGCAAGGTTTGGAACACCGAAAGCTTTAATAAGTGATCGGGGTACTCATTTTTGTAATAATCAACTTGAAAAAGTTCTTAAAAGATATGGAGTAACTCATAAAATCTCCACCGCATATCATCCACAAACAAGTGGACAAGTTGAAAATACCAACCGAGCTTTAAAACGTATTCTAGAGAAAACCGTAGGATCAAATCCAAAGGAATGGTCCATTAAATTGGAGGATGCACTCTGGGCTTTTAGAACAGCCTACAAAACTCCAATTGGAACCACACCTTTTAGACTTGTTTATGGAAAAGCATGTCATCTTCCAGTAGAAATTGAACACAAAGCATTTTGGGCTTTGAAGACATGTAATCTTGATTTACATGAAGCCGGACGTCTACGATTAAGTCAACTAAACGAATTAGAAGAATTAAGACATGAAGCATACGAGAATTCGTTAATATATAAAGAAAGAACGAAGAAATGGCATGATAAAAGAATCAGAAGTTCAAAAGAATTTAAAGAAGGAGACAGAGTTCTTCTTTTCAATTCACGATTCAAGCTATTTCCTGGAAAATTGAAGTCAAGATGGTCTGGACCATTCATAGTCAAAAGATTTTTCCCATACGGAACGATAGAATTGATAAATTCAAATGGGATTGAATTTAAAGTTAATGGTCACAGAGTTAAACATTACATACATGGTCCGATGGAGGTCGACAACGAAGTTAATCACAATTTCGATGCCACAGCTAACTAAGTGTGAGGAGAATCAAGTCTTTAAAGGATAATATATATTTCTGTTAGAATTAGATTGTCTGTTTTCGTGTAGTTCTCGAAAATGGAACACGTATGGTCTTTCCCTAGCAGACCCTAAAGAACTAGTCTTCTCCCCCCATTCTGAATTTTTATTTTTTTTAGGTTTTTACAAAATGAAGACTGCCTGTGAACTAAACCATGGTCTAATGCTACACGCTTTGATCACTAAACGTAATAATGACATACTCCCGAGTGAAATAGTATCAGTAATCAGAGAAAGAATGGACGGAGTTAGAAAAGGATCCAGATGCGAAGATAATAAGTTACAATTTGGTAAAGGAAAATCAAAATCCGCAGCGAAAAGAAGAGCACGACACCTAGAAAGATGTCACAAATGCGGAAAATGGTCACATGGAGGTAAATGTTCAAATAATCAAACCTATTCAAATACAGAATTTGTTACTTTATGCAGAGACGGACCGTTCATGTGTTTAGAAGAAAAGACAATGAATGCTCGAGGTTACGCCTATGCAGCCATGGAAAACCAATTAAACCGACTATCTTATGAATATAATAGATCATATAACTAAGAAATCTATTTCACAGGTATGTCTGTACAGTTTTTATTTTTATTTTTATTTTTAACCTTTTGATAATAAACGCTAATTTGTTCGCTAAAAAGTATTAAATTGGTATTAAATAAAATTAGGTTTGGCGACCGAAATTATTGATATCCTTCAAAAATTTATTACATCACTGCGAAATTTAACGTTTATTCTTAAGGTATAAATATCTTTAATCAATCAACCCAAAATATTTCAAAAATTCGTCATGAGTTAAATTAGGTCTTGGAACCGAAATTACTTTACCGAAAAGAGGGGCGCATATTTTTGATAATATTTGATTGATTAAAGTGGGATAAAAAGACAAAAAGATTTTTAATTTTACCATATTTTTAAAATTAATATTTAAATCTTAAATTAATATTGTAAACTTTGTAAAAACAATATATTTAAAATTGTAAATATTAGAAAAATTAATATAAGTTTGGTGTGAATTTATAATATGAATTTTTAAATTAAGTTTGGTGTGAATTTTTAATTTTTAAAATATGAAATTTTAATTTTATGCATTTTAAATTTTAAGTTTGGTGTGAATTTTGAATTTTTAATATTAATTTTGAATTTTATATTTATGTTGTGTGAATTTAAAAACAAAAATTTACTTTATCTCAATAAGTTAAGAATATGATTTTTAAAATTCGTCGTAAGTTGAAGACTAGGTCTTTGAACCGAAATTGCTTTACCCGAGGGAGGGACGAGAACTTTTATTATCATTATTTTTAATCTTATTGATTTAAAGTATGCCAAAAACATTAAAAAACCCAAAAATCTTAGCTTTTAAAAACAATCGCTACAAAAAGACAAATTTTAAAATTTTGTCGAAGGACGGACTAGGACATCAATCCGAAACGACCTCGTCCTAAATAACAAGGGAAACAAAATTTTAAAATTAATTTCTTAATTGTTTTATAAGTTAAAAAAAAAAAAAAAAAAAAAAAAAAAAAAAGGTAACTCCGCGACTCGCGGAGTTTTCAGTGAAAACCTCCGCGACTCGCGGAGGGACCGAAACACAGAAAAAAAAATAAAACAGCTGAATCGATCAGTGAACTCCCACCACCAAAAACACAGAAATTTTCTGCGAAAAAGCACCCGAAAACCCACGAAAATCACCCCCAAAAATCTCAATTTTTAACCGTTAATCACCAAATTTTTTGCTAAAATCATGTTGAGAAGGATGATATCTAAGAATTACTCAAGAAAACAGGTACAATTACACCCCAAATCACCTTTAAATCCGAATTTTAGTGTGTTCTTGAGCATATTTTCATAATTTGAATTTTGTTAATTTTTAGTGTAATTAGTGTTAAATTGTTAGTATATTATGCATGTACAACCTAGATTGATGCTTGTTAACATGATTTGAAGCCAAAAACTTCAAAATCTTTAGAATCTAGGGTTTGTGTTCTTGAGCAAATTTGGGGCTTTTTGATATAAACAGGTTATGGCCGATTTTTGTCATGAATTATTGCTAAATTGAGTAGTGTAACATGTCTAGGTAGTTAAATGATCCAAACTTTGAGCCTAAACATGATTTTGAGAATTAAAGTGGACTTTTTCAAGTCCAAAATTCATGAACTTGATTTTTGAAAGATAATGCCATTTGAGACTTGTTTATTTGCTAGTAATGATTATTTTGACATGTTATTTGAGTTGAATGCTTATGAACTTGGCAAAAAAATTTTCGTATATGCTTATTTGAAAAAGTGTAGATTTGATAAAAATGTGAAAATAAGCTTAAGTTTGATGTAAATTGATAATGTCATTGTAATTATTTTGATTGATGATTTTGCTGACACTAATGCATATTTGGATGCACAAAATTTGTGTTTGATGTGTTTTGCAGAATGAAAGGGGTGAATCTTCATCCCAAGCCCGCCATGCTCCTGCTGAGAACTTGGAACAACAGGAGGTAGATAACTACTACAAGCAGGATGTACCTCATCCAGTCATGACCTTTTCAGATATGCACTTGGAACAGTTGCACCCGAACCTGCGATTTGACAGACTTTGGATAGATTATCCAAAATATCAACGGGGTTTGCATACTCTTCATTCCAAGGTTGTTGAGGTACCGAGGGTCATAGAATGGGGACCCTTGGAAGCTGTAGAATTGGCCGGGCCAATTAGGGAATTACTGGTACAGAGGTATGGTAATTCTTATTTTAATGACTGGATATGTTTATTCACCATACGCAGACCTGTATATAAAGTATGGTGTGAAGAGTTGTTATGTAGTATAGAGTTGAATGATCGGGTAGCTAGTTTAACCGATCGTTCTTTTATTAGATTTTTGTTAGGCGGTTCGATGCGCCACATGTCTTTACTGGACATGGCTCAGGCTTTACGTATATATACGCCTGAGGAGTTAGCGTCTGCCGATTGTAGAGGATTGATACTAAACGGTAGGAAAATAGATGAGAATTTTGATACACACGGTGTGTGGAGTCAAATGACAAGCCACCACCGTTTCAAAGGGGGAAACTACTCTTATTTGGATATAGATAGAGCCGAATTAAGAGTAATACATAGGTTTTTAGCTAATTCGATTACACAAAGGGGTAAAAACAAAGAAAAGGTAAATGAACAAGATTTGTTTTACCATATGTGTATTCGAGACCCACACAGCGCTGTAAGTATACCATATTGTGTGGGTTATTATTTATCAGCTATGGTTCGAGGGATGCGTCCACATAGCATAATAGGAGGTGGTATTTTTATTACTTTGATTGGTGAATATCTCGGTGTGGATATAAGTCGGGGGGGATTATTAGTAGAAGAGCCGGAACCCCGCGACACTATAGGTTTAAATGTATACCATGGTGCGAAAGTGTTGAAGCGGCGAAATAACGCCGCAGTACGATACAATGGTAGACATCCACAGGTAGAGAGAAACCAGGAACAAGGTAATGTAGGAGGGGGGAATGAGATGCAAGAAATGCATAGGTTTATAGCTTCTCAGGAATACGAAAATGCTAGACAGAGAGCATTTGAAGATTGGCAAGTTCATCAGAACCAGATCATAGCGCATTGCCAACATATAGGTAGAAACTATATTCCTACACCGAAGCCCGTCTTCCCTCCTTGGTCGATAGAGATGCAGCCACCATATCCTACGTATGACCCTGCCGAAGCATTCTATAGCACTTATGGTTATGCGTGGAACCCCTATTGGTACCAATATCATCCTTAGTTTACTTATTTTTTTTTTATTATTATGTAATTTGTAATTATTGATGTATTTAATATTTTTGTTAATATTGTAATCATTTTTATAATTATCTAACTTTTATTATTAGATTTTAATAATTTTTGAATGTGGGGTAATAAACCAAACTTCAAAAATATGTATATATGTTTGCAGTTTATCTTATGTAAACAACAGGGTAAAACAACGCATTTTCAAAGACTGGCATTAAGTTCAGCAAAAGCAAGTAATTTTGACGACAATGATGCAAAATATATGTGAAATAACAACAAGACGGAATGAACAAATGATGTGCACCATTTATCATTCAGCAAACAAACGCCAATATATTTGGAAACTTTGGTAAAAATTTACTCATTTTCACACAAATCACCCTCAATAATTTAAATTGTTACTGATTTCTTGCAAATGAGGGCATTGCAAGATCTTAAGTGTGGGAAGGGATTAAATTCTTTCGGATTTTAAAATTTTTATATTAAACACTTGGTTACCATTAAAAATACTAGTAAAGCAGTAGTTGTATTAGAATCTAGTGCTCTCTGATAAAAAAAGAACAGCCCTAGTCTTATATACTGACTACCCAATTCTAGTAAAATTTTTCAAAATTTTCAATTAAATGAATTCAAAATCATGTTTATACATATTTATGAACGATAAAACTAGGTTTTAACACCGAAATTATTGTTACCTCAAAAAGGACATAAATTGAGAAACAAACTAAAACGTCAAAATTCATTTAAAATGGAATAGAGGACGATAAAAAGAAAAATAAAAAGCCAAGTGTGGGAAAATTTACCAAGTTATTTTAAACATATGCCACATATATTTGTAACAAATAACTGAAAATACTTTTGCTTTGGACTAAACTAAACTGTTTTACCCGATGAAAGAAAAGAAGAGATGAATCTACACGATGAATCAATTCCATCATTAAAAGGAAGTAAAGTCTTCCGAAAAAGAAACGCGCTTCTTGATTTAGGTCATGAAGTTGTCGTCCAGACCAGCTGTAGGTTGACGAAAAATCTAGAAAAGTCATCACTAAAATCAGCAGGAAATCCACGGACCTCAGCATTAAACAGGGTCGCCAAGTGGTCAGATTTATCCTAACCATGAGAAGGATTTATCTCGTACAATGGGGAGGCACCGTGCAAATTAGCTGGATAAGACTAATGAATCAGATCCCCAGAAAGGATAATCTCCTTAAAGATTAAAAATCAGCTTTTAAGACTGATATTACTCAATCCTAGAGATTGACCTTAAAGATTGAGAATTCAAACTCATGGAATTCAATGATATCTAAACTCGAGCTTAAACGAGAAAATATTTTGATCAAAAATACAAACCGATTTGTTTTCTGAAAACCCTATTTTCAATGCGTTCATTACCATTGAACGTAGAATCCTAGGAATTCACCTGGAATTCATTAGGTCACCTGAACTAAATCGGGTGTCAACCGTAAGAACGGTGGTTGCATAGCATGGTCAAAGACAGGACCTTGTGCCAGACCGACAAATTATAAGGGTGAGCTTTACTATCACTCCTACCAAGGATAGTAATTGCGTCCGACACGTTATAGACCATAATCAAAAGCATGTCACGGGACATTGCCTTAACAGTTGCTTGTTCAACGCTTTCCTTTACAACCGGACGGTAGTTTGCCGAAAGGTAATATACGGAACAAGTAAACTGGACGTGTTGCTTTCCAAATACAAGGTTAGCAAGTGGGTGACACAAAACCGCAAGTTTTGAGCTAAAATTTTCAAATCTGAAACCCACCAAACCCACAAAAATATTTTGCAAACACCGGTAAAGGGTTATTCCGGAAAACTTATCTAGGGTAAAAACTAGATTTAATTTTCAAAAGATCAAATGTTTTTATAAAGATCCAATTGCCTTAATGGATCTAAATTTTTATAGTCATGTGGGACTGTAAACCATATCGTTACTACCATTGTTTATACCGCCGTATAGAAATCACTGATGTACAAAGTGTGAAGAATAAAGAAGTGATTCTAGTATTTCAAGACAATATTGCTTGAGGACAAGCAACGCTCAAGTGTGGGAATATTTGATAATGCTAAAAACGAACATATATTTCATAGCATTATTCCTCAAGAAAGACAAGCTTTTAGTTGCAATTGTTCTATTTACAAGTGATATTCGTTTAAATAATAAAAGGTGAAGACAAAAGACAGATTCGACGAATTGAAGACGCAAACGACCAAAAAGCTCAAAAGAACAAAAGACAATCAAAAAGGTTCCAATTATTGATAAGAAACGTCTCGAAATCACAAGAGTACAAGATTCAAAACGCAAAGTACAAGATATTAAATTGTACGCGAGGACGTTCGAAAAACCGGAACCGGGACCAGAGTCAACTCTTAACGCTCGACGCAACGAACTAAAAATTACAAGTTAACTATATATATAAATATAATATAATATATAATTAATTATATTAATTATATATATATTATATATATATATTTAAAACCGTCGGCAGCAGGAAACTCCAAGGGTGTAAACTGAAAATACCTCTCCGCGACTCGCGGAGTTTGAAGGCCATTTTGCCGCGAGTCGCGGAGCCCCAAAATTCACTTCTGGCTATAAAGCCAACCGAATTCTGATCGAATTTTACATCATATTTTCATCTCTCTCTCAATATATACGAGTAATATATATTTATATTTATAATTTATATTTTAATTTTAATTATAATTCTAATAATAAGGGTATGTTAGCGAATGTTGTAAGGGTGTAAGTCGAAATTCTGTCCGTGTAACGCTACGCTATTTTTAATCATTGTAAGTTATGTTCAACCTTTTTATATTAATGTCTCGTAGCTAAGTTATTATTATGCTTATTTAAAACGAAGTAATCATGATGTTGGGCTAATTACTAAAATTGGGTAATTGGGCTTTGTACCATAATTGGGGTTTGGATAAAAGAACGACACTTGTGGAAACTAGGCTATGGGCTATTAATGGGCTTTATATTTGTTTAACTAAATGAAAGTTTGTTAATGTTAATATAAAGATTTACAATTGGGCGTCCCTATAAATTACCATATACACTCGATCGGACACGATGGGCGGGGTATTTATATGTACGAATAATCGTTCATTTAACCGGACACGGGAATGGATTAATAGCCACTAGAATAATTAAAACAGGGGTGAAATTACATTCAAGGGTAATTGGTGTAATTGTAAACAAAGTATTAAAACCTTGTTACAATTCGAATCCCCAATTAGTTGGAATATTTATCTTCGGGTATAATAATAATTTGACAAGGACACTTGCAATTTATATTTATGACTGATGGACTGTTATGGACAAAAACCAGACGGACATATTGAATAATCCAGGACAAAGGACAATTAACCCATGGGCATAAAACTAAAACCAACACGTCAAACATCATGATTACGGAAGTTTAAATAAGCATAATTCTTTTATATCATATTTTATTTCCTTTATTTTATATTTAATTGCACTTCTAATTATCGCACTTTTATTTATTGTTATTTCATTTTATCGCACTTTTAATTATCGTACTTTTTAATTATCGCAATTTAATTTTTATCGCATTTTTATTATTCGCAATTTCATTATCGTTATTTACTTTACGCTTTAATTTAAAGTCTTGTATTTATTTAATATTTTACATTAGGTTTTAACTGCGACTAAAGTTTTAAAATCGACAAACCGGTCATTAAACGGTAAAAACCCCCCTTTATAATAATAATATTACTTATATATATATTTGTATTTTTATAAAAGTAAACTAATATAGCGTTGAGCTTTGCTTAAAGATCTCCCTGTGGAACGAACCGGACTTACTAAAAACTACACTACTGTACGATTAGGTACACTGCCTATAAGTGTTGTAGCAAGGTTTAAGTATATCCATTCTATAAATAAATAAATATCTTGTGTAAAATTGTATCGTATTTAATAGTTTTTCCTAGTAAAATAATAACTATTTTATATACTACCCCGCTGCACATCAATAGGGGATATTCTTATATGCATCTTGTTAATGTAGGTTACCAGGTGTTCACCATATGAATGATTTTTGTCTCTATGCATGGGACGTATATTTATGAGAACTGGAAATGAAATTCTTGTGGTCTATTAAAATGATGGAAATGATTATTTATGTTAAACTAATGAACTCACCAACCTTTTGGTTGACACTTTAAAGCATGTTTATTTTCAGGTATGAAAGAAATCTTCCGTTGTGCATTTGTTCATTTAAGAGATATTACTTGGAGTCATTCATGACATATTTTGAAATACGTTGCATTCGAGTCGTTGAGTTCATCAAGATTATTATTAAGTCAATTATAGTTGGATATATTATGAAATGGTATGCATGCCATCAACATTGATGTAATGAAAGTTTTTCTTTTAAAAACGAATGCAATGTTTGTAAAATGTATCATATAGAGGTCAAGTACCTCGCGATGTAACCAAATGTTATTGTATTCGTTCTTATGGATTAGGACGTGTCTTTACATGTAATAATAATAATTAACTTAACAATAATAACAATTAATAATGATAATAGTAATAATAATAATAATAGTAATAAAAATAATAATAATTATAATTATAATAAAAATAATAAATAGAGTAAAAATTACTACCTCAAAGAAGTAGTCCTTAAAAATGCCCAAGTCCGAGTTTGAACCCGCGATGTCCCGCTAACCCGTTAACACTCCTTAATCACTGATCCGTCTGTTTTATTTATGTTCTAATTAGTAAACTAACTTTCTTTTAACCAATTTTTCTGTATGTCAACTTCTTAAATAAAAACCCAATTCATCATCATCACTAATTGTGATCACCATCCTCATTATTATAATCATGATCACAACATCATCATCAAATATCATGTTTCATTACTTTATCATAATCAAAATCATATAATTATCATCTCCATTTAATCACGATCAGAGAACCATCATTTCTTAATCATCTTCATCATAAAATTATAACAACATCATCTTCATTAACATCAATTACACTCGCCATTAACATCATCATACCATTATCATAATCACGTATCATCCATTTATATGTTTTTCACTCGTTCACAGTTTCAAGAAAAAGGAACTAGAAAATCTTATTTAACCCCGTATGAATCAGTGGGTTTTATAAGGCCCAAAAAGAAGCCCAACATTCGGCAAGTCCAAGAACAAATGGAACCCACGACATAGCAGCAGCCCAAAAATCATTCGGCCCAAATTGATGCAGTTTAAAACCCGACTAATTCATTCAATCGACCTGATATCATTTTGAGTTTATTTGTTTTGTAACTGTCATACAGCTCGTCACTCTATATCATTCTTAACATCATGATCCCTAAAAAAAAAGTATATATATATATTGTGTATGTTTATAATGGATCGTGACTAGTTGTGGAGTCGTTACTTTATCATTTGTTCAAATCATAAATGTCTCTTTATTGTATATAAAAAAATTCACCTTTGTGATCCCACTAGTGTGTAAGTGGGTGGGTATCATGGTGGATGTCGGCCCTTCTATAATAATAAAAAAATCAACAGCAATCGTATTCTTTGATTTATCAAGTGGGTGAGATGGGGTTTTGGTATCACTGGATCAAGTATAAGGCAGCTGTTAAGCAGTAGGAAATAAATCACATGTTTGTAGTTCTATGGTGGTGATATGATCGAAGGACAACAGCAAAACAGTAGCAACGATACAAGTAAAAAAAACATTTTGTGGTTTATGTGACGGTTTGCAGGCTGTTTACATTAGCTATTAATAGTAACAGCTGCAATAGCAGTTAACGAGTAGTAGAAACAAGGATGGTTTGGTGGTACCTTGGACTGAAACAGAAATAAAAACTGCAGGTGTGAAGGTGACGGTTTACGATTGAAGAAGGGCGATTCATGGTGTAGGGTGGTGGGTATGGAGGTAACGAGATGGACAGATGGTGATGGTTTACAAGGTAGAGAGGGAGAGAGAAGAGAGATGGAGGGTGATCGAATATCATCAGGTTGGTTGATTGAAGTGATCGAACTGCAGCAAAATAAATGATGATGATCTGGGTTGGTTTATAATCTTAACATTAGCAATCAGAAGGGTGTTCTAACTTGATGGTTTGTGGCTGCGACATGAACCGAATATTATGACCAATTCGATTGATAGTTTGTTGGATAGAACCGAAAACAGAACTGCAGCAGTAGCTAATTGACGAGCAATTGTAGCAGTCTATAGATCGAGGTGGATGTGGTTATTGGTTGGCTCAAGTAACTCAAGAGGTGATGAATGGTTTCATAAATGAAACAGAAAACGAATGGAAGTAGTTAGTGATCGATGATGGGGTGGTTTTTGGCTTGGAGCTCGATCAAGCAAGAGAGCAAGATGATGGTAACGAATGATTGATTGTAGCAGACATGAAGATATCGATTATGGATGATAGTGGGATTGTGGAAGACAATGGATCACGAGCAGAGAGAAAAAAAAAAGATTGTGATATATCACCCTAAATTACGCGTACCATATCTGTCTTAATATTGATCAAGTTTTGTTTGGTGGTGATGATTTGATCGACAAGGTTAAACGAGTAGGTAGGAGAATCAGGGGAAAAAAATAAAGATGAAAAGGATGTAGATTGTAATGTGGTGAATATGATATGTCATATGCATATATAAGTGATATACATATATATCTTCTTGTACGTGTAAGGAAAAGGCAATGAGTACACTAATCATCAATTAGCCACAGTATTTCAATTAAACACAGTACATCACTTTAATAATTTCAATTATGGATCAAGTTAAAGCAAATGAGAATGGAATATATAATGAATGTATATAAACGTGTGAAATTAATAAGTTAGCAGCCTCATTCATGTTTCATCTTACCAACAGTTTCCACTGAGTGCTACATCGTACCCCGTGATAAATTTAGTGGCGGATAAAAGTCTTCGGATAAATTCCAAATAATTAAATTCCTTTATTTATTTAAGTCATTATGGTATAAAATTCGATCATTAATTTATTAAATAAAATCACATCAACTGTCCCACTCGATTCTGGGTAAAATATAAAAAGTGTTAAAATTTAATAACTAGATCCTTAATACATTTTTAGTAAGCCTAAAATTTATAGAACTCATTTTCGGATCTCCGTTTATTTTAAAATCATATAAGTTTGTTTAAATAACCATTTACTTTTTTTTTTGAATTACATTATATTTACATAAATATATATTAACTAACAATTTAATTATTAATTCAAATCATCAAATCATATAATACTTTATTTAATATTTCTAATTATTATTTATATACCTATATATATATACATATACATATATACATATACATATTTATTTACAATTAATTGTTCGTGAATCGTCGGAAGCGGTCGAAAGGTAATTGAATGTATGAAACAATTCAAAAATTTTGAGACTCAACCTAACAGACTTTTCTTATCGTGTCGAAATTATATAAAGATTAAGTTTAAATCTGATCGAAAATTTTCGGGTCGTCACATAAATAATACAAATTAATGAAAATAATTGTAATACGCCAAACATACATGTTTTCATTAATAACATCGTTTGGTTACATCCATCAACAACAAAAATCAAAAATTACAGATAACCTAATCTACTTGGGGATCAACCCCTGAATCTTCTCCATATCCAGCCCTAACTGGCTCCTAATCTCCTCCACAAAACGCACCTTAACCGCCTTCACTTCGGTGGCGGCCTCATCATATTTGTCATATGTGTCCAGATCCAAATTATTTACAACTGTGTCAGGTAACGGATCCGAAAGCATGACGTTTTCATTCATCACGGTGTATGTTTCAAGACGCCCCACGTCTTTTGCGGCGTCAAGAAGTTTGTTAAAGGGCCCCAAGACGTGAGGGGACGTAATGGCCTTGGTGAAGATGTGAGGAATCATAGAGCATAACTGTTGAAAATCATCCGTTGCCTTCTTATGGGCAAGAGTTAGTTCTTGAACCTGCGTAGTGGGAGCTCCTTGCTCGCCTTCTCCTCAGCCAACTCCTTTTGGTCCACCACTAAGTCGGCGAGGGCCTGTTTTTCCTTATCCATAATGGTGGTTAAGCTCTTAGCAGCCCGTTGTGCCTCCCTTAATGCCACCAGCTTTTCATGCTGCGCCTCCGCCACAGCCTTCTTGTGGCCCTCCATCTCATCCCTTAACATTTTGGCTTCGTCGCCAACCTCCTTCACCATTGCTTCTGCTTTGCGACAACGCTGCTCGGCGTTATTCAAGCGAACAATATCATCACGGGTCAGTGCTAGACCCTGATGAATATGTTGTATACGTGCTCGACACGCAGCGTTGTCCGGCATCTTCTTAAGCTCATCCACCAGAGCAGAGGGGCATATCCTTTTAAGGTACTCAAATTGTGAGTACGCGTCGCCATGAGACACGACCCATATGACATTAAGTTGAGAAAACGTCGGCTGTTTGCCAAACCCGGGAGAATGAGGAACCTCCCGGGAATCGTTGTGATGACTGGACTATTGATGGCTGGAACTGGTGCCAGAGCTTGACAACGTGACAACCTTTTCGGGTTGCTGCACGTGAGAGATGTCCTCAATGTTGATCACCGGAGGATTGGTGATGATGTAGCGTGAGGGTACGAAATAGTATTATTTTTAATACAAAATACTACAAAATATGACACAAGTTTTAATTATTTATAGAGTGGGATATACCTAAATCTTGCTACAACACTATAGGCAGTGTACCTAATCGTAGAGTAGTGTAGTTTTTAGTAAGTCCGGTTCGTTCCACAGGGAGCTGGTGATACTTACTATATTTTTAACAACTATATTTATACAAAATATATATAATTATATAAGTAGTAATATTATTATAAAAGGGGGGTTTTACCGTTTAATGACCGGTTTGTCGATTCTATATTTTAAGCGCAAAGATAAATGACGATAATTAAAGTGTGTAAAATAATGACAATAAATAAAATGACAGTAAATAAAATTGCGAGTAATAAAATGACAGTAAATAAAGATACGATGAGAAATATAATAAAAGAATTATGCTTATTTAAACTTCCGTAATCATGATGTTTGACGTGTTGATTTTAATTTATTACCATGGGTTAATTGTCCTTTGTCCTGGTTTATTTGATACGTCTATCTGGTTTTTGTCCATAATAGTCCATCGGTCATAAATATAAAGTGCGAGTATCCTCGTCAAATTACCCTTATACCCGAAGTCAAATATTCCAACTGATTAAGGATTTAAACTGTGACGCAGTTATCACTTCTGTCAACAATTACACCAGTTATCAATGTATGTAATCCACCCCTGTTTTAATTAGTTTATGAATATTAATTCATCCACTTGATCAGAATGAATAATCAATTACCCAACCCAATTGATTAATTAAATGATTATAACAGATTCCATATGAACGTCACTAAATAGGACAACCATAATCATTATTAATTATTAGGTTAATTAATTTGAAGATAGGTTCGACAGACTCCAATGAGTTGTCACTCAATTAGACAATACCCCCCATCTATTAATAGTCAATAATCCAATTTCCACAAGTGTCGGTCTTTTGCCCAAACCTTAATTATGGTCCAAAGTTCAATAACCCAATTTTAGTAATTAGCCCAACATCATGAGTACTTCATTTTAAATAAGCATAATAACGACTTAGCTACGAGACATTAATGTAAAAAGGTTGAACATAACTTACAATGATTAAAAATAGCGTAGCGTTACACGGACAGAATTTCGACTTACACACTCAAACGATCTCTATCATAAATCTTATTATTATCATAATTTAAAATTAAAATTAAGATTATTGTTATATCTGATTACATTAACATTATGATAGAGAATTATAAATATAGATATTGATATTTGATATAGAAAAGTAAGAAAAAGATAGAAAAAATGATCGAAAAAAAAGTCTCCTCAAATTGATCGTAAATCATCGCTTTTATAGCGAAATTAGAATTGAAATTTTCATTTACGACCCCTGAACTATGCTCAATTAACAACTTTTTATTATTTAATATTATTCTTATTATGAATTATTTAAATATTATATTTTATTCTTGTGCATAGTTGACTCGTAATTTTTACACCGTTGCGTCGAGCGCTGAAAGTTGGTTCATGCCTCGGTTCCGGATTTTCGAACGCCCTTTCGTACAATTTTATATCGTGTACTTTGCGTTTTGTAACTTGTACTCTTGTCATTTTTAGACGTTCTTCATCAATAATTTGAACCTTTTTGATTGTATCTTGTACTTTTGAGCTTTTTGGACCTTTGCGTCTTCAAATCTTCGTTTTCGCCTTTTGTCTTCGCACTTATTTAAAATAAACGAATATTACTCGAAAATGGAACAATTGCAACTAAAATCTTGTCTTTCTTGGGGGATTTTGCTATGAAATATATGTTCCTTTTTAGCCTTATCAATATCCCCACACTTGAGCGTTGCTTGTCCTCAAGCAATACAGTCTTGAAATAATATAATACATCACACGAATCACTTCTTTATTCTTCACACTTTGTACATCAGTGATTTTGATAGAGCGGTATAAACAATGATATTAACAATAAAACCATGGTTAAAGGTGGGTGTGTCATCCACAGTTGCCTTGGGTTTAGGTCAACGACACTTGCAATCAAATAGCCGATTTACTTTCGGTTTCCAAAGCAAAGTGCACATTTAAAAGGCGGTTTACAGTCCCACGTGACTATAAAAATGTAGATCCTTTAGGAAATTGGATCTTTATGAAAACATTTGATCTTTTAAAAATTCAAGCTAGATTTTACCCTAGACAAGTTTTCTGATTTGACCCACCATCGGTGTTGCAAAATATATTTGTGGATCAATATTTTGGCTAAAAACATTTAGGTTCGTGTAATCCACTGCTATCCCGGTATCGGAAAGCACACATCCAGTTTACTTGTTCCGTATATTACCTTTCGGTAAACTACCGTCCGGTTGTAAAGGAAAGCGATGAACAAGAAACTGTTAAGGCAATGTCCCGTGACATGCATTTGATTATGGTCTTTTAACGTGTCGGATGCTAGAACTATCCTTGGTAGGAGCGATAGTAAAGATCATCCTATGATTTTTCGGTCTGGCACAAGGTCCTGTCTCCGACCATGCTATGCAACCACCATTCTTACGGTTGACACCCGATTTGGCTCAGGTGACCTAATGAATTCCAGGTGAATTCCTAGGATTTTACGTTCAATGGTAATGAACGCATTGAAAATGGGTTTTTAGAAAACAAATCGGTTTGTATTTTTGATCAAAATATTTTCTCGTTCAAGCTCGAGTTTAGATATCATTGAATTCCATGAGTTTGAATTCTCAATCTTTAAGGTCAATCTCAAGGATTGAGTAATATCAGTCTTAAAAGCTGATTTTTAATCTTTAAGGAGATTATCCTTTCTGGGGATCTGATTCATTAGTCTTATCAAGCTAATTTGCACGGTGCCTCCCCATTGTACGAGATAAATCCTTCTCATGGTTAGGATAAATCTGACCACTTGGCGACCCTGTTTGATGCTGAGGTCCGTGGATTTCCTGCTGATTTTAGAGATGACTTTTCTAGATTTTTCGTCAACCTACAGCTGGTCTGGACGACAACTTCTTGACCTAAATCAAGAAGCGCGTGTCTTTTTCGGAAGACTTTACTTCCTTTTAATGATGGAATTGATTCATCGTGTAGATCCATCTTTCTTTCAAATATATTACAGTAAACCGGGTAAAACTGATTAGTATCATCCAAAACAAAAGTACCTGCAATAATCTTGTACAAAGATATGTGATAGATAGTTTTTAATTGAATAACTTGGTACATTCTCCCCACACTTAGTTTCTTTCTTTGCCTTTTTATACTCCTTTATTCCATTTTAAATGAATTCAAGCATTTTAGGTTGTTTCTCAATTTATGTCCTTTCCGATGTAACGATAATTTCGGTATTATCACCTAGTTTTCACCGTTCATAAATATGTATAAACATGATTTTGACTTCATTTAATTGAAAATTTTTCAAATTTTCACAAAATTTGGCAAATAAACCAAGTATAAACCTGAGAGAATTTATAACCCTTCCCCACACTTAAGATCATGCAATGCCCTCATTTGCATGAAATCAGACTATAATTTAAATTCATGAGGGTGATTAGCGTAGAAAAGTGATTAAAAATACCGAGTTTGTAATTACAAAGCTCGTCGAATGATAGATGGCGCCTCATCGTTCATTCCTTCATTTGTTATATCATATTTGTTGTTTTGCGTCTTGTCGTCAAAATTAGTACCTTTTGCTGAACTTTAATGACAGTCTTTGAAAGTGCGTTGTTTTACCCTGTTTTGTACATAAGATAAAATACAAACATATATATATATATATATATATATATATATATATATATATATATATATATATTTGAAGTTTGGTTTATAACCCCACTTTTCAAAAATTTATAAAGTATAATATTTTTGGCATACTTTAAATCAATAAAATTAAAAATAATGATAACAAAATTTGTCGCCCCGCCCTCGGGTAAAGTAATTTCGGCTTAATGACCTAGTCTTCAACTCACGACGAATTTTAGAAATCATTTTTTTCAACTTAATGAATTAAAGTAAATTTTGTTTTTAAAATTCACACAAAACTTAAATTAAAAAAAAACATATTAATTTTATATAAAACCTACAAAACAAAAATTCAGAATGGAGGGAGAAAACTAGTTCTTTAGTGTCTGCTAGTGGAAAAGACCACTCGGATTCCATTCTCGGAACTACACGAGAACAGAACAACTAACTCTAGATAGCATTTTCTTTTTAGAACACTTGAATCTCCCCACACTTAGGTAGCTGTGGTGTCAAAATTGTGATTAACTTCATCGTCAATTTCTCTTGGTCCATAATCAACTTGCATATCTGTGACTTTCTCTTTAAGCCATTGGTCGGATTCCTGTGTAATATCCACAATTTCAACTAGCTTCACCTTTTCTTTAGGCGATAGATTGGATACTAACCGGTTACATAACTTAAAGTTCCCCTTGGTTATAGCATCGCGAATCCGTTTAATAAGTTTCTTCATTGAACTATTAATAACGGGGTAATTTAATTTCTTATCAACAACGGGGTTCTTTGTTATCATGTCATCATTAGGTGTTACTTCATTTTCCCCACACTTAGGCGTTTTATTATTGTTAAGCACTACCGTTGGAGTTGGTAAAACAACATGGTTCTTACCAATCGTTTTTGCTGGTTCAACGGTTTTGGGTGGTGGAGATTTAGACTTTCGAATCATAAAGGTGATCGATTTGTCACCACTACTAAGTGTCATTCTACCGTTTCTTACATCAAAGAACGCCCCGGTGGACGCTAAGAATGGTCGACCTAAAATTAGAGGAATGTTTGGGTCCTCTTCTATGTCAATGACAATGAATTCGACTAGAAAGGTTAAATTACCTACTTGAATGGGTAGGTTGTCAGCAATTCCAACTGGGTGCTTAATGGTTTGATCAAAGAGTCGAACACTCATATCCGTTGGACTTAACTCACCTACTCCTAATCTCTTATATAATGAAAGAGACATAACACTCACACTTGCACCTAAATCTGCTAGTGCATTATACATGACACAATCACTAAGTAGACAAGGAACAATAAATTCACCCGGATCACCTACCCTAGGTGGAGGTTTTGGTGGAACTGTATTCACCGGGTTTACTTCTACGGCTTTTGTTTCTTGTACTTTCTTATTCTTTTTCTTCTTCTTCTTTCCAGAAGTATCACAATCTTTATTACTTATTACTTGCTCATACTCAACTCCTTTTCTTGGAAACGGGATGGGTGGTTTGTATGGTGTCACCACTGGCTTTACATACTCGGGTGGTGGTGGTGGTGGTGTAACTTCTTCATTGTTACTCACATCTAAAACCTTCCCATCTTCTGGTGCTGGTTTTTCAGAATTCGTTGACACCATATTAACATTCTCATTCCGAGGGTTTACTTCAGTATTACTCGGTAGCTTTCCTTGTTCCCTTTCACTCATCATGCTAGCAAGAGTACCTACGTGTTTTTCTAGATTCAAAATGGAAGCTTGTTGAGTTCTTAATGACTGATCAAACCTCTCATTCGTTTGGGTTTGAGATGTAATAAATTGTGTTTGAGATTCAACTAGCTTTGCCATCATTTCTTCTAGATTTGGCTTTTTCTCTTCGGGTTGTTGTGGTGGTTTATATAAGCTAGGTCTTTGTTGATTGAAAGTGTTGTTTTGAGTCGGTTGGTTATTCGGACCTTGTTGGTTGTACCAGTTATTTTCGGGTCCTTTTGGATTGTAAAGAATGTTTTGATTTCGATTGAAGTTTAGCTTTGGCGGTTGATAATTATTTTGATAATTATTTCCAGGCCTTTGGTTCATATAGGAAACATTCTCTCGTTGTTCCAATGTTGGTTCAATGTGACAATCTTTCAATAAGTGTGGTCCACCGCATAGCTCACAACTGATTCGTATTGCGTGAATATCTTTATTCATCTTTTCCATTCGTCTTTCGAAAGCATCTATTTTTGCGGAAACGGAATCAAAGTCATGGCTAGAATCAGCTCTAGCCGCTTTAGATGATCGAAAGATATCTTTTTCTTAGTGCCACTCATGTGAGTGGGATGCTGTGTTATCAATAATTTTGTAAGCTTCAGTTGCGGTTTTCTTCATAATTGAACCACCAGCTGTTATGTCGATGTCTTTCCGTGTAGCAACGTTGACACCTTGGTAGAATATTTGTACTATTTGATAAGTGTCTAAACCGTGTTGAGGACATCCTCTCAACATCCTTCCGAATCTTGTCCACGCCTCATATAATGTTTCATTTGGCTTTTGTGTGAACGTAACAATTTCTCCTTGAAGTCTCACGGCTTTAGATGCCGGAAAGAATTGTTTAAGAAATTTTTCAACTAAAACATCCCATGTATCAATCGCCCCTTCAGGTAACGATTCTAACCAATCTTTGGCTTCTCCCTTTAAAGTCCAGGGAAACAACATGAGATAGATTTGTTCGTCTTCTACTTCTCGGATTTTGAATAGTGTACAGATCCTATTAAAGGTACGAAGATGTTCGTTGGGATCTTCTTTTGGCGTACCACTATATTGGCACTGATTAGTTACCATGTGTAGGATTTGTCCTTTAATTTCATAATCTGGAGCATTAACTTCTGGTTTAATAATGGCGTGACCTTGGCCAGTGCGCTTAGCTCTCATTCGTTCTTCCATACTTAGAGGTTCTAGATTTTCCATGATTGGATTTGTTGTATCCGAATCACTAGAGGATTCTGATTTAACGGTTTGGGGTTCAGGATCTTGGAATTGTCCTTGAATATCTTCCGGGTTCTTAGTTGTGAAATCGGGTTCAAAAGATGGATTATCGGAAATTTGATTTGGAGTACTTGGTCGACTAGATGACGATTCTAAAGAAAAATCAACGGCGGCGATATTTGTTAAACGATGTCTTGATCGAGTTACAGGTGGTGAACGTATGACCGGCGGTGAACGTCTTGCTCGGTGCATTCACTGAATATCCTATTAGTTTTTAAAAAGGAAAGAAAAATTATATAAGTTATCCAATCAATAGACTTTTCTGATTTTGCCCACGTTTCGAATAGCCAAAAGATGCAGCAGAGGGGCAGGATTCGTTTGGTCTCAATATAATTGAGTACTGTTTGGCTCCAATAACCCGGTCCACGTACAAATCCAACTATTACTACGAACCAGAAAATTTTGATGTCTATCAATTTAACCACTTAAAATAAATTTTCGTAATTTTAAGAAATTTAGAGAAGAAGTAGAAAAAAAAATCTAAGTCCTAAAAACTAGAATGGCGAGAAATAAGAGAGAAAAAGAGTGCGCGTCGAAAAGTGTCGAAAAATGAAAAAGACGAAGAGTGGTTTGTAAACACGCGGTTAATCCAACCTTATAACGATCACTATCTTAAAATTAAAGCTACAAATGGAGATCACTAATTGGAATTGTAATTGATACATAGGTAAACGCGTCGAAAAATAAAAATAAGAAAATAGCGCGAAAAATGGCGTCGCAAAATTCTAAAGCACCTAAAACTTAGTCTAAGGAATAAGTACTTAAGAGATTTTACGGCAAAGCCTAAAAATCTAAAAATGAAAATAACTATGGCAAAACTAAACTTAATACTAAAAGTTGTGACTGAGTCTAAAAATCTAAAGGTAATAAAACTTAAAATAATTTTTTTTTTTTTACGTTTTTTTTTTACGTTTTTTTTTTTTTTTTTACGTTTTTTTTTTTTTTTTACGTTTTTGTTTTTTTTTTTTTTTTGCGTTTTTTTTTTTTTTACGTTTTTTATTTTTATTTTTTACGTTTTTTTTTTTTATATTTTTGCAAATATAAATTAAAAATATAGCGTTTTAGTGCTCCCCGGCAGCGGCGCCAAAAACTTGATGATGTAGCGTGAGGGTACGAAATAGTATTATTTTTAATACAAAATACTACAAAATATGACACAAGTTTTAATTATTTATAGAGTGGGATATACCTAAATCTTGCTACAACACTATAGGCAGTGTACCTAATCGTAGAGTAGTGTAGTTTTTAGTAAGTCCGGTTCGTTCCACAGGGAGCTGGTGATACTTACTATATTTTTAACAACTATATTTATACAAAATATATATAATTATATAAGTAGTAATATTATTATAAAAGGGGGGTTTTACCGTTTAATGACCAGTTTGTCGATTCTATATTTTAAGCGCAAAGATAAATGACGATAATTAAAGTGCGTAAAATAATGACAATAAATAAAATGACAGTAAATAAAATTGCGAGTAATAAAATGACAGTAAATAAAGATACGATGAGAAATATAATAAAAGAATTATGCTTATTTAAACTTCCGTAATCATGATGTTTGACGTGTTGATTTTAATTTATTACCATGGGTTAATTGTCCTTTGTCCTGGTTTATTTGATACGTCTATCTGGTTTTTGTCCATAATAGTCCATCGGTCATAAATATAAAGTGCGAGTATCCTCGTCAAATTACCCTTATACCCGAAGTCAAATATTCCAACTGATTAAGGATTTAAACTGTGACGCAGTTATCACTTCTGTCAACAATTACACCAGTTATCAATGTATGTAATCCACCCCTGTTTTAATTAGTTTATGAATATTAATTCATCCACTTGATCAGAATGAATAATCAATTACCCAACCCAATTGATTAATTAAATGATTATAACAGATTCCATATGAACGTCACTAAATAGGATAACCATAATCATTATTAATTATTAGGTTAATTAATTTGAAGATAGGTTCGACAGACTCCAATGAGTTGTCACTCAATTAGACAATACCCCCCATCTATTAATAGTCAATAATCCAATTTCCACAAGTGTCGGTCTTTTGCCCAAACCTTAATTATGGTCCAAAGTTCAATAACCCAATTTTAGTAATTAGCCCAACATCATGAGTACTTCATTTTAAATAAGCATAATAACGACTTAGCTACGAGACATTAATGTAAAAAGGTTGAACATAACTTACAATGATTAAAAATAGCGTAGCGTTACACGGACAGAATTTCGACTTACACACTCAAACGATCTCTATCATAAATCTTATTATTATCATAATTTAAAATTAAAATTAAGATTATTGTTATATCTGATTACATTAACATTATGATAGAGAATTATAAATATAGATATTGATATTTGATATAGAAAAGTAAGAAAAAGATAGAAAAAATGATCGAAAAAAAAGTCTCCTCAAATTGATCGTAAATCATCGCTTTTATAGCGAAATTAGAATTGAAATTTTCATTTACGACCCCTGAACTATGCTCAATTAACAACTTTTTATTATTTAATATTATTCTTATTATGAATTATTTAAATATTATATTTTATTCTTGTGCATAGTTGACTCGTAATTTTTACACCGTTGCGTCGAGCGCTGAAAGTTGGTTCATGCCTCGGTTCCGGATTTTCGAACGCCCTTTCGTACAATTTTATATCGTGTACTTTGCATTTTGTAACTTGTACTCTTGTCATTTTTAGACGTTCTTCATCAATAATTTGAACCTTTTTGATTGTATCTTGTACTTTTGAGCTTTTTGGACCTTTGCGTCTTCAAATCTTCGTTTTCGTCTTTTGTCTTCGCACTTATTTAAAATAAACGAATATTACTCGAAAATGGAACAATTGCAACTAAAATCTTGTCTTTCTTGGGGGATTTTGCTATGAAATATATGTTCCTTTTTAGCCTTATCAATTGGTCTGACCCCCTGAAACAATAACTTTTATTAGCGGACCTTGGTGAAGTGTTAACGTTATTATCAGGATTGAAATAATACCCACCCTGACTGGGTTCGTGTTGGAAACTATCCAAATTCCTCTCGGCAATTTCCCTAGCGCTTTTCGGTATTTTGTTGCCACCAGGGGTCACCAGAAACGTGGCAGTGCTGTAGCATTTTTCCCCTTTTTGCGGCACCGGTGGCGCAACAGATATCGGCTCCGGGTTGGAAACTGGTGTGGAAGTCTGCGTCTGTGACACGCCACCGGTTTCGGTGGTAGCGTTATGTAACGACCCTACTTTTTCCGTTATCTTTTACCGTTAACTATTTAACGACCGTTAACTGTTATTCGTGCCACGTCATTTCTATGACCTATATTATTATTTTTGTAATAATATATTAATTATTATATGTCAAATGAATATTTGTATTCATATTTTAATTTATACGTTTCTACGTCTCGCGGATTTCCATCCGGCGAATCTTTTCGGTTTTCAAACCAACGGTCGAGTTTTTGGGATTTTTAAGTCCTAATTATTTTAAATATGATATTTTGATGTCATATGATTATATATAGTGTTTATATATTTTATTTGTCGCGTGTGCGTTATCTCTCCGAATATTTAATCGCGTAGCGGTGTTTTCGCGTTTCGGGCTTCGTTCGGGCATTCGGGCCACAAGCTATTGGACATTTATCAAATTTGGGCCACAAAGGGCCCACCCTAGTCAATATTCAGCCGAAAATTCAAGGGGGAGGGGGTATATCCACATTTTGTTTCATTTTGAGATAATACTTACACTTTAAACATTTTCTCAAAACCCTTAATTTCTCTCATTCATTTTCTCCTCCCTCTTTTCTCCTTTGAGTGCCGTCGCCACCACCATCCATAATCCTCATCATCTTCTTCAATCAAGCAAGCAAATCAAAGGGCTTTTATCATATTCGGATTCCTCTCGTTCTTCTCTACACGATCATACTCTTCGATTCTTGATTAGGGTATAAACCCTAACCCTAACTTTTCAATTTTTCATTTATTTTTCTGATTTTACATGTTATATTAGTAGTATGATGATTATGTGTTATTGTATTGTTGTTTGTATGCGTAGAATTACTCGATTATACATGTTTTCGGTTTGATTATTTTGGGACAGCAGCTTATTCGTTCATTTCTGGTTTTGTAACTGATATAAAAGTGAAATTAAATTGTTTAGATGAGTTCCTCTCATCAAGACATTAATTTTAGACTCCGGATTCATGTCGTTTCGATTCCCGGAGCTTAAGATATGATTAAAATGGTGTTTTGTAAAGATTAAATGGTGAAAACGAATTGGTTCAGTTATGGTCCGACTTTGTGACCATTTTTGGAGTCCTTAGGGTGTACTAGTGTGTTAGGATTGATGATGGGATGAACTTTCATGTTCGGGTCATCGAAATCCGAGCCACGGATCACCCGTTATGACTAAAATACGTTTTTGAGCGGATTAAAGGTACAAATTGTTTAAGGGCTGTAAGTCACGACTTGGTGACTGTTCTTGGAGTGTTCTTGAGTTCATAATTGTGTCGGGTGGTTTGAGTAGGTGGAGTTGCATATGTGGCTTGCCCGAAACCGACACCCGGGGCTCAAGATACGACCCGATGAACTTTTAAACTTAAAACTTATGGTTAAATATTGAAACTTATGATAAAAATAATGATTTTCATTATTCATTAATTACTTATGATATAAGAAGTAATTATTATCATTTAAGACTTATGATATATATTTATTATATCATTTAATTATTACTTATGATTTAATTAACATTTTAATTAAACTTATGATTAATAATACTTTTATTATTAATGAAAAATACTTATGATAAGTATTAAATTTATTTTATGAGGATATTATTTTAAGACTTATAATAAAGTTTAAATAATTATTTAATTATTATAAGACTTAATTATTATTTAATTATGATTTAATTATTAAATACTTATGATTTAATAATTTTAATTAGAAACTTATGCTATAATTAATAATTCATTATTAATTTTTAATACTTATGATATGATTTAAATATGATATGATTTAAAGATTATTATTATTAATAATATTTATAATATGGTTAATATTTAATTAATTAATTAAATACTTATGTTATACTAATTATAACATTTCAACTTATATTAACTTTAATAATTCATTTTATCTAATTAAACTTATGTTAAGACATAATTATACACTTTTGACTTAAATTAACATTATAACCTATGTTATTATTATAATTTACACTTTTCAAATTAATGTTGACTATGTTTGACCAAGGTTGACTTTTGAGTTGACTTTCGGTTGACTTTGACTTTCAGTTGACTTCTGTTGACTTTCTAAATAAGGAAACTTTCCTAACTTAAAACTTTCTAAAAATAGAAACTTTCTAAATTTGGAAACTTTCCAAAAATAGAAACTTTCCAAAAATAGAAACTTTCCAAAAATAGAAACTTTCCTAAAATAGAAACTTTCCAAAAATGGAAACCTGCTAAAAATAGAAACTTTCTAGAAATAGAAAGTGTGTGTCCGTACGCTGTTCCGATCAAACCGATGCATGTTGAGTATTGTTCTATGTCTACTTGCAACATGTACAATAGCTATCATACTAAGACTTGACCTAAGTTAGTTATTTATATCGACCTGCTTTATTTATAGGTCGGCGTTGTGATCATTCATGATCACTTTACTTCATTTGCTGTTCGCATAATTGTGTGGTTACTTCGTTTGCTAATAAGGTGAGTTATAGTCCCATTTTTCTATTTTAAATCTTTTGGGATGAGAATACATGCAATTTATTTTATATTTTGGACACAAGTGGAAGTTGGTTTAAATTATTCATTGTGAGTTGAACAAAAATATTCCCTAGTCTGGTAACTGTAATCACTGGTTTCTACTGGTGAACGCGAATCCTATGGATAGATCTATCGGGTTTGACAACCCCATTTCGAGCTAGTCGCGCTAGCAATTTATAATCGGAATGTTTAGTACTTCGTATTTTGTTGTAGATACACTTGTTCGGTGTATATTATTTATTGTGTTTGGCAAGGGTAAATAAATGGTTAAGTGGTTACCAGGTGGCTCACGGAAAATGGAATAATGTTTTATTATATGTTTTCTAGCATATAATTTGGTGGTTCAAAAAGGAGTTTTTATGTTTTCAAACATAAATTTTTATTGTTTAAATTAAATATTGTTTGCAATATTAAACCTATAATTCACTCAACATTTTTGTTGACAGTTACTCGCATGTTTTATTCTCAGGTTCATGATTGATTGCTTCCGCTGTGCTTAGAGAGTCTGCATATTTATGATGGCAGCTTTTGTTAAACATTAACTTGCATTCTATTTTGTTACATTAAAAAGTGGTTGTTTGTTGACTTTATTTTGGTCAACTTTTGGTTAAAGTATTATTGTATAGTTTTTCTAAACTTATACATTTTAGTAGATTTCCTTTATAGGAAATCATTTTTAAATAAAGAATGCAAGGTTGTTTTATTAAATTCATATAGAGTTTCGATCAAGCTGTGGGACCAAGTGACGGAGCCGTTAAGTGTTTTGACGGAGTCGTCACAGTTGGTATCAGAGCTCTGGTTGTAGGGAATTAGGCTGCATTGATGTCGTTACCCGGGTCAATAGGGTGCATTAGTGAGTCTAGTCTACAGCCCGGCCTATTATATATTATTATATGTGATTATTTGTGTCGTGTTGGTATGTATATTGTTATCATACATACATTTCTATTATATTCTGAATCCGGGAGGAACTCCCATTCCGATTTAAACGTATTCTCCGACTCATGCGAGTTCATCTTTTAAAGGAACACCTCGGTTAGTGAAACCGAGGGGGTGTCATTCTTGACTTCTGGAATTCTCGACATTTCTATGTCATAATTAGTGTTTATTGATATAACGTTTAAGTTACATTACGTGTTCTAGAATTCTCGGCATTTCTATGTCATCTATTATGGTTATGTATATAACGTTTGAGTTATATTACGCGAGATGTCATTCTTGACTTCTAAATGCTCGGCATTTCAATGTCAGCTATTATGTTTAGGTATATAACATTTTTGTTATATTACGTGCATTTGTGCCGTTGTGCCTATGTGCTTTGGTTGTTGAAACGGAAAACGTCATTCTTACTTTTAGAGATTCTTGGTACTTCAAAGACATTTTTATGTCATCGTTACTTCTATTCATTACTTTCGATGTCTTTGTCTCTTGTGCTATCCTTAGCACATTGTTAAGAAATTGTTTTAGAGAAATTGTGTTGAAATTCGAGGTTGACCACGTGTCCTGACCTTATGTAGTGATATTGGAATGGAACTATGAATTAACGAAAATATAATGGCGTCAGGCCAACGTGATTATATTACGTTAATTCATAAAAAGTCTCAATATTGTGACATGAGGAATAGAAAGTTAGTCAAAGAAAATTTGTACACCACTCATTCGGAAATTCTAACGTTGTTACATGAGTAAGGAAGATACTCATTATCTTATTTGTTGATATACGAGAGACTCGTCTTAACCGAACTACTTACCCCATGTTTTATCATTCATAACTCGCTTGTTAGTGACAGCTTCGCACGTGACTAGTTTTGACCCAAGGACTTGTGTCCTGATAAAAGTCAAAACAATATTTAACTCATTGGTTCTCATGACCTCGTAGCATTTATTGATTAGATGTCGCAAGACGATTCAAGTCCTTCACCCGAGCTTTAACGGTCTTACTTCAACTCGTAACCTTTGTAATGCGGATACCCTGCTTTTCATTTAAAATTTTTACACATTTGTGTAATTGGGCGGTTCTCATGAGATTTATGGGCGAATAGAAGTAATGAAATATTTTGTCATGTATACTAATTATAAAATCATATATGTACGTATGAATTCGAATGGATAAATTTACCCTTACCTATTTTGGCTAGTATACACTAAATTGTACCTTCAAAATTATTTTAAAATCACTCATGTCGAGTTGTCTAGTTAACTCAAATTGTTTTACGTAAAATGGTACACGTTGTACATACTTCTAAATTTACTAAGAGCTTCGTTCCATTTATGGGGTTACATCAGACGTTTAAAGCTTTTTCAAAACTTCTTTGATTGATTACATTAGAATTTTCGCATTACTCTACAGAGTGTTTGGATCACCGTTCTTCTCATTCTCCATTTAAGGATGAAATTTACCATTAAGTTCATTGATAGAAGTTCTTACACCAGTTTGGATGCCGGTTTTATAAAATTTGTTGGAAAGTCTTTGCGCCCATAAAATTTTCCCTCTTATGGTTGGACATGGCCGAAACGCGGACCGATAAATCAACTTTCTGGGGTACACTCGGTGGTCACCCTATTATAGAAAAGGCGCTAGGTGGGTTTCTACCCCAACTGTTGTTATAATGGGTATCATGGATATATTACTCTAGACCGTTTGAGGAGTTTCTACTCTCAATTTTCGCTGTCAACCGCAACACCCTCGTAAACATCAATCCTAGGATTCGATACTTTAGGGTGCACGAAATTATTTTTGGAGATTCATCTCACCTGGAGTCGGCCATTCTTTATAACCCATGATTCGCGTTCTTTTCATCCGCACATAAATTTAAGAATATGGATGAATTATAGATTTCCTCGCTAGTTGTACAAGGAAGTTCACTCTCGATGAAATATCACACCTTTCGTACGCATTCCTTTCGGGAATGTAATGAAAATTTACTTTGAAGACCATGATCCTCGTTATCTCCTTTGAGAGAATTGCCTTATATATCTATGTCACCGATGTGACTACTCCATATAGTTATCCCTTCATTGTTGCGACTATGTTTCATTCGTCCCAGTTCGTCTCCTTGGGGAGCTTCTGTTTTGTTTGATAAGAAGAAAGATGGTTCGTTCCAATTGTGTATTGATTATCGCGAGTTAAACAAGCTTACTATTAAGAATCGTTATCCTTTTTTTGAGAATTGATGATCTGTTCGATCAGCTTCAAGGTTCGTCTGTTTATTCAAAAATTGATCTTCGTTCTAGCTATCATCAGTTGCGTGTTAAAGAATCTGATGTTTCGAAAACTGCTTTTCGCACCCGTTACGGTCACTTTGAATTTCTTGTTATGCCGTTCAGATTGACTAACGCACCTGCTGTGTCATGGACCTCATGAACCGTGTGTGTAGACCTTGTCTGGACAAGTTCGTTATCGTTTTCATCGGTGATATTCTTACCTATTCCAAGAGTGATCATGAACACGAAGAACATCCGAAGTCGGTGCTTGATTTGTTGAGAACGGAAGAGCTTTACGCTAAGTTCTCTAAGTGTGCGTTCTGGTTGAAAGAAGTTCGGTTCCTTAGACACGTTGTTAGTAAGAAGGGAATTCAAGTTGATTCCGCTAAGGTTGAGGCGACTGAGAAGTGGGAAATTCCGAAAACTCCTACTCAGATTCGCCGGTTCCTAGGTTTGGCAGGCTATTATAAAAGGTTCATTCAAGATTTCTCTCGTATAGCGAAACCTCTTACTGCTTTAACGCACAAGAGGAAGAAGTATGAGCGGAAGGATGAACAAGGGATTGCTTTTCAAATTTTGAAGAAGAAGTTGACTACCGCTCCGATATTGTCCCTACCTGAGGGTAATGATGATTTTGTTGTTTGTTGTGATGCTTCGCGTCAAGGCTTTGGTTGCGTTTTGATGCAACGAAAGAAAGTTATTGCGTACGCGTCACGACAGTTGAAAATTTACAAGCAGAATTACACAACCCATGATTTGGAGTTGGGGAATGTTGTGTTTGCGCTTAAGATTTGGAGACATTATCTTTATGGGGTCAAAAGTACAGTGTACACTGATCACAAGAGTCTTCAACATATTCTTGATCAAAAACAGCTAAATATGAAGCAGCGATGACGGGTTGAGACGATGAATGATTATGATTTCGAACTTTTATATCGTCCTGGAAAGGCCAATGTTGTGGCTGGTGCTTTGAGTCGAAAGGAGAGAGTTGAACCTCGTAGGTTTAGAGCCTTAAATATGACCATTCGAACAAACCTCACAAGGCAGATTCTTGCAGCTCAACAAGAAGCCTTGAAGGAGGAAAATTTTGTAACGGGAAGGTCCGAGGCTTGAGTAAACAGTTAGAGGTACAAACCGATGGTAATCAGTATTTTGCAGGATGCCTTTGGGTTCCGAAGTTCGGTGATCTATGAAAACTTGTTTTAGATGAGGCTCATAAGTCTAGGTACTCTATTCATCCTGGTTCAGGAAAGATGTATCATGATCTTAAGGAGCTGTATTGGTGGCCTAATTTGAAAGCTGATGTGGCAACGTATGTGGCTAAGTGTTTGACCTGCGCTAAGGTTAAAGCTGAACATCATAAACCGTCTGGACTTTTGGTGCAACCTGAAATCCCCGAGTGGAAGTGGGAAGGTATTACGATGGACTTTATTACGAAATTACCGAGAGTTGTGGGTGGTTATGATACCATTTGGGTAATTGTTGACCGACTCCCTAAGTTAACTCATTTCTTGCCAGTTAAGGAAACAGATTCAATGAAGGAGCTTGCTCGTTTGTATTTGAGGGAGATTGTTTCGAGACATGATGTTCTCGTATCGACTATTTTGGACCGAGACAATCGATTTACATCGAGGTTTTGGCAGTCCTTACAAGATGCTTTAGGAACTAAATTGGATATGAGCACCGCTTATCATCCACAGTCGGATAGTCAGAGTGAAAGGACTATCCAAACGTTGGAAGGCATGTTGAGGGCATGCGTAATAGATTTTGGCAATGATTGGGATAGATACTTGCAGTTGGCTAAATTTTCTTATAACACCAAGTTATCATGCAAGTATTAAAGCCGCACTGTTTGAAGCTCTGTATGGTAGAAAGTGTAGGTCTCCTGTTTGTTGGAATGAGGTTGGGGATGCTCAACTCACAGGTCCATAAATTATTCATGAGACTACCGAGAAGATCGACAGATTAAAGAAAGGTTAAGAACCGCCAGAAGCCGGAAAAAGAGAGCTATGCCAATAAGAAGAGGAATGATATTGAATTTCAGGTCGGTGATCTTGTTGTGTTGAAAGTATCACCTTGGAAAGGTGTGATACGTTTTGGTAAGAGGGGAAAGTTGAATCCTCGTTTTGATGGACCTTTTGAGATCATTGAGAGAGTTGGACCCGTGGCTTATCGTTTAAAATTTTGCCACAAGAACTCAATGCTGTTCACGATGTTTTTCATGTATTGAATTTGAAGAAGTGTTTGGCCGAGGCCGATGAGACAATTCCTCTTGACGAACTTCATGTTGATAAGCAACTACGTTTTATTGAGGAACCTGTTGAAATTCTGGATCGAAAGGTTAAGACTCTTAAACAGAGTAGAATTCCTATTGTTCGAGTTAGATGGAACGACGCGGTCCCGAGTTCACTTGGGAGCGTGAAGATTAAATGAAGCAGAAGTACCCGCATTTATTCCCAGATGCTGAGTCAACCCTGCACCTGCTTAAATTTCGGGACGAAATTTCCGTAACGGGAAGGTACTGTAACGACCCTACTTTTTCCGTTATCTTTTACCGTTAACTATTTAACGACCGTTAACTGTTATTCGTGCCACGTCATTTCTATGACCTATATTATTATTTTTGTAATAATATATTAATTATTATATGTCAAATGAATATTTGTATTCATATTTTAATTTATACGTTTCTACGTCTCGCGGATTTCCATCCGGCGAATCTTTTCGGTTTTCAAACCAACGGTCGAGTTTTTGGGATTTTTAAGTCCTAATTATTTTAAATATGATATTTTGATGTCATATGATTATATATAGTGTTTATATATTTTATTTGTCGCGTGTGCGTTATCTCTCCGAATATTTAATCGCGTAGCGGTGTTTTCGCGTTTCGGGCTTCGTTCGGGCATTCGGGCCACAAGCTATTGGACATTTATCAAATTTGGGCCACAAAGGGCCCACCCTAGTCAATATTCAGCCGAAAATTCAAGGGGGAGGGGGTATATCCACATTTTGTTTCATTTTGAGATAATACTTACACTTTAAACATTTTCTCAAAACCCTTAATTTCTCTCATTCATTTTCTCCTCCCTCTTTTCTCCTTTGAGTGCCGTCGCCACCACCATCCATAATCCTCATCATCTTCTTCAATCAAGCAAGCAAATCAAAGGGCTTTTATCATATTCGGATTCCTCTCGTTCTTCTCTACACGATCATACTCTTCGATTCTTGATTAGGGTATAAACCCTAACCCTAACTTTTCAATTTTTCATTTATTTTTCTGATTTTACATGTTATATTAGTAGTATGATGATTATGTGTTATTGTATTGTTGTTTGTATGCGTAGAATTACTCGATTATACATGTTTTCGGTTTGATTATTTTGGGACAGCAGCTTATTCGTTCATTTCTGGTTTTGTAACTGATATAAAAGTGAAATTAAATTGTTTAGATGAGTTCCTCTCATCAAGACATTAATTTTAGACTCCGGATTCATGTCGTTTCGATTCCCGGAGCTTAAGATATGATTAAAATGGTGTTTTGTAAAGATTAAATGGTGAAAACGAATTGGTTCAGTTATGGTCCGACTTTGTGACCATTTTTGGAGTCCTTAGGGTGTACTAGTGTGTTAGGATTGATGATGGGATGAACTTTCATGTTCGGGTCATCGAAATCCGAGCCACGGATCACCCGTTATGACTAAAATACGTTTTTGAGCGGATTAAAGGTACAAATTGTTTAAGGGCTGTAAGTCACGACTTGGTGACTGTTCTTGGAGTGTTCTTGAGTTCATAATTGTGTCGGGTGGTTTGAGTAGGTGGAGTTGCATATGTGGCTTGCCCGAAACCGACACCCGGGGCTCAAGATACGACCCGATGAACTTTTAAACTTAAAACTTATGGTTAAATATTGAAACTTATGATAAAAATAATGATTTTCATTATTCATTAATTACTTATGATATAAGAAGTAATTATTATCATTTAAGACTTATGATATATATTTATTATATCATTTAATTATTACTTATGATTTAATTAACATTTTAATTAAACTTATGATTAATAATACTTTTATTATTAATGAAAAATACTTATGATAAGTATTAAATTTATTTTATGAGGATATTATTTTAAGACTTATAATAAAGTTTAAATAATTATTTAATTATTATAAGACTTAATTATTATTTAATTATGATTTAATTATTAAATACTTATGATTTAATAATTTTAATTAGAAACTTATGCTATAATTAATAATTCATTATTAATTTTTAATACTTATGATATGATTTAAATATGATATGATTTAAAGATTATTATTATTAATAATATTTATAATATGGTTAATATTTAATTAATTAATTAAATACTTATGTTATACTAATTATAACATTTCAACTTATATTAACTTTAATAATTCATTTTATCTAATTAAACTTATGTTAAGACATAATTATACACTTTTGACTTAAATTAACATTATAACCTATGTTATTATTATAATTTACACTTTTCAAATTAATGTTGACTATGTTTGACCAAGGTTGACTTTTGAGTTGACTTTCGGTTGACTTTGACTTTCAGTTGACTTCTGTTGACTTTCTAAATAAGGAAACTTTCCTAACTTAAAACTTTCTAAAAATAGAAACTTTCTAAATTTGGAAACTTTCCAAAAATAGAAACTTTCCAAAAATAGAAACTTTCCAAAAATAGAAACTTTCCTAAAATAGAAACTTTCCAAAAATGGAAACCTGCTAAAAATAGAAACTTTCTAGAAATAGAAAGTGTGTGTCCGTACGCTGTTCCGATCAAACCGATGCATGTTGAGTATTGTTCTATGTCTACTTGCAACATGTACAATAGCTATCATACTAAGACTTGACCTAAGTTAGTTATTTATATCGACCTGCTTTATTTATAGGTCGGCGTTGTGATCATTCATGATCACTTTACTTCATTTGCTGTTCGCATAATTGTGTGGTTACTTCGTTTGCTAATAAGGTGAGTTATAGTCCCATTTTTCTATTTTAAATCTTTTGGGATGAGAATACATGCAATTTATTTTATATTTTGGACACAAGTGGAAGTTGGTTTAAATTATTCATTGTGAGTTGAACAAAAATATTCCCTAGTCTGGTAACTGTAATCACTGGTTTCTACTGGTGAACGCGAATCCTATGGATAGATCTATCGGGTTTGACAACCCCATTTCGAGCTAGTCGCGCTAGCAATTTATAATCGGAATGTTTAGTACTTCGTATTTTGTTGTAGATACACTTGTTCGGTGTATATTATTTATTGTGTTTGGCAAGGGTAAATAAATGGTTAAGTGGTTACCAGGTGGCTCACGGAAAATGGAATAATGTTTTATTATATGTTTTCTAGCATATAATTTGGTGGTTCAAAAAGGAGTTTTTATGTTTTCAAACATAAATTTTTATTGTTTAAATTAAATATTGTTTGCAATATTAAACCTATAATTCACTCAACATTTTTGTTGACAGTTACTCGCATGTTTTATTCTCAGGTTCATGATTGATTGCTTCCGCTGTGCTTAGAGAGTCTGCATATTTATGATGGCAGCTTTTGTTAAACATTAACTTGCATTCTATTTTGTTACATTAAAAAGTGGTTGTTTGTTGACTTTATTTTGGTCAACTTTTGGTTAAAGTATTATTGTATAGTTTTTCTAAACTTATACATTTTAGTAGATTTCCTTTATAGGAAATCATTTTTAAATAAAGAATGCAAGGTTGTTTTATTAAATTCATATAGAGTTTCGATCAAGCTGTGGGACCAAGTGACGGAGCCGTTAAGTGTTTTGACGGAGTCGTCACACGTTAGTCGACGACTCAACGACAGGCTCTCCTCCCTTACGGGGATCACCATTGGAAAGCTTGGACTTCTCTACTTTCTTGAGCTTTAAACCCTCAAGCGTGGGGCGGCGAATGGCTTGCCGGAAGTCCATCTCTACACAAGTTAAGAATATATATATTAAAATATTGACGAAGGGAGTACTTACAAAGAACGCTACGGCATCAAGAGCATACCCATTCCGTTATGAAGAATCATCGGCACCTTGTTCGCCCATGGACAGTAACATTGAATGTTACCTAGCTTCAGTATCACCTCCGTGTAAGGACGCATGTCTAGTTCCGCGTCCTTACAGAATTTGAATAACGCACGCTCCTCCGGATTCAAATCCGGTGTCTTTGAAAGATCGGGTGACCGGCTGAAGTGCCACGGGACCAAGTGGGCATGCCCTTCGCCAAGCACGTTCTGGTGAACATAAACATACATATCCCTCCAGTCATGGAGGGAGGGAGATTTCTTCGAAGTGAAATTGCACTTCTTCTCGAAGGTATACCAACCCTTCCCGGAAGCAGATAATTTAAAGGTCGCTCGAAAAACGTTTAGGAGGGCAGGACGGTTCTGCCCCCTAAAAAACATCTCAAATATGATCACGCGTTGCCACGCATGAGGATGAAGCTGGGAGACACTAATATGGTGGTGTTCAAGAACAGACGCTACGAAAGGTGATAGCGGTAAGCGCATATTGCCTATCGAAATCGCCTTCATATATAACGTGAAGTGTTTTGGAGGAGGGATGTGAGCACATTGTTCATTCGTCGACACCATAACATGCCAATTGGCAAGCGGTGGATATTCACCTATAAAGTCTTCAAGTTGATCGGTCGTAACGTTACTACGTTCCGTCACAACATCTGTCTTAGACATTCTGCACTAACCTTTGAAAGAAATAACGTGACGGTACGCAATGAAAAATGTGGAAGTACGTGAGTATATTCGCAACAGATGGCTTGAATATAAGTGTGCAAACGCTAGGGGTAAGTGAAAATGAGGAGGTAAAAACCCTATTTGTGATGACCCGGAAATTTCTGACCAAATTTAAACTTAATCTTTGTATGATTAACATTTCTGACACGATAAGCAAAGTCTGTAAAACTGAATCTCAAAATTTTTGAACTACTTTTATATATTTAAATACCCTTCGGTTGTTTTCGACGATTCGCGAACAATTATATTAAATAGATACATATATACTATAACTTGAAAAGGTAACAATGTATTAATTGTTTGATACCGTACATTAAACTTATTGGTTTAAATATTTATTTGAATATATATGATAAGTTGAAATATTTATTATTAAAATTTATTTATAAATAACTTCCAATGTGTATTTAAAAAACTGATTTATATATATTAAAAAGATTATACATTACCATAATATCAAGTTATTTAGTAAACGATAGTAACATTTCAAATTGCTACAGTACCCAAAATGCTACAGTGTTTTTAAAAATCACTATTTGCTACAGTGAAATTGACTTTGCTACAGTGAATTGCTACAGTAAAAATTGACTTTGCTACAGTAACTTTGCTACAGTGGTATATTTTATGGATGATTTAAGACTATATTTTGACAAAGGTACGATTCACGAAACGTAAAGTACAAGTTTTCTCAGCGTACGAAAGGGCGTTCGAAAAACCGGAACCGGGACATAAGTCGAGTGACAACGTACGACTTATCGGAACAAAAATTACAAGTCAACTATGCACGTGAATTTAATATAATATATAATTAATTAATTTAAATTATATATATTATATTTATATTTATTTTATATTATGTCGACAAGCTAGGAGCCAAAACAATGTGAGCTGTCCCTGGTCCTCATGCGAGTCGCATGGCCAGAAGGCCATTTCCATGCGAGTCGCATGACTCCAGATTTCAGGCCACATCTATAAATTTCAGTGTTTTCGCTCGATTTAAATCACACACATACACAAATATATATATACTCCGTAATATTATTTATTATTATTTATTATTATTATTATTATTATTATTATTAAGATTATTATTAATCTTATTATTATTTTTTTATTATTATTAGTGTTATTATTTTTGCGATACAAAAATAATAATGTACAAAAAAATATTACGACGGAGTGATGTCCAAGTAATTTTCAAAACGAGTTTCCGAGCGAGCTAGAGCTAAAGAAAATATGGGTTATTGCCAAGGAAATTATGGGTAATGTTCGGGGGTATTTTTGTGAATCAAACCTAGTGTTTATCATCTCCGATGCGTCTACGTGCTTTCCTGCAATATTGTATATCAATATTAAACTGTGAGTTTCATATGATCCCTTTTACTCTCTATATTTTTGGGCTGAGAATACATGCGCAGTTTTATAAACTGTTTTACTAAATGGATACAAATACTAAAACTGATTTTGTGTGAGTTTCATATGATCCCTTTTACTCAATATATTTTTGGGCTGAGAATACATGCGACTGTTTATAAATACTAAAAATACTAGATTTATATGCGTGAGTTTCATAAGATCCCTTTTACTCTCTACATTTTTGGGCTGAGAATACATGCAAATGCTTTATTAACCGATATACAATATTTATATGTGTGAGTTTCATTGATCCCTTTTTAATTGCTTTTACAATATATATTTTTGGGCTGAGAATACATGCACTTTATTTTAAACTCAATGGATACAAGTACATACTAAATTCTACACTGAGTTTGAACCGAAAATCCCTTAGCTTTGGTAACTGTTAACTGCCAGTTATAAGAACTGGTGGGCGCGAGTAGTAGTATATGGATCCATAGGGCTTGACATCCCCGTCCGAGCTAGAGCGCTAGCCTTTTAACGGACGTATGCTATTTGAGAAGCGTACACGTTGGTTTGCGTGTATTATTAAGATGATTATACAAAGGGTACAAATTATATAAGCGTTAAAGTTTAGTTACCAGGGTGCTCAATTTTGTAGAACCGATTGATAAACGTTTCGGATGAAACAACTGAAATCTTGTGATCCACCTTTTATGTAAAACCTATTGATAAACGTTTTGAATAAAACAACTGAACTTTTGTAATCCACATTGATATACGGATTATGTGTAATATTAAAACTATGAACTCACCAACCTTTGTGTTGACACTTTTTAGCATGTTTATTCTCAGGTTTCGTAGAAGTCTTCCGCTGTTTGCTTAGATGTTAGACAAGCTATGTGCATGGAGTCTTACATGACATATTTTTCAAGGAAACGTTGCATTCACCAAATCATCATCATGTATCTTATTTTGACTGCATTGTCAACGGAAGTACTGTTGTAAACTATTATTTATGGTGATTGTCTATATGTAGAAATCATCAGATGTCGAAAACCTTTGATTTAAATATTCATTTATGGTGTGCCTTTTCAAAAGAGTGCAATGTTTACAAAACGTATCATATAGAGGTCAAATACCTCGCAATGAAATCAATGAATGACGTGTTCGTTCTTATGGATTTGGAGCGATCGTCACACTATTTATAGGAACAACTTTGAATGGGCCTCAACTGTGGGCTTTAATCTTGAACGTCCACGTGTCTTTTCATCATGCATTCGTAACCGTTAGATTCGCGTCGTTTCACTTCTTACAACTGTAATAATGATGGCGTTTACCTAGAAAATAGTGCGTTTGACGGCTGATTGGAAGTCTTTGGTGTCAGAATCACTCATGATGTTAGTTAAACATTATAAAAATAAGATTAGACATTTTTATGATGTACAGATATCATTTCGCATGCCGTACCGCTTGTGGTGTTAGATTTACTTAGTTTGGTCACGTACAAGTACATTTTGTACCCAACCAAACTTGGGGGACTTAATGACGTGCGTCACGCCATGGGTGACGTCACGTGCAACGCATGATGTCCAGCACATGAACCGGTCGGGAACTTAATGTTGTGTCACGTGTAACAAACATGATGTCCAGTAAACGGTCAACTCATGTACTCAATTCACTGTCACGCCACTGGTAGCGTGACGTACTGTTAAGGTTGACTTGGTATTGCTGAGCTGGACCACTCTCCTACAATTCGGGAACGTGGAGAACGTGGAATAGGTTGTAGGCATGATTAGGAGGTTCTAGTGGCAGTTATAGATCGTGGGTGCTATTATCATGCATAACCGTCATTTTTCAATCTATAAATAGCACACCCTGGCCTCATTTGATGCCTAATCAATGATCTAACCAACTCGCATACACTAACCTTCTTCTGTAGCTTACCTTGGAGGCTCGGAAAAAGACAAAAAACACCACCACATCCATCCCCCATTCAACCGAAGGAACCCCTTCCGAAAGTTAAATTCTCTTTTCAACTCACTTGCACTCAGACCGAATAATTTTGGTTAGATCATTCAACATAATTTTTTTCCACTTATAACCAAGAATTACTATACTAAATATCATTAAATCTTTATTTTGCCCATCTTTATAACTCTCAATCACTTATTTTTTTTTAATTATATTACTCACATCAATGACATAACTTTCTTTTATCACTATCTGTTGTAAAAGTACAAATTAAAATTTAATATCAGATATAGAAAGAAATAAATGTATGCATATAAGTATAGAGTAATCTCCCTCTGCTACCAATTGATTTTAGAGTACTAAGAGACTCTTGAGCTTAAATGTAGGACATGGTGTTTGGACTGTTGATCGTATCTCTTGTTTCAGAGCTAGGCTATAACCCGAATGTGGTGGACGGCGCAGTGGGCGCACCCCTGAGCGCGCACAGTGACGTGTAACACTCCTTGGTTAGCAACAATGATGAGTGGACTCGACTATCGCTCGAGGGGTGGCCCAGATGGACTTGAGTTTGAGGGAAGGTATAAAAGTCTAAGGGGCCCTCTCTCTACTACCAATTAGTTTTAGAGTACACCTCAACACCACGTCAACACTTCCTTTATATCATCAAAGAAATAACAAATGAATGCGAGGATGTAGTCCGTTATACAATATGCTATTTGATGACATTTTTGGGTAAGCGAGAAAACCCTCCTATGAACGAGCACATTGGCTCCCCCATAAAAGGTAAAACCTCGGGTAATCAAGCCTCCCGAGCGCGAGACCTGGTATCGGGTGAATTGCGCATTATGCGCACCCTCTAATCACAATCCCTTTTAGAATGGCTATGCTATTTGATGACATTTAGAATGGCTAATGATGAATAACACACAAGTGGCTAAATAATGTCATTGGTGTTATATATGACGGAAGACAATTACGATGGAATGGTTAAGGGGAGTAATATGTACACAACTCATTTTTATTATGTACACAACTATCATGCTTTACACTGTTGTACCATACAACACTGTAAAGCATGATGGTTGTGTATATAACAAAAATAGGTTGTGTACATGTCATCACCCAATGGTTAACGGACGGGAATGCTCTCACAATAAAATCCGAGGGGACGACTTGGAAGAAAATAGTACATGACGGGGCTAAAGAACCCAATAGCACTCCAACATTGTCTAAAAATAAAAGCCTTACCAGTCATTAACTTATGTTGAGATATACGAAAAGATGGCCCATTGTTTTGTTATATGAATGACGGGCATGACATAGACCCATTTACACGCTGGCCCGTTATTTTGTTAAATATAAATGCAATTAGCCCATAAGGCATTAACATAAATAAATATAAAATTATTTTCAACACTTTTCACTACATATATGATATGTACATGTCCTTTTTTTTTTGTCAGCTACATTATTTAATTAGCTGGGAAATTCAAAATTATTAATATTATTATTTTTCTACTCCAAAACTAAGGCATAACATATGAAACATTTGAGACTCTAATAGTAAGTTTCAGTCTTTTGGATAGATTTTAGTGGAAATGTAATACGATACTTTGCATTTAGTCCAAATGAATAAGACTTGATAAGATAGTGACAAAACAAACATCCATCTGTTTGTTAAGAGGATCAATAAAGTAAAAAAATCTAAAAGTGCCAAATATAAAATCTTACTTATGACTTAAGGAATGCATGCTACTTTTATTAATCAAAAGAGAAAAAAGATGAATAACATACAACACGTTTGAATCACATTATCAACATTCATCAATCGTCTCTGGAATCTTCATTTTGATACATAACTTACAAGTCAAAAGTTTCAAAGCTATGCACTTTAACCCCTTTTTTTCACCAAGTTGTTACCTTTTGAACCTTTGTGTGCATATTTCATCATCAAAAAGATTTAGATGCTATCTTTTCAAGTACTTGCAATGCCTCTTTCATAGAAGGCCTCTTTTGTGGATTCAATGCTGCACAACTAAACCCGAGCCTAAAACACGTGAGTGTGGCTTCACGTCTACCATCAACATCAGTCCTAATAGACATATCCGTTAGCCTTAAGATCGAGTTCTCATCGTCAATACTTGACGAACCTGCGTTCCATAATCCTAACTCCCGTTCCGAGAACAACTTCCCCGATATTAGTTCTAGTAACACAATACCAAACGAATAAACGTCCCACTTTGGGTTTGGTTTAAGGTTCTTCATTGACTCGGGTGCATGATAAGGAGACGTGCACCCAAGTAGCCCTGTGGCTGGAGCCATGTACGGGCTACTACTCGCTGAATGATGATGATTATGATAACCGTGATTAATCATAATTTCTTCACGTGATGATATTGATCGTTTACTACCAAAGTGGCGGTTTGATCCTTTTGTTTTATACGCGTGTTTACCTGATATGAGCCATTCTAATCCAAAATCACTAATGATCGGGTCCATTTCTGACGTTAACAGAACGTTGCTCGGTTTTATGTTGCCATGTACATGTTTCTTTTCGTGAATATAGGCTAACCCCATTGCAACCCCTTTCGCTATCTTGAGTCGAACCTCGAATGGTAACTGACATGGAGATGAACTAACCTTTTCTGTAATAAAAGCATAAAATAAATAATTTAGTACACAAAGTTAATTGATATATATGGTGTTTATACAATTAAACTGTGTCTATGTATGCTACTAGCCTACTAAAGACTTTAGTGGTATAAAAAATCAATTGCTATAGCTATAATTCATGATATTCGACCAAAAATATATGTTTAGTCCCTGTTTTTAACATATTATGTTGGAAATCACAAACCATTGACTCTTAAAGATTCATTTTAGCATAAAGGTAAAAACATGCCTTGTTTTATATGTATTATTAATATTAATATTAATTATTATTAAAATTATAATAATATTAGGCATAATAGTTACAAATATGGACGGTTGATAGATAAAACAAGTTGTTTGCTTTGTAAAACTTTTCACACCTCAAATCTGTTAAATTAATTAGATCCGTTATTGATAATATCTTTCGTAATTAGACGCTCAAATGTCACATGCTAATGGCTAATTAACTCTTGCTTTGTCATGATGCTTATGGAATTTAGTTGTATTCTTAACATTTGAAAATTAAATTGAGCAAACACGTAAGTGTACTATTTTGTAAGTTACAGTGATTATACAATTTAAAAACTTTCAACTTCAGATATTGCTAACAAATTAATTAGTTAATTAGAATAATAAAATCATTATCAACTAGGAATCAAAGTTAACCAAGGAAAAGATTATATATACACTTACACTTATGCAATAATACAAATACAAATATTAAGAATTATATAAATGCAAACTAGATCCTTATAAACACGCTTATGAACTTTTTGCTGTCAAAAGTTGTGTCATAAAAAAAGTACTAGTAGCATTTTGGAACATTACTAAACTGGATTTAATAAAATTATGTTGTGAAAAAAAATGTTATAAAACTTTCAGCTAGAAAATACTCCAGTAATAGTAAGAACTAGAAAAAATCCGACCGCGCGTTGCTGCGGTTGTATTCGACGCGCGGTCCAATTTGGATATACGATGTCCGTTTCGCGTATAGTTAGTCGTGTTGTATATGTATATATATGTATGTAATATAACCCGAAATATTTATTTTCTTTAACGATGTCCGTTTCGCGTATAGTTAGTCGCGTTGTGTTCGTAAAATTATTTCGAGTTGAATGGTGGTCTCGGAAAAATTTAACTCGAGCGTGAATATAGGGCCCGTTATTTAGTGTTTTTTTAACGATGTCCGTTTTGTATATAGTTAATCCCGTTGGGTTCGTGAGATTTTTTCGAGTTGAACGGTGGCCTCGGAAAAATTTAACTCGCACCGAACGAGAAGATAGGACCCGTTATAAATTCGGTTGGAGTAAGGTTTTTTTATTTTAATTAAATTATAAATTTACGTTTTTTAACCCTGGAAAAGTGTAAAGTTGAGGAGTTGTTGTGTAATTTGTGCGAAAGTTGGAGGATCATTTGTAGTGTGAGCGCAAACTCAAAACCACAGCTCGTTAAAACTGAAGCGACCAAATTTGGGAGGAGGTTTAGTATGTAAGTATAATATAATATAATATAATATAATATAATATAATATAATATAATATAATATAATATAATATAATGTTGAAATGAATTTTCAAAACAATTAAGTAAAAAAAAAAGAACTTACTGTAACCAGCACTAGTACCAGCTAAGCTTCCATTGTTGACATAATCATAAATAACAAGCTTTTCATCTTCACCCCAATAAAACCCTCTTAATCTCAACAAATTCGGGTGTCGTAACTTCGCAATAATCCTTACAGTATTCTCAAAATCGCGCATTTTCTCAACCCCACTCTCTCCAATCCTTCGAACAGCAAACGCCGTCCCACCACCGCCGCCACCACCGCCCAAAACCGCCTTGTACACTATACTCGACCCGCTTGCACCCAACACATAAGCTGAAGCTTTCAACAATGTCTCAATCTCCAACTCAGTCTCACCATCTACCATCACTAAACACTTTTGTTTCTCTTCATCACCTTTTGACTCAACCTTTATATCATTATTAATATTAATATTAATATTAATATTATTCTGATTATGATTATTGTTCTCTTGATCAGTATCGGACCCTGTCCCCGTTTCTGATGATTCGTCCCCAGTGACACCGTTTAAGCATGAACATGTTGTAGATTGTGGCGGTTTGGTTGTCGTCGTGATGTTTTTCGTAATATTCGATTTGTTGTTTCTGAATACAACGAGATCATTCTTTTGATCCTTGTACATTTTTTTCTTGCGCAAATTGTACGCGTAGATAAATAGAATTGCAAGAAGAGCAATACCAGCTAAGTCTCCAACCACAATGGCTGCTATTTTAGCTGGCTTGACTTTCAACCCACCACCATTTGTATCTACATGTCCGGTGGATGATGACGTGGACGATGATGTGGATGATGATGAAGGAGGCGGGTCCATGTTTTTAGGCATGACTGCTATTGCAGCAGTAGCTGAACCATTTGAAGTAACATTTGGTGGACTTGATAATGATGAAGGGATTGTGCACATTTTATTAAGTGGTTTTCCACATAAATCCAAATTCCCTGCAAAGAATGCGGTTTTCGGATGCGATAACAATAACGACTGTGGGATTTCGCCAGTGAGGTTGTTGAACGAGAGGTCGATTGTGGCGTTTGGGTTTATTTTCGCGACGAATGCTGGTGAAACAGAACCTGAAATTTTGTTATTTGATAGATTCAAGTAACTTAACTTTTCGCCACCGAAATCGACAGGTAAAGTTTCGTTGAACGCGTTAAAAGACAAATCTAGAAACTCAATATTGTCAAATCCACCAGGTATACTTCCAGAAAAAAAGTTGTTTTTTAGAGAAAGTCTAGTTAAGGTGTTTAAGGTGGCTAAACTTTTTGGTAATTTGCCGGCAAATTCGTTATCGGATAGATTAAGGAACTTGAGGGAGTGCAAATCAGATAATGAATTAGGGAGTTGGCCAGATAAGATGTTTGAGGATAAAGAAAGGGACTGAAGAGATGAAGAATTGAAAATGGAGGGTGGTAAGCTGCCATTTAAGGAGTTATTAGAGAGATCAAGGGAATGAAGATTGGGAATGATTCCCAAATCTTGAGGAATGGAACCAAGAAGTTGGGAATTAGGAAGGATTAAGGTGGTGACTGAAGATGATGGGTCACAAGTGACACCTTTCCATGAGCAAGGAGTTGGGTCATCATAGTTCCAGTTATCAAGAACAGAAAGTGGGTCAGAGAGAATGGAGTATTTGAATGAAAGAAGAAGGATTCCATCAGAGTTGAGTGAATAGATTGAAGAAATTAAAAGAGAAAATGTGAACAAGAAGGTGATCATGATGATGATGATTGGTTAGTTGGTTGGTTAGTGGTGAGGAATGTTAATGGAGAAATGGAGTTATTATTAGGAGATGAAAAGGAATGGAAGGTAAACAACTATGAGCATTGTTGTTTTGGTGAACAAAAAAAGGTCAGAAAGAAAGAGTGGTTTCAGTGTTGCAGAGATAGAAATATATGTGGAATTTAGGAATAATAAATAAATATACTTACTTATTTCAATCACTACAGTTTTAGTATTCAGGGTCATTCAACAAGGGAATCCATGCTACTATTTGTTTAAACATTTTTTTAATTTAAATTTTAACATCACTTTTTCCTAAAAAGGAGATAATGCCTTTTCTTTAAACCTGTCTTGTCTTATAAATCATGCTCAATTCTGAAAGCGGTTATATTATCATTAGGGATTTAAAGAAATCTATCATAAGCATGCATTACGAACTTGTCCTCCATACACATTATACACATGTAATGTAAATTTACTCTACAACAACAACAACAACAAAACTCAATCCCAAATATGTAGGCTATGGAGAGATAAGATGTAGACAATCTTTCCCATATCTTAAAATAAGGACAAATCATTTTTCAACTCAGAGTGTAACACCTCAAGAGTAGAGAAAATTCTTCCTCTCAATGTTTTATGAAAAGAGAGATTGCTTCCGAATGAACCTCCGGTCAATAAGTAGGTTAAAAAAAATCAAAAGTATGAGACCCCATGAAAATGGTAAAATCAAATTTTCATGGATTTTAAACCTGCCTAAAGTTCAATTGAGACTTTAAGTGGCAGTCAAGTCGCTAATAAATCGACGCTTGATGTTGACTCGATTAATGGAGCCAAATGTAATGTACATTTACGATAGATTTATAAAAATTCAAGTGACTTCATCAAATATGTCAAGTCACCGTAACATAAAACGGATAAGATTTTCATGTTCAGGCTACTAGAAAAGTAACGATATTTTTACTCAGATGTATGTATGCGACCTAATTGGTCATATCTCGTGACCGTTTGTGACCAAACTCTCCCTGACCACCCCAAAATATGTTGGTAGTTAGGTCTGAAAAAAACTTCAAATTGACCGATAATGTTACATAAATTGGAACATTTAAATATACTGTATAGTTTAAGTTTATAAATATGATGACCATTTTTTTTTTAAATAATCAATCAAGGTATTTTGTATTCAGACAGAAACTGGATAGGAGTTTATGAATATGATGACCATGTTTTTATAGTCAAATGAATGAAGGTATTTTGTATTCAGACAGAAAATAGTGGGGTATGTGTGAAAATTATTTGAAAATAATAGTAGTATTAGTATAGGCGTGGAATCTTTGTGTTTTTTGCTACAAGACATACTCAATGAGTTGGAACCCCACCGCCTGCTCTGCAAACATACCTAAAACCCAAAAACAGAGGGAGAAAAAAAAAAGTAATAGTAACTGTTTATTTACAAATAAGTCCATGCGTTTGTTAATACTTTCGATTGACTTGTTGATATTTTAGACTATACTCCATCCATCCCATATTAATAGTTTTAAACAAAAAAATATACATTTTAAGAAATCTTATCATTACACTGTACTATTTATGTAATTTAAAATTTTATTCCTTACTATCACCTATTTTTTTTTGTCTTATATGTAAAAGTTAGGGGCGAACTTTGTCTTATTATTCTTATATATTTATGAATATGAAAGTAGACTATTAATTTGAGACGGCTAAAAATGAAATACTGAACTATCAATATGAAACATAGAGAGTAACAAATAAGTTCTCAGCTTGTAGAAACTAGATGTGTCAACATTCTGATTTTTAGGAGATAACTTTATAGCAAGTTTCGTTATTACAGGCTGGGTAGTTACTAGAAAGGATCATAGTATCATACTAATGATGTAGACAAATACACAAAATTCTCGGTGAAGATGCTACATAATTGGCTCTCACAATTCAGAGACAAGTGTTCTAATAAGTGGATAAGTTGTCTAATCGTTGGCATGTTGAATCATATACATAATGAGTTGGTTTAGATCGATCTTAACCAGATGATTATCAACTACTTTTTTCAATCGAATAGGAAATAAAAATCATTCATTATAGAATACATATGATTCAACTGCTACAAAATCAAACTTCACCATGTATGTACTATAGGTCTATAGCAATATAGCATACAATGATATTCTAAGGTTGAAGTTTTGATATATTGAGAATAGATTTTATCTTCAAACCTCACTAGCAACTTATCTTGAAATGACAAGGAAAATGTTCAAAAAAATCACAGTAAAACCTGATTAAACCGCATAGATAGAGTACAAGTATTTACCATCCCCGAGTGGCCTAAAAAAGTGTCCATTTATATTATATTTATCTTGACTTTATGGTACAGATAAAAGTCGTAACATATATAAGTAAGGTATACAATTACAGTTTAACAAATTATAGCTTTTCAATTACTTTATAGTAAAGTTTGTGACACTAGCATCAAAAGATGTAAATAAATAGTACTTCCGGCTTTTCTTATCGTGATTCATGGTCTATTACTTAATTCAAAATTTCATATATGTATGAAAGTCAATAAAACAACCTTTATAAAGAATACTAGAAAGCCTCCACACTAATTAACAATATTCAGTTACTTGCATGATGTGGTAAGTATCTATATATATATGTTTGTTTTTTTTTTTAACCAGCAAAATGTGTATATAATTTTATTTTATCATCTTCAACTCATCTACGACAAATTTTATAAACCACGAGTTCATATAAGGCAGCTGAAATTTGGTATTTATGCTTAATGAATAAATAGAGTTTGAGCTTGTAACTAAATATACACGAGCACACTCATTTTGATCTAAATTTGGATTCGGATTGATACAAAACCAGTGCTTCGAGCCTTCTAGCATTATTAAGACTGTCAAGGTACTCGCGAGATTTATCCTGAACGAAACATATAATTAGATTTAATATGATCCGTAGATGTTGATCTATAAAAACTAACCAAATCACAGTTGAACATAAAGACTACTATAAGCTAGGACCCTACTGCAATGACTAATCAGCCATTAACCCGGCAACATAACCTTAACCTTGGCTATATGCAAATATACAGAGTTTATCTTGTAGGATGGGGCCAAAAATGTTGCCATCAAAGTGGGTATGTAATGTAGAAGTGACCAAAATCCTACTCCATAATAGAGCTTCAATGAATCATTTATGTGGCTTTTTCTATCATCCCGTGATTCCTAAAAAGCTTCCACTTCCACTTTTGTGATGGTGACCTTCATTACCTCTTCCAAAACTTTCTACAAGTTCAAAATATTTTCTCAATATAAACGGGTAGATAAGGTTTTCATGTTTAGGCTACCCGGAGAAGAAGAGTATTTTACTTAGATGTATGCGGTCTAACTGAGTCATCCAGATGTACGCGCCTAATCGTGTTATCATGGGACCGTTTCTTACCTTTTTCTCAGTCCACCTCAAGATTGTTGCTAGTAAAGTTTGAACATGAAACCTCTTGTGAAAATATCATGAGCCTAACCACAAAACGATATTGGGATGGTTCAAGATGATGTTGAGGGTAAAATTGGTTTTCTCAATGATAAGTAAATCCATAACCCATTGTCCCATACAAGGCAAGAACCATCCGGATACCACTAAGTTTTGAGTGTTGCGCCTTGAATCACTTAAACTTGGTACCCTAACAACAATGGTAGTACATATTTAGTTTGAAAGCTCAAAAGAATAGCCAATAGGCAAATAGGCCAACAGTAAGCATCCAACGAACCAAATAGAAGGTTTTAGATTGGATTGAAGAACAACTTTAATATAATCTAACTTCAAATATGTTCTAATCTAACTTAATCTCAACCATTGATGATTATTTAAGATGATAATTTCACCACTGATTGGTAAGGTTATTTAAGATGATAATTTCACCATTGATTGGTAATGTCATATTTGCCTATCTTATTTTTCAACCATTAATTAGTACTTCAACCATTAATTTGGTAATGCAAACACAAATTAATTTCATATTTTATTATTTCTTATTTATTTATTATTATCATTATTAAATATAAATTACTTAGTACCTCTTAAATTATTAATTATTAGTTATAAACGAGTTATAATATAGAATGGTTTCGTTTACTTCACATATAAGCCGAGATTGTTTTTTAGTGAACAAATATTACCACAAAATGATCAAAGACGTCAAATTTTGCTAAAAAATTAGCGACTCATGGGAAGAAAACACTAGCACCCTAGTTGAAGCACACTACAAAAGTCTATCAAGTGAGACTTTAAGAAACAAAAGATTTATTTACCATCAAGCAACAAGCATAGCCTTTTCATCCGCTCATCGTTAAAAAACCTTGTTGAGTATGCAAATGAAAAGGATTATGCTGCCCGAGCAACCGGAACGGCATCTGAAGGTGGTACTGTAACCGATCTTAGTAGCTCCAGAGAGAATACAAGTCCCAAGAAATGTGATAGAATCGTATTTGCACTTGCCTGCAACCATCAAACAAGGATGAGAACATAGAACAAACTTATAACCAGTGGTTCACAGTATTTATTTTTATAATCGTTAAAATTTAAGGTCTAATAAAAAAAGTAAATGGTAAGTAACGAAATTCAAGAGCTTGAATGAAAAGTAAAGTATACCTGGACCAAGAAAACATCCAACGCAAGAATAGGGCTGTTTCCGGCAGCGATACCCCGGTAATATGAATTAGATGATGATGTTGTGAGGGCCTTGGCCACCAGCAGTCCAACAGTAGCTTGCATCCCAAGAATGGCAGCACCCATACCCAAAATGTTCACAACGATTCCAGTTTTCAAACTGTTTATAACATCAGAACGAGGGGGAGCCTGAAAAAATACATGTATTTGTATCACACCAATTATTTTTCTGGTTACAGTTCAGGAGATTAAGAGCTAATTTCATTTATCAAGATTGTTTAGCAACAAACACATCTAGAACAAGTACAAACAGGCCTAGAAAACGCATCCCCATGCCGAGTGCTGCATGTGTCACTGGTTTCTTTTTTTCTGATAAGGGGTCACCATCTCATATATACCTAGGGTTGTAAAAGTCGACCAAGTCAGCCGATCAGTCAGGGATTAGTTGGGTTTTGGGACTAGTCAGACTAGACTAAGCAAAAAATCACTAGTCAACATTGGACAACAGGTCAAACCGGTCAAAAGTCGGAAAAAGTCGATGAAAATCGGAGTTATTCGATCAAACTTCAAAGTCAGACAATTTAGGTCAAAGTTGAGGTTGGTCAACATTTTAATATGAATTAAAATTAGGGTTTTGGAGTATATGAAAAGGGTATTGATATTTCCAACACTCAAAATGATAAATCCACCACATCTATGCAGTAACTGTTTGTACTGTACAAGTTTTTAATGCATGAATGTGGTGGATTTATATGTTTATGTTTGTGGGGGATGATTCTAACACATCATTTTTTGATCCTCACACACCTATTTTAACCTTTTACTCTTCTAATAATACTCCATTTCTTTAAATTGGTGTGTGAGGATAAAAAAAGAGTGTGTTAGAATCATCCCCCTTATATTTATGGTTCTCACTTCTATATTTTACAAATATAATAATATGTAAACAACTCAAATTTGACTAGTTCCTACAAAGTCCCCGCCGATCAGTCCCCGACTATTGACTTTTACAACCATAAAATATCCACATAAATCCTATCCTCGAGACAATAATATAATATAAAAATGCGATGATACTCATAACACACACCGGGGAGATGTTTTTAGTGACCTACAGCCTACTCTAAACCAGATTAGAAAGCATTTGTTGTAGAGACATCTAAAATTGAGCAGCTGCTTCATATCAGACATTATATCAATATATATGAATCAAGCATAACATGTTTTTCCATTCCAACAATTGATGGAACTTCTGAATTGTCGAACTGACAACAACGATAAAGCCGTTCAAAATCTTTGAATTAACTGCAACATGCCAACAAGCTTATGCTATATCTTTAGAACTTAGAATTCATAAGTGATGTATCTTCGTTACCAATTTGTTAGAGACGTATATAAAAAGAAAACAGTAGCATGTCATTACCTATTACTCCAATTTGTTACTACAATATTGCTAATTAATCACATAACAGTGTAGCTTATGAAATTCATGTAATCATATGCAAGTAGAATCTTTAATATCAACGAAGGTACCTTTTCAGGGTTATTCACAGTTTTACGAAGCCTATCAGAAAGACGAATATAACCAAACGACATGAAAACGGAAATGAAAGCAGCAACAATACCACCAGCAGTAGCATAGAACGTAGCTGGTGAAGTGACCTTTCCAGTGATCACAACCGAAAACGAAAGGATAACGGCAGCTACAATTGTACTAACAAGCTGTCCCCAAAACCCTAAGCTACCTAATCTCTTGAAATACCTTGATGTACTATCTAATCTTTTTGCAACCTACATGATTAATTCAATTCACAATATTGAAAAAAGTTAAGAAAATAAAAAATACAGTACATTATTATTCAGTCATTCATAACATATGGAAGAAAAAAAAAAAAAAAAAAATTAATAATAACCCCAAGTAAATAAAGAAATTAAAATAGTGAGTATATAGATTATAGTATACGGAGTACCTGAGCAAGTTTAGCTTGTTCGGGGTATTCATTGTAAGCGACGGAAATGGGAGCTGGAGCGAGTTTATTATTAGGGTTTTTAAGGATTAGATGGCGATTTGATTGTTGCGAAAATAGAGATGTTGATGTAAAGGAAAGAGATTGATTAGTAGAAGACGAGTGGGAATTAAGGACGGAGTGTGTTTGCCGGAGTGTGGGTAGTGAGGGCTTTGTTAGAGTGAACGACGGCGGTGCATTGCCGGAACGAGCTGCCGGCAGCAAAAAAGTTTGCATTTCGGAAGTGGGTAGTGTTGAAGGGGGATTCTTCTTTTCATTTACAGCAACTATTTTAATTTTTAATATTTCAATTTCAACACATAAATTAAATTAAAGACGCTTAAGAAAGAATCAAACTAACGTTAACTTTTTCTTTTAATCAATGTCACGCATGTATCACGAATTCTTTCTTTCAAGTAAATACATATTTTAAATTTTAATGAGCCAAAAAATAATCATTTTGAAGAGTCAAGTTGTGCGTGAAAGTTTGGTGACATCTCAGATTGTGAATGCTTCGCGTTACTATGTTCTAAAAGTTCGAGTGAAATCGTAGACCGAACTCGAGGTTTAGTTTGAATCTTAGTAATATTTTGAACGTTCAGTAGAAGGTGAAGTTTTGTTCATCTTTAGTTACTAGCTACATTATTTAGCTGAAGGAACGTGTACACCTCATGATGCAAGTAAATAGATATTGTGTGGTCTTTTTGAGGGGCGATTAGTCCTGATACAGCAGATCACTCCGATTTAGTAGTTGCTACACATAAAATAAGATTCGTGTAGTTAACTTACAATTCTTATTAATTTCATTTAAACTTCTACTTACCTCACATAAAACAAGTGTATTGTCGTTTCTTTTCTATATAACCAAACTGTTAAACATTTTTCAAGATATACATTCATGTATAGTATTGTTTCAAATCATCCAAAGAATTCCATTGTTGATGTATTATTTACATGTTAACCATTGTATATTGCTAATTTGCAAGCCTTGATTACTTGACTTCATCTCATACTACTGGCCAATTTCATTAGTCACTAGCCAATACTGTATTAATGCCTTCTCCTAAACCTTTGACCACCTAAGTTATTAAAAAGCAGCTGGCTAAGACGCAAAGAGGCTGCTAGGATCCTTGATAGGTTAGCAGCAAGTGTTGCTACGAACCCAGAAATGGGGACAGCTGATCTTACAAGTGACCTGCATTTTTTATACCTCGGGTGACATCTTTAGAGCAATCAAGAATATGCAGAGAGGTGTGGTATCTTGTATAACGTACGATGATGAAACTAAAACATGGGAAAGTATAAGCGCTAAGTAGCAACAAAACTATAATTCATTGCGACCATTAAGAGATAATCAGTATATACCCAAAAAAGGTGCGTAGACAGAAAGGTACTTCACATAACTTCTCACACTATGTATACTTCCGGCAGAACAAACATGTCAAAAAAACTTGCTACTAAGCACCAGAGCCTAGAGGCATGATCAAAAACAAAGTATTAACTTTTGAGACCCATTGGTAACCATATCTCTGTCAAACCTTTGATGTAGATGTCGCCCATACTAGACTTTTGATCTTTAAGCATACGGCACAAGCTACCTGAACGTAAGCACCAAGCAAAAAAAAAAGTAACTGTTAGCCCATTATATTGTAAACGGCACAACATTAGAAACACACAAGTAATTTGTTTCATATAACACAATGATTTTATTTTTATGTATAAATTTTTAAAAAACTGTTTTACCACGTTGATACAAAGTTGGTAGATTGGTAAAAAGACCTTATATTTTAAATTATCCAACATATCCCTAGTTACGCTATCCACCAGACCAATGACCGTGTTGACTTGAGAAGCCATAAAACTTTAATGTGATGTGAAGAAAATGTACATCTTGCACATACAACGATTCGTTAACAATCTAGATGTCAACTCATAATATCTGCGCACCAAAGTTCCACCGAATGCCGGTACAATAAAATACTCTAGCTTTGAACAATTGGAAATAGGAAACACGGGCAACTCATGAACAAATTATACTAACAAGCCAGCAATGAAGTATGACTAAACATGCTTTCAGTTGGTGGAATAAGTGTTATAAATAAGACATTAATTAACTTAGCTAATAGCACAATAATAAAACATATTTTAAACATCTGGTGCACTACATAAAGTTTATTTAATATACTCTCATTTCCATACATAATGGAATTTACAAAGGTATGAATATGATAAACATAAATATTTGTCTATACTACCTGATCAATTGACTGCAGACTTAAAAGACATGCAAATGAAATAAGTGTCTAGCATCCACTGGCAGCCTACAGAGCCAAATTTAATGCAAAACAAACAAGTACACATAGAATTTCAACCAATAAGTACATTTCCCAAACCTTTCCTTGAATATTGAAGGCCTCCAAAGATCAAACTCTGTCTTGTCTATAATCCAGCCTTCAGTTAAGCACATAATGTTTAATTAAAGGTTCAAAGACGAAAGCTTAAACACTCTCCCTACATAACCAAGAGAGGAAACCCTCTCTACTAGGTGAACAACCTCCCCATTCCACAAATCATCAAAAAACTTATCTGCCCAGCCATAAATGTTACTAATCCTATAGATGCCATGTCAGCTCATAATTTAAGCGACGTAAAGTATTAAATATGTTTTAGAAATGTTACAAAATGATTGTGCCTTGATTTCAGTTAGTAAATTGTCAACAAGAATTGGACTTTACATGTGGCTCATAATGTAAGATTGATCAACTATTTAATTGTATCGTTATAATATATACACTAACGTGCAACACATGGTATATAACACTAGTATCTCCTAAATTAGTAGGAAGTTTCTAATGTCAATAAATTAGTGCCATCAATACACAACTAACAACATCAATAAACGAAATCAATCACGTGACCTATTTTCAGTTTTAAACTGTAGCATAGAAAAAGAAAGAATGAGCAACTTATAATTTAAGTATCATAGCTGCCACATACATAGCCTACAAAACTTAAGAACCAACCAAACATGTACACTCTTTTTGTATATTATTCTTAGTTTGAAAAGGATAAGGAAGCATACTTACCAACAGCTTATTCAGTCTTCTTTTGCTTGTTTAGGGATGTTGGAATTTTTTGTAAAATGGGATCAACCTTCTCGAATATTGTGCTCATGTACTTGCGTACAACTATAAACTTTTCATCTACTTGACCCTGGAATGTCTCGTATAAGTAAGGAACTGACAAACTAAGAAGAACCCCTGAAATAAAATGAAGGTAAAACAGTAAGTCGTGAGTAATATCAAGCTTAGTGTCATAGAAAATTCGAAAGTGTAGCACAGAAAAACAGCTCACCGATATAGATCAGCGTAAGAAAGTTGAAAAAACTACCGACATAGGAAATGAACCATAAGCCGAAAGCAACCTGAAAATACAATACACATAAAACAATTATATAACAAATGCTTTCAAGTTACAACTCAGAAAACAAGATCAATATTACCAAGATTAAAGTTCTCAAGTTTCCATCAACTGCAATTTCATGCAAGGTTGCTAAAGCACTATTAACCCACACTCGTATCTCATCAGCAGCAACAAGAACCAATTCCTCCGAAACATCCAGATCAGGAATCGGTGGCAAAGGTCTACAATTAAGCATACACAATCAATCAAAAACATTACTGAAAAAAACATCATCAAATAAACCGAATAAAAAAACTACACATAAAAATAAGATTGCAGCATTAATCCATTAACAATAAAACTAAGCATCTGGTGATCAAAATACCATGAAGGATACACACACCTATTAAGCAGAGAAGCAGATTTAGCCCAAAAAAAGATGATCACAACCAATAACAGTAAAGTATTAGCAACAAATGCTAAAAAATTATATCCTGCTTTTTCAAACAGAATCCACATAACAGTTGAACCAATTAACAACATGATTCCACCGTAGCTTTTCCTCCATAACAATGTATCCGCAACTGTAATACAAAACAATCGGCAACTTAGATTCAAATATATCAATTAATCAAACTATTCAATCCATTCGACGGAAATTGATTTGATCGGAAAAAAAAAAAACCTAAAATGCAATTCGAATGCAGTGTAATTGAAGAAATTATAGATGATATACATACAATAGAATCATATGTAAAATGATAATGATAGATACCTGTACCACCTCCGAGAGCATCGTAGACTGAAAATTGACGGAGTTCGCTCATGGTGATTTAGGGTTTCTATTTTTGATGGAAAAGGGGAGGGAGATTTTTCAAGGGGTTGGTAATAAGTTTATGAAAAGCGTTTTATTTTTATCTTCTGTCCGTAAAAGGTTTATTATGCGTAGATTGTAACGGATTGGTCGAACTGATCTTTCGTATATCGTGCATCATAACATGTACAGTACATGTTACGCTTAATAACGACACCAAATCGTTGCACCACAACGACTCTGTGGGCCGTTGTCGGTCAAGCCGTTGTGCTGTTGTAGGGGCGGACAACAATAGAGACAACGGGGTTTGAGTCGACGTGGCGCTAGGGTATTCGACCAAAGGCGTTGAACATTGACATTTTTTGGATAAGAAAAAATACAAATATATTCAATATAAATAGGATTTTTCTAAACATAACCTTTAGGGTTATGCTTAGGAAATTATTGTGTGCATGATTGATAGTACAAAAAGATTAGGAAGGTGGTTATTAAAAAGTTAGTGGGGTTAGTTTTCAACTAGGTACAACTATTTAATGCATGTCTTAAAAACCTAACCCTTAGAGGGCTATGCTTAGAAAAATCCAAATACAAATTATACACACGCATTTTCCTTTTCATCTTCATCATTCTCTCAAAAAATCCTACCAAAATGACATTGTCTTAAATAATTCGTTAAATATTGATTCACTGAAAAATGGAACCGTATCACCTGCATCAGTTTATGTAAATGAGCACCACTACACAAAAAAAGGTATTATCTTTCTCACGTTATATCTTCGTATTGAGCAACACTTATTAAAGGGTATTCACAGCCTACAGATGAGAAACGTGTGAAGTTCAAAAAGTTTCAAGAAAGTGCCCAAAATAATATTGAGAGGACATTTGGTGTTCTTCAAAGAAGATTTGTGATTCTGAAATAGCCCATAAGATCTATAAAATTCAACAAATTAAGGGAATACATGAATACTAGTGTATTGTTGCACAACATGATTCGAGAAGATAACGAATTTCAAATTAGCTCAATTGAAGAAGCAATGATTGCTGACCCAGAGAATCGTCCAAGAAGGAATATCATAAATAGATCAAGGGATATGATTAATAGAGAGTTACGAGATCGGAAAGGGACGATAAACTATGAGACGACCATACCAATCGCGTTTGTACCTTGTCAGTAAACTTTGTAGTGAATACCACAACAAATGGTCTAAACAAGGTAGCTAACTACTTCCGCCGTACAATTTAACAGTCTCAGATAAAAAAAAATGGTGTTTAATAAATATCATCATCTCATTGTACTTTTATTTATTTTACATTGTTACCATAAGAGTACCTTTTTTACTTATTCAAATCTATTTATAGATGTGAACTATTAATTTGAGAAAAAAATCAAAAAGAAAAACGAGAGTATTAAGTTTGGGACAGAAAGAATAATTATCTTAACTTTAATAAAGGTATTGGATGTAATTTTTTGACATAATATCGCAGATGATCATGTGGTTTGTATAAAAAATTACTTGTGGTCCTTGTTCCTTTCTTTATTCATGGATGGTTCATATGGTTTGCTTTTTGAATCATTGATGGTTCATGTGGTGCATATCTACAGGAACCATCCTTGACGAATAAAATGCAAAAACCACATGGACCTCCGGCAATTCAAATGCAAATCATACGGATCATCCTTGACAGAATAAAGTAGAGGGACCGTTAGTGATTTCCGATCTAAACCACGAGGACCATTCGTGATATTTTATTTAATTTTTTAGGTAAAATTCTAAAGTCGTCATCATCTTCCAAACATTTAAGCAATTTTTTTTTTTTTTTTTTTTTTTTTTAAAAAGCAAACATTTAAGCATGTTGAGTACATCAATATAATTGTAACAACTCATTATTGCTTTGAATTTGCTATGTGTTGAAGTCGTCGTTGGATCATCGCATTTCGTTTTACATAAAAATAAATTGTGCACATGTGAATGCTGACTCTTTTATTTTCATTTATTTATTTTTTTCCAAATATATTTTATACTTATATATATATATATATATATATATATATATATATATATATATATATATATATATATATATATATATATATATATATATATATATATATATATAAGTATAAAATATATTTGGAAAAAAATAAATAAATGAAAATAAAAGAGTCATTTGATTTCCACTTTACAATTATTTAAACTAGCTGCAGACCGGCGACTTCGCGGGGTTATTCGAGTCATTAATTAAGAGAGATGCTTCGAATGTTTGTATGACATTAATATAATAGCATTCGGTTTCACAAAAGTATTATAAATGTCTATATAGTGTTAATTCAATCCAAAAGATTCATTTAGTTACATATACCTCAATTTGTGCTTGAATTAACGATTCAATCTTTTTTTTTTTTTTTTCTATCTTGTATCATTCTTTCCAATTGATCAACATATGCCTACACAATTTACAAGAAAATAATCTACTGTAGCAACAAAATGTTTTTGATGAAAAACAAAATAACGGTTATATATTGAATTTATTAAAAGTAAACACAGTTCGTATAGTTTAAACTAATTAAGTATGAGTAGGAACCTTTTGACGATCTCTAGTTCGCTTTGATGATTCAGCAGACTTGGCTCTTTTCAGTTTTAGCTACAACATAAAAGGAATGGTTACGTATGTAAAGAATATTATCATTCATATTGTTTCAGTAATTCGATATAGCAACATGATCGCCTTTATCAACATCACCCAAATACAACACACATCTTCTCCTCACCTTCTTCATCTCCACCAGTCATAACCCATTTAAATAAAATCACCAATAATCTCCATAATAAATCCATGTGTAACAATATTGGTTACACAGATCCTCTTATGATATTTAAAGAACACACATGTAAAAAAGAATTATAAAAGTTGGCACCAATGTGTCTGAGTGCATTTTAAATTTAAAAGAATACATATGAAAAAATGGTCTGAGTATAGAGTACATATGCACAAGTGGATCATAAAGTAATTGTGATCTTAATACATGATCACAAATGGGTCAGAGTACATCTTAAAATTAAAAGAATACATATGTATAAAAGAATTAATAAAAAAGCTGACCTAGTAAATCTTATTTGTATTCAATGCATAAGTGTTGAAAAATTAATACAGGTTAACATTTAGCTTATGATCAGATGCAATTAGTAGTTATTGCACTTGTTGCACTAATAAAGTATGTCATTTCATCATAGATACAATCCTAAAATGAAATCTTAGTGAGCTATATACCTTCTTCAATGCATTTTTATTAGATTCTAACGCATATAGTCTAGGAAATAAACATCGTTCCAAACCTCCTTAGATGTCATTCTTTTCCCCACCGGCAAGCCAAGAAAAGAAAAAGGAAGAGATGATGGGGTGCACGAAAGTGATCTGGCCAAATCAGAATTTCCCAAAGCAGACACATTAATGCCAATAAGCTTGCTTTCAGAAAACTTATTCCGAAGACCTGAAACATCACCAAAGAAACTAAAGATACTTAGAAGATTAGATGCATTGTCAAGAGACAACTCACCGAAAAAAGCGCATCATCAGCGTATTGGAGGTGTGTTAAGGATAGATTATGATGCCCTAATAGCCACACAACCTATTTTGTAGTCACTAATCAAACCCGCATCCGAACACTTCCAAAGTCACTTGGTAAACAGATAAAAATTAAAAGAATTACATGCCAAGAATCACGTGTGGTATTGAGAAGGACCATACGGCTTTTGGGATTCGAACCTATGTTTTGTGGGAAAAAAGCACTGCACAAGTAGAATACAAAGATGTCTCAGAACAACAAATGAATCAATGAGAATATAAATTTTCAAACGTACTATCGTGTTATGTTATTTGTAATAATACTTACCAAAATTTGGGTCAAGGTGGTTTGTGCAAATTCTTGGCAAATTTTTACCATCTTCTTGTTTAATTTATTCAAGTAAAATTCAGAATCTGATGATATTCTGTTCTTAGTATGTTAGCAATGGAACCAAACACTACACGTACATGTAAAGTAACAATACCATGATACACATTTCTAAGAATGTGCCCACCAGATACTTCACGCCTAAATTTGCACAAGGACAAACATCAAGATGAATTACAGATAAAGTATTCCATTTTAGTAGTAGAAGTATAGGTGTTGAAACGGGTCATTTTAGTACAGGTCAAAACATGTCAGTCTCATCTTAGTCGACCCACAAACAATTTGTTTTATCGATTCTCATGTAAATGTATAAAATGGACTGCGTACAGCCTTTAACAATAAGATAACATAATTAACTAATGCATAGAACCATAAAGTGTATCTTATCGAAATGAATGAAAAGTGTAATACCTGGATTAACCAATGTTGGCGTATTATTAACACCATTAAACAATGTGAGTGCTGTGAAACTTGAAGAAAGCAATGCCTGCATATTAATACTTTTAACCAATGCCCCTGGATTAAAGTCAATTATATTTCAAATTTTTGATTATATGAACATATAAGTTAATCAGAAATAACCTAATTAACTAATTAAGTGATTTGAATTTTTTGATTAATTGAACACATCCGAACAATTAAGATGTCATCATATTTGATATCATTATTTGCAGTCTGATTAATTTGCTATATGACAAACACTAATAACCTAATTAGCCTCTTTTTGATTATATAAACAGGTTTGAGATCAAAGATCTAAATGCACCTGAATGTACGAATTTTTTAAATTACCGAAGTAACTAAGTTGCATCGCGATAAACATATACCCACTAACTTATTATTTTTTTAATTTACCAAAGTTGCTGTACAGTAGCAGCCCAGCAGCAGCTGCAGCCTCCCATTTTGACAAACGTTTAACACCTATTTAGGCTCGACACACACAAACATATTATATACCATTAATAAAGGTTGTCGGGAATACTTTCTGTCACAATCAATTTTTTTATTGAACTTAACCATTTTTAACTTACGGGCCCACAAAGTAGGCCCGAGAGTTATTTTAATACCTTTACCCAAATTGACACCAAAATTAGTTATTGACCACAATTCTTATCCATTGTATTTGGAGTGACCCAAATTCACTCCACATCTCCAAAATGACATTATAAAGCTGTTGGAAACTTCAAATTACTAAAAATAGTACAAACAGGTCAAAATGGACATTTATGACCCAAATGAATCGAAGGTTATGACCCCATGTCATATTATATACCGTTTCAAAATGAAGCGTTGTATGGTTTTGAGAGTAACCACTATTTAGTATACCAATCTAGGAGTGTTGGTTCGTAACTGTTGATCTTGATTTTCTATTTTATTTGTGTGGATTAACTGTTACAAACTTGTACACCTAAATAAATACCGCATTTATTTATCAAAAGTAAAATAACTAAAAATAAGAACATGCACATTTGAATATATCAAATAGTATTGATTAAATGGAGAACCATGACCTGCATATGATATACTGATATATTAAAATCTCTAGTCGCGACCTAAAGTTCTGACAATGCATCAGTAAAGTGAGAAATTAGTTAAACATCATTAAGTATGATTTTCTTAACTTTGATTTAAAACATTATATATAAATGCTATAAACGAACCTTTGACTGCCAAATTCATTGTAATCTTCACCGTACTTCGCTTTTTTGGCTTCCTCTACCCACATCTGTATGTGCCCGCAACACTTTCATACGGAGAAAGATAGGCTTACCATGTACCATCAATAGCACCTAACATATGCCAATATGCTATAAAACATTAAGATCAATATCGAAAACATCAAAAATAGTTAGCTGATGAAAATAACACTTGTGATATGCTATTGTTAACTGTGAAATCATATTCAAGATAAAAAAAACAGTCATATATATTCAAGTAAAAAAAGGTCAAAAACAGTCAAAATAGTAAAAAAAAAAAAAAAAAAAAAAAAAAAAAACAATTTTAACCTTTTTTATGTTGTGATATACTAATGCTAATGCAGTCAAAAACAGTCAATTATCAAGATAAAAAACTGTCAAAACTAAAAAATCAATTTCAACCTATTATATGTTGTGATTTGATAATGGTAATGCACTCAAAAACAGTCAATTATCAATTTTAAAATTAGTTAAAAAAGGTCAAAATACAACATCTTTGCTTCAAGTATGTTGACTGCATACCTTGTCAAATTCATCTTTTGCAAAAAATGATCAACATGTTTTAACTTCAGTGTGCAAAAAACATGAATTATAGTCCAACTATTATAACTTCAGTTCAACTAAACAGAAATAATGGTGTTTTGATAACTTCAGTTCAGCACAAGGCATCGGTTTTTTCTGGCAATACTAATTGACTTATGCACAAATCTGCTATATCAAAATAGTCAAAAAAATATTGTCATAAATAGTCAAACTAATAAAAATAGTAAAAAAGAATAATCTAAGTTCAAAGATCTATGACGGTAAAATAATAGCATGAACTTGGGATTGATCATAAGTTACCATCAATAGGCTTAAATCTATATCTCTTTGTTGCCCTTGTACCTTTAGAGCATCTCATATCTAGAACTAAATATTAAGTTCAAAAAATTGAAGTCGCACACATTGTATTCAATAATTTATGTAGAAAGTAAAAACAAAAATGTAAATAGTTATCAATAACCATCATTGCCTCAACAACACATACCTACTCATAATCAATAACTAAATTGCAAACATCGTTATTTCAATAAAGTTCCTGATTACGAACTTGAACCCATTCGAAAAACTCAAAGTTAGTACTCATAATCTATCATGTTTACACAAAACATGTTGTTTTGGGTCAGCCTATACATATTGATCTTTAACAATATATACACATATATGAATATGTAATCAAAACGACACTAACCCTAAAAGGCAATTGAACAATCAAAGCCCCAAATCCCAATACCAAATATTTGAGCAAAAATATTTATATGAATACATAATAAGCATATTAAATCAAGATCATTATCTGAATCAATCCTATGAGACCTAATTACAAATTCAGATTAAATAAAAAGATAGCAAATCGACATACCTGATATTAATGATGTACAGTAGGAACAACACTAACGAACCCTAATAGGATTGGAGTAATCGATTTGATTGTATCGTTGGTATTGAATACGATTTGCGATTGCATCTGATACAAAAAAACAACAAATTTTAATTATATAAATAGATAAAAATCGAAACAATAAACGATATGCACCTCTGTCCAGTAACTTCCGATTGTCTCATATACGGAATCATATTGTTGAACGAATCGAATGTATATAAGATGAAATCAATCGATAACTATTGATTTACAATTATGTAGTTACAGATATGATAGATCAGATGAAACAAAAAATTGGTAATTGGATTTACAGATATTGTAGAATATGGAGCGAGTAATCGTTTGCCGAATATATTCATTGATGAAGGTTAACGAAAGAATCCTAATCATGATGTGCAGAGAGTATATGATCGAAGGGATACAGCAAGGAGCAATGTGAGATTGAACCCTAATTTTGCGAACATGATGCGTATGTTTTTTTGTAAAAGAAGGGTATCGTGGAGAATTTAGAAGGGCTCAAGGTGACTTATCACGTGATATGGTAGATGGGGTGGGATGGAGGGTTATGATTAAATGATCTATTTAGATGAATGGTTAGGATTGAAAGTTTTTTTTTGAAGATATCGCCTAATTGTGTGTTTCTTATTAGTGTAAGAGAGATTTGCAACAGCTATATTAATGTTTAAACTATCCGGTATGCGGTAGAAGGGGCAAGGTCCTAATGGCGAGCACCCTCGACAACGCAAGGCAGGGCGAGAGTGAGGGCGGTATTGTTAGGAGAGATCTTATGTCTAAAATTTATTTTGCAAATCCTTTTTTAATTTTTTAAAACCATAAAATCACTATTATATTAATGTCAAAGATACATTGAAAAGTTCAACGATAACTAGTGCATGTCCTACATCATACCTCGAGACTATAGAGTGTTAATCACAATGTGAAAAAATAACGAACTAAAAGTTTCAGAATTAATACTCACGCTAACATAATACTCACATTAGCTTCAGCCTACACATTTTTTTAATAATAGTACGAGATCACCCAGGGGGACTTAACCACCCACGTGTTCATCTCTACGCAGTTGCATAACCTGCGCTCAACTGCTGTCCAGGAGGAAACCCGGCCCAATCCGAGGGCATGGGCGGCAAAACCCCCTTCCCCACTGCCTCCGCAACGCGATGTGCGAAAGGCACACTTGGGTGGAATTCAAGGGTAAAGGGGCAACATTGTGTGCAATGTTACAACCCACAGAAGTCGAACTCATGACCTCTTGCTAAGAGAGTCAGACCACTACCACATGAGCTACAACACAATGTTTTGCTTCAGCCTACACTAGTTTTATTTGTCACTATCGCATCATAGGATTTCGAGTTAACAAGCCAAGCGTGCCATTCAAGTCCTCCTTTTTTCCATTGGATCGAAATCCAGTCAAATGTCTTGATTTGAACTTCATTCAGCATCGAAGCGCAGTTTAGCCGTTATTTCCCGAAGATATAAGCGTTTAAATTTTTCCGTAACGTATGTCCGATTGACCACTTGACTGCTTGCCAAATTAACCTTCCATGATGAGATTTAACGTATGCGTTTAAACTATTAAAAATGTGTGATGGGGGATATAATATTTGGAGCATTCAGTGACCACAAATTGTATTCTTTTACCTACAACTTAGCAGCGACTTTACACAAAGTTAAAGCATGGCAAGTTGTTTCGATATTGATAACTCTTAAATTATATAGAATTTTGATAACATTTTTAGTAGTTATCTTACTATTTTAAAGTCATTTTAATCCTAAAATACACTAAAAGGGTAAAATGGGGGAAAAGGTATTTCTAATTATTTTGTTGAAGTTATGCATTAAACATGATCAAAAACAAGAAAAATTTGCAGAAATCAAGTTGAAGCCGCCGGCCTGGCATCCTGAAGCCGCCGACTTGGTGACAAAATTCCAGAAAGTTCCAAAACTCTGCTGAAAAGGCCAGAATCATTGGAAGCAGCCGGCTTAAAATTAAATTCGCCGGCTTAAAGCTGTTTCTTGTACTTAAATTCCAAGAAAAAGCTAAAAATGGAAACGGAATCAAAAAGATGGCAAGATCATTGAAGCCGTCGGCTTCCCACTGAAGTCGCCGACCTGACCTAAGAGGGTTACGCGTTAATCTACTTGCTGGCTACGTTAAACTTGCAAAAGGAGTCACTGCCCTGTGAAGCCACCGGCTTCCCACTGAAGACGCCGGCTTGGCCATCGAATCTGAAAACTATAAATTGAGGCCTTCTGGTTCAGTTTTTAATGTACTTTTTCGTTTATCCTCTAGGGTTTTCACGAGAATACGAAAACTCTTAGATTAGGGTTTTATTTCAAGTTGTAATCAAAGTTATCAAGTTATCATTAAAGTTTTCTTATCATCTACCTTTTTTGAGGTACATGACTTTATCTTTCTATTCTTGTTTATCTTGTTTTATTTACATTTTTTGTATCTGTTCGTCTACCACCATGAATAGATAGTGGCTACGTGGATGAAAACTAACTTTGTCTGGGAATCAGATGAAGCTGCCGTCTTCCTCAGTCCAAGCCGCCAACTTGACTGAGCCAAAGCCCCCGGATTCGTACTCCAATCTGTACAGTTTCTGGTTTTTTCCAGATATGTATAAACTGAGTTTCTGTGATGATTATATAAACTGTTTTGAATCTTTTATGTTTTAATATGCTTGTTTGTCATGCTTAATGATTAAATAACTTGATTTTAGGATTAGTTAGCACTTAATCCAACGATCTATTATTCGATTCATGTTACTTGTTTAGATCTAGTCAATCAAACAAGTAAAAATTAATTACATGCAACTAAGTTAAACAACATAGTTAGTGATAAATCTGTTGAATTTGAGTTACGTTTATATAATAGAGTTTGATATTGTTAGGCTTAGTCGAAGATCCTCTGTTTGGATGTATTTGATTAATGATTGCATGAAAACCAAGTAATAATTGACTTTCAGCTAGTAACTTGAGTTGATCTACTTGATGTTTAATAACTTATATAATTTTTTAGTCTATTTGCATGTTGATCCGCATCATAAGGTTGATATGTATCATGTAATTGAATTGAATACTAAGAACTGAGATGTTAGTCATGCACATCACGTGTCTAACATATGCTTTAAGTCCTGCTTTTTAAATGATATGCAACACTTGTCTTAACCTGTTTAGGGATAATAATTGGTCTATGATTGTTATCTTGATTTGTGTTAGTATAAGTTATGAAACTTGCCTAATATGATTCTCGTATGAGTTATTATTTGTTCATGTAACTGCTTTTATTTATAATTGTTTATTTTAATTCTTTATTACTTGCTTTATATTTTGTTATTTTGTTTATTAAGAATCTATCCGCAAACATCTCTTTTCTAAGAGATAAAAATTTACAATCTTAAAAACATATAAAAATATATCTTTAATTCTTTAATTTGAACTAAGCTATTAGACAAACCAACTTAAAACACATCTACGCTCTCTTGGGACGATAACCTAAAATACTACAACTGATCGGGTTTTTTGCTCCTTAGGGTGTTAAACTGTATTAATAAAGGTTTTAATAAATTTAAAATTTAAAAGTGCTTCCATCTTGATTATAACCCTAGATATATATATATATATATATATATATATATATATATATATATATATATATATATATATATATATATATATATATATATATATATATATATATTGTTCCCCAATTGTCGAACTTCCTTTATAAATATGTATCATAACCCTCTATTATAGAACTTGAATGCTTAGACCACTCTCAACCATAACATGCTTCTTTATAAAGAGCGAACTCCATATCAGCGCCACGTTAACATTTGTTCAAAAAGACTGAAAAAAACTAAACACCAACAGTCACAACATACTTCTTTCATAAAGAGTGGGACCCACTAATTTCTTTATATATCAATTATGAAATAATATTAATAATAAATTGATAATATACGGAGTGTGAAACCATATCCATCCACTCATTTAACATATGGACTGATATGACTAAAACGGACGATTTTATTTGTGCGGTGTCATTTCGTTAGGTCGCAAAACGTCAGAATCAGTTACCAAAAGAGAGCAGTGGTTTTGTTATTTATATTTAGCTGGGTTTCCTAGCTATAGTTCACCTACTTGTCTTCCTTTTAACGAGTAAGTGGCAAGTATAACTCAGGTTCGTATTTTTGTATGTTTGCTCAGTAACATGGGATAAAAGTGCCTAAATAGTTAACCCTGGTGACAAGTGGTGATAGATTAAGATTAACTAAAAGTAATACAAACTATATAAAGGTAAAAAGGGATAGGTATGAAGAATAAGATACTGATGGGGAACTATTATGAGAGTTTAACTTCCTAGAATAAACACTAAACCTCAATCAACTGGGCTATGAACCTAATCGATTTGTCACTAAGAGTTTAGGCTTTGAAGATTCTGGTTAAGACGGAGTGTTACTAAGAGTTTAGGCTTTGAAGATTCTGGCTAAGACGGAGTGTTACTAAGAGTTTAGGCTTTGAAGATTCTGGCTAAGACGGATATCCCTACTCTCAACGTTAACCTTAGAGGGTTTAAATGACCTTATGGATAGAATCCTAGGTACATGAATAAAGTGGTATATCCCTAAAGGAAAGTCTCGGCTTTTCTTAATCCTAGTTGGTCTAACTATAGTAACGTTCCTCCACTTAACACTAAACTATGCCTTAACATTAACAGATGTGTAATCTTAGATATTCTAAGGTACTGCTAATTGGATTAGAGGTCTCTCCTTTGCGATCACTTACTCAACCCCGGATCATCTTACAACATCTCAAGAACGTTGCTTCTAACGCGAATCATGCTTTTGAGCAAGCCAGTGTTCACTGACTTTATATTGCCTACTCTAATCACAACCTAAATGGTTAGCTATTCTATTGACGGATAAGTGATTAACCGTACATAGGTACTATATCCCTATTGTGACGTTAAGCACACATAAGTACTTACCTCGCATCCTAGGGTTGATCAGGTCCTAATACTAGTTTATAGCCACGTGAATAAGTGAAAAGGGTGATCTGTAAATTAGACTTCTAAACTGTCAAGGTTTTAGCATAATAATAGCACAATTTCAGATAAGATATTCAACATATAATAAACATTTGCAACGGATAGATAAGCATGCAAGATGAAAGCAAATTAAAGTAACAAGATAACTTTATTAGATTAAGGAAAGCGTTCACCGTTTACAGACGATATCTGGACCATTACAAGTGCTGACATCCTCTAGACCGCTCCTATTACAATCTTTGGCGTTTACTTTCGGGTACTTAATTTCCCGCTCGGAGGTGAGAATGCCTTGAAAGCTCTAGTGTGAGAAAGTGTATTGTAGTGATAGAGTGAAGAGAGGTGTGTTGAAAATGGATGACACACAGCCTTTTAAATAGAAGTGAAATATGTCTGCAAACGGCTGGCAAGCCGTTTGCCAAGCCGTTTGCAAGGCTCGTTTGGCAAGGTAACCCGTTTTTGTTGGCCGTTTGTCTGGGCCGTTTGGCAGGCCGTTTTCCATAGTGGCAGGCCATTTGGCAAGCCGTTTGGCCTGCCCTGGTCAGCCTGTTTCCTGGACCGTAACTTGATTTCTTGTCATTCACCATTTTCGCTCTAGAATCTTCGTTTTAGCTCCGATTCTCTCGATTCTTTTTGCATCGTCTTCGTAATTACCCAATCTACAAATTTAACGGAAAAAGAGATTATTTTGCCGACAAAGTTTGAAACTTTATGCTTTTTGGGACTTAATATCGGGGGTAAAAACGTGACTTTTTAGCCGATATCAAATATCCCACACTTAGACTTTGCTTGTCCTCAAGCCAACTTTCGAACTTTTAGCACCGAAGATTTTTATTCGTAGTGATCAAGTGATCTTTGTTTCTCAAGACATATGAGTGAAAACTTGGGTTTATTCTTTTTGTTATTCCCGAACCTTTTTCCGCAAGCATGAGAGAAGATTACATAACTGAGGCTATCTCACTCGGGTCACTCAATTCACTAAAGTGGTTCGGGTGTCTTATAGTTCTAAGAAATGAAATCGCTCATAGCCAGTCAAGTTTGCATTCTTTGTCATAGGCTTGATCAAGACTCAAATCTCCATCACTTATTTGAGAGAATTTTTTCAGTTATGGACTCAGCTTATATCGTGAAGAGATGGTGACTTTGGAGGTTAAGGGGTGTAAAGGGTTGGATAGATAGGAGTTCTTTTAAGTATCGATTTTTATAATCCTTTTAGCTTTTTTTCGGGAATTTCAGGTTGAGCATCCTTCTTTTTGACTGCCAGGAGTTCTTTTCTCGAATCTTTCTGGTTCCGCTCCTTTTTTCAGAACCTTTATTCATCAATATTTTTTTATTTTTAGCATCTTTTGCTTTTCTCTTCGAGGTCTCCTTTTATCGGCAATCTCTTTGATATTTGACTTGGATGCTCGCATTTTTCTAATGCTGTTTATAGAGAATTTCCCGAAAGTATGATTTCGACGGGATTTATTCCTTTATTTGTGAGGTGAATGGAATAGGTAGTAGTGGATGGAATTTTGGTGGCTTAGAGTGAAAATGGAAATGAATGTATTTGATGGGGGTGTTTTGTCTTCACGAATAACCGAGGTTTATAACTTAGCAGTTCTTGTCAAAAGGTGTGATTCCGAAATGTAGATCAAGAGCAAGTTGTGATTCAGAGATGCTAACATCGGCGCACTCAACGGAAATATAGTGAAGCACTAAAAATGAGTGCTTGTTAGGCCTTATTTGGGGTGCATCACAGCAATTATAATGGGTCGGATTGCGCCTTTCGTTATGCAATGCTCTTTTGGAAAAATTGGTTTAGTTTTCGCAAAAAGTTTTGACCTTATTTTACCCTTTTTGTCTATTTTGTAACAAAAACTTTTTGATCATTTATAGAATTTTGTAATCCCAAGTGTTTTATAGCTCGAAAAGTTTTAAATTTTGTGAACAATTTAGTTTTACAAACACTTGAGGATTTTGTGAGAATCATAATGTGCAATATTTGCTATCCCATACTTTAAAATAACATTGTCCTCAATGTTAAGGATAAGGCGTATCTCACACTTAGGTTTTGAAAGAGACGTTATGTTGATGGGGTTGCTAATCTCACACTTAGTGTTTAAAGTGGTCTAGTATATTGCGTATATTCTATTGAAAAAGTGGTGAAGACGTAGTACTCCCCTATGGTCTCAAGGCGTGTATGAATGGTTTGATGATTTATGGTTTCTTCTAATCTCGTGATGGCGCCATTCTCGTTCAGTGTGTCCTTGCTCCAAGTCTTGCTTCCATCTTGTATGGTCTCGATCGTCGTTTGTTGTGACGTTTATTCATGCAATTTATTCTACCATATCATACAAACTTTAAACATAAAAAGTAGTTATGCCCAAGATTAGGCGTACAAACATAATGTAATAATGTATTATAACATCACAAGTGTAACATCCTGATGACGAGCTTAATTAGAATTTACAATTTTGCCCTTTTTGTACGTTTTGTGTTTAAAGTGCATTTTAGTGATTTAATTAATTATTAAATGTTTTCAAGTAATTATTAGTTCATTGGGATCGTTTTGTGACCAGGGTCACAGAACTTATTTGTTTATTAAATTTGGACTTCGTTTGGCTACCGAATGGAGTGTGTTGATTTTTAGTAAACTGGTAAATACCCGTGTTTTATTAGGAATGAGAGTTAAAACCCATTCAATAGGTAAAACCCGCCCCTTGTTTTTATATTGGTACAGTTAATTAATTTTGGGTTCTTCCTTCTCCTTGTTCCAATCGACACACACATACACATACAAGAACCCTAGTTTTGATTAAATTGAAGATTGAAGATGATGATAAAATTACTAGTTCAAGTTTGTGGTGGTCTTCCTCCCTTTCCTTTCTCTTTCACGAAACCCACCACCACCACCATGAAAACCTAGCTTTTTATTTATGAAGATGGTGATAAAAATTGGAGGCTCCATTCATGGGTTCTTTCTTCTCTAAACAAATTAACAAAGGTTTGTCTTCAATTTGTGCTTGTATCATTGTTTCTTTGAGGTTTTTGTTAGTTTTATAAAAGTTAGAATATATGGATGAATTGATGCTTGAATCTTTGAAATTAGGGAAGAAAGTGCTTGATTTATGCTAGATTAATGTTATATAATTGTTAGCAATTGTTTTTGGGTTAGTATTTGACAAGAAATTGCAAGAAACAACAATTTTTGGGGGTGTACCATGGTAGGACAGCAGCTATGGCTGCTGTTGCTGCTGATTTTGGGCGGCTGCTGCCGCTGCCGGCGGCCATCGGTGGCGGTTGGCGGTCGGTGACGGTGGTTGTCGTTTTTTTCGGTGCACGGGTTGATTTTATTTGCTTGTTTAAACCATGAATCATTTGGTTAATTTAATTTCAATTAGTAATGTATAAGTGAACTTTTTATTTAGAGTACTCGGTTAGTAGTGACCCGAAACCCGTGGCCGGTACTAATGATTTGTGTGAATTATGATATTCGGGTCACTCGTTTAGTCCTTATTATTTTTGTTTGGATTATTTGATTATGAGATAGTGTACATGTAATTATATATGTATGTGTGATAACTCCCGACTAGTTTATGTAAATTGTGTAATTCATATGGTTTGGGTCGCCCGTTTAGCCCTTGACTTATTTGGTTAGTTTAATGGCATAAATATAAATTATTGTATGTATATGTGTTAACTTGTGACCGTTTTGGCTCGCGACCCGTTTGTTTGACTTTGGGCATTTTCGAGTATGTTATATATATATATATATATATATATATATATATATATATATATATATATATATATATATATATACATGTGTAAATTTACATTAAAGTGTAATCGCCCGTTTCGACCGTTGACCCATTTGTTAGTTTTAGATTTGGGTTGTAACTATGTACGTATGCATTTCTTTGCTCGAATCTTGATCTTGTGTTGATGTTAACTTGTTTGACGGATTAGTATTGTATATATGTTTTGTGCATGATTAAGAACCTTTATTTTAGTCCAAAACACTGCACGAAATTGCGAAAATGGTGGGCAAAACCTTGAGGGACAGCAGCGTAGCTGCTGCTACTGTTTCATGCTGCTGTTCGCAGCTTGTTGCTGCTGTTTGCAGCCTTTATGCTGCTGATCTGCTGCTATTTGCACACCATAACGCGCAGCGTCTTGGCGTGGTCGTACCCCGATGGCCCGTACACTTGTTCTATGGTTCGTATGTTGGTTTGTTCGCCCGTTTGACACTGTTTGACCCGCTTGGACTATATTGTGTCAAAATGGGTATTAGTTGGTTGTGATATGTCCTCGATGTCGTGTCAAGTGTATATGCATGTTTCGTCATTTTAAAATGGGTTTTGAGCTTATTTGGGTTAAAGTGGGAAAATTATGATCCATTTGGGTCATTAGTGTCTAGTTGACCCATTTGTGTAACTTGACATTATATATATATACATATACATATATATATACATATTATATATACATACACACACACACACACACACATATATATATATATATATATATATATATATATATATATATATATATATATATATATATGCATGATCGTGTCGTATTACTCCCGACCCATTTGGGTAGTTTATGTATTGGTTGTCTGTTTTGATCACGACCCATTTGTTGATTATTGAATTGTGAACGTGTTTAATGTTCGGATTGTGCCCGTTAAACCCGCGAACCGTTTGTGTGATATTGAGACATTTTGTATATATGTATATATGTATATATATATATATATATATATATATATATATATATATATATATATATATATATATATATATATATATATGTGTGTGTGTGTGTGTGTGTGTGGAGTGTGTGTGTGTGTGTGTGTATATATATATATATATATATATATATAGAATGTGATAAAGTTAGTAAATGTGGTGCGGTTTACTAACTCGTTCAGTATTTATTCTCAGGTGATATAGACGAGGAGAAGACTCGGTGACATTAGACTACCGAGTTTTGCGGGTATCGGTGAGTGGGACTAACTGAAGAACATAGTATAGAGTAGCATGTTATATTATGATTGCCATGCTTGTTAGCTATACTTACTGATACAGTTAGTTAGTACGTTGTGATGACTGCATGTTGGTTGATGCTTGTCTGCTGGAGCCCAGTGCGTCCCTATTGTGTGGTGGCCTCGGTAGGAGAGATCAACTCGCGGGTTGGGTTCCTCATGTGGTGGCCTAGATAATCGTGGTGTATATATATGTGAATGATGCGTCCGTCGCGTGTGGATTATATATATATACAACACGGTGGTGGAGGAACTTCTGGTAAGCCCCAGTCCGATCAGCTGGTGGTTAATGGTTTGGCCGAGCCGCCAGAGTCTCTGTAGATAGCACTTGGGTGATGTTTGTTTGTTAGTTTTTGTGACATGATTAGTATAACAGATTATGTATACTATTGCCTGTAGTTAGTTTGTACTCACTTAGCTTCGTTCTAATCCTCCACATCTTCCCTGCAGGTTATGGATTTGTTGTATGATACTTATCAGGGTGAAGATGGGATGCTGGAAGATATGTTTGACAAAGCCGGAAACTCTGATGTCGTGTCTTTTATATTCAAAGTTGTTTTATTGTTTAAAATAACACCCGGACTTTTATATATTAAGGTGTTTATAATTATTAAGTGGATTTTTATATTATGTATTTGATAAACAGGTCTTCCGCTGTATTTAAAAAAATAAAAAAAAAATCAGGGGTGTTATAACAAGCTATCATAAAATGAAATAGAGATAGTGTCACACTCCCAAATAGGACCGGAGGTATTTGCGACTAATTATATCAAATCAAGCAATTGTATAACGGGAATGACTCTATATGAGACGTTTTATATAACTTTTATTGAGTTTTGCAAGTGAAGATAAACAGTCATTACATTTTATTAAATGAATAAAGCATTAAATATTTTTAAATGAAATAATAAGTAATGCATGAAGACTCCAAGTATAGCAAGCAATCATCATCAAAGCAGCACATCAACGACATCTAATTACCGGAGACAAACATGCTTAAAAAGTCAACACGAGGTTGAGTGAATAACATAGGTTTAATTTGAGTAAGTTTGTTAGACCACAAGATTTAATAAAAGTCGATATATCATGTATATCAAAGGTATGCCATGAGCGTATAATATCAAACTAAACGATTGTACCCCGAGACAATACATATGTAAATGTCGAGATCATTATTATACCACCAATTGACCTGAGGTCAATGGTTAGGGATATTACTCCCAATAGCGCTATTTATAATAATTTCATTTGCCACTTTATCATCTAGCAATTAATGATATTACAAAGCAGGGATTTGTATGTTTCAAATGAACACAATAAAAATACTCATGTTGGTCGCATATAAAGTTTGTACTTGTGTCTAGCATGTCAAAGCATTTAAAATAAAGCATGTGTCTCACCCCAATGTAAAAACCTAAAAATGTAAAAGCGGAGCTATGAAATTCACCTTAAATTAGCACAACAAAGATTTCATTAGGAAGTAGCTGTAATTGAAGTAGACCGGAAATCTCAACCTAAAGATAATAGTTGGTCGTTAATTGACTAAGCAACAAAGTATTTGGGTATAATTATTCGTTTGTTAAAATAGTAATTATAATAATACTAAAATAATATTAGTAATGATAATAATAATAATAATAATAATAATAATAATAATAATGATAATAATATTAATGATTCTATTAATGATAATAATAATGATAGTTTTAATAATAAAAGCAATCTTATTAAAAATGATAATTTTAATACTTTTAATAATAAGAATGATAATAATAATAATAATAATAATAATAATAATAATAATAATAATAATAATAATAATAGTAATAATAATAATAATTATAATATCTGTAATAATAATACTTTCATTAACAATGATAATAATAATGGTATTAATAATAATAATAATTATAATAATAATTATAATTATAATAACAATAGTTTTTAATGAAAATGATAATGAAAATAATAATTTTGATAATAATACTTAATACTTAATAATAATAATAATAATAATAACAATAACAATCTTATTACTAATGATAATATTAATAATAATACTACTTAATGATAATATTAGTAATGATAATAATATTAGTACAATAATAATAATAATCATAACTGTAATTATAATCATGGTAATAATAATAATAATAATAATAATAATAATAATAATAATAATAATAATAATAATAATAATAATAATAATAATTGATGAAACATGACTAGGAACTTCGAAATCAACAGGTTTAATTCACACAAAGACGGAATTAGTGAATCAAACCATTCTAGTGAATATGTGAAGCTTTTTGGGATTAAATTAGTCAAACCACAACAAGGATTGTGTGATTAGATTAATGCCTAGAGCTATTTTTCACCTCTGGAGTGATTTGGGTTGAGAGAGAATCAGATAAGGCTACCAGATCTGAGTGATGTGTGTGTAATGAGAAGCTTAACCTAATATGAAGAACATAACACTTAAATACCCCTGCTGTTGAGTCAATTGCGCGAGTCAGCTATCACTCGTACGAGTGATCTATCTTAGCTATGCGGGTGATCACTCACTCGTGTATGTTTAGTCAGATTAGATTTGTGACTCAACTCAGCTCAACCGTGCGTATGAGCTTGTCAGCCGTATGAGTAAGACTTCACTCGTACGTCTGACAGAGTCTAATAATGTCAGACATCCTTATCGCGTTCCTGCAGTACCTGTAACCACATATAAACACAGATAGGATAATAACGAGCGATCATGGTAGCCCATAAACTGAAGTACCAATCACAAACGTAAGCTAGATGTCTAGGGACTTACAGAAAATGCATCAACACCTCCCCCTAGGACCTAGATCATCGATTACAATAAAGTAAACGTTCGTGAAATACATATAAATCCAAAAGTAACATCAGTTTAACATCAAATACACATCCAGATTCTCTCTCTCGCATAAATACACCATCAAAAACAAAATACAAACTAGCAATACAATATCTGAAATATATCAGCTGGCTTGAACTTGGTTTGAGCTTCGAGCATCACTTTCTCTATTGAGGTATGCATAGTAGACATCGATCACACGTTGATATCTCATAGCTTCCTCCTTTCGATCATCTCTAAACGTAATGTGATGGCGGTGAAGGGTCTCCACATCAAATCTCAATAAGTTCCTCAGCCACATAGGATCTAAAATCCCCACATTGTCGAACTGTATGCTTCTATCTTCCTTTTCAATTGCAGTCAAAATCACTGCTTCCTCCGACAATTGGTCATAGAACCACCATCTGAAGTTTTTGCATATATCCTTGGGTAAGGGCATCAAGGGTGATTGCTTCATGTACTTGGCTGGATGGAACTTAACAACGTGTACAGGTCCACCTTTAGAATTTCTCTTTATCGGGTGTATGGAAAACCTGGCGGCTGTTGACTTAAAGATATCTCATTTCCCTGTCTTATACTCATATCTGAGTTTTCTCTAAAACCACCTGGAAAGGTCACTATCTTCAGCGTTCAACATCTTCAGCTTAGCAAGTTGCCTGATCTCGAAGTAAGATAGAGTTTTGAAGTGACTCGGTCTTGCCATATAATAAACTCCTCCTTCCCTCTTGATCGCTAAACAATTGATCTCCTTGAAGTAACCCCAGCTCAAAATTTTACCCTTTGTATACTTCTTGGTTCTCTTTCCCCTTTCGTAGAAACTAACAAACTTCGGCTCGAGTTTTGGCTTATTCAACTGATCAGGGTTAACGACATTCTGTTTCCACCCACTCTGATGGATCTCGTCTTCTTTAATGTTTCTGTTAACTTTAAACCTATCACGTTTGAACCATTCATTAATCTCATTCCATGCCTCAGCTTTAGCTTGCTCGGATCGGAGTTTCTTCTTCTTCAGCTCAGTCTCTTTTCTTTCTTTCTCAACGAGCAGTTTCTCATGTCGGATTTTCTTATTCCTTTCCATTAACTCATCAACTTCCTTGATTTGCTCCTTGTATACCTTCCTTGCTTCTTCTAAATCATTCAATCTCTTTGTTTTCACCTCACTACTCAAATTGAAAAAGTCACTTAAAGTGTCGAGTAACGGATTTGAGTATGGCTCAAGCGAAGGCATAACAATCTCAACTTCTTCTTCTTCTTCTTCTTCTTCTTCTTCTTCTTCTTCTTCTTCTTCTTCTTCTTCTTCTTCTTCTTCTTCTTCTTCTTCTTCTTCTTCTTCTTCTTCTTCTTCTTCTTCTTCTTCTTCTTCTTCTTCTTCTTCTTCTTCTTCTTCTTCTTCTTCTTCTTCAGATTCTGTTACCAATTCATCTTCAGATTCAACAATCACATCCTCTTTCACATTATCCTTACCAACAGAATCTTCACTCTTCTCATCCGCAAATAAATTATCGAAATCACTTAAGTTGATATTTTGGATTGATTCGGGAGGGATACTGGCAAATGACTCTTCTTGTGGAGCCTTGTTCTCAGCTTCAACTGTCTCTGCATCCTCTGTATCATTTTCACTATCGTATGCCAGAGCAGCAAGCTGTTCCATCGGAAAATCACTTGGTGGAACGTCCCCCTTTTCTGCATCATTAAAAATATTTGAATAATTCATATAATATTCAGCAGTAAAGACCTCACCATATTCATTAAAGCTTCGAATAGGTATCACTAACGGAATCTCAAAAGAGGGTCCTCCAGTTCCAGCATCTTCATCATCGTCTTTCTCGTCATCACCACCCAAATTAGAGGAATATTCTTCTCCTCTTTCCTTAATCAACTTTGTTTTACCAGAGGTAAGCTGTTCGATCTTATTGTTCATCTCCTTCAATTTATCCTTATTCTCACTCTTAATCGCCAACACCTTCTTCTTCAACTTCTTCGTTCTACCCTTCTGATGGTCCAATCTATTCGATAACCTCTTGTTTTCCTCCACTAACGACTCAATCTTAGCTTCATTGATCTTCTTCTCCTTAATGGCTTGATTCTCTAGATTGGTTATTTTCGTGATCAAAGACAACAGTAGATTTTACTGTGTCTTGAATTCGGTTGATGTGACCTGAGGTGTTGTGGTGGCAGGTCTCGGTGAGGTAACAGCGGCTCTTGCATCCTTCATGAAATCGGATGGTTGTCTCTGAGCTTGTTGTTTTAAACCTCACTGAGATGACCTTTGAGATGATTCATAATTGTGTTTAGTTCTCTTCTCCTTCTTCTTGGGTTGTTCTGAAGTCATCGCTTCCTTCCCTTTCTTCTTCTTCTGAATCAAACTAACGTCTTCCTCTGTCGCTTCATCATAACCTTCAATAACTTCATCATTAACATTACCTCCTCCTTGAGCTTCACCGGTAGCTCTCTGATTATCATCTCCACCTTCCTCATCTGTAACTTCGTAGTTAGAGTCTGAATCATCGTTTCTCCATGCGTTACCAGCCGGACATCGATAATTCTCCTTAATCAGATGGCAAACAAGCTTTCTGTTAAAATCAGGTTTCAAACCCTCGTTTCTTGTTTCCTCCATTCTTCGAAAGGTTATCGGATTCATTGGCTTAAGGTAAACAATATCCTCTTCAAGCTTCGGTAGATCAGGTGCAGTATCATTAATAATCATTTGAAGAAAACGGGCGTAAATAAGATATCTTTGAGTAGAACTGAAAAGATTCGCTTTGAAGTAATAGAAGACGAATCCTGAGAAATCATATGGAGCTTTTAGAACAAGTGCCACAAACATACTTTGCACTTTCTCATTCAGCTTATCGAAACCAGCTTTACGTCCACTCAAACAATGCATGATCACATGAGCAAGATATCGAAACTGTGGAGGCAGAAGCATCTTCATTAGTTTAGATTTGCCAGTAATATAACGAGAATAAGCACATCTTTTAAAGCATCCATGAATTCTCTCACGATTGATTGTCATATGGGAGCAATTCTCTTCATTGAAGCCCAAAATCTTCCTTATCACAGTCTTAGAAACTATGATCTCATGCTCTTGAACAGTACTGACTATCTTAGTCTCATCTTCCGATACATCAAGTATAGCATTTCTCCAGAATTCCCTCTGATGGCTGTAGTATGCCATGCATTGGGTAGAGATAGCAGTATGAATTCTTGATCTCTTAAGAAATTCCACAATCTCCTTAAAATGATCACCTCTCTCGAGAGTAGTATCATAGAGAGCAACTTGATTGTTCAGCTCACCCTTCTCTAGGATAATTTCTGGTTGAGCAGGTGGGTTAACGGGATTCACTTAAGGATTTTCTTGTTGCTCCCCCTGTCCTTCTAGATTAACAACTGGAACATTGACTTGTTGTTCAACCATTGATGATATCTTAACAAACTAAAATATCAACAGAAATGTTAGAAATACAACCCACATATCATAAAACATCAAAGCATTCGCAACAAAGTGTCATAAACTTGTTAACATGATAAACCGTGCGAGTGATACTATCACACGTGCGGCTGAGGGATCAGACGTGCGAGTAACATAGTCACTCGTGCCACTGTTGACACGTTTGAGCAGTAATATGGTTTCAGACAAGGTACACGGTTGAGGCAACATTTATAAGCGAGTGAGTCAACCGTGTGGTGACTCGTGCGGTTAATCACACGTGTCAGCTCAGTCAAGCGAGTGAGCAACCAAATCAAATCGAACGAGTGAGCTCAAAGGTTCACACGGTTGATCATCAACTGCGTACTGACTCATGCGAGTCATGTCTCACGCGTGCGAGTGATGTCACTCGTGCATGTCTGATGAAACCGATATTAAATGCATTTTTAAATCACTGAGATTACATGTTTGATCGTTTTAGGGGCCGATTTATATCACAATAGCAACATTAGGTATCGTTTAACTAAAAAAAAAATAACAGATACACATCAAAACAAGCTTCAATTTCATGAAATTCGACATACAAACCCTTAGGGTTTCGATACATTCAAACAACAAATTAACACACTAAAACTTGATGAAAATATACCTAGATGGTGGCACTGTGGTTGGCTAAACGTGCTTAACAAATGCTGCGGTGGAAAACAAGATTGGTGATGATCGAATTTTGAGAGAAAAATAGGTAGAGGGTGCAAGAGTGAGCGACTGTGCTCAGCATTCTCTATTTATACTCTCGTGATCAACCGTACGGTTGATCACACGATCCATCATCAACCGTGCGTCTTACATAAACACTCGTGCGTGTGACCCAGATGTCTTAGGACAATTCTAGAACAGGGTCATCTGTACGGTTAACCTCACACGTGTGGTTACTCGCACGGTTCACACATCAGTCGTGCGAGTGAGCCACTTAGGCAATTTCAAATTTTCAAATTTTCACAAACTTAGGATTTCAACTCGTTTTGCAATCTTAGATCTAACTAGCACTTTCAATTTGAGTCATAAATCACTAATCCATCAAGAAATGATCATTAACACTTAGGTTGATCAAAAATCCTAACCATAACGAGGTTATTGCTCTAAACATTATGTTTCTCATGAGTAAGTCCTACAGTGTAATGTCATCTTAAGTTCACTAATACCTTAAATCATCTAAAGTCCTTCAAAAAATCACAAGCTCTACAAACTTCTATCTTGTAGATATGGTGGCAAAAAATATCTTGATCTCGACAAGGTTCTTTCAGATGTTATTGTGCATTCAGAGGATAATCAGAAAACAAAGCAAAGATAAAATCTTTATGAATTTTCTGAGATATAAAGTCATGCAACTAAAAATATGCAAATGAAATACATTCTACCATGAAGTGCAATAACATGCAAAACCAAAATCTTTTTGTTGTTTTACAGTTTTCAATGCAAGCTATTTAATAAACAGATAAACAAACATATAAGTCCACATTTTTTTTGTGAGCAAGATGATTAACAATTTAAAAATGGATCAGAACTGACATATTGAATCAACTTTTGTTGTTCATTCCTAATTATCCAGTTTATGTCCATTATCATGCAATTACTGATATCAATCCTCATTAAATATGAACATATTCATTCCGGACACTTCGACAATCATGTTGGCATTAATTACTTGAACACTATAAAGCAGTGATTTTTGAGATCACGCTAAGTTCATTAATCCTTGATTCTTTCATCAGTTATGATTGTGCGTTTTTATTAGGTTGTCAATTCATTAAGCGTAACTTTCCATTATCTCTTTCCATGTACTTCATTCAAATTGAAGAGGATGGTTCTCACGACATTTTGAATAACCCTGTCAGCCTTTGGCTTCTACCAATGTGTTGACAATCTTCAATCTAGTTGGTACGACAGATCTTAGAGTATATTGGATTATCCGAATAGGCGCATTATTTACCTCGGGGATTGGTCTACAGTTAAAGCAGACTTGCCTGATGACCAGTCGTCACATGAACTAAATCTCAAGGCCCTTAACTTCTTTATGTTCAAGTTGACATGGAAAACGGAATCGAAAGTTAAACTTTCATATATATGTTATTTAGAGTATATCTAGGTAAGTATATTTCCAACTTACAGTCTTAATAGGTATAACTCTATATTGCAGACGACAAGAATCTTGATAGTTCAGTGTGAACGTCGTGATTAAACAATTCAAGCTGCGCGGGGGCATCACACTAAGAATGATCTGAGTTCTTTATGAGCACATCATGAATCAGCATTCTTCATACTTTCAGGACTTTGCCATCTTAATACGCTAATTATTTTTGACTTTGATTTTCTTTTGATATTTCTTTTTCAGCATATCACTATCTTTTGATATATTGATTTTGAACGCCATCATGAATGGATTTTCCATTGTTATGCATGAACTCATGTTTCTTTGTTGTGTGCTCAGATCACTCGAAGGTGTTCTCCCTTAAATGCTTGAACGATCCGAAATAAGGAATTATACTTTTCAACCTTAAGCGAGAAGGGACACTTACTTTGACATAAACTAATTTTCTCTGATATTTTCGGGGTTTAGTTTCTATTATAAAGTTTTAGGCCTGTGACAACGTGGTATGCACCAGCCAAACAGATAATCCTCAACCTAAAATCCACCCCAACCTTTTCTAGTGATTATCAATTATGATAGGGGATACCCTCAACCGACTGTTGAGTTCCTCAACAATTATCATTAGATACAGTTTCGAAGATAATTAGGTGACTACCTTCAAACGCTACAGGTCGTCCATGACTTTTGAATCTTAGATGATCGTTATTCTTATGATGATTGTCTAATGCCAAGAATTCATAAGTCACATCTATCAGTACATCACACAACAGATAAACATAAACGTTCAAATCAGTCCTTACTAATCAAATATATCAATTCTCAGTACAGTAATTTCTTCATCTCCCACAAATTAATCAAAACAAGCTCCTTTTTGGATTTTTCAACCTTTTAGGGTTTTTTGATGAGGCATTTTACACTTTTTAGGTATTTTCTCTTGAAACATATACTCCCCCTAAAATACTAAAACATAAAATCTTTTTGTCTTTTAGCATTTTAACAAAAGAAACAGAAAATAACTACAGACTAGCATGCGAACATGAAAGAAATCATGCAGAGAAATGCAGACATGAAGCAAAAATATACAATACAGATAATAAGAAACTAAAATCTATATGTCATGCATCCTACATGCACAGTCTAAAAATTTGATTAACCCTCAAAAATCAACATCCAAAATTACTTTGTCTCGATCAACAATGCCATTCATCTCTAAAAGTAGCAAGAACCTAGGTTTATCGAAAGCCTTAGTGAAAAGGTCAGCCTCTGGTCCTTATTACCTATTCTCTTAACCTCAATTATCTTTTTCTCATGACAATCCCTAAGAAAATGATATTTAACACCTATGTGTTTAGTCTTAGAATATTGCACAGGATTCTTAGTAATTGCAATAGCAGCAGTATTATCAATATAAAGAGGAGAGAAAGAGATTCTTAGTCCGTAATCGCGAAATTGTTGTTGAATACAAACAACTTGCGAACAGCAACTAGCAGCAGCGATATATTCAGCTTCACACGTGGAAAGCGCAACTGCTATTTGTTTCTTGCATTGCCAGGTCACCAGCCTTTCACCTAAAAATTGACATCCTCCTGATGTAGATTTGTTGTTGATTTTGCAACCTGCATAGTCTGAATCACTATATGCTACAAGATCAAACTTATCTTCGTTCGAATACCAGATGTCGAGATTTGGAGAATGTAACAGATAACGAAGAATTCTTTTGGCAGCTGTAAGATGAACTGTATTCGGATTAACTTGATAACGAGCATACAGACATGTTGCGAACATAATATCCGGCCTAGATGCTGTGAGATACATGAGCGATCCTATGATTGCTCGATAGTATGTAGATTCAACAGGCTCCCCTTCACAGTCTAACGAAATACCATGATTCACAGCTAGCGGGGTATATATATATATATATATATATATATATATATATATATATATATATATATATATATATATATATATATATATATATGTTCTTGAGTCATACCAAAACATTTGAGTATATCATTTACATTCTTTGCTTGATGAAAAAAATTACATTATCAGTCTGTTCGACTTGCAATCCAAGAAAGTAGTGTAAGAGACCCAATTTGCTCATTTCGAATTCGTCCTTCATAACCTGCTCGAACTCATCGACGAGTTCCTGCTTAGTAGAACCGAAAATAATGTCGTCTACATAGATCTGGACCAAAATGATATCATCATCTTTAACCTTTGTGAATAGAGTACAATCTACCGTGCCCATTTGATAACCTTTTTTGATCAGATAATTAGACAAACGTCCATACCAAGCTCTTGGGGCTTGATGCAAACCATATAGGGCTCTTCGTAAATGGTAAAACTTGTCAGAATTAAGATGATCTTCAAAACCCGGTGATTGATTGACATATACTCTTTCATTTAGCTTGCCATAAAGAAATGTACTCTTGACATCCATTTGAAACACTTTGAACTTCATAAATGAAGCAAAAGTCAAGAAAATGCGAATAGCTTTCAATCTGGCAACAGGAGCAAAAACTTCATCATAATCGAATTCAGGATCTTGCTGATAACCTTTAGCAACTGATCTTGCTTTGTTACGGATAACATTGCCATCTTCGTCAAACTTGCACTTCCAAACCCATTTGAGATCAATTACTTTAGCACCATGCGGCTTAGTAACTAGCTTCCAAGTATCTAAACGATGGAATTGATGAATCTCTTCTTGTATTGCCATGACCCAATCAACATGCTTCAAGGCTTCCTTTGTTGTCTTTGGCTCTATTCTAGAAATATGACATGAGTACTCGTAGTATGCAGCAGCAGCTGTCATATGAGTATCAACTTGACCATCAAACTGAACTTGCCTTCTTGTTCTAACACATGCATTTGGATCTCCAATAATATTCTCTCTAGGATGAGCAACTGTAGTTCTGGGAACTGGTTGTGCGGGAACAGGTATCTCAGGTTGTAAATTTGTAGTAACACCAATATCTTCATGATTATCAGAACTCTCACTTGAAATATCAGATCCACAGGTATCGTACACTGGATCAACGTCTTGATCTGAATCTTGAACTAGTTCATCGACAGTGGGTAATGGAGTTGATGTTGGAGTAGGTGCAGATACTTCTGGTTCATTTTGTAAATTAAACAGCATTTGTAACTCAACTTCATTCTCCGTCTGATCTAGAGCAAGATTGAACGAGTCAATCAACTCATAATAGTTATAAATCCAAGGATGACTCTTAGAAGCACTCTCCGTATAATTCCTCTGGACATCAACTTCAGACCATTCTTCAACACATCTTGTCTCATTATTGAAAACTCACTTATTAGGAGAACTATACCCAAGAAACACTCCAGTAACCACTTTTGAATCAAACTTACTTCCTTGTTTTCTTTTCAAGATGGTACATGGTCCACCAAATGGTTCTAGATGCTTCAAAGATGGTTTTCTCCCATGCAATAACTCATAGCAAGTTTTACTCAGTCGTTTAACAGTCAGAACTCGATTCATAATGTAACACGCATTTGCAACAGCTTCACTCCAAAAATGAACAGGTGACGATGAATCTGCTAGCATTGTTCTAGCTGTCTCGATCAATACTCTATTCTTTCTTTCAGCAACACCATTCATCTGAGGAGCGTATGCAGAACTGAACTGCATTTTGATACCTTTTTCAATACAGAAACCTGCAAGATACTGATTCTTGAATTCTGTACCGTTGTCGCAATGAATCTTTCGTACCTTTAAATTGAAACCTGTCTCTAATCGATTGATTAGCACTTTCAAGTTTTCAAACGTATCGGACTTCTCTTTCAAAAACATTACCCAAGAAAATCTTGAATAATCATCAGTTACAACCAGACAATACTTACTTCCATCAATGCTTTCAAAATGAATTGGACCGAAAAGATCCATATGTAACAATTCAAGTGGAGCAGAGATTGGATTATACTTCACCAGCTTATGAGCTTTCTTGCTCTGCTTACCCTTCTTACACGGAACACATGTTCCTGGAATCTGAAAAGATCGAAGATCAACACCTTCTACAAGATTGTTGTGGACAAGGTGATTCATTTTCTGAAAACTTAAATGACCCATGCGTTTGTGCTAAGTAATAGAATCTTGTTCAGTCGCTTTAGAAACAAAAGCTTGATGATGTTCAGCAGTTGAAGTAGCAACATTCATATCTAGCATATATAAATCAGCTTGTCTAGGAGCCTTTATCAAAATCATTTCTGGAGGAATCACAAACTCTGGTTTCAAGATGTAGCTGAATTCATCATCGAATGCTACCTTAAAAGATTTTTCACAGATTTGTGAAACCGATAACAAATTGTTTGCAAGCTCTTGACAATAGTTCACTTTGTCGAAACCGACTTTCTCATTCTTCAATAAACCTTGAGCTGAAATGTGACCTCCTTTATCTCCAGCAAAAGCTACATAACCTCCCTTAATTGGGTGTACATTCGAAAGAAGAGATAGCTGTCCAGTCATATGTCTTGAAGCGCCGCTATCCACTATCCAGGTGTTGTTTGAAAGTACCCTGGTTCCCTGCACATCACATTAAGAGAATTAATTGATAATGGGAACCCACGCCCGGACGGCAGTAGGTTGTCCATTAACACCCATAGCTTGAAATTTCATCCATTTCCCGTTTGAGTCCAGTGTAATCTCATCATTAGAAACCGTAAACTTAGACAGTTTAGAAGTAGAAATATTGCTCTTCTGGTTTTTCACATTTTGCTCATTTTCAGAGCGATTCACTCGTGGTCTGGTACGAGAAAAGTATTTTCGACGACTAGCTTTTTACGAAGGCGATCGTGCCTTTGGTTCAAAAGCTCTACTATGATCACTTGATTTGGCAACTCTTGCCTTAGTATCCTATTTAGGAACCTTAATCTTCACAGGAGAAATTGACCTATTGAAGTTCTTTCTCTTATACTCTCCATAGACAACATTTGTCGCATGATTTTTAACACGAACTTCATCATTAACATGTGAACCTGTTTTATGAGCATAAGATGATCGGTGATCATCATATGTGAGGTCAATCTTCTGTTTGGGTGATCTATATCTTCTAGGACAATTAGTAGCAATATGTCCAAAAATAGCACAATTAAAACATTGACGAAACTCCCTATGTCCTCTAAATTCATACACATTATTAGAGTTTGAAGATGACGGATCTTGTGTTCTTACAAACACAGGAGAATCATTTGTTTTATTTCTTGGAACAGTCTTAGGTGTAACAGGAGGAACCGGTCTGTTAGCAAATCTAGGATTTCTTAAAATTTTAACAGGACCTTTTGGTGTTCTAACTCTACTTGTCTTAGAGTTATCTCCTAATCCAGTTTTCCTATCTTCCTCATGATCTAGAACACCTTCAGCAGTATCATCAGAAGTTGTATTCTTAGTTGAACTACATTTTTTATTCTTTTCAACATAATCTTCATAACTAGGAGGGATACAATCTTCTGGTCGACCGTCAACTACGTTTGCATTAACAAATGTGTTCTGAAAAGGAGGAGATGCAGAACTATATCCAATACCCTTACCCTTGGTGTCATTAAGTTCCACCATTAATGCATTCCATTGTGACGCACTTGCCCAACACTTCATTTTAATTGAAATTGCTTCTAAATCAGCTTTAACGCATTCATTTTCTTTCTTTAGTTCATTAATTGTGTCAACACGTTTAATTAAAGCTTGATTTATGTCAAAGCTATAACATTTAAGATCGTGAAGTTGTTTTTTATAAACTTTGATCTGCTCTTTCAACTCATTTTCAACCTTAGTGGTCACATGGTCTGCGTGCCATTTTTCTTTCATCTCCGCATATGCCTTTGTTAAATTATCTATTGTTATCTTAGATTCAGCGCATTTAAAACATTCAATAACAGTAGATGGATCAGAAGATACCTGTTGAGCGTTAGTTGATGAAGAAGTCTCATCCATAAATGCAAAGTAATTTGTCTTCTTCCCATCATCGAGCTCATCTTCTGATTCTGACGAGTCTGTAAGCAACTCTGATGTATCAGCATCTTTACCCAAATGAATCTGTTCAAGTCTATCCCAGATATCCTTAGCTCTTGTCAAACCAGAAATCTTTTCAAGATCACTTCCTAATAAGCACATCTTTAGTAAGTCAACTGCTTGCTTATTCAATGCTTCAAAATCAGTTTGATCTACTCCAGTATGATCAGTTTCATTTTCAACCTCTGAGTCTGATTTCTTGTCTTAATCATCAACTTCTGTACTTACACTCTAAAGATCTGAACCTTCACCCATAAGAACTAACATCTCCAATTCAACAGTAAACATTCTACCCCATTCGTCTAGTTCCTTATCAGCATCAACCAATGTCTCTTTACTTTGATCAGCTTCTAGACTTTCTTCAAACACTGAGGTATCACCATATTTATCCTTCTAACTGTTGAAGTAGAAGTCCTTTAACGATGTTGGTGAAACACTTCCAGATTCAGGTATACGAGGAACTGAATCACGTGCCTTCTTGAATTTGTCTTTAACCTGTTTATGAATCTTCTCTTTCCGAATTGTTCGAGATAATCTTTAAGCTCTTTCAGCACGAGCAGTCAGCTTCTCATCTAAATTCTGATCAATAACACAATCTGCTTCAAATTCAGTGATCTTTGCCATGTTAGCTTTAGGTTGTTGATCATCTACATTCAATTTGATAGACCAATCATCATCATCTCCATGAATGACAACCAAAGCTTTGTTAGGAGTCTCAGCTGTTTCAGCTTTATTTACTTTATCAGTAATGTAGATCTCACGCTTTGTAGTTTGACTCTGAGAACTGTAGTTCTGATTCTTGAACGGATTATGATTACCCTGCTTCTTCTATTTTGTGCACTATCTTGTAAAATGACCTAATTCTCCATAGTTGTAACAAGTAACAGTATTCATATCAAAACCCAGTTTTATATCTTTGGTCAGACTGATCGGTTTTCTAGTTCGCTCTTCGTAATCTCTTGCTCTTCTCACAAGATTTGCCATACCCCACATAATATCCATCTTTTCTACTTCATCTTTATCAAGTTGATGATAATCTTCTGTTGTTAGATGAATGTTACCCACACGACCATCAAGATAACTATCATAAGAATTAACCAGGCTTGATAGTAAAGCTATATCTTCACTAATCTTTTCTTTCCTAACTTTCCTTATGTTTTCAATCTTAAGTGCAGAAAGAACATCTGATGCAGTCGGTGTAGATGACTCTGTAGTGTTGGAAGTAGGCTGTGATTGAGTATTGAGAGAACATGGTGAAACTTGTGATGCATAAGAAGGTTATTGAATAGGTGCACTGCTAACATTCAAACCATACATATTCTGATTGTTCGTAGCAAAAGCTATTTGAAATGGTGCATGAGCTGACTTAGGCAGTGTGTAACCATTTGGACAATACATTTTCGTGTCTTGAACTTGTTTAGACCTCTTGACTTTGTTTAACAACTCTAATTCTTCTTCCTGAAGTCTTGCAATAAACGAGTTCACTATAGCAGTAGCAAGTTCTCCACTGGTTTTCATGGTTAATATAAAACCATTCCATTCTAAAGGTAATGCTCCAGCTATACATGTTACTTTGTCTTTTTCAGCAATTGTCACATCATGCTTGTGTAGTTCAGATAGCAAATGACGATATCTTTCAACCAATTCCATAATAGATTCTCCAACTTACCAGTGAAAATGATCAAACTCAGCTTTCAACTCTAAACCTTTTCTAGTTCTGTAAGATGTATTTCCTTCATTGAAAGTAAGAAGTGCTTCCCATATCTTGAATGAGTTATCATGACACAGAAATTGATGGAAAATCGGACCATCAAGAGCACTTGTCAAGTTACAGTACATCTTTTTCTCCAAGTTATACTCTTCACGTTCTTCCGAAGGCATATTATGCAACGTATACAATTCATTTGTAACAGGTGAATGTGGCCATAGAAATTCGGTTTCAATGTACTTCCAAAGCTTCGTGTCCTGACCATCAGACCAAATCTTAAATCTCGACTTCCAAGTAGAATAGTTATCCATATTCATTAACCTCGGACATTTTGTACCGCTTCCGGATTCACTCTCAGCAAGGAGTAATTGTTGAGTCATATTCGTAATACTCTGAACTAACGGTGCAGCTAACGCATAATTGTTTGAATTAAACATCTTGAAATTTTTTACCAAAGGTAAACCGTGCGGTTTAGAAGATCAACCGTACGCGTGACAATCTCAACCGTACGTGTCACAACTCAAGCGTACGTGTCACAACTCAAGTAAAGAACCAATTACAAAGTCTCAGACGTGCGAGTAAGGATCACCCGTGTGATTACTCGTACGTGTCACTGTCAACCGCTTGATCACTCGTGTGATCGGACTGTAGTCACTTAACCTCAAAAGGTTATGCTAAACTGTGCGTGTGAGTTCATGAGTGACATCAGCCGTCTGGTCAATCGCACGAGTGAGCCAAAAATTTTGCTCCACTCGTGTGAGCTGCTGTTCACCCTAATTCACTTAAAAACCCTAGAAATTGATATTAAACCTCAATTTCTTCGTCCACAAGCTGGATTAGCACTAAACTAACATAAACACACTCTCTAATCACAATTACACACGTAAAAATGATTCCTTTTGATCAAAATCACTCTTAAACTCAAAAACCCAAAATAACAAACTCTTTAATCACCAAAAATCACTAGATGATGTTGAAATCACAACCAATGCTCTGATACCAATGATGAAACATGACTAGGAACTTCGAAATCAACAAGTTTAATTCACACAAAGAGGGAATTAGTGAATCAAACCATTCTAGTGAATATGTAAAGCTTTTTGGGATTAAATTAGTCAAACCACAACAAGGATTGTGTGATTAGATTAATGCCTAGAGCTATTATTCACCTCTGGAGTGATTTGGGTTGAGAGAGACTCAGCTCAGCTCAACCGTGATAATGAGCTTGTCAGCCGTACGAGTGAGACTTCACTCGTACGTCTGACAGAGTCTAATAATGTCAGACATCCTTATCACGTTCCTGCAGTACCTGTAACCACATATAAACACAGATAGGATAATAACGAGTGATCACGGTAGCCCATAAACTGAAGTACCAATCACAAAAGTAAGCTAGATGTCTAGGGACTTACAGAAAATGCATCAACAATAATGCTAGAAATGATAGTAATAATAATAAATAATAATATAACAACCCTTAAACAATAAATACGTATAGTCAGTCAGTAAACCCTAGGGTCAATTCAGTAAATTCAGAAGTCGAAAAGTGAGGGTCGTCACAGTATCCCCCTGTTAATGGAAATTTCATCCCGAAATTTAGTTGTTGCCATCAGTCAGCGTTGTTTGTAAACAGGTGAGGATATTTTCATTTTATTTGGTCTTCATGTTCCCAGGTATACTCGGGGCCTTGCGTGAATTTCAACAGATAGAATATTGTTTTGTTTAAAGCGTTTAAATCTTACGATCCATAAATTCTACAGGTTCTTCTACGAAGTGCATTTTATTATTAATGCGGAGGTCATTCAAGGGAATAACATGAGTGTCATTGATTATGTTTTCTCAAAAAGGTCTGATGATGTTTTACAAGTTATTTCAGTAAATTGGATACATGAAATGTGTTATGAATAGTATTGACCTCATTTAAAACCTTGAGCGTTTTATGCCACAACACTAGTATAGACAAACAGAGAGGAGTACGGGGAGATCACAGCCATGTAGTTTGATTCATGGCTTGTGTTTGTTAGATATGGTACCAACTACAAATCCGAAAGGTAACGATAGACATGATACCTTTGGTTTTTACGAAATGTTTATGTGAATAAACAAAATGAGATGCTAGCTGAGGAGTCACTAATCAGACTTATATGCAATGCAAGCCGTAATTATTTAAAATGCTCTCAGAATGGTCTGATTATTGAAAGATATTGTTCAGTATATTATAGTATATGTGAACTTATCTTTAGAAGAAATTTTGAAAGCACATTGTAGAATGTAACTTTATGATTATGATTTAAGCTACATGTCGAAGCAGAGGTCGAAACTTGACTAGGATGTCATCTAGTTGCAACCAATGAAAGGAGATATGTTTAGAGTAACCACATAAATTTCATAAACGTTTAAGGCAACTTCTTCAGAGTGGAATACAAATATCATGGATTTTAAATAATTTACATTATATTTCTGATAGGAAATCGCACGAAATGTGTGATCTGTTAATGATAACGAAGTTCTCGCATAGATGGCGAGTCGATCCATCATTCACTTATGCGTTTAAGTGCAGATGAGAAGAAATGTGAATCATTAACTATAAAGAATAGTTTCCACCAGGTGGGGAAATCTCCACTTTATTGTGCCCAAAAGATCATAGAATTAACGTTTACGAGGGTATTGTGGTTTAACCGTGAAATAAGCTTAGTGAAATCTCTATCTGTGGTACCAGTGTAAAAATAGTTAGGGTTGACACCAATCTGTAATACAGTTGGGGATGAATTCCCACACAATGCCTCTCTTAAGGATATGTGTGACCATTGTGCCTATCTCAGACACTAATTTCACAGCCCGTGGTTATGCCATGGCCAATCTCTAAAAAGGAATAGTGGATGAGCGTAAGGAGGTATGTTTCGTGTTTACATGGAGGAATGAGAAGAATTGTGGTCCAACCATTGTGTAACGTAATAAGAAATTTTTTAGAAAATGCATCAAGGAAATTTTTGAAAAAGTTTGAATAATTGAAGTTCTTAGTAAAACATGTACTTTGTTTTTTTTAGTAAAACCATTTAGGCTTAGTTAAATCACTCATGAAGAATTTGATTTGAAAGAAAATATTCTTTAACCAAAAATAAGTAAAAGAAATTTTTATTTATAAATGTATATATGTTTTATAGAATTTGCATGAGTGACAATAATTATTTTTATTTAATATTTTCGAGTGGATCGCACAGTAAAATAGTGTTTTTAAAATTTTAATAAACAAAATATTAGTTGAAAAAGGATCCAGGAAAATCTAGTGTAGGACCTTGAAAATTTCAGGTAATATTTGAGCATAATTGTAATGGGGTAATGAAAACTTATTGAATTTAAATGTGGCTTATGTCTATTATCATGGTATAAGTTTTTGAGATTCAAAAATGTTTGCGTGTGAAGCTGTTACTAACTAGTGAGGTATGAATGGTAGGGTGTGAGAACGGGAAGTTAATCCCCTGTTGACTTTGAAATGCAAACGGGTTATAACTAGTATTGGAGTCGGGAGACTGGCAGTATGTGCCCTTATAATATATAATCATGGATTACTTGATTCCGTCATTCACAAGATTTCATAATAACCTGATCATAGACAAGTATGAAGACATGCCGAAGCAGTGGCTTTTGACTATGTGATGATCATTGAAAATCAATTTCTCACTAAATCTGTGAATTGCCGGGATGGTATGAATTCCTCAATGAGTAGGAATGATGTAAGGATATGATGTCATTTGCCATTGTTAGGACCATTAATATATAATCTTTTAATGATACCACTAACATGCTTCTAACACCGAGGCGAAATCGTAAGATTTTCAGGAAAATGGTTAATGATTAAAAGGTTGCGACTTATCTTTTAGGTACAAAAAGCACGATGCTTGACCTTAAGTAAAGTAATGATAATCATATCATTGCTACCGTTTGATCATATTGAGTGTTTGAGGGATTACGTGCTTTGCAGTGATGGAAATATAGTTCAGCCTTTACTGGCCCGAAAAGAGGATACACAAGAATTTATAGAATTCCTTTAATTGTTATGGTAGTTTTTAGATGTGATTATGGTGGGTTTAGCTTAAGCCGCAGCCCACATGAGAATGGAGAAATCTCAGATGATGCATCTAACTATAGGTTTTGAATTGACAGTAATTGATTATTGGGTATGACGTCATTACTCACATGGTGCTAAGTAATGAATGCAGGAGCGTGAAAAGTTTTCCTTGGCTATGGTAATCAAAAGATATTTGTTTGAAGGTCCTATTCGTCAAAAGATTATGCCTGTGACACATTGACCATCTCGGCACAGAGAACGTAATAGTGAATGTGGTGTTTAAGGTCGACATTTGAAAATTCAAATGAAATTTTCGCGAGCAGTTATCGCTTCTTCAATGGTTTTCCCTAATGAAAATCATATGAAAATCTATAATAGGAGTGTAATTACAAATAACAAGAGGCATAATTCAAGGAAATTTCGGGGGTGTCACTACAAGTCATTTAAGATTATGCATCCTGCCTTCCAGCGAGGATATGGTGGTAACCGCCGAACTAACATTCTATCCTTCATAGTGTAATAGAGTGAAGTCGGACACAACAGGTGATGATTAAGCGTCGAGTATCTAAAGTTTCAAGGTTCCTTGGTTCACAACCTTTACAGTGTGGGATAGATTGTCAATCTACTCTTAAGTATGAGAAAAGTAATTCGGTTAAAAGAGTTCTTCGTATACCTACAATTTAGAGGATGATTATTTTTATCCCTTTATGTAATAACATTGGAAATCTTGAATGATTAGTTTGAAAATTTTCCTTTGAATCACTTTCTATTCCTCAAGTCATGATGTTGAAATTTCCATAGGAATTACCATAATATAATCACGTTGGCCGGGCGTCATTATATTTCAATAATTCATACTTCCATTACAATATCACCTCATAAGGTCAGGATACGTGATCAAACTTTAACGTTGGAATGTCGAGCATTTCAAAAGTCATGAGTGACATCCCTCGATTTCACCAACCGAGGTGGTCTTATAAAATAACTCGCGTGAGTTAAAGAATACTTTGAATCACAATGGCGAAATCAGATCACAAAGATATGTATGGATATGACAGCAATGACATACTAACTGATCCTTCAAAGTTGGATTCAGGCATGATGATAGGGTTTTGGCTCTACATCCTTAGGAAATGAAACAGAATACCAAAGGAGATTCTAAGGAAATACGTACGTCTATAAGTAGGGAAAGTATCTAAAGCACCTATGCATCAAATAAGCAGGAAAGGTTATAGTCCTAAAGATTGCTAAGGCACCTATCTAACAATTAAGGCACACATAAAATGCAATCCTGGTTCTCTATAACAAGCCTAGGCTCTGATACCAATCTGTCACACCCCCAAATAGGGCCGGAGGTATTTGTGACTAATTATATTAAATCAAGCAATTGTATAACGAGAACGACTCTATATGAGACGTTTTATATAACTTTTATTGAGTTTTGCAGCGAAAGATAAATAGTCATTACATTTTATTAAATGAACAAAGCATTAAATGTTTTTAAATAAAATGATAAGTAACGCATGAAGACTCTAAGCATAGCAATCAATCATCATCAAAGCAGCACATCAATGGCATCTAATTACCTGAGACAAACATGCTTAAAAAGTCAACACGAGGTTGAGTGAATAACATAGGTTTAATTTGAGTAAGTTCGTTAGACCACAAGATTTAATAAAAGTCGATATATCATGTATATCAAAAGTATGCCATGAGCGTATATGATAGTGCTCTAAATGAACATATATTTAGTATTAATATCCTTCTAATATATAAAGCTTTTAGTTGCAATTATTCTATTTTAAAGTAATATTCGTTTAAATAAATAAGTGCGAAGACAACAGAAGAAAACGACGATTTGAAGACACAAATGACCAAAAAGCTAAAACGTACAAGTTACAATCCAAGTGGTTCAATTTATTGATAAGAAACATCTAAAAATTACAAGAGTACAAGTCGCAGAACGCAAAGTACAAGATATCTAAGCATACGAAAAGGAGTTCGAAAATCCAGAACCGAGACATGAACAGAGCATCAACGCGCGAGTCAACGGACCTAAAGTTACAAGTCAACTATGCATATGAATATAATATAATATATATATATATATAATTATATAAAATTATATATATTATATTATATAATTAAATATTATGTCAACAAACTAAAAAACAAATCAGTGTGAGCTGGCCAGCTTGCCCATGCGAGTGCATGGGAAATACACTGAAATCTCATGCGAGTGCATGAGCTTCAGGATCCAAAAAAGTTCTATAAATTGGCCAGTTTTCTGACGAATGATGTACACCTTTTCTCTTCTCTTTCTCTGTAAACATAATATATATATTTATAATTATAATTATAATTTTAAGTTAAGTTTAATAATAATTGGGTTAATGTAAGAAATGTTTTAAGGGTTTTAAAGTCGAAACTCTGTCCGTGCGACGCTACGAAATTAATAATCACTGTAAGCTATGTTCTTCCTTTTTAAATTAATGTCTCGTAACTAAGTTATTATTATGCTTATTTAAGTCGAAGTAATCGTGATGTTAGACTAAATATTAAGAAGGGGTTATTGGATTTTGTACCATAATTAGGGTTTGGACAAAAGACCGACACTTGTGGATATTGGACTATGGACTATTAATAGATGGGAGTATTGTCTAATCGAATGACAACTCATTGAAACCTGTTGAATGACAACTCATTATGAATGTCCTATTTAGTGATGTTTATACGACATCTTTTACAATCATTTAATTAATCAATTGAATTGGGTAATTTATTATTCATTTTGGCCAAGTGAATAAATTAATGTATCATGGACTAATTAAAACAGGGGTGGATTATATACAAGGATAATTGGTGTAATTGTTAACAAAGTATTAAAACCTTGAATTACACGCAGTCAAGAACCTGGTGTAATTATTAACAAAGTATTAAAACCTTGTTACAGTTTGAATCCCTAATTAGTTGAAATATTTAACTTCGGGAATAAGGTTAATTTGACAAGCATTTTATAATTATGACCGATGGACTATTATGGGCAAAAACCAGATAGGTATCAAATAATCCAGGACATAGGACAATTAACCCAGAGTAATAAATTAAAAATCAAAACGTCAAACATCATGATTACGGAAGTTTAAATAAGCTTAATTCTTTTATTGTATTTCTCATCGTACTTTTAATTATTGTCATTTTACTATTTGCAATTTTAATTATAGCAACTTTAAATATTATTATTTATTTTACGCACTTTAATTATCTTCATTTATCTTTACACTTAAAATATAAAATCGACAAACCGGTCATTAGACGGTAAAACCCCCCTTTTATAATAATAATAATACTACTATAGTACTAATATATATATATATATATATATATATATATATATATATATATATACAAATATAATTATTTAAAAATATAGTGTACGCAATAAGCCGTCTCCCTGTGGAACGAACCGGACTTACTAAAAACTACACTACTTTACAATTAGGTACACTGCTTATAAGTGTTGTAGCAAGGTTTAGGTATATCTCATCTGTAAATTAAATATATAAAACTTGTGTAATTAGTATCGTATTCTGTATTAAAAATAATAGTATATCACGTACCACCGCTCGCACATCAAGTTTTTGGCGCCGCTGCCGGGGACATCACGCCGAACCAAAACGCTATAAAAAAACAAATTTTTAGTTTTTAAGCTATTTTTGTAAAAATATATTTATATAAGTTTTAAATATTAAATGCAAAAATATATAAAAAAGAAAAATATATATCTATATTTTTAAGTATTTAAATTAAAAAGTTTATATTTTTTTAAAGTTACAAAAAAAACTAATAAGTAATTTATTTTTTTAAGTTTTATTTAAATTATATAATATTTTCTATAAATTAAAATCATAAAATAAAAATAAAAAAAAAAAGAAAACTGAACCTGCCGAATTTTGGCCTGCAACAAAACTGTGCCTGCATCTCATGCGATCACATGAATAGGAAGATTTAAACCCATGCGACTGCATGGTTTGAGCTGACAGACCCAAAACTTGGGACTGCATTAATTACAGTGTAGATTTTATTAATTATTATTATTATTAATTAACCTAATTAGGGTTTTAATTAATTAATTAGTTTTTAAGTTTAGTTTTAATATTATTTGCAATATTAAGTTTTAATATTATTATTAATTATATAAATTAATATTTTTATAAAATAATAATATAAAAATAATATTTTTATAAAAATAAGTAATTTATCATTTTTTGTTTCTTTTTATAAATTGTATCTTTTTAATCGTATCATTCGTAATTAGTTTAAAACTTAGTTTTTGCCATAGTATTTTATATTTCTAGATTTTTAGGCTTTGCCGTAAAATCCCGTAAGTGCTTTTTCTTTGGATTAAGATTTAGGCACTTTAGAATTTTGCCACGCCATTTTAAGTTTATAGATTTTAGTGCCTTTTACGTAATTGCCGTTTTGGATTTAGAATTCCTTTTAAGCTTTAATACCTTTAGATGCAAGTTTTAATTTTTAGTTTTTAGACTTTTAAGTTTCGACGCTTTACTTTCTAATTATTATTTTTCGACTGTTTGTTTTTCGACGTTTGTTTTTTGACCTCTTATTTTTCGACGCGCTTTTTCTTTCTCATTTCTACGCTCTAGTTTTTAGGACATAGAATTTTCTTTATTTACTTTAAATTTCGACGAAAAATTATTTTAAGCGGTTAAATTGATAGACATCCAAAATTTTCTAGTTCATAGTAATAGTTGGATTTGTTAGTGGTGAGTTGTGGATTTTCGATTTAAAAGGTCCTGGCTACCTGCTGCATCTATTGGCTATTCGAAATGTGGGCAAAAGCAGAAAAGTCTATTAATTTGATAACTTATATAATTTCTAATAGGATATTCATTGAATGCACCGAGCAAAACGTTCACCACCTTTCATACGTTCACCACCTGTAACCCGATCAAGACATCTAGCCAATATTATCGCCATTTTTTTTTTTTGAATCATCATCAAGTCAAACAAGTACTCCAATTTAGATTTCCGATAATCCATTTTTTGAACCCGACTTCACAATTGAGAACCCGGAGGATATTCAAGGACAATTCCAAGATCCTGAACCACTAATCTTTCCTCCTGAACCACAAACAGTTAAATCAGAATCTTCTAGTGATTCGGATTCAACAAATTCAAAAATGGAAGTAACAGAACCTCAAAGTATGGAAGACCGAATGAGAGCCACACGCACTGCCAAGGTCACGCCATTATTTGCCCAGATGTTAATGCACCAGATTATGAAATCAAAAGACAAATCCTACACATGGTAACTAAGCAATTCCAATATAGTGGTACGCCAAAAGAAGATCCAAACGAACATCTTCGAACCTTTAATAGGATTTGTACTCTATTCAAAATCAGAGAAGTTGAGGATGAACAGATCTATCTCATCTTGTTTCCCTGGACTTTAAAGGGAGAAGCCAAAGATTGGTTAGAATCGTTACCTGAAGGAGCGATTGACACATGGGATGTCTTAGTTGAAAATTTTCTTAAAAGATTCTTTCCGACATCTAAAGCCGTGAGACTTCAAGGAGAAATTGTTACGTTCGCGCAAAAGCCAAATGAAACATTATATGATGCGTGGACAAGATTCGGAAAGTTGTTGAGAGGATGTCCTCAGCACGGTTTAGACACTTATCAAATAGTACAAATATTCTACCAAGGTGTCAACGTTGCTACACGAAAAGACATCAACACATCAGCTGGTGGTTCCATTATGAAGAAAACTACAACTGAAGCTCATAAGATAATTGATAACACAGCCTCCCACTCTCATGAGTGGTATCAAGAAAAAGATATTTTTCGTTCATCTAAAGCGGCTAGAGCCGATTCTAGCCATAACTTTGATTCCGTTTCTACAAAAATAGATGCTTTCGAGCGACGAATGGAAAGATATTCACGCAATACGAATCAGTTGTGAACAATGCAGTGGACCACACTTAACGAAAGATTGTCACATTGAGCAAACGATGGAACAACGTGAGAATGTTTCCTACATGAACCAAAGGTCGGGAAATAATTATCAAAATAATTATCAACTGCCAAGGCCAAACTTCAATCGAAATCAAAACATTCTTTACAATCCAAATGGACCCACCAATAACTCGTATAACGAACAAGGTACGAATAACCAACCAACTCAAAATAACACTTTCAATCAACAAAGACCTGGCTTGTATAAACCACCACAACAAACCGAAGAGAAAAAGTCAAATCTGGAAGAAATGATGGTAAAGCTAATGGAATCTCAAACACAATTTATTATATCTCAAACCCAAATGAATGAGAGGTTTGATCAGTCATTAAGAACTCAACAAGCTTCCATTTTGAATCTAGAAAAACACGTAGGTACTCTTGGTAGCATGATGAGTGAGAGGGAACAAGAAAAGCTACCGAGTAATACTGAAGTAAATCCTCGGAATGAGAATGTTAATATGGTTTCAACAAATTCTGAAAAATCAGCACCAGAAGATGGAAAGGTTTTAGATGAGAGTAACAATGAAGAAGTTACAACACCACCACCACCACCACCACCACCACCACCCGAGTATGTAAAGCCAGTGGTGGCACCATACAGACCACCCATCCCATTTCTAAGAAAAGGAGTTGAGTATGAGCAAGTAATAGCTAATAAAGTTTGTGATACCTCTGGAAAGAAGAAGAAGAATAAGAAAGTGCAAGAAACAAAAACCGTAAAAGTAAACCCGGTGAAGACAGTTCCACCAAAACTTCCACCCAGGTTGGTGATCCGGGTGAATTTATTGTTCCTTATCTACATAGTGATTGTGTCACGTATGATGCACTAGCAGATTTAGGTGCGAGTGTGAGTGTTATGCCTCTTTCATTATATAAGAGATTAGGAGTAGGTGAGCTAAGTCCAACGAAAATGAGTGTTCGACTCTGATATCGCATATTTTATACACATTTTCCTTAGCGATATCGATCACATTTTAGTCCGTTCGGATACGATTTGGTGTTTATTTTGATGATATTGAGAATGTCTGAGTTTGAAGAGCTAAATATAGAAGAGTTGCATTCTTTGGAGTTTTTGAGGCATTTTATTATTATTGGTGCTCCGGGGTTTAAAACGCTAAGTACATATCGGGTATTTTGGTTTTGAGTTAGTATTTGTGTTGAAAAAGTGCACAGAAAAATAAGATACCAGTTTATGCTTTAGGCCGCGGCGCGATGGGCATGGCCGCGGCGCGGAGATCAACGATCTTCAATATCAGGAAGGGGGTTAGAGAAGGGTTCAAATTCAGTTTTATTTCGCGGCGCGACAAATGGGGCCGCGGCACGGCATTTGCCTAGTTTCAAGATCAGAAGCAGATTTAAGAAGGTTCCAGTTCACGTGCATTGTCGCGGCGCGATAATAGATGCCGTGGCGTGGCGGTATGTCGGCCCAGGTAATTTTGGCAGGTATTTAAGGTCCGAAAAATACCCTAATTATTCATTATTGCATCCAGACGAATTCCAGCAGCTTTTTGACCAAAAAGGGTGATTTTTGGGGAATCCCAAGATCATTCTAACGCATTAATCATTCCGGAAACGCGTCTCGATCCGTTCATCATTCAAGAACACAATTTTCATTAGGTTTAATTCTTATCATCATAATGAATACTTTTAATTGTTTATTTGTGATTTTGGCTTTAGCTATGATTGTTGGCTAAGCACTTTAATGTTTGTCTAGATTGAATATTCGTATGTGTTTAGATGATACTTTAATGTTTGATTTGATTAATGCATGATAATTATGAGTTTTGATTAAGAACCATTCTTGTGGGTGTTGATTATCTTTACTAGGTTGATTAGTGATCTTGTTTGAACAAAGGGAACCCTGTTTCAATTTAGTACACTAATTTTTAATTGATTTGTCTTAACCAATTGGGTGCTTACTGGACTAAGGGGGTAAACCGGGTAACATAGATTGAACAAAATATGCGTGAATTGTGTGGAGCGAACGCGTAACCATTTGAATCTTAATCTTATAATTAGTTAATTACTTAGTCACAAATGAAAGAGGTCTTTGGTGAAAGGGAACCCTAAGCCAATAAATCCTAGTTTGACGTGTTTGCTAAAAGAGAACTCAGGGTAAACCGACTCTGTAGTTGCATGTATTGATAAATTGAACTAGTGCTTAATAACAAAACATCCAACACTGCGAATAGGAGATCTAGGCGAACATTCTTTTATCTATTGAATTCAAATATCTTTACTTTTCGTTGAGTCTGCATTTATTTTCTATAAACTTAAAAACACAAAAATATTGTCTTTTACTTTTAATCAATCTTTGATTTGGCTAATCGTTAAATAGCCACAAAACAAATTATCTCATACTTTTAATTTTCATAGATTAACTTAGTTTATTTTCCTTAGTTGCAATCTTAATTCTCACGTTAAACTGTCCTTGGAACGATTTCGGAATTACCAACTTTATACTATTGCACGATCGGGTACACTGCCCGTTAGTGTGTAGTAATCTTTAAACCAGCAATCTTAATTCTCATGTTTGCTACTAGATACATGTTTAAAGATAGTGTGGGGTGATTTGGGGGGTCATATGTGATTTTGGTAATTGGTAAAGCATGATGATTTTTGTGATTTGTGAGATGTTTATTTGGTTGTTGGAATTATTTAATCTTCTTGCAAGATTAGAAGTTAACTCGTGATTATAGGAATGATTTATCGTAGGTTGGTTAATTAATTAGACGAGTTTGTGAAATTGAGTTAAGTGGGGATTGTTTAATGGGGCACTTGCATGATATAGTATTTTGAGAATTAGTTTGAATTTGGTACCATGGAACAAAAACACATGTTTTAAATACTTGCTTTTGTTTAAATGCCTAATTGAAGTTGAAACGAGTATTAATGGTTGTTGATGCAAGTATGTGAAACATGTTGGTTTGATTATTATAATTATCCTAACGCTAACTTTTCAAGGTTTTGTGTTTGGTTTGGTTCTTGTTTCATGTGTGTAGAGAAGCAGAGTTGATGTCCCCTCGTCCTCCACATCTCAATCACGAAGGGATGAAGAGAGAAGAACGAACCCAGAGATTTGGTTGCAAAGAGTTAGAGAAAACTACTCACAATACTTTGAATTTATTTCGGTTCGAAGTATACAAGCGACTTGGTATTTCAGTTGGGATGAGTTGAATAGAGCTACTAGTGAGATCAGGGATGAAATTACTGATATGTTAGCAATGTCAAGAAACAGAGTCTATCTTGGCACTTGGGAACGTGCTATGTCTTTGAGAGATGACCTTTATCGTGTGTTGGTGGTTGAGTTTTTCTCCTCTTTAAGTGTGCGTTCAAGAAGGGATCCTACGGATCAAGGGTTTATGACATTTCAGCTAGGTGGAGAGAATCGAGCCATGAGTAGAATGGATTTGGTTCGAGCACTCAATTTGTATGAGGAATTGGATGAGAAGTCTTTAACACGGTATTTGAAAAAAGAAACTGAATTTATAGGACATCCGGAGGATTATAACGAGCGAGACTTTTGGTATGAAATTTTGGGTTTGACTCTTTTTGTTTCCAATGAGTCGAAGGGGTCCAATATTCAGAGCAGACAGCTACGGTTACTTCATAAATTGCTTTCGTGTACTTTTTGTGGTCGAAGAAATGGGAACGATAAAGTCAATTCGACCGAGTTGTGGATTATGCATCGAGTTCGGGTAGATGCACATGTTGATTTGTGTATCATAATTGCTACTTATTTATCTCATCATGCGAGGGAAACAAGGGCATCAAGGCCACTTCTTGGTGGTCATTTTGTTACAAAAATTGCGAGGTTTTTCAACATTGATTTCAGCAGGTGTACGAAATTGACCGACCCATTACAGATTATGAAACCTTTTAATGTAAGGTTTTATATTAGTGAAAATTTTGTAATGTGGGATGCAAATCGAGTTGGCTTAGTGGAGTATGTTCGGCAACAAGCGCCTGAGGCTGGTGATCATGATCAAGGAGGTGATGAGGCGTAGCCGGTGGCCCAGAATGTTCCTGCAGGGGGTCAGCCTTGGGGTATTTCCCAAGAAATTTGGGATAACTTGGTCTCGAGGGTTGATAATGTGCAAATCAGTGTGTTGGATAGTTTTAATGATTTTCGGGGAGAACAACGGTCGCATAATAACTGTATGTGGGAAAGTCAGCAGCGGGTCGATGAGAGGTCGGCCGAGTCCGTGCATGACCAGCAATGGATTGCATATGGGAACGATTGGCAAAGGTACAATGCTCGTCTTTTCTACTTCAACCCGGATCATTATTATGGTACTACTTCTCAAACACCCGTGTATTATCGTAGTCCAGTTCAGCCACGAGTGCAGGCCTCGATTTATAGTGAGCAGGAAAGGTTAGAGGATGCGCGTCAGAGGTTTCAGCAGCAGTATCCGTATGGCAATTGGCCGTATGATGGTTTTCAGTGAGGAGGGCCTGCGAGCCCGTTAATTATGTTGTAATTTATTTAAAACTATTTCCTTTCTGTTGGTCTGTATTTGGATAATTATGTATTCTACTTATGTACTTTAACACTTATTCTGGGGACAAGGCGTTTCGGCATCGGGTGGTGCCACCTTGTCTTGCTTATGTAGTTCATTTGTTTTTCTTTTCTTAGGTTTGTTGGTGAAACAATTTTTCAAGTCTGGCATTAAGTTCAGCAAAACTACATGATTGATGATATTGGTGTGATGATCGAGAATGGACGATGTTCTTATGCTGGCAGTCAGTTCAACGCCATCTGTCACTGGCATTCCGCGATCAGTGGTTAAGCTCGATAAGTTTTTATATTTTCTTTCTCACATAACCCTTTCGATTTTAATCTATTATTGATCTCAAGTAATGGGGACATTACTTGATCTTAAGTGTGGGGTGGGGGATATAAAATCTCTCGGGTTGGTTGTTAATGGAATCATCATCATATTTGTTTTGATCTAAAAAGACTTGCGTTTCACGGGTTTTGGTCGTAAACAAAAAAAATTTGAAAAATTAGGGAAAAAATAAAAAATAAAGTAGAAAAACAATTGAAAATTCGGCCAAAACCTTTGTTATGAAAATTGGTTTTGATTTGGCTTGGTATTTAATGGCATATTTCGTGAATTAAAAGAAGCCAAAATTGTTCCACATGTTCATTTTCTTGGACATGAAATCCTACTAGTTCGGGGAACTCAATAGTAGGTCACCTGTACCAAAACGGGTGTAAACCGTGAAAGATCGGTGATTGCATAGCGTGATTGTGACTGAATCACGTGCCAGATCAAAAACTTTTGGTTACTTGGTATAGCAGACTTCCGAAACTATACAATTTTATTATTACATCATCTAATGGTGTGATACTGTGGGAAGAGGAGCCTTGAACTTCACCAGTGTTGTTCTTTTAGGAACAATAGCTACGTGCTTGTGTTTGCTTAGACAACACAATCTATAGCCAAAAGCTATGGCACCCAAAGGTTTTTGAGATTTATCGGAAGGGTAGTATCTACTTCCTACCTTTCTTAAAACAAGCAGAAAAGCTTGTCATGTGGGAAGTAGGCAACTTGGAATTAATTCCAACCACGTTCATTACCATTGAATGTAAAATCCTACGAATTCTTTAAGAATTCAATCGTAGGTCACTTGCACCAAGGCAAGTGTCAACCGTATGAATGGTGATTGTATCGTGTGGTCAAAACCGGGCCATGCGCTAGATCGAAAACTTTAATAGGGCGATCCTCATTGTTTCTCCTAACAAGGACAATGTTGCACCCGACCACTTTACATAACCCGAGGAGTAAAGTCTCTAAATCGACACACTTGCTGATTTATTTCAGAAGTCGTAGTCCAGACCAGTTGTAGGGTGACGAAAAATATTGAAAAGTCATTGCTAAAATCGACTGGAAATCTACCAGGCCTCAACATCAAACAGGGAAACTGGTAGTCAGACTTATCTCGATGAGGAAGATCTATCTCGTCAAATGGGAAGCGCACCATGATATACAATTCTGTGATTGATCAGATTCCCAGTTGGATAACCTCCGGAAAGGTAAGATATCAGCTTTTAAGCCTGATGAATTTAAATATTTATGATTGACTTAACGAATTAGATGATTACCTCATGATTATCGATGATATCTGGACGTAATGTGTATCCTCCTAAGCACATTATTTTCTTACCGACATCTCACGATGTTAGGTACTGTGGGAGGCATTGGCTTGACCAATTGCGGGGTAGCCCGTGCGTTCTTTTTGGCACATGTGATCGATTGCCATATCTTTGGTGTTTGGCTCCCACTTGATTCCCGGTTCCTTTGAAGACTTACATTATGGTTCGAGATCCTTTGCCTCATTTTATTTGGTACGCTATTTAAGACTTTATTTAGCTACTTTGTTCATATTTAATTGCTTGAGGATTGGGAAGTTAATTTCGGGGGAATGCAAGTGGGAGGTATGGTTGATATTTACTCAAAATCGTGCCCATGCTAGATGATGGTTTGTTGGTTGTTCGTTTGGTTCTACATACATGTTTGAAGAAGTTATTATATGGTAGAAGATTAATTTCGAGTTCTATTGATTGAGGACAAGCAAAACTCTAGTGTGGAGTGGTTTGATATCGCATATTTTATACACGTTTTCCTTAGCGATATCAATCACACTTTAGTCCATTCGGATACGATTTGGTGTTTATTTTGATGATATTGAGAATGTCCGAGTTTGAAGAGCTAAATATAGAAGAGTTGCATTCTTTGGAGTTTTTGAGGCATTTTATTATTATTGGTGCTCCGGGGTTTAAAACGCTAAGTGCATATCGGGTATTTTGGTTTTGAGTTAATATTTGTGTTGAAAAAGTGCAAAGAAAAACGAGATACCAGTTTATGCTTTAGGCCGCGGCGCGATGGGCATGGCCGCAGATCGGAGATCAACGATCTTCAATATCAGGAAGGGGGTTAGAGAAGGGTTCAAATTCAGTTTTATGTCGCTGCGCGACAAATGGTGCCGCGGCGCGGCATTTGCCTAGTTTCAAGATCAGAAGCAGATTTAAGAAGGTTCCAGTTCACGTGCATTGTCGCGGCGCGACAATAGATGCCGCGGCGCGGCGGTATGTCGGGCCAGGTAATTTTGGCAGGTATTTAAGGTCCGAAAAATACCGTAATTATTCATTATTGCATCCAGACGAATTCCAGCAGCTTTTTGACGAAAAAGGATGATTTTTGGGGAATCCCAAGATCATTCTAACGCATCAATCATTCCGGAAACGCGTCTCGATCCTTTCATCATTCAAGAACACAATTTTCGTTAGGTTTAATTCTTATCATCATAATGAATACTTTTAATTGTTTATTTGTAATTTTGGCTTTAGCTATGATTGTTGGCTAAGCATTTTAATGTTTGTCTAGATTGAATATTCATATGTGTTTGGATGATACTTTAATGTTTGATTTGATTAATGCATGATAATTATGAGTTTTGATTAAGAACCATTCTTGTGGGTGTTGATTATCTTTACTAGGTTGATTAGTGATCTTGTTTGAATAAAGGAAACCGTGTTTCAATTTAGTACACTAATTTTTAATTGATTTGTCTTAACCAATTGGGTGCTTACTGGACCAAGGGGTAAACCGGGTAACATAGATTGAATAAAATTGAATTGTGTGGAGCGAACGCGTAACCAATTGAATCTTAATCTTATAATTAGTTAATTACTAAGTCACAAACGAAAGAGCTCTTTGGTGAAAGGGAACCCTAAGCCAATAAATCCTAGTTTGACGTGTTTGCTAAAAGAGAACTCTGGGTAAACCAACTCTGTAGTTGCATGTATTGATAAATTGAACTAGTGCTTAATAACAAAACATCCAACACTGCGAATAGGAGATCTAGGCGAACATTCTTTTATCTATTGAATTCAAATATCTTTACTTTTCGTCGAGTCTGCATTTATTTTCTATAAACTTAAAAACACAAAAATATTGTCTTTTACTTTTAATCAATCTTTGATTTGGCTAATCGTTAAATAGCCACAAAATAAATTATCTCGTACTTTCAATTTTCATAGATTAACTTAGTTTATTTTCCTTAGTTACAATCTTAATTCTCACGTTAAACTGTCCTTGGAACGATTTCGGAATTACCAACTTTATACTATTGCACGATCGGGTACACTGCCCGTTAGTGTGTAGTAATCTTTAAACCAGCATTTTCCAAGATAAATTATATACTAGATTTCACACATCAGACTCCTTGATCAAACCATTAAGCACCCAGTTGGAATTGCTGACAACCTACCCGTTCAAGTGAGAAATTTAACCTTTCTAGTCAAAATTATTGTCATTGACATAGAAGAGGACTCAAACATTCCTCTAATTTTAGGTCGACCATTCTTAGCGTCCACCGGGGCGTTATTTGATGTAAGAGAAGGTAGAATGACACTTAGTAATGGTGAAAAATCAATCACCTTTGTGATTCGAAAGTCTAAATCTCCACCAACCAAATCCGTTGAACCAATAAAAACGATTGGTAAGAACCATATTGTTTTACCAACTCCAACGGTAGTGCTTAACAATAATAAAACGCCTAAGTGTGGGGAAAATGAAGTAACACCTAATGATGACTTGATAACAAAGAACCCCGTTTTTGATACGAAATTAAATGACTCTGTTATTAACAGTTCAATGAAGAAACTTATTAAACGGATTCGCGATGCTAGAACCAAGGGGAATTTTAAGTTATGTAACCAGTTAGTATCCAATCTATCGCCTAAATAAAAGGCGAAACTAGTTGATTTTGTGGATATTACATAGGAATCCGACCAATAGCTTAAAGCAAAAGTCACAGATATGCAAGTTGATTATGGTCCAAAAGAAATTGACGATGAAGTTAATCACAATTTCGACACCACAGCTACCTAAGTGTGGGGAGATTCAAATGTTCTAAAAAGAAAATACTGTCTAGAGTTACTTGTTCTGTTCTCCTGTAGTTCCGAGAATGGAATTCGATTGGTCTTTTCCACTAGCAGACACTAAAGAACTAGTTTTCTCCCCCCATTCTGAATTTTTTTGTTTTGTAGGTTTTGTATGAAATTAATACGCTTTTTAAATTTAGTTTTTGGGTGAATTTAAAAATAAAAAGTTGCTTTATTTCATTAAGTTTAAAAAAATAATTTCTAAAATTCGTCGTAAGTTAAAGACTAGGTCATGGAACCAAAATTGCTTTACCCGAGGGGGGGGGGGGGCGAAAATTTTTATTATCATTATTTTAATATTATTGATCTAAAGTATGCCAAAAATATTATATGAACGTGGGGTTATATACCAAACTTCAAAAATATGTATATATATGTTTGTAGTTTATCTTATGTAAAACAGGGTAAAATGACGCATTTTTCAAGTTTAGCAAACAGTTCAGAAAAGCAACCATTTTTGAAGAAAAACATGTGTGATAAAATAACGAAAGTAATGAACTATGAGACGTCATCTATCATTCGACGAGCTTTGTAATTAGAAACTATGTATCTTTAACTACTTTTCTACACTAATCACCCTCATGAATTTAAATTTTTACTGATTTCTTGCAAATGAGGGCATTGCAATATCTCAAGTGTGGGAAAGGGTTATAAATTCTCTCAGGTTTACACTTGGTTTAATTGCCAAATTTTATGAAAATTTGAAAAATTTTCAACTAAATGAATTCAAAATCATGTTTATACATATTTATGAACGATAAAATTAGGTGATAATACCGAAATTATTGTTACCTCGGAAAGAACATAAATTGAGAAACAACCCAAAACGTTTGAATTCATTTAAAATGGAATAGAAGAGAATAAAAAGGCAAAGAAAGAAATAAAATAAAAGCTAAGTGTGGGAAGAATGCACCAAGTTCTTTAAAACATATATCACATATTTTTGTACAAGATTATTGCAGGTACTTTTGTTTTGGATGATACTAATTAGTTTTACCCGATTTACTGTAATATATTTGAAAGAAAGATGGATCTACACGATGAATCAATTCCATCATCAAAAGGAAGTAAAGTCTTCCAAAAAGACACGCGCTTCTTGATTTAGGTCAGGAAGTTGTCGTCCAGACCAGCTGTAGGTTGACAAAAAATCTAGAAAAGTCATCTCTAAAATCAGCAGGAAATCCACGGACCTCAGCATCAAACAGGGTCGCCATGTGGTCAGACTTATCCTATCCATGAGAGGATATGTCTCGTAAAATGGGGAGGACACCGTGTAAATTAGCTTGATAAGACTAATGAATCAGACCCCCCAGAAAGGATAATCTTCTTAAAGATTAAAAATCAGCATATAAGCCTGATATTACTCAATCTTTGAGATTGACCTTAAAGATTGAGAATCACAAACTCATGGAATTCAATGATATCTAAACTCGAGCTTGAACGAAAAAATATTTTGATCAAAAATAAAACCGATTTGTTTTCTGAAAACCTATTTTCATTGCGTTCATTACCATTGAACGTAAAATCCTGAGAATTCATCAGAATTCATTAGGTCACCTGAACCAAATTGGGTGTCAACCTTAAGAATGGTGGTTGTATAGCATGGTCGAAGACAGGACCTTGTGCCAGACCGAAAAATTATAGGGTGATCTTTACTATTTCTCCTACAAAGGATAGTAATTGCATCTGATACGTTGTGGACCATGATCATCTGCATGTCATTATACATTGCCTTAACAGTTGCTTGTTCAACGCTTTCCTTTATAACCGGACGGTAGTTTACCGAAAGGTAATATACTGAGCAAGTATACTAGACGTGTTGCTTTCCTAATACAAGGTTAGAAAGTGGGTGACACAAAACCACAAGTTTTGAGCTAAAATTTTAAAATATGAAACCCACACAACCCACAAAAACATTTTGCAAATACCGGTGAAGGGTTATTCCGGAAAACTTATCTAGGGTAAAAGCTAGAATGAATTTTCAAAAGATCAAATATTTTTATAAAGATCCAATTTCCTTAAAGGATCTAAATTTTATAAGTCATGTGGGACTGTAAACCACATCATTACTATCATTGTTTATACTGCCGTATCAAAATCACTGATGTATAAAGTGTGAGAAAAAAAAGTGATTCGAGTGAAGTGTGATTTAATTTCAAGCTCTATATTGCTTGAGGACAAGCAACGTTCAAGTGTGGGGATATTTGATAGTGCTCTAAATGAACATATATTTAGTATCAATATCCTTCCAATATGTAAAGCTTTTAGTTGCAATTGTTCTATTTTCAAGTAATATTCGTTTAAATAAATAAGTGCGAAGACAAAAGAAGAAAACAACGATTTAAAGACACAAATGACCAAAAAGCTAAAACATATAAGTTACAATCTAAGTGGTTCAATTTATTGATAAGAAACTTCTAAAAATTACAAGAGTACAAGTTGCGGAACGTAAAGTACAAGATATCTAAGCATACGAAAAGGCGTTCGAAAATTCGAAACCGAGACATGAACCGAGCATCAACGCGCAAGTCAACGGTCCTAAAGTTACAAGTCAACTATGCACATCAATATAATATATATATATATATATATATATATATAACTATATAAAATTATATATATTATATTATATAATTAAATATTATGTCGACAAACTAAAAAACAAATCAATATGAGCTGGTCAGCTTGCCCATACGAGTGCATGGGAAATACACTGAAATCTCATGCGAGTGCATGAGCTTCAGGATCCAAAAAAGTTCTATAAATTGGCCAGTTTTCTGACGAATGATGTACACCTTTTCTCTTCTCTTTCTCTGTAAACATAATATATATTTATAATTATAATTATAATTTTAAGTTAAGTTTAATAATAATTGGGTTATTGTAAGAAATGTTTTACGGGTTTTAAAGTCGAAACTCTGTCCATGCGACGCTACGAAATTAATAATCACTGTAAGCTATGTTCTTCCTTTTTAAATTAATGTCTCGTAACTAAGTTATTATTATACTTATTTAAGTCGAAGTAATCGTGATGTTAGACTAAATATTAAGACGGGGTAATTGGATTTTGTACCATAATTAGGGTTTGGACAAAAGACCGACACTTGTGGATATTGGACTATAGACTATTAATAGATGGGGGTATTGTCTAATCGAATGACAACTCATTGGAACCTGTCGAACCTATCTTCAAATTAGTTAATCTAATAATTATTAAAATGATTATGAATGTCCTATTTAGTGACGTTTATACGACATCTTTTACAATCATTTAATTAATTAATTGGATTGGGTAATTTATTATTCATTTTGGCCAAGTGAATAAATTAATGTATCATGGACTAATTAAAACAGGGGTGGATTACATACAAGGGTAATTGGTGTAATTGTTAACAAAGTATTAAAACCTTAGATTACATGCAGTCGATAACCTGGTGTAATTATTAACAAAGTATTAAAATCTTGTTACAGTTTGAATCCCTAATTAGTTGGAATATTTGACTTCGGGAATAAGGTTAATTTGACGAGCATTTTATAATTATGACCGATGGACTATTATGGGCAAAAACCAGATAGGTATCAAAAAATCCAGGACAAAGGACAATTAACCCAGAGTAATAAATTAAAAATCAAAACGTCAAACATCATGATTACGGAAGTTTAAATAAGCATAATTCTTTTATTGTATTTCTCATCGTACTTTTAATTATTGTCATTTTACTATTCGCAATTTTAATTATCGCAACTTTAAATATTGTTATTTATTTTACGCACTTTAATTATCTTCATTTATCTTTACGCTTAAAATATAAAATCGACAAACCGGTCATTAAATGGTAAAACCCCCCTTTTATAATAATAATAATACTACTATAGTACTAATATATATATTTATACAAATATAATTGTTTAAAAATATAGTGTACGCAATAAGCCGTCTCCCTGTGGAACGAACTAGACTTACTAAAAACTACACTACTTTACGATTAGGTACACTGCCTATAAGTGTTGTAGCAAAGTTTAGGTATATCCCATCTGTAAATTAAATATATAAAACTTGTGTAATTAGTATCGTATTCCGTATTAAAAATAATAGTATATCACGTACCACCGCTCGCACATTAGTATAATATTAAACTAAAAGATTGTACCCCGAGACAATACATATGCGAATGTCGAGATCATTATTATACCACCAATTGACCTAAGGTCAATGGTTCGGGACGTTACTCCCAATAGCGCTATTTATAATAATTCTGTTTTCCACTTTATCATCTAGCAGTTAATGATATTACAAAGCAGGGATTTGTATGTTTCAAATGAACACAATAAAAATACTCATGTTGGTCGCATATAAAGTTTGTACTTATGTCTAGCATGTCAAAGCATTTAAAATAAAGCATGTGTCTCACCCCAATGTAAAAACATAAAAATGTAAAAGCAGGGCTATGAAATTCACCTTAAATTAGCACATCAAAGATTTCACTAGGAAGTTGCTGTAATTGAAGTAGACCGAAAATCTCAACCTAGAGATAATAGTTGGTCGTTAATTGACTAAGCAATAAAGTATTTGGGTATAATTATTCGTTTGTTAAAATAGTAATTATAATAATACTAAAATAATATTAGTAATGATAAAAATAATAATAATAATAATAATACTAATAATAATAATAATAATAATAATAATAATAATAATAATAATAATAATATTAATAATAATGATAATAATAATATTAATGATTCTATTAATGATAATAATAATGATAGTTTTAATAATAAAGGCAATCTTATTAAAAATGATAATTTTAATACTTTTAATAATAAGAATGATAATAATAATAATAATAATAATAATAGTAATAATAATAATAATAATTATAATATCTGTAATAATAATACTTTTATTAACAATGATAATAATAATGGTATTAATAATAATAATACTTATAATAATAATAATTATAATAACAGTAGTTTCTAATGAAAATGATAATGAAAATAATAATTTTGATAATAATATTTAATACTTAATAATAATAATAATAATAATAATAATAATAATAATAATAATAATAATAATCTTATTACTAATGATAATATTAATAATAATACTACTTAATGATAATATGAGTAATGATAATAATATTAGTACAATAATAATAATAATAATAATCATAATTGTAATAATAATCATGATAATAATAATAATAATAATAATATAATAATAATAATAATAATAATAATAATAATAATAATAATGCTAGAAATGATAGTAGTAATAATAAATAATAATATAACAACCCTTAAACAATAAATACGTATAGTAAGTAAGTAAACCCTAGGGTCAATTTAGTAAATTCAGAAGTCGAAAAGTGAGGGTCGTCACAGATAGGGAGAATCATGGCTGATCTGGCTGGTGTGATGGAAGAGAGTATGATACGCTCGTGCGGGGCTGTCTCGGGTGTTTGAGAGCTGGTTGTCCTTCGTCGGCCATTTCTTCATCGGTAGCGAATTGTCGTGCCAATTCTGAAGTGTTTACTCCTGAAGATATCTTGAAACGAACCTCGTCTGAACCAGCAATCAGTCCGGTGAGCGATGAAGTGCTGGTGTGAATCATAGGCCCCATACGCCATCCCTGCCCTTCCTGCAGATCTCGACCCCAATCATTATGCACACCAATTCCCCCTAAACCCTGTGTCACATCGTCAGCCATACTTTGGCTCGCAGCCTGATCACATGTATTAGTTTGAGCGGTGGATGTGTCTCTGTGTGTGCTGACGTGGTTTTAGCCAAAAATGCTATTGGCCAAATCCTCGTACCCTGTGCTCTGCTCCCTTAGTGGAGATGGGATAACCGTGTGCTGAGTGTAAAACTACTGAGCTGGCGGAGGTGGTGGGTGTTGATAGCTAGGCCCTGCATCTCTAGGGTCTCTATGGGCGAACATCAACGGATACTGATGAGGATATGGTGGAACATTAAGCTGTATACCCGCATAATGCGTGAAATGATCCAGATTCTGAAAGATAGTGTCTTCAGCAAACCACCTCTCATGCCCAGACAAATCCCCCATGTGGTAATGATACGGCTCAAAGTGCGGTCGATCCTCCTGATGTACTGAAGAGCGTCGGTGGGTGTCAGTACCAGTATCAGTAGGCCTACCCTACATTGTAGGATCATCCTCATCCGCGGTTCTTGCGAACCTCGCTGCCTCCTACCATCCCTCGTCCTTGAGTCAGGTCTAAATCCTCTAATTATTATCCCAGGCATAGTTTGATCTACCGAGTATGGGATTGCTGGATTAGCTGCAACTATCAAATGCTCATCCTCTACCCGAATGCAATGCCAGGTGTGCAGCAATTTATACCCGATCTCTTCTGACTCAGTTATCTGTATATAACCTAACCCCTCAACACTACCCAAAATATGCATCTGGCGACGAAGTCTGGTGACAACGGCTCCTAAGACTGGTGCAACTGAACTCGGTGCGTTCTGTTCATTGGTGAATGCTTGAGCTAGAAAATATGCAACCTGCATGTTTTGGTTGTAGATCATGGTGTGCATAAGGCACATGTCATTGACGGTGACAGCTCTGCCATGTTGGGTTTTCTGATGAAGAGTCTTGACGATGAGGTGGTGGAGAATGCGATGAACGGGGTTAATAAAATTTGAGGCCTTTTTACTTGACCTCCAGGCTTCCTGTTCATTGGTGTAGGTTTGCCAAAAGGCTTGATGATCGATTGGGTTCAAGGTAGTGTATCCTCTTTTAAATACCAAGCGGTTAACGTGAGTTCTCTTGTACAGTTCTAGGTGAAATGGCGAACTGCGCTAGGATTAGGTGATGCATGATGTTTTGGTGGCGGAAATGGATGCAAGGACGACTGTTGTATTCCTCTGAGTTGACGTTTGCTTTGAAACTCCATGTTGCCATGAACTCAGCAAATGGTTCCTGGTATACCCGATCATTAATCTCAAAGAGCTTTTGCCAGGCGCTGTGAGTTTTTCCATGCACCGTAAAACTTAAGATTCCTCTTAGCTCATCTGCCCACCCGCACTGTTCCATTATTTCCCAGTTGATATACTTGTTGGGGCTCTTTTGCCTATTTATCCAATTACGCATAAATGACTCGTATTCAGCTGGGTTATCTTGCCCGTGAATGGAGCGGGGCAACTCGTATTCTTTTGGAAGATAATTAGTCATCTGCAAGAGTCAAAACACGTAGGTTATGTTCCAAAATAATAATACTTATAATAACACTTAGAAATGAAAAATGCTTATATTTTTCGGAAAAAATTCGAAATGAGGGCTTTAAAATGGCATTTTCCATATCCCTGTTATTGTCAATTATAGTCAAAATTACCGCAAACAATATCTAAACTTACTATAAATCTATTTCTAAGCAAAATTCAGAGCGTACCCGTGATTGCAACAAATAATGCTAAAAATAATAATTATAATGAGTTAGTCGAATAAGCAATTTCGATAAAAGTAAGATGATTTTTAAGCATACAATGGTTCTAGTGACCATTTTTAATTACCTTAAATATTTTTAAACATCAAACTTTGCCTATAACGTTCTTAAGTCAAGGTTTAAGACCGTTTTTATCGAAAAATATTCATTTTGATCAAAACGTACAAAATAAGAAAAATCGAAGACTAGGCTCCAATTTTATTTGTAAGTCAATGATATCTCTATTTAGACTAATTTTCAAGTAATCCTAAGTTTTAAAAACGTTTTAACATTAGGAAGATCGAAAGCCGAATTTCGTACATTTTTATCAAAGCTTCAATTTTCAATCAAACAATCCTAAATTGTTCCAAAACTAGTTTCTAAGTGTAGTAGATGAATCACTAAGCCTAAATTAGCTAGTAAAATATCAAAATTTCCAAAATTTTCACTAATTTCTAACTTAAAATTCAAATTCACGAATCGAAAGCTAAAAGTATACTAAAATGCCTCAATCGAACCTAAAAACTAACACATATCAATCACATTGCCTAACTAAGCATATAGGGAATCAAAATTGGGCATAAAACATGAAAAATTTGACTTCGAGTAAAAACTTGATTTTTAACCGTGAAAGAGTACCTTTTGTGCGAAATTGACAGGGAAAACATGTTTAGGAGGCACGAGAGACTTAGATTAGTGCTTTGAATCGCTTGATTTGGTTAAAATGAGGGGTGTGTGTGTGTGTGGTGTGCTCGTCGGCCGAAAGGAGAAAGAAGATAGGAAGAAGTGAAAAAGAAAGAAGAAAAAGAAGGGAAGAAGAAGAAAAGAGGAAAGAAATTGGGCCCGTGTAGCGCACGGGCTTATTTCCCAGACCCGACTTGCAATTTTTTTATATTTTTCAAAATTTTAAATTTATCATAAAAGATAAATGGATAGAGTAAAAGAAAAAATCTTATTTTATTAATAACAAAAATTACACATGTTCCACATCTAAGTTTCAGAAATGACGCGGAAAGAAAGATAAATTTAAAGCTTCTTTGATCATCCAGAGTAAATCAGCGGAGTGTACTGAAAATATTTTAAAATCACTTAGCATTTTACGCTCACGCTTTTGTAAATCTCCGATGTCGTCCATAAGTTTAACCAAAGCCCTTCTAACTTTCTTAATGTTCGAAATTCCATCCCTAGGCCTAATATCTAGATAATTTAGTTTGAAAAGAAGTTTTGACACTGTGTCTTAAAACAAAAGATCTTCCGTGCAGTCAGGATCACCGATAGTAAATTTAAAGTTTTCAGATATTTCTCGAATAACCTTTCTTTGCGGGTTTGTAAATGGAAATTTTGACATAGTGAGGATCTGCACGAGTTCAGAATACATTTCCTTTCTTTTTGCGAAGAACTTCTGATGTATTCTTTCCTCGGTTGAATCCGAAAAAACTTCGATTATTCGTTTGATGAAAGATGAGGCTGGATCAAAGTAAAAGAAATCTCAATATCCATATTTTAAAATAGGGTTAGGTTGTTTGCTTTCAATCCAAAATTCTAATTCAGAAATCATTGCGGCGACATAACGGTTGATGTGAATTTGAAAAAACTCCTTATCATCGATATGAGGTAGAAAACTAACAAATGACTCTAAATCATATTTGAGGTTGATTTTTGCATCCCGATACTTGAGAAAAATGTCATCCCCACATTCTTTTAACAGTTTGTGAAGAGGCAGAACTTGACTACGCAGATCTTTTAGTAGATTTATTTGAAATTTTGAAAACGAGATATCCGGGGAATAGAGGTGCCTAACGAATTCTCTATAGACATCTAACATTCTGCTAGGATTTAACAGATTTCCACTAAATGGATGATCTGAGCAATCAGTGTGTAGTTTCTCTTTTGGAACATATTCAAATAAGTCTGGATATTTGAAAATAGTTGGGTATTCTTCCGGTATTTCATCTTCCATAATGAGGAGTTCATTAAGACTGAGCCTCCCTTTTGGATCGTGAAGAGGGTTGAATCCTGGTTCATTTGAGTAAAACTTATCCAAAAGCAATGAAATCTCTAAGTCGGATGAAGTTATCCGGCTTCTTGGACTACAAGGATCAAGAATTAATTCTTGATGAGATTCATCAGGTTTTGGATTTGTTTCATTTTTATGTTTATAAAAAAACTTCTCTGATTTCCAAAGTCATGGGAGAGTAACTGCCTTTCACACTTTCTTCGTAATCGGTTAAGTTTGAACTAGAATCTACAGAAATTAATACCATAATTAATATTTTGTTTTTGTAGTTTAAAAAGGGTTTACTATAAAGGGGACTTTAAATCCTATACCGACAAATTCCCTGTTTGTTAAGCATGTGTGTTCCTTATCAATTTATCTTTGAAACGAGTGGCCAGGCCGACAACGGAGAGGCAAGATCCTTTTGGTTCTAATATAATTGGAGAATGTTTGGAAAATTCAAAAACCAAGTTCGCATATAATTGTCTTTCTTAGACACCACTCAAGAATCTCAGATACCTTGACAGAATCAACGATTACCTTAACAAACAGAAAATTCGATCCCCGGCAGTGGCACCAAAAACTCTACTTCCTTATGATATGACTAAAACGGACGGTTTTATTTGTGCGGTGTCGTTAGGTCGCAAAATGTCAGAATCGGTTACCAAAAGAGAGCAGTGGTTTTATTATTTATATTTAGCTGGGTGTCCTAGCTATAGTTCATCTACTTGTCTTCCTTTTAACAAGTAAGTGGCAAGTATAACTCAGGTTTGTATTTTTGTATGTTTGCTCAGTAACATGGGATAAAAGTGCCTAAATAGTTAACCCTAGTGACAAGTGGTGATAGATTAAGATTAACTAAAAGTAATACAAACTATATAAAGGTAAAATGGGATAGTATGAAGAATAGGATACTAATGGGGGACTATTATGAGAGTTTAACTTCCTCGAATAAACGCTAAACCTCAATCAACCGGGCTATGAACCTAATCGATTTGTCACTAAGAGTTTAGGCTTTAAAGATTCTGGCTAAGACGGATATCCCTACTCCCAACGTTAACCTTAAAGGGTTTAAACGACCTTATGGATAGAATCCTAGGTACATTAATAAAGTGGTATATCCCTAAAGGAAAGTCTCAGCTTTTCTTAATCCTAGTTGGTCTAACTATAGTAACGTTCCTCCACTTAACACTAAACTATGCCTTAACATTAACAGATGTGCAATCTTAGATATTCTAAGGTATTGCTAATTGGAATAGAGGTCTCTCCTTTGCGATCACTTACTCAACCCCGGATCATCTTACAACATCTCAAGAATATTGCTTCTGACGCGAATCATGCTCTTGAGCAAGCCAGTGTTCACTGAACTCTATATTGCCTACTCTAATCACAACCTAAATGAGCAGCTATTCTATTAGCGGATAAATGATTAACCGTACGTAGGTACTATATCCCTATTGTGACGTTAAGCACACATAAATACTTACCTCGTATCCTAGGGTTGATCAGGTCCTAATACTAGGTTATAGCCACGTGAACAAAAAAGGGTGATCCGTAAATTAGACTTCTTTACCGTAAAGGTTTTAGCATAATAATAGCACAAGTTTCAGATAAGATATTTAACATATAATAAACATTTGCAACGGATATATAAGCATGCAAGATGAAAGCAACTTAAAGTAACAAGATAACTTTATTAAATTAAGGAAAGCGTTCACCGTTTACAGACGAGATCTAGACCATTACAAGTGCTAACATCCTCTAGACCGCTCCTATTACAATCTTCGGCGTTCACCTCCGGGTACTTAATCTCCCACTCGGAGGTGAGAAGGCCTTGAAAGCTTTAGTGTGAGAAAGTGTATTGTAGTGAGAGAGTGAAGAGAGGTGTGTTGAAAATGGATGACAAAAAGCCTTTAAATAGCAGTGAAATACGCCTGCAAACAGCTGCAGACCGTTTGACAGGACGTTTGGCAAGCCGTTTGCAAGGCCCGTTTGGCAAGGCAGCCCGTTTTTGTTGGCCGTTTGTCTGGGCCGTTTGACAGGCCGTTTTCCATAGTGGCAGGCCATTTGGCAAGCCGTTTGGCAAGCCCTGGTAAGCCTGTTTCCTGGATCGTAACTTGATTTCCTGTCTTTCACCGTTTTCGCTCTAGGATCTTTGCTTTAGCTCCGATTCTCTCGATTCATTTTGCATTGTCTTCGTAATTACTTAATCTATAAATTTAACCAAAACAATGATTATTTTGCCGATAAAGTTTGGAACTTTATGCTTTTTTGGACTCAATATCGGCGGTAAAAACGTGACTTTTTAGCCGATATCATGGACCCACCTACAAATAATTAAATAAATTACATGATTCCATGTGCTTCGTCTTTCTAGTTCTCTACCACCACAACTCAAAAACAATTATTGAAAATGACGTAATGACTATCAATTGCCTACGGTGTCATTTTTTTGCTGAAATAAGACACTTTCAACGACATAGCATTAGGAGTGGTGTTACGAGGTTCTTTACCTCTTAATTCTATTCAAGTATTTGGCATAAGCCCTTTATAGTTTAGATTTAGATCTAGAAGTTTATCAGTCTTACATTTTCATATCTACTAGTACCTGTTACCATAATATTGAAGGGTGAGTTTTAGCATAGGAAAGCTTGAGTCAAATGTAAAATAGTTTAGGATTAAAAGTTGTAAATTTAGGGTTAACAGTCGTAACTATTTAGGAGTAAAATTTGTAACTTGATGTGCTAAAATGTGACTTTCAAATTTGTTATTATTATTATTGTTATTATCATTTTGAACAGCAGTTTGGGATCACCCAGGGGGACTAAAACACCTCCGCGTTTATTTTTCGTAGTTGCATAACTGTAACACCATATATTTTTTAAATCACGGTGAAAGACTTAAAACACACATCACATGTTAATTACACCAAATATACGATTATGTAATGTCACAGGTGTTACTTATTTACAGACTAATTATAATATAGTTTATACAAAATACATCAGAGTATGTAAAGTATCAAACATCATAATCATCCCCTGCAACACCTGTTATAAGCATGCTATATAATATCTGCAGGATAAAACAATGTGGGGGGATTAATGCACCGTTAAGTGAATGGAATATTGATATCGGCTAAAAAGTCACGTTTTCACCCCGGTATTAAGGCCCAAAAACAAGAAAGATTCGAACTTTATCGGCAAAATACCCACTTCGTCGGTTAGAATTGAAGAACAAGTAATTACGAAGACGATGTAAAAAGAATCAAGAGAATCGGAGCTAAAACTCTAGAGCAAAAATGGTGAAAGACAAGAAATCAAGTTACGATCCAGGGAATCAGCAAGCCAAACGGCTTGCCAAACGGCCTACCAATGTGAAAAATGACCTGCCAAACGACCAGATTAAAAGACCTCAGCAAACGGGCTGGCCAAACGGCCTGCCAGCCGTTTGCAGGCAAAAATCAAGCTTAATTAAAGGGAACTTGTCATTCATTTTCAACACACACTTCAATTCACTTCTTTCTCTCTCTTGTACAATATTAGTCATACTTTCAAGGTCTTCGACTCCGTGCGGGAAACCTAGTACCCGGAGAAGAACGCTGAAGATTGTATTAGGAGCGGTCTGGAGTCTTGAAGTTATCATTTTTCTATTCAGAATTCGTTTAATCAACTGGTAATTCTATCCCTTGTCTTTTTATAATGTCTTCCATTATTATGCTTTACGATATTGTTGCCATGATTAGCGAGTAGTTATCTTTAGTGTATGTTATGACGTAATCAGTTATAATGTCAAAATTATATTATGGCTTGTGTATGTTGTCAAAATGCTTTCCGATTATGCTTTGAACTCAATCGCTTTTCCAACTAATAGAACGTAGTTATTGGCTCTATTATTGGGAAGTCGCGAACCCCGATTCAGAGTACACTATCTGTGTCACCCCTTGGTAAGAGAAGTCTATCGAATACAACGTGAGTTTGACTGAGGCACACCGGTTGTAGTAAGTCCACAGAGCCTTGGATTCCGACTGAGGACTCTTTCGTAGTGAAACATCTGACTAGACCCCTAGTACATTGTAGGTCCTAGACCATGCTAGTGTAGTCACCAAGCATATAAACTTCGTACGTGCACGCTGAAGCACAACGGTTGTTGTAAGCTGTACCTCTGCTAAGTAAGGCCATGGAACACGGTTAGTGTTGACTAGTACACTTCACCATAACGCGGTCCAAACATTGCACCCTGCTTAAGGGAATCTTAGTTAATTAAGGAACTGTTTGTTCGAACACATAAAGGATTGGACCGTTAGGATAACCGAACGTATCCTGGAAGTCAACTTGACTTGGCCATGGTGTTCTTTATGGTTAAACTCTTTTAAGGGCCTAACTATCTTCTAAACCAATCATTAACGAAAGCATTGCGACCCATCACGTCTCTCGGATATGGAAAACCATGTATTCTATTATGCTTAAGAAAGTTTAGACCATTTCGGAATGTTAATACGTCACCCAACCGAGTCGCTCAATTGGATGAGCCGTCTGAACGTGTATGCCTGTAGTCAGACTGCACAGGCGTCGGGGGTAAGGGACGTTGCTGTCTATTCAGAATCTTCAAGCCTAGTGCATTACCCAGTGACATGTCTTATGACAGGGGCGTTTAGGACTAGTGTAGTAAATACAGGGTCACTGCCTATCCATTAGCCAGCATTCCATAATACCAGGCAAAGTAACTGATGAAATCATAGCATGCACTTGTTTTAGCCTTATTTGAATTACAAATTTTATCGTATTTACTTTACTTTAATCTAGAAAACCCAAAATTAGGTAATCACCAACTACTCCTGCACTTTATAATTATCTTAAGATTTAGATATAGGTTCGATTCTACTGATATCTCAAAAATACGACTCTAGGTCATACTTCCCTTACTCATAATAAGGAGTAGTACGATTTAGGCCCCGCTAAATATAAATTTAAAACAAGTGTCCCCCCTCTTGGTGGCCGGCCCTGATGCGCCGTGACCTAACGACATCACGCGAAATAAAACCGTCCGTTTCGGTCATATCAAGAGGGAGACAAGTTTTTGGCACCACTGCTGGGGAACTAGTATCAGACAATACTGCTCTCTATCAAACTCATTCACAAACATTTAAGTGGTGTCTAAGAAAGACAATTATACACGGACTTGGTTGTTGGATTTTCCGAACAGTCTCCAATTATATTGGAACCAAAAGGATCCTGCCTCTCCGTAGTCAGCCTGGCCACTTGGTTTGTTGAATAGTTCGTGCGAAGCTCTGTTATCGAAATACCAGGGAATCAGTAGCAAGAACCAAAAACATATCTATAATTAGGATAATTAGAATACCTTAGCCTAGAATAAGACTACCTTAGACTATAATTAGAATATCTTAGATTACTTTAGATTAGCTTACCTTAGATTAAATTAGGAACTTAGTTTATCTGTATAAAAAGTAAAACAACAAAAAGAGGCATACCCAGTGTATGACCCAAACCCGATCTAGACCAGGGCCGTTGTTATTCGTACCTGATCCAGACGCCATAATCTCTAAAGCAAGCAAGGAAGCACGAATCAGAAATCGAATGGCATTACACGTTAATTTAGCAGAAAACACTTAACCCTCGATTGAAGGTCGAGGAGGACCGATCAGATTTCCAGAGATTCAAGGACACTCATTTGAGTTAAAACATCACATCATCCAGCTCATTCAGAATAGCTGTCAGTTTCATGGATTACCGAATGACGATCCTAATTCTCACCTTGATAAATTTATATCTCTTTCAAACTCCTACAAGCAGCCAGGGATCGGACAAGATATAGTCCGGCTATACTTGTTCCCCTATTCTCTCACTCATCATGCTCAAACCTGGTTCGAAGGACTGGAAAAAGATTCCATCACGTCATGGACGGAGATGGCTACTAAATTCTTAACTAAATATTTCCCTCCTTCTAAACAAACCAAGCTGAAGAATGACATCATTAACTTCAAACAAAGTTATGATGAATCTCTTTACACTGCAAGGGAGCAATTCAAAACCCTGCTGAAGAAATGCCCTAATCACCAGCTAGAACGGTCAGCCCAAATCTGTACCTTCTACAATGGTCTTACGGTAAATCATAGGACAACGATCGATGCAGCAGCTCAAGGGAATCTGATGAACCAAACCACAGACGAAGCATGGGAGTTGCTCGAGAACATGACAATCCATCATCATGACTGGAACAGTGGTGAAACAACTTCATCATCTGCCCTACTCTCTGCACTCAACAATCAAATGGAGGCCATCAAATCTTTCACGGATAAGATGGAATCTCTTGCTAAATAACTCGGAGAATTGAAGACGCAGCCGCAGCAGGTCAACCAAGCTCAGGCCTGTGTAAATTGTACCAACCCGCAACCCACTGAAGAATATCAAGTTAAGTACAAAAACCCCGACGGTTCGCTCTGTTACGTTCAATACCCAGCTCGTCCACCAAATCCCGGATTCAATCAACAACCTAGGGTTAATCAATTTCAATAAAGCAATCAACCTTTTCGCTATCGCTATCCACCTTACCCAGCCCAACAATCTCAATTGACCTACGATCAACCACTTCTACTCACTGGTACCCCAGTTGAGGAAAATTCCCCTACCACCCAGATTACGAAAGCAACTAACCCCACTCTCGGAGCTGATGATCAGTTGACTCAGTTCATTCAAGGATAACAACAGCTAAATCAGAGAACTGCAGCCAGGCAAGATCAGACAGAGATACTAATGAGAAACTAATTGGCTCTGCTCAAAAGCCTGGAAATACAGCTCGAACAGTTATCACAACGCCTTGAAACCCGACCGCATGGAAGATTGCCAAGTAATACTATCCAAAATCCCCACATAGAAGAAGCAAAACAAATAGATTCCGTAATCCCAGAGGAAGAACCACGAAGAAGGTCAGCCAGGCTTAAGAACAAATCAACATATACTCAGAAGCTGACACCGAAAATTCCAGTTCGTGTACCCTATCCTGGAAGGCTAAAAGAAGACCCATCCAAGCTTGATTCCTTCAAACTTGATGGAAGATTCCTGGACACTATGTCCAAAGTCCCCAACCAGAATAGATACATCTGAAGGCTTCTCTCTACAAAGGAGAGGATACCAGACTCTAACAAATTTCCATTGAGTGAAGAATGCTTTGCATTACTCAGGAATGTAGTGACCTGAACTTTTCCATGTTTATATATATTAATTGAGATTGATATTTACATGATTAAATGTTTCCAACATGTTAAGCAATCAAACTTGTTAAGACTTGATTAATTGAAATATGTTTCATATAGACAATTGACCACCCAAGTTGACCGGCGATTCACGAACGTTAAAACTTGTAAAAATGACATGACGATATATATATGGATATACATATGGTTAACATGAGATTATGATAAGTAAGTATCTCCATAAGTATATTAACAATGAGTTATATACATATAAACAAGACTACTAACTTAAGGATTTCGAAACAAGACATATATGTAACGATTATCGTTGTAACAACATTTAAATGTATATATATCATATTAAGATATATTAATATATCATAATATCATGATAATATAATAATTTAACATCTCATTAGATATAATAAACAATGGGTTAACAACATTAATTGAGATCGTTAACTTAAAGGTTTCAAAACAACACTTACATGTAACGACTAACGATGACTTAACGACTCAGTTAAAATGTATATACATGTAGTGTATTTAGATGTATTAAAATACTTTTGGAAGACTTCAAGACATATATCAAAACACTCATACTTAACGAAAATGGTTACAGTTACTTTCCCGTTCTTTTCTTTCATCAAGAATTCTAGTCGTATTCTTACCCGTATTATACACAACTTCAAAACGTACTTACTATGGGTATATACCAATAGGAACTAGCATGGGATTCCACTCTTGATTATGTCATGTATGACTAATCAATTTTAACTTCTACCATGAGCTAGTCAACTAACTAGAACTTCTTTTAACCCCACTCACCACTCACCCATTTACCACTCATCATTCACTCCATTTCACTTCCAATTCTCTTTCTAATTCTCTCTCAACACACACACACACAATTATGAACGTATTTTTCCAGTAGTTAATCATCATCTTCATCAAAAATCACTTCAAGAATCAAGCTATAATCATCATAGGAAGAACACTTCAAGAACACTTCAAAAATCCCTTCAAGTTTACTAATTTACTTCCAAGCTTTCTAATCCATTCCAAGTAATCATCTAAGATCAAGAAACCTTTGTTATATACAGTAGGTTATCTTTCTTATTCAAGTTAATATTCATATTCAAACTTTGATTCAATTTCTATAACTATAAACTATCTTAATTCGAGTAAAAATCTTACTTGAAATTGTTTTTGTGTCATGATCCTACTTCAAGAACTTTCAAGCCATCCAAGATCCTTTGAAGCTAGATCATTTCTTGTCACTTCCAGTAGGTTTACCTACTAAACTTGAGGTAGTAATGATGTTCATAACATCATTCGATTCATATATATAAAACTATCTTATTCGAAGGTTTAAACTCGTAATCACTAAAACAAATTTAGTTAATTCTAAACTTGTTCGCAAACAAAAGTTAATCCTTCTAACTTGACTTTTAAAATTAACTAAACACATGTTCTATATCTATATGATATGCTAACTTAATGATTTAAAACCTGGAAACACGAAAAACACCGTAAAACCAGATTTACGCCGTCGTAGTAACACCGCGGGCTGTTTTGGGTTAGTTAATTAAAAACTATGATAAACTTTGATTTAAAAGTTGTTATTCTGAGAAAATAATTTTTATTATGAACATGAAACTATATCCAAAAATTATGGTTAAACTCAAAGTGGAAGTATGTTTTCTAAAATGGTCATCTAGACGTCGTTCTTTCGACTGAAATGACTACCTTTACAAAAATGACTTGTAACTTATTTTTCTGACTATAAACCTATACTTTTTTCTGTTTAGATTCATAAAATAGAGTTCAATATGAAACCATAGCAATTTGATTCACTCAAAACGGATTTAAAATGAAGAAGTTATGGGTAAAACAAGATTGGATAATTTTTCTCATTTTAGCTACGTGAAAATTGGTAACAAATCTATTCCAACCATAACTTAATCAACTTGTATTGTATATTATGTAATCTTGAGATACCATAGACACGTATACAATGTTTCGACCTATCATGTCGACACATCTATATATACTCCGGAACAACCATAGACACTCTATATGTGAATGTTGGAGTTAGCTATACAGGGTTGAGGTTGATTCCAAAATATATATAGTTTGAGTTGTGATCAATACTGAGATACGTATACACTGGGTCGTGGATTGATTCAAGATAATATTTATCGATTTATTTCTGTACATCTAACTGTGGACAACTAGTTGTAGGTTACTAACGAGGACAGCTGACTTAATAAACTTAAAACATCAAAATATATTAAAAGTGTTATAAATATATTTTGAACATACTTTAATATATATGTATATATTGTTATAGGTTCGTGAATCAACAGTGGCCAAGTCTTACTTCTCGACGAAGTAAAAATCTGTGAAAGTGAGTTATAGTCCCACTTTTAAAATCTAATATTTTGGGATGAGAATACATGCAGGTTTTATAAATGATTTACAAAATAGACACAAGTATGTGAAACTACATTCTATGGTTGAATTATCGAAATCGAATATGCCCCTTTTTATTAAGTCTGGTAATCTAAGAATTAGGGAACAGACACCCTAATTGATGCGAATCCTAAAGATAGATCTATTGGGCCTAACAAACCCCATCCAAAGTACCGGATGCTTTAGTACTTCGAAATTTATATCATATCCGAAGGGTGTCCCGGAATGATGGGGATATTCTTATATATGCATCTTGTTAATGTCGGTTACCAGGTGTTCACCATATGAATGATTTTTATCTCTATGTATGGGATGTGTATTGAAATATGAAATCTTGTGGTCTATTGTTACGATTTGATATATATAGGTTAAACCTATAACTCACCAACATTTTCGTTGACGTTTAAAGCATGTTTATTCTCAGGTGAATATTAAGAGCTTCCGCTGTTGCATACTAAAATAAGGACAAGATTTGGAGTCCATGTTTATATAATATTGTGTAAAAACTGCATTCAAGAAACTGATTTCGATGTAACATATTTGTATTGTAAACCATTATGTAATGGTCGTGTGTAAACAAGATATTTTAGATTATCATTATTTAATAATCTACGTAAAGCTTTTTAAACCTCTATTTATGAAATAAAGGTTATGGTTTGTTTTAAAAATGAATGCAGTCTTTGAAAAACGTCTCATATAGAGGTCAAAACCTCGCAACGAAATCAATTAATATGGAACGTTTTTAATCAATAAGAACGGGACATTTCAGTTGGTATCTGAGCGTTGGTCTTAGAGAACCAGAATTTTGCATTAGTGTGTCTTATCGAGTTTGTTAGGATGCATTAGTGAGTCTGGACTTCGACCGTGTTTACTTGAAAAATGATTGCTTAAAAAATTTTGTTGGAAACTGTATATTTTTAACATGTGAATATTATGTGATATATTAATCTCTTAATGCGTTTGATATTATGTGATAGATGTCTACCTCTAGAACAAGTCCCATTGACTCACCTAATAATAATGAAGAGTCAAATGTAAATTGGAATGATTCGTGGACTGATTCACAAGTTCCCGAAGAGGAACCGGAAGAAGAGTCGGAACCGGAAGAAGAATCGGAACCGGAAGAAGAATCGGAACCGGATGAAGAAATAGAACCAGTGGGGGAAATAATAAAACGGTTAAGTAAAAGAAAATCCTCAACCAACCGACCAAGGTTAATTATGGTCAATGGTGTTTCCGCCAAGGAAGCAAAATATTCGGAGGATTACCAATTCTCCGATGAATCGGATTCCGACGAGAATTCCGATGATGTTATAGAAATTACCCCAACTGAATTTAAAAAGGCAAAAGAAAATAATAAGGGAAATGGCACAAAAATAGAGAAATCTAATTCCAACCCCGATGAACTTTATATGTATCGTCAACCCCCGAAGTCCTTAAGTTGTAACAATGACCCGGGAACCTCTAAACCACCAGGTTTTTCTAAACCAATGTGGAAAACGATGGCTCGTATTAGGGGAACATCATATATCCCTAGAAACTTGGCAAAACGAACCAAAACCGAAGAAGAAGAAACAAGTGAGTCAGAATAAGATAGTTGTATTCGTGTGGTGTAATATATGTAATATAGTGTGCTTATGCTTTATGATATATGTAAAAATTGCTTGTATTAATAAGTATTTTTTTTATGAATCTAACTCTTGTCTATTTTACAGTATAAAAACACAAAATGGATAGACAACCCAATATTTTAAGAGACCTACCCGGAGACATGATTGATGAAATCTTGTCTAGAGTCGGTCAGAATTCTTCGGCACAACTATTTAAGGCGAGATTAGTTTGTAAGACATTCGAAGAACGTTCCAAGAATGCCTTGGTTTATAAAAGGCTTTCGTTCGAAAGATGGGGGATATTACATTGGAAAATCCATAAGTTACGATGTGTTTACTTTGACGCATATATTGCGGGGAACCCAAATGCTATTTTACGCAATGGGTTAAGAAATTATTTTGACTCAATATATCCGAATATTGGACTTCGTGATTTAGAAAAAGCGGCTAACATGCAACATAAAGAAGCATGTTATGCTTACGGATTAGTAATGTTCGCTTCTCACCAAAGTGAGAACAAGAACATCGGCCTACAACTATTAAACAAAACGTTCCCACAAGTGACGGAGTCGGTAATTGGGGTAAGAAATGAGGTTTTTAGATTGTTACGGGACTGTTGGACATTATGTAACCCTCGTCCCTTTGACGACGTTACAACACGCTGTCTTATCAACGGCCATAACGGTTATGTTCCATAAGACCAAGGATGGGAAGTAGTCCTAGTAAAACCAGAATGCATGACTTGTTTCTGGACGTATGAATTACGTGTCTTTATTGCCTTTGCTGAACGACTTGTGTACTGAAAGGACCCGTTCATATACATTATAAATGATTCACAATAGTTGATTACATTGCGAGGTATTTGACCTCTATATGATACATTTTACAAACATTGCATTCATTTTTAAAAGAAAATCTTTCTTTACATAAAAAATTGACAGGCATGCATACCATTTCATAATATCCACTATCCAACTATAAATTGATTTAATAATAATCTTTGATGAACTCAATGACTCGAATGCAACGTTCTTCGAAATATGCTATGAAAGACTCCAAGTAATATCTTTAAAATGAGCAAATGCACAGCGAAAGATTTCTTTAACACCTGAGAATAAACATGCTTTAAAGTGTCAACCAAAAGGTTGGTGAGTTCATTAGTTTATCATAATCATTTATTTCCATCATTTTAATAGACCACAAGAATTTCATTTCCAGTTCTCATAAATATACGTCCCATGCATAGAGACAAAAAATAATCATTCATATGGTGAACACCTGGTAACCGACATTAACTAGATACATATAAGAATATCCCCTATCATTCCGGGATCCTCCTTCGGACATGATATAAATATCGAAGTACTAAAGCATCCGGTACTTTGGATGGGGTTTGTTAGGCCCAATAGATCTATCTTTAGGATTCGCGTCAATTAGGGTGTCTGTTCCCTAATTCTTAGATTACCAGACTTTAATAAAAAGGGGCATATTCGATTTCGATAATTCAACCATAGAATGTAGTTTCAATTACTTGTGTCTATTTCGTCAAATATTTATAAAAGCGCATGTATTCTCAGTCCCAAAAATATAAAGGGTAAAAAGGCAAATGAAACTCACCATACTGTATTTCGTAGTAAAAATACATATAACGTCATTGAACAAGTGCAAGGTTGGCCTCGGATTCACGAACCTAAATTAATTATATATATTTATGTGTTGGTCAATATTTGTCTAACAAATTAGGTCAAGTCAAAGTGTACCACAATCCTAATGCTCGAGACTAATATGCAAAAGTCAACAAAAGTAAATTTGACTCAAAAAAATTTCCAAAAATCTATACATGATTAATATATAGTTTAAATATCGTCGTTTTATATTTTTAAATATTTTTAAAAGATTTATTAGAGTAAATAATATAATTTATTTATTAATAAATAAAATTTAATATTATATTTATATAATAAAATATACTTTTATATATATTAAGTAATAAAATTTATAGGGTTCATTTAATATTATAAAGATAATATGATAGGTATTATTAAAGTAAGTTATTACACGTAGTAAAATATGTTTGTATCAAATATTTATTTGATAAAATAATATCTATAATGATAGTAAGTAAAAGTTGTATTATTTTGTAATAATTATTATTATTATAAAATATCAATATTTATAATTACTAAGATGACATTATGATAAAACGATAATTCTAATTATGATAACTTTAATATTTACGATAATTTTTAATATTATCTTTAAAATAATAATTCTATTTAAAATAATAATAATGATGATATTTTATAGTAACAATGACATTTCTATTAAAATGATAATTTTTGTTAAAATGATAGTTTTAATACTAACGATAATTTTAATAATAATAGTACTGATAAAAATAATAAGAACGATAATTTTATCTAAATCAATATCTTATAATATTTTAATTTCATCATGATACTCTTACCCATTATTTCCTAATCGTTTCGTTTAATAGCTTTTAATCATCTTTTATATCGTGTTCGTAATAATGATAATAATAGTAATCAAAATAATTAGGTGTTACAAATATTTGTTTTAATTACACTAATATTAATAATGATAGTTACTATAACATTATTAACGATAATACTAATAATTATCTTAATGATAATATAGTAATAATAATAATAACAATAACAATAACCATTTTTAAATAATGATATATATATATATATATATATATATATTAATAATGATAATAATAATAATAATACCAATAATAATAATAATAATAATAATAATAATAATAATAATAATAATAATACTAATTATAACTTTAACGATAATAACGATAGTAATAATAAAAAAAAAATAACAATTTTTAAATATAAATCCTTTTATTGATAAAGATAATAATAATAATAAGATAAAACTAGAACGACGATAATAACGACGATAATAATAATCATTTTTAATAATAATACAAAAATTCGATGGACTATAACTTCAAATCCGTTCATCGAAATCATTCGATATCTAAATGAAAAGTTCTTAATTTTTCGCTAGCTTTCCAACGACATGCATATCTTATACCTTATCTCAGTCGCATATATAACTAATTCAGGATTCAACATAACCTAACTAAAGGTAATATCAAAAGTACAAACATGCATAATCCTATATACTCGAGCACTAGTCAGGGATACACTATTAGTATGTAAAAGTTAAATTATGAGTACTCACGTATCAATATTGAGATTCAATATTACAGGAAAGGTACGTAGACGCAACGGAGATGATAAACACTATATTGACCTCACGAGCATACCCATGAACCATACCCAATCACCTCCATAGCTATAACCCATAATTTCCTTAATCCAATCCCACTCGAAAAACAATTTCGAAATCACTCGGACAGCACTCTGACGTAATATTTTATGTATACTAATAATATCTTGAAATAATACGGAGTATATATATATATATATATATATATATATATATATATATATATATATATATATATATATATATATATATATATATATATATATATATATATATATATCGATTGAGAGAGTTTAGAGAAAAATATTTTCAAGTTTCTATGAAATAATGAAACCTATTGAATTCTATTTATAATAGATTTTTGAATTATTAAAGTGAATTATTAAAGTATGAATTATTAAAGTGAATTATTAAAGTATGAATTATTAAAGTGAATTATTAAAGTATGAATTATTAAAGTGAATTATTAAAGTATGAATTATTAAAGTGAATTATTAAAGTTAAAGTAAAGTAAAAATAAAGTAAAGGTAAAGTTTAAGTATAGTAAAAGTATAAAACTATGTACGTATAATACGCGTATAAATATATATAATATTAATTTAAATCGTTATATATATTTAATAAAATAAAATATAAATATCGTTATCTTTATCATACTGGTTAAGTAATGAGTTGTCAAAAGTGGTTCTAGATATTTATAAAAGTTATATACGTTTTAATAATAAAGTTCTTTTTAAACTGAAAACGTTTTTGTACGTTTGAAACTAAATCAAATAAATATAATAATTTTGTTTTCCAAAACCAAATATATTTTTAAGAATCATTTTGTTTAAAGGTTAAAATAATGGAAATCGTTATATCATAAAATGCTTTAGAAAAGTAGAATCATATATATTCATAATAGGTTTCAAGTTTTTAAATTACAGTTTGTTGGTGAAGCATGGGATAAAGTTCAAAGGTTAAATAAACGTATGAAATCATCTTAATGAAAAATGTCGAGTTACTTAACTTGTCGATATCCAACATCTAAGTTATTTACACTTCATGTTCTTACTTATAAATCACTTTACCATTTTCAAAATGTTGTCAAAAAGAATAGATTTCTTAAATCACAGTGGACCTCATAACATAGACTCGTAATGATATCATAATGTATCTGATAAATCAATCATTTGATATTATCTTCTAATTCCATCGATAAACATATTGAAACAAATACGTTCATGTAAAGTATTATACGTTTAATACTTTATTAATATTCTCAAGTTATAATATATATATACATATATATACATATTTATTTATATATAACGGTTCGTGAATCGTCAGAATTTGGTCGAGGTTATAATGAATGTATGAACACAATTTAAAATTCTTTAGATTTAACTTAACAAACTTTGCTTATCGTGTCGGAATAATATAAAGATAAAGTTTAAATTTGGTTGGAAATTTCCGGGTTGTCACATGTACTAGCTAGAATTATCTTCACAACTATCTTGTATCAAAGTTATTGTGTGCTATATTTCATGCTTTATGTAAAATAAGCGGTATTGTAAGTTTGTAAAATATTGTATAAAAGTTTGAACGCGAAATATTATTATAATCAGTTTTTCATATAGAATTGTAGTAGTTGAATTGTATATTAGCTACTAAGTATGAACTTAACGGGTAGGTACTACCCGAATTTAAACTTATAAAACGCTAATATGAAGAAAAAGCTTTTATAAATGAGTTCATATTATGCTACGAAATACTATTAACTACTGTTAATATTCTGTATGATTAACTTGTTCCATTTGACTATTTTGAAGGAAATGGCACCGACTACTCGACACACCGTGAATATGAATGAAGAGGAATTCCGTACTTTTCTAGCTTCAAACATAGCCGCAGTACAGGCTGCGCTACATACCAACAATAACCTTGGATCTAGCAGTACAGGAAATCGTGTAGGATGCACCTACAAAGAATTCACTGCCTGCAAACCTTTGGAATTTGATGGAACCGAAGGACCGATCGGATTGAAACGGTGGACCGAGAAGGTCGAATCGGTGTTTTCCATAAGTAAGTGTACTGAAGAGGACAAAGTAAAGTACGCTACGCATACCTTCGCAGGTTCTGCGTTAACATGGTGGAATACCTATCTAGAGCAAGTAGGACAAGACGATGAGTACGCACTACCGTGGTCAGCATTCAAGCACTTGATGAACTAGAAGTACCGTCCCAGAACCGAGGTCAATAAGCTCAAGACAGAACTTAGAGGGTTACGAACCCAAGGATTTGATATTACCACGTACGAAAGACGATTCACAGAATTGTGCCTATTGTGTCCGGGAGCATTCGAAGATGAGGAAGAGAAGATCGAAGCGTTTGTGAAAGGATTACCGAAAGAATCCAAGAAGATATAAGTTCACACGAGCCCGCCTCCATACAACAGGCATGTAGAATGGCTCACAAACTAGTGAACCAGATTGAAGAAAGAATTAAAGAACAGACTGCTGAAGAGGCCAATGTGAAGCAAGTCAAAAGAAAGTGGGAGGAAAACGGTGATAAGAATCACCAATACAACAACAACAGCAATTACAACAATAATCGCAACAATAATCGCAACAATTATCCCAACAATCGCAACATCAATCGCAACTACAACAAACGGCCCAACAAACGGCCCAACAACAACAACAACAACAACAACAACAACAACAACAACAACAACAACAACAACAACAGCAACTACAACAATCATCCCAATAACAATAATAACCGCAACAACAACAACAATCAGAAGCAGCTATGCCAAAGGTGTGAAAAGTATCACTCGGGGTTCTGCACCAAATTTTGCAACAAGTGTAAAAGAAATGGTCATAGCGCGGCGAAGTGTGAGGTCTACGGACCAGGGGTTAATAGAACGAAAGGAACAAATGGTGTCGGAACGAGTAATGGCGGAGCAAGTAGTGTCGGAGCAAGTTATGCCAATGTAGTTTGTTATAAATGTGGAAAACTTGGCCACATTATTAGAAATTGCCCGAACCAGGAGAACACGAATGGACAAGGCCGCGGAAGAGTTTTCAATATTAATGCGGCAGAGGCACAGGAAGACCCGGAGCTTGTTACGGGTACGTTTCTTATTGACAATAAATCTGCTTACGTTTTATTTGATTCGGGTGCGGATAGAAGCTATATGAGTAGAGATTTTTGTGCTAAATTAAGTTGTCCATTGACGCCTTTGGATAGTAAATTTTTACTCGAATTAGCAAATGGTAAATTAATTTCAGCAGATAATATATGTCGGAATCGAGAAATTAAACTGGTTAGCGAAACATTTAAGATTGATTTGATACCAGTAGAGTTAGGGAGTTTTGATGTGATAATCGGTATGGAGTGGTTGAAAGAAGTGAAAGCAGAGATCGTTTGTTACAAAAATGCAATTCGCATTATACGAGAAAAAGGAAAACTCTTAATGGTGTACGGAGAAAAGGGCAACACGAAGCTACATCTTATTAGTAATTTGAAGGCACAAAAACTAATAATAAAAGGTTGCTATGCTGTTCTAGCACACGTCGAGAAAGTACAAACTGAAGAAAAGAGCATCAATGATGTTCCCGTCGCAAAAGAATTTCCCGATGTATTTCCGAAAGAATTACCGGGATTACCCCCACATCGATTCGTTGAATTTCAAATAGATCTTGTACCAGGAGCTGCACCAATAGCTCGTGCTCCTTACAGACTCGCACCCAGCGAGATGAAAGAACTGCAAAGCCAATTACAAGAACTTTTAGAGCATGGTTTCATTCGACCAAGCACATCATCGTGAGGAGCTCCTGTTTTGTTTGTCAAGAAGAAAGATGGTACATTCAGGTTGTGTATCGACTATCGAGAGTTGAACAAACTTACCATCAAGAACCGCTACCCACTACCGAGAATCGTCGACTTATTTGATCAACTACAAGGCTCGTCTGTTTATTCAAAGATTGACTTACGTTCCGGGTATCATCAAATGCGGGTGAAAGAAGATGATATTCCAAAGACTGCTTTCAGAACACGTTACGGTCATTACGAGTTTATGGTTATGCCATTTGGTTTAACTAATGCACCAGCTGTGTTCATGGACCTTATGAACCGAGTGTGTGGACCATACCTTGACAAGTTTGTCATTGTTTTCATTGATGACATACTTATTTACTCAAAGAATGACCAAGAACACGGTGAACATTTGCGAAACGTGTTAGAAGTATTGAGGAAGGAAGAATTGTACGCTAAATTTTCAAACTGTGCATTTTGGTTGGAAGAAGTTCAATTCCTCGGTCACATAGTGAACAAAAAAGGTATTAAGGTGGATCCGGCAAAGATAGAAACTGTTGAAAAGTGGGAAACCCCGAAAACTCCGAAACACATACGCCAGTTTTTAGGACTAGCTGGTTACTACAGAAGGTTCATCCAAGACTTTTCTAGAATAGCAAAACCCTTGACTGCATTAACGCATAAAGGGAATAAATTTGAATGGAAGGATGAACAAGAGAAAGCGTTTCAGTTATTGAAGAAAAAGCTAACTACGGCACCTATATTGTCATTGCCTGAAGGGAATGATGATTTTGTGATTTATTGTGACGCATCAAAGCAAGATCTCGGTTGTGTATTAATGCAACGAACGAAGGTGATTGCTTATGCGTCTAGACAATTGAAGATTCACGAGCAAAATTATACGACGCATGATTTGGAATTAGGCGCGGTTGTTTTTGCATTAAAGACTTGGAGGCACTACTTATATGGGGTCAAAAGTATTATATATACCGACCACAAAAGTATTCAACACATATTTAATCAGAAACAACTGAATATGAGGCAGCGTAGGTGGATTGAATTGTTGAATGATTACGACTTTGAGATTCGTTACCACCCGGGGAAGGCAAATGTGGTAGCCGATGCCTTGAGCAGGAAGGACAGAGAACCCATTCGAGTAAAATCTATGAATATAATGATTCATAATAACCTTACTACTCAAATAAAGGAGGCGCAACAAGGAGTTTTAAAAGAAGGAAATTTAAAGGATGAAATACCCAAAGGATCGGAGCAGCATCTTAATATTCGGGAAGACGGAACCCGGTATAGGGCTGAAAGGATTTGGGTACCAAAATTTGGAGATATGAGAGAAATGGTACTTAGAGAAGCTCGTAAAACCAGATACTCAATACATCCTGGAACGGGGAAGATGTACAAGGATCTCAAGAAACATTTTTGGTGGCCGGGTATGAAAGCCGATGTTGCTAAATACGTAGGAGAATGTTTGACGTGTTCTAAGGTCAAAGCTGAGCATCAGAAACCATCAGGTCTACTTCAACAACCCGAAATCCCGGAATGGAAATGGGAAAACATTATCATGGATTTCATCACTAAATTGCCAAGGACTGCAAGTGGTTTTGATACTATTTGGGTAATAGTTGATCGTCTCACCAAATCAGCACACTTCCTGCCAATAAGAGAAGATGACAAGATGGAGAAGTTAGCACGACTGTATTTGAAGGAAGTCGTCTCCAGACATGGAATACCAATCTCTATTATCTCTGATAGGGATGGTAGATTTATTTCAAGATTCTGGCAGACATTACAGCAAGCATTAGGAACTCGTCTAGACATGAGTACTGCCTATCATCCACAAACTTATGGGCAGAGCGAAAGGACGATACAAACGCTTGAAGACATGCTACGAGCATGTGTTATTGATTTCGGAAACAGTTGGGATCGACATCTACCGTTAGCAGAATTTTCCTACAACAACAGCTACCATTCAAGCATTGAGATGGCGCCGTTTGAAGCACTATATGGTAGAAAGTGCAGGTCTCCGATTTGTTGGAGTGAAGTGGGGGATAGACAGATTACGGGTCCGGAGATTATACAAGAAACTACCGAGAAGATCATCCAAATTCAACAACGGTTGAAAACCGCCCAAAGTCGACAAAAGAGCTACGCTGACATTAAAAGAAAAGATATAGAATTTGAAATTGGAGAGATAGTCATGCTTAAAGTTGCACCTTGGAAAGGCGTTGTTCGATTTGGTAAACGAGGGAAATTAAATCCAAGGTATATTGGACCATTCAAGATTATTTATCGTGTCGGACCAGTAGCTTACCGACTTGAGTTACCTCAACAACTCGCGGCTGTACATAACACTTTCCACTTCTCGAATTTGAAGAAATGTTTTGCTAAAGAAGATCTCACTATTCCGTTAGATGAAATCCAAATCAACGAAAAACTCCAATTCATCGAAGAACCCGTCGAAATAATGGAACGTGAGGTTAAAAGACTTAAGCAATACAAGATACCAATTGTTAAGGTTCGATGGAATGCTCGTAGAGGACCCGAGTTCACCTGGGAGCGTGAAGATCAGATGAAGAAGAAATACCGGCATCTATTTCCAGAAGATTCGTCAACACCTTCAACAGCTTAAAATTTCGGGACGAAATTTATTTAACGGGTAGGTACTGTAGTAACCCGAACTTTTCCATGTTTATATATATTAATTGAGATTGATAATTACATGATTAAATGTTTCCAACATGTTAAGCAATCAAACTTGTTAAGACTTGATTAATTGAAATATGTTTCATATAGACAATTGACCACCCAAGTTGACCGGCGATTCACGAACGTTAAAACTTGTAAAAACGACATGACGATATATATATGGATATACATATGGTTAACATGAGATTATGATAAGTAAGTATATCCATAAGTATATTAACAATGAGTTATATACATATAAACAAGACTACTAACTTAAGGATTTCGAAACGAGACATATATGTAACGATTATCGTTGTAACGACATTTAAATGTATATATATCATATTAAGATATATTAATATATCATAATATCATGATAATATAATAATTTAACATCTCATTAGATATAATAAACAATGGGTTAACAACATTAATTGAGATCGTTAACTTAAAGGTTTCAAAACAACACTTACATGTAACGATTAACGATGACTTAACGACTCAGTTAAAATATATATACATGTAGTGTATTTATATGTATTAAAATACTTTTGGAAGACTTCAAGACATATATCAAAACACTCATACTTAACGAAAATGGTTACAGTTACTTTCCCATTCTTTTCTTTCATCAAGAATTCTAGTCGTATTCTTACCCGTATTATACACAGCTTCAAAACGTACTTACTATGGGTATATACCAATAGGAACTAGCATGGGATTCCACTCTTGATTATGTCATGTATGACTAATCAATTTTAACTTCTACCATGAGCTAGTCAACTAACTAGAACTCCTTTTAACCCCACTCACCACTCACCCATTTACCACTCATCATTCACTCCATTTCACTTCTAATTCTCTTTCTAATTCTCTCTCAACACACACACACTATTATGAACGTATTTTTCCAGTAGTTAATCATCATCTTCATCAAAAATCACTTCAAGAATCAAGCTATAATCATCATAGGAAGAACACTTCAAGAACACTTCAAAAATCCCTTCAAGTTTACTAATTTACTTCCAAGCTTTCTAATACATTCCAAGTAATCATCTAAGATCAAGAAACCTTTGTTATATATAGTAGGTTATCTTTCTTATTCAAGGTAATATTCATATTCAAACTTTGATTCAATTTCTATAACTATAAACTATCTTAATTAGAGTAAAAATCTTACTTGAAATTGTTTTTGTGTCATGATCCTACTTCAAGAACTTTCAAGCCATCCAAGATCCTTTGAAGCTAGATCATTTCTTGTCACTTCCAGTAGGTTTACCTACTAAACTTGAGGTAGTAATGATGTTCATAACATCATTCGATTCATATATATAAAACTACCTTATTCGAAGGTTTAAACTCGTAATCACTAGAACATAGTTTAGTTAATTCTAAACTTGTTCGCAAACAAAAGTTAATCCTTCTAACTTGACTTTTAAAATTAACTAAACACATGTTCTATATTTATATGATATGCTAACTTAATGATTTAAAACCTGGAAACACGAAAAACACCGTAAAACCGGATTTACGCCGTCGTAGTAACACCGCGGGCTGTTTTGGGTTAGTTAATTAAAAACTATGATAAACTTTGATTTAAAAGTTGTTATTCGAGAAAATAATTTTTATTATGAACATGAAACTATATCCAAAAATTATGGTTAAACTCAAAGTGGAAGTATGTTTTCTAAAATGGTCATCTAGACGTCGTTCTTTCGACTGAAATGACTACCTTTACAAAAATGACTTGTAACTTATTTTTCCGACTATAAACATACTTTTTCTGTTTAGATTCATAAAATAGAGTTCAATATTAAACCATAGCAATTTGATTCACTCAAAACGGATTTAAAATGAAGAAGTTATGGGTAAAACAAGATTGGATAATTTTTCTCATTTTAGCTACGTGAAAATTGGTAACAAATCTATTCCAACCATAACTTAATCAACTTGTATTGTATATTATGTAATCTTGAGATACCATAGACACGTATACAATGTTTCGACCTATCATGTCGACACATCTATATATATTTCGAAACAACCATAGACACTCTATATGTGAATGTTGGAGTTAGCTATACAGGGTTGAGGTTGATTCCAAAATATATATAGTTTGAGTTGTGATCAATACTGAGATACGTATACACTGGGTCGTGGATTGATTCAAGATAATATTTATCGATTTATTTCTGTACATCTAACTGTGGACAACTAGTTGTAGGTTACTAACGAGGACAGCTGACTTAATAAACTTAAAACATCAAAATATATTAAAAGTGTTGTAAATATATTTTGAACATAATTTAATATATATGTATATATTGTTATAGGTTCGTGAATCAACAGTGGCCAAGTCTTACTTCTCGACGAAGTAAAAATCTGTGAAAGTGAGTTATAGTCCCACTTTTAAAATCTAATATTTTGGGATGAGAATACATGCAGGTTTTATAAATGATTTACAAAATAGACACAAGTACGTGAAACAACATTCTATGGTTGAATTATCGAAATCGAATATGCCCCTTTTTATTAAGTCTGGTAATCTAAGAATTAGGGAACAGACACCCTAATTGACGCGAATCCTAAAGATAGATCTATTGGGCCTAATAAACCCCATCCAAAGTACCGGATGCTTTAGTACTTCGAAATTTATATCATATCCGAAGGGTGTCCCGGAATGATGGGGATATTCTTATATATGCATCTTGTTAATGTCGGTTACCAGGTGTTCACCATATGAATGATTTTTATCTCTATGTATGGGATGTGTATTGAAATATGAAATCTTGTGGTCTATTGTTACGATTTGATATATATATAGGTTAAACCTATAACTCACCAACATTTTTGTTGACGTTTAAAGCATGTTTATTCTCAGGTGAATATTAAGAGCTTCCGCTGTTGCATACTAAAATAAGGACAAGATTTGGAGTCCATGTTTGTATAATATTGTGTAAAAACTGCATTCAAGAAACTGATTTCGATGTAACATATTTGTATTGTAAACCATTATGTAATGGTCGTGTGTAAACAGGATATTTTAGATTATCATTATTTGATAATCTACGTAAAGCTTTTTAAACCTTTATTTATGAAATAAAGGTTATGGTTTGTTTTAAAAATGAATGCAGTCTTTGAAAAACGTCTCATATAGAGGTCAAAACCTCGCAACAAAATCAATTAATATGGAACGTTTTTAATCAATAAGAACGGGACATTTCAAGGAACTCTCTACCACCGAAGCTAGGAGATACGGGACGATTCATTTTTTCGTGTTCAATCTACCAATGTGGAACCATTCATGTGCTAGCAGATTTAGGAGCAAGTATCAACCTAATCCCCTACTCTCTTTACAAGAGATTAGACTTAGGAGATTTGTCACCAACCAAAATGACAATTCAACTTTCCGATCACACAATTCGATATCCTAAGGGCATAGTTGAGAACTGATGTGTGCAGCCGTGTATACGAAATAGTATTATTTTTATTACGAAATACGATACAATTTACACAAGTTTTATTTATTTATATAGATAGGATATACTTAAACCTTGCTACAACACTTATAGGTAGTGTACCTAATCGTAGAGTAGTGTCGTTTTTAGTAAGTCCGGTTCGTTCCACAGGGAGCTAGCTAACCAGTTACATAACTTAAAGTTCCCCTTGGTTCTAGCATCGCGAATCCGTTTAATAAGTTTCTTCATTGAACTATTAATAACGGGGTCGTTTAATTTCGTATCAACAACGGGGTTCTTTGTTATCAGGTCATCATTAGGTGTTACTTCATTTTCCCAACACTTAGGCGTTTTATTATTGTTAAGCACTACCGTTGGAGTTGGTAAAACAACATTGTTCTTACCAATTGTTTTTGTTGGTTCAACGGTTTTGGTTGGTGGAGATTTAGCCTTTCGACTTACAAAGGTGACCGATTTGTCACCATCACTAAGTGTCATTCTACCCTCTCGTACATCAAATAACGCCCCGGTGGATGCTAAGAATGGTCGACCTAAAATTAGAGGAATGTTTGGCTCCTCTTCTATGTCAATGACAATAAATTCGACTAAAAAGGTTAAATTACCTACTTGAACGGGTAGGTTTTCAGCAATTCCAACTGGGTGCCTAATGGTTTGATCAAAGAGTCGAACATTCATTTTCGTTGGGCTTAACTCACCTACTCCTAATCTCTTATATAATGAAAGAGGCATAACACTCACACTCGCACCTAAATCTGCTAGTGCATCATACATGACACAATCACTAAGTAGACAAGGAACAATAAATTCACTCGGATCACCTAACCTGGGTGAAGGTTTGGGTGGAACTGTCTTCATCGGGTTTATCTTTACAGTTTTTTTTCTTGTACTTTCTTATTCATCTTCTTCTTTCCAGAGGTATACCAAACTTTATTACCTATTACTTGCTCATACTCAACTCCTTTTCTTAGAAACGGGATGGGTGGTCTGTATAGTGCCACCACTGGCTTTACATACTCGGGTGGTGGTGGTGTTATAACTTCTTCATTGTTACTCACATCTAAAACCTTCCCATCTTCTGGTGCTGGTTTTTCAAAATTTGTTGAAACCATATTAACATTCTCATTCTGAGGATTTACTTCAGTATTACTCGGTAGCTTTCCTTGTTCCCTCTCACTCATCATGCTAGCAAGAGTACCTACGTGTTTTTCTAGATTCAAAATGGAAGCTTGTTAAGTTCTTAATGATTGATCAAACCTCTCATTTGTTTGGGTTTGAGATGTAATAAATTGTGTTTGAGATTCCATTAGCTTTACCATCATTTCTTCTAGATTTGACTTTATCTCTTCGGTTTGTTGCGGTGGTTTATACATGCCAGGTCTTTGTTGATTGAAAGTGTTGTTTTGAGTTAGTTGGTTATTTGGACCTTGTTGGTTGTACGAGTTATTGTTGGCTCCATTTGGATTGTAAAGAATGTTTTGATTTCGATTGAAGTTTGGCCTTGGCGGTTGATAATTATTTTGATAATTATTTCCTGGCCTTTGGTTCATATAGGAAACATTCTAACGTTGTTCCATCATTTGCTCGATGAGACACTCTTTTGTTAAGTGTGGTCCACCGCATTGCTCACAACTGATTCGTATTGCGTGAATATCTTTAGTCATCTTTTCCATTCGTTTCTCGAAAGCATCTATTTTTGCGGAAACAGAATCAAAGTCATGGCTAGAATCGGTTCTAGCCACTTTAGATGAACGAAAAATATCTTTTTCCTGGTGCCACTCATGCGAGTGGGAGGCTGTGTTATCAATGATTTTGTAAGCTTCAGTTGCGGTTTTCTTCATAATGGAACCACCAGCTGCTATGTCGATGTCTTTTCGTGTAGCAACGTCGACACCTTGGTAGAATATTTGTACTATTTGATAAGTGTCTAAACCGTGCTGAGGACATCCTCTCAACAACTTTCCGAATCTTGTCTACGCCTCATATAATGTTTCATTTGGCTTTTGTGCGAACGTAACAATTTTTCCTTGAAGTCTCACGGCTTTAGATGCCGAAAAGAATCTTTTAAGAAATTTCTCAACTAAGATATCCCATGTGTCAATCGCCCCTTCAGGTAACGATTCTAACCAATCTTTGGCTTCTCCCTTTAAAGTCCAGGGAAACAACATGAGATAGATCTGTTCATCCTCAACTTCTCTAATTTTAAATAAAGTACAAATCCTATTAAATGTTCGAAGATGTTCGTTTGGATCTTCTTTTGGCGTACCACTATATTGGCATTGATTAGTTACCATGTGTAGGATTTGTCTTTTGATTTCATAATCTGGCGTATTAATGTCTGGCTTAATAATGGCGTGACCTTGGCCAGTACGTGTGGCTCTCATTCGGTCTTCCATACTTAGAGGTTCCGTTACTTCCATTTTTGAATTTGTTGAATACGAATCACTAGAGGATTCTGATTTAACGGTTTGTAGTTCAGGAGGAATGATTAGTGTTTCAGGATCTTGGAATTGTCCTTGAATATCCTCCGGGTTCTCAATTGTGAAGTCGGGTCTAAAGAATGGATTATCGAAAATTTGAGTTGGAGTACTTGGTCGACTAGATGATAATTCTAAAGAAAAATCAACGGCGACGATATTGGCTAGATGTCTTGATCGAGTTACCGGTGGTGAACGTATGAAAGGTGGTGAACGTTTTGCTAGGTGCATTCACTGAATATCCTATTAGTTATAAAGATAAAAATTATATAAGTTATCAAATTAATAGACTTTTCTACTTTTGCCCACGTTTCGAATAGCCAAAAGATGCAGCAGGGAGCCAGGATCCTTTAAGTCAGAAAATCCACAACTCAGCCACTAACAAATCCAACTATTACTACGAACCAGAAAATTATGGATGTCTATCAATTTAACCGTTTAAAATAAAAATTTTCGTCGAAATTTAAAGAATATAAAATATATGTCCTAAAAACTAGAGCGTCAAAATGAAAAAGAAAAGCGCGTCGAAAAATAAGAGGTCGAAAAATAATAATAATAAAGTAGAGCGTCGAAACTTAAAAGTCTAAAAACTAAATATTAAAAGTTGCGTCTAAAGGAATTAAAGCTTAAAAGGAATTCTATATCCAAAACGGCAATAACTTAAAAGGCACTAAAATCTATTAAATATTAAAGCGATAAGTGACATCGTAAAATTCTAAAGTGTCTAAATCTTAATCTAAAGAAAAAGCACTTAAGGGATTTTACGGCAAATCCTAAGAATCTAGAAATAAAGTAACTACGGCAAAAACTAAGTTTAAACTAATTACGAACGATAAAAAAATACAACTTACAAATTAAATGATTAAAATATACAATTTATAAAAATACTAAAAAAATGATAAAATTAAAATTTTATAAAAATATTATTATTTTATAAAAGTATTAATTTATATATTAATAAAAACTTAATATTACAAGTTATAAATTAAAACTTAAAATTAAAAACTAATTAAATAACTAATACCTAATTAGGGTTAATAACAATAATAATAATAATTAAATTAAACGTAACCCTAATTCTGTCGGCTAAGGTACTTGGGCTGTCAAATCAATCCATGCGATCGCATGGATTGTGTGTAGGAATTTCATGCGGTCGCCTGGGAATGGATACCAGGCCAGATATTTGGGCTGCTACAGTTGGGCCCGAATACAGTTTTACTTATATTTTTTTTAATAAAATAAAAATAAAATAACTTAAATAAAACTTATAAATTAAAAAAAATTACTTATTAGTTTTTATAACTTTTAACAATAAAAATATAAACTTTTTAATTTAAATAATTAAAAAAATATAGAAATATATACTATTTTTTCTTTTTTATGTTTTTATATTTTAAAAACTTATATATTCTTACAAAAATATCTTAAAAACTAAAAAAAAAAAAATTATAGCGTTTCGCTTTGGTGTTTAGTGCTCCCCGGCAGCGGCGCCAAAAACTTGATGTGTGCAGCGGTGTATACGAAATAGTATTATTTTTATTACAAAAAACGATACAATTTACACAAGTTTTATTTATTTATATAGATGGGATATACTTAAACCTTCCTACAACACTTATAGGTAGTGTACCTAATCTTAGAGTAGTGTAGTTTTTAGTAAGTTCGGTTCGTTCCACATGGAGCTAGCTAAGTTTAACGCTATATTTTTATTAACTATATATATATATATATATATATATATATATATATATATATATATATATATATATATATATATATATATATATATATATATATATATATATATATATAAGTAGTAATATTATTATAAAAGAGGGGTTTACCGTTTAATGATCGGTTTGTCGATTTTAAATAAAGCGTAAAGATAAATGACGATAATTAAAATGCATAAAATAAATAACAATGACGAAATATAAAATTGCGAATAATAAAATGACAGTAATTAAAAGTACGATGAGAAATACAATAAAAGAATTATGCTTATTTAAACTTCCGTAATCATGATGTTTGACTTTTTGATTTTAATTAATTGTTACCCGGGTTAATTGTCCTCTGTCCTGATTTATTTGATACCTATCTAGTTTTTGTCCATAATAGTCCATCGGTCATAATTATAAAATGCTCGTCAAATTAACCTTATTTCCAAAGTCAAATATTCCAACTAATTAGGGACTTGAACTATAACAAGGTCTTAATACTTTGTTAATAATTACACCAGGTTATCGACTGAATGTAATTCAAGGTTTTAATACTTTGTTAACAATTACACCAATTACCCTTGTATGTAATCCACCCCTGTTTTAATTAGTCCATGATACATTAATTTATTCACTTGGCCATAATGAATAATAAATTACCCAATCCAATTGATTAAATTAAGTGATTGTAATAGATGTCGTATAAACGTCACTAAATAGAACATTCATAATCATTTAATAATTATTAGATTAACTAATTTGAAGATAGGTTTGACAGATTCCAACGAGTTGTCATTCGTTATTAGACAATACCCCCCATCTATTAATAGTCCATAGTCCAATGTTCACAAGTATCGGTCTTTTGTCCAAACCCAAATTATGGTACAAAATCCAATAACCCAATCTTAATTTTTAGTCCAACATCACGATTACTTCGGATCAAATAAGCATAATAATAACTTAGTTACAAGACATTAATTTAAAAAGGAAGAACATAGCTTACAGTGATTATTTATCGCGTAGCGTTACCCGGACAGAGTTCCGACTTTAAAACTCGTAAAACATTTCTTACAATAACCCAATTATTATTAAACTTAAATTAAACTTAATATTATATAAATATAAATATATATATATATATATATATATATATATATATATATATATATATATATATATATATATATATTTGATTACAGAGGAAGAATGAAATATGGTGTGTGTAACTCGACTGAAACTGGCGCCTTTTATAGACCATGGTCACTATTTCCCTGCCATGCGATCGCATGGGAATAAGGCAGCCAGGCCATGCAATCGCATGGCCAGCTGGATCCAGCTCAATCACTTTGTTTTCTAGTTTGTCGACGTATTATAATAATATATAATAATAATATAATATATATAATTTTATATAATTTTATATATATTATATTATATTCTTGTGCATAGTAGACTTGTAATTTTAGGTCCGATGACTCGCGCGTTGATGCTCGGTTTATGTCCCGGTTCCGGATTTTCGAACGTCTTTTCGTACACATAGATATCTTGTACTTTGCGTTTCACGGCTTGCACTCTTGTAATTTTTAGACGTTTCTCATCATTAAATTGAACCACTTGAATTATATCTTGTACATTTGAGCTTTTTGGTCATTTGCGTCTTTAAATCGTCGTTTTCTTCTTTTGTCTTCGCACTTATTTATTTAAACGAATATTACATAAAAATAGAACAATTGCAACTAAAAGCTTTACATATTGGAAGGATATTGTGCCTAAATATATGTTCATTTTGAGCACTATCAAGAACGTCTTGGTGAAAGTCGACAAATTCTTGTATCCTACGGATTTCGTAGTAATGGATATCAAGGAAGACCTACACACACCAATAGTGTTAGGAAGACCTTTCATGAATACGGCTAAGACTGTCATTGATGTGTACAATCAAACCTTGATCTTACGATCACATGGGGAGAGCGTTACCTTCAAAATTGACCGACCAACCGATATTTCTGGAGAGGCAGAGATGTTTGCTATTTTCACCAGACGGATCACTTCTGAAGACGAGTCTTCACCACCAGCCGATGATATCAAGATGGGTGTCAAATCACAGTCTGTACACGACCCAGAAATGGAAGAAGAAGATCCCAGCAAAGAAATAAAGGAAGAGGAGGAATCTGAAGAGGAAGAAGAAATGGAAGACGCAAAAGAAACTGCGACAATACCCTCTCCAAGCATTGAGCGTCATGAGGAAATAATGAGGCTTGAGACGGCAGATCACAGTTTAATCATTCGCTTCAAGAAGAAGACCGACAAGGCTGAGGTCAAGGATATAGAAATTGATCCTGCAAGTATCAAACTAGAGAATCAGAATACTGAAGAAACCCGTTCATCAGGCGCATCCTGAGAAGAACAATACACCGATGATGACGAGGTAGAGCAACATGAAGACATTCTGAATAACTCACACTCTCCAACTGAACCAGATCAAAGGGAGCCGGACTCTTCTTCAGAACGGATTCCGGTTATATCTACACACGCAGACATGATAACTTTCATCAATGATACCGATGAATTTGAAGATACTCTCAAAGCCATTCGAAAATCAATCATTGATTTTTCGCTATGCTTAACAGAACGAATTATGGCTATCCGAGAAGAACACAACCTCTATCTCCGAAGAGAAGACAATGATGTTGAAATCCTAGAAAAACGCATTCAAGACTTTATCAATTCTCTTCACGATCATATCTACCAAGAAGAAAGGCAACGAGAGCACAATTTAGTGGTTCGCACTATTCTTGAGACAAGATTCTGTCGAGATCAGAAGATCATTTCCTTTAAGGTCTACAACGCCTTAGCAGGATCTGCACTTCCGTTCTCACGAAACCAACGAGCACTACTGACTCTCATCCAAAAGCATATGGATCTTTCCACCGGACGCCCCACTTATCACTCTGATTTGCAAATGATCGAGGACATTCACAGCTTTTTCGCTCTCTTGGAAAGAGATAATTTCGAAAGCACACCAGACAGACTAGTGATTTACGTAACAATTGATCACCATGTTGATCTGATTATCAAAGAGTTACGAGACGCTATTACGGAGGAAGTAAGGCGAAACAATCCGTTCTCTCATCTTGAACCTGATCGAGTCAACATTGCCACCTATGTTACGACACAAATATCACGTATCTTCCACGAATCCACAGATCCTAGTTTCACATTTAAAGCTGGATGTCGGGAGATATACTCAAAGGCGGTGACATTAATGCTCGGATCAGGATTGCTGTTCACTTCTTTTCAGCTTCGTCTTTTAACAAATTTGTGCAAAGCTACAGACTCTTACTGTGGAGATCACCATTCCGAAGACATCGAGATTCTAAAGATACAGTTTCTAACATTGTTTGAAGACCTCCGAAATGAGCATCCCATCAGAGAAACAATCACCACCAGCACTGCTTCTATGATTGAAATTCATGGGTCAACCAGCAAAGCCGTAGATCATATTCTCATCGGACTTCAAGACTTATCAAGAGCCGAAACTGCGCACTACTTATCATTCAGAAGATCTTAATGAGAAGTACCGGATCTTCTACCACTATTGGTCCGGCACTTTCTCAGGATTTACCTGCCAAGACTCACATTCCCTCGAGAGGACCAAGATCACAACCATCAGCGAGGAATGTTTGCTTTTTAGAGCATCACTACGGTCGAGCCAACGACCTTAAACAAAAGCACTTCTCGGGAGGCAACCCGTGCAATAAAGTAGAGTAGAAGAATAAAGGATGACAAATGAGCCGATAAAAGACGCAAGGATTGGAAGCCAGCCGCATCTGCTAGGTGTATTTCTTTCTTTTCGCTACTAGCTCAAGATTTAAACTATGCCACATCCTAGCTTATCACTAAGTGTGGCATAACACCCAATTAAAACACTAGACAAATATTCCCAAATCTTCAACTAAAACTCCTAAGTGTGGGATACACTAGGAACATTGAGGACAATGTTCGTCTAAGTGTGGGATGTTGGTATAATCTTTTTATGCTATATTTAAATAACCCATTACAAGGATTCCAAGTTTTTAAGCCAAATTTCAAATTTTTAACAAAAGAAAGCCTTTTCGAAAAAGTATTTTTGAAAACCTGAAACGTTTGTAAATAAAAATAAGGCTTAAGTAAGGTGGAAATCTTGTTAGGTTGAACCGAATCTCTAAAAGAGCATTGCATGACTAGACATTATCGACCTAAATTGATTATGGTGAGGCACCTAAATAAGACCAGCATTCATCTTTAATGCTTTGCTATTTTTCGTTAAGAGTGCCGATGTTTGTGCTCGGAATCAGAACTTGCTTTAGATCTGCATTTCCAAGTTGCGAAATGTGATTTGGTTATATTCAGAAGAGCTAGCCATTTGTCAAAAACAACCCGCTCACACTTCCATTTCTTTTACCTCATCCACATCATCTTTACTATCAATCGAAAATCCAGAAAATGAGATTCCTTCCGTAAACCCGATGCTACAAATTTCTCAAGTATCACGACAAAGGTCTTGAAAAAGTCTACCGGCAAAAAGTTTCTCGAGATGAAATCCCCAAAAAAAAAAAAAAAAAAAAAAAAAAACTAGTTCTGAGAAAAGGAGCAGAACTTATAAAGAGAAACGCCGAAGAAGAACTTGACCACAAACGCCTATCGCTTCAAAAAGAAGTATAGTTCAAAAGTGCTTCTCAAAAATACCAGCACTCCTATCTATCTAAAATTTTCCAAAATAAAAGTCTTTTGAGACTATGTTACCCTTTTCACCCCTTAAAACAACTTCACCACCACTACAAAATTCCGTTCCATCACTGACAACTGACCTAGAAGCTATGGTTACTACCGTTTTCACATTAGTAGCAAGGATTTGAGTCTTTATCAAGCCTATGACGATGAGTACAACATGACAGGCTATGAGTGAAATTCATTTCTTAGATCTATAGGGAACTCTAAACACTTGAGTGATTTGAGTGACCCGTGAAAGCTAGCCTAAGTCATGCAACCTCCTCGCATGCTTGCAGAGATAGTTTCAACCCTAACATAGATGACTCACCTTATCTTTTGCTCTTATAATAAAAAGCAAACCGCTTAGGCTATTAGAAAAGAAACTCCGAAAAGATTTCTTGAAGTAAAAACGAGAAGTTTGCTTGAGGACAAGCAAAGTCTAAGTGTGGGATATTTGATATCGGCTAAAAAGTCACGTTTTTTGCCCCGGTATTAAGGCCCAAAAACAAGAAAGATTCGAAATTTATTGGCAAAATACCCACTTCGTCGGTTAGAATTGAAGAACAAGTAATTACGAAGATGATGCAAAAAGAATCAAGAGAATCGGAGCTAAAACTGTAGAGTGAAAACGGTGAAAGACAAGAAATCAAGTTATGATCTAGGGAATCAGCAGGCCAAACGGCTTGCCAAACAGCCTGCCAATGTGAAAAACGTCCTGCCAAACGACCAGATCAAACAGCCTCAGCAAACGGGCTGCCTCTGCAAAAGGGCTGGCCAAACAGCCTGCCAAACGGGCTGCCAAACGGCCTGCCAGCCATTTACAGGCAAAAATTAAGCTTATTTAAAGGGCACTTGTCATTCATTTTAACACACACTTCAATTCACTTCTTTCTCTCTCTTGTACAATATTAGTCATACTTTCAAGGTCTTCGACTCCGTGCGGGAAACCTAGTACCCGGAGAAGAACGTCGAATATTGTATTAGGAACGGTCTGGAGTCTTGAAGTTGTCACTTTTGTATTCAGAACTCGTTTAATCTACTGGTAATTCTATCCCTTGTCTTTTTATAATGTCTTCCATTATTATGCTTTACGATATTGTTTCCATGATTAGCGAGTAGTTATCTTTAGTGTATGTTATGACGTAATCAGTTATAATGCCGAAATTATATTATGGCTTGGGTATGTTGTCAAAATGCTTTTCGATTATGCTTTGAACTCAATCGCTTTTCCAACTAATAGAACATAGTTATTGGCTCTGTTATTGGGAAGTCGCGAACCCCGATTCAGAGTACACTATCTGTGTCACCCTTTGGTAAGAGAAGTCTATCGGATACAACGTGAGTTTGACTGAGGCACACCGGTTGTAGTAAGTCCACTGAGCCTTGGATTCCGACTGAGGATTCTTTCGTAGTGAAACATCTGACTAGACCCCTAGTACATTGTCGGTCCTAGACCATGCTAGTGTAGTCACCAAGAATAAAAACTTCGTACGTGCACGCTGAAGCACAACGGTTATTGTAAGCTGTACCTCTGCTAAGTAAGGCCATGGAACATGGTTAGTGTTGACTTGTACACTTCACCATAACGCGGTCATAAGCATTGCACCCCGCTTGAGAGATTCTTAGTTAATTAAGGAACTGTTTGTTCGAACACATAAAGGATTGCACCGTTAGGATAACCGAACGTTTCCTGGAAGTCAGCTTGACTTGGTCGTGGTGTTCTTTATGGTTAAACTCTTTTAAGGTCCTAACTATCTTTTAAACTAATCATTAACGAAATCATTGCGACCCATCACGTCTCTCGGATATGGAAAACCATGTATTCTCTTATGCTTAAGAAAGTTTAGACCATTTCGGAATGTTAATACGTCACCCAACCGAGTCGCTCAATTGGATGAGCCGTCTGAACGTGTATGCCTGTGGTCAGACTGCACGGGCGTCGGGGGCAAGGGACGTTGTTGTCTATTCAGAATCTTCAAGCCTAGCGCATTACCCAGTGACATGTCTTATGACATGGGCGTTTAGGACTAGTGTAGTAAATACAGGGTCACTACCTATCCATGAGCCAGCATTCCATAATACCAGGCAAAGTAACTGATGAAATCATAGCATGCACTTGTTTTAGCCTTATCTGAATTACAAATTTTATCGTATTTACTTTACTTTAATCTAGAAAACCCAAAATTAGGTAATCACCAACTACTCCTGCACTTTATAATTATCTTAAGATTTAGATATAGGTTCGATTCTACTGATATCTCAAAAATACGACTCTGGGTCATACTTCCCTTACTCATAATAAGGAGTAGTACGATTTTGGCCCCGCTAAATATAAATTTAAAACAAGTGTCCCCCCCTCTTGGTGGCCGGCCCTGACACGCCGCGACCTAACGACATCGCGTGAAATAAAACCGTCCGTTTCGGTCATATCAAATATCTAATAAGATAAAACTATAAGCTAAAGCACGACTTGCTACCGTGATTCACTAAGCACTAGGTCATTAGTCACTTAACACAAACAAAGGTCATGCATCACCATCTGGTATGGGTACACACATTTAGCACACCTCCCTCACGACAACATAAATTATGGAAGGGTTACTCATCATCAAGACAACACCATGACGTAACATTCCGCATCAAGACAACACCATGACTTGAATCACTGGGTGCGCACATTGTCACAAATAGTCACTTATGCTAAACATCGACTATAAGGCACAATCTAAGCATAACATATCACTTATCACTAAGGATTTAATTATTAATCACTAATCACTATACTTATCATTTTATAGTCATATCCGAAAGCATAATCTCACTCACCTGATATCAGCAAGCACTCAGAGTTCTAATATTACTGAGTCTTTTCCTCTGCTTTGTCACCTGAGAATAGCATATCTCGAGTTAGTACACTTTTCCAAATTAGGTTATATCACAACAATAGTGTAAAACATTTCAATACATCACGTGGGTCAAGATGTCACTTAACACGTTCACAGAACCGATTCACGCGTACAGGACATCTGGTACGTGTGGATAACTCGACACACATATCAAAATCATCATTTAATCATAATCATATGTTATATTTGTTGTTACATGCAAAACGAATCATTGCATGTACGAGCCGCACGATTAGCGCTTCACGTGTGTGCTGAATATCTCACTCTTATTGCTGAAATGTCACACTTATGGGCTGACAAGAGTGAGCAACACACTCTTACAGTTGATCACTAATTTGTATGGTCACTCGTAAGGTTGAGCTCACTCGTACGGTTGAGCTCACTCGTACAGTTGAGCTCACTCGCGTGGTTACCTATACGGTCGAACTATCATTCGTATGGTCACTCATACGATTGAGCTGTCACTTGTATGGGAGCTGAAGAATAACATCATGTCGCTGTTTTTAGGTTTTGGGGCCAATATCATGATTTCTGATTGTTTTGGTCAATCCAAAGGCTCAATAATACCATATAACACATATGTAAGCTATTACAACCACAAATTTGTCAAAATAAACACATTTAAGCCAGAATCAAGCCTTAAAAATTCATTTATTCAAAACCCACTTGGAACATAATTTGAATTTATCAAAATCAGAGATAATTACCTTGATATGATCCTTGAAATCACTAGAATCTGATGCACGAAATCACAATGCTTGATTTACACTATTTGATTTATGGATTTAGATAGCAATAGGTGTTTCTAGAGTTTTTAAGTTGCCAAAATAGGAAAGAAAGGAACGAACATGAGTATATATCTATTTGGGATTTCTTCATTGTGAAGAAACTCCACTCCCATTTCACATGGGTATTTACTACCTATCTGAGTCACAATGTACATCATTAGGCGATCCTAACGAGGTCCAATTTACATAACGAAGCATGTTCTATTACCTTTGTCACAAAGCGCACTTTATCTCATACACTAATAATTATAAAACACATAATTATAAATTCACAGCTAATAACACAAAGGGTAAAATGGTCATTTTCTACTAGACCAAATTTCAGGATGATACAATAACCTGCCCCCAACTACTGCCGAGGAGGAAACCCGACCCAATCTGAGGGCATGGGCGGTAACCGCGCTCCCCTACTTCCCTCGTAACACGATGTGCAGAAGACATCCTTGGGTGAAATTCAAGGGTTAAGGGTCAATCTTGTGTCCAATGTTGCACCCCACAAGATTCGAACTACTGACATTTTACTAAGAGAGGCATATCACTACCATATGAGCTACAACACAAGGTTCGATTTATTATAATACATAATAATAACCAAATAAAACCCACCAAATTTTTTGACGGAATTTATCTTTTTTCGCCGCGAGTTAGGTTTTTCCGTCATCACTATTCAACTCAAAATAATTTTATGAATAAAACGCAACTAATTATATTCGAAACATATCTTTTTTTAACGGAAATATATATATATATATATATATATATATATATATATATATATATATATATATATATATATATATATATATATATATATATATATATATATATATATATATATATATATATATATATATATATATATATATATATATATATATATATATAGAGAGAGAGAGAGAGAGAGACCCCTAAAACCCGACTTCAGAAAATGACAGTTTTTTTTTTTTTTTTTTGGAAATCCCAATTGGAAAACTTAATCCAAGTGGGATCTCAAATTCTGACCATGTCCCTTTAAACTTTCAAGTTGGATCTAAATGATCCAAATGGGATCATAAGTTCTGATCCAAATGGGATCCCAAATTCTGACCAAGTGTCTTTAAACATCCAAGTTGGATCTAAATGATCCAAATGGGATCAAAAGTTCTTATCCAATTTTTAACCATTTTGACACTTGACTCGTTTAGGCTAAGACTTGTCAAACACAATCCATTTACATGTTAATTCAATATTAAACTTCCAAACCTGTAATTTGGCTTAAAACCAAGCGTTTTTTATATCGGCTAAAAAGTCACGTTTTTACCCCCGATATTGAGTCCCAAAAACATAAAGTTTCAAACTTTGTCGGCAAAATAATCGTTTTCCCAGTTAAATTTGTAGATTAAGTAATTACAAAGACGATGCAAAAAGAATCAAGAGAATCAGAGCTAAAACGAAGATTCTATAGCGAAAACGGTGAAAGACGAGAAACCAAGTTACGATCCAGAAAATTCTGCAAACCAGGGCAAGCCAAACGGCTTGCCATACGGCCTGCCATAAGAGAAAACAACCTGCCATACGGCCCTTTTATTTAAAGGTTTTTTGTCATCCATTTTCAACATACCTCTCTTCACTCTCTCACTACAATACACTTTCTCTCACTAGAGCTTTCAAGGCCTTCTCACCTCCGAGCGGGAAATTAAGTACCCGGAGAAGAACGTCGAAGATTATACTAGGAGTGGCCTAGAGGATGTCAGCACTTGTAATGGTCCAGATCTCGTCTGTAAATAGTGACCGCTTTCCTTAATTTAATAAAGTTACCTTATTGCTTTAAGTTGCTTTCATCTTGGATGCTTATCTATCCGTTGCAAATATTTATTACATATTGAATACTTTATCTGAAACTTATGCGGTTGTTATGCTGAAACCTTGACAGTTTGAAGTCTAATTTACGGATCACCCTTTCCACTTATTCACGTGGCTATAACCTAGTATTAGAACTTGATCAACCCTAGGATACAAGGTAAGTAGTTTTGTGTGCTTAACGCCACAATAGGGATATAGTACCTACGTACGAATAATCATTTATTCGTCAAGGAAGAGCTGCCCATTTAGGTTGTGATTAGAGTAGGCAATATAGAGTTCAGTGAACACTGGTTTGCTCAGAAGCATGATTCGTGTCAGAAGCAACGTTCTGGAGATGTTGTAAGATGATCCAGGGTTGAGTAAGTGATCACAAAGGAGAGACCTCTAATCCAATTAGCAGTATCTTAGAATATCTAAGATTGCACATCCGTTAATGTTAAGGCATAGATTAGTATTAAGTGGTGGAATATTACTGTAGTTAGACTAACTAGGACTAAGAAAAGCTGAGACTTTCCTTTAGGGATATACCACTTTATTCATGTACCTAGGATTCTTTCCATAAGGTCATTTAAACCTTCTAAGGTTAACGTTGGGAGTAGGGATATCCATCTTAGCCAGAATCTTCAAAGCCTAAACTCTTAGTGACAAATCAATTAGGTTCATAGCTCAGTTGATTGAGGTTTAGTGTTTATTCTAAGAAGTTAAACTCTTGTGATAGTTCCCCATCAGTATTCTATTCTTCATACCTATCCATTTTTATAGTTTGTATTGCTGTTAGTTAATCTTAATCATTCACCACTTGTCACTAGAGTTAACTATTTAGGCACTTTTATTCCACGTTACTGAGCAAACATACAAAAAAATGAACCTGAGTTATATTTACCACTTACTCGTTAAAAGGAAGACAAGTAGGTGAACTATAGCTAGGAAACCCAGCTAAATATAAATAATAAAACCATTACTCTCTTTTGGTAACCGATTCTGACGTTTCGCGACCTAACGACACCGCATAAATAAAACCGTCCATTTTGGTCATATCATAAGTAGGAGTAAGTTTTCGGCGCCGCTGCCGGGGATCGAATTTTCTGTTTGTTAAGGTAACTCTTGATTCTATCAGCATATCTGAGATTCTTGAGTGGTGTCTGAGAAAGATAATTATACAAGTACTTGATTGTTGGATTTTTCGAACATTCTCCAATTGTATTAGAACCAAAAGGATCCTGCCTCTCCACACATGCTTAACAAATAGGGAGTTTGTCGGTATAGAATTTAAAGTTGTCATTATAGTAAAGCCTTTTTGAACTATAAAAACAAAATATTAATTATGGTATTAATTTTTGTAGATTACAATTCAAACTTAACCGATTACGAAGAAAGTGCGAAAGGCAATTGCTCTCCGATAACTTCGAAAACCGGAGAAGTTTTTCTTTATAAACATAAAAATGAAACAAATCTAAACCCTGATGAGTCTCATCAAGAATTAATTCTTGATCCTTGTAGTCCAAGAAGTCAGATAACCTCATCCGACTTAGAGATTTCATTGCTTTTGGATAAGTTTTACTCAAATGAACCAGGATTCGACCCTCTTCATGATCCAAAAGGGATGTTCAGTCTTAACGAATTCCTCATTATGGAAGATGAAATACGGGAAGAATACCCAACTATTTTCAAATATCCGAACTTGTTTGAATATACGACACATTGATAAGTCAAAAGCTCCGTTTACTGGAAATCTGTTAAATCCTAGCAGAAGGTTAGACATCTATAGATAATTCATTATGTACCTCTATTCCTCGGATTTCCAGTTTTCAATATTTCAAATAAATCTATTAAAAGAGATGCGTAATCAAGTTCGTTCTCTTCACAAACTGTTAAAGGAATGTGGGGATGATATTTTTATCAAGTATCGGGATGCAGAAATCGACCTCAAATTTGATTTAGAGTCATTTATCAGTTTTCTACCTCACATCAGTGATAAGAAATTTTCTCAAATTCATATCAACTGTTATGTCGCCACAATGATTTCTGAATTAGAATTTTGGATTGAAAGCAAAAAACCCAACCCTTTTTCAAAATATGGAGATGGAGATTTCTTCTACTTTGATCCAACCTCATTTCTCATCAAACGATTAGTCGAAGTTTATCCGGATTCAACCGAGGAAAGAATACATCAGAATTTCTTCACAAAAAGAAAGGAAATATATTCTGAACTCGTGCAGATCCTCACTATGTCAAAATTTCCATTTACAACTCCGCAAAGAAAGGTTATTCGAGAAATATCTGAAAACTTTAAATTTACTATCGGTGATCCTGACTGTGTCACACCCCCAAAATGGACCAGGGGTAATTGTGACCAATCATATCATAACACAGTTGTATAAACGAGAACGACTCTATATGAGACTTTTTTAAATAAAACCTTTGTTAATAAAACAGCGGAAGCAGTAATAAATGTTTACATTATTATTAAAATGTAAAATAAATATTTATGAACTAAAATATAATATGCGATGTGGACTCCATGCAAGCATCAAATCTATCATCACAAAGTTGTAAACAGCTAGCTCAATCATCACCTGAGACAAAACATGCTTAAAGTGTCAACCAAAAAGGTTGAGTGAAATTCACAGGTTTATAAATAATATCCAAAGTTTTAGACCACAAGATTTAGTTTAAAGTTGATCAATATAGATATATCAATCTAAAAGTGTTGTTGTAGTTTGTAATATCGCTACTAAACAATTTACTCTATGACACCTTGTACTGTCAGCGTCGTGGAATCATTATTATGTAACCAAAGACCAACGGTCGAATGGTTAGAGACGTTACTCTCAATAGGCCTATTCACAATAATTAAGTTTGCATTTAAACGTAGCAATGACGATATTACGGTAGGAATTTATCATGAATCAAAGCATGGCAGCATAGTTAACAATTTAGTACTTGTGTCTAAGCGTAAAACTGTTATAAAGCAAGCATGTGTCTCACCCCAAAAGTTATAAAAACAGTTATGAAACAGTAAAAAATGGGGCTATGAAGTTCACCTTAGTAGCAAGTAAGTTATTCCACGCAAAGAAGAATGAACAGAGTAAGTGATCGGAGATCTTAACCTAGAGATATAATCTTTGATTAGTTAATGTCTAACAGACATAAAGTTTGTTTATTAATATAGTAACTATATTAACAGTGACGGTTTTTGAGAAAAGTTTCTATTTCTCAAAAGTTTCTATTTTTGGAAACCTACTATTTATGAAAAGCTTTCACTTATAGTAAGCTTCTAGTTTAAGAATGTTCGGGTTATAATCCTCAACAAAGATGTTGTACAATCTCGCCCAAACTTCATTGCTAATATGCAAGTCACTCGAATGATCTATTGTTACCGAGCGGCCCAGGATCTCTTGACCAGAATCTAAGTCTTGGCATTCGAGATCCACAAGCATCCCATAATGGTAACAAGGATCACCCTAGGCCACAAGTAGCGGTGAGGTTTGTATAAAGTGCAAGTTATCTTTTAATTATAACCTTCACGTTATAGGTGTATACACACAACGAATTATTAATGTACTTAATAATTATATATGTGATAATATAACCTAAGTATTATTTAGTATTTAGTTATACCTTAGTATATCTTATATATATTAAATATAATTACCTTTAAATAAATACCTAAATTACTTCAAATATAATAGTGTTATATTAATCAAACATTATCCAAAAATGTCTAAATACTTAATTAATTATCTAAAAATTATATACATAATTTTTATAATCTTCGTTAATCATATAAATCTGTAAAAAATTTAAGAGAACATTATTATTATATTTTGTATTTATTTTTGTTTTTACCCTTAATTTATTCACAAAACAAGTTTAATTCTATATAATTACTAAACCCAAATAATTATTTTTATAATTTTTATAAGTTTCTATCAGTCTAATAACCTGTAGAAAAATATATTTAAAAAAAATATTTTTATTATTTTATATTTATTCTTAATTTACCTTCGAATTACATAATAATAGAGTTTAATTATATAATAATTATCAATTCGACCCAAGTAATTATTTTTATAATTTTTTTAGATCTATATAAGTTTTATAAACTCAAAAAAATTATATATATTTTATTTTTGGTTAAAATATTTATTACAAATTTTACATTGTTTTTACATTTAAATACTACATAATTCGTATTTAATAATAAATAATATTCCCTAAATTATCAAAATTATTTTTATACATCATAATACTTATAACACTAAATATAACATATAAACATAATTTATATATATTAATTTCAAATTTATAAAGAATATACAAAAAAATAAAAGCAAATCGATAAAAAAATATAGAAAATACCTCAAGTAGTTTCCCAAGTTTGTGAGAGAGTTTTTCCAAAGATTTGATACAAGTTTTTATGAAATGGAAGTGGGTATTTATAGGAAAAATGGTTGGTGAAAATAAAAAATATAAATAAAATAAAGGTGCCAATTTTGACAAAAAAAAAAAAGAAAACATGTAAAAAATGTTTTTAATATGTTTTGTCTTTGAAAATATTTAGTCAAAATTCATGGGCTCATTATTTAATTTATAAAAAAAATCTTATTTCTTTTTTTTATAAGCTAAAAATATAAATAATGATTAAAATAACTTATCACTTAATTAATAATTATGTTACATATAGTTTTATATATAATACACATTAATATTAATATTAACTAAAGGTATTTTATATAATTAGTATAAACTTTAGTTAACAAAACGTGTCGACAAAAAAATAAATATTTAATCAACGTCGAATTTAATGTTATATTAAGTATGGATAACAACCCTAGGGGCAAATTAGTCAATTCAAGTATGAAAATGTGAGGGTTGTTATAGACTGCGTGGAAGATCTTTTATTTCAAGACACAGTCTCAAAACTTCTTTTCGAACTTAATTACCGAGATACTGGACCTAATGATGGAATTTCAAACATTAAGAAAGTTAGAAGGGCTTTGGTTAAACTTATGGACGACATCGGAGATTTACAAAAGTGTGAGTGTAAAATGCTAAGTGATTTTGAAATATTTTCAGTACACTCCGCTGATTTATTCTGGATGGTCAAAGAAGCTTTAAATTTATCTTTCTTTCATTTCTAGAACTTAGTTGTGGAACCTGTGTAATTTGTGTTATTAATAAAATAAGAATTTTTATTTTACTCTGTCCGTTTTTCTTTTTCTTTTAAAATTTTAGTTTAATTAGTAAAAATAACAAGATTAAAATCCGAAGCAAAATTTTATAAATCCTCTATTACTTTTATGTTAAAATTTAAAAATTAAAATATGAAAAAAAATCACGAGTCGGGTCGGGGAAATAAGCCCGTGCGAGCCACGGGCCCAACCTTTTCTCCTTTCTTTCTTCTTTCCCTTTCTTTTTTTCCTTTTCTTTTTTCTCTTCTTCTTCCTTCTTCCCTTTGTTCGACCAACAGCTAGCCCACACACCACCATCATCATTTCTTGACCAAATTAAACAATTCGAAGCACTAATCTAAGTCTCTCATGACTTCTAAACACGTTCCCGCTGTCAATTTCGCACGAAATGTACTCTTTCAAGGTTAAAAATCAAGTTTTTGCTTAAAGTCAAATTTTTGACTTTCGTAAAAATTCATTTTTTATGCCCAATTTTGATTCCCTGTATGCTTAGTTAAACAATGTGATTGATATGTGTTAGTTTTTAGGTCTGATTGAGGCATTTTAGTTCACTTTTAGCTTACGATTCGTGAATTTGAGTTTTAGGCTAGAAATTGGTGAAATTTTTAGAAATTTGATGTTTTGCTAGATCATTTAGGCTTAGTGGTTCATTTAGTACACTTAAAAACTAGTTTTGGAACAATTTAGGATTGTTTGATCGAAAATTGAAGTTTTGATAAAAATGTACTAAATTAGGCTTTAGATTTTTCCTAACGTTAAAAGGTTTTTAAAACTTAGGATAAGTTGAAAATTAGTCTAAATTAAGATATCATTGACCTACAAATAAAATTGGAGCACAGTCATTGATTTTTCTTATTTTGTATGTTTTGATCAAAATGAATAATTTTCGATAAAATTGGTCTTAAACCTTGACTTAAGGACGTTATAGGCAAAGTTTGATGCTTAAAAATATTTAAGGTAATTAAAAATGGTCATTAGAATCGTTGTATGCTTAAAAATCATCTTACTTTGATCAAAATTGCTTATTACGACCAAATCACTATAATTATTATTTTTAGCATTATTTGTTGCAATTACGGGTACGCTCTGAATTTTGCTTAGAAATAAGTTTATAAGTAAGTTTAGATATTGTTTACGGTAATTTTGCCTATAATTGACAATAACAGGGATATGGAAAATGCCATTTTTAAAGCCCTCATTTCGATTTTTTTCGAAAAATATAAGCATTTTTCATGTCTAAGTGTTATTAAAAGTCTTATTATTTTGAAACATAACCTACATTGTTTAACTCTTGCAGATGGCTAACTATCTTTCATACGAATACTAGTTGCCCCACTCCATTCTCGGGCAAGATAACCCGGGAGAATACGACCCGTTTATGCGTAATTGGATAAATAGGCAAAAGAGTCACAACAAATATATCGACTGGGAAATAATGGAACAGTACGGGTGGGCAGATGAGTTGAGAAGAATCTTAAGTTTTATGGCAAATGGAAAAACTCACAGCACCTGGCAAAAGCTGTTTAAGATTAACGAACGGGTGTATCATGAACCGTTTGCTGAGTTTATGGCAACATGGAATTTCGAAGCAAACGTCGACCCAGAGGAATACAACATTCGTCTTTGCATCCATTTCCGCCACCAAAACAACATGCATCACCTCACTCTTGCACAGTTCGCCATTTACCTAGAACTGTACAAGATAACTCATGTTAACCGCTCAGTATTCAAAAGAAGGTACACTACTTTGGACCCAATCGATCATCAAATCTTTTTGGCAAACCTACACCACCGATCAGGAAGCCTGGAGGTCACGTAAAAAGGCATCCAGTTTTATTAACCCCGTTCATCGCATCCTCCACCACCTCATCGTCAAGATTCTTCATCCGAAAACCCAACATAGCGGAGCTGTCACCATTGCTGACATGCGCTTTATGCACGCCATGATCCACGACCAGAACATGCAGGTTGCATATCTTCTGGCCCAGGCATTCACTAATCAGAGGAACGCGCCGGGTTCAGTTGCACCAGTCTTGGGAGCCGTTGTCACCAGACTTCTTCGTTGGATGCATATTTTGGGTAGTAATGAGAGATTGGGTTATCGAAGGGTAATTGAGTTAGAGGAGATTGGGTATAAATTGCTGCACAACTGGCAGTTCATTCGGGTACATGATCAGCATTTGATAGTTTTGGCTAATCCGACAATTGCAGATTCGGTAGATCGGACAGTGCCCGGTGTGACAATTAGGAATTTTAGACCTAACCTGAGGATGAGGGATAGTAGGAAGCAACGAGGTTCGTAGGAGCCGAGGGATGAGGATGATCCCACAATGCATGGTGGACCCACTGATACTGACACCCACCGACGCTCATCAGTACGTCAGGAGGATCTGCCACACTTTGAGCCGTCACATGGGGGATTTACCTGGGGCGGAGAGATGGTTTGCTGAGACTGCTATCTTTCAGAATCTGGATCACTTCACGCATTATGCAGCCAACCAGCTTAATATCCCACCGTACCCTCCCAGTATCCTTTGATGGTCGCCCACAGAGAGCCTAGAGAAGCAGGGACTAGTTATCAGCGCCCACCACCTCCTCCTCCTCAGTATCATTATACTCAACACACTGTCTTTCCTTATCCACCTCGGGAGCAGAGCACAGGACACGAGGACTTGGCTACCAGCATTTTCGGGCAAACCCTTGTCAGCACACACAGAGATACATCCACCGCTGCTCAGACCTCCGCATGGGATCAGGACGTGAGCTAGGGTATGGCTGAGGATGTGACACAAGGTCTCGCAGGAATGGGTATGCATAACGATTGGGGTCGAGATCTGATGGATGAACAAGGATGGCATACGGGGCCCATGATTCATACCAACACCTCATCACTTACCGGACTGATTGCATGTTCAGACGAGATTCGTTTCAGAATATCTTCAGGAGTGAACACTTCAGAATAGGCACGACAGTTCACCACCGACAAGGGAATGGCTGATGAGGGGCAATCAGCTCTAAGGAACCCGAAGCAGCCCCACATGAGCGTATCATATTCTCTCCCGCCGCACCAGCCAGATCAGCCATGATTCTCCATATCTCTCTATTTAATTTTATGATCAGCCTGTGATGTTATTACATTATGTTTGTACGCCCAATCTTGGGCATAACTACTTTTTATGTTTAAGTTTGTATGATATTGGTAGAATAAATTTGCATGAATAAACGTCACAAACAAACAAGAACGAGACCGTACAAGGTGGAAGCATGAATTGGAGCAAGGACGTACTAAACGAGAATGGCGCCACTATGAGATTAGAAGAAACCATAATCGGCGAACCATCCATTACAAGCCTTGCAACCATAGGGGAGTACTACGTCTTCACCGCTATTTCAAATAGAATATACGCAATATACTAGACCACTTTAAACACTAAGTGTGGGATTAGAAGCCCCATCAACATAAACTTCTAATAACAAAATGTCTTTTTTCAAAACCTAAGTGTGGGATACGCCGTATCCTTAACATTGAGGACAATGTTATCTAAAGTGTGGGATAGCAATGTTGCACATAATGATTCTCGCAAAATCCTCAAGTGTTTATAAAACTAAATTTTTCACAAAAATTTAAAACTTTTCGAGCCATAAAACACTTAGGATTACAAAATTCTATAAATGATCAAAAAGTTTTTATCACAAAATAGACAAAAGGGTAAAACAAGGTCAAAACTTTTTGCGAAAACCAACCCAAATTTTCTAAAAGAGCATTGCATAACGAAAGGCGCAATTTAACCCATTATAATTGTTGTGAGGCACCCCAAATAAGGCCTAACATGCACTCATTTTTAGTGCTTCACTATATTTTTGTTGAGTGCGTCGATATTAGCATCTCTGAATCAGAACTTGCTCTTCATCTACATTTCGGAATCAAACCTTTTGACGAAAACTACTAGGTTAGAAACCTCGGCTATTCGTGAAGACAAAACACCCCCATCACAAACCTTCATTTCCATTTTCACTTCAAGCCACCACATATCTATCTATCGCTACCTATTCATTCACATCATAAATAAAGGAATAAATCCCGGCAAAATCATACTTCCGGGAAATCTTCTATGAAACCGCATTAGAAAAATGCGAGCATCCAAGTTAAATATCAAAGAGACCGCCGACAAAAAGGAGACCTCGAAGAGAAGAGCAAAAGATGCTTGCCAATATATATATATATATATATATATATATATATATATATATATATATATATATATATATATATATATTTGATGATGAATAAAGGTTCTGAGAAAAGGAGCAGAACCGAAAAGATTCGAGAAAAGAACTCCTGGTAGTCAAAGAGAAGGATGCTCGATCTGAAATTCTCGATAAAAAGCTGAAAGGATTAGCAAAAATCGATCCTTAAAAGAACTCCTATATATCCAACCATTTTATACCCTTTAACCTCCAAAGTCACCATCTCTTCACGATATAAGCTGAGTCTATAACTAAAAGTTCTCTCAAATAAGTGATGGAGATTTGAGTCTTGATCAAGCTTATGACGAAAAATGTAAACATGACTGGATATGAGCAATTTCATTTCTTAGAACTATAGGACACCCGATACACTTTAGTGGATTGAGTGACCCGAGTGAGATAGCCTCGGTTATGTAACCTCCTCTCATGCTTACGGAAAAGGGTTCGGGAATAACAAAAAAAGTAAAACCAAGTTTTCGCTCCTACGTCTTGCGAAATAAAGATCACTTGATCATTCCGAATAAAAATTTTCCGTGCTAAAAGCTCGAAAGTTTGCTTGAGGAAAAGCAAAGTCTAAATGTGGGATATTTGATATATGCTAAAAAGTTACATTTTTACCCCCGATATTGAGTCCCAAAAACATAAATGTCACGACCCTACTTTTTCCGTTATTTTTTTTTATATCTAACTTTCGTTAACTGGTATCTTTGCCATGTCATTTCTATATGATTTATTATATTCTAAATAATTTAAATAATATTTCAATATTATTTATTGGATGGAAATGTGTAAATATGTGTTAGTACGTTCCTACGTATAACGTTTTTATTCGAAGAATCTTCGCGGTTAAGTTTCTAAACCAACGAGCCCCATCCGGGTTACGGATGCTTTAGTACTTCGGGTAATTTAATCGTGTAACGGTATTTTTTTTTTTTCTCGATTTGCAAGTCGTAGTTAATTTCAACACATCTATAAGTTAGATATCCTTCTTGAACAAGTAGGGAATTTTGTTTTAAAAATCACTTGAAACATAAAGTGTTTAAACTAAATTTCTTGATCATTAAAGTATAAGTATCCTATAAATATAATACTCCATTCATCACAAACTAAAGTTACCAAAACCGTATGATGTTATTTTAAGCCAATAAGTTAGATTGCTATTACCTAACTCAACTAATAATTATACCTAACTCAATTAATAATTATAGGATAAGAACACTGATATCTATATTTATTAATATTATAAATTAGTCAATAATACTGGTTTGGATCTATATGCACAATTTCAAAGTTGGGATGTAGGCAATAATTGTTATATTAACCCAATTAAAAACTAAATACATGAGTAATATATTATATGTGCTCATGGAACCTAATCCACCATATCTTCAAATATGAATTTAAATTCATTCATCAAAATTGATACACAAACACGAGCGTAGAACTACAGAAACAAATTATATATAACTTCACGAGTCAGACACTTAGAGGTTTGAAAGCATATACGGGTTATTCACAATACGTCCTATACATCTATCTTTCTCATTTCTCGATTTGAGGTAATCATGAAACCCCATTTTTTTCTACTTAATTATTATGTTATTATGCATGTATATATAGTTATAGTGCTTGAAATTAATTGTGATGATGTTTGGATAATTAAAATATGTTAAAAACTTGATTTTTGATAATTATATAATTGGATCAGATCTATATTTATTAATTTCGAGAACCGTGCCATAAAATTTTGATGAAGTGGTATTTCTCATCGTGTTCATCTCGACGAGTAGTGCGATTTTCGTTTAGGATTCGTGTTAAACGGACGTATAGAACTTAAGATATGAATTTTTGAAGTTTATAAAAATTAAAAATATATAATGATAATTATAGCTGATGTGACCTTGAAAACGTGAGGTTTCTGGGCTGTTAGATCATGACCATCATGTCGGGATTGTGCTTGCGAATCAAAAATATATAAAGAACGTTAAAATCTGATGAATGGTTTGTAAGATACGATTAAAACAAGTTTTGGAATAAAAATATTAATACATACGAATTCAACCAGGTCTGTTCGGGTTGCCTCGGTATGCGTGCGACCTGAAATCAAATTTCTGGGTTCACGAATGCGTGCGTATCGAAAAATTAATAAGTTTGGACTCTTGATTCATGTCGTTTGCAATTTTTATGAGTTAGTTATGATTTTTCAAAGTTTATAAAAATAAATTTTCTTATTAGAATGCTGATGAAAAAAATGAACTTTTGTCGAAATCGTGTCGATCACCACGATCATCTAAACGCTGTACAAATCATCAAATAAATCATGTAGTATCTTGATAGCAAGGGGAAGCTCTTGGTTCTGCTCTTTTGTCAAACCGAGTTCCGAGCATCGTTTTAAAAATCGTCAAAGTAGGTCACCTAAGCGCACTTGTACATTTTTCTGAAATGCTGATAATCAGAAACTTAAAATGTCAAAATCTTTTCGATCGTCGAGGTCGTTTGAATACGAATTAGGTTCTGAAATAAATCATGTTGCAACTTTGTGGTAAGGAGAGTTCTTCGGCTTTGCCCATTCGTCAAACTAAGGTCTGTATATTTTTATAAAAATAGTCAAAGTAGGTCCTTTGATCATTTTATTACTTTTTCTGAAAAGCTGAAACAAAATCATTGAAATGTCGAAACGGCATCGGTTGCCACGAGTTACTCAAATCGATTTGGATCCTGAAAATTTTTGTGTAGTCTCTTTGTGGTAAAATGTAGCACTTGGAATTATTCGTTTGTCAAGTGAAGTCCCACTTATTTTTATAAAAATTCTTAAAGTGGGCAGTTTAGTCATTTTTATAATATTTTTGAAATTGTAATTTTTCTAAGTCATTTAACTAGCAAGGCTAATATTATGATAATATGATGTTGAAATGAGTATTAATTAATATACTTCCACTACAATTAATAACTCGTTATTAATTAAAAATACTAATAATATAATTAATATTTAATTATTAATTAAGTACTTATGATATATCTCTCATGTCATTAAGCTTATGATAAATTAATTAAATTAATCTAATTTGATTAAACTTGTAATATGTGGAAATAAATACTTATTCAAACATTTCGTCACATAATTCCAAAGCCACTTCAAGCACTAGGACTATCATGCATTGACCTGACCTAAGTTAGACTTTTACTTACTTACTTCCATAATTAGGTGGAGTCTTTGATCATCCGTGATCATTTTATCTTGTGCTTGTTGGATTACTATCTACTTTGCACTCTCAGGTGAGTTATAGTCCCACTTTTTCTACTCTTTTAAATCTTTTGGGATGAGAATACATGCTTTTTGTTTTACGTTAAGACACAAGTGGAAATTGGTTTAAATTATTCATTATGAGTTGAACAAAAATATTCCCTAGTCTGGTAACTGTAATCACTGGTTTCTACTGGTGAACGCGAATCCTATGGATAGATCTATCGGGTTTGACAACCCCATTTCGAGCTAGTCGCGCTAGCAATTTATAATCGGAATGTTTAGTACTTCGTAATTTGTTGTAGATACACTGTCCAAGTGTATATTTTTATTGTGTTTGGCAAGGGTAAATAAAGGGTTAAGTGGTTACCAGGTGGCTCATTGATAATGGAATAATGTTTAATGTTTTCTAACATTTTAAATCTTGTGGTCTAAAGTTTACTTATTTATTTAAACCTATAATTCACTCAACCTTTGTGTTGACAGTTACTCGCATGTTTTCACAGGTACTTGAGTTTATGTGATGCTTCCGCTGTGTTTAGAAGAGTCTGCATGCATTTGGGCAGATTTTTATGAAACAATTATGAAACTTAAGTTTGCATTCTATTTTCGGATAATTTAAACTTGTGGGTTGTTGACAATGTTTTGTGTCAACTTTTGTTATTTAATATGTTTGGTTGTTTTAAACTACATAATTTGGTTTGTTTCCTTTTTGGGAAAACTTTTGAAATAAAAGAATGCAACTTTGTTTATTTAATTCATTTAAGTCCGATCAAGCTGTGGGACCAACTGATGGAACCGTTAAGTGTTTTGACGGGGTCGTCACATGTGGTATCAGAGCGTTGGTTGTAGGGAACTAGGCGGTCTTAATGTGGTCAACCCGTGGTTTTTAGGGTGCATTAGAGTCTAGTCTACAGCCCGACCTTTTTGCTATAGCATTAATATGCATTTCATTTCGTATAAGTTATATTATTAGCTTGTATATCTTTTGGTATGTGGTTTGCGGTTTTGCTGTTTGCAGATGTCGACTTCGAGCGATAACTCCGTTGCTGCTCCTGCTCCACCGTCTCCTGCTAGACGTTGTGCTAATCAACCCCGGATCGATGATACTGTTCACTATTATTTTTCTACCATTACTCACATGAACCGGGCTTAGAATGAGGTGACGCGTATTAATGCCCTTAGTGATTGTATGCGTACTTTGCCACATAACGAAGTTATGGACGAGATTCGTGATGACATGGGTAATTTTATCAGTTTTAAGCATAGGGTTGAGGATGAGAATCGTAAGCGTGATCGAGAAGTTAATGCTAAGTTCGAGGCTCTCGAGAGCACTGTTCGTGGGTTGAAGGAAGAGTTGGATGTTGTGAAAGGAAAGTTGCATAAGTATGAGGCTCCTGCCGAGACTCATGCTGGACCAGCTTATCACACCCGCTCTAAACGAATGTGATGTGATTATTCATATTGATTATCTATTCCATAAGACTTAATGTCCTTTTATACATACATTTTGAGTTATGTACGGCGTTTTGTCGAGGATTTTATTAAGGTTTTTGTTATGGGATATTTTCATTATGTATGGATGGTTATTTTTATGATATCTATTATCACTATCATGTTTTATTTCTGATGTTGTGGCTCTTGGCATGTTATATTATGCGTAATATATGTTCATGTATGTTAGGTGCTATGTATGTTGTATGATGTTATCATAAAATATGTATGCATGTGATGGTTATTTCTATAACAATCATAACTGTCATGTTATTACTCATAGTGTTAGTTGACTAATATCTTAATGGTTAGTCTTTTTGTGTTTGATCTATTTCTTTATAACACTAGTATAATTTCTGGTACTAACGAATGTGTTATTCTATTTTTGAAGATCATGCCTCCAAGAGAGTCCACTGAAGCTCGTATGCAACGCTTGATTTCTGAAGGGATTGCTGCTGCTATGGCAGCGAATGCTAATGTTAATGCCAATGCGAACAACAACAACAACAACAACAACCAGGTGGGATGCTCCCACAAAACTTTTATGGCTGGTCGACCCCAAGAATTCAGTGGTACGGAAGGACCAATAGGGCTCACTCGATGGTTCGAGAAGATCGAATCAATTTTCAGGGTTAGTCGGGTCCGTGAAGAGGACAAAGTTAGTTTTGCTAGTTGCACTCTCAAGGATAGTGCTTTGACTTGGTGGAACAATCTAGTTAGTAGTTTGGGGAACGATGTAGCTTATGGTTTGGCCTGGAATGATTTTAAGGAAAGATTGATCACCCGCTATAGACCTCGGGGTGAGCTTAAGAAGCTAGAGGTTGAACTCAAAAATTTGAAAATGAATGGCACCGAGTTAGATGCCTATGAGCGAAGGTTTTTCGAGTTAACTTTGTTGTGTCCTAGGGTTTATGCGGATGAGGACCGCAAGATTGAGGCTTACATTGATGGGTTGTCTGAGAAGATTGAACACGGGGTTGAGTCTAGTAAACCCCAGACTATTGAGGCGGCTATGTCTATGGCCCACAAACTTAATGATAAGGTGTTGAGAAGAAGCAAGGCTACTGTTACTGAAACTAGTGAAGAAATTGTTAAGAAGGCTGACAGTGGGAAAAGAAAGTGGGATAACAACCGCAATCAAAACCAGGGTCAGCAGAAGAAACAGGATACTTCGGGTGCTACTAACCGTAACCAGCGTGTTTGTCCTCGTTGTTATAAGGCTCACGGGGGTTACTGCACAGTTACTTGTAAGAGGTGCTCCAAGCAAGGGCACATTGCTAAAGATTGTACAGTGCTTTTGTTGGGTTCTGCTACTCCAGCTGCGGGTGGTAATAATAATAATGTTGGTAATAGAGGTGGTAATGGTAATGGTAATGGGAAATTGAATAATGGAGGTAATCAAAGGGTTTGCTATGAGTGCGGGAAGCCGGGGCATTTCCGAGATGCTTGTCCCAACAAGAAGACTGCTGAAACCGCACGCGGCCGAGTGTTCAACATAAATGCTAAGGATGCTGAGGAAGATCCTAAGCTTGTTACTGGTACGTTCTCAGTCAACGATTTATCAGTTTATGTACTATTTGATTCTGGGGCTGATTTGAGTTTTGTGTCGAGTAAATTAAGTTCAAAAATCAAAACACCGGTAACTCCCTTAGACAATACTTATGTTGTTGAAGTAGCTAATGGTAAAGAACTTACTGCTAAGACTGTACATCGTAAATGTAACATTAATCTGGGTGGTAGGGATTTTGAGATAGATTTGATACCGATTGAACTTGGTAGTTTTGATATTGTTATTGGCATGGATTGGTTATCTGCGAATCGTGCTGAGATCGTATGTTATGATAAAGCTATTCGTATTACTGATGTGATTGGAGAGCCACTGATGGTCTTTGGAGATAAGAAATGCACACAGTTAAATCTTATTAGCTGTATGAAAGTTCGAAAACATCTTCGCAAAGGCTGTCATGCTATTCTTGCTCATGTCGTTGATCCTAGAAAGGAAGTGAAGAACGTTGGCGACATTCACATTGTTAGAGATTTTCCCGAGGTATTTCCCGATGACTTACCTGGCCTTCCGCCGCAACGCGTGGTAGAATTTCAAATTGATCTTGTTCCCGGTGCTGCTCCTGTAGCACGTGCTCCTTATCGTCTTGCGCCTTCTGAACTTCAGGAATTGTCGAGTCAACTCCGCGATTTGTTAGACAAGGGTTTTATTCGTCCCAGTTCGTCCCCTTGGGGAGCTCCTGTTCTGTTTGTTAAGAAGAAAGATGGTTCTTTTCGTTTATGTATTGACTATCGTGAATTGAACAAGCTTACTATTAAAAATCGTTATCCTCTTCCGAGAATTGATGATCTGTTCGATCAACTTCAGGGTTCATCTGTTTATTCAAAAATCGATCTTCGTTCTGGCTATCATCAGTTGCGTGTTAAAGAATCTGATGTTTCGAAAACTGCTTTTCGCACCCGTTACGGTCACTTTGAATTTCTTGTTATGCCGTTCGGATTGACAAATGCACCTGCTGTGTTCATGGACCTCATGAACCGTGTGTGTAGACCCTATCTGGACAAGTTCGTTATTGTTTTCATCGACGACATCCTTATTTATTCTAAGAGTGATGAAGAGCACGAAGAACATTTGAGGTTAGTGCTTGATTTGTTAAAGAAAGAAGAGTTATACGCTAAGTTCTCTAAGTGTGCTTTTTGGTTAAGAGAAGTTCAGTTCCTTGGTCACATTGTTAGTAAACAGGGGATACAAGTTGATCCTGCTAAAATTGAGGCGATTGAGAAGTGGGAAACTCCGAAAACTCCTACTCAGATTCGTCAGTTCTTAGGGTTGGCAGGTTACTATCGAAGGTTCATTCAGGATTTCTCTCGTATAGCGAAACCTCTGACTGCTTTAACGCATAAGGGGAAGAAGTATGAGTGGAAGGATGAACAAGAGAAAGCTTTTCAGATTTTGAAGAAGAAGTTGACTACCGCTCCGATATTGTCCCTACCGGAGGGTAATGACGATTTTGTTGTTTATTGCGATGCATCACGTCAAGGCTTTGGTTGCGTTTTGATGCAACGAAAGAAAGTTATTGCGTACGCGTCACGACAGTTGAAGATTCACGAACAGAACTATACAACTCATGATTTAGAGTTGGGGGCTGTTGTTTTTGCACTTAAGATTTGGAGACACTATCTTTATGGAGTTAAGAGTACAGTGTACACAGATTACAAGAGTCTTCAACATATCCTCGACCAGAAACAGTTGAACATGAGACAACGAAGATGGATTGAGACGTTGAATGATTATAATTGTGACCTTTTATATCACCCGGGTAAGGCCAATGTTGTGGCTGACGCTTTGAGTCGTAAAGAAAGGACCGAACCTCGCAGGGTTAGAGCTTTGAACATGACGGTTAGATCAAACCTCGTTAGGCAGATTCTTGAGGCACAACAAGAAGCCTTAAAGGAGGAGAATTTCGGGAAGGAGAATATTGAAAAGGTGGCTAAGAAGTTTGATGTACGAGATGATGGTACTAGGTATTTTGCGGGACGTCTTTGGGTTCCAAAATTTGGAGGTCTTCGACAACTCGTTTTAGACGAGGCTCATAAATCTAGGTACTCTATTCATCCTGGTTCAGGAAAGATGTATCAGGATCTTAAGGAGCTGTATTGGTGGCATAATTTGAAAGGTGATATAGCTAAGTATGTGTCTAAGTGTTTGACCTGTGCTAAGGTCAAAGTTGAACATCAAAAACCGTCTGGACTTTTGGTGCAACCAGAAATTCCCGAGTGGAAGTGGGAAGGTATCACTATGGATTTTATTACTAAGTTACCAAGAGTTTCGGGTGGCTATGATGCGATTTGGGTGATTGTAGATCGACTCACTAAGTCGGCTCACTTTTTGCCGATTAGGGAAACCGATTCGATGGAGAAACTCACCCGTTTGTATTTAAAAGAGATTGTTTCTAGGCATGGTGTTCCCGTGTCCATTATTTCTGACCGAGACAGTCGATTTGTATCAAGGTTTTGGCGATCTTTACAAGAATCCTTGGGTACCAGATTGGATATGAGCACCGCTTATCATCCTCAAACGGATGGTCAAAGTGAGAGGACGATTCAAACATTAGAAGATATGTTGCGAGCATGTGTGATTGATTTTGGAAATGGGTGGGATAAATATTTGCCGTTAGCTGAGTTTTCTTATAACAACAGTTATCACGCAAGTATTAAAGCCGCACCGTTTGAAGCTTTGTACGGTAGAAAATGTAGGTCTCCTATTTGTTGGAATGAGGTTGGGGATGCTCAACTTACAGGTCCAGAGATTATTCACGAGACTACTGAGAAGATTGTGCAAATTAAAGAAAGGTTGAGAACTGCTAGAAGTCGGCAAAAGAGTTATGCCGATAAAGGAAGGAAAGATGTTGAATTTCAAGTTGGTGATCGTGTTATGTTAAAGGTTTCGCCTTGGAAGGGTGTGATCCGTTTTGGTAAAAGGGGAAAGTTAAGTCCTCGTTTCGTGGGACCGTTTGAGATCATTGAAAGAGTTGGACCAGTGGCTTATCGTTTGAAGCTGCCACAAGAACTCAGTGCTGTTCACGATGTTTTCCATATTTCGAACTTAAAGAAGTGTTTGGCTGAATTTGATCAGACTATTTCTTTGGAAAAACTCCAAGTTGATAAGCAATTGCATTTTATTGAGGAACCTGTTGAAATCATGGACCGAGAGGTTAAGACTCTTAAACAGAGCAGAATTCCTATTGTCCGGGTCAGATGGAACGCTAGACGCGGTCCCGAGTTTACTTGGGAGCGTGAAGATCAGATGAAGCAGAAATATCCGCATTTATTTCCGAATGATGCGTCAACATCTACTACTGCTTAAATTTCGGGACGAAATTTCTTTAACAGGCAGGTACTGTCACGACCCTACTTTTTCCGTTATTTTTTTTTATATCTAACTTTCGTTAACTGGTATCTTTGCCATGTCATTTCTATATGATTTATTATATTCTAAATAATTTAAATAATATTTCAATATTATTTATTGGATGGAAATGTGTAAATATGTGTTAGTACGTTCCTACGTATAACGTTTTTATTCGAAGAATCTTCGCGGTTAAGTTTCTAAACCAACGAGCCCCATCCGGGTTACGGATGCTTTAGTACTTCGGGTAATTTAATCGTGTAACGGTATTTTTTTTTTTTTCTCGATTTGCAAGTCGTAGTTAATTTCAACACATCTATAAGTTAGATATCCTTCTTGAACAAGTAGGGAATTTTGTTTTAAAAATCACTTGAAACATAAAGTGTTTAAACTAAATTTCTTGATCATTAAAGTATAAGTATCCTATAAATATAATACTCCATTCATCACAAACTAAAGTTACCAAAACCGTATGATGTTATTTTAAGCCAATAAGTTAGATTGCTATTACCTAACTCAACTAATAATTATACCTAACTCAATTAATAATTATAGGATAAGAACACTGATATCTATATTTATTAATATTATAAATTAGTCAATAATACTGGTTTGGATCTATATGCACAATTTCAAAGTTGGGATGTAGGCAATAATTGTTATATTAACCCAATTAAAAACTAAATACATGAGTAATATATTATATGTGCTCATGGAACCTAATCCACCATATCTTCAAATATGAATTTAAATTCATTCATCAAAATTGATACACAAACACGAGCGTAGAACTACAGAAACAAATTATATATAACTTCACGAGTCAGACACTTAGAGGTTTGAAAGCATATACGGGTTATTCACAATACGTCCTATACATCTATCTTTCTCATTTCTCGATTTGAGGTAATCATGAAACCCCATTTTTTTCTACTTAATTATTATGTTATTATGCATGTATATATAGTTATAGTGCTTGAAATTAATTGTGATGATGTTTGGATAATTAAAATATGTTAAAAACTTGATTTTTGATAATTATATAATTGGATCAGATCTATATTTATTAATTTCGAGAACCGTGCCATAAAATTTTGATGAAGTGGTATTTCTCATCGTGTTCATCTCGACGAGTAGTGCGATTTTCGTTTAGGATTCGTGTTAAACGGACGTATAGAACTTAAGATATGAATTTTTGAAGTTTATAAAAATTAAAAATATATAATGATAATTATAGCTGATGTGACCTTGAAAACGTGAGGTTTCTGGGCTGTTAGATCATGACCATCATGTCGGGATTGTGCTTGCGAATCAAAAATATATAAAGAACGTTAAAATCTGATGAATGGTTTGTAAGATACGATTAAAACAAGTTTTGGAATAAAAATATTAATACATACGAATTCAACCAGGTCTGTTCGGGTTGCCTCGGTATGCGTGCGACCTGAAATCAAATTTCTGGGTTCACGAATGCGTGCGTATCGAAAAATTAATAAGTTTGGACTCTTGATTCATGTCGTTTGCAATTTTTATGAGTTAGTTATGATTTTTCAAAGTTTATAAAAATAAATTTTCTTATTAGAATGCTGATGAAAAAAATGAACTTTTGTCGAAATCGTGTCGATCACCACGATCATCTAAACGCTGTACAAATCATCAAATAAATCATGTAGTATCTTGATAGCAAGGGGAAGCTCTTGGTTCTGCTCTTTTGTCAAACCGAGTTCCGAGCATCGTTTTAAAAATCGTCAAAGTAGGTCACCTAAGCGCACTTGTACATTTTTCTGAAATGCTGATAATCAGAAACTTAAAATGTCAAAATCTTTTCGATCGTCGAGGTCGTTTGAATACGAATTAGGTTCTGAAATAAATCATGTTGCAACTTTGTGGTAAGGAGAGTTCTTCGGCTTTGCCCATTCGTCAAACTAAGGTCTGTATATTTTTATAAAAATAGTCAAAGTAGGTCCTTTGATCATTTTATTACTTTTTCTGAAAAGCTGAAACAAAATCATTGAAATGTCGAAACGGCATCGGTTGCCACGAGTTACTCAAATCGATTTGGATCCTGAAAATTTTTGTGTAGTCTCTTTGTGGTAAAATGTAGCACTTGGAATTATTCGTTTGTCAAGTGAAGTCCCACTTATTTTTATAAAAATTCTTAAAGTGGGCAGTTTAGTCATTTTTATAATATTTTTGAAATTGTAATTTTTCTAAGTCATTTAACTAGCAAGGCTAATATTATGATAATATGATGTTGAAATGAGTATTAATTAATATACTTCCACTACAATTAATAACTCGTTATTAATTAAAAATACTAATAATATAATTAATATTTAATTATTAATTAAGTACTTATGATATATCTCTCATGTCATTAAGCTTATGATAAATTAATTAAATTAATCTAATTTGATTAAACTTGTAATATGTGGAAATAAATACTTATTCAAACATTTCGTCACATAATTCCAAAGCCACTTCAAGCACTAGGACTATCATGCATTGACCTGACCTAAGTTAGACTTTTACTTACTTACTTCCATAATTAGGTGGAGTCTTTGATCATCCGTGATCATTTTATCTTGTGCTTGTTGGATTACTATCTACTTTGCACTCTCAGGTGAGTTATAGTCCCACTTTTTCTACTCTTTTAAATCTTTTGGGATGAGAATACATGCTTTTTGTTTTACGTTAAGACACAAGTGGAAATTGGTTTAAATTATTCATTATGAGTTGAACAAAAATATTCCCTAGTCTGGTAACTGTAATCACTGGTTTCTACTGGTGAACGCGAATCCTATGGATAGATCTATCGGGTTTGACAACCCCATTTCGAGCTAGTCGCGCTAGCAATTTATAATCGGAATGTTTAGTACTTCGTAATTTGTTGTAGATACACTGTCCAAGTGTATATTTTTATTGTGTTTGGCAAGGGTAAATAAAGGGTTAAGTGGTTACCAGGTGGCTCATTGATAATGGAATAATGTTTAATGTTTTCTAACATTTTAAATCTTGTGGTCTAAAGTTTACTTATTTATTTAAACCTATAATTCACTCAACCTTTGTGTTGACAGTTACTCGCATGTTTTCACAGGTACTTGAGTTTATGTGATGCTTCCGCTGTGTTTAGAAGAGTCTGCATGCATTTGGGCAGATTTTTATGAAACAATTATGAAACTTAAGTTTGCATTCTATTTTCGGATAATTTAAACTTGTGGGTTGTTGACAATGTTTTGTGTCAACTTTTGTTATTTAATATGTTTGGTTGTTTTAAACTACATAATTTGGTTTGTTTCCTTTTTGGGAAAACTTTTGAAATAAAAGAATGCAACTTTGTTTATTTAATTCATTTAAGTCCGATCAAGCTGTGGGACCAACTGATGGAACCGTTAAGTGTTTTGACGGGGTCGTCACAATAAAGTTCCAAACTTTATCGGAAAAATAATAGTTTTTTCAGTTAAATTTGTAGATTAAGTAATTACGAAGACGATGCAAAAAGAATCAAGGGAATCGGAGCTAAAACGAAGATTCAAGAGCGAAAATGGTGAAAGACGAGAAACCAAGTTATGATCCAGAAAAATCAGCAAACCAGGGCAGGCCAAACGGTTTGCCATACGGCCTGCCATAAGGGAAAACGACCAGCCATACGGCCCAGGAAAACGGGCATCAAAAACGGCTGACCAGTGCAAACGGACTTGCTGAACGGCCAGCCATACAGCTTGCCAAACGACTTGCCAGCAGTATGCAGGACAAATACACTTCTATTTAAAGGCTTTTTGTAATCCATTTTCAACACACCTCTCTTCACTCTCTCACTACAATACACTTTCTCTCACAAGAGCTTTCAAGGCCTTCTCACCTCCGAGCGAGAAATTAAGTACCCGGAGGCTAACGCCGAAGATTGTACTAGGAGCGGTCTAGAGGATGTCAGCACTTGTAATGGTCCAGATCTCGTCTGTAAATGGTGAACGCTTTCCTTAATTTAATAAAGTTACCTTATTGCTTTAAGCTGCTTTCATCATGCATGCTTATCTATCGTTGCAAATGTTTATTACATGTTGAATACCTTATCTGAAACTTACGTTGTTGTTATGTTGAAACCTTGACGGTTTAGAAGTCTAATTTACGGATCACCCTTTCCACATATTCACGTGGCTATAACCTAGTATTAGGACTTGATCAACCCTATGATACAAGGTAAGTAGTTATGTGTGCTTAACGTCACAATAGGGATATAGTACCTACGTACGAATAATCATTTATTTGTCAAAGAAGAGCTGCCCATTTAGGTTGTGATTAGAGTAGGCAATATAGAATTCAGTGAACACTGGCTTGCTCAGAAGCATGATTCGCGTCAGAAGCAACGTTCTTGAGATGTTGTAAGATGATCCGGGGTTGAGTAAGTGATCGCAAAGGAGAGACCTCTAATCCAACTAGGAGTACCTTAGAATATCTAAGATTGCACATCTGTTAATCTTAAGGCATAGCTTAGTATTAAGTGGTGGAATATTACTGTAGTTAGACCAACTAGGATTAAGAAAAGCTGAGACTTTCCTTTAGGGATATACCACTTTATTCATGTACCTAGGATTCTTTCCATAAGGTCGTTTAAACCTTCTAAGGTTAACGTTGGGAGTTGGGATATCCGTCTTAACCACAATCTTCAAAGCCTAAACTCTTAGTGACAAATCAATTAGGTTCATAGCTCAGTTGATTGAGGTTTAGTATTTATTCTAGGAAGTTAAACTCTTGTGATAGTTTTCCATCAGTATTCTATTCTTCATACCTATCCATTTTTATAGTTTGTATTGCTGTTAGTTAATCTTAATCATTCACCACTTGTCACTGGTAACTATTTAGGCACTTTTATCCCACGTTACTGAGCAAACATACAAAAAATGAACATGGGTTATATTTACCACTTACTCGTTAAAAGGAAGACAAGTAGGTGAACTACAGGAAGGAAACTCAGCTAAATATAAATAATAAAACCATTACTCTCTTTTGGTAACCGATTCTGAAATTTCTTGACCTAACGACACCGCATAAATAAAACTGTCTGTTTTGGTCATATCAGTTTTCATTCATTAAACACTTGCACCAAAACTTAGTGCATCATTTAACAAAAGGTAGTAACATTGACCCAAACATGTTTACATAAACTTGACCATTACAAAATATGACCAACCATTGACAACTTGGCGTCTACAAGCGGAAACCAAAGACATGATCCAAAATAAGACATGCATATCACCTACACTAGTCAATGCTCCTCTATTCCTTTATAGGTTCTTTACTCTCCCTATGCTTGCGAGTACCTAAATGCCATAGTAACATGCAACGTAAGTAATTGCTTAGTGAGAGTATAATAAGTAATAAGCAACATTATATCATATAATATGGCATGTAATATACATATAGTTTCATATCTTTATTTTCATTCCACCATGGCTATAACACCATTTTGAGTATACTCGCATCCTTATACTTTTACCCGTATAAGTGATTAGTTAAACCTTTCACTTGCATCTTTTACATCCTTTTCTCGTACAAGAGGTGACTGATCCATCACTTGCATCTTTTCAATCTTTTTCCCATACAAGTAATGAGTCAAACTTATTACTTGCATCATTAACCAACCTATATATTATACAACTAAATATAACCACATAATTGATTCCTTCTAGTATGTCACAAGCGACCTCTTGCACATATGCAATTCGGACACTTACAACCACATCATGCTTGCCTATATTACTACCTATACAACTCATCGTGTCTTCCTTGAAGGCTTTTGATAGCTTTCCTTGACCTTCTCTTGTATTAACAAATCAAAATCCTAACTTTTTAAAACTAGTAAGATAGGTGAAGAGGATGATGGTTTCTTGCTTCCTTTAAGCTCTAGACACCTTAATCACTCGAACAAAGTGAATCCTATAGATTGGAAGAACCTTAATTCTTGAGCGCTCTCTCTCTCTCTCTCTCTCTCTCTCTCTCTAATGTCACTCGTGTGTGTGTGTGTGTGTTTTTTTTTTTTTTAATCTCTTGAGAATATGACTAGCTTCCCTTTTCTCATCTTTTACTAACTTAACTTTCTTAATTTGACAACCTAAGGTCCTCCCGATCATAACTTATCTTAGGTAGTCTCAATCACATTAACTAGCTTTAACATTTCTTAACTTGGCAATCGTAGTCCTTTTTCAATTCACATTTAATTTATGCTTCTTTAATTTAAAATATAACATAAAAAGGTAAATACAATTACCTCAACTTTTGGGGCGTCATATATATATATATATATATATATATATATATATATATATATATATATATATATATATATATATATATATATATATATATATATATATATATATATATATATATATATATATAATTTATCCAAACAATTTGGATAAACATTTTAGTGCAAATGGTAAGTTCATGAATTGCAACGAAAAAGACTTGAGTTCCTGTCCTCTTGCCTCCTTTTTTTCTTTTTTTTTGCAATTTTTTTTCTCAGTTTACGCTGAATATTAGTTTCACAAAAGACGTTAAAATATTTTATTTCCCATGAGGAGATTTAAAGCAAACACTATAATGCATCATGGTCTGAGTAGTTAGCTTTGATAGAAATAATGAAGATAAATATTCACACAAAAAAAAAAGAACTTTTCTTTCGGAAATTTCGTGTTTTCAATAAATATCATGTTTTTAAAATTTTCACATGTACAATATTATGTAAGTACGTAATAAGTAGTAAACATACGTGGACATTTTGTACATAAATATTGTATGGTAGTGTGGTATTACAAACAGATATCAAACAACGTATATTCATATGTACATGCCGCAACGCGTGGTCCAAAGATCTCTTTCTAATTATATATAACTAGAAAAGTGGCTCACGCGATGTCGCGGTGCCTTTCGGGTTACATAATCATAGTTAACGTAGCGTTATGTATTTACGGAAATAAAAACGCTTTGGTACGGGTGTTTTTGGATACACATCGTTATTACCTACTGTACCTAATGTCATATGCATTTTTAGCGTCGAGAAGATTGTGTAAAAAATGGAAACATAACCATCGATATGATGTAGGTAGTTTGGGTTGTTTATTAAAAGTGTATGTATATGTATTGAAGATAGCCCGAGGTGTTTAACGTTTTTTGAGAAGTGTCTGTTTCGCGTATAGTTAGTCCCGTTGGGTTCGTCAGATTTTTTCAAGTTGAACGGTGGTCTCGGAAAATTTTAACTCGCACCGAGCGAAAAAGATAGGGCCCCTTATAAATTCGGATGGAATTAGTTTCTTTTATTTTAATAAAATTCTATATTTACACTTTCTACCCCTGAAAAAGTGTAAACTTAAGGGGTCGTTATGTAAATTGAGTCGAAGTTGAGGGACCGAATGTAGTGTGAACGCAAACTCAAAACGACGATCCAAAACAAATGAAACGACAAAAATCCTGGTGTACCTAATGGCATATGCATTTTTAACGTCAGAAAAATTGTGTAAAAAATGGAAACATAACCATCGATATGATGTAGGTAGTTTGGGTTGTTTATTATAAGTGTATGTATATGTATTGAAGATAGCCCGAGGTGTTTAGCGTTTTTTGAGAAGTGTCCGTTTAGCGTATAGTTAGTCCCGCTGGGTTTGTCAGATTTTTTCGAGTTGAACGATGGTCTCGAAAAAAATTTAACTCGCACCGAGCGAGAAGATAGGGCCCATTATAAATTCGGGTGGAATTAGTTTCTTTTATTTTAATTCGGGTGGAATTAGTTTCATTATAAATTCTATATTTACACTTTCTACACCTGAAAAAGTGTAAACCTGAGGGGCCGTTGTGTAAATTGAGTCGAAGTTGAGGGACCGAATGTAGTGTGAACGTAAACTCAAAACGACGATCCAAAACAACTGAAACGACAAAAATCCTGGTGACTTTTAATATATAGTATAAACAACTGAAACGACAAAAATTCTGGTGACTTTTAGTATATAGTATAATAATATAATATAATATAATATAACTTATAAAACCCACGTATCCATCATGTTAGCATCCATTATTAACTTAAAAACTTTTCTAATGACAGCATTAAAGACTTTCAATAAGAAATTAGACACGAATGTTTACTTGTAAATAACCACTTACTCCGGGTAAAAAACTACTCCCAACTGGTAAAATGTACAATTACATAAATTAATTCTTATTAATAGCCTTTAAAGCTGTCATAGAAAATTTCTTAAACGTACATTATAATAAGAAAAAATAGTTAAACTTGTACTCACAAATCAAAATATCACTAGCTTTTATATTATGTACGTGACATACACATTATTTAAGTCGTGAAGTAAAAAAAAACATAGATAGATCCGGTGGTTGCGTCATTGCATACGTTGTGTTACTTGTGTTTTTGTAATGATTAAGGATTAAGATATGGTCACACAGTGATAAAGACGACAAAACATGCATGTTATAAGTTCGTAGGTAGTCAGGTAGGTTGTTTATTACTCCCTCCACCATGTAATTAAAAAAAATGTCATAAAAATAATATAATTTCTATTTATCTTTCAGTTTTACCTTTTATATTTTCTTTCTCATTTAATATTATCCACATACATCAGACATAAAATAAAAGTTAATTTACTTATTTTTTTAAATTTAAGAAAGTGAACAATTAATTTAAGATATTATACTATATATCTAAAAGGTGTAGTCCAAATGAATAGTCAACTTTATAGGTTTTACAAACTTACCCCAAACTTTTTATTTTTTATAACTCAACCCCAACATAATTTAACCATCAAACTCCCCATTCATTATAAATCGCCCACCACCACCACCACCACCACCACCACCACCACTATCATTATCAAAATCAATCACATAGTTTTCTACTTTATTATTGTTTAACTTTTTCCTCTCATTACAAATTAACCACGTAACTGATTTTTTTAATAACTGTTTTTTTGTTTTATATATATATATATATATATATATATATATATATATATATATATATATATATATATATATATATATATATATATATATATATATATATATATATATATATATATATATATAAAATAAATAATTTTTCCTATTTTATTATATAGTTTGTACCAATCGTTGATGTACGTCTCACTTTATTGATTGAGCATTTTGGTCTTTTCTCTCGACAAGACGAAAACTAAAACAAAAAATGATGAATAATTACTTTCACGCTTATTACAAATCAATCACATAACTATTTTGGGTCCTTCCTCGACAAAACGAAAAATAAAACAAAAAAATGATAAATAGTTACTTTCTCAATAATTAACTATGTAAGGGCGAAGAACCGGAGCAAAGTCAGGTCGTCCAACTAGTATCAACTATTAGACAAAAATTATAAATAGTAACCAGGGGTATTTTCGACTTTTCACCTTTTTTATTTTTAATTTTAACTAAATTTTATTTTACCAACAAAGCCCCCCACACTTTTTTGAAAAATTCAAATCGACCCCCCAAACAAGGGGTAAAGTTTCACCATTTTCATAAAAAATCTTAAATAAACTCCACCCAAATATTCAACGGGTCATATCTTCTCGCTCGCAACGAGTTAAATTTTTCCGACACCATCGTTAAACTCGAAATAATTTTAGGAACACAATGTCACTAGCTATACGCAAAAAAGGACGTTTTTAAAAAACGCTAAATATTTGGATTACTTTTCATACACGTTGATTTTGCGTTAAGTTTTTAAAAGTCGACAATTCCATAGCGAGACGCGGAGATGCACATATATTGTTAATTTATAATAAGACAAAAGTTATGAATAGTAATCAGGGGCATTTTCGACTTTTCACCTTTTTTTTTAATTTTAACTAAATTTCATTTTACCAACAAAGCCCCCACACTTTTTAAAAAAATTTAAATCGACCCCCCAAACAGGGGGTAAAGTTTCAAATAACCATTTTCATAAAAAAATCTTAAATAACCTCCACCCAAATATTCAACGGGTCATATCTTCTCGCTCACAACGAGTTAAATTTTTCCGACACCATCGTTAAACTCGAAATAATTTTTACTAAACGCTAAATATTTGGGTTACTTTTCATACACGTTGATTTTGTGTTAAATTTTTAAAAGTCGACAATTTCATAGCGAAGATGCACATATATTGTTAATTTAAAATAACATTTAAATCTCTCACGGGTTATACCTTTTAGTTCGACTCGAGTTGCGCTTCAACGACATCATCGTTAGCCACAAAAATAATTTTACTAAACGCAATAAAATACATTGAAAATCGAACCCCTGGCGCGAAGCGGGGGTTCGATAACTAGTTACATAACTATTAGACAAAATCCATGAATAGTACTAAGGACATTTTCGTCCTTTCACTTCTTTTTCACCTTTATTTTATTTTCCAAAAAAACCCCACACTTTTTTCAAAAATTAAATCGTCCCTCCAAACAGGGGGGTAAAGTGTCAAATACCTATTTTCATAAAAAAAACTTAAATATACTCCACCCAAATATTCAACGCGTCATATCTTCTCGCTCGCAACGAGTTAAATTTTTTCGGCACCATCGTTAAACGCGAAATAATTTTAGGAACACATTGTCACTAACTATGCGCTAAACGGACGCTTTTTAAAAAAAGCTAAATATTTGAGGTACTTTTCATACACGTTGATTTTGCGTTAAATTTTTAAAAGTCGACAATTCCGTAGCGAAACGCGGAGATGCACATGTATTGTTAATTTAAAATAACATTTAAAACTTTCACGGATTATACCTTTTAGTTCGACTCGAGTTGCACTTCAACGACATCATCGTTAGCTACGAAATAATTTTACAAACTAAACGCAATAAAATAAATTGAAAAACGAACCTCCGGCGAGAAGCGAGGGTTTATGCTATTTTAAAATATTAGACAATAATATAGGAACGAGAGGGTATTATATTTATATTTATATTTATTTATCATAATAGTATATTCTCGAAGTCAAACTTAAACAATATGGTTGGTTAACATGCATTTCTACAGTAATAATTTCTTTTATTATTTATTTTTAAACAAACCTTGAACATATTAATTAGACTTAGGCTTTTAAACTTAATGAAATTGGTTAAAAATTGACTTTTAAACATGAACTTTTAATATATAATAAAGCTATTAATTTAAGTAGTAATATATTTTTTTTTGTGTTTAAATATAAGTAAATATAAAAAATGTTTTTTAGATATAAATTAATTTGTAGTTTAAATTTTTAATATTCATAACTATATATTCTTTTTGATATTTCTTACGATAATGTATTAGATGGTTTTAATGTGCAAAAATATTAAATTCTGTAAGTATAACTTAAACATGGTTGGTTAACATGCATTTCTAACTAAACAATTTCTTTCTTTATTTATGTTTTTAAAAAATCTTAAACATATTGATTAAACATGAACTTTTAAACTTAATAACATTCATTAAACATGAACTTTTAAACATGAGCTTTTTATTTATAACAAAGCTTTTAATTTAAGTAGTGATAATTTTGTTTTCACTTTTTGTGTTTAATTATAAAAATACTAACTTATAACCCGCGACTTCGCGGGATTTTACATGAAAATTTTTATATATTAGTTTTATATGGTTCAATTACTTGCAAGTTGTTGCATACTAAGAGTGTTAGATATATTAGTTTGTTAAACACATTCACATACATACTTTTGTCAATCGCTTGCAAGTTGTTGAAGTAACTTTCTCAACAATGATTACTTCTTTTTTTTACAAAAATCAAGAAATAAAATCATAAAATCATGTAACATGTAAGTTATGTTAATCTTTCTGCAAATGCCTGAAAATATAACCAAGTACAATACAACATTCTTTATTATCATAACAAAAAACTCCTCAGCATAATATAGCTGTGACGATCGCTCCAAATCCATATGGACGAACACGTCATTCATCGATTTCATTGCTAGGTATTTGACCTCTATATGATACGTTTTGTAAACATTTCATTCTTTTGAAAAGGCACACCATAAATGAATATTTAAATCAAAGGTTTTCGACATCTGATGATTTCTACATATAGACAATCAACGTAAATAATAGTTTACAATAGTACTTCCATTGACAATGCAGTCAAAATAAGATACATGGTGATGATTTGGTGAATGCAACGTTTCCTTGAAAAATATGCCATGTAAGACTCCATGCACATAGCTTGTCTAACATATAAGCAAACAGTGGAAGACTTCTAGGGAACCTGAGAATAAACATGCTAACAAGTATCAACACAAAGGTTGGTGAGTTCATAGTTTTAATGTTTTGCATAATCTGTACATAAAGGTGGATTACAAGATTTCAGTTGTTTCATCCAGAAACGTTTATCAAAATATTCTACAAGATTGAGCACACTGGTAACTAAGCTTTAATGTTATAATAAGTACCCCTGTTTTAACATACATGCAACCAACATGTACAATACACGCAAACTAACGTGTACTAAACTCAAATAGCATACGTCTGTTTTATAGTTCAGGCTAGGGTTTCTATACCTGGAACAGACGGGGATGTCAAGCCCTATGGATCCATATATAACTACTCGCGTCCACCAGTTCTTATAACCGGCAGTTACTAGTTACCAAAGCTAAGGGATTTTCAGTTCAAACTCGGTGTAGAATTTAATATGTACTTGTATCCATTGCGTTTAAAATAAAGTGCATGTATTCTCAGCCCAAAAATATAGATTGCAAAAGCAATTAAAAAGGGAGCATATGAAACTCACCTTAGCAGCACATAAAGTCATTCACCGAAATGTGACCGAAACTCGGAATACCAAATAACCGTAGATCTCAACCTAGAGAACATATGTTGGTCAATAAATGTCTATCAAGCTAGGTCACGTCATAGTGTATCACAATCCTAATGCTCGAGATCGACATACAAAAGTTATCAAAAGTCATTTCAAAAAGTCAATTTGACTCAATACTTTAGTTGAATGATCATGTCAATCGAAACATTTTAACATTTCACATAGTTTCTCAATTCTTGTAAAATTAAACTATAGTTTTTATAAGGCTTTAAAATATGATAAAACAATCAGTTTTGATAATTGCTCAACAAGACGAGACGTGCCTTATATAAAAATTCACTTACTCGATTAGTAAAATTTAAAAATTCAATTTATCAATCTTATAAACAAGTTATTTAAATATCAATTGCAGACTCAAAAGCAATTTTAATTTATTTTAATCATAATTCAGTTGACCATATCTTTAAATTCGTTTATCGAAATTACGCGATTTCTAAATGAAAAGTTATTGATTTTTTGCCAGCTTTCCAAAAACATGCATATCATAAACCTTTTATCAGTAATATATGTATTTAATTCGTGATTCATCATAAACTGTTTAATAACAAAATTTAGCATACAAGCATGCATAAACATATATACTCGAGCACTAGCCATGGATACACTATTAATATATAAAAGATAAGATATGAATGCTCACGTATCAATATTATGATTCAATATTGCAGGAAAGTACGTAGACGCAACAGAAATGATAAACACTAGGTTTGACTTGCAAATAATACCCGCGAACATTACCCATAACCTCCATAGTTATAATCCATAGTTTCCTTAGCTCTATCCCGCTTGAAAACCCATTTTGAAAGTGACACGCTCATGACTTCGTCGTAGTATTTTTATGTATAATACTAATAATATTAATACCAATACTACTAATAATATTAGGATTAATAATGATAATAATAATAATAATAATAATAATAATAATAATAATAATAATAATAATAATAATAATAATAATAATAATAATAATAATAATAATAATAATATAAATATATTAAAGAGACAGAGAGATTGAGAGATATATTGTTGAGTGAATTCGTCCGAAAAACTGATCGAGCTTTATAGTAGTTTTGTGACCCTGACTTCCATGCGATTGCATGGCTTTGTAGGGTGCTTCCCATGCGATCGCATGGGCTAGCTGTCCTGCACTCATCGTTTTAACTTCTAGTTTGTCGACATATTTTTATAATATAAATATAATATATTTAATTTATATAATTAATTATATATTATATTAAATTCACGTGCATAGTTGATTTGTAATTTTTGGTCCGTTGACTCGTACGTTGTCACTCGACTTATGTCCCGGTTCCGGTTTCTCGAATGCATTTTCGTACGCTTAGAAAACTAGTACTTTTCGTTACGCGACGTGTAACTTTATCAAAAATTAAACTTAATCATTGATAAACAATGTCACTCGAAGTGTAGCTTTAATCAATTAAGTGTTTTGGTTATTTGCTTCTATAAATCATCGTCTCGTAGTATATACATATACATATATACATTTTCATTTTGAAATAGTGTTTCATTGTAGCAAAGTTTTTTACTGTAGCAAATAGTGATTTTCGAAAATACTGTAGCTTTTCGGGTACTGTAGCAATTCGAAAATACTGTAGCAAATTAGTGTTTTACTGGTTCATCTTAAACGTTTTAGTTAACTTATCTAAATATCAATCGAATCAATAATCAAATGTTACTATCGTTTACTAAATAACTTGAAATCATATATATATATATATATATATATATATATATATATATATATATATATATATATATATATATATATATATATATATATATATATATATATATATATATATATATATTGTTCGTGAATCTTCGAGAATAGTCAAAGAATAATTGATTGCATGAATATAGTTGCAAAACTTTGAGATTCAACATTATAGACTTTGCTTATCGTCTCGAAAACATTAAATCATTTAAAGATAAAGTTTAAATTTGGTCAGAAATTTTCGGGTCATCACAGTACCTACCCGTTAAATAAATTTCGTCCCGAAATTTGAGTGAGGTCGTCATGGCTAACAATAAAAATGTTTTCATGACGAATATGAGTTGATAATTAGAGTTTTATCACCGTTGAATAATATGGATAAAACAATCCAATTACTCGAAGCGTATGAGATAAATTATCGTAAAAGAGTGAAATGAAGGAATAGAGATTCGTCTTAATTTTTGACGTAGTAACGATTGATTTTCAGAATTTAAGGAATAGAAAATCTTCATATTCTAAATAAGATTTGATTCTTCGGGAATTAAGGAGATTAAGATCTTCTTTAATTAAATGCGTAATCTGCCTCGATTGCTATGTCTGATATTTCACTATAAATTGACCTCTTCCGTTTCATTTATTTTCACCACTCCTATAAGTTTCTTCCTTATTTCATACTTCCTAATAGACTGTGAAAATGCTTAATCCAGTTCTGATTCTTGATATTTTCTTGGCTATCGTATCCTTCATTCTTCTTTTTCATCTGCCACCAGAGGAGGTTATTTTCTTCTACTATTACCTTGGGGTTATAGTGTTTTTCATTCTCCCGTGTCTTTATATTGCTATACGCATGATATACACGATTTGTAATTTCGGGGTTTTTATCGGGCTTTTTATTCTCCATTATATTTCGGAGCTTCATGCTTTTTTTTTCTCTTCCCGACCTTAAGTCAAGCGGATAATGGTCCAGAATTCGTAGTTATGCATTTCGGAGTGAACATAGTCAATGTTCTAAGAAAGAAATTGTAATGGCACGATCTTGATTTGTCAAATTACCAGAATATCCGAAAAAGACCGAATCATAAAGAAAAATATTTTCTTGATATATTTAGAGGTTAAATAGAATGAAAGAGTTATGCAACATGGTTCATGATGAGGGTATGATCCGTGAATCTTTATCACGTTCCATTAGAAACTCAGCATGACTTACTGTAATATAATCACGTTGATCAAGTGTCATTATATTATACTAACTCATGCTTCAATTCCCAACACTACTTCAAAAACATCCATTTTTTGAAATTTTCAGGATTTAGAAACTAAAATAGTTTCTTTTATGATGTAATACAGATAGCGCAAAGAGATAAATGGTTTCAGATAAGAATAGTTGTGTAAATATCTTCTGGAATATCGAAGATATTTATAATGAAAGATACGATGATATCTTAGAATTTCTAATATTGAAGGATGATGAAGAAGATTTGTTCGTAAAGGTTTAGAGTCAGGAGCAAGGTATTCGTTAATGACTTCAACAGACACTGAATTATTTGGATTCTTTGAAGGCATGTTTAGTCTGATTGCTATGTCCACAACCTCCTTCATGGTCTGCTCAATCCGTTTTCCAGTTCCAAACCTTCTCTTTTTCCGAGCTTTGCCAACACACTATTCTTTATCATCAAACTTTTGACTGTTAAGGTCGTTTACAGTTTTTGCTGCTTCATCAGCATTTTTCCAAAATTCGGAGAACTAGTTTCGCAGTTTGGGGTGTTTTTCAGAAACTTCACATTCGAAGTATATAAGTCTATAAGATAGAAATTATATGTATATATATAACTGTTGGCGTAGAATTGCTGCGAAATTTGAAATACTGATTGCTAATTCCCGGTAGTTGGTATGGCAATTACCGTTACAAGATGTGGATGAGTACATGATAGGGTTTCAATGAGTATAATGATATTTCGGAAGGTCAGGGATCAATGAAGTTGTTGGTATATTTACTGCTAATGTGGTGGAACATGAAAGGTTCCCCAGTAACAAGAAAGTATATGTCAAGGTTATAATAAGGCTAATCTGAAAAGTCGAAGTTGACTGGTTGGAAGTGTGGTAAAACTGAATACTTTGAACAGGGATTGCAAGATTATTTTCGGTAATAACAATGCTAAAGGATCTTTCACAGTTTTGAAGTCAAAGTATAGCTTTAAAAAATGTAGAGATCTAAGAATGATGTCACTTGTTAAATCTTGACTTGGATTCTGTTCTGTAATTGAATATGAATAAGAATGGTTGTTCAGATTTCTATGAACGAATGTATAGCGTTGTTAAAGTAGTGGGTATAGTCAATAATTTTTGAATCAAAATTGAAGAATGTGCAGTGTAACATATTAATTGTGAACTTATATATTTTCCGGGTATTACCTACCCGTTAAAAATTTCACAAGTAATATTTTGTACAGAAGAATTTTACTACAGTCTTTATGAAAATATATGTATGAATATTTTCTTCAGATGTAATACAGATTTAATGAGTTAATATCATATTAAGCTCATTTAATTTTCGGCTGGATTAGAAATGAATAATCTCTAAAACATTAAAGATTTCATAATCTTCGTGGAGTATTTTACTAATGTAATCAATACTTTGTTATTCAGTTTTATTGATATTTCCTCAGTGAATCATGTTGGTGCTTATGGAACTCTTGCTAACTTCGCAAGGTACGAATGATGTTTTCTGGAAAGTTTCAAGTACATCGAAAATGAAAGTGTTAAAATCAATCATGTATTTGAATAATACACTTGATTTATTATAAAATGGAATCTATTAAGTCGAAGCAGAGATTATAATTAACGATTGTTAAGTCATTAACGAAGGATGTATACCATATTAGTAACATGAACTAACCGAGTAGTACTTACCAGTTATGATTCACATGTAATAGCTTAGTACGAAAAGATTTATTTTGATTTCAAATTTCACATATATATATATAAAATATACATATAATTTCTTCAGGGAAAATGAGTTAATACTTCATAACTCGTTGATACAATATATGCGTTGTTGATTTGTGATGATGTTGGTGATTATGGAACTGGTGGAAATCGTGATGTTATAGGTGCTGCTAGTGCTGACGATGCTGATAGTACTGACGTACTGGTGATGCTGACGGTACTGTTGATGCTGCTTGTATAACAAGTCTAGCTTGTAAATCGTGCACTATTCCTGTCAGGGTTTCACTTTATTATTTCTATCAGCCCACTACTAATTTACAATATATAATCTCTAAAACTTTTAGAAACTACATATTCTCTGTAGAATATTTCTTCGATGAAGTTATGAATCAATACTTCATCATTTGTTGTTGTTGATATTCCTTGGTATCTATAGGGCGTATGACGTTGATGCTCGTCGGACAGATTATGAAGTTGAGGTTTGTGTTGCGGTTGTTGTTGGTGGTGGTAATGGTACTGTTGGTGTTGTTGTCGGTGGTACTGTTGATGCCGGTGATGATGTTGGTGCTTGTAACCTTTGCACCATATTCTCCAAAGCCACTACCCGAGCGCGAAGCTCGTTGACTTCTTCTATTACACCGGGATGATTGTTGGTTCAGACGAGCGGATGAATAAGATTCAAAATTTGAGATAGTATATTATCTTGACGAGATACTCTGGAAATGAGAGAGAAAATGGTGTCTCGAACAGGTTCGCCGGTAAGTTCTTCAGGTTCTTCGCCAAGAGGGGAATGTGGTGGATGGAAGGGATCACCTTCTTCTTGTCTCCAAAGATTAAGTAGGCTACGAACCCATCCCTAATTCATCCAGAATAGGTGATGGCTGATTGGTTGATCTATTCCGCTTATACTGTCTTCGGAATTCAGGTGAATATCCATATCGGAATAGCTGTAAGAGTTTAAGGAATTTGAACTAGATACGGGATCCATCTTGTATAATTAGGGAGATGATTTTTGATATGAATTAGATTATAGAATTTAGTTTGGTATTCTTCAATACATAATTTACATATGTATATATAATACCAAATTCCATAAATCACGGAGAAATTTTTGAAAGATGTCAGGAAAAGTTTATAGTGACAGATACGCTAAGATATGAATTTTTGTCTATACATTATTTATGCAATAAATGCAGGAAAACGTGTCTAGACTTAAGAATGATAAGCATGTAATTTCCGACAAGAAATGATAAGCAAAACTTTTAACATGCAGACACGGTCGAAGTCCAGACTTACTAATGCATCTTAACAACTATCAGTTAGACACACTCATGCAAGACCTGGTTCGCTAGGACCAACGCTCTAATACCAACTGTGACGATTGCTCCAAATCCATATGGACGAACACGTCATTCATCGATTTCATTGCGAGGTATTTGACCTCTATATGATAAGTTTTGTAAACATTGCATTCTTTTGAAAAGGCACACCATAAATGAATATTTAAATCAAAGATTTTCGACATCTGATGATTTCTACATATAGACAATCACCGTAAATAATAGTTTACAATAGTACTTCTATTGACAATACAGTCAAAATAAGATACATGGTGATGATTTGGTGAATGCAACATTTCCTTGAAAAATATGCCATATAAGACTCCATGCACATAGCTTGTCTAACATATAAGCAAACAGCGGAAGACTTCTAGGGAACCTGAGAATAAACATGCTAACAAGTGTCAACACAAAGGTTGGTGAGTTCATAGTTTTAATGTTTTGCATAATCTGTACATAAAGGTGGATTACAAGATTTCAGTTGTTTCATCCAGAAACGTTTATCAAAATATTCTACAAGATTGAGCACCCTGGTAACTAAGCTTTAACGTTATAATAAGTACCCCTATTTTAACATACATGCAACCAACATGTACAATACACGCAAACCAACGTGTACTAAACTCAAATAGCATACGTCTGTTTTATAGTTCAGGCTAGGATTTCTATACCTGGAATAGACGGGGATGTCAAGCCCTATGGTTCCATATATAACTACTTGCACCCACCAGTTCTTATAACCGGCAGTTACTAGTTACCAAAGCTAAGGGATTTTCGGTTCAAACTCGGTGTAGAATTTAATATGTACTTGTATCCATTGCGTTTAAAATAAAGTGCATGTATTCTCAGCCCAAAAATATAGATTGTAAAAGCAATTAAAAAGGGAGCATATGAAACTCACCTTAGCAGCACATAAAGTCATTCACCAAAATGTGACCGAAACTCGGAATACCAAATAACCGTAGATCTCAACCTAGAGAACATATGTTGGTCAATAAATGTCTATCAAGCTAGGTCAGGTCATAGTGTATCACAATCCTAATGTTCGAGATCGACATACAAAAGTTATCAAAAGTCATTTCAAAAAGTCAGTTTGACTCAATACTTTAGTTGAATGATCATGTCAATCGAAACATTTTAACATTTCACATAGTTTCCCAATTCTTGTAAAATTAAACTATAGTTTTTATAAGGCTTTAAAATATGATAAAACAATCAGTTTTGATAATTGCTCAACAAGATGAGACGTGCCTTATATGAAAATTCACTTACTCGATTAGTAATATTTGAAAATTCAATTTATCAATCTTATAAACAAGTTATTTAAATATCAATTGCAGATTCAAAAGCAATTTCAATTTATGTTAATCATAATTCAGTTGACCATATCTTTAAATTCGTTCATCGAAATTACGCGATTTCTAAATGAAAAGTTATTGATTTTTCGCCAGCTTTACAAAAACATGCATATCATAAACCTTTTATCACTAATATATGTATTTAATTCGTGATTCATCATAAACTGTTTAATGACAAAATTTAGCATACAAGCATGCATAAACATATATACTCGAGCACTAGCAATGGATACACTATTAATATATATAAGATAAGATATGAATGCTCACGTATCAATATTGTAATTCAATATTGCAGGAAAGTACGTAGACGCAACAGAGATGATAAACACTAGGTTTGACTTGCAAATAATACCCGCGAACATTACCCATAACCTCCATAATTATAATCCATAATTTCCTTAGCTCTATCCCGCTTGAAAACCGATTTTGAAAGTGACACGCTCATGACTTCGTCATAGTATTTTATGTATAATACTAATAATATTAATACCAATACTACTAATAATATTAGGATTAATAATAATGATAATAATAATAATAATAATAATAATAATAATAATAATAATAATAATAATAATAATATAAATATATTAAAGAGACAGAGAGATTGAGAGATAGATTGTTGAGTGAATTCGTCTGAAAAACTGATCGAGCTTTATAGAAGTTTTGTGACCCTGACTGCCATGCGATCGCATGGCTTTGTAGGGTGCTTCCCATGCGATCGCATGGGCTAGCTGTCCTGCACTCATCGTTTTAACTTCTAGTTTGTCGACATATTTTTATAATATAAATATAATATATTTAATTTATATAATTAATTATATATTATATTAAATTCACGTGCATAGTTGATTTGTAATTTTTGGTCCGTTGACTCGTACGTTGTCACTCGACTTATGTCCCGGTTTCTCGAATGCATTTTTGTACGCTTAGAAAACTAGTACTTTTCGTTACGCGACGTGTACCTTTATCAAAAATTAAACTTAATCATTGATAAACTATGTCACTCGAAGTGTAGCTTTAATCAATTAAGTGTTTTGGTTATTTGCTTCTATAAATCATCGTCTCGTAGTATATACATATACATATATACATTTTCATTTTGAAATAGTGTTTCACTGTAGCAAAGTTTTTTTACTGTAGCAAATAGTGATTTTCGAAAACACTGTAGCTTTTCGGGTACTGTAGCAATTCGAAAATACTGTAGCAAATTAGTGTTTTACTGGTTCATCTTAAACGTTTTAGTTAACTTATCTAAATATCAATTTTATCAATAATCGAATGTTACTATCGTTTACTAAATAACTTGAAATCATATGTATATATATATATATATATATATATATATATATATATATATATATATATATATATATATATATATATATATATATATATATATATATATATATATGCACATTAAGTTATATATATATTGTTCGTGAATCTTCGAGAACAGTCAAAGAATAATTGATTACATGAATATAGTTCCAAAACTTTGAGACTCAACATTACAGACTTTGCTTATCGTGTCGAAAACATTAAATCATTTAAAGATAAAGTTTAAATATGGTCAGAAATTTCCGAGTCGTCACAATAACTATAGAAATATTATATCAGATAGTAAAAATTAAGACTACTATCGAAACTATAATTATAATAATACTTTAATAAATATTTGATAAATATAATAACACATGAGCAATCAATTAAAAAGATGGTCCTTATAAGTCATGTTATCAGTATGTATAATCATAATAACTTGGCTCCCAAATGGTAATTAGCACAAATCATCTCCCTGTACCATACATGTTAGGTTAGTAGACATTTAAATTAGCATAGATTAGCATGATGACTTGCATCAGATTTGTATCCAATGAACTATTAGTCTCAAGTCTCAGAATCTGTATATAATTCATAGCAATCGATATAAAACATGACTCGACTTGTTTAAAGTTTCATCTATCAAGTGTTTAAATCTATTAGGAGAAAACGTATGTTTGAAATTCATATGTTTGATCCCCTTTCATTTCAGATCGTACAACAATTGAACTTGCAATTGATTATATTAAAAATTAAATTTACAGTCGATATAGGTAAAGATAAAACTTACGACTGAAGTAGAACTTCTCTTGTAATGGCCTATTGAAATTGAGAACACACATATCAAAACAAACCTGTAAAATTAAAACCAAGAACATAAGATTGAGTTAAGAAAATCCTAATGAACAACAAAATAAAAAAATAAAATCAAAACTACTGAGACTGATGGTTCTTTAAGTTGTTCAACTTCATATATATACTTTGACAACCCAACCCCATCACAAACCTATTGTTTCCACTCAGCCTTTTGTAAGTTCAGACCATCATCATCTGCCCACTTGCACAACTAATTATTTTTCAGCAAGTCCCACCACATTTTTTAGTTCATAAGATTGTATCATTACCTTCCTATAACATCACTTCCACACATTTGATTACTCCTTTTAAGAAAATGACATGTAAAATTAATATGAAACATGATCGCAAGATATCAGTTGTCAATCTTAACATTGTAATTAAACTATACATAGACATGCATTAATGGACTTGAATAACAACTAAATCAGTTTACTAAAGACAGTGTGGTAGAATCCAAAGGAATTACCTTCTTATAACATAACAGCAATGTTGTTCTGAGCGTATTTATCTGAGTTGCACCATTTGTATTTGAAGGCGAAGAGGGCGACATAGCTACATGAGTTGTCGGCAACTATGAACATGTTGAGCCTAAAGGAGCTGTTGAAGGAAGAATGGTATTTTGTGAACTACTGAACCAAAAGAAATAAAAAAAACACATAAATTTGCTCAAAAGCAAACACTTACGTAGACAAACCCATCTGCAATTAAGACTGCACTTCTGACTATAAATCGAACAATTTTACAGCATTAAAATTTTCCACAATAACAGAACATCAAGTAAATCTGCATCATTAGATAAAATATGAAAGAAAATGAATAATAAGGTAATTGGATGAGAACATTAGGGATATGGTTATTGTATGGTTTTCATCTCTTTATGCATATGCATATACATAATAAAAAGAGTTATATTATAATCAACAGCCCAAATCCCTAATATCCTAAACAAATACCTTAATACATACCCTGCTGAGAACTTGGAAGACAAACGCATATCAAAATATCGGATTCTAAAGACACTTTGTGGATTACTCTTCTTCGTATTTCCTCCGAAATAAAATTCTCGATATCATTTCTCAAAACCCTGTATCTGTAGTGACCAGAACTTTTCCATGTTTATATATATTAAATGAAATTGGTATATTTACATGATTAAATGTTTTCAACATGTTAAGCAATCAAACTTACTAAGACTTGATTATTTGAAATGTGCTTCATATAGACAACTGACCACCCAAGGTGACCGGCGATTCACGAATGTTAAAAATTTGTAAAAACTACATGATGATATATATATGGATATATTTATGGTTAACATGAGATTATGATAAGTAAGTATCTCACTAAGTATATTAACAATGAGTGATATACATAAAAATGAGTTTATTGAATTAAGAAACTCGAAACGATATATATAACGATTATCGTTATAACAACGTCTTACTAAATACATATGAATCATATTAAGATATTGATACACTATGTTTAACATGATAAAATGATAATTAAGTATATCATTAAGTGTGTTAACAATGAACTACATATGTAAAACAAGACTACTAATTTAAGAATTTTGAAACGAGGCATATATGTAACGATTATCGTTGTAACAACATTTAACTGTATATATATCATACTAAGATATATTAATATATCATAATATCATGATAATGTAATAATTTAACATCTCTTTAGATATAATAAACAATGGGTTAACAACATTTAACAAGATCGTTAACCTAAAGGTTTCAAAACAACATTTACATATAACGACTAACGATGACTTAACGACTCAGTTAAAATGTATATACATGTAGTGTTTTAATATGTATTCATACACTTTTGAAAGACTTCAAGACACTTATCAAAATACTTCTACTAAACAAAAATGCCTACAATTACATCCTCGTTCAGTTTCATCAACAATTCTACTCGTATACACCCATATACGTACTCGTACAATACACAACTTTTAGATGTATGTACTATTGGTATATACACTCCAATGATCAGCTCTTAGTAGCCCATGTGAGTTACCTAACATATGTGGGAACCATCATTTGGCAACTAGCATGAAATATCTCATAAAATTACAAAAATATTAGTAATCATTCATGACTTATTTACATGTAAACAAAATTACACATCCTTTATATCTAATCCATATACCGACGATCAAAAACACCTACAAACACTTTCATTCTTCAATTTTCTTCATCTAAGTGATCTCTCTCAAGTTCTATCTTCAAGTTCTAAGTGTTCTTCATAAATTCTACAAGTTCTAGTTTCATAAAATCAAGAATACTTCCAAGTTTACTAGCTCACTTCCAATCTTGTAAAGTGATCATCCAACCTCAAGAAATCCTTTTTGTTACAGTAAGATATCATTCTAAATCAAGGTAATACTTATATACAAACTTTGATTCAATTTCTATAACTATAACTATCTTAATTCGAGTGATAATCTTACTTGAACTTGTTTTCGTGTCATGATTCTGCTACAAGAACTTTCAAGCCATCAAAGATCCTTTGAAGCTAGATCATTTCTTGTAACTTCCAGTAGGTTTACCTACTGAACTTGAGGTAGTAATGATGTTCATAACATTATTCAATTCATATATATAAAACTACCTTATTCGAAGGTTTAAACTTGAAATCACTAGAACATAGTTTAGTTAATTCTAAACTTGTTCGCAAACAAAAGTTAATCCTTCTAACTTGACTTTTAAAATCAACTAAACACATGTTATATATTTATATGATATGCTAACTTAATGATTTAAAATCGGGAAACACGAAAAATACCGTAAAATCGGATATACGCCGTCGTAGTAACACCGCGGGCTGTTTTGGGTTAGTTAATTAAAAACTACGATAAACTTTGATTTAAGAGTTGTTCTTCTGGAAAAATAATTTTTCTTATGAACATGAAACTATATCCAAAAATAATGGTTAAACTCAAAGTAGAAGTATGTTTTTCAAAATGGTCATCTAGACGTCGTTCTTTCGACTGAAATGACTACCTTTACAAAAATGACTTGTAACCTGTATTTCCGACAATAAACTTATACTTTTTTGTTTAGATTCATAAACTTAAGTTCAATATGAAACCATAGCAACTTGAAACACTCAAAACGGATTTAAAACGAAGAAGTTATGGGTAAAACAAGATTGGATAATTTTTCTTGTTGTAGCTACGTGAAAATTGGTAACAAATCTATATTAATCATATCCTAGCTAACTTATATTATATTACATGTATTCTAATATATTATGAAATCTTGAGATACCTTAGACACGTATGCAAATGTTTTGACATATCATATCGATCCATGTATATATATTATTTGGAACAACCATAAACGCTCTATATACAGTAATGTTGGAGTTAGCTATACGGGGTTGAGGTCGATTCCAAAAATATATATACTTTGAGTTGTGATCTAGCCTGAGACGTGTATACAATGGGTCATGGATTGATCCAAGATAATATATATATCGATTTATTTCTGTACATCTAACTATGGACAACTAGTTGTAGGTTACTAACGAGGACAGCTGACTTAATAAACTTAAAACATTAAAACGTATTAAAAATATTATAAATATATTTTGAACATACTTTGATATATATATATATATATATATATATATATATATATATATATATATATATATATATATATATATATATATATATGTACATATTTGTTATAGGTTCGTGAATCGACCAGTGGCCAAGTCTTACTTCCCGACGAAGTAAAAATCTGTGAAAGTGAGTTATAGTCCCACTTTTAAAATCTATTTTTTTTTTTGGGATGAGAATACATGCAGTTTTATAAAGTTTTACAAAATAGACACAAGTAATCGAAAATACTTTCTATGTTGGATTATCGAACCGAATATGCCCCTTTTTAGCTTGGTAGCCTAAGAATTAGGGAAATGGCCCCTAATTGACGCGAATCCTAAAGATAGATCTATTTGGCCCAACAAGCCTCATCCGAGTTACGGATGCTTTAGTACTTCGATTTATCATATCCGATGAGAGTTCCGAAATGATGGGGATATTCTATATGCATCTTGTTAAGGTCGGTTACCAGGTGTTAAACATATAAATGATTTTTATCTCTATGCAGTTTGCAAAATGCCTGATATGAGATGTGTTATAAAAATGAAATCTTGTGGGCTATTATTATGATTTGATAATATGTAGGTTAAACCTATAACTCACCAACAATTTTGTTGACGTTTTAAGCATGTTTATTCTCGGGTGATTATTAAGAGTTTCTGCTGTTGCATACTAAATTAAGGACAAGATTTGGAGTCCATGCTTGTATAATATTGTTTAAAAACTGCATTTGAAGACTTATGTTGATGTGTAATATTATTGTAAACCATTATGTAATGGTCGTGTGAAAAAGGCTATATTTTAGATTATCATTATTTGATAATTGTCGTAATATTTTAAAGGTTATGGTTTGTTCTAAAATCGAATGCAGTCTTTGAAAAACGTCTCATATAGAGGTCAAAACCTCGCAACGAAATCAATTAATATGGAACGTTTATAATCAATATGAACGGTACATTTCAGTTGGTATCAGAGCGTTGGTCTTAGAGAACCATAAATTTGCATTAGTGTGTCTTATCGAGTTTGTTAGGATACATTAGTGAGTCTGGACTTCGACCGTGTTTTCTTTAAAAACGATTGCTTAACACTTTTGTTGGAAACTATATATTATTAACATGTAAATATTATGTGATATATTAACCTCATAATGTGTTTGATATTGTGTGATAGATGTCTACCACTAGTATAAATCCCATCGATTCACCTAATAATAATGAAGAGTCGAATATATTTTGGGAAGATTCACAAATTCCCGAAGAGGAACCGGAAGAAGAGGAACCGGAAGAGGGGGAACCGGAAGAGGAGGAACCGGAAGAAGAAGAGGTTCTGGAGGAAGAAATATTGATACCTATAGTAAATCGATTAAATAAAAGAAAATCCTCAACCAATGGACCAAAGTTAATAATGGTCAATGGTGTTTCCGCCGAGGAAGCAAAATATTGGGAAGATTATCAATTTTTCGATGAATCGGATCCCGATGAGAATTCCGATGATGTTATAGAAATTACCTCGACCCAATTTAATAAAGCGAAAGAAAATAATAAGGGAAAAGGTATAAAAATAGAGAAATCCGATTCCAACCCCGATGAACTTTATATGTATCGGCCACATCCGTATTTCTTAAAATGTAACAATGACTCGGGAACCTCTAAACCACCAGGTTTTTCTAAACCATTGTGGAAAACGACTGCTCGTATTAGAGGAACACCATATATTCCTAGAAAATTAGGAAAACGAACCAAGTCCGAAGAAGAAGAAGAAACCAGTGATTCAGATTAGAGGGTTGTAATCATGGACCAGTTGGACTGAAACGATGGACCGAAAAGGTCGAATCTGTGTTTGCTATAAGCAAATGTGCTGAGGAAGATAAGGTAAAGTACGCCACGCATACCTTCACAGGTACTGCGTTAACATGGTGGAATACCTATCTCGAACAAGTGGGACAAGATGCTACTTACGCACTACCATGGTCAGCATTCAAACACTTGATGAACGAGCAGTACCGTCCCAGAAATGAAGTCAATAAGCTCAAGACAGAGCTTAGAGAATTACGAACGAAGGGATTCGATATCACCACATACGAACGACGATTCACCGAGTTGTGTTTATTGTACCCAAGAGTGTTCGAAGATGAAGAAGAGCAGATCGATGCATTTGTAAAGGGGTTACCAGGGAGAATTCAGGAGGATGTGAGTTCAAGCGCGCCCATTTCAATGCAAAAGGCAAGCCGAATGACTCACAAACTTATAAACCAGATCGAGGAAAGGATTAAAGAGCAGGCGGCCGAGGAGGCCAAAATGAAACAATTCAAGAGAAAGTGGGAAGAACCCAGTGACAAGAGTCATAATTTCAACAATCAACACTACAATCACAACCACAATCGTACCATTTTTCGTAACAACAAATGCAACAAAAATCATTCCAACAAAAACAACTACAACAATCATCCCAACAATAATACCAACCGCAACAACAAAAATCCCAACAACAATCTCAATAACAACACTGGTAATCAAAATCAGAAAATTCCGTGTCTGAGGTGTGAAGGGTACCATCCAACTACTTTTTGTCCAGCAACATGTACTAAATGTAATAGAAAGGGTCATGATACAACGAAGTGTGAAATTTATGGATCATCGGGTAAAGGAACAAGTAATGCCCACATTATTTGTTTTGGATGCAGGAAGAAGGGCCAGTACAAAACTGCGTGTCCAAATCAGGGAAATAATAATGGGCAAAGCCGTGGGAGAGTTTTTAACATTAATGCGGAAGAAGCGCAGGAAGACCCGGAGATTGTTACGGGTACGTTTCTTATCGATGAAAAACCTGCTTATGTTTTATTTAATTCGGGTGTGGATAGAAGTTATATGAGTAGAGATTTTTGTGCTAAATTAAGTGGTCCATTGACGCCTATGAATAATAAATTTTTACTCAAATTAGCAAACGGTAAATTAATTTCGGCAGATAAAATATGTCGGAATCGAGAAATTAAACTGGTTAGCGAAACGTTTAAGATCGATTTGATACCAGTAGAGTTAGGGAGTTTTGATGTGATAATCGGCATGGACTGGTTGAAAAAGGAGAGAGCGGAAATCGTATGTTACAAAAATGAAATTCGCATTGTACGAGAAAAAGGAAAACCTATAATGGTGTACGGAGAAAAGAGCAACGCGAAGCTAAATCTTATTAGTAATTTGAAGGCGCAAAAACTAATAAGAAAAGGTTGCTATGCCGTTCTAGCACACATCGAAGAAGTCAAACCCGAAGAAAAGAACACAAATGATGTTCCCGTCGCAAAAGAATTTCCCGATGTATTTCTGAAAGAATTACCGGGACTACCTCCACATCGATCTGTTGAATTTCAAATAGATCTCGTACCAGGAGCTGCACCAATAGCTCATGCTCCATACAGACTCGCACCCAGTGAAATGAAAGAACTCCAAAGCCAACTAAAAGAACTTTTAGAGCGTGGTTTCATACACCAAGTACATCACCATGGGGAGCTCCTGTTTTATTTGTTAAAAAGAAGGATGGTACATTCAAGTTGTGTATCGACTACCGAGAGTTGAACAAACTTACCATCAAGAATCGTTATCCACTACCAAGAATCGATGACTTATTTGATCAACTACAAGGCTCGTCGGTTTATTCGAAGATTGATTTACGTTTTGGGTATCATCAAATGCTAGTGAAGGTGGATGATATTCCAAAGACTGCTTTCAGGACGCGTTACGGTCATTACTAGTTTATGGTTATGCCGTTTGGGTTGACTAACGCACCAGCTGTATTCATGGACCTCATGAACCGAGTGTGTGGACCATACCTTGACAAGTTTGTCATTGTTTTTATCGATGACATACTTATTTACTCAAAGAATGATCAAGAGCACGAAGAACATTTGAGAAAAGTTCTAGAGTTGTTGAGGAAAGAAAAACTGTACGCTAAGTTTTCAAAGTGTGCATTTTGGTTGGAAGAAGTTCAATTCCTCGGTCACATAGTGAACAAAGAAGGTATTCAAGTGGATCCGGCAAAGATTGAAACCGTTGAAAAGTGGGAAACCCCAAAAACTCCGAAGCATATACGCCAATTTTTAGGACTGGCTGGTTACTACAGAAGTTTCATCCAAGATTTTTCCAAAATAGCAAAACCCTTGACTGCATTAACGCATAAAGGGAAGAAATTTGAATGGAAGGATGTGCAGGAGAAAGCGTTTCAATTGTTGAAGAAAAAGTTAACTACGACACCTATATTGTCATTGCCTGAAGGGAATGATGATTTTGTGATATATTGTGATGCCTCAAAGCAAGGCCTCGGTTGTGTATTAATGCAATGAACGAAGGTAATTGCTTATACGTCCAGACAATTGAAGATTCACGAGCAAAATTATACGACTCACGATTTGGAATTGGGCGCTGTTGTTTTTGCATTAAAGACTTGGAGGCACTACTTATATGGGGTCAAAAGTATCATATATACCGACCACAAAAGTCTCCAACATATATTTAATCAGAAACAACTGAACACGAGGCAGCGTAGGTGGATTGAGTTATTGAATGATTACGATTTCGAGATTCGTTACCACCCGAGGAAGGCAAATGTGGTAGCCGACGCTTTGAGTAGAAAGGACAGAGAACCAATGCGGGTAAAAGCTATGAATATAATTATTCGTACTAACCTTACTACTCAAATAAAGGAGGCGCAACAGGAAGTTGTAAAAGAAGGAAAGTTGAAGAATGAAATACCCAAAGGATCGGAGAAATATCTTAATATTCGGGAAGACGAAACCCGGTATAGGGCTGAAAGAATTTGGGTACCAAAGTTTGGAGATGTAAGAGAAAAGGTACTTAAGGAAGCACATAAAACCAGATATTCAATACATCCCGGAGCGGGGAAGATGTACAAAGATCTCAAGAAACACTTTTGGTGGCTGGGTATGAAAGCCGATATTGCTAGATACGTAGGAGAATGTTTGACGTGTTCTAAGGTCAAAGCTGAACATCAGAAACCATCAGGTCTACTTCAACAATCTGAAATCCCAGAATGGAAATGGGAAAATATTACCATGGATTTCATTACTAAATTGTCAAGGACTGCAAGTGGTTATGATACTATTTGGGTAATAGTCGATCGTCTCACCAAGTCAGCACACTTTCTGCCAATGAGAGAAGATGATAAAATGGAGAAGTTGGCGAGATTATACTTGAAGGAAGTTGTCTCTAGACATGGAATACCAATCTCTATTATCTCTGATAGAGATGGCAGATTTGTTTCAAGGTTTTGGCAGACATTACAACAAGCATTGGGAACTCGTCTAGACATGAGTATTGCCTATCATCCACAAACTGATGGGCAGAGCGAAAGGACGATACAGACTCTTGAAGACATGCTACGAGCATGTGTTATTGATTTTGGAAACGGTTGGGATCGACATCTACCATTAGCAGAATTTTCCTACAACAACAGTTACCACTCGGGTATCAAAATGGCACCGTTCGAAGTACTTTATGGTAGAAAGTGTAGATCTCCAATTTTTTGGAATGAATTGGGGGATAGACAGATTACGGGTCCGGAGATAATCCAAGAAACTACAGAGAAAATCATTCAAATTCAACAACAGTTGAAAACTGCTCAGAGTCGACAAAAGAGCTACGCGGACCTTAAAAGGAAAGATATAGAATTTGAAATTGGGGAGATGGTCATGCTTAAGGTTTCGCCTTGGAAAGGCGTTGTTCGATTTGGTAAACGGGGGAAACTAAATCCAAGATACATTGGACCATTCAAGATTTTAGATCGTGTCGGACCAGTAGCCTACCGACTTGAATTACCTCAACAACTCGCCAATGTACATAATACCTTTCATGTCTCAAATCTGAAGAAGTGCTTAGCCAAAGAAGATCTTACTATTCCTTTAGACGAAATTAAAATCAATGAAAAACTACAATTCATTGAAGAACCCGTTGAGATAATGGATCGTGAGGTTAAAAGGCTCAAGCAAAATAAGATACCGATTGTCAAGGTTCGATGGAATGCTCGTAGGGGACCCGAGTTCACCTGGGAGCGTGAAGATCAAATGAAGCTAAAATACCCGTACCTATTTCCAGAATATTCGTCAACACCTTCAACAACTTAAAATTTCGGGACGAAATTTATTTAACGGGTAGGTATTGTAGTGACCCGAACTTTTCCATGTTTATATATATTAAATGAAATTGGTATATTTACATAATTAAATGTTTTTAACATGTTAAGCAATCAAACTTACTAAGACTTGATTATTTGAAATGTGCTTCATATAGACAACTGACCACCCAAGTTGACCGGCGATTCACGAATGTTAAAAATTTGTAAAAACTACACGATGATATATATATGGATATATATATATGGTTAACATGAGATTATGATAAGTAAGTATCTCACTAAGTATATTAACAATGAGTGATATACATAAAAATGAGTTTATTGAATTAAGAAACTCGATACGATATATATAACGATTATCGTTATAACAACGTCTTACTAAATACATATGAATCATATTAAGATATTGATACACTATGTTTAACATGATAAAATGATAATTAAGTATATCATTAAGTGTGTTAACAATGAACTACATATGTAAAACAAGACTACTAACTTAAGAATTTCGAAACGAGGCATATATGTAACGATTATCGTTGTAACAACATTTCACTGTATATATATATCATACTAAGATATATTAATATATCATAATATCATGATAATGTAATAATTTAACATCTCTTTAGATATAATAAACAATGGGTTAACAACATTTAAGAAGATCGTTAACCTAAAGGTTTCAAAACAACATTTACATGTAACGACTAACGATGACTTAACAACTCAGTTAAAATGTATATACATGTAGTATTTTAATATGTATTCATACACTTTTGAAAGACTTCAAGACACTTATCAAAATACTTCTACTTAACAAAAATGCTTACAATTACATCCTCGTTCAGTTTCATTAACAATTCTACTCGTATGCACCCATATTCGTACTCGTACAATACACAACTTTTAGATGTATGTACTATTGGTATATACACTCCAATGATCAGCTCTTAGCAGCCCATGTGAGTCACCTAACACATGTGGGAACCATCATTTGGCAACTAGCATGAAATATCTCATAAAATTACAAAAATATTAGTAATCATTCATGACTTATTTACATGTAAACAAAATTACACATCCTTTATATCTAATCCATATACCAACGATCAAAAACACCTACAAACACTTTCATTCTTCAATTTTCTTCATCTAAGTGATCTCTCTCAAGTTCTATCTTCAAGTTCTAAGTGTTCTTCATAAATTCTACAAGTTCTAGTTTCATAAAATCAAGAATACATCCAAGTTTACTAGCTCACTTCCAATCTTGTAAAGTGATCATCCAACCTCAAAAAATCCTTGTTGTTTACAGTAAGATATCATTCTAAATCAAGTTAATACTCATATACAAACTTTGTCCATACGGTGTATATGAACTCTCTTGTACGTATTTTACTATATATATAAATATCTGCTATTAAAAAAAAGAGTCACAACCAAATCGATAGCTAATATTATCATTGATGATGTAGATAATAATAATTACAGAGTAATTACAGTACATTAATACATTATTCTATAAAAGAGACGGGCAACCATATATGAAATATTAATTTGATGAATATGGTGTTAGTTGAATGTTAGTTAAGTATGAAGCTTAACCAAAGAATTTGTTTTGATGATGACACACACATATGCATAAGTGATGATCGACATCTTAACATAAAACACGCAAGTTCACTAATCCATACTTGATCTTGCAAATGACCAAGTCAAACAAAACTTAAAGAATGAAAATAAAGATCATTAAAATACATGGTCAAAGTACGTTCGATCGTACACTTAGCCGTAGAAGTCCAGACTGAATCTGCAATGCAGTTTTGTGAAAACAAGTTGCACGGCTGCCACCACGGTTAACCGTAGTGCGACCGCAGAATCCTATGTTACCATTTTTGACCAAATTTAGTTTGACCACTTCCCGACATCTATAATTCATGAAACCTTTTTCAATACGCTTAGAATAGATGTCATCTCCATACTCAATTGAGTTTTGGTCATAAAAACACTAATCTTGGTTAATTACGCTTAATTACATCTTAATAACAAATTAACCAAGATTAGGCATAACACATAAGTGTTAATCAACAACGTGTGATCATAAAACTTATCTAGATATCGTTAGGATGATCACCAAGTACCAACACACTTAAGCTAATGTCACTAGAACATTAATTACAATTAAAGATGACTTATTGACAAATTAAGGCTAAATGATGTAATACCCTGATTTTTTTTATTAAAAAAAAACACAGCGGAAGTACATATTATTACTAAATATCCCTGGTTAACATTTACAAACCATAGTTATTAAATCATTTTAGTTAGCGTTATTACAACATTTCAAAACACCGGTGTTACATTTAAACATTACAAAACCAGAAAACATCATAGTCAGCTCATAGTCAAACATGTCTTCTAATCCGTCCGCAACACCCATCCTAATCAGCAGTACCTAAACCTGCAAGGGGGAGGAAATGTGGGGGAATTAGCACAACTGCTAAGTGAATGGATACTATCTAACAGACCAAGCATAAGCAACTGAACATGCAAGGGTCACATATGTGTTAATGTCCTAAACTAGCATACAACAACAACTGACAATATGAGGACCGGTGGCTTGTACGAGCACACGACTTATATGATCAGACTACAGTCTACCGATAGTCCGATTTACTGACTCCACTGCATAACCGTCCAGACGCAACACATGCGTCCTTCTATGCTATACTGAACAATCAGTAACATCATGACCCGACCAGGCTACCACGGTCGATCTCACACCAACCCTACCTTGCCGCCTCGGTTGGTGTCCAACTGACAGTGCGCACATAAGATCACAGATAATCAGTCATGCAATCGTCCTAGCTAGCATGGCAACATCTAACTACACATGGTATTCATACAGGGCATAAACATAATAATAAAGAGTCTGAACAAGTAGCGTGTCAACTACTTAATACTCTATCCGGAGATAGACCCACTCACCGAATACCAACAACTAGCTCAGATTATCTATCACTGAGCGGCTTCCTTATCCTTATCACCTGAACATAAGGCAAATCAAGTTATTTTCTGTCAGTTAACACAAAACAACACAGTACAGAAATCAGTCGCAAAAAGTGTCACTGAATGTCCACCTAACACTTATGCATTTTTAGAATTTACATCCTGATAATCATAAGTCACGCGGACAGCATAACGGCTAGAAAATAGCTAAATTAGACAATAACTATTGATCTGATCTGCATCTGTACGGTTGCACATGCATCCGTACGATTGCAAGTCCATCCGTACGGTTGCAAGTCCATCCGTACGGTTGCATCATGCATCCGTACGGTTGCACACATACTGCCCGGTTGCATCAATACCATGCATCCGTACGGTTGCACATGCACCCGTACAGTTGCACCATGTACCCGTGCGGTTACAAGATGCAACCGTACGGTTGTATTCATCGAGCAGCAGCAGCAGAAATGACGGGTTTTCAAACCAAAATTGCTCAATCTCGTTTCCAGACATATTTTTTTGACCCAAAATCCACACACAACATGTTAGGAAAACATTTAAGGACTCAAACCCTCTACTTTTAAGCATCAATAACATCAATTTGGCTAAATTTGACTCAAAATCCACTTTTGACAAAACCTAACTTAAAATCACATAAATCTAGCAGTTTAGAACTGAAAATCACAAGTTGTTACCTTGAAATGATCATGAAATCAGTAGTAACAATCTTAACAACACAATTTTAATCCAAAAACAAGATTGAGATATTAGGGTTTCAAGTAGGAGAGAAAGTAGGTACGGAGTGTTTGAGAAATTTCCAGAAAATGGAAGAAGTGAGCTGGTCACAAGCTTATATATGTGGGTTAAATAACATACCCCATCACACACGGGTATTACCAGTTATCTGATATCTTTCGTACTTAATTTGACTGCCCTAACGGAGTCCAAATTAAATAAACGAACATGTTCTGTGACCCTTGTCACAAACTGGTCTTAACCACATAATAAAATAATATAAACTATTCAACTAAAAGAAAAGCATAATTACCCACACAATTATGCCTAAGGGCAAAAAATCATCTTACATCTAGTCCCGATCTGAGGATGTTACAAATCCATCCCCCTTAAAGAGATTCCGTCCTCGGAATATGGTCATGGTCAAACAGACGTGGATAACGAGCCTTCATTAGCTCTTCGGTCTCCCACGTAAGGTCGATCCTAAACTATGCTTCCACTCAACAAGCACCATATGGATCTCCTTCTTTCTCCGCTTTGTCACCTTTCTACCAACAATCCTAACCGGTTCTTCAACTAACTTTTGATTTAAGTCTACCCTCAAATCAATTAATGGAACCAGTTGTGTTTCATCATCGACTTTACACTTCCTAAGATAACACAAATTGAATGTGTTATGTATCCCTGCCAACTCTGCTGGAAGCTCTACCACAACAGTCTGGTTGTTAACCTTTTGAATAATCTTGAACGGCCCAATATACCTCGAAGCTAAGTTACCTCGCTTACCAAACCTGATAACACCCTTCCACGGTAAAACTTTCAAGTAAACACGATCGCCCACCTTAAAATTAACTGGACGTCTACGTGGATCGGCATACATTTTCTATCTGTCACGTGTCACTTTTAACTTTTCACGTGCTATTGCCACCTTGTCGGCTGTTATCTGAACTAATTCTTGACCTGAAAATTGTTTCTCTCCAGCTTCTAACCAACAAGTCGGTGTTCTACATTTGCGACCATACAGCATCTCATAAGTCGGCATACCAATACTCGAATGATAAGTATTATTGTAAGCAAATTCGATCAACAGTAGATGTATATCCCACGGTTCACCGTACTCTAACACGCAGGACCTAAGCATATCCTCTAGTGTCTGTATTGTACGTTCACTCTGATCGTAGGTCTGTGGATGATTCACTGTACTCAGATTCAATCTCGTTCCCAAACTCTTCTGTAAACTGTTCCAGAAGTTAGACACAAATCTAGAATCCCTGTCGGATACGATAGAAAACAGAACCCCATGTCGACTAACTATTTCTTTCAAGTACAATTATGCTAAAGTACTCAACGAAGCTGTCTCTTTTGTTGCTAAGAAGTGTGCATTCTTCGTCAGTCTATCAACAATTACCCATATCATATCATTACCTTTCTGAGATTTAGGTAATTTAGTTATAAAATCCATCGTAATATGATCCCATTTCCACTCTGGAATTTTCAACTTCTGTAACGAACCATAGCGTTTCTGGTGTTCGGCTTTAACTTGAGCACAAATATGACACTTTTCTACCAGCGGAGCAACATCTTTCTTCATCGTGGGCCACCAATACATTGGTTTCAAGTCGTTATACATCTTATTACTACCCGGATGGACAGTCAATCTCGATTTGTGTGCTTCATTTAAGATCAATTTCCTTAAATTTCCAAGCATAGGCACCCAAATTCGGTTCTTAAACGTCTTAAGTCCACGAGAATCATCAATCAATTGGTCTTTTATCTTGGTCATCATTTCAGTCTTTAAGTTCTCCTCCAATAAAGCTTAGGCTTGAACCTGTCTTATCTGTTCAATAAGGTCTGAAACTATTTTGGTTCTCATAAATTTCACGGTCTCCACAGTTTTCTTACGGTTTAAAGCCTCGGCAACAACATTTGCTTTGCCCGGGTGATACTTTATTTCACAATCATAGTCTTTTATAAGCTCTATCCACCGTCTCTGTCGCATATTCAGTTCTTTCTGCGTGAAAATATATTGAAGATTCTTATGATCTGTACATATCATACACTTTGTACCGTATAAGTAGTGTCTCCATAACTTTAATGCAAATACCACTGCGGTCATTTTTAAATCGTGAACCGGATAATTACGCTCGTGTGTCTTTAACTGATGAGAAGCGTACGCGATAACTTTATCTCCCTGCATCAGTACACACCCTAACCTGGTAATTGACGCATCACAATAGCCCACAAAGTCATCTGAACCCTCTGGAAATGCTAACACTTGAGCCTAACACAACAACTGTTTCAAAGTCTGAAAGGCCTGTTCACGTTGATCACCCCATCGGAAACTTACATCTTTTCTGGTCAATTTAGTCAATGGACCCGCTATTTTAGAAAAATCTTTTATAAATCAGTGATAATAACCCGCAAGACCCAAGAAACTCTTAACTTCTGTCGGCGTCTTCGGTGAATTCCAACCCATTACCGCTTCTATTTTCGACGGATCCACTCTAATACCTGCCTCACAGATAACATGACCCAAAAACTGAACCTCTCGAAGCCAAAACTCACACTTCGAGAACTTAGCATATAACTGCTCTTTCTTTAACAACTCTAACACCAATCGAAGATGTGTCGTATGATCAGCCTCTGACTTTGAATACACCAATATATCATCGATAAACACAATCACAAACTGATCTAAATACGGTTTACAAACCCTGTTCATCATATCCATGAAAACTGCTGGAGCATTCGTTAACCCAAATGGCATAACCAAGAACTCGTAATTCCCATATCTCGTTCTGAACGCTGTCTTTGGTATATCTGATTCTGCAACCTGAACCTGATGATACCCGAATCTAAGATCTATCTTCGAAAAGTACGACGCACCCTGAAGCTGGTCAAACAGATCATCGATTCTAGGCAACGGATACTTATTCTTAATCATTCTCTTATTCAGTTCTCGATAATCTATACACATTCTCAGAGTACCATCTTTCTTCTTTACAAACAACACCGGTGCACCCCACGGCAAAGAACTCGGTCTTATAAACCCTCTGTCTAACAATTCCTGTATCTGAGATATCATCTCTCTGATTTCAGAAGGTGCTAACCTATAAGAAGCCTTAGCTACTAGAGTTATTCCCGGAACCAACTCAATCTTATATTCTACTTCTCTTACTGGCGGCAACCCCGGTAACTCGTCAGGAAATACCTCAGAAAATTTCAAAACCACCGGAATATCGGTAACAGATTTCTTCTCTATCTTAGCGTCAATAACATAAGCCATAAATGACTCACACCCCTTAGAAAGTGACTTCTTCGCCTTCATCATAGAAATCAACGGAAAACTGAACCCACTTCGTTCCCCTCGAGCCACAATACGGGTTCCATCATATAAACGAAAGGTCACAATCTTCTTATCACACTTTATGTGGGCCTTATGTAGGCTCAACCAATTCATCCCTAACACTACATCAAAGCTTGAGATAGGTAACACTAAACAGGACATGGCAAGCGGTCTACCATCAATTTCTATACTAGCTCCAGACACATACGTTGTGACTAGAACCGTCTTACCATCAGCTACCTCTACTCTAATAGGCTCAGGCAGCACAGTAGCAGGTAACCCTAACTTAGTACAGAAATCTATAGACATAAACGTCCTATTTGCACCCGAATCAAACAATACTCTAGCAGGTATTGAGTTGATAAAAAACATACCGTTTATGACGTCATCATTATTAGTTGCGGCCTCGACTATCATCTGAAAGGCCCTGGCTTTCGCACTCGGCGGGTTCTTTCTCTTCTGTCCGCTTGAGGCTGTGGAACCCCCGACAGATGCCGAACGCACCCCTGACCCTGCCCCGGAACTTGCGCTCTTTGATGCCTGACAACTTGCTGAACGATGACCTGGCAGATGACAACTCCAACAGACATTTTCTCTAAAGGAACACCCCTGTGGCTCGTGACCTACCATACCACATCTCAAACATCTTCTCGTTGCATCAGAACACTGCCCACTGTGAAAAGACTTACAACCTTTACACCATTCTCTCTTACCAGAACCAGACCCTGACCTTGCTTGGTTACCCTTACCTTTCTGTCTAAACCCAAACGATTTCTTAGACGTAGAACTTGACTGACTGGTAGCCTGACTACCCTGCGGTACCACATTCCCTATATTCATACCTCTTGCTGCTCTAACATCACTTTCTACCATCTTTGCCATCACAAAAGCCTGAGATAACGTTGGTGCTAACCTCACAAAGGTTCTATACTCTGGCAAGATCATGTTCACAAAATGCTAGATTCTTGATTGTTCGTCAGTCACCCATTGTTGTACAAACCTTAACTTGTCCATGTATTTCTCAATCACCTCATCAATTGACATCTGCGGCGTCATCCGCATTTCAAGAAACTCCATCTTAATTCTATTCATATCGAACACATTACAATACTATTCATATACATTCACATAAAACTGCTCCCACGTGATTGTTTTAACTTGTTCTGAAGGGACACTGGCTATCACCGAATCCCACCATACCATTGCTTTATCTTTCAACATATCATTAAACTGTTTCGTTTAAACAAACCCGTGTTTCCACGGGTCATTTCACTAGTATGTATGTGTGTGTGTGTGTGTGTGTGTATATATATATATATTTATATATATATATATATATATATATATATATATATATATATATATATATATATATATATATATATATATATTATCTCTGCAAGAATCCAACTTCGCCTCCTAATTTATCATACCCCATCCCACATTTAACATCGCAAGAAGGAATCATATCCCGAAGTAGAACAACCTGTACCTGTCACTCCTTATCTTTTACAAAGAACCCATATCGTTTCATATTAATCCTTCTACTTAATTAAATCCAATAAACTTCCTAATTCACTGATCGATTTAACCTGGAATACCCAATAGGTCGAGTACACCAACTCTGTCCAACAGAATCCTTTTCTTTATTATTATCATTATTTTATTACTTTTACTACTGGCGACGAATGCTTCTGTATCAGATAATAGTACGGTTGTCGAACTGTTGCCGAGGTTACATCATCAGTAACTAAAATATTATCAACCATGATTACATCTAAGCAGAAAATGGTACACCCACTTGACACTGACTAGGTCGCCTAATCTAAAGGTACAATATCTGAGTACACTTAAACTTACTTCACTTACATGTATTATCTGCCCTTAACTTTCGGTAACCGTCCTTACATCTTTGACATCTATCCCCGAGGTTCTTCACCCGATATACATCCGTACTCTGCAGCTCTGACTATTTTGGGGGCGTTGGGGACCACAGCACTACCATCATTGTCAACCATACATGTACTGCACAACATCTCACACCAAGGCTTAGTATAACACAGGTTAGTACTAACAACTAACGCATAACCTGTCCTAATACTCACTTAACCCATCCCCAGCATGTTATGTTTGACATGACTCGACTATGTCTTTTCAATTTTTCTAAAAACTGACCAGTGCTCAATCGCGCGGACGAGACCTCACTCATGCGAGTTAGTCCTCAACCGCGTGGTTGAGCCTCAAACGCGTGGTCACTCGTACAAATGACCTGTCAGAAGTGTGGGAGCTGTTAGAACATTCCAGCTCGCTGTTTTCGCGTTTTTTGACCCAAAATCATGATTTTTGCAAGTTCTAACACCAAAACTACTTCCAAAACATCATATAAACTATATAGAACATATTTCTAACATTAATTAAGTACAACAAACACTTAATATAGGGGTGTTCATCGGTTCGGTTTTCGGTTTGTTCGGTTTATTCGGTTCGGTGTATTCGGTTTTGAATTTTCTTTTTGGGCAAAATCGAAAACCGAATTCAAAGTTAAAACTGAACCGAACCGAACCGAAAACCGAATTCGAATTCGAATTCGGTTTGATTTTCGGTTAAAACCAAATATTATAAAAAACTGAGAACGATGGTAGTTTAATTGTGGCGTTATCGATGTCTTAGTTATTTATATACTAAAACAATGAAGTACTATTAAATTATCAAGAATTCGATGATTTATTAATATTTACAGCTTAATTATGACTTTTACAACTTCTGTTATTAAGAAGAAGAACATTATAATTTGAGTAACATAATTATAATGTGAGCTACCAAATCGTCATATGAGTCTGAACATATTTTATTAATTGGATCCCAAATTATCATGACATTAAGACATAAATATACAAATTAAATATATAAAAATTTTGAATTCGGTTTTAAATTCGGTTTCGGTTAAACCGAATTCAGAATTTTCAAAACCGAAAATCGAACCGAAAACCGAATTCAAATTCAGTTTCGGTTTGACTCGATCCAAAAACCATTTTTCAAATTCGGTTTGGTTTTTTCCGGTTTGGTTTCGGTTTGGTTTTCGGGTTCCACGGTTTTAAACCAAATACTGACCACCCCTAACTTAAGATCAAGAATCAAGCATCAAAACCTAACCTTTTTACTCAAGAACACAAAAACTCAATTTAAGCAAGAATCAATACATGAATCAAAGAGAAGTTTACCTTAAATTGATCACAAAATCACAGAGAACAAGAAGATATGATTAATTTGAGCTCAAGAACAAGATCTAGCACTTAGGGTTTTGTTAGGTGAAGAAGATGAAGAACGAGGTGTTTGGAAAAATCTGGAAAGTGAGAGAAATGGTCTGTACTAGTCATCTTAATTGGGTTAAATTCCCACACTGTACAACACACGGGTATTTATCAGTTATCTGACACCTTTCGTACATCATTTGGCAACCCAAATGAAGTCCAAATTAAATAAACAAACATGTTCTGTGACCCTTGTCACAAACTGGTCCTAACCACATCATCAACAAAATAATAAATATTAAATAAAAATTAAAGCATATATTAACTCAACGCAACTTAAGGGCAATTTAGTAATCTTACAGCTAGGCCCGATTGAGGATGTTACAATATCATTATCTTTCTTACAAACGACTCAAAATCAGAGTTTCCGACTTGTCAAACATATCATTCACCAGTCCGTCTCCCTGAAATCTAACAAACATGCAACAGTCAACCTGCAGGGAAGAGGATGGGTTAACACGTTTCTAAGTGAATGAAACGAAACTACAGGTGTATCATATAGTAAAAAACGATACCTTATAGCCACAACTAACAATGACAGGGTAACAACAACATCAGCTCAACGGATCAAGATGATCGACGGCTTGTACGGGCCTTTAGCCACTAACTGGTCAGGTTAAGGCTTACCGATAGTCACTGCTACTCAATCCACATTATATTTATTCGGACACAGGAGATGCGTCATTTAATAAGGTTTTTCGAAATGATTCGTAGGTGCCTTCAAAGGTTTTATGTGAAATACAAGACAAGACGTTCGAGTGGATGAACAACCGTTCAAGAAGGAAAGCTTTGGATTGGCACTGTTGGCTTCTAAATCCTTGCAACTCGGGTTTCAATATTGATCCGGGATGACTTAGTGTTGTGTAATGGTTAACATACTGCTTAGTGTAAATACTCGTTTGTTTATATTCGTGATGTAGTTCTCGCATATATATGTTGGACCTGAATTGTCCATACGGTGTATATGAACTCTCTTGTACGTATTTTACTATATATATAAATATCTGCTATTAAAAAAAAGAGTCACAACCAAATCGATAGCTAATATTATCATTGATGATGTAGATAATAATAATTACGGAGTAATTACAGTACATTAATACATTATTCTATAAAAGAGACAGGCAACCATATATGAAATATTAATTTGATGAATATGGTGTTAGTTGAATGTTAGTTAAGTATGAAGCTTAACCAAAGAATTTGTTTTGATGATGACACACACATATGCATAAGTGATGATCGACATCTTAACATAAAACACGCAAGTTCACTAATCCATACTTGATCTTGCAAATGACCAAGTCAAACAAAACTTAAAGAATGAAAATAAAGATCATTAAAATACACGGTCAAAGTACGTTCGATCGTACACTTAGCCGTAGAAGTCCAGACTGAATCTGCAATGCAGTTTTGTGAAAACAAGTTGCACGGCTGCCACCACGGTTAACCGTAGTGCGACCGCAGAATCCTATGTTACCATTTTTGACCAAATTTAGTTTGACCACTTCCCGACATCTATAATTCATGAAACCTTTTTCAACACGCTTAGAATAGATGTCATCTCCATACTCAATTGAGTTTTGGTCATAAAAACACTAATCATGGTTAATTACGCTTAATTACATCTTAATAACAAATTAACCAAGATTAGACATAACACATAAGTGTTAATCAACAACGTGTGATCATAAAACTTATCTAGATATCGTTAGGATGATCACCAAGTACCAACACACTTAAGCTAATGTCACTAGAACATTAATTACAATTAAAGATGACTTATTGACAAATTAAGGCTAAATGATGTAATACCCTGATTTTTTTTATTAAAAAAAAACACAGCGGAAGTACATATTATTACTAAATATCCCTGGTTAACGTTTACAAACCATAGTTATTAAATCATTTTAGTTAGCGTTATTACAACATTTCAAAACACCGGTGTTACATTTAAACATTACAAAACCAGAAAACATCATAGTCAGCTCATAGTCAAACATGTCTTCTAATCCGTCCGCAACACCCATCCTAATTAGCAGTACCTAAACCTGCAAGGGGGAGGAAATGTGGGGGAATTAGCACAACTGCTAAGTGAATGGATACTATCTAACAGACCAAGCATAAGCAACTGAACATGCAAGGGTCACATATGTGTTAATGTCCTAAACTAGCATACAACAACTGACAATATGAGGACCGGTGGCTTGTACGAGCACACGACTTAGCTGATCAGACTACAGTCTACCGATAGTCCGCTTTACTGACTCCACTGCATAACCGTCCAGACGCAACACATGCGTCCTTCTATGCTATACTGAACAATCAGTAACATCATGACCCGACCAGGCTACCACGGTCGATCTCACACCAACCCTACCTTGCCGCCTCGGTTGGTGTCCAACTAACAGTGCGCACATAAGATCACAGATAATCAGTCATGCAATCGTCCTAGCTAGCATGGCAACATCTAACTACACATGGTATTCATACAGGGCATAAACATAATAATAAAGAGTCTGAACAAGTAGCGTGTCAGCTACTTAATACTCTATCCGGAGATAGACCCACTCACCGAATACCAACAACTAGCTCAGATTATCTATCACTGAGCGGCTTCCTTATCCTTATCACCTGAACATAAGGCAAATCAAGTTAGTTTCTGTCAGTTAACACAAAACAACACAGTACAGAAATCAGTCGCAAAAAGTGTCACTGAATGTCCACCTAACACTTATGCATTTTTAGAATTTACATCCTGATAATCATAAGTCACGCGGACAGCATAACGGCTAGAAAATAGCTAAATTAGACAACAACTATTGATCTGATCTGCATCCGTACGGTTGCACATGCATCCGTACGATTGCAAGTCCATCCGTACGGTTGCAAGTCCATCCGTACGGTTGCATCATGCATCCGTACGGTTGCACACATACTGCCCGGTTGCACCAATACCATGCATCCGTACGGTTGCACATGCACCCGTACAGTTGCACCATGTACCCGTGCGGTTACAAAATGCAACCGTACGGTTGTATTCATCGAGCAGCAGCAGCAGAAATGACGGGTTTTCAAACCAAAATTGCTCAATCTCGTTTCCAGACATATTTTTTTGACCCAAAATCCACACACAACATGTTAGGAAAACATTTAAGGACTCAAACCCTCTACTTTTAAGCATCAATAACATCAATTTTGCTAAATTTGACTCAAAATCCACTTTTGACAAAACCTAACTTAAAATCACACAAATCTAGCAGTTTAGAACTGAAAATCACAAGTTGTTACCTTGAAATGATCATGAAATCAGTAGTAACAATCTTAACAACACAATTTTAATCCAAAAACAAGATTGAGATATTAGGGTTTCAAGTAGGAGAGAAAGTAGGTACGGAGTGTTTGAGAAATTTCCAGAAAATGGAAGAAGTGAGCTGGTCACAAGCTTATATATGTGGGTTAAATAACATACCCCATCACACACGGGTATTACCAGTTATCTGATATCTTTCGTACTTAATTTGACTGCCCTAAAAGAGTCCAAATTAAATAAACGAACATGTTCTGTGACCCTTGTCACAAACTGGTCTTAACCACATAATAAAATAATATAAACTATTCAACTAAAAGAAAAGCATAATTACCCACACAATTATGCCTAAGGGCAAAAAATCATCTTACATCTAGTCCCGATCTGAGGATGTTACAAATCCATCCCCCTTAAAGAGATTCCGTCCTCGGAATATGGTCATGGTCAAACAGACGTGGATAACGAGCCTTCATTAGCTCTTCGGTCTCCCACGTAAGGTCGATCCTAAACTATGCTTCCACTCAACAAGCACCATATGGATCTCCTTCTTTCTCCGCTTTGTCACCTTTCTACCAACAATCCTAACCGGTTCTTCAACTAACTTTTGATTTAAGTCTACCCTCAAATCACTTAATGGAACCAGTTGTGTTTCATCATCGACTTTACACTTCCTAAGATAACACAAATTGAATGTGTTATGTATCCCTGCCAACTCTGCTGGAAGCTCTACCACAACAGTCTGGTCGTTAACCTTTTGAATAATCTTGAACGGCCCAATATACCTCGAAGCTAACTTACCTCGCTTACCAAACCTGATAACACCCTTCCACGGTAAAACTTTCAAGTAAACACGATCGCCCACCTTAAAATTAACTGGACGTCTACGTGGATCGGCATACATTTTCTGTCTGTCACGTGTCGCTTTTAACTTTTCACGTGCTATTGCCACCTTGTTGGCTGTTATCTGAACTAATTCTTGACCTGAAAATTGTTTCTCTCCAGCTTCTAACCAACAAGTCGGTGTTCTACATTTGCGACCATACAGCATCTCATAAGTCGGCATACCAATACTCGAATGATAAGTATTATTGTAAGCGAATTCGATCAACAGTAGATGTATATCCCATGGTTCACCGTACTCTAACACGCAGGACCTAAGCATATCCTCTAGTGTCTGTATTGTACGTTCACTCTGATCGTAGGTCTATGGATGATTCACTGTACTCAGATTCAATCTCGTTCCCAAACTCTTCTGTAAACTGTTCCAGAAGTTAGACACAAATCTAGAATCCCTGTCGGATACGATAGAAAACAGAACCCCATGTCGACTAACTATTTCTTTCAAGTACAATTCTGCTAAAGTACTCAACGAAGCTGTCTCTTTTGTTGCTAAGAAGTGTGCATTCTTCGTCAGTCTATCAACAATTACCCATATCATATCATTACCTTTATGAGATTTAGGTAATTTAGTTATAAAATCCATCGTAATATGATCCCATTTCCACTCTGGAATTTTCAACTTCTGTAACGAACCATAGCGTTTCTGGTGTTCGGCTTTAACTTGAGCACAAATATGACACTTTTCTACCAGCGGAGCAACATCTTTCTTCATCGTGGGCCACCAATACATTGGTTTCAAGTCGTTATACATCTTAGTACTACCCGGATGGACAGTCAATCTCGATTTGTGTGCTTCATTTAAGATCAATTTCCTTAAATTTCCAAGCATAGGCACCCAAATTCGGTTCTTAAATGTCTTAAGTCCACGAGAATCGTCAATCAATTGGTCTTTTATCTTGGTCATCATTTCAGTCTTTAAGTTCTCCTCCAATAAAGCTTAGGCTTGAACCTGTCTTATCTGTTCAATAAGGTCTGAAACTATTTTGGTTCTCATAAATTTCACGGTCTCCACAGTTTTCTTACGATTTAAAGCCTCGGCAACAACATTTGCTTTGCCCGGGTGATACTTTATTTCACAATCATAGTCTTTTATAAGCTCTATCCACCGTCTCTGTCGCATATTCAGTTCTTTCTGCGTGAAAATATATTGAAGATTCTTATGATCTGTACATATCATACACTTTGTACCGTATAAGTAGTGTCTCCATAACTTTAATGCAAATACCACTGCAGTCATTTTTAAATCGTGAACCGGATAATTACGCTCGTGTGTCTTTAACTGACGAGAAGCGTACGCGATAACTTTATCTCCCTGCATCAGTACACACCCTAACCTGGTAATTGACGCATCACAATAAACCACAAAGTCATCTGAACCCTCTGGAAATGCTAACACTTGAGCCTAACACAACAACTGTTTCAAAGTCTGAAAGGCCTATTCACGTTGATCACCCCATCGGAAACTTACATCTTTTCTGGTCAATTTAGTCAATGGACCCGCTATTTTAGAAAAATCTTTTATAAATCAGTGATAATAACCCGCAAGACCCAAGAAACTCTTAACTTCTGTCGGCGTCTTCGGCAAATTCCAACCCATTACCGCTTCTATTTTTGACGGATCCACTATAATACCTGCCTCACAGATAACATGACCCAAAAACTGAACCACTCGAAGCCAAAACTCACACTTCGAGAACTTAGCATATAACTGCTCTTTCTTTAACAACTCTAACACCAATCGAAGATGTGTCGCATGATCAGCCTCTGACTTTGAATACACCAATATATCATCGATAAACACAATCACAAACTGATCTAAATACGGTTTACAAACCATGTTCATCATATCCATGAAAACTGCTGGAGCATTTGTTAACCCAAATGGCATAACCAAGAACTCGTAATCCCCATATCTCGTTCTGAACGCTGTCTTTGGTATATCTGATTCTGCAACCTGAACCTGATGATACCCGAATCTAAGATCTATCTTCAAAAAGTACGACGCACCCTGAAGCTGGTCAAACAGATCATCGATTCTAGGCAACAGATACTTATTCTTAATCGTTCTCTTATTCAGTTCTCGATAATATATACACATTCTCAGAGTACCATCTTTCTTCTTTACAAACAACACCGGTGCACCCCACGGAAAAGAACTCGGTCTTATAAACCCTCTGTCTAACAATTCCTGTATCTGAGATATCATCTCTCTGATTTCGGAAGGTGCTAACCTATAAGGAGCCTTAGCTACTGGAGTTATTCCCGGAACCAACTCAATCTTATATTCTACTTCTCTTACTGGCGGCAACCCCGGTAACTCGTCAGGAAATACCTCAAAAAATTTCAAAACCACCGGAATATCGGTAACAGATTTCTTCTCTATCTTAGCGTCAATAACATAAGCCATAAATGACTCACACCCCTTAGAAAGTGACTTCTTCGCCTTCATCATAGAAATCAACGGAAAACTGAACCCACTTCGTTCCCCTCGAGCCACAATACGGGTTCCATCATATAAATGAAAGGTCACAATCTTCTTATCACACTTTATGTGGGCCTTATGTAGGCTCATCCAATTCATCCCTAACACTACATTAAAGCTTGGGATAGGTAACACTAAACAGGACATGGCAAGCGGTCTACCATCAATTTCTATACTAGCTCCAGACACATACGTTGTGACTAGAACCATCTTACCATCAGCTACCTCTACTCTAATAGGCTCAGGCAGCACAGTAGCAGGTAACCCTAACTTAGTACAGAAATCTATAGACATAAACGTCCTATTTGCACCCGAATCAAACAATACTCTAGCAGGTATTGAGTTGATAAAAAACATACCGTTTATGACGTCATCATTATTAGTTGCGGCCTCGACTATCATCTGAAAGGCCCTGGCTTTCGCACTCGGCGGGTTCTTTCTCTTCTGTCCGTTTGAGGCTGTGGAACCCCTGACAGATGCCGAACGCGCCCCTGACCCTGCCCCGGAACTTGCGCTCTTTGACGCCTGACAACTTGCTGAACGATGACCTGGCAGATGACAACTCCAACAGACATTTTCTCTAAAGGAACACCCCTGTGGCTCGTGACCTACCATACCACATCTCAAACATCAACTCGTTGCATCAGAACACTGCCCACTGTGAGAAGACTTACAACCTTTACACCATTCTCTCTTACCAGAACCAGACCCTGACCTTTCTTGGTTACTCTTACCTTTCTGTCTAAACCCAAACGATTTCTTAGACGTAGAACTTGACTGACTGGTAGCCTAACTACCCTGCGGTACCACATTCCCTATATTCATACCTCTTGCTGCTCTAACATCACTTTCTACCATCTTTGCCATCACAAAAGCCTGAGATAACGTTGGTGCTAACCTCACAAAGGTTCTATACTCTGGCAAGATCATGTTCACAAAATGCTAGATTCTTGATTGTTCGTCAGTCACCCATTGTTGTACAAACCTTAACTTGTCCATGTATTTCTCAATCACCTCATCAATTGACATCTGCGGCGTCATCCGCATTTTAAGAAACTCCATCTTAATTCTATTCATATCGAACACATTACAATACTATTCATATACATTCACATAAAACTGCTCCCACGTGATTGTTTTAACTTGTTCTGAAGAGACACTGGCTATCACCGAATCCCACCATACCATTGCTCTATCTTTCAACAACCTACTGGCATAAGTTACTTTCAATTCTGACTCACACTGACAAGCCTCGAATGCCTTTTCAACCTCTCGTAACCAGTTGAGAGTCGTAGTTAGGTCAGAACATCCTGAGTAGGGAGACGGTCCACAATCTCGGAATTTTTTAAAGGTACCTCTTTTTGGTGGCTGGCATTGTTGTTAGAATTGCTGTTGTGGAAATAGTTGTTGGTATATGGGTGGCTGAACTTGGTTCATCGTCATTGGGTTTGAGTACTGGTAGTTGATCGGTGGTGGTGTGATGTATTGAGGGAATTGATTCTGGAATGGGTATTGATACTGGTTCTGGTTTATCTGTGATACGATATGCGACTGTGCAGTGGTAAAACCTGGCGGTGTATCCTCATTACCCGATTGTCTAGCTAACTCAAGCTCAGCAATCTTTTCCTGAGCTTCATTAAACTTACTTTCAAGCTCATGCACATAATCAGCATCGTAAACCTCTACCTCATCCTCCACGTCTGGAGCATTGAACGTTCCAGGGTGGAACGGGTTCTTAGCGTTCACATCCCTGTTATCTGCCATATGTACTACAAAACACTCGCACAAAAGCTTAGTGGATAACTGTTAGTTTACTAAACACTAACATGCACAAACATCCTACATTCACTTAGCCCCCATCCCACTGACATGTTTGACTTAACTCGGGGTTTAGGAAAAAATGCGCGCACGTACTTGTTGCTAAACCTCGCTCTGATACCAACTTGTAACACCCTGATTTTTTTAAAAAAAAACACAACGGAAGTACATATTATTACTAAATATCCATGGTTAACATTTACAAACCATAGTTATTAAATCATTTTAGTTCGCATTATTACGACATTCCAAAACATCGGTGTTACATTAAAACATTACAAAACCAAAAAACATCAGAGTCAGCTATAGTCATACATGTCTTCTAATCCGTCTACAACACTCATCCTAATCAACAGTACCTAAACCTGCAAGGGGGAGAAAATGTGGGGGAATTAGCAGAACTGCTAAGTGAATGGATAATATCTAACAGACCAAACATAAGCAACTGAACATGCAAGGGTCACATATATGCTAACGTCCTGAACTAGCATACAACAACAACCGACAATATGAGGACCGGCGGCTTGTACGAGTACATGACTTAGCTGATCAGGCTACAGTCTACCGATGGTCCGCTTTACTGACTGATGTTAAAGCGAAGAGGTACAAAATAGTTATATTTTTACTACAAAATACGATTAAATACGATACAATTTTACACAAGTTATTTATTTATTTATAGAGTGGATATACCTAAACCTTGCTACAACACTTATAGACAGTGTACCTAATCGTACAGTAGTGTAGTTTTTAGTAAGTCCGGTTCGTTCCACAGGGATCTTAGCCAAGTTTAACGCTATATTTTTAAAAAGTATATTTGTAAAAATATAATATATATATAAGTAATATTATTATTATAAAAAGGGGGTTTTTACCGTTTAATGACCGGTTTGTCGATTTTAAAACTTAAGTCGCAGTTAAAACCTAATGTAAAATATTAAAAATAAATATAACTTAATTTTAAGCGTAAAGTAAATAACGATAATGAAATTGCGATAAATAAAAATGCGATAAATAAAATGACGATAAATAAAATTGCGATAATTAAAAAGTACGATAATTAAAAGTGCATTTAAATAAAATGACAGTAAATAAAAGTGCGATAATTAAAAGTGCAATTAAATATGAAATAAAGGAATTATGCTTATTTAAACTTTCGTAATCATGATGTTTGACGTGTTGATTTTAGTTTATTACCATGGGTTAATTGTCCTTTGTCCTAGATTATTCAATATGTCCGTCTGGTTTTTTTCCATAATAGTCCATCAGTCATAAATATAAAGTGCGAGTGTCCTCGTCAAATTATCCTTATATCCGAAGTCAAATATTCCAACTAATTGGGGACTTAAACTATAATTACACCAATTTTCCTTGTATATAATTCACCCCTATTTTAATAAGTCCATAGACTATTAATCCATTCCCGTGTCCGGTTAAATGAACGATTATTAGTACTTATAAATATCCCGCCCATCGTGTCCGATCGAGTGTATATGGTTATTTATAGGTACGTCCAATTGTAAATCTTTATATTAAATTAAAAAACTATCATTTAATTAAACAAATATAAAGCCCATTAATAACCCATAGTCTAATTTCCACAAGTGTCGTTCTTTTGTCCAAACCCCAATTATGGTACAAAGCCCATTTACCCTGTCTTTAATATTTAGCCCAACATCACGATTACTTCGGCTTAAATAAGCATAATAATAACTTAGCTACGAGACATTAATTTAAAAAGGTTGAACATAACTTACAATGATTAATAATAGCATAGCGTTACACGGACAGAATTTCGACTTACACCCTTACAACATTCGCTAACATACCCTTATTATTATTAAAATTAAAATTAAAATTAAAATTAAAATTATAATATATATATATATATATATATATATATATATATATATATATATATATATATATATATATATATATATATATATATATATATATATATATATATATATATATATATATATATATATACGTTGAGAGATGAAGAAAGAAAAAGATGTGTTTATTTTGGCCAAAACACGTGAAATTTATAGATGTGGCCAGCATATTAGGGTCATGCGACCGCATGACAGTTGTTCTTCCTGGCCATGCGATCGTATGGCCAGCTGGTTCCAGTCACATGGTTTTGTTTTCTTGTTTTGCCGACGTTTTAATAAATAAATATAATATATAAATAATTTTAAGAATTATTTATATATTATATTATATTTATGTACATAGTTGACTTGTAATTTTTGCTCCGTTGCGTCGCGCGTTGAGAGTTGAGAGTTGACTTTGGTCCCGGTTCTGGATTTTCGAACGTCCTTGCGTACAATTTAATATCTTGTATTTTGCTTTTTACGTCTTGTACTCTTGTAATTTTGAGACGTTTCTTATCAATAATTGGAACCACTTTGATTGTAATTTGTACTTTTTAGCTTTTTGGTCGTTTGCGTCTTTAATTCGTCGAATCTGTCTTTTGTCTTCACCTTTTATTATTTAAACGAATATCACTTGTAAATAGAACAATTGCAACTAAAAGCTTGTCTTTCTTGAGGGATAATGCTATGAAATATATGTTCATTTTTAGCATTATCAAATATTCCCACACTTGAGTGTTGCTTGTCCTCAAGCAATATAGTCTTGAAATAAAAATACTAGAATCACTTCTTTATTCTTCACACTTTGTACATCAGTGATTTTTATACGGCGGTATGAACAATGATAATAACGATGTGGTTTACAGTCCCACATGACTATGAAAATTTAGATCCTTTAAGGAAATTGGATCTTTATGAAAACATTTGATCTTTTGAAAATTAAATCTAGCTTTTACCCTAGATAAGTTTTTCGGAATAACCCTTCACCGGTGTTTGCAAATTGTTTTTGTGGGTTTTGTGGGTTTCAAATTTGATAATTTTAGCTCAAAACTTATGGTTTTGTGTCACCCACTTGCTAACCTTGTATTGGCAAAGCAACACATCCAGTATACTTGCTCCGTATATTACCTTTCGGTAGACTACCGTCCAGTTGTAAATGAAAGCGTTGAACAAGCAACTGTTAAGGCAATGTCCCCTGACATGCTTTTAATTATGGTCTATATCGTGTCGGATGCAATTACTATCCTTTGTAGGAGCAATAGTAAAGCACACCCTATAGTTTTTCGGTCTGGCACAAGGTCCTGTCTTTGACCATGCTATGCAACCACCGTTCTTACGGTTGACACCGATTTGGTTCAGGTGACCTAATGAATTCCAGGTGAATTCCTAGGATTTTACGTTCAATGGTAATGAATGTAGCGACCCAACCAAATCAGGTTTGACAGCGCCGTCAAACCTGATTTGGTCGGGTCGCTACAGATGGTATCAGAGCGTTGGTTATAGGGATTTAGAGTTCATTGGTGTCGACCCCGAGTCATAGGGTACATTGGTGAGTCTAGACTACAACCGGCATATAGACTTGAAGTAGGAATTACTTGACTACTTGTGCATTATACTCGAACTCGTCTATCATATCTAATTCTTATTCAATCTTAATCTCACGTTACTTGACTTAATTGACGCGCCACCTTGACTATATGAATTAGTGTCGAATGCACATATGAATTAGGGTAATATAATTTCCGGGATTATATTACGGTGACTCATATGAACATTTCGACATTATGACATAAAGAATTTAAGGCGAGTCAAGGAAAATTTCTCTCTATCCTTATTCTATATCATGGTTAGTATTATTAAGAATACTAATCAATGGTATTCTTGTGTTTTGAAGGAACAATGCCTCCTCGTCGTGTGTCAGGCCATGAGACACCCGAACAAGCTCTACAACGAATGGTAGCCACCGCCGTAGAGGCGGCCATGGCCGATCACTCCACCAACAACAATAACAATAACAACAACAAAAATCAAGGGGCCGGTAACTCAAGCGAAGGGTGCTCCTACAAGGCCTTCATGGGGTGCAAACCTCACACCTTTGATGGAACCGGGGGACCGATTGTACTCACTCGATGGTTCGAACAAACGGAAGCCGTTTTTAGCATAAGCGGTTGTCGAGACCAAGATAAAGTCAAATATTCCACCCACACCTTTGTCGGTATCGCCCTCACGTGGTGGAACATGTATGTATAATCGGTGGGTACCGATGAAGCTCACGCCCTCTCTTGGGCCGGTTTAAGGGAAAGGATGATAGTCGAATTTTTCCCTCGTGAAGAAACCCGAAAGCTCGAACAAGAGCTAAGAACTTTAAAGGTGGTCGAAAACGATCTCAAGGCCTACAATCAACGATACGCCGAGCTATCCTTGATGTGTCCCAACCTCGTGAACCCCGAATCTCAAAGGGTTGAACTCTATATGGATGGTCTTCCAAAGAGCATCAAACAAGGAGTGATGTCATCCAAACTCGCTAACCTACAACAAGCCTTGAACATGGCCAGCCAATTGATCGAAACGGTTGACGAAATCGTAGTTCCGGCACCTAAGGCCGAGGATAAATCGGGCGGCAACAAAAGAAAATGGGAAGCCCCCCAATCAAGCAACAACTATAACAACAACTTCACCAAAAAGCCTTTCACCTCCGACGCCAAGAAAAGTTATGGCGGAAATAAACCTTTTTGCAACAAATGCCACAAACACCACTATGGTGAATGTAGCAATCTATTTTGCCACCGGTGCCAAAGGGGTGGTCATGTGGCCAACGATTGTAGAAGTGCCACCCCCGTCGCTCAAAAGGTGCCCAATGCACCAAAACCGGGTACTTGTTATGAATGTGGCCAAACGGGTCATTTTAGAAATGCATGTCCGAAGAAGAAAGCCAACACCAACACACACGGACGAGCTTTCAACATCAACACCGAGGAAGCCCGAGATGACAATGAATTAGTCACGGGTACGTTTCTCCTCAACAACACTTATGTTACTTGTTTATTCGATTCGGGTGCCGATAAGAGTTTTGTATCCAAGACTTTGACTCATTCTTTTAACACTCCACCACTTCCACTAGATACCACTTATACCATTGAAGTGGCCAACGGAAAACTATTGAGTGCCGACACATATTACCGGGGGTGTACGTTAAACATTTTGGGTAATGAGTTTGAAATTGACTTGATACCCATGGAACTAGGAAGCTTCGATGTAATAATCGGTATGAATTGGCTAGCCAAAACGAAATCTCACATCCTTTGTGATCTTAACGCAATCTGAATTCCTATCGAGAATGGTGAACCTTTGATCGTCTATGGCGATAAGAGTTGCACCGGACTCAACCTCGTTTCATGCATTAAAGTTAGAAAACTACTCTGTAAGGGTTGTTTTGCGATCCTTGCTCACGTTAAGAAAGTCGAGTCCGATGAGAAGCACATCGATGATGTGCCAATTTTTAGTGACTATTCCGATGTATTTCTCGACGAATTGCCGGGTCTTCCACCTCATCGACCAGTTGAATTCCAAATCGATCTTATTCTGGGAGCCGTACCCGTAGCACGTGCACCATATAGACTCGCTCCATCCGAAATGCAAGAATTGCAAAGTCAAATCCAAGAACTACTTGATCGTGGTTTTATCCAACCTAGCCATTCACCTTGGGGTGCTCCGATTTTGTTTGTTAAAAAGAAAGACGAATCCCTACGAATGTGCATTGATTATCGTGAACTAAACAAATTGACGGTTAAGAACCGATATCCTCTTCCTCGCGTCGATGACCTCTTTGATCAACTACAAGGGTCTTGTGTATATTCGAAAATCGATCTCCGCTCGGGTTATCATCAATTAAGGGTTAAGGGGGAAGATGTCTCCAAAACCGCTTTCCGAACTCGTTATGGTAGTTATGAATTCCTTGTCATGCCATTTGGTCTCACTAATGCACCGGCGTTGTTCATGGATCTTATGAACCGCTTGTGCAAACCGTATCTTGACAAATTCGTTATCGTGTTCATCGATGATATTTTGGTTTATTCTAAAAGCAAAGAAGAACACGAGGAACATCTCTGACTTGTGCTTGAACTTTTAAGACAAGAACGACTCTATGCCAAATTCTCCAAGTGTGAATTTTGGTTAAAGGAAGTTTAATTTCTTGGTCATGTTGTAAGTGACCAAGGTATTAAAGTCGATCCAACGAAAATCGAAGCCATTAGTAAATGGGAAACTCCTACTACTCCTACTCACATTCATCAATTCTTGGGTCTCGCCGGATACTATCGTAGATTCATCAAAGATTTCTCTTTGGTCGCTCGTCCTCTAACCGCGTTAACTCATAAGGGAAGAAAATTCGTTAGGGCAACCGAACAAGAATCCGCATTTCAAATCTTGAAAACGAACCTAACCACCGCTCCTATCTTGTCACTTCCCGAAGGCAACGATGATTTTGTTGTGTATTGTGACGCCTCGAAACATGGTTTTGGGTGTGTGTTGATGCAACGAACGAAAGTCATTTCTTATGCTTCTCGACAATTCAAAATTCATGAACGAAACTACACGACACATGATCTCGAACTCGGAGCCGTTGTCTTTGCACTTAAAATGTGGAGACACTATCTTTATGGAACCAAGAGTACTATCTTTACCGATCACAAAAGTCTCCAACACATCTTCGATCAAAAGCAACTAAACATAAGACAACGAAGGTGGATTGAAACCTTAAACGATTACGATTGCGAGCTTCGTTACCATCCCGGAAAGGCAAATGTAGTAGCCGATGCCTTAAGTCGAAAAGAAAGAGCGGTGCCTCTTCGTGTCCGAGCCTTAAACATCACCATCCACACAACCCTTAATAGCCAAATTCGAGTAGCCCAAGATGAAGCTCTCAAGGATAAAAACGTTTCACACGAGCTCTTGAACATTCTCGTCTCTCGATTCGAAACTAAGGAAACCGGACTCCGATATTTCGCCGGAAGGATTTGGGTGCCTAGTTATGGGGACCTACGAAGTCTTATTTTAGATGAAACCCATAAGTCACGATACTCGATTCACCCCGGTGCCAATAAGATGTACCACGACCTTAAACAACAATATTGGTGGTCGAACATCAAAAGGGACGTAGCTACTTATGTTTCCAAGTGTTTGACATGTTCCAAAGTCAAAGCCAAACACCAAAGACCGTTCAGACTACTTCAACAACCCGAGATCCCGCAATGGAAGTGGGAAAGGATAACGATGCATTTTATCACCAAACTACCAAAAACGACGGGCGGTTATGACACTATTTGGGTTATTATTGATCGTCTCACCAAATCCGCACACTTTCTCGCCATGAAGGAGACCGAAAAAATGGAGAAACTTGCACAACTTTACATCAAGGAGATCATAGCCCGACACGGTGTACCTTTATCGATTATCTCCGACCGAGATGGCCATTTTGTTTCTAGATTTTGGCATACCTTTTAATAAGCGTTGGGAATGCGTTTAGACATGAGCACCGCATATCACCCTCAAACCGATGGACAAAGCGAATGCACAATTCAAACCTTGGAGGACATGTTACGAGCTTGTGTTGTTGATTTCGAAAAAGCTTGGGACAAGCACTTACCTCTCGCCGAATTCTCCTACAACAATAGTTATCACGCGAGTATAAAAGCTACCCCATTCGAAGCGTTATATGGCCGAAAATGCCGTTCTCCTCTTTGTTGGGCCGAAGTAGGCGACGTACAAATCACCGGACCCGAACTCATTCACGAAACCACCGAGAAGATCGTTCAAATCCGAGATAGGCTTCGGACGGCCCGGAGTCGTCAAAAGTGCTATACAGACAAAAGACGCAACGACCTTGAATTTCAAGTCAGTGACCGCGTCATGTTAAAAGTCGCACCTTGGAAAGGTGTCATTCGTTTCGGAAAACGTGGGAAATTAAATCCGCGGTATATTGGTCCTTTCAAAATCTTGGAGCGTATTGGAACCGTTGCTTATCGTTTAGATCTTCCGCCCCAATTGAGCTCCGTTCATCTTACCTTCCATGTATCTAACTTGAAAAGTGTCTTGCCGAACCCGATATCGTCATCCCTCTCGAGGAACTTACTATTAATGACAAACTTCATTTTGTGGAGGAACCGGTTGAAATTGTGGACACCTCCGTTAAGACATTGAAACAAAGCCGAATCCCAATTGTCAAGGTTCGTTGGAATGCCAAAAGAGGACCCGAGTTTACTTGGGAAAGGAAAGATCAAATGCAAAAGAAATACCCTCACGTATTCCCGATTCCGGAAATGCAAAATTCCGAGGAAGAAACAACGACTACTACGCCTACTTAAATTTCGGGACGAAATTTCTTTTAAGGAGTAGGTAATGTAACATCTCGCCTTTTTCCGTTTACTTTTCCGTTTAACTATTTAAATTCAGTTATATGTTTATAACATCTCCTGTTGTTACGCGTTTTAAAAATATCTCGTTTAGGTAATTCACGCACCCGCAACCGAACTCGAGGGACTAGTTTCGCCAAAATGCCAAAGAGGTGACTAGCATTTGACTAGTCAACCCACCTCCTCTTTCTTTTCCATTTCATTTTCCTTTTTCTTTCAATACTTTCCAATTTTCTCTCATTTCTCCATTTCAAGAATCATCATCTAAATCCAAGCTAGCGGGTGTCTTGCAAAACAAATTACATATTTGGAATCCTTACAACTTCCTCTTCGATTCCATACCAATTTCATTACATTTGGGTAACTTTCTAAAATCACTAGATTTTGTGTTCTTGATGTTTTTAACTTATAAAGTTGTTAATTAGTGTCTATGGTTCAAGTCTAACATGAATATATGATTTATATGTTTGATTTTGTTATTTGAAGTAACTAGCATGAACATAAACTTTGGTGTGTTTGATTTGGTGATTTGGTTGTTTGAATGATGTTAAATGTTATAAATGCATGTATTAAATGTGTTCCTAACATCACTAGCTTCAATTTGATGTGTAGGTTGTTTTAGAAAACTTCATAAACATGATTAGTGATTTTGATGTTGTTGGTTAGGGTTTGATAGAATTGAATGTGAACATTTAATGCATTGAAAGACATGAATTATTGTTAGTAGGTAGTTAGTTGTATTGTATGTTTGATTATCTATAAAACGGCATGTTTTATGTATGCATTAAATGCCCGAATCATAAATGTGCACTTGTAAAATTTGAAGCATTAAATGTGTGCATTGATTGATCATTTGATTTGAAAAGTCGATTATTGCAAATAATGTTTTCGGTTGGTGAAATGTGTTTAGTTGGGTTCCTTGTCAAATTAGCTTTCTAACGATATAAGGTGCGAGTTCTAAGTGTTAGCGGTTTGTAAAATATGATTGAAAGAGTTTTGATTTGGGACTTGAACAATTGAGACTGACCAGGTACCAGCACATGACCAATGCCGCGGTGCGGCAATCCTCGGTCGCGGCGCGACCTAAGCCGTGCCCAGGTTCTGACCTCCTTGGTCAAAATAAGAAAAATGTTTGGCACGCTATGGACCTCCGATTCACATGAGACTTGTTCTAATATGCTTATATATGAATAAAAACCCCAGAAAAATAGTTCGGGACCCGACCCGAACTTGTTGACTTTTTCGTTGACTTTGACCGACCAAAGTTTGACTTTTTGTCAAACTTAACCAAATGATTATGCAACCTTCCTAGCTTGTTTCTATACTTGTATCTTGCATGAAACTTGACAAATTGATTCACATGCTACATAATCGAGTCGTAACGAGCCATAGGACTAATTGAACATCTTTGACCTATCGTGTTTACCGTTATTGATACGATCTATTTGTTTAGGTCAAGACTAGCATTATCCTTTGCACACGTTACTTTGTGAAGTACTTTTCATACGTGCACTCAAGGTGAGATCATAGTCCCATCTTTTAACAACTTTTATGCTTTAAACTATGGGATGAGAAACATATACGTATCATACTTTTACACATTGAACACAAGTACGAAAACCAACATTCCACGTACGGGTTTGAACGAAAATCCTCAATTCAATTATCATTAGTTACACTTGCAGGGTGTAAACGTGAACTTATATTATGTGATCACATGGGCTTGACGAGCCTCATTCGGACGGTTCGCTACCGTTAGCGGATGAAATATATTTTCGGGTCTAGTGTATGTTCTAACACTACGCAAAGGGTGCAAAACAGTTAAGTTTGATAATTGGGTGCCCGCGAAACAAATAACAACTTTGGAATGCAAATGATTTTGATAATCATATTATATTAAATCTTGTGGTTCAAATGCAACGTTTACTAAAACACCTATGATTTCACCAACGTTTTCGTTGATAGTTTTCTATATGTTTTCTCAGGTCCTTGAACGCTACTTGATACATGCTTCCGCACTCTTTTTGATACTTACTTGGATGTCGAGTATACATGCATAGTTGGAGCGTCTTTTGACTACTTTAAATTGTGTCGCATAGGTTTCATTTGTACGTTAAACATTGTAATGTAACTAGTCTTTTGAACTACATTTGTAAACTTGAAACATCCTTTTACTTATGAAATGAATGCGACATATTTTGGTTAAACGTCATGTTAAAGACTTATGACCACGCAACGGGACCTAAGTAGTCGGCGCCGTCAAACCTGATTTGGTCGGGTCGCTACAATGAACGCATTAAAAATGGGTTTTCAGAAAACAAATTGGTTTGTAATTTTGATCAAAATATTTTCTCGTTCAAGCTCGAGTTTAGATATCATCAAATTCCATGAGTTTGTAATTCTCAATCTTTAAAAGTCAATCTCAAGGATTGAGTAATATCAGTCTTAAAAGCTGATTTTTGATCTTTAAGGAGATTATCCTTTCTGGGGATCTGATTCATTAGTCTTATCAATCTAATTTGCACGGCGTCCTCCCCATTTTACGAGACAGATCCTCTCATGGTTAGGATAAGTCTGACCACTTGGCGACCATGTTTGATGCTGAGGTCCGTGGATTTCCAGCTGATTTTCGAGAAAACTTTTCAATGTTTTTCGTAGACTCTACAACTGGTCTGGACGACAACTTCCAGACCTAAATCAAGAAGCGCGTTTATTTTTTGGAAGACTTTACTTCCTTTTAATGATGGAATTGATTCGTCTTGTAGATCCATCTTTTCTTTCAAATATATTATAAGAAATTGGGTAAAACTGATAAAATTGTCCAAAACAAAAGTATCTTCAGTTATTTGTACAAAAATATGTGATATGTGTTTTAAATAACTTGGTAAATTTTTCCCACACTTGGCTTTTATTTTCCTTTCTTTGCCTTTTTATTGTCCTCTATTCCATTTTAAATGAATTCTAACATTTTGGGTTGTTTCTCAATTTATGTCCTTTCCGAGGTAACAATAATTTCGGTGTTAACACCTAGTTTTATCGTTCATAAATATGTATAAACATGATTTTGAATTCATTTAATTGAAAATTTTGAAAAATTTTACTAGAATTGGGTAGTCAGTATATAAGACTAGGGCTGTTCTTTATTATCAGAGAGCACTAGATTCTAATACAACTACTGCGTTACTAGTATTTTTAATGGTAACCAAGTGTATAAGTTAAAATTTTAAAAAACCGAAAGAATTTAATCCCTTCCCACACTTAAGATCTTGCAATGCCCTCATTTGCAAGAAATCAGTAACAATTTAAATTATTGAGGGTGATTAGCGGAGAAAAATGATTAAATTTTACCAAAGTTTCCAAACATATTGGCGTTTATTTGCTGAATGATAAATGGTGCACATCATTTGTTCATTCTGTCTTGTTGTTACATCACATTAGTTTTTCGTTTTGTCGTCAAAATTAGTAGCTTTTGCTGAACTTAATGCCAGTCTTTGAAAATGCGCTGTTTTACCCTGTTGTGTATATGAAATAAAATACATACAATACAAATATAAACATGCATGGTAATTTGAAATGGGACTTAAAATTCCACTTTCAAATTAAATATGAAATATTAGTATAACATAATAAAAATATTAAACATTACAATAAAAGTAGCATAATATTATATGTTTAAACATAAATAAATAGAAATAAAAAAAATAAAAATCATAGAAATCACCAACGGGAACTATATCAATCTGGATAGGGGTTCCAGTTCATTTCGTCGGTCGGGTTCCATGGTTGGTGATAGGTGTACTGGTAGGCCTGGTTAGGGTCGTAGAGAGTAAATGGTGGTCTCATCTCGGGCTGGTGTGGAGGATAGTAAGCGGGTCGGGTTGGTACGTAGTGATCCTGAGGTGATAGCCGACTCATGATCTGACGCTGATGATAGTCCCATCTATCATGCTGTCGTTGCCTAGAATGCTCGTACTCATTCCGGGCTTGCCACTGCTCTAACCGACTAAATCTATCCTCGTTTGTCATTTCTACCTCATCTATACGCTGGTAGACGTCAGTCATAGCCTCCCTAATGACATCCCTAATGTCATCTGCTTCCTCCATTTCCTCATCTGAACCTCTCTCTCCCTGTAAATGATTACCATCATAGGGTACTGCCTGGTTGCGTCTGCTCTTTAATACCTTAGCACCCTGATAGACCCTCAATCCTAAAGGCTCAACCTGTTCCCTACATGCCAAAAGTGGACCCCTTGATCCCTATCTACACCCAAATACTCTCCAATGAGAGTAACAAAAATACCTCCTCCTATTACTCCCCCTTCCTGTATTCCTTCCACCATCTTAGATAAATAAAAACCAACACAGTAAGGGATATTAACAAAGCCTCTTGGGTCTCGAATACACTTTAGGTAAAATAAATCATGTAAGGTCATTTTCTCCTTGTTGTGACCTCTCTTTGTAATCGAGTTAGCCAAAAATCTATGAATTATACGAAGCTCGGCTCTGTTAATATGTAAGTAGGAGTGTGTTCCTGCCCGCCCAAAAACATTATAATCTGACATACGCCTCCAGACGGCGTTAGCATCAAAATTCCTATCTACCCTTTCACCATGATAAATCAAGTTTGTACAATTGGGTAATAGTAATTCAGCGGGCGTATATTTCTGTAAAGCCCTGGCCATGTCCAGCATGGACATCCTATACATCCTACGGCCAAGTATAAATCTAAGAAAACTTCTATCATCTAACCTATCTACATCCGCATTTAATGTTATAGTACTCATAAGCTCAACGCACCATTCTTTATATACAGGCCTACGAATAGTGAATAAACGTTCCCAATCGGGAAAAGAAGAGCTGCCATACCTTTGGATCAGTAGCAGTCTAACACGGTTAACTAGTTGGACCCTTTCCAAAGGCTCCCAATTGATTACCCTTGGCACTTCTACACTTTTTTGGTACCAGTTTGAATTTGTTACTTTGATATGTTGGGTAATCTTTCCAGCTTCGATCAAATCTCAGATTAGGATGCAACTGTTCTTCATGAATCGTTGGGTGTTGTACTATTGGATGCATCGGAAATACTACGTAGGCATCAAAATATTCTTGTTGCGGATCATAATAAGGCACGTGTTGATCAGGTTGTTGTTGTTGTTCCTGTTGTTGCTCCGGTTCATATTGCATTTCTGGTTCAGGTTCTGGAGCAGGTTGTCTAGATGATGATGATGCACCATCAGTATCAGTATTTCTCTGCAAAACACATTAAACACAAAATTTGTGCATCCAAATATACATTAGTGTTAGCAAAATAACAACTTGAAACAATTACAATAACATGTTTAATCAAAATTAAATTTATACACATTTTCACAATTTTAACAATTCTATACTTTTTCAAATAAGCATATATGAAAATGTTTACAAAGTTCATAAGCATTCTACTCAAATAACATGTTAAAATAACCATTACTAGTAATTAAATAAGTTTCAAATGGCATTTATATCAATTTAATCAAGTTCATGAATTTTAGACCTAAAAAGTCCACTTTAATTCTCAAAAATCATGTTTAGGATCAAAGTTTGGATCATTTAGCTACCTAAACATATTACACTACTTAATTTAGCAATAATTCATGACAAAAATTGGCCATAACCTGTTTATATCAAAAAGCCCCAAATTGCTCAAGAACACAAACCCTAGATTTCTAAAAATTTTGAAGTTTTTGGCTTCAAATCATGTTAAATAGCATCAATCTAGGTTATACATGCATAAGATATACTAACAATTTAACTCTAATTACACTAGAAATTAACAAAATCAAATTAGATAAAATATTGATAAATATCACAAAAACTAGAAAATTTATGAGTTTAAGGGTGTAATTTTTTACCTTCTTGCTGAAAAATGAGAACCTAGGCATGATTAGAGCAGATTGTAGGATGAAATTTGGTTGAATTTGGTGAAAAAATGGTGATTTTAGGGGTGTTTTTGGAGTGTATTCGCGTATGTATATGTGTGTGGCGGTGAAAGAGCAGAACAGCTCGCTGGATATTTCAATCTGACCAGAAATTGGCCACCATGCGATCGCATGGATATACAGGCCAAACCCCATGCGATCGCATGGGGTCCTGGTATTTTTTTTTTTTAAATAAAACCTTATACTTATTAAAACAAATAATTAATTAAATTTAAAAAAAAAATTTCCTTTTTAAGATGAGGGCATTTCGGATCGTTGTCCTAGTCCGTCCCTCGACAAAATTTTAAAATTTGTCACTTTTTAAGCGTTGTTTTAAAAGTAAAGATTTTTGGGTTTTTTTAATGTTTTTGGCATACTTTAATTCAATAAGATTAAAAATAATGATAATAAAAGTTCTCGTTCCTCCCTTGGGTAGAGCAATTTCGGTTCAACGACCTAGTTTTCAACTCACGACGAATTTTAAAAAATCATATTTTTAACTTAATGAAATAAAGTACATTTTTGTTTTTAAATTCACACCAAACTTTAATTTAAAATGCATAAAATTAAAAATTCATATTATTAATATTTTTAAAAATTCACACCAAACTTATATTATATTTTTGTTTTTATACATACAAATTTATTTTAAAAATATTAATTTTTCAAATAGGTACAAACTTAAATATATTGATTTTTAAAAGTTTACAATAATAATTTAATATTTATATATTAATTTTAAAAACATGGTAAAAATAAAATTAAAAATCTTTTTGGTCTTTTATCCCACTTTAATCGATCAAATATTATCAAAAATATACACCCCTCTTTTCGGTAAAGTAATTTCGGTCAACGACCTAGTTTTACTCCTGACGAATTTCTGAAATATTTTGGGTTTATTGATTAAAGATATTTATACCTTAAGAATAAACGGTAAATTTCGCAGTGATGTAATAAATTTTTGTATGATATCAATAATTTCGGTTAAGCATACCTAATTTTATTGAATACCAACTTAATACTTTATAGCGAATGATTCAGCGTTTATTATCAAAAGGTTAAAAGCAAAAAAAAAAAACAAAAAAAAACTGTACATACTTACCTGTGAGATAGAATTCTCAGAGACCTGCTTTAGCCGACTCATAGGAGAGTCGTGTGATTTGGTTCTCCATAGCTACATAAGCATAACCTCGATTCTTCAATATCTTTTCTTCTAAACATATGAACGGTCCTTCTCTGCATAAAGTAACAAATTCGGTATTTGAATATGTTTGATTATTTGAACATTTACCTTCGTGTGACCATTTTCCGCATTTATAACATCTTTCAAGGTGTCGTGCTCTTCTTTTTGTTGCGGATTTTGATTTTCCTTTACCAAAATGTATCTTATGATGATCTTTTCTGAGTTCTTTTCTTACTCCGTCCATTTTTTCTCTTATGAATGATACCAGTTCACTCGGAAGTGTGTCATTATTATGTTTAGTAATCATAGCGTGTAGCATTAGACCATGGTTCAGATCAAAGGAATTATTCATCTCGTAAAACCTAAAAAAAATAAAAATTTAGAATGGGGGGAGAAGACTAGTTCTTTAGGGTCTGCTAGGGAAAGACCATTCGGATTCCATTCTCGAGAACTAAACGAAAACAGAATATCTAACTCTAACAGAAATATATATTACCCTAAAATATTCGAACCTTCCCACACTTAGTTAGCTGTGGTGTCGAAATTTTGATTGACTTCATCTTCAACTTCCATTGGATTATCTATGTAATGTTTAACTCTGTGACCATTAACTTTAAATTCAATCCCAATTGAATTTATTAACTCTACTGTTCCATACGGGAAAACTCTTTTGACTATGAATGGTCCAGACCATCTTGATTTCAATTTTCCAGGAAATAGCTTGAATCGTGAATTGAAAAGAAGAACTCTGTCTCCTTCTTTAAATTCTTTTGAACTTCTGATTCTTTTATCATGCCATTTCTTCGTTCTTTCTTTATAGATCAGCGAATTTTCGTATGCTTCATGTCTTAATTCTTCTAATTCGTTTAATTGACTTAACCGTAGACGTTCGGCTTCATGTAAATCAAGATTACATGTCTTCAAAGCCTAAAATACTTTGTGCTCAATTTCTACTGGTAGATGACATGTTTTTCCATAAATGAGTTTAAAAGGTGTAGTTCCAATTGGAGTTTTGTAGGCTGTTCTAAAAGCCCAGAGTGCATCCTCTAATTTCATGGACCATTCCTTCGGATTTGATCCTAAGGTTTTCTCTAGAATACGTTTTAAAGCTCGGTTGGTATTTTCAACTTATCCATTTGTTTGTGGATGACACGCGGTTGAGATTTTATGAGTTACTCCATATCTTTTGAGGACTTTCTCAAGTTGAATATTACAAAAATGAGTACCCCAATCACTTATTAAAGCTTTCGGTGTTCCAAACCTAGCAAAAAGATGTTTTAAAAAGTTGACTACAACTCGTGCATCGTTAGTTGGGAGAGCTTGTGCTTCCGCCCATTTAGATACATAATCAATGGCAACGAGAATGTAGAGATTATTATGAGATTTTGGAAATGGACCCATAAAGTCAATACCCCAAATGTCAAATACTTCACATACTTGAATGATATTTTGTGGCATTTCATCACGTTGACTTATTTTTCCGGCCCTTTGACATGCATCACAGGATTTGCAAAGAAGGTGTGCGTCTTTGAAAATTGTTGGCCAATAGAATCCAGCATCGTAAACTTTTCTTGCTGTGAGTTGAGGCTCATAATGCCCTCCTGTTGGTCCTGTATGACAATGGTTTAAGATTTGACTGGCTTCATCTCCGAATACACATCGGCGTATTATTCCATCGGGACAACTTTTAAACAAATGTGGATCTTCCCAGAAATAGTGTTTTATATCACTAAAGAATTTCTTTCGTTTTTGGTACGATAATCCTTTTTCAAGGAATCCACATACTAAATAGTTTGCATAGTCTGCAAACCATGGAATTTCATTATAATCTATCTTCAATAGATATTCATCAGGAAAGTTATCTTGTATGGCCGATTCATTTAGAACTTCTAATTCAGGATTTTCAAGACGAGAAAGATGATCAGCGGCGAGATTTTCTGCTCCCTTTTTATCTCGGATTTCAATATCGAACTCTTGTAAGAGTAAGATCCAACGGATTAATCTTGGTTTGGCATCTTGTTTTGAAAATAGGTATCTAAGAGCAGAATGATCGGTATAGACCACCGTTTTTGCTAGAACGAGATATGAACAAAATTTATCAAAAGCAAAGACAATGGCAAGGAGTTCTTTTTTAGTAGTTGTATAATTCGTGTGTGCTCCTTGTAACGTCTTACTAGCATAATAAATAGGTTGAAATCGTTTTTCAATCCTTTATCCTAAAACGGCTCCAATTGCAAAATCACTTGCATCGCACATTAGTTCAAATGGTAGATTCCAATTTGGAGTTATCGTGATTGGCGCATTAGTGAGTTTTTCTTTAAGAATATTAAAAGATTTGATGCATTCATCTGAAAAGATGAATGGAGCATCCTTTTCTAGGATTTTATTCATAGGAGTGGCAATTTAAGAAAAATCTTTTATGAAATGTCGGTAAAAACCGGCATGCCCTATAAAACTCCTAACTCCTCTAACATTGGTGAGATTTGGAAGTTTAGCAATTACATCTACTTTAGCTCTATCCACTTCAATTCCTTCCATTGAAATTTTATGACCAAGAACGATGGCTTCTTTAACCATGAAATGACATTTCTCCCAATTAAGAACTAGATTTGATTGTTCGCATCTAATAAGCATTCGTTCAAGATTAACTAGACTTGATTCAAATGTATCATCGAAAACTGAAAAGTCAACCATGAAAACTTCCATGCATTCTTCTATCATGTCGTGAAAAATCGCCATCATGCACCTTTGAAAGGTTGCAGGGGCGTTGCAAAGTCCAAATGGCATGCGTTTATAAGCAAAAGTACCATAAGGGCACGTGAACGTGGTTTTCTCTTGGTCCTCGGGTGCTATTGGAATTTGAAAGTATCCGGAAAAACCATCAAGAAAACAATAGTAACTATTTTCGGCTAATCTTTCCAACATTTGATCAATGAAAGGTAAGGGAAAGTGATCTTTTCTGGTGGCGTCATTTAATTTTCTATAATCAATACAAACACGCCATCCTGTTACAGTCCTAGTAGGAATAAGCTCATTTTTCTCATTTGTGATGACAGTCATGCCACCCTTCTTTGGTACACATTGAACTGGGCTTACCCATGGACTATCAAAAATTGGATAAATTAAACCTGCATCTAGCAGTTTAATAATTTCTTTCTTAACAACATCTTTGATTTAGTCTTCTTTGGCGTTGCACATACGTTTTATGACCTTCTTCCATAAGGATTTTATGTGTGTAATACGAAGGACTTATTCATTTAATATCATGAATCTTCCATGCAATAGCTGGTTTATGAGCTTTTAGCACAGAAATGAGTTGAGATTTTTCATTTTCAGTAAGAGAAAACGATATTATTACAGGTAGTTCAGATTCACCATGTAAATAAGCATATTCCAAATGGTTTGGAAGTGGCTTTAACTCTAATGTCGGTGGTTCTTCTATCGATGATTTGTATCGATATCTGTCTTCTTCTTTTAGCATTTGAATTTCTTCTGTTGTTGGTTCATATCCATTAGCCATAAGTGTAGCTAACATTTCAGCTTCATCAATTGGTTCAGTTCCTTCTCCTAAAGAACATTCTCCTGTTCCTTGTAATTCTAGAAATTCTTCTAACAATTCTGCATGTGAATCTATAGTTTGAATATAATAACATGTATCATCTGCAGATTGCGGTTGTTGCATTGCTCTATCAACTGAAAAGGTAACACTCTCGTCCTCTATACTTAGGGTCAATTTCTTACCGAACACGTCTATTATTGCTTTAGCTGTGTTTAAGAATGGTCTTCCTAATATGAGAGGAACTCGAGAATCTTCTTCCATGTCTAGAATAACAAAATCTACTGGAAATACTAAAGTACCAACTTTAACTAGTATGTTCTCCATTATGAAATGTCCTGTTCTTATTGATTAAAAACGTTCCATATTAATTGATTTCGTTGCGAGGTTTTGACCTCTATATGAGACGTTTTTCAAAGACTGCATTCATTTTTAAAACAAACCATAACCTTTATTTTATAAATGAAGGTTTAAAAAGCTTTACGTAGATTATCAAATAATGATAATCTAAAATATCCTGTTCACACACGACCATTACATAATGGTTTACAATACAAATATGTTACATCGAAATCAGTTTCTTGAATGCAGTTTTTACACAATATCATACAAACAAGGACTCCAAATCTTGTCCTTATTTTAGTATGCAACAGCGGAAGCTCTTAATATTCACCTGAGAATAAACATGCTTTAAACGTCAACAAAAATGTTGGGGAGTTATAGGTTTAACCTATATATATCAAATCGTAACAATAGACCATAAGATTTCATATTTCAATACACATCCCATACATAGAGATAAAAATCATTCATATGGTGAACACCTGGTAACCGACATTAACAAGATGCATATATAAGAATATCCCCATCATTCCGGGACACCCTTCGGATATGATATAAATTTCGAAGTACTAAAGCATCCGGTACTTTGGATGGGGTTTGTTAGGCCCAATAGATCTATCTTTAGGATTCGCATCAATTAGGGTGTCTGTTCCCTAATTCTTAGATTACCAGACTTAATAAAAAGGGGCATATTCGATTTCGATAATTCAACCATAGAATGTAGTTTCACGTACTTGTGTCTATTTTTGTAAATCATTTATAAAACCTGCATGTATTCTCATCCCAAAAATATTAGATTTTAAAAGTGGGACTATAACTCACTTTCACAGATTTTTACTTCCTCGAGAATTAAGACTTGGCCACTGGTTGATTCACGAACCTATAACAATATATACATATATATCAAAGTATGTTCAAAATATATTTAGAACACTTTTAATATATTTTGATGTTTTAAGTTTATTAAGTCAGCTGTCCTCGTTAGTAACCTACAACTAGTTGTCCACAGTTAGATGTACAGAAATAAATCGATAAATATTATCTTGAATCAATCCACGACCCAGTGTATACGTATCTCAGTATTGATCACAACTCAAACTATATATATTTTTGGAATCAACCTCAACCCTGTATAGCTAACTCCAACATTCACATATAGAGTGTCTATGGTTGTTCCGAAATATATATAGATGTGTCGACATGATAGGTCGAAACATTGTATACGTGTCTATGGTATCTCAAGATTACATAATATACAATACAAGTTGATTAAGTTATGGTTGGAATAGATTTGTTACCAATTTTCACGTAGCTAAAATGAGAAAAATTATCCAATCTTGTTTTACCCATAACTTCTTCATTTTAAATCCGTTTTGAGTGAATCAAATTGATATGGTTTCATATTGAACTCTAATTTAAGAATACAAACAGAAAAAGTATAGGTTTATAGTCGGATAAATAAGTTACAAGTCATTTTTGTAAAGGTAGTCATTTCAGTCGAAAGAACGACGTCTAGATGACCATTTTAGAAAACATACTTCCACTTTGAGTTTAACCATAATTTTTGGATATAGTTTCATGTTCATAATAAAAATCATTTTCTCAGAATAACAACTTTTAAATCAAAGTTTATCATAGTTTTTAATTAACTAACCCAAAACAGCCCGCGGTGTTACTACGACGGCGTAAATCCGGTTTTACGGTGTTTTTCGTGTTTCCAGGTTTTAAATCATTAAGTTAGCATATCATATAGATATAGAACATGTGTTTAGTTAATTTTAAAAGTCAAGTTAGAAGGATTAACTTTTGTTTGCGAACAAGTTTAGAATTAACTAAACTATGTTCTAGTGATTACGAGTTTAAACCTTCGAATAAGATAGTTTTATATATATGAATCGAATGATGTTATGAACATCATTACTACCTAAAGTTTAGTAGGTAAACCTACTGGAAGTGACAAGAAATGATCTAGCTTCAAAGGATCTTGGATGGCTTGAAAGTTCTTGAAGTAGGATCATGACACAAAAACAAGTTCAAGTAAGATTTTTACTCGAATTAAGATAGTTTATAGTTATAGAAATTGAATCAAAGTTTGAATATGAATATTACCTTGAATAAGAAAGATAACCTACTGTATATAACAAAGGTTTCTTGATCTTAGATGATTACTTGGAATGGATTAGAAAGCTTGGAAGTAAATTAGTAAACTTGAAGGGATTTTTGAAGTGTTCTTGAAGTGTTCTTCCTATAATGATTATAGCTTGATTCTTGAAGTGATTTTTGATGAAGATGATGATTAAATACTGGAAAAATACGTTCATAATAGTGTGTGTGTGTTGAGATAGAATTCGAAAGAGAATTGGAAGTGAAATGGAGTGAATGATGAGTGGTAATTGGTGAGTGGTGAGTGGGGTTAAAAGAAGTTCTAGTTAGTTGACTAGCTCATGGTAGAAGTTAAAATTGATTAGTCATACATGACATAATCAAGAGTGGAATCCCATGCTAGTTCCTATTGGTATATACCCATAGTAAGTACGTTTTGAAGCTGTGTATAATACGGGTAAGAATACGACTAGAATTCTTGATGAAAGAAAAGAATGGGAAAGTAACTGTAACCATTTCGTTAAGTATGAGTGTTTTGATATATGTCTTGAAGTCTTCCAAAAGTATTTTAATACATCTAAATACACTACATGTATATACATTTTAACTGAGTCGTTAAGTCATCGTTAGTCGTTACATGTAAGTGTTGTTTTGAAACCTTTAAGTTAACGATCTCAATTAATGTTGTTAACCCATTGTTTATTATATCTAATGAGATGTTAAATTATTATATTATCATGATATTATGATATATTAATATATCTTAATATGATATATATACATTTAAATATCGTTACAATGATAATCGTTACATATATGTCTCGTTTCGAAATCCTTAAGTTAGTAGTCTTGTTTATATGTATATAACTCATTGTTAATATACTTATGGAGATACTTACTTATCATAATCTCATGTTAACCATATGTATATCCATATATATATCGTCATGTCGTTTTTACAAGTTTTAACGTTCGTGAATCGCCGGTCAACTTGGGTGGTCAATTGTCTATATGAAACATATTTCAATTAATCAAGTCTTAACAAGTTTGATTGCTTAACATGTTGGAAACATTTAATCATGTAAATATCAATCTCAATTAATATATATAAACATGGAAAAGTTCGGGTCACTACAGTACCTACCCGTTAAATAAATTTCGTCCCGAAATTTTAAGCTGTTGAAGGTGTTGACGAATCTTCTGGAAATAGATGCGGGTATTTCTTCTTCATCTGATCTTCACGCTCCCAGGTGAACTCGGGTCCTCTATGAGCATTCCATCAAACCTTAACAATTGGTATCTTGTTTTGCTTAAGTCTTTTAACCTCACGATCCATTATTTCGACGGGTTCTTCGATGAATTGGAGTTTTTCATTGATTTGGATTTCATCTAACAGAATAGTGAGATCTTCTTTAGCAAAACATTTTTTCAAATTCGAGACGTGGAAAGTGTTATGTACAGCCGCGAGTTGTTGAGGTAACTCAAGTCGGTAAGCTACTGGTCCGACACGATCAATAATCTTGAATGGTCCAATATACCTTGGATTTAATTTCCCTCGTTTACCAAATCGAACAACGCCTTTCCAAGGTGCAACTTTAAGCATGACCATCTCTCTAATTTCAAATTCTGTATCTTTTCTTTTAATGTCAGCGTAGCTCTTTTGTCGACTTTGGGCGGTTTTCAACCGTTGTTGAATTTGGATGATCTTCTCGGTAGTTTCTTGTATAATCTCTGGACCCGTAATCTGTCTATCCCCCACTTCACTCCAACAAATCGGAGACCTGCACTTTCTACCATAAAGTGCTTCAAACGGCGCCATCTCAATGCTTGAATGGTAGCTGTTGTTGTAGGAAAATTCTGCTAACGGTAGATGTCGATCCCAACTGTTTCCGAAATCAATAACACATGCTCGTAGCATGTCTTCAAGCGTTTGTATCGTCCTTTCGCTCTGTCCATCAGTTTGTGGATGATAGGCAGTACTCATGTCTAGACGAGTTCCTAATGCTTGCTGTAATGTCTGCCAGAATCTTGAAATAAATCTGCCATCCCTATCAGAGATAATAGAGATTGGTATTCCATGTCTGGAGATGACTTCCTTCAAATACAGTCGTGCTAACTTCTCCATCTTGTCATCTTCTCTTATTGGCAGGAAGTGTGCTGATTTGGTGAGACGATCAACTATTACTCAAATAGTATCAAAACCACTTGCAGTCCTTGGCAATTTAGTGATGAAATCCATGGTAATGTTTTCCCATTTCCATTCTGGGATTTCGGGTTGTTGAAGTAGACCTGATGGTTTCTGATGCTCAGCTTTGACCTTAGAACACGTCAAACATTCTCCTACGTATTTAGCAACATCGACTTTCATACCCGGCCACCAAAAATATTTCTTGAGATCCTTGTACATCTTCCCCGTTCCAGGATGTATTGAGTATCTGGTTTTATGAGCTTCTCTAAGTACCATTTCTCTCATATCTCCAAATTTTGGTACCCAAATCCTTTCAGCCCTATACCGGATTCTGTCTTCCCGGATATTAAGATGCTGCTCCGATCCTTTGGGTATTTCATCTTTTAAATTTCCTTCTTTTAAAACTCCTTGTTGCGCCTCCATTATTTGAGTAGTAAGGTTATTATGAATCATTATATTCATAGATTTTACTCGAATGGGTTCTCTGTCCTTCCTGCTCAAGGCATCGGCTACCACATTTGCCTTCCCCGGGTGGTAACGAATCTCAAAGTCGTAATCATTCAACAATTCAACCCACCTACGCTGCCTCATATTCAGTTGTTTCTGATTAAATATGTGTTGAAGACTTTTATGGTCGGTATATATAATACTTTTGACCCCATATAAGTTGTGCCTCCAAGTCTTTAATGTAAAAACAACCGCGCCTAATTCCAAATCATGCGTCGTATAATTTTGTTCGTGAATCTTCAATTGTCTAGACGCATAAGCAATCACCTTCGTTCGTTGCATTAATACACAACCGAGACCTTGCTTTGATGCGTCACAATAAATCACAAAATCATCATTCCCTTCAGGCAATGACAATATAGGTGCCGTAGTTAGCTTTTTCTTCAATAACTGAAACGCTTTCTCTTGTTCATCATTCCATTCAAATTTCTTCCCTTTATGCGTTAATGCAGTCAAGGGTTTTGCTATTCTGGAAAAGTCTTGGATGAACCTTCTGTAGTAACCAGCTAGTCCTAAAAACTGGCGTATGTGTTTCGGAGTTTTCGGGGTTTCCCACTTTTCAACAGTTTCTATCTTTGCCGGATCCACCTTAATACCTTCTTTGTTCACTATGTGACCGAGGAATTGAACTTCTTCCAACCAAAATGCACACTTTGAGAACTTAGCGTACAATTCTTCCTTCCTCAATACTTCTAACACCTTTCTCAAATGTTCACCGTGTTCTTGGTCATTCTTTGAGTAAATAAGTATGTCATCAATGAAAACAATGACAAACTTGTCAAGGTATGGTCCACACACTCGGTTCATAAGGTCCATGAACATAGCTGGTGCATTAGTTAAACCAAACAGCATGACCATAAACTCGTAATGACCGTAACGTGTTCTGAAAGCAGTCTTTGGAATATCATCTTCTTTCACCCGCATTTGATGATACCCGGAACGTAAGTCAATCTTTGAATAAACAGACGAGCCTTGTAGTTGATCAAATAAGTCGTCGATTATCGGTAGTGGGTGGCGGTTCTTGATGGTAAGTTTGTTCAACTCTCGATAGTCGATACACAACCTGAATGTACCATCTTTCTTCTTGACAAACAAAACAGGAGCTCCCCACGGTGATGTGCTTGGTCGAATGAAACCACGCTCTAAAAGTTCTTGTAATTGGCTTTGCAGTTCTTTCATCTCGCTGGGTGCGAGTCTGTAAGGAGCACGAGCTATTGGTGCAGCTCCTGGTACAAGATCTATTTGAAATTCTACGGATCGATGTGGGGGTAATCCCGGTAATTCTTTCGGAAATACATCGGGAAATTCCTTTACAACGGGAACATCATTGATGCTCTTTTCTTCAGTTTGTACTTTCTCGACGTGTGCTAGAACAGCATAGCAACCTTTTCTTATTAGTTTTTGTGCCTTCAAATTACTAATAAGATGTAGCTTCGTGTTGCCCTTTTCTCCGTACACCATTAAGGGTTTTCCTTTTTCTCGTATAATGCGAATTGCATTTTTGTAACAAACGATCTCTGCTTTCACTTCTTTCAACCAGTCCATACCGATTATCACATCAAAACTCCCTAACTCTACTGGTATCAAATCAATCTTAAATGTTTCGCTAACCAGTTTAATTTCTCGATTCCGACATATATTATCTGCTGAAATTAATTTACCATTTGCTAATTCGAGTAAAAATTTACTATCCAAAGGCGTCAATGGACAACTTAATTTAGCACAAAAATCTCTACTCATATAGCTTCTATCCGCACCCGAATCAAATAAAACGTAAGCAGATTTATTGTCAATAAGAAACGTACCCGTAACAGCTCCGGGTCTTCCTGTGCCTCTGCCGCATTAATATTGAAAACTCTTCCGCGGCCTTGTCCATTCGTGTTCTCCTGGTTCTGGCAATTTCTAATAATGTGGCCCGATTTTCCACGTTTATAACAAACTACATTGGCATAACTTGCTCCGACACTACTTGCTCCGCCATTACTCGTTCTGACACCATTTGTTCCTTTCATTCTATTAACCCCTGGTCTGTAGACCTCACACTTTGCCGCGCTATGACCATTTCTTTTACACTTGTTGCAAAATTTGGTGCAGAACCCCGAGTGATACTTTTCACACCTTTGGCATAGCTGCTTCTGATTGTTGTTGTTGTTGCGATTATTATTGTTGTTGGGATGATTGTTGTAGTTGCTGTTGTTATTGTTGTTGTTGTTGTTGTTGGGCCGTTTGTTGTAGTTGCGATTGATGTTGCGATTGTTAGGATAGTTGTTGCGATTATTGTTATAATTGCTGTTGTTGTTGTATTGGTGATTCTTATCACCGTTTTCCTCCCACTTTCTTTTGACTTGCTTCACATTGGCCTCTTCAGCAGTCTGTTCTTTAATTCTTTCTTCAATCTGGTTCACTAGTTTGTGAGCCATTCTACATGCCTGTTGTATGGAGGCGGGCTCGTGTGAACTTATATCTTCTTGGATTCTTTCCGGTAATCCTTTCACAAACGCGTCGATCTTCTCTTCCTCATCTTCGAATGCTCCCGGACACAATAGGCACAATTCTGTGAATCGTCTTTCGTACGTGGTAATATCAAATCCTTGGGTTCGTAACCCTCTAAGTTCTGTCTTGAGCTTATTGACCTCGGTTCTGGGACGGTACTTCTCGTTCATCAAGTGATTGAATACTGACCACGGTAGTGCGTACGCATCGTCTTGTCCCACTTGCTCTAGATAGGTATTCCACCATGTTAACGCAGAACCTGTGAAGGTATGCGTAGCGTACTTCACTTTGTCCTCTTCAGTACACTTACTTATGGCAAACACCGATTCGACCTTCTCGGTCCACCGTTTCAATCCGATCGGTCCTTCGGTTCCATCAAATTCCAAAGGTTTGCAGGCAGTGAATTCTTTGTAGGTGCATCCTACACGATTTCCTGTACTGCTAGATCCAAGGTTATTGTTGGTATGTAGCGCAGCCTGTACTGCGGCTATGTTTGAAGCTAGAAAAGTACGGAATTCCTCTTCATTCATATTCACGGTGTGTCGAGTAGTCGGTGCCATTTCCTTCAAAATAGTCAAATGGAACAAGTTAATCATATAGAATGTTAAGAGTAGTTAATAGTATTTCGTAGCATAATATGAACTTATTTATAAAAGCTTTTTCTTCATATTAGCATTTTATAAGTTTAAATTCGGGTAGTACCTACCCGTTAAGTTCATACTTAGTATCTAATATACAATTCAACTACTACAATTCTATATGAAAAACTGATTGTAATAATATTTCGCGTTCAAACTTTTATACAATATTTTACAAACTTACAATACCGCTTATTTTACATAAAGCATGAAATATAGCACACAATAACTTTGATACAAGATAGTTGTGAAGATAATTCTAGCTAGTACACAAGTCGTTCAGCAAAGGCAATAAAGACACGTAATTCATACGTCCAGAAACAAGTCATGCATTCTGGTTTTACTAGGACTACTTCCCATCATTGGTCTTGTGGAACATAACCATTATGGCCGTTGATAAGACAGCGTGTTGTAACGTCGTCAAAGGGACGAGGGTTACGTAATGTCCAACAGTCCCGTAACAATCTAAAAACCTCATTTCTTACCCCAATTACCGACTCCGTCACTTGTGGGAACGTTTTGTTTAATAGTTGTAGCCCGATGTTCTTGTTCTCACTTTGGTGAGAAGCGAACATTACTAATCCGTAAGCATAACATGCTTCTTTATGTTGCATGTTAGCCGCTTTTTCTAAATCACGAAGTCCAATATTCGGATATATTGAGTCAAAATAATTTCTTAACCCATTGCGTAAAATAGCATTTGGGTTCCCCGCAATATATGCGTCAAAGTAAACACATCGTAACTTATGGATTTCCCAATGTGATATCCCCCATCTTTCGAACGAAATCCTTTTATAAACCAAGGCATTCTTGGAACGTTCTTCGAATGTCTTACAAACTGATCTCGCCTTAAATAGTTGTGCCGAAGAATTCTGACCGACTCTAGACAAGATTTCATCAATCATATCTCCGGGTAGGTGATGAAGTGCAACAAGGTGTATATAAAATAGTTATTATTTTACTAGAAAAACTATTAAATACGATACAATTTTACACAAGATATTTATTTATTTATAGAATGGATATACTTAAACCTTGCTACAACACTTATAGGCAGTGTACCTAATCGTACAGTAGTGTAGTTTTTAGTAAGTCCGGTTCGTTCCACAGGGAAATCTTTAAACAAAGCTCAACGCTATATTAGTTTACTTTTATAAAAATACAAATATATATATAAGTGATATTATTATTATAAAGGGGGGTTTTTACCGTTTAATGACCGGTTTGTCGATTTTAAGACTTTAGTCGCAGTTAAAACCTAATGTAAAATATAAAATAAATACAAGACTTAAATTAAAGCGTAAAGTAAATAACGATAATGAAATTGCGAATAATAAAATTGCGATAATTAAAAAGTACGATAATTAAAAGTGCGATTAAATAACAATAAATAAAAGTGCGATAATTAGAAGTGCAATTAAATATAAAATAAAGGAAATTAAATATGAAATAAAAGAATTATGCTTATTTAAACTTCCGTAATCATGATGTTTGACGTGTTGATTTTAGTTTTATGCCCATGGGTTAATTGTCCTTTGTCCTGGATTATTCAATATGTCCGTCTGGTTTTTGTCCATAACAGTCCATCAGTCATAAATATAAATTGCAAGTGTCCTTGTCAAATTATTATTATACCCGAAGATAAATATTCCAACTAATTGGGGATTCGAATTGTAACAAGGTTTTAATACTTTGTTTAATGAATACACCAGGTTATCGACTGCGTGTAAACCAAGATTTTACTACTTTGTTAACAATTACACCAATTACCCTTGAATGTAATTTCACCCCTGTTTTAATTATTCTAGTGGCTATTAATCCATTCCCGTGTCCGGTTAAATGAACGATTATTCGTACATATAAATACCCCGCCCATCGTGTCCGATCGAGTGTATATGGTAATTTATAGGGACGCCCAATTGTAAATCTTTATATTAACATTAACAAACTTTCATTTAGTTAAACAAATATAAAGCCCATTAATAGCCCATAGTCTAGTTTCCACAAGTGTCGTTCTTTTATCCAAACCCCAATTATGGTACAAAGCCCAATTACCCAATTTTAGTAATTAGCCCAACATCATGATTACTTTGTTTTAAATAAGCATAATAATAACTTAGCTACGAGACATTAATATAAAAAGGTTGAACATAACTTACAATGATTAAAAATAGCGTAGCGTTACACGGACAGAATTTCGACTTACACCCTTACAACATTCGCTAACATACCCTTATTATTAGAATTATAATTAAAATTAAAATATAAATTATAAATATAAATATATTTACGTATGAAGAGGAAGAAAAAAAAGATGTGTTTTTTGATCAGAATTCGGGTTGCTTTATAGCCAGGGTTGAAAATTGGGGCTCCGCGACTCGCGGCAAAATGGCCTTAAAACTCCGCGAGTCGCGGAGAGATATTTACAGCTCACACCCTTGGAGTTCTCTGCTGCCGACGGTTTTTAATATATATATATAATATATATATAATTAATATAATTAATTATATATTATATTATATTTATATATATAGTTAACTTGTAATTTTTAGTCCGTTGCGTCGAGCGTTAAGAGTTGACTCTGGTCCCGGTTCCGGATTTTCGAACGTCCTCGCGTACAATTTAATATCTTGTACTTTGTGTTTTGAATCTTGTACTCTTGTGATTTCGAGACGTTTCTTATCAATAATTGGAACCTTTTTTATTGTCTTTTGTTCTTTTGAGCTTTTTGGTCGTTTGCGTCTTCAAATCGTCGAATCTGTCTTCTGTCTTCACCTTTTATTATTTAAACGAATATCACTTGTAAATAGAACCATTGCAACTAAAAGCTTGTCTTTCTTGAGGAATAATGCTATGAAATATATGTTCGTTTTTAGCATTATCAGTAGGTCTCTTAAAATATTGGGTTGTCTATCCATTTTGTGTTTTTATACTGTAAAATAGACAAGAGTTAGATTCATAAAAAAAATACTTATTAATACAAGCAATTTTTACGTATATCATAAAGCATAAGCACACTATATTACATATATTACACCACACGAATACAACTATCTTATTCCGACTCGCTTGTTTCTTCTTCTTCGGTTTTGGTTCGTTTTGCCAAGTTTCTAGGGATATATGATGTTCCCCTAATACGAGCCGTCGTTTTCCACATTGGTTTAGAAAAACCTGGTGGTTTAGAGGTTCCCGGGTCATTGTTACAACTTAAGGACTTCGGGGGTTGACGATACATATAAAGTTCATCGGGGTTGGAATTAGATTTCTCTATTTTTATGCCCTTTTCCTTATTATTTTCTTTTGCCTTTTTAAATTCAGTTGGGGTAATTTCTATAACATCATCTGAATTCTCGTCAGAATCCGATTCATTGGAGAATTGGTAATCCTCCCAATATTTTGCTTCCTTAGCGGAAACACCATTGACCATAATTAACCTTGGTCGGTTGGTTGAGGATTTTCTTTTACTTAACCGTTTTATTATTTCCCCCACCGGTTCTATTTCTTCATCCGATTCCGATTCTTCTTCCGGTTCCGATTCTTCTTCTGGTTCCGACTCTTCTTCCGGTTCCTCTTCGGAAACTTGTGAATCAGTCCACGAATCATTCCAATTTACATTTGACTCTTCATTATTATTAGGTGAGTCAATGGGACTTGTTCTAGAGGTAGACATCTATCACATAATATCAAACGCGTTAAGAGATTAATATATCACATAATATTCACATGTTAAAAATATATAGTTTCCAACAAAATTTGTTAAGCAATCATTTTTCAAGTAAACACGGTCGAAGTCCAGACTCACTAATGCATCCTAACAAACTCGATAAGACACACTAATGCAAAATTCTGGTTCTCTAAGACCAACGCTCTGATACCAACTGAAATGTCCCGTTCTTATTGATTAAAAACGTTCCATATTAATTGATTTCGTTGCGAGGTTTTGACCTCTATATGAGACGTTTTTCAAAGACTGCATTCATTTTTAAAACAAACCATAACCTTTATTTTATAAATGAAGGTTTAAAAAGCTTTACGTAGATTATCAAATAATGATAATCTAAAATATCCTGTTTACACACGACCATTACATAATGGTTTACAATACAAATATGTTACATCGAAATCAGTTTCTTGAATGCAGTTTTTACACAATATCATACAAACATGGACTCCAAATCTTGTCCTTATTTTAGTATGCAACAGCGGAAGCTCTTAATATTCACCTGAGAATAAACATGCTTTAAACGTCAACAAAAATGTTGGTGAGTTATAGGTTTAACCTATATATATCAAATCGTAACAATAGACCACAAGATTTCATATTTCAATACACATCCCATACATAGAGATAAAAATCATTCATATGGTGAACACCTGGTAACCAACATTAACAAGATGCATATATAAGAATATCCCCATCATTCCGGGACACCCTTCAGATATGATATAAATTTCGAAGTACTAAAGCATCTGGTACTTTGGATGGGGTTTGTTAGGCCCAATAGATCTATCTTTAGGATTTGCGTCAATTAGGGTGTCTGTTCCCTAATTCTTAGATTACCAGACTTAATAAAAAGGGGCATATTCGATTTCGATAATTCAACCATAGAATGTAGTTTCACGTACTTGTGTCTATTTTGTAAATCATTTATAAAACCTGCATGTATTCTCATCCCAAAAATATTAGATTTTAAAAGTGGGACTATAACTCACTTTCACAGATTTTTACTTCCTCGGGAAGTAAGACTTGGCCACTGGTTGATTCACGAACCTATAACAATATATACATATATATCAAAGTATGTTCAAAATATATTTACACCACTTTTAATATATTTTGATGTTTTAAGTTTATTAAGTCAGCTGTCCTCGTTAGTAACCTACAACTAGTTGTCCACAGTTAGATGTACAGAAATAAATCGATAAATATTATCTTGAATCAATCCATGACCCAGTGTATACGTATCTCAGTATTGATCACAACTCAAACTATATATATTTTTGGAATCAACCTCAACCCTGTATAGCTAACTCCAACATTCACATATAGAGTGTCTATGGTTGTTCCGAAATATATATAGATGTGTCGACATGATAGGACGAAACATTGTATACGTGTCTATGGTATCTCAAGATTACATAATATACAATACAAGTTGATTAAGTTATGGTTGGAATAGATTTGTTACCAATTTTCACGTAGCTAAAAGGAGAAAAATTATCCAATCTTGTTTTACCCATAACTTCTTCATTTTAAATCCGTTTTGAGTGAATCAAATTGCTATGGTTTAACCCTTTACCGGTGTTTGCAAAATATTTTTGTGGGTTTGGTGGGTTTCAGATTTGAAAATTTTAGCTCAAAACTTGCGGTTTTGTGTCACCCACTTGCTAACCTTGTATTTGGAAAGCAACACGTCCAGTTTACTTGTTCCGTATATTACCTTTCGGTAAACTACCGTCCGGTTGTAAAGGAAAGTGTTGAACAAGCAACTGTTAAGGCAATGTCCCGTGACATGCTTTTGATTATGGTCTATAACGTGTCGGACGCAATTACTATCCTTGGTAGGAGCAATAGTAAAGCTCACCCTTATAATTTTTCGGTCTGGCACAATGTCCTGTCTTTGACCATGCTATGCAACCACCGTTCTTACGGTTGACACCCGATTTAGTTCAGGTGACCTAATGAATTCCAGGTGAATTCCTAGGATTTTACGTTCAATGGTAATGAACGCATTGAAAATAGGGTTTTTAGAAAACAAATCGGTTTGTAATTTTGATCAAAATATTTTCTCGTTTAAGCTCGAGTTTAGATATCATTGAATTCCATGAGTTTGAATTCTCAATCTTTAAGGTCAATCTCTAGGATTGAGTAATATCAGTCTTAAAAGCTGATTTTTAATCTTTAAGGAGATTATCCTTTCTGGGGATCTGATTCATTAGTCTTATCCAGCTAATTTGCATGGTGCCCCCCCATTGTACGAGATAAATCCTTCTCATGGTTAGGATAAATCTGACCACTTGGCGACCCTGTTTAATGCTGAGGTCCGTGGATTTCCAGGTGATTTTAGTGATGACTTTTCTAGATTTTTCGTCAACCTACAGCTGGTCTGGACGACAACTTCATGACCTAAATCAAGAAGCGCGTTTCTTTTTCGGAAGACTTTACTTCCTTTTAATGATGGAATTGATTCATCGTGTAGATCCATCTCTTCTTTTCTTTCATCGGGTAAAACAGTTTAGTTTAGTCCAAAGCAAAAGTATTTTTAGTTATTTGTTACAGATATATGTGACATATGTTTAAAATAACTTGGTAAATTTTCCCACACTTGGCTTTTATTTTCCTTTTTATCGTCCTCTATTCCATTTTAAATGAATTTTAACATTTTCGTTTGTTTCTCAATTTATGTCCTTTCCGAGGTAACAATAATTTCGGTGTTAAAACCTAGTTTTATCGTTCATAAATATGTATAAACATGATTTTAATTCATTTAATTGAAAATTTTGAAAAATTTTACTAGAATTGGGTAGTCAGTATATAAGACTAGGGCTGTTCTTTTTTATCAGAGAGCACTAGATTCTAATACAACTACTGTTTTACTAGTATTTTTAATGGTAACCAAGTGTTTAATATAAAAATTTTAAAATCCGAAAGAATTTAACCCCTTCCCACACTTAAGATCTTGCAATGCCCTCATTTGCAAGAAATCAGTAACAATTTAAATTATTGAGGGTGATTAGTGTGAAAATGATTAAATTTTTACCAAAGTTTCCAAATATATTGGCGTTTGTTTGCTGAATGATAAATGGTGCACATCATTTGTTCATTCCGTCTTGTTGTTATTTCACATATATTTTGCATCTTGTCGTCAAAATTAGTTGCTTTTGCTGAACTTAATGCCAGTCTTTGAAAATGCGTTGTTTTACCCTGTTGTGTACATAAGATAAACTGCAAACATATATACATATTTTTGAAGTTTGGTATATTACCCCACATTCAAAAATTATTAAAATCTAAGAATAAAAGTTAGATAATTATAAAAATGATTACAATATTAACAAAAATATTAAATGTATCAATAATTACAAATTACAAAATAATAAAAAATAATAAGTAAACTAAGGATGATATTGGTACCAATAGGGGTTCCACGCATAACCATAAGTGCTATAGAATGCTTCGGCAGGGTCATACGTAGGATATGGTGGCTGCATCTCTATCGACCAAGGAGGGAAGACGGGTTTCGGTGTAGGAATATAGTTTCTACCTATATGTTGGCAATGCGCTATGATCTGGTTCTGATGAACTTGCCAATCTTCAAATGCTCTCTGTCTAGCATTTTCGTATTCCTGAGAAGCTATAAACCTATGCATTTCTTGCATCTCATTCCCCCCTCCTACATTACCTTGTTCCTGGTTTCTCTCTACCTGTGGATGTCTACCATTGTATCGTACTGCGGCGTTATTTCGCCGCTTCAAAACTTTAGCACCATGGTATACATTTAAACCTATAGTGTCGCGGGGTTCCGGCTCTTCTACCAATAATCCCCCCCGACTTATATCCACACCGAGATATTCACCAATCAAAGTAATAAAAATACCACCTCCTATTATGCTATGTGGACGCATCCCTCGAACCATAGCTGATAAATAATAACCCACACAATATGGTATACTTACAGCGCTGTGTGGGTCTCGAATACACATATGGTAAAACAAATCTTGTTCATTTACCTTTTCTTTGTTTTTACCCCTTTGTGTAATCGAATTAGCTAAAAACCTATGTATTACTCTTAATTCGGCTCTATCTATATCCAAATAAGAGTAGTTTCCCCCTTTAAAACGGTGATGGCTTGTCATTTGACTCCACACACCGTGTGTATCAAAATTTTCATCTATTTTCCTACCGTTTAGTATCAATCCTCTACAATCGGCAGACGCTAACTCCTCAGGCGTATATATACGTAAAGCCTGAGCCATGTCCAGTAAAGACATGTGGCGCATCGAACCGCCTAACAAAAATCTAATAAAAGAACGATCGGTTAAACTAGTTACCCGATCATTCAACTCTATACTACATAACAACTCTTCACACCATACTTTATATACAGGTCTGCGTATGGTGAATAAACATATCCAGTCATTAAAAGAAGAATTACCATACCTCTGTACCAGTAATTCCCTAATTGGCCCGGCCAATTCTACAGCTTCCAAGGGTCCCCATTCTATGACCCTCGGTACCTCAACAACCTTGGAATGAAGAGTATGCAAACCCCGTTGATATTTTGGATAATCTATCCAAAGTCTGTCAAATCTCAGGTTCGGGTGCAACTGTTCCAAGTGCATATCTGAAAAGGTCATGACTGGATGAGGTACATCCTGCTTGTAGTAGTTATCTACCTCCTGTTGTTCCAAGTTCTCAGCAGGAGCATGACGGGCTTGGGATGAAGATTCACCCCTTTCATTCTGCAAAACACATCAAACACAAATTTTGTGCATCCAAATATGCATTAGTGTCAGCAAAATCATCAATCAAAATAATTACAATGACATTATCAATTTACATCAAACTTAAGCTTATTTTCACATTTTTATCAAATCTACACTTTTTCAAATAAGCATATACGAAAATTTTCACCAAGTTCATAAGCATTCAACTCAAATAACATGTCAAAATAATCATTACTAGCAAATAAACAAGTCTCAAATGGCATTATCTTTCAAAAATCAAGTTCATGAATTTTGGACTTGAAAAAGTCCACTTTAATTCTCAAAATCATGTTTAGGCTCAAAGTTTGGATCATTTAACTACCTAGACATGTTACACTACTCAATTTAGCAATAATTCATGACAAAAATCGGCCATAACCTGTTTATATCAAAAAGCCCCAAATTGCTCAAGAACACAAACCCTAGATTATTCAAAATTTGAAGTTTAAGGCTTCTAATCATGTTAAATAGCATCAATCTAGGTTATACAAGCATAATACATAAACAATTTAAGTCTAATTACACTAGAAAGCATCAAAATCAAATTGGGGAAAAATAGCTCAAGAACACTAAAATTCGAATTAAATGGTGTTTAGGTGTAGAAATTTACCGTTTTTCTTGAGTAGTTCCTAGATATCATCCTTCTCAACATGATTTTAGCAAAAAATTTGGTGATTAACGGTTAAAAATTGAGATTTTTGGAGGTGATTTTCGGGTTTTTTCGGGGTGTTTTCGCAGCAGAATTCGCAGTGTTTTTGTGTTTTGTGTGTACAGATCGTTCAGCTTGTTATATTTTTTTTCTGTAATTTTGTCCCTCCGCGAGTCGCGGAGGTTTGCACTTCAAACTCCGCGAGTCGCGGAGTTTGCCCCTTTTTTTTTTTTTTTTTTTTTTTTTTTTATATATAATCTTTAACTTATAACACAATTAAGAAATTAATTTTAAAATTTTGTTTCCCTTGTTATTTAGGACGAGGTCGTTTCGGATCGATGTCCTAGTCCGTCCTTCGACAAAATTTTAAAATTTGTCTTTTTGTAGCGATTGTTTTAAAAGCTAAGATTTTTGGGTTTTTTCAATGTTTTTGGCATACTTTAAATCAATAAGATTATAAATAATGATAATAAAAGTTCTCGTCCCTCCCTTGGGTAAAGCAATTTCGGTTCAAAGACCTAGTCTTCAGCTTACGACGAATTTTTAAAAATCATATTCTTAACTTAATGAGATAAAGTAAATTTTTGTTTTTAAATTCACACAACTTAAATATAAAATTCAAAATTAAAAATTAAAAATTCACACTAAACTCAAAATTTGAAATGCATAAAATTAAAATTTCATATTTTAAAAATAATTAAAAATTCACACCAAACTTAATTTAAAAATTTATAAATTCATATCAAACTTATATTAATTTTTCATATATTTACAATTTTAAATATATTGTTTTTACAAAGTTTACAATATTAATTTAAGATTTAAATATTAAGATTAAAAACATAATAAAATTAAAAATCTTTTTTTCTTTTTATCCCACTTTAATCAATCAAATATTATCAAAAATATGCGCCCCTCTTTTCGGTAAAGTAATTTCGGTTCCAAGACCTAATTTAACTCATGACGAATTTTTGAAATATTTTGGGTTGATTGATTAAAGATATTTATACCTTAAGAATAAACGTTAAATTTCGCAGTGATGTAATAAATTTTTGAGTGATATCAATAATTTCGGTCGCCAAACCTAATTTTATTTAATACCAATTTAATACTTTTTAGCGAACAAATTAGCGTTTATTATCAAAAGGTTAAAAATAAAAATAAAAACTATACAGGCATACCTGTGGAATAGATTTCTTAGTTATATGATCTATTATATTCATAAGATAGTCGGTTTAATTGGTTTTCCATGGCTGCATAGGCGTAACCTCGAGCATTCATTGTCTTTTCTTCTAAACATATGAACGGTCCGTCTCTGCATAAAGTAACAAATTCGGTATTTGAATAGGTTTGATTATTTGAACATTTACCTCCATGTGACCATTTTCCGCATTTGTGACATCGTTCTAGGTGTCGTGCTCTTCTTTTTGCTGCGGATTTTGATATTCCTTTACCAAATTGTAACTTATTATCTTCGCATCTGGATCCTTTTCTAACTCCGTCCATTCTTTCTCTGATTACTGATACTATTTCACTCGGTAGTATGTCATTATTTCTTTTAGTGATCAAAGCGTGTAGCATTAGACCATGGTTTAGTTCACAGGTAGTCTTCATTTCGTAAAAACCTAAAAAAAATAAAAATTCAGAATGGGGGGAGAAGACTAGTTCTTTAGGGTCTGCTAGGGAAAGACCATACGTGTTCCATTTTCGAGAACTACACGAAAACAGACAATCTAACTCTAACAGAAATACATATTATCCTTTAAAGACTTGATTCTCCCCACACTTAGTTAGCTGTGGTGTCGAAATTGTGATTAACTTCGTTGTCGACTTCCACCGGACCATGTATGTAATGTTTAACTCTGTGACCATTAACTTTAAATTCAATCCCATTTGAATTTATCAATTCTATCGTTCCGTATGGGAAAACTCTTTTGACTATGAATGGTCCAGACCATCTTGATTTCAATTTTCCAGGAAATAGCTTGAATCGTGAATTGAAAAGAAGAACTCTGTCTCCTTCTTTGAATTCTTTTGAACTTCTGATTCTTTTATCATGCCATTTCTTCGTTCTTTCTTTATATATTAACGAATTTTCGTATGCTTCATGTCTTAATTCTTCTAATTCGTTTAGTTGACTTAATCATAGACGTCCGGCTTCATGTAAATCAAGATTACATGTCTTCAAAGCCCAAAATGCTTTGTGTTCAATTTCTACTGGAAGATGACATGCTTTTCCATAAACAAGTCTAAAAGGTGTGGTTCCAATTGGAGTTTTGTAGGCTGTTCTAAAAGCCCAGAGTGCATCCTCCAATTTAATGGACCATTCCTTCGGATTTGATCCTACGGTTTTCTCTAGAATACGTTTTAAAGCTCGGTTGGTATTTTCAACTTGTCCACTTGTTTGTGGATGATATGCGGTGGAGATTTTATGAGTTACTCCATATCTTTTAAGAACTTTCTCAAGTTGATTATTACAGAAATGAGTTCCCCGATCACTTATTAAAGCTTTCGGTGTTCCAAACCTTGCAAAAAGACGTTTTAAAAAGTTGACTACAACTCGTGCATCGTTAGTTGGGAGAGCTTGTGCTTCCGCCCATTTAGATACATAATCAATGGCTACGAGTATATATAGATTATTATGAGATTTTGGAAATGGACCCATAAAGTCAATACCCCAAATGTCAAATACTTCACATACTTGGATGACATTTTGTGGCATTTCATCACGTTGACTTATTTTTCCGGCCCTTTGACATGCATCACAGGATTTGCAAAGAAGGTGTGCGTCTTTGTAAATTGTAGGCCAATAGAATCCAGCTTCATAAACTTTTCTTGCTGTTAGTTGAGGCCCATAATGCCCTCCTGTTGGTCCTGTGTGACAATGGTTTAAAATTTTACTAGCTTCATCTCCAAATACACATCGGCGTATTATTCCATCGGGACAACTTTTAAACAGATGTGGATCTTCCCAGAAATAGTGTTTTATATCACTGAAGAATTTCTTTCGTCTTTGGTACGATAATCCTTTTTCAAGGAATCCACAAACTAAGTAGTTTGCATAGTCTGCAAACCATGGGATTTCTTTATAATCTATCTTCAATAGATATTCATCAGGAAAGTTGTCTTGTATGGCCGATTCATTCAGAACTTCTAATTCGGGATTTTCAAGACGAGAAAGATGATCAGCGGCGAGATTTTCTGCTCCTTTTTTATCTCGGATTTCAATATCAAACTCTTGTAAGAGTAAGATCCAACGGATTAATCTTGGTTTAGCATCTTGTTTTGAAAATAGGTATCTAAGAGCAGAATGGTCAGTATAGACCACCGTTTTTGCTAGAACGAGATATGATCGAAATTTATCAAAAGCAAAGACAATAGCAAGGAGTTCTTTTTCAGTAGTTGTATAGTTCGTTTGTGCTCCTTGTAATGTCTTACTAGCATAATATATAGGTTGAAATCGTTTTTCAATCCTTTGTCCTAAAACGGCTCCCATTGCAAAATCACTTGCATCGCACATTAGTTCAAATGGTAGATTCCAATTTGGTGTTATCATGATCGGTGCATTAGTGAGTTTTTCTTTAAGAATATTAAAAGATTTGATACACTCATCTGAAAAGATGAATGGCGCATCCTTTTCTAGGAGTTTATTCATAGGAGTGGCAATTTTAGAAAAATCTTTTATGAAACGTCGGTAAAAACCGGCATGCCCTAGAAAACTCCTAACTCCTCTAACATTGGTGGGATGTGGAAGTTTAGCAATTACATCTACTTTAGCTCTATCCACTTCGATTCCTTCTTTTGAAATTTTATGTCCAAGAACGATGCCTTCTTTAACCATGAAATGGCATTTCTCCCAATTAAGTACTAGATTTGATTTTTCGCATCTAATTAGCATTCGTTCCAGATTAACTAGACATGATTTAAATGTATCACCGAAGACTGAAAAGTCATCCATGAATACTTCCATGCATTCTTCTATCATGTCGTGAAAAATCGCCATCATGCACCTTTGAAAGGTTGCAGGGGCGTTGCAAAGTCCAAATGGCATGCGTTTGTAAGCAAAAGTACCATAAGGGCACGTGAATGTGGTTTTCTCTTGATCTTCGGGTGCTATTGGAATTTGAAAATATCCGGAAAATCCATCTAGAAAACAATAGTAACTATTTCCGGCTAATCTTTCCAACATTTGATCTATGAAAGGTAAGGGAAAGTGATCTTTTCTGGTGGCGTCATTTAATTTTCTATAATCAATACATACACGCCATCCTGTTACAGTCCTAGTAGGAATAAGCTCATTCTTCTCATTTGTAATGACAGTCATGCCACCCTTCTTAGGCACGCATTGAACTGGGCTTACCCATGGACTATCAGAGATTGGATATATTAAACCTGCATCTAGCAGTTTAATAATCTCTTTCTTAACTACATCTTGCATATTAGGATTTAGTCTTCGTTGGCGTTGCACATACGTTTTATGACCTTCTTCCATAAGGATTTTATGTGTGCAATACGAAGGACTTATTCCTTTAATATCATGAATCTTCCATGCAATGGCTGGTTTATGAGCTTTCAACACAGAAATGAGTTGTGATTTCTCATTTTCAGTAAGAGAAGACGATATTATTACAGGTAATTCAGATTCACCATGTAAATAAGCGTATTCCAAATGGTTTGGAAGTGGCTTTAACTCTAATTTCGGAGGTTCTTCTATCGATGATTTATATCGATATCTGTCTTCTTCTTTTAGCATTTGAATTTCTTCTGTTGTTGGTTCATATCCATTAGCTATAAGTGTAGCTAACATTTCAGCTTCATCAATTGGTTCATTACCTTCTCCTAAAGAACATTCTCCTGTTCCTTGTAATTCTGGAAATTCTTCTAATAATTCTGCATGTGCATCTATAGTTTGAATATAATAACATGTATCATCTGCAGATTGTGGTTGTTGCATTGCTCTATCAACTGAAAAGGTAACACTCTCATCCTCTATACTTAGGGTCAGTTTCTTACCGAACACGTCTATCATTGCTTTAGCCGTGTTTAAGAATGGTCTTCCTAATATGAGAGGAACTTGAGAATCTTCTTCCATGTCCAGAACAACAAAATCTACTGGAAATACTAAAGTACCAACTTTAACTAGCATGTTCTCCATTATCCCTCTAGGATATTTTATTGATCTATCGGCTAGTTGTATGCTTATTCTGGTTGGTTTCAATTCTCCAAGGTCTAGTTTAGCGTATAGTGAATACGGCATTAGATTTATACTAGCACCTAAGTCTGCCAATGCTTCTATTGAACTAAGACTACCCAGAAAACATGGAATTGTGAAACTTCCTGGATCAGATAGTTTTTCTGGTATCTTATTCAACAGCACTGCTGAACAATTAGCATTCATAGTAACAGCCGAGAGTTCTTCCATTTTCTTTCTATTCGTGATTAGATCTTTCAAGAATTTAGCATATCTTGGCATTCCTGAAATCACATCAATGAAAGGAAGATTTACATTTATCTGTTTAAACATATCCAAGAATTTGGATTGCTCGGCTTCAAGTTTTTCTTTCTTCATTCTACTCGGGTAAGGAAGTGGTGGTTGGTATGGTTTAACATAAGGTTTATCCTTTACTGTGTTATCTTCATTAACCTTTTCAACTACCGGTTCTTTTTCCTTTTCTTTATCAGGTTGTGGTTCTTGTGGAGTAGGAATAGTTTCATCAGAGGTTACAGGTATTTCAGGTGGTTTAAGTGTTGTACCACTTCTTGTGGTAATAGCTTTAGCTGTTTCATTCCGGGGGTTAGCATTTGTATCACTAGGTAGACTTCCCGGTTTTCTTTCACCTATTAACCTTGCTAGGTTACTTACTTCTTGTTCCAGATTTTGAATAGAAGCTTGTTGATTTCTAAATGCTTGAGCATTTTGTTCATTGGTTTGTTTTTGAGATGTGAAAAACTGCGTTTGAGTTTCAACTAGCTTCGTCATCATATCTTCTAAATTTGGCTTTTTATCTTCGGTTTGTTGTGGTGGTTTGTTTTGAAAATTTGGTCTTTGCTGATTATAAGTATTATTGGATACTTGTTGATTGCTAGGACCTTGTTGGTTGTTGTATGGAATATTTCGGTTATAATTCTGGTTTTGATTGTAAATCGGTCTTGGCGGTTGATAATTATTCTGATAATTATTTCCAGGCCTTTGGTTTATGTATGAAATATTCTCTCTTTGTTCCATTGTTAATTCAATACTGAGACAATCTTTTGTCAAATGTGGTCCTCCACACTGCTCACAACTAATTCGTATTGCATGAATATCTTTAGTCATCTTTTCCATTCGTCTTTCGAAAGCATCTATCTTTGCCGAAATGGAATCTAAGTCATGGCTAGAATCGGCTCTAGCTGCTTTAGATGATCTAATGATATCTTTTTCTTGGTGCCACTCATGTGAGTGGGAAGCAGTATTATCAATAATTTTGTAAGCATCAGTTTCGGTTTTCTTCATAATCGAACCACCAGCTGCTATATCTATGTCTTTCCTTGTAGTGATGTCGCATCCTTGGTAGAATATTTGTACTATTTGACAGGTGTCTAAACCATGTTGCGGACATCCTCTTAACAACTTTCCATATCTTGTCCACGCCTCATATAGAGTTTCATTTGGCTTCTGTGTGAACGTAACAATTTCTGCTTGAAGTCTTACGGCTTTAGATGCAGGAAAGAATTGTTTAAGAAATTTGTCAATTAAAACGTCCCATGTATCAATCGCCCCTTCAGGTAACGATTCCAACCAATCTTTGGCTTCTCCCTTTAAAGTCCAGGGAAATAACATGAGATATATCTGTTCATCCTCCACTTCTCGGATTTTAAATAGTGTGCAGATCCTATTAAAGGTACGTAGATGTTCATTTGGATCTTCCTTCGGCGCACCACTAAATTGGCATTGATTAGTCACCATGTGTAGAATTTGTCCTTTGATTTCATAATCTGGCGCATTAATGTCTGGATGAGTAATTGCGTGACCTTGGCCAGTGCGTTTAGCTCTCATTCGGTCTTCCATACTTAAAGGTTCCAGGTTCTCCATAATTGAATTTGTTGAATCGGAATCACTAGATGATTCTGATTTAATGGTTCGTTCCTCAACAATCTCTGTTTGAATGATTGGTGGTTCCGGAGGAAAGTTTAGTGGTTCAGGATCTATGAACCGTTCCTGAATATTTTCTGGATTCTCAATTGTGAGGTCGGGTTCAAAAAATGGATTATCGGAAATTTGAACTGAAGTACTTGGTCGACTGGATGACGATTCTAAAGAAAAATCAACGGCGGTTATATTTGTTAAACGATGTCTTGATCGAGTTACAGGTGGTGAACGTACAAAAGGTGATGAACGTCTTGCTCGGTGCATTCACAGAATATCCTATTAGTTTTTAAAAGGAAAGAAAAATTATAATAAGTTATCCAATCAATAGACTTTTCTGATTTTGCCCACGTTTCGAATAGCCAAAAGATGCAGCAGAGGGGCAGGATTCGTTTGGTCTCAATATAATTGAGGACTGTTTGGCTCCAATAACCCGGTCCACGTACAAATCCAACTATTACTACGAACCAGAAAATTTTGATGTCTATCAATTTAACCACTTAAAATAAATTTTCGTAATTTTAAGAAATTTAGATAAGAAGTAGAAAAAAATTCTAAGTCCTAAAAACTAGAATGGCGAGAAATAAGAAAGACAAAGAGTGCGCGTCGAAAAATGTCGAAAAAGAAAAAATGGTTGAAAAATAAAAGGTGACGGAAAAATAAAAGAAACTTATAAAAACTTAAAAATATTTAACTAATTTAACCTTATTACTACAACTAACTTAAAATTATAATCGCAAATTGTTATTACTAATTGGAATGATAATTGATACATAGTAAAAGGTCTCTAAAAATATTAAAGCTTACAGGAAAAACTAAATCCCAAATGGAAATAACTTAAAAAGAAACTAAAACTTAAAAAGGGCGTCGCAAAATTCTAAAGCACCTAAATCTTAGTCTAAAGAAAAAGCACTTAAGGAATTCTACGGCAAAGCCTAAAAATCTAGGAGTAAAAATAACTATAGCTAAAACTAAGTTTAAAATTAAATATGAGCTAAAAATACAAAAGTTATGCTACAACGATTAAAAAGGTACAAAAATATAAAAATATACAAAAAGTTGTAAAAAGTACAATTTTTATAAAAATATTATTTTTATATTATTTATTTAATAAAACTATTAATTTTACAATTTTAATAAAACTAATTAAACAAAATACATAAATATAAAGTAAAAAGTAAAAATAAAACTAAAATTAATAATAATAATAATAATAATTAAGTTAAATAATAATAATAATAATTAAAATCCCGTAATTAATGCTCGATTAGGGCTTCCTTGTCGCCTGTCAGAGGGTCTCCGCGAGTCGCGGCAAATAAAGAAGAAATCCCCGCGAGTCGCGGGGTTCAGGAATTCAGTTGACAGGGTTGAGTTTTTACGCGTTTTTCTTTATTTTTTTTTTTTTTAATGTTTTCTGTTTTTTTTTTATATAAATAAAAGATGTTTAAAACAAAAGTTATATTTTTATAAACTAAAATAGAAATAAAGGAACTTATAAAACTTAACTATTTAACAAAATCTTAAAAATACTAATATTTTTTTTTTTTTTTTTTTCTAATTTTTAAAACGTATTTTTACAAAAACGACTTTTAATAAAAGTAACTAAAAAAAATCTTTTTTTTTTATATTAGCGTTGCGCTTCCGGCTTTTAAGAGTTATTCCCCGGCAGCGGCGCCAAAAATACTTGATGAAGTGCAACGAGGTGTATATAAAATAGTTATTATTTTACTAGAAAAACTATTAAATACGATACAATTTTACACAAGATATTTATTTATTTATAGAATGGATATACTTAAACCTTGCTACAACACTTATAGGCAGTGTACCTAATCGTACAGTAGTGTAGTTTTTAGTAAGTCCGGTTCGTTCCACAGGGAAATCTTTAAACAAAGCTCAACGCTATATTAGTTTACTTTTATAAAAATACAAATATATATATAAGTGATATTATTATTATAAAGGGGGGTTTTTACCGTTTAATGACCGGTTTGTCAATTTTAAGACTTTAGTCGCAGTTAAAACCTAATGTAAAATATAAAATAAATACAAGACTTAAATTAAAGCGTAAAGTAAATAACGATAATGAAATTGCGAATAATAAAATTGCGATAATTAAAAAGTACGATAATTAAAAGTGCGATTAAATAACAATAAATAAAAGTGCGATAATTAGAAGTGCAATTAAATATAAAATAAAGGAAATTAAATATGAAATAAAAGAATTATGCTTATTTAAACTTCCGTAATCATGATGTTTGACGTGTTGATTTTAGTTTTATGCCCATGGGTTAATTGTCCTTTGTCCTGGATTATTCAATATGTCCGTCTGGTTTTTGTCCATAACAGTCCATCAGTCATAAATATAAATTGCAAGTGTCCTTGTCAAATTATTATTATACCCGAAGATAAATATTCCAACTAATTGGGGATTCGAATTGTAACAAGGTTTTAATACTTTGTTTAATGAATACACCAGGTTATCGACTGCGTGTAAACCAAGGTTTTACTACTTTGTTAACAATTACACCAATTACCCTTGAATGTAATTTCACCCCTGTTTTAATTATTCTAGTGGCTATTAATCCATTCTCGTGTCCGGTTAAATGAACGATTATTCGTACATATAAATACCCCGCCCATCGTGTCCGATCGAGTGTATATGGTAATTTATAGGGACGCCCAATTGTAAATCTTTATATTAACATTAACAAACTTTCATTTAGTTAAACAAATATAAAGCCCATTAATAGCCCATAGTCTAGTTTCCACAAGTGTCGTTCTTTTATCCAAACCCCAATTATGGTACAAAGCCCAATTACCCAATTTTAGTAATTAGCCCAACATCATGATTACTTTGTTTTAAATAAGCATAATAATAACTTAGCTACGAGACATTAATATAAAAAGGTTGAACATAACTTACAATGATTAAAAATAGCGTAGCGTTACACGGACAGAATTTCGACTTACACCCTTACAACATTCGCTAACATACCCTTATTATTAGAATTATAATTAAAATTAAAATATAAATTATAAATATAAATATATTTACGTATGAAGAGGAAGAAAAAAAAGATGTGTTTTTTGATCAGAATTCGGGTTGCTTTATAGCCAGGGTTGAAAATTGGGGCTCCGCGACTCGCGGCAAAATGGCCTTAAAACTCCGCGAGTCGCGGAGAGATATTTACAGCTCACACCCTTGGAGTTCTCTGCTGCCGACGGTTTTTAATATATATATATAATATATATATAATTAATATAATTAATTATATATTATATTATATTTATATATATAGTTAACTTGTAATTTTTAGTCCGTTGCGTCGAGCGTTAAGAGTTGACTCTGGTCCCGGTTCCGGATTTTCGAACGTCCTCGCGTACAATTTAATATCTTGTACTTTGTGTTTTGAATCTTGTACTCTTGTGATTTCGAGACGTTTCTTATCAATAATTGGAACCTTTTTTATTGTCTTTTGTTCTTTTGAGCTTTTTGGTCGTTTGCGTCTTCAAATCGTCGAATCTGTCTTCTGTCTTCACCTTTTATTATTTAAACGAATATCACTTGTAAATAGAACCATTGCAACTAAAAGCTTGTCTTTCTTGAGGAATAATGCTATGAAATATATGTTCGTTTTTAGCATTATCAGTAGGTCTCTTAAAATATTGGGTTGTCTATCCATTTTGTGTTTTTATACTGTAAAATAGACAAGAGTTAGATTCATAAAAAAAATACTTATTAATACAAGCAATTTTTACGTATATCATAAAGCATAAGCACACTATATTACATATATTACACCACACGAATACAACTATCTTATTCAGACTCGCTTGTTTCTTCTTCTTCGGTTTTGGTTCGTTTTGCCAAGTTTCTAGGGATATATGATGTTCCCCTAATACGAGCCGTCGTTTTCCACATTGGTTTAGAAAAACCTGGTGGTTTAGAGGTTCCCGGGTCATTGTTACAACTTAAGGACTTCGGGGGTTGACGATACATATAAAGTTCATCGGGGTTGGAATTAGATTTCTCTATTTTTATGCCCTTTTCCTTATTATTTTCTTTTGCCTTTTTAAATTCAGTTGGGGTAATTTCTATAACATCATCTGAATTCTCGTCAGAATCCGATTCATTGGAGAATTGGTAATCCTCCCAATATTTTGCTTCCTTAGCGGAAACACCATTGACCATAATTAACCTTGGTCGGTTGGTTGAGGATTTTCTTTTACTTAACCGTTTTATTATTTCCCCCACCGGTTCTATTTCTTCATCCGATTCCGATTCTTCTTCCGGTTCCGATTCTTCTTCTGGTTCCGACTCTTCTTCCGGTTCCTCTTCGGAAACTTGTGAATCAGTCCACGAATCATTCCAATTTACATTTGACTCTTCATTATTATTAGGTGAGTCAATGGGACTTGTTCTAGAGGTAGACATCTATCACATAATATCAAACGCGTTAAGAGATTAATATATCACATAATATTCACATGTTAAAAATATATAGTTTCCAACAAAATTTGTTAAGCAATCATTTTTCAAGTAAACACGGTCGAAGTCCAGACTCACTAATGCATCCTAACAAACTCGATAAGACACACTAATGCAAAATTCTGGTTCTCTAAGACCAACGCTCTGATACCAACTGAAATGTCCCGTTCTTATTGATTAAAAACGTTCCATATTAATTGATTTCGTTGCGAGGTTTTGACCTCTATATGAGACGTTTTTCAAAGACTGCATTCATTTTTAAAACAAACCATAACCTTTATTTTATAAATGAAGGTTTAAAAAGCTTTACGTAGATTATCAAATAATGATAATCTAAAATATCCTGTTTACACACGACCATTACATAATGGTTTACAATACAAATATGTTACATCGAAATCAGTTTCTTGAATGCAGTTTTTACACAATATCATACAAACATGGACTCCAAATCTTGTCCTTATTTTAGTATGCAACAGCGGAAGCTCTTAATATTCACCTGAGAATAAACATGCTTTAAACGTCAACAAAAATGTTGGTGAGTTATAGGTTTAACCTATATATATCAAATCGTAACAATAGACCACAAGATTTCATATTTCAATACACATCCCATACATAGAGATAAAAATCATTCATATGGTGAACACCTGGTAACCAACATTAACAAGATGCATATATAAGAATATCCCCATCATTCCGGGACACCCTTCAGATATGATATAAATTTCGAAGTACTAAAGCATCTGGTACTTTGGATGGGGTTTGTTAGGCCCAATAGATCTATCTTTAGGATTTGCGTCAATTAGGGTGTCTGTTCCCTAATTCTTAGATTACCAGACTTAATAAAAAGGGGCATATTCGATTTCGATAATTCAACCATAGAATGTAGTTTCACGTACTTGTGTCTATTTTGTAAATCATTTATAAAACCTGCATGTATTCTCATCCCAAAAATATTAGATTTTAAAAGTGGGACTATAACTCACTTTCACAGATTTTTACTTCCTCGGGAAGTAAGACTTGGCCACTGGTTGATTCACGAACCTATAACAATATATACATATATATCAAAGTATGTTCAAAATATATTTACACCACTTTTAATATATTTTGATGTTTTAAGTTTATTAAGTCAGCTGTCCTCGTTAGTAACCTACAACTAGTTGTCCACAGTTAGATGTACAGAAATAAATCGATAAATATTATCTTGAATCAATCCATGACCCAGTGTATACGTATCTCAGTATTGATCACAACTCAAACTATATATATTTTTGGAATCAACCTCAACCCTGTATAGCTAACTCCAACATTCACATATAGAGTGTCTATGGTTGTTCCGAAATATATATAGATGTGTCGACATGATAGGACGAAACATTGTATACGTGTCTATGGTATCTCAAGATTACATAATATACAATACAAGTTGATTAAGTTATGGTTGGAATAGATTTGTTACCAATTTTCACGTAGCTAAAATGAGAAAAATTATCCAATCTTGTTTTACCCATAACTTCTTCATTTTAAATCCGTTTTGAGTGAATCAAATTGCTATGGTTTAATATTGAACTCTATTTTATGAATCTAAACAGAAAAAGTATAGGTTTATAGTCGGAAAAATAAGTTACAAGTCATTTTTGTAATGGTAGTCATTTCAGTCGAAAGAACGACGTCTAGATAACCATTTTAGAAACCATACTTCCACTTTGAGTTTAACCCTAATTTTTGGATATAGTTTCATGTTCATAATAAAAATCATTTTCTCAGAATAACAACTTTTAAATCAAAGTTTATCATAGTTTTTAATTAACTAACCCAAAACAGCCCGCGGTGTTACTACGACGGCGTAAATCCGGTTTTACGGTGTTTTTCGTGTTTCCAGGTTTTAAATCATTAAGTTAGCATATCATATAGATATAGAACATGTGTTTAGTTAATTTTAAAAGTCAAGTTAGAAGGATTAACTTTTGTTTGCGAACAAGTTTAGAATTAACTAAACTATGTTCTAGTGATTACGAGTTTAAACCTTCGAATAAGATAGTTTTATATATACGAATCGAATGATGTTATGAACATCATTACTACCTCAAGTTTAGTAGGTAAACCTACTGGAAGTGACAAGAAATGATCTAGCTTCAAAGGATCTTGGATGGCTTGAAAGTTCTTGAAGTAGGATCATGACACAAAAACAAGTTCAAGTAAGATTTTTACTCGAATTAAGATAGTTTATAGTTATAGAAATTGAATCAAAGTTTGAATATGAATATTACCTTGAATAAGAAAAATAACCTACTGTATATAACAAAGGTTTCTTGATCTTAGATGATTACTTGGAATGGATTAGAAAGCTTGGAAGTAAATTAGTAAACTTGAAGGGATTTTTGAAGTGTTCTTGAAGTGTTCTTCCTATAATGATTATAGCTTGATTCTTGAAGTGATTTTTGATGAATATGATGATTAACTACTGGAAAAATACGTTCATAATAGTGTGTGTGTGTGTTGAGAGAGAATTAGAAAGAGAATTGAAAGTGAAATGGAGTGAATGATGAGTGGTAATTGGTGAGTGGTGAGTGGGGTTAAAAGGAGTTCTAGTTAGTTGACTAGCTCATGGTAGAAGTTAAAATTGATTAGTCATACATGACATAATCAAGAGTGGAATCCCATGCTAGTTCCTATTGGTATATACCCATAGTAAGTACGTTTTGAAGCTGTGTATAATACGGGTAAGAATACGACTAGAATTCTTGATGAAAGAAAAGAATGGGAAAGTAACTGTAACCATTTCGTTAAGTATGAGTGTTTTGATATATGTCTTGAAGTCTTCCAAAAGTATTTTAATACATCTAAATACACTACATGTATATACATTTTAACTGAGTCGTTAAGTCATCGTTAGTCGTTACATGTAAGTGTTGTTTTGAAACCTTTAAGTTAACGATCTCAATTAATGTTGTTAACCCATTATTTATTATATCTAATGAGATGTTAAATTATTATATTATCATGATATTATGATATATTAATATATCTTAATATGATATATATACATTTAAATGTCGTTACAATGATAATCGTTACATATATGTCTCGTTTCGAAATCCTTAAGTTAGTAGTCTTGTTTATATGTATATAACTCATTGTTAATATACTTATGGAGATACTTACTTATCATAATCTCATGTTAACCATATATATATCCATATATATATCGTCATGTCGTTTTTACAAGTTTTAACGTTCGTGAATCGCCGGTCAACTTGGGTGGTCAATTGTCTATATGAAACATATTTCAATTAATCAAGTCTTAACAAGTTTGATTGCTTAACATGTTGGAAACATTTAATCATGTAAATATCAATCTCAATTAATATCTATAAACATGGAAAAGTTTGGGTCACTACACATTATCCCTCTAGGATATTTTACTGATCGATCGGCTAGTTGTATGCTTATTCGTGTTGGTTTCAATTCTTCAAGGTCTAGTTTAGCGTATAGTGAATACGGCATTAGATTTATACTAGCACCTAAGTCTGCCAATGCTTCTATTAAACTAAGACTACCCAGAAAACATGAAATCGTGAAACTTCCTGGATCTGATAGTTTTTCTGGTATCTTATTCAACAACACTGCAGAACAATTAGCATTCATAGTAACAGTCGAGAGTTCTTCCATTTTCTTTCTATTTGTAATTAGATCTTTCAAGAATTTAGCATATCTAGGCATTCCTGAAATCACACCAATGAAAGGAAGATTAACATTTATTTGTTTAAACATATCCAAGAATTTGGATTGCTCGGCTTCAAGTCTTTCTTTTCTCACTTTACTCGGGTAAGGAAGTGGTGGTTGGTATGGCTTAACATAAGGTTTAGCCTTAACTGTGTTATCTTCATTAACCTTTTCAACTACCGGTTCTGTTTCCTTATCTTGCTCAGGCTGTGGTTCTTGTGGAGTAGGAATAGAGTCATCAGAAATTACAGGCATTTCAGGTGGTTTAAGTGTAATACCACTTCTTGTGGTAATGGCTTTAGCTGTTTCATTCCGGGGGTTAGCATTTGTATCGCTAGGTAGACTTCCCGGTTTTCTTTCACCTATTAACCTTGCTAGGTTGCTTACTTCTTGTTCCAAATTTTGAATAGAAGCTTGTTGATTTCTAAATGCTTGAGCATTTTGTTCATTCGTTTGTTTCTGAGATGTGAAAAATTGCGTTTGAGATTCAACTAGCTTGGACATCATGTCTTCTAAATTTGGCTTTTTATCATCGGTTTGTGGTGGTTTGTTTTGAAAAATAGGTCTTTGCTGATTGTAAGTATTATTAGATACTTTTTGATTGCTAGGACCTTGTTGGTTGTTGTATGGAACATTTCGGTTATAATTCTGATTTTGATTGTAGATTGGTCTTGGCGGTTGATAATTATTTTGATAATTATTTATAGGCCTTTGGTTTATATATGAAACATTCTCTCTTTTTCCATTGTTTGTTCAATACTTAGACAATCTTTTGTCAAATGTGGTCCTCCACACTACTCACAACTAATTCGTATTGAGTGAATATCTTTAGTCATCTTTTCCATTCGTCTCTCGACAGCATCTATCTTTGCGGAAATGGAATCAAAGTCATGGCTAGAATCGGCTCTAGCTGCTTTAGATGATCTAACGATATCTTTTTCTTGGTGCCACTCATGTGAGTGGGAAGCAGTGTTATCAATAATTTTGTAAGCGTCAGTTGCGGTTTTCTTCATAATGGAACCACCAGCTGCTATATCGATGTCTTTTCGTGTAGTGATGTCGCATCCTTGGTAGAATATTTGTACTATTTGATAAGTGTCTAAACCATGTTGCGGACATCCTCTCAATAACTTTCCAAATCTTGTCCACGCTTCATATAGAGTTTCATTTGGCTTTTGCGTGAATGTAACAATTTCTCCTTGAAGTCTCACGGCTTTAGATGCCGGAAAGAATTGTTTAAAAAAATTTTCAACTAAAACGTCCCATGTATCAATCGCCCCTTTAGGTAACGATTCTAACCAATCTTTGGCTTCTCCCTTTAAAGTCCAGGAAAATAACATGAGATATATCTGTTCATCCTTCACTTCTCTTATTTTAAATAGAGTACAGATCCTATTAAAGGTACGAATATGTTCATTTGGATCTTCCTTCGGCGCACCACTAAATTGGCATTGATTAGTTACCATGTGTAGGATTTGTCCTTTGATTTCATAATCTGGCGCATTAATGTCTGGTTGAGTAATTGTGTGACCTTGGCCAGTGCGTTTAGCTCTCATTCGGTCTTCCATACTTAGAGGTTCCATATTTTCCATGATTGAATTTGTTGAATCTGAATCACTAGAGGATTCTGATTTAATGGGTTGTTCCTCGACAATCTCCATTTGAATGATTAGTGGTTCCGGAGGAAAAATTAATGGTTCAGGATCTCTGAATTGTCCCTGAATATCCTCCGGATTCTCAATTGTGAGGTCGGGTTCAAAAAATGGATTATCGGAAATTTGAATTGGAGTACTTGGTCGACTAGATGACGATTCTAGAGAAAAATCAACGGCGACAATATTGGCTAGATGTCTTGAACGAGTTACAGGTGGTGAACATATGAAAGGTGGTGAACGTTTTGCTCGGTGCATTCACTGAATATCCTATTAGTTATAAAATATAAAAATTATATAAGTTATCAAATTAATAGACTTTTCTGATTTTGCCCACGTTTCGAATAGCCAATAGATGCAGCAGGTAGCCAGGACCCTTTAAATCGAAAGCCCACAACTCGCCACTAACAAATCCAACTATTACTACGAACCAGAAAATTTTGGATGTCTATCAATTTAACCACTTAAAATAATTTTTCGTTGAAATTTAAAGAAATTTTAGAGAAGAAATAGAAAATTCTATATCCTAAAAACTAGAGCGTCGTGAAATAAGAAAGAAAAAGAGCGCGTCGAAAAACGTCGAAAAATAAAAGGTCGAAAAAATAATAAAAAGAACGTAGCGCGTCGAAACTTAAAAGTCTAAAAACTAAGAATTAAAAGTTGCGTCTAAAAGTATTAAAGCTTAAAAAAAATCTATATCCAAAACGGCAATAACTTAAAAAGGTACTAAAACTTATAAAACAGCGTCGTAAAATTCTAAAGCACCTAAATCTTAGTCTAAAGAAAAAGCACTTAAGGAATTTTACGGCAAAGCCTAAAAATCTAGAAATAAAAATAACTATGGCAAAAACTATGACTTAAAACTAAATACGAACGAAAAATACAAATATTACGCTAAAACAAATAAAAAGATACAAAATATAAAAATAAACTTAAAGTTGTAAAAAGTACAATTTTTATAAAAATATTATTTTTATATTATTTATATTATTTATTTTATAAAAGTAATAAGTTTATATATTTATAAAACTAAATAAAACTAAAAATACAAATTAAATAAATAAAACTAAAACTAATATTAGAAATTAATTAACTAATAAACCCTAATTAGGGTTTTAATTAATAATATTAATAATTAATACACCGTAATTATTGCAGTACCAGGTCAGATGTGGCGTGTCAGACGAGGCCTTGCGGTCGCATGGATTTTACGTTATAATTTCATGCGGTCGCATGGTTAATGGTTCCAGGCCAGAATATGGGCTGTCACAGTACCAGGCCCGAAAACTTATATATATATATATATATATATATAAATTTTTCTGTTTTAATATTTATATAAAATATTTATATAAAATATTTATATAAATGAAATAAAAACTTATATTTTAGAAAACTAAAATAAAAATAAAGAAACTTTATAATTATATATATATTTAACAAACTATTAAAAATATATAATTTTTTGTTTTTCTTTTTATATTTTTGTATTTTTAATATCTAAATCGTATTTTTACAAAAGTAAATTAAAAATCTTTTTTTAATATATATAGCGTTTCGCTTCCGGCGTTTAAGCAGTTCCCCGGCAGCGGCTCCAAAAATAATTGATGTTAAATTGAAGGGGTACAAAATAGTTATATTTTTACTACAAAATACTATTAAATACGATACAATTTTACACAAGTTATTTATTTATTTATAGAGTGGATATACCTAAACCTTGCTACAACACTTATAGGCAGTGTACCTAATTGTACAGTAGTGTAGTTTTTAGTAAGTCCGGTTCGTTCCACAGGAATCTTAGCCAAGTTTAACGCTATATTTTTAAAAACTATATTTGTAAAAATATAAATATATATATATATAAGTAATATTATTATTATTATAAAAAGGGGGTTTTTACCGTTTAATGACTGGTTTGTCGATTTTAAAACTTAAGTCGCAGTTAAAACCTAATGTAAAATATTAAAAATAAATATAACTTAATTTTAAGCGTAAAGTAAATAACGATAATGAAATTGCGATAAATAAAAATGCGATAAATAAAATGACGATAAATAAAATTGCGATAATTAAAAAGTACGATAATTAAAAGTGCATTTAAATAAAATGACAGTAAATAAAAGTATGATAATTAAAAGTGCAATTAAATATGAAATAAAGGAATTATGCTTATTTAAACTTTCGTAATCATGATGTTTGACGTGTTGATTTTAGTTTATTACCATGGGTTAATTGTCCTTTGTCCTGGATTATTCAATATGTCCGTCTGGTTTTTTTCCATAACAGTCCATCAGTCATAAATATAAAGTGCGAGTGTCCTCGTCAAATTATCCTTATATCCGAAGTCAAATATTCCAACTAATTGGGGACTTAAACTATAATTACACCAATTTTCCTTGTATATAATTCACCCCTGTTTTAATAAGTCCATAGACTATTAATCCATTTCCGTGTCCAGTTAAATGAACGATTATTAGTACTTATAAATATCCCGCCCATCGTGTCCGATCGAGTGTATATGGTTATTTATAGGTACGTCCAATTGTAAATCTTTATATTAAATTAACAAACTATCATTTAATTAAACAAATATAAAGCCCATTAATAACCCATAGTCTAATTTCCACAAGTGTCGTTCTTTTGTCCAAACCCTAATTATGGTACAAAGCCCAATTACCCTGTCTTTAATATTTAGCCCAACATCATGATTACTTCGGCTTAAATAAGCATAATAATAACTTAGCTACGAGACATTAATTTAAAAAGGTTGAACATAACTTACAATGATTAATAATAGCGTAGCGTTACATGGACATAATTTCGACTTACACCCTTACAACATTCGCTAACATACCCTTATTATTATTAAAATTAAAATTAAAATTATAATATATATATATATATATATATATATATATATATATATATATATATATATACGTTGAGAGATGAAGAAAGAAAAAGATGTGTTTATTTTGGCCAAAACACGCGAAATTTATAGATGTGGCCAGCATATTGGGGTCATGCGACCGCATGACATTTGTTCTTCCTGGCTATGCGATCGCATGACCAGCTGGTTCCAGTCACATGTTATTGTTTTCTTGTTTTGCCGACGTTTTAATAAATAAATATAATATATAAATAATTTTAAGAATTATTTATATATTATATTATATTTATGTACATAGTTGACTTGTAATTTTTGCTCCGTTGCGTCGCGCGTTGAGAGTTGACTTTGGTCCCGGTTCCGGATTTTCGAACGTCCTTGCGTACAATTTAATATCTTGTATTTTGCGTTTTGCGTCTTGTACTCTTGTAATTTTGAGACGTTTCTTATCAATAATTGGAACCACTTTGATTGTAATTTGTACTTTTTAGCTTTTTGGTCGTTTGCGTCTTCAATTCGTCGAATCTGTCTTTTGTCTTCACCTTTTATTATTTAAACGAATATCACTTGTAAATAGAACAATTGCAACTAAAAACTTGTCTTTCTTGAGGGATAATGCTATGAAATATATGTTCGTTTTTAGCATTATCACTGACTCCACTGCATAACCATCCAGACGCAACACATGCGCCCTTCTATGCTATACTGAACAATCAGTAACATCATGACCCGACCAGGCTACCACGGTCGACCTCACACCAACCCTACCTTGCCTCCTCGGTGGGTTCCCAACCTTGCCGCCTCGGTTGGTGTCCAACTAATAGTGCGCACAAAAGATCACAAATAATCAGTCATGCAATCGTCCTAGCTAGCATGGCAACATCTAACTACACATGGTATTCATACAGGGCATAAACATAATAATAAAAAGTCTGAACAAGTAGCGTGTCAGCTACTTAATACTCTATCCGGAGATAGACCCACTCACCGAATACCAGCAACTAGCTCAGATTATCTATCACTGAGCGGCTTCCTCATCCTTATCACCTGAACATAAGGCAAATCAAGTTAGTTTCTGTCAGTTAACATAAAAAAACACAGTACAGAAATCAGTCACAAAAAGTGTCACTAAAAGTCCACTTAACACTTATGCATTTTCAGAATTTACATCCTGATAATCATAAGTCACGCGGACAGCATAACTTCTAGAAAATAGCTAAATTAAACAACAACTACTGATCTGATCTGCATCCGTACGGTTGCACATGCATCCGTACGGTTGCAAGTCCATCCGTACGGTTGCATCATGCATCGGTACGGTTGCACACATACTGCCCGGTTGCACCAATACCATGCAACCGTACGGTTGCACCATGTACCCGTGCGGTTGCAAGCTGCAACCGTACGGTTGTATTCATCGAGCAGCAGCAGAAATGACGGGTTTTCAAACCAAAATCGCTCAATCTCGTTTCCAGACATGTTTTTTTGACCCAAAATCCACAACAACATGTTAGGAAAACATTTAAGGACTCAAACCCTCTAGTTTTAAGCATCAATAACATCAATTTGGCTAAATTTGACTCAAAATCCACTTTTGACAAAACCTAACTTAAAATCACACAAATCTTGCAATTTAGAACTGAAAATTACAAGTTGTTACCTTGAAATGATCACGAAATCAGTAGTAACAATCTTAACAACACAATTTTAATCCAAAAACAAGATTGAGAAATTAGGGTTTCAAGTAAGAGAGAAAGTAGGTATGGAGTGTTTGAGAAATTTTCAGAAAATGGAAGAAGTGGGCTGGTCACAAGCTTATATATGTGGGTTAAATAACATACCCCATCACACACGGGTATTTACCAGTTATCTGATATCTTTCGTACTTAATTTGACTGCCCTAACGGAGTCCAAATTAAATAAACGAACATGTTCTGTGACCCTTGTCACAAACTGGTCTTAACCACATAATAAAATAATATAAACTATTCAACTAAAATAAAAGCATAATTACCCACACAATTATGCCTAAGGGCAAAAAATCATCTTACATCTAGTCCCGATATGAGGATATTACAAATGAAGAACAACGTTTTCAAGTGTAACTAGTAAAGACTTGTAATCCTAAAATACACTTAGATACATTTAGGATGGTCACCAAGTCCCAACTAGAGATTGCTCTTCCCTTGTGCATGTGTTGGATATTAATGTATGCTTACACATTAATCATGAAATATGTTATATTGCAAGTAAGCTTGCTAAAGCTTAAAATATAGTGTTGTGAAAATATCTATATAATTGATTTTAAAATAACTATCTCTTGCTATGTGTGAGTATTACTTGCTACTTGCCAATATGTTTAATACTCATCAATTTGCCAACTTGATTTATATGCTTGCTATGTGTACTATTTAGAATACTAGGATTCAAGCAACTAGTTTACTCCAATAAATTAAGTGTAAAATTATTCACAAAGGAATAATGGTCAATAATCTATTTGGTCTTGTCTAAGTAACATATTGTGATTACTTGTCCAAGTATGACTTAACATTGATGTCTTTACACACTTAATGTTTATTTTAGAAAGACATCATTCAATTAATCTCTACATAATCTTAAAATGAATACGACTTGTGATTAATTGAAACTAGAAAGTTAATGACATGTTGACTATTCTTTAGGATTAAACCAAATGCATTAATGAGCCTAACTAAGTCTTAACCAAACTGAGATTACCCAAAATGTCAATCAAGAAACTTCTCCAAGAATGTTGTGTTTACCACATTTGGAGTGTTATGTCATTTTCATTCAATAAGACCAAATCGCACACACTTAATGCATATAGTACTTGTACATGATATTGAGTTTCTTTTGCAGGTGCTAGATGAAGTAAAGATTCCAAAATGTGATGTTTAAATCTGAGTCAAACGGCTATACAAGGGACACATACTTTTGAACTGGAGCACGCACGGTCGAATCACGGTCGACCGTGCCTGTGACCTTGTGACAACGGCTAGTTTTTGAATCTCACTATAAAAGGCAAGCATTGAAGAGCATTTGAAGCTGACCCTCTTGCATATTTTAAAAGCTTATTTTCAGAGATTACAATGGCTTTAATTACTACTCAAATGTGATCAAACAAGAGAAGATTTTATGATCTTATAGATAAAGAATTTGATTGTTGTAAACTTACTAATCAAAATTGTTTATCTTGTGAGTTTACTTAGTGTAATGTATGTCCTAGTATTGTCTTAGGATCATCACTGCAAATTGTATAAGTTTTGTAACTTCAAATAGTAGAAGCATATGCTAGCTTAGTGATCTACTTCCTTAAAGGGACTTAGGAAGTTGGTTAATCTTATTTGAAGATTAATACTTGTCCAAGTTGAAGAAAAGTTGATCTAGGTTGGAGTTGGTCTTTCAAAGGGATAGAAAGATTAGGTTTGTTGTCTACCAAAGAAGTTGAAAACGTGTAAATCGGATCTCCGCCGGGTTTGGAGAAAAGTGCTTAGTGAAGCAAGAAATCCCGATTAGTGTAATCGGGGAGTGGATTAAGGTGGATTAGTTAACGTCCACCCGAACCACTATAAATCTTTGTGTTTATGTTCTTTACATTACCTTAATTATCATTTTGAACATATGCACCACACACATCAAGTTTGAGTTGAATTGGTTGATCATAGCTAATCAAATTTAGTGATCAATCGAAAAAGTGTTAAAAACGTATCAAGTAACTATTCACCCCCCTCTCTAGTTACTTACATATGGTTCTGGTTTTTAAATGACATTTGAACTCCGATCATTGGGAAATGTTATTTGTGCTTTATATACATTTGTGTGTACAAAACGCATAACTTTATTGGTATTTTAATTTTTGTAGAAAATAGAAGTTGTGATGTGGTTCAGTGCTTGGTGGTCTGTCTCTTTTAAGAGAGGTTAGGAGTTAGACCCCCGTTGGCTACATATTAACCCACAACTTCATCCCTGCCATGAAGTTCTACCCACGACACATTTCCCACATCGCTGTCAAAAAAAAAAAAAAAAAAAAAAATTGTAGAAAATATGAAATAGTGATGTAGGGGAGTAGGAGTCTTAATCAGAATGATTCTTGTAAACTCTAAAACAGTAACAGTTAGAGATTAGAGGTAAAATCACTTTATAATTGATTATTGCGACTTCGAATCACAATACTCAGTTTCGATGCACTTTTAAACAGCTCAATTCGTATGCAATTCATTGCCTGCTTCATATTACTGCTAAATACCTTCTTTATTAATCATCAATATTTTTTGTGTTGTATTGTGATATTTATTGTGGATTTTGTGCAGCTTGCCTGAGAAACATAAAATTTAATGGTTCCGTGACTACTTTGATTTGGATATAATTTTGGGTTAATAATATTGATATGAATTGTGATTTGATTTTATTTTTGCTGATAAAAATTAGGGTTTGATATTTGAAAAAAAGATGAAGATGATGTTAAAAAGAGAAGGAAACATGCAGGGGCCGAGCCATGTACAAGTTTGTGGAGTCATGTGACCCCACTCAAAATTCAATATATAGTGTACATATCAACTATTATACATAATCTAAGTTAGATCAGTTGGACCCTTACATATTTATTACCTCAAGTTCGAGGTGCACCAAATGTATTTTTTAATATAGACAAATTTATATTTATTACTTCTTATTTGGACTTGCAAGATATGGACTCTAATCCATAATCCATATCCGTGCTTCTTCATTTATGGACTAAATACTGATCTATATATACGTATTAAAAATATGAACTAATCCATTCATTCTTGCATATAAGTGACTTGGTATGTTTATTAAAAAAAAGTTCTGTTTATCATCATCAAATTTTTTTGTCAAATATAATTGGAATACACTGAAGATATTTATTTATAAAATTGTGTAGGACAATTTTATTTGAAGATAATTCATTTTTTTTGTTTCAATTTAAATTTTGAGAGACGATAGATTTTAGTATATTTTGTGACACCACTGACCTATAATCCTGGCTCCGCCCCTGGAAACATGTAAAATGACAAAAATACTCTCATGTAATCTCAGTTAACGGGATAAAATTAATGATCGTTAAGTCTAGGGTCTATCGAGTAATATCTTAAAAGATCGGGGTCAACGAAGTAAAAAAAAGATTAAGGTCACCTATGATGTTTATTACTACGTATAAAATTTAGAGACCAACGAAAAAACATTGTCCTTATTTTCATTTTTGTTTTATTTATAAAAGTTTAGGTGTTAAATAAAAAAAATTATTGCTCTAACTAATACGGAGTACAAAATAATATTTTTAGTATTTATCAGTTTATGTTGGATTATAGATTAGGAGATAATCGGGTGGTGATGTACTTTTTCTTATTGGTTAACTTTTTCAGTTTTCTCAATTTTCTATTCGTTTTGTCCAGTTTTAATATTTTGAGAAAAATGAACAAAAAAACAAACTTAAATTTCTAAACCAAAATCAACACCAAATCGAAAACTGAATCCGAGAAAGGTAACATTTGGATAAAACTAAAAAAAATCACAATGTAACCAATAATCATTAAAATCAAATTTGAATACGACTAGTTTTGAAATCAGTTGTGGTCTATATATCTTGATAATTTATTTTTTTATCAGGTGAATTAAGCTTATAATTTAACTGAGTTAAAGAAAAATAAAACTAAAAATTAAAATCAAATTTCTAATTTAGAGCTGGAATCGAGCCAAAACTGAAAAGAAAACTCAATTCAAATTCACTTTGTTTTTTTCGGTTTTTGTGCTCCGGATTTCAAATTAAACTATATAAAAAACAAAGACAAAATTGATCAAGTCGTCCCTATATTTTGCGTTTTTAGCCCAAACCGTCCCTGTATTATCAAGTCTGCTAAAATCGTCCCTAATTGCCAAAATGTGTCCCAAAATCGTCCCTGTGGTAACTTCCGTTTAACTCCTTTCGTTAGTACGTCATGTGCAAGGCACGTGCTTTTATAATACCCTTTCATATACGATTATTCCCAAATTAGAACCCTAATTCCATTCGAATGTCACCTGGAGCCTTAATTCACCAAATCAAGCTTCAAGAACCCTAATCAATGGCAATTAGGAAACATACAAGGCATTGTTGTTTTTGATGAATTAAAAATTGTACTTCACTATATATTATGAGCTGGTGATAAACCCTTGATCATCAACACATGAAAAGTATTAAGCTAATGAACACAATTTTTGTTAACAGCGTAAATGCTTTGTGTTGTTGTTCAAATTTCTAAGATGGGGTCTTATAAAAGAATCCCCACTCAACTTCAATTTCAATTCTTGTTTTACATCAGTTGCTGCATTAATTTAGGAAGGGAAGTGATATGTACACAACTCAAAATTGTTATGGACACAACTTTAATGATTTACAGTGTTGTACTGTACAACACTGTAAAGCATTAAGGTTGTGTACATAACAATTTTAAGTTGTGTACATATCATCACCCATTTAGAAAGGCAATACTATTATGCAATTGCTATTGTTAATTTTTTCAGGTGTTCATCATCATTATCATTAATTCATTATATATATATATATATATATATATATATATATATATATATATATATATATATATATATATATATATATATATATATATATATATATATATTACAACAGAATAATTTATTATGTTTTTTTCGATTTATTTTGTGTTGCAATTCTCAATCCTTCAAATTTTTCTTTAAAATTATATCAGGGTGATGTCTTGAGTAAACCACCTAACATACAAATATACAATATGTGAATGATAATGTATTTTAATGTATTTTATTGCGTTTTTCAATGTATTTTATTGCGTTTAGTTTGTGAGTTTGGTGGAATTGGTAACGGGGGGTTCGTTTTTCAATGTATTTTATTGCGTTTAATTTGTAAAATTATTTTGTGACTAACGATGATGTCGTTGAAGCGTAACTCGAGTCGAATTAAAAGGTATAATTTGTGAAAGATTTAAATGTTATTTTAAATTAACAATATATGTGCATCTCCGCATTTCGCAATGGAATTTTCGACTTTTAAAAACTTAACGCAAAATCAACGTTTATGAAAAGTACCTCAAATATTTAGCCTTTTTTTAAAAAGCGTCCGTTTTGCGTATAGTTAGTGACATTGTGTTCCTAAAATTATTTCGAGTTTAACGATGGCGTCGAAAAAATTTAACTCATTGCGAGCGAAAAGTTATGATCCGTTGAATATTTGGGTGGAGTTTATTTAGGATATTTTATGAAAATATGTATTTGACACTTTAACCCGTGTTGGGGGGCCGATTTTAATTTTGGAAAAAGTGTTGGGTTTTTTTTGGGAAAAAAAGGTGGAAAATAAAAAAGGTGAAAGGACGAAAACGTCCCTCATACTATTCATCACTTTTGTCTAATAGTTAATATAGTAATGTAGACTATTATTGCCTCTAACTATATGTATAACAACTAAGAACAACCGATCCATAAGGTATCAAGAGCTAAAAGTCTAAAACGTCAACTGGTCAACATTTAAAGACCAAAATTGTATTATGCTGGTCATTTGATCATTTGGTATATAAATTGAGTTAACTAATACAACAACAACAACAACAACAACAACAACAAAATCTAATACCACATGAGTGGTGTATGGGGGAGGTGAGATGTAGACAATCCTTCCTCTATCCGAGAATAAAGACAAGTCACTTCTCCACCCAGAGTGAAACACTCTCAAAAGTAGAGAAAGTCATTCCTCTCTCTATTCGACGGATAAAGAGATTGCTTTCGAGTGGACCTCCGGCCAATAAATTGAGTTAACTAATCTACTTGGTAAAACTAATCATTTTGATCAATGTCATTACATTTTGGTGTAAAACTAGTCATTTTGGTGTAAAATCTAGTCATTTAAATAAGTGTCAAATTCGGTTAAATTGTGTTAAATGGTCATTTGATAAGTGTCAAATTAGGTTGAATTGTGTTAAATGGTCATTTTATAAGTGTCAAATTGGGTTAAATTGTGTTAAATGGTAATAAGGAGAAAACTGGACTAAATTTGCACAATAGGTAAACTTTGGGCTAAAACCTTCAACCATTTTGTGTTGGCTTATGACCATTTAAAACAAAACTACACTAAATGGTCATGGTATGCCTTTTGTAATAGGTATGCCTTCTACTAAGGGGGTGTTTGGCTTAACGATTTGAGCTAGATTTTTTAATTATCACGTTTTACAAATCACAAATAATTTAGTTTTGGTGTTTGGCAAATACATAGTGAAAATTGATTTTTTGCGTTTTATCCTCTTGAAAACGCGGTTATCCAGCAGTATGCATGATGGTACTGCAGTGAAAACGTGATACTCAATAAGGGTTCCAACCATTTTGATTTCCCATTATACCCTCATTTTTATATGGAGTAACTCTATTATACATAGTACAAAACTATATCTTGCTTTTTGCATGGTGTACTCTTTTATTCTTCTGTATTAACAACTAACCTCACATTTCTTTTGGGTCTATCAGTTTCTTTTACATATTTTTCTACTAAACACTTTTGCTAGCATGGAGAAGTAGTTGTAGTATATTTTACTAACGTTGTATATAATACCCTTATGTGTGTTAATTTGAAATTCAACTTATGTCTTCAATTATGGTAACGCCGACCACAATAATATAGTTTATAATTTATATGTAATATTAAGCTATATTTGATAATAGTTTGTTAAAACTCATGAAAATGTATTATTAGATATTTAGTTTATATAATAAATTATTACTTCAAATGAATGTCCTTTTGGTAATTTTACACGTTAAGTTATCAAATAATCTGATTTTCCCAAACACTAAAAATATCAATTATCTGATTATTACGATATCAAACAACATAATCCAATCCAAACACTATTTTTCAAAATCACGTCTTGCTACAGCAGATTATCTGATTACAATTATTTAAAACGCATAATCAATTTTCAAATCGCTCATCCAAACACCCCCTAAATCTGCACAAACATTTCTAATTTTGTATTTGCATTTAACATTTTGTCAATAACCTAAATCGATTCATTTGGTGTAAACTGTACAAACAGATCACATGTTGGTGAACTGCACTAAAGTGATCGAGTTGTCTCTAACTCTGCTCAAACTACACTAAATTTATTCATTTGGTGTCAACTGCACAAACAGATCACATGTACACATACACAACATACAAAAAAAAAAAAAAAAAAAAAAAAAAAAAAAAAAAAAAAAAAAAAAAAAAAAAACTAATCTGAATCAAATATATTCGACATTGTGCATAATTAACAATTGGTTTCATTGATCATTAACAAGTTACATTCAAAATTTGATCGCTAAACCAATTACAAAACATAACTGCACTATAACCTTCAATCGCTAATTCCTTCAAAAGCATAATACAACTAATTAAACAACTAAGTAAATAGCAAACATTATTCAACTTCAAATCAACAAAAGCTTCAACATTCTAGCATGCTTATCTGCAGATTTAACCTTGACTTCAGAACGATTTTTTGAAAGCAGTAGGCCTGGAATGATCATTGTTGAACGTTCACACATTGGTGGATCAAACCCTCCAACAAACTTGCAAGTAGATCCCTGAAACATAATACGATGTTAATTGCAATCAAAAACTAAAATAAATAGCAAAAAGCCATTAACGAATTTAATTTCATACATGCATTGGACAAGCATAAAAACGACGACCGCGGTTTCGTACGGCCTATGACGTACACACGAGCGCGCTTCGGCCACACTAACACAACACCATTATTGATGTCGATTGAGAAGCTTTTGGTGATGCATAAAAAATTAGGGTTTACAATAAGAACATGCGACTGAAAAACCTGGAAAATGGATTGTTTATGTAACGACCTGACTTTTTCGACTTGCTTTTGTGCTTCGTGTTTTCACGAAACTGCGTATTTGTGCGTACCGAGCTATATTATACTTTGGGAACTCCCTACATGTTGATTACTTTCATATATGTTAAAGCGTATCATTAAGTACGTAGGATACTTAACTTAACCCTCGGAAGCTTTTATGACCGTTAGTGTCACTTGACGTTTTTAACGAACTGCGTACTGCGTACACGTTTAACTTTTGTCGTAATCGGAATATTATGACTACGAAATACTAATTGTTATTTTATAATAACAATTACTTGGGTTTTTGGATTCTTAATTACGCTTAGTAATTTACTAGAGCACACTAGTTAGTCTTGTTGGACTTTCTACCTTGTTGGACCTTAGCCCACCCTACACTAGTTAGTGGACTATTTAATTAGCCCAATTATAAGTAACTAGTGACCCATTAATAAGTAAGACAAATGACCATTTATTAGAGGGAACATGCTAGCATTTTTGTCAAGTATTATCCTTAATGTTGCGTGGGATCCTAACACAAGCACCAACTTTAGACAACCATTAACCAAAAAGCAAAAAGGTGTTCCCCCTTGTCCCCCTTGGAAACCCACGGCCTAACCACCACCACCCTCACCTCACCTCCTATAAATACTAAGCCATTTCCTCACCATTCACACTTGATTTCCATTCACAATTTACACACACTTGTTCATTTATTTTCTCTCTAGTCTAAAGCTTGTAAGTATTTTGAATTTCTTTTCTTCTTCTCCTTCTCATCATCACGAGTTCATCATCATCATTAGAAGATCAGATCAAGCTTTTTAGCTTTTGATCTTGATTACATCTTGTAGATTCAAACATGGATTTGAATCCTTCAAGAACATTGAAGATTCAAGCTTTCTAGCTTTGAATCTTCACCTACTTTGTAGATCTAAATCTTTTAGCTTTAATCTTGTTATTTTGTTATAAAGATTCAAACTTGTGTTTGTAATCTTCATGTATCTTAAAGATCCAAGCTTTATGCTTCAAGATCTTCAAGAACACTAAAGATCCAAGCTTTTTAGCTTAGGGTCTCATTATTATATTAAAGATCTTAGCTTTTTAGCTTATGGTCTCATTACTTTCATTATTTTGTTAAAGATCTTAGCTTTATAGCTTATGGTCTCATTAATCTTGTAAAGATTCAAGCTTTCTAGATTTTTAATCTTATAACTTGTGTGAAAAGGATCCAAGCTCTCTAGCTTAGGGTTCCATCACTTTATTTGATTTAGATTATGTTCATATTTGTTTGATTGAAGTAAAGTTTGTAGCTTTAGTTGTAAATATAACTTGTATTTGTGTTAAGACTAAGGATATGATGTAACCTTGGTTCATCATCCATCTAAGACTCTTAAATGAGTTATGTTCTTACTTGGTCTTAATATATTGTGTGTTGATGGTTGAATCTTGGTCAAGGTGATGCTAACCCATCAATGAGTTGTACACTTAAAGCTACAAGCATCAAGGATGAGAACCGTGATGAGCATCAAGCGCCAAGAACCCCACCGGAGCACTTGTTTACTGTTTTTCAGCATCTGATCAGATTCCCGGACTTCTGAAAAATTGATTTTCAGTTAGTTTGTTTTGAGTAGATGACTTTTCGTTTAGGCCTCGACTTAATCCGACATACGGTTCCTCCGAAAGTCACTACGCCGTTGTAACGTTGTGCTGAAATTTCTGACCTACTCGCACTTAAACTGTCGCCACGGTCAAAGGAAGACGAGTTAGGTTCTGAAAATTGGTCAGTGGTTAGAGGAATCATATACGGAGCCATAGCCACTGACTACGCGTCTTTTCATTTTTATATAGAGGTTGTAGAAGCTGACCGAAGTCAGCCTATTGTTTCGATCTCTATTCTTGTCAAACCTACTTAACTTTTATGATGATGAATAATGATGATGATGACACTTAAACTTAATTTATTCACTTTTAAACTTATTGGGACTGCTTATTCACTGTGAGTTATAGCTTCCCTTTTAACTTATACTATTTTTGGGACTGAGAATACATGCGCTTTTTACGTTTTACTTACTTGACACGAGTACTTAAACTTTACATATGTGTGGGTTATATAACGGCATAAACATTCCACTTAGTACGGTAATGTTTAATCATTGGTTTTTGAACCGGTGAACGCAAATATTAGATATGGATCCATAGGGTTTGACATCCCCACTTGGGCTAGTCGCGCTAGTATTTAACGGGTGTTTGATACTTCGAGGACATACGCACTTGCCAAGTGTACTTTTAGGGGGTATTACTATTATGTTAAGTTAGTTACCGGGTGCCCACGGATAAGCATATACTTTTCATACTATTTTGAATACGATAACTCGTGGTCTACATTACTTTACTGATTACAAACTATAGCTCACCAACATTCGTGTTGACTTTTAAGCGTGTATTTCTCATGGGCTTAGACGATGTTGCTTCCGCTGTTAGACTTGCTATCTTGGTGTTTTAGACTTACTGTTATGGACCTGCTGTGTTAGATTTTTGTTGCATTACTTAGAGATGTCTCAATCATGGAACATTTATCTTGCATTCGTAACTTATGTTATTTTCAAATAATGAGTTTGTAACGACCTTTATGTCACGTTATCTTTTGTAAACGCTATCTTTTTATGAATGCAAACTAGTTTTCAAACAGAATGTAGTACTTGACCGTGTAAAGATCCTGTTGTTGACGAATCGCACACGATGGTTTTGTACGGGGCGTCACATTTGGTATCAGAGCATCGGTTGTACGGAATTAGGTTGTATTAGTGAGTCTTGGTCGAGCCAAGTAGGATTCACTAATAGGACTAATCTACAACTTGCTTGTTTAACTGTTTCTGCGAAACTTACTGCATGCTACTGCTTACATTTACTACTATGTGTACTTGCTGTATGCTACTGCTTATTCTCGCAACTGCATGCTACTATCTGTTTTCGATTGCATGATACTTTTGTAGGATTTTGTTAATATTGCCATGATATGTACTACTAGGATGCTGTAGTGCCTAATTACGTGCTTGCTATATGTCTTACTGACATGGAAAAAGTTATTTTTCCTTGTTCAGATGTCAGACATGCTGCCCATGACCTTTGACTTCGAGAGTGACTCAGAGACGACTGTTGCCTCGCCTACCATTGTTGCTGACTCACCGCTACCCGTCGACGACTCTGGCGATTCACCTTCCAGTGGACTCGTGCTTGACCTTATGGACGTCTCAGACGGAGACGAGGATCCAGAGGAGATTCCAGCTCCACCTAACCCTAGACTCCCGGGGCCACAGCACCATCCCGGTTGTACTGTGATTCCTGGGGGAAATGAGGACGGTCCTTTCCGTAACGAGCATGGACATTGGGCTAGACGCATGGCTGATGGACGTGTTGTGCCGATTCCACCAGGCAGATATCGACTTATAACCACCGGCCGAGCAGATCCACCTTCAGATGATTCAGACAATTCATCATCCGATGACTCCAGCGAGGAGGATTCCGAAGAGGATCTTGAGGATGATTTCGAGGAGGACCCTGAGGAGGAGCCCGTGTAGCCTCCCTCTACCCCGTCAAAGAAGCGGTATCGTTTCGATGGTACCGTTATCCCAGGGATTAACGGAGAAAGACCGTTCGTGGATGCACATGGACAGTTGGTTAGGGTCACAGCCCGTAAGAGGGTCGTACCGTATCCCGCACTGTGCCGTCTACATCTGTACCACCTGCACCATTTGCACCGCCTGCCCCACCAGCCTCCCCCGTCGTCGAAGAACTGACGAGGGAAGTGCATATCCTCCGTGCTTGGATAACTGAGCTCGAGGATCAGATGTCCCACCTGATGGACATCATTTACCCACCATCACCGTAGGATTATTGTATTAGATTTCCTTATGTAACTCTGTAGAAGTTTCATGTTTTACTCATGTGTTGTACGAACCTTATGCGGATGTATGCAACTTTCTTATTAATGAATAGAACTTAATGTTGTTTAAATTTTGTACGGTGTTCTATTTACGCTACTGTATGATGATTTTGTGGTATCTGTATCTGGATGCTTTACTTAATTGTATGTTGTGTTCCATAATGGGTGCCTTATGCTATAATATCATTGAATGCGGAATTTTGACGTAAGTCGAAACTTTTGTTCAGAGGAACAATGGCAAACGGAAGAGTCCCAAGGGAAATGCCCACAGTGGCACAGATCGAGGAAATGATTGCTGCTCGAATAGCCGCAGCTATGGCGAATGCCAACCCTGCTCCAGATCCACGGGCCAACCCAGCTATTCAGAACGGGTGTACCTATAAGGAATTCCAAAGCTGCAAGCCCCACAATTTTAGTGGTACAGAAGGGCCAGTTAGACTGACGAGATGCTCTGAGAAGTTGGAAGCTGTGTTCCGTGTGAGCAACTGCTCGAAAGTGAACAAAACTAAGTACGCCTCCTGTACTCTGTCGGATGGAGCTTTAACCTGGTGGAACACGCTTGCTCAGGCTAAAGGAATTGACGAGGCTTATGCTACACCATGGGAGGAGTTTAAGAGTGCTATGATCGAGGAGTATTGCCCCCGAATTGAAATTCAGAAAATGGAATCTGAGTTTTGGGAGCTGAAGGTTGTGGGAACCGACCTTGATGGCTATAACCGAAGGTATTTGGAGTTAGCTTTGATGTGCCCCACTATAGTTACCCTTGAATTTAAGTGAATGGAACGATACTTGTAGGGACTTCCCAAGACCATTCAGGGAAATGTCACTTCTTCGAAACCAGCAGATGTCCCGGAAGCTATGCGCATGGCGCACACCGTGATGAACCAGATCATCTGCAAGGAACCAGAGAAAGTGAAATCAGAATCAGGAGCTAGTTATAAGGAGCGTAAGTGGGAAAGCAACAAAGGGAAGGTCTTTGATCAGAACCCAGCTAAGAGGCATGAGGGTTTCAAGGGAAACAACGACTGGAAGAACCCCAACCTGAACCCTAACTACAAGGGTAGTCTTTCGCAGTGCAAGAGATGCTACAAGCATCATACAGGGTGTGACAACCCGAAAATTTCCAACCAAATTTAAACTTTAATCTTTATATGTTTCCAACACGATAAGCAATATTTGTTAAGTTAAATTTCAAGAATTTTAAACTATGTTCATACATTCATTCAACCTCGACCAAGTTCCAACGATTCACGAACCATTAAACGAATATGATTATATATGTATATGTGTATATATATTATAACTTGAAACGTAAACAAAATATTAGATTAAATAATTTATATGATTGTATCAGTTTCAAAATGTTTATCAATGGAATTAGAAGATAAGATCAAATGATTGAATTATCAGATATATTGAATTATGATTACAAGTCCCTGTTGAAAGGCCCACGTTGATTTGAGAAATCTTTCCATTTTAACAATATTCGAAAAATGGTAAAGTGATTTATAAATAAGAACAAATTGTTAATCATTGAGAACTAGACAAAGGATAGTGGAAGATTGAATCTCATAAAGACTCGATTGATCTATTTAGTTTCAAACGTACAAAAACGTTTTCAGTTTAAAAAGAACTTTATTATTAAAACGTATATAACTTTTATAAATATCTAGAACCACTTTTGACAACTCATTACTTAACTAGTATGATAAAGATAACGATATTTATATTTTATTTTATTAAATATATATAACGATTTAAATTAATATTATATATATTTATACGCGTATTATACGTACATAGTTTTATACTTTTACTATACTTAAACTTTACCTTTACTTTATTTTTACTTTAATTTAACTTTAATAATTCACTTTAATAATTCATACTTTAATAATTCACTTTAATAATTCATACTTTAATAATTCACTTTAATAATTCATACTTTAATAATTCACTTTAATAATTCATACTTTAATAATTCACTTTAATAATTCAAAAATCTATTATAAATAGAATTCAATATGTTTCATTATTTCATAGAAACTTGAAAATATTTTTCTCTAAACTCTCTCAATCGATTTACATATATATATTTACTCCGTATTATTTCAAGATATTATTAGTATACATAAAATATTACGACGGAGTGCTGTCCGAGTGATTTCGAAATTATTTTTCGAGTAGGATAGGATTAAGGAAATTATGGGTTATAGCTATGGAGGTGATTGAGTATGGTTCATGGGTGTGCTCGTAAGGTCAATATAGTGTTTATCATTTCCGTTGCATCTACGTACCTTTCCTGCAATATTGAATCTCAATATTGATACGTGAGTACTCATAATTTAACTTTTACATACTAATAGTGTATCCCTGACTAGTGCTCGAGTATTTAGGATTATGCATGCTTGTACTTTTGATATTGCCCTTAGACAGGTTAGGTTGAATCTTGAATTAGTTACACTTGCGTTTGAGATAAGGTATAAGATATGCATGTCCTTGGAAAGCTAGCGAAAAATTAAAAACTTTTCCTTTAGATATCGAATGGTTTCGATGAACGGATTAGAAGTTATAATCAATTGAATTTTCGATATTTTTATTAAAAATGATTATTATTATCGTCGTTTTTATCGTCGTTCTAGTTTTATCTTATTATTATTATTATTATCCTTATCAATAAAAGGGATTTATCATTAAAAATTGTTATTTTTTTTACTATTACTATCGTTATTATCGTTAAAGTTATAATTAGTATTATTATTATTATTATTATCATTATTAATATATATAAATATATATCATTATTTAAAAATGGTTATTGTTATTGTTATTGTTATTATTATTATTACTATATTATCATTAAGATAATTATTAGTATTATCGTTAATAATGTTATAGTAACTATCATTATTAATATTAGTGTAATTAAAACAAATATTTGTAACACCTAATTATTTTGATTACTATTATTATCATTATTATGAACACGATATAAAAGACGATTAAAAGCTATTAAACGAAACGATTAGGAAATAATGAGTAAGAGTATCATGATGAAATTAAAATATTATAAGATATTGGTTTAGATAAAATTATTGTTCTTATTATTTTTATCATTACTATTATTATTAAAAGTATCGTTAGTATTAAAACTATCATTTTAACAAAAATTATCATTTTAATAGAAATGTCATTGTTACTATAAAATATCATTATTATTATTATTTTAAATTGAATTATTATTTTAAAGATAATATTAAAAATTATCGTAAATATTAAAGTTATCATAATTAGAATTATCGTTTTATCATAATGTTATCTTAGTAATTATAAATATTGATATTTTTATAATAATTATTATTATTACAAAATAATACAACTTTTACTTACTATCATTATAGATATTATTTTATCAAATAAATATGTGATACAAACATATTTTACTACGTGTAATAACTTACTTTAATAATACCTATCATATTATCTTTATGATATTAAATGAACCCTATAAATTTTATTACTTAATATATATATAAAAGTATATTTTATTATATAAATTTAATATAAAATTTTATTTATTAATAAATAAATTATATTATTTACTCTAATAAATCTTTTAAAAATATTTAAAAATATAAAACGACGATATTTAAACTATATACTAATCATGTATAGATTTTTGGAAATTATTTTGAGTCAAATTTACTTTTGTTGACTTTTGCATATTAGTCTCGAGCATTAGGATTGTGGTACACTATGACTTAACCTAATTTGTTAGACAAATATTGACCAACACATAAATATATATAATTAATTTAGGTTCGTGAATCTGAGGCCAACCTTGCACTTGTTCAATGACGTTATATGTATTTTTACTACGAAATACAGTATGGTGAGTTTCAATTGCCTTTTTACCCTTTATATTTTTGGGACTGAGAATACATGCGCTTTTATAAATGTTTGACGAAATAGACACAAGTAATTGAAACTACATTCTATGGTTGAATTATCGAAATCGAATATGCCCCTTTTTATTAAAGTCTGGTAATCTAAGAATTAGGGAACAGACACCCTAATTGACGCGAATCCTAAAGATAGATCTATTGGGCCTAACAAACCCCATCCAAAGTACCGGATGCTTTAGTACTTCTAAATTTATATCATGTCCGAAGGAGGATCCCGGAATGATAGGGGATATTCTTATATGTATCTAGTTAATGTCGGTTACCAGGTGTTCGCCATATGAATGATTATTTTTGTCTCTATGCATGGGACGTATATTTATGAGAACTGAAAATGAAATTCTTGTGGTCTATTAAAATGATGGAAATAAATGATTATGATAAACTAATGAACTCACCAACCTTTTGGTTGACACTTTAAAGCATGTTTATTCTCAGGTGTTAAAGAAATCTTCCGCTGTGCATTTGCTCATTTTAAAGATATTACTTGGAGTCTTTCATAGCATATTTCGAAGAACGTTGCATTCGATTCATTGAGTTCATCAAAGATTATTATTAAATCAATTTATAGTTGGATAGTGGATACTATGAAATGGTATGCATGCCTGTCAATTTTCGATGTAAAGAAAGTTGTCTTTTAAAAACGAATGCAATGTTTGTAAAATGTATCATATAGAGGTCAAATACCTCGCAATGTAATCAACTATTATGAATCGTTTATAATGTATATGAACGGGTCCTTTTAGTTGGTATCAGAGCGGTGGTCTTAGCGAACCAGGTCTGCATTAGTGTGTCTAACTGATAAGTCGATAGGATGCATTAGTGAGTCTGGACTTCGACCGTGTCTGCATGTCAAAAGTTTTGCTTATCATTTTGTGTCAAAAATTAACTACTTATCATCCTCAGGAAATTACCTGCTTATCATTTTTAGTCTAAGACATGTCTTGCTGCATTGATTGCATGAATAGTGTATAGACAAAAAAAATTCATATCTTAGCATATCTGCTAAATCATATCTTATCGTATCTGTTACTTTAAACTTTGCCTGACATATCTCGCAAAGTCCTCCGTAATTTACGAAATCTTTTGATCTAAATATATATATATATATATATATATATATATATATATATATATATATATATATATATATATTGAAATAAATCTTTCCGTGCTAAGCTATTGTGTGTGAATCTTAACTACTCGGTTAATTCATATTACAAATATGCAATAATGTACGTCCTTCGGCCACAACTTAACCACCGTTAACTACAATCTCTGTCGCAATTCAACAAATTCTAATTCATAATAAATCAAGTATATATTTGATTTTACACTTTCATCATCGATGTACCCGAAACTTTTCAGATAACATCATTCGTACTTTGCGAAATTCACAAGAATTCCACGAACCGAACATCATACATCAACAAATAACGAAGTATTGATTCATAATTTCAATGTCATTAAAGAAATACTGCGTAAAAGTTATGTACTTTTTAAAGCCTTTAGGGAATATTCAATTCTAGTTTCAACCGTAAATCAAATGAGTTTAATTTAACATTAACTCATTAAATCTATGTTACATCTGAAGAAAATATACATATATATATTTTCATAAAGACTGTAATAAAATTTTTTTGTACAAAATATTAATTGTGAAATTTTTTTTAACGGGTAGGTAATACCCGAGAGATATATAAATTCACAATTAATATGTTACATTCTTCGAATCTGATTCAGCAAATCATCCATTATACTCCCTACTTTCACAACAATATACATTATTTTATAGAAATCAAAACAACCATACTCATTCAAAATTTAATTACATATTCTGATTTTGAAATATCAAAATTCAACTTGAGATATGACCAGAATCATCACTCTTAGATCCTTACATCTTTCACAAGCTATATTTTGACTTCAAAACTGTGTTAGAATATCAAATGTATGTTAACGATTACAATCTGTGTTCAAAACCTTCGAAAATTTCTGAAGACACTTCGAATGATGAGCAATCGAGATAATGATCCAACCACATGTTACCCACAGTTATGTACCCGAAAAACTCTTGAAACCAAAGTAAAAGTTTAGACAACGTATCCGCGTCAGATTCTTTGGCATTTATTAGCAAAAATAACTTTGCGACTCCTATTCAAAGTAGCCAGTTTTGTCACAGCTCCAGCAAATCAACTTCGACTTTTCAGTCAGACTAACCTTATTATAACCTTGAGATATACACCAACGTTACCAGGGAACCTTTTACATTCCACCACATTATTAGCAGATGTACCAACAACTTCATTACCCTTTGACTTTATCCTCTCCAAGAAGTCATTATAATTATTCATTGAAACCCCATCATTTACTCATTCGCATCTTGTAATGAGAATTACCATACGAATCATTGGGAATTAGCAATCAGTATTTTGAAATCTCGTAGCATGTCTACGCCAACAGTTATATGTGTATATATAACGTCTATCTTCTGGACTTAATTTGAATGTGAAGTTTCTGAAAAACACTCCGAACTACGAATTGGTTCTCCGAAAATGGAAAAAAAAAATGCTGATGAAGCAGCAAAAACTATAAACGACTTTAAACGGTAAAAGCTGGATGATAATGATGAAGTGTGCTGGCAAAGCGCAGAAAAAGAGAAGTTTTGGAACTGGAAAACGGATTGAGCAAAGTAGGAAGGAGGCTGTGGACAAATTACAAAGACTGAACCTGACTTCAAAGGATCCAAATGATTCAGTACCTGCTGAAGTCATTAACGAATACCTTTCTCCTGACTATAAACCCCTGCGGACAATATTCTTCATCATCCTCTGATATTAGAAATTCTAAAATATCATCATATCTTTCATTATAAATATCCTCCATATTTCTGAAGATATTTTCTTAATTTTTCTTATTTGAAATCATTTACCTCTTCGCGCTATCTGTATTACATCATAAAAGAAACTATTTTAGTTTCTAAATTCTGAAACATTCAAGTTTAAAATAGGAATATTTTGAAGTAGTGTTGGGAACTGAAGCATGAATTAGTATAATATAATGACACTTGATCAATGTGATTATATTACAGTAAGTCATACTGAGTTTCTAAATAGAACGTGATGATTCACAGATCATAACATCATCATGTGCCATGTTATACGACTCTTGTATTCTATTTAACCTCTAAAATATCAAGAAAATATTTCTTGATGATTCGGCCTTTTCCAAGGTATTCTAGTAATTTGACAAGTCAAGATCGTGCCATCACAATTTCCTTCCTAGAACATTAACAATGTTCATTCCGAAATTCGTATCTGTGAATTCTGGACCATTACAAGCGGTGCTTAATCGCAAGAAGAAGAAACGAAAGGACAAAACTCCGAAATAGAAATTGGGGTATAAATTGCAGCATATAAAAGAGAGCATTAACTGTGAATGATAATGATTATAGAAGACAGAAGCAGAGACTTTGAAATATAAGGGAACATATAAAGCCCAACGACAAACCATAAATTATAAACCATATATATCGATGCATATAGCAATATAAAGACACGGGAGAACTAGAAACACCATAAACCCAAGAGTATAGTAGAAGTAAATAGATTCTTCCGGCAGTAGATGAAAAAGAAGAATGACCGATATGAAAGTTAGAAGTATATCGAGAATCAGAACTGGATGGAGCATATTGATGAATACTTTAAAATATGAGTTGAGGGGGAAAGAATAGAAGGTGATGAAACATGACTAGGAACTTAGAAATTAATAGATTTAATTCACACAATGGCGGAATAAGTGAATCAAACCCTCTAGTGAATAGGTTAAGTTTTTTTTTTTTTTTTTTTGATTAATTTAGTCAAACCACAACTAAATCAAGTGTGATTAGATCAACACCTAGAGCTATTATTCACCACCTAGGAGATTTGGACTGAGAGAGAATCGGAGGAGCTCACTAGATCTGAGTGTGTGTAACAAATGAGAGGCTTAACCTAAAATGAAGAACATAAGACTTTATATACCCCTGCTGTTGACTCACCCATATGATTCATTCATCACACGTACGAGTTGGCTTCATCAGCCGTACGAGTGATCACTCACTCGTGTCTTCTCATTTAGATTGTAATTGTGACCTAGCTCAGCATCAACAGTGCGTATGAGCCTGTCAGCCGTACTAGTGAGGCTTCACTCGTACGTCTGACTAAGTCTAACATAGTCAAACATCTAAATCTCGTTCCTGCAATTCCTGTAACCACATACAAACACGGATAGGATAATAACGAGCAATCATGGTGGCCTGTAAACTGTTGTACCTGCAATGGACGTGGGTAGATGTCTAGGGACTTGCATAAAATGCATCAACAGAAGGTGTGAGTTGTAAAAAAACGAAGGAGGTGAATTTATAAGAAAATCTCCGACAGAACAATTAAAATGGACGATCGCATTTAAAGCGGATCCTAATTCCCTTGATTACCGGAGAGTCAAATCTTATTAAGAAGATTTTCTTCAAATCCCTTGAAATCTGGGAATCAATCATATCTACGTCAAATGATAAGATAAATTTACACTTACTCATTTCACTCTTCTATGTTAGCTTCATTCGTACTCTTCATATAAATGGATTGTTTATCCAAATTATTCGCTGATGATAAAACTCTAATTTTCAGCCCGTATGCATCTTGAAAACATACTTATTATCATTCATGACCTTTCCACTCAAATTTCGGGACGAAATTTCTTTAACGGGTAGGTACTGTGACAACCCGAAAATTTCCAACCAAATTTAAACTTTAATCTTTATATGTTTCCAACACGATAAGCAATATTTGTTAAGTTAAATTTCAAGAATTTTAAACTATGTTCATACATTCATTCAACCTCGACCAAGTTCCAACGATTCACGAACCATTAAACGAATATGATTATATATGTATATGTGTATATATATTATAACTTGAAACGTAAACAAAATATTAGATTAAATACTTTATATGATTGTATCAGTTTCAAAATGTTTATCAATGGAATTAGAAGATAAGATCAAATGATTGAATTATCAGATATATTGAATTATGATTACAAGTCTCTGTTGAAAGGCCCACGTTGATTTGAGAAATCTTTCCATTTTAACAATATTCGAAAAATGGTAAAGTGATTTATAAATAAGAACAAATTGTTAATCATTGAGAACTAGACAGAGGATAGTGGAAGATTGAATCTCATAAAGACTCGATTGATCTATTTAGTTTCAAACGTACAAAAACGTTTTCAGTTTAAAAAGAACTTTATTATTAAAACGTATATAACTTTTATAAATATCTAGAACCACTTTTGACAACTCATTACTTAACTAGTATGATAAAGATAACGATATTTATATTTTATTTTATTAAATATATATAACGATTTAAATTAATATTATATATATTTATACGCGTATTATACGTACATAGTTTTATACTTTTACTATACTTAAACTTTACCTTTACTTTATTTTTACTTTACTTTAACTTTAATAATTCACTTTAATAATTCATACTTTAATAATTCACTTTAATAATTCAAAAATCTATTATAAATAGAATTCAATATGTTTCATTATTTCATAGAAACTTGAAAATATTTTTCTCTAAACTCTCTCAATCGATTTACATATATATATTTACTCCGTATTATTTCAAGATATTATTAGTATACATAAAATATTACGACGGAGTGCTGTCCGAGTGATTTCGAAATTGTTTTTCGAGTAGGATAGGATTAAGGAAATTATGGGTTATAGCTATGGAGGTGATTGAGTATGGTTCATGGGTATGCTCGTAAGGTCAATATAGTGTTTATCATTTTCGTTGCATCTACGTACCTTTCCTGCAATATTGAATCTCAATATTGATACGTGAGTACTCATAATTTAACTTTTACATACTAATAGTGTATCCCTGACTAGTGCTCGAGTATTTAGGATTATGCATGCTTGTACTTTTGATATTGCCCTTAGACAGGTTAGGTTGAATCTTGAATTAGTTACACTTGCGGTTAAGATAAGGTATAAGATATGCATGTCCTTGGAAAGCTAGCGAAAAATTAAGAACTTTTCCTTTAGATATCGAATGGTTTCGATGAACGGATTAGAAGTTATAATCAATTGAATTTTCGATATTTTTATTAAAAATGATTATTATTATCGTCGTTCTAGTTTTATCTTATTATTATCATTATTATTATCTTTATCAATAAAAGGGATTTATCATTAAAAATTGTTATTTTTTTTATTATTACTATCGTTATTATCGTTAAAGTTATAATTAGTATTATTATTATTATTATTATCATTATTAATATATATATATATATATATATATATATATATATATATATATATATATATATATATATCATTATTTAAAAATGGTTATTGTTATTGTTATTATTATTATTACTATATTATCATTAAGATAATTATTAGTATTATCGTTAATAATGGTATAGTAACTATCATTATTAATATTAGTGTAATTAAAACAAATATTTGTAACACCTAATTATTTTGATTACTATTATTATCATTATTATGAACACGATATAAAAGATGATTAAAAGCTATTAAACGAAACGATTAGGAAATAATGAGTAAGAGTATCATGATGAAATTAAAATATTATAAGATATTGATTTAGATAAAATTATTGTTCTTATTATTTTTATCATTACTATTATTATTAAAAGTATCGTTAGTATTAAAACTATCATTTTAACAAAAATTATCATTTTAATAGAAATGTCATTGTTACTATAAAATATCATTATTATTATTATTTTAAATTGAATTATTATTTTAAAGATAATATTAAAAATTATCGTAAATATTAAAGTTATCATAATTAGAATTATCGTTTTATCATAATGTTATCTTAGTAATTATAAATATTGATATTTTTATAATAATTATTATTATTACAAAATAATACAACTTTTACTTACTATCATTATAGATATTATTTTATCAAATAAATATGTGATACAAACATATTTTACTACGTGTAATAACTTACTTTAATAATACCTATCATATTATCTTTATGATATTAAATGAATCCTATAAATTTTATTACTTAATATATATAAAAGTATATTTTATTATATAAATTTAATATAAAATTTTATTTATTAATAAATAAATTATATTATTTACTCTAATAAATCTTTTAAAAATATTTAAAAATATAAAACGACGATATTTAAACTATATACTAATCATGTATAGATTTTTGGAAATTATTTTGAGTCAAATTTACTTTTGTTGACTTTTGCATATTAGTCTCGAGCATTAGGATTGTGGTACACTATGACTTAACCTAATTTGTTAGACAAATATTGACCAACACATAAATATATATAATTAATTTAGGTTCGTGAATCCAAGGCCAACCTTGCACTTGTTCAATGACGTTATATGTATTTTTACTACGAAATACAGTATGGTGAGTTTCAATTGCCTTTTTACCCTTTATATTTTTGGGACTGAGAATACATGCGCTTTTATAAATGTTTGACGAAATAGACACAAGTAATTGAAACTACATTCTATGGTTGAATTATCGAAATCGAATATGCCCCTTTTTATTAAAGTCTGGTAATCTAAGAATTAGGGAACAGACACCCTAATTGACGCGAATCCTAAAGATAGATCTATTGGGCCTAACAAACCCCATCCAAAGTACCGGATGCTTTAGTACTTCGAAATTTATATCATGTCCGAAGGAGGATCCCGGAATGATAGGGGATATTCTTATATGTATCTAGTTAATGTCGGTTACCAGGTGTTCGCCATATGAATGATTATTTTTGTCTCTATGCATGGGACGTATATTTATGAGAACTGAAAATGAAATTCTTGTGGTCTATTAAAATGATGGAAATAAATGATTATGATAAACTAATGAACTCACCAACCTTTTGGTTGACACTTTAAAGCATGTTTATTCTCAGGTGTTAAAGAAATCTTCCGCTGTGCATTTGCTCATTTTAAAGATATTACTTGGAGTCTTTCATAGCATATTTCGAAGAACGTTGCATTCGAGTCATTGAGTTCATCAAAGATTATTATTAAATCAATTTATAGTTGGATAGTGGATACTATGAAATGGTATGCATGCCTGTCAATTTTCGATGTAAAGAAAGTTGTCTTTTAAAAACGAATGCAATGTTTGTAAAATGTTTCATATAGAGGTCAAATACCTCGCAATGTAATCAACTATTATGAATCGTTTATAATGTATATGAACGGGTCCTTTCACAGGGTACTGCAACGTGGTCTGTGAGAAGTGTAAAAGGACTGGGCACATTGGCAGGGACTGCAATATTACCACCCCAGCTGTGAAGACAAACCCTACTGGACCAAGAAAGTGTTTTGAGTGCGGTCAATAGGGCCACTTCAAGAATGAGTTCCCGAACAAGAAGAAGGATGCCGGACCAGCACGTGGGAGAGTTTTCAACATGAACGCTCGAGATGCCCGTGAGGATCCTGATTTGGTCACAGGTATATTCACTGTCAATAATCTACTTGCTTCTGTCTTATTTGATACGGGTGCCGATAAGAGTTACGTATGTAGACATTTTTGTTCTAAGATAGACTGGTCATTAGTACCTTTAGACGAGAGTATTCTGGTTGAAGTAGCCAATGGGAAACTTGAAAAAGTTGACCAAATTGGCCGAGGAGGCATAATAAAACTACCCGGTGTGGACTTTGAGATTGATTTGATACCCATCAAGTTGGGAAGCTTCGATGTGATAGTTGGTATGGACTGGTTGTCCAAAGTAAGAGCAGAAGTTGTTTGTGGAGAGAATATTATCCGTATACCTCGCGAAGATGGTGTGCCATTGATCGTACACGGAGAGAAAGATAGCCCAAAGTTGAACCTCATTAGTTGCATGAAGGCACAGAAAGTCATGAGGAAAGGGCGTTTTGCTATTCTGGCACATGTGAAGAAGTTAGAAACCGAGGAGAAGAGTGTTGATGATGTGCAGATTGTGAAAGAATTTTCCGACGTCTTTCCGGAAGAATTGCCTGGATTACCACCGCCGCGATCAGTGGAATTCCATATTGATCTAGTACCAGGAGCTGCACCTGTAGCCCGCCACCTTATCGACTAGCACCTTCTGAACTGCAAGAGTTGCAGAGTCAACTGCAGGAATTGCTAGACCGTGGATTTATCCAACCGAGTTCATCGCCTTGGGGAGCACCTATTTTGTTTGTGAAGAAGAAGGACGGATCTTTTCGCATGTGTATCGATTATCGTGGGCTGAATAAGTTGACGATCAAGAATCGATATCCCCTTCCCAGGATTGACGATCTTTTCGATCAGCTGCAAGGATCCAGCGTTTAATCTAAGATCGATTTACGATCAGGATATCACCAGTTGAGGGTGAAGGAGAGCGATGTGATGAAGACTGCATTCAGAACCGATTATGGTCATTATGAGTTTCTTGTGATGTCATTCGGTTTACCCAACGCACCTGCTGTATTCATGGATCTCATGAATCGAGTATGCAAACCATACGTGGACAAGTTCGTTATCGTCTTCATAGATGATATCCTCATCTATTCCAGAAGTGAAGAAGAACATGAACAACATCTTCGACTAGTGTTGGAACTTTTGAGACAAGAGCAACTTTATGCCAAATTCTCCAAGTGCGAGTTTTGGTTGAAGGAAGTCCAATTTCTCGATCATATTGTGAGCAACCAGGGTATCAAAGTTGATCCCGCAAAGATCGAAACTATCAGCAAGTGGGAAACTCCCACTACTCCTACTCATATCCGTCAATTTTTAGGCCTCGCCGGTTATTACCGAAGATTCATTGAAGGTTTCTCTCTGATTGCACATCCTTTGACTGCATTAACTCGTAAGGGAAAGAAGTTCATTTGGGAAGCCGAGCAAGAGTCGGCATTTCAAACCTTGAAGCACAAGTTAACCACCGCACCTATCCTATCTCTTCTCGAAGGCAGTGATGATTTTGTTGTATACTGTGATGCCTCGAAAAATGGTTTTGGTTGCGTATTGATGCAAAGAACGAAGGTTATTGCTTACGCCTCTCGAAAACTGAAGATTCACGAGCAAAATTACACAACGCACGATCTTGAGCTTGGAGCCGTTGTCTTTGCACTAAAACTGTGGAGACACTACCTTTATGGAACCAAGAGTACTATCTTCACCCATCACAAAAGCCTCCAACACATATTCAACCAGAAGCAGCTGAATATGAGACAGCGACGATAGATCGAAACATTGAACGACTATGATTGTGAACTACGTTTGAAATGTACCGTTTATATTGATTATAAACTTTCCATATTAATTGATTTCGTCGCGAGGTTTTGACCTCTATATGAGACGTTTTTCAAAGACTGCATTCATTTTTAAAACAACCATAACCTTTATTTTATCTATAAAGGTTTAAAAAGCATTACGTAGATTATCAAATAATGATAATCTAAAATATACCGTTTACACACGACCATTACATAATGGTTTACAATAAGAATATATTACATCAAAAATAAGTTTCTTGAATGCAGTTTTTACATAATATCATACAAGCATGGACTCCAAATCTTGTCCTTATTTTAGTATGCAACAGCGGAAGCTCTTAATAATCACCTGAGAATAAACATGCTTAAAACGTCAACAAAAATGTTGGTGAGTTATAGGTTTAACCTATATATATATCAAATCATAATAATAGACCACAAGATTTCATATTTCAATACACATCCCATACATAGAGATAAAAATCATTCATATGGTGAACACCTGGTAACCGACATTAACAAGATGCATATATAAGAATATCCCCATCATTCCGGGACACCCTTCGGATATGATATAAATTTCGAAGTACTAAAGCATCCGGTACTTTGGATGGGGTTTGTTAGGCCCGATAGATATATCTTTAGGATTCACGTCAATTAGGGTGTCTGTTCCCTAATTCTTAGATTACCAGACTTAATAAAAAGGGGCATATTCAATTTCGATAATTCAACCATAGAATGTAGTTTCACGTACTTGTGTCTATTTTGTAAATCATTTATAAAACCTGCATGTATTCTCATCCCAAAAATATTAGATTTTAAAAGTGAGACTATAACTCACTTTCACAGATTTTTTTTTTACTTCGTCGGGAAGTAAGACTTGGCCACTGGTCGATTCACGAACCTATAACAAATATGTACATATATATATCAAAGTATGTTCAAAATATATTTACAACACTTTTAATACATTTTGATGTTTTAAGTTCATTAAGTCAGCTGTCCTCGTTAGTAACCTACAACTAGTTGTCCACAGTTAGATGTACAGAAATAAATCGATATATATTATCTTGAATCAATCCACGACCCAGTGTATACATATTTCAGTATTGATCACAACTCAAACTATATATATTTTGGAATCAACCTCAACCCTGTATAGCTAACTCCAACATTCACATATAGAGTGTCAATGGTTGTTCCGAAATATATATAGATGTGTCGACATGATAGGTCGAAACATTGTATACGTGTCTATGGTATCTCAAGATTACATAATATACAATACAAGTTGATTAAGTTATGGTTGGAATAGATTTGTTACCAATTTTCACGTAGCTAAAATGAGAAAAATTATCCAATCTTGTTTTACCCATAACTTCTTCATTTTAAATCCGTTTTGAGTGAATCAAATTGCTATGGTTTCATATTGAACTATATTTTATGAATCTAAACAGAAAAATTATAGGTTTATAGTTGGAAAAATAAGTTACAAGTCGTTTTTGTAAAGGTAGTCATTTCAGTCGAAAGAACGACGTCTAGATGACCATTTTAGAAAACATACTTTCACTTTGAGTTTAACATTAATTTTTGGATATAGTTTCATGTTTATAATAAAAATAATTTTCCCAGAATAACAACTTTTAAATCAAAGTTTATCATAGTTTTTAATTAACTAACCCAAAACAGCCCGCGGTGTTACTACGACGGCGTAAATCCGGTTTTACGGTGTTTTTCGTGTTTCCAGGTTTTAAATCATTAAGTTAGCATATCATATAGATATAGAACATGTATTTAGTTGATTTTAAAATGATTTTAAATCATTAAACACATGTTCTATATTTATATGATATGCTAACTTAATGATTTAAAACCTGGAAACACGAAAAACACCGTAAAACCGGATTTACGCCGTCGTAGTAACACCGCGGGCTGTTTTGGGTTAGTTAATTAAAAACTATGATAAACTTTGATTTAAAAGTTGTTATTCTGGGAAAATGATTTTTATTATGAACATGAAACTATATCCAAAAATCATGGTTAAACTCAAAGTGGAAGTATGTTTTCTAAAATGGTCATCTAGACGTCGTTCTTTCGACTGAAATGACTACCTTTACAAAAATGACTTGTAACTTATTTTTCCGACTATAAACATATACTTTTTCTGATTAGATTCGTAAAATAGAGTTCAATATGAAATCATAGCAATTTGATTCACTCAAAACGGATTTAAAATGAAGAAGTTATGGGTAAAACAAGATTGGATAATTTTTCTCATTTTAGCTACGTGAAAATTGGTAACAAATCTATTCCAACCATAACTTAATCAACTTGTATTGTATATTATGTAATCTTGAGATACCATAGACACATATACAATGTTTTGACCTATCATGTCGACACATCTATATATATTTCGGAACAACCATAGACACTCTATATGTGAATGTTGGAGTTAGCTATACATGGTTGAGGTTGATTCCAAAATATATATAGTTTGAGTTGTGATCAATACTGAGATACGTATACACTGGGTCGTGGATTGATTCAAGATAATATATATCGATTTATTTCTGTACATCTAACTGTGGACAACTAGTTGTAGGTTACTAACGAGGACAGCTGACTTAATGAACTTAAAACATCAAAATGTATTAAAAGTGTTGTAAATATATTTTGAACATACTTTGATATTTATGCACATATTTGTTATAGGTTCGTGAATCGACCAGTGGCCAAGTCTTACTTCCCGACGAAGTAAAAAAAAAATCTGTGAAAGTGAGTTATAGTCCCACTTTTAATAAAATCTAATATTTTTGGGATGAGAATACATGCAGGTTTTATAAATGATTTACAAAATAGACACAAGTACGTGAAACTACATTCTAAGGTTGAATTATCGAAATCGAATATGCCCCTTTTTATTAAGTCTGGTAATCTAAGAATTAGGGAACAGACACCCTAATTGACGCGAATCCTAAAGATAGATCTATCGGGCCCAACAAGCCCCATCCAAAGTACCGGATGCTTTAGTACTTCGAAATTTATATCATGTCCGAAGGAGGATCCCGGAATGATGCGGATATTCTTATATATGCATCTTGTTAATGTCGATTACCAGGTGTTCACCATATGAATGATTTTTATCTCTATGTATGGGATGTGTATTGAAATATGAAATCTTGTGGTCTACTGTTACGATTTGATATATATAGGTTAAACCTATAACTCACCAACATTTTTGTTGACGTTTAAAGCATGTTTATTCTCAGGTGAATACTAAGAGCTTCCGCTGTTGCATACTAAAATAAGGACAAGATTTGGAGTCCATTTTTGTATGATATTGTGTAAAAACTGCATTCAAGAAACTGATTTCGATGTAACATATTTGTATTGTAAACCATTATGTAATGGTCGTGTGTAAACAGGATATTTTAGATTATCATTATTTGATAATCTACGTAAAGCTTTTTAAACCTTTATTTATGAAATAAAGGTTATGGTTTGTTTTAAAAATGAATGCAGTCTTTGAAAAACGTCTCATATAGAGGTCAAAACCTCGCAACGAAATCAATTAATATGGAACGTTTTTAATCAATAAGAACGGGACATTTCAGTTGGTATCAGAGCGTTGGTCTTAGAGAACCAGAAAATTTGCATTAGTGTGTCTTATCGAGTTTGTTAGGATGCATTAGTGAGTCTGGACTTCGACCGTGTTTTCTTTAAAAATGATTGCTTAGCATTTTTGTTGGAAACTATATATTATTAACATGTATATATTATGTGATATATTAATCTCTTAACATGTTTGATATTGTGTGATAGATGTCTACCTCTAGCACAAATCCCATTGACTCACCTAATAATAACGAAGAGTCGAATATATATTGGACTGATTCACAAGTTCCCGAAGAGGAACCGGAAGAAGAATCAGAACCGGAAAAAGAATCAGAACCGGAAGAGGAGGAACCGGAGGAGGAAATAGAACCGGTGGGGGAAATAATAAAACGGTTAAGTAAAAGAAAATCCTCAACCAACCGACCAAGGTTAATTATGGTCAATGGTGTTTCCGCCAAGGAAACAAAATATTGGGAGAAATACCAATTCTTCGATGAATCGGATTCCGACGAGAATTCCGATGATGTTATAGAAATTACCCCAACTGAATTTAAAAAGGCAAAAGAAAATAATAAGGGAAAGGGCATAAAAATAGAGAAATCTAATTCCAAACCCCGATGAACTTTATATGTATCGTCAAACCCCGAAGCCCTTAAGTTGTAACAATGACCCAGGAACCTCTAAACCACCAGGTTTTTCTAAACCGTTGTGGAAAACGACAGCTCGTATTAGGGGAACATCATATATCCCTAGAAACTTGGCAAAATGAACCAAAACCGAAGAAGAAGAAACGAGCGAGTCAGAATAAGATAGTTGTATTCGTGTGGTATAATATATGTAATATAGTGTGCTTATGCTTTATGATATATGTAAAAATTTCTTGTATTAATAAGTATTTTTTTATAAATCTAACTCTTGTCTATTTTACAGTATAAAAACACAAAATGGATAGACAACCCAATATTTTAAGAGACCTACCCGGAGACATGATTGATGAAATCTTGTCTAGAGTCGGTCAGAATTCTTCGGCACAACTATTTACGGCGAAATCAGTTTGTAAGACATTCGAAGAACGTTCCAAGAATGCCTTGGTTTATAAAAGGCTTTCGTTCGAAAGATGGGGGGATATCACATTAGGAAATCCATCAGTTACGATGTGTTTACTTTGACGCATATATTGCGGGTAACCCAAATGCTATTTTACGCAACGGGTTAAGAAATTATTTTGACTCAATATATCCGAATATAGGACTTCGTGATTTAAGAAAAGCGGCTAACATGCAACATAAAGAAGCATGTTATGCTTACGGGTTAGTAATGTTCGCTTCTCACCAAAGTGAGAACAAGAATATCGGGCTACAAATATTAAACAAAACGTTCCCACAAGTGACGGAGTCGGTAATTGGGGTAAGAAATGAGGTTTTTAGGTTATTACGAGACTGTTGGTCATTACGTAACCCTCGTCCCTTTGACGATGTTACAACACGCTGTCTTATCAACGGCAATAACGGTTATGTTCCACAAGATCAAGGATGGGAAGTAGTCCTAGTAAAACCAGAATGCATGACTAGTTTCTGGACGTATGAATTACGTGTCTTTATTGCCTTTGTTGAATGACTTGTGTACTAGCTAGAATTATCTTCACAACTATCTTGTATCTAAGTTATTGTGTGCTATATTTCATGCTTTATGTAAAATAAGCGGTATTGTAAGTTTGTAAAATATTGTATAAAAGTTTGAACGCGAAATATTATTATAATCAGTTTTTCATATAGAATTGTAGTAGTTGAATTGTATATTAGCTACTAAGTATGAACTTAACGGGTAGGTACTACCCGAATTTAAACTTATAAAACGCTAATATGAAGAAAAAGCTTTTATAAATGAGTTCATATTATGCTACGAAATACTATTAACTACTCTTAATATTCTGTATGATTAACTTGTTCCATTTGACTATTTTGAAGGAAATGGCACCGACTACTCGACACACCGTGAATATGAATGAAGAGGAATTCCGTACTTTTCTAGCTTCAAACATAGCTGCAGTACAGGCTGTGCTACATACCAACAATAACCTTGGATCTAGCAGTACAGGAAATCGTGTAGGATGCACCTACAAAGAATTCACTGCCTGCAAACCTTTGGAATTTGATGGAACCGAAGGACCGATCGGATTGAAACGGTGGACCGAGAAGGTCGAATCGGTGTTTGCCATAAGTAAGTGTACTGAAGAGGACAAAGTGAAGTACGCTACGCATACCTTCACAGGTTCTGCATTAACATGGTGGAATACCTATCTAGAGCAAGTGGGACAAGATGATGCGTACGCACTACCGTGGTCAGCATTCAAGCACTTGATGAACGAGAAGTACCGTCCCAGAACCGAGGTCAATAAGCTCAAGACAGAACTTAGAGGGTTACGAACCCAAGGATTTGATATTACCACGTACGAAAGACGATTCACAGAATTGTGCCTATTGTGTCCGGGAGCGTTCGAAGATGAGGAAGAGAAGATCGACGCGTTTGTGAAAGGATTACCGGAAAGAATCTAAGAAGATATAAGTTCACACGAGCCCGCCTCCATACAACAGGCATGTAGAAGTGAACCAGGTTGAGGAAAGAATTAAAGAACAGACGGCTGAAGAGGCCAATGTGAAGCAAGTCAAAAGAAAGTGGGAGGAAAACGGTGATAAGAATAACCAATACAACAACAACAGCAATTACAATAATAATCGCAACAATTATCCCAACAATCGCAACATCAATCGCAACTACAACAAACGGCCCAACAACAACAACAACAACAACAATCATCCCAACAACAATAACAACCGCAACAACAACAAAAATCACAAGCAGCTATGCCAAAGGTGTGAAAAGTATCACTCGGGGTTCTGCACCAAATTTTGAAACAAGTGTAAAAGAAATGGTCATAGCGCGACGAAGTGTGAGGTCTACGGACCAGGGGTTAACAGAACGAAAGGAACAAATGGTGTTGGAATGAGTAATGGCAGAGCAAGTAGTGTCGGAGCAAGTTATGCCAATGTAGTTTGTTATAAATGTGGAAAACCGGGCCACATTATTAGAAATTGCCCGAACCAGGAGAACACGAATGGACAAGGCCGCGAAAGAGTTTTCAATATTAATGCGGCAGAGGCACAGGAAAACCTGGAGCTTGTTACGGGTACGTTTCTTATTGACAATAAATCTGCTTACGTTTTATTTGATTCGTGTGCGGATAGAAGCTATATGAGTAGAGATTTTTGTGCTAAATTAAGTTGTCCATTGACGCCGTTGGATAGTAAATTTTTACTCGAATTAGCAGACGGTAAATTAATTTCAGCAGATAATATATGCCGAAATCGAGAAATTAAACTGGGTAGCAAAATATTTAAGATTGATTTGATACCAATAGAGTTAGGGAGTTTTGATGTAATAGTTGGCATGGACTGGCTGAAGAAGGTGAAAGAAGAGATCGTATGTTATAAAAATGCAATTCGCATTGTACGAGAAGAAGGAGAACCCTTAATGGTGTACGGAGAAAAGGGCAACATGAAGCTACATCTTATTAGTAATTTGAAGGCACAAAAACTAATAAGAAAAGGTTGCTATGCTGTTCTAGCACATGTCGAGAAAGTACAAACTGAAGAAAAGAGCATCAATGATGTTCCCGTCGCAAAAGAATTTCCCGATGTATTTCTGAAAGAATTACCGGGACTACCTCCACATCGATCTGTTGAATTTCAAATAGATCTTGTACCAGGAACTGCACCAATAGCTCGTGCTCCTTATAGACTCGCACCCAGCGAGATGAAAGAACTGCAAAGCCAACTGCAAGAACTATTAGAACGTAGTTTCATTCAACCAAGCACATCACCATGGGGAGCTCCTGTTTTGTTTGTCAAGAAGAAGGATGGTACATTTAGGTTGTGTATTGACTACAGAGAGTTGAACAAACTTACCATTAAAAACCGTTATCCACTGCCGAGAATTGATGACTTATTTGATCAACTACAAGGCTCGTCGGTTTATTCGAAGATCGATTTACGTTCTGGATATCATCAAATGCGAGTAAAGGAGGATGATATTCCAAAAACTGCTTTTAGGACGCGTTATGGTCATTACGAGTTTATGGTTATGCCGTTTGGATTGACTAACGCACCAGCTGTGTTCATGGACCTTATGAACCGAGTGTGTGTGCCATATCTTGACAAGTTTATCATTATTTTCATCGATGACATACTTATTTACTCATAGAATGATCAAGAGCACGAAGAACATTTGAGAAAAGTGCTAGAAGTATTGAGGAAAGAAAAACTATACGCTAAGTTTTCAAAGTGTGCATTTTGGTTGGAAGAAGTTCAATTCCTCGGTCACATAGTGAACAAAGAAGGTATTCAGGTGGATCCAGCAAAGATTGAAACCGTTGAAAAGTGGGAAACCCCGAAAACTCCGAAACACATACGCCAGTTTTTAGGACTAGCTGGTTACTACAGAAGGTTCATCCAAGACTTTTCCAGAATAGCAAAACCCTTGACTGTATTAACGCATAAAGGGGAGAAATTCGAATGGAAGGATGAACAAGAGAAAGCGTTTCAGTTATTGATGAAAAAGTTAACTACGGCACCTATATTGTCATTACCTGAAGGGAATGATGATTTTATGATATATTGTGACGCCTCAAAGCAAGGTCTCGGTTGTGTATTAATGCAACGAACAAAAGTAATTGCTTATGCGTCTAGACAATTGAAGATTCACGAACAAAATTATAGGATGCTTGATTTGGAATTAGGCGCGGTTGTTTTCGCATTAAAGACTTGGAGGCACTACTTATATGGGGTCAAAAGTATTATATATACCGACCACAAAAGTCTTCAACACATATTTAATCAAAAACAACTGAATATGAGGCAGCGTAGGTGGATTGAATTGTTGAATGATTACGACTTTGAAATTAGTTACCACCCGGGGAAGGCAAATGTGGTAGCCGACGCCTTGAGCAGGAAGGACAGAGAACCCATTCGAGTAAAATCTATGAATATAATGATTCACAATAACCTTACTACTCAAATAAAGGAGGCGCAACAAGGAGTTTTAAAAGAGGGAAATTTAAAGGATGAAATACCCAAAGGATCGGAGAAGCATCTTAATATTCGGGAAGACGGAACCCGGTATAGGGCTGAAAGGATTTGGGTACCAAAATTTGGAGATATGAGAGAAATGGTACTTAGAGAAGCTCATAAAACCAGATACTCAATACATCCTGGAACGGGGAAGATGTACAAGGATCTCAAGAAACATTTTTGATGGCCGGGTATGAAAGCCGATGTTGCTAAATACGTAGGAGAATGTTTGACATGTTCTAAGGTCAAAGCTGAGCATCAGAAACCATCAGGTCTACTTCAACAACCTGAAATCCCAGAATGGAAATGGGAAAACATTACCATGAATTTCATCACTAAATTGCCAAGGACTGCAAGTGGTTTTGATACTATTTGGGTAATAGTTGATCGTCTCACCAAATCAGCACACTTCTTGCCAATAAGAGAAGATGACAAGATGGAGAAGTTAGCACGACTGTATTTCAAGGAAGTAGTCCCTAGACATGGAATATCAATCTCTATTATCTCTGATAGGGATGGCAGATTTATTTCAAGATTCTGGCAGACATTACAGCAAGCATTAGGAACTCGTCTAGACATGAGTACTGCCTATCATCCACAAACTGATGGACAGAGCGAAAGGACGATACAAACGCTTGAAGACATGCTACGAGCATGTGTTATTGATTTCGGAAACAGTTGGGATCGACATCTACCGTTAGCAGAATTTTCCTACAACAACAGCTACCATTCAAGCATTGAGATGGCGCCATTTGAAGCACTTTATGGTAGAAAGTGCAGGTCTCCGATTTGTTTGAGTGAAGTGGGGGATAGACAGATTACGGGTCCGGAGATAATACAAGAAACTACCGAGAAAATCATCCAAATTCAAGAAAGATTGAAAACCGCCCAGAGTCGACAAAAGAGCTACGCGGACAGTAAAAGAAAAGATATAGAGTTTGAAATTGGAGAAATGGTCATGCTTAAGGTTTCACCTTGGAAAGGCGTTGTTCGATTTGGTAAACGGGGGAAACTAAATCCAAGGTACATTGGCCCATTCAAGATTATAGATTGTGTCGGACCAGTAGCTTACCAACTGGAGCTACCTCAACAACTCGCGGCTGTACATAACACTTTCCACGTCTCAAATTTGAAGAAATGTTTTGCTAAAGAAGATCTCACTATTCCATTGGACGAAATCCAAATCAATGAAAAACTTCAATTCATTGAAGAACCCGTCGAAATAATGGATCGTGAGGTTAAGAGACTTAAACAGAACAAGATACCGATTGTTAAGGTTTGATGGAATGCTCATAGAGGACCCGAGTTCACCTGGGAGCGTGAAGATCAGATGAAGAAGAAATACCCGCATTTATTTCCGGAAGATACGTCAACACCTCCAACTGCTTAAAATTTCGGGACGAAATTTATTTAACGGGTAGGTACTGTAGTGACCCGAACTTTTCCATGTTTATATATATATTAAATGAAATTGTTATTTACATGATTAAGTATTTCCAACATGTTAAGCAATCAAACTTGTTAAGACTTGATTAATTGAAATAGGTTTCATATAGACAATTGACCACTCAAGTTGACCGGTGATTCACGAACGTTAAAACTTGTAAAAACTATATGATGACATATATATGGATATATATATAGTTAACATGATATTATGATAACTAAACATATCATTAAGTATATTAACAATGAACTACATATGTAAAAACAAGACTACTAACTTAATGATTTTGAAACAAGACATATATGTAACGATTATCGTTGTAACGACATTTAATGTATATATATCATATCAAGAGATATTCATACATCATAATATCATGATAATGTAATAATTTAAAAATCTCATTTGATATTATAAACATTGGGTTAACAACATTTAACAAGATCGTTAACCTAAAGGTTTCAAAACAACACTTACATGTAACGACTAACGATGACTTAACGACTCAGTTAAAATGTATATACATGTAGTGTTTTAATATGTATTCATACACTTTTGAAAGACTTCAAGACACTTATCAAAATACTTCTACTTAACAAAAATGCTTACAATTACATCCTCATTCAGTTTCATCAACAATTCTACTCGTATGCACCCGTATTCGTACTCGTACAATACACAGCTTTTAGATGTATGTACTATTGGTATATACACTCCAATGATCAGCTCTTAGCAGCCCATGTGAGTCACCTAATACATATGGGAAGCATCATTTGGCAACTAGCATGAAATATCTCATAAAATTACAAAAATATGAGTAATCATTCATGACTTATTTACATGAAAACAAAATTACATATCCTTTATATCTAATCCATACACCAACGACCAAAAACACCTACAAACACTTTCATTCTTCAATTTTCTTCATATAATTGATCTCTCTCAAGTTCTATCTTCAAGTTCTAAGTGTTCTTCATAAATTCTACAAGTTCTAGTTTTATAAAATCAAGAATACTTCCAAGTTTGCTAGCTTACTTCCAATCTTGTAGAGTGATCATCCAACCTCAAGAAATCTTTTTTATTTACAGTAAGATATCTTTCTAATACAAGGTAATACTCATATTCAAACTTTGATTCAATTTCTATAACTATAACAATCTTATTTCGAGTGAAAATCTTACTTGAACTGTTTTCGTGTCATGATTCTGCTTCAAGAACTTTCAAGCCATCCAAGGATCCTTTGAAGCTAGATCCATTTTTCTCATTTCCAGTAGCTTTATCCAGAAAACTTGAGGTAGTAATGATGTTCATAACATCATTCGATTCATACATATAAAGCTATCTTATTTGAAGGTTTAAACTTGTAATCACTAGAACATAGTTTAGTTAATTCTAAACTTGTTCGCAAATAAAAGTTAATTATTCTAACTTGACTTTTAAAATCAACTAAACACATGTTCTATATCTATATGATATTCTAACTTAATGATTTAAAACCTGGAAACACGAAAAACACCGTAAAACTGGATTTACGCCGTCGTAGTAACACCGCGGGCTGTTTTGGGTTAGTTAATTAAAAACTATGATAAACTTTGATTTAAAAGTTGTTATTCTGGGAAAATGATTTTTATTATGAACATGAAACTATATTCAAAAATCATGGTTAAACTCAAAGTGGAAGTATGTTTTCTAAAATGGTCATTCTAGACGTCGTTCTTTCGACTGAAATGACTACCTTTACAAAAATGACTTGTAACTTATTTTTCCGACTATAAACCTGTACTTTTTCTGATTAGATTCGTAAAATAGAGTTCAATATGAAATCATAGCAATTTGATTCACTCAAAACGGATTTAAAATGAAGAAGTTATGGGTAAAACAAGATTGGATAATTTTTCTCATTTTAGCTACGTGAAAATTGGTAACAAATCTATTCCAACCATAACTTAATCAACTTGTATTGTATATTATGTAATCTTGAGATTCCATAGACACGTATACAATGTTTCGACCTATCATGTCGACACATCTATATATATTTCGGAACAACCATAGACACTCTATATGTGAATGTTGGAGTTAGCTATACAGGGTTGAGGTTGATTCCAAAATATATATAGTTTGAGTTGTGATCAATACTGAGATATGTATACACTGGGTCGTGGATTGATTCAAGATAATATATATCGATTTATTTCTGTACATCTAACTGTGGACAACTAGTTGTAGGTTACTAACGAGGACAGCTGACTTAATGAACTTAAAACATCAAAATGTATTAAAAGTGTTGTAAATATATTTTGAACATACTTTGATATATATGTACATATTTGTTATAGGTTCGTGAATCGACCAGTGGCCAAGTCTTACTTCCCGACGAAGTAAAAAAAAATCTGTGAAAGTGAGTTATAGTCCCACTTTTAAAATCTAATATTTTTGGGATGAGAATACATGCAGGTTTTATAAATGATTTACAAAATAGACACAAGTACGTGAAACTACATTCTATGGTTGAATTATCGAAATCGAATATGCCCCTTTTTATTAAGTCTGGTAATCTAAGAATTAGGGAACAGACACCCTAATTGACGCGAATCCTAAAGATAGATCTATCGGGCCCAACAAGCCCCATCCAAAGTACCGGATGCTTTAGTACTTCGAAATTTATATCATGTCCGAAGGAGGATCCCGGAATGATGGGGATATTCTTATATATGCATCTTGTTAATGTCGATTACCAGGTGTTCACCATATGAATGATTTTTATCTCTATGTATGGGATGTGTATTGAAATATGAAATCTTGTGGTCTATTGTTACGATTTGATATATATAGGTTAAACCTATAACTCACCAACATTTTTGTTGACGTTTAAAGCATGTTTATTCTCAGGTGAATACTAAGAGATTCCGCTGTTGCATACTAAAATAAGGACAAGATTTGGAGTCCATGTTTGTATGATATTGTGTAAAAACTGCATTCAAGAAACTGATCTTCGATGTAACATATTTGTATTGTAAACCATTATGTAATGGTCGTGTGTAAACAGGATATTTTAGATTATCATTATTTGATAATCTACGTAAAGCTTTTTAAACCTATATTTATGAAATAAAGGTTATGGTTTGTTTTAAAAATGAATGCAGTCTTTGAAAAACGTCTCATATAGAGGTCAAAACCTCGCAACGAAATCAATTAATATGGAACATTTTTAATCAATAAGAACGGGACATTTCATATACATTTTAACTGAGTCGTTAAGTCATCATTAGTCGTTACATGTAAATGTTGTTTTGAAACCTTTAGGTTAACGATCTTGTTGAATGTTGTTAACCCATTGTTTATTATAACAAATGAGATGTTAAATTGTTATATTATCATGATATTATGATATATAATATATCTTAGTATGATATATATATAGTTAAATGTCGTTACAACGATAATCGTTACATATATGTCTCGTTTCGAAATCATTAAGTTAGTAGTCTTATTTTTTACATATGTATTTCATTGTTAATACACTTAATAATATTTTTAATTATCATTTAACATAATTAACCAAGTGTATCAATATCTTAATATGATTCATATGTACCTAGTAAGACGTTGTTATAACGATAATCGTTATATATATCGTTTTCGAGTTTCTTAAATTAATAGTCTCATTTTTATGTATATAACTCATTGTTAAAATACCTAATGAGATACATACTTATAATAAAATCATATTAACTATATATATAACCATATATATGTCATCGTATAGTTTTTACAAGTTTTAACGTTCGTGAATCACCGGTCAACTTGGGTGGTCAATTGTCTATATGAAACCTATTTCAATTAATCAAGTCTTAACAAGTTTGATCGCTTAACATGTTGGAAACACTTAATCATGTAAATAAAAATTTCATTTAATATATATATAAACATGGAAAAGTTCGGGTCACTACAGTACCTACCCGTTAAATAAATTTCGTCCCGAAATTTTAAGCAGTTGGAGGTGTTGACGTATCTTCTGGAAATAAATGCGGGTATTTCTTCTTCATCTGATCTTCATGCTCCCAGGTGAACTCGGGTCCTCTACGAGCATTCCATCGAACCTTAACAATCGGTATCTTGTTTTGTTTAAGTCTCTTAACCTCACGATCCATTATTTCGACGGGTTCTTCAATGAATTGAAGTTTTTCATTGATTTGGATATCGTCCAACGGTATAGTGAGATCTTCTTTAGCAAAACATTTCTTCAAATTTGAGACGTGGAAAGTGTTATGTACAGCCGCGAGTTGTTGAGGTAGCTCCAGTTGGTAAGCTACTGGTCTGACACGATCTATAATCTTGAATGGTTCAATGTACCTTGGATTTAGTTTCCCCCGTTTACCAAATCGAACAATGCCTTTCCAAGGTGAAACCTTAAGCATGACCATTTCTCTAATTTCAAACTCTATATCTTTTCTTTTACTGTCCGCGTAGCTCTTTTGTCGACTCTGGGCGGTTTTCAATCTTTGTTGAATTTGGATGATTTTCTCGGTAGTTTCTTGTATTATCTCCGGACCCGTAATCTGTGTATCCCCCACTTCACTCCAACAAATCGGAGACCTGTACTTTCTACCATAAAGTGCTTCAAACGGCGTCATCTCAATGCTTGAATGGTAGCTGTTGTTGTAGGAAAATTCTGCTAACGGTATATGTCGATCCCAACTGTTTCCGAAATCAATAACACAAGCTCGTAGCATGTCTTCAAGCGTTTGTATCATCCTTTCAATCTGCCCATCAGTTTGTGGATGATAGGCAGTACTCATGTCTAGACGAGTTCCCGATGCTTGCTGTAATGTCTGTCAGAATCTTGAAATAAATCTGCCATCCCTATCAGAGATAATAGAGATTGGTATTCCATGTCTGGAGACGACTTCCTTCAAATAGAGTCGTGCTAACTTCTCCATCTTGTCATCTTCTCTTATTGGCAGGAAGTGTGCTGACTTGGTGAGACGATCAACTATTACCCAAATAGTATCATAACCACTTGCATTCCTTGGCAATTTAGTAATGAAATCCATGGTAATGTTTTCCCATTTCCATTCCGGGATTTCAGGTTGTTGTAGTAGACCTGATGGTTTCTGATGTTCAGCTTTGACCTTAAAACACGTCAAACATTCTCCTACATATTTAGCAATATCGGCTTTCATACCTGGCCACCAAAAATGTTTCTTAAGATCCTTGTACATCTTCCCCGTTCCAAGATGTATTGAGTATCTGGTTTTATGAGCTTCTCTAAGTACCATTTCTCTCATATCTCCAAATTTTGGTACCCAAATTCTTTCAGCCCTATACCGGGTTCCGTCTTCTCGAATATTAAGATGCTTCTCCGATCCTTTGGGTATTTCATCCTTTAAATTTCCCTCTTTTAAAACTCCTTGTTGCGCCTCCTTTATTTGAGTAGTAAGGTTAGTGTGAATCATTATATTCATAGATTTTACTGGAATGGGTTCTCTGTCCTTTCTGCTCAAGGCGTCGGCTACCACATTTGCCTTCCCCGGGTGGTAACGAATCTCAAAGTCGTAATCATTTAACAATTCAATCCACCTACGCTGCCTCATATTCAGTTGTTTCAGATTAAATATGTGTTGAAGACTTTTGTGGTCGGTATATATAATACTTTTGACCACATATAAGTAGTGCCTCCAAGTCTTTAATGCAAAAACAACCGCGCCTAATTCCAAATCATACGTCGTATAATTTTGCTCGTGAATCTTCAATTGTCTAGACGCATAAGCAATCACCTTCGTCCGTTGCATTAATACACAACCGAGACCTTGCTTTGATGCGTCACAATAAATCAAAAAATCATCATTCCCTTCAGGCAATGACAATATAGGTGCCGTAGTTAGCTTTTTCTTCAATAATTGAAACGCCTTCTCTTGTTCATCCTTCCATTCAAATTTCTTCCCTTTATGCGTTAATGCAGTCAAGGATTTTGCTATTTTAGAGAAATCTTGGATGAATCTTCTGTAGTAACTAGCAAATCCTAAAAATTGACGTATATGCTTCGGTGTTTTTGGGGTTTCCCACTTTTCAACGGTTTCGATCTTTGCCGGGTCCACCTGGATACCTTCTTTGTTCACTATGTGACCTAGGAATTGAACTTCTTCCAACCAAAATGCACACTTTGAAAACTTAGCGTACAGTTTTTCTTTCCTCAATACTTGATAATGCTAAAAACGAACATATATTTCATAGCATTATTCCTCAAGAAAGACAAGCTTTTAGTTGCAATTGTTCTATTTACAAGTGATATTCGTTTAAATAATAAAAGGTGAAGACAAAAGACAGATTCGACGAATTGAAGACGCAAACGACCAAAAAGCTCAAAAGTACAAAAGACAATCAAAGAGGTTCCAATTATTGATAAGAAACGTCTCGAAATTACAAGAGTACAAGATTCAAAACGCAAAGTACAAAATATAAAATTGTACGCAAAGACGTTCGAAAATCCGGAACCGGGACCAGAGTCAACTCTCAACGCTCGACGCAACGGACTAAAAATTACAAGTCAACTATGCACATAAATATAATATAATATTTAAATAATTCTTATAATTATTTAATATATTATATTATTTATAAAACCGTCGGCAGAAGAAAACAACCAAATATGAGCCTCCCCAGCTGGCCATGCGATCGCATGGCCTGGAAGGCATAAATCCATGCGATCGCATGAGCCCCAGTTCCAGCCCACATGCCTATAAAAATCGAGCTTTGGTGCACCACAAATCCATCTATCTTTCTCTTTTCTCCATTCATACGATATATTTATATTTATAATTTATATTTTAATTTTAATTATAATTCTAATAATAAGGGTATGTTAGCGAATGTTGTAAGGGTGTAAGTCGAAATTCTGTCCGTGTAACACTACGCTATTTTTAATCATTGTAAGTTATGTTCAACCTTTTTAATTTAATGTCTCGTAGCTAAGTTATAGTTATGCTTATTTAAAACGAAGTAATCATGATGTTGGGCTAATTACTAAAATTAGGTAATTGGGCTTTGTACCAAAATTGGGGTTTGGACAAAAGAACGACACTTGTGGAAATTAGACTATAGGCTATTAATGGGCTTTATATTTGTTTAACTAAATGATAGTTTGTTAATGTTAATATAAAGATTTACAATTGGGCGTCCCTATAAATTACCATATACACTCGATCGGACACGATGGGCGGGGTATTTATATGTACGAATAATCGTTCATTAAATCGGACACGGGAATGGATTAATAGCCACTAGAATAATTAAAACAGGGGTGAAATTATGTACAAGGACACTTGGTATAATTGATAACAAAATATTAAAACCTTGGGTTACACTCAGTCGACATCCTGGTGTAATTATTAAACAAAGTATTAAAATCTTGTTATAGTTTAAGTCCCCAATTAGTTGGAATATTTAACTTCGGGTATAAGAATAATTTGACGAGGACACTCGCACTTTATATTTATGACTGATGGACTGTTATGGACAAAAACCAGACGGACATATTAAATAATCCAGGACAAAGGACAATTAACCCATGGGCATAAAACTAAAATCAACACGTCAAACATCATGATTACGGAAGTTTAAATAAGCATAATTCTTTTATTTCATATTTAATTTCCTTTATTTTATATTTAATTGCACTTCTAATTATCGCACTTTTATTTATTGTTATTTAATCGCACTTTTAATTATCGTACTTTTTAATTATCGCAATTTTATTTTATCGCACTTTTATTTATTGCAATTTCATTATCGTTATTTATTTTACGCTTTAAATTAAGTCTTTTATTTATTTAATATTTTACATTAGGTTTTAACTGCGACTAAAGTTTTAAAATCGACAAACCGGTCATTAAACGGTAAAAACCCCCCTTTATAATAATAATATTACTTATATATATATTTGTATTTTTATAAAAGTAAACTAATATAGCGTTAAGCTTTGTTTAAAGATTTTTCCTGTGGAACGAACCGGACTTACTAAAAACTACACCACTGTACGATTAGGTACACTGCCTATAAGTGTTGTAGCAAGGTTTAAGTATATCCATTCAATAAATAAATAAATATCTTGTGTAAAATTGTATCGTATTTAATAGTATTTTCTTGTAAAAATATAAGCTATTTTATATACACCTCGCGAAACATCAAGTTATTTTTGGCGCCACTGCCGGGGAACTCTTAAACACCGGAAGCGCAACGCTAATATAAAAAAAAAAGATTTTTAGTTTACTTTTATTAAAATTCGTTTTTATAAAAATACGTTTTAAATATTCGAAAATATAAAAAGAAAAACAAAAATATAAATATTTTTAGGAGTTTGATAAATATTTAAGTTTTATAAAGTTTCTTTATTTCCATTTTTTTTTAGTTTGTAAAAATATAAGTTTTATTTAATTAATAAATATATTTTATATTTTACAGCAAAAACAGAAAAAAAAATAATTAATTCGGCCCGAACACTGTAGCAGCCCAGCTCTTGGCCCGAAACCCTAGCCCCTGCGATCGCATGGCTGGGCAACTGAGGACTCATGCGATCGCATGAGCCCATCTGACACGCCAGACTGCAACTGCATTAATTACGGATAATAATAATAATTATTATATTTAAACCCTAATTAGGGTTATATATAATATATATTAATTTAGTTTTTATTATTAATTTGTATTTTTAGTTTAATTAGTTTATTTAAATTGTAAAATTAATAGTTTTATAAAATAAATAATATAAAAATAATATGTTTATAAAAATTGTACTTTTTACAACTTTTTATATATTTTTATATTTTGTCCCTTTTTAATCGTTTTAGCGTAATATTTGTATTTTTCGCTCATATTTAGTTTTAATTCATAGTTTTTGCCATAATTATTTTTACTTCTAGATTTTTAGGCTTTGCCGTAGAATTCCTTAAGTGCTTTTTCTTTAGACTAAGATTTAAGTGCTTTAGAATTTTGCGACGCCTTTTTAAGTTTTAGTTTCTTTTTAAGTTATTTCCATTTGGGATTTAGTTTTACCTGTAAGCTTTAATATTTTTAGACGACTTTTACCTATGTATCAATTATCATTCCAATTAGTAATCTCAATTTGTGATTATAATTTTAAGTTAGTTGTAGTAATAAGGTTAGGTTAGTCAAGTGTTTTAAGTTTTATAAGTTTCTTTTATTTTTCCGTCACCTTTTATTTTTCAACCATTTTTCTTTTTCGACCTTTTTCGACGAGCTCTTTTTCTTTCTTATTTCTCGCTATTCTAGTTTTAGGACATAGATTTTTATTCTACTTCTTATCTAAATTTCTTAAAATTACGAAAATTTATTTTAAGTGGTTAAATTGATAGACATCAAAATTTTCTGGTTCGTAGTAATAGTTGGATTTGTACGTGGACCGGGTTATTGGAGCCAAACAGTCCTCAATTATATTGAGACCAAACGAATCCTGCCCCTCTGCTACATCTTTTGGCTATTCGAAACGTGGGCAAAATCAGAAAAGTCTATTGATTGGATAACTTATTATAATTTTTCTTTCCTTTTAAAAACTAATAGGATATTCAGTGAATGCACCGAGCAAGACGTTCACCACCTTTTGTACGTTCACCACCTTTTGTACGTTCACCACCTGTAACTAGATCAAGAAATTTAGCAAATATTACCACCGTTGATTTCTCTTTAGAATCGTCATCCAGTCGACCAAGTACTTCAGTTCAAATTTCCGATAATCCATTTTTTGAACCCGACCTCACAATTGAGAATCCGGAGAATATTCAGGAACGATTCGTAGATCCTGAACCACTAAACTTTCCTCCGGAACCACCAATCATTCAAACAGAGATTGTTGAGGAACGAACCATTAAATCAGAATCCTCTAGTGATTCCGATTCAACAAATTCAATTATGGAGAATCTGGAACCTTTAAGTATGGAAGACCGAATGAGAGCTAAATGCACTGGCCAAGGTCACGCAATAACTCATCCAGACATTAATGCGCCAGATTATGAAATCAAAGGACAAATTCTACACATGGTGACTAATCAATGCCAATTTAGTGGTGCGCCGAAGGAAGATCCAAATGAACATTTACGTACCTTTAATAGGATCTGCACACTATTTAAAATCCGAGAAGTGGAGGATGAACAGATATATCTCATGTTATTTCCCTGGACTTTAAAGGGAGAAGCCAAAGATTGGTTGGAATCGTTACCTGAAGGGGCGATTGATACATGGGATGTTTTAGTTGACAAATTTCTTAAACAATTCTTTCCTGCATCTAAAGCCGTAAGACTTCAAGCAGAAATTGTTACGTTTACACAGAAGCCAAATGAAACTCTATATGAGGCGTGGACTAGATATGGAAAGTTATTAAGAGGATGTCCGCAACATGGTTTAGACACCTGTCAAATAGTACAAATATTCTACCAAGGATGCGACATCACTACAAGGAAAGACATAGATATAGCAGCTGGTGGTTCTATTATGAAGAAAACCGAAACTGATGCTTACAAAATTATTGATAACACTGCTTCCCACTCACATGAGTGGCACCAAGAAAAAGATATCATTAGATCATCTAAAGCAGCTAGAGCCGATTCTAGCCATGACTTAGATTCCATTTCCGCAAAGATAGATGCTGTGGAGAGACGAATGGAAAAGATGACTAAGGATATTCACTCAATACGAATTAGTTGTGAGCAGTGTGGAGGACCACATTTGACAAAAGATTGTCTCAGTATTGAATTAACAATGGAACAAAGAGAGAATATTTCATACATAAACCAAAGGCCTGAAAATAATTATCAGAATAATTATCAACCGCCAAGACCGATTTACAATCAAAACCAGAATTATAACAGAAATATTCCATACAACAACCAACAAGGTCCTAGCAATCAACAAGTATCCAATAATACTTACAATCAGCAAAGACCTAATTTTCAAAACAAACCACCACAACAAACCGATGATAAAAAGCCGAATTTAGAAGATATGATGACGAAGCTAGTTGAAACTCAAACGCAGTTTTTCACATCTCAGAAACAAACTAATGAACAAAATGCTCAAGCATTTAGAAATCAACAAGCTTCTATTCAAAATCTGGAACAAGAAGTAAGTAACCTAGCAAGGTTAATAGGTGAAAGAAAACCGGGAAGTCTACCTAGTGACACAAATGCTAACCCCCGAAATGAAACAGCTAAAGCCATTACCACAAGAAGTGGTACAACACTTAAACCACCTGAAATACCTGTAACTTCTGATGAAGCTATTCCTACTCCACAAGAACCACAACCTGATCAAGATAAGGAAAAAGAACCGGTAGTTGAAAAGGTTAATGAAGATAACACAGTTAAGGCTAAACCTTATGTTAAACCATACCAACCACCACTTCCTTACCCGAGTAAAATGAAGAAAGAGAAACTTGAAGCCGAGCAATCCAAATTCTTGGATATGTTTAAACAGATAAATATAAATCTTCCTTTCATTGATGTGATTTCAGGAATGCCTAGATATGCTAAATTCTTGAAAGATCTAATCTCAAATAGAAAGAAAATGGAAGAACTCTCGGCTGTTACTATGAATGCTAATTGTTCAGCAGTGCTGTTGAATAAGATACCAGAAAAATTATCTGATCCAGGAAGTTTCACAATTCCATGTTTTCTGGGTAGTCTTAGTTCAATAGAAGCATTGGCAGACTTAGGTGCTAGTATAAATCTAATGCCGTATTCACTATACGCTAAACTAGACCTTGGAGAATTGAAACCAACGAGAATAAGCATACAACTAGCCGATAGATCAATAAAATATCCTAGAGGGATAATGGAGAACATGCTAGTTAAAGTTGGTACTTTAGTATTTCCAGTAGATTTTGTTGTTTTAGACATGGAAGAAGATTCTCAAGTTCCTCTCATATTAGGAAGACCATTCTTAAACACGGCTAAAGCAATGATAGACGTCTTCGGTAAGAAATTGACCCTAAGTATAGAGGATGAGAGTGTTACCTTTTCAGTTGATAGAGCAATGCAACAACCGCAATCTGCAGATGATACATGTTATTATATTCAAACTATAGATGCACATGCAGAATTATTAGAAGAATTTCCAGAATTACAAGGAACAGGAGAATGTTCTTTAGGAGAAGGTAATGAACTAATTGATGAAGCTGAAATGTTAGCTACACTTATAGCTAATGGATATGAACCAACAACAGAAGAAATTCAAATGCTAAAAGAAGAAGACAGATATCGATATAAATCATCGATAGAAGAACCTCCAAAATTAGAATTAAAGCCACTTCCAAACCATTTGGAATACGCTTATTTACATGGTGAATCTGAATTACCTGTAATAATATCGTCTTCTATTACTGAAAATGAGAAATTACAACTCATTTCTGTGTTGAAAGCTCATAAACCAGCCATTGCATGGAAGATTTATGATATTAAAGGAATAAGTCCTTCGTATTGCACACATAAAATCCTTATGGAAGAAGGTCATAAAACGTATGTGCAACGCCAACGAAGACTAAATCCTAATATGCAAGATGTAGTTAAAAAAGAGATTATTAAACTGCTAGATGCAGGTTTAATTTATCCAATCTCTGATAGTCCATGGATAAGCCCAGTTCAATGCGTGCCTAAGAAGGGTGACATGACTGTCATTACAAATGAGAAAAATGAGTTTATTCCTACTAGGACTGTAACAGGATGGCGTGTGTGTATTGATTATAGAAAATTAAATGACGCCACCAGAAAAGATCACTTTCCCTTACCTTTTATAGATCAAATGTTGGAAAGATTAGCCGGAAATAGTTACTATTGTTTTCTAGATGGATTTTCCGGATATTTTCAAATTCCAATAGCACCCGAAGACCAAGAGAAAACCACATTCACGTGCCCTTATGGTACTTTTGCTTACAAACGCATGCCATTTGGACTTTGTAACGCCCCTGCAACCTTTCAAAGGTGTATGATGGCGATTTTTCACGACATGATAGAAGAATGCATGGAAGTTTTCATGGATGATTTTTCAGTCTTCGGTGATACATTTGAATCATGTCTAGTTAATCTGGAACGAATGCTCATTAGATGCGAACGATCAAATCTAGTACTTAATTGGGAAAATGCCATTTCATGGTTAAAGAAGGCATCGTTCTTGGTCATAAAATTTCAAAAGAAGGAATTGAAGTGGATAGAGCTAAAGTAGATGTAATTGCTAAACTTCCACATCCCACCAATGTTAGAGGAGTTAGGAGTTTTCTAGGGCATGCCGGTTTTTACCGACGTTTCATAAAAGATTTTTCTAAAATTGCCACTCCTATGAATAAACTCCTAGAAAAGGATGCTCCATTCATCTTTTCAGATGATTGTATCAAATCTTTTAATATTCTTAAAGAAAAACTAACTAATGCGCCGATCATGATAACACCAAATTGGAATCTACCATTTGAACTAATGTGCGATGCAAGTGATTTTGCAATGGGAGCCGTTTTAGGACAAAGGATTGAAAAACGATTTCAACCTATATATTATGCTAGTAATACGTTACAAGGAGCACAAACGAACTATACAACTACTGAGAAAGAACTCCTTGCAATTGTCTTTGCTTTTGACAAATTTCGATCATATCTCGTTCTAGCAAAAACGGTGGTCTATACCGACCATTCTGCTCTTAGATACCTATTTTCAAAACAAGATGCTAAACCAAGATTAATCCGTTGGATCTTACTCTTACAAGAGTTTGATATTGAAATCCGAGATAAAAGAGGAGCAGAAAATCTAGCCGCTGATCATCTTTCTCGTCTTGAAAATCCCGAATTAGAAGTTCTGAATGAATCGGCCATACAAGACAACTTTCCTGATGAATATCTATTGAAGATAGATTATAAAGAAATTCCATGGTTTGCAGACTATGCAAACTACTTAGTTTGTGGATTCCTTGAAAAAGGATTATCGTACCAAAGACGAAAGAAATTCTTCAGTGATATAAAACACTATTTTTGGGATGATCCACATCTGTTTAAAAGTTGTCCCGATGGAATAATACGCCGATGTGTATTTGGAGATGAAGCTAGTAAAATTTTAAACCATTGTCACACAGGACCAACTGGAGGGCATTATGGGCCTCAACTAACAGCAAGAAAAGTTTATGATGCTGGATTCTATTGGCCTACAATTTACAAAGACGCACACCTTCTTTGCAAATCCTGTGATGCATGTCAAAGGGCCAGAAAAATAAGTCAACGTGATGAAATGCCACAAAATGTCATCCAAGTATGTGAAGTATTTGACATTTGGGGTATTGACTTTATGGGTCCATTTCCAAAATCTCATAATAATCTATATATACTCGTAGCCATTGATTATGTATCTAAATGGGCGGAAGCACAAGCTCTCCCAACTAACGATGCACGAGTTGTAGTCAACTTTTTAAAACGTCTTTTTGCAAGGTTTGGAACACCGAAAGCTTTAATAAGTGATCGGGGAACTCATTTATGTAATAATCAACTTGAGAAAGTACTTAAAAGATATGGAGTAACTTATAAAATCTCCACCGCATATCATCCACAAACAAGTGGACAAGTTGAAAATACCAACCGAGCTTTAAAACGTATTCTAGAGAAAACCGTAGGATCAAATCCGAAGGAATGGTCCATTAAATTGGAGGATGCACTCTGGGCTTTTAGAACAGCCTACAAAACTTCAATTGGAACCACACCTATTAGACTTGTTTATGGAAAAGCATGTCATCTTCCAGTAGAAATTGAACACAAAGCGTTTTGGGCTTTGAAGACATGTAATCTTGATTTACATGAAGCCGGACGTCTACGATTAAATCAACTAAACAAATTAGAAGAATTAAGACATGAAGCATACGAAAATTCGTTAATCTATAAAGAAAAAACGAAGAAATGGCATGATAAAAGAATCAGAAGTTCAAAATAATTTAAAGAAGGAGACAGAGTTCTTCTTTTCAATTCGCGATTCAAGCTATTTCCTGGAAAATTGAAATCAAGATGGTCTTGACCATTCATAGTCAAAAGAGTTTTCCCATACGGAATGATAGAATTAATAAATTCAAATGGGATTGAATTTAAAGTTAATGGTCACAGAGTTAAACATTACATACATGGTCCGATGGAAGTCGACAATGAAGTTAATCACAATTTTGACACCACAGCTAACTAAGTGTGGGGAGAATCAAGTCTTTAAAAGATAATATGTATTTCTGTTAGAGTTAGATTGTCTGTTTTCGTATAGTTCTCGAAAATGGAACCTGAATGGTCTTTCCCTAGCAGACCCTAAAGAACTAGTCTTCTCCCCCCATTCTGAATTTTTATTTTTTTTAGGTTTTTACAAAATGAAGACTGCCTGTGAACTAAACCATGGTCTAATGCTACACGCTTTGATCACTAAACGTAATAATGACACACTTCCGAGTGAAATAGTATCAGTAATCAGAGAAAGAATGGACGGAGTTAGAAAAGAATCCAGATGCGAAGATAATAAGTTACAATTTGGTAAAGGAAAATCAAAATCCGCAGCAAAAAGAAGAGCACGACACCTAGAAAGATGTCACAAATGCGGAAAATGGTCACATGGAGGTAAATGTTCAAATAATCAAACCTATTAAAACACCGAATTTGTTACTTTATGCAGAGACGGACCGTTCATATGTTTAGAAGAAAAGACACTGAATGCTCGAGGTTACGCCTATGTAGCTATGGAAAACCAATTAAACCGACTATCTTATGAATGGGATAGATCATATAACTAAGAAATCTATTTCACAGGTATGTTTGTACAGTTTTTTTTTTTTTATTTTTTTTTTTTTTAACCTTTTGATAATAAACGCTAATTTGTTCGCTATAAAGTATTAAATTGGTATTGAATAAAATTAGGTTTGGCGACCGAAATTATTGATATCATTCAAAAATTTATTACATCACTGCGAAATCTAACGTTTATTCTTAAGGTATAAATATCTTTAATCAATCAACCCAAAATATTTCAAAAATTCGTCATGAGTTAAATTAGGTTTTGGAACCGAAATTACTTTACCGAAAAGAGGGGCGCATATTTTTGATAATATTTGATTGATTAAAGTGGGATCAAAAGCCAAAAAGATTTTTAATTTTATTTTTACCATGTTTTTAAAATTAATATTTAAATCTTAAATTAATATTGTAAACTTTATAAAAACAATATATTTAAAATTATAAATATTTGAAAAAGTAATATAAGTTTGGTGTGAATTTATAATATGAATTTTTAAATTAAGTTTGGTGTGAATTTTTAATTTTTAAAATAGGAATTTTTAATTTTATTGCATTTCAAATTTTAAGTTTGGTGTGAATTTTTAATATTAATTTTGAATTTTATATTTAAATTGTGTGAATTTAAAAACAAAAATTTACTTTATCTCATTAAGTTAAAAATATAATTTTTAAAATTCGTCGTAAGTTGAAGACTAGGTCTTTAAACCGAAATTGCTTTACCCAAGGGAGGGACGAGAACTTTTATTATCATTATTTTTAATCTTATTGAATTAAAGTATGCCAAAAACATTTAAAAAACCCAAAAATCTTTACTTTTAAAAACCGCGCTTTGATTTGACAAATTTTAAAATTTTGTCGAGGAACAGACTAGGACAACGATCCGAAACGCCCTCGCTCCTAAAGGAAACCAAATTTTTAAAATTTAATTAATTATAAGTTTTATAAAGTATAAGGTTTTATAAAAAAAAAAAAAAAAAAAAAAAAAGTCAGAAATCACTGTAGCCGGCACCCCATGCGATCGCATGTGGAACCCATGCGATCGCATGGGGACCAAATGCAGGTCAGAAACAAATACAGCAGCGGGTCTGTTCTTCACACAAAACACACACATACACCCGAAAAAACTCTCAAATCTTCACCAAATTTCGCCAAAATTCACCGTAATTCATCATTTTTCTTGCTCTAATCATGCCTAGATTCTCATTCTTCAGCAAATTGGTAACAATTACACCCCTAAACTCTATAAATTCCTAGTTTTTGTGATAATTACCAATTTTTTACCTAATGCAATTTTGTTAATTTCTAGTGTAATTAGTGTTAAATTGTTAGTATTTTATGCATGTATAACCTAGATTGATGCTATTTAACATGATTTGAAGCCAAAAACTTCAAAATTTTTAAAAATCTAGGGTTTGTGTTCTTGAGCAATTTGGGGCTTTTTGATATAAACAGGTTATGGCCGATTTTTGTCATGAATTATTGCTAAATTGAGTAGTGTAACATATTTAGATAGTTAAATGATCCAAACAATGATCCTAAACATGATTTTTGGAGATTAAAGTGGACTTTTTAAGTCCAAAATTCATGAACTTGATTAATTTGATATATTTGCCATTTGAGACTTGTTTAATTATTAGTAATGAATATTTTGACATGTTATTTGAGTTAAATGCTTATGAATTTTGTATACATTTTCATATGTGCTTATTTGAAAAGTGTAGAATTGTGAAAAATTGTGAAAATGTGTATAAGTTTAATTTTGATTTAACATGTTATAGTGATTGTTTTAAGTTGTTATTTTGCTAACACTAATGCATATTTGGATGCACAAATTTTGTGTTTAATGTGTTTTACAGAGAGCCGATACTGGAGGTTCAGGAGCATCATCATCTAGACGACCAGTACCAGCACCAGAACCAGAACCAGAAATGCAACACGAACAAGAACCACAACAGGAACAACAACAGCCTGATCAGCACATACCTTATTATGATCCGGTACAGTTTGTTGATGAATTCATAGTATTCCCAATGAGGCCGCCAGTAGAATTCCCAACGATTCCTGAGCACACTCTACATCCTAATCTGAGATTTGATAGAAGATGGAGAGATTACGAGACATATCAAAGGAACAAATTCAAATTGGTAACAAAAAATGTAGAGGTGCCAAGGGTAATCGATTGGGCCCCTTTGGAAACGGTCCATCTAGCTGACCGTGTTAGACAGCTTTTAGTTCAAAGGTATGGCAGTTCTTCTTTTACAGATTGGGAACGTCTTTTCACCATTCGTAGACCTGTATATAAGGAATGGTGTGTTGAGTTGATGAGTACTGTATCACTTGATACAAATATAGTTAGGATAGATGATAGAAGATTTCTTAGGTTTATCCTTGGCGGTAGGATGTACAGAATGTCCATGCTGGACATGGCCAGGGCCTTACAAATATATACTCCTGGTGACTTGCTATTACCCGATTGTACAAACTTGATTCATTATGGTGAACGGGTAGATAGTAACTTTGACGCTGACGCCATTTGGAGGCGTATGTCACATTTTGATGTTTTTACACGAGCAGGAGGACACTCCTATACACATATTGACAGAGCCGAGCTTCGTATTATTCATAGATTTTTGGCTAACTCGATTACACAAAGAGGTCATAATAAAGAAAAAATTACCTTATATGATTTATTCTACCTAAAGTGTATTCGGGATCCTAGAAGCTTTGTCAATATCCCTTACTGTGTTGCTTTTTATTTATCTAAAATGGTAGAGGGAATGCAGGACGGGAGTATAATAGGAGGAGGTATTTTTGTTACTCTCATTGGAGAGTATTTAGGTGTTGATAGGAACTAAGGGGGTCCATTACAGATTTGTAGAGAACAGGTTGAGCCCTTAGGATTGAAAGTTTATGTGGGTGCTAAGGTATTGAAAAGTAGACGTAACCAGGCAGTACCCTATGAGGGATCTCATCCTCAGGTAGAGAGAGGCTCAGACGAGGAAATGGAGGAGGCGGAAGACATTAGGGATGTCTTTCGAGATGCTATTCTTGACGTCCACGTTCGTATAGATGAGGAAGCAATGACGAACGCGGCAAGACATAGTATGTATGAGCAGTGGAACTCCGAGCGAGTATACAAGGATTATAGGCGACGCCAACACGATAGCTGGTTAGTTCATCAGCACCAAATCATGAGCCAGCTATCATATCAGGTACCAAATAACTATGTACCTACTCGACCTGCTCATTTTCCGCCACATAGCCCCGATATCCGACCACCCTTTAACCGGTATGACTATGACCAAGCCTATCAGAACACCTATAACCAACAATGGAACCCACCCGATGAGATGAACTGGAACCCCTATCCAGACTGATTTAGTTCCATTTGGTTATTTTTATGATTTTTATGTTTTTATCTTTTGACTTTTTCATGTTTAAACTTATGCTATTGGATATATTTGTGTAATTTTTATTATTTTATTATTATTGTGTACTAATATTTCATATTTAGAATTTGAAAGTGGGATATTAAGTCCCATTTCAAATTGCCATGCATGATTATATTTGTATGTATGTATATTGTCGATTGTACAAAACAGGGTAAAACAACGCATTTTCAAAGACTGGCATTAAGTTCAGCAAAAGCTACTAATTTTGACGACAAGATGACAAATAAATGTGATGTAACAAAAGACGAAATGAACAAATGATATGCACCATTTATCATTCAGCAAACAAACGCCGATATGTTTGGAAACTTTGGTAAAATTTAATCATTTCTACGCTAATCAACCTCAATAATTTAAATTGTACTGATTTCTTGCAAATGAGGGCATTGCAAGATCTTAAGTATGGGAAGAGGTTAAATTCTTTCGGATTTTAAAATTTTTATCTTAAACACTTGGTTACCATTAAAAATACTAGTAAAGCAGTAGTTGTATTAGAATCTAGTGCTCTCTGATAATAAAGAACAGCCCTAGTCTTATATACTGACTACCCAATTCTAGTAAAATTTTTCAAAATTTTCAATTAAATGAACTCAAAATCATGTTTATACATATTTATGAACGATAAAACTAGGTTTTAACACCGAAATTATGGTTACCTCGGAAAGGACATAAATTGAGAAACAAACCAAAATGTTAAAATTCATTTAAAATGGAATGGAGGACGATAAAAAGGAAAATAAAAGCCAAGTGTGGGAAAATTCTCCAAGTTATTCAAAACATATATCACATATTTTTGTACAAATAACTGAAAATACTTTTGTTTTGGACTAAACTAAACTGTTTTACCCGATGAAAGAAAAGAAGAGATGGATCTACACGATGAATCAATTCCATCATTAAAAGGAAGTAAAGTCTTCCGAAAAAGACACGCGCTTCTTGATTTAGGTCAAGAAGTTGTCGTCCAGACCAGCTGTAGGTTGACGAAAAATCTAGAAAAGTCATCACTAAAATCAGCAGGAAATCCACGGACCTCAGCATTAAACAGGGTCGCCAAGTGGTCAGATTTATCCTAACCATGAGAAGGATTTATCTCGTACAATGGGGGGGCACCATGCAAATTAGCTGGATAAGACTAATGAATCAGATCCCCAGAAAGGATAATCTCCTTAAAGATTAAAAATCAGCTTTTAAGACTGATATTACTCAATCCTAGAGATTGACCTTAAAGATTGAGAATTACAAACTCATGGAATTCAATGATATCTAAACTCGAGCTTGAACGAGAAAATATTTTGATCAAAATTACAAACCGATTTGTTTTCTGAAAACCCTATTTTCAATGCGTTCATTACCATTGAACGTAAAATCCTAGGAATTCACCTGGAATTCATTAGGTCACCTGAACCAAATCGGGTGTCAACCGTAAGAACGGTGGTTGCATAGCATGGTCAAAGACAGGACCTTGTGCCAGATCGAACAATCATAAGGGTGAGCTTTACTATTGCTCCTACCAAGGATAGTAATTGCGTCCGACACGTTATAGACCATAATTAAAAAGCATGTCAGGGGACATTGCCTTAACAGTTGCTTATTCAACGCTTTCCTTTACAACCGGACGGTAGTTTACCGAAAGGTAATATACGGGACAAGTAAACTGGACGTGTTGCTTTCCTAATACAAGGTTAGCAAGTGGGTGACACAAAACCGCAAGTTTTGAGCTAAAATTTTCAAATCAGAAACCCACCAAACCCACAAAAATATTTTGCAAACACCGGTGAAGGGTTAATCCAGAAAACTTATCTAGGGTAAAAACTAGATTTAATTTTCAAAAGATCAAATGTTTTCATAAAGATCCAATTTCCTTAATGGATCTAAATTTTTATAGTCATGTGGGACTGTAAACCATATCGTTACTACCATTGTTTATACCGCCGTATAGAAATCACTGATGTACAAAGTGTGAAGAATAAAGAAGTGATTCTAGTATTTCAAGACGATATTGCTTGAGGACAAGCAACGCTCAAGTGTGGGAATATTTGATAATGCTAAAAACGAACATATATTTCATAGCATTATTCCTCAAGAAAGACAAGCTTTTAGTTGCAATTGTTCTATTTACAAGTGATATTCGTTTAAATAATAAAAGGTGAAGACAAAAGACAGATTCGACGAATTGAAGACGCAAACGACCAAAAAGCTCAAAAGTACAAAAGACAATCAAAGAGGTTCCAATTATTGATAAGAAATGTCTCGAAATTACAAGAGTACAAGATTCAAAACGCAAAGTACAAAATATAAAATTGTACGCAAAGACGTTCAAAAATCCGGAACCGGGACCAGAGTCAACTCTCAACGCTCGACGCAACGGACTAAAAATTACAAGTCAACTATGCACATAAATATAATATAATATTTAAATAATTCTTATAATTATTTAATATATTATATTATTTATAAAACCGTCGGCAGAAGAAAACAACCAAATATGAGCCTCCCCAGCTGGCCATGCGATCGCATGGCCTGGAAGGCATAAATCTATGCGATCGCATGAGCCCCAGTTCCAGCCCACATGCCTATAAAAATCGAGCTTTGGTGCACCACAAATCCATCTATCTTTCTCGTTTCTCCATTCATACGATATATTTATATTTATAATTTATATTTTAATTTTAATTTTAATTATAATTCTAATAATAAGGGTATGTTAGCGAATGTTGTAAGGGTGTAAGTCGAAATTCTGTCCGTGTAACACTACGCTATTTTTAATCATTGTAAGTTATGTTCAACCTTTTTAATTTAATGTCTCGTAGCTAAGTTATAATTATGCTTATTTAAAACGAAGTAATCATGATGTTGGGCTAATTACTAAAATTGGGTAATTGGGCTTTGTACCAAAATTAGGGTTTGGACAAAAGAACGACACTTGTGGAAATTAGACTATGGGCTATTAATGGGCTTTATATTTGTTTAACTAAATGATAGTTTGTTAATGTTAATATAAAGATTTACAATTGGGCGTCCCTATAAATTACCATATACACTCGATCGGACACGATGGGCGGGGTATTTATATGTACGAATAATCGTTCATTAAACCGGACACGGGAATGGATTAATAGCCACTAGAATAATTAAAACAGGGGTGAAATTATGTACAAGGACACTTGGTATAATTGATAACAAAATATTAAAACCTTGGGTTACACTCAGTCGACATCCTGGTGTAATTATTAAACAAAGTATTAAAATCTTGTTATAGTTTAAGTCCCCAATTAGTTGGAATATTTAACTTCGGGTATAAGAATAATTTGACGAGGACACTCGCACTTTATATTTATGACTGATGGACTGTTATGGACAAAAACCAGACGGACATATTAAATAATCCAGGACAAAGGACAATTAACCCATGGGCATAAAACTAAAATCAACACGTCAAACATCATGATTACGGAAGTTTAAATAAGCATAATTCTTTTATTTCATATTTAATTTTCTTTATTTTATATTTAATTGCACTTCTAATTATCGCACTTTTATTTATTGTTATTTAATCGCACTTTTAATTATCGTACTTTTTAATTATCGCAATTTTATTTTATCGCACTTTTATTTATTGCAATTTCATTATCGTTATTTATTTTACGCTTTAAATTAAGTCTTTTATTTATTTAATATTTTACATTAGGTTTTAACTGCGACTAAAGTTTTAAAATCGACAAACCGGTATTAAACGGTAAAAACCCCCCTTTATAATAATATTACTTATATATATTTTTGTATTTTTATAAAAGTAAACTAATATAGCGTTAAGCTTTGTTTAAAGATTTTCCCTGTGGAACGAACCGGACTTACTAAAAACTACACTACTGTACGATTAGGTACACTGCCTATAAGTGTTGTAGCAAGGTTTAAGTATATCCATTCAATAAATAAATAAATATCTTGTGTAAAATTGTATCGTATTTAATAGTATTTTCTTGTAAAAATATAAGCTATTTTATATACACCTCGCGAAACATCAAGTTATTTTTGGCGCCGCTGCCGGGGAACTCTTAAACGCCGGAAGTGCAACGCTAATATAAAAAAAAAAAGATTTTTAGTTTACTTTTATTAAAATTCGTTTTTATAAAAATACGTTTTAAATATTCGAAAATATAAAAAGAAAAACAAAAATATAAATATTTTTAGGAGTTTGATAAATATTTAAGTTTTATAAAGTTTCTTTATTTCCATTTTTTTTTTAGTTTGTAAAAATATAAGTTTTATTTAATTAATAAATATATTTTATATTTTACAGCAAAAACAGAAAAAAAAATAATTAATTCGGCCCGAACACTGTAGCAGCCCAGCTCTTGGCCCGAAACCCTAGCCCATGCGATCGCATGGCTGGGCAACTGAGGACTCATGCGATCGCATGAGCCCATCTGACACGCCAGACTGCAACTGCATTAATTACGGATAATAATAATAATTATTATATTTAAACCCTAATTAGGGTTATATATAATATATATTAATTTAGTTTTTATTATTAATTTGTATTTTTAGTTTAATTAGTTTATTTAAATTGTAAAATTAATAGTTTTATAAAATAAATAATATAAAAATAATATGTTTATAAAAATTGTACTTTTTACAACTTTTTATATATTTTTATATTTTATCCCTTTTTAATCGTTTTAGCGTAATATTTGTATTTTTCGCTCATATTTAGTTTTAATTCATAGTTTTTGCCATAATTATTTTTACTTCTAGATTTTTAGGCTTTGCCGTAGAATTCCTTAAGTGCTTTTTCTTTAGACTAAGATTTAAGTGCTTTAGAATTTTGCGACGCCTTTTTAAGTTTTAGTTTCTTTTTAAGTTATTTCCATTTGGGATTTAGTTTTACCTGTAAGCTTTAATATTTTTAGACGACTTTTACCTATGTATCAATTATCATTCCAATTAGTAATCTCAATTTGCGATTATAATTTTAAGTTAGTTGTAGTAATAAGGTTAGGTTAGTCAAGTGTTTTAAGTTTTATAAGTTTCTTTTATTTTTCCGTCACCTTTTATTTTTCAACCATTTTTCTTTTTCGACCTTTTTCGACGAGCTCTTTTTCTTTCTTATTTCTCGCTATTCTAGTTTTAGGACATAGATTTTTATTCTACTTCTTATCTAAATTTCTTAAAATTACGAAAATTTATTTTAAGTGGTTAAATTGATAGACATCAAAATTTTCTGGTTCGTAGTAATAGTTGGATTTGTACGTGGACCGGGTTATTGGAGCCAAACAGTCCTCAATTATATTGAGACCAAACGAATCCTGCCCCTCTGCTACATCTTTTGGCTATTCGAAACGTGGGCAAAATCAGAAAAGTCTATTGATTGGATAACTTATTATAATTTTTCTTTCCTTTTAAAAACTAATAGGATATTCAACAAAGTATTAAAATCTTGTTATAGTTTAAGTCCCCAATTAGTTGGAATATTTAACTTCGGGTATAAGAATAATTTGACGAGGACACTCGCACTTTATATTTATGACTGATGGACTGTTATGGACAAAAACCAGACGGACATATTAAATAATCCAGGACAAAGGACAATTAACCCATGGGCATAAAACTAAAATCAACACGTCAAACATCATGATTACGGAAGTTTAAATAAGCATAATTCTTTTATTTCATATTTAATTTCCTTTATTTTATATTTAATTGCACTTCTAATTATCGCACTTTTATTTATTGTTATTTAATCGCACTTTTAATTATCGTACTTTTTAATTATCGCAATTTTATTTTATCGCACTTTTATTTATTGCAATTTCATTATCGTTATTTATTTTACGCTTTAAATTAAGTCTTTTATTTATTTAATATTTTACATTAGGTTTTAACTGCGACTAAAGTTTTAAAATCGACAAACCGGTCATTAAACGGTAAAAACCCCCCTTTATAATAATAATATTACTTATATATATATTTGTATTTTTATAAAAGTAAACTAATATAGCGTTAAGCTTTGTTTAAAGATTTTCCCTGTGGAACGAACCGGACTTACTAAAAACTACACTACTGTACGATTAGGTTCACTGCCTATAAGTGTTGTAGCAAGGTTTAAGTATATCCATTCAATAAATAAATAAATATCTTGTGTAAAATTGTATCGTATTTAATAGTATTTTCTTGTAAAAATATAAGCTATTTTATATACACCTCGCGAAACATCAATACTTCTAGCACTTTTCTCAAATGTTCTTCGTGCTCTTGATCATTCTTTGAGTAAATAAGTATGTCATCGATGAAAATAATGACAAACTTGTCAAGATATGGCCCACACACTCGGTTCATAAGGTCTATGAACACAGCTGGTGCGTTAATCAATCAAACGGCATAACCATAAACTCGTTATGACCATAACGCGTCCTAAAAGCAGTTTTTGGAATATCATCCTCCTTTACTCGCATTTGATGATATCCAGAACGTAAATCGATCTTCGAATAAACCGACGAGCCTTGTAGTTGATCAAATAAGTCGTCAATTCTCGGCAGTGGATAACGGTTTTTTATGGTAAGTTTGTTCAACTCTCTGTAGTCAATACACAACCTAAATGTACCATCCTTCTTCTTGACAAACAAAACAGGAGCTCCCCATGGTGATGTGCTTGGTCGAATGAAACCACATTCTAATAGTTCTTGCAGTTGGCTTTGCAGTTCTTTCATCTCGCTGGGTGCGAGTCTATAAGGAGCACGAGCTATTGGTGCAGCTCCTGGTACAAGATCTATTTGAAATTCAACAGATCGATGTGGAGGTAGTCCCGGTAATTCTTTCGGAAATACATCGGGAAATTCTTTTGCGACGGGAACATCATTGATGCTCTTTTCTTCAGTTTGTACTTTCTCGACGTGTGCTAGAACAGCATAGCAACCTTTTCTTATTAGTTTTTGTGCCTTCAAATTACTAATAAGATGTAGCTTCATGTTGCCCTTTTCTCCGTACACCATTAAGGGTTCTCCTTCTTCTCGTACAATGCGAATTGCATTTTTATAACATACGATCTCTGCTTTCACCTTCTTCAGCCAGTCCATGCCAACTATTACATTAAAACTCCCTAACTCTACTGGTATCAAATCAATCTTAAATATTTCGCTACCCAGTTTAATTTCTCGATTCCGGCATATATTATCTGCTGAAATTAATTTATCGTTTGCTAATTCGAGTAAAAATTTACTATCCAATGGCGTCAATGGATAACTTAATTTAGCACAAAAATCTCTACTCATATAGCTTCTATCCGCACCCGAATCAAATAAAACGTAAGCAGATTTATTGTCAATAAGAAACGTACTCGTAACAAGATCCGGGTCTTCCTGTACCTCTGCCGCATTAATATTGAAAACTCTTCCGCGGCCTTGTCCATTCATGTTCTCCTGGTTCGGGCAATTTCTAATAATGTGGCCCTGTTTTCAACATTTATAACAAACTACATTGGCATAACTTGCTCCGACACTACTTGCTCCGCCATTACTCGTCCGACACCATTTGTTCCTTTCGTTCTGTTAACTCCTGGTCCGTAGACCTCACACTTCGCCGCGCTATGACCATTTCTTTTACACTTGTTGCAAAATTTGGTGTAGAACCCCGAGTGATACTTTTCACACCTTTGGCATAGCTGCTTCTGATTGTTGTTGTTGTTGTTGCGGTTGTTATTGTTGTTGGGATGATTGTTGTAGTTGTTGTTGTTGTTGTTGTTGTTGTTGAGCCGTTTGTTGTAGTTGCGATTGATGTTGCGATTGTTGGGATAATTGTTGCGATTATTATTGTAATTTCTGTTGTTGTTGTATTGGTGATTCTTATCACCGTTTTCCTCCCACTTTCTTTTGACTTGCTTCACATTGGCCTCTTCAGCCGTCTGTTCTTTAATTCTTTCCTCAATCTGGTTCACTAGTTTGTGAGCCATTCTACATGCCTGTTGTATGGAGGCGGGCTCGTGTGAACTTATATCTTCTTGGATTCTTTCCGGTAATCCATTCACAAACGCGTCGATCTTCTCTTCCTCATCTTCGAACGCTCCCGGACACAATAGGCACAATTCTGTGAATCGTCTTTCGTACGTGGTAATATCAAATCCTTGGGTTCGTAACCCTCTAAGTTCTGTCTTGAGCTTATTGACCTCGGTTCTGGGACGGTACTTCTCGTTCATCAAGTGCTTGAATGCTGACCACGGTAGTGCATACGCATCATCTTGTCCCACTTGCTCTAGATAGGTATTCCACCATGTTAACGCAGAACCTGTGAAGGTATGCGTAGCGTACTTCACTTTGTCCTCTTCAGTACACTTACTTATGGCAAACACCGATTCGACCTTCTCGGTCCACCGTTTCAATCCTATCGGTCCTTCGGTTCCATCAAATTCCAAAGGTTTGCAGGCAGTGAATTCTTTATAGGTGCATCCTACACGATTTCCTGTACTGCTAGATCCAAGGTTATTGTTGGTATGTAACGCAGCCTGTACTGCGGCTATGTTTGAAGCTAGAAAAGTACGGAATTCCTCTTCATTCATATTCACGGTGTGTCGAGTAGTCGGTGCCATTTCCTTCAAAATAGTCAAATGGAACAAGTTAATCATACAGAATATTAAGAGTAGTTAATAGTATTTCGTAGCATAATATGAACTCATTTATAAAAGCTTTTTCTTCATATTAGCGTTTTATAAGTTTAAATTCGGGTAGTACCTACCCGTTAAGTTCATACTTAGTAGCTAATATACAATTCAACTACTACAATTCTATATGAAAAACTGATTATAATAATATTTCGCGTTCAAACTTTTATACAATATTTTACAAACTTACAATACCGCTTATTTTACATAAAGCATGAAATATAGCACACAATAACTTTGATACAAGATAGTTGTGAAGATAATTCTAGCTAGTAAACAAGTCGTTCAGCAAAGGCAATAAAGACACGTAATTCATACGTCCAGAAACAAGTCATGCATTCTGGTTTTACTAGGACTACTTCCCATCCTTGGTCTTGTGGAACATAACCGTTATGGCCGTTGATAAGACAGCGTGTTGTAACGTCGTCAAAGGGACGAGGGTTACGTAATGACCAACAGTCTCGTAATAACCTAAAAACCTCATTTCTTACCCCAATTACCGACTCCGTCACTTGTGGGAACGTTTTGTTTAATAGTGGTAGCCCGATGTTCTTTTTCTCATTTTGGTGAGAAGCGAACATTACTAACCCTTAAGTATAGCATGCTTCTTTATGTTGCATGTTAGCCGCTTTTTCTAAATCATGAAGTCCTATATTCGGATACATTGAGTCAAAATAATTTCTTAACCCGTTGCGTAAAATAGCATTTGGGTTCCCCGCAATATATGCGTCAAAGTAAACACATCGTAACTTATGGGTTTCCCAATGTGATATCCCCCATCTTTCAAACGAAAGTCTCTTATAAACCAAGACATTCTTGGAACGTTCTTCGAATGTCTTACAAACTGATTTCGCCGTAAATAGTTGTGCCGAAGAATTCTGACCGACTCTAGACAAGATTTCATCAATCATGTCTCCGGGTAGGTCTCTTAAAATATTGGGTTGTCTATCCATTTTGTGTTTTTATACTGTAAAATAGACAAGAGTTAGATTCATAAAAAAAATACTTATTAATACAAGCAGTTTTTACATATATCATAAAGCATAAGCACACTATATTACATATATTACACTACACGAATACAACTATCTTATTCTGACTCGCTCGTTTCTTCTTCTTCGGTTTTGGTTCGTTTTGCCAAGTTTCTAGGGATATATGATGTTCCCCTAATACGAGCTGTCGTTTTCCACAACGGTTTAGAAAAACCTGGTGGTTTAGAGGTTCCCGGGTCATTGTTACAACTTAAGGGCTTCGGGGGTTGACGATACATATAAAGTTCATCGGGGTTGGAATTAGATTTCTCTATTTTTATGCCCTTTCCCTTATTATTTTCTTTTGCCTTTTTAAATTCAGTTGGGGTAATTTCTATAACATCATCGAAATTCTCGTCGGAATCCGATTCATCGGAGAATTGGTAATCCTCCCAATATTTTGCTTCCTTGGCGAAAACACCATTGACCATAATTAACCTTGGTCGGTTGGTTGAGAATTTTCTTTTACTTAACCGTTTTATTATTTTCCCCACCGGTTCTATTTCCTCCTCCGATTCCTCCTCTTCCGGTTCTGATTCTTCTTCCGGTTCTGATTCTTCTTCCGGTTCTTCTTCGGGAACTTGTGAATCAGTCCAATATATATTCGACTCTTCGTTATTATTAGGTGAGTCAATGGGATTTGTGCTAGAGGTAGACATCTATCACACAATATCAAATATGTTAAGAGATTAATATATCACATAATATATACATGTTAATAATATATAGTTTCCAACAAAAATGTTAAGCAATCATTTTTAAAGAAAACACGGTCGAAGTCCAGACTCACTAATGCATCCTAACAAACTCGATAAGACACACTATTGCAAATTTCTGGTTCTCTAAGACCAACGCTCGGATACCAACTGAAATGTCCCGTTCTTATTGATTAAAAACGTTGTATATTAATTGATTTCGTTGCGAGGTTTTGACCTCTATATGAGACGTTTTTCAAAGACTGCATTCATTTTTAAAACAAACCATAACCTTTATTTCATAAATAAAGGTTTAAAAAGCTTTACGTAGATTATCAAATAATGATAATCTAAAATATCCTGTTTACACACGACCATTACATAATGGTCTACAATACAAATATGTTACATCGAAATCAGTTTCTTGAATGCAGTTTTTACACAATATCATACAAACATGGACTCCAAATCTTGTCCTTATTTTAGTATGCAACAGCGGAAGCTCTTAGTATTCACCTGAGAATAAACATGCTTTAAACGTCAACAAAAATGTTGGTGAGTTATAGGTTTAACCTATATATATCAAATCGTAACAATAGACCACAAGATTTCATATTTCAATACACATCCCATACATAGAGATAAAAATCATTCATATGGTGAACACCTGGTAACCGACATTAACAAGATGCATATATAAGAATATCCCCATCATTCCGGGACACCCTTCGGATATGATATAAATTTTGAAGTACTAAAGCATCCGGTACTTTGGATGGGGTTTGTTAGGCTCGATAGATCTATCTTTAGGATTCGCGTCAATTAGGGTGTCTGTTCCCTAATTCTTAGATTACCAGACTTAATAAAAAGGGGCATATTCGATTTCGATAATTCAACCATAGAATGTAGTTTCACGTACTTGTGTCTATTTTTTAAATCATTTATAAAACCTGCATGTATTCTCATCCCAAAAATATTAGATTTTAAAAGTGGGACTATAACTCACTTTCACAGATTTTTACTTCGTCGGGAAGTAAGACTTGGCCACTGGTTGATTCACGAACCTATAACAATATATACATATATATCAAAGTATGTTTAAAATATATTTACAACACTTTTAATATATTTTGATGTTTTAAGTTTATTAAGTCAGCTGTCCTCGTTAGTAACCTACAACTAGTTGTCCACAGTTAGATGTACAGAAATAAATAGATAAATATTATATTGAATCAATCCACGGCCCAGTGTATACGTATCTCAGTATTGATCACAACTCAAACTATATATATTTTGGAATCAACCTCAACCCTGTATAGCTAACTCCAACATTCACATATAGAGTGTCTATGGTTGTTCCGAAATATATATAGATGTGTCGACATGATAGGTCGAAACATTGTATACGTGTCTATGGTATCTCAAGATTACATAATATACAATACAAGTTGATTAAGTTATGGTTGGAATAGATTTGTTACCAATTTTCACGTAGCTAAAATGAGAAAAATTATCCAATCTTGTTTTACCCATAACTTCTTCATTTTAAATCCGTTTTGAGTGAATCAAATTGCTATGGTTTCATATTGAACTCTATTTTATGAATCTAAACAGAAAAAGTATAGGTTTATAGTCGGAAAAATAAGTTACAAGTCGTTTTTGTAAAGGTAGTCATTTCAGTCGAAAGAACGACGTCTTGATGATCATTTTGAAAAACATACTTCCACTTTGAGTTTAACCATGATTTTTGGATATAGTTTCATGTTCATAAGAAAAATCATTTTTCCATAAGAAAAACTTTTAAATCAAAGTTTATCATAGTTTTTAATTAACTAACCCAAAACAGCCCGTGGTGTTACTACGACGGCGTAAATCCGGTTTTACGGTGTTTTTCGTGTTTCCAGGTTTTAAATCATTAAGTTAGCATATCATATAGATATAGAACATGTGTTTAGTTGATTTTAAAAGTCAAGTTAGAAGGATTAACTTTTATTTGCGAACAAGTTTAGAATTAACTAAACTATGTTCTAGTTATTACAAGTTTAAACCTTCGAATAAGATAGCTTTATATGTATGAATCGAATGATGTTATGAACATCATTACTACCTCAAGTTCCTTGGATAAACCTACTGTAAATGAGAAAAATAGATCTAGCTTCAAAGGATCCTTGGATGGCTTGAAAGTTCTTGAAGCAGAATCATGACACGAAAACAATTTCAAGTAAGATTTCCACTCGAAATAAGATTGTTATAGTTATAGAAATTGAATTAAAGTTTGAATATGATTATTACCTTGTATTAGAAAGATAACCTACTATAAGTAACAAAGGTTTCTTGATCTTGGATGATTACTTGGAATGGATTTAGAAAACTTGGAAGTAAACTTGCAATCTTGGAAGTATTCTTGATTTTATGAAATTAGAACTTTTAGAATTTATGAAGAACACTTAGAACTTGAAGATAGAACTTGAGAGAGAGCAATTAGATGTAGAAAATTGAAGAATGAAAGTGTTTGTAGGTGTTTTTGGTCGTTGGTGTATGGATTAGATATAAAGGATATGTAATTTTGTTTTCATGTAAATAAGTCATGAATGATTACTCATATTTTTGTAATTTTATGAGATATTTCATGCTAGTTGCCAAATGATGGTTCCCACATGTGTTAGGTGACTCACATGGGCTGCTAAGAGCTGATCATTGGAGTGTATATATCAATAGTACATACATCTAAAAGCTGTGTATTGTACGAGTACGAATACGGGTGCATACGAGTAGAATTGTTGATGAAACTGAACGAGGATGTAATTATAAGCATTTTTGTTAATTAGAAGTATTTTGATAAGTGTCTTGAAGTCTTTCAAAAGTGTATGAATACATATTAAAACACTACATGTATATACATTTTAACTGAGTCGTTAAGTCATCGTTAGTCGTTACATGTAAATGTTGTTTTGAAACCTTTAGGTTAACGATCTTGTTGAATGTTGTTAACCCATTGTTTATTATAACAAATGAGATGTTAAATTGTTATATTATCATGATATAATGATATATAATATATCTTATTATGATATATATACAGTTAAATGTCGTTATAACGATAATCGTTACATATATGTCTCGTTTCGAAATCATTAAGTTAGTAGTCTTATTTTTTACATATGTATTTCATTGTTAATACACTTAATAATATATTTAATTATCATTTAACATAATTAACCAAGTGTATCAATATCTTAATATGATTCATATGTACCTAGTAAGACGTTGTTATAACGATAATCGTTATATATATCGTTTTCGAGTTTCTTAAATTAATAGTCTCATTTTTATGTATATAACTCATTGTTAAAATACCTAATGAGATACATACTTATAATAAAATCATGTTAACTATATATATAACCATATATATGTCATCGTATAGTTTTTACAAGTTTTAACGTTCGTGAATCACCGGTCAACTTGGGTGGTCAATTGTCTATATGAAATCTATTTCAATTAATCAAGTCTTAACAAGTTTGATTGCTTAACATGTTGGAAACACTTAATCATGTAAATAACAATTTCATTTAATATATATATAAACATGGAAAAGTTCGGGTCACTACATACGAGCATTCCATCGAACCTTAACAATTGGTATCTTGTTTTGTTTAAGTCTTTTAACCTCACGATCCATTATTTCGACGGGTTCTTCGATGAATTGAAGTTTTTCGTTGATTTGGATTTCGTCTAACGGAATAGTGAGATCTTCTTTAGCAAAATATTTCTTCAAATTCGAGACGTAGAAAGTGTTATGTACAGCCGCGAGTTGTTGAGGTAACTCAAGTCGGTAAGCTACTGGTCTGACACGATCAATAATCTTGAATGGTCCAATATACCTTGGATTTAATTTCCCTCGTTTATCAAATCGAACAACGCCTTTCCAAGGTGCAACCTTAAGCATGACCATCTCTCCAATTTCAAATTCTATATCTTTTCTTTTAATGTCGGCGTAGCTCTTTTATCGACTTTGGGCGGTTTTCAATCGTTGTTGAATTTGGATGATCTTCTCGGTAGTTTATTGTATTATCTCCGGACCCGTAATCTGTCTATCCCCCACTTAACTCTAACAAATCGGAGACCTGCACTTTCTACCATAAAGTGCTTCGAACGGCACCATCTCAATGCTTGAATGGTAGCTGTTGTTGTAGGAAAATTCTGCTAACGGTAGATGTCGATCCCAACTATTTCCTAAATCAATAACACATGCTCGTAGCATGTCTTCAAGCATTTGTATCGTCCTTTCGCTCTGCCCATCAGATTGTGGATGATAGGCAGTACTCATGTCTAGACGAGTTCCTAATGCTTGCTGTAATGTCTGCCAGAATCTTGAAATAAATCTGCCATCCCTATAAGAGATAATAGAGATTGGTATTCCATGTCTGGAGACGACTTCCTTCAAATACAGTCGTGCTAACTTCTCCATCTTGTCATCTTCTCTTATTGGCAGGAAGTGTGCTGATTTGGTAAGACGATCAACTATTACCCAAATAGTATCAAAACCACTTGCAGTCCTTGGCAATTTAGTGATGAAATCCATGGTAATGTTTTCCTATTTCCATTCCGGGATTTCGGGTTGTTGAAGTAGACCTGATGGTTTCTGATGCTCCGCTTTGACCTTAGAACACGTCAAACATTCCCCTACGTATTTAGCAACATCGGCTTTTATACCTGGCCACCAAAAATGTTTCTTGAGATCCTTGTACATCTTCTCCGTTCCAGGATGTATTGAGTATCTGGTTTTATGAGCTTCTCTAAGTACCATTTCTCTCATATCTCCAAATTTTGGTACCCAAATTCTTTCAGCCCTATACCGAGTTCCGTCTTCCCGAATATTAAGATGCTTCTTCGATCCTTTGGGTATTTCATCCTTTAAGTTTCCCTCTTTTAAAACTCCTTGTTGCGCCTCCTTTATTTGAGTAGTAAGGTTAGTGTGAATCATTATATTCATAGATTTTACACGAATGGGTTCTCTGTCCTTTCTGCTCAAGGCGTCGGCTACCACATTTAACGAATCTCAAAGTCGTAATCATTCAGCAATTCAATCCACCTGCGCTGCCTCATGTTCAGTTGTTTCTGATTAAATATGTGTTGAAGACTTTTGTGGTCGGTATATATAATACTTTTGACCCCATATAAGTAGTGCCTCCAAGTCTTTAATGCAAAAACAATCGCGCCTAATTCCAAATCATGCGTCGTATAATTCTGCTCGTGAATCTTCAATTGTCTAGACGCATAAGCAATTACTTTCGTTCGTTGCATTAATACACAACCGAGACCTTGCTTTGAGGCGTCACAATATATCACAAAATCATCATTCCCTTCAAGTAATGACAATATAGGTGCCGTAGTTAACTTTTTCTTCAACAATTGAAACGCTTTTTCTTGTTCATCCTTCCATTCAAATTTCCTCCCTTTATGCGTTAATGCAGTCAAGGGTTTTGCTATTTTAGAAAAATCTTGGATGAATCTCCTGTAATAACCAGCTAGCCCTAAAAATTGGCGTATGTGTTTCGGAGTTTTCAGGGTTTCCCACTTTTCAACGATTTCAATCTTTGCTGGATCCACCTGAATACCTTCTTTGTTCACTATATGACCGAGGAATTGAACTTCTTCCAACCAAAATGCACACTTTGAAAACTTAGCGTACAGTTTTTCTTTTCTCAGCAACTCTAGCACTTTTCTCAAATGTTCTTCGTGCTCTTGATCATTCTTCGAGTAAATAAGTATGTCATCGATGAAAACAATGACAAACTTGTCAAGATATGGCCCACACACTCGGTTCATGAGGTCCATGAACATAGCTGGTGTGTTAGTCAATCCAAACGGCATAACCATAAACTCGTAATGACCGTAACGTGTCCTAAAAGCAGTCTTTGGAATATCATCCTCCTTCACCCGCATTTGATGATATCCAGAACGTAAATCAATCTTCGAATAAACAGACAAGCCTTGTAGTTGATCAAATAAGTCATCGATTCTCGGTAGTGGGTAGCGGTTCTTGATGGTAAGTTTGTTCAACTCTCGGTAGTCGATACACAACCTGAATGTACCATCTTTCTTCTTGACAAACAAAACAGGAGCCCCCCATGGTAATGTGCTTGGTAGAATGAAACCACGCTCTAAAAGTTCCTGTAAATGACTTTGTAATTCTTTCATTTCGCTGGGTTCGATTCTGTATGGAGCACGAGCTATTGGTGCAGCTCCTGGTACAAGGTCTATTCGAAATTCAACGGATCGATGTGGGGGTAATCCCGGTAATTCTTTCGAAAATACATCGGGAAATTCTTTTGCGACGGGAACATCACTGATGTTCTTTTCTTCAGGTTTAACTTCCTTGATGTGTGCTAGAATGACGTAACAACCTTTTCTTATTAGTTTTTGCGCCTTCAAACTACTAATAAGATTTAATTTCGCGATGTTCTTTTCTCCGTACACCATTAAAGGTTTTCCTTTTTCACGCATAATGCGAATCGCATTTTTGTAACAAACGACCTCTGCTCTTACCTTCTTCAACCAGTCCATGCCAATTATTACATCAAAATTCCCTAACTCGATTGGTATTAAATCAATCTTAAACATTTCATCACCCAGTTTAATTTCTCTATCCCGACATATATTATCTGCTGAAATTAATTTACCGTTTGCTAATTCGAGTAAAAATTTACTATCCAAAGGCGTCAATGGGCAACTTAATTTAGCACAAAATTCTCTTCTCATATAGCTTCTATCCGCACCCGAATCAAATAAAACTTAAGCAGATTTATCGTCAATAAGAAACGTACCCGTAACAAGCTCCGGGTCTTCCTGTGCTTCTGCCGCATTAATATTGAAAACTCTTCCACGGCTCTGTCCATTAGTATTTCCCTGATTCGGGCAATTTCTAATAATGTGGCCCGGTTTTCCACATTTATAACAAACAGCGTTGGTATTACTTGCTCCGACACTATTCGTTTCGGCATTACTTGTTCCGACATTATTTGTTCCTCTAGTTCTGTTAAACTTTGGTCCGTAGACCTCACACTTTGTCGCGCTATGACCATTTCTTTTACACCTATTGCAAAATGTCGTGCAAAACCCCTGATAATTTTCTTCACACCTATGACATGGCTGTTTTTGGTTTTTGTTGACGTTGCTGTTATTGAGGTTGTTGTTGGGATTGTTATTGTTGTTAAAATGGTTGTTGTAGTTGTTGTTGTTGTTGGGATGTTTGTTGTAGTTATTGTTAGGATTGCGGTTATTGTTGCGATTGTTGTTGCGGTTGTTGGGATAGTTGTTGTGATTGTGGTTGTAATTGTTGTTGTTGTTGTACTGGTGACTCTTCTCACCGTTTTCCTCCCACTTCCTCTTGAGTTGTTTCGTGTTGGCTTCTTCGACCGCCTGCTCTTTAATTCTTCCCTCAATCTGATTTATGAGTTTATGAGCCATTCGACTTGCCTTCTGTATAGAAGCGGGCTCGTGTGAACTCACATCTTCTTGAATCCTTACTGGTAACCCTTTTACAAATGCGTCGATCTTCTCTTCTTCATCTTCGAATGCTCCCGGATACAATAGGCACAACTCTGTGAATCGTCGTTCATATGTGGTAACGTCGAACCCTTGTGTTCGTAACTCTCTAAGTTCTGCCTTGAGTTTATGGACTTCATTTCTAGGACGGTACTGCTCGTTTATCAATTGCTTGAATGCCGACCACGGTAGTGCGTAAGCAGCATTTTATCCTACCTGTTCAAGATAGGTGTTCCACCACGTTAACGCAGTACCTGTGAAGGTATGCGTAGCGTACTTAACTTTGTCTTCTTCAGTACACTTACTTATGGCAAACATCGATTCGACTTTCTCGGTCCACCATTTCAATCCAATTGGTCCTTCGGTTCCATCAAATTCCAAAGGTTTGCAGGCAGTGAATTCTTTGTAGGAGCATCCTACATGATTTCTTGCGCCGTTAGCTGCATTGCTAGATTTAGAGTTATTGTTGGTATGTAGCGCAGCCTGTACTACGGCTATGTTTGCAGCAAGAAAGGTACGAAATTCCTCTTCGCTCATATTCATGGTGTGTCGAGTAGTCGGTGCCATTTTCTTCAAAATAGCCAACTGAATCGAGTTAATCCTACAGAATATTAAGAGTAGTCAAAGTATTTTGTAGCATAATATGAACTCATTTATAAAAGCTTTTTCTTCATATTAGCGTTTTATAAGTTTAAATTCGGGTACTACCTACCCGTTAAGTTCATACTTAGTAGCTAATATACAATTCAACTACTACAATTCCATATGAGAAACTGATTATAATAATATATCACATACAAATATTCTTCAAACTTATAACTTCGCTATATTACATATAACATGAAATATAGTACACTATGATACATGACAGTTTTGAAGATAAATCTAGTTAATACGCAAGTTGTTCAGCAAAGGAAATAAAGACACGTAATTCATAAGTCCAGAAACAAGTCATGCATTCTAGTTTTACTAAGACGACTTCCCATCCTTGGTCTTGTGGAAAATAACCGTTATAACCATTGGCTAGGCAACATTTTGTAATGTCGTCAAAAGGACGAGGGTTTCGTAATGTCCAGCAGCCCCGTAATAATCTAAAAACCTTGTTTCTCACCCCAACTACTGAATCCGTCACTTGTGGGAAGGTTTTATTTAAAAGTTGAAATCCGATGTTCTTTTTCTCACTTTGGTAAGAAGCGAACATCACTAACCCGTAAGTATAACATGCTTCTTTATGTTGCATGTTAGAAGCTCTTTCTAATTCACGAAATCCTATGTTGGGATATGTTGAGTCAAAATAGGTTCTTAACCCGTAGCATAAAATTGCATTTGGGTTCCCCGCATTTAATGCTTTAAAGAAAACACGGCGTAACTTACGGTCTCCCCAATGTGATATACCCCACCTATCAAAGGAAAGCCTTTTATAAACTAAGGCATTTCTGGAAAGTCTTTCAAATGTTTGACAAGTTAATTTCGCCATAACTAAATGTGCTGATGAATTCTGACCGACTCTAGACAAGATTTCCTCAATCATATCCTCTGGTAGGTCTTCTAAAATATTTAGTTGTCTACCCTTAACATCCATTTTGTTTTTATACTGTAAAATAGACAAGGATTAGATTCGTAAAAGATAATTAACAAACAATACAAGCAATTTATACATAGAACATAAAACTACAAGCACACTACAATACATATAATACACAACATGATTGCAACCCTCTAATCTGAATCACTGGTTTCTTCTTCTTCGGACTTGGTTCGTTTTCCTAATTTTCTAGGAATATATGGTGTTCCTCTAATACGAGCCATCGTTTTCCATAATGGTTTAGAAAAACCTGGTGGTTTAGAGGTTCACGGGTCATTGTTACATTTTAGGAAATACGGATGTTGTCGATACATATAAAGTTCATCGGGGTTGGAATCGGGTTTCTCTATTTTTATACCTTTTCCCTTATTATTTTCTTTCGCTTTATTAAATTGGGTCGAGGTAATTTCTATAACATCATCGGAATCCTCATCGGGATCCGATTCATCGGAAAATTGGTAATCTTCCCAATATTTTGCTTCCTCGGCGGAAACACCATTGACCATTATTAACTTTGGTCCGTTAGTTGAGGATTTTCTTTTATTTAATCGATTTACTATAGGTATCAATATTTCTTCCTCCATAACCTCTTCTTCTTCTGGTTCCTCCTCTTCCGATTCCTCCTCTTCTGGTTCCTCTTCTTCCGGTTCCTCCTCTTCCGGTTCCTCTTCGGGAATTTGTGAATCTTCTCAAAATATATTCGACTCTTCATTATTATTATTAGGTGAATCAATGGGATTTGTACTAGAGGTAGACATCTATCACACAATATCAAACACGTTAAGAAATTAATATATCACATAATATTTACATGTTAATAATATATAGTTTTCAACAAAAAAATGTTAAGCAATCGTTTTTTGAAGAAAAACACGGTCGAAGTCCAGACTCACTAATGCATCCTAACAAACTCGGTAAGACACACTAATGCAATTTTCTGGTTCTCTAAGACCAACGCTCGGATACCAACTGAAATGTACCGTTTATATTGATTATAAACGTTCCATATTAATTGATTTCGTCGCGAGGTTTTGACCTCTATATGAGACATTTTTCAAAGACTGCATTCATTTTTAAAACAACCATAACCTTTATTTTATCTATAAAGGTTTAAAAAGCATTACGTAGATTATCAAATAATGATAATCTAAAATATACCGTTTACACACGACCATTACATAATGGTTTACAATAAGAATATATTACATCAAAAATAAGTTTCTTGAATGCAGTTTTTACATAATATCATACAAGCATGGACTCCAAATCTTGTCCTTATTTTAGTATACAACAGCGGAAGCTCTTAATAATCACCTGAGAATAAACATGCTTAAAACGTCAACAAAAATGTTGGTGAGTTATAGGTTTAACCTATATATTATCAAATCATAATAATAGACCACAAGATTTCATATTTCAATATACATCCCATACATAGAGATAAAAATCATTCATATGGTTAACACCTGGTAACCGAAATTAACAAGATGCATATAAGAATATCCCCTATCATTCCGGGAAATCCTTCGGACATGATAAAAACGAATTCGAAGTACTAAAGCATCCGGTACTTTGGATGGGGTTCGTTAGGCCCAATAGATCTATCTTTAGGATTCGCGTCAATTAGTAGATCGGTTTACTAATTCTTAGGTTACCAAGCAAAAGGGGCATATTCGGCTTCGATCATTCACCCATATAATGTAGTTTCATTTACTTGTGTCTATTTCGTAAAACATTTATAAAACTGCATGTATTCTCATCCCAAAATATTAGATTTTAAAAGTGGGACTATAACTCACTTTCACAGATTTTTACTTCATCGGGAAGTAAGACTTGGCCACTGGTCGATTCATGAACCTATATCAAATATGTACATATATATCAAAGTATGTTCAAAATATATTTACAAAACTTTTAATACATTTTGATGTTTTAAGTTTATTAAGTCAGTTGTCCTCGTTAGTAACCTACAACTAGTTGTCCATAGTTAAATGTACAGAAATAAATTGATATATATTATCTTGAATCAATCCATGCCCAGTGTATACACGTCTCAGGCTAGATCACAACTCAAAGTATATATATTTTTGGAATCAACCTCAACCCTGTATAGCTAACTCCAACATTACTGCATATAGAGTGTCTATGGTTGTTCCAAATAATATATATAGATGGGTCGATATGATATGTCAAAACATTTGCATACGTGTCTATGGTATCCCAAGATTACATAATATATTAGAATACATGTATAATACAATATAAGCTAGCTAGGATATGATTTGTATAGAATTTTTACAATATTTCCCTTAGCTACAACAATCAAAAAAAATATCCAATCTTGTTTTACCCATAACTTCTTCGTTTTAAATCCGTTTTGAGTGAATAAAATTGCTATGGTTTCATATTGAACTCTATTTTATGAATCTAAACAGAAAAAGTATAGTTTTATAATTGGAAATATAAGTTACAAGTCGTTTTTGTAAGAGGTAGTCATTTCAGTCGAAAGAACGACGTCTTGATGATCATTTTGAAAAACATACTTCCACTTTGAGTTTAACCATGATTTTTGGATATAGTTTCATGTTCATAAGAAAAATCATTTTTCCATAAGAAAAACTTTTAAATCAAAGTTTATCATAGTTTTTAATTATCAAACCCAAAACAGTCCACGGTGTTACTACGACGGCGTATGTCCGGTTTTACGGTGTTTTTCGTGTTTCCAGGTTTTAAATCATTAAGTTAGCATATCATATAGATATATAACATGTGTTTAGTTGATTTTAAAAGTCAAGTTAGAAGGATTAACTTTTGTTTGCGAACAAGTTTAGAATTAACTAAACTATGTTCTAGTGATTTCAAGTTAAAACCTTCGAATAAGGTAGTTTTATATATATGAATCGAATGATGTTATGAACATCATTACTAACTCAAGTTTTGTGGATAAACCTACTGGAAATGAGAAAAATAGATCTAGCTTCAAAGGATCCTTGGATGGCTTGAAAGTTCTTGAAGCAGAATCATGACACGAAAACAAGTTCAAGTAAGATTTCCACTCGAAATAAGATTGTTATAGTTATAGAAATTGAATCAAAGTTTGAATATGAGTATTACCTTGTATTAGAAAGATATCTTACTGTAAATAATAAAGATTTCTTGAGGTTGGATGATCACTTTACAAGATTGGAAGTAAGCTAGCAAACTTGGAAGTATTCTTGATTTTATGAAACTAGAACTTATAGAATTTATGAAGAACACTTAGAACTTGAAGATAGAACTTGAGAGATCAATTAGATGAAGAAAATTGAAGAATGAAAGTGTTTGTAGGTGTTTTTGGTCGTTGGTATATGGATTAGATATAAAGGATGTGTAATTTTGTTTACATGTAAATAAGTCATGAATGATTACTAATAGTTTTGTAATTTTATGAGGTATTTCATGCTAGTTGCCAAATGATGGTTCCCACATGTGTTAGGTGACTCACATGGGCTGCTAATATCTGATCATTGGATTGTATATACCAATAGTACATACATCTAAAAGTTGTGTATTGTACGAGTACGAACACGGGTGCATACGAGTAGAATTGTTGATGAAACTGAACGAGGATGTAATTGTAAGAATTTTTGTTAAGTAGAAGTATTTTGATAAGTGTCTTGAAGTCTTTCAAAAGTGTATGAATACATATTAAAACACTACATATATATACATTTTAACTGAGTCGTTAAGTCATCGTTAGTCGTTACATGTAAATGTTGATTTGAAACCTTTAAGTTAACGATCATGTTAAATGTTGTTAACCCAATGTTTATTATATCTAATGAGATGTTAAATTATTACATTATCATGATATTATGATATATTAATATATCTTAGTATGATATATATACAGTTAAATGTTGTTACAACGATAATCGTTACATATATGTCTCGTTTCGAAATCATTAAGTTAGTAGTCTTGTTTTTACATATGTAGTTCATTGTTAATACACTTAATGACATGTTTACTTATTATTTATCATGATTAAATATAGTGTATCAATATCTTAATATGATTCATATGTATTTAGTAAGATGTTGTTATAACGATAATCGTTATATATACCGTTTCGAGTTTCTTAATTCAATAAACTCAATTTTATGTATATAACTCATTGTTAAAATACCTAATGAGATACTTGCTTATCATAATATCATGTTAACTATATATATAATCATATATATGTCATCATATAGTTTTTACAAGTTTTAACGTTCGTGAATCACCGGTCAACTTGGGTGGTCAATTGTCTATATGAAACCTATTTCAATTAATTAAGTCTTAACAAGTTTGATTGCTTAAAATGTTGGAAACACTTAATCATGTAAATAACAATTTCATTTAATATATATAAACATGGAAAAGTTTGGGTCACTACAACGTTATCATCCCGAAAGGGCAAATGTTGTAGCTGATGCGTTGAGCCGAAAGGAGAGAACGGTACCTCTTCGTGTCCGTGCCTTGAACATCACCATTCAGACGAATCTCAATAACCAGATCCGCGTAGCCCAAGAGGAAGCTCTCAAGGAGGATAATATTTCTCAAGAGCACTTGAACATTCTCGTTTCTAGATTTGAGGTCAAGGAGACTGGACTTCGATACTTTGTCAGAAGAATTTGGGTGCCCAAATATGGAGATTTACAGAGCCTTATTCTAGACGAAGCCCACAAGTCAAGGTATTCGATTCATCCAGGAGCTGGTAAGATGTATCAGGACCTCAAGGTTCAATATTGGTGGCCGAACCTAAAAATGGATTTTGCAACTTATGTTGGAAAGTGTTTGACTTGTTCCAAGATCAAAGCCGAACATCAGAAGCCGTCTGGATTACTCCAATAACCCGAAATCTCTCAATGGAAGTGGGAAGGAATAACAATGGATTTCATCACAAAACTACCAAAGACGGTACGAGGTTATGATACCATCTGGGTTATCGTTCACCGTCTTACCAAATCTGCCCACTTCCTAGCCATGAAGGAAATCGATACGATGGAAAGACTGGCGCAGCTATACATAAAGGAAGTTGTATCTCGCCACGTTGTACCCTTATCGATTATCTCAGATCACGATACCCATTTTGCTTCTATATTTTGGCGTTCTTTGCAAGAAGCCTTGGGAACATGTCTCGACATGAGTACCGCATATCACCCGCAAACTGACGAACAAAGCGAACGAAGAATTCGGACTTTGGAGGACATGTTGTGTGCTTGCGTTATTGATTTCGGAAAAGCTTGGGAAAAACATTTGCCGCTAGCCGAATTTTCTTACAACAACAGCTATCATTCAAGTATTAATGCCGCACATTTCGAAGCATTATATGGTTGCAAGTGCCGTTCTCCTATTTGTTGGGTCGAAGTAGGTGAGAAGCAAATCACCAGACCCGAGTTAGTCCATGAGACAAAGGAGAAGATTGTTCAAATTCAAGCGAGGCTCAAGACGGCCCGTGATCTTCAGAAGAGCTATGCCGACCTTAAACTTGGAGATCGCGAATTTCAAATCGGCGACCGCGTTATATTGAAAGTCGCACCTTGGAAAGGTGTAATCCGTTTCAGAAAACGTGGAAAGTTGAACCCGCGATACATTGGTCCTTTTGAAGTCTTGGAGTGTGTTGGACCCGTTGCTTACCGTTTGGATCTTCCGACTCAATTGAGCTCCGTTCATCCTACCTTCCATGTATCAAATCTGAAGAAATGTCTTGCGGAACCAGAACTCGTCATACCACTTGAGGAGCTTACGATTGATGACAAACTTCATTTTGTGGAAGAACCTGTCGAAATTATGGACCGTGAGGTCAAGACCTTGAAACGCAACAAGATTCCGATCGTCCGAGTACGATGGAATGCAAAACGAGGACCAGAGTTTACTTGGGAACGAGAGGATCAAATGATGCAAAAGTATCCTCACCTCTTCCCGACTCTACCGTTTACCTCAGCCTAAAATTTCGGGACGAAGTTTTCATTAACAGGTGGGTAATGTAACGACCCGACTTTTTCGACTTGCTTTTGTGCTTTGTGTTTTCACGAAACTGCGTATTTGTGCGTACCGAGCTATATTATACTCTGGGAACTCCCTACATGTTGATTACTTTCATTTATATGCTAAAGCGTATCATTAAGTACGTAGGATACTTAACTTAACCCTCGGAAGCCTTTATGACCGTTAGTGTCACTTGACATTTTTAACGAACTGCGTACTCGAAATATTATGACTACGAAATACTAATTATTATTTTATAATAACAATTACTTGGGTTTTTGGATGCTTAATTACACTTAGTAATTTACTAGAGCACACTAGTTAGTCTTGTTGGACTTTCAACCTTGTTGGACCTTAGCCCACCCTACATTAGTTAGTGGAGTATTTAATTAGCCCAATTATAAGTAACTAGTGACCCATTAATAAGTAAGACAAATGACCATTTATTATAGGGAACATGCTAGCATTTTTGTCAAGTATTATCCTTAATGTTACATGGGATCCTAACACAAGCACCAACTTTAGACAACCATTAACGAAAAAGCAAAAAGGTGTCCCCCTTGTCCCCCTTGGAAACCCACGGCCTAACCACCACCACCCTCACCTCACCTCCTATAAATACTAAGCCATTTCCTCACCATTCACACTTGATTTCCATTCACAATTTACACACACTTGTTCATTTATTTTTTCTCTAGTCTAAATCTTGTAAGTATTTTGAATTTCTTTTCTTCTTCTCATTCTCATCATCACGAATTCATCATCATCATTAGAAGATCAAGCTTTTTAGCTTTTGATCTTGATTACATCTTGTAGATTCAAATATGGATTTGAATCCTTCAAGAACATGGAAGATTCAAGCTTTCTAGCTTTGAATCTTCACCTACTTTGTAGATCTAAATCTTTTAGCTTTAATCTTGTTATTTTGTTATAAAGATTCAAACTTGTGTTTGTAATCTTCATGTATCTTAAAGATCCAAGCTTTATGCTTCAAGATCTTCAAGAACACTAAAGATCCAAGCTTTTTAGCTTAGGGTCTCATTATTATGTTAAAGATCTTAGCTTTTTAGCTTATGGTCTCATTACTTTCATTATTTTGTTAAAGATCTTAGCTTTATAGATTATGGTCTCATTAATCTTGTAAAGATTCAAGTTTCTAGCTTTGTAATCTTATAACTTATGTGAAAAGGATCCAAGCTCTCTAGCTTAGGGTTCCATCACTTTATTTGATTTAGATTATGTTCATATTTGTTTGATTGAAGTAAAGTTTGTAGCTTTAGTTGTAAATAGAACTTGTATTTGTGTTAAGACTAAGGATATGATGTAACCTTGGTTCATCATCCATCTAAGACTCTTAAATGAGTTGTGTTCTTACTTGGTCTTAACATATTGTGTGTTGATGGTTGAATCTTGGTCAAGGTGATGCTAACCCATCAATGAGTTGTACACTTAAAGCTACAAGCATCAAGGATGAGAACCGTGATGAGCATCAAGCGCCAAGAACCCCACCGGAGCACTTGTTTACTGTTTTTCGGGATCTGATCAGATCCCTGGACTTCTGAAAAATTGATTTTCAGTTAGTTCGTTTCGAGTATATGACTTTTCGTTTAGGTCTCGACTTAATCCGACATACGGTTTAGGATTTATAGCCCTCCGAAAGTCACTACGCCGTTGTAACGTTGTGCTGAAATTTCTGACCTACTCGCACTTAAACTGTCGCCACGGTCAAACGAAGACGAGTTAGGTTCTGAAAATTGGTCAGAGGTTAGAGGACTCATATACGGAGCCATAGCCACTGACTACGCGTCTTTTCATTTTGATTAGAGGTCGTAGCAGCTGACCGAAGTCAGCCTATTGTTTCGATCTCTATTCTTGTCAAACTTACTTAGCTTTTATGATGATGAATGATGATGATGATGACACTTAAACTTAATTTATTCACTTTTAAATTTATTGGGACAACATATTGACCTAGTGACCTTTGACTTAGGTTGACGACCTTTCAGACCGACTTACTACCTGCATACGTTTCATATCGACTTTTGCTGCTTATTCACTGTGAGTTATAGCTTCCCTTTTAACTTATACTATTTTTGGGACTGAGAATACATGCGCTTTTTACGTTTTACTTACTTGACACGAGTACTTAAACTTTACATATGTGTGGGTTATATAACAGCATAAACATTCCCTTTAGCACGGTAACGTTTAATCATTGGTTTTTTAACCGGTGAACACGAATATTAGATATGGATCCATAGGGTTTGACATCCCCACTCGGGCTAGTCGCGCTAGCATTTAACGGGTGTTTGATACTTCGAGGACATACGCACTCGCCAAGTGTACTTTTAGGGGGTATTACTATTACGTTAAGTTAGTTACCGGGTGCCCACGAATAAACATATACTTTTCATACTGTTTTGAATATGATAACTCGTGGTCTACATTACTTTACTGATTACAAACTATAGCTCACCAACATTCGTTTTGAATTTTAAACGTGTATTTCTCAGGTGCTTAGACGATGTTGCTTACGCTGTTAGACTTGCTATCTTGGTGTTTTAGACTTGCTGTTATGGACCTGCTGTGTTAGATTTTGTCTGCATTACTTAGAGATGTCTCAATCATGGAACTTTTATCTTGCATTCGTAACTTATGTTATTTTCAAATAATGACTTTGTAACGACCTTTGTGTCACGTTATCTTTTGTAAACGCTATCTTTTTATGAATGCAAACTGGTTTTCAAACAGCATGCAGTACTTGACCGTGTAAAGATCCTGTTGTTGACGAATCGTACACGATGGTTTTGTACGGGGCGTCACAGTTTAAAACAGGATGGAACGCACGTGCAAAGTCCGTGAGTTATGTCAAGGTTCATTTAAAACGTTTGAGGATGATTTTGCCTCATGTGGGCTGCACATGATGAGACTTAACATTAAATAGTTAACAGTGTTATCTAACTGGGTCATTCGTGTTCGATTTAGAAATATTAAGGTCATCGAGGTCAAAAATATAGTTAAAGGTCATCGCTGATGTTTTGGACAAACATAAGGGGCCAACGCCGTAATTTATCTATCTACAGTAACTAATAAATCTCTATAATGATTATGTCATAAATAAGGGTTATCCAAGCTTAAAAAAAATCAAAAATAAAGAGAAAAATTCTAAGCCCCCATGATGATGTTATTTAAATAATTAATTGTATTTAATATAAATATTAACATGTTAATTGTATAATATATGAAACATTATGTATAACCTTATGATAAGACACCCCTATGACCATATGTACAAACTTATGGTAAAACACACACATGACCATATGTACAATATTTGAACCATTATGTACAACCTTATGATAAAACACCTTCATGACTATACGTACAAACTTTAAAACAAATTATTTAATCTTTTACAAAACAGCCCATGAAAACATGTACAAACTTTAAAGTATATTGTACAACCTTTATATAATAATAGTATTTTTATTTTAAAAAAAAAAATTGAAGAGCCATATGTTATTACTAATGAATATTATTATTATTATTATTAAGAATATAAATACTTATTTTTTAAGTAAACTTTATTATTATTATTTATTAGTACAATTATAATAATAATAATAATAATAATAATAATAATAATAATAATAATAATAATAATAATTATTATTATTATTATTATTATTATTATTATTCAGATGTGAGTTCTCTTTACGGGATTAATTACATTACATATGTATGAAAAATATATGTCTGAATAAAAGGTTGTAATGTAACCTTGTATGACAAGGAAAATAGTAATTGTTATGAAAATTGAAAGAAAATTGTGAGAGAATAAATGTAGTTCATTTATTCTGATCAAGTTAAATACATCAATATGTTTATAAGAACAACGATAAGTTTTTTAATTGTCATCCGTGATTTCACGGATTACTAAACTAAATGAGTTTAACATTTACATTCACTTAATACATAAATATATTATTAAATCGTTAAACACATCCGTAGTTTCACGTGTGATTTCACTACTTAATAAATAAACATTAAGCTAATGTAGAAAATACGATGATAAAAATATTATAGAGATACATGTCGACGTTTTCGGTCCCCTATTTTAGAGTCTGTGCTCAATCATGAATGACTGCTCAATTATATGTTTCCTAGTCGGTCTAAAAAACAAAACATTCTTTTGTGCGTATTTAAATCTCACTATCATATCCATCATATCCCACGTTAATTAAGCTTTACACTACTAAACTTGTGTGGTCTACAGATAGTACAATTTGTTCTTCTCCAAATATAAATATATCATCCTCTAATCAAATCACACCACTCAAAACACACACATACAAAAATTACAAACTAAAAAATGGGTTCAATTTCTAAACAAAACAAACAAACAAGCGTATTACTCGTTACAGTAGCAGCTCAAGGTCATGTAAACCCAATGTTAAGATTAGGCAACCTTCTTGTATCCAAAGGTCTTCATGTCACTCTTGCTACACACGATCACGCCCTCAATCACACCTCATCGACCGTCGGTGGGGTCCACCTCGAATTCTTCTCCGACGGCTTACCGGAAGACTACAACCGCCAAACAATGGATTATGATTATTACATGAACTCGCTCCGTACACATGGGCCCGTAAACCTCTCATCAATGATAAGATCACACACTCGTAAATTTTCGTGCATCATTAACACTCCTTTTGTTCCGTGGGGTGCTGATGTGGCAGCTGATTTTAGAATACCGTGTGCTATGGTTTGGATCCAACCGTGCACGCTTTACCAAATATATTACTATTATTATAATAAACTTAATGAGTTCCCTACCGAAACTAACCCTGATTTAACGGTGAAGTTACCGGGGTTACTACCGTTAAGTCCTGAAGAGTTACCTTCGTTTGTTTTACCTTCGAATACGTTTCGTCAATTTGATTGTATGTTGCAAGAAGTTTTTCAAAACACGCATAAGGTCAGATGGGTGTTGGGAAACTCGTTCATGGAGCTCGAGAAAGATGTCATAACGGCGATGAAAGATGCCGGACGGAATTTTTTACCGGTGGGACCGATTGCTCCGGCGGGACTTTTTGGGAAAGTTGATGAGCTTGGTGGTGATCTTCGTGGGTTTGATAAGCTCAAATCAGATAAAGAATGTGATTGTTTGAAATGGTTAGATAAACAGGAACCGAAATCTGTTGTTTACATATCGTTTGGAAGTTTAATATTTTCATCTGATGAACAAACAGAACGAATTGCTAGAGGATTAAAAAATACGAAAAGACCATTTCTTTGGGTGGTCAAGCAGGCAAAAAATGAAAAAGTTAAAGATTTTGGAGTACTGGAAGAGATTAAGGAACAAGGGTTGATAGTGAAATGGAGTCCACAAACGGCTGTGTTATCACATCCATCAGTTGGGTGTTTTTTGAGTCATTGTGGGTGGAATTCATTGATCGAAAGCGTTTCGGCCGGTGTACCGGTAATAGCTTGTCCGCAGTGGACGGATCAACCGACGAATGCTAAACTTGTTACGGATGCTTGGAAAGTTGGGGTGAAAGCAAATCAGAATTCAGATGGTTTGTTTGATGGGGAGGAAGTGGAGAGGTGTGTTGAAGAGATTATGAGTGGGCAGAGATCGGAGGAGTTTAGGAAGAACGCGGCGGAGTTGAAAACAGCGGCGTGTGAGGCGGTGGCTGATGGTGGTTCGTCGGATAAGAATATTGAGTTGTTTGTAAATGAAGTAGTACTTTCTTCTTGCTCTGAAATTTGATTATGCATGCAATTTGATGATGTACGTTGTGAAAGATGTCTTGTACTATGTGTCCTTCAATAATTGATGGATTAGTGATTCATTGGTTTTTAATGTGTGTTTACAATTTTATAGATCAACTTAAAGTATTTTTTTTACTTGAATGGCCTTAATATTTTAAATTGTTGCGTTGTTGGTCCTTGAATAAACACACGTTAGTTTCTCATTGTTAGTGCGCATCAAGCGAGATGCACAAAAGAGGGGTTTAGTCTTTTTTGAATGCACCAAAAGATGTTATATGGGCTAGGCTGATGTACAAATATATTACTCCGTAAGTAATAATGATAAAATGTCCTAGTCAGAGTAAATAAACTACTTGGTATACGATTGGGATGTCGAAAACGGAATAACTCAATTAGATTATGTATATTTGACCAATACTAATTATCGTTCTCGGATAGTTTGAGAAAATTCACTAGACATAAGACATTAGTCAGTGAGAGGACTTGCATTTGCTAATTTACAAATAGTTTTTCCTAAATAGCCGTGATCCCTGTTCGTGTTAACAAGAGTTTGGTCCATCGTGCTACGATGCATCACTTTCAATTTCGTTAACTCATGATTTGCAGTCATTAGGGAGCCATACAACCAACTTAATAGGTTCTGAGATGGTATACAAAAAACTTATACATAGTAAAGTTGAAAATCATAGTAAAATAAAGACCAAAGAAACTTATACATGGTAAAGAGGGTTGGTACATAATCAAAGGTTCAACCTGCTGAATCAGATAAGTGACGTCACAACGATGAGCCTCGTGGCTTCAACTTTTTTGCCTTCAATCTCAGCAGCAGCTCTTTTTGTAAGGTGTTCCTTTTAAAACCAATAACAACGTCAACAGCAGCTGCAAGAAAATTAAAAAATGTAAGGAAATTAACTAGCAAACAGCATGATATCTGATGAACCAAAACATATAACAGTGACCAAATTTGGTTACCTAGTTGGGATCACAGATCTATGCCAAAACATTCTATATTGAAGAAAAGAGTACCTAGCTAACACTATATTGAATCATTATATTGAAAAAGATTACCCAACAGAGGCTGACATGAATGGTTTCGATAGATCTAGTACTTTGGGGGCTGCAAGGGCAGAAACAACATGTAAACAAATCTGTAACAATCAGTAAGCAAAGATATAAATTGTGCTGATACAACACATAAAAATTACAAAAATGTACGTTGTTAACAACATTTAAATATATCCCTCAAAAACATAATAATAAACAAAACATACCAAGAGTGGCATATGCAAGATATTTCATTGCCACTAGGACTGAGTGTTACAAAACAGAATTGCGCACGAAACCCTATATCCGCAGTTTCTTCATTGAAGCAAAAAATTATTCAAAAAGATAGCAAATTCTTTAAAAAGTTAAAAATAACTAAAAAGAGAAATAAGGCTCAGATATGTGCATAAAATCGAGCGAGAAAACATGAATCGCCATGGCTGCAATCCTTATATAGTTCAACTAAGCCACCAATTATTCAACACCGTTGTTGCTGTAAACAAATCGTATATTATCATGCTAAGATATAATTAATAAGCACGATGTGTAACCTCCAGAACCAATACATCACCCATTAACTACAAATATCCAACTAACATCGTATTAGTAAAACGCCAATTTCTAATGCCATATTTAGAATCAAAAACGACAATTCAAGCCTTTGCTAATGACTTCTATCCAAAAAAGATAAACACTTAATCATCTTTACGTATCAACCACAACAATCATAAAAAAAAACTATACAAAAAACAGAGGCACATAGATCTTGGTAGAAATAAAGTCTAAGATTGTAACCCGTATTCAAGGTTTCAAAGAACGTTATTTGAGATTAAATTGTATTTGTGTATAAAAAGTAACATGATGGGTCATGTTACAGGAGAGAATCCCATTCCGTTATTTGTTGTTATGGCTCTTTGTGAAAGATACTTGAAACCAACACCAAATGTTTCAGTGGATTCTTTCGATAACTGCAAACATTATACGATACAATGCATACTCATACTCGTATCATAAAACCTAAATTTATATTATATATAAACCCCAAATTAGAAACAATAAAAGAAATCCTAAACCCATCAATCCCAAATTAAATACCAAAGATGAAAACCTGGATCGATTCCAAACACGATATTGTACTCGATAACTGATTTAGTCTAAGGGAGCGCCGGCGGGTTTCAGACCTGCAAGTTAATTCGAACAACAATATCGTGTTCTTTCTGTTTGTCCAACTTCGACAGCTCCGGCCGGAAACAAGATCCCAAGAAAATCAAGGTTTGTGTGTTCTTTTAGGAAATCGAGATTTGTGAATCGGTTGGAATGATGAATGGCGTAATTATTTGTTTATTTTAGTTTAGTAAGTAGTGTTATAAATCAGTTTGAATGAAGAATCGGTTTGATGAATCGATGTTGATTAATTTTATGAGTTTGTATGAATATTCAATTTTAATTTTATAGGTTTATATGAGTTTTCCTGGTTTGATGACCCATTCATGTTCAACCGCATGATTAAATAAAAATATATTTAATCAAAGGTAATAAAAAAATCCAACTAATCATGTTTATGAGGTTTTAATAAATTTTATTTAAAGAAATTCTACATAATTAGTAAGCATTTTGACCTGTTACCATTTTAAAAGGTAATACACTTTTTTTTTTCTCTGCCGGTTTCATTCATGTATTTAATTTCTGCATTTTTCACCCTTATAACATTTTAAAGTCTCAATTTCATCCCTTACTCTAACAAAGGTTATCCGAGTCCGTTAAAACTATTTACAGGAACTATCCACGTAATTCTTAATTCATTAAGTTACAAAAATCAATTCTTTCTTCCGATGAAACTCAGTCAACTCAGAGCCTCCTTCAAGCATTCATACTTGTTGATAATTCGTGACAAAGAATTGAACAAAACCCTACAATCTTAGCTCAAAATTCTTAACGGACTTGTTCAAGAATAACATGATTAAGCCCTGGCGAATTCAACATAAGCGTGCAAACCAAAGAGCCAATGGCTTGGCGGTATCGAGGTCACCCTTACAACCTTGAGGTTGAGGGTTCGAGTCCTGCTTAGGACATTTCGTGGTGTATATATTCGTGTTAGTATTAGGTGGATGGGTGAGTTTGCCTTTCAAAAAAAAAAAAAATAAGCGTGCAAACATCAAACATGCAATGTACAAACACCTAGCGGTTAATAACATATTGTTACGTAAACATGCTATACAAGAAAGTAACATGGTTTAACAATAAATAATTAGATTTGTGTAGCTGGTTATGATTCATTATTCTGCTCAGAGGGTTGATTTAATTATTATTATAACATTATTATATACATTTTGTAGAAGTCGTTCACTCGTTCACCATTATAATATTAGTGCTTCGAAAATGTTTGCTCACCTTTTAATGTTGAACAAGACATAGAATGTCACCTTCATAATAACATATCCAAAAGTGAGATTAGTGGCAAGAAATAAAGACTTTATCTTGATATTAAGAAGTCTGTTGGATTTAACAATGCATGTTAAAGATATACTAATAAATTGATAACTAGTCAATGAATTAGTAGTCTTATGACCAACATCAAATTTAGAATTGACAGCCTGTACATTTTAGTATTTTGGTCGGTTGACTCGTCTAATAAATGTGATCATGAGCCTATTAAGTCATAGATTATGAAGTTAGATAATTTTCACAAGTCAGATGCTAACGCTAGTGGACAAATTGAAAAGGAGATTAGTGGATCATATGAAGCTTTCTTGAAGTTTGTTTCAAATGACGTTGTTACGATCTCATATCGCCCATTCGATTTTCATTCTCAATTTCTCAATCAGTCCATTCGATACATTATAATGAGAGAAAAAAGGAATTGATTTTTGTAATTTAATTATTTAAAGATTACGTGGATGGTCCCCGTGAATAGTTTTAACGGACTCAGTTAACCTTCGTTAGGATGAGAAATGAAATTGGAACTTTAAAATGCATTTAAGGATGAAAAATGTAGAAAATAAAATACAGGGTTCAAACGGACAAAAGTGAAAAATATAAGGACGAAATGGCAATTTTGTCTTATTAATTTTACTTTTATTGAAAAATTTAGTAATTTACATTAACTTTTTGAGCCATTTGACCATTAATTTATTCATTATGTTCTTTGTTTTTCATATGAGATCTGATCTCTCTCATAGCCTAAATTAATTTTCGAGAAAATTGTGCGGATAGTCTCTGTGGTTTGTACCAGCCATCATAGATAGACAAAGTTGATGTTTTGAGTGTGGATAGTCCTTGTGACTTAAAAGTGGAGCAAGGATAGTCGAGTTCACTAACACTGTTAACTTTTTCCGTTGAAGTTAGTCATGTGCCAAGCATGTGAGGGTATAATTGTCATTTAACTTTTAGATCTAAACCGAAACTTATTCTAATTCAATATTCCAAATCACAAACACAATTCAACATCATTCAGATTCACTTCACATTTAAATAGAAAATTAAATTTTCAGAATTATATTCTGTCTACTGTTCGTGATTCACTTCACATTTGCATGTATGTAAGTGTAATTAATCCAAGCTAGTCAAGGTTGTAACAAGAATCAATTAAGTTTCAACTAGATTCAAACTAGTTCAATTAAGGTGCAACAAGGTTCTAAAGAGCTAGATACTTCCATCAAAGAAAAGACAAATGGTTAAAGTCATGGGTTATGAAGTTTGGATGGTTTCTAATTGTCATGGAGCAAAATTCTTCATTTACCTCTTTTAGAATCAATGACAAAAGTCTCAAGAGAAGATGCTTTCCTTATTTACAAGCAACTAATGAAGCTTGATACTTCCATCAATGTATTGACAACTTATTGAAGACTTGGGATATGTAGTTTGAAGTATTGTGGTTTGTCATAAGACAAGATGTTGACACATGCAAAGAGAATTTGGAAGGTTGCTACTTGTCAAATACTTACTTGAATATCACATACATGCTTACAAGAAGTATTTTGGAAGATTACTATTTTTCAAGTATCATATGCATGCTTCCAAGATCAAATGTTGACACAAGCATTGAAGGGTTATAATCAATGAATACTTCCAAGACCATTGCAAGTCAAAGAGAATCTTTGTATAAGTAACATTATGAAGAAACAAGACAAAAGAGATGAAGAAGAAAACTCATCAACGGATATGTGTGCCCACTACTTTGCATTTCTATTTGCCTATTTAAACAAGGCTTGAAGACACTTCAAGACCACCTCTTTCCAACATTCTTTCAAAGTCATATATACTGATCTCCCAAGCCTCGAGCACATATCTATGGAGAGATTATAAGAGAGAAACAGAGATTCTACTTACACTAAGTAGAATTGAAATGTAAACTTTGTACTTATCATTTGTATCTTTAAGTTTACTTTGTAAGAAACTTCCTCAGGGGGTCAAGGAAGTTAAATAGTTCTTATGATATGAAACACCATTTTGCTTAATGATTCAACTTCCTTAAAGGGATCTAGGAAGTTGATCAATTCCATTGGAAATTAAGCTTAGCTATAAGTTTACTTGTAAGGTATTTTCTTAAAGGGATCTAGAAGGTAGTTGTGATTTCACTAAGCTAGAGCATTAGGATCTTGTGGTAAGAGCATTTGGTGTTTGTGAATTCTTCAAAGGGACGCAAGGGTTCATAAGTAGCGGCTTATCGAGGAGCTAGTGTTGTATCCGGACACTCCACTGAGTTTGGGGTATCATAGTGAAGAAAAGTCTCAATTCGTAGATTTGGGTAGTGGATTAAGGTGGATTAGTTAACATCCACCCGAACCACTATAAATCCTTATGTTTGTGCACTTACATTCTTTACATACTTGCATTAACAAACACAAACGCTTCCACACTTAAAACTTATGTTTTGATCGTTAAAGATTTCGAAAAAGTTTTAAGAAACCACTAAGTAACTATTCACTTCCCCCTTAGTTACTTACAGATATTTTTTTTTTCAAGGTGTTCATGATGTTTTTGCTCGTGTTCATCACTGATTTACAGGTTTGAAGAATTTTTCGATCTCGATTCTTCACAAACAATTCAAATCGCTGCTCTAGGATCAATTTTCAACGAATTTTAAGGATCAATTTCATCAATTTCAGAATTCACAAATTTGTGTGTTCATGTGGATCCACAACAGCGCCGGGAAACCAGCCATATTTAGACGGAGCCGTCTTCTCTGGTGGCGGTGGCCTGAGATTGGTCGACGCTGGTGGCTAAACCAACTACCGGTGACCGATCCAGTGAAGTGAAGTGGTGTTGCTACATTTGTAGAACTCCAACATCTCCGCTGTCTTTAGTTCGCTTCTTCAAACACTAAAAAACTAATGGGCGGCTGGTGATGGCGGTGGCTGTGGCGGTAGTGGTGGCGGTGGCGGTGGTTGTGGTGGCGGTGGCGGTGGCTGGTGATGAATGAAGAAAGAAGAGAGTGGTAGCTGCAGGTGGGTGGTGATGAATGAAGAATGAACAATATAAATATAGATAAATATATAAAATAAAGTATATAAATATGAGTATACGAAAATACCCTCACATGTTTGGCACATGATTCATTTTTAACAGAAAATTTAACGATGTTAGTGAACTGGACTATCATTGCTCCACTTTTAAGTCACAAGGACTATCCACACTCAAATCACCAACTTTGTCTATCCACGCTGGGTGCTACAAACCACAGGGACTTTCCGCGCAATTTTCTCTTAATTTTCAGGCAGACTTTAAAACTCATGAAAATTTGATTCTACCATTTTCATGACGTCTCTTTTCTTTTTCTATTTATTTATTAAAACCTTTTTTTCTTTTTTTGGCCGGAGGTCCTCACGGAAGCAATCTCTCTACCCTTGAATAGAGAGAGGGATGACTTTCTCTTTCTGTGGGTGGAGAATTTTTTTTCTAGACTCGTGGTTTGAGAAATGACTTCTCTTGTATTCTAGGGTAGAGAAAGGATTGTCTACATCTCATATCCCCCATACATCGCATGTGCGGGATTGAGTATTGTTGTTGTATCTGCTCTTTCTCGTTCTTCATATCATATCTAAGGTTTCATTTGCTGTAATAATTTGATCGTTTGGGAGTGATTCTAGTTCATGATTTTATGAACTATAAGAGAGTAATTATTGTAGTTCTGAGAGATTATTGTTCTTCGTTTGATTGATAAATAAAAGCTTTAACTCATGTGATTGGAGGTTTGATTACGATTTTGTACACATAAAACTAGGAAAGCTTTGTACGGGTATTGATCCATCCGTACACCGCTAACTTTTTACCGTACACCACTAATTTTCATTATTTGACTATTTTACGCTTTCTAATTCACGGCCTTTTCCACATTGCAATACCTAATTACCCATGTACGGCATGTGCAATCAAAAATAATCTTCCATCTTCTTTTTTGAAAAATCTGTTTACTGCTTCTTCAATCAATTAAAATAATGGAGGCACGCGTATTATTTGAACCCAAGATTGATGCGACTAATTTTTATTTATGATTATATTTTGTTGCAGTAATTTTGCTCTAACTACTTGTGACGTTAGGGTCTCCGACTGTGTATTGTGATCTCAAATTTTATGTTGAATAATAATTACTCATAGCAATTAATAATGATAAGTTTTGCCTCATCCCTAGTAATTTAATTATTATTTTTAATATTGTTCTTAATTCTTAATTAAACATATATTGATACAACAATGTACATAATGAACCATTAGATAGAAGTCACTAGGCGAGATTTTTATGATACAACAACAACAATATACCCAATCCCACATGCGTGAGGTATGGGGGAGGTGAGGCGTAGACAACTCTTCCTCCAGTGGCGGAACTTGAAGTTTTTTATTGGAAGGGCGAAAATGAACATTCAAACTTTTTTTTACGTTGACAAAAATGAGCGTTAAAACCTTCTTAACTCCAAAATGAACAATATTTTATTTTACATATCGATTAATTATTACATAATATTAGTATATCTAATTTTATCAAATGGTGCTTGTATTATAAGAATTCTAACATTTAAGATAATTAAGTAATGAAAATAAACATTTAAGGTCAAGGAGTTTACCTTAGAAAAACATGCAAGATAATAAAGTAATATTACGGAGTACAGTATTACAAATAAGAGCATAGCTATAGAAACTAGGGACTAATATGTTAAAGTATCAAACTTGAGGATTTTAACTTAACTACACTATAATGACTAGGGGTGCTTATTGAAACATGTTATCTTCTACGATGAACCTAACTTGCGATTAAAATTTCTCCCCAACACACAAACCCTAATTCTTAAATTATACCCAGTAACTTCATCAAACTGAAATTAGCTATACAACCTTGTTTTTTATATCAAAAAATCACATTTGCCCATAAAAATTACATTACTAACCCAAAAATTTAGGATGGCCATGGCCCTCCTTGGTCCTCACAAAGATCCGCCCTTGTCTTCCTCTATCCTAGAATAAAGAAAAATCGTTTCTCCGCCCCGAGTGAAACACAAAAAGAAGTTGACGTAATGGTGGTGATGTGAATTCCTATATGAGAAGCTAAGGGTTCGACTTTTACTCACTGCAAAATTTCTCTTTTTCTTACCCGCCTATTTCACGAGTCTTAGAGGTTGCGAACCTCTTGCGTTCGAACCTCATTCGATGATGTTATATCACACGCTATGCCGTATAGATTCGTCGTGGGGTTTCTTCATGAGGGGCGGTATAACTGTAATAGTTCAACCCTTGGGAGAGTAGGTTATAACATCCTGTTTGGCCTCCGTCAGTGACTCTTAATCTCCGTTAAAAAAATAAATTGTTAAAATAAAAATAAAAGATGAAATACGGAGCAGTTGTTAAAAGAAATTGTCGGTGTGAAACTGTGAATTATTATCCCTATATACTAAAAGTCCCAAATTTTTGTAGTTTCAGTTTTATCGAATTGTCGTTTTGAGTTTGCGTTCACACTACAAACAGTTCCTCAAATTCGGCTTAATTTACACAACAGCCCCCCAAGTTTACACTTTTGCAGGGGTAGAATGCGTAAATATATAATTTTATTAAAATAAAAGAAACTAATTACACCCAAATTTTTAACGGGCCCTATCTTCTCGCTCGGTGCGAGTTAAATTATTCCGAAACTACCGTTCAACTCGAAAAGAATCTGACGAGCACAACGCGACTAACTATACGCGGAACGGACATCGTTAAAAAACACTAAATAACGGGCCCTATATTCTCGCTCGGTGCGAGTTAAATTTTTCTGAGACCACCGTTCAACTCGAAATAATTTCACGACCACAACGCGACTAAATATACGTGAAACGGAAATCGTTTAAAAAACACTAAATATTTCGGGCTATATTTCATACATAGACATACATGTCCAACAAACAACCCAACCTACTAGATATATTAGGTACCAAAAAACGTATATCAAAATTCGATCGCGCGTTGAATACAACCGCAGCAACGCGCGGTCGGATTTTTTTCTAGTTAACATGATTAGAAGAAATGGCAAAATAGTCCAACAATGTACGGAGTAATTTAAATAGTGTATGACAAAAAGTTAGCTGTCCATTCAAAATTGTTGTCGAGAATTAAAAAGAATTTTCTTTTCCTTTTTAAAACACCACTTAAAAAGGTCTTAAAAATGTTAAGCTAATTATTAAATGCTACTTAGCCGTTGTCTTTTTTATTTTTTTATTTTTTTTGGGATTATGCATATGATAAGTTAATTATTAAATGCCATTGAATTAGGGGGGGGAAAAAAAATGGAGAGTTGATATGTCTCTTTCTTAAATTAAGACGAATTAAATATCAATAGGTTATGTCTCTTTCTTAAATTAAGATGAATAAATATATTACTGTAGTAATGTTTTTTTCTTTTATAAACATAACGAAAACTTATATAAAATCAAAAACGTTTTCGAAAAGAAAATAAATTTTTTTTTTTTAGAAGAAGTCATGATAAGACCTGTCTATACTATACTAAGTCTCATTTACAACTAATCAACCAAAACCGACCTAAAAGGAGGGATCGAAACAAACTAACTAAACATAACATGAGACTAACACCAAATCGCAAGCCTTGTCTACGGCTTCCAACGTGTTTTCTTTCTATTTGATGTTCTTATCCTCACATTATTTTTTATTGACAAAAAATAAATGTTGATTTTTATTTAATTAACAATTGAAATACATTCATATGGAAAAAATGATATTTGATGGTGAATGAAAAATGAGTTGACGTTACTTAAACTCTTATTATGGTTAAAGTTGACACTTAAAAAGGAGGATGTATGAGTGATACGTTTTTCAATTTTTTTAAGGAAAATGTTAACGACATATTTAGGACCGTCGTTAAGGTACATAAAAAATTTCTACAGTTCAATAACAGTTACAATAAAATTAAACGTAACTGCTGAATACAAGTTATTTATGCATGTTAATATAACAACTATAAAGACTGTCATTAACAATTTTTTTTAATACAACAATTGACGTATACTAAAAAAACTGTTAGAAATTCGGTATGCCTTAACAAGACAAGCGATTGATCTCAATCACTAACCCACAAACGACAAACGATTAATAAAGCTAGAACGATAAATAAAAACGATAAACGACACAGGGTATTTAACGTGGTTATATCTCAACTCCAAAACACGAATAAGGGTTTACTCCACGGGCACAAACCAGAGATTTTTCTTTTACTAATTTCGTGCACACATTACAATGAGGCTAGAGGTTACAATTTATAGGAAGAGTTAAACTTGTCCACCAAGTTAAATTTGTCCTTCAAGCAAAAGACATTCTATAAATATCTATTACTTGCTCCATACAAGAAGATTTAATTAAGGCAACAAAATCTCTATGACTTGTTCACCAAGTAAAGCTCCCTACGACTTGTTCACCAAGTCAAGCTCCCTACGACTTGTTCCTTTGATCAAATTTTTCATACCTTCAACAAAAACTAAGTGTTCCGTACTCACAAATTTAATATTTTTTAAATGTAAATATGGTATCATATATGGAGTATATCTTATGTGTTTAGCATTAGATTTGAATACGTACATTGCACGTCTGCTCAAATATTCATTTTAACCAGTTATATACATATAATATTTTATACTGGTTTATAAGGAGCCGAAGCATGAAAAAACTGTAAATTATATTTTTAACATTATATTTAATAAAAAATCTATTCTTATATGATAATTATGTATGTGTATGCAAATACATATGTAAACGAACAAATAATTGGTTATGCATATTAAAGACTCACTAAGATCCCAACTTTTAAAACTTGAAAATAAAAAATAGCCACGGTTAAGCAATTGTATACAACAATAGGTTTATCAAATTAGAATCTACTTAGGGAGTAGTAGTTCAAGAAGCAACGGATTTAGGTAAATCAAAATCCACTAAGAGATTAATTTAAGAAGCTCGACACATTAATTCAAGAAGCTAGACCCGTTAATTAGGATGCTAAAATACTTCCTCTAGTTCCCATGATTCAAGCCAATAGTTTACCTTCAACATCAAACACAAGCATAAGCAGTTCACCTGGAAAGTCGGAATCGTCACAAGTCAATATGCTTTCCTTGACTTATCAATGCTAAAATAATTTTGTAGCAAGACAAAGAAACTTAAATTGTGTAATTTTTGTCCGGGAAAAATAGATTTAGGAACTAGCTATAGAGTATAAAAAAGTCAGGTAAGGGTCATTAAATTCATCAAAATCAACTATTTGAGTTGCACATGTTCTTCGAGTTGGATCACTGTGGTCTTGCCTATATATGCTCGATTATAGACCACATCCTATATATTTAGTATATGTCGTCACCGTCCTCTTGTTCACCAAAATATTTCTCCCCCTCAAAAAAACTAAATGGATTCTTTTTGTGAACAAAACCAACAGACAAAGGTTCTTCTAGTTACACTTGGAGCTGAAGGTCACTTAAACCCTATCCTAAGGCTAGGCAACATTCTTGTTTCTAAAGGCCTCCATGTCACACTCGCCACTGCCGACTACACTCGAGAAAAACTTTCATCAGAGACTAGCTCCGTCGGTGGGGTCCACCACGAGTTCTTCTCCGACGGGCTACCTATCGACTACAACCGAAAGGCCGATATAGAGTACTATATGGAGACGCTTGCTAAGTTTGGACCCGTTAACCTAACGGCGTTAATCAGATCATGTGAACATAAATTTTCTTGCATAATCAGTTCACCTTTCGTGCCATGGACTGCTGACGTGGGTCTAAAGCTTGGTGTCCCCAACGCTATGTTATGGATTCAACCATGCACATTATATCAAATATATCATCATTTTTACAATAAACTCGATGAGTTTCCTAAAGAAAGTAATCCAAATATATCCGTGAAGTTGCCCGGGCTGCCCGTTTTTGGTCCCCAAGAGTTGCCTTCCTTCATTCTTCCATCAAATACGTTCGTTGCTTTGATACTATACTGAACCAAATTTTTCATAGCATGCATAAAATGAAGTGGGTGCTCGTGAATTCATTCATGGAGCTCGAAAATGATGTCATCATGTCGTTGAATAAAGATGGCCATGTAATTTTTCCTGTGGGACCGTTAGTTCCCACAAGTCTTTTACGTAAAAAAGAAGACGTTGGATTCGATAAAATAGAATCGAATGAGAAAAACAAGTGTATAAAATGGCTTGACAAACATAAGCCCTCTTCAGTTGTTTATATCTCATTCGGGACTTTACTATTTTTGTCCCAAAAAGAGAGAGAGCATATACGCGGGTTTAAAAAGCACAAATCGACCGTTTCTTTGGGTGATAAGGAGCCAGGTGAATCAAGAACAAGTGCCAGAATTAACGTTTTTGGAAGATATTAAGGAACAACAAGGGTTGATTGTGAGTTGGAGCCCACAAACGGAGGTTTTATCGCACCCGTCTATTGGGTGTTTCTTGAGTCATTGTGGGTGGAATTCACTCTCGGAAAGCATAGCTTCCGGTGTACCGATAATTGCTTGTCCAATGTGGACTGATCAACCCACAAACGCGAAGTTAGTGACTGATGTTTGGGGTGTTGGTGTGAAATTAAAGAAGACTTCTGAAGGTGTTATTTGTGGGGTAGAAGTGAGAAGATGTGTTGAAGTGGCTATGAGTGGGCCCAGATCGGAGGAGTTTAGGAAGAACGCGGCAACGTTGAAAACTGCGGCGTGTGAGGCATTGGCCGATGATGGCTCGTCAGACAAAAGTATTCAGATGTTTGTGGATGCAATCGTTTCTTCTTGCTGATCTTGATTAATCTAAAAGAAAGTGCAAAGGGAGATAAGACTATTATGTTTGTAACTTTGTATTATTGAGCTTGAATAAAATTTTATGCAACTATGCAAGGGATTTATTTCCAGGGTATTAGATTGGAATGAAGCAAAATTTATGTGGTAGAAATACTTTTATTTCCTTGATATAATCCTTATATTGTCAAAAACGCGATATTTTGGTCAGCAAATAACCCTTAACAAGCTCCTAATTGCATACAAATCAAATAATCAATGAGATATTAACGAGAATGCTCTTTTTTTCGAACACATTACAACAATTTTCCGTTACAAATCCGTTACAAATCGCAAAAGCAACTCGCAAATTGCAAGTCGTCTCATGTGATTTGTGAGTTACTAGATCAAGACAGAATAACCCACAAGTCAAACATTTGGTTGGGACATTTTGTCGAACACCCAGTGTGCATATTGTTTTTGAGCTTTAGTTGTTTTAGATTGATACCAAGGGAGGAATCAAGTATAAGAGATGATGGATTGAATATGGATGCTCTTCACATAAATCAGCACGAGACCTATGAATTGATCACTACCTTCGATTCTGTCGTGATAGAGGATAATAGTACTCAAAATTGTGAGGGGTTGCGTGAGAGGGCAAAGTGGCAAACAACCATCGCTTGTGAGGGGCTCACACATTAATTGTGGGACTCGCACACGATAGTGTCTCAACATATCAAGCAAGTCGCAAGAGATCACTGGCAATTTGTCAGTCGTGTCTTACAATTTGTTACGAATTGACATCATTGTGAAGTTTTTTCTCCAAATTGATATTTTTTTTTTGTTGCTAAAAATACATATTTATCTATAGTTTCTATTAAAATTCTATAATGATGATGTCATTATTAGGTTAATTCTTTTATTAAAGGAAAATCAAAAAACAAAAGAAAAAAATCTAAACATAATGGGTGATGTCATTAATCTAAATAATTCTGAATTAAAATTAAATCTTATTAATTAATTATTAGTATTGTTAAATCTTATTAATAACTATTTTAATTATTAAAATTAAATAATTTTGAATTATTTTAATTAATTATTTTGAATTCAGTACGAGAAAGTATAAAAGCTAGGCAGAAGGAAAACAATTCTAAATTTATATTTTAATTTACTCTTTTAAAATAAAATGACAACCAATATTATCTCTTATGATTGGATGTGTATTGTTTAATATGCATTTTATGTGTTTGATGAAATATTCATCTGACGAGTTTCTTAGTCGGACTCAGTGGTTCCACAGGCCATTAAACTAAATGACTTTAGCATTTTCGTTCACTTAATACCTAAAACATATTATTAAACTGTTTCGTTTAAACAAACTCTTGGTTGCACGGGTCATTTCACCAGTATATAAATAAAAGTCTTAATTACACGGATCATCCCTAAAGTTAACAATTAATTTCATCGTGGACACTAAAGTTATTTTTTTTCATGGTAACCCTTAATGTTTTAATTTGGTTTCATATTCATCCCTATAACTAACTGGCCAGGGTGACTTAACGGAGATGGCTAACGCTAGTTAATTCTAAGGATGAATATGAAACCAAATCAAAACATTAAGGGTTAATATAAGAAAAAATAACATTATGGCTCATGGTGAAATTAATGGTAAACTTTAGGAATGATTGGCGTATTAAGTCTTTTCTTATAGAGAATAATGAAAGTAATTAAAACTAGCATTCTTCCTTTTTTTAATTAGAAAAGATTTAAAAAGAATTAAAGAGAAGAAAATTTGGTTATAAATTTAAAAGCTTTTAGCTTTAACAAGCGGGATCCAGTTCCCGCGCCTTCAATGATTGGTAAAAACTCTTTATATGAAAATAAAAGATATACGGGGTAATATATACTTTAAGAAGTTTAATAAAAGTCATAAAAAAGTTAAAACAATTATTTATATTAAAATGATTGTTAAAATGGTTTTTGACTATGTTTTTCTAAAAATAAAAACCTTAAGTTTTTTTTTTTTTTTTTTTTTTAATTTCTTGTATTTTTTTTTATACCTTTAATACATGTTAAAAATATGGGTTCTAAAAAAATTCAAATAACACACATGAAATCCATTCAAGTTGAATATATATGAAAAATGAAAGAAAAAAAAAAGAAATTTAGAAAAATGATACGAGTTGGTTTCGGGCATAAAAATTTCAATTAATTTGGTACAACCCCAAAAAAGAATATTGAACAATGGAATACATCGTTTAAGTAAAAAAAAAAAAAGTTACACCATATTTAACAATTATCATTTTATGTACAAAAATAATCGATCATATATGTAAAATATTATTTTTAGCATGTTTTTCCGCTACGAGTCGTATTTTAACTTTTTATTATTTTATTACCATACAAAAAATCAATAAATTTTTTTAAAGTTTACCGAGAATACACCCCGTTTTAATACGCCAATCTTTTCTAAAGTTTACCATTAATTTCACCATAGGCCCTAAAGTTATTTTTTCTTATGATAACCCTTAATGTTTTGATTTGGTTTCATATTCGCCCCCATAACTAACTGGTGTTAGTCATCTCCGTTAAGTCACCCTGGCCACTTAGTTCTAGGAATGAATATGAAACCAAATTAAAACATTAAGGGTTACCATGAAAAAAATAACTTTATGGTTCAGGATGAAATTAATGGTAAACTTTAGGGATGATCGGTGCAATTAAGACTTAATAAAAAGATCCGATGATCCGTTGAGTTACACCTGTGTCAAATCATGCAATCTGATTTAATCTATTCTACATTCTGATGAACGTTACATTGTAAATTACAAAATCGGGCAATAAGCACACAATCCAACAAGTTGAAACTATACCACAAATCCACAAGCACGACCAATCATACAAACAGTGTAAGAAACTATCAAACAACATCATCATCAAACCAAAGACATCCAAGACTAAACTAAATCCCACAATGCAGAACTCCCCGAAAACACTCTATCCACCGAACCCAGGGGCAGAGTATTACTAGGATATGGCACTTCAAAAAAATATATATTTTACACTATAAAAATTACTAGAAAATAAGGTTTTTATTAGTATTTGCATAAGCTGTCAATGAAAAATTTAATAAGTTTTATTCTCGGACAAGACCTGAGTAGTTCGTCAGACCACCACCGGTCACCGGATGGAGTACCAAAACACAGGCGACGGAAAAGCTCCCCTTTATGAAAGAACAAGAAAAACTCCGGTTTAACGGAGGAAAAACTCCGACACCAAACTCAAATCAGGAAATATGCAGAGATCGAAGCGAAATAAACAAAAGATAACCCACATGAATTATTGTAGTACGTTTGCAAATTGTCTTAAAATCTCATCATGTGCTCTACACATGAAAGTAAATTATTACATACTCTTTAAATGTCTTTCAGCTACTTTTTCAACTACTTTGGTGGGTCTAGGGCAAAATGACCCGTATCCGATGGGGAAACCCGAAACCCGTTATAATTGGGCCGGGTCTGACCCGAGTCCATTGGGTCATGGGCCGGGTATGGGGATGGTTACAAAAAAAATTTCGGGTTCGGGTTCGGGTTCGGGTATGATTTTGGATACAAACTCGTTAACCCGACCCGTATACCCGATCTGCATACCCGTATACTCGGCCCGAGGAGATTTAACAATAATTTTTATGTAAAATTTTAGTATTAGTATTATATTGTTAATGTATGAAAGATTTCTCTTATTTGTTTTGAAAACGAGTATAATTTTATTTAATATAATCTTATATAACAAGTTTTCGAGATGTGATATTTTATATACTTTGTGTATTTTAGTATTTTATAAACTTTTCAATTAACCTTTTGTATGTGATATTTTATAATACTTTAAACATGAAGTATCAAGTAGTTAAGTTAATTTTCGATATTTTAATTTGGTAACTTATTGAAAAAAAGATACATAATGACTAATCGGGTATACCCGTTTACCCGTGAGGAAACCCGAAACCCGATAGTATGTAAGTAAATGGGGACCCGATGGGTTTCGGGCCGGGTTTGGGACGGGGTTTCTTATTCGGGTTCGGGTATGGGATTACCTAAACCCGACCCAAACCCGACCCGATGCCATCCCTAGGTGGGTCTCCCACCAATCTCACAAAGTAGGGATGACAACAAATCATATATAGATAGGGTGAGGTCATATTTATATCCATATCTATATTAATATACATTTGATTTTTATTCATCCATATTCATTGTAAAAGATAAACAATGATTTATCAAAGAAAAAAGAACATTTTAAACAGATGAACAACGATTTATCAAGAAAAAAAGAACATTTTATACATATAACAAAGAACGAGTCAACGAGTCAACGAGATATGACAAATTATCACATAACAAAGAATATAGGTACTTTCATGTTGTAACCAGTATTACTACCCAAATTCATGCCACTTAACTCTGTCCACATTAACCATAATAAAGTCAAGAACATTGTATACATCAAAATTAAGCTCAGATTTACAAGTATGGCACATTGCCTTAAAGCGAGGTATCTATTACATGCTATGAAAATGCTATTTTGATTACATCACTTCATTATTTTAACCATACCTAAAAAAATAATACAGGACACGTGTCACATTCTAAGATCACTTGCATGACATCATCTTCATCTAATTTTTTAATACACAATAAATAAATAAAAACAATCAGTAAAAAATACGTTTTTTAAAAAACTATCAATTGAGTATTACTGCCTTTTTTTGAACTACGCACCGTATCTTTCACTGCAAAATTAACAGAGCACGCTTATATCTATCTCTTCAATCAAGAATTTAAATCCAATTTTGAATGCTCTTCTGCACACTTGTTTCCATTCTAACTGTATCATCATCTAAGTTTCTCTCCCTCTCTCAAACAATCCCCAACATCATACGCCTCTCCATCCTTCAATCTTACGAATCCATCATTCGATCTTCTGCATTACCGCTCTCTTCATTCTGTTTCTTAGCGACTCAACCCTAGGGTTTTTCTTTTTTTCTGAATCAGTGGTATTATCTTGTCGATTTGGATATTGGAAAGAGGAATTAGGGTTAAATCTTTTGATTTAACCTTTTTACTTCTTTTTCTCACTCGGTTCTTTTGTTCAACTGCGATGTAACCTTACAAAAACTAAGGTTGATGGATGATGTGGTTTACGGTGCGGGCCGTCAGCGATTTATGCTGCCTGAGGTAATCGATGAGTATGGAATTTTAGGGGTTTAGTTCTTTTTTTCCAGTAATCGAGATCGCTGATATGAAGGTTAGGGTTTTATTTGATTTCTTCTATAGGTTTTTTGGTGTAGTTTGAAGTAAAATTATACAGTTCCTGTTTTGACTTTGCATCTGCGATTGAGGTTTGTTTTGTTCCTAACTCTTATTTATAGTGTACAGGTTATTGTGAAAATAATGTTTGTTTAGGATTAGGCTTAATTGGATTGAAATCTTTGTATTATGTATATTGATTACTGTTTAAATTTATAACTCTGCACAGTATATCAAGTTGCAATTTGTTGCCAAGTTGTTGGTTATTCAAGTTGCAATTTGTTGTTGTATATATGTGGATACATGTGTTGGAACTCTTACAGATACATGTTAATTGTATTATGACTGAATTGGTATCTAATAGACATTGCTTATATATGGCAGGGCAATTAAGATGATATTTATCAATGCATGATATGTACATATAGTTTGACATTATGTGTTTGTTCGTGTTCTTAAATAGTCTTCTTTGTGTCTTAAAAGATCCACTTGTGCTGCTATTAGCCTATTACTATGGTAATAAATAATCTAACCCAAACACATCTTGACTCGAACATGTTTTGACCCAACCCAAACTTAACTCAACCCGACTTGACTGCACACAATAAGGTTTACATATGAGTTCGTGATATCAGAAAATGGATGGACAATTGGTTTTAGTTTCAAATTGTGATTTATAAAATTTGGTGTTCTTTTTAATGAAGTATTTTTGTAAGATGACAAAGTTTGTTGATAAGAAAATGACAAAGTTTGTTGACAAGAATTTGAAGAAAATGATGTTTCATTACTATTATTTACATGAAATTTGGTAGACAACAAACCTAATCTTTCTTTCCCTTTGAAAGATCAACTCCAACCTAGATCAACTTGTCTTCACCTTGGACAAGTATTAATCTCCAAATAAGATTAATCAACTTCCTAAGTCCCTTTAAGGAAGTAGATCACTAAGCTAGCCTATGCTTCTACTAATTGAAGTTACAAGACTTATACACTTTGCAATGATGATCCTAACACAATACTAGGACATACATTACATTAAGTAAACTCACAAGATAAATGATTTTGATTAGTACGTTTACAATAACCCAATTCTATAGCTATAAGATCATAGAATCTTCTCTTGCTTGATCACATTTGAGTAGTAATTGATGCACTTGTGATCACTGGAGATAAGCCTTTGAAATATGCAAGAGGGTCAGCTTCAAATGTTCTTAAATGTTTGCCTTTTATAGTGAGATTCAAAAAATAGCCGTTGACACACGGTTGCCTGCACGGTCGACCGTGGTGCGACCGTGCGTGCTCCAGTCTAAATTAGGTATCCGTTGAATAGCCGTTTGACTCAAATTTGAACACCACATTTTGGCACCTTTACTCCTTCTAGCACCTGCAAAAGAAACCAAACATCCTATACAAGTACTATATGCATTAAGTGTGTGAGATTTGGTCTTAATGCATGAAAGTGACTAATCATTCAAAAGTGATAAACCCAACATTCTTGGAGAAGTGTCTTGATTGATATTTAGAGAAATTTCAGTTCGGTCAAGACTTAGTTAGTCACATTAATGTCTTTGGTTCAATTCTAAAGACTAGTCACTATGTCATTAACTTCCTAGTTTCAATTAATCACAAGTCATGATCTTTTTTAAGTTTAGTTAGAGATTAATTGAACAATGTCTCTATAAGATAATCATGAAGCATGTAGAGACATCAAAGTTAAGTCATAAGCAATCACTCTTAGTTACTTAGACTAGATCAAATAGACAATTGACTATACTTTCATTGTGAACCATTTTACACTTAATCTATTGGAGTAGATTAGTTACTTGAATACTAACTAATGAGCACATAGCAAACATATTAATCAAGTTGATAAGTTTATGAGTATTAAGCATATTGGCAAGTACCAAGTAATACTCACATAGTAAGAGATAATTATTCTAGGATCAATCATATAGATACTTGCACAACTTATAATTCAAGCACTTAATAAGTTTAATGTGCAATATAACACACTACATTATTAATGTGTAAGCACACATTAATGTCCAACACATGCACAAGGGAAGAGCAATCTCTAGTTGGGACTTAGTGACCATCCTAAATGTATCTAAGTGTGTTTTAGGATTATAAGTCATTACTAGTTAACCTTGAGAGCATTGTTCCTTATTTAGCCTTAATTAATTACTAAGTCATTTCTAATAGCAATCATTGTTCTAGTGACATTGGCTTAAGTGTGTTGGTACTTGATGATCAGACTAAGAATATCTAGATAAGAATTAAGATCACAAGTTGTTGATTAACACTTATGTGTTATGCCTAATCTTGGTTAATTTGTCATTAAGATGTCATTAGGCGTAATTAATCACAATTAGTGTTTTTATGACCAAAACTCGGTTGAGTATGAAGAAGACATCTATTCTAAGCATGTTGAGAAATGTTTCATGAATTATAGATGTCGGGAACTAGTCAAACTTTATTTGGTCAAAAATGGTAACAGAGAGAACTGCGGTCGCACTGCGGTTGACCGTGGTGACGACCGTGCAAATTGTTTTCACAAAACTACGTTGCAATTCAGTTTGGGTTTTCACAGTTGACTATGCGGTCGACCGTACCTCGACCGTGTGTTTAGCTGAAGTTTTAATTTCATTCTTTAACCTATGTTTGACTTGGTCATTTGCAAGATAAAGTATGGATTAGTGACCTTGCGTGTTTTATGTTAAGATATCAGTCATCACTTATGCATATGTATGTATCATTATCAAAACATATTCTTTGGTTAATCACACTTTGGTTAATCATACTTAATTTTATCGTTTAATATTAATGTGTATTATATATAACTATATGTAACATATTTATTAATTAAATGATAAGTTATTTTAGTCATTATTTATATTTTTAGCTTATAAAAAAAAAGAAATAAGATTTTTTTTATAAATTAAATAATGAGCCCATGAATTTTGACTAAATATTTTCAAAGACAAAATATATTAAAAACATTTTTAACATATTTTCTTTTTTTGTCAAAATTGGCACCTTTATTTTATTTATATTTTTTCTTTTCACTAACCATTTTTTTTCTATAAATACCCACTTCCATTTCATAAAAACTTGTATCAAATCTTTGGAAAAACTCTCTCACAAACTTGGGAAACTACTTGAGGCATTTTCTATATTTTTTTATCGAATTGCTTTTATTTTTTTGTATATTCTTTATAAATTCAAAATTAATATATATAAATTATGTTTATATTTTATAATTTGTATTATAAGTATTATGATGTATAAAAATAATTTTGATAATTTATGGAATATTATTTATAATTAAATAAAAATTATGTAGTATTTAAACGTAAAAACAATGTAAAATTCATAATAAATATTTTTAACCAAAAATAAAATATATATAATTTTTTCTAAGTTTATAAAACTTATATATATCTGAATAAAATTATTAAAATAATTACTTGGGTCAAATTGGTAATTATTATATAATTAAACTCTATTATTATGTAATTCAAATGTAAATTAAGAATAAATATAAGATAATAAAAATATTTTTTAAATATTTTTTCTACAGATTATTAGATTGATAGAAACTTATAAAAATTATAAAAATAATTGTTTGGGTTTATTTAGTAATTATGTTGAATTAAACTTGTTTTGTGAATAAATTAAGGGTAAAAACAAAAATAAATAAAAAATATAATAAAAATGTATTCTTAAATTTTTTTTTACTGATTTATATGATTAACTAAGAATATAAAAATTATGTATATAATTTTTAGATATTTAATTAAGTATTTAGACATTTTTGGATAATGTTTGATTAATAAAACACTATTATCTTTGAAGTAATTTACGTATATATTTAAAGGTAATTATATTTAATATATATAAGACATACTAAGGTATAACTAAATATTAAATAATACTTAGGTTATATTATCACATATATAATTATTAAGTACATTAATAATTCGTTGTGTGTATATACACCTATAACGTGAAGGTTATAATTAAAAGATAACGTGCACTTTATACAAATCTCACCGCTACTTGTGGCCTAGGGTGATCCTTGTTACCATTTATGGGACGCTTGTGGATCTCGAATGCCATGACTTAAATTCTGGTCAAGAGATCCTGGGCCGCTCGGTAACAATAGATCATTCGAGTGACTTGCATGTTAGCAATGAAGTTTGGGCGAGATTGTACAACGTCTTTGTTGAGGATTATAACCCGAACATTCTTAAACTAGAAGCTTACTATAAGTGGAAGCTTTCCATAAATAGTAGATTTCCAAAAATAGAAACTTTTCCCGAAAACCGTCACTGTTAATATAGTTGCTATATTAATAAACAAACATTATGTCTGTTAGACATTAACAAATCATACGTTCTATCTCTAGGTTGAGATCTCGGTCACGCCCTTTCGTTCAATTCTTTCGTGTGTGGAATAACTTACTTGCTACTAAGGTGAACTTCATAGCCCCACTTTTTACTATTTCATAACTGTTTTATAACTTTTGGGGTGAGACACATGCTTGCTTTATAACTGTTTTACGCTTAGACACAAGTACTAAATTGTTAACTATGATGTCATGCTTTGAATCATGCTAAATCCCTATCGTAATATCGTTAATTGCTACGTTTAAATGCAAACTTAATTATTGTGAGTAGGCCTATTGAGAGTAACGTCTCTAACCATTTGACTGTTGGTCTTTGGTTACATAATAATGATTCCACGACACTGACAGTACAAGGTGTCATAGGGTAAATTATTTAGTAGCGATATTACAAACTGTAAATTTTAGATTGATATATCTATATTGATCAATTTTAAACTAAATCTTGTGGTCTAAAACTTTGGATATTATTTATAAACCTGTAAATTTCACTCAACCTTTTTGGTTAACACTTTAAGCATGTTTTATCTCAGGTGATGATTGAGCTAGCTGTTTGCAACTTTGTGATGATAGATTTGATGCTTGCATGGAGTCCACATCACATATTATATTTTAGTTCATAAACATTTATTTTACATTTTAATAATAATGTAAACATTTATTACTGCTTCCGCTATTTTATTAACAAAGGTTTTATTTAAAAAGTCTCATAGAGAGTTGTTCTCGTTTATACAACTGTGTTATGATATGATTGGTCACAATTACCCCTGGTCCATTTTGGGGGTGTGACAACTTGTATCCATCTTTCTCCCCCTTTTCTCGAAGCAAAAAGGTTAGCTCCCTCTAGAACTAAGCTCGCCCTTAGAACAAAACTCTCCCTTAAATTGTGCATATTGGAGAAACATATATATTAAAACACAACAAGCACGTATTTTATTCAAAGCAAGCATGAAACATAGTGATGCATATATGAAAATATGCATGGAAGGTACAGTAGATCAATCCTAAGTTTGTTCTACATGGGATGAGATGTGCTTGGGTGAGATAAGCATTTTCCACAAACAAGATTGTTCAGAAAGCGTCGAAGGATCTTGTGAGTTCGACGATTCTGACGATGAAGGATGGACATTTGAGTAGAGGATAATAGTGCAATGAACTGGTCATCTTCCACACTATCATCAGATCCCGTAACACTCCAGGCAGGTGTGTTCTCTCCTTCTGTTTTTTCGTTAAAAGGCCGAACCGAATCATAGTTGATTGGGAGGGAGGTTAGACCAACAGGATGTACATCACGAACGCACAGTTGTGTGAAGAGCTTCGTTAAGTGTGCTCCATAGGGAAGACATAGAGATTCATTGTACACCAATCCATTCATCATCTTTGCAATGAATAGTGCCATGTTGACTTGAATTCAGTGTTGGAGACACCAGAGTAGTGAGGCTTCACAGGCATGAACGTTTATGGATAGTGTTTCCCCTTTGCAGTAGATATTTTAACTTTTGACTTTGAGCCAAAGGTCAAACTTAGGCGCAAGATGATTTGCCTTAAGACCATCACTTTGGATTTCAATGTGATTGGTGAGCCTTTGACAAAAGGTGTTGATGATGTCACCTTTTGTGATAAATTCAGGAAGACATAGGAGATATGGACTATAGGAGAAACATTCCATGCCTTCATCGGGAACATGCATAAATTTTCCAAAGTCTTTAAGAGACATGATAAACCCTTTATCAAACAACCGGAATTTGATGGTATTTGGGGGAGTGAATTCATAGTTAGCGTAGAATTCACGAACAAGAGTGGAGTGAATGGGACCTTTAAAGTTAGGAATGAATCCCATTTTATGTAAGCAAAATTTTCGAGAAGCTCTTTTGAAAAGTGCTCAATAGTGACCATACAACCTTTGACAATTGGTCTAGTGCTAACCATTTGTCGGTTGCGATTGACCACATCTCGTTCTTCTTGAGAGTTAGGAAAGAGATTGTCAAAGGAGTCAGAAATTGAAGAAGATAAGTCAATCACAAAAGGATTGTTGGGAGAGTTGTTTGCTTGACTCATTTTGAGTGAAATGGTGTAGTGAGTTTTGCATCATAATCTTCTCAATTTAAAGGAAAAAAGATGAACCTTCATTTAATCTTTCATTCCCTTTTGGAGTAATTGAATCTTTTGAGAATTTTGATCATATTCAAGTATGCTAGTTTATGAATGATACTTTGAGAACAGATTCAACTAGATTTGGGAGGTTCAATGTGCATTTATTTTTCAAAGAGAGAGAGAGAGAGAAAGAAGTGTCAGACCGATACACGATCGATTCTGCGGTCGACCGTGTAGTTGACCGTGTGAGAACTGTCAGAATTATAAATTAACTGACTCAAATTAAACAGATTCTAATCAAGAAATATTCAAATACAAACAAGTTTATTCAACCAACATTTTAACTTCTCTCACTTCCTTCACCTTCCACTTCTTACATCGCTACTACTCCGACATGAAAAAGCCTCTTTCGCTTTCTTTAGTAGCAGATTGATCTTGGATTGATACTTCTTTATTTTAGCTTGACTTACGTATATTCGTTCAGCTTTTGAATCACGGTCCAAGCCATAAAAAGGATCATTAGCTTCATTCGGAAACTGTTCTTAATCACTGTCGGATATATCCTCCAAGTTGATTTGAGAGTTGGTCATGGATTCATAAACCCTTTCAATCTCATCAGAGTCATCTTCATCATCCCACCCCATCAATGTTAATGTATGACGATTAAATATTTGATAGGTTAGATTTATGCGAATGTCATCTGTTGCCCTTAATTTGTCAAATAATTTCGTAAGATGCATTCCATAAGGAAGAGCTCTTGTTGAATCCTTTGGCACATTGCTCATTCGTATAGCCATAAAGTATGCCATGTTTACTGGGATTTTCATTTCTAGGCACCAAAGAAGAGCCATCTGAACAGCATGAATATGTGAGCGATTTTCCATTCTATAGTACACATTGTAGTCGATCACTGTGTTCCATATTCGGAATTTCTTTCGCAGGTGTTTGTTCAACACTCCTCGATTGAGAATTTCTCCTCTCGGAGCACTATCTTCACACAGTGTTCGAATAACATCATCTTTATTGATGAAATCAGGAAGATAGGTCAGACTGTGTCCTGTGTGGAAGAACCTTTCTCCATTTTTTGGAACTTCTAGAAGTTTTCCAAAATCTTGCAGTGTTACTGTAGTTCTTGAAGCTTTCAGCCTAAAGGTAACTGAACTGTTGGTATAGACGAAGCTAGAGTAAAAGTCTCGAATGAGTGATGGATAAATTGGTCCATTTAGATCAAGAAATACATTCCAGTTTAAATCTGAGAAAGCTGCCATCATTTCAGGAAAATCTTCTGCTTCAATTCTCCTTCCTTCTGCTATTGTTTGATTTTTCGCTCGTTCTCTGTTAAGTGTTGATTGGTGTGGCGAAAGTTAGATGAGTTTTCTCCTCGATTTGCCATTTTCTACGCATTGACACTTTTAATTAATTCAAAGTGCATAATTCAATTGTAGGCAACAAGTTTTGCAAACTTTAATTATCATCAATACTTAGACGTTTTGATGTTAATGTTCTTCACATTTTCACTCTTCATTAGTGTCAATGAGTTTGCAACTAGATTAAGATTTTCACAAAGTTCATATGTGTTCTAGACTTTTGAAATCATCATCAACACATGTTTTGACATTCAACATTATTACACTCAATTAGCAACAATGTCATTTATATCATATGAACAATGCTTCTATGAAAATCTAACCTAGATGTATATTGAACCCTAGAATCATTCAATGTTAAATTAACGCATAGATAGGTGGTACTACAATCGTTTCCAAGTTGTTCTTCAAGAACAATTTTGACTGTTTGCATCAATTTAGGTTTTGATTCATTCTAGTTAGGGTTTCTTCATAACCCTAATTCATCATACAAACACAATTGAATGTTAGGAAAGCAAGGATGAATCATACCGAAAGTAGGAATTGAAATTGAAGGAATGAGCGTTCTTCTCCGTGCGATCGATCTCCTCAGCCGTGTGTAGGTGTGTGTGTTTTGAAGTGGGTTGAAAAGAAATAAAAGTGAGGGTTTAGTTTAATTTAAAACAGAATCAGATCACGCACGGTCGAAGCACGGTCGACCGTGGTGTTAGCCGTGCAGATATTTTCACCCGTACAGGACAGGAGTCTGCGGTCGTGTATACGGTCAGCCGTGGTGCTACCGTGGATCCTTCTGATCGCTTGTTTCTTCACTTCTTCTTTCTTCGAACACGTTTTGACGATTCTTAGGTTCTATAGAATACTTGAGGACAAGTTTTCTTTTCCTAACATTGAATGCTTACATCCTCCCGATGTTTAATCATCAATGACACGTAATATACAATATCTATATATATATATATATATATATTCATATTTAATCATTCATATAGTATACACAAAACGCATTAATCTAGTATCTATCATGCAATACATATTTTCACATAAACACACAATCCTAATGCAAGTAAGCTTCCTACACTAATCTTTTGAAATCATTTTTCAAAAACAATTTTGCATTTGTAAGAAAAACCTTTCATTAATACAAAGTCTTTTTGAGAAGGTTATTCTCATTAGCATTTTGATCATTGATTTTGATTGATTTTAAGATTACCCAACCCTTGACTTATCCCTACCATGGAATTGCTAGATTGGTCCATTTTTCCCATATTCTCAATTTTCCTAATAATGGACAATGGACTTTGATTACAAGATTTGTGTTTGCTAGAGTCGTGACATATATTCATTTCATGTTTATCTCTTGATGAATCACAAATAGTTATCCTTTCAAGTTTTCTTTTCAAGGTGTTATTTTCATCAATTAAAACTTTGTTAAGTTGTCTAACTTTGTATAATTCTTTCTTCAAAAGTTTTACTTTGTCACGACTACTATCATACACAAATTTAATGGTCTTGTAATCATCTAACAATTCTTCATAATTAGAAGGATAGAATACATGTACCTCATTGCAATCCATGCTTGAGACGTCATCTTCTTTGAATGGAGATTCAACCTCTTCTTCACTTTGACCATCTTGATACAAATCATTCAAAGAACTCATGAGGCAAAAGTCTTCATTTCCATCCAACCCTTTTGCTTGAGAATCACCAACCTTTTCCAAATCCTTCCCAATTCCTTTACCCTTTAAACTTCTAGAGTTTAAATCTTCTTGAGAACATAGTGAATCCTAACATTCTTTAGCACTTTCACATGAAATTATCTTTAACCTTTCTTCACTAGGAAGAATTCCATGAAGTAGTGAAATTGCATCAAATTGTTTCAAAACATCATTGTTTTGAAATGTTGACTTCACTAGCCTTGAACTAGCTTGTAGTACAAAGTCTCCTACTTTAATTATTCTCCACAAGTAGTAATACTTGGATTTGAGATAAGACTCAAATCTTAATTTCCACACATCAATATTCATCTTATCAAAGATTGGTGCTTCTTTCACCAATTCTTCTAAGTATCCCATAGTTTGAGTTGATCCGAGAATTGTTGACTCAAGTTTTTGCACAAAACGAATTTTGACGCTTTCGCGATCGTTTGTAGCGCAATGATTTGAGCAACCGCTCTGATACCAATTGTAAGTAACTAGAGGGGGGGGGGGTGAATAGTTACTTAATACCTTTTTAACACTTTTTCGATTGATCACCAAATTCGATTTAACTTTGATCAACCAACTCAACTCAAACTTGATGTGTATAGTGTATATGTTCAAAATGATACATGAAGTAATGTAAAGAACATAGACACAAGGATTTATAGTGGTTCGGGTGGATGTTAACTAATCCACCTTAATCCACTCCTCGATTACACTAATCGGGATTTGTTGCTTCACTAAGCACTTTTCTTCAAACCCGGTGGAGATCCGATTTACAAGTCTTCAAATTCTTTGATAGACAACAAACCTAATATTTCTTTCCCTTTGAAAGATCAACTACAACCTAGATCAATTTGTCTTCACCTTGGACAAGTATTAATCTCCAAATAAGATTAATCAACTTCTTAAGTCCCTTTAAGGAAGTAGATCACTAAGCTAGCCTATGCTTCTACTAATTGAAGTTACAAGACTTATACACTTTGCAATGATGATCCTAACACAATACTAGGACATACATTACATTAAGTAAACTCACAAGATAAATGATTTTGATTAGTAAGTTTACAATAACCCAATTCTATATCTATAAGATCATAGAATCTTCTCTTGCTTGATCACATTTGAGTAGTAATTGATGCACTTGTGATAACTGGAGATAAGCCTTTGAAATATGCAAGAGGGTCAGCTTCAAATGCTCTTAAATGTTTGCCTTTTATAATGAGATTCAAAAAATAGCTGTTGACACACGGTTGCCTGCACGGTCGACCGTAGTGCGACCATGCCTGCTCCAGTCCAAATTAGGTATCCGTTGTATAGCCGTTTGACTCAAATTTGAACACCACATTTTGGCACCTTTACTCCTTCTAGCACCTGCAAAAGAAACCAAACATCCTATACAAGTACTATATGCATTAAGTGTGTGAGATTTGGTCTTAATGCATGAAAGTGACTAATCATTCCAAAAGTGGTAAACCCAACATTCTTGGAGAAGTGTCTTGATTGATGTTTAAAGAAATTTCAGTTTGGTTAAGACTTAGTTAGTCACATTAATGTCTTTGGTTCAATTCTAAAGACTAGTCACTCTGTCATTAACTTCCTAGTTTCAATTAATCACAAATCATGATCTTTTATAAGTTTAGTTAGAGATTAATTGAACAATGTCTCTATAAGATAATCTTGAAGTATGTAGAGACATCAAAGTTAAGTCATAAGCAATCACCCTTAGTTACTTAGACTAGATCAAATAGACAATTGACTATACTTTCATTGTGAACCATTTTACATTTAATCTATTGGAGTAGGTTAGTTACTTGAATCCTAACTAATGAGCACATAGCAAACATATTAATCAAGTTGACAAGTTTATGAGTATTAAGCATATTGGCAAGTAGCAAGTAATACTCACATAGCAAGAGATAGTTATTCTAGGATCAATCATATAGATACTTGCACAACTTATAATTCAAGCACTTAATAAGTTTAATGTGCAATATAACACACTACATGATTAATGTGTAAGCACACATTAATGTCCAACACATGCACAAGGGAAGAGCAATCTCTAGTTGGGACTTGGTGACCATCCTAAATGTATCTAAGTGTGTTTTAGGATTATAAGTCATTACTAGTTAACCTTGAGAGCATTGTTCCTTATTTAGCCTTAATTAATCACTAAGTCATTTCTAATAGCAATCATTGTTCTAGTGACATTGGCTTAAGTGTGTTGGTACTTGATGATCAGACTAAGAATATCTAGATAAGAATTAAGATCACAAGTTGTAGATTAACACTTATGTGTTATGCCTAATCTTGGTTAATTTGTCATTAAGATTTCATTAGGCGTAATTAATCACAATTAGTATTTTTATGACCAAAACTCGGTTGAGTATGAAGAAGGCATCTATTCTAAGCATGTTGAGAAGGGTTTCATGAATTATAGATGTCGAGAACTAGTCAAACTTTATTTGGTCAAAAATGGTAACAGAGAGAACTGCGGTCGCACTGCGGTTGACCGTGGTGACGATCGTGCAACTTATTTTCACAAAACTGCGTTGCAATTCAGTTTGGATTTTCATGGTTGACTATGCGGTCGACCGTACCTCGACCATGTATTTAGCTGAAGTTTTAATTTCATTCTTTAACCTATGTTTGACTTGGTCGTTTGCAAAATAAAGTATGGATTAGTGACCTTGCGTGTTTTATGTTAAGATGTCAGTCATCACTTATGCATATGTATGTGTCATCATCAAAACATATTCTTTGGTTAATCACACTTTTGTTAATCATACTTAATTTTATCGTTTAGTGCATTAACCCACATTCAACCAACATCATTTTTAGTTGAATTTTTTGGATGCGTATGGTTGATTTTGCTTATATACATTGGTAGGTGTGACGATCGCTCCAAATCCATATGGACGAACACGTCATTCATTGATTTCATTGCGAGGTATTTGACCTCTATGTGATACATTTTGTAACATTGTATTCGTTTGAAAAGGTATTTCATAAATGAATATATAAATTCCAGGTTTTTAACATCTGATGATTTCTACGTATAGACAATCACCATTTAATGGTTTACAATAATACATCTGTTGACAATACAGTCAAAATAAGATACATGGTAATGGTTTGGTGAATGCAAGTTTCTTGTATATAGCATGTATGACTCCAAGCACATATCTTGTATCACGTATAAGCAAACAGCGGAAGACTTCTAGAATCCTGAGAATAAACATGCTTCAAGTGTCAACACAAAGGTTGGTGAGTTCATAGTTTTAATATTACACATAATCCGTATATCAATGTGGATTACAAAAGTTCAGTTGTTTTATTTAAAACGTTATCAATAGGTTTTACATAAAAGGTGGATCACAAGATTTCAGTTGTTTCATCCGAAACGTTTATCAATCGGTTCTACAAAATTGAGCACCCTGGTAACTAAACTTTAACGTATATATAATTTGTACCCTTTGTATAATCATCTTAATAATACACGCAAACCAACGTGTACGCTTCTCAAATAGCATACGTCCGTTAAAAGGCTAGCGCTCTAGCTCGGACGGGGATGTCAAGCCCTATGGATCCATATACTACTACTCGCGCCCACCAGTTCTTATAACTGGCAGTTAACAGTTACCAAAGCTAAGGGATTTTCGGTTCAAACTCAGTGTAGAATTTAGTATGTACTTGTATCCATTGCGTTTAAAATAAAGTGCATGTATTCTCAGCCCAAAAATATATTTTGTAAAAGCAATTAAAAAGAGAGCAAATGAAACTCACGCATATAAATATTGTAAAACAGTTAATAAAGCATTTGCATGTATTCTCAGCCCAAAAATGTAGAGAGTAAAAGGGATCATATGAAACTCACACAAAATCAGTTTTAGTATTTGTATCCATTTAGTAAAACAGTTTATAAAACTGTGCATGTATTCTCAGCCCAAAAATATAGTTTGAAAAAGGGATCATATGAAACTCACTGTTTAATATTGATATACAATATTGTAGGAAAGCATGTAGACGCATCGGAGATAATAAACACGAGGTTTGATTCACAAAAATATCCCCGAACATTACCCATAACCTCCTTGGCAATAACCCATATTTTCCTTAGCTCTAGCTCGCTCGGAAACTCGTTTTGAAAATTACTTGGACAGTACTCCGTCGTAATATTTTATGTACATTATTATTTTTGTATTGCAAAAATAATAATACTAATAATAAGATTAATAAGATTAATAATAATCTTAATAGTAATAATAATAATAATAATAATAATAATAATAATAATAATAATAATAAATATTATACGGAGTAATATATATTTGTGTATGTGTGTTTTGATTTTTTTTTCATTCGAGCAAAACACCTGAATTTATAGTACCTGGCCTGGAATTTGGAGTCATGCGACTCGCATGGAAATGGCCTTCTGGCCATGCGACTCGCATGAGGACCAGGGACAGCTCACATTGTTTTGGCTCCTAGCTTGTCGACATAATATAAAAATATAATTTAAATTAATTAATTATATATTATATTAAATTCACGTGCATAGTTGACTTGTAATTTTTATTCCGATAAGTCGTACGTTGTCACTCGACTTATGTCCCGGTTCCGATTTTTCGAACGCCCTTTCGTACGCTGAGAAAACTTGTACTTTACGTTTCGTGAATCGTACCTTTGTCAAAATATAGTCTTAAATCATCCATAAAATATACCACTGTAGCAATTCACTGTAGCAAAGTCAATTTCACTGTAGCAAATAGTGATTTTCAAAAACACTGTAGCATTTTGGGTACTGTAGCAATTTGAAATGTTACTATCGTTTACTAAATAACTTGAAATTATATATATGTATATATCTTTTTAATATATATAAATCAGTTTTTTTTTAAATACACATTGGAAGTTATTTATAAATAAATTTTAATAATAAATATTTCAACTTATCATATACATTCAAATAGATATTTAAACCAATAAGTTTAATGTACGGTATCAAACAATTAATACATTGTTACCTTTTCATGTTATAGTATATATGTATCTATTTACATATAATTGTTCGCGAATCGTCGAAAACAACCGAAAGGTATTTAAATATATAAAAGTAATTCAAAAATTTTGAGATTCAGTTTTACAGACTTTGCTTATCGTGTCGGAAATGTTAATCATACAAAGATTAAGTTTAAATTTGGTCAGAAATTTCCGGGTCATCACAGTAGGTATTTCTTGATGTGTGTCTGTAACTTGCTTTTATCATGCAGTCCAAAGAAAATGTCTGATATAACTACAGACAAGTATGTATATATGTATACATTACCTCATTTGCTAATCACTTGGGCAGTTGGGCATTAGCTTTATTAACAACTACAGTATAAAACTTCCTGTGACCTCTATGATTTCAGGTTTTAGGATATATATATATATATATATATATATATATATATATATATATATATATATATATATATATATATATATATATATATATATATATATATATATATATATATATATATATTATATATTATATATACTAGTATATATATATTTGAAAAATAAAACATCATATAACTCATGTTAAAGCTTGGTCATATAACTCATGTGGTTATAGGTTTTAGGTAATACTGAAGGTATAGTTTCCTATTATTTATTTTGTATTTATTTTTATTTTTTATTTTTTTTTAATGTTGGATGGTGTTCTAGAGAGTTTATGTTTTAGGTTTCATGTCTGTGAGTATGAATTCAAGGTAAAATTTGCACACTTTGTTTATAGTATTTTTATTATTTGTGTATATGTGAAATCGACTTGCTAATGGCTTTGTTTTTATTTTTTGGATTCTTATGTAATAACCCGCCTTTTTTCGTTAATTCATTTTAACGCTCGTCTTTTTTTTTTGATAATATCTTTCGTTATCTAGATTCGTATCTTCCGTTAACTAGCGTTTCAATAATTTCTTTATTTAATTATAACATCTTTCGTTTACTCTCGTGCATATAAAATATTTCGTTCGGTTAATTCACACACCCGCTTTTAAACTCGAGGGACTAAATTCGCCATTTGACCAAAGTGGTAACTAGTTGAACTAGTCACCACCTCCTTTCCCACCATTCATTATCCACCTCCCTCTTTCTTTTTCTTAATACTTCCACTAGTTCTCTCAAACTCACAATACAAAGGATCATCATCTAAATCATTTCAAGGAAGCAAACATCAAAATAAATTGTACTTTTGGAATCCTCTCTTCATCCTCTACGTTTTGATACTAATTTCACTACTTGGGGTATAGTTTTGTAACGACCCGCACTTTTTCGATCATACTATACTTATAAGATTAATATTTACATAAATTAAACCTTGCCAACATGATAAGCAATCCAAATTGTCGAGATTTATATTTCCGAAAAGAATTTTACACAACGTTTGACCGTCTAGTTTGACCAATGATATCACGAACTATACAATATATGATAATTATACGTTTGTGTATATATATGTATATATACATATTTAACATGATTAATGAATGTTTTAATATCTCATTTTGTATTAATAACAACAAGTTATATGTGTATTTTGAAACTACTAACTTAAGTTTTCAAAACGATAACAATACGTAACGTTATTTGACTTAAATACTTAAGACTATAATGTTTATACATATATTGTATAAGTAATGTATTTAATCACTTTTAAGAACTTAAATACATAAAATCATATAAGTGTATTCACAAAAGATAGCTATATTTGAATCCTCATTCCATTTTTCACAAAATTTCTATACGTATATTTAGAGTATTTGTACTCGTATCATACCTAGCTCCTATACGTATTTACTAATAGTAAATACACATCAAAATCACCACCTAACCAGCCATTATTCATGCCCTTAGAGCTAGGTAATTACTTTTGAATCATTGCAAGACTAATTACAAAAATACAAACTAGAATTTTGTCATGTTATCCTTAAAGATCACATTTTTAGGAGTATATATGTATCATCATTTTTGATTCATTTTTACTTCAATCTCTTAACTAAAAACACACACTCTTTCTTACTCTCTAAACTCCATAACAATCCAGCAAAGTTCCATAAAGATCTAGCTTCAAAAACCATACTAAAACACCATAAGAAAACCATACAAAAACACTTCAAGAAAACCTTCCAAGAACACCAACTTACTTCCAATCTTTCATCCACTTCCATCACCCTTTTGATTCTAGCTTCTTACTTCTCTTTTACAGCAAACTTATCCAAGGAACTTGAGGTAGAATCTATGTTCATAACCTTATTCGATTCATATATATATAGCTATCTTATTTTGTGGTACAAAAGTTTAACAACAAGAACATAGTTGAATGTTTTCAAACTTGTTTGCAAACTAAATAGATCCTTCTAACTTAACTTTTAAAATACTTCAAGACCTGTAATATAACTTATGTATATGCTAATTTAACAAGGTAAAACTTGGTTTTTCAAAGTATAAGTATTTTTAGAAAAATGGTCATTAAATGATTTTGTTGTAACAAAAATGTTTAACTTCATATGTTTCACTAATGTTTCACTTATGCCGTATGATTTTGAATACAAACCAAGGTATTTACAGTTCATAGTCTTAAAGAAGAACTCGATCCAAGAATATGGCAATTTGAATCAACGAAAACGGATTTGTAACGAAGAAACTATGACCGAAACAAAATTGGTTATCCTAGATCATTTCAACTACGGGATCAATTGGAAAAAAATGATATAAATCACATATTTCTAAGATAACATGATGTTTTATATATATGTACTTATAATTCAATTTTATATGGTTCAGGATCACCCGTAAACAACACGAGAAGATTAATCATAAGATCCCATGATTGTACGCAACACGTCATTTGACAACACCGGTACTTTATGTACGCAACACGTCATTTGACAACACCGGTACCATGGGTCAAGATTAATCTCGACCAATACATATACGATGGGGTTTTATTTATTTCATTGGGGGTTTTATTTATTTCATTGCGGGTATATTAAACATCTAAAAATGAACCATTAAAATTGAATTACTAACATCGGACTGCTAACTACGGATTAAGGAATTATTCAAAGTATTAAAAGTATAACAAGTATATATTTATAACGTTTGTTTAAAAATGAAAACATATTGATATATTATATATGGATAGGTTCGTGATATCAACCGGAAGACCGAGTCAAATTATATATATCATCAAGACAAGAGTGAGTATATAGTCCCACTTTTAAACTCTAAATATTTCGGGATGAGAATACATGTATTTTATGTTTTACGATATGGACACAAGTAACTGAAAAATATGTTCTACGTTGAGTTGTACCACTGGCATACTTCCCTGTAGCTTGGTAACTAATATTTACAGCGGTATTGTAAACGCGAATCCTGTTGATAGATCTATCGGGCCTGACAACCCCAACCGGACTGGACGACCAGTATTCAACGGTTGCACAGTACTTCGTTTTGTGACTACACTTGGTACGGTGTAGTAAGATTTCATATTAAAGGGAATATGCGACGTGAAAATGTTAAGTATGGTTACCAAGTGCTCAACCACTTAGAATATTTTTATTGAAATGTTTATACACGAAATCTTGTGGTCTATATATATATATTGCTGCGCACTAAACCTATATCTCACCAACTTTATGTTGACGTTTTTAAACATGTTTATTCTCAGGTGATAATTAAAGCTTCCGCTGCATTATGTTGAATCTAAGCAGGATCATGCGTACTCATATTTGTGTCAAAAATAAAACTGCATATCCGAGGACGTGTGTTGTAAAATATGCTAGAAATCGTGTTGTTATTATCATTTGTAAAGTTTGTAAGTCGAAGATTATCGTTAAACGATAATCATCTTTTTATTGTCTAAAGCTTGTAACAAAAATAATGGTTTGGTTTGTAATGTATAATATATGCAGTTTTCCTTTTTAAAAATGTCGCATATAGAGGTCAATACCTCGCAATGAAATCATACGTTATCTAACACGTTCTTATGGTTAAGGACGGGTTATGACATGTGGTATCAGAGCGGTGGTCTTAGCGAACCAGGTTTGCATTAATGTGTCTAACTGATAAGTCGTTAGGATACATTAGTAAAGTCTGGACTTTGACCGGGTCTGATTTAAAAAAAAAAAAAAAAAACCATTGCTTATCACTGTTGGTTAAAATTTATATGTAAATATTATATAAGTACTAATGGGTTAGTTGTTGTGTGATAGATGTCGAGCTCAAAAATTGTTATCACAATCAACGACTCCGAATCAGAATCTTCAGATGGCGTTCCAGTCATTAACCTGTCCGATGACGAAAATGATATCCTTGGGGAAGACTCACAAATTCCGGATGAACCAACTATAGAGAACCCGGAAAGTGAACCCGAGGAGGAAAGTGAACCCGAGGAGGAAAGTGAACCCGAGGAAGAAATACAGGAAATTACAAAAGACGAGTTCGAACTAGGAAAGAAACGAAAGGCTAATGAATTAGAAAATCCAAATCCCGAGTTTAATGAGAATGATGTGGCACCAATTCCACTCAACACTACCACCCCTATCCCCGCTATTCCTATTCGTTCTGTCCCGGCATCCAGTTCTTCAGTCCCACAGCCAAAATATAGGCAGACAGTTAGGATAAGCGTTAAGCAAATCTTTGTGTCTAAACGTCCTAGAAAATAGATCAAACGATGCGCTGCTGTGTCAAACCATGGAACCGAATAATGTTTTGTATAATATTAATAGTGTGGTTTGCTTAATGTTCGATGTAAGATAAGCATATGTAAAATATTGAAGTATGAAATGCAATAATTTTCCATGGTTAAGTATTATTTAGATTGTAGTAATTGATTCTGTACTAAGCTATTAAGTATGAACATTAACGGGTAGGTACTACCCAAGATATAATTATAAAACGCTAATAAGAAGAAAAGGCTTTTATAATAATACCTAGTTCATATTATTAATAAGCTATAATGTACTATAAATACACACTACATCTATAATAATCCATGTGAATAATTATTTTCTTTCATTAGGAAATGGCGCGATTGAATCGAATGACGGAACAAGAACTCGAGGAACTCATCAACCAGCGAGTGAACGACAGAATGTTATGGGTTGAGGCTGCAAGAGCTACTGCAGTTAATCCAAATCCTCGTGTAGGATGCTCCTACAAGACGTTCCAAGCTTGCAAGCCATCATCATTCAGTGGAACGGAAGGACCTATCGGTTTAACCCGATGGATAGAAAAGATGGAGACGGTGTTTAAAATCAGTGGTTGTGATGAAAAAGACATGACCAAGTTTGCATCGTGCACTTTACAAGATAGTGCACTCACATGGTGGAAGAATTATGTGAAGGCGGTAGGAGGAGATGTAGCTTATGATACTCCATGGGAAGAATTCAAAGCAATGATAATCACCGAGTATTGTCCAAGGAATGAGGTTATTAAGTTAGAAGATGAGTTACGAAGTTTGAAGGTGGTTGGTACTGAAATCACCAACTACAACCAGCGATTCATGGAATTAGTTTTGCTATGTCCTGAATTGGTTCCAACCGAAGAACGGAAGATTGAAATGTACAAAGCTGGTTTGCCCAAAAAGGTCAAGGCAAATGTTACAGCATCGAAACCTAAGACAATTCATGAAGCTATAACCATGGCGAACGAGCTAATGGATCAGGTCATTTTGGACAAGAAAGTATCCAATACTGATGTGAAGGTATCAGGTAACAAAAGAAAGTGGAATGGAAATTATGATCGAGGTAACCAACAACAATCTTTTAAGAAACAAGAAAACACGCAAGGTGCGGGTAGTGGTTTAAGCTTTGGTTATAAAGGACAAAATCCTTTATGCAACCGTTGCCACAAACATCACTTTGGTTACTGTAGTGTGTTATGCACCAAGTGTAATCGACAAGGTCATCTTGCGGAAGATTGTAAGGCTCTCGTTACAAATGGCAACAAGACTCCTGCCACCAACGCAAATAGAACTGCTTTGGCTACCATTACTTGTTTTGGTTGTGGAAAACAAGGTCACTATAAGAGTCAGTGCCCGAATCAGAATGGCGAACCTGCACGTGGAAGAGCGTTTGTTATTAATGCTAGAGAGGCACGAGAAGACCCGGAGCTTGTTACGGGTACGTTTACCATTAATAACTTATCAGCATCTATTTTATTTGATACTGGCGCCGATAGAAGCTACGTGTGTATAAATTTTTACACTAAATTGAATTGTTCATCATTACCTCTAGATGCTAAGTACTTGATTGAGTTAGCTAATGGTAAACTAATTAAAGCCGATAAAATTTGTCGTGATTGTGAAATAAATTTAGCCGGAGAAACGTTTAAAATCGACTTAATACCCGTAGAATTGGGAGGTTTTGATGTAATAGTCGGCATGGACTGGATGTCCAAAATAGGAGCGGAAGTTGTTTGTGCTAAGAAGGCAATTCGTATTCCTGGTAAGGATAAAATACCGGTGATGATTTATGGAGAGAAGGGTAATTCAAAGCTAAAACTCATTAGCTGTTTGAAAGCCAAGAAGTGTTTAGAAAAGGGAAGAAATACGAATGGACCTCGGAGCAGGAGAACGCATTTCAATTACTGAAGAAGAAGTTAACTACGGCGCCTATTTTATCGTTACCTGAAGGGAACGATGATTTTGAAATATATTGTGACGCTTCGCGACAAGGTTTTGGTTGTGTTCTTATGCAACGAAAGAAAGTTATTGCATACGCATCCCGACAATTGAAGATTCACGAGCGGAATTATACGACGCATGATCTAGAACTGGGAGCAGTCGTGTTTGCGTTAAAGATATGGAGACACTACTTATATGGGGTTAGATTCACTGTGTTTACTGATCATAAAAGCCTTCAACATATTTTCGATCAAAAACAGCTGAACATGAGGCAACGTAGGTGGGTCGAGCTGATAAACGACTATGATTGTGAAATTCGTTATCATCCCGGGAAGGCGAACGTGGTGGCCGATGCTCTAAGCAGAAAGGAACGAGAACCAATTCGAGTACGAGCGATGAACATAAAAATTCGCATGAATCTCAACTCACAAATCAAAGAAGTTCAACGAGAAGCACTTACTAAAGAAAATATAGGAAATGAAATAATGAAGAAGTATGCGAAGCAACTCGTTATGCGGGAAGATGGAATTCGATATTTTGCAAATCGTATTTGGGTACCGAAGTTGGGTGGATTAAGGAAGTTGATATTGAACGAGGCACATAAGACAAGATATTCGATACATCCTGGAGTTGGAAAGATGTACCAAGATCTTAAGACGCATTATTGGTGGCCTAATTTAAAAACAGACGTTGCAACATATGTTGGGGAGTGTTTAACTTGTTCCAAGGTTAAAGCAGAACACCAGAAGCCGTCAGGGTTACTTCAACAACCAGAAATTCCAGAATGGAAATGGGACGGTATTACCATGGATTTCATCACGAAGTTACCAAAGACTGCCTGGGGATACGACACCATTTGGGTGATTGTTGATCGTCTCACCAAGTCTGCACATTTCTTGCCTATAAAGGAAACGGATAGAATGGAGAAACTATTACGATTGTATATAAAGGAAGTTGTTTCAAGGCATGGAATACCTATTTCCATTATATCCGATCGTGATAGTAGATTTACCTCAAAATTCTGGCAATCACTACAGGAGGCACTAGGAACTCGGTTGGATATGAGTACCGCATATCATCCACAAACCGATGGACAGAGTGAAAGAACGATTCAGACTCTCGAAGACATGCTCAGGGCATGTGTGATCGATTTTGGAAACGGATGGGATAAATATCTACCGTTAGCAGAATTCTCGTATAATAATAGTTATCATGCGAGCATTGGAGCTGCGCCATTCGAAGCATTGTACGGAAGGAAGTGTAGATCTCCTATCTGTTGGAATGAAGTAGGAGATCGACATTTAACTGGTCCCGAGATCATACATGAAACGACTGAGAAGATAGTGCAAATCAAGGAGAGATTGAAAACAGCCCGTAGTCGCCAAAAGAGCTACGCCGATGTTCGAAGGAAACCATTAGAGTTTCAGGTCGGGGACATGGTTATGCTAAAGGTGTCACCTTGGAAAGGTGTAATACGTTTCGGCAAAAGGGGTAAACTGAACCCAAGGTACGTAGGCCCGTTCAAGATCATCGAACGCATTGGACCGGTAGCTTATCGACTCGAGTTACCGCAACAACTCGCCGGAGTACATAATACCTTTCACGTCTCAAACCTGAAGAAGTGTCTTGCAAAGGAAGACCTCACCATTCCTCTTGAAGAAATCCATGTCGACGAGAAACTACAATTCGTCGAAGAACCAATTGAAATCATGGACCGTGAAGTTAAACAGCTCAAACAGAGCAATATACCGATTGTTAAGGTTCGTTGGAATGCTAGAAGAGGTCCCGAGTTTACTTGGGAACGAGAGGATCAGATGAAACGAAAGTATCCGCATTTGTTTCTCGATGACGCAAAATAGGTACAATTTTAAAATTTCGGGACGAAATTTATTTAACGGGGAGGTAATGTAACGACCCGCACTTTTTCGATCATACTATACTTATAAGATTAATATTTACATAAATTAAACCTTGCCAACATGATAAGCAATCCAAATTGTCGAGATTTATATTTCCGAAAAGAATTTTACACAACGTTTGACCGTCTAGTTTGACCAATGATATCACGAACTATACAATATATGATAATTATACGTTTGTGTATATATATGTATATATACATATTTAACATGATTAATGAATGTTTTAATATCTCATTTTGTATTAATAACAACAAGTTATATGTGTATTTTGAAACTACTAACTTAAGTTTTCAAAACGATAACAATACGTAACGTTATTTGACTTAAATACTTAAGACTATAATGTTTATACATATATTGTATAAGTAATGTATTTAATCACTTTTAAGAACTTAAATACATAAAATCATATAAGTGTATTCACAAAAGATAGCTATATTTGAATCCTCATTCCATTTTTCACAAAATTTCTATACGTATATTTAGAGTATTTGTACTCGTATCATACCTAGCTCCTATACGTATTTACTAATAGTAAATACACATCAAAATCACCACCTAACCAGCCATTATTCATGCCCTTAGAGCTAGGTAATTACTTTTGAATCATTGCAAGACTAATTACAAAAATACAAACTAGAATTTTGTCATGTTATCCTTAAAGATCACATTTTTAGGAGTATATATGTATCATCATTTTTGATTCATTTTTACTTCAATCTCTTAACTAAAAACACACACTCTTTCTTACTCTCTAAACTCCATAACAATCCAGCAAAGTTCCATAAAGATCTAGCTTCAAAAACCATACTAAAACACCATAAGAAAACCATACAAAAACACTTCAAGAAAACCTTCCAAGAACACCAACTTACTTCCAATCTTTCATCCACTTCCATCACCCTTTTGATTCTAGCTTCTTACTTCTCTTTTACAGCAAACTTATCCAAGGAACTTGAGGTAGAATCTATGTTCATAACCTTATTCGATTCATATATATATAGCTATCTTATTTTGTGGTACAAAAGTTTAACAACAAGAACATAGTTGAATGTTTTCAAACTTGTTTGCAAACTAAATAGATCCTTCTAACTTAACTTTTAAAATACTTCAAGACCTGTAATATAACTTATGTATATGCTAATTTAACAAGGTAAAACTTGGTTTTTCAAAGTATAAGTATTTTTAGAAAAATGGTCATTAAATGATTTTGTTGTAACAAAAATGTTTAACTTCATATGTTTCACTAATGTTTCACTTATGCCGTATGATTTTGAATACAAACCAAGGTATTTACAGTTCATAGTCTTAAAGAAGAACTCGATCCAAGAAGATGGCAATTTGAATCAACGAAAACGGATTTGTAACGAAGAAACTATGACCGAAACAAAATTGGTTATCCTAGATCATTTCAACTACGGGATCAATTGGAAAAAAATGATATAAATCACATATTTCTAAGATAACATGATGTTTTATATATATGTACTTATAATTCAATTTTATATGGTTCAGGATCACCCGTAAACAACACGAGAAGATTAATCATAAGATCCCATGATTGTACGCAACACGTCATTTGACAACACCGGTACTTTATGTACGCAACACGTCATTTGACAACACCGGTACCATGGGTCAAGATTAATCTCGACCAATACATATACGATGGGGTTTTATTTATTTCATTGGGGGTTTTATTTATTTCATTGCGGGTATATTAAACATCTAAAAATGAACCATTAAAATTGAATTACTAACATCGGACTGCTAACTACGGATTAAGGAATTATTCAAAGTATTAAAAGTATAACAAGTATATATTTATAACGTTTGTTTAAAAATGAAAACATATTGATATATTATATATGGATAGGTTCGTGATATCAACCGGAAGACCGAGTCAAATTATATATATCATCAAGACAAGAGTGAGTATATAGTCCCACTTTTAAACTCTAAATATTTCGGGATGAGAATACATGTATTTTATGTTTTACGATATGGACACAAGTAACTGAAAAATATGTTCTACGTTGAGTTGTACCACTGGCATACTTCCCTGTAGCTTGGTAACTAATATTTACAGCGGTATTGTAAACGCGAATCCTGTTGATAGATCTATCGGGCCTGACAACCCCAACCGGACTGGACGACCAGTATTCAACTGTTGCACAGTACTTCGTTTTGTGACTACACTTGGTACGGTGTAGTAAGATTTCATATTAAAGGGAATATGCGACGTGAAAATGTTAAGTATGGTTACCAAGTGCTCAACCACTTAGAATATTTTTATTGAAATGTTTATACACGAAATCTTGTGGTCTATATATATATATTGCTGCGCACTAAACCTATATCTCACCAACTTTATGTTGACGTTTTTAAACATGTTTATTCTCAGGTGATAATTAAAGCTTCCGCTGCATTATGTTGAATCTAAGCAGGATCATGCGTACTCATATTTGTGTCAAAAATAAAACTGCATATCCGAGGACGTGTGTTGTAAAATATGCTAGAAATCGTGTTGTTATTATCATTTGTAAAGTTTGTAAGTCGAAGATTATCGTTAAACGATAATCATCTTTTTATTGTCTAAAGCTTGTAACAAAAATAATGGTTTGGTTTGTAATGTATAATATATGCAGTTTTCCTTTTTAAAAATGTCGCATATAGAGGTCAATACCTCGCAATGAAATCATACGTTATCTAACACGTTCTTATGGTTAAGGACGGGTTATGACAGGTTTCTAAAAACTCTAGATTTCTCTAATTCATTTTTATAGACTTGAAATGGTGTTAGTTAGTGTCTATGGCTCAAGTATTACATGAATATGTGATTTGTTTGCTTGTTCTTAATGTTTTGAGTAGCTAGCATGAACTTGAAAATGGGTGTCTTTAATCTTGAGTTTTGGTTGATTAAATGTTGTTGTTATGTTAAAGTTCATGTATTAAATGTGTTACTAGCATCATTAGCTCCAATTTTGAGAACCCGTCCTAATCCATAAGGACGAATACAATAACATATGATTACATTGCGAAATATTTGACCTCTATATGATACATTTTACAAACATTGCATTCGTTTTGAAAAGACAAAATTTCATTTCATCGTAAGTTGACAAACATGCATACCATTTCATAATATCCAAACTATAAAATGAGCAAACTTAATCTGTCATTTATTTAATAATAATCTTTATTGAACTCAATGACTTGAATGCAACGTCTTTCGAAATATGCCATGAATGACTCCAAGTAATATCTTTAAAATGAGCAAATGCACAGCGGAAGATTTCTTTAATACATGAGAATAAACATGCTTTCAAGTGTCAACTAAAAGGTTGGTGAGTTCATTAGTTTATCATAATAATCATTTCTATAATTTTAATAGACCACAAGATTTAATTTTCATAGTTAACTGCAGGAACACTCATCTGCAAAAAAAAAATTATAATACAGGAACACTCATCTGTATAAAATTCATTCATATGGTGAACACCTGGTAACCGACATTAACAAATGCATATAGAATATCTTCAAATATACAGGTACACTCATCTGTATATAAAATCGAAGTACTAAAGCATCCATAACCTGGATAGGGTTTGTTAGACCCAATAGATCTATCTTTAGGATTTGCGTCAATTAGGGGGTCTGTTCCCTAATTCTTAGACTACCAAGCTAAAAGGGTGATATTCAATTTCGATAATCCAACCATAGAATGCAGTTTTGATTACTTGTGTCTATTTCGTAAAACATTTATTAAAGTAGCGCATGTATTCCCAGTCCCAAAAATATATATTGCAAAAGCATTTAAAAAGGGAGTAATGACACTCACGATACTGTATTTTGTAGTAAAAATACATATGACGACATTGAACAATGCAATATTGGCCTTGGATTCACGAACCTATATTAAGTATATATATTTATATAATGGTCAATATCTGTCTAACAATTTAGGTCAAGTCATAGTGTATCATAATCCTAATGCTCGATATTATCATGCAAAAGTCAATAAAAGTCAACTTGGCCTAAAATGACTTCCAAAATCTATACATGTTTATATATAACATAAATATAGTCGTTTTATATATTTGAATATATTTATTAGATTTTATTAAAGTAAATAATACAAGTCATTTATTAATAAATAAAAATTTATATTAAAATTTATATATGATAAAAATATTTTTTTTATATATCTCAAGTAATAAAATTTATTAAGTTCACTTAATATCATAAAAATATAATGGTATGTATTATTAATGTAATTATATTACGTGTGATAAAAATATCTTTGTATCACATATTTATTCGATAAAATAATATCGATAATAATAATAATGAGTAAAAGTTGTATTATTTTGTAATAATAATAATAATTATTATTATTCTACTAATAATAATAATAACAATATTTATATTTACTAATGATGATATTAATTATAATAAAATGATTATTGTAATCATGATAATTTTAATAATAACGATACTTTTTATTATTAACTGTAATAATAATAATATTTTATAATAATAATAATTCTATTCAAAATGATAATTTTTAATAATAATAATACTAAAATGATAATAATAATGATATTTAATAATAACAATGATATTTCTATTAAAATCATAATTTTAATAAAAATGATAGTTTTAATATTAATGATACTTTTAATAATAATAACGATAAAAATAATTAAATGATAGTTTTGATAAAAATATTAATATTAATAATAATAATAATAATAATAATAATAATAATAATAATAATGATTATTAGATAATAATAATAGTGACGATAATAATGACGATAACAATAATGATAACGATAACGATAATGATAACGATGATAGTAATAATAATAATTATTTTAATAATAATAATAATACTAAAATTAATAATAATTCAGTTGACCATATCTTTTAATCCGTTCATCGAAACCATAAGCTTTCTAAATGAAAAGTTATTTATTTTTCGCCAGCTTTGCAATGACATGCATATCATATACCTTATCCTAGTAGCATATGTATTAAATTCATGATTTATCATAAACTATTTAACGACGAAACTAAATATGCAAGCATGCATGATCATATCTATTCGAGCACTAGTCAGGGATACACTATTAATATATAAAAGATAAAGTATGAATGCTCACGTATCAATATTGAGATTCAATATTGCAAAAAAGTACGTAGATGCAATGGAAATGATAATCACTAGATTGACCTCACGAACATACCCCCGAACAATACCCATAACCTCCATAATTATAACCCATAATTTCCTTAGCTCTATCCCGTTTGAAAACTTATTTTGAAATCGCCTGAACATAACTCCGTCGTAGTATTTTATGTATACTAATAATATCTTGAAATATTACTGAGTGTATATATATATATACATATATATATATATATATATATGTATATATATGTAAATCGATTGAGAGAGTTTATAGAAATATATTTTCAAATTTCTATGAAATAATGAAACCTATTGAATTCTATTTATAATAGATTTTTGAATTATTAAAGTGAATTATTAAAGTATGAATTATTAAAGTGAATTATTAAAGTATGAATTATTAAAGTTAAAGTAAAGTAAAAGTAAAGTAAAGGTAAAGTTAAAGTATAGTAAATGTATAAAACTATGTACGTATAATACGCGTATAAATATATATAATATTAATTTAAATCGTTATATATATTTAATAAAATAAAATATAAATATCGTTATCTTTATCATACTGGTTAAGTAATGAGTTGTCAAAAGTGGTTCTAGATATTTATAAAAGTTATATACGTTTTAATAATAAAGTTCTTTTTAAACTGAAAACGTTTTTATACGTTTGAAACTAAATCAAATAAATATGATAATTTTGTTTTCCAAAACTAAATATATTTAAGAATCATTTTGTTAAAAGGTTAAAATAATGGAAATCATTATATCATAAAACGTTTTAGAAAAGTAGAATTATATATATTCATTATAGGTTTCAAGTTTTTAAATTACAGTCTGTTGGTGAAGCATGAGATAAAATCTAAAGGTCAAATAAACGTATGAAATCATCTTAATGAAAAATGTCAAGTTACTTAACTTGTCGATATCCAACATCTAAGTTATTTACACTCCACGTTCTTACTTTCATATTAAATAAAATGAAAGTTAACATAGTTATCTTATCAAGGTCACGAGAAAAATATTATAAAACATGATTTGGAAATTAAACAAGAATTTCCACTAATCCTTGTCTAGTTCCCGTTAATTGACACGTTTGTTCTTACTTATAAATCACTTTACCATTTTCCGAATGCTGTCAAAAAGAATAGATTTCTTAAAACACAGTGGACCTCATAACATAGACCCGTAATCATAATGAATCTTGATAACTATATCATTTGATATTACCTTTTAATTCCGTTGATAAATATATTAAACATTTATTGAAATAAATACGTTTATGTAAAGTATTATACATCTAATACTTTGTTAACGTTTTCACTTAATATAACTATATTATATATACATATCTATATACACATAAATGTTCGTGAATCGTCGAGCACAGTCAAAGGGTAATTGATTACATGAATACAGTTCAAAGTTTTTGAGATTTCAACATTACAGACTTTGCTTATCGTGTCGGAAAACATATAAAGATTAAGTTTAAATTTGGTCAGAAATTTCCGGGTTGTCACAAATTTGATGTGTAGGTTGACTTGGAAAAACATCACTAACATGATTATTGATTTTGTGATTCTTGGTTAGGGTTTGATAGCTTTTAAAACGAACTTGTGATGCACCAAATGCTTTGCAATGTTGTTGGTAAGTGTTTAGTTGTGTTGTATGCGTATTTACCTACGAAACGACATATTATATGTGTGTAGTAAGTTCCCGAATCATGAAATGCGTTTTACGAACTTGAAACTTTAATGATGAACTTTTAACGATCATTCGACGAGAATTTGGTCATTTTAAATGATGTAATTGTTTGATGATTTGTGTTTAGTTGTACTCATCGTTAAAATACCTTTCCAACGATGTATGGCATGCGTTTTATGTGTTTACGGTTCATTAGTTGCGTTAAAATGAAGTTTGGTTCGAGACTTGAACACTTGAAATAGCCGAGGGACCAGCTCACGCCCATTGCCGCGGCGCGGCCCACCTTTGGCGCAGCTCGACATTTGCCTGGTTTGGGAGCTGTTCAACTTTGTCATTTCATGTTAAATTCTAACTATGCTACGCACCTCCGATTAACATGTAACTTGTTATAACATGCTCATATATGATTAATTAGCTCAGAAAAATTGTTCGAGACCCGACCCGAATGTGTTGACTTTTTCGTTGACTTTTACTTTGACCAAAGTTGACTTTTATTCAAACTTAACCAATACGTTGTTTAATCATTATAACCTCTCTCTTGTACTTGTATCTTGCATGAAACTTGACAACGTGATTCACATGCTATATAATCGAGTCGTAACGAGTCATTGGACTAATTGAACACATTTCGCCCGACTTTGTGTCGTAACCGGTAATTGATATAACTTACTTGTTTAGGTCAAGGCTAAGCAACTTTCATTGCACAACGTTTAATTACAAGTACTTTGGTATGCAACTCCTGTGAGATCATAGTCCCATCTTTTCAACAACTTTTATACTTTTAAATCATGGGATGAGAAACATATACAGTTTATACTTTTATACTTTGAACACAAGTACGAGACAAACATTCCACGCACGAGTTAGAACAAAAATCCTCAAGTCCAATTATCATCAGTTACACTTGCAGGGTGTAAGTGTAAGCGTGAACTTATGTTGTGTGGCCATACGGGTTTGACGAACCCTCATTCGGACGGTTCGCTACCGTCGGTGGATGAAATATATTTTCGGGTATAGTGTAGGTTCTAACACTATGATTCAGAGGTACCATTCAGTTAAGCCTTGATAATTGGGTGATCGGAAAATGTACAACAACTTTGGAATGCAAACGATTTGGATAATCAACTATACAAAATCTTGTGGTTCAAAAACAACGTTTACAAATACACCTATGATTTCACCAACGTTTTTCGTTGACAGTTTTCTATATGTTTCTCAGGTTCATACTTGGCTACTTGATACATGCTTCCGCACGCTTTGATTACTTGCTTGGGGTCAAGCATACATGCATATGCTAGTGATAGCACCTTTGGATTTAAACTTAGAGCATACATACTTACGCTATTTATAGAAATCGTGATTTTCAACTTATATTATGTCGCAAGTTATTTCATTTATACTTATTAACTTTTGTAGACTTAAACTCGTTGTCGAACCGTTTGGTAACTTAAACTTTGCAAGTCTTACACGTTTCAAATGAATGCGACATAATTTTGGTCAAATGCGTCTCATTTAAGGACTATGACCACGTAACGGGACCTAAGTTGACGGCGCCGTCAATGGCAATTTTGTCTAGTCGTCACATCTTAGGATTATGATTGAACAACTGATCAGTTGTCTATTTCTCCTTTATAGTTCAAAAATCTGAAAAGCACGACAAAGTGGGTATCACTTTGCAGAAAATGTTTCTATTTGGATGCGGTGTATTTTCCTTTATAGATGCTCTTGATTTATATTTATTTGATACAAGGATGTAGCTATGGCCCTTTCTTGGTATTTTGCTTTAACACTTATAGTTATGTTTAATTAATGTTGTTTGCTTTACTTGATCTATTTCATACAGATTATATGCTTTGCAAAAGTATGTGGACATCTCATTAGTTACCAAAGATTGGAAGACTACATGCCCACATTATCACTTAAAAAGGTAATTAGTATAATTTTCAATGGAATGAATTTAAGCTGAATGTTTATGAACATTCTTTAACTATTTTACTCTCTTTGTTGGCTCGATACACTCTTTAAATTTTACCGAATGGTATACTGGAGTAATTGATTTCGCCCATAACTCAAAATCTAAATAGGTATCTCTCTTATATTTCTTCGTGCTTTATTTTTCACTCTCTCAATTCTCCATCTCATAACATTTAATGGGATATAAGTATTGATTAATCGTTATTGTTGTCGTTGTCGTTGTTGTTTTGGGTGTTAGGGTTATTGATTTGCATTCTCTTACATTTACAGCTTCACAAAAGTGGCGGATGTTCGACTTATCAAATCGGAAGCTTATGAAGGTTTTTGTCCTAAATATACCCAGGTTACACTTTTTTCAATGCTTTATCATATTTTTGATTTGTTATTGTTCATATGCTATTAAATAACTTTGAGTTGGATTTCACTTAGTTGTAGTTTGATTATATAGTATCGAGGTATTACTTAATTATTAAAGAATTTGAGTTTAAGATCACTTGCATGACATCATCTTCATCTAATTTTTTTAATACACAATAAATAAATAAAAACAATCAGTAAAAAATACGTTTTTTAAAAACTATCAATTGAGTATTGTTGCCTTTTTTTTGAACTGCACATCGTATCTTTCACTGCAAAATTAACAGAGCACGCTTATATCTATCTCTTCAATCAAGAATTTAAATCCAATTTTGAATGCTCTTCTGCACGCCTGTTTCCATTCTAACTGTATCATCATCCAAGTTTCTCTCCCTCTCTTAAACAATCTCCAACATCATACGCCTCTCCATCCTTCAATCTTAAGAATCCATCATTCGATCTTCTGCATTACCGCTCTCTTCATTCTGTTTCTTAGCGACTCAACCCTAGGGTTTTTCTTTTTTTTCTGAATCAGTGGTATTATCTCGACGATTTGGATATTGGGAAGAGGAATTAGGGTTAAATCGTTTGATTTAACCTTCTAAGATCACTTGAATGACACGTTTAATTGTTGCATACAACGATTGGCGAGATCTATATCTACAATTTTTAAATATTTATCTTATTATTTGTCATGCAGTTGAGTAGTTGACTGTGAATTCATTTTGTGTGCATTATCCAAGCAATTTGAGAGTGTCATATTTGCACCTAAGATGCTCGATCAAATGCCACATGATATTTGAAACAAGGTAATTTTTATATTTCAAAATGCTTATAGTGCTTTACTTTCAACTTTTAATTTCTTTATGGTCAATCATGCCACTCTTATGTATGTCAACTAGTGGAAGTAATCATATGGTATGTTCATTATCATTTATGTGTTTTGGGCAAGGATGCATGTGAGTAGGTTATATAAAGGAGGCAATTTTGACACATTTTCAGGTAAAATGTGATGGTAGGTGTTCAATATTAACGCTATACGTTTTGAGCCAATACTAAACATTGTTCATTTTGGGTTTTTTTTTTGTTTTCTTTTTTACATGTAGTGTTGATTCAAGAGATCAAAAGTTGATTATGAATTAGACGTAGAATAATAATTTGTATTTTAAATCTCAAAAGTTAAACTTTTGAACAATAGTGAAGAGCAAGATCTATACTAATGAGGTCAATTGCATGTTATTTGAAAATGTGAATCTGAACAACAAAGAAATTGCATTGTCGGAGATATTTGTGCTAGAATTGATAGTTGATTTTGTTCTATTGTCATGAAATTATTATAATAATGGATTTTGGTAACGGCAATTGGGCAAATTGTACATTTGATGTTTATTTTGTATCTTTTGTAGCTATTTATGTTGAAGGAGGAATAGGGCAGTGCTAAAATCAGATGGTGAGAAACTTGTATAAGATTTTAATGTTGTTTCGAGACGTTTATTTTTATGTATTTGTCCTGATATGAAGGTATACATGTTTTGGGTTTTAATAGATAACTATGGAGATGTTACTAACTTTTGTAAGTTTAAGAATCAGAGATAGTTAATTTGGTCTAAAAAGAGATGGGTTTCTACGAGAGTATGAGGTATGTAGTCTTATTCCCTTAATTGTTTATTTATAATCATATATGTCATTAAAAACAAGAGATTCATTGATTTGATTGTCATGATTATGTATGTTTAACTTATTGATGTTAATTTGCAGTGATTGTGATAATGTATATGAACTTAAAATGTGGATGAAGATATTTGATAAAATGTATAGAGAAAAGAGAGAAGAGAAAAGTTGATGTGTTTTACACCAAAAAATACAATTTGTAGTTCTCAAACTTGCCAAAAAATAACATTTTATTATATGTTAAGGCTATGTATAAAAGTGGTGGCAGGATTAATCAGACATACAAAAATTTGATGAATGACAAAATCATCATTCAGATGCCAGATTTAATAGACACAAACAAGTCAGTTGATGACAGTGCATCTCTCACAACATCAAACACCTCTATGATTAATAACGTATGTTGGCGTAAAATTTCTTATTAATCGTATCATTACAAAAAAAATTTCTTTAAAAATCCGTGAATCCACGGGTCTTTACACTAGTAACAAATACAAATAAACTTATAGTGAAGTAACAACTAGTATAAATTTCACATCAAGAGATGATAATATATAAAAATACCAGATCATGCACAGAAGGAAATAGTGTTTTGGAGATACCCAACAAACTACAGTAAGCAGGAGTTCCTACAGCAAAGTATAAAGACCTAATTATCATACTAGCTATCAAGTGAATATCAGCAATATGTTATAAAGAGATGGTAACATTATATTGATAAATGTGAATTTTCTATAGAAATACATAAACCAAAAGTGATAGGCATACAACTATTATTTACAAAAGGCTGTTTAGCAAACCAAACTTCTACACCAACGCTGGTAACAACCATAAAAATTAAGGCAATAAAACAGCCTTTTCACAACAACAAAATGGTAGGTTATACACACTTATTAACAAGTATACCAACATTTTAAAGTGTGATGAAAACCAAAGTTCACACTTAGAAAAGGTGTGAGCAATTTGGGAATGTTCATAGTTTTGAGTGTGAAGATATGTAAAAATAGTTCACACTTCTACATGTAAAGATTTACACCATTTCCAACCATAATGCCCTTATTCTAATTAACACACTGCCACATCAGCATTACATCACCATTTCATTCTCATTTCCTTTCTATCACTAACTCATCATATATCACTTCCAACCATCACATCCTTCCTCAACCAATATTAATTAGTTAATTAAATTACATTACGAATCTAAAGCAAAATGTACAAGTAAATAAAGCAATTCATATGTGATAGTATGCAAATTGTACTTGTGTATGAGTCTAACATTAATGGTATACAAATTTATGAAGCAATTGAACTTAAACCATTATCGGTATAACCTGCTAAGGGAACATCATGGAGTTTAACCCAAACCGGTACCTTAGTTAGATCTTCTTTTGTCAACGAAATATTAGATGTCCATATATTCAAAATTATTGGAATCAACCGTATAACCCATTGACCATTTTCCAACACCCCCTTTATACCTTGTTCAGACGAGAACTTGAAGAAAAAGAACCTTTTCGAGTTCATCATGATATTTTCAATTCCATATTTTCTCCATACATTCAGCACGTAATTCTGGACAACCGGGTACACATTCCTTCTGATTAACCTTGATCGGCGATTTCTTAGCAGCAAAAGCATTCGATTCCAATTCCCCCTAGGAAGATTCCTCGTTTTCATCCACCGAATGAACACTAACCTTATCGAAATCAATATTCTTCGATGTTTCATCCGCAACAGAAGCATCATCATTACTTTTACTAATCGTTTCATTAGAAAAAGATTCCCCAATTACAATTTTTCTGTTTCTCAGCACACGAAGAATCGTTTGAAACTCTTTTTTCCTCTTCCCTCCCGAATTCTTACCCATAATCCCGAATCCGCCGTTAGAAATCCTATACAGATAGAGATTTACGTGAAAAACGACCAAAAACGACGAAAAACGAATGAAAAATTAAGGTTTTTTCATGCGCCGTTTATCGCCCAAGAAACTCGGAGAGAAATAGGGTTGGAGAGAAATCACCAAATGTATAAAAAAATAAAAAATAAAAAAAAATCCTTTTGCTCATAGAAAAGTAGCTCGAGTTTTGGTGACAAAAATTGTATTTAGTGCTACGGTTTATCAAGGCTTTTTAAAGGTGAAGCTCGTGATCCGAAGAAGCTTTTTGACATCATATATGGAACCGTTCGTTTGAAGCTGATGTCGATGAAGTTCAAGGAGTCGCAACACATGAGGAACTTGAAGATAACATGGCAAATTTAATTTTATAGTGTTGGTTGTTTGTTCGTTCTTTGGTTGTACATGTTTTATTGTGTCGTGGCTGTTTCCTGTCTATGAGTCTTAATTACTTGGAGACATTCTTGTAACTGTGCAATTTTTTATAATATTTACCAGGTAAATACCATTTACCAAAAAAAATAATAATAATCTTTCTTTATATCATTTATCATAATCAGTGGCGATTTTAGGCTCTAACTTATAGCCCGCGAGATCACGGGATACCACTAGTTTAAAACTTTTACGTAGAAAATAATCTTTAAATTACATAAGACACCACTAAATTTAACTATAGAACCTCATATATTTTTTGAATTTATAATTTTTCCCTAAAGTGTATACGACACCACTAAATTTACTACTCGGGCTACATATATGTTTTGAATTTCTAGTTATTTAGAAGTAAATAACCACTAAAATAACATTCAAATATAATTAATATCAGATTTTTTTTTGAAATTTCATTAAATTTTGATCCTGAAATCGTCACCGATTATCATAGAATTTTATTGGGTAGCATGATCACTCGTATAGTCGCATGGAATAGAAATCGAATAATGCACTCTCAATACTAATCTCTATTTTAGTGGTCCTTTCTTTTTGACGTTGAAAAATTTACATCATCACTTGATAATGTTAGCAAATTTTTATACGTCAGCAATTACATATACGCTCTTACTTATATGTGACCAACTCTGTTTTGTGGTTGACCTTAAAAAGCACATTTTTGTCTTCTCAACCTAATAATTTCAATAGAGTAAAACCATCTATCTATAAATATATATTCACTTCACTTAAAGATGTATCCAATAATCATCATCATCATCATCATCATCATCATCATCATCATCATCATCATCATCATATCATCATCATCATCATCATCATCATAATTCATAATTTCATAATCAATAATCAATCCACAACAAAAAACATTCAAATTCCATTCTCACTTACACAGATATATACTAAAACAACTTCTAATTAATCATCACTAATGGCTTCTAAACAAGCTCTTGTGCATGTATTTCTAGTTACGTTTCCAGCACAAGGCCATGTTAATCCGCTCCTCAGACTTGGCAAACTACTCGCTTCAAAAGGAAACGTTCTTGTCACATTTTCCTCAACCAAATCCGTGGGAAAGAAAATGAAGAAAGCCGGTGCAGCCGTTTCTAGTGATCCTACCCCGGTGGGCAACTGTGGTGGCATGATCAGGTTCGAGTTTTTTGACGACGGATGCAATGAAGACAACGATGATGAACGCTATGATCTTGATTCTTACTTGCCCAAACTCGAGGCATACGGAACGAAAGCGCTCAAAGAAATCATTAACGATCATGCACTCAACGGTTTGCCAGTTTCATGCTTAATTAATAATCCTTTTGTGCCGTGGGTTTGTGACTTAGCAGAAGATCTTAACATCCCTTGTGCAATGCTTCGGGTGCAATCTTGTGCTTGTTTTTCGTCGTATTATCATTACTAGAATTCGTTACTTCCTTTTCCTAGTGAAGAACAACCGGATATCAATGTCCAGTTGCCTAGCATGCCGGTGTTGAAGTCCGATGAGATACCGAGTTTTTTACATCCTTATACGCCTTACCCGTTTTTAAGAAGAGCTATTTTAGGACAGTTCAAGAGAATATCAAAACCCTTTTGTATTTTAGTTGAAACATTTCAAGAACTTGAAGACGATTTGATCGAGTACATGTTTCAAATATGTCCAGTACGAGCGGTAGGTCCGTTATTCAAAAACCCGTTACTTGACACGAGTTCGGATATCTCTGGTGACCTAATAAAAGTGGACGATTGTTTGGAGTGGCTCGACTCAAAGCCGGCTTCATCCGTGGTGTACATATCGTTCGGAAGCGTAGTGAGCTTGAACCAAGAACAATTAACTGAGATGGCTTATGGTGTTTTGAATTCCGGCGTGTCATTTTTGTGGGTCATGAGAATGGGATCGACTAGTTCAGGAAAAACAGGTGAGTTACCTAAGGGGTTCTTGGAAGCAGTGGTGGAAGCAGGATTTTCTTCACCGGGGCGAAATTTTTTTTTAAAACCGTAGAACTTTTTTGGGCAAAATACGGAGTTTGTGGGACAAAAATTGGAGTTTTTTAGGCAAAATTTTGAGATTTTTGGATAAAATTTGAAGGTTTGTGGGCAAAATTTGAAGGTTTTGGGGCAAAATTTAGAGAATTGTGGGCAAAATTTGAAGGTTTTGTGGCAAAATATGTAGGTTTTGAGGCAAATGGCTTTTGGGTTTGGGGCAAAATGAAAAAAATCCAAATTTTTACACTAAAATTTCGAAATCGACTGGGGGCGGGCGCCCCCTGCCCCCCCTCTAAATTCACCCCTGCTTGGAAGAGGCTGGTGAGAGGGGGATGGTGGTTCAGTGGAGCCCACAAGCAAAGGTCTTGACACATCCACCTGTGTCCTGTTTTGTTACTCATTGCGGGTGGAACTCGACGATGGAGGCGTTATCTAGCGGCGTACCAGTGGTGGCGTTCCCACAATGGGGTGATCAAGTGACAGATGCAAAGTACTTGGTGGATATATGGAAAGTGGGGATTAGAATGAGTAGGGGTGAGGCTGTGAACAGAGTGATTGGGAGGAAGGAGGTGGAAGAGTGTCTAAAGGAGGCGACTAGTGGCGTAAAGACGGCGGAGATAAAGAAGAATGTGTTGAAGTGGAAGAAAGCGGCGGAGGAAGCGGTGGCAGAAGGTGGTTCATCTGATCGGAATATACAGGAGTTTGTAGATGCGGTTAAGAAATTAAGTGTGAAATCAGTTTGAGGCAATTGTAGTTAACGAAAAACAAGTACCTCCTGACTTAAACGAGGTGACGGGTCACCGCGCGTTGCCATGTATCCCTCATTTATTGTCGATTTTTTTTAACGAAATGTTCGTTGCGTGTGTTTGGTCACAACAACTGTGGGTGAAAGAACATTATTTTATTGCATCTTATAATTTGGAATGTCCATATTGCAGTATTCATGTTAATTTATAGTAAATGTCAAATGTTTTTTTAAACAGCACTACAAGATCACCCGAAGACAACTTACCGCCCCGACTGCTAAAAAATTAAATGATAAATGTGAGTAGACATTTATTATAGTGTCTTAAATATTATTATTGTTTTCTTTTACTCGTTTACTCAACACGAAATTAAATTAAGATTCTACGTGAATCATATACGTATTTATCCTATCTATATAAATATTAATTAATGGTGTTAATAAAAAATTTAGGATTAAAAAAAGAACCAAAAGAAAGACAAATAGAAGGAAAAAGAAGTTTTAGGCTAAAAATAAAAGAGAAAATGCTAATGACAGCCCTAAGGGCTGTCGTTAACACGCTTTAAAATGTTGTAAAATTTGATAACCACCTTTATGAAAATGACTAAAAACCGCCATGTACAATTACCTAATGCGTGTTAACGACAACTCTTAGGGCTGTCGTTAGCATTTTCCAAATAGAAGATGAAAGAAGAATAAAAAAAGTTTTAGTTTTAAATTTTTTGTGATCAAACGTAGGCAACAAACATTCCGTTAAGAAAACCTAAAACTTATGTTGTTACTTTGCAGATATTAATAGACGTTCATTATTCTTTTTTTTTTTTTTTTAAATCCTTATAATTTATGAGTTTATCCAGGACCACATTTATACACATTTTGTATTTGTGAGAAAAAAAAACAATAAAACAATAAAAAGAAAAAAGTGGAAAAAAGGAAATGAAAGTTTTAGGCTATAACAATTTAAAAAATTTATGTTTTAGAACACCATTAACTTTGTCTGTAACGTACAGTCAAATATTACATTTTCTGAGCAAAAAAGTGATATTCTGCATGCGACGTAACAGTGTCAATGACAGTGTTTAACTCCAAACGTCATATTTCAGTGTCAAATTAGATAAATCGTACCTTTTTCTATCTTTTGATAAATAAATATATACAAATATAATTAAAAAAACTCATTACCATATACACTAACAGCTACCCATTGTTTGGTCGTTTAGGGAATTTTGTTAGTAGAAGAGATGCGTCATTTTTTAGGAGGAAGAAAATGGTCAAATGCTTCAAACTTCAGTGGTAATAATTGTCACATTTCAGGGTTATTTATTGTAAACATATACGCAATTTAGGGGGCAAAATGGAACTTCAACATTTAATACAATAAACATTAAATAAAACTTACCAAAAAATTTAACGGGATTTATCTTTTTTTTTTTTTTTTTTTCGCTTCGAGTTAACTTTATTTGTCATAACCGTTCAGCTCGAAATAATTTTACGAACAATACACAACTAACTATATTCGAAACGGAGCTTTTTTTATAAAAAAAAATTATTTTCACATATACATATATAATTATACCAAGTACATGGCTAAAACAATTGGTAAGTTAATGAGTTTGTAAAGGAAAAAATCGGAGTTCGAGTCGTTTTACCCCTTCTTACCCCCAATTTTTTCACTCAATTCTCGCTCAATATTAATTTCATAAAAGACGTTAAAATGTTCAACCGCAATACACGGACCATTAGATATATTAGGTACTAAACAACGCATATCCAAATACAACCGCAGCAACGCGCTGTCGAATTTTTTCTAGTTAAATTGAAACACCATTATTAAAGTAAACACATTTTAGTTAGTTATATTTTATGTAAGATTTATAACTTAATTATAGAGTCAACCACAACAACCCGGCAAGGGTATTGTTTTGTTATGGATATTATGAGACAACAAATACTTCCATTGTACTTGCACAATGAGTGGGTGGATAATTATACATCTTTCTATTTAGTGGTCAAAATGCTCTCTCCCCATTGGTGAAAACACCACTATTCACGATTTTTGCCCTCCCATTTCTTCTTCTTTTGATTTATAATAGGTTAAGTGTATATTTTTTTTTTATTATTTTAGCCTATGTGGGCTAGTTTCCAGCAAAAAAACCCTTTAAATGGGCTAATTTGCTCAAATGGACTCCCCACATGGTTTTAGTGGTCAAAATGCTCTCTCCCCATTGGTGAAAACACCACTATTCACGATTTTTGCCCTCCCATTTCTTCTTCTTTTGATTTATAATAGGTTAAGTGTATATTTTTTTATTATTATTTTAGCCTATGTGGGCTAGTTTCCAGCAAAAAAAACCCTTTAAATGGGCTAATTTGCTCAAATGGACTCCCCACATGGTTTTAGTCAGCCTTTTTTTTCTTACTTTTTTTCCAGAAGGTAGCGTATAACTCATCACTGTAAAAGAGATGTGCAGACACCTCCACCCATACCCTCACACACCTCCACCCATACCTTTCATGTGTTCTGTCAGATAATCTTCTTCAACCCTTTCCATATCGCACCTTCTCTCTTCATTACAAACAAAACCAAAACCGGATCTCTCTGGCGATGTAGCAATGAAACCCAAATCAGCCTCCCTCCAGATTTATCACCATCCGCCATCATTACTGCTAAGCACTCGATCAATTTCAATTAAATTAGGTATTTATGTCTTTTATGCCTCTTGATTGTATGTTTTTGCCCTAAATTGGTTGTGGTTTTTTTATCTTTTGGTGTAGCGATGAAACCCAGATCAGCCTCCCTCTTGATTTATCACCATCCGCCATCATCACTGCTAAGCGCTCGATCAATTTCAATGAAATTAGGTATTTATGTCTTTTATGCCTCTTAATTGTATGTTTTTGCCCTAAATTGATTGTGGATTTTTTTTTCTTTTGGTATATTTCTATTTTTTTTTTAGTAATTGTGTGTATTCTTTGTCTATGAGTGTTTGAAAAATGACTGTTGGAGGTCGTGGCATAAGCTTACTTTTTAGATTTTATAGTTAGCAATTGTGTTCAATGCTATGTATTATGAATTTGTTTGCAGCTATGGTTGAGTAGTTTGTGTTTTTGGTGAGTAGATGCTGAATTTTTGTGTCATCGTGGTTGAGTTGGATTATATTCGGTTAATGAGCTATGTTTATGTTTACTTTTGGCTAAACTTTGTATTTGATCTTTTGTATATATGTAGAGAGGATGTTGTGAACTTGATTGTTGAATCCGGCGCTGCACCTGCACTTGTGCATCATCTTCAAGAGCCAAAGTGGTCAAATGAGGTTGTTACAGGCTCGAGGCTGTACGAACATGAGGTGGAAAAAGGAAGTGCTTTTACTCTGGGACTTCTTGCAATAAAGGTATTTATCTTAAAAAACATGTCCGTTAATTGATATTTTTTTATACATAGCTGTGTTGTTTTTTGCAATATGTTATAACATCACAAGTTGGAATAAAGCAGTATTTGATAAATCTCTGTTTTAAATGGTGATAAGTTGCTTGCAATAAAATAATTACATCATTATTATAACACACGACTACTTATGTCCAAGTTTTACTAAATTGTTGATGGTGGTTAAAACATTTGTATAGTCAGTTTTTTAAATATGCTTTGTGTGCTTCATTTGTATTAGGTTATTAATGGTATGTTTTCATTTAAGTTTTATTAGTAATGTGAATGATGTTTAATAGTTTTGCAGGTATGTAAAAATAGATGAAAACCATGGCAAGACATTGTATTATCGATATGTAGTTTCAGAAATAATCCCTCAAAGGATTAAGTGGCTCTTTGGCTCAATGGTGATGTTGACGTACTTTCCTTCTTTTGTTACATATTTATATATTCAAAATATTTATATTATTTATGAAAATTGTAGGTGATACTACTGTTATGCTCAACTTTCAATGAATCCAAGTGTGAGGTTAGTCGGGTTATTTAATTTGTTTGAAGTATAATGGTTTGGGTTATGAAAGTTCCTTATTTTCGTACTTATACAATACATCAAATAACTTACAGTTATGTATTTTATTTATGTCTCAACACTTCGGTTTCAGGTGGTCGAGTTAACAATTTTATCTTATAATTGCAGTTTCAGCTTGATCATTTGTAAGTTTTCCGTATATATTAACAAAATAACGATAGTTGTAGATTTTGGATTCAAAAGACCCGATTTCACAAAACAAAATCATATGTGTTAAAGTTACAAATGTATTGCAATGAGGAGTATGTTGAAGCTGACTTTAAGGATCCGCAATAGATGGTCTGCTTCTTATAAGCTAAATTCATTCATCATTTTTCATTGTCAGTTTTAAGAAGAGATTTGTAAGCGTGTTCGCCCGGCTATTTAGATAACTTTTTGGCGAAGGTAATATATGCGTTCAACCTAGGTATGAAAAAAATTAATGCGAAACCCCTTGGATCATCAAGATAAATCCAGTAATACTTTGTTTATAAGATCCATGACAACGTTCATCTCTTCAGTGTTGTTGATTCGTATTATTTTCAGGTAATTATGTATAATCAATTGTTTGCATCTGATGATTCGTATGCACTTTCGTTTTGCTTCAGGTATTTGTTGGTACACTTGCCAAACTCAAATAATTTGGTTTTCTTCTTTATTTGGAGGTAATGTTTATTTTTATTTGACGTTGTCCTTTACCAGCTAATTTTGTTGTCTGTTTGGAGATGGATACCGACTTCAGTTGACACTTTGTATATTATACGAGTACCAAACATCTATTCCCTTATCATGATTCTTAATTAATCATTGCCATCCCTAAAATATGTTATATTTGTTATACAACAAATTAGTGTAACGACCCAACTTCGTTTTACCAAAAACACGACTTAATTTTTTTTTTATATAGACCATCTGGACGGCGTCCAGCAGTAAAGCCCAAGACGGCGTCCAAGCAATTTGGACGGCGTCCAAATGAACTAAAGGTTCCTGATCAGTTTTACAAATTCACGCGGGCGGAAAACCCGCTTCCCGACATTTTCACACGAAACGGTTTTCACAACATGCTATAATAATTATAATTAAGAAATTTCCTCGATAGAATCGAGTTTTACATCACATACGTTAATTGAAAGTGTTTACACCTGCGGGTTAAGACTCAATAACCCAACCCAATACCAAGAGCATAATCTATCTCGGGGACTACCAAATCCCCAATCCGCGTCCATATCTCCAAAAGCTACCCCATCGAGCCCAAACGCTCCTACACATATAGCCTAACAACTAGCTAGCTTCATAACACAATACCTGTAAAAAGGTAAACAACGAGAGGGGTAAGCAAACGCTTAGTGAGTGTTATAAGTATACACATACATATATAATATACCTACTTGCAACCACCTACTCACATACCGCAAACATGCTAGCAATACAATATTAGCATACGAACTCCAAGTATAAAGCTAATAACCTCCATTACCGCAACTAGCATAAACAATAGCATATACTCCAAAATAATATATTATTCTATACAACAACACATACACAACCATATGGTTAACCACAAACGCGTCATGATGCTACAGGCTCCGTGGTTCACACCATACGCAATGCTATGACGCTACCGGCTCCGTGGTTCACGTCACTACACATTTGAGTCATACTCTTTTATAGTGCTACCTGTTCCGTGGTTCACACTTCGGTGCTACCGGCTCCGTGGTTAACACCTCATTTTATAGTGCTACCGGCTCCGTGGTTCACACCTAATTTTATAGTGCTACCTGCTCCGTAGTTCACACTTTGATGCTACCGGCTTCGTGGTTCACATCACAACTCGAGTCATACTCTTTTATAGTGCTACCGGCTCCGTGGTTCACACTTTAACGACTTGTGCTATAGTGCTACCGGCTCCATGGTTTACACTACAACACACGTACCATGATGCTACCGGCTCCGTGGTTCACATCATAGCACACTCGCACATACTATGGCACTACCGACTCCGTGGTTCATGCCATAACATACAAATAAATACACTATATACATACATGCATAATTATTCCACTCACCTCGAACTCGAGCAATACAAACCATGCGTGAAATCTCCACCAAACGCAACAGAGCAAGCTTTTACCTATAATACGCATATTGGTATACAAACAATCAACAAATATTCTCTACAAGAGAATTCGACTCCAACACCCTTAACCAAGAGTTTATACCTACCTCCACAAACCGCCCATTTAGACATCCAAAGTGGACTTCACCAATTACCACTACCGGTGGTAATTCCGACCCATCAAACAAGTACAATTTAACCAAAATTACACTTGACACCATTTAAACCAACCTAGGTCTTAACACTAAATTACTACTTAGGTAGTAATCATTTCAAACGTCAATTAACACTTAACAAAAGCGTTTACCATCCATTTAACCAAAACTAGTGTCATTACCAATTTTGACCCATCAAAGCCAACCCATTTTGACATAAGTCTCAAAAACCTCCTTAATCACTAACGGCTAGTGATTAACTTTCCAAATACCAATTAACACTTGAATCAAATATTTATATACTTGGTTCATCAAATCTTGACCTCATAACTTAGTTTGACACCAAATCAAGGTTAACACCCATTTTGTCATACAAACATGTTCTTAAGAACATCTAAACACTAACGCATTACAAACTAGTGAATTAACACCCAAACGATGACCAAAATCTTCCTCAAACCCTAAACCCACAATAATCGAGTTTACTTACACAATACAAAAGGCAAAACCCCCAAATCCATGAGAAATGGGGTTTATAACCCAAACTAGCTCAAACCCTAAATATGAATAAGAATCTTAACAATTAAATTCGGAGTTAGAGCATACCAACACTACCATAATGTAGCCGTTAACGAGGTGAACAACCTTAACTCTTGCACCTTAACCCAAATCAACCTCCTTCCTCACCAAATGGAGCTTTCCCTCTCTAAAAACTCTTCCTCTCTCTAGGGTTTGAAGAAGAGAGGGTTATGGATGTGAAAAATGATCCAAAAGTGGATCTAAAATTGGTATTAAGGCCACACATCCGTCCTCAAGTGAGAAGACACAAATACCCCTTTTAATTTATTGAAATTCCAACAGCTGGCCCGTCAGACCATTTGGACGGCGTCCAAAATGGCTGGACGGCATCCCATCTTACATTGGTGGACGGCGTCCCACTGAACTGAGACTGAAACTGAAACAGCAACTTCTTTCAGGGACTAAAATTGTCTGAGTCTGATTTTGATGTAAATTCTGAAAATGAATAAGTGTTAGGTACACTTTTTGTGGCGCTTTCTGATGCACACATTTACTGACAACTTTCAGGAACACTTTCAGATGCATAAAATTTCTGGATCTTACAACTCTCCCCCACTTAAATTGGATCACGTCCCCGTGATCCGCACTAAATACTAGAAGTCAAGCACTTCTTCCTCGAACATTTTCGCCTTCAAATGCGGAGTCACACATGTAGTAATCACGCTTCCGACTTCTTGCTTCGTACACTAACGCATCATATATTACAACGAGGAAGGTTAATCACCCCTCGAGACAAAGCAACCGCAACCGTTTGCTCCTACACCGAGTATCCAACTCGTATAATACTTTTCACAATCAAACCAAAAGTAGAGCAATTCACCGAAATCATCGTCGTCACTCCTCACGATCCTACGAAACACAATCAAGCCCGACATCCATAACATCCTCCGTAAATTCTAAGATCTCATCACACGCTAATAATCACTAATCTCATACACTCGAGCTCCATAATTTTCGTTTAGGAAAAATACGAAAAACACCACATATCTCTTCAAGTCCTCTCGGCTACAACTCGTAACAAGCTACATCAATAACTACATTACCCAACGCAATTTACTAAATCCACTACATCATGAACCACATCTTGCATTAATCTAAATTGAGAAGGATTCATGCTTCCTTAAAAATCCGTACTCCATCGGTTCATAAATGCACTACTCAACCGATAGTTCCTGAATATTTTCTGAACCAAGAACCTACTTCCTCCAGCTCCATTCCCGGGTCATTCTTCAACGAAGAAATTTCGGTAACCCCATCATAACACTTTAGAAGTACCTCTTTCCCACCGATTGATCTGCGCACGACTATACGTCACTGGATTAATCCAGGACGACAATAATACACCACGAGTTAGACGAAACATCAACGCATCGTCATAGGGTTTCCCCTCTGAACCATACAATACGGCTTCCTAGTACTAGCATAAAAGCTATTCGTATAATAAAATACCGTCAACGGCGAATCATCATCACAAAAATTCCGCAATTCGTCACACGACTCACAAAATAGTCACCAAATCCGGGTGAACTTTCCTACCTAGACCGTTCGTTAGGGATGGTCTCGACATTTTGACGCAACCTACGGGTCACATCACTAGGGTACACACTCTTGCAAACAAACAACAATCGCGTGTCTCTATGCGAGACAATCAGAACCGACACTCTCGCCTCACAATCGTCCGTTAAGTGGAATAATCTACTTGACAATTTTCAATATCACGTTTCCCGACAGGGAAAATACAGTATCCACTACAACATCGAACTTATACCCATTCAATAATACTATCAGAGTTTCATTGCAACCAAGGTTTTACATTATGAGAGCACCTGCAACAACAACTTCATTCTCTCACCTCCGTGATCTCCAACTTCGCATTTGGTCTCATACCGCACTTTGGTGCTACACGACCACGTTACCTTAGAGGTCTTATATAACGACCCGTCCTAATCCATCTGAACGAATACATTACATTTGGTTACATCGCGAGGTACTTGACCTCTATATGATTCATTTTACAAACATTGCATTCGTTTTTAAAAGACAAACTTTCATCACATCGAAAGTTGACGGCATGCATACCATTTCATAATATATCCATCTATAAATGACTTAATAATATCCTTGATAAACTCAACGACTCGAATGGAACGTCTTTTGAAATATGTCATGAATGACTCCAAGTAATATCTCTAAAATGAGCAAATGCACAGCGGAAGATTTCTTTAATACCTGAGAATAAACATGCTTTCAAGTGTCAACCAAAAGGTTGGTGAGTTCATTAGTTTATCATAAACATTCATTTCCATCATTTTAATAGACCACAAGATTTCAGATATTTAATTGTACACGTAACCCGAGTACATAATAACACGCGTAACCCGAGAATTAAAATTCATTCATATGGTGAACGCTTGATAACCGACTTAACTTTAATGCATAGAATATCCCCAAACAGAACCTCTCGTCTGTATAATAATAATAATCTCGAAGTACTAAAGCATCCGTACCCCGGATGGGACTTGTCGAGGTCCATATATCTATCTTTAGGATTCGCGTCGATTAGGGGTCATACCCGTTTCCTAATCATTAGGTTACCAAGCTAAAAAGGGGGTGATATTCAATATTCATAATCCAGCCATAGAATGTAGTTTTTGATCACTTGTGTCTATTTCGTAAAACATTAATAAAATCGGCACATGTATTCTCAGTCCCAAAAATATATATAAAAAGGGAGTAATGAAACTCACAATACTGTATTTTGTAGTAAAAATACATATGATGACATTGAACAATGCAGGGTTGGCCTCGGATTCACGATCCTATATCATTTGTATATTTGTTAATATACATAATTGTAATCAAACAAATATATATATATATATATATATATATATATATATATATATATATATTTTATTAGTTATATCCTTTTTATATTAATAGTCTATATATATATTTCATATTTTCATTTTGTATGTAAAAATATTAATTTTGTTGTTAATGATAGTTATGATAATGATTTTAGTAATTACATATTAATACTCATGTTAATATAAATATTAATACTTATGACGATAATAATCATAATAATAACTATAGTATCCATAATGATAATTAAAATACTGATAATAATTATATTACTAGTAATCATAATAATAATAACACTATTTATTATAGCATGATACAAGTATTAATTTTTTTAATAGAACTAATAATAATACTTATAATAATAATGATATTGATATTACTAATAATAATAATAATAATAATAATAATAATAATAATAATAATAATAATAATAATAATAATAATAATAATAATAATATTAATAGTAAAAACGTTATTTTCAATGATATTACTGGTTTTAACAAAAACGACAGATTTTAAGAATAATGTTACTTCTGGGTAATAATGTTAATAATATTAATACAAATACTAATAATAATAATAATTATAATAATTTTAATACTAATGATAATAATGATAACAATAATAGCGATACTAGTCGTAAAAGTGATGATCATAATATTAGTATAGTTGTAATAATAATAATAATCTTGATAACAATGATAATTCTAAAATGTTAATCATAATACATAAAAATGATAAACTTATATTTTAAATGATGATAATAATATTAGTAACAACAATAATAATACTAATAATCATATTTGTAATCATAATTATGATAATAATAGATGGTAACTAACACATATTTTAGTAATACTAATAATGATAATAGCTATAATACTTGTGTTAGTAACAATTAATAATAATAATAATAATAATAATAATAATAATAATAATAATAATAATAATAATGATAATCATAATAATAATGATAATACTTATACTAATAATAATAATAATGATAATAATTATATTTATAGTAATAATAACAATAATAATAATAATAAGATTTTTAGTAAAGAAATCTACCTTCTAAGACTTTTATAAAAAAAGATTGTCCCGAACCAGGATTGAACTCGTGACCCCTCGCCTACACACTAACACTCTTAACCATGGAACCGTTTCTATTTTTCTGAGATTAAACCCACCCATTTAAATATAACTCACCTTCTGTTTCATCTTCACCTTCATCTTCTCCAAAAAATCAATCAGCCCAAACAACATCAATAACTATAATAACGAGCTTTTTGTTGTGTTTATTACTTGAAAACGATTATAAACATATAATTTGTGTTCTTTACTAAAAAAATAAAAATAAAAATAAGTGTAATCAGAATTGCTGCTGTCGCTGTTATAAATAAAAAAAATTATGTTTTCATTTTTAAGATCATAATAGACAAAGTTTATAACACAAAATATATTTCAATTCAAACTTTTAAACTTTCTGTAAGCTCAATTGAATCCAACACATTGAATTGAACTCGAATTTCTCGAAGAACACAACCTTTGACTTTTAGAAATATATGTTTGACTCGGAAATTGGAATTTGTTACGAAAAATTGAAATGTGAAAGTTTGCAGATAGATTGAAATAGAGATTTCAATCACAACTGCATTATTACATTTTGTATTTGATTTTGAAATCAATCTTTTCAAAAATTGAACACGAAGCAGAGGAAAAACTGGGTTCTTTCTGTTTTTCTTTTAATTTTTCTTAATTCTTCCAATTGTAGAGTGAAGATAGGATTATGTATAAATGGTAATTGTATAATTGAGTTAGTACATAAGATTCGACAAATTTTTCTTTGTATTAAAGGGTGTCGACAGTTTATGACCATCAAGTACGAAAAAGAAGAAAAAAAATAAAAGAATTTATAAAGCAGATTAAGACTCACAACTGAATTTGTTTTTGAATTGGCAATGGATTACGACCTGAGGCAAATCATAAAAAGATTGAGAGCGACCTTCAACAGAATTTGGCAATTTGCTGAACGTTTCCCTTTTTTTTAATTTATATAATTAAATTTGTTTATGATTAATAAATACTTTAGTAATAATATTAATACTAATTAATAATATTTATATTAACTATTATTAAAAAGATATTTATAATAATAAATTTAAAACTAATGATAATAATATGATGGTATCAATAATAACCAAAATGATAATTTTTAATAAGTTTAATAATAATCTTTAATAAGAATGATAAGTATAATATTATTAGTGATACAAATAATAAGTTGTATTATTTTCTAAGAATATTTATAATAATAATAATGATTTTAATGTTATTGGTTTTATAAAGATATTAATCTTAATCAAAATCTTACTACCCGTTATTATATAATAGTGATATTAACAATGATAACCATAATATTAATCATTATATTTATAATTCTTAATAATAATTATACCAACAATAATTATAATACTAGTACTTAACAATAACCATAATATTAATTGATAATATTTAAATTACAGTTATAATATATACATAAAACTAATATTGATATTAATTTTAATAGTAATAATAAAAGTACTAATAATTTTAATATAACAACTATATTTTCAACTTGCACATAATATATTACTATTATATATTAGTAATTATGTATATTTTAATAATTATAACATATAATAGTTAATCTTTTTATATACATTCCAATATACATATCAAAATAATTATTTATAGAAATCATATACCGTTATGTATAGTTTTATTTTATTACCTTGCATATTATTTTGCATATTCAATTCTAGTGATTAAAGTATATCTTATTATTATATATACTTTTGTTTATATATATTTATATATATATACATATTTATATATATATATATATATATTCGTATGTATATATATCCACATATTTATTTACACACAAATGTTCGTGAATCGTCTGGAATAATCAAAGGTTATCTGAAACCATGTAAATAGTTTTAAAGTTTTGAGACTCAACAATACAGACTTTGCTTATCGTGCCGAAATCATATAAAGATTAAGTTTAAATTTGGTCAGAAATTTTCGGGTCGTCACAGTACCTACCCGTTAAAGAAATTTCGTCCTGAAATTTGATTGGAATGGTCATGGCTGACAATAAATATGTTTTCCTAACGCATACGAGCTGTATATTAGAGTTTTATCATCATCGAGTAATATAGATAAAACAATTGGTTTATGTGAAGAGTACGAGTGAAGTTATCACAAAAGATTGAGATAGAGATTTAAGTTTTGACGTAGTCACGGTGGATTTCTGGAATTCAAGGGATTTAGAGAAAATCTTTGTAATAAGATTTGATTCTTCAATAATTAAGGAAATTAAGATCTCTATAATTAGATACGGTGATCTGCCTTAATTACTATGTCTGATATTTCACTATAAATTCACCCTCTTCATTTCCTTTATATTTTGGAGTTCCATCCTTTTGTTTTCTCTTCTCGATTTTAAGTCAAGCGAATAATGGTCCAGAATTCATAGATATGAAATTCGAAAACATAGCTAACGTTCTAAGAGAGAAATTGTAATAGCACGATCTTGATTGGTTAAATTACCAGAATTCAAGAGAAAAGATAGAATTATCAAGAAAATATGTTCTTGATATGTTTATAGATTAGATAGAATGTAAGAGTCGTGTAACATGGCACATGATGACGGTATAGTCTGTGAATCATCATGTTTCATTAGAAACTCAGCATGACTTACTGTAATATAATCACGTTGATCAAGTATCATTATATTATACTAACTCATGCTTCAGTTCCCAACACTATTTCAAAAACATTCATATTTTAAATTCGAGTTTTTTTCTTCTTCAGAATTTAGAAACTAAGATAGTTTCCTTTCTGATGTAACATTGATAGGAGATAGATGATTTCAGATAAGAATAATTATGAAAATATCTTCAGAAATATCGAGGATCTTTATAATGAAAGATACGATGATATCTTTAGAATTTCAGAATCAAATTGTGATGAAGAAATTCATTCACGATTATTTAGAGCGATTAAGGAGCAAGGTATTCGCTTAAGATTTCATCAGAAACAGAATTATCAGGATTCTTTATGTACAATTTTAGTCCTTGTGATTTGTTCAGAGTCTCCTTCATGGTTTGCTCACTCCATTTTTCGGTTCCAAACCTTCTCTTTTTCTGAGCTTTACCAACACATTATTCTTTATCATCAAACTTTTGGCTGTTAAGGTCGTTTACAGCTTTTGCTGCTTCATTCAGCTTTTTCAACATTTAGCATATCGATTCTTAGACTGGGTGCTTTTCAGAATTTCATAATGGAAGATCATAATTCTAGGAAATAATTGTTATATGTAAGCATATAACTGTTGATGTAGAAATGTTGTGAGATTCAAAATACTGATTACTAATTTCCGGTAATTGGTATAGTAATTCTCGTTACAAGATGTGGATGAGTATATGATAAGGTTTTGATGAACATATATAATGATTTTTTTTCGGAAAGACTTATGCCAATGAGTAATGAAGTTGCTGGTAAGTTTACTGCTAATGTGGTGGAATATAAACGGTTCTCCGGTAACGATGATGAAAGGCAAACTTATATATCGATGTTATAATAAAGCTAATTCAAATGAAGGTCGAAATTGATTTGTTGAAGCTGTGACAAAATTGGCTACTTTGAAAAGGAATTGCAATGTTATTTTCGGCAATAACAATGCTAAAGGAGCTAGCACAGATACGTGTTAATCGTTTACTCAAGTTCCGAGTGTTTTTAGGTGCATAACTATATGCATCAATCTTTTCTTCCGTAGATGAGGTGCGGTTGGTTCATCCTCTCGATTGAGGTGGTTTCAAGAATCATGAAAGGTTGATTGTAATTGTCAAGATACAAATGAGGTTTAAGATGAAATCAAGTGGCAAACTTGAAGAAATGTTTAGTTTCATATGTTATAATCAATATTTTATTTCATTTTAATTGTCCAATATTGGCAGTCCACAGTTAGCAGTCCACAATTAGTAATTAAATAATTCATACATAGTTTAATATATAATATTCGAATTAATTAATACGTATCATGACCCATTGTATACATGTCTCAGACTCGATCACAACTCAAAGTATATATATTATTTTAGAATCAACCTCAACCCTGTATAGCTAACTCTATCATTACTGCGTCGATATGATATGTCAAAACCTTGTATGCGTGTCCCGATATTTAAAATGCATAAATAATAGTATTTAAATGACGATAAATAAAGTGCGTAAAATAAATAACGGAAATTAAATGACAATAAATAAAATTGCGAGAATTAAAATTGCGAGAAATAAATTGCGATAAATAAATGTAATAAGGATTTAACAGTTAGCTAGGAACAGTTAGCTAGGATTTTGGTAGCGTGGATTCTTAACAAAATTTCTCATAATTAATTTGTTTGTTTCTAACAAATTTTATTTTGTCCAATGTTTTCTTCATTATGCCACTTGTTGGATTCTGATAGGTCAAAATCCAAATATGAAATTGAATGAAAATGGTTATTCTGTGGTGAACGGATTCGTATATCTGTGGATGTAAGTAGGATAGTAAATGATCGTTGAATCAGATTCAAAGAATGTACAGTGTAACTTATTAATGTGAAATCTAAATATTTCTCAGGTATTACCTACCCGTTAAAATATTTTCACCATTAACAGTTTGCACGAAAGAATTTTTAATTACAATCTTTGTGAAAATATACTTACATATATATTTTCTTTAGATGTATTCATGGATTTAATGAGTTAATATAGTATTAAACTCATTTGGTTTACTGTCAAAACTAGAATACATAATCTCTATAACATTAGAGATTACATAATTGCCATGAAAAACGAAGATAATTGATGTAGAATGATACGTAGAACTATGATTATACTCGAGGTACAGAATGAGATGTTGAGGCATGTGATGTTGAAACTTGGGTTGTTGGTGGTACTGTTGGTACCGATGATGTTGTTGAAGCTGGTAAGTTTTGCACCATGTTTTCTAAATTGATTACTCGAGCGCGAAGTTCGTTGACTTCTTCTATTATTCCGGAATTATTGTCGGTCAGAACGAGCGGATGAATAAGGTTTAGAATTGTGGATAGAATATAATCGTGCTGAGCTACTCTGGAAATGAGGGTGAAAATGGTGTTTCGGACTGATTCGCCTGTAAGTGTTTCAGGTTCATCGTCAAGAGGGCAATATGGTGGGTGGAAGGGATCACCTTCTTCTTGTCTCCAATAATTAAGTAGACTACGAACCCATCTCCAATTCATCCAGAATTAGTGATGACTAATTGGTTGATCCATTCCGGTTACACTTTCTTCGGAGCTTGAGTCGAAATCCATATCGGAATAGCTGTCGGAATCTAAGGAATTTGAACTAGTTGCGAGTTCCGTCTTGTACGGTTAGATAAAGGATTTTCGATATGAAATGATTTTCGGATATTAGATGATATTCTAATTGCATAGAATACCTAAATATAGTACAGAAGATCCCTTAGATTACGGAGGAGTTTACGGAATATGTCAGGCAAAGTTTACAGTAACCGATACGCTAAGATATGAATTAGCAGATACGCTAAAATATGAATTTTTGTCTATACACTATTCATGCAAATAATGCAGTAAGATGTGTCTAGACTAAGAATGATAAGTAGTTATTTTCTAATGATGATAAGCAGATGATTTTCGACTAGAAATGATAAGCAAAACTTTTGACATGCAGACACGGTCGAAGTCCAGACTCACTAATGCATCTAAACAACTATCAGTTAGACACACTAATGCAAGACCTGGTTCGCTAAGACCACCGCTCTGATACCACCTATAACGACCTGACCTAATCGATCTGGACGAATACATTACATTTGGTTACATCACGAGGTACTTGACCTCTATATGATTCATTTTACAAACATTGCATTCGTTTTTAAAAGACAAACTTTCATCACATCGAAAGTTGACGGCATGCATACCATTTCATAATATATCCATCTATAAATGACTTAATAATATCCTTGATGAACTCAACGACTCGAATGCAACGTCTTTTGAAATATGTCATGAATGACTCCAAGTAATATCTCTAAAATGAGCAAATGCACAGCGGAAGATTTCTTTAATACCTGAGAATAAACATGCTTTCAAGTGTCAACCAAAAGGTTGGTGAGTTCATTAGTTTATCATAAACATTCATTTCCATCATTTTAATAGACCACAAGATTTCAGATATTTAATTGTACACGTAACCCGAGTACATAATAACACGCGTAACCCGAGAATTAAAATTCATTCATATGGTGAACGCTTGATAACCGACTTAACTTTAATGCATAGAATATCCCCAAACAGAACCTCTCGTCTGTATAATAATAATAATCTCGAAGTACTAAAGCATCCGTACCCCGGATGGGACTTGTCGAGGTCCATATATCTATCTTTAGGATTCGCGTCGATTAGGGGTCATACCCGTTTCCTAATCATTAGGTTACCAAGCTAAAAAGGGGGTGATATTCAATATTCATAATCCAGCCATATAATGTAGTTTTTGATCACTTGTGTCTATTTCGTAAAACATTAATAAAATCGGCACATGTATTCTCAGTCCCAAAAATATATATAAAAAGGGAGTAATGAAACTCACAATACTGTATTTTGTAGTAAAAATACATATGACGACATTGAACAATGCAGAGTTGGCCTCAAATTCACGATCCTATATCATTTATATATTTGTTAATATACATAATTGTAATCAAACAAATATATATATATTTTATTAGTTATATCCTTTTTATATTAATAGTATATATATGTTTCATATTTTCATTTTGTATGTAAAAATATTAATTTTGTTGTTAATGATAGTTATGATAATGATTTTAGTAATTACAAATTAATACTCATGTTAATATTAATATTAATACTTATGACGATAATAATCATAATAATAACTATAATATCCATAATGATAATTAAAATACTGATAATAATTATATTACTAGTAATCATAATAATAATAACACTATTTATTATAGCATGATACAAGTATTAATTTTTTTTAATAGAACTAATAATAATACTTATAATAATAATGATATTGATATTACTAATAATAATAATAATAATAATATTAATAGTAAAAACGTTATTTTCAATGATATTATTGGTTTTAACAAAAACGACAGATTTTAAGAATAATGTTACTTTTGGGTAATAATGTTAATAATATTAATACCAATACTGATAATAATAATAATTATAATAATTTTAATACTAATGATAATAGTGATAACAATAATAGCGATACTAGTCGTAAAAGTGATGATCATAATATTAGTATAGTTGTAATAATAATAATAATCTTGATAACAATGATAATTCTAAAAGAGTGACCAATATCAATAATTGTTCACTCTCATGGAGAAGAGTGACCAATCAGACACAATAATTGCATCGACCGCAATATCAACGCTTCATCATAACCTTCGGACTAACCGTTCATGAACTCCATCACCGGCTCACCGGTCATCTTCACCCATCTATCACTTAAAAGTAACAAGATGCGCTCATCCTCCACTTCATAAGAAGTATTTACCGCAATGTTCTTAAGCTTCGACTTTCGCAACCGTCGAATTACCCTCACCCGTCGATCACTTTCGTAACCTCCGCTGCTTCCAAAGACATCTCAAGGACACCCTAAGCACAAAACGATCACACCATCACCGGAGTTGAACATCACACTAGCAGGTATAAGAAGGCACCTGACGCCGTGTCATGCAAACTCCCATAATCTGCCGAATCCTAGAAACTCGGTCTTTGGGTTCCATACACCCGATGTTACCTACCTTTCCAATATATTGACCCGAAGTCATACCTTCTCGGAAAACCTTACGGTTTATTGTCTTATCGAAAGTTTCTACCGATCACACACTACCCACAATTCCACAAGGTCCAAAACGATATAGCCTAACGAAACCTTTCATCCAACACTAAGGAGATGCTTGGAAACACCAAGTCTTACATCCTTCCACACCTCGATATAACCACTACTACAAGGGATATTCCATTAGGAACGTTACCCCCTAATCCACAATTCACTAACGCAATCATCAAAATACGGGTCCCACTCCCATGAGTTTAACGATCCGAAGACTTCTCGATTTGCCAAATTCCAAGGTAACTCACAACTAGAATCCTTATGCAATTCCTTAACCATACACCCTACGGAGTGTAACCCAATTCTACAATCATTAGACTTGTTACGTCCCATTACGGGATTTAAGTCCTCGTCGCACACACATTCACTAATCGGTTATCCTAGTTACGATGGGTAACTACAATCAATGACAATCTCAATAATGCACCCACTACTTAGGGTGACTAAGTACGCGCCGAACTCGTGAGTTGGCTCACTCACTTAACTAACCGAATCCACCGTAACACTTCTCGACTCGCAATAAACCCGATGTGACTACAAGCACATCACCCGAGACAACTATATCTGAGGAACCAATAGAAGATTCCTAATTTATCCCGAATCTATCCCAACCATGCCGCGTTTCCTCCGTTCGGTACTCGTCATGTCATGCTTGATGTCAAGATACACTTTCGTAATAATGGTGATCGGTTACTATTACAAATGCGTACCTTACCATTTTCACATGGTCACGCAAAGTACTTTACTCGGACTGACGCAACATTCACACCAAATAACACGCGATAACTCCTAGTACCCGAATGACCAAAGTCCATACCGCGAACTTGATCACTCAAAACCGTCAAACATTTGAATCTCTCCAATAGATTCATCCCTAGGACACCGCATCAAATAGATATCTGTATATATATACACCTATATACAATATAATAATAAATGTACATAAGTACACCGCACAACGAGTCAACCTACAACCTAGGTGACTATCACCAAAACAATGTCCGGGTTCACCTACTTATATTAGGCACTTTCAAATCTCAGTCTGACCCGTATTCCTACAAGTCCCGCATATAATGCATAAACGCCAATAAGTCTAAGACTAGGCACCTATCCCAAGGTCACCTAATTCCCTTAGACTATGCTCTGATACCACTTGTAATGACCCAAATTCGTTTTACCAAAAACACGACTTAATTTTTTTTTTTTTTATATAGACCATCTGGACTACGTCCAGTTATCTGGACGGCGTCCGGCAGTAAATCCCAGGATGGCGTCTAAGCAATTTAGATGGCGTCTAAATGAACTAAAGGTTCCTGATCAGTTTTACAAATTCACGCGGGCGGAAAACCCGCTTCCCGACACTTTCACACGAAACGGTTTTCACAACATGCTATAATAATTATAATTAAGAAATTTCCTCAATAGAATCGAGTTTTACATCACATACGTTAATTGAAAGTGTTTACACCATAAATGCGGGTTAAGACTCAATAACCCAACCCAATACCAAGAGCATAATCCCGGGGACTATCAAATCCCCAATCCGCATCTATATCTCCAAAAGCTACCCCATCGAGCCCAAGCGCTCCTACGCATCTAGCCTAACAACTAGCTAGCTTCATAACACAATACATGTAAAAAGGTAAACAATGAGAGGGGTAAGCTAACGCTTAGTGAGTGCAATAAGTATACACATACATATATAATATACCTACTTGCAACCACCTACTCACATACCGCAAACATGCTAGCAATACAATATTAGCATACGAACTCCAAGTATAAAGCTAATAACCTCCATTACCGCAACTAGCATAAACAATAGCATATGCTCCAAAATAATATATTATGCTATACAACAACACATACACAACCATATGGTTAACCACAAACGCGTCATGGTGCTACCGGCTCCGTGGTTCACACCATACGCAATGCTATGACGCTACCGGCTTCGTGGTTCACGTCACTACGCATTTGAGTCATACTCTTTTATAGTGCTACATGCTCCGTGGTTCACACTTCAGTGCTACCAGCTCCGTGATTCACACCTCATTTTATAGTGCTACCAGCTCCGTGGTTCACACTTCGGTGCTACCGGCTCCGTGGTTCACACCTCATTTTATAGTGCTACCTGCTCCATGGTTCACACTTTAATGCTACCGGCTCCGTGGTTCACATCACAACTCGAGTCGTACTCTTTTATAGTGCTACCGGCTCCGTGGTTCGCACTTTAACGACTCATGCTATAGTGCTACCAGCTCCGTGGTTCACACTACAACACACGTACCATGATGCTACCGGCTCCATGGTTCACATCATAGCACACTCGCACATACTATGGCACTACCGGCTCCGTGGTTCATGCCATAGCATACAAATAAATATACTATATACATACATGCATAATTATTCCACTCACCTCGAACTCGAGCAATACAAACCATGCGTGAATTCTCCACCAAACGCAACAGAGCAAGCTTTTACCTATAATACGCATATAGGTATACAAACAATCAACAAATATTCTCTACAAGAGAATTCTACTCCAACACCCTTAACCAAGGGTTTATACCTACCTCCACAAACTGCCCATTTAGACATCCAAAGTGGACTTCACCAATTACCACTACGGGTGGTAATTCCGACCCATCAAACAAGTACAATTTAACCAAAATTATACTTGACACCATTTAAACCAACCTAGGTCTTAACACTAAATTACTACTTAGGTAGTAATCATTTCAAACGTCAATTAACACTTAAGAAAAGCGTTTACCATCCATTTGACCAAAACTAGTGTCATTACCAATTTTGACCCATCAAAGCCAACCCATTTTGACATAAGTCCCAAAAACCTCCTTAATCACTAACGGCTAGTGATTAACTTTCCAAATACCAATTAACACTTGAATCAAACATTTATATACTTGGTTCATCAAATCTTGACCTCATAACTTAGTTTGACACCAAATCAAGGTTAACACCCATTTTGTCATACAAACATGTTCTTAAGAACATCTAAACACTAACACATTACAAACTAGTGAATTAACACCCAACCCATGACCAAAATCGTCCTCAAACCCTAAACCCACAATAATCGGGTTTACTTACACAATACAAAAGCAAAACCCCCAAATCCATGAGAAATGGTGTTTATAACCCAAACTAGCTTAAACCCTAAATATGAATAAGAATCTTAACAATTAAATTCGGAGTTAGAGCATACCAACACTACCATAATGTAGTTGTTAACGAGGTGAACAACCTTAACTCTTGCATCTTAACCCGAATCAACCTCATTCCTCACCAAATGGAGCTTTCCCTCTCTAAAAACTCTTCCTCTTTCTAGGGGTTGAAGAAGAGAGGGTTGTGGATGTGAAAAATGATCCAAAAGTAGATCTAAAACCGGTATTAAGGCCACACATCCGTCCTCAAATGAAAAGACACAAATACGCCTTTTAATTTATTAAAATTCCAACAGCTGACCCGTCAGACCATTTGGACGGTGTCCAAAATGGCTGGACGGCGTCCCATCTTATATTGGTGGACGGCGTCCCAAAAACTGGACAGCGTCCCACTGAACTGAGACTGAAACTGAAACAACTACTTCTTTCAGGGACTAAAATTGTCTGAGTCTGATTCTGATGTAAATTCTGAAAATGCATAAGTGTTAGGTAGACTTTTTGTGGCGCTTTCTGATGCACACATTTACTGACAACTTTCAGGAACACTTTCGGATGCATAAAATTTTTGGATCTTACAATTAGTGTCCTCTTGGTACATAAACATTTACTTGACTATTTAAAAGGATTTTTTTAAAAATATTATCTAACTAGACATTGATCTATAATTTGCATGATTAGTTTCTGATGTATTTAAACTCATATAGTCATATGTATGTGAATGTTGGATTATAAATTTGTTTTGTTTTCTTTAGATAAACTCTATGTACAATTTCACGACGAATGTTGGAGAGTTCCGGTGTACGATGACAAGTAAGCATATATTTGCTAGCAACACTTAATTAGATGTTAATTAAGCACTGACCACTAAGTTATTTAACTGTATATTAATTAAGTTGTTATAACTTCCAAAAAAATAGCCAACTGTTTGAGCTGCCTTCATTATGTGGAATGTTTATGGATTATAATTGGACTGAAATCTTGAAATGGAAGAATCTTTTCAGGTAATACTAGTCATAAGAACATATGCATCTCTATTAATAATTTAATAATGAATTTCATTAGAACCTAAAAAATTATAATACATATATAGTTCATTTATTAGGGAAGCTTTTGCTGAATTTGAACTGAACATAGTAGCAAAAATTGGAGAAAACGAAATAATGGAAATAGCGACAGTCATAATGTTTGGAATTTTTTTGGAACAGGTGCAATTTGATGAATTTTTCAAAGAACACTAAATGCCTTGAATGCGAGGAATTAAGACCAAAGAGACGTTTGACTTGTAGCGAGTGAGATTGTCCTCAGTGAGCATTGCTTTCATTAATATTATTGTAGCAGGTATTTATTTAAAAATTTGCCTACATGTAATTGTCGTGGTTTGTTTAGTCGTATAATAATGTGTGCTCATCGCTTTTTATTCATGGTGATAAAGATATAGTTGACAACGAGTCCTCCATGTATAGGTGATGTGAGCTGCCCAAATACGTTGCTATCTAACGAACAAAGGAAATACATATAATCGTTCGATGTCTCTGTGTGTATAACGTTTGAATTTTGTAATTAGTATTATTATCTAGCACTCACTTAAATATTGTAATTGTAGTCTTTGAACAATATATTTAAATTATGTGTCTATCGTATAGAGTTACCACATTCATTCATGTAGTAGGTTCGGAACCTTGTAGATTATGGGTGTATTATGTTCGTAATTAATAGCTGACTTTCGGTAACTTTTACACCCTGCACTGCTTTGTCATGTAAATACGATGTGTGGTAAATAACTATCGTAATCGCATAGAATTATCATTCGATGTGTGGTCAATAACCATCATAATCGCATACAATTGTCAGCAGCGTAGCGCGCACTCCTAATCTTGTTTCTATCATTCATCGTTCCACCAAAAGATTAAGAGCATGTTTAGCGCTTAGCTATTGGGAGTTTTTAGTTATTACTTTTTATGAAAAAACTTTTATTTAATAAAAAGTTTCGTTTAGTTAAAAGAGCTTAAAACTTTTAGACAGAGAGAACAAGCTAAAAACTACTAAAAGTAACGTTTAGCTTTTTGCTTCTAAATTTTTGTCATTTTACCCTTTAACTGATTCAGCTGCTTTACCAAACACTAAAATATATTTAAAAATTAACGCCTGTCAGCTACCAGCTAAATGCTAACAGTTAGTTTTACCAGACAATGAGTTATAAATATTAATATTTATAATTTAATACTGGGATATGTTAATATGTGTCGCATTGTCACATGTTAACATACATTAATTAGGGTATGTTTGGCATGGAGCATTTAGGAGCTTATAGGAGTTTTTAACTTTTATGAAAAAGCTTCTACTTAATAAAACACTTCGTTTGATTGGAAGAGCTTAAATATTTAAGACAGAGGAAGAAACTAAAAGCTAAAAGCTAATAAAAGTAATATTTAGCTTTTAGCTTTTTGTCATTTCACTCTTTATTTAAGAGATTCAGCTATTCTATCAAACATCAAAATAATCTAAAAACTATCAGCTAAAAGCTCTCAGCTATCAGCTAAAATCTACAAGCTATCAGGTAAAAGTTAGCAGCTACCAACTAGTTTACAAAAGATACCCTTAATCTGAAAGATTTTTCATATAGAAATAATTACATTAAATACATATTTTAAATTAGTACTGTAACTTTTAGGTTTATAAAAAACAGTTTAAATTATTTATGAACATATTAATTTACGTGAATACTTATTATCATGTACTATATTGTATACTATATGACACATTTTAACAAAAACATTTTTTAAATTTATACTTTCTTGCTCCGTCGGTCCCATAGTTTTATCCCGCTTTGCGTGCGGCGTCCCTGTCATTTTTAAGTGTAGCGATCCGACAAAATCGTCATTGACGGCGCCGTCTACTTAGATCCCATCACGTGGTCATAAGTCTTTAAAACAACGTTTGACCAAAATATTTCGCATTCATTTCAAAAGTAAGGATGTTTCAAAGTTTACAAAGTAGTTCCACGACTAAACATGTTACAACGTTTTAAGTACAATTGAAACCTATGCGACACAATTTAAGTTAAGTCAAAAGACACTCCATGTATGCATGTATACTTGACATCCAAGCAAGTATCAAAATAGTGTGCGGAAGTATGTATCACTTAGCGTTCAAGGACCTGAGAAAAACATATAGAAAAACTGTCAACGAAAAACATTGGTGAAATCATAGGTGTATTAGTAATCGTATGTATTTGAACCACAAGATTTAGTATAAGTTGATTATCCAAATCGTTTGCATTCCAAAGACGTTGTTTGTATCACGAGCACCCAATTATCAAGGCTTAACTGAATGTTACCTCTGAATCCATAGTATTATAACATACACTATACCGATAAAATTATATTTCATTCGCCTGACGGTTCGTCAAACCCGTATGGCCACACAACATAATTACTCACTTACACCCTACACGTGTAACTAATGATAATTGAATTGAGGATTTTTGTTCTAACTTGTACGTGGAATGTTTGTTTTCGTACTTGTGTTCAATGTATAAAAGTATAAATCGTTTATGTTTTCTCATCCCAAGTATAAGTATAAAAGAGTAAAAGTGGGACTATGATCTCACCTTGAGTGCACGAATATAAATGTACTTCACAAGTAAACGTGTGCAAGAAACGAATGCTAGTCTTGACCTAAACAAATAGGTTGTATCAATATCGGTAAACACGGTCGGTCAAAGTGTTCAATTAGTCCTATGGCTCGTTACGACTCGATTAATATAGTATGTGAGTCAAATTGTCAAGTTTCATGCAAGATACAAGTATAAAAGCACGTTAGAACAATCGCATAAGTATTTGGTTAAGTTTGATTAAAAGTCAACTTTGGTGGAGTCAAAATCAACGAAATATTCAACACGTTCGGGTCGGGTATCGGACAATTTTTCCGAGGTTTTAAATCATATATAAGCATGTTAGAACAAGTTACATATTAATCGGAGGTGCGTAGCATAGTTAGAATTTTTTGTGAAATGACCAAGCAAATCAGAATCTGGTAGTTCATTTAGACGGCATCCAGATTGGCTGGACGGCATCCAGCTGTGAAGGTCTGGACAGTGTCCAAGTGTTTGGACGGCGTCCCAAATGGTATACCGACCCTGCTTGCTGAAATCACACAAGTGCACGAACCAAACTTCAAACAATCACAATTTACGATCCGCAAACAATTAAAACATGTATCTTATATCATCGGAAAGGTATTTTGACGAGAAAAACAACCTAACACATTTCATCAATCAATTCAACATTTATAATAACCAAATCCGCATTAAATGTTCATCATTAATTACGTTCAAGTTCATAAATGCACATTGATGATTCAGGAATTGAATGCACACATATAATACACCGTTTTGTAGCTAATTACGCATACAATTCAACTAAACACTTACCAACAATATTTCATAGTATTCAATGCATAAAAAGTTCATAATTAAGCCTACCAAACCCTAACCAAAATCACAAAATCATTAATCATGTTAGTGAAGTTTTCTTAATCAACCTATACATCAAAATGATGCTAGTGATGCTAGTAACACATTTAATACTTTAACTTTAACATAACAACAACATTTAATCATCCAAAACTCAAGATTAAATACACACTTTTCAAGTTCATGTTAGTTACACTAAAACAACAAGATCGAGCATACAAATTATATATTCATGTTAGACTCGAGCCATAGACACTAACAAAACTTTTATAAGTCAAAAACATCAAGAACATAAAATCTAGTATTTTTATAAAGTTACCCAAATGATATGAAGTTGGTATGGATTCGAAGAGGAAGTTACAAGAATTCCAAATATGTAATTTGTTTTGAAGAACGCTTGCTAGATTCAAAATGGATGATGATTCTTTGAGTTGGTGTTTGAGAGAATAAAGTGGAAGTATTAAAAGAGAAGATGAATGAATGAGTGGAAGTGGTGAGGTGGTTGACTAGTTGACCTAGTCACCACTTTGGCCACTTGACACGATTAGTCCCTCAAGTTTGAAGCGGGTGCGTGAATTACCTAAACGAAATATTTTAAAAACGTGTTTTAACGGAAGATGTTATAATTATATAACAGACTGTAAAATAATTAAACGGAAAGTAAACGGAAAAAGACGGGATGTTACATTACCTACTCCTTAAAAGAAATTTCATCCCGAAATTTAAGTAGGCGTAGTAGCCATTGTTTCTTCCTCGAGATCTTGCATTTCCAAGTCCACGAATAAATGAGGGTACTTCTTTTTCATTTGATCTTGTCTTTCTCAAGTAAACTCGGGTCCTCTTTTGGCGTTTCAACGGACCTTGACAATCGGAATTCGGCTTTGTTTTAGCGTTTTGACAGAGTGGCCCACAAATTCAACAAGTTCTTCTACGAAATGAAGTTTGTCATCAATAGTAAGCTCTTCGAGAGGGATGACGATATCGGGTTCGGCAAGGCACTTCTTCAAGTGTGATACATGGAAAGTAGGATGAACGGAGCTCAATTGAGGCGGAAGATCTAATCGGTAAGCAACGGTTTCAATACGTTCTAAGATTTTGAAAGGACCAATATACCGCGGATTTAACTTCCCACGTTTTCCGAAACAAATTACACCCTTCCAAGGTGCGACTTTTAACATTACGCGGTAACCGACTTGGAATTCGAGGTCGTTGCGTCTAAGGTCGGTATAGCTCTTTTGACGACTACGGGCCGTCCTAAGCCTATCTCGGATTTGAACGATCTTCTCGGTTGTTTCATGAATGAGTTCGGGTCCGGTGATTTGTGTGTCGCCTACTTCTGCCCAACAAAGAGGTGAACGACATTTGTGACCATATAAAGCTTCGAATTGTGCGGCGTTAATACTCACGTGATAACTATTGTTGTAAGAGAATTCGAGGAGAGGCAAGTGCTTGTCCCAAGCTTTTCCAAAATCGATAACGCAAGCTCGTAGCATGTCTTCCAAGGTTTGAATTGTGAGTTCGCTTTGTCTGTCGGTGTGCGGATGGTATGCGGTGCTCATGTCTAATCGTGTTCTTAACGCTTCTTGTAAAGTACGCCAAAATCTAGAAACAAAACGGCCATCTCGGTCGGAAATAATCGATAATGGTACACCGTGATGAGCTACGATCTCTTTAATGTAAAGTTGTGCAAGTTTCTCCATTTTTTCGGTTTCCTTTATGGCTAGGAAGTGGGCAGATTTGGTGAGATGGTCTACAATAACCCAAATAGTATCATAACCGCTCGCCGTTCTTGGTAGTTTTGTGATAAAATCCATCGTTATTCTCTCCCACTTCCATTGTGGGATTTCTAGTTGTTAAAGTAGTCCAGACGGTCTTTGGTATTTGGATTTGACTTTGGAGCAAGTTAGGCACTTTCCAACATAAGTAGCAACGTCTCTTTTAATGTTCGGCCACCAATATTGTTCCTTGAGGTCCTGGTACATCTTATTGGTACCGGGGTGAATCGAATAGCTTGACTTATGGTCTTTGTCTAGAATAAGGCTTCGCAAGTCCCCATAACTAGGCACCCAAATTCTTCCGGCAAAATATCGGAGTCAGGTCTCCTTAACTTCGAATCGAGAGGCGAGGATGTTCAAGCATTCGAGAGAGATGTTTTCATCCTTGAGAGCCTCGTCTTGGGCTACACGAATTTGGTTATTGAGATTGGTGTGGATGGTGATGTTTAAAGCTCGGACACGAAGAGGCACCTCTTTTTCTTTTCGACTTAAGGCATCGGCTACTACCTTTGCCTTTCTCGGATGGTAACGAAGCTCACAATCGTAATCGTTCAAAGTTTCAATCCACCGTCATTGTCTCATGTTTAGTTGTTTTTGGTCGAAGATATGTTGGAGGCTTTTGTGATCGGTGAAGATGGTACTTTTGGTTCCATAAAGGTAGTGTCTCCACATTTTGAGTGCAAAGACAACGGCTCCGAGTTTGAGATCATATGTCATGTAGTTTCGTTCGTGGATTTTCAATTGTCGGGAGGCGTAAGCAATAACCTTCCTTCGTTGCATCAATACACACCCAAAACCATGTTTCGAGGCATCGCAATATACAACAAAATCATCATTGCCCTCGGGGAGAGATAAGATAGGAGCGGTGGTTAACTTTTTCTTCAAGATTTGAAACGCGGACTCTTGTTCGGTTGCCCAAAAGAATTTCCTTCCCTTGTGAGTTAACGCGGTTAGAGGACGTGCAACCAAAGAGAAATTTTCGATGAGCCTACGATAATACCTGGCGAGGCCTAAGAATTGTCGAATGTGAGTAGGAGTAGTAGGGGTTTCCCATTTGCTAATGTCTTCAATTTTTGCGGGATCGACTTTAATACCTTGGTCGCTGACAACATGACTAAGAAATTGAACTTCCTTCAACCAAAATTCACACTTGGAGAATTTGGCATAGAGTCGTTCTTGTCTAAGGAGTTCAAGCACGAGTCAGAGGTGTTGTTCGTGTTCTTCTTCGCTTTTAGAATAGACCAAGATATCATCGATAAATACAATAACGAATTTGTTGAGATACGGTTTGCACACGCGGTTCATAAGATCCATGAACACCGCCGGTGCATTAGTTAGACCAAATGGCATGACAAGGAATTCGTAACTACTATAGCGAGTCTGGAAAGCAGTTTTGGAGACATCTTCCCCCTTAACCCCTAATTGATGATAACCCGAGCAGAGATCGATTTTTGAATATACACAAGATCCTTGTAGTTGATCGAAGAGGTCATCGATGCGTGGAAGAGGATATCGGTTCTTAACTGTCAATTTGTTTAATTCACGATAGTCGATGCACATTCGTAGGGATCCATCTTTCTTCTTAACGAATAAAATCGGAGCACCCCATGGTGAATGGCTAGGTTGGATAAAACTACGATCAAGTAGTTCTTGGATTTGACTTTGCAATTCTTGCATTTCGGATGGGGCAAGTCTATACGGTGCACGAGCTATGGGTGCGGCTCCCGGAATAAGATTGATTTGGAATTCTACCAGTCGATGAGGTGGAAGACCCAGCAATTCGTATGGAAAAACATCGGAAAAGTCACTAACAATTGGCACATCATCGATATGCTTTTCATCGGTATCGACTTTCTTAACGTGGTCTAGGATCATGAAACAACCTTTACGAAGGTATTTTTCAACTTTAAGGCACAAGACAAGGTTGAGTCCGGTGCAACTCTTATCGCCATAGACAATCAAGGGTTCACCATTCTCGATAGGAATTTGAATTGCCTTGAGATCACAAAGGATGTGAGATTTCGTTTTGGCTAACTAATCCATACCAATGATTACATCGAAGCTCCCAAGTTCTATAGGTATCAAGTCAATTTCAAACTCTTTACCCATTAAGTTTAACGTACACCCCCGATAAAATTTGTCGGCACTCAATAGTTTCCCATTGGCCACTTCAATGGTATAAGTAGTATCTAGTGGAAGTGGGGGAGTGCTAAAAGAATGAGTCAAAGTCTTGGATACAAAACTCTTATCAGCACCCGAATCGAATAAGCAAGAGACATAAGAATTGTTGAGAAGAAACGTACCCGTGACTAGTTCATTGTCATCTCGGGCATCCTCGGTGTTAATGTGGAAAGCTCGGCCGTGTGCATTGAGGTTAGCTTTCTTATTTGGGCATGCATTTCTAAAATGACCCGGTTGGCCACATTCAAAACAAACACCCGTTTTCAGTGCATTGGGCCCCTTTTGAGCGACGGGGGAGGCACTTCTACAATCGTTGGCCACATGACCACTTCTTCGACATTTGTGGCAAAATGGCTTACCACATTCACCCAAATGATGTTTGTAGCACTTGTTACAATAAGGTAGATATCCGGCATAACCCTTCTTGCCATCGGAGGTGAAAGGCTTTTTAGTGAAGTTGTTATTGTTGTAGTTGCTTGATTGAGTGGCTTCCTATTTTCTTTTGTTGCCACCCGATTTATCCTCGGCCTTAGGTGCCGGTACTACAATTTCATCCATCGTTTCAATCAATTGGTGGACCATCTTTAAAGCTTCTTGTAGGTTGGTGGGTTTGGATGACATTACCCCGTGTTTGATGCTTTTAGGAAGACCATCCATGTAAAGTTTAACTCGTAGAGGCTCGGGATTTACAAGGTTTAGACACATTAGAGCTAGCTCGGAAAACCGTTGATTATAAGTGTTGAGGTCATTTTTGACCGCTTTCAAACTTCTTAGCTCGCTTTCGAGCCTTCGGGTCTCTTCGCACGGAAAGTATTCGGTGATCATCTTTTCCTTTAAATCGGACCAAGAGAGAGCGTGGACTTCATCGGTACCCACCGATTGTACATATGTATTCCACCATGTGAGAGCGATACCGGCAAAAGTGTGGGTGGAATATTTAACCTTGTCTTGGTCCCGGCAACCGCTTATGCTAAAAAGGCTTCCGTTTGCTCAAACCATCGAGTGAGAGCAACCGGCTCTCCGGTCCCATCGAAAGTATGAGGTTTGCACCCTATGAAATCTTTGTAGGAGCATCCCTCATTTGAATTACCGGCTCCATCGTTGTTGTTGTTGTTGTGGTTGTTGTTATTGTTGTTGTTGTTGGATGAGTGACCGGCCATGGCCGCATCTACAGCGGTGGCTATCATTCGTTGAAGAGCTTGTTCGGGAGTTTCATTGCGTGAAACTTGACGAGGAGGCATTGTTCCTTCAAGACACAAGAATATCGTTGATTAGTATTCTCAATAATACTAATCGTGATATGGAATAAAGATAGATAGAAATTTTCCTTGACTCGCCCTAAATTTTTTATGTCATAATGTCGGAACGTCCATATGTGTCACCGTAATATAATCCCGGCAATTATATTACCCTAATTCCTATGTGCATTCGACATTATTTCATATAGTCAAGGTGGCGTGTCAATCAAATTAAACAACGTGAGATTAAGAGGGAATAAAAGTTAGATATGAATAGAAGAGTTCAGGTATAAATGCACAAGTAGTCAAGTAATTCCTACTTCAAGTTGTAACGACCCGAATTTTTTTCGATCGTTTTATACATATGAGATTAATATTTACATAAATTAAACATTACCAACATGATAAGCAATCCAAATTGCCGAGTCTTATGTTTTTGAAAAGAGTTTTACACAACGTTTGACCGTCCAATTTGACCGATGATATCATGAACTATATAACATACGATAATTATACGATTGTGTACATATACGTATTTATACATATTTAACATGATCTAAGGATGGTTTAACATATCATTGTGTACTAATAACAATGAGTTATAAGTATACTTTGAGACTACTAACTTAAGTTTTCAAAACGATAACTATATGTAACGTTCTTTGACATATATACCTATAACTTATAATGCTTATACAAGTATCGTATAAATATGTATTTAATCACTTTTAAAGGGCTTATATACATAAAACAATATAAGTATATTTACAAAAGATAGCTATATTTGAATTCTCGTTCCGTTTCCTCAAGATTTCTACACGTATACCTAGGGTATATGTAACCGTATTGTACGCAACTTCTAGATGTATATACTATTGGTATATACACATCAATTATTATCCTTAGCAGCCTTAAATGATTAAGGAACATGTGGAACCAACCATTTGTCAAGTAGCATGAATTATTTAGCAAGAAAACAAAATTAGGAATCTTTTCTTTCTTTATAAACTAAAAACGTTTTTATGCATGAACACCATTTCTTCATTCCATTTTCTCATACTTACACTCCTATTTATCTCTCAAAACACTCCTAATTTCATACTTGATCATCTCCAAGCATTTTCCCCATCATTTAGCTTCAATTACAAGCTTTAATCATCATAAAAATAACCTAGAATCAAGAAGTTGCAATATTACTTCCAATCTTTCAATCCAACTTCACCACTCTTTAGGATCAAGAGTTATACTTCCTTTCCAGTAGCTTTATCCAATTAACTTGAGGTAGTAACCTTATTCATAATCTTATTCGATTCATATTCATATAGCTATCTTATTTTGAGTTACAAATTATAACAACAAGAACATAGTTTGAATGATTTCAAACTTGTTCGCAAACTAAATAGATCTTTCTAACTTGACTTTTAAAACACTTCAAGACCTGTAATATATCATAATGATATGCTAACTTAACAGATACAACTTGATTTTACAAAGAACACCTTAAAACTGAATTTACATCGTCGTAGTGCAACCGGGGGCTGTTTTGGGTTGGATAATTAAAAACCATCTTAAACTTTGAATTGGAAGTTTATATTCTGGAAAAATGATATTTCTTATGAATATGTTAATATATAAAAATCTCATGGTGTAACTCAAAGTGTAAGTATTTTTGTAAAAATGATCATCTATATGTTGTTTTTACGACGAAAATGATCACTTTCATAAGATTCACCAAAGTTTGACCTATAACCTGTGATTTTGAATACAAACTAAGGTATTTACTGTTCATATTCATAAATAATGGCTCGATCCAAGGAAGTGACAAGTTGAACCAACAAAAACGGAGTTGTATTGAAGAAACTACGGCTAAAACAAAATTGGGTATCCAAAGCTAGTTTAGCTACGAAATTAATTGGAGTAAAACTAAACTAATCATATCTTTGCTAATTAATATGATATTTTATATATATTTACTTATGATTTGATTTTATATATTTCAGGACCACCCGTAAACAACACGAGAGGATTAATTATAAGACCTCATGATTGTACGCAACACGTCATTTGACAACACGGTACTTTATGTACGCAACACGTCATTTGACAACATGGTACCATGGGTCGAGATTAATTCCGATCAATACGAATACGATGGGGTCTTTATTTATTTTATTGAACAACTAATCGTGGACTACTAATATTGGACTGCTAACTACGGACTATTAGATATTAAAAGTATTATAAGTATACATGTAACGATTATTTGAAAAGAAAATATGTTGATATATTATATATGGTTAGGTTTGTGATATCTATCGGAGACCAGGCCGTGTTATATATCTTCAAGGCAAAAGTGAGTATATAGTCCCACTTTTAAACTCTAAATATTTCGGGATGAGAATACATGCATTTTATGATTTACGTTATGGACACAAGTGATAAAAAAATATATTCTACGTTCAGTTGTACCACTGGCATACTTCCCTGTAGCTTGGTAACTACTATTTACATGTGGTATTGTAAACGCGAATCCTGTTGATAGATCTATCGGGCCTGACAACCCCAACCTGACTGGACAACCAGTATTCAACGGTTGCACAGTACTTCGTTTCGGTGACTACACTTGGTACAGTGTAGTGAGATTTCATAATAAAGGGAATATGCGACGTTGATTAAATGTTAAGTATGGTTATCAAGTGCTCAACCACTTCGAATATTTTTATTAAAACGTTTATATATAAGAAATCTTGTGGTCTATATTTATAACGCTGCTAGCTTTAAACCTATATCTCACCAACTTTATGTTGACGTTTTAAGCATGTTTATTCTCAGGTGATAAATAAAAGCTTCCGCTGCATTATGCCGAATTTAAGCAAGATTTAGAGTATGCATATTTGTGTCAAAAATAAAACTGCATACCGAAAGATTTGTAATGTGAAATATGTTAGAAATCGTATTGTTATTATCAAATGTAAAGTTTGTAAGACTAAGATTATTGCTAAACGATAATCATTATTATGTTGTTTAAGCCTTTGGTTATAATAAAGGTTATGGTTTGTATCATAAAAACGTATGCAGATTTTAAAAAATGTCACATATAGAGGTCAATACCTCGCAATGACACCAATAAGTACGTAACATTTATAATCGATATGAACGGGACGCTTCAGGTAGTATCAGAGCGTTGGTCTTAGAGAACCAGAAAATTTGCATTAGTCTGTCTTATCGAGTTTCTTAGGATGCATTAGTGAGTTTGGACTTTGACCGTGTTTGATTTCGAAAACTATTGCTTATCCTTGTTGGTTAAAAATTAATATGTAAATATTATGTGGTACTAACGTACTAGTTGTTGTGTGATAGATGTCTGGTTCAAAATTTGTTATCACGTTCAGCGACTCCGAACCAGAATCCTCAGATAGTGTTCCAGTCATTAATCTATCCGATGATGAAAACGACACCTTTGGGGAAGACTCACAATTTCCGAATGAATCAATTGAAGAGGAATCGGAAAGTGATCCTGAGGAGGAAGAAATACAGGAAATTACGAAAGACAAGTTCAAACGAGGAAAGAAATGAAAGGCTACTGAATTGGAAAATCCAAATCCCGAGTTTAGTGAGGATGTTGTGGCACCAACTCCACCATACACTACCACCCCTATTCCCGCTATTCCTATTAGTTCTATCCCGACATCCAGTTCTTCGGCCCCTCAGCCAAAATGTAGGGAGACAGTCAGGATAAGCGTTAAGCAATTTTTTTGAACACAAATGTTTTGGGTTAAATGATGCGCTGTTGTTTTAAACCATGGGATCATATAACGTGTTGTATAATATTACTAGTGTGGTTTGCTTAATGTTTGATGTAAGATAAGCATATGTAAAAATTAGTGAAGTGTGAAATGCAATAATTTTCCATGGTGGAGTATTATTTGGATAGTAGTAATTAATTTCTGTACTAAGCTATTAAGTATGAACTTTAACGGGTAGGTACTACCAAGGTTGCAAAAGACGCGAGACGGGGTCGAGACGGTCGGGTCCTAAAAGGGTCGAGACGGTCGAGACGGGGTCGAGACGGAGGTCTAGACGGATGTTGACTAACGTTGACTTTTAAATAAAAATGTTATATATTATATATATATTATACATTACATTATTCCAAACATAAGCATTTCACACATGTTTAAATACTTCAACATTTCAAACATAAAAAAGAAACCCTAAGTAATAGCACAACGTTTAATATTAAAAAAAAAAAAAACTTGAAAAAAATCAGAAAAACCCGTTTTTTCCCGTCTCGGACCGTGTTTGACCGTCTTTTGACCGTTTTTTGGCCGATTTCCGTTTTTTCAAACGTTTTATGTATAAACGGGACGGGGCATTCCAAAATCCGTCTACACCCCAGTCTACACCCCCGTTTTTTCGTTTTTTACAACACTAGGTACTACCCTAGATATAATTATAAAACGCTAATAAGAAGAAAAGGCTTTTATAATAATAACTGGTTCATATTATTAATAAGCTACGATGTACTGTAAATACACACTACATCTATAATATTCCATGTGAATAATTATTTTTATTTTTTTCATTCTTATTGAAGAATATGGCGCGATTGAACCGAATGACGGAACAAGAAATCGAGGAACTCATCAATTAGCTAGTGAACGACAGAATGTTATGGGTCGAGGCTGCAAGAGGTGCTGCAGTTAACCTAAATCCTCGTGTGGGATGCACCTACAAAACTTTTCAAGGTTGCAAGCCCTCATCATTCAGTGGAACAGAAGGACCGGTTGGTTTAACCCGGTGGATCGAAAAGATTAAGTCTGTGTTTAAAATCAGTGGTTGTATTGAGAAGGACATGACCAAGTATTCATCGTGCACCTTACAAGATAGTGCACTCACGTGGTGGAAAAACTATGTGAAGGCCGTAGGAGAAGATGTAGCTTATGATACTCCATGGGATGAATTTAAAACAATGCTAATCAACGAGTATTGTCCAAGGAACGAGGTTAGGAAGTTGGAAGCTGAATTACGAAGCCTGAAAGTTGTTGGTACTGAACTCACCAACTACAATTAGCGATTCATGAAATTAGCTTTGCTATGTCCCGAATTGGTACCAACCGAAGAACGGAAGATATAACTGTACAAAGATGGTTTGCCTAAAAATGTCAAGGCAAATGTTACAGCATCGAAACCCAAGACTATTCATGAAGCCATCACCATGGCAAATGAGTTGATGGACCAGATTATTCTGGATAAGAACACCGATGTCAAGACATCAGAAAACAAAAGAAAGTGGATGGTAATCATCAACAATCCAACAAGAAACCACGCAAGGTGCGGGTAGTGGTTCAAGCTCAGGTTACAAAGGACAAAATCCTTTATGTAACAGATGCCACAAATATCACTCTGGTTATTGTAATGTGGTGTGCGATAATTGTAATCGAAGGGGTCACCTTGCTGAAGATTGTAAGATTCCCGTTACAAATATAAATGGCACCAAGACTCCTGCCACCAATGCAAATAGATCTGCCTTGGCCACTTTACTTGTTATGGGTGTGGGGAAACAAGGTCATTATAAGAGCCAGTGCCCGAATCCAGAGAAGAATAACGGATCTTCATGTTGAAGAGCATTTATTATTAATGCTAGAGAGGCGTGTGAAGACCCGGAGCTTGTTACGGGTACGTTTACCATTAATAACTTATCAGCATCTATTATATTTGATACTGGTGCCGATAGAAGTTATATGTGTAGAGACTTTTACGCTAAATTGAATTGTTCATCATTACCTCTAGATGCTAAGTACATGATTTAGTTAGCTAATGGTAAACTAATTAAAGCCGATAAAATCTGCCGTGATTGTAAAATAAATCTAGCCGGAGAAACGTTTAAAATTGATTTGATACCCGTAGAATTAGGAAGTTTTGATGTAATAGTCGGCATGGACTGGATGTCCAAAATAGGAGCTGAAGTTGTGTGTGCCAAGAAGGCCATTCGCATTCCTCGTAAAGATAAAATGCCAGTAATGATTTATAGAGAGAAGGGTAACTCAAAGCTAAAACTCATTAGCTGTTTAAAATCCCAAAAGTGCTTGAAGAAAGAGTGCTATGCTATCCTAGCACATGTTAATAAAGTCAAAATGAAAGAAAAAGAGAAGTGCATCAACGACGTGCCTGTGACAAGAGATTTTCCTGAAGTCTTTCCGGAAGAGTTGCCGGGATTACCTCCATTTAGATCTGTAGAATTTCAAATAGATCTAGTACCAGGAGCTGCACCAGTGGCTCGTGCTCCATACAAACTTGCACCATCTGAGATGAAAGGGTTACAAAGCCAGTTACAAGAATTACTGGACCGTGGTTTCATTCGACCGAGCACTTCACTGTGGGGAGCTCCGATTTTATTTGTCAAGAAGAAAGATGGATCCTTCCGAATGTGTATAGATTACTGTGAATTAAATAAGTTAATTATCAAGAATCGGTATCCACTACCGAGAATTGATGACTTATTTGATCAACTGCAAGGATCATGTGTTTATTCGAAAATCGACCTAAGATCGGGCTATCATCAACTACGCGTCAAAGAAGAAGATATTCCGAAAACTGCTTTCCGGACACGCTACGGTCATTACGAATTTTTAGTCATGCCGTTTGGATTGACGAATGCGTCAGCTGTATTCATGGACCTTATGAATCGAGTTTGTAGTCCGTATCTAGATAAGTTTGTTATCGTTTTCATTGACAATATTTTTTCTATTCCAAAAAATAGCAAGGGCATGAGCAGCATTTAAGGTTGGTATTAGAATTGTTAAGAAAAGAACAGTTATACGCCAAATTTTCTAAGTGTGCATTTTGGTTGAAAGAAGTGCAATTTCTTGGCCACGTTGTTAGTAGCAAAGGAATTCAGGTTGATCCAGCTAAAATTGAGGCCATTGAAAAATGGGAGACTCCTAAGACACCAACACAAGTACGTTAATTTTTGGGCTTAGCCGGTTATTATAGAAGGTTTATTCAAGATTTTTCCCGAATAGCTAAACCATTAACAGCGTTAACGCAAAAAGGGAAGAAGTACGAATGGACTTCTGAGCAGGAGAGTGTATTTCAATTACTAAAGAAGAAGTTGACTACGGCGCCTATTTTATCGTTACCTGAAGGGAACGATGATTTTGAGATATATTGTGACGCTTCGCGACAAGGTTTTGGTTGCGTCCTTATGCAACGAAAGAAAGTTATTGCGTACGCATCCCTACAATTGAAGATTCACGAGCGAAATTATACGACGCATGATCTAGAACTGGGAGCAGTAGTGTTTGCATTGAAGATATGGAGACACTACTTATATGGGGTTAAATGCACTGTGTTTACCGATCATAAAAGCCTTCAACATATTTTCGATTAAAAACAGCTGAAAATGAGGCAACGTAGGTGGGTCGAGCTGATAAACAACTATGATTGTGAGATTCGCTATCATCCCGGGAAAGGGAATGTAGTGGTTGACGCTCTAAGCAGAAAGGAACGAGAGCCAATTCGAGTACGAGCGATGAACATAAAAATTCACATGAATCTCAACTCACAAATCAAAGAGGCTCAACGAGAAGCTCTTACTAAGGAAAACATAGGGAATGAAACAATGAAGAAGTATGAGAAGCAACTCATTATACGGGGAGATGAAATTTGATATTTTGCAAAATGTATATGGGTACCAAAGTTGGGTGGATTAGGGAAGTTGATATTGAACGAGGCACATAAGACAAGATACTTGATACATCCTGGAGTTGGAAAGATGTATCAAGATCTTATGATGCATTATTGGTGGCCTAATTTAAAGACAGACGTTGCAACATATGTCGGGGAATGTTTAACTTGTTCCAAAGTCAAAGCAGAACACCAGAAGCCGTCAGGGTTACTTTAACAACCAGAAATCTTAGAATGGAAGTGGGACGGTATTACCATGGATTTTATCACAAAGTTACCCAAGACTGCATGGGGTTATGACACCATTTGGGTAATAGTTGATCTTCTCACCAAATCTGCACATTTCTTGCCTATTAAGGAAATGGATAGAATGGAGAAACTATTATGATTATACATAAAGGAAATTATTTCAACGCATGGAATACCTATTTCCATTATATCCGATCGTGATAGTAGATTTACATCAAAGTTCTGGCAATCACTACAGGAGGCCCTGGGAACTCGTTTGGATATGAGCACCGCATATCATCCGCAAACTGACGGGCAGAGAGAAAGAACAATTTAGACTCTTGAAGACATGCTCAGGGCATGTGTGATCGATTTTGGAAACGGATGGGATAAATATCTACCATTAGCAGAATTCTCGTATAATAATAGTTATCATGCGAGCATTAAAGCTGTACCATTCGAAGCACTGTATGGAAGGAAGTGTAGATCCCCTATCTGTTAGAATGAAGTAGGAGATCGACGTTTAACTGGTCCCGAGATCATACACGAAACTACTGAGAAGATAGTACAAATCAAGGAGAGATTGAAAACAGCCAGTAGTCACCAAAAGAGCTACGCCGATGTCCGAAGGAAACCATTAGAGTTTCAGATCGGTGACATGGTTATGCTAAAGGTGTCACCTTGGAAAGGTGTAATACGTTTCGGCAAAAGGGGTAAACTGAACCCAAGGTATGTAGGCCCGTTCAAGATCATCGAACGCATTGGACCGGTAGCTTATCGACTCGAGTTACCACAAAAACTCGCCGGAGTACATAATACGTTTCACGTTTCAAACCTTAAGAAGTGTCTTGCAAAGGAAGACCTCACCATTCCCCTTGAAGAAATCCAAGTCGATGACAAACTACAATTCATAGAAGAACCAGTCGAAATCATGGACCGTGAAGTTAAACAGCTCAAGCAGAGCAACATACCAATCGTTAAGGTTCGTTGGAATGCTCGAAGGGGTCCCGAGTTTACTTGGGAATGAGAGGATCAGATGAAACAAAAGTACTCACATTTGTTTCCCGAGAACGCAAAATAGGTACAACTTTAAAATTTCGGGACGAAATTTATTTAACGGGTAGGTACTGTAACGACCCGAATTTTTTCCGATCGTTTTATACATATGAGATTAATATTTACATAAATTAAACATTACCAACATGATAAGCAATCTAAATTGTTGAGTCTTGTGTTTTTGAAAAGAGTTTTACACAACGTTTGACCGTCCAATTTGACCGATGATATCACGAACTATATAACATACGATAATTATACGATTGTGTACATATACGTATTTATACATATTTAAAATGATCTAAGGATGGTTTAACATATCATTGTGTACTAATAACAATGAGTTATAAGTATACTTTGAGACTACTAACTTAAGTTTTCAAAACGATAACTATATGTAACGTTCTTTGACATATATACCTATAACTTATAATGCTTATACAAGTATCGTATAAATATGTATTTAATCACTTTTAAAGGGCTTATATACATAAAACAATATAAGTATATTTACAAAAGATAGCTATATTTGAATTCTCGTTTCGTTTCCTCAAGATTTCTACACGTATACCTAGGGTATATGTAACCGTATTGTACGCAACTTCTAGATGTATATACTATTGGTATATACACATCAATTATCATTTTTAGCAGCCTTAAATAATTAAGGAACATGTGGAACCAACCATTTTTCAAGTAGCATGAATTATTTAGCAAGAAAACAAAATTAGGAATATTTTCTTTCTTTATAAACTAAAAACGTTTTTATGCATGAACACCATTTATTCATTCCATTTTCTCATACTTACACTCCCATTTCTCTCTCAAAATACTCCTAACTTCATACTTGATCATCTCCAAGCATTTTCCCCATCATTTAGCTTCAATTACAAGCTTTAATCATCATAAAAACAACCTAGAATCAAGAAGTTGCAATATTACTTCCAATCTTTCAATCCAACTTCACCACTCTTTAGGATCAAGAGTTATACTTTATTTCTAGTAGCTTTATCCAAGTAACTTGAGGTAGTAACCTTATTCATAATCTTATTCGATTCATATTCATATAGCTATCTTATTTTGAGTTACAAATTATAACAACAAGAACATAGTCTGAATGATTTCAAACTTGTTCCCAAACTAAATAGATCCTTCTAACTTGAATTTTAAAGCACTTCAAGACCTGTAATATATCATAATGATATGCTAACTTAACAAGATACAACTTGATTTTACAAAGAACACCTTAAAACTGAATTTATGTCGTCAGAGTGCAACCAGGGGCTGTTTTGGGTTGGATAATTAAAAATCATCTTAAACTTTGAATTGGAAGTTTATATTCTGGAAAAATGATATTTCTTATGAATATGTTAATATATAAAAATCTCATGGTGTAACTCAAAGTGTAAGTATTTTTGTAAAAATGATCATCTATATGTTGTTTTTACAACGGAAATGATCACTTTCATAAGATTCACCAAAGTTTGACCTATAACCTTTGATTTAGAATACAAACTAAGGTATTTACTATTCATATTCATAAAAAATGGCTCGATCCAAGGAAGTGGCAAGTTGAACCAACAAAAACGGAGTTGTATTGAAGAAACTACGGCTAAAACAAAATTGGGTATCCGAAGCTAGTTTAGCTACGAAATTAATTAGAGTAAAACTAAACTAATCATATCTTTGCTAATTAATATGATATTTTATATATATTTACTTATGATTTGATTTTATATATTTCAGGACCACCCGTAAACAACACGAGAGGATTAATTATAAGACCTCATGATTGTACGCAACACGTCATTTGACAACACGGTACTTTATGTACGCAACACGTCATTTGACAACACGGTACCATGGGTCGAGATTAATTCCGATCAATACGAATACGATGGGGTCTTTATTTATTTTATTGAACAATAATTGTGGACTACTAACATCGGACTGCTAACTACGGACTATTAGATATTAAAAGTATTATAAGTATACATGTAACGATTATTTGAAAAGAAAATATGTTGATATATTATATATAGTTAGGTTCGTGATATCTATCGGAGACTAGGTCGTGTTATATATCTTCAAGGCAAAAGTGAGTATATAGTCCCACTTTTAAACTCTAAATATTTCGGGATGAGAATACATGCATTTTATGATTTACGTTATGGACACAAGTGATAAAAAAATATATTCTACATTGAGTTGTACCACTGGCATACTTCCCTGTAGCTTGGTAACTACTATTTACATGTGGTATTGTAAACGTGAATCCTATTGATAGATCTATCGGGCCTGACAACCCCAACCGGTCTGGACGACCAGTATTCAACGGTTGCACAGTACTTCGTTTCGGTGACTACACTTGGTACAGTGTAGTGAGATTTCATAATAAAGGGAATATGCGACGTTGATTAAATGTTAAGTATGGTTATCAAGTGCTCAACCACTTAGAATATTTTTATTAAAACGTTTATGTATATGAAATCTTGTGGTCTATATTTATAACGCTGCTAGCTTTAAACCTATATCTCACCAACTTTATGTTGACGTTTTAAGCATGTTTATTCTCAGGTGATAAATAAAAGCTTCCGCTGCATTATGCCGAATTTAAGCAAGATTTGGAGTATGCATATTTGTGTCAAAAATAAAACTGTATACCGAAAGATTTGTAATGTGAAATATGTTGGAAATCGTATTGTTATTATCAAATGTAAAGTTTGTAAGACTAAGATTATGGCTAAACGATAATCATTATTATGTTGTTTAAGGCTTTGGTTATAATAAAGGTTATGGTTTGTATCATAAAAACGTATGCAGATTTTAAAAAATGTCACATATAGAGGTCAATACCTCGCAATGACACCAATAAGTACGTAACGTTTATAATCGATATGAACGGGATGCTTCACAAGTCTATATGCCGGTTATAGTCTAGACTCACTAATGTACCCTATGACTCGGGGTTGACACCAATGAACTCTAAATCCCTACAACCAACGCTCTGATACCATCTGTAGTGACCCAACATAATCGTCATTGACGGTGCCGTCTACTTAGGTCCCGTCACGTGGTCATAAGTCTTTAAAACAACGTTTGACTAAAATATGTCGCATTCATTTCAAAAGTAAGGATGTTTCAAAGTTTACAAGGTAGTTCCATGACTAAACATGTTACAACGTTTTAAGTACAATTGAAACCTATGCGACACAATTTAAGTTAAGTCAAAAGACACTCCATGTATGCATGTATACTCGACATCCAAGCAAGTATCAAAATAGTGTGCAAAAGCATGTATCACTTAGCGTTCAAGGACCTGAGAAAAACATATAGAAAAACTGTCAACGAAAAACATTGGTGAAATCATAGGTGTATTAGTAATCGTATGTATTTGAACCACAAGATTTAGTATAAGTTGATTATCCAAATCGTTTGCATTCCAAAGATGTTGTTTGTATCACGAGCACCTAATTATCAAGGCTTAACTGAATGTTACCTCTGAATCCATAGTGTTAGAACATAAACTATACCGATAAAATTATATTTCATTCGCTAACGGTAGCGAACCGTCCGAATGAGGGTTCGTCAAACCCGTATGGCCACACAACATAATTACTCGCTTACACCCTACAAGTATAAATCGTTTATGTTTTCTCATCCTAAGTATAAGTATAAAAGAGTAAAAGTGGGACTATGATCTCACCTTGAGTGCACGAATATAAATGTACTTCACAAGTAAATGTGTGCAAGAAACGAATGCTAGTCTTGACCTAAACAAATAGGTTGTATCAATATCGGTAAACACGGTCGGTCAAAGTGTTCAATTAGTCCTATGGCTCGTTACGACTTGATTAATATAGTATGTGAGTCAAATTGTCAAGTTTCATGCAAGATACAAGTATAAAAGTACGTTAGAACAATCGAATAAGTATTTGGTTAAGTTTGATTAGGAGTCAACTTTGGTCGAGTCAAAGTCAATGAAAAAGTCAACACGTTCGGGTCAGGTATCAGACAATTTTTTTGAGGTTTTAAATCATATATAAGCATGTTAGAACAAGTTACATGTTAATCGGAGGTGTGTAGCGTAGTTAGAATTTTTCGTGAAATGACCAAGAAAAGCAGAATCTGGTAGTTCATTTGGACGGCGTCCAGATTGGCTGGACGGCATCCAGCTGTGAAGGTCTGGATGGCGTCCAAGTGTTTAGATGGCGTCCCAAATGGTATACAGACCCTGCTTGCTGAAATCACACAAGTGCACGAACCAAACTTCAAACAATCACGAATTACGATCCGCAAACAATATCTTATATCATCGGAAAGGTATTTTGACGAGGAAAACAACCTAACACATTTCATAAATCAATTCAACATTTATAACAACCAAATCCACATTAAATGTTCATCATTAATTACGTTCAAGTTCATAAATGCACATTGATGATTCGGGAATTGAATACACACATATAATACGCCGTTTTGTAGGTAATTACGCATACAATTCAACTAAACACTTACCAATAACATTTCATAGTATTCAATGCATCAAAAGTTCATAATTAAGCCTACCAAACCCTAACCAAAGTCACAAAATCATTAATCATGTTAGTGAAGTTTTCTTAATCAACCTACACATCAAAATGAAGCTAGTGATGCTAGTAACACATTTAATACTTGAACTTTAACATAACAACAACATTTAATCATCCAAAACTCAAGATTAAACACACATTTTTCAAATTCATGTTAATTACACTAAAACAACAAGATCGAGCATACAAATCATATATTCATATTAGACTCGAACCATAGACACTAACTAACACTTTATAAGTCAAAAACATCAAGAACATAAAATCTAGTGTTTTTAGAAAGTTACCCAAATGATATGAAGTTGGTATGGATTCGAAGAGGAAGTTGCAAGGATTCTAAATATGTAATTTGTTTTGAAGAACGCTTGCTAGATTCAAAATGGATGATGATTCTTTGAGTTGGTGTTTGAGAGAATAAAGTGGAAGTAGTAAAAGAGAAGATGAATGAATGAGTGGAAGTGGTGAGGTGGTTGACTAGTTGACCTAGTCACCACTTTGGCCACTTGACACGATTAGTCCCTCAAGTTTGAAGCGGGTGCGTGAATTACCTAAATGAAATATTTTAAAAACGCGTTTTAACGGAAGATGTTATAATTATATAACGGACTTTAAAATAATTAAATGGAAAGTAAACGGAAAAAGACGAGATGTTACATTAAGCTACAGTGGTCCACTCATTTTACAATTGTTGTGTGGGTGATCCCTTCAACTAAATTCTGTTAAAACATCTGTTAGATGTTAACATGTGCATTGCATGTGAAGATATTTCTGTCACTTTACTGCATCATTCCCTTTTTATTTTACCTCACCTTCATCTTCCTCTTTCCCATTTTCTTCAAACTTTTTAATTTTTCTTCAACTTCAAACCTAAGTTCATCCATCTAAATCAACATGTAAGTAACTAGAGGGGGGTAAATAGTTACTTAGTCCGTTTTTTAAAAATTCTTTACGTTTTCTTGAACTTGAACTTGATATAGTGTGACTTGAAATGTTTGTTCTCAACCAATACGTATAAAATATATGTATATGTATATGTAATCAAAGAGATAAAGAAAGAGAGAACAAATACAACGATATATAGTGGTTCGGGAAGATGTTAACTAATCTTCCTTAATTCACTCCCCAATTCTACGAATTGAGATTTTTCTTCACTATGATACTCCAAACTCGGTGGAGTGTCCGGATACAACACTAGTACTTCGATAAGCCGCAACTTGTGAACCCTTACGTCCATTTGAAGACTTCACAAACACCAAAAGCTCTTACCAAAAGATCCTAATGCACTATCCTAGTGGAAACACAACTACCTTCTAGATCCCTTTAAGAAGATTGTTTACAAGTAAACTTACAACTTAAGCTTACAAGTACTCTTGCTAAAATCACTATAAAAGATTACAATGAATTATAAGAATGATATCAGAAAGTATAAGAAAATATGAGTGCAAGAGGTGAGTCTTCAAATGCTTCAAGGCTTGGCTTTTATAGGAAAGAGAAATCTGCCTGAAAGCTGTACGGCTCACTGCACGGTCGACCGTGGTTCGACCATGTACCCCTGACATCTGATTCTTATAGCCATTTTTGTCCTTTGAAAATTATCATTTTCTCTTGTTGAATAGCTGCAACTAAAAGCCAATTATCTCTGAAATTATCCCCATTACCCTTTTTGTTTTGGACATAAGTGTGGAAGTTGACATGTCCACAAAAGAAGAAAGTCTTTAAGCTTTGACCATTTTTCATTGATTACTCAATAGGGTAATTGCATAATTTTGTCTCTTGACAAAGCATTATCTTCCAAAAACTTCATCAACCTTTGTTAATTACTTGTCATCTTGCTAATGGAAGTATCTTGTCCTTTGGAACTGTGACGCCCCGTACAAAACCATCGTGTACGGTTCATCAACAACAGGATCATTACAAGGTCAAACACTACATGCTGTTTGAAAACCAGTTTTGCATTCATAAAAGATAGCGTTTTACAAAAGATAACGTGTTTCCTATGAATAGAAGCGTTAACATAAGTATGTGACCCAAAGGTCGTTACAAAGCCATTGTTTGAAAATAACAGAAGTTACCAATGCAAAATAAAAGTTTCATGATTGAGACATCTCTAAGTAATGCAGCAGAAATCTAACATAGCAGGTCCATAACAGCAAGTCTATAACACCAAGATAGCAATTTTAATAGCGGAAGCAACATCGTCTAAGCACCTGAGAAATACACGCTTAAAAGTCAACACGAATGTTGGTGAGCTATAGTTTGTAATCAGTAAAGTAATGTAGACCACGAGATTTCAGTGCTTCAATCAGCAGTATAAATCAGTATGAAAAGTATATGCTTAACCATGGGCACCCGGTAACTAGACTTAACGTATGTATATCACCCCCTAAAAGTGTACTTGGCGAGTGCGTTTGTCCTCGAAGTATTAAACACCCGTTGATGTGTGCGAGGGGTAGTACGAAATAGATTATATTTTACTACGAAATACTATTAAATATGCTACAATTTTACACAAGTTATATATTTATTTATTGAATGGATATACCTAAACCTTGATACAACACTTATATGCAGTGTACCTAATCGTAGAGTAGTGTAGTTTTTAGTAAGTCCGGTTCGTTCCACAGGAATACAGTAGAGTTTAACGCTATATTTTTATTTTAAACTATATTTGTATATAAATATATTGAGTCGACTGCAAGCGTCGATTTGAAGGCGACTTGACTGACTCTTAGAGCCTAAATTAAATTCCAGGCATGATTTAAAACCCATGGAAATTTGATTCTACCATTTTCATGGCATCTATTATTATTATTATTATTATTATTATTATTATTATTATTATTATTATTATTTTTTTTTAAAAATAAAACCTTTTTCCTACTTAAAGGCCGGAGGTCCTCTCGGAAGCAATATCTTTATCCGTCGAATAAAGAGAGGGATGACTTTCTCTACTCTTGAGAGTGTTTCACTCTGGGTGGAAAAATGACTTATCTTTATTCTCGGATAGGGGAAGGATTGTCTACATATTACCTCCCTCATACACCACTCATGTGGTATTGGGTATTGTTGTTGTTGTTGTTGTTGTTGTTGTTGTTGTTGTTGTTGTATTTGTGTGTATATATATATATATATATATATATATATATATATATATATATATATATAAGTATTATTATTATTATTATTATTATTATAAAAGGGGCTTTTACCGTTTAATGACCGGTTGGTCGATTTTATGTCTTAAGTCACAATTAAAACCTAATGTAAAATATTAAATATAAATAAAACTTAATTTAAAGCATAAAATAAATGATGATAAATAAAAGTGCGATAATTAAAAGTGCGATAATTAAAATGACGATAAATAAAAGTGCACTGAGATATAAAATAAAGGAATTATTCTTATTTAAACTTCCGTAATCATGATGTTCGACGTGTTGATTTTAATTTATTACCATGGGTTAACTGTCCTTTGTCCTGGATTATTCGATATGTCCATCTGGTTTTTGTCCATAACAGTCCATCGGTCATAAATATAAAATGCGAGTGTCCTCGTCAAATTACCCTTATATCCGAAGTCAAATATTCCAACTAATTGGGGACTTAAACTGTAATAAGGTTTTAATACATTGTTAATGATTACACTAGGTTATCGACTGTGTGCAATCCAAGGTTTTAATACTTTATTAACAATTACACCAAGTGTCCTTGTATGTAATCCACCCCTGTTTTAATGAGTCCATTGACTATTAATCCATTCCTGTGTCCGGTTAAATGAACGATTATTAGTATTTATAAATATCCCTCCCATCGTGTCCGATCGAGTGTATGTGGTTATTTATAATTACCTGAAATTGTAAATCTCTATATTAAATTAACGAACTATCATTCAGTTAAACAAATATAAAGCCCATTAATAGCCCATAGTCCAATTTCCACAAGTGTCGGTCTTTTGTCCAAACCCCAATTATGGTCCAAAGCCCAATAACCTCGTCTTAATATTTAGTCCAACATCATGATTACTTCGGCTTAAATAAACATAATAATAACTTAGCTATGAGACATTAATTTAAAAAGGTTGAACATAACTTACAATGAGTATTAATCGCGTAGTGTTACACGGACAGAATTTGCAAACTTAAAACATTCACCACTATAACCTTATTATTATTAACTTAATATTAAAATTATAATTATAAAATATAAATATAAATATAATTAAGAGAGAGCAGAGAAGGATATTGATGAAGGTGTATCAAACTCGTCCGAAAAATGCTGAATTTATAGACCTGGCCAGGCTTTTGGGGCATGGGCTTCCTTTGCATCTGCCATGCGATCGCATGGTGACTTGGGACAACTCACAATCTTTTGTTTTCTTGTTTGCCGACGGTTTTTATTTTAATATATAAATATAATATATATATAATTTATAGAATTATTTATATATTATATTATATTCGTGTGCATAGTTGACTTGTAATTTTAGGTCCGTTGCGTCGCGCGTTGATAGTTGGTTACTGTCCCGGTTCTGGATTTTTGAACGTCCTTTCGTACGATTTAATATCTTGTACTTTGCGTTTCGCGGCTCGTACTCTTGTAATTTTTAGACGTTTCTCATCAATAATTTGAACCACTTGGATTGTACTTTGTACTTTTTAGCTTTTTGGTCGTTTGCGTCTTCAAATCGTCGAATCTGTCTTTTGTCTTCACCTTTTAATATTTAAACGAATATCACTTGTAAATAGAACAATTGCAACTAAAAGCTTGTCTTTCTTGAAGGATAATGCTATGAAATATGTGTTCGTTTTTAGCATTATCAAGTATTCCCACACTTGAGCGTTACTTGTCCTCAAGCAATATAGAACTTGAATATAACTTTACTAGAATCACTTCTTTATTCTTCACACTTTGTACATCAGTGATTTTAATACGGCGGTATGAACAATGATAGTAACGTTGTGGTTTACAGTCCCACATGACTATAAAAATTTAGATCCTTAAGGAAATTGGATCTTTATGAAAACATTTGATCTTTTGAAAATACATGCTAGATTTTACCCTAGATAAGTTTTCCGGAATAACCCTTCACCGGTGTTTGCAAAACATTTTTGTGGGTTTTGTGGGTTTCAGATTTGAAAATTTTACCTCAAAACTTATGGATTTGTGTCTCCCACTTGCTGACCTTATATTAGAAAAGCAACACGTCCAGTATACTTGCTCCGTATATTATATTTTGGTAAACTACCTTCTGGTTGTAAAGGAAATCGTTGAACAAGCAACTATTAAGGCAATGTCTAATGACATGGTTTTGATTATGGTCTATATCGTATCGGATGCAATTACTATCCTTTGTCGGAGCAATAGTAAAGATCACCCTATAGTTTTTCGGTCTAGCACAAGGTCCTGTCTTCGACCATGCTATGCAACCACCGTTCTTACGATTGACACCCGATTTGGTTCAGGTGACCTAATGAATTCCAGGTGAATTCCTAGGATTTTACGTTCAATGGTAATGAACGCATTGAAAATGGGTTTTCAGAAAACAAATCGGTTTGTAATTTGATCAAAGTATTTTCTTATTCAAGCTCGAGTTTAGATATCATCGAATTCCATGAGTTTGAATTCTCAATCTTTAAAGTCAATCTCAAGGATTGAGTAATATCAGGCTTAAATGCTGATTTTTAATCTTTAAGGAGATTATCCTTTCTGGGGATCTGATTTATTAGTCTTATAAGCTAATTTGCACGGTGCCCCCCATTGTACGAGTGATGTTAAGCGAGGTGCATATAAAATAGCTTATATTTTACTAGGAAAAACTATTAAATACGATACAATTTTACACAAGATATTTATTTATTTATAGAATGGATATACTTAAACCTTGCTACAACACTTATAGGCAGTGTACCTAATCGTACAGTAGTGTAGTTTTTAGTAAGTCCGGTTCGTTCCACAGGGAAATCTTTAAACAAAGCTCAACGCTATATTAGTTTACTTTTATAAAAATACAAATATATATATAAGTAATATTATTATTATAAAGGGGGGTTTTTACCGTTTAATGACCGGTTTGTCGATTTTAAGACTTTAGTCGCAGTTAAAACCTAATGTAAAATATAAAATAAATACAAGACTTAAATTAAAGCGTAAAGTAAATAATGATAATGAAATTGCGAATAATAAAATTGCGATAATTAAAAAGTACGATAATTAAAAGTGCGATTAAATAACAATAAATAAAAGTGCGATAATTAGAAGTGCAATTAAATATAAAATAAAGGAAATTAAATATGAAATAAAAGAATTATGCTTATTTAAACTTCCGTAATCATGATGTTTGACGTGTTGATTTTAGTTTTATGCCCATGGGTTAATTGTCCTTTGTCCTGGATTATTCAATATGTCCGTCTGGTTTTTGTCCATAACAGTCCATCAGTCATAAATATAAAGTGCGAGTGTCCTCATCAAATTATTATTATACCCGAAGTTAAATATTCCAACTAATTGGGGATTCGAATTGTAACAAGGTTTTAATACTTTGTTTAATGAATACACCAGGTTATCGACTGCGTGTAAACCAAGGTTTTACTACTTTGTTAACAATTACACCAATTACCCTTGAATGTAATTTCACCCCTGTTTTAATTATTCTAGTGGCTATTAATCCATTCCCGTGTCCGGTTAAATGAACGATTATTCGTACATATAAATACCCCGCCCATCGTGTCCGATCGAGTGTATATGGTAATTTATAGGGACGCCCAATTGTAAATCTTTATATTAACATTAACAAACTTTCATTTAGTTAAACAAATATAAAGCCCATTAATAGCCCATAGTCTAATTTCCACAAGTGTCGTTCTTTTGTCCAAACCCCAATTATGGTACAAAGCCCAATTACCCAATTTTAGTAATTAGCCCAACATCATGATTACTTCGTTTTAAATAAGCATAATAATAACTTAGCTACGAGACATTAATATAAAAAGGTTGAACATAACTTACAATGATTAAAAATAGCGTAGCGTTACACGGACAGAATTTCGACTTACACCCTTACAACATTCGCTAACATACCCTTATTATTAGAATTAAAATTAAAATTAAAATTAAAATATTATATATATATATATATCGTATATATTGAGAGAGATTAAAATTATGTGTGTAAAACTCGGCAGAAAACTGGCTTTATATAGGACCTGACCAACATTTTCACTCCATGCGACTCGCATGGATTTGTGCTTCTGGCCATGCGAGTCGCATGGCCACCCTGGATCCAGCCAAATTGCTTTGTTTTCTTCTTGCCGACGTAATATAATAATAATAATATATATAATATATAATTATATATAATTATATATATATTATATTATATTCTTGTGCATAGTAGACTAGATATTTTTGGTCCGTTGCGTCGGGCGTTTCTTCTAGGCTCAGGTCCCGGTTCCGGATTTTTGGACGTCTTCGCGTATTATTTTATATCGTGTACTTTGCGTCTTGTAACTTGTACTCTTGTCATTTTGAGACGTTCCTCATCAATATTTTGAACCTTTTTAGTTGTATCTTGTACTTTTTAGCTCTTTGGACCTTTTTGTCTTCAATTTGTCGAATCTGCCTTTTGTCTTCACTTTTTAATATTTAAACGAATATTGCTTGTAAATCGAACAATACCAACTAAAATCTTGTCTTTCTTGGGGAATAATGCTATGAAATATATGTTCGTTTTTAGCATTATCAAATATTCCCACACTTGAGCGTTGCTTGTCCTCAAGCAATATTGTCTTAGAATCACTTCTTTATTCTTCATACTTTGTACATCAGTGATTTCTATACGGCGGTATAAACAATGGTAATAACGATATGGTTTACAGTCCCACATGACTATAAAAATTTAGATCCATTAAGGAAATTGGATCTTTATGAAAACATTTGATCTTTTGAAATCTAGTTTTTACCCTAGATAAGTTTTCCGGAATAACCCTTTACCGGTGTTTGCAAAATATTTTTGTGGGTTTGGTGGGTTTCAGATTTGAAAATTTTAGCTCAAAACTTGCGGTTTTGTGTCACCCACTTGCTAACCTTGTATTTGGAAAGCAACACGTCCAGTTTACTTGTCCCGTATATTACCTTTCGGTAAACTACCGTCCGGTTGTAAAGGAAAGCGTTGAACAAGCAACTGTTAAGGCAATGTCCCGTGACATGCTTTTGATTATGGTCTATAACGTGTCGGACGCAATTACTATCCTTGGTAGGAGCAATAGTAAAAGCTCACCCTTATAATTTTTCGGTCTGGCACAAGGTCCTGTCTTTGACCATGCTATGCAACCACCGTTCTTACGGTTGACACCCGATTTAGTTCAGGTGACCTAATGAATTCCAGGTGAATTCCTAGGATTTTACGTTCAATGGTAATGAACGCATTGAAAATAGGGTTTTCAGAAAACAAATCGGTTTGTATTTTTGATCAAAATATTTTCTCGTTCAAGCTCGAGTTTAGATATCATTGAATTCCATGAGTTTGTAATTCTCAATCTTTAAGGTCAATCTCTAGGATTGAGTAATATCAGTCTTAAAAGCTGATTTTTAATCTTTTAAGGAGATTATCCTTTCTGGGGATCTGATTCATTAGTCTTATCCAGCTAATTTGCATGGTGCCCCCCCATTGTACGAGATAAATCCTTCTCATGGTTAGGATAAATCTGACCACTTGGCGACCCTGTTTAATGCTGAGGTCCGTGGATTTCCTGCTGATTTTAGTGATGACTTTTCTAGATTTTTCGTCAACCTACAGCTGGTCTGGACGACAACTTCATGACCTAAATCAAGAAGCGCGTGTCTTTTTCGGAAGACTTTACTTCCTTTTAATGATGGAATTGATTCATCGTGTAGATCCATCTCTTCTTTTCTTTCATCGGGTAAAACAGTTTAGTTTAGTTCAAAGCAAAAGTATTTTCAGTTATTTGTTACAGATATATGTGGCATATGTTTAAAATAACTTGGTAAATTTTCCCACACTTGGCTTTTATTTTCCTTTTTATCGTTCTCTATTCCATTTTAAATGAATTTTAACATTTTAGTTTGTTTCTCAATTTATGTCCTTTCCGAGGTAACAATAATTTCGGTGTTAAAACCTAGTTTTATCGTTCATAAATATGTATAAACATGATTTGAATTCATTTAATTGAAAAATTTTACTAGAATTGGGTAGTCAGTATATAAGACTAGGGCTGTTCTTTTTTATCAGAGAGCACTAGATTCTAATACAACTACTGCTTTACTAGTATTTTTAATGGTAACCAAGTGTTTAATATAAAAATTTTAAAATCCGAAAGAATTTAACCCCTTCCCACACTTAAGATCTTGCAATGCCCTCATTTGCAAGAAATCAGTAACAATTTAAATTATTGAGGGTGATTTGTGTGAAAATGATTAAATTTTTACCAAAGTTTCCAAATATATTGGCGTTTGTTTGCTGAATGATAAATGGTGCACATCATTTATTCATTCCGTCTTGTTGCTATTTCACATATATTTTTCATCTTGTCGTCAAAATTTGTTGCTTTTGCTGAACTTAATGCCAGTCTATGAAAATGCGTTGTTTTACCCTGTTTTGTGCATAAAAGAGAATACATACAATACAAATATAATCATACATGCAATTTGAAATGGAACTTTGGCATCCCACTTTCAAACTATAAGAAAAATATTAGTACACAATAATAATAAGAATATCAAACATTACATAAACGTAATAAAATGTTAAGTGTTTAAAATAAAAATAAAAATTACCAACTTATCTCTACTGATCAGGAGGTGGGTTAGGAGGATAATTAGGATAGGGATCCCAATTCATGTTCGCGTCCGGGTTCCATGGCTGATTATAGGTGAACTGGTATGCTGCGTCATAATCATATGAATCATAGGGTGGTCTCATTTCTGGCTGATGTGCGGGATAGTATGCGGGTCGGGTCGGATAATACATCTCGCCAGGCTGCAACTGGCTTATAATTTGGCGCTGATGATAATCCCATCGGCCATGCTCTCGTTGCCGGGAATGCTCGTAGTCATTCCGACGTTGCCATGCCTCGTACTGCATATGCCTATCATAGTTCGTCATGTATTCATCCTCCATACGAACGCCTAAATCAAGAGCAGTCTCCCGAACAACTCCTATAATGTTGTTCGCCTCTTCCATTTCATCATCCGAACCTCTTTCTACCTGTCGCTGAGGTCCCTCGTATCGATATACCCGACCACGTCTCATCAATAATACCCTTGCACCGTGATAAAGGTTTGAACTTATAGTTTCACCTCCGTCCTCTATTTCGTTCATTGGACCCCCTTGGTGCTTATCTACACCTAAATACTCTCCAATGAGAGTAATGAAAATACCACCACCTATAATACTCCCCGATTTCATCCCCGAAACTACATTAGCGAGATAATAACCAACACAATAGGGAATGTTAACGAAACTCCTCGGGTCTCTAATACACTTGAGGTAGAACAAATCGTTTACGGTCAATTTCTCCTTATTTCTTCCCCTTTGTGTAATTGTGTTTGCTAAGAATCTATGAATCACCCGGAGTTCAGCTCTGTCTATATCTAAGTATGTATGATTTCCACTGGCGTGAAATTCATTAAAGTGGGACATACGCCTCCAGATGGCGTTAATATCAAATTCCCTATCTACCCTTTCTCCTTGGGCAATCAGGCTATTACAGTCGGGGCTCAAAAGTTCAGCAGGGGTGTAAATCTGTAAGGCCCTAGCTAAATCTATCATGGACATTCTGTACATGCGTCCACCTAACAGAAATCTAATAAAGCTTCTATCATCTATCCTCCTAACATCACTGTTTAACTTAATAGTACTAAGTAATTCTATACACCATTCCCTATATATGGTTCTACGAATGGAAAATAGGCGCATCCAATCGTTAAACTGAGAATTACCATACCTTTGCACCAATAATTCCCGAATCGGTTCGGCAAGGTCAACTGTTTCCAAAGGTACCCAGTCAATTGCCCTTGGCATTTCAACAACCTTAAAGTAGAGAATGTGCATGTTCTTTTGATAATCTGGATACTCTATCCAACATCGATCAAATCTCAGATTTGGGTGTAACTGATCTTCATTAATGTCTAAGCTCAGAATCCTTTGATGTGGAGCGAATTGACGAAACTGATTCATGAATAATTGATCTTGATCGTGATATGGAATATGTTGCTCCTCCTGTTCTTCTTCTTCTTGTTGCATATGTTGTTCTTGTTCATGAAACATTTCCGGTTCGGGCTCTGGTTGCCTGGACGATGATGCTCCTGAACCTCCAGTATCGGCTCTCTGTAAAACACATTAAACACAAAAATTGTGCATCCAAATATGCATTAGTGTTAGCAAAATAATAACTTGAAACAATTATGATGACATGTTCAATTCATAACACATTTTATACACATTTTCTTAACAATAACAATTCTACATTTTTACATACGAAAATGTATACAATGTTTTATCACATTTAAACTCTTAAACATGTCAACAATAATCATTATAGCAATTAAACACTTGTTACATGGCATTCAAATCAAACTAGTGCTCATTTTCATATTTTTGTCAAGTCTACACTTTGTCAAATAAGCATATACGAAAAATGTACATCAAGTTCATAAGCATTTATCTTAAATAACATGCCAAAATAATCACTACTAGCAATGAAACAAGTTTCAAATGGCCTTTATATCAAATTATCCAAGTTCATGAATTTTTAGACTTAAAAAGTCCACTTTAATTCTCAAAAACATGTTTAGGCTCAAAGTTTGGATCAATTAACTACCTAAACATGTTACACTACTTAATTTAGCAACAATTCATGACAAAAATCGGCCATAACCTGTTTATATCAAAAAGCCCCAAATTGCTCAAGAACACAAACCCTAGATTCTTAAAAATTTGAAGTTTTTAGCTTCAATTCATGTTAAATAGCTTCTATCTAGGATATACATGCATAATATAACAACAATTTAGCTCTAATTACACCTAAATTTAACAAAATCAAAATATAAATTTTCTAGCTCAAGAACACAAAAATTCGAATTTAAAGAGATTAGGGGTGAAATCTTTACCTTTCTCCTGAAGGGGTTGAGACTACTGAATCTAGGCATGATTATTGTGAAATTTTTGCAAGAAATTTGGTGAAAATTGGTGAAAAATTGAGAGAGTTTGGGAGGTTTTCGTATGTGTTTGTGTGTGTATTGTGAGAGACAGAGCAGATTCGCTGGATAAATTGATCCTGTCCAGTTTTTGGCTGCCATGCGACTCGCATGGTATAAGCCTTTCCCCCATGCGAGTCGCATGGGGTGTAATTTCTGGTATATATATATATTTTTTTTTTTTTTTTTTATAAAAACCTTATACTTTTAAAACATAAAATTTAATAAAATTTTTAAAAATTTTGTTTCTTTTTAAGACGAGGTCGTTTCGGGACGATGCCCTAGTCCGTCCCTCGACAAAATTTTAAAATTTGTCAATTTCAAGCAATTGTTTTAAAAGCTTAGATTTTTGGGTTTTTTTTAATTTTTTTGGCATACTTTAAATCAAAAAGATTAAAAATAATGATAATAAAAGTTCTCGTCCCTCCCTCGGGTAAAGCAATTTCGGTTCAAAGACCTAGTCTTCAACTTACGACGAATTTTAAAAATCATATTCTTAACTTAATGAGATAGAGTAAATTTTTGTTTTTAAATTCACACAACTTAAATATAAAATTCAAAATTAATAAAAAAAAATCACACCAAACTTAAAATTTGAAATGCATAAAATTAAAAATTCATATTTTAAAAATTAAAAATTCACACCAAACTTAATTTAAAAATTCATATTATAAATTCACACCAAACTTATATTAATTTTTCAAATATTTACAATTTTAAATATATTGTTTTTACAAAGTTTACAATATTAATTTAAGATTTATATTAATTTTAAAAACATGGTAAAAATAAAATTAAAAATCTTTTTGTCTTTTTATCCCACTTTAATCAATCAAATATTATCAAAAATATGCGCCCCTCTTTTCGGTAAAGTAATTTCGGTTCCAAGACCTAATTTAACTCATGACGAATTTTTGAAATATTTTGGGTTGATTGTTTAAAGATATTTATACCTTAAGAATAAACGTTAAATTTCGCAGTGATGTAATAAATTTTTGAACGATATCAATAATTTCGGTCGCCAAACCTAATTTTATTCAATACCAATTTAATACTTTTTAGCGAACAAATTAGCGTTTATTATCAAAAGGTTAAAAATAAAAATAAAAATAAAAACTGTACAGACATACCTGTGAAATAGATTTTTTAGTTATATGATCTATTATATTCATAAGATAGTCGGTTTAATTGGTTTTCCATGGCTGCATAGGCGTAACCTCGAGCATTCATTGTCTTTTATTCTAAACATATGAACGGTCCGTCTCTGCATAAAGTAACAAATTCGGTATTTGAATAGGTTTGATTATTTGAACATTTACCTCCATGTGACCATTTTCCGCATTTGTGACATCTTTCTAGGTGTCGTGCTCTTCTTTTCGCTGCGGATTTTGATTTTCCTTTACCAAATTGTAACTTATTATCTTCGCATCTGGATCCTTTTCTAACTCCGTCCATTCTTTCTCTGATTACTGATACTATTTCGCTCGGTAGTATGTCATTATTTCTTTTAGTGATCAAAGCGTGTAGCATTAGACCATGGTTTAGTTCACAGGCAGTCTTCATTTTGTAAAAACCTAAAAAAATAAAAATTCAGAATGGGGGGAGAAGACTAGTTCTTTAGGGTCTGCTAGGGAAAGACCATACGTGTTCCATTTTCGAGAACTACACGAAAACAGACAATTTAACTCTAACAGAAATACATATTATCCTTTAAAGACTTGATTCTCCCCACACTTAGTTAGCTGTGGTGTCGAAATTGTGATTAACTTCGTTGTCGACTTCCATCGGACCATGTATGTAATGTTTAACTCTGTGACCATTAACTTTAAATTCAATCCCATTTGAATTTATTAATTCTATCGTTCCGTATGGGAAAACTCTTGTGACTATGAATGGTCCAGACCATCTTGATTTCAATTTTCCAGGAAATAGCTTGAATCGTGAATTGAAAAGAAGAACTCTGTCTCCTTCTTTAAATTCTTTTGAACTTCTGATTCTTTTATCATGCCATTTCTTCGTTCTTTCTTTATAGATTAACGAATTTTCGTATGCTTCATGTCTTAATTCTTCTAATTCGTTTTGTTGACTTAATCGTAGACGTCCGGCTTCATGTAAATCAAGATTACATGTCTTCAAAGCCCAAAATGCTTTGTGTTCAATTTCTACTGGAAGATGACATGCTTTTCCATAAACAAGTCTAAAAGGTGTGGTTCCAATTGGAGTTTTGTAGGCTGTTCTAAAAGCCCAGAGTGCATCCTCCAATTTAATGGACCATTCCTTCGGATTTGATCCTACGGTTTTCTCTAGAATACGTTTTAAAGCTCGGTTGGTATTTTCAACTTGTCCACTTGTTTGTGGATGATATGCGGTGGAGATTTTATGAGTTACTCCATATCTTTTAAGAACTTTCTCAAGTTGATTATTACAGAAATGAGTACCCCGATCACTTATTAAAGCTTTCGGTGTTCCAAACCTTGCAAAAAGACGTTTTAAAAAGTTGACTACAACTCGTGCATCGTTAGTTGGGAGAGCTTGTGCTTCCGCCCATTTAGATACATAATCAATGGCTACGAGTATATATAGATTATTATGAGATTTTGGAAATGGACCCATAAAGTCAATACCCCAAATGTCAAATACTTCACATACTTGGATGACATTTTGTGGCATTTCATCACGTTGACTTATTCTTCCGGCCCTTTGACATGCATCACAGGATTTGCAAAGAAGGTGTGCGTCTTTGTAAATTGTAGGCCAATAGAATTCAGCTTCATAAACTTTTCTTGCTGTTAGTTGAGGCCCATAATGCCCTCCTGTTGGTCCTGTGTGACAATGGTTTAAAATTTTACTAGCTTCATCTCCAAATGCACATCGGCGTATTATTCCATCGGGACAACTTTTAAACAAATGTGGATCTTCCCAGAAATAGTGTTTTATATCACTGAAGAATTTCTTTCGTCTTTGGTACGATAATCCTTTTTCAAGGAATCCACAAACTAAGTAGTTTGCATAGTCTGCAAACCATGGAATTTCTTTATAATCTATCTTCAATAGATATTCATCAGGAAAGTTGTCTTGTATGGTTGATTCATTTAGAACTTCTAATTCGGGATTTTCAAGACGAGAAAGATGATCAGCGGCGAGATTTTCTGCTCCTCTTTTATCTCGGATTTCAATATCAAACTCTTGTAAGAGTAAGATCCAACGGATTAATCTTGGTTTAGCATCTTGTTTTGAAAATAGGTATCTAAGAGCAGAATGGTCGGTATAGACCACCGTTTTTGCTAGAACGAGATATGATCGAAATTTGTCAAAAGCAAAGACAATAGCAAGGAGTTCTTTTTCAGTAGTTGTATAGTTCGTTTGTGCTCCTTGTAATGTCTTACTAGCATAATATATAGGTTGAAATCATTTTTCAATCCTTTGTCCTAAAACGGCTCCCATTGCAAAATCACTTGCATCGCACATTAGTTCAAATGGTAGATTCCAATTTGGTGTTATCATGATCGGTGCATTAGTGAGTTTTTCTTTAAGAATATTAAAAGATTTGATACACTCATCTGAAAAGATGAATGGTGCATCCTTTTCTAGGAGTTTATTCATAGGAGTGGCAATTTTAGAAAAATCTTTTATGAAACGTCGGTAAAAACCGGCATGCCCTAGAAAACTCCTAACTCCTCTAACATTGGTGGGATGTGGAAGTTTAGCAATTACATCTATTTTAGCTCTATCCACTTCAATTCCTTCTTTTGAAATTTTATGTCCAAGAACGATGCCTTCTTTCACCATGAAATGGCATTTCTCCCAATTAAGTACTAGATTTGATTTTTCGCATCTAATTAGCATTCGTTCCAGATTTACTAGACATGATTTAAATGTATCACCGAAGACTGAAAAGTCATCCATGAATACTTCCATGCATTCTTCTATCATGTCATGAAAAATCGCCATCATACACCTTTGAAAGGTTGCAGGGGCGTTACAAAGTCCAAATGGCATTCTTTTGTAAGCAAAAGTACCATAAGGGCACGTGAATGTGGTTTTCTCTTGATCTTCGGGTGCTATTGGAATTTGAAAATATCCGGAAAATCCATCTAGAAAACAATAGTAACTATTTCCGGCTAATCTTTCCAACATTTGATCTATGAAAGGTAAGGGAAAGTGATCTTTTCTGGTGGCGTCATTTAATTTTCTATAATCAATACATACACGCCATCCTGTTACAGTCCTAGTAGGAATAAGCTCATTTTTCTCATTTGTAATGACAGTCATGCCACCCTTCTTCGGCACGCATTGAACTGGGCTTACCCATGGACTATCAGAAATTGGATAAATTAAACCTGCATCTAGCAGTTTAATAATCTCTTTCTTAACTACATCTTGCATATTAGGATTTAGTCTTCGTTGGCGTTGCACATACGTTTTATGATCTTCTTCCATAAGGATTTTATGTGTGCAATACGAAGGACTTATTCCTTTAATATCATGAATCTTCCATGCAATGGCTGGTTTATGAGCTTTCAACATAGAAATGAGTTGTGATTTCTCATTTTCAGTAAGAGAAGACGATATTATTACAGGTAATTCAGATTCACCATGTAAATAAGCGTATTCCAAATGGTTTGGAAGTGGCTTTAACTCTAATTTCGGAGGTTCTTCTATCGATGATTTATATCGATATCTGTCTTCTTCTTTTAGCATTTGAATTTCTTCTGTTGTTGGTTCATATCCATTAGCTATAAGTGTAGCTAACATTTCAGCTTCATCAATTGGTTCATTACCTTCTCCTAAAGAACATTCTCCTGTTCCTTGTAATTCTGGAAATTCTTCTAATAATTCTGCATGTGCATCTATAGTTTGAATATAATAACATGTATCATCTGCAGATTGTGGTTGTTGCATGGCTCTATCCACTGAAAAGGTAACACTCTCATCCTCTATACTTAGGGTCAGTTTCTTACCGAACACGTCTATCATTGCTTTAGCCGTGTTTAAGAATGGTCTTCCTAATATGAGAGGAACTTGAGAATCTTCTTCCATGTCCAAAACAACAAAATCAACTGGAAATACTAAAGTACCAACTTTAACTAGCATGTTCTCCATTATCCCTCTAGGATATTTTATTGATCTATCGGCTAGTTGTATGCTTATTCTGGTTGGTTTCAATTCTCCAAGGTCTAGTTTAGCGTATAGTGAATACGGCATTAGATTTATACTAGCACCTAAGTCTGCCAATGCTTCTATTGAACTAAGACTACCCAGAAAACATGGAATTGTGAAACTTCCTGGATCAGATAGTTTTTCTGGTATCTTATTCAACAGCACTGCTGAACAATTTGCATTCATAGTAACAGCCGAGAGTTCTTCCATTTTCTTTCTATTTGAGATTAGATCTTTCAAGAATTTAGCATATCTTGGCATTCCTGAAATCACATCAATGAAAGGAAGATTTACATTTATCTGTTTAAACATATCCAAGAATTTGGATTGCTCGGCTTCAAGTTTTTCTTTCTTCATTTTACTCGGATAAGGAAGTGGTGGTTGGTATGGTTTAACATAAGGTTTATCCTTAACTGTGTTATCTTCATTAACCTTTTCAACTACCGGTTCTTTTTCCTTATCCTGATCAGGTTGTGGTTCTTGTGGAGTAGGAATAGTTTCATCAGAAGTTACAGGTATTTCAGGTGGTTTAAGTGTTGTACCACTTCTTGTGGTAATAGCTTTAGCTGTTTCATTCCGGGGGTTAGCGTTTGTATCGCTTGGTAAACTTCCCGGTTTTCTTTCACCTATTAACCTTGCTAGGTTACTTACTTCTTGTTCCAGATTTTGAATAGAAGCTTGTTGATTTCTAAATGCTTGAGCATTTTGTTCATTGGTTTGTTTTTGAGATGTGAAAAACTGCGTTTGAGTTTCAACTAGCTTTGTCATCATATCTTCTAAATTCGGCTTTTTATCATCGGTTTGTTGTGGTGGTTTGTTTTGAAAATTAGGTCTTTGCTGATTATAAGTATTATTGGATACTTGTTGATTGCTAGGACCTTGTTGGTTGTTGTATGGAATATTTCGGTTATAATTCTGGTTTTGATTGTAAATCGGTCTTGGCGGTTGATAATTATTCTGATAATTATTTCCAGGCCTTTGGTTTATGTATGAAATATTCTCTCTTTGTTCCATTGTTAATTCAATACTGAGACAATCTTTTGTCAAATGTGGTCCTCCACACTGCTCACAACTAATTCGTATAGCATGAATATCCTTAGTCATCTTTTCCATTCGTCTCTCGAAAGCATCTATCTTTGCGGAAATGGAATCTAAGTCATGGCTAGAATCGGCTCTAGCTGCTTTAGATGATCTAATGATGTCTTTTTCTTGGTGCCACTCATGTGAGTGGGAAGCAGTATTATCAATAATTTTGTAAGCATCAGTTTCGGTTTTCTTCATAATAGAACCACCAGCTGCTATATCTATGTCTTTTCTTGTAGTGATGTCGCATCCTCGGTAGAATATTTGTACTATTTGACAGGTGTCTAGACCATGTTGCGGACATCCTCTTAACAACTTTCCATATCTTGTCCACGCCTCATATAGAGTTTCATTTGGCTTCTGTGTGAACGTAACAATTTCTGCTTGAAGTCTTACGGCTTTAGATGCAGGAAAGAATTGTTTAAGAAATTTGTCAATTAAAACGTCCCATGTATCAATCGCCCCTTCAGGTAACGATTCCAACCAATCTTTGGCTTCTCCCTTTAAAGTCCAGGGAAATAACATGAGATATATCTGTTCATCCTCCACTTCTCGTATTTTAAATAGTGTGCAGATCCTATTAAAGGTACGTAGATGTTCATTTGGATCTTCCTTCGGCGCACCACTAAATTGGCATTGATTAGTCACCATGTGTAGAATTTGTCCTTTGATTTCATAATCTGGCGCATTAATGTCTGGATGAGTAATTGCGTGACCTTGGCCAGTGCGTTTAGCTCTCATTCGGTCTTCCATACTTAAAGGTTCCAGATTCTCCATAATTGAATTTGTTGAATCGGTATCACTAGATGATTCTGATTTAATGGTTCGTTCCTCAACAATCTCTGTTTGAATGATTGGTGGTTCCGGAGGAAAGTTTAATGGTTCAGGATCTACGAACCGTCCCTGAATATTTTCTGGATTCTCAATTGTGAGGTTGGGTTCAAAAAATGGATTATCGGAAATTTGAACTGAAGTACTTGGTCGACTGGATGACGATTCTAAAGAAAAATCAACGGCGGTTATATTTGTTAAACGATGTCTTGATCGAGTTACAGGTGGTGAACGTACAAAAGGTGATGAACGTCTTGCTCGGTGCATTCACTGAATATCCTATTAGTTTTTAAAAGGAAAGAAAAATTATAATAAGTTATCCAATCAATAGACTTTTCTGATTTTGCCCACGTTTCGAATAGCCAAAAGATGCAGCAGAGGGGCAGGATTCGTTTGGTCTCAATATAATTGAGGACTGTTTGGCTCCAATAACCCGGTCCACGTACAAATCCAACTATTACTACGAACCAGAAAATTTTGATGTCTATTAATTTAACCACTTAAAATAAATTTTCGTAATTTTAAGAAATTTAGATAAGAAGTAGAAAAAATTCTAAGTCCTAAAAACTAGAATGGCGAGAAATAAGAGAGAAAAAGAGTTCGTCGAAAAAGGTCGAAAAAGAAAAAAATGGTTGAAAAATAAAAAGTGACGGAAAAATAAAAGAAACTTATAAAAACTTAAAAATACTTGACTAACCTAACCTTATTACTACAACTAACTTAAAATTATAATCGCAAATTGAAATTACTAATTGGAATGATAATTGGTACATAGTAAAAGGTCTAAAAATATTAAAGCTTACAAGGAAAAACTAAATCCCAAATGGAAATAACTTAAAAAGAAACTAAAACTTAAAAAGGCGTCGCAAAATTCTAAAGCACCTAAATCTTAGTCTAAAGAAAAAGCACTTAAGGAATTCTACGGCAAAGCCTAAAAATCTAGGAGTAAAAATAACTATAGCAAAAATTAAGTTTAAAATTAAATATGAGCTAAAAAAAATACAAATATTACGCTACAACGATTAAAAAGGGACAAAATATAAAAATATACAAAAAGTTGTAAAAATATAATTTTTATAAAAATATTATTTTTATATTTTATAATAAAAGTATTAAGTTTATAATATATAAAACTAGTTTAAAAGTAATATAAATAAAATAAAGTAAAAACTTAATTATAATAATAATAAAAAGATTAGGGTTTAATAATAATAATAATATATTATCCGTAATAAATGCGTGATTAGGGTTTGGTTGTGGCCCTGTCAGACCCCTCATGCGAGTCGCATGGTTTAAGGGGGTGGGTCATGCGAGTCGCATGGACACCCTGAACTGGTTCAATTGGACTGGTTCAAATGACAGGTCACGTAATTATTTAATATTTATTTTTAATTTCTGTTTTATATATAATATAAGATATAAATATATAATTTAAATAAAAACTTAATAAAATACTAAAATAAAATACAAATACTTTAATATTTTGTAAATAATAAAGAAAAACTTAAAATACACTTTAAAATATGTTTTTTTTTTTTTTTTCGATTTTAAAAGCTCTTTTTTTTATATATTTTTTAATTTTTAAAAATATAAATTTTACCAAAACTAATTATAACTTAAAAATTAAAAATATGGCGTTTCGCTTTGGCGAATGTTCCCCGGCAGCGGCGCCAAAAATTACTTGATGTTAAGCGAGGTGCATATAAAATAGCTTATATTTTACTAGGAAAAACTATTAAATACGATACAATTTTACACAAGATATTTATTTATTTATAGAATGGATATACTTAAACCTTGCTACAACACTTATAGGCAGTGTACCTAATCGTACAGTAGTGTAGTTTTTAGTAAGTCCGGTTCGTTCCACAGGGAAATCTTTAAACAAAGCTCAACGCTATATTAGTTTACTTTTATAAAAATACAAATATATATATAAGTAATATTATTATTATAAAGGGGGGTTTTTACCGTTTAATGACCGGTTTGTCGATTTTAAGACTTTAGTCGCAGTTAAAACCTAATGTAAAATATAAAATAAATACAAGACTTAAATTAAAGCGTAAAGTAAATAATGATAATGAAATTGCGAATAATAAAATTGCGATAATTAAAAAGTACGATAATTAAAAGTGCGATTAAATAACAATAAATAAAAGTGCGATAATTAGAAGTGCAATTAAATATAAAATAAAGGAAATTAAATATGAAATAAAAGAATTATGCTTATTTAAACTTCCGTAATCATGATGTTTGACGTGTTGATTTTAGTTTTATGCCCATGGGTTAATTGTCCTTTGTCCTGGATTATTCAATATGTCCGTCTGGTTTTTGTCCATAACAGTCCATCAGTCATAAATATAAAGTGCGAGTGTCCTCATCAAATTATTATTATACCCGAAGTTAAATATTCCAACTAATTGGGGATTCGAATTGTAACAAGGTTTTAATACTTTGTTTAATGAATACACCAGGTTATCGACTGCGTGTAAACCAAGGTTTTACTACTTTGTTAACAATTACACCAATTACCCTTGAATGTAATTTCACCCCTGTTTTAATTATTCTAGTGGCTATTAATCCATTCCCGTGTCCGGTTAAATGAACGATTATTCGTACATATAAATACCCCGCCCATCGTGTCCGATCGAGTGTATATGGTAATTTATAGGGACGCCCAATTGTAAATCTTTATATTAACATTAACAAACTTTCATTTAGTTAAACAAATATAAAGCCCATTAATAGCCCATAGTCTAATTTCCACAAGTGTCGTTCTTTTGTCCAAACCCCAATTATGGTACAAAGCCCAATTACCCAATTTTAGTAATTAGCCCAACATCATGATTACTTCGTTTTAAATAAGCATAATAATAACTTAGCTACGAGACATTAATATAAAAAGGTTGAACATAACTTATAATGATTAAAAATAGCGTAGCGTTACACGGACAGAATTTCGACTTACACCCTTACAACATTCGCTAACATACCCTTATTATTAGAATTAAAATTAAAATTAAAATTAAAATATTATATATATATATATCGTATATATTGAGAGAGATTAAAATTATGTGTGTAAAACTCGGCAGAAAACTGGCTTTATATAGGACCTGACCAACATTTTCACTCCATGCGACTCGCATGGATTTGTGCTTCTGGCCATGCGAGTCGCATGGCCACCCTGGATCCAGCCAAATTGCTTTGTTTTCTTCTTGCCGACGTAATATAATAATAATAATATATATAATATATAATTATATATAATTATATATATATTATATTATATTCTTGTGCATAGTAGACTAGATATTTTTGGTCCGTTGCGTCGGGCGTTTCTTCTAGGCTCAGGTCCCGGTTCCGGATTTTTGGACGTCTTCGCGTATTATTTTATATCGTGTACTTTGCGTCTTGTAACTTGTACTCTTGTCATTTTGAGACGTTCCTCATCAATATTTTGAACCTTTTTAGTTGTATCTTGTACTTTTTAGCTCTTTGGACCTTTTTGTCTTCAATTTGTCGAATCTGCCTTTTGTCTTCACTTTTTAATATTTAAACGAATATTGCTTGTAAATCGAACAATACCAACTAAAATCTTGTCTTTCTTGGGGAATAATGCTATGAAATATATGTTCGTTTTTAGCATTATCAACGAGATAGATCCTCTCATGATTAGGATAAGTCTGACCATTTGACGACCCTGTTTGATGCTGAGGTCCGTGGATTTTCAGCTGATTTTCGAGAAAACTTTTCAAGGTTTTTCGTAGACTCTACAACTGGTCTGGACGACAACTTCCTGACCTAAATCAAGAAGCGCGTGTCTTTTTCTTGAAAGACTTTACTTCCTTTTTAAATTCCATTTATATTACAATAAGCTGGGTAAAACTTATTAATATCGTCCAAAACAAAAGTATCTTCAATTATTTGTACAAAAATATGTGATATGTGTTCCAAATAACTTGGTAAATATTTCCCACACTTGGCTTTTCTTTTTCTTTCTTTGTCTTTTTATTCTCTTCTATTCCATTTTAAATGAATTCAAGCGTTTTAGGTTGTTTCTCAATTTATGTCCTTTCCGAGGTAACAATAATTTCGGTGTTAACACCTAGTTTTATTGTTCATAAATATGTATAAACATAATTTAGAGTTCATTTAGTTGAAAAAAAATTTAAATTTTTTACTAGAAGTGGGTAGTCAGTATATAAGACTAGTGCTGTTCTTTATTATCAGAGAGCACTAGATTCTAATACAACTACTACTTTACTAGTAAAATTTAATGATGGCTATTAAACCAAGTGTATAAGTCAAAAAATTTTAAAACTGAAAGAATTTAATCCCTTCCCACACTTAAGATCTTGCAATGCCCTCATTTGCAAGAAATCAGTAACAATTTAAATTATTGAGGGTGATTAGGGTAGAAAAATGATTAAATTTTACCAAAGTTTCCAAACATATTGTTGTTTGTTTGAATGATAAATGGTGCACTTCATTTGTTCATTCCTGCAGTTGTTATATCACATTTATTTTGTATCTTGTCGTCAAAATTAGTTACTTTTGTTGAACTTAATGTCAGTCTTTGAAAGTTCGCTGTTTTACCCTGTTGTGTACATGAAATAAAATACATACAATAAAAATATAAATATGCATGGTATTTTGAAATGGGACTTAATATCCCACTTTTAAATTACAAAAATGAAATATTAGTACAAAATAATAAAAATGTTAAACATTACATAAAAGTATCAAAATGTTAAATGTTTAACATAAATAGATAAAAATAATAAAAGATAAGAAATCACCAATGGAACACTATTGATTTGGATAGGGGTTCCAGTTTATATCATTGCTCGGGTTCCATGGTTGGTGATAGGTGTCCTGGTAGGCTTGATTGGAGTCGTACAGGTCAAAGGGTGGTCGCATGTCGGGCTGATGTGGTGGATAAAAAGCAGGCCGAGTCGGGATGTAGTTATGTGGTACCTGATATGATAGCAGGCTCATGATTTGGTGCTGATGAACTTGCCAGCTATCGTGTTGGCGTCGCCTGGAGTGCTCATACTCATCCGCGGCTCTCCACTGCTCATACTAATGATGCCTAGCCTGGTTATTCATTTCCACCTCATCTACATGCTGGAAGACATCAGTATAACTATCCCTAATGACATCCCTAATGTCATCTGCTTCCTCCATCTCCTCATCCGAACCCCTCTCTACCTGGGGATGGGTGCCCTGATATGGTATTGGCATATTGTGCCTCCGTTTTAGTACCTTTGCACCTTAATAAACCTGCAAGCCTATGCTCTAAGCTTGTTCCTCAATCTCTACCATCGGACCCCCATGCTCTTTATCTACACCTAAGTTGTAGTGACCCGAACTTTTCCATGTTTATATATATATATTAAATGAAATTGTTATTTACATGATTAAGTGTTTCTAACATGTTAAGCAATCAAACTTGTTAAGACTTGATTAATTGAAATAGGTTTCATATAGACAATTGACCACCCAAGTTGACCGGTGATTCACGAACGTTAAAACTTGTAAAAACTATATGATGACATATATATGGATATATATATAGTTAACACGATATTATGATAAGTAAATATATCATTAAGTATATTAACAATGAACTACATATGTAAAAACAAGACTACTAACTTAATGATTTTGAAACGAGACATATATGTAACGATTATCGTTGTAACGACATTTAATGTATATATATCATATTAAGAGATATTCATACATCATAATATCATGATAATATAATAATTTAAAATCTCATTTGATATTATAAACATTGGGTTAACAACATTTGACAAGATCGTTAACCTAAAGGTTTCAAAACAACACTTACATGTAACGATTAACGATGACTTAACGACTCAGTTAAAATGTATATACATGTAGTGTTTTAATATGTATTCATACACTTTTGAAAGACTTCAAGACACTTATCAAAATGCTTTTAATTAACAAAAATGCTTACAATTACATCCTCGTTCAGTTTCATCAACAATTCTACTCGTATGCACCCGTATTCGTACTCGTATAATACACAGCTTTTAGATGTATGTACTATTGGTATATACACTCCAATAATCAGGTCTTAGCAGCCCATGTGAGTCACCTAACACATGTGGGAACCATCATTTGGAAACTAGCATGAAATATCTCATAAAATTACAAAAATATGAGTAATCATTCATGACTTATTTACATGAAAACAAAATTACATATCCTTTATATCTAATCCATACACCAACGACCAAAAACACCTACAAACACTTTCATTCTTCAATTTTATTCATCTAATTGATCTCTCTTAAGTTCTATCTTCAAGTTCTAAGTGTTCTTCATAAATTCTACAAGTTCTAGTTTCATAAAATCAAGAATACTTCCAAGTTTGCTAGCTTACTTCCAATCTTGTAGAGTGATCATCCAACCTCAAGAAATCTTTCTTATTTACAGTAAGATATCTTTCTAATACAAGGTAATACTCATATTCAAACTTTGATTCAATTTCTATAACTATAACAATCTTATTTCGAGTGGAAATCTTACTTGAACTTGTTTTCGTGTCATGATTCTACTTCAAGAACTTTCAAGCCATCCAAGATCCTTTGAAGCTAGATCCATTTGTCACTTTTCCAGTAGGTTTATCCACAAAACTTGAGGTAGTAATGATGTTCATAACATCATTCAATTCATACATATAAAGCTATCTTATTCGAAGGTTTAAACTTGAAATCACTAGAACATAGTTTAGTTAATTCTAAACTTGTTCGCAAACAAAAGTTAATCCTTATAACTTGACTTTTAAAGTAAACTAAACACATGTTCTATATCTATATGATATGCTAACTTAATGATTTAAAACCTGGAAACACGAAAAACACCGTAAAACTGGACATACGGCGTCGTAGTAACACCGCGGGCTGTTTTGGGTTTGATAATTAAAAACTATGATAAACTTTGATTTAAAGGTTGTTCTTATGGGAAAATGATTTTTCTTATGAACATGAAACTATATCGAAAAATCATGTTTAAACTCAAAGTGGAAGTATGTTTTTCAAAATGGTCATCAAGACGTCGTTCTTTCGACTGAAATGACTACCTCTTATAAAAATGACTTGTAACTTATATTTTTGACTATAAACCTATACTTTTTCTGTATAGATTCATAAAATAGAGTTCAATATGAAACCATAGCAATTTTATTCATTCAAAACGGATTTAAAATGAAGAAGTTATGGGTAAAACAAGATTGGATATTTTTTGATTTTTGTAGGTACGGGAAATATTAACATTTCTATACAAATCATATCTTAGCTAACTTATATTGTATTATACATGTATTCTAATATATTATGTAATCTTGGGATACCATAGACACGTATGCAGATGTTTTGACATATCATATCGACCCATGTATATATATTATTTGAAACAACCATAGACACTCTATATGCAGTAATGTTGGAGTTAGTTATACAGGGTTGAGGTTGATTCCAAAAATATATATACTTTGAGTTGTGATCTAGCCTGAGATGTGTATACACTGGGTCGTGGATTGATTCAAGATAATATATATCGATTTATTTCTGTACATCTAACTGTGGACAACTAGTTGTAGGTTACTAACGAGGACAGCTGACTTAATAAACTTAAAACATCAAAATGTATTAAAAGTGTTGTAAATATATTTTGAACATACTTTGATATATATGTACATATTTGTTATAGGTTCGTGAATCGACCAGTGGCCAAGTCTTACTTCCCGACGAAGTAAAAATCTGTGAAAGTGAGTTATAGTCCCACTTTTAAAATCTAATATTTTGGGATGAGAATACATGCAGTTTTATAAATGTTTTACGAAATAGACACAAGTAATTGAAACTACATTATATGGGTGAATGATCGAAGCCAAATATGCCCCTTTTGCTTGGTAGCCTAAGAATTAGTAAACCGATCTACTAATTGACGCGAATCCTAAAGATAGATCTATTGGGCCTAACGAACCCCATTCAAAGTACCGGATGCTTTAGTACTTCGAATTCGTTTTTATCATGTCCGAAGGATTTCCTGGAATGATAGGGGATATTCTTATATGCATCTTGTTAATGTCGGTTACCAGGTGTTCACCATATGAATGAATTTTATCTCTATGTATGGGATGTTTATTGAAATATAAAATCTTGTGGTCTATTATTATGATTTGATAATATATAGGTTAAACCTATAACTCACCAACATTTTTGTTGACGTTTTAAGCATGTTTATTCTCAGGTGATTATTAAGAGCTTTCGCTGTTGCATACTAAAATAAGGACAAGATTTGGAGTCCATGCTTGTATGATATTATGTAAAAACTGCATTCAAGAAACTTATTTTTGATGTAATATATTCTTATTGTAAACCATTATGTAATGGTTGTGTGTAAATGGTATATTTTAGATTATCATTATTTGATAATCTACGTAATGCTTTTTAAACCTTTATCGATAAAATAAAGGTTATGGTTGTTTTAAAAATGAATGCAGGCTTTGAAAAACGTCTCATATAGAGGTCAAAACCTCGCGACAAAATCAATTAATATGGAATGTTTATAATCAATATGAACGAGACATTTCAGTTGGTATCCGAGTGTTGGTCTTAGAGAACCAGAAAATTTGCATTAGTGTGTCTTATCGAGTTTGTTAGGATGCATTAGTGAATCTGGACTTCGACCGTATTTTCTTTAAAAATAATTGCTTAACATTTTTGTTGGAAACTATATATTATTAACATGTAAATATTATGTGATATATTAATCTCTTAACATATTTGATATTGTGTGATAGATGTCTACCTCTAACACAAATCTCATTGACTCACCTAATAATTGTAGTGACCCGAATTTTTCCATGTTTATATATATTAATTGAGATTGATATTTACATGATTAAATGTTTCCAACATGTTAAACAATCAAACTTGTTAAGACTTGATTAATTGAAATATGTTTCATATAGACAATTGACCACCCAAGTTGACCGGTGATTCACGAACGTTAAAACTTGTAAAAACTATATGATGACATATATATGGATATATATATATATATATATATATATATATATATATATATATATATATATATATATATATATATATATATATATAGTTAACATGATACTATGATAAGTAAACATGTCATTAAGTATATTAACAATGAACTACATATGTAAAAACAAGACTACTAACTTAATGATTTTTAAACGAGACATATATGTAACGATTATCGTTGTAAAGACATTTAATGTATATATATCATATTAAGAGATATTCATACATGATAATATCATGATAATATAATAATTTAAAATCTCAATTGATATTATAAATATTGGGTTAACAACATTTAACAAGATCGTTAACCTAAAGGTTTCAAAACAACACTTACATGTAACGACTAACGATGACTTAACGACTCAGTTAAAATGTATATACATGTAGTGTTTTAATATGTATTTATACACTTTTGAAAGACTTCAATATACTTATCAAAATACTACTACTTAACAAAAATGCTTACAATTACATCCTCGTTCAGTTTCATCAATAATTCTACTCGTATACACCCGTATTCGTACTCGTACAATACACAGCTTTTAGATGTATGTACTATTGGTATATACACTCCAATGATCAGCTCTTAGCAGCCCATGTGAGTCACCTAACACATGTGGGAACCATCATTTGGCAACTAGCATGAAATATCTCATAAAATTACAAAAATATGAGTAATCATTCATGACTTATTTACATGAAAACAAAATTACATATCCTTTATATCTAATCCATGCACCAACGACCAAAAACACCTACAAACACTTTCATTCTTCAATTTTCTTCATCTAATTGATCTCTCTCAAGTTCTATCTTCAAGTTCTAAGTGTTCTTCATATATTCTACAAGTTCTAGTTACATAAAATCAAGAATACTTTCAAGTTTGCTAGCTCACTTCCAATCTTGTAAGGTGATCATCCAACCTCAAGAAATCTTTGTTTCTTACAGTAGGTTATCATTCTAATATAAGGTAATAATCATATTCAAACTTTGGTTCAATTTCTATAACTATAACAATCTTATTTCAAGTGATGATCTTACTTGAACTTGTTTTCGTGTCATGATTCTGCTTCAAGAACTTCGAGCCATCCAAGGATCCATTGAAGCTAGATCCATTTTTATCTTTTCCAGTAGGTTTATCCAAAAAACTTAAGGTAGTGATGATGTTCATAACATCATTCGATTCATACATATAAAGCTATCTTATTCGAAGGTTTAAACTTGTAATCACTAGAACATAGTTTAGTTAATTCTAAACTTGTTCGCAAACAAAAGTTAATCCTTCTAACTTGACTTTTAAAATCAACTAAACACATGTTCTATATCTATATGATATGCTAACTTAATGATTTAAAACCTGGAGACACGAAAAACACCGTAAAACCGGATTTACGCCGTCGTAGTAACACCGCGGGCTGTTTTGGGTTAGTTAATTAAAAACTATGATAAACTTTGATTTAAAAGTTGTTATTCTGAGAAAATGATTTTTATTATGAACATGAAACTATATCCAAAAATTATGGTTAAACTCAAAGTGAAAGTATGTTTTCTAAAATGGTCATCTAGACGTCGTTCTTTCGACTGAAATGACTACCTTTACAAAAACGACTTGTAACTTATTTTTCCGACTATAAATATATACTTTTTCTGTTTAGATTCATAAAATAGAGTTCAATATGAAACCATAGCAATTTGATTCACTCAAAACGGATTTAAAATGAAGAAGTTATGGGTAAAACAAGATTGGATAATTTTTCTCATTTTAGCTACGTGAAAATTGGTAACAAATCTATTCCAACCATAACTTAATCAACTTGTATTGTATATTATGTAATCTTGAGATACCATAGACACGTATACAATGTTTCGACCTATCATGTCGACACATCTATATATATTTCGGAACAACCATAGACACTCTATATGTAATGTTGGAGTTAGCTATACAGGGTTGAGGTTGATTCCAAAATATATATAGTTTGAGTTGTGATCAATACTGAGATACGTATACACTGGGTCGTGGATTGATTCAAGATAATATTTATCGATTTATTTCTGTACATCTAACTGTGGACAACTAGTTGTAGGTTACTAACGAGGACAGCTGACTTAATAAACTTAAAACATCAAAATATATTAAAAGTGTTGTAAATATATTTTGAACATACTTTGATATATATGTATATATTGTTATAGGTTCGTGAATCAACCAGTGGCCAAGTCTTACTTCTCGACGAAGTAAAAATCTGTGAAAGTGAGTTATAGTCCCACTTTTAAAATCTAATATTTTTGGGATGAGAATACATGCAGGTTTTATAAATGATTTACAAAATAGACACAAGTACGTGAAACTACATTCTATGGTTGAATTATCGAAATCGAATATGCCCCTTTTTATTAAGTCTGGTAATCTAAGAATTAGGGAACAGACACCCTAATTGACGCGAATCCTAAAGATAGATCTATTGGGTCTAACAAACTCCATCCAAAGTACCGGATGCTTTAGTACTTCGAAATTTATATCATATCCGAAGGGTGTCCCGGAATGATGGGGATATTCTTATATATGCATCTTGTTAATGTCGGTTACCAGGTGTTCACCATATGAATGATTTTTATCTCTATGTATGGGATGTGTATTGAAATATGAAATCTTGTGGTCTATTATTATGATTTGATATATATAGGTTAAACCTATAACTCACCAACATTTTTGTTGACGTTTTAAGCATGTTTATTCTCAGGTGATTATTAAGAGCTTCCGCTGTCGCATACTTAAATAAGGACGAGATTTGGAGTCCATGCTTGTATGATATTGTTTAAAAACTGCATTCAAGAAACTTATTTTGTTGTAACATATTTGTATTGTAAACCATTATGTAATGGTCGTGTGTAACAGGATATTTTAGATTATCATTATTTGATAATCTACGTAAAGCTTTTTAAACCTTTATTGATGAAATAAAGGTTATGGTTTGTTTTAAAATGAATGCAGTCTTTGAAAAACGTCTCATATAGAGGTCAAAACCTCGCAACGAAATCAATTAATATGGAACGTTTTTAATCAATAAGAACGGGACATTTCAGTTGGTATCCGAGCGTTGGTCTTAGAGAACCATAATTTTGCATTAATGTGTCTTATCGAGTTTGTTAGGATGCATTAGTGAGTCTGGACTTCGACCGTGTTTACTTGAAAAATGATTGCTTAACAAATTTTGTTGGAAACTATATATTTTTAACATGTGAATATTATGTGATATATTAATCTCTTAACGCGTTTGATATTATGTGATAGATGTCTACCTCTAGAACAAGTCCCATTGACTCACCTAATAATAATGAAGAGTCAAATGTAAATTGGAATGATTCGTGGACTGATTCACAAGTTCCCGAAGAGGAACCGGAAGAAGAGTCGGAACCGGAAGAAGAATCGGAACCGGAAGAAGAATCGGAACCGGATGAAGAAATAGAACCGGTGGGGGAAATAATAAAACGGTTAAGTAAAAGAAAATCCTCAACCAACTGACCATGGTTAATAATGGACAATGGTGTTTCCGCCAAGGAAGCAAAATATTGGGAGGATTACCAATTCTCCGATGAATCGGATTCCGACGAGAATTCCGATGATGTTATAGAAATTACCCCAACTGAATTTAAAAAGGCAAAAGAAAATAATAAGGGAAATGGCATAAAAATAGAGAAATCTAATTCCAACCCCGATGAACTTTATATGTATCGTCAACCCCCGAAGTCCTTAAGTTGTAACAATGACCCGGGAACCTCTAAACCACCAGGTTTTTCTAAACCAATGTGGAAAATGACGGCTCGTATTAGGGAACATCATATATCCCTAGAAACTTGGCAAAACGAACCAAAACCAAAGAAGAAGAAACAAGCGAGTCGGAATAAGATAGTTGTATTCGTGTGGTGTAATATATGTAATATAGTGTGCTTATGCTTTATGATATATGTAAAAATTGCTTGTATTAATAAGTATTTTTTTATGAATCTAACTCTTGTCTATTTTACAGTATAAAAACATAAAATGGATAGACAACCCAATATTTTAAGAGACCTACCCGGAGACATGATTGATGAAATCTTGTCTAGAGTCGGTCAGAATTCTTCGGCATAACTATTTAAGGCGAGATCAGTTTGTAAGACATTCGAAGAACGTTCCAAGAATGCCTTGGTTTATAAAAGGCTTTCGTTCGAAAGATGGGGGATATCACATTGGGAAATCCATAAGTTACGATGTGTTTACTTTGACGCATATATTGCGGGGAACCCAAATGCTATTTTACGCAATGGGTTAAGAAATTATTTTGACTCAATATATCCGAATATTGGACTTCGTGATTTAGAAAAAGCGGCTAACATGCAACATAAAGAAGCATGTTATGCTTACGGATTAGTAATGTTCACTTCTCACGAAAGTGAGAACAAGAACATCGGGCTACAACTATTAAACAAAACGTTCCCACAAGTGACGGAGTCGGTAATTGGGGTAAGAAATGAGGTTTTTAGATTGTTACGGGACTGTTGGACATTACGTAACCCTCGTCCCTTTGACGACATTACAACACGATGTCTTATCAACGGCCATAACGGTTATGTTCCACAAGACCAAGGATGGGAAGTAATCCTAGTAAAACCAGAATGCATGACTTGTTTCTGGACGTATGAATTACGTGTCTTTATTGCCTTTGCTGAACGACTTGTGTACTAGCTAGAATTATCTTCACAACCATCTTGTATCAAATTTATTGTGTGCTATATTTCATGCTATATGTAAAATAAGCGGTATTGTAAGTTTGTAAAATATTGTGTAAAAGTTTGAACGCGAAATATTATTATAATCAGTTTTTCATATAGAATTGTAGTAGTTGAATTGTATATTAGCTACTAAGTATGAACTTAACGGGTAGGTACTACCCGAAATTTAATCTTATAAAACGCTAATATGAAGAAAAAGCTTTTATAAATGAGTTCATATTATGCTACGAAATACTATTAACTACTCTTAATATTCTGTATGATTAACTTGTTCCATTTGACTATTTTGAAAGAAATGGCACCGACTACTCGACACACCGTGAATATGAATGAAGAGGAATTTCGTACTTTTCTAGCTTCAAATATAGCCGCAGTACAGGCTGCGCTACATACCAACAATAACCTTGGATCTAGCAGTACAGGAAATCGTGTAGGATGCACCTACAAAGAATTCACTGCCTGCAAACCTTTGGAATTTGATGGAATCGAAGGACCGATCGGATTGAAACGGTGGACCGAGAAGGTCGAATCGGTGTTTGCCATAAGTAAGTGTACTGAAGAAGACAAAGTGAAGTACGCTACGCATACCTTCACAGGTTCTGCGTTAACATGGTGGAATACCTATCTAGAGCAAGTGGGACAAGACGATGCGTACGCACTACCGTGGTCAGCATTCAAGCACTTGATGAACGAGAAATACCGTCCCAGAACCGAGGTCAATAAGCTCAAGACAGAACTTAGAGGGTTACGAACCCAAGGATTTGATATTACCACGTACGAAAGACGATTCACAGAATTGTGCCTATTGTGTCCGGGAGCATTCGAAGATGAGGAAGAGAAGATCGACGCGTTTGTGAAAGGATTACCGGAAAGAATCCAAGAAGATATAAGTTCACACGAGCCCGCCTCCATACAACAGGCATGTAGAATGGCTCACAAACTAGTGAACCAGATTGAAGAAAGAATTAAAGAACAGACTGCTGAAGAGGCCAATGTGAAGCAAGTCAAAAGAAAGTGGGAGGAAAACGGTGATAAGAATCACCAATACAACAACAGCAGCAATTACAACAATAATCGCAACAATTATCCCAACAATCGCAACATCAATCGTAACTACAACAAACGGCCCAACAACAACAACAACAACAACAGCAACTACAACAATCATCCCAACAGCAATAATAACCGCAACAACAACAACAATCAGAAGCAGCTATGCAAAAGGTGTGAAAAGTATCACTCGGGGTTCTGCACCAAATTTTGCAACAAGTGTAAAAGAAATGGTCATAGCGCGGTGAAGTGTGAGGTCTACGGACCAGGGGTTAATAGAACGAAAGGAACAAATGGTGTCGGAACGAGTAATGGCGGAGCAAGTAGTGTCGGAGCAAGTTATGCCAATGTAGTTTGTTATAAATGTGGAAAACCGGGCCACATTATTAGAAATTGCCCGAACCAGGAGAACACGAATGGACAAGGCCGCGGAAGAGTTTTCAATATTAATACGGCAGAGGCACAGGAAGACCCGGAGCTTGTTACGGGTACGTTTCTTATTGACAATAAATCTGCTTACGTTTTATTTGATTCGGGTGTGGATAGAAGCTATATGAGTAGAGATTTTTGTGCTAAATTAAGTTGTCCATTGACGCCTTTGGATAGTAAATTTTTACTCGAATTAGCAAATGGTAAATTAATTTCAGCAGATAATATATGCCGGAATCGAGAAATTAAACTGGTTAGCGAAACATTTAAGATTGATTTGATACCAGTAGAGTTAGGGAGTTTTGATGTGATAATCGGTACGGACTGGTTGAAAGAAGTGAAAGCAGAGATCGTTTGTTACAAAAATGCAATTCGCATTATACGAGAAAAAGGAAAACCCTTAATGGTGTACGGAGAAAAGGGCAACACGAAGCTACATATTATTAGTAATTTAAAGGCACAAAAACTAATAAGAAAAGGTTGCTATGCTGTTCTAGCACACGTCGAGAAAGTACAAACTGAAGAAAAGAGCATCAATGATGTTCCCATTGCAAAAGAATTTCCCGATGTATTTCCGAAAGAATTACCGGGATTACCCCCACAGCGATCCGTTGAATTTCAAATAGATCTTGTACCAGGAGCTGCACCAATAGCTCGTGCTCCTTACAGACTCGCACCCAGCGAGATGAAAGAACTGCAAAGCCAATTACAAGAACTTTTAGAGCGTGGTTTCATTCGACCAAGCACATCACCGTGGGGAGCTCCTGTTTTGTTTGTCAAGAAGAAAGATGGTACATTCAGGTTGTGTATCGACTACCGAGAGTTGAACAAACTTACCATCAAGAACCGCTACCCACTACCGAGAATCGACGACTTATTTGATCAACTACAAGGCTCGTCTGTTTATTCAAAGATTGACTTACGTTCCGGGTATCATCAAATGCGGGTGAAAGAAGATGATATTCCAAAGACTGCTTTCAGAACACGTTACGGTCATTACAAGTTTATGGTCATGTCTTTTGGTTTAACTAATGCACCAGCTGTGTTCATAGACCTTATGAACCGAGTGTGTGGACCATACCTTGACAAGTTTGTCTTTGTTTTCATTGATGACATAGTTATTTACTCAAAGAATGACCAAGAACACGGTGAACATTTGAGAAAGGTGTTAGAAGTGTTGAGGAAGGAAGAATTGTACGCTAAGTTTTCAAAGTGTGCATTTTGGTTGGAAGAAGTTCAATTCCTCGGTCATATAGTGAACAAAGAAGGTATTAAGGTGGATCCGGCAAAGATAGAAACTGTTGAAAAGTGGGAAACCCCGAAAACTCCGAAACACATACGCTAGTTTTTAGGACTAGCTGGTTACTACAGAAGGTTCATCCAAGACTTTTCCAGAATAGCAAAACCCTTGACTGCATTAACGCATAAAGGGAAGAAATTTGAATGGAATGATGAACAAGAGAAAGCGTTTCAGTTATTGAAGAAAAAGCTAACTACGGCACCTATATTGTCATTGCCTGAAGGGAATGATGATTTTGTGATTTATTGTGACGCATCAAAGCAAGGTCTCGGTTGTGTATTAATGCAACGAACGAAGGTGATTGCTTATGCGTCTAGACAATTGAAGATTCACAAACAAAATTATACGATGCATGATTTGGAATTAGGCGCGGTTGTTTTTGCATTAAAGACTTGGAGGCACTACTTATATGGGGTCAAAAGTATTATATATACCGACCACAAAAGTCTTCAACACATATTTAATCAGAAACAACTGAATATGAGGCAGCGTAGGTGGATTGAATTATTGAATGATTACGACTTTGAGATTCGTTACCACCCGGGGAAGGCAAATGTGGTAGCCGATGCCTTGAGCAGGAAGGACAGAGAACCCATTCGAGTAAAATCTATGAATATAATGATTCATAATAACCTTACTACTCAAATAAAGGAGGCGCAACAAGGAGTTTTAAAAGAGGGAAATTTAAAGGATGAAATACCCAAAGGATCGGAGAAGCATCTTAATATTTGGGAAGACGGAACTCGGTATAGGGCTGAAAGGATTTGGGTACCAAAATTTGGAGATATGAGAGAAATGGTACTTAGAGAAGCTCATAAAACCAGATACTCAATACATCCTGGAACGGAGAAGATGTACGATCTCAAGAAACATTTTTGGTGGCCGGGTATGAAAGCCGATGTTGCTAAATATGTAGGAGAATGTTTGACGTGTTCTAAGGTCAAATCTGAGCATCAGAAACCATCAGGTCTACTTCAACAACCCGAAATCCCAGAATGGAAATGGGAAAACATTACCATGGATTTCATCACTAAATTGCCAAGGACTGCAAGTGGTTTTGATACTATTTGGGTAATAGTTGATCGTCTCACCAAATCAGCACACTTCCTGCCAATAAGAGAAGATGACAAGATGGAGAAGTTAGCACGACTGTATTTGGAGGAAGTCGTCTCCAGACATGGAATACCAATCTCTATTATCTCTGATAGGGATGGCAGATTTATTTCAAGATTCTGGCAGACATTACAGCAAGCATTAGGAACTCGTCTAGAAATGAGTACTGCCTATCATCCACAAACTGATGGGCAGAGCGAAAGGACGATACAAACGCTTGAAGACATGCTACGAGCATGTGTTATTGATTTCGGAAACAGTTGGGATCGACATCTACCGTTAGCAGAATTTTCCTACAACAACAGCTACCATTCAAGCATTGAGATGGCGGCGTTTGAAGCACTTTATGGTAGAAAGTGCAGGTCTCCGATTTGTTGGAGTGAAGTGGGGGATAGACAGATTACGGGTCCGGAGATTATACAAGAAACTACCGAGAAGATCATCCAAATTCAACAACGGTTGAAAACCGCCCAAAGTCGACAAAAGAGCTACGCTGACATTAAAAGAAAAGATATAGAATTTGAAATTGGAGAGATGGTCATGCTTAAAGTTGCACCTTGGAAAGGCGTTGTTCGATTTGGTAAACGAGGGAAATTAAATCCAAGGTATATTGGACCATTCAAGATTATTGATCGTGTCGGACCAGTAGCTTACCGAATTCAGTTACCTCAACAACTCGCGGCTGTACATAACACTTTCCACGTCTCGAATTTGAAGAAATGTTTTGCTAAAGAAGATCTCACTATTCCGTTAGATGAAATCCAAATCAACGAAAAACTTCAATTCATCGAAGAACCCGTCGAAATAATGGATCGTGAGGTTAAAAGACTTAAGCAAAATAAGATACCAATTGTTAAGGTTCGATGGAATGCTCGTAGAGGACCCGAGTTCACCTGGGAGCATGAAGATCAGATGAAGAAGAAATACCCGCATCTATTTCCAGAAGATTCGTCAACACCTTCAACAGCTTAAAATTTCGGGACGAAATTTATTTAACGGGTAGGTACTGTAGTGACCCGAATTTTTCCATGTTTATATATATTAATTGAGATTGATATTTACATGATTAAATGTTTCCAACATGTTAAGCAATCAAACTTGTTAAGACTTGATTAATTGAAATATGTTTCATATAGACAATTGACCACCCAAGTTGACCGGTGATTCACGAACGTTAAAACTTGTAAAAACTATATGATGACATATATATGGATATATATATATATAGTTAACATGATACTATGATAAGTAAATATATCATTAAGTATATTAACAATGAACTACATATGTAAAAACAAGACTACTAACTTAATGATTTTTAAACGAGACATATATGTAACGATTATCGTTGTAAAGACATTTAATGTATATATATCATATTAAGAGATATTCATACATGATAATATCATGATAATATAATAATTTAAAATCTCAATTGATATTATAAATATTGGGTTAACAACATTTAACAAGATCGTTAACCTAAAGGTTTCAAAACAACACTTACATGTAACGACTAACGATGACTTAACGACTCAGTTAAAATGTATATACATGTAGTGTTTTAATATGTATTTATACACTTTTGAAAGACTTCAATACACTTATCAAAATACTTCTACTTAACAAAAATGCTTACAATTACATCCTCGCTCAGTTTCATCAATAATTCTACTCGTATGCACCCGTATTCGTACTCGTACAATACACAGCTTTTAGATGTATGTACTATTGGTATATACACTCCAATGATCAGCTCTTAGCAGCCCATGTGATTCACCTAACACATGTGGGAACCATCATTTGGCAACTAGCATGAAATATCTCATAAAATTACAAAAATATGAGTAATCATTCATGACTTATTTACATGAAAACAAAATTACATATCCTTTATATCTAATCCATACACCAACGACCAAAAACACCTACAAACACTTTCATTCTTCAATTTTCTTCATCTAATTGATCTCTCTCAAGTTCTATCTTCAAGTTCTAAGTGTTCTTCATATATTCTACAAGTTCTAGTTACATAAAATCAAGAATACTTTCAAGTTTGCTAGCTCACTTCCAATCTTGTAAGGTGATCATCCAACCTCAAGAAATCTTTGTTTCTTACAGTAGGTTATCATTCTAATATAAGGTAATAATCATATTCAAACTTTGGTTCAATTTCTATAACTATAACAATCTTATTTCAAGTGATGATCTTACTTGAACTTGTTTTCGTGTCATGATTCTGCTTCAAGAACTTCGAGCCATCCAAGGATCCGTTGAAGCTAGATCCATTTTTATCTTTCCAGTAGGTTTATCCAAAAAACTTAAGGTAGTGATGATGTTCATAACATCATTCGATTCATACATATAAAGCTATCTTATTCGAAGGTTTAAACTTGTAATCACTAGAACATAGTTTAGTTAATTCTAAACTTGTTCGCAAACAAAAGTTAATCCTTCTAACTTGACTTTTAAAATCAAATAAACACATGTTCTATATCTATATGATATGCTAACTTAATGATTTAAAACCTGGAGACACGAAAAACACCGTAAAACCGGATTTACGCCGTCGTAGTAACACCGCGGGCTGTTTTGGGTTAGTTAATTAAAAACTATGATAAACTTTGATTTAAAAGTTGTTATTCTGAGAAAATGATTTTTATTATGAACATGAAACTATATCCAAAAATTATGGTTAAACTCAAAGTGGAAGTATGTTTTCTAAAATGGTCATCTAGACGTCGTTCTTTCGACTGAAATGACTACCTTTACAAAAACGACTTGTAACTTATTTTTCAGACAATAAATCTATACTTTTTCTGTTTAGATTCATAAAATAGAGTTCAATATGAAACCATAGCAATTTGATTCACTCAAAACGGATTTAAAATGAAGAAGTTATGGGTAAAACAAGATTGGATAATTTTTCTCTTTTTAGCTACGTGAAAATTGGTAACAAATCTATTCCAACCATAACTTAATCAACTTGTATTGTATATTATGTAATCTTGAGATACCATAGACACGTATACAATGTTTCGACCTATCATGTCGACACATCTATATATATTTCGGAACAACCATAGACACTCTATATGTAATGTTGGAGTTAGCTATACAGGGTTGAGGTTGATTCCAAAATATATATAGTTTGAGTTGTGATCAATACTGAGATACGTATACACTGGGTCGTGGATTGATTCAAGATAATATTTATTGATTTATTTCTGTACATCTAACTGTGGACAACTAGTTGTAGGTTACTAACGAGGACAGCTGACTTAATAAACTTAAAACATCAAAATATATTAAAAGTGTTGTAAATATATTTTGAACATACTTTGATATATATGTATATATTGTTATAGGTTCGTGAATCAACCAGTGGCCAAGTCTTACTTCTCGACGAAGTAAAAATCTGTGAAAGTGAGTTATAGTCCCACTTTTAAAATCTAATATTTTTGGGATGAGAATACATGCAGGTTTTATAAATGATTTACAAAATAGACACAAGTACGTGAAACTACATTCTATGGTTGAATTATCGAAATCGAATATGCCCCTTTTTATTAAGTCTGGTAATCTAAGAATTAGGGAACAGACACTCTAATTGACGCGAATCCTAAAGATAGATCTATTGGGTCTAATAAACTCCATCCAAAGTACCGGATGCTTTAGTACTTCAAAATTTATATCATATCCGAAGGGTGTCCCGGAATGATGGGGATATTCTTATATATGCATCTTGTTAATTTCGGTTACCAGGTGTTCACCATATGAATGATTTTTATCTCTATGTATGGGATGTGTATTGAAATATGAAATCTTGTGGTCTATTATTATGATTTGATATATATAGGTTAAACCTATAACTCACCAACATTTTTGTTGACGTTTTAAGCATGTTTATTCTCAGGTGATTATTAAGAGCTTCCGCTATCGCATACTTAAATAAGGACGAGATTTGGAGTCCATGCTTGTATGATATTGTGTAAAAACTGCATTCAAGAAACTTATTTTGTTGTAACATATTTGTATTGTAAACCATTATGTAATGGTCGTGTGTAACAGGATATTTTAGATTATCATTATTTGATAATCTACGTAAAGATTTTTAAACCTTTATTGATGAAATAAAGGTTATGGTTTGTTCTAAAATGAATGCAGTCTTTGAAAAACGTCTCATATAGAGGTCAAAACCTCGCAACGAAATCAATTAATATGGAACGTTTTTAATCAATAAGAACGGGATATTTCAATAATAATGAAGAGTCGAATATATATTGGCAAGATTCACAAGTTCCCGAAGAATCGGAAGAAGAGGAAACGGAACCGGAAGAAGAGGAACCGGAAGAAGAGGAACCAGAAGAAGAGGAACAGGAAGAAGAAGAGGTTCCGGAGGGGGGAATAGTAGGAACCACAGAAAACCTGTCAAATAAAAGAAAATCCTCAACTAATGGACCAAAGTTAATAATGGCCAATGGTGTTTCCGCTAAGGAAGCAAAATATTGGGAAAATTACCAATTTTTCGATGAATCAGATCCTGATGAGGATTCTTATGATGTTATAGAAATTACCCCGACCCAATTTAATGAGGCAAAAGAAAATAATAAGGGAAAAGGCATCAAAATAGAGAAATCTGATTCCGACCCCGATGAACTTTATATGTACCGTCAACACCCGTATTTTCAATATCGTGACAATAACCCGGGAACCTCTAAACCACCAGGTTTTTCTAAACCAATGTGGAAAATGACGACTCTTATTAGAGGAACATCATATATCCCTAGAAGATTTGGAAAAAGAACCAAGTCTGAAGAAGAAGAAGAAACCAGTGATTCAGATTAAAGGGGTGTGAGCATGTTGTGTAATAAATGTATTGTAGTGTGCTTGTACTTTTATGTTCTATGTAAAAATTGCTTGTATTGTTTGTTATTACGAATCTAATCCTTATCTATTTTACAGTATAAAAACAAAATGGATGTTAAGGGTAGACAACCGAATATTTTAGAAGACCTACCAGAGGATATGATTGAGGAAATCTTGTCTAAAGTCGGTCAGAATTCATCAGCACATTTAGTTATGGCGAAATTAACTTGTCAAACATTTGAAAGACTTTCCGGAAATGCCTTAGTTTATAAAAGGCTTTCCTTTGATAGGTGGGGTATATCACATTGGGGAGACCGTAAGTTACGCCGTGTTTTCTTTAAAGCATTAAATGCGGGGATCCCAAATGCAATTTTACGCTACGGGTTAAGAACCTATTTTGACTCAACATATCCCAACATAGGATTTCGTGAATTAGAAAGTGCTTCTAACATGCAACATAAAGAAGCATATTATGCTTACGGGTTAATGATTTTCGCTTCTTACCAAAGTGAGAAAAAGAATATTGGATTGCAACTTTTAAATAAAACCTTCCCACAAGTGACGGATTCAGTAGTTGGGGTGAGAAACAAGGTTTTTAGATTATTACGGGGCTGTTGGACATTACGAAACCCTCGTCCTTTTGACAACGTTACAACATGCTGCCTAGCCAATGGTCATAACGGTTATTTTCCACAAGACCAAGGATGGGAAGTCGTCTTAGTAAAACCAGAATGCATGACTTGTTTCTGGACTTATGAATTACGTGTCTTTATTTCCTTTGCTGAACAACTTGTGTATTAACTAGATTTATCTTCAAAACTGTCCTGTATCATAGTGTACTATATTTCATGTTATATGTAATATAGTGAAGTTGTAAGTTTGAAGAATATTTGTATGTGATATATTATTATAATCAGTTTTTCATATGGAATTGTAGTAGTTGAATTGTATATTAGCTAATAAGTATGAACTTAACGGGTAGGTAGTACCCGAATTTAAACTTATAAAACGCTAATATGAAGAAAAAGCTTTTATAAATGAGTTCATATTATGCTACGAAATACTATTGACTACTCTTAATATTCTGTATGATTAACTCGATTCAGTTGTCTATTTTGAAGGAAATGGCACCGACTACTCGACACACCATGAATATGAACGAAGAGTAATTTCGTACCTTTCTTGCTGCAAACATAGCCGCAGTACAGGCTGCGCTACATACCAACAATAACGCTGAATCTTGCAATGCAGCTAACGGCGCAAGAAATCATGTAGGATGCACCTACAAAGAATTCACTGCCTGCAAACCTTTGGAATTTGATGGAACCGAAGGACCAATTGGATTGAAACGGTGGACCGAGAAAGTTGAATCGGTGTTTGTCATAAGTAAGTGTACTGAAGAGGACAAAGTTAAGTACGCTACGCATACCTTCACAGGTACTGCATTAACGTGGTGGAACACCTATCTTGAACAGGTAGGACAAAATGCTGCTTACACACTACCGTGGTCGGCATTCAAGCAATTGATGAACGAGCAGTACCGTCCTAGAAACAAAGTCAATAAACTCAAGGCAGAACTTAGAGAGTTATGAACACAAGGGTTCGACGTTACCACATATGAACGACGATTCACAGAGTTGTGCCTATTGTGCCCGGGAGCATTCGAAGATGAAGAAGAGAAGATCGACGCTTTTGTAAAAGGGTTACCAGTAAGGATTCAAGAAGATGTAAGTTCACACGAGCCCGCTTCTATACAGAAGGCAAGTCGAATAGCTCATAAACTCATAAATCAGATTGAGGGAAGAATTAAAGAGCAAGCGGCCGAAGAAGCCAACACGAAACAACTCAAGAGGAAGTGGGAGGAAAATGGTGACAAGAGTCACCAGTACAACAACAATAACAATTACAACCACAATCTCAACAACTATCCCAACAACCGCAACGACAATCGCAACAATAACTGCAATCCTAACATTAACTACAACAAACATCCCAACAACAACAACAACTACAACAACCGTTTCAACAACAATAACAATCCCAACAACAACCTCAATAACAACAACGGCAACAAAAACCAAAAACAGCCATGTCATAGGTGTGAAGAAAATCACCGGGGTTTTGCACGACATTTTGCAACAGGTGTAAAAGAAATGGTCATAGCGCGACAAAGTGTGAGGTCTACGGACCAAAGTTTAACAGAACTAAGGGAGCAAATAATGTCGGAACAAGAAATGCCGAAACGAATAGTGTCAGAGCAAGTAATACCAACGCTGTTTGTTATAAATGTGGAAAACCGGGCCACATTATTAGAAATTGCCCGAATCAGGGGAATACTAATGGCCAGGGCCGTGGAAGAGTTTTCAGTATTAATGCAGCATAAGCACAGGAAGACCCGGAGTTTGTTACGGGTACGTTTCTTATTGACGATAAATCTGCTTATGTTTTATTTGATTCGGGTGCGGATAGAAGCTATATGAGTAGAGAATTTTGTGCTAAATTAAGTTTCCCATTGACGCCTTTGGATAGTAAATTTTTACTCGAATTAGCAAATGGTAAATTAATTTTAGCAGATAATATATGTTGGAATCGAGAAATTAAACTGGTTAGCGAAACATTTAAGATTGATTTGATACCAGTAGAGTTAGGGAGTTTTGATGTGATAATCGGTATGGACTGGTTGAAAGAAGTGAAAGCAGAGATCGTTTGTTACAAAAATGTAATTCGCATTATACGAGAAAAAGGAAAACCCTTAATGGTGTACGGAGAAAAGGGCAACACGAAGCTACATCTTATTAGTAATTTGAAGGCACAAAAACTAATAAGAAAAGGTTGCTATGCTGTTCTAGCACACGTCGAGAAAGTACAAACTGAAGAAAAGAGCATTAATGATGTTCCCATTGCAAAAGAATTTCCCGATGTATTTCCGAAAGAATTACCGGGATTACCCCCACATCGATCCGTTGAATTTCAAATAGATCTTGTACCAAGAGCTGCACCAATAGCTCGTGCTCCTTACAGACTCACACCCAGCGAGATGAAAGAACTACAAAGCCAATTACAAGAACTTTTAGAGCGTGGTTTCATTCGACCAAGCACATCACCGTGGGGAGCTCCTGTTTTGTTTGTCAAGAAGAAAGATGGTACATTCAGGTTGTGTATCGACTACCGAGAGTTGAACAAACTTACCATCAAGAACCGCTACCCACTACCGAGAATCGACGACTTATTTGATCAACTAAAAGGCTCGTATGTTTATTCGAAGATCGATTTACGTTCTGGATATCAACAAATGCGGGTGAAGGAGGATGATATTCCAAAGACTGCTTTTAGGACGCGTTACGGTCATTACGAGTTTATGGTTATGCCATTTGGATTGACTAACGCACCAGCTGTGGTCATGGACCTCATGAACCGAGTGTGTGGGCCATATCTTAACAAGTTTGTCATTGTTTTCATCGATGACATACTTATTTGCTCGAAGAATGATCAAGAGCACGAAGAACACTTCAGAAAAGTGCTAGAGTTGTTAAGGAAAGAAAAACTTTACGCTAAGTTTTCAAAGTGTGCATTTTGGTTGGAAGAAGTTCAATTCCTCGGTCACATAGCGAATAAAGAAGGTATTCAGGTGGATCCAGCAAAGATTGAAGCCGTTGAAAAGTGGGAAACCCCGAAAACTCCGAAACATATACCCTAGTTTTTAGGACTAGCTGGTTACTACAGAAGGTTCATCCAAGACTTTTCCAGAATAGCAAAACCCTTGACTGCATTAACGCATAAAGGGAAGAAATTTGAATGGAAGGATGAACAAGAGAAAGCGTTTCAGTTATTGAAGAAAAAGTTAACTACGTCACCTATATTGTCATTACCTGAAGGGAATGATGATTTTGTGATATATTGTGACGCCTCAAAGCAAGGTCTCGGTTGTGTATTAATGCAACGAATGAAAGTAATTGCTTATGCGTCTAGACAATTGAAGATTCACGAACAAAATTATACGACGCATGATTTGGAATTAGGCGCGGTTGTTTTTGCATTAAAGACTTAGAGGCACTACTTATATGGGGTCAAAAGTATTATATATACCGACCACAAAAGTCTTCAACACATATTTAATAAGAAACAACTAAATATGAGGCAGCGTAGGTGGATTGAATTGTTGAATGATTACGACTTTGAGATTCGTTACCACCCAGGGAAGGCAAATGTGGTAGCAAACACCTTGAGCAGGAAGGACAGAGAACCCATTCGAGTAAAATCTATAAATATAATGATTCACAATAACCTTACTACTCAAATAAAGGAGGCGCAACAAGGAGTTTTAAAAGAGAGAAATTTAAAGGATGAAATACCCAAAGGATCGGAGAAGCATCTTAATATTCGGGAAGATGGAACCCGGTATAGGGCTGAAAGGATTTGATTACCAAAATTTGAAGATATGAGAGAAATGGTACTTAGAAAAGCTCATAAAACCAGATACTCAATACATCCTGGAACGGAGAAGATGTACAAGGATCTCAAGAAACATTTTTGGTGGCCGGGTATGAAAGCCAATGTTGCTAAATATGTAGGAGAATGTTTGACGTGTTCTAAGGTCAAATCTGAGCATCAGAAACCATCAGGTCTACTTCAACAACCCGAAATCCCAGAATGGAAATGGGAAAACATTACCATGGATTTCATCACTAAATTGCCAAGGACTGCAAGTGGTTTTGATACTATTTGGGTAATAGTTGATCGTCTCACCAAATCAGCACACTTCCTGCCAATAAGAGAAGATGACAAGATGGAGAAGTTAGCACGACTGTATTTGGAGGAAGTCGTCTCCAGACATGGAATACCAATCTCTATTATCTCTGATAGGGATGGCAGATTTATTTCAAGATTCTGGCAGACATTACAGCAAGCATTAGGAACTTGTCTAGACATGAGTACTGCCTATCATCTACAAACTGATGGGCATAGCGAAAGTACGATACAAATGCTTGAAGACATGCTACAAGCATGTGTTATTGATTTCGGAAATAGTTGGGATCGACATCTACCGTTAGCAGAATTTTCCTACAACAACAGCTACCATTCAAGCATTGAGATGGTGCCATTTGAAGCACTTTATGGTAGAAAGTGCAGGTCTCCGATTTGTTGGAGTGAAGTGGGGGATAGACAGATTACGGGTCCGGAGATCATCCAAATTCAACAACGGTTGAAAATCGCCTAAAGTCGACAAAAGAGCTACGCTGACATTAAAAGAAAAGATATAGAATTTGAAATTGGATAGATGGTCATGCTTAAATTTGCACCTTGGAAAGGCGTTGTTCGATTTGGTAAACGAGGAAAATTAAATCCAAGGTATATTGGACCATTCAAGATTATTGATTGTGTCGGACCAGTAGCTTACCGACTTGAGTTACCTCAACAACTCGCGGCTGTACATAACACTTTCCACATCTCGAATTTGAAGAAATGTTTTGCTAAAGAAGATCTCACTATTCCATTAGATGAAATCCAAATCAACGAAAAACTTCAATTCATCGAAGAACCCGTCGAAATAATGGATCGCGAGGTTAAAAGACTTAAGCAAAACAAGATACCAATTGTTAAGGTTCGATGGAATACTCGTAGAGGACCCGAGTTCACCTGGGAATGAGAAGATCAGATGAAGAAGAAATACCCGCATTTGTTTCCAGAAGATACGTCAACACCTCCAACTGCTTAAAATTTCGGGACGGAATTTATTTAACGGGTAGGTACTGTAGTGACCCGAACTTTTCCATGTTTATATATATATTAAATGAAATTGTTATTTACATGATTAAGTGTTTCTAACATGTTAAGCAATCAAACTTGTTAAGACTTGATTAATTGAAATAGGTTTCATATAGACAATTGACCACCTAAGTTGACCGGTGATTCACGAACGTTAAAACTTGTAAAAACTATATGATGACATATATATGGATATATATATAGTTAACATGATATTATGATAAGTAAACATATCATTAATTATATTAACAATGAACTACATATGTAAAAACAAGACTACTAACTTAATGATTTTGAAACGAGACATATATGTAACGATTATCGTTGTAACGACATTTAATGTATATATATCATATTAAGAGATATTCATACATCATAATATCATGATAATATAATAATTTAAAATCTCATTTGATATTATAAACATTGGGTTAACAACATTTAACAAGATCGTTAACCTAAAGGTTTCAAAACAACACTTACATGTAACGATTAACGATGACTTAACGACTCAGTTAAAATGTATATACATGTAGTGTTTAAATATGTATTCATACACTTTTTAAAGACTTCAAGACACTTATCAAAATACTTTTACTTAACAAAAATGCTTACAATTACATCCTCGTTCAGTTTCATCAACAATTCTACTCGTATGCACCCGTATTCGTACTCGTACAATACACAGCTTTTAGATGTATGTACTATTGGTATATACACTCCAATTATCAGGTCTTAGCATCCCATGTGAGTCACCTAACACATGTGGGAACCATCATTTGGCAACTAGCATGAAATATCTCATAAAATTACAAAAATATGAGTAATCATTCATGACTTATTTACATGAAAACAAAATTACATATCCTTTATATCTAATCCATACACCAACGACCAAAAACACCTACAAACACTTTCATTCTTCAATTTTCTTCATCTAATTGATCTCTCTCAAGTTCTATCTTCAAGTTCTAAGTGTTCTTCATAAATTCTACAAGTTCTAGTTTCATAAAATCAAGAATACTTCCAAGTTTGCTAGCTTACTACCAATCTTGTAGAGTGATCATCCAACCTCAAGAAATCTTTCTTATTTACAGTAAGATATCTTTCTAATACAAGGTAATACTCATATTCAAACTTTGATTCAATTTCTATAACTATAACAATCTTATTTCAAATAGAAATCTTACTCGAACTTGTTTTCGTGTCATGATTCCATTTGTCTCATTCGATTCATACATATAAAGCTATCTTATTCGAAGGTTTAAACTTGAAATCACTAGAACATAGTTTAGTTAATTCTAAACTTGTTCACAAACAAAAGTTAATCCTTCTAACTTGACTTTTAAAATAAACTAAACACATGTTCTATATCTATATGATATGCTAACTTAATGATTTAAAACCTGGAAACACGAAAAATACCGTAAAACTGGACATACGGCGTCGTAGTAACACCGCGGGCTGTTTTGGGTTTGATAATTAAAAACTATGATAAACTTTGATTTAAAAGTTGTTCTTCTGGGAAAATGATTTTTCTTATGAACATGAAACTATATCCAAAAATCATGTTTAAACTCAAAGTGGAAGTATGTTTTTCAAAATGGTCATCAAGACGTCGTTCTTTCGACTGAAATGACTACCTCTTACAAAAATTACTTGTAACTTATATTTTTGACTATAAACCTATACTTTTTCTGTATATATTCATAAAATAGAGTTCAATATGAAACCATAGCAATTTGATTCACTCAAAACGGATTTAAAATGAAGAAGTTATGGGTAAAACAAGATTGGATATTTTTTGATTTTTGTAGCTACGGGAAATATTAACAATTCTATACAAATCATATCTTAGCTAACTTATATTGTATTATACATGTATTCTAATATATTATGTAATCTTGGGATACCATAGACACGTATGCAAATGTTTTGACATATCATATCGACCCATGTATATATATTATTTGGAACAACCATAGACACTCTATATGCAGTAATGTTGGAGTTAGCTATACAGGGTTGAGGTTGATTCCAAAAATATATATACTTTGAGTTGTGATCTAGCCTGAGACGTGTATACACTGGGTCGTGGATTGATTCAAGATAATATATATCGATTTATTTCTGTACATCTAACTGTAGACAACTAGTTGTAGGTTACTAACGAGGACAGCTGACTTAATAAACTTAAAACATCAAAATGTATTAAAAGTGTTGTAAATATATTTTGAACATACTTTGATATATATGTACATATTTGTTATAGGTTCGTGAATCGACCAGTGGTCAAGTCTTACTTCCCGACGAAGTAAAAATCTGTGAAAGTGAGTTATAGTCCCACTTTTAAAATCTAATATTTTGGGATGAGAATACATGCAGTTTTATAAATGTTTTACGAAATAGACACAAGTAATTGAAACTACATTATATGGGTGAATGATCGAAGCCGAATATGCCCCTTTTGCTTGGTAGCCTAAGAATTAGTATACCGATCTACTAATTGACGCGAATCCTAAAGATAGATCTATTGGGCCTAACGAACCCGATCCAAAGTGCCGGATGCTTTAGTACTTCGAATTCATTTTTATCATGTCCGAAGGATTTCCCGGAATGATAGGGGATATTCTTATATGCATCTTGTTAATGTCGGTTACCAGGTGTTCACCATATGAATGAATTTTATCTCTATGTTTGGGATGTATATTGAAATATGAAATCTTGTGGTCTATTATTATGATTTGATAATATATAGGTTAAACCTATAACTCACCAACATTTTTGTTGACGTTTTAAGCATGTTTATTCTCAGGTGATTATTAAGAGCTTCCGCTGTTGCATACTAAAATAAGGACAAGATTTGGAGTCCATGCTTGTATGATATTATGTAAAAACTGCATTCAAGAAACTTATTTTTGATGTAATATATTCTTATTGTAAACCATTATGTAATGGTCGTGTGTAAACGGTATATTTTAGATTATCATTATTTGATAATCTACGTAATGCTTTTTAAACCTTTATCGATAAAATAAAGGTTATGGTTGTTTTAAAAATGAATGCAGTCTTTGAAAAACGTCTCATATAGAGGTCAAAACCTCGCGACGAAATCAATTAATATGGAACGTTTATAATCGATATGAACGGGACATTTCATAAGTACTCTCCAATGAGAGTAACAAAAATACCTCCCTCTATAATACTTCCTGCTTGCATACCCTCAACAACTTTAGACAAATAGTGGCCTACGCAATAAGGAATGTTAACAAAGCTCCTCGGGTCTCGAATGCACTTAAGGTAAAATAAATCGTTTAGGGTCATTTTCTCTTTGTTTCTACCCCGTTGTGTAATCGAGTTCGCTAAGAATCTATGTATTACCTGGAGCTCTGCTCTATCAATATCTAAGTAGGAGTGTCTTTCACCCCGCGTAAATTCCCTAAATCTTAACATACGCCTCCATATGGCGTTAGCGTCAAAATTCCTATCTACTCTTTCACCTTCAGTAATTAAACTTTTACAATCAGGTGTAATAATCTCAGCGGGGTTGTAGATCAGTAAAGCTCTAGCCATGTCTAACATGGACATCCTGTACATTGTACCTCCTAAAAGAAATCTAATAAAACTTTTATCTCCTATCATAGTAACTTCATTATTTAACTCTATAGTGCTAAGCAATTCAACACACCATTCTCTATATATAGTTCTACGTGTAGTAAATAAGCGGATCTAATCGTTAAATGTAGAGCTACCATACCTCTGGACTAGTAAATCCCTAACCGGTTCGGCTAGGTTAACAGCTTCCAAAGGCTCCCAATCGATTACCCGAGGCATTTCAATATTTTTGTGGTAAAGAATGTGCATGTTCTTTTGAAATTTTGGGTATTCTGTCCAACAATGATCGAATCTTAGGTTGGGATGTAACTTTTGGTCATCGATAAGTGGGTGTACAATCCTCGGATGAGGCTGAAACTGACGATAATGAGCGTAAAACAGTGGTTCTGGCTCATAATATAGCATGTGTTGATCATGATGTTGTTGTTGTTCAGGTTGTGGTTCCGGTTGTGGTTCTTGATCAGGTTCGTGTTCATGATGTCTAGACGATGAAGCACCGTCTGTATCTGTATTTCTCTGCAAAACACATTAAACACAAAATTTGTGCATCCAAATATGCATTAGTGTTAGCAAAATAACAAATAAAAACAATTACAATAACATGTTTAATCCATATTAAACTTATCCTCATTTTCATATTTTTATCAATTCTACAATTTTTAAAATAAGCATATATAAAAAGGTATACAAAGTTCATAAGCATTCAATTCAAATAACATGTTAAAATAACCATTACTAGCAATTAAACAAGTTTCAAAAGGCAATTACATCAATTTAATCAAGTTCATGAATTTTAGACTTAAAAAGTCCACTTTGATGTTCAAAAATTATGTTTAGGATCAAAGTTTGGATCATTTAGCTACCTAAACATGTTACACTATTTAATTTAGCAATAATTCATAACAAAAATTGGCCATAACCTGTTTATATCAAAAAGCCCCAAATTGCTCAAGAACATAAACCCTAGATTTCTAAAAAATTTGAAGTTTAAGGCTTCAAATCATGACAAATAGCATCAATCTAGGTTTTACAAGCATAATATACTATCAATTTAACTCTAATTAAGCTAGAAATCATCAAAATTAAATTAGGACAATTAATTATAATTATCACAAAAATTAGGAAATTTAGGAGTTTAGGGGTGAAATTTCTACCTTTTTGCTTCCCCATCGGAAGAAAGGCATGATTAGAGCGGATTAAAGCAACGAATTTCGTGAATTTTAGTGAAAAATTGGTGATTTTAGGGAGAGTTTTGAGAGGGTTTCGTGAATATATGTGTGTTTTTGTGATGAAGACAGAGAACCAGTCGATGGTTTTATGAATCTGATCAGGTCAGGGTGCCCATGCGATCGCATGGGGTGTATTTTCTCTCCTTTTTTTATATAAATCTTTAACTAATAAAAACAATTAATTAATTAATTTTAAAATTTTGTGTTCCTTGATATATAGAATGAGGTCGTTTCGGTACGTTTACCTAGTTCGTCCCTCGGCAAAATTTTAAAATTTTCAATTTCAAAGCGATTGTTTTAAAAGCAAAGATTTTTGGGTTTTTTTTAATGTTTTTGGCATACTTTAGATCAATAAGATTAAAAATAATGATAATAAAATTTCTCGTCCCGCCCTCGGGTAAAGCAATTTCGGTTCCACAACCTAGTCTTTAACTCACGACAAATTTTAAATATCAAATTTTTAACTTAATGAAACAAAGTACATTTTTGTTTTTAAATTTACACTAAACTTAAATTTAAAATGCATAATAATAAAATTTTATATAAATATTAATAATATTTATATACATTAATTTTACAATTTTATATTTAAAATAATATAGTTATATATTAATTTGACGACCCGGAAATTTTCGACCAAAATTTAAACTTAATCTTTATATGATAACATTATTCCGACATGATAAGCGATAAATTTTGACATGTTTTAAAACTTTTGAAATAAGTTTAATAAAAACAATTGACCAACCATTTGTTCGACGATTCACGAACATCATAACTTGTATTAAATATATACTTATGTATATATATGGATATATGGATTATATCTAACTTGAATATATGATAGTTAAGTATCTCATTAAGTATATTAATAATGGGTTTTATATATAAATTGAAACTACTAACTTAAGGGTTTCGAAAACAATATATATATGTAACATTTAACGACGTAATAACCCTTATGTTAAAATGAATATATATGTATTGTATTAAGATGTATTAATACACTTTTCAAAGACTTAAATACATATATTAACATACTTATACTCAACAAAGATAGCTACACTCATATTCTCATTCAATTTCATCAAGAATCCTACTCGTATTTATACGGTATTTATACGCAGCTTCTAGAAGTACTTACAATTGGTATATACCAATAGAAATTTCCAATAATGGAATAATATGACATGCATGACCTAGTGGTTTTTAACTTATACTAGATATTTTTCACAAAATGACAAATTACAACTAGTATATAAAGACACCATATTTGATCAAATTTTTACCATTTCATTTTCTAATTTTTACTTCATGTTTACTTACACACACATACTCTCTCTAGTTCTAGTATCCCTTTCTTTGTTCTTCATCTATTTCTAGCAAGTTCAAGCTTCAAAATCAAGGTATTAACCATGCCTAAATTCTTGTTCAATTCATATGTTTATAGCTATCTATATAAGAAATTTATAAACTAGAATATAGTTTAGTTGATTCTAAACTTATTTGAAAAACTAATCTAATCTTTCTAACTTAACTCTAATAACACTTATTTATATGTATTATAATTTTATATTAAGTTAATATAAGAACTTATAACTTGTACATATGAAGAACACCTTGAAACTTAACATATATCGTTTAATCTCCATTCGGTAAAAAGCTGGCTGTTTTGGGTTGGGAATTAAAAACCTATCTTAGACTTTGAGTTCGAGGCTAAGACTTTGGAAATATGTTAATATCTGTAAATAAGACTTCCAGTATTTTTTTAATGATTTTATACAAAGTGAAAGTATTTTATCAAAAATCATATATTGGGTGGGTGCCGGGATTCTTCCAAATCTGTCCATCGGCACAAAAAGAGGGTAAAACTCTGAATATTAATACATGGGCTGAACTTTTTGAATTGTTTTTGAAAAATTAACTTCTTAAGGAATCTATATAAATTTGAATCACTTTAAACGGAGTTGTAATGAATATTTGGCGAGCAAAACAAAATCTGCTAAAATTAACGTTGTATGGACAAAATTTATATTGTAAAAACTATATTAACCATATCCTTGCTAACTTTTCCTATATCCTATATATATATATATATATATATATATATATATATATATATATATATATATATATATATATATTTGGACATGTTATCATTAGTATAACAAAATATTATAATCTTAGTTAATTCCGAGATTGTATATATATATATATATATATATATATATATAATAATAATAATCTTGGTACATTCCATGACAATAATTATACAATACGTTTTGATAAATCCTAAGACAATAAGTATACAATACGTTTTGATAAATTCTAAGACAATACGTATACAATACATCTCTGGGTTGATGCAAAGACAATACATATACAATGCGTCGTGGGGTAATTCTAAGATTATATATATACACCGATTATTGGACTGTTGGACATTTCGGACTATTTTAGACTACTAACAAAGGACTACTAGCATAAAAATTAATATATAAGTATTCTATGAACTTGTTTTATTTTATTCACATGTATTATTATCTGAATCGTTATTATTGTTATAGGTTCGTGAATCCAAGGACGTCAGTTATATTTTAATAAGTTGAAAACTTGTTGAAACTATACTTTTACGGCATTGAGTATATAGTCCCATTTTTAAACTCTAAAAATATTTTGGGATGAGAATACATGCAATTTATGTTTTACGCCATGGACACAAGTACTTAAAATATATTCTACGTTGAGTTGTACCACCTTGCATATCTTCCCTAATAGCTTGGTAACTAATATTTACATGTTGTAAGAACATGTAAGCGCGAATCCTATTGATAGATCTATCGGGTTTGACAACCCCAACTGGGCTAGTCACTCTAGTATCGTAAACGGTTGCATAGTACTTCATTTTTACTACACTTGGTACAGTGTAGGAAGATTTCATAATAAATGGAATATGCTACATTAATAGTTAAGTATGGTTACCAAAGCGCTCAACAACTTATAGAATACTTTTATACACTTGCGAGTGTACATATATTTATAACTATGAAATCTTGTGGTCTATATTTATATCGATGCTAAACCTATATATCTCACCAACCTTTGTGTTGACTGTTTAAGCATGTTTATTCTCAGGTCCTTAAGAAAGTCGTCTGCTGTTGCATTATCTGAGCAAGCTGTGCATAGAGTCTCATGCTTTCGTTTAAATAAAATATTGCATTCAATAAAACCTTTGTCATATATTATATTCGACTGTTATGTCACGTGTGTAGTATTTGGAAACCAATGTATTATGGGGATTATTCCTTAAATAATCGCCCACTTGTTTAAAACATGCATTATGTATAATAATTGTGTGCTTTTTATGAAACGAATGCAATATTTTCTAAAACGTATCATATAGAGGTCAAATACCTCGCTATGGGACCAATGAATAACGTACCACGTTTATAGTAATATGGACGAGTCATTTCAGTTGGTATCAGAGCGGTGGTCTTAGCGAACCAGGTCTTGCATTAGTGTGTCTAACTAATAGTTGTTAGGATGCATTAGTGAGTCTGGACTTCGACCTGTTTTGCTTATCATTTCTAGTCGGAAATCATCTGCTTATCACCCTTAGAAAATTACCTGCTTATCATTCTTAGTCTAGACACATCTTACTGCATTAATTACATGAATAGTGTATAGACGAAATTCATATCTTAGCGTATCTGCTAATTCATATCTTAGCGTATCTGTTACTGTAAACTTTGCCTAATATATTCCGTAAATTCCTCTGTAATCTATGAAATCTTTTGCTCTATATATATAGATATTCTATGTAATTAGAATACCATCCGATAGTCGGAAATCATTTCATATCGAAAAATCCTTTATTCAATCGTATGAAATGGAACTCTCCACTAGTTCAAGTCCCTCAAATTCCGATATGGAGTTTCACTCGAGCTCCGAAAGCAGTGTGACCGGAATGGATCAACCAATTAGTCATCATCTATTTTAGATGAACTGAGAATGGGTTCGTAGTCTACTTAATCATTGGAGACAAGAAGAAGGTGATCCCTTCCATCCACCACATTACCCTCTTGGTGAAGAACCTGAAGCACTTATCGGCGAACTTGTTCGAGACACCATTTTCTCTCTAATTTCCAGAGTGTCTCGTCAAGATTACATATTATCTCACATTCTAGATTTTATTCACCCACTCGTCCGAACCACCAATCATCCCGGAGTAATAGAAGAAGTCGGCGAGCTTCGCGCTCGGGTAATGGCTTTGGAGAATATGGTACAAAGGTTACAAACACCAGCAGCGGCACCGGCAACAACAGTACCATCACCACCAACAACAACAACATCCGTATCCCACACCTCAACATCACAATCTGTACCTCGAGCATCAACATCACACGCACCATAGATACCAAGGAGTACCAACAACAATAACCGATGAAGTATTAATCTATAACTTCATTGGAGAAACATTCTGTGGCAATTATATAATCTCTAATGTTAGAAATTATTCATTTCTAACTCCAGCCTAAGATCAAATGAACTTAACTCATCAAATCTGTATTACATCTGAAGAAAATATACATATATTTTCATAAAGATTGTAATAAAATTCTCTGGCACAAAACATTACTTGTGAATTTTTTTTTTAACGGGTAGGTAATACCCGAGAGATATATAAAAATTCACAATCAATATGTTATATCCTTAGATTCTGATTCAGCAAATCATCAACTATACCCACTACTTTCACAACAATATACATTCTTTCATAGAAATCAAAACAACCATTTTCATCCAAATTTGATTACATATTCTAATTTTGACACATCAAAATCCAAGTCAAGATTTAACAGAAGACATCACTCTTAGATTCCTACATCTTTTAAAGCTATACTTTGACTTCAAAACTATGCTAGAACATCATATGTATATTAACGATTTCAATCCGTGTTCAAACCCTTCGAAATTCCTGAAGACCATTCAAATAATGAACAATCGAGATGATGATCCAACCACATGTTACTCACAGTTATGTACCTGAAAAACTCTCGAAACCAAAGTCATAGTTTAACACGAATCCGTGTCAGATCCTTTGGCATTTATTAGATAAAATAACTTTTCAATCTCTTTTCAGAATAGACAGTTTTGTCACGGATCCAGCAAATCACCTTCAATTATTTATTCAAATAAGCCTTACTATAACGATTATCCTTCGTCATTGTTACAGGGGAACCTTTCATATCTTGCCACATTAGCAAAAAAACTTATCATCAACTTCATTGATCTTTAAGCCTCTCCGAATAATCACGATACTTATTCATTGAAACTTTATCAGGTACTCATCTATATCTTGTAACAATAATTGCCATATCAAGTACCTGGAAATCAGCAAATCAGAATTTTGAATCTCGCAGCGTTTCTACATCAATAGTTATATGTATACATATAACATTTATCTCTTAGAATTATGATCTTTCAATCTGAAATTCTGAAAAGCACTCTAGTCTACGAATCAATTCTTTAAATTTTGAGAAAGCTAATAAAGCAGCGAAAACTGTTGATGACCTTAACAGTCAAAAGTTTGATGATAAAGAGTAGTGTATTGGCAAAGCTCAGAAAAAGAGAAGGTTTAGAATTGGAAAACGGATTAAGCAAAGTATGAAGGAAGCTGTGGACAAGTCACAAAGACTAAATCTTCCTGCAAAGGATCCAAATGATTCAGTGCCTGCCAAAGTCATTAATGAATACCTTACTCCTGACTCTAAAACCCTTGCGGACAATATTCTTCATCATCCTCTGATATTAGAAATTCTAAGATATCATCATATCTTTCATTATAAATATCCTCCATATTTCTGAAGATATTTTCATAACTATTCTTATCTGAAATCTTTTATCTCTTCGCGATATCAGTGTTACATCAGAAGTGAAACTGTTTTAGTTTCTAAATTCTGAAACCTTCGAGTTTGAAATATGAATGTTTTTGAAGTAATGTTGGGAACTGATGCATGAGTTAGTACAATATAATGACACTTGATCAATGTGATTATATTATAGTAAGTCATGCTGAGTTTTTAAATGGAACGTGATGATTCACTGATTATAACATCATCATGTGCTATGTTACACGACTCTTGTATTCTATTTAACCTCTAAAATATCAGGAAAATATTTTTTGATGATTCGGTCTTTTCCAGGGTATTCTGGTAATTTAACAAATTAGAATCGTGCCATTACCATTTATTTCTTAGAACATTAACAATGTTCATTCCGAAATTTATATCTGCGAATTCTGGACCATTACAAGCGGTGCTTAATCACAAGAAGAAGAAACGAAAGGACGAAGCTCCAAAACAGAAATTGGAGTATAAATCGCAGCAAATAAAAGAGAGCATTAACTAGGGATGACAATGATTATAGAAGACAGAAGCATGTACATCGAAATATAAGGGAAGATATAAAACCCAACAACCCAGAAACTATAAACCGTATATATCGATACATATAGCAATATAAAGACATGGGAGAACTAAAAACACAATAAAACCAAGAGTATAGTATAAGTAAATAGATTCTTTCGGAGGAAGATGAAAAAGAAGAACAACAGATATGAAAGTGAGGAGTATATCAAGAATTAGCACTGGATGAAGCATATTGACGAATACTTTAAAATATGAGTTGAGGGAGAAAGAATAGAATGTGTGAGTTGTAAGGAAATGAAGGAGGTAGATTTATAGTGAAATATCCGACAGAAAAATCAAGATGGGTTATCGCATTAATTCGAAGAGGATCATAATTTCCTTAATTTTTGAAGAATCAAATCTTATTTAGATTTCGAAGATTTTCTTCTAAAATTCCTTGAATTCCAAAAATCAACCGTGGCTACGTCACTAGATAAGACGAACATGTATTTACTCATTTTCACTCTTTTGCGATAGCTTCACTCTTACTCTTCACAAAATCAAATTAATTTATCTATATTACCCAATGATGATAAAACTCTAATTTTCAGCTCTTATGCGTCATCAAAACATACTTATTGTCAGCCATGACGATCCCAATCAAATTTCGGGACGAAATTTGATTAACGGGTAGGTACTGTGACGACCCGAAAATTTCCGACCAAAATTTAAACTTAATCTTTATATGATAACATTATTCCGACATGATAAGCGATAAATTTTGATAAGTTTTAAAACTTTTGAAATAAGTTTCATACAAACAATTAACCAACCATTTGTTCGACGATTCACGAACATCATAACTTGTATTAAATATATACTTATATATATATATATGGATATATAGATTATATATAACTTGAATATATGATAGTTAAGTATCTCATTAAGTATATTAATAATGGGTTTTATATATAAATTGAAACTACTAACTTAAGGGTTTCGAAAATAATATATATATGTAACATTTAACAACGTAATAACCCTTATGTTAAAATGAATATATATGTATTGTATTAAGATGTATTAATACACTTTTGAAAGAATTAAATACATATATTAACATACTTATACTCAACAAAGATAGCTATACTCATATTCTCATTCAATTTCATCAAGAATCCTACTCGTATTTATACGCAGCTTCTAGAAGTACTTACAATTGGTATATACCAATAGAAATTTTCAATAATGGAATAATATGTCATACATGACCTAATGGTTTTTAACTTATACTAGATATTTTTCACAAAATGACAAATTACAACTAGTATATAAAGACACCATATTTGATCAAATTTTTACCATTTCATTTTCTAATTTTTACTTCATGTTTACTTACACACACATACTCTCTCTAGTTCTAGTATCCCTTTCTTTGTTCTTCATCTATTTCTAGCAAGTTCAAGCTTCAAAATCAAGGTATTAACCTTGCCTAAATTCTTGTTCAATTCATATGTTTATAGCTATCTATATAAGAAATTTATAAACTAGAACATAGTTTAGTTGATTCTAAACTTATTTGAAAAACTAATCTAATATTTCTAACTTAACTCTAATAACACTTATTTATATGTATTATAATGTTATATTAAGTTAATATAAGAACTTAAGGAATTCGTTGGAAGAAAAAAAGGCCCGGCTAGGTATTGACCGGGCCAGGCCCAAAAGGCACTTTGAACAAAATAAACGTAACTTGTACATATGAAGAACACCTTGAAACTTAACATATATCGTTTAATCTCCATTCGGTAAAAAGCGGCCTGTTTTGGGTTGGGAATTAAAAACCTATATTAGACTTTGAGCTCGAGGCTAAGACTTTATAAATATGTTAATATATGTAAATAAGACTTCCATTATTTTTTTCATGATTTTAGACAAAGTGGAAGTATTTTATCAAAAATTATATATTGGGTGGGTGCCGGGATTCTTCCAAATCTGTCCATCGGCACAAAAAGAAGGTAAAACTCTGAATATTAATACATGGGCTGAACTTTTAGAATTGTTTTTGAAAAATTAGCTTTTTAGGGAATCCATAGCAATTTGAATCACTTTAAACGGAGTTGTAATGAATATTTGGCGAGCAAAACAAAATCTGCTAAAATTAACGTTGTATGGACGAAATTTATATTGTAAAAACTTTATTAACCATATCCTTGCTAACTTTTCCTATATCCTATATATATATATATATATATATATATATATATATATATATATATATATATATATATATATATATATATATTGGACATATTATCATTAGTATAACAAAATATTATAATCTTAGTTAATTCCGAGATTGTATATATATATATATATATATATACTAATCTTAGTACATTCCATGACAATAAGTATACAATATATTTTGATAAATCCTAAGACAATAAGTATACAATACGTTTTGATAAATTCTAAGACAATACGTATACAATACGTCTCTGGGTTGATGCAAAGACAATACATATACAATACGTCGTGGGGTAATTCTAAGATTATATATATACCGATTATTGGACTGTTGGACATTTCAGACTATTTTGGACTACTAACAAAGGACTACTAACATAAAAATGTTAAAAATTAATATATAAGTATTCTATGAACTTGTTTTATTTTATTCACATGTATTATTATCTGAATCATTATTATTGTTATAGGTTCGTGAATCCAAGGACGTCGGATATATTTTAATAAGTTGAAAACTTGTTGAAACTATACTTTTACGACAGTGAGTATATAGTCCCATTTTTAAACTCTAAAAATATTTTGGGATGAGAATACATGCAATTTATGTTTTACGCCATGGACACAAGTACTTAAAATATATTTTACGTTGAGTTGTACCACCTTGCATATCTTCCCTAATAGCTTGGTAACTAATATTTACATGTTGTAAGAACATGTAAGCGCGAATCCTATTGATAGATCTATCGGGTTTGACAACCCCAATCGGGCTAGTCGCTAGTATCGTAAATGGTTGCATAGTACTTCATTTTTACTACACTTGGTACAGTGTAGGGAGATTTCATAATAAAGGGAATATGCTACATTAATAGTTAAGTATGGTTACCAAAGCGCTCAACAACTTATAGAATACTTTTATACACTTGCGAGTTGTGACGACCCGGAATTTTCCAACCAAATTTAAACTTAATCTTTATATGATTTCAACACGATAAGCAAAGTCTGTAATGTTAAGTCTTAAATAATTTGAAGTATTCTCATTTATGCAATTACCCTTTGACTGTTCCGACGATTCACGAGCCATTAATTTTTAATAAACGCATATGTATATAAATGTATGTATATATATAATAATTAGAAAAATAATAAAATGTAATCATAAGTTAAGGTATGAATGTTATATTAATATTATGATCATTACTTTCATTATTCTTACTAATAGTAACATTAATATTTGTATTATTAGTAACATAATGTCTAATATAAAATATATATATATATATATATATATATATATATATATATATATATATATATATATATATATATATATATATATATATACAAATATTATTATTACTAGTGTTATTATTAATAACTAGTATTATTATTATAAATATTATTAATAATCCTATTATTGTCAATTTTATTAAAATCCTTAATATTATGATCTATTATGATTGTTACTTTTATTAATAATTATTACTATTCTTATTATTATCAATATTATAAAAAAAATTATTGTTATTATTAGTATTGATATTTTTACTATCAATATAATTATTGTTAGTAGCCTTACTAGGAACATTATTATTAAGAATTTTTATTATCAGTCTTATTATTGTTTATTTGTTATTATTATTAATAATATTAGAATTATTATTAATATTAATATATTATTTAATTATTTAAAATAACTGAATATGATCCATAACACAAGAAAATTCGTACAATTTGTTATACATCATAATCGAATATATATTCCTGTCTGTACCAGTCGATCTTCAATTTATAGATACAACCAAATTCAGTTATCAATCAAGAGCTACTTTTAATTTTTTTTATTTTTATTTGTTTCCTGTTCTTGTCTGTGAGGAATAAAGGTACCAATTGCATTGTTACATAACAATAATTCAACGTCTCAATTGGAAGCATTACTCAATTATTCCCTCGTTAATATCAATTAACAACTTCATCTGTTTTATTATGTAAAATTTAAACAAATTTTTTTTAAACCCCATCACTTTTACGCCATCAACCATATCTTTTTTTTTCTTTTCTGTTATCCGAAAACCATGGTTCACCAACTTGAAATATTTGCCATCACCGACTATCACCACTATCTTGTGTTCTTCTTCTTCTTGGTTACAACCGCCATCACTTTAAGTACCTTCAATCACCACATGCCATCACCACCTAAATTGAACCACCACCTTGACAAACCATCGAGTATATTATTCTTCTGTTTTCCGTCCACTGATCGAACATAAACCATCATTATATTCATGATACATTATTCTGTCTTAGTTCACTATATCACAATTGCTTCTTCCTTCTTGATTTATGAACCTCTGTGACCTGCAAACACCATCACCACTGCCACCTCGCTCTCTCTATTTATCTCTTCTCTCTCTATGAATTTTTATCTTAAACCATAATCCACCACACAGAATAGCTGCTGCTTCTATTATTCTCATTTTGCTTTCGTATTATTAAACCCACGAAGATTGCTAATGCACTTTTCTTTTCGCGTTTTTCCTTCCACAATTGTCTTCTGTTAAACACATAACGAAACAAAGTTGATTGAATATTAAAGCCTTGACAACATATATATAGAATATTAGTGGAGCTTTATCAAAGTAATCAAATGGAACCCATATTCAGTTCATGGCAGATAACCTTTAAATGCTTGACCCACTCCCACTAGGTCTCTCGTTCTATTCTTTTCTGTTTCCTTCGAATGCTTTTCCTTTTTCTCTGTGATTATCATTAAACAACCACTTGGTTGATTGATTATGCCACTTGTTCCTATTATCTAGACGTACTGAAACCCCACTAAAAAAAGACGAGTATTATATTACAGAGTATTGCTGTTATTATGGGCCACGAATTTATTGGACTGAAGGATACTAGTTTGGCTATGGGGCCGTAGCCAAACCCTACTTGTTTACTGTGATTATCGAACCCTAAACCATGCTGCTACAAATGATTTCTGCTAGTGTGCAATACATAAAATAACGATAAGGATATTAGTGATGATGATTAGGGTAAAATGATAAAGGGTGTCGATGATTGATGATGAGGTGTTAAGATCTCGGTTATAATTATTTTGATAATGATATTATGAATTAAGGATGACAAAGATGATGATGAGTGATGATGAAGGTATACGGTTTTGGATGATGAGGATGGAAATGATCATGATAATGATCGTATGGAGATCATAATGATGACGGCGATGATAAATGATGATAACATGATGATGATACTCGTGGATGATGATGATGCAATCCAGTATGATGAATTGTCTAGTGAAGAAGAAATAGAAAAGAAAGAGAATCAGGAAATTGAGTTAAAAGATTTTAGTTCTGGAATTAAAACAGAAATAATAGGAATGGAGGAGTGGTTTGGAGTGTTTGATTTAACCGAGAGGTCTTGGGTTCGATCCTTGCCTGGTGCAATTCTTTTTAAAATGGACTTCTAAGGTAGTTTATATATCATTATTATTATTATTATTATTATTATTATTATTATTATTATTATTATTATTATTATTATTATTATTATTATTATTATTATTATTATTATCATTATTATGGTTATTATAAATTATTGTTATTGTTATTGGTAATATTGTTATTAGTTAGTGTTATAATGTTATTATTATTATTATTACTACCATTAATATAATTGATATTATTACCATTATAATTAGTACCAAGTATGATCATTTTGTATTAATAGTACTAATATGTAAATTATAATCATCATTAATATTAGCATTCTTATCATATATATAGTTATTATTACTAATAAGGAGATTAAGTATAATTATCATTAATATTAGTATATTTGGAGTACCCTTTAAACATTAATTTTAGTATTATTAATTATACGAACATTAAAATTTCTATCAAAATGATATTTATTATTAAACTTACCATTACTATTAAAAATACTATTTTTGCTAAAAGTATTATTTTTACTTTATCATTATTAGTAAAATTACCATTTTTATTAAAATTACTATTTTCAGAATTATTATTCTTCTTAAGCTAGTATCACTAAAATTGACAATCTTACAAAACAATATATATATATATATATATATATATATATATATATATATATATATATATATATATATATATATATATATATATATATATATATATATATACTAATACTACATAAAATTTCATTTTAATCAATAACCTTAATTAAATATCAAATTAAATATCATAATGTAAAGTAAGTATTAATAAAATTACATATATAAGAATATTAATCTTAAAACATAAAACAATAGGTATACACTTGTTTGATTTCGATTATTTGTTTTAATATATATACAAATGATATAGGTTCGTGAATCCGAGGCCAACCCTACATTGTTCAATATAGTCAATTGTATTTTTACTACAAAATACATTAGGTGAGTTTCATTTGCTCCCTTTTTAAATGCTTTTCCAATATATATATTTTGGGACTGAGAATACATGCGCTTTTATAAATGTTTTACGAAATAGACACAAGTAATCAAAACTACATTCTATGGTTGAATTGTTATACCGGATATCGCCCTTGTTGAACTTGGTAACCTAAGAATTGGTGTTTATTATAATTACCACCAATTGACGTGAATCCTAAAGATAGATCTATGGGCCATTGACAAGCCCCAGTCAGAGAATTTGAACTGCTTTAGTACTTCGATATTTATATATGGGGATATTCTAAATGCATTTTGTTAATATCGGTTACCAGGTGTTCAATCCATATGAATGGTTTTTGTCTCTATGCATGGGACGTATATTTATGAGAAATGGAAATGAAAATCTTGTGGTCTATTAAAATGATGAAAATGAATGATTATGATAAACTAATGAACTCACCAACCTTTTGGTTGACACTTGAAAGCATGTTTATTCTCAGGTATGAAAGAAATCTTCCGCTGTGCATTTGCTCATATTAGAGATATTACTTGGAGTCATTCATGACATATTTCAAAAGACGTTGCATTCGAGTCGTCGAGTTCATCAAGATTATTATTAAGTCAATTATAGTTCGAGTCGTCGAGTGCATGGAGTCTCATGCTTTTGTTTAAATAAAATGTTGCATTCAATAAAACCTTTGTCATGTATTATATTCGACTGTTATGTCACGTGTGTAGTATTTGGAAACCAATGTATTATGGGGATTATTCCTTAAATAATTGTCCACTTGTTTAAAACATGCATTATGTATAATAATAGTGTGCTTTTTATGAAACGAATGCAATATTTTCTAAAACGTATCATATGGAGGTCAAATACCTCGCTATGGGACCAATGAATAACGTACCACGTTTATAGTAATATGGATGAGTCGTTTCAATTAATTTTTTTTTAAAACAAGGTAAAAATAAAAAATCTTTTTGGTCTTTTATCCCACTTTAATCAATCAAATATTTACAAAAATATACGTCCCACTTTTGGGTAAAGTAATTTCGGCTATTTTACCTAGTTTTACTCGTGACGAATTTCTGAAATATTTTGGATTGATTGATTAAAGATATTTATACCTTATGAATAAACTGTAAATTTCGCAGTGATGAACTAAATTTTTGTATGATATCAATAATTTCGGTTTCACATACCTAATTTTATTGAATATCAATTTAATACTTTATAGCGAATGATTCAGCATTTATTATCAAAAGGTTAAAAGCAATAAATAAAAACTGTACATACTTACCTGTGAGAAAGAATTCTCAAAGACCTGCTTTAGCCGACTCATAGGAGAGTCGTTCGATTTGGTTTTCCATAGCTACATAGGAGTAACCTCGAATTTTCAATAACTTTTCTTCTAAACATATGAACGGTCCTTCTCTGCATAAAGTAACGAACTCAGTATTGGAATGTGTCTGATTGTTTGAACATTTCCCTTCGTGTGACCATTTTCCGCATTTATAACATCTTTCAAGGTGTCGTGCTCTTCTTTTTGTTGCGGATTTTAATTTTCCTTTACCAAAATGTATCTTATTATGATTGTTCCTGAGTTCTTTCCTTACTTCGTCCATTTTGCCTCTTATGAATGATACCAGTTCACTCGGGAAAGCGTTATTATTACGTTTAATAATCATAGCGTGTAGTAGTAGACCATGGTTCAGATCAAAGGAATTCTTCATCTTGTAAAACCTAAAAGAAATAAAAATTTAGAATGGAGGGAGAAGACTAGTTCTTTAGGGTTTGCTAGGGAAAGACCATTCGGATTCCATTTTCGAGAACTATACGAAAACAGAACATCTAACTCTAACAGAAATTCATATTACCCTTAAAATATTCGAATCTTCCCACACTTAGTTAGCTGTGATGTCGAAATTGTGATTAACTTCATCTTCAACTTACATTGGATTATCTATGTAATGTTTAACTCTGTGACCATTAACCTTAAATTCAATCTCATTTGAATTTATTAACTCTACTGTTCCGTATGGGAAAACTCTTTTGACTATGAATGGTCCAGACCATCTTGATTTCAATTTTCCAGGAAATAGCTTGAATCGTGAATTGAAAAGAAGAACTTGGTCTCCTTCCTTGAATTCTTTTGAACTTCTGATTCTTTTATCATGCCATTTCTTCGTTCTTTCCTTATAGATTAACGAATTTTCATATGCATCATGTCTTAATTCTTCTAATTCATTTAGTTGACTTAATCGTAGACGTCCAGCTTCATGTAAATCAAGATTACATGTCTTCAAAGCCCAAAATGCTTTGTGCTCAATTTCTACTGGAAGGTGACATGCTTTTTTGTAAATGAGTTTAAAAGGTGTGGTTCCAATTGGAGTTTTGTAGGCTGTTCTAAAAGCCCAGAGTGCATCCTCCAATTTCATGGACCATTCCTTTGGATTCGATCCAACGTTTTTTTCTAGAATACGTTTTAAAGCTCGGTTGGTATTTTCAACTTGTCCACTTGTTTGTGGATGATAAGCGGTGGAGATTTTATGAGTTACTCCATATCTTTTGAGAACTTTCTCAAGTTGATTATTACAGAAATGAGTACCCCGATCACTTATTAAAGCTTCCGGTGTTCTGAACCTAGCAAAAAGATGTTTTAAGAAGTTGACTACAACTCGTGCATCGTTAGTTGGGAGAGCTTGTGCTTCCGTCCATTTAGATACATAATCAATGGCAACGAGAATGTAGAGATTATTATGAGATTTTGGAAATGGACCCATAAAGTCAATACCCCAAACGTCAAATACTTCACATACTTGAATGACATTTTGTGGCATTTCATCACGTTGACTTATTTTTCCGGCCCTTTGACATGCATCATAGGATTTACAAAGAAAGTGTGCGTCTTTGAAAATTGTAGGCCAATAGAATCCAGCGTCATAAACTTTTCTTGCTGTGAGTTGAGGCCCATAATGCCCTCCTGTTGGTCCTGTGTGACAATGGTTTAATATTTTACTAGCTTCATCTCCGAATACACATTGGTGTATTATTCCATCGGGACAACTTTTGAATAAATGTGGATCTTCCCAAAAATAGTGTTTTATGTCACTAAAGAATTTCTTTCGTTTTTGGTACGACAACTCTTTTTTAAGGAATCCACATACTAAGTAGTTTGCATAGTCTGCAAACTATGGAATTTCATTATTATCGATTTTTAATAGATATTCATCAGAAAAGTTGTCTTGTATAGCCGATTCATTTAGAACTTCTAATTCAGGATTTTCAAGGCGAGAAAGATGATCAGCTGCGAGATTTTCTGCTCCCTTTTGTCTCGGATTTCAATATCGAACTCTAGTAAGAGTAAGATCCAACGGATTAATCGTGGTTTAGCATCTTGTTTTGAAAATTGGTATCTAAGAGCAGAATGATCAGTATAGACCACCGTTTTAGCTAGAACGAGATATGAACGAAATTTGTCAAAAGTAAAGACAATAGCAAGGAGTTCTTTTTCAGTAGTTGTGTAATTCGTTTGTGCTCCTTGTAACGTCTTACTAGCATAATAAATAGGTTGAAATCGTTTTTCAATCCTTTGACCTAAAACGGCTCCCATTGCAAAATCACTTGCATCGCACATGAGTTCAAATGGTAGATTCCAATTTGGAGTTATCATGATCGGCGCATTAGTGAATTTTTCTTTAAGAATATTAAAAGATTTGATGCATTCATCCGAAAAGATGAATGGAGCATCCTTTTCAAGGAGTTTATTCATAGGAGTGGCAATTTTAGAAAAATCTTTTATGAAACGTCGGTAAAAACCGGCATGCCCTAGAAAACTCCTAACTCCTCTAACATTGGTGGGATGTGGAAGTTTAGCAATTACATCTACTTTAGCTCTATCCACTTCAATTCCTTCCTTTGAAATTTTATGACCATGAACGATGCCTTCTTTAACCATGAAATGACATTTTTCCCCAATTAAGTACTAGATTTGATTGTTCGCATCTAATAAATATTCGTTCAAGATTAACTAGACATGTTTCAAAAGTATCACCGAAGACTGAAAATTCATCCATGAAAACTTCCATGCATTCTTCTATCATGTCGTGAAAAATCGCCATCATGCACCTTTGAAAGGTTGCAGGGGCGTTGCAAAGTCCAAATGGCATGCGTTTGTAAGCAAAAGTACCATAAGGGCACTTGAACGTGGTTTTCTCTTGGTCCTCGGGTGCGATTGGAATTTGAAAGTATCCGGAGAAACCGTCAAGAAAACAATAGTAACTGTTCCCAACTAACCTTTCCAATGGTCAATGAAAGGTAAGGGAAAGTGATCTTTTCTGTTGGCGTCATTTAATTTTCTATAATCAATACAGACACGCCATCCTGTTACAGTCCCAGTAGGAATAAGCTCATCTTTTTCATTTGTGATGACAGTCATGCCACCCTTCTTAGGTACACATTGAACTGGGCTTATCCATGGACTATCAGAGATTGGATAAATTAAACCTGCATCTAGCAGTTTAATAATTTCTTTCTTAACAACATCTTGCATATTTGAATTTAGTCTTCGTTGGCGTTGCACATATGTTATATGACCTTCTTCCATAAGGATTTTATGTGTGCAATACGAAGGACTTCCATGCAATAGCTGGTTTATGAGCTTTTAGCACAGAAATGAGTTGAGATTTTTTATTTTCTGTAAGAGAAGACGAGATTATTACAGGTAATTCAGATTCACCATGTAAATAAGCGTATTCCAAATGGGTCGGAAGTGGCTTTAACTCTAATATCGGTGGTTCTTCTATCGATGATTTGTATCGATATCTGTCTTCCTCTTTTAGCATTTGAAGTTCTTCTATTGTTGGTTCGTAATCATTAGCCATGAGTGTAGCTACATTTCAGCTTCATTAATTGGTTCAGTTCCTTCTCCTAAAGAACATTCTCCCGTTCCTTGTAATTCTGTAAATTCTTATAACAATTCTGCATGTGAATCTATAGTTTGAATATAATAACATGTATCATCTGCAGATTGTGGTTGTTGCATGGCTCTATCCACAGAAAAGGTAACACTCTCGTCCTCTATACTTAGGGTCAGTTTCTTACCAAACACGTCTATTATTGCTTTAGCCGTGTTTAAGAATGGTCTTCCTAATATAAGAGGAACTCGAGAATCTTCTTCCATGTCCAGAATAACAAAATCTACTGGAAATACTAAAGTACCAACTTTAACTAGCATGTTCTCCATTATCCCTCTAGGATATTTTACTGATCGATCGGCTAGTTGTATGCTTATTCATGTTGGTTTCAATTCTCCAAGGTCTAGTTTAGCGTATAATGAATACGGCATTAAATTTATACTAGCACCTAAGCCTGCCAATGCTTCTATTGAACTAAGACTACCCAGAAAACATAGAATTGTGAAACTTCCTGGATCTGAGAGTTTTTCTAGTAGTTTATTCAACAGCACTGCAGAACAATTAGCATTCATTGTGCCAGCCGAAAGTTCTTCCATTTTCTTTCTATTTGTGATTAGATCTTTCAAGAATTTAGCATATCTAGGCATTCCTGAAATCACTTCAATGAAAGGAAGATTGACATTTATTTGTTTAAACATATCCAAGAATTTGGATTGCTCGGCTTCAAGTCTTTCTTTTCTCATTTTACTCGGGTAAGGAAGCGGTGGTTGGTATGGTTTAACATAAGGCTTTACCTTAACTGTGTTATCTTCATTAACTTTTTCAACTACCGGTTTTGTTTCCTTCTCTTGCTCAGGCTGTGGTGCCTGTGTAGTGGGAATAGAGTCATCGGAAATTACAGGTATTTTAGGTGGTTTAAGTGTAATACCACTTCTTGTGGTAATGGCTTTAGCTGTTTCATTCTGGGGGTTAGCATTTGTATCGCTGGGTAGACTCCCCGGTTTTCTTTCACCTATCAACCTCTCTAGGTTGCTTACTTCTTATTCCAGATTTTGTATAGAAGCTTATTGATTTCTAAATGCTTGAGCATTTTGTTCATTGGTTTGTTTCTGAGATGTGAAAAATTGAGTTTATGATTCAACTAGCTTCGACATCATATCTTCTAAATTTGGCTTTTTATCATCGGTTTGTGGTTATTTATTTGGGAAAATAGGTCTTTGCTGGTTGTAAGTATTGTTAGATACTTGTTGATTGCTAGGACCTTGTTGGTTGTTGTATGGAACATTTCGGTTATAATTCTGATTTTGATTGTAGTCTGGTCTTGGTGGTTGATAATTATTTTTATAATTATTTCCAGGCCTTTAGTTCATATATGAAACATTCTCTCTTTGTTCCATTGTTTGTTCAATACTGAGACAATCTTTTGTCAAATGTGGTCCTCTACACTGTTCACAACTAATTCGTATTGCATGAATATCCTTAGTCATCTTTTCCATTCGTCTCTCGAACGCATATAACTTTGCGGAAATGGAATCAAAGTCACGGCTAGAATCGGCTCTAGCTGCTTTAGATGATCTAACGATGTCTTTTTCTTGGTGCCACTCATGTGAGTGGGAGGCTGTGTTATCAATAATTTTGTAAGCTTCAGTTGCGGTTTTCTTCATAATGGAACCACCAGCTGCTATGTCGATGTCTTTTCGTGTAGTAATGTCGCATCCTTGGTAGAATATTTGTATTATTTGATAAGTGTCTAAACAATGTTGAGGACATCCTCTCAACAACTTTCCAAATCTTGTCCACGCCTCATATAGAGTTTCATTTGGCTTTTGTGTGAACGTAACAATTTCTCCTTGAAGTCTCACGGCCTTAGATGCCGAAAAAAATCTTTTAAGAAATTTCTCAACTAAAACATCCCACGTATCAATCGCCCCTTCAGGTAACGATTCTAACAAATCTTTGGCTTATCCCTTTAAAGTCCAGGGAAATAACATGAGATAGATATGTTCATCCTCAACTTCTCTGATTTTGAATAGAGTACAGATTCTATTAAAGGTACGAAGATGTTCGTTTGGATCTTCCTTCGGCGCACCACTAAATTGGCATTGATTAGTTACCATGTGTGGGATTTGTCCCTTGATTTCATAATCTGGCGCATTAATGTCTGGTTGAGTAATTGTGTAACCTTGGCCAGTGCGTGTAGCTCTCATTCGGTCTTCCATACTTAGAGGTTCTTGATTTTTCATAATTGAATTTGTTGAATCTGAATCACTGGAGGATTCTGATTTAATGGTTTCTTCCTCGACAATCTCTGGATGAGTTATTTGTGGTTCAGGAGGAATGATTAGTGGTTCAGGATCTCTGAATTGTCCTTGAATATCCTCCGGGTTCTCAATTGTGTGGTCGGGTTCAAAAAATGGATTATTGAAAATTTGAATTGGAGTACTTGGTCGACTTGATGACGATTCTAAAGAAAAATCAACGGCGGCAATGTTGGCTAGATGTCTTGATCGAGTTACAGGTGGTGAACGTATGAAAGGTGGTGAACGTTTTGCTCGGTGCATTCACTGAATATCCTATTAGTTATAAAGATAAAAATTATTAAAGTTATCAAATTAATAGACTTTTTTGATTTTGCCCACGTTTCGAATAGCCAATAGATGCAGCAGGTAGCCAGGACCCTTTAAATCGGAAGCCCACAACTCACCACTAACAAATCCAACTATTACTACGAACCAGAAAATTTTGGATGTCTATCAATTTAACTGCTTAAAATAATTTTTCGTTGAAATTTTGAAGATAAAATCTATGTCCTAAAAACTAGAGCGTAGAAATGAGAAAGAAAAAGAGTGCGTCGAGAAATAAGAGTCGAAAAACAAACGTCGAAAAACAAACGGTCGAAAAATAATAATAAGAAAGTAGGGTGTCGAAACTTAAAGGTCTAAAAACTAAATATTAAAAGTTGCGTCTAAAGGAATTAAAGCTTAAAAGGAATTCTATATCCAAAACGGCAATAACTTAATAGGCACTAAAATCTATTAAATATTAAAGCGATAAGTGACGTCGTAAAATTCTAAAGCGCCTAAATCTTAATCTAAAAAAAAAGCACTTAAGGGATTTTACGGCAAAGCCTAAAAATCTAGAAATATAAATTAACTATGGCAAATGTTAAGTTTAAAACTAATTATAAACGATAAAAATACAAATTACAAATTAAAAGATTAAAATATACAATTTATAAAAAGATATAAAAAATGATAAAATTACTTATTTTTATAAAAATATTATTTTTATATTATTATTTTATAAAAGTATTAATTTTATATTTAATTAAACTAAATTAAACTTAAAAATACAAATTTAATTTAAAAACTAAACTAAATAATAAAATAATTAACCCTAATCTTAATTAATTAATAATAATAATTAAACGTAACCCTAATACTGTCGGCAGCGGATTCAGAGCTGTCTCATCAGCTCATGCGATCGCATGAGTTGAAGGCTGTAGAACCATGCGGTCGCATGGACTGTAAATCCAGAAATGGTTTTGGGCTGCTACAGTATTCAAGCCCGATTACTTTTATATTTTTTTTCTGAGTCTAATATATATAAAATATAAATATAAACTTATTAGTTTTATAAAAAATATTACTTAATAGTTTTATAACTCTTTAAAATATAAACTTTTTAATTTAAAAACTTAAAAATATAGAAATATATTTTTTTCTCTTTTTTTTATGTTTTTATATTTTTAATTTTGTTTTTAATATTTAAAACTTATGTAAATATAATTTTACAAAAATAGATTAAAACTAATTTTTTTTATAGTGTTCTATGGCGTCCCCGGCAGCGGCGCCAAAAGTACTTGATGTGTGCGAGGGGTAGTACGAAATATATTATATTTTACTACGAAATACTATTAAATACGCTACAATTTTACACAAGTTATTTATTTATTTATTGAATGGATATACCTAAACCTTGCTACAACACTTATAGGCAGTGTACATAATCGTAGAGTAGTGTAGTTTTTAGTAAGTCCGGTTCGTTCCACAGGGATACAGCTGAGTTTAACGCTATATTTTTATTTTAAACTATATTTGTATATATATATATATACATATATATATATAAGTATTATTATTATTATTATTATAAAAGGGGGTTTTACCGTTTAATGACCAGTTTGTCGATTTTATGTCTTAAGTCACAGTTAAAACCTAATGTAAAATATTAAATATTAATACAACTTAATTTAAAGCGTAAAGTAAATGACGATAAATAAAAGTGTGATAATTAAAAGTGCGATAATTAAAATGACGATAAATAAAAGTGCGATGAGATATAAAATAAAGGAATTATGCTTATTTAAACTTCCGTAATCATGATGTTCGACGTGTTGATTTTAATTTATTACCATGGGTTAATTGTCCTTTGTCCTGGATTATTCGATATGTCCATCTGGTTTTTGTCCATAACAGTCCATCGGTCATAAATATAAAGTGCGAGTGTCCTCGTCAAATTACCCTTATATCCGAAGTCAAATATTCCAACTAATCGGGGACTTAAACTCTAATAAGGTTTTAATACATTGTTAATGATTACACCAGGTTATGGACTGTGTGCAATCCAAGGTTTTAATACTTTATTAACAATTACACCAAGTGTCCTTGTATGTAATCCACCCCTGTTTTAATGAGTCCATTGACTATTAAACCATTCCCGTGTCCGGTTAAATGAACGATTATTAGTATTTATAAATATCCCGCCCATCGTGTCCGATCGAGTGTATGTGGTTATTTATAATTACCTCAAATTGTAAATCCCTATATTAAATTAACGAACTATCATTCAATTAAACAAATATAAAGCCCATTAATAGCCCATAGTCCAATTTCCACAAGTGTCGGTCTTTTGTCCAAACCCCAATTATGGCCCAAAGCCCAATAACTCCGTCTTAATATTTAGTCCAACATCATGATTACTTCGGCTTAAATAAACATAATAATAACTTAGCTACGAGACTTTAATTTAAAAAGGTTGAACATAACTTACAATGAGTATTAATCGCGTGGTGTTACACGGACAGAATTTACAAACTTAAAACATTCGTCACTATAACCTTATTATTATTAACTTAATATTAAAAGTATGATTATAAAATATAAATATAAATATAATTGAGAGAGAGCAGAGAAGGATATTGATGAAGGTGTATCAAACTCGTCCGAAAAATGCTGAATTTATAGACCTGGCAAGGCTTTTGGGGCCATGCGATCGCATGGGCTTCCTTTTGCATCTGCCATGCGATCGCATGGTGACTTGGGACAGCTCACAATCTTTTGTTTTCTTGTTTGTCGACGGTTTTTATTTTAATATATAAATATAATATATATATATATAATTTATAGAATTATTTATATATTATATTATATTCGTGTGCATAGTTGACTTGTAATTTTAGGTCCGTAGCGTCGCGCGTTGATAGTTGGTTACTGTCCCGGTTCCGGATTTTCGAACGTCCTTTCGTATGATTTAATATCTTGTACTTTGCGATTCGCGGCTCGTACTCTTGTAATTTCTAGACGTTTCTCATCAATAATTTGAACCACTTGGATTGTACTTTGTACTTTTTAGCTTTTTGGTCGTTTGCGTCTTCAAATCGTCGAATCTGTCTTTTGTCTTCACCTTTTAATATTTAAACGAATATCACTTGTAAATAGAACAATTGCAACTAAAAGCTTGTCTTTCTTGAAGGATAATTCTATGAAATATGTGTTCGTTTTTAGCATTATCACCCGTTGAATGCTAGCGTGACTAGCCCGAGTGGGGTTGTCAAACCCTATGGATCCATATCTAAGATTCGCGTTCACGGTTAGGAAACCAATGATTAAACGTTACTGAGCTAAGGGGAATCTTTATGCCGTTATATCACCTACACATATGTAAAGTTTAAGTACTCATTTCTAGTATGTAAAACTCAGAAAGCGCATGTATTCTCAGTCTCAAAAATAGTAAAAAGTAGTAAAGGGATGCTATAACTCACAGTGAATAAGCTATAAAAGTCGATATGAAACGTATGCAGGTAGTAAGTCGGTCCAAAAGGTCGTCAACCTAAGTCAAAGGTCACTAGGTCAGTATGTTGTCCCAATAAGTGTAAAAGTGAATAAATTAAGTTTAAGTGTCATCATCAACATCATCATTATCATCACCATTCATCAACACAAAGGTAAGTTTAACAAGAATAGAGATCGAAACAAAAGGCTGAATTCGGATAGCTGTTACGACCTCTATACAAATCGAAAAGACGCGTAGTCAGTGGCCATGGATCCGTATGTGAGTTCTCTAACCTCTGACCAATTTTTAGAACCTAACTCATCTTCGTTTGACCGTGGCAACGGTTTAAGTGCGAGTAGGTCAGAAATTTTAGCACAACGTTACAAAGGCGTGGTGACTTTTGAAAGGCTATAAATCCGAAACCGTATATCGGATTAAGTCGAGGACTAAACGAAAAGTCATCTACTTGAAACGAACTAACTGAAAATCAATTTTCCAAAAGCCCAGGAGTGTGATCAAACCCCGAAACACAGCAAACAAGTACTCCGGTGAGATTGTTGGTGCTTGATGCTCATCACGGTTCTCATCCTTGATTACTGTAAGCTTCAAGTGTACAACTCTTTGATGTTTTAGCATCACTTTAACCAAGGTTCAACCATCAATACACAACTAAGAGTAAAATCTATCATTCTACAAGTTTTGAACATCAAGATTGCCTCTTTATTGCATAGATCCAATAAAGCTTCAACCTTTGTCCATTTTACACAAGTTTATGCATCTCCATCATATGTGATGATGAAGACTTGATCTTTATCATCACCACAAACACAAAAAGGTTCCAAGTGAGTGAGATCTACAATAATACCTTAGATTTCAAGTATTAAGAAAACCCTAAGCTAGAAAGCTTGGATCTTTACAAGATTAATGAGACCATAAGCTAGAAAGCTAAGATCTTTAACAATATAATGAAAGTAATGAGACCATAAGCTAAAAAGCTAAGATCTTTAACAAAATAATGAAACCCTAAGCTAGAAAGCTTGGATCTTTAGTGTTCTTGAAGATCGTGAAGCATAAAACTTGGATCTTTAAGATACATGAAGATCATAAACACAAGCTAGATCTAACAAGTAAATGAAGATTCAAAGCTAGAAAGCTTGAATCTTTCATGTTCTTGAAGGATTCAAACCCAAGTTTGAATCTACAAGATATAACAAGATCAAAAGCTAAAAGCTAGATCCATTAAATGATGATGATGATGTCGTGGATGAGAAGAGGAGAAGAAGAGAAAGAAAAATTTAAAACTTACACTTTTTAGAGTGAGAAAGACTAGAGAGAATTAGAGAGTAAGTGTGTGTAATTTGTAAATGAAATCAAGTGTGAAATGAATGGGATAAGCTTGGTATTTATAGGAAGTGAGGTGGTGGTGAGGTGTTTAGGCCGTGGGGTTTGGGAGGGGACAAGGGGGACACCTTTTTGCTTTTTGAATCCCATGCAACATTAAGGATAATGCTTAACAAAAATGCTAGTATGTTCCCTCTAATAAATGGGCATTTGTCTTTCATTATTATGGGTCACTAACTTATTATAATTGGGCTAATTAAATAGTCCACTAGCTAGTGTAGGGTGGACTAAGGTCCAACAAGGTAGAAAGTCCAACAAGACCAACTAATGTGCTCTAGTAAATTACTAAGCGTAATTAAGCATCTAAAAACCCAAGTAATTGTTATTATAAAATAACAATTAGTATTTCGTAGTCATAATATTCCGATTATGACCAAAGTTAAACGTGTACACAGTACACAGTTCGTTCTAAACGTCAAGTGACACTAACGGTCATAAATGCTTCCGGGGATCAAGTTAAGTACCCTACGTACTTAAAGGCACGTTTAAACATATAAACGAAAGTAATCCACATGTAGTAAGATTCCAGAGTATAGTATAGCTCAGTACGCATAAATACGCAGTTTCGTGAAAGCACAAAGCACAAAAGCAAGTCGAAAAAGTTGGGTCGTTACATTACCCACCTGTTAATGAAAATTTCGTCCCGAAATTTTAAGCTGGGGTAGATGGTAGAGTTGTGAAGAGGTGAGGATACTTCTGTTTCATCTGATCCTCTCACTCCTAAGTAAACTCAGGTCCTCGTTTTGCATTCCATCGCACTCGAACGATCAGAATCTTGTTGCGTTTCAAGGTCTTGACCTCACGGTCCATAATTTTGACAGGTTCTTCCACGAAATGGAGTTTGTCTTCAATCGAAAGCTCCTCGAGTAGTATGACGAGTTCTGGTTCGGTAAGACACTTCTTCTGATTTGACACGTGGAATGTGGGGTGAACAGCACTCAACTAAGTCGGAAGGTCCAAACGGTAAGCAACGGGTCCAACACACTCCAAGACTTCAAAAGGACCAATGTATCGCGGGTTCAACTTTTCGCGCTTTTCAAAACGGATTACACCTTTCTAAGGTACGACTTTCAACATAATGCGATTGCCGATTTGAAATTCGCGATCTCCACGTTTAAGGTCGGCATAGCTCTTTTGATGATCACAGGCCGTCTTGAGCCTCGCTTGAATTTGGACAATCTTCTTGGTTGTTTCATGGACGAGTTCGGGACCGGTGAGTTGCTTTTCACCTACTTCGGCCCAACAGATATGAGAACAATATTTACGGTCATACAATGCTTTAAAAGGTGTAGCCTTAATGCTTGCGTGATAGCTATTGTTGTAAGAGAATTCGGCTAAAGGCAAATGTCTCTCCCAAGCTTTCCCGAAATCAATAACACAAGCACGTAACATGTCCTCCATGGTTTGAATCATGCACTCGTTCTGTCCGTCAATTTGCGGGTGATACGCTGTACTCATATCTAGACGTGTTTCCAAGGCTTCTTGTAAAGAACGCCAAAATCTAGAAGCAAAATGGGTATCGCGATCTGAGATAATCGATAAGGGTAAACCGGGACGAGATACAATCTCCTTTATGTATAGTGATAATGCTAAAAACGAACATATATTTCATAGCATTATTCCTCAAGAAATACAAGCTTTTAGTTGAAATTGTTCTATTTACAAGTGATATTCGTTTAAATAATAAAAGGTGAAGACAAAAGACAGATTCGACGAATTGAAGACGCAAACGACCAAAAAGCTCAAAAGTACAAAAGACAATCAAAGAGGTTCCAATTATTGATAAGAAACGTCTCGAAATTACAAGAGTACAAGATTCAAAACGCAAAGTACAAGATATTAAATTGTACGCAAGGACGTTCGAAAATCCGGAACCGGGACATGAGTCAACTCTCAACGCTCGACGCAACGGACTAAAAATTACAAGTCAACTATGCACATAAATATAATATAATATTTAAATAATTCTTATAATTATTTATATATTATAATAAATAATAAAAACCGTCGGCAAGAAAGACTCCAAATTGATCTGAGCTGTAATTTCAAACTCCGCGACTAGCGGAGTTTGAAGGCCAAAAAGGCCGCGAGTCGCGGAGCCCCAATTTCAGAAAATCCCTATAAAGCTCGCGCATTCTGATCGTAATCATCATCTTTTTTCTTCTTCTCCTCATACGTAAAATATATATATATATATATATATAATTTATATTTTAATTTTAATTATAATTCTAATAATAAGGGTATGTTATCGAATGTTGTAAGGGTGTAAGTCGAAATTCTGTCCGTGTAACACTACGCTATTTTTAATCATTGTAAGTTATGTTTAACCTTTTTACATTAATGTCTCATAGCTAAGTTATTATTATGTTTATTTAATCCGAAGTAATCATGATGTTGGGCTAATTACTAAAATTGGGTAATTGGGCTTTGTACCATAATTGGGGTTTGGACAAAAGAACGACACTTGTGGAAATTAGACTATGGGCTATTAATGGGCTTTATATTTGTTTAACTAAATAATAGTTTGTTAATGTTAATATAAAGATTTACAATTGGGCGTCCCTATAAATTACCATATACACTCAATCGGACACGATGGGCGGGGTATTTATATGTACGAATAATCGTTCATTTAACCGGACACGGGAATGGATTAATAGCCACTAGAATAATTAAAACAGGGGTGAAATTATGTACAAGGACACTTGGTATAATTGATAACAAAATATTAAAACCTTGGGTTACACTCAGTCGACATCCTGGTGTAATTCTTAAACAAAGTATTAAAATCTTGTTACAGTTTAAGTCCCCAATTAGTTGGAATATTTAACTTCGGGTATAAGAATAATTTGATGAGGACACTCGCACTTTATATTTATGACTGATGGACTGTTATGGACAAAAATCAAACGGACATATTAAATAATTCAGGACAAAGGACAATTAACCCATGGGCATAAAATTAAAATCAACACGTCAAACATCATGATTACGGAAGTTTAAATAAGCATAATTCTTTTATTTCATATTTAATTTCCTTTATTTTATATTTAATTGCACTTCTAATTATCGCATTTTTATTGTTATTGTATTTAATTGCACTTTTAATTATCGTACTTTTTAATTATCGCAAGTTTATTTTATCGCACTTTTATTATTCGCAATTTCATTATCGTTATTTACTTTATGCTTTAATTTAAGTCTTGTATTTATTTTTAATATTTTACATTTGGTTTTAACTGCGACTAAAGTTTTAAAATCGACAAACCGGTCATTAAACGGTAAAAACCCCCCTTTATAATAATAATATTACTTATATATATATTTGTATTTTTATAAAAGTAAACTAATATAGCGTTAAGCTTTGTTTAAAGATTTCCCTGTGAAACGAACCGGACTTACTAAAAACTACACTACTGTACGATTAGGTACACTGCCTATAAGTGTTGTAGCAAGGTTTAAGTATATCCATTCTCTAAATAAATAAATATCTTGTGTAAAATTGTATCGTATTTAATAGTATTTCCTTGTAAAATTTAATAGTATTTTATACCACTCCGCTACCACATCAAGTATTTTTGGCGCCGCTGCCGGGGAGTCTCTTAAACGCCGGAAGCGCAACGCTATATATAAAAAAAAAAGATTTTTAGTTAACTTTTATTAAAATTCGTTTTTGTAAAAATACGTTTTAATTATTCAAAAATATAAAAAGAAAAACAAAAATATAAGTATTTTTAAGATTTTGTTAAATATTTAAGTTTTATAAGTTTCTTTATTTTTATTTTAGTTTATAAAAATATAAGTTTTATTTAAATATCTTTTATTTATATAAAAACAAAAAACAGAAAATAAATATATATAAATAAAGAAAAACGCTTCGAATTTAAAGTAAGCTGTCATCTGAATTTCTGAACCCCGCGACTCGCGGGGTTTGCTGCATTGATTACCACGACTCGCGGAGATTTTCTGACAGGCGACAAAACCCTAATTCAGCATTAATTACGGGTAATTATTAATTATTATTATTATTTAACCCTAATTATTATTATTATTATTATTAGTTTTATTTTAACTTTTACTTTTTATTTAATTTATGTATTTAGTATTAATTAGTTTAATTAAATTATAAAATTAGTAGATTTAATAAATAAATAATATAAAAATAATATTTTTATAAAAATTGTACTTCTTACAACTTTTTGTATATTTTTATATTTTGTCCCTTTTTAATCGTTGTAGCGTAATATTTGTATTTTTCGCTCATATTTAGTTTTAAACTTAGTTTTTTGCCATAGTTATTTTTACTCCTAGATTTTTAGTCTTTGCCGTAGAATTCCTTAAGTGCTTTTTCTTAGATTAAGATTTAGGTACTTTAGAATTTTGCGACGCCTTTTTAAATTTTAGTTTCTTTTTAAGTTATTTCCATTTGGGATATAGTTTTTCCTGTAAGCTTTAATATTTTTAGACACCTTTTACTATGTATCAATTATCATTCCAATTAGTAATCTCAATTTGCGATTATAATTTTAAGTTAGTTGTAGTAATAAGGTTAGGTTAGTCAAGTATTTTTAAGTTTTATAAGTTTCTTTTATTTTTCCGTCACCTTTTATTTTTCAACCATTTTTCTTTTTCAACCTTTTTCCGACGAACTCTTTTTCTTTCTTATGTCTCGCTATTCTAGTTTTAGGACATAGATTTTTATTCTACTTCTATTCTAAATTTCTTAAAATTACTAAAATTTATTTTAAGTGGTTAAATTAATAGACATCAAAATTTTCTGGTTCGTAGTAATAGTTGGATTTGTACGTGGACCGGGTTATTGGAGCCAAACAGTCCTCAATTATATTGAGACCAAACGAATCCTGCCCCTCTGCTGCATCTTTTGGCTATTCGAAACGTGGGCAAAATCAGAAAAGTCTATTAATTGGATAACTTATTATAATTTTTCTTTCCTTTTAAAAACTAATAGGATATTCAGTGAATGCACAGAGCAAGACGTTCATCACCTTTTGTACGTTCACCACCTGTAACTAGATCAAGACATTTAGCAAATATTACCGCCGTTGATTTTTCTTTAGAATCGTCATCCAGTCGACCAAGTACTTCAGTTCAAATTTCCGATAATCCATTTTTTGAACCCAACCTCACAATTGAGAATCCGGAGAATATTCAGGAACGGTTCGTAGATCCTGAACCACTAAACTTTCCCCCGGAACCACCAATCATTCAAACAGAGATTGTTGAGGAACGAACCATTAAATCAGAATCCTCTAGTGATTCCGATTCAACAAATTCAATTATGGAGAATCTGGAACCTTTAAGTATGGAAGACCGAATGAGAGCTAAACGCACTGGACAAGGTCACGCAATTACTCATCCAGACATTAATGCGCCAGATTATGAAATCAAAGGACAAATTCTACACATGGTGACTAATCAATGCCAATTTAGTGGTGCGCCGAAGGAAGATCCAAATGAACATCTACGTACCTTTAATAGGATCTGCACACTATTTAAAATCCGAGAAGTGGAGGATGAACAGATATATCTCATGTTATTTCCCTGGACTTTAAAGGGAGAAGCCAAAGATTGGTTGGAATCGTTACCTGAAGGGGCGATCGATACATGGGATGTTTTAGTTGACAAATTTCTTAAACAATTCTTTCCTGCATCTAAAGCCGTAAGACTTCAAGAAGAAATTGTTACGTTCACACAGAAGCCAAATGAATTTCTATATGAGGCGTGGACTAGATATGGAAAGTTGTTAAGAGGATGTCCGCAACATGGTTTAGACACCTGTCAAATAGTACAAATATTCTACCAAGGATGCGACATCACTACAAGGAAAGACATAGATATAGCAGCTGGTGGTTCTATTATGAAGAAAACCGAAACTGATGCTTACAAAATTATTGATAACACTGCTTCCTACTCACATGAGTGGCACCAAGAAAAAGATATCATTAGATCATCTAAAGCAGCTAGAGCCGATTCTAGCCATGACTTAGATTCCATTTCCGCAAAGATAGATGCTGTGGAGAGACGAATGGAAAAGATGAATAAAGATATTCACTCAATACGAATTAGTTGTGAGCAGTGTGGAGGACCACATTTGACAAAAGATTGTCTCAGTATTGAATTAACAATGGAACAAAGAGAGAATATTTCATACATAAACCAAAGGCCTGGAAATAATTATCAGAATAATTATCAACCGCCAAGACCAATTTACAATCAAAACCAGAATTATAACCGAAATATTCCATACAACAACCAACAAGGTCCTAGCAATCAACAAGTATCCAATAATACTTACAATCAGCAAAGACCTAATTTTCAAAACAAACCACCACAACAAACCGATGATAAAAAGCCGAATTTAGAAGATATGATGACGAAGCTAGTTGAAACTCAAACGCAGTTTTTCACCTCTCAGAAACAAACCAATGAACAAAATGCTCAAGCATTTAGAAATCAACAAGCTTCTATTCAAAATCTGGAACAAGAAGTAAGTAACCTAGCAAGGTTAATAGGTGAAAGAAAACCGGGAAGTCTACCTAGTGATACAAATGCTAACCCCCGGAATGAAACAGCTAAAGCCATTACCACAAGAGTGGTACAACACTTAAACCACCGGAAATACCTGTAACTTCTGATGAAGCTATTCCTACTCCACAAGAACCACAACCTGATCAAGATAAGGAAAAAGAACCGGTAGTTGAAAAGGTTAATGAAGATAACACAGTTAAGGATAAACCTTATGTTAAACCATATCAACCACCACTTCCTTATCCGAGTAAAATGAAGAAAGAGAAACTTGAAGCCGAGCAATCCAAATTCTTGGATATGTTTAAACATATAAATGTAAATATTCCTTTCATTGATGTGATTTCAGGAATGCCTAGATATGCTAAATTCTTGAAAGATCTAATCTCAAATAGAAAGAAAATGGAAGAACTCTCGGCTGTTACTATGAATGCTAATTGTTCAGCAGTGCTGTTGAATAAGATACCAGAAAAACTATCTGATCCAGGAAGTTTCACAATTCCATGTTTTCTGGGTAGTCTTAGTTCAATAGAAGCATTGGCAGACTTAGGTGCTAGTATAAATTTAATGCCGTATTCACTATACACTAAACTAGACCTTGGAGAATTGAAACCAACTAGAATAAGCATACAACTAGCCGATAGATCAATAAAATATCCTAGAGGGATAATGGAGAACATGCTAGTTAAAGTTGGTAATTTAGTATTTCCAGTAGATTTTGTTGTTCTGGACATGGAAGAAGATTCTCAAGTTCCTCTCATATTAGGAAGACAATTCTTAAACACGGCTAAAGCAATGATAGACGTGTTCGGTAAGAAATTGACCCTAAGTATAGAGGATGAGAGTGTTACCTTTTCAGTTGATAGAGCAATGCAACAACCACAATCTGCAGATGATACATGTTATTATATTCAAACTATAGATGCACATGCAGAATTATTAGAAGAATTTCCAGAATTACAAGGAACAGGAGAATGTTCTTTAGGAGAAGGTAATGAACCAATTGATGAAGCTGAAATGTTAGCTACACTAATAGCTAATGGATATGAACCAACAACAGAAGAAATTCAAATGCTAAAAGAAGAAGACAGATATCGATATAAATCATCGATAGAAGAACCTCCGAAATTAGAGTTAAAGCCACTTTCAAACCATTTGGAATACGCTTATTTACATGGTGAATCTGAATTACCTGTAATAATATCGTCTTCTCTTACTAAAAATGAGAAATCACAACTCATTTCTGTGTTGAAAGCTCATAAACCCGCCATTGCATGGAAGATTCATGATATTAAAGGAATAAGTCCTTCGTATTGCACACATAAAATCCTTATGGAAGACGGTCATAAAACATATGTGCAACGCCAACGAATACTAAATCCTAATATGCAAGATGTAGTTAAGAAAGAGATTATTAAACTGCTAGATGCAGGTCTAATTTATCCAATCTCTGATAGTCCATGGGTAAGCCCAGTTCAATGCGTGCCTAAGAAGGGTGGCATGACTGTCATTACAAATGAGAAAAATGAGCTTATTCCTACTAGGACTGTAACAGGATGGCGTGTGTGTATTGATTATAGAAAATTAAATGACACCACCAGAAAAGATCACTTTCCCTTACCTTTCATAGATCAAATGTTGGAAAGATTAGCCGGAAATAGTTACTATTGTTTTCTAGATGGATTTTCCGGATATTTTCAAATTCCAATAGCACCCGAAGATCAAGAGAAAACCACATTCACGTGCCCTTATGGTACTTTTGCTTACAAACGCATGCCATTTGGACTTTGTAACGCCCCTGCAAAATTTCAAAGGTGTATGATGGCGATTTTTCATGACATGATAGAAGAATGCATGGAAGTATTCATGGATGACTTTTCAGTCTTCGGTGATACATTTAAATCATGTCTAGTTAATCTGGAACGAATGCTAATTAGATGCGAAAAATCAAATCTAGTACTTAATTGGGAGAAATGCCATTTCATGGTTAAAGAAGGCATCGTTCTTGGACATAAAATTTCAAAAGAAGGAATTGAAGTGGATAGAGCTAAAGTAGATGTAATTGCTAAACTTCCACATCCCACCAATGTTAGAGGAGTTAGGAGTTTTCTAGGGCATGCCGGTTTTTACCGACGTTTCATAAAAGATTTTTCTAAAATTGCCACACCTATGAATAAACTCCTAGAAAAGGATGCTCCATTCATCTTTTCAGATGAGTGTATCAAATCTTTTAATATTCTTAAAGAGAAACTCACTAATGCACCGATCATGATAACACCAAATTGGAATCTACCATTTGAACTAATGTGCGATGCAAGTGATTTTGCAATGGGAGCCGTTTTAGGACAAAGGATTGAAAAATTATTTCAACCTATATATTATGCTAGTAAGACGTTACAAGGAGCACAAACGAACTATACAACAACTGAAAAAGAACTCCTTGCTATTGTCTTTGCTTTTGACAAATTTCGATCATATCTCGTTCTAGTAAAAACGGTGGTCTATACCGACCATTCTGCTCTTAGATACCTATTTTCAAAACAAGATGCTAAACCAAGATTAATCCGTTGGATTTTACTCTTACAAGAGTTTGATATTGAAATCCGAGATAAAAGAGGAGCAGAAAATCTGGCCGCTGATCATCTTTCTCGTCTTGAAAATCCTGAGTTAGAAGTTCTAAATGAATCGGCCATACAAGACAACTTTCCTGATGAATATCTATTGAAGATAGATTATAAAGAAATCCCATGGTTTGCAGACTATGCAAACTACTTAGTATGTGGATTCCTTGAAAAAGGATTATCGTACCAAAGACGAAAGAAATTCTTCAGTGATATAAAACACTATTTTTGGGAAGATCCACATCTGTTTAAAAGTTGTCCCGATGGGATAATACGCCGATGTGTATTTGGAGATGAAGCTAGTAAAATATTAAACCATTGTCACACAGGACCAACAGGAGGGCATTATGGGCCTCAACTAATAGCAAGAAAAGTTTATGATGCTGGATTCTATTGGCCTACAATTTACAAAGACGCACACCTTCTTTGCAAATCCTGTGATGCATGTCAAAGGGCGGGAAAAATAAGTCAAAGTGATGAAATGCCACAAAATGTCATCCAAGTATGTGAAATATTTGACATTTGGGGTATTGACTTTATGGGTCCATTTCCAAAATCTCATAATAATCTATATATACTCGTAGCCATTGATTATGTATCTAAATGGGCGGAAGCACAAGCTCTCCCAACTAACGATGCACGAGTTGTAGTCAACTTTTTAAAACGTCTTTTTGCAAGGTTTGGAACACCGAAAGCTTTAATAAGTGATTTGGGTACTCATTTCTGTAACAATCAACTTGAGAAAGTTCTTAAAAGATATGGAGTAACTCATAAAATCTCCACCGCATATCATTCACAAACAAGTGGACAAGTTGAAAATACCAACCGAGCTTTAAAACGTATTCTAGAGAAAACCGTAGGATCAAATCCGAAGGAATGGTCCATTAAATTGGAGGATGCACTCTGGGCTTTTAGAACAGCCTACAAAACTCCAATTGGAACCACACCTTTTAGACTTGTTTATGGAAAAGCATGTCATCTTCCAGTAGAAATTGAACACAAAGCGTTTTGGGCTTTGAAGACATGTAATCTTGATTTACATGAAGCCGGACATCTACGATTAAGTCAACTAAACGAATTAGAAGAATTAAGACATGAAGCATACGAAAATTCGTTAATCTATAAAGAAAGAATGAAGAAATGGCATGATAAAAGAATCAGAAGTTCAAAAGAATTTAAAGAAGGAGACAGAGTTCTTCTTTTCAATTCACGATTCAAGCTATTTCCTGGAAAATTGAAATCAAGATGGTCTGGACCATTCATGGTCAAAAGAGTTTTCCCATACGGAACGATAGAATTAATAAATTCAAATGGGATTGAATTTAAAGTTAATGGTCACAGAGTTAAACATTACATACATGGTCCGATGGAAGTCAACAACGAAGTTAATCACAATTTCGACACCACAGCTAACTAAGTGTGGGGAGAATCAAGTCTTTAAAGGATAATATGTATTTCTGTTAGAGTTAGATTGTCTGTTTTCGTGTAGTTCTCGAAAATGGAACCCGAATAGTCTTTCCCTAGCAGACCCTAAAGAACTAGTCTTCTCCCCCCATTCTGAATTTTTATTTTTTTTTAGGTTTTTACAAAATGACGACTGCCTGTGAACTAAACCATGGTCTAATGCTACACGCTTTGATCACTAAAAGAAATAATGACATACTACCAAGTGAAATAGTATCAGTAATCAGAGAAAGAATGGACGGAGTTAGAAAAGAATCCAGATGCGAAGATAATAAGTTACAATTTGGTAAAGGAAAATCAAAATCCGCAGCAAAAAGAAGAGCACGACACCTAGAACGATGTCACAAATGCGGAAAATGGTCACATGGAGGTAAATGTTCAAATAATCAAACCTATTCAAATACCGAATTTGTTACTTTATGCAGAGACGGACCGTTCATATGTTTAGAAGAAAAGACACTGAATGCTCGAGGTTACGCCTATGTAGCCATGGAAAACCAATTAAACCGACTATCTTATGAATGGGATAGATCATATAACTAAGAAATCTATTTCACAGGTATGTCTGTACAGTTTTTATTTTTATTTTTATTTTTAACCTTTTGATAATAAACGCTAATTTGTTCGCTAAAAAGTATTAAATTGGTATTGAATAAAATTAGGTTTGGCGACCGAAATTATTGATATCATTCAAAAATTTATTACATCACTGCGAAATTTAACGTTTATTCTTAAGGTATAAATATCTTTAAACAATCAACCCAAAATATTTCAAAAATTCGTCATGAGTTAAATTAGGTTTTGGAACCGAAATTACTTTACCGAAAAGAGGGGCGCATATTTTTGATAAGATTTGATTGATTAAAGTGGGATAAAAAGACAAAAAGATTTTTAATTTTATTTTTACCATGTTTTTAAAATTAATATTTAAATCTTAAATTAATATTGTAAACTTTATAAAAACAATATATTTAAAATTGTAAATATTTGAAAAATTAATATAAGTTTGGTGTGAATTTATAATATGAATTTTTAATTTTATGCATTTCAAATTTTAAGTTTGGTGTGAATTTTTAATATTAATTTTGAATTTTATATTTAAGTTGTGTGAATTTAAAAACAAAAATTTACTTTATCTCATTAAGTTAAAAATATGATTTTTAAAATTCGTCGTAAGTTGAAGACTAGGTCTTTGAACCGAAATTGCTTTACCCGAGGGAGGGACGAGAACTTTTATTATCATTGTTTTTAATCTTATTGAATTAAAGTATGCCAAAAACATTAAAAAACCCAAAAATCTTAGCTTTTAAAACAATCGCTACAAAAAGACAAATTTTAAAATTTTGTCGAGGGACGGACTAGGACATCGATCCGAAACGACCTCGTCCTAAATAACAAAGGAAACAAAATTTTAAAATTAAGTACTTAATTGTTTTATAAGTTATTGATTATATAAAAAAAAATATCAAACTCCGCGACTCGCGAAGTTTGAAGGGTTATTCACCGCGAGTCGCGGGAGGACCGGAAATCAGAAAAAAAATAAAGAGCTGCAAACTGATCAGTCCACACCCCCAACAGCAAAATAACTGCGAACATACTCCACAAAAACCCAAAAAATACACCCCAAATTCACAATTTTTAACCGTTAATCACCAAATTTTTTACTAAAATCATGTTAAGAAGGATGCTATCTAGGAATTACTTAAGAAAAACGGTAAATTTCTACACCTAAACACCATTTAATCCGAAATTTGGTGTTCTTGAGCCATTTTTTTTTTCCAATTTGATTTTGATGCTTTTTAGTGTAATTAGGCTTAAATTGTTTATGTATTATGCTTGTATAACCTAGATTGATGCTGTTTAACATGATTAGAAGCCTTAAACTTCAAATTTTGAGTAATCTAGGGTTTGTGTTCTTGAGCAAATTTGGGGCTTTTTGATATAAACAGGTTATGGCCGATTTTTGTCATGAATTGTTGCTAAATTAAGTAGTGTAACATGTTTAGGTAGTTAAATGATCCAAACTTTGAGCCTAAACATGATTTTGAGAATTAAAGTGGACTTTTTCAAAGTCTAAAATTCATGAACTTGATTTTTTAAAGATAATGCCATTTGAAACTTGTTTAATTGCTAGTAATGATTATTTTGACATGTTATTTGAGTTGAATGCTTATGAACTTGGCGAACATTTTCGTATATGCTTATTTGAAAAAGTGTAAATTTGATAAAAATGTGAAAATGAGCTTAAGTTTGATATAAATTGATCATGTCATTGTGATTATTTTGATTGATGATTTTGCTGACACTAATGCATATTTGGATGCACAAAAATTGTGTTTGATGTGTTTTGCAGACTGAAAGGGGTGAATCTTCATCACAAGCCCGCAATGCTCCTGCTGAGAATGCGGAACAACAGGAGGTGGATAACTACTACAAGCAGGATATACCTCATCCAGTCATGACCTTTTCTGATATGCACTTGGAAGAGTTGCACCCGAACCTGAGATTTGACAGACTTTGGATAGATTATCCAAAATATCAAAGGGGTTTGCATACTCTTCATTCTAAGGTTGTTGAGGTACCAAGGGTCATAGAATGGGGACCCTTAGAAGCTGTAGAATTAGCCGGGCCAATTAGGGAATTACTTGTACAGAGGTATGGTAATTCTACTTTTAATGACTGGGTACGTTTATTCACCATGCGTAGACCTGTATATAAAGTATGGTGTGAAGAATTGTTATGTAGTATAGAGTTGAATGATCGGGTAGCTAGTTTAACCGATCGTTCTTTTATTAGATTTTTGTTAGGCGGTTCGATGCGCCACATGTCTTTACTGGACATGGCTCAGGCTTTACGTATATATACGCCTGAGGAGTTAGCATCTGCCGATTGTAGAGGGTTGATACTAAACGGTAGAAAGATAGATGAAAATTTTGATACACACGGTGTGTGGAGTCAAATGACAAGCCATCACCGTTTCAAAGGGGGAAATTACTCTTATTTGGATATAGATAGAGCCGAATTAAGAGTGATTCACAGGTTTTTAGCTAATTCGATTACACAAAGGGGTAAAAACAAGGAAAAGGTAAATGAACAGGATTTGTTTTACCATATGTGTATTCGAGACCCACAAAGCGCTGTAAGTATACCATATTGTGTGGGTTATTATTTATCAGCTATGGTTCGGGGGATGCGACCGCATAGCATAATAGGAGGTGGTATTTTTATTACTTTGATTGGTGAACATCTCGGTGTGGATATAAGTCGGGGGGGATTATTAGTAGAAGAACCGGAACCCCGCGATACTATAGGTTTAAATGTATACCATGGTGCGAAAGTTTTGAAGAGGCGAAATAACGCCGCAGTACAATACCATGGTAGACATCCACAGGTGGAGAGAAACCAATAGCAAGGTAATGTAGGAGGGGGGAATGAGATGCAAGAAATGCAAAGGTTTATAGCTTCTCAGGAATACGAAAATGCTAGACAGAGAGCATTTGAAGATTGGCAAGTTCATCAGAACCAAATCATAGCTCATTGCCAACATATAGGTAGAAACTATATTCCTACACCGAAACCCATCTTCCCTCCCTGGTCTATAGAGATGCAGCCACCATATCCTACGTATAACCCTGCCGAAGCATTCTATAGCACCTATGGTTATGCCTGGAATCCCTATTGGTACCAGTATCATCCCTAGTATACTTATTTTTTTTTTTTTTAATTTGTAATTATTGATACGTTTAATACTTTTGTTAATATTGTAATCATTTTTATAATTATCTAACTTTTATTCTTAGATTTTAATAATTTTTGAATGTGGGGTAATATACCAAACTTCAAAAATATGTATATATGTTTGCAGTTTATCTTATGTACACAACAGGGTAAAACAACGCATTTTCAAAGACTGACATTAAGTTCAGCAAAAGCAACTAATTTTGACGACAAGATGCAAAATATATGTGAAATAACAACAAGACGGAATGAACAAATGATGTGCACCATTTATCATTCAGCAAACAAACGCCAATATATTTGGAAACTTTGGTAAAAATTTAATCATTTTCACACAAATTACCCTCAATAATTTAAATTATTCCTGATTTCTTACAAATGAGGGCATTGCAAGATCTTAAGTGTGGGAAGGGGTTAAATTCTTTCGGATTTTAAAATTTTTTACTTTATACACTTGGTTACCATTAAAAATACTAGTAAAGCAGTAGTTGTATTAGAATCTAGTGCTCTCTGATAAAAAAAGAACAGCCCTAGTCTTATATACTAACTACCCAATTCTAGTAAAATATTTCAAAATTTTCAATTAAATGAACTCAAAATCATGTTTATACATATTTATGAACGATAAAACTAGGTTTTAACACCGAAATTATTGTTACCTCGGAAAGGACATAAATTGAGAAACAAACCAAAATGTTAAAAATTCATTTAAAATGGAATAGAGGACGATAAAAAGGAAAATAAAAGCCAAGTGTGGGAAAATTTACCAAGTTATCTTAAACATATGTCACATATATCTGTAACAAATAACTGAAAATACATTTGCTTTGGACTAAACTAAACTGTTTTACCCGATGAAAGAAAAGAAGAGATGGATCTACACGATGAATCAATTCCATCATTAAAAGGAAGTAAAGTCTTCCGAAAAAGAAACGCGCTTCTTGATTTAGGTCATGAAGTTGTCGTCCATGCCAGCTGTAGGTTGACGAAAAATCCAGAAAAGTCATCACTAAAATCAGCAGGAAATCCACGGACCTCAGCATTAAACAGGGTCGCCAAGTGGTCAGATTTATCCTAAACATGAGAAGGATTTATCTCGTACAATGGGGGGGCACCATGCAAATTAGCTGGATAAGACTAATGAATCAGATCCCCAGAAAGGATAATCTCCTTAAAGATTAAAAATCAGCTTTTAAGACTGATATTACTCAATCCTAGAGATTGACCTTAAAGATTGAGAATTACAAACTCATGGAATTCAATGATATCTAAACTCGAGCTTGAACGAGAAAATATTTTGATCAAAATTACAAACCGATTTGTTTTCTGAAAACCCTATTTTCAATGCGTTCATTACCATTGAACGTAAAATCCTAGGAATTCACCTGGAATTCATTAGGTCACCTGAACTAAATCGGGTGTCAACCGTAAGAACGGTGGTTGCATAGTGGTCAAAGACAGGACCTTGTGCCATACCGAAAAATTATAAGGGTGAGCTTTACTATTGCTCCTACTAAGGATAGTAATTGCGTCCGACACGTTATAAACCATAATTAAAAGCATGTCAGGGGACATTGCCTTAACAGTTGCTTGTTCTTTCCTTTACAACCGGACGGTAGTTTACCGAAAGGTAATATACGGGACAAGTAAACTGGACGTGTTGCTTTCCAAATACAAGGTTAGCAAGTGGGTAACACAAAACCATAAGTTTTGAACTAAAATTTTCAAATCTGAAACCCACCAAACCCACAAAAATATTTTGCAAACACCGGTAAAGGGTTATTTCGGAAAACTTATCTAGGGTAAAAACTAGATTTAATTTTCAAAAGATCAAATGTTTTCATAAAGATCCAGTTTTCTTAATGGATCTAAATTTTTATAGTCATGTGGGACCGTAAACCATATCTTTACTACCATTGTTTATACCGCCGTAAAGAAATCACTGATGTACAAAGTGTGAAGAATAAAGAAGTGATTCTAGTATTTCAAGACGATATTGCTTGAGGACAAGCAACGCTCAAGTGTGGGAATATTTGATAATGCTAAAAACGAACATATATTTCATAGCATTATTCCTCAAGAAAGACAAGCTTTTAGTTGAAATTGTTCTATTTACAAGTGATATTCGTTTAAATAATAAAAGGCGAAGACAAAAGACAGATTCGACGAATTGAAGACGCAAATGACCAAAAAGCTCAAAAGTACAAAAGACAATCAAAGAGGTTCCAATTATTGATAAGAAACGTCTCGAAATTACAAGAGTACAAGATTCAAAACGCAAAGTACAAGATATTAAATTGTACGCAAGGACGTTCGAAAATCCGGAACCGGGACATGAGTCAACTCTCAACGCTCGACGCAACGGACTAAAAATTACAAGTCAACTATGCACATAAATATAATATAATATTTAAATAATTCTTATAATTATTTATATATTATAATAAATAATAAAAACCGTCGGCAATAAAGACTCCAAATTGATCTGAGCTGTAATTTCAAACTCCGCGACTCGCGGAGTTTGAAGGCCAAAAAGGCCGCGAGTCTCGGAGCCCCAATTTCAGAAAATCCCTATAAAGCTCGCGCATTCTGATCGTAATCATCATCTTTTTTCTTCTTCTCCTCATACGTAAAATATATATATATATATATAATTTATATTTTAATTTTAATTATAATTCTAATAATAAGGGTATGTTAGCGAATGTTGTAAGGGTGTAAGTCGAAATTCTGTCCGTGTAACGCTACGCTATTTTTAATCATTGTAAGTTATGTTCAACCTTTTTACATTAATGTCTCGTAGCTAAGTTATTATTATGTTTATTTAATCCGAAGTAATCATGATGTTGGGCTAATTACTAAAATTGGGTAATTGGGCTTTGTACCATAATTGGGGTTTGGACAAAAGAACGACACTTGTGGAAATTAGACTATGGGCTATTAATGGGCTTTATATTTGTTTAACTAAATAATAGTCTGTTAATGTTAATATAAATATTTACAATTGGGCGTCCCTATAAATTACCATATACACTCAATCGGACACGATGGGCTGGGTATTTATATGTACGAATAATCGTTCATTTAACCGGACACGGGAATGGATTAATAGCCACTAGAATAATTAAAACAGGGGTGAAATTATGTACAAGGACACTTGGTATAATTGATAACAAAATATTAAAACCTTGGGTTACACTCAGTCGACATCCTGGTGTAATTATTAAATAAAGTATTAAAATCTTGTTACAGTTTAAGTCCCCAATTAGTTGGAATATTTAACTTCGGGTATAAGAATAATTTGATGAGGACACTCGCACTTTATATTTATGACTGATGGACTGTTATGGACAAAAACCAAACGGACATATTAAATAATTCAGGACAAAGGACAATTAACCCATGGGCATAAAATTAAAATCAACACGTCAAACATCATGATTACGGAAGTTTAAATAAGCATAATTCTTTTATTTCATATTTAATTTCCTTTATTTTATATTTAATTGCACTTCTAATTATCGCATTTTTATTGTTATTGTATTTAATTGCACTTTTAATTATCGTACTTTTTAATTATCGCAAGTTTATTTTATCGCACTTTTATTATTCGCAATTTCATTATCGTTATTTACTTTATGCTTTAATTTAAGTCTTGTATTTATTTTTAATATTTTACATTTGGTTTTAACTGCGACTAAAGTTTTAAAATCGACAAACCGGTCATTAAACGGTAAAAACCCCCCTTTATAATAATAATATTACTTATATACATATTTGTATTTTTATAAAAGTAAACTAATATAGCGTTAAGCTTTGTTTAAAGATTTCCCTGTGGAATGAACCGGACTTACTAAAAACTACACTACTGTACGATTAGGTACACTGCCTATAAGTGTTGTAGCAAGGTTTAAGTATATCCATTCTCTAAATAAATAAATATCTTGTGTAAAATTGTATCGTATTTAATAGTATTTCCTTGTAAAATTTAATAGTATTTTATACCACTCCGCTACCACATCATATAGCTGCGCCAGTCTCTCCATTGTATCAGTTTCCTTCATGGCTAGGAAGTGTGAAGATTTGGTAAGACGGTCAACGATAACCCAGCTGGTATCATAACCGCCTACCGTCTTCGGTAGCTTCGTGATGAAGTCCATCATTATTCCTTCCCACTTCCATTGCGGGATTTCGGGTTGTTGAAGTAACCCATACAGCTTCTGATGTTCGGCTTTGATCTTGGAACAAGTTAAACACATTCCCACATATGCCGCAACATCCCTTTTGAGGTTTGGCCACCAATATTGTACCTTGAGGTCGTGGTACATCTTACTAGTGCCTGGATGAATCGAATACCTTGACTTGTGGGCTTCGTCTAGAATAAGGCTTCGTAAATCTCCATAACTAGGTACCCAAATTCTTTCGGCAAAGTATCGGAGTCCAGTCTCCTTGACCTTGAATCGAGAAACGAGAATGTTCAAGTGCTCTTGAGAAATATTCTCCTCCTTGAGAGCCTCTTCTTGAGCTACGCGGATCTGGCTGATGAGATTCATCTGAATGGTGATGTTCAAGGCACGGATACGAAGTGGTACCGTTCTCTCCTTTCGGCTCAAGGCATCGGCTAAAACATTTGCCTTGCCAGGGTGGTAACAAAGTTCACAATCATAGTCGTTCAACGTCTAAATCCATCGACGCTGTCTCATATTCAATAGCTTCTGATCAAAGATGTGTTGGAGGCTTTTATGATCGGTGAAGATAGTACTCTTGGTTCCATACAGATAATGTCTCCATAGTTTGAGCGTAAAGACAACGGCTCCAAGTTCAAGATCGTGGGTAGTGTAGTTTCGCTCGTGAATCTTCAGTTGTCGGGAGGCGTAAGCAATAACCTTCTTCCGTTGCATCAATACACACCCAAAACCTTGTCGGGAGGCATCGCAATACCCAACGAAGTCATCACTGCCTTCGGGAAGGGATAGAATAGGAGTGGTGGTTAACTTCTGCTTCAGGGTTTGCAATGCCGACTCTTGCTCGGTTTCCTAAACGAACTTCTTCCCTTTGTGAGTTAATGCGGTAAAAGGACGCGTAATCAAAGAGAAACCTTCGATGAATCTACGATAGTAACCGGCGAGGCCTAAGAATTGGCGGATATGAGTAGGAGTAGTGGGGGTTTCCCACTTACTGATAGCTTCGATATTCGCGAGATCGACTTTGATACCCTGATCGCTCACGATATGACCGAGAAATTGAAATTCCTTCAACCAAAATTCACACTTAGAGAATTTGGCATAAAGTTACTCTTGCCTCAAGAGTTCTAGCATGAGTCGAAGATGTTGCTCATGTTTTTCTTAGCTTTTGGAATAGATGAGGATATCATCTATGAAGACGATAACGAACTTGTCCATATATGGCTTGCATACGCAATTCATGAGATCCATAAACACGGCAGGTGCATTGGTTAAACCGAATGGCATCACAAGAAACTCATAATGGCCATAACGAGTTCGGAACGCAGTTTTTAGCACATCGCTCTCCTTCACCCTCAACTGGTGATAACCTGATCGTAAATCAATCTTGGAGTAAACGCTGGATCCTTGCAGCTGATCGAAAAGATCGTCAATTCTGGGAAGGGGATACCGATTCTTGATCGTCAACTTGTTCAGTTCACGATAATCGATACATATGCGGAAAGATCCGTCCTTCTTCTTCGCGAACAAAATAGGTGCGTCCCAAGGCGATGAACTCGGTTGGGTAAATCCACGGTCTAGCAGTTCCTGCAGTTGACTCTGTAACTCTTGCAGTTCGGAAGGTGCAAGTCGATAAGGTGCGCGAGCTACAGGTGCAGCTCCTGGCACTAGATCGATCTGAAACTCTACTGATCTTGGTGGTGATAATCCAGGCAACTCTTCTGAAAAACATCGGGAAAATTGTTCACGATTCGTACATCATCCACGCTTTTCTCTTCAACTTCTAGCTTCTTCACATGTGCCAGAATAGTAAAGCGTCCCTTCTTCATAACCTTTTGTGCCTTCAAGCAACTAATAAGGTTCAACTTCGGACTACATCTATCTCTGTAAACAATCAGAGGCTCACCATCTTTGCGTGGTATACGAAGAATCTTCTCTCCGCAAATAACTTCAGCTCTTACCTTGGACAACCAGTCCATACCGACAATCACATCAAAACTTCCCAACTTGATGGGTATTAGATCAATCTCAAAATCCACTCCGGATAGGTTGATAATACCTCCTCGGCCAATTTGGTCAACTTTCTCATGTTTTCCATCGGCCACCTCAACCAACATACTGAAATGTCCCGTTCATATTGATTATAAACGTTCCATATTAATTGATTTCGTCACGAGGTTTTGACCTCTATATGAGACGTTTTTCAAATACTGCATTCATTTTTAAAACAACCATAACCTTTATTTTATCGATAAATGTTTAAAAAGCATTACGTAGATTATCAAATAATGATAATCTAAAATATACCGTTTACACACGACCATTACATAATGGTTTACAATAAGAATATATTACATCAAAAATAAGTTTCTTGAATGCAGTTTTTACATAATATCATACAAGCATGGACTCCAAATCTTGTCCTTATTTTAGTATGCAACAACGGAAGCTCTTAATAATCACCTGAGAATAAACATGCTTAAAACGTCAACAAAAATGTTGGTGAGTTATAGGTTTAACCTATATATTATCAAATCATAATAATAGACCACAAGATTTCATATTTCAATATACATCCCATACATAGAGATAAAATTCATTCATATGGTGAACACCTGGTAACCGACATTAACAAGATGCATATAAGAATATCCCTATCATTTCAGGAAATCCTTCGGACATGATAAAAACAAATTCGAAGTACTAAAGCATCCGGTACTTTGGATGGGGTTCGTTAGGCCCAATAGATCTATCTTTAGGATTCGCGTCAATTAGTAGATCGGTTTACTAATTCTTAGGTTACCAAGCAAAAGGGGCATATTCGGCTTCGATCATTCACCCATATAATGTAGTTTCAATTACTTGTGTCTATTTTGTAAAACATTTATAAAACTGCATGTATTCTCATCCCAAAATATTAGATTTTAAAAGTGGGACTATAACTCACTTTCACAGATTTTACTTCATCGGGAAGTAAGACTTGGCCACTGGTCGATTCACGAACCTATAACAAATATGTACATATATATCAAAGTATGTTCAAAATATATTTACAACATTTTTAATACGTTTTAATGTCTTAAGTGTATTAAGTCAGCTGTCCTCGTTAGTAACCTACAACTAGTTGTCCACAATTAGATGTACAGAAATAAATCGATATATATATTATCTTGAATCAATCCACGACCCAGTGTATACTCGTCTCAGGCTAGATCACAACTTAAAGTATATATATTTTTGGAATCAACCTCAACCCTGTATAGCTAACTCCAACATTACTGCATATAGAGTGTCTATGGTTGTTCCAAATAATATATATATATATATATATATATATATATATATATATATATATATATATATATATATATATATATATATATGTCAAAACATTTGCATACGTGTCTATGGTATCCCAAGATTACATAATATATTAGAATACATGTATAATACAATATAAGTTAGCTAGGATATGAATAATATAAATTTGTTACCAATTTTCACATAGCTACAACAAGCAAAAATATCCAATCTTGTTTTACCCATAACTTCTTCGTTTTAAATCCGATTTGAGTGAATCAAATTGCTATGGTTTCATATTAAACTCTACTTTATGAATCTAAACATAAAAATTATAGGTTTATAGTAGGAAATATAAGTTACAAGTCACTTTTGTAAAGGTAGTCATTTCAGTCGAAAAAAAACGATGTCTAGATGACCATTTTGGAAAACATACTTCCACTTTGAGTTTAACCATGATTTTTGGATATAGTTTCATGTTCATAAGAAAAATCATTTTCCCAGAATAACAACTTTTAAATCAAAGTTTATCATAGTTTTTAATTAACTAACCCAAAACAGCCCACGGTGTCACTACGACGGCGTATATCCAGTTTTATAGTGTTTTTCGTGTTTTCCGATTTTAAATCATTAAGTTATCATATCATATAGATATAGAACATGTGTTTAGTTGATTTTAAAAGTCAAGTTAGAAGGATTAACTTTTGTTTGCGAACAAGTTTAGAATTATCTAAACTATGTTCTAGTGATTTCAAGTTTCAACCTTCAAATAAGATAGTTTTATATGTATGAATCGAATGATGTTATGAACATAATTACTACCTCAAGTTTAGTAGGTAAACCTAATGGAAGTGACAAGAAATGATCTAGCTTCAAAGGATCTTGGATGGCTTTAAAGTTCTTGAAGTAGAATCATGACACGAAAACAAGTTCAAGTAAGATTTCCACTCGAAATAAGATTGTTATAGTTATAGAAATTGAATCAAAGTTTGAATATGAGTATTACCTTGTATTAGAAAGATATCTTACTGTAAATAAGAAAGATTTCTTGAGGTTAGATGATCACTTTACAAGATTGGAAGTAAGCTAGCAAATTTGGAAGTATTCTTGATTTTATGAAACTAGAACTTATAGAATTTATGAAGAACACTTAGAACTTGAAGATAGAAGTTGAGAGAGATCAATTAGATGAATAAAATTGAAGAATGAAAGTGTTTGTAGGTGTTTTTGGTCGTTGGTATATGGATTAGATATAAAGGATGTGTAATTTTGTTTACTTGTAAATAAGTCATGAATGATTACTAATATTTTTGTAATTTTATGAGATATTTCATGCTAGTTGCCAAATGATGGTTCCCACATGTGTTAGGTGACTCACATGGGCTGATAAGAGCTGATCATTGAAGTGTATATACCAATAGTACATACATCTAAAAACTGTGTATTGTACGAGTACGAATACGGGTGCATACGAGTAGAATTGTTGATGAAACTGAACGAGGATGTAATTGTAAGTATTTTTGTTAAGTAGAAGTATTTTGATAAGTGTCTTGAAGTCTTTCAAAAGTGTATGAATACATATTAGAACACTACATGTATATACATTTTAACTGAGTCGTTAAGTCATCGTTAGTCGTTACATGTAAATGTTGATTTGAAACCTTTAAGTTAACGATCTTGTTAAATATTGTTAACTCAATGTTTATTATATCTAATGAGATTTTAAATTATTATATTATCATGATATTATGATATTATGATATATTAATATATCTTAATATGATATATATACATTTAAATGTCGTTACAACGATAATCGTTACATATATGTCTCGTTTTGAAATCCTTAAGTTAGTAGTCTTGTTTTTACATATGTAGTTCATTGTTAATATGCATAATGACATGTTTACTTATCATTTATCATGATTAAACATAGTGTAACAATATCTTAATATGATTCATATGTAATTAGTAAGACGTTGTTATAACGATAATCGTTATATATATCGTTTCGAGTTTCTTAATTCAATAAACACAATTTTATGTATATAACTCATTGTTAAAATACCTAATGAGATACTTACTTATCATAATATCATGTTAACTATATATAATCATATATATGTCATCGTATAGTTTTTACAAGTTTTAACGTTCGTGAATCACCGGTCAACTTGGGTGGTCAATTGTCTATATGAAACCTATTTCAATTAATCAAGTCTTAACAAGTTTGATTTCTTAACATGTTGGAAACACTTAATCATGTAAATATCAATTTCATTTAATATATATATAAACATGGAAAAGTTCGGGTCACTACAGTACCTACCCGTTAAATAAATTTCGTCCCGAAATTTTAAGCAGTTGGAGGTGTTGACGTATCTTCTGAAAAAAGTGCGGGTATTTCTTCTTCATCTGATCTTCTCGTTCCCAGGTGAACTCGGGTCCTCTACGAGCATTCCATCGAACCTTAAGTCTTTTAACCTCACGATCCATTATTTTGACGGGTTCTTTGATGAATTGAAGTTTTTCATTGATTTGGATTTCGTCTAACAGGATAGTGAGATCTTCTTTAGCAAAACATTTCTTCAAATTTGAGACGTAAAAAGTGTTATGTACAGTCGTGAGTTGTTGAGGTAACTTAAGTCGGTAAGCTACTGGTCCGACACGATCAATAATCTTGAATGGTGCAATATACCTTGGATTTAATTTCCCTCGTTTACCAAATCGAACAACGCCTTTCCAAGGTGCAACCTTAAGCATGACCATCTCTCCAATTTCAAATTCTATATCTTTTCTTTTAATGTCGGCGTAGCTCTTTTGTCGACTTTGGGCGGTTTTCAACCGTTGTTGAATTTGGATGATCTTCTCGGTAGTTTCTTGCATTATCTCCGGACCCGTAATCTGTCTATCCCCCACTTTACTCCAACAAATTAGAGACCTGCACTTTCTACCATAAAGTGTTTCAAACGGCGCCATCTCAATGCTTGAATGGTAGCTGTTGTTATAGGAAAATTCTGCTAACGGTAGATGTCGATCCCAACTGTTTTCGAAATCAATAACACATGCTCGTAGCATGTATTCAAGCGTTTGTATCATTCTTTCACTCTGCCCATTAGTTTGTGGATGATAGGCAGTACTCATGTCTAGACGAGTTCCTAATGCTTGTTGTAATGTCTGCCAGAATCTTGAAATAAATCCGCCATCCCTATTAGAGATAATAGAGATTGGTATTCCATGTCTGGAAATGACTTCCTTCAAATACAGTTGGGCTAACTTCTCCATCTTGTCATCTTCTCTTATTATCAGGAAGTGTCCTGATTTGGTGAGACGATCAACTATTACCCAAATAGTATCTAAACCACTTGCAGTCCTTGGCAATTTAGTGATGAAATCCATGGTAATGTTTTCCCATTTCCATTTTGGGATCTTGGGTTTGTTGAAGTAGACCTGATGGTTTCTGATACTCCGCTTTGACCTTAGAACACGTCAAACATTCCCCTACGTATTTAGCAACATCAGCTTTCATACCTGGCCACCAAAAATGTTTCTTGAGATCCTTATACATCTTCCCCGTTCCAGGATGTATTGAGTATCTGGTTTTATGAGCTTCTCTAAGTACCATTTCTCTCATATCTCCAAATTTTGGTACCCAAATTCTTTCAGCCCTATACCGGGTTCCGTCTTCCCGAATATTAAGATGCTTCTCCGATCCTTTGGGTATTTCATCCTTTAAATTTCCCTCTTTTAAAACTCCTTGTTGCGCCTCCTTTATTTGAGTAGTAAGGTTAGTGTGAATCAATATATTCATAGCTTTTACTCGAATGGGTTCTCTGTCCTTTCTGCTCAAGGCGTCGGCTACCACATTTGCCTTCTCCATGTGGTAACGAATCTCAAAGTCGTAATCATTCAACAATTCAATCCACCTACGCTGCCTCATATTCAGTTGTTTCTGATTAAATATGTGTTGAAGACTTTTGTGGTCGGTATATATAATACTTTTGACCCCGTATAAGTAGTGCCTCTAAGTCTTTAATGCAAAAACAACAGCGCCTAATTCCAAATCATGCGTCGTATAATTCTGTTCGTGAATCTTCAATTGTCTAGACGCATAAGCAATTACTTTTGTTCGTTGCATTAATACACAACCGAGACCTTGCTTTGAGGCGTCACAATATATCACAAAATCATCATTCCCTTCAGGTAATGACAATATAGGTGTCGTAGTTAACTTTTTCTTTAACAATTGAAACGCTTTCTCTTGTTCATCTTTGATAGTTAAAGCTAAGGGGTATAAAATACTATTAAATTTTACAAGGAAATACTATTAAATACGATACAATTTTACACAAGATATTTATTTATTTAGAGAATGGATATACTTAAACCTTGCTACAACACTTATAGGCAGTGTACCTAATCGTACAGTAGTGTAGTTTTTAGTAAGTCCGGTTCGTTCCACAGGGAAAATCTTTTAATCAAAGCTTAACTCTATATTAGTTTAATTTATAAAAATACAAATATATATATAAGTAATATTATTATTATAAAGGGGGGTTTTTACAGTTTAATGACCGGTTTATCGATTTTAAAACTTTAGTCGCAGTTAAAACCAAATGTAAAATATTAAATAAATAAAAGACTTAATTTAAAGCGTAAAGTAAATAACGATAATGAAATTGCGAATAATAAAAGTGCGATAAAATAAACTTGCGATAATTAAAAAGTACGATAATTAAAAGTGCAATTAAATACAATAACAATAAATAAAAATGCGATAATTAGAAGTGCAATTAAATATAAAATAAAGGAAATTAAATATGAAATAAAAGAATTATGCTTATTTAAACTTCCGTAATCATGATGTTTGACGTGTTGATTTTAGTTTTATGCTCATGGGTTAATTGTCCTTTGTCCTGGATTATTTAATATGTCCATCTGGTTTTTGTCCATAACAGTCCATCAGTCATAAATATAAAGTGCGAGTGTCCTCGTCAAATTATCCTTATACCCGAAGTCAAATATTCCAACTAATTGGGGACTTAAACTGTAACAAGGTTTTATTACTTTGTTTAATAATTACACCAGGATGTCGACTGAGTGTAACCCAAGGTTTTAATACTTTGTTATCAATTATGCCAAGTGTCCTTGTACATAATTTCACCCCTGTTTTAATAATTCTAGTGGCTATTAATCTATTCCCGTGTCCGATTAAATGAACGATTATTCGTACATATAAATACCCCGCCCATCGTGTCCGATCGAGTGTAAATGGTTATTTATAGGGACGCCCAATTGTAAATCTTTATATTAACATTAACAAACTATCATTTAGTTAAACAAATATAAAGCCCATTAATAGCCCATAGTCTAATTTCCACAAGTGTCGTTCTTTTGTCCAAACCCCAATTAAGGCACAAAGCCCAATTACCCAATTTTAATATTTTTAGCCCAACATCATGATTACTTCGGATTAAATAAGTATAATAATAACTTAGCTACGAGACATTAATGTAAAAAGGTTGAACATAACTTACAATGATTAAAAATAGCGTAGCGTTACACGGACAGAATTTTGACTTACACCCTTACAACATTCGCTAACACACCCTTATTATTATAAATTAAAATTAAAATTAAAATTATAATATAAATATAAATATTATACGTTGAATGAGGAGAAGAAAAAGATGTGTTTTGTGTTACACCAAATCTCGATTTTTATAGGCATGTGGGCTGGAACTGTGCACCATTCCTCCAGGCCATGCGATCGCATGGCCAGCTGGGGAGACTCAAAAGTCTTTGTTTTTTTATGCCGAAGGTTTTTAAATATAATATAATATATATATTAATTTTAAGAATTAATTATATATTATATTATATTCATGTGCATAGTTGACTTGTAATTTTTAGTCCGTTGCGTCGAGCGTTGAGAGTTGACTCTGGTCCCGGTTCTGGATTTTCGAACGTCCTTGCGTACAATTTAATATCTTGTACTTTGTGTTTTGAGTCTTGTACTCTTGTAATTTTGAGACGTTTCTTATCAATAATTGGAACCTCTTTGATTGTCTTTTGTACTTTTGAGCTTTTTGGTCGTTTGCGCCTTCAATTCGTCGAATTTGCCTTTTGTCTTCACCTTTTATTATTTAAATGAATATCACTTGTAAATAGGACAATTGCAACTAAAAGCTTGTCTTTCTTGAGGAATAATGCTATGAAATATATGTTCGTTTTTAGCATTATCAAATATTCCCACACTTGAGTGTTGCTTGTCCTCAAGCAATATAGTCTTGAAATACTAGAATCACTTCTTTATTCTTCACACTTTGTACATCAGTGATTTCAATACGGCGGTATAAACAATGGTAGTAACGATGTGGTTTACAGTCCCATATGACTTATGAAAATTTAGATCCTTTAGGAAATTGGATCTTTATGAAAACATTTGATTTTTTTTTTTAAATTAAATCTAGCTTTTACCCTAGATAAGTTTTCCGGAATAACCCTTCACCGGTGTTTGCAAAATATTTTGGTGGGTTTGGTGGGTTTCAGATTTGAAAATTTTAGCTCAAAACTTGTGGTTTTGTGTCACCCACTTGCTAACCTTGTATTAGGAAAGCAACACGTCCAGTATACTTGCTCCGTATATTACCTTTCGGTAAACTACCGTCCAGTTGTAAAGGAAAGCATTGAACAAGCAACTGTTAAGGCAATGTCCCTTGACATGCTTTTAATTATGGTCTATAACGTGTCAGACGCAATTACTATCCTTTGTAGGAGCAATAGTAAAGCTCACCCTTATAATTTTCCAGTCTGGCACAAGGTCCTGTCTTTGACCATGCTATGCAACCACCGTTCTTACGGTTGACACCCGATTTGGTTCAGATGACCTAATGAATTCTAGGTGAATTCCTAGGATTTTACGTTCAATGGTAATGAACGCATTGAAAATGGGTTTTCAGAAAACAAATCGGTTTATAATTTGATCAAAATATTTTCTCGTTCAAGCTCGAGTTTAGATATCATTGAATTCCATGAGTTTGTAATTCTCAATCTTTAAGGTCAATCTCTAGGATTGAGTAATATCAGTCTTAAAAGCTGATTTTTTATCTTTAAAGGAGATTATCCTTTCTGGGGATCTGATTCATTAGTCTTATCAAGCTAATTTGCACGGTGCCCCTCATTGTACGAGATAAATCCTTTTCATGGTTAGGATAAGTCTGACCACTTGGCGACCCTGTTTGATGCTGAGGTCCGTGGATTTCCTGCTGATTTTAGAGATGACTTTTCTAGATTTTTCATCAACCTACAGCTGGTCTGGACGACAACTTCATGACCTAAATCAAGAAGCGCGTGTCTTTTTCGAAAGACTTTACTTCCTTTTAACGATGGAATTGATTCATCGTGTAGATCCATCTCTTCTTTTCTTTCATCGGGTAAAACAGTTTAGTTTAGTCCAAAGCAAAAGTATCTTCAATTATTTGTTACAGAAATATGTGACATATGTTTAAGATAACTTGGTAATTTTTCCCACACTTGGCTTTTATTTTCCTTTTTATTGTCCTCTATTCTATTTTAAATGAATTTTAACATTTTGGTTTGTTTCTCAATTTATGTCCTTTCCGAGGTAACAATAATTTCGGTGTTAACACCTAGTTTTATCGTTCATAAATATGTATAAACATGATTTTGAGTTCATTTAATTGAAATGTTTGAAAAATTTTACTAGAATTGGGTAGTCAGTATATAAGACTAGGGATGTTCTTTATTATCAGAGAGCACTAGATTCTAATACAACTACTACTTTACTAGTATTTTTAATGGTAACCAAGTGTTTAAGATAAAAATTTTAAAAATTCGAAAGAATTTAACCCCAGCCCACACTTAAGATTTTGCAATGCCCTCATTTGCAAGAAATCAGTAACAATTTAAATTATTGAGGGTGATTAGCGTAGAAATGATTAAATTTTACCAAAGTTTCCAAACATATTGGCGTTTGTTTGCTGAATGATAAATGGTGCATATCATTTGTTCATTCCGTCTGTTGTTACATCACATTTATTTGTTATCTTGTCGTCAAAATTAGTAGCTTTTGCTGAACTTAATGCCAGTCTTTGAAAATGCGCTGTTTTACCCTGTTTTGTACAATCTACAATATACATACATACAAATATAAACATGCATGGCAATTTGAAATGGGACTTAATATCCCACTTTCAAATCCTAAATGTGAAATATTAGTACACAATAATAATAAAAATGATAAAGATTACATAAGTATATTCAATAACATAAGTTTAAACATGAATAAGTAAAAAGATAAAAACATAAAAATCATATAAATAACCAAATGGAACTAAATCAATCTGGATATGGGTTCCAGTTCATCTTGTCAGGTGGGTTCCATTGTTGGTTATAGGTGTTTTGATAGGCTTGGTTATAGTCATACCGGTTAAAGGGTGGTCGGATATCGGGGCTGTGTGGCGGAAAATGAGCAGGTCGAGTAGGTACATAGTTATTTGGTACCTGATATGATACCTGGCTCATGATTTGGTGCTGATGAACTAACCAGCTATCGTGTTGGCGTCGCCTATAATCCTCGTATACTCGCTCGGAGTTCCACTGCTCATACATACTATGTCTGGCCACGTTCGTCATTGCTTCCTCATCTATACGAACGTGGACGTCAAGAATAGCATCTCTAAAGACATCTCTAATGTCTTCCGCCTCCTCCCTTTCCTTGTCTGAGCCTCTCTCTAACTGAGGATGAGATCCCTCATAGGGTACTGCCTGGTTACGTCTACTTTTCAATACCTTAGCACCCACATAAACTTTCAATCCTAAGGGCTCAACCTGTTCTCTACAAAGCTGTAATGGACCCCCTTGGTTCCTATCAACACCTAAATACTCTCTAATGAGAGTAACAAAAATACCTCCTCCTATTATACTCCCGTCCTGCATTCCCTCTACCATTTTAGATAAATAAAAAGCAACACAGTAAGGGATATTGACAAAGCTTCTAGGATCCTGAATACACTTTAGGTAGAATAAATCATGTAAGGTAATTTTTTCTTTATTGTGACCTCTCTGTGTAATCGAGTTAGCCAAAAATCTATGAATAATACGAAGCTCGGCTCTGTCAATATGTGTATAGGAGTGTCCTCCTGCTCGTGTAAAAACATCAAAATGTGACATACGCCTCCAAATGGCGTCAGCGTCAAAGTTACTATCTACCCTTTCACCATAATGAATCAAATTTGTACAATCGGGTAATAGCAACTCACCAGGAGTATATATCTGTAAAGCCCTGGCCATGTCCAGCATGGACATTCTGTACATCCTACCGCCAAGGATAAACCTAAGAAATCTTCTATCATCTATTCTAACTATATTTGTATCAAGTGATACAGTACTCATCAACTCAACACACCATTCCTTATATACAGGTCTACGAATGGTGAAAAGACGTTCCCAATCTGTAAAAGAAGAACTGCCATACCTTTGAACTAAAAGTTGTCTAACACGGTCAGCTAGATGGACCGTTTCCAAAGGGGCCCAATCGATTACCCTTGGCACCTCTACATTTTTCATTACCAATTTGAATTTGTTCCTTTGATATGTCTCGTAATCTCTCCATCTCCTATCAAATCTTAGATTAGGATGCAGAGTGTGCTCAGGAATCGTTGGGAATTCTACTGGCGGCCTCATTGGGAATACTATGAATTCATCAACAAACTGTACCGGATCATAATAAGGTATGTGCTGATCAGGCTGTTGTTGTGGTTCTTGTTGTGGTTCTTGTTTGTGTTGCATTTCTGGTTCTGGTTCTGGTGCTGGTGCTGGTCGTCTAGATGATGATGCTCCTGAACCTCCAGTATTGGCTTTCTGCAAAACACATTAAACACAAAATTTGTGCATCCAAATATACATTAGTGTTAGCAAAATAACAACTTAAAACAATTACTATAACATGTTAAATCAAAATTAAACTTATACACATTTTCACAATTTTTCACAATTCTATACTTTTCAAATAAGCACATATGAAAATGTATACAAAGTTCATAAGCATTTAACTCAAATAACATGTCAAAATAGTCATTACTAATAATTAAACAAGTCTCAAATGACAAATATATCAAATTAATCAAGTTCATGAATTTTGGACTTAAAAAGTCCACTTTAATCTCCAAAAATCATGTTTAGGATCAGTGTTTGGATCATTTAACTATCTAAACATGCTACACTACTCAATTTAGCAATAATTCATGACAAAAATCGGCCATAACCTGTTTATATCAAAAAGCCCCAAATTGCTCAAGAACACAAACCCTAGATTTCTAAAATTTTTGAAGTTTTTGGCTTCAAATCATGTTAAATAGCATCAATATAGGTTATACATGCATAAAATACTAACAATTTAACACTAATTACACTAGAAATTAACAAAATTGCATTAGGTAAAAAATTAGAATTATCACAAAAACTAGCAATTTATAGAGTTTAGGGGTGTAATTTTTACCATTTTGCTGAAGAATGAGAATCTAGGCATGATTAGAGCAAGAAAAATGATGAATTACGGTGGAAAAATAATAAAATTTGGTGAGGTTTTGAGTGTTTTTCGTATATGTGTGTGTGTTTATGGTGAGGAAGACAGACTCGCTATCTGTATGTATCAGGCCTGTTTTTCAGCTCCATGCGATCACATGGAGTTGGAGTGCAATACCCATGCAATCGCATGGGTATCCGGGAACAGTGTTTTCAGCTTTTTTTTTTTTTATATAAAACCTTATACTTTATAAAACATAAAATTAATAAAATTTTAAAAATTTGTTTCTTTTTAGAATGAGGGCGTTTCGGATCGTTGTCCTAGTCCGTCTCTCGACAAAATTTTAAAATTTGTCAATTTAAAGCGCGGTTTTAAAAGCAAAGATTTTTGGGTTTTTTAATGTTTTTGGCATACTTTAATTCAATAAGATTAAAAATAATGATAATAAAAGTTCTCGTCCCTCCCTCGGGTAAAGCAATTTCGGTTCAACGACCTAGTCTTCAACTCACGACGAATTTTAAAAATCATATTTTTAACTTAGCGAAATAAAGTAAATTTTTGTTTTTAAATTCACACCAAACTTAAATTTAAAATGCATAAAATTAAAAATTCATATAATAAAAATTAAAAATTCACACCAAACTTATATTATATTTTTGTTTTTATACATACAAACTTATATTAAAAAGATTAATTTTTCAAATATTTACAATTTTAAATATATTAATTTTAAAAAGTTTACAATATTATTTTAATTTTTATATATTAATTTTTTTAAACATGGTAAAAATAAAATTAAAAATCTTTTTGGCTTTTATCCCACTTTAATCAATCAAATATTATCAAAAATATACGCCCCTCTTTTCGGTAAAGTAATTTCAGTTCCATGACCTAATTTAACTCATGACGAATTTTTGAAATATTTTGGGTTGATTGATTAAAGATATTTATACCTTAAGAATAAACGTTAAATTTCACAGTGATGTAATAAATTTTTGTATGATATCAATAATTTCAGTCGCCAAACCTAATTTTATTCAATACCAATTTAATACTTTATAGCGAACAAATTAGCGTTTATTATCAAAAGGTTAAAAATAAAAATAAAAAAATAAAAACTGTACAAACTTACCTGTGAGATAGTATTCTTAGTTATATGATCTATCCCATTCATAAGATAGTCGATTTAATTAGTTTTCCATGGCTACATAGGCGTAACCTCGAGCATTCAGTGTTTTTTCTTCTAAACATATGAACGGTCCGTCTCTGCATAAAGTAACAAATTCGGTATTTGAATAGGTTTGATTATTTGAACATTTACCTCCATGTGACCATTTTCCGCATTTGTGACATCTTTCAAGGTGTCGTGCTCTTCTTTTCGCTGCGGATTTTGATTTTTCTTTACCAAATTGTAACTTATTATCTTCGCATCTGGATTCTTTTCTTACTCAGTCCAATCTTTCTCTGATTACTGAACCTATTTCACTCGGAAGTGTGTCATTATTACGTTTAGTGATCAAAGCGTGTAGCATTAGACCATGGTTTAGTTCGCAGGAAGTCTTCATTTCGTAAAAACCTAAAAAAAATAAAAATTCAGAATGGGGGGAGAAGACTAGTTCTTTAGGGTCTGCTAGAGAAAGACCATTCGGGTTCCATTTTCGAGAACTACACGAAAACAGACAATCTAACTCTAACAGAAATACATATTATCCTTTAAAGACTTGATTCTCCCCACACTTAGTTAGCTGTGGTATCGAAATTGTGATTAACTTCGTTGTCGACGTCCATCGGACTATCTATGTAGTGTTTAACTCTGTGACCATTAACTTTAAATTCAATTCCATTTGAATTTATTAATTCTATCGTTCTGTATGAGAAAACTCTTTTGACTATGAATGGTCCAGACCATCTCGATTTCAATTTTCCAGGAAATAGCTTGAATCGTGAATTGAAAAGAAGAACTCTATCTCCTTCTTTAAATTCTTTTGAACTTCTGATTCTTTTATCATGCCATTTCTTCATTCTTTCTTTATAGATTAACGAATTTTCGTATGCTTCATGTCTTAATTCTTCTAATTCATTTAGTTGACTTAATTGTAGACATCTGGCTTCATGTAAATCAAGATTACATGTCTTCAAAGCCCAAAATGCTTTGTGTTCAATTTCTACTGGAAGATGACATGCTTTTTCGTAGACGAGTTTAAAAGGTGTGGTTCCAATTGGAGTTTTGTAGGCTGTTCTAAAAGCCCAGAGTGCATCCTCCAATTTAATGGATCATTCCTTCAGATTTGATCCTACGGTTTTCTCTAGAATACGTTTTAAAGCTCGGTTGGTATTTTCAACTTGTCCACTTGTTTGTGGATGATATGCGGTGGAGATTTTATGAGTAACTCCATATCTTTTAAGAACTTTCTCAAGTTGATTATTACAAAAATGAGTTCCCCGATCACTTATTAAAGCTTTCGGTGTTCCAAACCTTGCAAAAAGACGTTTTAAAAAGTTGACTACAACTCGTGCATCGTTAGTTGGGAGAGCTTGTGCTTTCACCCATTTAGATACATAATCAATGGCTACGAGAATATAGAGATTATTATGAGATTTTGGAAATGGACCCATAAAGTCAATACCCCAAATGTCAAATACTTCGCATACTTGAATGACATTTTGTGGCATTTCATCACGTTGACTTATTTTTCCGGCCCTTTTGACAAGCATCACAGGATTTGCAAAGAAGGTGTGCGTCTTTGTAAATTGTAGGCCAATAGAATCCAGCATCATAAACTTTTCTTGCTGTTAGTTGAGGCCCATAATGCCCTCCTGTTGGTTCTGTGTGACAGTGGTTTAAAATTTTACTAGCTTCATCTCCAAATACACATCGGCGTATTATTCCATCGGGACAACTTTTAAACAAATGTGGATCTTTCCAGAAATAGTGTTTTATATCACTGGAGAATTTCTTTCGTTTTTGGTACGATAATCCTTTTTCAAGGAATCCACATACTAAGTAGTTTGCATAGTCTGCAAACCATGGAATTTCATTATAATCTATCTTCAATAGATATTCATCAGGAAAGTTGTCTTGTATGGCCGATTCATTTAGAACTTCTAATTCGGGATTTTCAAGACGAGAAAGATGATCAGCGGCGAGATTTTCTGCTCCTCTTTTATCTCGGATTTCAATATCGAACTCTTGTAAGAGTAAGATCCAACGGATTAATCTTGGTTTGGCATCTTGTTTCGAAAATAGGTATCTAAGAGCAGAATGGTCGGTATAGACCACCGTTTTTGCTAGAACGAGATATGAACGAAATTTGTCAAAAGCAAAGACAATAGCAAGGAGTTCTTTTTTAGTAGTTGTATAGTTCGTTTGTGCTCCTTGTAACGTCTTACTAGCATAATATATAGGTTGAAATCTTTTTTCAATCCTTTGTCCTAAAACGGCTCCCATTGCAAAATCACTTGCATCGCACATTAGTTCAAACGATAGATTTCAATTTGGTGTTATCATGATCGGCGCATTAGTAAGTTTCTCTTTAAGAATATTAAAAGATTTGATACATTCATCTGAAAAGATGAATGGAGCATCCTTTTCTAGGAGTTTATTCATAGGAGTGGCAATTTTAGAAAAATCTTTTATGAAACGTCGGTAAAAACCGGCATGCCCTAGAAAACTCCTAACTCCTCTAACATTGGTGGGATGTGGAAGTTTAGCAATTACATCTACTTTAGCTCTAACCACTTCAATTCCTTCTTTTGAAATTTTATGTCCAAGAACGATGCCTTCTTTAACCATGAAATGGCATTTCTCCCAATTAAGTACTAGATTTGATTGTTCACATCTAATAAGTATTCGTTCAAGATTAGCTAGACATGATTCAAATGTATCACCGAAGACTGAAAAGTCATCCATGAAAACTTCCATGCATTCTTCTATCATGTCGTGAAAAATCGCCATCATACACCTTTGAAAGGTTGCAGGGGCGTTGCAAAGTCCAAATGGCATGCGTTTGTAAGCAAAAGTACCATAAGGGCACGTGAATGTGGTTTTCTCTTGATCTTCGGGTGCTATTGGAATTTAAAAATATCCGGAAAAACCATCAAGAAAACAATAGTAACTATTTTCGGCTAATCTTTCCAACATTTGATCAATAAAAGGTAAGGAAAAGTGATCTTTTCTGGTGGCTTCATTTAATTTTCTATAATCAATACATACATGCCATCCTGTTACAGTCCTAGTAGGAATAAGCTCATTTTTTTCATTTGTAATGACAGTCATGCCACCCTTCTTAGGCACGCATTGAACTGGGCTTACCCATGGACTATCAGAGATTGGATAAATTAAAACTGCATCTTGCAGTTTAATAATTTCTTTTTTAACTACATCTTGCATATTCGAATTTAGTCTTCATTGGCGTTGCACATACGTTTTATGACCTTCTTCCATAAGTATTTTATGTGTGCAATACGAAGGACTTATTCCTTTAATATCATGAATCTTCCATGCAATGGCTGATTTATGAGCTTTCAACACAGAAATGAGTTGTGATTTCTCATTTTCAGTAAGATAATACGATATTATTACAGGTAATTCAGATTCACCATGTAAATAAGCGTATTCCAAATGGTTTGGAAGTGGCTTTAACTCTAATTTCGGAGGTTCTTCTATCGATGATTTGTATCGATATCTGTCTTCTTCTTTTAGCATTTGAATTTCTTCTGTTGTTGGTTCATATCCATTAGCTATAAGTGTAGCTAACATTTCAGCTTCATCAATTGGTTCAGTTCCTTCTCCTAAAGAACATTCTCCTGTTCCTTGTAATTCTGGAAATTCCTCCAACAATTCTGCATGTGAATCTATAGTTTGAATATAATAACATGTATCATCTGCAGATTGCGGTTGTTGCATTGCTCTATCAACTGAAAAGGTAACACTCTCGTCCTCTATACTTAGGGTCAATTTCTTACCGAACACGTCTATCATTGCTTTAGTCGTGTTTAAGAATGGTCTTCCTAATATGAGAGGAACTTGAGAATCTTCTTCCATGTCCAGAACAACAAAATCTACTGGAAATACTAAAGTACCAACTTTAACTAGCATGTTCTCCATTATCCCTCTAGGATATTTTATTGATCTATCGGCTAGTTGTATACTTATTCTTGTTGGTTTCAATTCTCCAAGGTCTAGTTTAGTGTATAGTGAATACGGCATTAAATTTATACTAGCACCTAAGTCTGCCAATGCTTCTATTGAACTAAGACTACCCAGAAAACATGGAATTGTGAAACTTCCTGGATCAGATAGTTTTTCTGGTATCTTATTCAATAGCACTACTGAACAATTAGCATTCATAGTAACAGCCAAGAGTTCTTCCATTTTCTTTCTATTCGTGATCAGATCTTTCAAGAATTTAGCATATCTAGGCATTTCTGAAATCACATCAATGAAAGGAAGATTTATATTTATCTGTTTAAACATATCCAAGAATTTGGATTGCTCAGCTTCAAGTTTCTCTTTCTTCATTTTACTCGGGTAAGGAAGTGGTGGTTGATATGGTTTAACATAAGGTTTAGCCTTAACTGTGTTATCTTCATTAACCTTTTCAACTACCGGTTCTTTTTCCTTATCTTGATCAGGTTGTGGTTCTTGTGGAGTAGGAATAGCTTCATCAGAAGTTACAGGTATTTCAGGTGGTTTAAGTGTTGTACCACTTCTTGTGGTAATGGCTTTAGCTGTTTCATTCCGGGGGTTTGCATTTGTATCACTAGGTAAACTTCCTGGTTTTCTTTCACCTATTAACCTTGCTAGGTTACTTACTTCTTGTTCCAAGTTTTGAATAGATGCTTGTTGATTTCTAAATGCTTGAGCATTTTGTTAATTAGTTTATTTTTGAGATGTGAAAAACTGCGTTTGAGTTTCAACTAGCTTCGTCATCATATCTTCTAAATTCGGCTTTTTATCATCGGTTTGTGGTGGTTTGTTTTGAAAATTAGGTCTTTGCTGGTTGTAAGTATTGTTACATACTTGTTGATTGCTAGGACCTTGTTGGTTGTTGTATGGAATATTTCGGTTATAATTCTGATTTTGATTATAGATCGGTCTTGGTGGTTGATAATTATTCTGATAATTATTTCCAGGCCTTTGGTTTAGATATGAAACATTCTCTCTTTGTTCCATTGTTAATTCAATACTGAGACAATCTTTTGTCAAATGTGGTCCTCCACACTGCTCACAACTAATTCGTATTGAGTGGATATCTTTAGTCATCTTTTCCATTCGTCTCTCCACAGCATCTATCTTTGCGGAAATGGAATCTAAGTCATGGCTAGAATCGGCTCTAGCTGCTTTAGATGATCTAACGATATCTTTTTCTTAGTGCCACTCATGTGAGTGGGAAGCAGTGTTATCAATAATTTTATAAGCATCAGTTTTGGTTTTCTTCATAATGGAACCACCAGCTGCTATATCTATGTCTTTTCTTGTAGTGATGTCGCATCCTTGGTAGAATATTTGTACTATTTGACAGTTGTCTAAACCATGTTGCGGACATCCTCTTAATAACTTTCCAAATCTTGTCCACGCCTCATATAGAGTTTCATTTAGTTTCTGTGTGAACGTAACAATTTCTCCTTGAAGTCTTACGGCTTTAGATGCCGGAAAGAATTGTTTAAGAAATTTTTCAACTAAAACGTCCCATGTATCGATCGCCCCTTCAGGTAACGATTCCAACCAATCTTTGGCTTCTCCCTTTAAAGTTCAGGGAAATAACATGAGATATATCTGTTCATCCTCCACTTCTCGGATTTTAAATAGAGTGCAGATCCTATTAAAGGTACGAAGATGTTCATTTGGATCTTCCTTCGGCGCACCACTAAATTGGCATTGATTAGTCACCATGTGTAGAATTTATCCTTTGATTTCATAATCTGGCGCATTAATGTCTGGATGAGTAATTGCGTGACCTTGGCCAGTACGTTTAGCTCTCATTCGGTCTTCCATACTTAAAGGTTCTAGATTCTCCATAATTGAATTTGTTGAATCGGAATCACTAGAGGATTCTGATTTAATGGTTCGTTCCTCAACAATCTCTGTTTGAATGATCGGTGGTTCCGGAGGAAAATTTAATGGTTCCGGATCTATGAATCGTCCCTGAATATTCTCCGGATTCTCAATTGTGAGGTCGGGTTCAAAAAATGGATTATCGGAAATTTGAATTGGAGTACTTGGTCGACTGGATGACGATTCTAAAGAAAAATCAACGGCGGTAATATTTGCTAGATGTCTTGATCTAGTTACAGGTGGTGAACGTACAAAAGGTGGTGAACGTCTTGCTCGGTGCATTTACTGAATATCCTATTAGTTTTTAAAAGGAAAGAAAAAATTATATAAGTTATCCAATTAATAGACGTTTCTGATTTTACCCACGTTTCGAATAGCCAAAAGATGCAGCAGAGGGGCAGGATTCGTTTGGTCTCAATATAATTGAGGACTGTTTGGCTCCAATAACCCGGTCCACGTACAAATCCAACTATTACTACGAACCAGAAAATTTTTATGTCTATCAATTTAACCACTTAAAATAAATTTTCGTAATTTTAAGAAATTTAGATAAGAAGTAGAATAAAAATCTATGTCCTAAAACTAGAATGGCGAGAAATAAGAAAGAAAAAGAGCGCGTCGAAAAAGGTCGAAAAAGAAAAGATCGAAAAAATAAGAAAGAAAAAGAGTGACTTATAAAACTTAAAAATACTTGACTAACCCAACCTTATTACTATCACTAACTTAAAATTATAATCGCAAATTGAGATTACTAATTGGAATGATAATTGATACATAGGTAAAAGGCGTCAAAAAATATTAAAGCTTACAAGTAAAACTGTATCCCAAATGGCAATATCTTAAAAAGGAACTAAAACTTAAAAAGGCGTCGCAAAATTCTAAAGCACCTATATCTTAGTCTAAAGAAAAAGCACTTAAGGGATTTTACGGCAAAGCCTAAAAATCTAGAAATAAAAATAACTATGGCAAAAACTATAAATTAAAACTAAATACGAGCGAAAAATACAAAAGTTACGCTAAAACAATTAAAAAGGGACAAAATATAAAAATATACTAAAAGTTGTAAAAATTACAATTTTTATAAAAATATTATTTTTATATTATTTATTTTATAAAACTATTAATTTTACAACTTAATTAAACTAATTTAACTAAAAATACAAATTAAATAAATAACACTAAATTAAATTATATAATATATAACCCTAATTAGGGTTTAAATATAATAATAATAATTATAATTCGTAATTAATGCAGGCTGCAGTCAACTGTGGCGTGTCAGATGGGCTCATGCGATCGCATGAGTCCTAAGCTACCCGGCCATGCGATCGTATGAGCTAGGGTTTCGGGCCACAGAGTGGGCTGCTACAGTACCGGACTCGAGTTTTAATATATATATTTTTTTTAATTTTTTGTTTTATATATTTATGTAATATATTTATATAAATTAAATAAAACTTATATTTTTATAAAATAAATATAAAGAAACTTTTATAGAACTTAAATATTTAACAAACTCTAAAAAATATTTATATTTTTCTTTTTCTTTTTATATTTTCGAATATATAAAAACGTATTTTTTACAAAAGCGTATTTTAATAAAAGTAAACTAAAAATAAAAATCTTTTTTTTTTATATTAGCGTTGCGCTTCCGGCTTTTAACCAAGAAAGTTCCCCGGCAGCGGCGCCAAAAATACTTGATAGTTAAAGCTAAGGGGTATAAAATACTATTAAATTTTACAAGGAAATACTATTAAATACGATACAATTTTACACAAGATATTTATTTATTTAGAGAATGGATATACTTAAACCTTGCTACAACACTTATAGGCAGTGTACCTAACCGTACAGTAGTGTAGTTTTTAGTAAGTCCGGTTCGTTCCACAGGGAAAATCTTTTAATCAAAGCTTAACGCTATATTAGTTTAATTTATAAAAATACAAATATATATATAAGTAATATTATTATTATAAAGGGGGGTTTTTACCGTTTAATGACCGGTTTGTCAATTTTAAAACTTTAGTCGCAGTTAAAACCAAATGTAAAATATTAAATAAATAAAAGACTTAATTTAAAGCGTAAAGTAAATAACGATAATGAAATTGCGAATAATAAAAGTGCGATAAAATAAACTTGCGATAATTAAAAAGTACGATAATTAAAAGTGCAATTAAATACAATAACAATAAATAAAAATGCGATAATTAGAAGTGCAATTAAATATAAAATAAAGGAAATTAAATATGAAATAAAAGAATTATGCTTATTTAAACTTCCTTAATCATGATGTTTGACGTGTTGATTTTAGTTTTATGCCCATGGGTTAATTGTCCTTTGTCCTGGATTATTTAATATGTCCGTCTGGTTTTTGTCCATAACAGCCCATCAGTCATAAATATAAAGTGCGAGTGTCCTCGTCAAATTATCCTTATACCCGAAGTCAAATATTCCAACTAATTGGGGACTTAAACTGTAACAAGGTTTTATTACTTTGTTTAATAATTACACCAGGATATCGACTGAGTGTAACCCAAGGTTTTAATACTTTGTTATCAATTATGCCAAGTGTCCTTGTACATAATTTCACCCCTGTTTTAATAATTCTAGTGGCTATTAATCCATTCCCGTGTCCGGTTAAATGAACGATTATTCGTACATATAAATACCCCGCCCATCGTGTCCGATCGAGTGTAAATGGTTATTTATAGGGACGCCCAATTGTAAATCTTTATATTAACATTAACAAACTATCATTTAGTTAAACAAATATAAAGCCCATTAATAGCCCATAGTCTAATTTCCACAAGTGTTGTTCTTTTGTCCAAACCCCAATTATGGTACAAAGCCCAATTACCCAATTTTAATATTTTTAGCCCAACATCATGATTACTTCGAATTAAATAAGCATAATAATAACTTAGCTACGAGACATTAATGTAAAAAGGTTGAACATAACTTACAATGATTAAAAATAGCGTAGCGTTACACGGACAGAATTTCGACTTACACCCTTACAACATTAGCTAACACACCCTTATTATTATAAATTAAAATTAAAATTAAAATTATAATATAAATATAAATATTATACGTTGAATGAGGAGAAGAAAAAGATGTGTTTTGTGTTACACCAAATCTCGATTTTTATAGGCATGTGGGCTGGAACTGTGCACCATGCGATCGCATGGAGTTTCTTCCTCCAGGCCATGCGATCGCATGGCCAGCTGGGGAGACTCAAAAGTCTTTGTTTTTTTATGCCGACGGTTTTTAAATATAATATAATATATATATTAATTTTAAGAATTAATTATATATTATATTATATTCATGTGCATAGTTGACTTGTAATTTTTAGTCCGTTGCGTCGAGCGTTGAGAGTTGACTCTGGTCCCGGTTCCGGATTTTCGAACGTCCTTGCGTACAATTTAATATCTTGTACTTTGCGTTTTGAATCTTGTACTCTTGTAATTTTGAGACGTTTCTTATCAATAATTGGAACCTCTTTGATTGTCTTTTGTACTTTTGAGCTTTTTGGTCGTTTGCGTCTTCAATTCGTCGAATCTGCCTTTTGTCTTCACCTTTTATTATTTAAACGAATATCACTTGTAAATAGGACAATTGCAACTAAAAGCTTGTCTTTCTTGAGAAATAATGCTATGAAATATATGTTCGTTTTTAGCATTATCAATCTTTCCATTCAAATTTCTTCCCTTTATGCGTTAATGCAGTCAAGGGTTTTGCTATTCTGGAAAAATCTTGGATGAACCTTCTGTAGTAACCAGCTAGTCCTAAAAACTAGCGTATGTGTTTCAGAGTTTTCGGGGTTTTCCACTTTTCAACGGTTTCAATCTTTGCTGGATCCACCTGAATACCTTCTTTGTTCACTATGTGATCGAGGAATTGAACTTCTTTCAACCAAAATGCACACTTTGAAAACTTAGCGTACAGTTTTTCTTTTCTCAGCAACTCTAGCACTTTTCTCAAATGTTCTTCGTGCTCTTGATCATTCTTCGAGTAAATAAGTATGTCATCGATGAAAACAATGACAAAATTGTCAAGATATGGCCCACACACTCGGTTCATGAGGTCCATGAACACAGCTGGTGCGTTAGTCAATCCGAACGGCATAAACATAAACTCATAATGACCGTAACGCGTCCTAAAAGCAGTCTTTGGAATATCATCCTCCTTCACCCGCATTTGATGATATCCAGAATGTAAATCGATCTTCGAATAAACAGACGAGCCTTGTAGTTGATCAAATAAGTCGTCGATTCTCGGTAGTGGGTAGCGGTTCTTGATGGTAAGTTTGTTCAACTCTCGGTAGTCGATACACAACCTAAATGTACCATCTTTCTTCTTGACAAACAAAACAGAAGCTCCCCATGGTGATGTGCTTGGTCGAATGAAACCACGCTCTAAAAGTTCCTGTAACTGACTTTGTAATTCTTTCATTTCGCTGGGTGCGAGTCTGTATGGAGTACGAGCTATTGGTGCAGCTCCTGGTACCAGGTCTATTTGAAATTTAACGGATCGATGTGGGGGTAATCCCGGTAATTCTTTCGAAAATACATCGGAAAATTCTTTTGCGACGGGAACATCACTGATGTTCTTTTCTTCAGGTTTAACTTCCTCAATGTGTGCTAGAATGATGTAACAACCTTTTCTTATTAGTTTTTACGCCTTCAAACTACTAATAAGATTTAATTTTGCGTTGTTCTTTTCTCCGTACACCATTAAAGGTTTTCCTTTTTCACGCATAATGCGAATCGCATTTTTGTAACAAACGACCTCTGCTCTCACCTTTTTCAACCAGTCCATGCCAATTATTACATCAAAACTCCCTAACTCGACTGGTATTAAATCAATTTTAAACGTTTCATCCCCCAGTTTAATTTCTCTCTCCCGACATATATTATCTGCTGAAATTAATTTACCGTTTGCTAATTCGAGTAAAAATTTACTATCCAAAGGCGTCAATGGGCAACTTAATTTAGCATAAAATTCTCTACTCATATAGCTTCTATCCACACCCGAATCAAATAAAACATAAGCAGATTTATCGTCAATAAGAAACGTAGCCGTAACAAGCTCCGGGTCTTCCTGTGCTTCTACCGCATTAATATTGAAAACTCTTCCACAGCCCTGCCCATTAGTATTCTCCTGATTCGGGCAATTTCTAATAATGTGGCCCAATTTTCCACATTTATAACAAACAGCGTTGGTATTACTTGCTCCGACACTATTCGTTTCGGCATTACTTGTTCTGACATTATTTGTTCCTTTAGTTCTGTTAAACTTTGGTCCGTAGACCTCACACTTTGTCGCGCTATGACCATTTATTTTACATCTGTTGCAAAATGTCGTGCAAAACCCCTGATGATTTTCTTCACACCTATGACATGGCTGTTTTTGGTTTTTGTTGCCGTTGTTGTTATTGAGGTTGTTGTTGGGATTGTTATTGTTATTGAAAGGGTTGTTGTAGTTGTTGTTGTTGTTGGGATGTTTGTTGTAGTTATTGTTAGGATTGCGGTTATTGTTGCGATTGTTGTTGCGGTTGTTGGGATAGTTGTTGCGATTGTGGTTGTAATTGTTGTTGTTGTTGTTGTACTGGTAACTCTTGTCACCGTTTTCCTCCCACTTCCTCTTGAGTTGTTTCGTGTTGGCTTCTTCGGCCGCCTGCTCTTTAATTCTTCCCTCAATCTGATTTATGAGTTTATGAGCCATTCGACTTACCTTCTGTATAGAATGTGATGACCCGTCCTAATCCACCTAGACGAATACATCAACATCTGGTCCCATTCCGAGGTTTTGACCTCTATGTGATACGTTTTGTAACATTGCATTCGTTTGAGAAGGTATTTCATAAATGAATATATAAATTCCAGGTTTTTAACATCTGATGATTCCTTTGTATAGACAATCACCATTTAAATGGTTTACAATAATACATCTGTTGACAATACAGTCAAAATAAGGTACATGGTAATGGTTTGGTGAATGCAAGTTTCTTGTATATAACATGTATGACTCCAAGCACATATCTTGTATCACGTATAAGCAAATAGCGGAAGACTTCTAGAAACCTGAGAATAAACATGCTAACAAGTGTCAACACAAAGGTTGGTGAGTTCATAGTTTTAATATTACACATAATCCGTATATCAATGTGGATTACAAAAGTTCAGTTGTTTCATTCAAAACGTTTATCAATATGTTTTAACATTTCAAATCATCTGTATGTAAAGGTTAATCACAAGATCTCAGTTGTTTTATTCAAAACGTTTATCAATAGGTTTTACATAAAAGGTGGACCACAAGATTTCAGTTGTTTCATCCGAAACGTTTATCAATCGGTTCTACAAAATTGAGCACCCTGGTAACCAAGCCTTAACGTTTATAATAAGTACCCCTCGTTTAACATGCAACCAACATGTACAATACACGCAATCCAGCGTGTACTAACTTCAAATAGCATACGTCTGTTTTATAGTTCAGGCTAGAGTTTCTTTCTATACCTGGAACAGAAGGGGATGTCAAGCCCTATGGATCCATATACAATTATTCGTGCCCACCAGTCCATATCCTATGTACTGGCAGCTACTAGTTACCAAAGCTAAGGGATTTTCGGTTTAACTCAGTGTAGAATTTAGTATGTACTTGTGTCTTATTGCGTTTAAAATAATTTGCATGTATTCTCAGCCCAAAAATATTTAAAGTATTTAAAAAGGGAGACTATAACTCACTGTTTAATATTGATATACAATATTGCAGGAAAGCACGTAGACGCATCGGAGATGATAAACACGAGGTTTGATTCGCAAAAATACCCCCGAACATTACCCATAATTTCCTTGGTAATAACCCATATTTTCCTTAGCTCTAGCACGCTCGGAAATTCGTTTTGAAAATTGCTTGGACAGCACTCCGTCGTAATATTTTATGTACATTATTATTTTTGTATCGCAAAAATAATAACACTAATAATAAAAATTGTGACGATCGCTCCAAATCCATATGGACGAATACGTCATTCATCGATTTCATTGCGAGGTATTTGACCTCTATATGATACGTTTTATAAACATTGCATTCTTTTGAAAAGGCAAACCATATATGAATATTTAAATCAAAGGTTTTCGACATCTAATGATTTCTACATATAGACAAGCACCGTAAATAATAGTTTACAACAGTACTTCTGTTGACAATGCAGTCAAAATAAGATACATGGTGATGATTTGGTGAATGCAACGTTTTCTTGAAAAATATGCCATGTAAGACTCCATGCACATAGCTTGTCTATCATATAAACAAACAGCGGAAGACTTCTAGGGAACCTGAGAATAAACATGCTAACAAGTGTCAACACAAAGGTTGGTGAGTTCATAGTTTTAATGTTGCGCATAATCTTTATATAAAGGTGGATCACAAGATTTCAGTTGTTTCATCCAGAAACGTTTATCAAAATATTCTACGAAATTGAGCACCCTGGTAACTAAACTTAACGTATATATAATTTGTACCCTTTGTATAATCATCTTAATAATACACGCAAACCAACATGTACGCTTCTCAAATAGCATACGTCCGTTAAAAGGCTAGTGCTCTAGCTCGGACGGGGATATCAAGCCCTATGGATCCATATACTACTACTCGCGCCCACCAGTTCTTATAACTGGTAGTTACTAGTTACCAAAGCTAAGGGATTTTTGGTTCAAACTAAGTGTAGAATTTAGTATGTACTTGTATCCATTGCGTTTAAAATAAAGTGCATGTATTCTCAGCCCAAAAATATAGATTGAAAATGCAATTAAAAAGGGAGCAAATGAAACTCCCGCATATAAATATTGTATATCGGTTAATAAAGCATTTGCATGTATTCTCAGCCCAAAAATGTAGGGAGTAAAAGGGATCATATGAAACTCACCTTAGCAGCACATAAGGTCATTCATCAAAAAGTGACCGTAACTCGGAATGCAAGATTAACCGTAGATCTCAACCTAGAGAACATATGTTGGTCAATACATGTCTAATAAACTAGGTTGGGTTATAGTGTATCACAATCCTAATGCTCGAGATCGACATACAAAAGTTATCAAAAGTCATTTCAAAAAGTCAATTTTAACAATTGTTCAACAAAACGAGACGTGCCTTATATAAGGATTCATTTACTTGGCTAGTAGTATTTTACCAATCTCATAAATAGGTTGTTTAAATATTAATTGCAGATTTAAAAGCAATTCCAATTAACGTCAATTATAATTCAGTTGACCATATCTTTTGATTCGTTCATCGAAATTACGCGATTTCTAAATGAAAAGTTATTGATTTTTCACCAGCTTTCCGAAAACATGTATATCATATACCTTTTACCAGTAATATATGTATTTAATTCGTGATTCATTATAAACTGTTTAACGATGAAATTTAGCATACAAGCATGTATAAATATATACTCGAGCACTAGACATGTAAACACTATTAATATATAAAAGATAAGATATGAATGCTCACGTATCAATATTGAGATTCAATATTGCAGGAAAGTACGTAGACGCAACAGAGATGATAAATACTAGGTTTGACTTGCGAACAATACCCATGAACATTACCCATAACCTCCATAGCTATAACCCATAATTTCCTTAGTTCTATCCCGTTTGAACCTTGTTTTGAAAGTGACACTCTCATGACCTCGTCGTAATATTTTATGTATAATATTACTAAAAATATTAAGATTAATAATAATAATAATCTTAATAATAATAATATAATAATAATTATAATTATAATTATAATTATAATAATTAAATACTTACAGAGTATATGTGTAAAAGAATTCGAGCAGAAACTGGACTTTTATAGGCAACTTTTTGAAATCTGATGCCCATGCGATCGCATGGGTTTTATGCCTATTTCTCATGCGATCGCATGGCCGTCAGATCCAGCTCACATATTTTTTGTTTTCTTGTTTGTCGACATAATTAAATATAATATATATAATATATATAATTTAAATAATTAATTATATATTATATTAAATTCATGTTCATAGTTGACTTGTAATTTTTGTTCCGATGACTCGTACCTTGTCACTCGACTTATGTCCCAGTTCCGATTTCTCGAACGCATTTTCGTACGCTTAGAAAACTCTCAATTTACGTTTTGTGACTCGTACCTTTGTCAAAATATAGTCTTAAATTATCAATAAACTATATCATTCTAAGTGTATCTTAAACTTTCGAGTGTTTTGGTCATTTACTTCTATAAATCATTGTCTCGCTATTTGTTAATATATATATAATAACAAATCGTTTTATGACCAAGTTAATATATATTTTCAACATTCATAAACACGTTTTAAATATACGTCGCAAGTTATTCATACAATTAATATTCCAACTTTTCATATATATTCAAATAAATATTTAAACCAATAAGTTTAATGTACGGTATCAAACAATTAATACATTATTACGTTTTCAAGTTATAGTGTACATATATATATATGTATATATACATATAATTGTTCGCGAATCGTCAAGAACAACTGAAAGGTATTTGAATATATGAAATTAGTTCAAAAATTTTGAGATTCAGTTTTACAGACTTTGCTTATCGTGTCAGAAATATTAATCATACAAAGATTAAGTTTAAATTTGGTCAGAAATTTCCGGGTCATCACAGTACCTACCCGTTAAAGAAATTTCGTCCCGAAATTTGAGTGAGTTCGTCATGACTAACAATAAAAATGTTTTCATGACGTATATGTGTTGATAAATAGAGTTTTATCACCGTTGAATAAAATGGATAAAACAATCCGATAATTCGAAGCGTATGAGAGAAGTTATCGTAAAAGAGCGAAATGAAGAATAGAGATTCGCCTTAACTCTTGACATATTAACGATTGATTTCCGTAATTTAAGGAATAGAAAATCTTCATAATCTAAATAAGATTTGATTCTTCGGAATTTAAGGAAATTAAGATTTCTTTTGATTAAATGCGTAATTTGCCTCGATTGCTATGTTTGATATTTCGCTATAAATTGACCTCTTCCGTTTCATTATTTCCATCACTCTTACATCTTCTTCCTCATTTCCTATTTTCAAAAGATTTTGAAAAATGCTTCATCCAGTTCTGATTCTTGATATACTCCTAACTTTCATATCTGTCATTCTTCTTTTTCATCTACCACCGGAGGAATTTATTTTCTTCTACCATTACCTTGGGGTTATAGTGTTTTTTATTCTCCCGTGTCTTTATATTGCTATACGCATTGATATACACGGTTTGTAATTTCTGGGTGGTTGTTGGGTTTTATATCTTCCCTTATATTTCGATGTCTCTGCTTCTGTCTTTCCATAATCATTGACATCCACAGTTAATACTCTCTCCAATTTACTGTGATTTATATATACTCCCTTTGATATTTTGAAGCTTCACGCTTTTGTTTTATCTTCCCGACTTTAAATCAAGCGAATAATGGTCCAGAATTCGTAGGTATGAATTTCGGAATGAACATAATTAATGTTCTAAAAAGAAACGGTAATAGCACAATCTGACTTGTCAAATTACCAGAATACCTCGAAAAAGATAGAAAATATTTTCTTGATAGTTTAGAGGTTAAATAGAATGAAAGAGTTATGTAACATGGTTTATAATGAGGGTATGATCTGTGAACCTTTATCACGTTCCATTAGAAACTCTGCATGACTTACTGTAATATAATTACGTTAATCAAGTGTCATTATATTATACTAACTCATGCTTCAGTTCCCAACACCTCTTCAAAAATATTCATATTTTAAACTCGAAGGTTTCAGAATTTAGAAACTAAAATAGTTTTTTTTTATGATGTTACACAGATATCGCAAGGAGAAAATTGATTTCCGATAAGAATGATTATGGAATTATCTCCAGAAATATGGAGGATATTTATAATGAAAGATACGATGATATCTTAGAATTTCTTATATCAGAGGATGATGAAGAATATTGTCCGCAAGGGTTTAGATTCGGAAGCAAGGTATTCGTTAATGGCTTCAGTAGATACTGAATAATTTGGATTCTTTGAAGGCAGGTTTAGTCTTTGTGATTTATCCACAGCCTCCTTCATACTTTGCTCAATCCATTTTCCAGTTCCAAACCTTCTCTTTTTCTGAGCTTTGCCAACACACTATTCTTTATCATCAAACTTTTGGCTGTTAAGGTCGTTTATAGTTTTTGCTGCTTCATCAGCATTCAAAGTTATCATAACCGAATCGTTGGTTATCAATCCTAGGTGTTTTCAAAAGTTTGAAGGGTTTGCATGAAGATTGTAATTGTCAAGATACATATGATGTTCTAGAATTTTGAACGATACAATTTTTTTTCCTGGGTTTATGAATAGAAGTGATGTTCTAGCACAGTTTTGAAGTCAAAGTATAGCATTTTAAAGATGTAAGAATCTAAGAGTGATGTTTTCTGTTAAATCTTGGCTTGGATTCTGATTTTTCAAAATCAGAATATGTAATTGAATTTGTATGGAAACGATTGTATATCGCTTTGAGCATAGTTAATAATTTTTGAATCAAAGTTGAAGAATGTACAGTATAATATATTAATTGTGAACTTATATATTTCCCGAGTATTACCTACCCGTTAAAGATTTCACAATAAATACTTTGTACAAAAGAAAAAAAATTTATTACCGTCTTTATGAAAATATATGTATGTATATTTTCTTCAGATGTAATACAGATTTGATGAGTTAATATCATATCAAGCTCATTTGATTTTTGAATTGAATGAATAATCTCTAAAACATTTTCGCGGAGTATTTCACTAATGAAATCAATACTTCATTATTTATTCTTATTCCTCGGTGAAGGATGTTGATGCTCGTGGAATTCTTATGAACTTCATAAGATATAAATGATGTTTTCTAGAAAGTTTCGAGTACATCGAAGATAAAAGTGTAAAATCAAACATGTAATTGATTAATACACTAAGTTCATTATGAAATGGAATTCATTGAGTTGAAACGGATATTTGTAGTTAATGATGGTTAAGTTGTTAACGAAGGATGTACATCATAGCATATTAATAATATGAATTAACCGAGTAGTATCTACCCCTTAAAATTCACACTTAATAGCTTAGTACAAAAAGATTCAAGATGGTTTTAAAATTTATATATATAAGATATACATATAAATTCTTTAGATGAATTGAGTTATTACTTCATAACTCATTGATACAATATACTCGTTGTTGACTCGTAATGATGTCCACGGTGCTTTCTTGAACTGACGGAGCTTGTGATGTTAGAGGTGCTGCTGATTCTGACGATGTTGACAGCACTGACTGTGCTGGTGAGGCTAAGGGTACTGTTGATGTTGTTGGTAAAACAAGTCTAGCTTGTATCTTACACCATTCGGATAAGGGTTTCTACTCTATCTGATTTAGGGTTAAGGCTAGAATAGATAATCTCTAAACTTTAGAAATTACATAATCACCGTAGAATGTTTCTCCGATGAAGTTATGAATCCATACTTCATTATTTGTCATTGCGGGTACTTCTTGGTACCTATGGTGCGTATGATGTTGATATTCGAGGTACAGATTGTGATGTTGAGGCGTGTGATGTGGATGTGGTTGTTGGTGGTGGTAATGATCCTGTTGGTGTGGACGATGGTGGTACCGGTTATGCTGCGGGTGTTGCTGCTGGTGTTCGTAACCCTTGCACCATATTCTCTAAAGCCACTACCCGAGCACGAAGCTCGTTGACTTCTTCTATTATACCGGGATGATCGGTGGTTCGGACGATCGGATAAATAAGATTTATAATATGGGATAGTATATAATCATGATGAGATACTCTAGAAATGAGAGAGAAAATAGTATTACGAATAGGTTCGCCGGTAAGTGCTTCAGGTTCTTCGCCAAGAGGTGAATGTGGTGGATGGAAGGGATCACCTTCTTCTTGTCTCCAATGATTAAGTAGGCTACGAACCCATCCCCAATTCATCCAGAATAGGTGATGGCTGATTGGTTGATCCATTCCGGTTACACTTTCTTCAGAGTTCAGGTGAATATCCATATCGGAATAGCTGTCGGAATTTAAGGAATTTGAACTAGATACGGGATCCATCTTGTATAATTAGAGAGATGATTTTTGATATGAAATAGATTATAGAATTTAGATTGGTACTCTTCAATACATAATTTACATATGTATATATAATACCAAAATCCCGTAAATTACAGAGAAATTTTCGGAAGATGGCAGTCAAAGTTTACTGTAATAGATATGCCAAGATATGAATTTTTTCTATACACTATCTATGCAATCAATGAAATAAGACGCGTTTAGACTTAAGATGATACACTGGTAATTTATGACAAGAAATGATAAGCAAAACTTTTGACATGCAGACACAGTCGAAGTCCAGACTTACTAATGCATCCTAACAACTATCAGTTAGACACACTTATGCAAGACCTGGTTCACTAGGACCAAAGCTCTGATACCAACTGTGACGATCGCTCCAAATCCATATGGACGAATACGTCATTCATCGATTTCATTGCGAGGTATTTGACCTCTATATGATACGTTTTATAAACATTGCATTCTTTTGAAAAGGCAAACCATATATGAATATTTAAATCAAAGGTTTTAGACATCTGATGATTTCTACATATAGACAATCACTGTAAATAATAGTTTACAACAGTACTTCTGTTGACAATGCAGTCAAAATAAGATACATGGTGATGATTTGGTGAATGCAACGTTTTCTTGAAAAATATGCCATGTAAGACTCCATGCACATAGCTTGTCTATCATATAAGCAAACAGCGGAAGACTTCTAGGGAACCTGAGAATAAACATGCTAACAAGTGTCAACACAAAGGTTGGTGAGTTCATAGTTTTAATGTTGCGAATAATCTTTATATAAAGGTGGATCACAAGATTTCAGTTGTTTCATCCAGAAACGTTTATCAAAATATTCTACGAAATTGAGCACCCTGGTAACTAAACTTAACGTATATATAATTTGTACCCTTTGTATAATCATCTTAATAATACACGCAAACCAACGTGTACGCTTCTCAAATAGCATACGTCCGTTAAAAGGCTAGTGCTCTAGCTCGGACGGGGATATCAAGCCCTATGGATCCATATACTACTACTCGCGCCCACCAGTTCTTATAACTGGCAGTTACTAGTTACCAAAGCTAAGGGATTTTCGGTTCAAACTCAGTGTAGAATTTAGTATGTACTTGTATCCATTGCATTTAAAATAAAGTGCATGTATTCTCAGCCCAAAAATATAGATTGAAAAAGCAATTAAAAAGGGAGCAAATGAAACTCCTGCATATAAATATTGTATATCGGTTAATAAAGCATTTGCATGTATTCTCAGCCCAAAAATGTAGGGAGAAAAAGGGATCATATGAAACTCACCTTAGCAGCACATAAGGTCATTCATCAAAAAGTGACCGTAACTCGGAATGCAAGATTAACCGTAGATCTCAACCTAGAGAACATATGTTGGTCAATACATATCTAATAAACTAGGTTGGGTTATAGTGTATCACAATCCTAATGCTCGAGATCGACATACAAAAGTTATCAAAAGTCATTTCAAAAAGTCAATTTTGACAATTGTTCAACAAAACGAGACGTGCCTTATATAAGGATTCATTTACTTGGCTAGTAGTATTTTACCAATCTCATAAATAGGTTGTTTAAATATTAATTGCAGATTTAAAAGCAATTCCAATTAACGTCAATTATAATTCAGTTGACCATATCTTTTGATTCGTTCATCGAAATTACGCGATTTCTAAATGAAAAGTTATTGATTTTTCACCAGCTTTCCGAAAACATGTATATCATATACCTTTTACCAGTAATATATGTATTTAATTCGTGATTCATTATAAACTGTTTAACGACGAAATTTAGCATACAAGCATGTATAAATATATACTCGAGCACTAGACATGTATACACTATTAATATATAAAAGATAAGATATGAATGCTCACGTATCAATATTGAGATTCAATATTGCAGGAAAGTACGTAGACGCAACAGAGATGATAAATACTAGGTTTGACTTGCGAACAATACCCATGAACATTACCCATAACCACCATAGCTATAACCCATAATTTCCTTAGTTCTATCCCGTTTGAACCTTGTTTTGAAAGTGACACTCTCATGACCTCGTCGTAATATTTTATGTATAATATTACTAAAAATATTAAGATTAATAATAATAATAATCTTAATAATAATAATATAATAATAATAATTATTATTATTATAATTATAATTATAATAATTAAATACTTACAGAGTATATGTGTAAAAGAATTCGAGCAGAAACTGGACTTTTATAGGCAACTTTTTGAAATCTGATGCCCATGCGATCGCATGGGTTTTATGCCTATTTCTCATGCGATCGCATGGCCGTCAGATCCAGCTCACATATTTTTTGTTTTCTTGTTTGTCGACATAATTAAATATAATATATATAATATATATAATTTAAATAATTAATTATATATTATATTAAATTCATGTTCATAGTTGACTTGTAATTTTTGTTCCGATGACTCGTACGTTGTCACTCGACTTATGTCCCGGTTCCGATTTCTCGAACGCATTTTCGTACGCTTAGAAAACTCTCAATTTACGTTTTGTGACTCGTACCTTTGTCAAAATATAGTCTTAAATTATCAATAAACTATATCATTCTAAGTGTATCTTAAACTTTCTAGTGTTTTGGTCATTTACTTCTATAAATCATTGTCTCGCTATTTGTTAATATATATATAATAACAAATCGTTTTATGACCAAGTTAATATATATTTTCAACATTCATAAACACGTTTTAAATATACGTCGCAAGTTATTCATACAATTAATATTCCAACTTTTCATATATATTCAAATAAATATTTAAACCAATAAGTTTAATGTACGGTATCAAACAATTAATACATTGTTACGTTTTCAAGTTATAGTGTATATATATATATATATACATATAATTGTTCGCGAATCGTCAAGAACAACCGAAAGGTATTTGAATATATGAAATTAGTTCAAAAATTTTGAGATTCAGTTTTACAGACTTTGCTTATCGTGTCAGAAATATTAATCATACAAAGATTAAGTTTAAATTTGGTCAGAAATTTCCGGGTCATCACAAAAATAATAAGATTAATAATAATCTTATTAATAATAATAATAATAATAATTTAAATAATTTAAATAATACGGAGTAAAATTAAATTAAATCAGAAGTAGAAATGGTCGAGCTTTTATAGTGTGGCCTGATTTCTCCTTCCATGCGATCGCATGGTTTCATGGGCATATGGCCACGCGATCGCATGGCCAACTGTCACCAGCCTGGTTCGTTTGTTTTTATCTTTGTCGACATAATAAAAATATTAATATATAATATATATAATTTATATAATTAATTATATATTATATTAAATTCACGTGCATAGTTGACTTGTAATTTTTGTTCCGATATGTCGTACGTCGTCACTCGACTTATGTCCCGGTTCCGGTTTCTCGAACGCATTTTCGTACGCTTAGAAAACTTGTATTTTACATTTCGTGACTCGTACCTTTGTCAAAATATAGTCTTAAATCATCCATAAACTATACCACTGTAGCAATTCACTGTAGCAAGTCAATTTTTACTGTAGTAATTCACTGTAGCAAATAGTGATTTTCAAAAACACTGTAGCATTTTGGGTACTGTAGCAATTTGAAAATGTTACTATCGTTTACTAAATAACTTGAAATTATATATATGTATATATCTTTTTAATATACATAAATCAGTTTTTAAATACACATTGGAAGTTATTTATAAATAAATTTTAATAATAAATATTTCAACTTATCATATATATTCAAATAAATATTTAAACCAATAAGTTTAATGTACGGTATCAAATAATTAATACATTGTTACCTTTTCAAGTTATAGTATATATGTATCTATTTACATATAATTATTCGCGAATCGTCGAAAACAACCGAAGGGTATTTAAATATATAAAAGTAGTTCAAAAATTTTGAGATTCAGTTTTACAGACTTTGCTTATTGTGTCGGAAATGTTAATCATACAAAGATTAAGTTTAAATTTGGTCAGAAATTTTCGGGTCATCACATAGAAGCGGGCTTGTGTGAACTCACATCTTCTTGAATCCTTACTGGTAACCCTTTTACAAACGCGTCGATCTTTTCTTCTTCATCTTCGAATGCTCCCGGACACAATAGGCACAACTCTGTGAATCGTCATTCATATGTGGTAACGTCGAACCCTTGTGTTCATAACTCTCTAAGTTCTGCCTTGAGTTTATTGACTTCGTTTCTAGGACGGTACTGCTCATTCATCAATTGCTTGAATGCCGACCACGGTAGTGCGTAAGCAGTATTTTGTCCTACCTGTTCAAGATAGGTGTTCCACCACATTAACGCAGTACCTTTGAAGGTATGCGTAGCGTACTTAACTTTGTCCTCTTCAGTACACTTACTTATGGCAAACACCGATTCGACTTTCTCGGTCCACCGTTTCAATCCAATTGGTCCTTCGGTTCCATCAAATTCCAAAGGTTTGCAGGCAGTGAATTCTTTGTAGGAGCATCCTACACGATTTCTTGCGCCGTTAGCTGCATTGCTAGATTCAGAGTTATTGTTGGTATGTAGCGCAGCCTATACTGCGGCTATGTTTGCAGCAAGAAAGGTACGAAATTCCTCTTCGCTCATATTCATGGTGTGTCGAGTAGTCGGTGCCATTTCCTTCAAAATAGCCAATTGAATTGAGTTAATCATACAGAATATTAAGAGTAGTCAATAGTATTTCGTAGCATAATATGAACTCATTTATAAAAGCTTTTTCTTCATATTAGCATTTTATAAGTTTAAATTCGGGTACTACCTACCCGTTAAGTTCATACTTAGTAGCTAATATACAATTCAACTACTACAATTCCATATGAAAAACTGATTATAATAATATATCACATACAAATATTCTTCAAACTTAAAACTTCACTATATTACATATAACATGAAATATAGTACACTATGATACAGGACAGTTTTGAAGATAAATCTAGTTAATACGCAAGTTGTTCAGCAAAGGAAATAAAGACACGTAATTCATAAGTCCAGAAACAAGTCATGCATTCTGGTTTTACTAAGACGACTTCCCATCCTTGGTCTTGTGAAAAATAACCGTTATGACCATTGGCTAGGCAGCATGTTGTAATGTCATCAAAAGGACGAGAGTCTCGTAATGTCCAACAGCCCCGTAATAATCTAAAAACCTTGTTTCTCACCCCAACTACTGAATTCGTCAGTTGTGGGAAGGTTTTATTTAAAAGTTGCAATCCGATGTTCTTTTTCTCACTTTGGTAAGAAGCGAACATCACTAACCCGTAAGCATAACATGCTTCTTTATGTTGCATGTTAGAAGATCTTTCTAATTCACGAAATCCTATGTTGGGATATGTTGAGTCAAAATAGGTTCTTAACCCGTAGCGTAAAATTGCATTTGGGTTCCCCACATTTAATGCTTTAAAGAAAACACGGCGTAACTTACGGTCTCCCCAATGTGATATACCCCACCTATCAAAGGAAAGCCTTTTATAAACTAAGGCATTTCTGGAAAGTCTTTCAAATGTTTGACAAGTTAATTTCGCCATAACTAAATGTGCTGATGAATTCTGACAGACTCTAGACAAGATTTCCTCAATCATATCCTCTGGTAGGTCTTCTAAAATATTCGGTTGTCTACCCTTAACGTCCATTTTGTTTTATACTGTAAAATAGACAAGGATTAGGTTCGTAAAAGATAATTAACAAACAATACAAGCAATTTTTACATAGAACATAAAAGTACAAGCACACTACAATACATATAATACACAACATGATTACAACCCTCTAATCTGAATCACTGGTTTCTTCTTCTTCGGACTTGGTTCGTTTTCCTAATTTTCTAGGAATATATGGTGTTCCTCTAATACGAGCCGTCATTTTCCATAATGGTTTAGAAAAACCTAGTGGTTTAGAGGTTCCCGGGTCATTGTTACATTTTAGGAAATACGGATGTTGTCGATACATATAAAGTTCATCGGGGTTGGAATTGGGTTTCTCTATTTTTATACCTTTTCCCTTATTATTTTATTTTTCTTTATTAAATTGGGTCGAGGTAATTTCTATAACATCATCGGAATCCTCATCGGAATCCGATTCATCGGAAAATTGGTAATCTTCCCAATATTTTGCTTTCTCGGCGGAAACACCATTGACCATTATTAACATTGGTCCGTTGGTTGAGGATTTTCTTTTATTTAATCGATTTACTATAGGTATCAATATTTATTCCTCCGGAACCTCTTCTTCTTCTGGTTCCTCCTATTCCGATTCCTCCTCTTCTGGTTCCTCTTCTTCCGGTTCCTCCTCTTCTGGTTCCTCCTCTTCCGGTTCCTCTTCGGGAATTTGTGAATCTTCCCAAAATATATTCGACTCTTCATTATTATTAGGTGAATTAATGGGATTTGTACTAAAGGTAGACATCTATCACACAATATCAAACACATTAAGAGATTAATATATCACATAATATTTACATGTTAATAATATATAGTTTCCAACAAAAAAATGTTAAGCAATCGTTTTTGAAGAAAAACACGGTCGAAGTCCAGACTCACTAATGCATTCTAAGAAACTCGGTAAGACACACTAATGCAATTTTCTGGTTCTCTAAGACCAACGCTCGGATACCAACTGAAATGTCCCGTTCATATTGATTATAAACGTTCCATATTAATTGATTTCATCGCGAGGTTTTGACCTCTATATGAGACGTTTTTCAAAGACTGCATTCATTTTTAAAACAACCATAACCTTTATTTTATCGATAAAGGTTTAAAAAGTATTACGTAGATTATCAAATAATGATAATCTAAAATATACCGTTTACACACGACCATTACATAATGGTTTACAATAAGAATATATTACATCAAAAATAAGTTTCTTGAATGCAGTTTTTACATAATATCATACAAGTATGGACTCCAAATCTTGTCCTTATTTTAGTATGCAACAGCGGAAGCTCTTAATAATCACCTGAGAATAAACATGCTTAAAACGTTAACAAAAATGTTGGTGAGTTATAGGTTTAACCTATATATTATCAAATCATAATAATAGACCACAAGATTTCATATTTCAATATACATCCCATACATAGAGATAAAATTCATTCATATGGTGAACACCTGGTAACCGACATTAACAAGATGCATATAAGAATATCCCATATCATTTCGGGAAATCCTTCGGACATGATAAAAACGAATTCGAAGTACTAAAGCATCTGGTACTTTGGATGGGGTTCGTTAGGCCCAATAGATCTATGTTTAAGATTCGCGTCAATTAGTAGATTGGTTTACTAATTCTTAGGTTACCAAGCAAAAGGGGCATATTCGGCTTCGATCATTCACCCATATAATATAGTTTCAATTAATTGTGTCTATTTCGTAAAACATTTATAAAACTGCATGTATTCTCATCCCAAAATATTAGATTTTAAAAAATGGGACTATAACTCACTTTCACAGATTTTTACTTCGTCGGGAAGTAAGACTTGGCCACTGGTCTATTCACGAACCTATAACAAATATGTACATATAGATCAAAGTATGTTCAAAATATATTTACAACATTTTTAATACGTTTTAATGTTTTAAGTGTATTAAGTCAGCTGTCCTCGTTAGTAACCTATAACTAGTTGTCCACAATTAGATGTACAGAAATAAATCGATATATATATTATCTTGAATCAATCCACGACCCAGTGTATACACGTCTCAGGCTAGATCACAACTCAAAGTATATATATTTTTAGAATCAACCTCAACTCTGTATAGCTAACTCTAACATTACTGCATATAGAGTGTCTATGGTTGTTCCAAATAATATATATATATATATATATGGGTCGATATGATATGTCAAAAAATTTGCATACGTGTCTATGGTATCCCAAGATTACATAATATATTAGAATACATCTATAATACAATATAAGTAAGCTAGGATATGAATAATATAAATTTGTTACCAATTTTCACGTAGCTACAACAAGCAAAAATATCCAATCTTGTTTTACCCATAACTTCTTCGTTTTAAATCCAATTTAAGTGAATCAAATTGCTATGGTTTCATATTGAACTCTATTTTATGAATCTAAACATAAAAAGTATAGGTTTATAGTCGGAAATATAAGTTACAAGTCATTTTTGTAAAGGTAGTCATTTCAGTCGAAAAAAACGATGTCTAGATGACCATTTTGGAAAACATACTTCTACTTTGAGTTTAACCATGATTTTTGGATATAGTTTCATGTTCATAAGAAAAATCATTTTGCCAGAAGAACAACTTTTAAATCAAAGTTTATCATAGTTTTTAATTAACTAACCCAAAACAGGCCGCGGTGTTACTACGACGGCGTATATCCGGTTTTACAGTGTTTTTCGTGTTTTCTGGTTTTAAATCATTAAGTTAGCATATCATATAGATATAGAACATGTGTTTAGTTAATTTTAAAAGTCAAGTTAGAAGGATTAACTTTTGTTTGTGAACAAGTTAGGATTAACTAAACTATGTTCTAGTGATTTCAAGTTTAAACCTTCAAATAAGATAGTTTTATATGTATGAATCGAATGATGTTATGAACATCATTAATACCTCAAGTTTAGTAGATAAACCTACTGGAAGTGACAAGAAATGATCTAGCTTCAAAGGATCTTGGATGCCTTTAAAGTTCTTGAAGTAGAATCATGACACGAAAACAAGTTCAAGTAAGATTTCCACTCGAAATAAGATTGTTATAGTTATAGAAATTGAATCAAAGTTTAAATATGAGTATTACCTTGTATTAGAAAGATATCTTACTGTAAATAAGAAAGATTTCTTAAGGTTGGATGATCACTTTACAAGATTGGAAGTAAGCTAGCAAACTTGGAAGTATTCTTGATTTTATGAAACTAGAACTTTTAGAATTTATGAAGAACACTTAGAACTTGAAGATAGAAGTTGAGAGAGATCAATTAGATGAATAAAAGTGTTTGTCGGTGTTTTTGGTCGTTGGTATATGGATTAGATATAAAGGATGTGTAATTTTGTTTACTTGTAAATAAGTCATAAATGATTACTAATATTTTTGTAATTTTATGAGATATTTCATGCTAGTTGCCAAATTATGGTTCTCACATGTGTTAGGTGACTCACATGGGCTGCTAAGAGCTGATCATTGGAGTGTATATACCAATAGTATATACATCTAAAAGCTGTGTATTTACGAGTACGAATACGGGTGCATATGAGTAGAATTGTTGATGAAACTGAACGAGGATGTAATTGTAAGCATTTTTATTAAGTAGAAGTATTTTGATAAGTGTCTTGAAGTCTTTCAAAAGTGTATGAATAAATATTAAAACACTACATGTATGTACATTTTAATTGAGTCGTTAAGTCATCGTTAGTCGTTACATGTAAATGTTGATTTGAAACCTTTAAGTTAACGATCTTGTTAAATGTTGTTAACTCAATGTTTATTATATCTAATGAGATGTTAAATTATTATATTATCATGATATTATGATATATTAATATATCTTAATATGATATATATACATTTAAATGTCGTTACAACGATAATCGTTACATATATGTCTCGTTTCGAAATCCTTAAGTTAGTAGTCTTGTTTTTACATTTGTAGTTCATTGTTAATATACATAATGACATGTTTACTTATCATTTATCATGATTAAATATAGTGTAACAATATCTTAATATGATTCATATGTAATTAGTAAGACGTTGTTATAACGATAATCGTTATATATATCGTTTCGAGTTTCTTAATTCAGTAAACACAATTTTATGTATATAACTCATTGTTAAAATACCTAATGAGATACTTACTTATCATAATATCATGTTAACTATATATATAATCATATATATGTCATCATATAGTTTTTACAAGTTTTAACGTTCGTGAATCACCGGTCAACTTGGGTGGTCAATTGTCTATATGAAACCTATTTCAATTAATCAAGTCTTAACAAGTTTGATTTCTTAACATGTTGGAAACACTTAATCATGTAAATATCAATTTTATTTAATATATATAAACATGGAAAAGTTCGGGTCACTACACATACTCTCCTCCAAAGGCACTAACGACCAATCTATCTTAGAGCAAAAGTGTCTACATACATAACTCCTATCGGAACCAGTATCAAACAGAACAGAAGCTAATAGATTATTGATAGTGAATGTACCTGTAACCAAGTCAGGATTCTCGCGGGCATCTCTTGCGTTCATGTTGAAGGCTCTTCCACGTGCTGGCCCACCATCCTTCTGCTTGTTAGGACATTCATTCCTGAAGTGGCCCGGCTGTCCACACTCATAGCACTTCCTTGGTCCATTTGGGTTTGTCCTCACAACTGGGGCGGTGCTCTTACAGTCTCTGCCGATGTGTCCAATCCTCTTGCACTTCTCACACACTGCGTTGCAGTATCCAGTGTGATGCTTGTAGCATCTCTTACACTGAGGAAGGGTACCTTTGTAGTTAGGATTAGAGCTAGGATTCTGGTTTGGGTTCCTCCAGTCGTTGTTCCCTTTGAAATTCTCATACCTCTTAGTCGGGTTCTGGTCAAAACCTTTTCCCTTGCTTCCGTCCCACTTACGTTTCCCATTACTAGCTCCCGATTCTGATTTTGCCTTCTCTGGCTCTTGGCGGGTAATTTGATTCATCAGGGTGTGTGCCATACGCGTAGCTTCTGGGACATTCGCTGGTTTCGATGAAGTGACATTTCCTTGAATGTCCTTGGGGAGTCCCCACATATACCTCTCCATCCGCTTGTACTTCGGAGTAACCATTGTGGGGCACATCAAAGCTAACTCCAAGTACCTTCGGTTATAGCCATCAAGGTCAGTTCCTACAACTTTCAGTTCCCAAAACTCCGCTTCCATTTTCTGAATTTCGGTTCTGGGGCAGTACTCCTCGATCATGGCACTCTTAAACTCTTCCCAAGGTGTAGTGTAAGCTTCGTCGATTCCTCGCGCCTGGGCGAGCGTATTCCACCAAGTCAAAGTGCTATCCGACAAAGTGCAGGATGCGAACTTAGTCTTATTCCCCTCGGAGCAGTTACTCACACGGAACACAGATTCCAACTTCTCAAACCATCTCGTCAGCCCAACTGGCCCTTCTGTTCTACTGAAATTGTGGGGCTTGCAGCTTTGGAACTCTTTGTAAGTACACCCGTTATGAACAATTGGGTTAGCCGGTGGAGCTGGAGTAGGGTTGGCATTCGCTATAGCCGCGGCTACTCGAGTAGCTATCATCTCCTCGATCTGAGCTGCGGTGGGGATTTCTCGTGGACCTCTTCCGTTAGCCATCGATCTTCCAAACAAAAGTTTCGACTTAAGTCAAAATTCCACAATCAGTAACGTCATAGCATAAGGTAAACAGTACGAAAACAACACAACACACGATAACTAAGCATGGCAACAAGCAGCAGGTAGCACAAAATCCAACATGTAATAAAACGTCGTACAATAATTAAGCAACAGTAATTCCATTCATAATAAGAAAATTGTGTACAATGGCATGAGGTTCGTACATTACATTAATGAAAAATAGGAAACTACAAACGGAATACATAAGGAAATGTAATACAATAGTCCTAAGGCGAAGGTGGGTAAATGATGTCCATCATGTGGGGCATCTGGTCCTCGAGCTCAATTACCCGAGCACGGAGGGTATGCACTTCCCTCGTCAGTTCCTCGACAACGGGGGATGCTGGTGAGGCAGATGGTGCAGATGGTGCAGGTGGTGTAGATGTAGATGGCAAAGTGCGGGCGGTCTTACGCACGAATGGATCGGCAGGATAAGGTACGACCCGCTTACGGGCTGTGACCCTAACCAACTGTCTACGCGCGTCCACGAACGGTCTTCCTCCGTTAATCCCTGGGATAACAGTACCATCGAAACAATACCGCTTCTTCGACAGGGTAGAGGGCAGCTGCACGGGCTCCTCCTCAGGGTCCTCCTCAGAATCCTCCTCGCTGGAGTCATCAGATGATGATCCATCTGAATCGTCGAAAGGAAATGCGGGGATCATCGCGGGCGGGAGAAATTGTCTGGCCAGTGGTCATAAGTTGATATCTTCCTGGTGGAATCAGTATAACACATCCATCAACAGTGCGTCGAGCCTAATGTCCATGCTCGTTACAGAAAGGACCGTCTCCATTTCCTCCAGGAATCACAGTACCACCGGAATGGTGCTGTGGCTCCGAGAGTCTAGGGCTGGGTGGTGCTGGAATCATCTCGGGATCCTCGTCTCCTTTTGAGATGTCCATCAGGTCAAGCACGAGTCCACTATCTCCAGAAGGCGAATCGCCAGAGTCGTCGAAGGGTAGCGGTGAATCAGCAACAATCGTAGGCGAGGCAACAGTCGTCTCTGAGTCACTCTCGAAGTCAAAGGTCATGGGCAGCATGTCTGACATCTGAACAAGAAAAAATAACTTTTTACATGTCAGTAAGACATATAGCAAGCACGAAATCAGACACTACAGCAACCTAGATCGTCTACCGCAATACATAGCATGGCAATAACAACAGTACTAAACAAAAGTAACATGCAATCGAAAGTAGACAGTAGCATGCAGAAACGAGGATAAGCAATAGCATACAGCAAGTTCACATAGCAGTAAGGGTAAGTAGTAGCATGCAGCAAGATCATACGGCAGTATAAGTAAGGAGTAACAAGTAAACGGGCAAGTTGTAGATTAGTCCTATTAGTGAATCCTACTCGGTCTGGTCTAGACTTACTAATGCAACCTAATTCCCTACAACCAATGCTCTGATACCAAATGTGACACCCCGTACAAAACCATCGTGTACGGTTCATTAACAATAGGATCATTACAAGGTCAAACACTACATGCTGTTTGAAAACCAGTTTTACATTCATAAAAGATAGCATTTTACAAAAGATAACGTGCTTCCTATGAATAGAAGCGTTAACACAAGTATGTGACCCAAAGGTCGTTACAAAGCCATTATTTGAAAATAACAGAAGTTACGAATGCAAAATAAAAGTTTCATGATTGAGACATCTCTAAGTAATGCAGCGGAAATCTAACACAGCAGGTCCATAACAGCAAGTCTATAACACCAAGATAGCAATTCTAACAGCGGAAGCAACATCGTCTAAGCACCTGAGAAATACACGCTTAAAAGTCAACACGAATGTTGGTGAGCTATAGTTTGTAATCAATAAAGTAATGTAGACCACGAGATTTCAGTGCTTCATTCAGCAGTTTAAATCAGTATGAAAAGTATATGCTTAACCGTGGGCACCCGGTAACTAGACTAAACGTATGTATATCACCCCCTAAAAGTGCACTTGGCGAGTGCGTTTGTCCTCAAAGTATTAAACACCCATTGAATGCTAGCACGACTAGCCTGAATGGGGTTGTCAAACCCTATGGATCCATATCTAAGATTCGCGTTCACGGTTAGGAAACCAATGAGTAAACGTTACCGAGCTAAGGGGAATCTTTGTGCCGTTATATCACCCACTCATATGTAAAGTTTAAGTACTCGTGTCTAGTATGTAAAATGTAGAAAGCGCATGTATTCTCAGTCCCAAAAATAGTAAAAAGTAGTAAAGGGATGCTATAACTCACAGTGAATAAGCAGTAAAAGTCGATATGAAACGTATGCAGGTAGTAAGTCGGTCCGAAAGGTCGTCAACCTAAATCAAAGGTCACTAGGTCAGTATGTTGTCCCAATAAGTGTAAAAGTGAATAAATTAAGTTTAAGTGTCATCATCAACATCATCATTATCATCATCATTCATCAACACTAAGGTAAGTTTAACAAGAATAGAGATCGAAACAAAAGGCTGATTTCGTCCAGCTGTTACAACCTCTATACAAATCGAAAAGACACGTAGTCAGTGGCCATGTCTCCGTATGTGAGTCCTCTAACCGCTGACCAATTTTCAGAACCTAACTCGTCTTTGTTTGACCGTGGCGACGGTTTAAGTGCGAGTAGGTCAGAAATTTCAGCACAACGTTACAAAGGCGTAGTGACTTTCGGAAGGCTATAAATCCTAAACCGTATATCGGATTAAGTTGAGGCCTAAACGAAAAGTCATCTACTCAAAACGAACTATCTGAAAATCATTTTCCAGAAGCCCAAGAGTCTTATAAAACCCCAAAAAATAGCAAACAAGTGCTCCGGTGAGATTCTTGGTGCTTGATGCTCATCACGGTTCTCATCCTTGATGCTTGTAAGCTTCAAGTGTACAACTCTTTGATGTTTTAGTATCACTTTAACCAAGGTTCAACCATCAATACACAACTAAGAGTAAAATCTATCATTCTACAGGTTTTGAACATCAAGATTGCCTCTTTATTGCATAGATCCAATAAAGCTTCAACCTTTATCCATTTTACACAAGTTTATGCATCTCCATCATATGTGATGATGAAGACTTGATCTTTATCATCACCACAAGCACAAAAAGGTTCTAAGTAAGTGAGATCTACAATAATAACTTAGATCTCAAGTATTAAGAAAACCCTAAGCTAGAAAGCTTGGATCTTTACAAGATTAATGAGACCATAAGCTAGAAAGCTAAGATCTTAACAAAATAATGAAAGTAATGAGACCATAAGCTAAAAAGCTAAGATATTTAACAAAATAATGAAACCCTAAGCTAGAAAGCTTGGATCTTTAGTGTTCTTGAAGATCTTGAAGCATAAAGCTTGGATCTTTAAGATACATGAAGATCATAAACACACGTTTTGATCTTTATAACAAAACAAAGAAATCACAAGCTAGATCTAACAAGTAAATGAAGATTCAAAGCTAGAAAGCTTGAATCTTTCATGTTCTTGAAGGATTCAAACCCAAGTTTGAATCTACAAGATATAACAAGATCAAAAGCTAAAAGCTAGATCCATTAAATGATGATGATGATGATGATGTCGTGGATGAGAAGAGGAGAAGAAGAGAAAGAAAAATTTAAAACTTACACTTTTTAGAGTGAGAAAGACTAGAGAGAGAATTAGAGAGTAAGTGTGTGTAATTTGTAAATGAAATCAAGTGTGAAATGAATGGGATAAGCTTGGTATTTATAGGAAGTGAGGTGGTGGTGAGGTGTTTAGGCCGTGGGGTTTGGGAGGGGACAAGGGGGACACCTTTTTACTTTTTGATTAATGGTTGTCTAAAGTTAGTGCTTATGTTAGGATCCCATGCAACATTGAGGATAATGCTTAACAAAAATGCTAGTATGTTCCCTCTAATAAATGGGCATTTGTCTTTCATTATTATGGGTCACTAACTTATTATAATTGGGCTAATTAAATAGCCCACTAGCTAGTGTAGGGTGGGCTAAGGTCCAACAAGGTAGAAAGTCCAACAAGACCAACTAGTGTGCTCTAGTAAATTACTAAGCGTAATTAAGCATCCAAAAACCCAAGTAATTGTTATTATAAAATAACAATTAGTATTTCGTATTCATAATATTCTGATTATGACCAAAGTTAAACGTGTACACAGTACGCAGTTCGTTCTAAACGTCAAGTGAAACTAACGGTCATAAAGGCTTTCGGGGATCAAGTTAAGTACCCTACGTACTTAAAGGCACGTTTAAACATATAAACGAAAGTAATTCACATGTAGTAAGATCCCAGAATATAGTATAGCTCAGTACACACAAATACGCAGTTTCGTTAAAGCACAAAGCACAAAAGCAAGACGAAAAAGTCGGGTCGTTATAGGAACATTGTTACATCTCAAATGAAGTAGTTTGAATCTAGTTGGAATTTACTTAGAGATTATTATATCAACAACTTACTAGTTTCAATAACACATACATAAAAATGATACATAAGAGTTATGAGAGAGCACCTCTTTTGTTGGAACTTATAATGACCATCATTAGTATATGTATTTGAATGACATTTTGTAACAAGTAAAAAGTAAAACATTCTTGTGTTTAATCTTATTTGATCTTAAAATGTCATTAAGATGTCATTAGGTGTGATTAGTAAAAATTAACATCTTTCGGGTCAAAACTCTTTTGGAATCAAAGAAGGCAACTATTATAAGTATGTTTAAAAAGGTTTCGTAAATTATAGATGCCTCAAAGTGGTCTAACTTAAAGTGTATGAATTTAGTTACAGATAAAACTGCTGTCGAACTACGGTCTGCCGTGAGGTTGACCGTAGATTGACAGTTTTAGAAGAAGGTGCAGCCATTGATACAGGGCATCCACGACTGGACTCACGGTCGGCCGTAGTGCAGTCGCATAGCAGTTTTACCAAGTTAATAATTTATGTATTGGTCTTTTTGCTAGAGATAGTGTAGGCTTATGAACTCATGTCGTCTTACATATGATCAAGCACTTATTTCTTTTGTGTCATCATCAAAACAAAGTGATTAACGTTTGAATATTATAATTGGATTCTTAACCAACACAACACACTAAATTTATCCACCAAATCAAATATCCTAAATTCATCTTCAACACAAGGCATTCTTTTCAAAGTTCACAAGATCCTCATTTCTTTTAAACAATTCCATTCAAAACACTAACATCAATCTAAACATAAACAAATTACAATTACAAATAGAACAAAACAAAATTATATACTTGAAATTTCATTTCAGTCGCTAAAAAGTCCAAAAATTAGTTTGTAACAAAATTCCTGCTAGTAAGTGCTTGATATAGTAACGAATGGAAAATAGAATCAACGGAAACGTTCGAGTTCATCATCCAGCCATGTGTTGCAGAAGATAAGAGGTATTTTATTGTAATCGGATCGATTGATATTGATATAATTAAGTTTTCTCTTATATATTTAGCATTTCTAGTTTAATTGTTAAAGATCTTTCATACGGTCGTTCTCCGGTGATTTACATTAATTGTTTTCATAAATACTGCAATAACTCAAGTTTTCGTCTTCAAAGAAAAATGTTGGACTCCATCGGTTGCTTTAAATGAGATTCAAGTGAAATCGTTTGAGTGGATCTCTCACTGAATTAGAGGCAACAAATCGAATGGCAAGAATGATTAACAAATCCGGGAACTTATGCACTATAATCTGAGCATATCCTTAAGAAGGCTGCATTCTTTGTAGCATCTTTTCCTTATAGTTGTTGTTTATAAATTCTTCTTGATTTTCGAGTGTAGTTTCGCGTGTTTTTGTTGGTCTGCTGCACGCGGCCAATCTCAGCCATTTGTAATTATTGTTTATTGTTTATATTAATAATACTTACTTGATTTTCATAAAAAAAGACAAAATTGCCGATTTCATCCCTTTGTTTTCTACTTTTTGCCCATTTCATCCCTTTATTTGGTTTTCTGCATTTTTCATCCTTAAAAGCATTTTAAAGTCTCAATTTCATCTCTCACCGTAATGAAGGTTAACTGAGTCCGTTAAAACTATTTACATGGATTATCCCCGTAATCTTACACTAATTAAACTACAAAAATTAATTCATTCTTTCTCTCATGATGTATGGCATTTCGAAACCTTAAAGTTTAATCCTTTATGCCTTCAACCAAACCTAATTTTTTTTTTATTTATCCATAACCAACAATCAAAATCAAACAATCCTACAACAATCAATGTAAACAGTAAATCAAAATGCCCCAGGATCTCAAAATCAAAATTTTAAAACATCGTGTTCTTGAATTGAGAAATTTTAACCTATCAACAAAAATTAAAATGACTAATGCTTTGAATTAAACCAGCATGCACTTCGTTTCATCATGAAGAACAGAAATGAGCCGTTTGTAAGTCGTAACCACATCTAACTATTTAAGGCTTGCGGTTTCGTAAACAGATCTGATTTGGATATACGGTGATTTCGATTCTAGTGAACTAGGTGATGGAGTAATCGATATACGATGATTGTAATTTTAGTAAATTCGATTTCCATCAATTTTGATTTTATCAAAATAAACTGCCAATTTCAAGTGATGAAATCGAGAACTCTATAAAAAAACGGTAGCCAACTTGAACTGAAATCGATCTCATTTGAGATGGGTACTTGTGATAGGAATCAATCGCCCCTTCTGCTTCCGATTTGAGCATCAATGTCGTGAAACTCGATTTGAGAATCTATTTGAGAATCGATCCCTTCTGTTCGTCCCTTCTGTTTAGTTGCAAGAATGATAAAAATATAAAATCAACCAACACTTTTCTTCTTATAAACGATCTTGTGGTTCAACATTAACTTACACTAGAGGTGAAAATTAGTTAAAGATTACGTGGATAGTCCCTGTGAATTGTTTAACGAACTTTGTTAACCTTCGTTAGGGTGAGGGATGAAATTAGGACTTTAAAATGCATTTAAGGATGAAAAATGCAGACAATAAAATACAGGGATGAAACGGGCAAAGAGTTGAAAACACAGGGACGAAATGGATAATTTTGTCTTAAAAAAAATTGGATTTGTATTTGGGTATTTGATTTTGGGTATTTTTGTTGTGTTTGATTTTGATGTGTTTATTAAATTAGGTTCATTTATGATATTCTAGTGAAGAAGCGGAAGATGAAGGGTAAAAGACGAATCTAACCACACATGCTTTGCAAATTATCATCTTTAACGGACCTTTTTAACGGAAATTTGACGAATGAACTATCCACACACCATTTTTAAAAATAGGGGACCAGGTTTAAAAAAAACAATAACGACTCTGCATGCAAAACGGGTTAAAATTAAAGGATTAACGGAGCAAAAAAAAATCTTAAATGTATTCAAAGAAATCAACACTTACTTTGTTGTCACATGCAGTGTTGTAAATCTCCCGAGATCTCCCCGAGATCTCGTTTTTAGAAGGCAACTGAGACGAGATGTTCATCTCCCGAGCTTTCTTGGTCAACGGGGACAAACTTAGTCAAAGCCATGATTTCTCGGATTTTCTTGCTAATTTGTAAGATTTTCTTGTAAAATTCGTAATTTCTAAGATTTTCTCGCTCACTTCTCGGATATTTTTGTAAAATCTCGTAAAAACGTATATAAATAAACATATATTTATGTTTTTATGTTTATTTTTATTAAAAAAACTATAAAGTCAACGTAAGTCAACTTCCGAGATCTCCCCAAGATTATTCCGAGATGCCGATATCTCCCTAAAAAGTCCAAATGAGATCTCCCCGAGATCCGAATTCTCCAACTTTGGTCACATGCATTCTAATTTATTTTGTTTCAACATCTACTAAACTTTTTAAAAAAAATTTCTAAAATTTGAGGTATTACAAATTTACTGCAAATGAAAAATCATATTAATATAAAAACTATTCAAACTCTCATCTAGGTATGTAAATATAAGACCTTTTTGTTTGGATCGATTTTGGCCCGGACTAGAACCAAACTCTGATTATTGGTCCGGTCCTTGATTATAGTTTTCTATTTTCTCAAGTTTTAGTTCAGTTCGGTTTGTGTATAACTGGTTCGGTTCTTGATTATTTGTTTTTCTAATTTATCAAGTTTTGGTTCAGTTTGGTGTGGGTATAAGCCAGTTCGATCCGGTTTTAGACCTTACACATGCCTAACACAGAAGGTGCATGATATGTGATATCGTACCTTAAAATAACTAGCTAAAAACTTAACAATAATCACACAATTACAGGCAATTATAACCTGATCATGCAGTAACCTATAAGTAATTTGACCAGTTCGTTCTACAGAGAGCAGTTTAATTAAGATCTTAAAACTAGTAATTAACCTAGAAGTTTAATAAAGAGGTTTGGTTTGTATTTTAATTCACGCAATCAAAGTGAAGCAAATGAAATGAATTAACAATTAAGATAAAACAGTGTCCACTTAAATGATTCACTATTGATATGGATTGTTCTTGCGATTATTACCGATTATTATGTCTTTAATACAGTTGTATGACTTCTCACAAAGTTCTAATCAATCAAAGTAAGTAAACTCACATAAACACACTTCAAAAGATTAAACTATATTTGATAGAAACCATTGAGACTTGATTTGGACTAAACTCACGTAAAATCCTAACTATAACAATCACTTGCAATAGTTACACTATTATGCAATTCACAAGCCTTTCAATTACCAATTAAATCAATGACACAATCACTTGAAAGCACTTATCTGATTGTCTAGATCACCTAAGTGTTGAAGCATAATTTGCTTCTCAATTTAACTCACATTAAACGATTAACAACCTATGTGTGACGACCCGGAAATTTTTGACCAAAATTAAACTTAATATTTATATGTATCCGACACGATAAGCAAAGTCTCAAATGTTGAAATCTCAAAAACTTTGAAAACTATGTTCATGTGTTCAATTTACCCTTGACTGTGCTCGACGATTCACGAACAATTTGTGTGTAAATAAATATGCAAAATAGGATACAAAATAATTAAGTGTGAATTTAAAATAAATCTATATATAAAAATATATATGATTTTGATGATTAATTAATATATATATATATATATATATATATATATATATATATATATATATATATATATATATATATATATATATGTATATATATATATATGTATATGTATATATATGTATATATGTATATATATGTATATATGTATATATATATATATATGTATATGTATGTATATATATATATATATGTATATGTATGTATATATATATATATATATAATTTATAAATAATAAATATTCAATAAAGGTTATCATATTATATATGATTATTAAAAATTACATAATTAATAATATATAATACAAGTTAAAATATAGTTAATATTATTACTTCCATTAAAATAAATATTTATATTAATATCAGTATTAATAATATTATTATATATAGTTATGAGATTTGATACATTTAATTTGTTATGTTATTAATACTATTGTTATCAATGTTAATATCATAATTATTACAACTAGTAGTAAGATTATAATTTTAGTTATTATGATTAATATTAGTACTATTATTAGATATTATTATTTTCTTTATCATTAATAATTATTATTATTATTATAATTATTAGAAAATAATACAATTTATTATTATTATCATTAAAAATATTATTAATATCATTTTATTATTATTATTGGTTAATATTAATATTATTATTATTAATTCTATTATTAATATAATTAGAATTTTAATTAATATTAATATAATTATAATTATTATTTATTCATATATAAAAATCGTACGTACCAAAATGGAATCAATTATGTTGTGCATCTTAATCATGCTGTAGTAATTTTATTTTTTAGTCTCCAATCCAGTACCAATTGATTCCAACTAACCAAACACAAACAAAATATGTTTGAGGTCTTTATCTGCTTTATTCTATTCTTGTTTGGTTATTTCTCCCTGGCTTAATTATATGTCGACATTCTTAGCTGTAAAATAACATGTTCTCTCACAAGTGATTAATTCAATCGTATCTTCTTTCTCTATATCAGTTACAGCTATTTATTTTTTTACCGAATCGAAATTGTTAATTTAATCAATATTATTTTTTTTTCTTTCTTTCGATAGTCTCTGTACGTACCACTTTTTGCCCATAAATCAAAATTGAATCCTACTTCAAAATCCATAAATGCAGAAGAGTTCTAAATCATGTCGTGAATCATTCTTCAAAATCTTAAGTCTCAATTTTTTGTATCGAGTACAAATTTGTGAGTCAAATGTAATGTTATAAAAAGTCAAACGCATGTTCTACAATCAAATTAACGTTTTAAGGGATACCTCTGTTGAAATTGACAATTCATAGAGTTTCTATGATTGATTTACAACATCTTTTATGTCGTAACCATAAGCTGAAACAGTTCAAATTTCAAAATCACGGTTTAGTCTTATTTCCTTATTTTCGAACACAGCTACAGCTAGTCTTCAAAATTTTGATGTAATTATTCTTTTTTTTTTAGTGTCAGTCATTTGAAATCATGATTCTTAAATGTTCCTGATTCAACTTAATCTCCTAATTTAAATCGAAAATTAATTGGTATGAGGATTGGTTTTCTGTCGAGTTGGATTGGGGAAGAAAAGGATGGAAACAGAAAACAAAATGATAACTAAAATTAAGATAGGATTTAAAACAGATAATGGGCAACAGCCCAGCTGGTTTGATGTGTTGTTGGATGTGCGAGAGGTCGAGGGTTCGAGCCCGGGTGTTGGCAAAAATTTTTTAAGCCGTGTTCTTTCAAAGGTAGTCCCATTTTTTTATTTTTTTTATTTATTATTATTATTATATTTATTGTTATTATAAATTATTATTGTTATTGTTATTAGTGTTATTAGTGTTATTAATATTATGATTATTAATGATATTATTATTATAAATTATTGTTATTATAATTATTATTAGTATTACAAGTATTATAAATGTTATTATTATAATTATTACTATTAAAATATGTATTAGTTATCAATTAATATTAGTATTATGATTATAGTCACATTTATGAATGATATTATTAATATTATGATTATTATTAATAAGTAATACTCTTATTATTATGATTAGGATTACGAAGCTTTAGTTATTAGTTTACAAATTAAACATGAAGATTTTGATTAGGATTAACATAAGTATTATTATTAATATTATCATTATAATGAAATTGCTATAATGATTATTATTATTAAGTATTATGTATTACTATAAAAATTATTATTTTCATTATCATTATTAATAAACTTTTCATTTTATTAAAAATTACTGTTATTATCATAAGAATTATTACTAAAACTAACATTAATAGTATTATTAATAGAATCATTAATATTATTATCATTATTATTAATACTAGTATTATCATTATTATTAATACTAGTATTATCATTATTATTATTTTAATCGCTAGTAATATTATTTTGGTATTATAATAATTAGTATTTTATCAAACAAATGAATTATATATATATATATATATATATATATATATATATATATATATATATATATATATATATATATATATATATATATATATATATATATATATATATATATATATATATATATATATATGTATAATATTTAATACAGATAACATAACAAAATTTATATTTTTATGAATATATATATTAATAACGAAATATATAAGTTACTAATATAAAAATTATATCATTAATAATAATATATATATAATTGTTCAATTACAAGGATATGTATTAATAAATATACAAATGATATAGGTTCGTGAATCTGAGGCCAACCCTGCATTGTTCAATGTCATCATATGTATTTTTACTACAAAATACAGTATCGTGAGTTCATTTGCTCCCTTTTACTCTTTACATTTTTAGGACTGAGAATACATGCGCTGTTTTTACGACTGCTTTATTAGAAGCTTTTGAAATATATTTTGAACTGCGAATACATGAAATGCTTTTATAAATGTTTGACGAGATAGAAACGAGCAAAACATTCCTCGAATGAATTATTATGCAGACAGAAGTTCTGTTGATTATTGTTGAATTAGTTGGACGTGATAATTGCCACTAAGTGTTATGAATATTTCCCCTGATTATTATTGCTTGGTAACCTAAGAATTAGAATCGGGTATGGCCCTAATTCACGCGAATCCTAAAGGTAGCTACCGGGTTTAACACCCCCACCCAGAATATTCACTAGACGGAAGAGCTAGTGGGCGTGGTGTTTAGTACTTCGAGGTTTATATATTATACAGACGAGATGTTCTGTTTTTGAGGATATTATTTATGCGCATTATATGTTAAGGTCGGTTACCAAGCCAAGCAATGAATGAAAAGTGAATGTTATGTATATAGAGAATGATTTTATACACAGGTTATGTGTATGATATTTTTATACACGAGATATGTATACGGTTACTAAGATTTATGAAAATGGTTTCGTACACGAGATAGGTGTACTGTATTTGAATCTTGTGGTCTATCAAAATGATGAATTTTATTGTTTACGATAAACTTATGAACTCACCAACCTTTTGGTTGACACTTTAAAGCATGTTTATTCTCAGGTATGAAAGAAATCTTCCGCTGTGCATTTGCTCATTTTAGAGATATTACTTGGAGTCATTCATGACATATTTCAAAAAACGTTGCATTCGAGTTGTTGAGTTCATCAAGAATATTATTAAGTCGTTTATAGTTGGATATATTATGAAATGGTATGCATGTCTGTCAACTTTCGATGAAATGAAAGTTTGTCTTTTAAAAATGAATGCAATGTTTGTAAAATGTATCATATAGAGGTCAAGTACCTCGCGATGTAACCAAATGTAATGTATTCGTCCAGATGGATTAGGACGGGTCACTACAGGTGGTATCAGAGCGGTGGTCTTAGCGAACCAGGTCTTGCATTAGTGTGTCTAACTGATAGTTGTTTAGATGCATTAGTGGGTCTGGACTTCGACCGTCTGCATGTCAAAAGTTTTGCTTATCATTTTGTGTCGAAAATCATCTGCTTATCATCCTTAGAAAATTATCTGCTTATCATTCTTAGTCTAGACACATCTTACTGCATTAATTGCATGAATAGTGTATAGACAAAATTCATATCTTAGCATATCTGTTACTGTAAACTTTGCCGCTTCTGAAGATTTCTCCGTAACTTATGGGATCTTGGTATTCTATATACATATGAAAATTATGTGTTTCTAAGTCCTATAATCTATCCCATATCGAAAATCAATTCCCTAATCGTACAAAATGGATCCTTCAACTAGTTCCAGTTCCTCGGGTTCCGACAGCTATTCCGATATGGATTTTCACTCGAACTCCGAAAGCAGTGTGACCGGAATGGATCAATCAATCAGTCATCACCAAATTTGGAGAAATTGGGGATGGGTTCGTAGCCTACTTAATCATTGGAGACAAGAAGAAGGTGATCCCTTCCACCCACCACATTGCCCTCTTGGAGAAGAACCTGAAGCACTTACCGGCGAACCTGTCCGAAACACCATTTTCTCCCTCATTTCCAGAGTATCTCGTCACGATTATACACTATACCAAATTTTAGATCTTATTTATCCGCTCGTCCGAACTGACAATCACCCCGGTGTAATAGAAGAAGTCAACGAGCTTCGCGCTTGGGTGGTGGCTTTGGAGAATATGGTGCAAAGGTTACAAACACCAGCAGCAGCACCAGCAGCATAAACAGTACCACCATCAGCAACACCAATAGTACCATCACCACCAACAACAACAACATCCGCATTCCACATCGCAACATCACAATCTGTACCTCAAACATCAACATCATACGCACCATAGATACCAAGGAGTACCAACAACAATGAACGATGAAGTATTGATCCATAACTTCATTGAAGAAATATTCTGTGAAGAATATGTGGTTTCTAAAAGTTTTAGAGATTACTTATTTTAGCTCAAACCGAAAAGCAAATGAGATTAATATCATATTAACTCATTAAATCCATGATTACATCTGAAGAAAATATATATGTATATATGTTTTCATAAAAATTGTAATTAAAAATTCTTTCGTACAAACTGTTAATGATGAAAATATTTTAACGGGTAGGTAATACCCGAGAAATATTTAGATTTCACATTAATAAGTTACACTGTACACTCTTCGAATCTGATTCAACAGTCATTTACTATCCTACTTACATCCACAGATATACGAATCCGTTCACCACAGAATAACCATTTTCATTCAATTTCATATTTGAATTTTGACATATCAGAATTCAACAAGTGGCATAATGAAGAAAACATTGGACAAAAAAAAATTTGTTACAAACAAACAAATTAACTATGAGAAAAATTTTGTTAAGAATCCACGCTAACTGTTCCTAGCTAACTGTTCCTAGCTAACTGATTATATTTTATTTATCACAGTTTATTTATCGCAATTTAATTATCGCAATTTTATTTATCGTCATTTAATTTCTGTTATTTATTTTACGCACTTTAAATATCAGGACACGTATACAAGGTTTTGACATATCATATCGACGCATCTATATATATTATTTGGAATAACCATAGACACTCTATATACAGTAATGCTTGAGATAGCTATACAGGGTTGAGGTTGATTCTACAATAATATATATACTTTGAGTTGTGATCGAGTCTGAGACATGTATACAATGGGTCACGATACGTATTAATTTGAATATTATATATTAAACTATATATGAATTATTGAACTATTAACTGTGGACTAATAACATTGGATGATTAAAATGAATTAAAATATTGATTATAACATATGAAACTAAACATCTCTTCAAGTTTGCCACTTGATTTCATCTTAAACCACATTTGTATCTTGACGATTACAATCTGCGTTCAAATCTTTCATAATTCTTGAAAACACCTCAATCGAGAGGATGAACCAACCGCACTTCAACTATGGAAGAAAAGATTGATACATATAGTTATGCACCTGAAAACACTCGGAACCTGAGTAAACGTTTAACACATATCTGTGCTAGTTTCTTTGGCATTGTTATTACCGAAAATAACATTGAAATTTTCTTTCAAATTAGTCAATTTTGTCACAGCTCCAGCAAGACAACTTTGACTTTTCAGTCAGGCTAGCCTTATTATAACCTCGATATATACGATGTCATTTCACCATTGTTACTGGAGAATCGTTTATATTTCACCACATTAGCAGTAAACTTACCAGAAACTTCATTACTCATTGGCTTTAGTCTCTCCGAAGAACCATTATATTTGTTCGTTGAAACCCTATCATATACTCATCCGTATCTTGTAACGATAATTATCATACCAAATACCGAGAGGCATAAATCGATAATCTCGAATTTCTCAGTGATTATATGACAACAATTATATATATATATATATATATATATATATATATATATATATATATATATATATATATATAACTTCTATCTCCTGGATTTACGAACTTCAATTCTGAATTTCTGAAAGGCGCTTTAACCTATGAATCAGTTTTCTGAGTTTTGAAAAAGCTGATGAAGCAGTGAAAACTGAAAACTGCCTTAACAGTCAAAAGTTTGATGATAAAGAATGGGGTGTTGAAAAAGCTCAAAGATTTTGATACTAAAAAATGAATTGAGCAAATCATGAAGGAGACCCTGAACAAATCACAATGACTAAACCTGCCTTTAAAGAATCCAAATGATTCATTATCTGCTGATGTCATTAACAAATATCTTGCTCCTGACTCTAAACCTTTACGGACAAATCTTCTTCATCATCCTTCGATATTAGAAATTCTAGAATTTCATCGTATCTTTCATTACAAATATCCTAGACATTACTGCAGATATTTTCATAAGTATTCTTATCTGAAATCATTTATCTCTTTGCGCTATCTGTATTACATCATAAAGGAAACTGTTTAGTTTCTATATTCTGTAAACCATCGAGTTTAAAATATGAATGTTTTTGAAGTAGTGTTGAGAACTGATGCATAAGTTAGTATAATATAATGACACTTGATCAACGTGATTATATTACAGTAAGTCATGCTAAGTTTCTAATGAAACGTGATGATTCACAGACCATAACATCATCATGTGCCATGTTATACGACTCTTACATTCTATCTAATCTCTAAACATATCAAGAATATATTTTCTTGATAATTCTATCTATTCCCTTGAATCTTGGAGATTTAATCAAATCAAGATCGTGCTATTACAATCTCTCTCTCTTAGAACATTAGTCATGTTCATTCGAAACTTCATACCTACAAATTCTGGACCTTTATTCACTTGACTTAAAGTCGGGAAGAGAAAGCAAAAGGATAGAACTCTAAAATATAAAGGAAATGGAGAGGGTGGATTTATAGTGAAATACCAGACAGAGCAATCGAAATAGATTATTGCATTTAATCAATGGAAATCCTAATTTCCTTAATGTTTCGAAGAATCAAATCTTATTTAGATTTCGAAGATTTTCTCTAAATCCCTTGAATTATGGAAAATCAATCGTGCTACGTCACCGGTTAAGACGAATCTGCATTTACTCAGTTCATTATTTTGTAATAGCTTCACTCGTACTCTTCGCAAAATCGAATAGTTTTATCTATATTACCCATTGATGATAAAACTCTATTTATCAGCTCATATTCGTTAGGAAAACATTCTTATTGTTAGCCATGACGATCTCGATCAAATTTCGGGAAGAAATTTCTTTAACGGGTAGGTACTGTGACTACCCGAAAATTTTCGACCAAAATTAAACTTAATCTTTATATGTATCCGACACGATAAGCAAAGTCTGTAATGTTGAAATCTCAAAAACTTGAAAACTATGTTCATGTGTTCAATTTACCCTTGACTGTGCTCGATGATTCACGAACAATTTGTGTGTAAATAAATATGAAAAATAGGATACAAAATAATTAATTGTAAATTTAAAATAAATCTATATATATAAACATATATGATTTTGATGATTAATTATTATATGTATATTGTAATATATATATATATATATATATATATATATATATATATATATATATATATATATATATATATATATATATATATATATATATAAGTTATAAATAATAAATATTCAATAAAGGTTATCATATTATATATGATTATTAAAAATTACATAATTAATAATATATAATACAAGTTAAAATATAGTTAATATTATTACATCCATTAAAATAAATATTTATATTAATATCAGTATTAATAATATTATTATATATAGTTATGAGATTTGATACATTTAATTTTTTATGTTATTAATACTATTGTTATCATTATTAATATCATTATTATTACAACTAGTAGTAAGATTATAATTTTAGTTATTATGATTAATATTAGTACTATTATTAGATATTATTATTTTCTTTATCATTAAGAATTATTATTATTATAGTTATTAGAAAATAATACAATTTATTATTGTTATCATTAATAATATTATTAATATCATTTTTTTATTATTGGTTAATATTAATATTATTATTATTAATTCTATTGTGAATATAATTAGAATTTTAATTAATATTAATATAATTATAATTATTATTTATTCATATATAAAAATCGTACGTACCAAAATGGAATCAATTATGTTGTGCATCTTAATCATGCTGTAGTAATTTTGTTTTTTAGTCTCCAATCCAGTACCAATTGATTCCAACTAACCAAACACAAACAAAATATGTTTGAGGTCTTTATCTGCTTTATTCTATTCTTGTTTGGTTATTTCTCCCTGGCTTATTTATATGTTGGCATTCTTAGCTGTAAAATAACCTGTTCTCTCACAAGTGATTAATTCAATCATATCTTCCTTCTCTATATCAGTTACAGCTATTTATTTTTTTACAGAATCGAAATTGTTAATTTAATCAATATTATTTTATTCTTTCTTTCTTTCGATAGTCTCTGTACGTACCACTTTCTGCCCACAAATCAAAATTGAATCCTACTTCAAAATCCATAAATGCAGAAGAGTTCTAAATCATGTCGTGAATCATTCTTCAAAATCTTAAGTCTCAATTTTTTGTATCGAGTACAAATTTGTGAGTCAAATGTAATGTTATAAAAAGTCAAACGCATGTTCTACAATCAAATTAACATTTTAAGGGATACCTCTGTTGAAATTGACGATTCATAGAGTTTCTATGATTGATTTACAACACCTTTTATGTTGTAACCATAAACTGAAACAGTTCAAATTTCAAAATCACAGTTGAGCTTTATTTCCTTATTTTCGAACACAGCTACATCTAGTCTTCAAAATTTTGATGTAATTATTCTTTTTCTTTTAGTGTCAGTCATTTGAAATCACGATTCATAAATGTTCCTGATTCAACTTAATCTCCTAATTTAAATCGAAAATTAATTGGTATGAGGATTGGTTTTCTGTCGAGTTGGATTGGGGAAGAAAAGGATGGAAAAAAAACCAAACGATAATTAAAATTAAGATAGGATTTAAAACAGATAATGGGCAACAGCTCAGCTGGTTTGATGTGTTGTCGGGTGTGCGAGACGTCGACGGTTCAAGCCCAGGTGTTGGCAAAAAAAATTTAAGCCGTGTTCTTTCAAAGGTAGTCCCTTTTTTTTATTTATTTTATTTATTATTATTATTATGTTTATTGTTATTATAAATTATTATTGTTATTGTTATTAGTGTTATTAGTATTATTATTATTAATGATATTATTATTATAAATTATTGTTATTATAATTATTGTTAGTATTACAAGTATTATAAATGTTATTATTATAATTATTACTATTAAAATATGTATTAGGTATCAATTAATATTAGTATTATGATTAAAGTCACATTTATGAATGATATTATTATTATTATTATGATTATTATTAATAAGTAATACTCTTATTATTATGATTAGGATTACGAAGCTTTAATTATTAGTTTACAAATTAAACATGAAGATTTTGATTAGGATTAACATAAGTATTATTATTAATATTATCATTATAATGAAATTGCTATAATGATTATTATTATTAAGTATTATGTATTACTATAAAAATTATTATTTTCATTATCATTATTAATAAACTTTTCATTTTATTAAAAATTACTGTTATTATCATAAGAATTATTACTAAAACTAACATTAATAGTATTATTAATACAATCATTAATATTATTATCATTATTATTAATACTAGTATTATCATTATTATTATTTTAAGCACTAGTAATATTATTTTGGTATTATTATAATTAGTATTTTATCAAACAAATGAAATATATATATATATATATATATATATATATATATATATATATATATATATATATATATATATAATATTTAATACAGATGACATAACAAAATTTATATTTTTATGAATATATATTAATAACGAAATATATAAGTTACTAATATAAAAATTATATCATTAATAATAATATATATATAATTGTTTAATTACAAGGATATGTATTAATAAATATACAAATCATATAGGTTCGTGAATCCGAGGCCAACCCTGCATTGTTCAATGTCGTCATATGTATTTTTACTACAAAATACAGTATCGTGAGTTCATTTGCACCCTTTTACTCTTTACATTTTTAGGACTGAGAATACATGCGTTGTTTTTACAACTGCTTTATTAAATGCTTTTGAAATATATTTTGAACTGCGAATACATGAAATGCTTTTATAAATGTTTGACGAGATAGACACAAGCAAAACATTCCTCGAATGAATTATTATGCAGACAGAAGTTCTGTTGATTATTGTTGAATTAGTTGGACGTGATAATTGCCACTAACTGTTATGAATATTTCCCCTGATTATTATTGCTTGGTAACCTAAGAATTAGAATCGGGTATGGCCCTAATTCACGCGAATCCTAAAGGTAGCTACCGGGTTTAACACCCCCACCCAGAATGTTCACTAGACGGAAGAGTTGGTGGGCGTGGTATTTAGTACTTCGAGGTTTATATATTATACAGACGAGATGTTCTGTTTTTGGGGATATTATTTATGCGCATTATATATTAAGGTCGGTTACCAAGCCAAGCAATGAATGAAAAGTGAATGTTATGTATCGAGAGAATGATTTTATACACAGGTTATGTGTATGATATTTTTGTACACGAGATATGTGTACGGTTACTAAGATTTATTAAAATGGTTTCGTACACGAGATAGGTGTACTGTATTTGAATCTTGTGGTCTATCAAAATGATGAATTTTATTGTTTACGATAAACTTATGAACTCACCAACCTTTTGGTTGACACTTTAAAGCATGTTTATTCTCAGGTATGAAAGAAATCTTCCGCTGTGCATTTGCTCATTTTAGAGATATTACTTGGAGTCATTCATGACATATTTCAAAAGACGTTGCATTCGAGTCATTGAGTTCATCAAGAATATTATTAAGTCATTTATAGTTGGATATATTATGAAATTGTATGCATGTCTGTCAACTTTCGATGAAATGAAAGTTTGTCTTTTAAAAACGAATGCAATGTTTGTAAAATGTATCATATAGAGGTCAAGTACCTCGCGATGTAACCAAATGTAATGTATTCGTCCAGATGAATTGGGACTGGTTACTACACTATGTAATTGAATTAAGAATATAGAACATGCATAAGAGTGGATCTTTAATCAAACACAATCAATTTCAATCACAAAACATTAAATTCAAATGATATTCACGCAAACACTCAACTATTTAGCCTAACATATTAAAGTAGCAAGAAACAAAGAAACAATAAAAACAATGAGTATTCATGATTACAATGACAAACTAATGATTAAAACGAGTACCGAAAGTTATAATTGATGGAATAGAAGTAAAAGGTGAACTAGTCTTCAATGGTAGGGACGTAGGGTTGAGGTCTTCAAAAAGCTATTCTTTTCGTAACTGGAAAACTGCACACCCCCATTAGGGTAAAAACCTCGACTATTTGTAGTTGCTCAAAAAGTCACCAGATCGGGCCCGCGTCGAGACCGGAATAGGCCAATCGCGACCGGGATCACAGGGAGGCATCGCGACCGCGATCAAGGGAGTCGCGACTGTGATCAAGCTGTTTTCGATTCCTTCAAGTTCTGTCAATGTATTACGGCCGGGATTCAACCAGCTGCGGCCGTGATCAGCTCCAGACTCAGTAAAACTTCGATTTCTCGCGTTCAAACATACTTTGAGCTTAAATATAACCAATACTCAGCAGAAAACAACCAAAACATTAAACCAAAGACCTCTGGAGCTAGAATTATCATTTTCTCTCAAATAATCACAAAAGTCTTCAAATTCCCACAAATAAATAACAATAAAGAACCGATATCGCAATGTAATATATATATATATATATATATATATATATATATATATATATATATATATATATATATATATATATATATATATATATATATATATATATATATAATTTGAGCGATATCAGTGCAGAAGTTAGTAACACTAGTACTATCTTCAATAGTAACATTAATAATTGAGCCATTATATTATTCTTTACATTAGAAATTTAATTGGACAATTTCAAGTAACCAATAATTCAAAACACATTTCCTTAGTGTATAATTGTTTACTTTCCGTTTAATTATCTATTTCTGTACAACTCTTCATTTAGTTTGTAAAATTGTTGTTACTTTATCACTTAATCAGTTGCTTAAACTAGAAATTAATTTATTATTAAGAGATATAGAATCAGACACTCATTTTTAAACCGAAACAAATACAAACAAAACACAATATGACTTAATACAACAACAAAAAACAACCAATAAGACCACTCTTATCCATGACACATGTCATGGAACCACACTGCTGCTACATCAGCGCCACCTCAGCAGTTTCTTCCAACTACATTCCCAACCACATTCACTAACATCCATCACACCCATCACATTGACCCCACTTCCAATAATTAATATTTTATTACTCTTATTTATTATTATTATTATTATTACTATTATTATAATTATTTTATTTTGTTGTTTGATTTTTTTTAAACATTTTTTTAACAAAATTAATAAAATAAAAATACACATTACATTTAAAAAAGTACAAATAAAAATAAATAAAATACAAATTTTAAAAGCTAAAAAATAAAAAGACATAATTAAAAAACAATTCATAATTTATTCTTCATCGTCAGACTTGTACTCCGCTAAGTACTTTTTGGTGAGCTGGCTCCGATATTTCATAACCAACTCATATTGGTCTGGAGGAATGTTGGGAGAAACTTCTTGAAATAAAAGCCTCAAACCATCAAACTTCATACGCGTTTGTGCTTCTTTTTGTAACTCCTCCATAGTTTGCCTTGTAGTTATGGACGAATCAATAACGCGAGCTCGAGCCTCGTCCGAAGAAAGTCGAGAAGCCGCATCCGAAGAACCGGAACTTTTAGCACTTTTTGAACTATCACGACCTCGAGGACGACGGATAGGATCTCCTCGGAAGAAAGCCTCCAAGTTTGGTACATTCTTGGTCGGTGTCGGTGTTGGGTCGGGATCTTCAAGATTAATTGAGTCGAGTTGGGCGCGTTTGTTGTTGAAGCCTTCGTAAGTTAAAAATTGAGGACATTGTTTTATACTATTCCAAGAATCTTCGTATGCGAATGTTCTATTCGTTTGAAGTTTGAAACCTTTTTTCGCGTGTTTCATAAGATCCGCGTCATTCTCTCCACTTTTCCAATGTTGTTTCAGCTTTTCATAAATTCCAATGAAGATCTTGATGTCTTTACACATCTTATTCCACTTTCCCGTTAATTGATCTTGTCGGCGAGGCTCGGTAACCAAACTGTTGTACTCCTCTCGGACGGTGGACCAAAATGTCCCGGTAGTTTGCGAGTTCCCGATAATGTTGTTTTCAGAAGCTCGCGCCCAACACTCGGCTAAAATTCGACTTTCTTCATCGGACCACATAACCTTTGCCCGTTTTCCTTTTTCACGCGACTTGGGTGTTTGTGTTTCTTCAACTTTTTCGGTATCAAATTGCGTTTCTTGAACCGCATTAATTTTGGGTTGTGAACTTTTTGACGGAGGGTTAACTTGTGATTGATACATGTTTTGGTTGGGGTTTCCGAAACCGCCAAAACCGCCGCCTTGTGGCGGTCCGTATCCACTAAAACCGCCAAAACCGCCGCCTTGTGGCGGTCCGTATCCACATAAATTTTGAGGACCTCCGTAACCGAAATTTTGAGGACCTCCGAAACCGCCTCGTGGATGAGTGAAATGTTGTTGGGGGATAGAAGATGTTGCGGGTGAAATGTCCCGTTCTTATTGATTAAAAACGTTCCATATTAATTGATTTCGTTGCGAGGTTTTGACCTCTATATGAGACGTTTTTCAAAGACTGCATTCATTTTAAAACAAACCATAACCTTTATTTCATCAATAAAGGTTTAAAAAGCTTTACGTAGATTATCAAATAATGATAATCTAAAATATCCTGTTTACACACGACCATTACATAATGGTTTACAATACAAATATGTTACAACAAAATAAGTTTCTTGAATGCAGTTTTTACACAATATCATACAAGCATGGACTCCAAATCTCGTCCTTATTTAAGTATGCGACAGCGGAAGCTCTTAATAATCACCTGAGAATAAACATGCTTAAAACGTCAACAAAAATGTTGGTGAGTTATAGGTTTAACCTATATATATCAAATCATAATAATAGACCACAAGATTTCATATTTCAATACACATCCCATACATAGAGATAAAAATCATTCATATGGTGAACACCTGGTAACCGACATTAACAAGATGCATATATAAGAATATCCCCATCATTCCAGGACACCCTTCGGATAAGATATAAATTTCGAAGTACTAAAGCATCCGGTACTTTGGATGGCGTTTGTTAGGCCCAATAGATCTATCTTTAGGATTCGCGTCAATTAGGGTGTCTGTTCCCTAATTCTTAGATTACCAGACTTAATAAAAAGGGGCATATTCGATTTCGATAATTCAACCATAGAATGTAGTTTCACGTACTTGTGTCTACTTTGTAAATCATTTATAAAACCTGCATGTATTCTCATCCCAAAAATATTAGATTTTAAAAGTGGGACTATAACTCACTTTCACAGATTTTTACTTCGTCAGGAAGTAAGACTTGGCCACTGTTGATTCACAAACCTATAACAATATATACATATATATTAAAGTATGTTCAAAATATATTTACAACACTTTTAATATATTTTGATGTTTTAAGTTTATTAAGTCAGCTGTCCTCGTTAGTAACCTATAACTAGTTATCCACAGTTAGATGTACAGAAATAAATCGATAAATATTATCTTGAATCAATCCACGACCCAGTGTATACATATCTCAGTATTGATCACAACTCAAACTATATATATTTTGGAATCAACCTCAACCCTGTATAGCTAACTCCAACATTCACATATAGAGTGTCTATGGTTGTTCCGAAATATATATAGATGTGTCGACATGATAGGTCGAAACATTGTATACGTGTCTATGGTATCTCAAGATTACATAATATACAATACAAGTTGATTAAGTTATGGTTGGAATAGATTTGTTACCAATTTTCACGTAGCTAAAATGAGAAAAATTATCCAATCTTGTTTTACCCATAACTTCTTCATTTTAAATTCGTTTTGAGTGAATCAAATTGCTATGGTTTCATATTGAACTCTATTTTATGAATCTAAACAGAAAAAGTATAGGTTTATAGTCGGAAAAATAAGTTACAAGTCATTTTTGTAAAGGTAGTCATTTCAGTCGAAAGAACGACGTCTAGATGACCATTTTAGAAAACATACTTCCACTTTGAGTTTAACCATAATTTTTGGATATAGTTTCATGTTCATAATAAAAATCATTTTCTCAGAATAACAACTTTTAAATCAAAGTTTATCATAGTTTTTAATTAACTAACCCAAAACAGCCCGCGGTGTTACTACGACGGCGTAAATCCGATTTTACGGTGTTTTTCGTGTTTCCAGGTTTTAAATCATTAAGTTAGCATATCATATAGATATAGAACATGTGTTTAGTTGATTTTAAAAGTCAAGTTAGAAGGATTAACTTTTGTTTGCGAACAAGTTTAGAATTAACTAAACTATGTTCTAGTGATTACAAGTTTAAACCTTCGAATAAGATAGCTTTATATGTATGAATCGAATGATGTTATGAACATCATTACTACCTTAATTTCCTTGGATAAACCTACTGGAAAAGAGAAAAATGGATCTAGCTTCAACGGATCCTTGGATGGCTCGAAGTTCTTGAAGCAGAATCATGACACGAAAACAAGTTCAAGTAAGATCATCACTTGAAATAAGATTGTTATAGTTATAGAAATTGAACCAAAATTTGAATATGATTATTACCTTGTATTAGAATGATAACCTACTGTAAGAAACAAAGATTTCTTGAGGTTGGATGATCACCTTACAAGATTGGAAGTGAGCTAGCAAACTTGAAAGTATTCTTGATTTTATGAAACTAGAACTTTTGGAATTTATGAAGAACACTTAGAACTTGAAGATAGAACTTGAGAGAGATCAATTAGATGAAGAAAATTGAAGAATGAAAGTGTTTGTAGGTGTTTTTGGTCGTTGGTGTATGGATTAGATATAAAGGATATGTAATTTTGTTTTCATGTAAATAAGTCATGAATGATTACTCATATTTTTGTAATTTTATGAGATATTTCATGCTAGTTGCCAAATGATGGTTCCCACATGTGTTAGGTGACTCACATGGGCTGCTAAGAGCTGATCATTGGAGTGTATATACCAATAGTACATACATCTAAAAGCTGTGTATTGTACGAGTACGAATACGGGTGCATACGAGTAGAATTGTTGATGAAACTGAACGAGGATGTAATTGTAAGCATTTTTGTTAAGTAGAAGTATTTTGATAAGTGTCTTGAAGTCTTTCAAAAGTGTATGAATACATATTAAAACACTACATGTATATACATTTTAACTGAGTCGTTAAGTCATCGTTAGTCGTTACATGTAAGTGTTGTTTTGAAACCTTTAGGTTAACGATCTTGTTAAATGTTGTTAACCCAATGTTTATAATATCAAATGAGATTTTAAATTATTATATTATCATGATATTATCATGTATGAATATCTCTTAATATGATATATATATATACATTAAATGTCTTTACAACGATAATCGTTACATATATGTCTCGTTTAAAAATCATTAAGTTAGTAGTCTTGTTTTTACATATGTAGTTCATTGTTAATATACTTTATGATATGTTTTCTTATCATAGTATCATGTTAACTATATATATATATCCATATATATGTCATCATATAGTTTTTACAAGTTTTAACGTTCGTGAATCACCGGTCAACTTGGGTAGTCAATTGTCTATATGAAACCTATTTCAATTAATCAAGTCTTAACAAGTTTGATTGCTTAATATGTTGGAAACATTTAATCATGTAAATATCAATCTCAATTAATATATATAAACATGGAAAAGTTCGGGTCACTACAGTACCTACCCGTTAAATAAATTTCGTCCCGAAATTTTAAGCTGTTGAAGGTGTTGACGAATCTTCTGGAAAGAGATGCGGGTATTTCTTCTTCATTTGATCTTCACGCTCCCAGGTGAACTCGGGTCCTCTACGAGCATTCCATCGAACCTTAACAATTGGTATCTTATTTTGCTTAAGTCTTTTAACCTCACGATCCATTATTTTGACGGGTTCTTCGATGAATTGAAGTTTTTCGTTGATTTGGATTTCATCTAACGGAATAGTGAGATCTTCTTTAGCAAAACATTTCTTTAAATTCGAGACGTGGAAAGTGTTATGTACAGCCACGAGTTGTTGAGGTAACTCTAGTCGGTAAGCTACTGGTCCGACACGATCAATAATCTTGAATGGTCCAATATACCTTGGATTTAATTTCCCTCGTTTACCAAATCGAACAACGCCTTTCCAAGGTGAAACTTTAAGCATGACCATCTCTCCAATTTCAAATTCTATATCTTTTCTTTTAATGTCAGCGTAGCTCTTTTGTCGACTTTGGGCGGTTTTCAACCGTTGTTGAATTTGGATGATCTTCTCCGTAGTTTCTTGTATAATCTCCGGACCCGTAATCTGTCTATCCCCCACTTCACTCCAACAAATCGGAGACCTGCACTTTCTACCATAAAGTGCTTCAAACGGCGCCATCTCAATGCTTGAATGGTAGCTGTTGTTGTAGGAAAATTCTGCTAACGGTAGATGTCGATCCCAACTGTTTCCGAAATCAATAACACATGCTCGTAGCATGTCTTCAAGCGTTTGTATCATCCTTTCGCTATGCCCATCAGTTTGTGAATGATAGGCAGTACTCATGTCTAGACGAGTTCCTAATGCTTGCTGTAATGTCTGCCAGAATCTTGAAATAAATCTGCCATCCCTATCAGAGATAATAGAGATTGGTATTCCATGTCTGGAGACGACTTCCTTCAAATACAGTCGTGCTAACTTCTCCATCTTGTCATCTTCTCTTATTGGTAGGAAGTGTGCTGATTTGGTGAGACGATCAACTATTACCCAAATAGTATCAAAACCACTTGCAGTCCTTGGCAATTTAATGATGAAATCCATGGTAATGTTTTCCCATTTCCATTCCGGGATTTCGGGTTGTTGAAGTAGACCTGATGGTTTCTGATGCTCAGCTTTGACCTTAGAACACGTCAAATATTCTCCTACGTATTTAGCAACATCGGCTTTCATACCCGGCCACCAAAAATGTTTCTTGAGATCCTTGTACATCTTCCCCGTTCCAGGATGTATTGAGTATCTGGTTTTATGAGCTTCTCTAAGTACCATTTCTCTCATATCTCCAAATTTTGGTACCCAAATCCTTTCAGCCCTATACCGGGTTCCGTCTTCCCGAATATTAAGATGCTTCTCCGATCCTTTGGGTATTTCATCCTTTAAATTTCCCTCTTTTAAAACTCCTTGTTGCGCCTCCTTTATTTGAGTAGTAATGTTATTATGAATCATTATATTCATAGATTTTACTCGAATGGGTTCTCTGTCCTTCCTGCTCAAGGCATCGGCTACCACATTTGCCTTCCCCGGGTGGTAACGAATCTCAAAGTCGTAATCATTCAATAATTCAATCCACCTACGCTGCCTCATATTCAGTTGTTTCTGATTAAATATGTGTTGAAGACTTTTGTGGTCGGTATATATAATACTTTTGACCCCATATAAGTAGTGCCTCCAAGTCTTCCAAATCATGCGTCGTATAATTTTGTTCGTGAATCTTCAATTGTCTAGACGCATAAGCAATCACCTTCGTTCGTTGCATTAATACACAACCGAGACCTTGCTTTGATGCATCGCAATAAATCACAAAATCATCATTCCCTTCAGGCAATGACAATATAGGTGCCGTAGTTATCTTTTTCTTCAATAACTGAAACGCTTTCTCTTGTTCATCATTCCATTCAAATTTCTTCCCTTTATGCGTTAATGCAGTCAAGGGTTTTGCTATTCTGGAAAAGTCTTGGATGAACCTTCTGTAGTAACCAGCTAGTCCTAAAAACTGGCGTATGTGTTTCGGAGTTTTCGGGGTTTCCCACTTTTCAACAGTTTCTATCTTTGCCGGATCCACCTTAATACCTTCTTTGTTCACTATGTGACCGAGGAATTGAACTTCTTCCAACCAAAATGCACACTTTGAAAACTTAGCGTACAATTCTTCCTTCCTCAATACTTCTAACACCTTTCTCAAATGTTCACCGTGTTCTTGGTCATTCTTTGAGTAAATAAGTATGTCATCAATGAAAACAATGACAAACTTGTCAAGGTATGGTCCACACACTCGGTTCATAAGGTCCATGAACACAGCTGGTGCATTAGTTAAACCAAACGGCATGACCATAAACTCGTAATGACCGTAACGTGTTCTGAAAGCAATCTTTGGAATATCATCTTCTTTCACCCGCATTTGATGATACCCGGAACGTAAGTCAATCTTTGAATAAACAGACGAGCCTTGTAGTTGATCAAATAAGTCGTCGATTCTCGGTAGTGGGTAGCGGTTCTTGATGGTAAGTTTGTTCAACTCTCGGTAGTCGATACACAACCTGAATGTACCATCTTTCTTCTTGACAAACAAAACAGGAGCTCCCCACGGTGATGTGCTTGGTCGAATGAAACCACGCTCTAAAAGTTCTTGTAATTGGCTTTGCAGTTCTTTCATCTCGCTGGGTGCGAGTCTGTAAGGAGCACGAGCTATTGGTGCAGCTCCTGGTACAAGATCTATTTGAAATTCAACGGATCGATGTAGGGGTAATCCCGGTAATTCTTTCGGAAATACATCGGGAAATTCTTTTGCAATGGGAACATCATTGATGCTCTTTTCTTCAGTTTGTACTTTCTCGACGTGTGCTAGAACAGCATAGCAACCTTTTCTTATTAGTTTTTGTGCCTTCAAATTACTAATAAGATGTAGCTTCGTGTTGCCCTTTTCTCCGTACACCATTAAGGGTTTTCCTTTTTCTCGTATAATGCGAATTGCATTTTTGTAACAAACGATCTCCGCTTTCACTTCTTTCAACCAGTCCATACCGATTATCACATCAAAACTCCCTAACTCTACTGGTATTAAATTAATCTTAAATGTTTCGCTAACCAGTTTAATTTCTCGATTCCGACATATATTATCTGCTGAAATTAATTTACCATTTGCTAATTCGAGTAAAAATTTACTATCCAAAGGCGTCAATGGACAACTTAATTTAGCACAAAAATCTCTACTCATATAGCTTCTATCCGCACCCGAATCAAATAAAACGTAAGCAGATTTATTGTCAATAAGAAACGTACCCGTAACAAGCTCCGGGTCTTCCTGTGCCTCTACCGCATTAATATTGAAAACTCGTCCACGGCCTTGTCCATTCGTGTTCTCCTGGTTCGGGCAATTTCTAATAATGTGGCCTGGTTTTCCACATTTATAACAAACTACATTGGCATAACTTGCTCCGACACTACTTGCTCCGCCATTACTCGTTCCGACACCATTTGTTCCTTTCGTTCTATTAACCCCTGGTCCGTAGACCTCACACTTCGCCGCGCTATGACCATTTCTTTTACACTTGTTGCAAAATTTGGTGCAGAACCCAGAGTGATTCTTTTCACACCTTTGGCATAGCTGCTTCTGATTGTTGTTATTGTTGCGGTTATTATTGTTGTTGGGATGATTGTTGTAGTTGCTGTTGTTGTTGTTGTTGTTGTTGGGCCGTTTGTTGTAGTTGCGATTGATGTTGCGATTGTTGGGATAATTGTTGCGATTATTGTTGTAATTGCTGTTGTTGTTGTATTGGTGATTCTTATCACCGTTTTCCTCCCACTTTCTTTTGACTTGCTTCACATTGGCCTCTTCAGCAGTCTGTTCTTTAATTCTTTCTTCAATCTGGTTCACTAGTTTGTGAGCCATTCTACATGCCTGTTGTATGGAGGCGGGCTCGTGTGAACTTATATCTTCTTGGATTCTTTCCGGTAATCCTTTCACAAACGCGTCGATCTTCTCTTCCTCATCTTCGAATGCTCCCGGACACAATAGGCACAATTCTGTGAATCGTCTTTCGTACGTGGTAATATCAAATCCTTGGGTTCGTAACCCTCTAAGTTCTGTCTTGAGCTTATTGACCTCGGTTCTGGGACGGTACTTCTCGTTCATCAAGTGCTTGAATGCTGACCACGGTAGTGCGTACGCATCATCTTGTCCCACTTGCTTTAGATAGGTATTCCACCATGTTAACGCAGAACCTGTGAAGGTATGCGTAGCGTACTTCACTTTGTCCTCTTCAGTACACTTACTTATGGCAAACACCGATTCAACCTTCTCGGTCCACCGTTTCAATCCGATCGGTCCTTCGGTTCCATCAAATTCCAAAGGTTTGCAGGCAGTGAATTCTTTGTAGGTGCATCCTACACGATTTCCTGTACTGCTAGATCCAAGGTTATTGTTGGTATGTAGCGCAGCCTGTACTGCGGCTATGTTTGAAGCTAGAAAAGTACGGAATTCCTCTTCATTCATATTCACGGTGTGTCGAGTAGTCGGTGCCATTTCCTTCAAAATAGTTAAATGGAACAAGTTAATCATACAGAATATTAAGAGTAGTTAATAGTATTTCGTAGCATAATATGAACTCATTTATAAAAGCTTTTTCTTCATATTAGCGTTTTATAAGTTTAAATTCGGGTAGTACCTACCCGTTAAGTTCATACTTAGTAGCTAATATACAATTCAACTACTACAATTCTATATGAAAAACTGATTATAATAATATTTCGCGTTCAAACTTTTATACAATATTTTACAAACTTACAATACCGCTTATTTTACATAAAGCATGAAATATAGCACACAATAACTTTGATACAAGATAGTTGTGAAGACAATTCTAGCTAGTACACAAGTCGTTCAGCAAAGGCAATAAAGACACGTAATTCATACGTCCAGAAACAAGTCATGCATTCTGGTTTTACTAGGACTACTTCCCATCCTTGGTCTTGTGCAACATAACCGTTATGGCCGTTGATAAGACAGCGTGTTGTAACGTCATCAAAGGGACGAGGGTTACGTAATGTCCAACAGTCCCGTAATAATCTAAAAACCTCATTTCTTACCCCAATTACCGACTCCGTCACTTGTGGAAACGTTTTGTTTAATAGTTGTAGCCCGATGTTCTTGTTCTCACTTTGGTGAGAAGCGAACATTACTAATCCGTAAGCATAACATGCTTCTTTATGTTGCATGTTAGCCGCTTTTTCTAAATCACGAAGTCCAATATTCGGATATATTGAGTCAAAATAATTTCTTAACCCGTTGCGTAAAATAGCATTTGGGTTCCCCGCAATATATGCGTCAAAGTAAACACATCGTAACTTATGGGTTTCCCAATGTGATATCCCCCATCTTTCAAACGAAAGTCTCTTATAAACCAAGACATTCTTGGAACGTTCTTCGAATGTCTTACAAACTGATCTCGCCTTAAATAGTTGTGCCGAAGAATTCTGGCCGACTCTAGACAAGATTTCATCAATCATGTCTCCGGGTAGGTCTCTTAAAATATTGGGTTGTCTATCCATTTTGTGTTTTTAAACTGTAAAATAGACAAGAGTTATATTCATAAAAAAAATACTTATTAATTCAAGCAATTTTTACATATATCATAAAGCATAAGAACACTATATTACATATATTACACCACACGAATACAACTATCTTATTCCGACTCGCTCGTTTCTTCTTCTTCTGTTTTGGTTCGTTTTACCAAGTTTCTAGGGATATATGATGTTCCCCTAATACGAGCCGTCGTTGTCCACATTGGTTTAGAAAAACCTGGTGGTTTAGAGGTTCCCGGGTCATTGTTACAACTTAAGGACTTCGGGGGTTGACGATACATATAAAGTTCATCGGGGTTGGAATTAGATTTCTCTATTTTTATGCCCTTTCCCTTATTATTTTCTTTTGCCTTTTTAAATTCAGTTGGGGTAATTTCTATAACATCATCGGAATTCTCGTCGGAATCCGATTCATCGGAGAATTGGTAATCCTCCCAATATTTTGCTTCCTTGGCGGAAACACCATTGACCATAATTAACTTTGGTCGGTTGGTTGAGGATTTTCTTTTACTTAACCGTTTTATTATTTCCCCCACCGGTTCTATTTCTTCATCCGGTTCCGATTCTTCTTCCGGTTCCGATTCTTCTTCCGGTTCCGACTCTTCTTCCGGTTCCTCTTCGGGAACTTGTGAATCAGTCCACAAATCATTCCAATTTACATTTGACTCTTCATTATTATTAGGTGAGTCAATGGGACTTGTTCTAGAGGTAGACATCTATCACATAATATCAAACACGTTAAGAGATTAATATATCACATAATATTCATATGTTAAAAATATATAGTTTCCAACAAAAATGTTAAGCAATCATTTTTAAAGAAAACACGGTCGAAGTCCAGACTCACTAATGCATCCTAACAAACTCGATAAGACACACTAATGAAAATTTTCTGGTTCTCTAAGACCAACGCTCGGATACCAACTGAAATGTCCCGTTCTTATTGATTAAAAACGTTCCATATTAATTGATTTCGTTGCGAGGTTTTGACCTCTATATGAGACGTTTTTCAAAGACTGCATTCATTTTAAAACAAACCATAACCTTTATTTCATCAATAAAGGTTTAAAAAGCTTTACGTAGATTATCAAATAATGATAATCTAAAATATCCTGTTTACACACGACCATTACATAATGGTTTACAATACAAATATGTTACAACAAAATAAGTTTCTTGAATGCAGTTTTTACACAATATCATACAAGCATGGACTCCAAATCTCGTCCTTATTTAAGTATGCGACAGCGGAAGCTCTTAATAATCACCTGAGAATAAACATGCTTAAAACGTCAACAAAAATGTTGGTGAGTTATAGGTTTAACCTATATATATCAAATCATAATAATAGACCACAAGATTTCATATTTCAATACACATCCCATACATAGAGATAAAAATCATTCATATGGTGAACACCTGGTAACCGACATTAACAAGATGCATATATAAGAATATCCCCATCATTCCGGGACACCCTTCGGATATGATATAAATTTCGAAGTACTAAAGCATCCGGTACTTTGGATGGGGTTTGTTAGGCCCAATAGATCTATCTTTAGGATTCGCGTCAATTAGGGTGTCTGTTCCCTAATTCTTAGATTACCAGACTTAATAAAAAGGGGCATATTCGATTTCGATAATTCAACCATAGAATGTAGTTTCACGTACTTGTGTCTACTTTGTAAATCATTTATAAAACCTGCATGTATTCTCATCCCAAAAATATTAGATTTTAAAAGTGGGACTATAACTCACTTTCACAGATTTTTACTTCGTCGGGAAGTAAGACTTGGCCACTGTTGATTCACGAACCTATAACAATATATACATATATATTAAAGTATGTTCAAAATATATTTACAACACTTTTAATATATTTTGATGTTTTAAGTTTATTAAGTCAGCTGTCCTCGTTAGTAACCTATAACTAGTTGTCCACAGTTAGATGTACAGAAATAAATCGATAAATATTATCTTGAATCAATCCATGACCCAGTGTATACGTATCTCAGTATTGATCACAACTCAAACTATATATATTTTGGAATCAACCTCAACCCTGTATAGCTAACTCCAACATTCACATATAGAGTGTCTATGGTTGTTCCGAAATATATATAGATGTGTCGACATGATAGGTCGAAACATTGTATACGTGTCTATGGTATCTCAAGATTACATAATATACAATACAAGTTGATTAAGTTATGGTTGGAATAGATTTGTTACCAATTTTCACGTAGCTAAAATGAGAAAAATTATCCAATCTTGTTTTACCCATAACTTCTTCATTTTAAATCCGTTTTGAGTGAATCAAATTGCTATGGTTTCATATTGAATTCTATTTTATGAATCTAAACAGAAAAAGTATAGGTTTATAGTCGGAAAAATAAGTTACAAGTCATTTTTGTAAAGGTAGTCATTTCAGTCGAAAGAACGACGTCTAGATGACCATTTTAGAAAACATACTTCCACTTTGAGTTTAACCATAATTTTTGGATATAGTTTCATGTTCATAATAAAAATCATTTTCTCAGAATAACAACTTTTAAATCAAAGTTTATCATAATTTTTAATTAACTAACCCAAAACAGCCCGCGGTGTTACTACGACGGCGTAAATCCGGTTTTACGGTGTTTTTCGTGTTTCCAGGTTTTAAATCATTAAGTTAGCATATCATATAGATATAGAACATGTGTTTAGTTGATTTTAAAAGTCAAGTTAGAAGGATTAACTTTTGTTTGCGAACAAGTTTAGAATTAACTAAACTATGTTCTAGTGATTACAAGTTTAAACCTTCGAATAAGATAGCTTTATATGTATGAATCGAATGATGTTATGAACATCATTACTACCTTAATTTCCTTGGATAAACCTACTGGAAAAGGGAAAAATGGATCTAGCTTCAACGGATCCTTGGATGGCTCGAAGTTCTTGAAGCAGAATCATGACACGAAAACAAGTTCAAGTAAGATCATCACTTAAAATAAGATTGTTATAGTTATAGAAATTGAACCAAAGTTTGAATATGATTATTACCTTGTATTAGAATGATAACCTACTGTAAGAAACAAAGATTTCTTGAGGTTGGATGATCACCTTACAAGATTGGAAGTGAGCTAGCAAACTTGAAAGTATTCTTGATTTTATGAAACTAGAACTTTTGGAATTTATGAAGAACACTTAGAACTTGAAGATAGAACTTGAGAGAGATCAATTAGATGAAGAAAATTGAAGAATGAAAGTGTTTGTAGGTGTTTTTGGTCGTTGGTGTATGGATTAGATATAAAGGATATGTAATTTTGTTTTCATGTAAATAAGTCATGAATGATTACTCATATTTTTGTAATTTTATGAGATATTTCATGCTAGTTGCCAAATGATGGTTCCCACATGTGTTAGGTGACTCACATGGGCTGCTAAGAGCTGATCATTGGAGTGTATATACCAATAGTACATACATCTAAAAGCTGTGTATTGTACGAGTACGAATACGGGTAGAATTGTTGATGAAACTGAACGAGGATGTAATTGTAAGCATTTTTGTTAAGTAGAAGTATTTTGATAAGTGTCTTGAAGTCTTTCAAAAGTGTATGAATACATATTAAAACACTACATGTATATACATTTTAACTGAGTCGTTAAGTCATCGTTAGTCGTTACATGTAAGTGTTGTTTTGAAACCTTTAGGTTAACGATCTTGTTAAATGTTGTTAACCCAATGTTTATAATATCAAATGAGATTTTAAATTATTATATTATCATGATATTATCATGTATGAATATCTCTTAATATGATATATATACATTAAATGTCTTTACAACGATAATCGTTACATATATGTCTCGTTTAAAAATCATTAAGTTAGTAGTCTTGTTTTTACATATGTAGTTCATTGTTAATATACTTTATGATATGTTTTCTTATCATAGTATCATGTTAACTATATATATATATCCATATATATGTCATCATATAGTTTTTACAAGTTTTAACGTTCGTGAATCACCGGTCAACTTGGGTAGTCAATTGTCTATATGAAACCTATTTCAATTAATCAAGTCTTAACAAGTTTGATTGCTTAATATGTTGGAAACATTTAATCATGTAAATATCAATCTCAATTAATATATATAAACATGGAAAAGTTCGGGTCACTACAGCGGGTCTCGGAACAATATTGTGTCGTTCGGTATCTTGTAAAAGTGAACTCAACATATCCCGATCGACACCCGATGAATGATGTTCGGGTGTTTGTTTTTGTTTTTGTGTTTTGTTTGGAAATTTTTTTTGATGAAGACATTTTGATGAAGATAATGTTTTAGTGTTTGAAGTGTTTGAATTGTTGTGGGTGTAGTATGGTTTGAAGTGTTTGTATGTGTGAATATATAGAAGTGTTTGTAGTGTATGTAAAAGTTTGAAATAAAAAAGAAAAAATAAACTAACCGTTGGAACGAAACGGCTAGAAACATTTTTTGTAAATTTTTTTATTTATTTAATCGGGCCCACACGAGCGTCTTACGAAATGTCAATACACCGCAGATTCAACCACGGCTACCGCAACCGCACCTCAACCGTGGTTGCTAACATCGGCGCCGTACAACGGCACGCCCAACGACAGAGCAACGACTAGGCGATGTGAATGGTCTAAGTTTTAGTCCCTACAACACTTTTCTTTCACACCTACAATACAAAAGACTTACCTTTCCTCATATTTTTTAACAGTACCTACAAAATGAACCACACAAACAATATATTTTACATTAAGTCCTTTAGAACATTACATTACAGATTTTCAACACATATATTTATTCGCAAATTAAAGAATACTCTCGATCTCTATCATTTCTTAAAGACACGCCAAATTTATGCTGATAAATCAGCTAAAAACCTTGGGACAATCTTCCCGAACCACCGGAACAAACTCGAAATCCACCGCCCTTGGAGCCGTTAATCCGGGCCGTTCATGCATTTCCACTTTCCCGTTAATTGATCTTGTCGGCGAGGCTCGATAACCAAACTGTTGTACTCCTCTCGGACGGTGGACCAAAATGTCCCGGTAGTTTGCGAGTTCCCGATAATGTTGTTTTCAGAAGCTCGCGCCCAACACTCGGCTAAAATTCGACTTTCTTCATCGGACCACATAACCTTTGCCCGTTTTCCTTTTTCACGCGACTTGGGTGTTTGTGTTTTTTCAACTTCTTCGGTATCAAATTGCGTTTCTTGAACCGCATTAATTTTGGGTTGTGAACTTTTTGACGGAGGGTTAACTTGTGATTGATACATGTTTTGGTTGGGGTTTTCGAAACCGCCAAAACCGCCGCCTTGTGGCGGTCCGTATCCACTTAAACCGCCAAAACCGCCGCCTTGTGGCGGTCCGTATCCACATAAATTTTGAGGACCTCCGTAACCGAAATTTTGAGGACCTCCGAAACCGCCTCGTGGATGAGTGAAATGTTGTTGGGGGATAGAAGATGTTGCGGGTCTCGGAACGGTAATATTGTGTCGTTCGGTATCTTGTAAAAGTGAACTCCACATATCCCGATCGACACCCGATGAATGATGTTCGGGTGTTTGTTTTTGTTTTTGTGTTTTGTTTGGAAATTTTTTTTTTGATGAAGACATTTTGATGAAGATAATGTTTTAGTGTTTGAATTGTTGTGGGTGTAGTATGGTTTGAAGTGTTTGTATGTGTGTATATATAGAAGTGTTTGTAGTGTATGTAAAAGTTTGAAATAAAAAAGAAAAAAAAAAACTAACCGTTCGAACGAAACGGCTAGAAACATTTTTTGTAAACTTTTTTTTATTTATTTAATCGGCCCACACAAGCGTCTTACGAAATGTCAATACACCGCAGATTCAACCACGGCTACCGCAACCGCACCTCAACCGCGGTTGCTAACATCGGCGCCCTACAACGGCGGGCCCAAGGACAGAGCAACGACTAGGCGATGTGAATGGTCTAAGTTTTAGTCCCTACAACACTTTTGTTTCACACCTACTATACAAAAGACTTACCTTTCCTCATATTTTTTCACAGTACCTACAAAATGAACCACACAAACAATATATTTTACATTAAGTCCTTTAGAACATTACATTACAGATTTTCAACACATATATTTATTCGCAAATTAAAGAATACTCTCGATCTCTATCATTTCTTAAAGACACGCCAAATTTATGCTGATAAATCAGCTAAAAACCTTGGGACAATCTTCCCGAACCAACGGAACAAACTCGAAATCCACCGCCCTTGGAGCCGTTAATCCGGGCCGTTCATCCATTTTCAATCCTTTTTCACCATTAGCATTCCATTCAAAGCATTGAATAAGTCCCGCAATAACAACAGGAAGTTCTCTCATGGCTAAATTAATACCAGGACACCCTCTTCGTCCGGTCCCAAAAGGCAAAAGTTGAAAACATTGGCCTTTAATATCTAGTGATCCTTTTTGTTCATCATAGTTTAGAAACCTACGAGGGTTAAATTCCAAAGGGTTTTCCCAATATTGTGAGTTTCTTCCGATTGACCAAATGTTGACAAATAACAATGTGCCTCTTGGGATATCGTATCCTTGAACTTTGACATCTTCGATTGACTTTCGAATTATCATTGGTATCGGCGGGTGAAGTCGTAAGGTCTCTTTTATGATTGCTTGAATGTAAGGGAGGTTAGGTGCATCTGATTCGAGAACTAGCCGTTCATGTCCAATGACTTGATCGATCTCTCTTTTAGCTTCTTCGAGTACCTTAGGGTTATTCATAAGTTCAACTATAGCCCATTCAATGGCTATTGCTGTTGTATCCGTTGCAGCAGTAAAGAAATCCTATACAACACAAATGTACCATGTTTAGTACGTTCTAGCTTAAAAAATTCAAAGAGATTATATTATCTAAATATATACTCCATTATGTATGACTTGTTTGAAGGTGTAATGAAAGATGAAATAATGGATTTCAAGTTCTATAATTGAGAGATTGCAGGCTGTAGGTTATTTGGGTCAATGTCATGTCTTCAACCCTTTGTTTTCTTTCTTGATGTCTTTGTTTGGCTTGATTTTTGTCAATATTCAATATTCAATATATATTTCATTGCCCTAAAAAAAATAATTGGCTAACTAAATACGAGTAAATTTAAAGAGATTATATGGTTGAATTCAACTTTGATATCGTATGTGTCCTCTTATTATTTGTAAGCACGGAGTGACCGACGAAACACCTCTTTTTAACGAGATTTCTATGCCATATATATTATTGACATGTCATTAGAAAATATAATATGCAACTGAAATAAACAAAAGATGAAACGACTTGAAACCAAAACTCAAAAACTGACAAAAAAGAAATTTAGTAGAGCAGCAGCATCAGAGCATTTGATGCTCGATGCGGCGCATCGCCCAAATTCTATCCAGATTCACCTTCAAACACATTATGACCCATTTTAAACCAACTCAAGCAAAAATATCTTATAAAGAACTTCAAACCTCAACAAGATGACATTTATACTTTGACAACTAGTTCAAGTACAACGACTTTGCACTTACCATTACATTTCTATCATCAAAACAAGGTGACAATGTTGACCCAAATGACTTATACGACACTTAGCTGATTTACAAGTAAAATATTAATCATTCCGTCCTGTAAATATCTCCACATTACTATTTATATCGTTCTCTCAAAATAAATGTCTCTTACTCTAAATAATAATATAAAGTTACTAAAGTTTCAATTATACCATTTTTATATATGAAAATTTGCAAAATTTTTAATACTGATTTCATTTTTTTTTTACTTTGTTTTGAAAATAAATTAATTACAATTTACAATAGATTATAAATGAAGGATAAAATGAACATTTCACAAAACAATTATAAATTAAAAAATTTTTGTTGGCGGACAATAAATCCTGAACGAAGAGAGTACTTCCTCCGTCTAGTTTAAATATCCTAGACAAAAAACACACATATTAAATATTAAATATCATAATAATATTGTACTTTTATATGTACTTTATAGTTTTAATCTCCACTTTTTACGGAGTATATATATATATATATATATATATATATATATATATAGTAGAGGGATCAAATGAGAATTTTTTTGTGTGAGAACCCTGAGAACTTCAAAATACACTAAAATTCGAGCAAAAAAGGACACGGACGAGCAAAAAAGGGGATAGTCGAGCAAAAAACAGGAAATTCGAACAAAAAAATAACACGGCCGAACAATTTTCAGTAATTCGAACAATTTGGTACTACAATTTTGTAGAACCGAACCATTTTTTGTAGAACCGAACAAAAATTCGAAATTCAAATGCTTTTTTTTTGTTCGGCCGCCAATTTTTTGCTTGACTACCTGTGGATTTTTGTTCGTCCGCGTGTATTTTTGCTCGACTCCCCTTGTTTTTGCTCGTCCGCCACTTTTTTTGCTCGAATTTCAGTGTATTTTTGAGTTCCTAGAGTTGTCACACTAAAACAGTTCTCACTGGATCCTCTCCCTATATATATATATATATATATATATATATATATATATATATATATTATGTTATAGAGCCCGAGCGTTGTACAGTGGATAAAATTATCGTGCAAAAGTAATTGATTTTTTTCTAACAATTATTCTTTGAGTTTAAAAGTTCGTGTTGTTGACAAATTTTAAATGTTCTTTTCAGTTTAAGAGAATGTGGTGTTGATAAATGTTAACAGTGGTTTGGGTGATATTGGTAACTTAACGTCCACAAATTTTTTTATTTCTCACCATTAATATCTTAGTAAGTATATATAAATTATATTACGTAACATTTCTCAATGTATTGTATAATGGTTATGTATTGTATAATGGTTGATAAATTGATTTTGTAAATTTGTAAAAAATAACCGTAAGGAATGGAGGACTAATTTACTAATAGTCAAACTGTCATTATGACTTATGATATAATATGTATTTACAACGGAACGAATCATACGTCTATTGTATCGAGTGGACATAATATTATAATATAGTACTCCCTCCGTCTCACTATAAATGTCCACTTACTTTTTACATACAGTTTTAGGAAATCTCACTTTCCACCAATAAAAAATCTTCTCAATAACTCATTTTGATTGATTGAAATTTCAAGTAAACACTTTAAATGGAACATCCTAAAATAGAAATGTTGATACTGGGACGGAGGGAGTAATTATTTTGTAAGCATTAATCAATATATTAGACATATTATATTATATATTATAATTTAATATATTAGTTAGCCATATACAATATATGCGTTAAGGTCGGCAACAGTATACAAACCATATCCATATAAAGCAATTGGATATTTTACTACGTATTATATAACACGACTTTCTATAAAACAAACATTATTATATTTAGTTTACTAATTATGGCAAAGATTCTGAATTGACCATCATGATAAGCCGATTGATCATGAGGCCGATCCCTACCTTACGCCACCGAGGCTCGTTAACGGCCGCCACCCTTTCACCGAGATAAGCAGCAGTCCGCCATCGCTATGCCAGTGGCGCCTGCAACGATGGGTAACGAACGAAAAAGTGGGACCCACATGTGAATTTGAACGTTCGAATGAGCCGTTGGCTTTTTTTTTCCTTTTTTTTTTTTTTTTCTTTTTTACAATTTATTAGCCCTATATACATAACTCTCTCACATAAACATAAACTTACCATTTCTTATTTCACTCACACAATCAAACACAACCATAAACATTTTACCATTATTTTTACAAACATTGTTACCTTTGATGTTTATGTCGGTCCGACGATATGAAGCAACACTCCGGTAGAAATGTCCATACGTTGGACGTTGTTAGCGGGGTTGACGTATCTACTTTATTCGACTATAATAAAGTTGACAAATGTCGTGTTGTATACCAATGTTATTTACGACGAAATCTCTCACGAAACTGATCATAGTGAGGATAGGATATTAATCGTAGTTTTAGTTTAATCAATCGTAGTTTAATTTATGTAATCGTATTTTTAATTTTATGTACTCGTACTTTAATTTATTTAATCGTGATTGATTTAATATAACGTGTTTTTTAATTTACAAATTTACTTATATATTATTTTTATTTATTTAATGTATTTAAAATTGGTTAAAGTTTGAGATGATGTGTAAGATAGGGAGGGATTAGTGAAAACAATATTAAAGGATTTCGTGCTGATGTGGGGCTGATGTAGAAGGGAGAAGTTCTGTTAAAGTATTACGGAGTACAAGATAAGGAGTGGCCTAATCGTTATCTAATACTAGTAGTAACGGATTAAAGCAAATTTATAACTACATAGAAATTTTGACTATAATTACCTTATTATCGTTTTATTAAAATTATCGTTATTATCATTTTTATTTTTATTAACATTATATATATATATATATATATATATATATATATATATATATATATATATATATATATATATATATATATATATATATATATATATTGGCAGGTTCAAACAAGAACCATAAAAAGAGCGAGAACTGCGAGAAGTTTTTAATCTCACAGTTTTTATGCATTTAAATGAAACAAATAACATGAAAATGTTAATTAATGTTCATATCATTAATAAACAAATGTTCATTACCACAGGTTACAAGTTCAATTGTTACTCACATGTTTATTAACAATTATGTAAATGTGAACGAGAAACTATATAGATGATTACATAAGTAAAATAGAAGTTTTTTTAAACTCTTTCATGTTCATTCTTGATTTACATCAATACTTATGGGTGATTCAATTTACTCATAGTGAAAATCTTTTTAAATGTTCGTGGTGTCGACAAATTTTAAAACTGGTTTTGAGTAGTGTTTAGTAACTTAATGTCTACAAATTTTTTTCTCACCATTAATATCTTTTTAATATATAAATTATATACTACGTAATATTTAGAATACATTGAAAATTTTTCATAGAACGTAACATTAGTAAAGTATAAGCTATATTATTTTAGAATTATTATATACAATTATTTTTTGAATAAAAGTGTAACATGAGAGTTAAATTTTTGAAAAGTTGTTAGTCATTTAAGCAAAATAATGGTACTCGGGGAGTCGTCATATATAATTAATATTATAATAATTATATTTGCGTGTTCATAAATATTTTAAGGACTTAAACTGTAAATTCAAATCATTTTCATATTTATTGCTAAAAAGAAATGCTCCGTTAGTAGTGCATTGAAGCTCCGTTTCGAATACAGTTTATTGCGTTTTGTTCGTAAAATTAGTTTAAGTGAACAATGATGGAGGTGGAACCTAACTCGCGGCGAACAGAAAGATAAATCCACTAAAACATTTTAGTGGGTTTTGCTTGGTGAGTTTATATTAAATAGTGAATTTAACTTTTATATCACTGAAATTATCTTTTATACTCATAATAAATTATAATTAGTACCCAAGTGTAAGGGGTGAAATTGTAAATTTGAAGGAAAATAAAAAAAATAAGGAAAATGTGTGTGTGTGTGTGTGTGTCTATATATATATATATATATATATATATATATATATATATATATATATATATATATATATATATATATATATATATATTGGGGTAGGATCAAGGGGTAAATAACCAATTGAGGGGAAGCGGGGGGAAGTGGGTGAAGTAAATATTTTTTTTTTTTTTTAGTTTTTCGAATTCTTTTTTCAGGCATCAAGATCACAAAAAAATATGAACATTTAAAAAGACATTTCGTGATGAATGTTACTATTATTTAGACGGGAAAACGATCGACAAAAATAACATTCAAGATAATATTGATCGTGAACAATGTTAATCTTCGAACGTTTTTTTTCTTCATGTTTTGTGAAGTATTTTTTGTCAAAATTTAGCCCGATTTAGAGTTTAGGGTTTATGGTTTAGTGTTTTAGGTTTAGTCCCTAAACCCAAAACCCTAAACCCTAAATTCTAAACCGTTCGTGTTAAAAACTTAATCTAAATCCTAAATCTAAACCATAAATCTAAACCCTAGATTTCTGAACCCTAATATCTAAACCCTAATATCTAAACTCTAATTTCTAAACCCTCAAAATACGTTCGAAAAACACAATAATTGTTATATATTATTTCTTCGAGCGTTTTCCCGCCAAAATAAAAATATTTATCACAAAGTGTCTTTTTAAATGTTCATATTTTCATCTAATCTATAATGTTCGTAAACAAAGTTTTTCAAAAAAAAAATAAAATAAAATTTGTTTCCCCCCGCTTCCCCAGATTGGTTACTTCCCCATTGATCTTATATATATATATATATATATATATATATATATATATATATATATATATATATATATATATATATATATATATATATATATATTACTATAGTTATCTATATTTAGATTTATATTTAGGTGTAGATTCTAAATCAATAAAACCAGTAAAAGTAGCCCGCGCGATGTCGCGGGGACTTTCGAGTTGCATATTCATAATTAACATAGCGTTATGCATATACATAAGTAAAAACGTTTTGATACGGGTGTTTTTAGATACACGTGATTAGTACTTAGTATACCTTATGGCCTATGCGTTTTTAACGTTAGGAAGATTGCGTAGAAAAAGGAAAACAGAAACATCGATATGATGTAGTTAGTTTGGTTAGTTTATTATAGGTGTATGTATATGTATTGAAGATAGTTCGAGGTATTTAGCGTTTTTTAGAAGTGTCCATTTCGTCTGTAGTTAGTCCCGTTGTGTTCTTAAGATTTTTTTGAGTTGAACGGTGGGTTCGAAAAAATTTAACGCGTGACGAGCGGAAAGATATGTCCCGTTGAAAATTTGGGTGAAGCTTGTTTAAGATTTTTAATTAAAATAATAAATTTACATTTTGTACTCCGGACTAAACTTAAGTTGATTAAAGTTTGGGGGAATTTTTTTTTTTTTTTTTTTTTTAAATTGTCGTTTGTATGAGGAGGTCAAAAGGGCCAAAATTTCCACAGCAATTAGTACATAGGATAATAATTTGTTTAATTTACTTAATTAAAAGTAAAATTAAACAAGAAACTTACCAAAATCAAGGCTTTGATGTGGTCTCTGGTAATCACAATTTCACAATTCTTATCTTCCAAAACATCAAGCAACATATCAAGAAAATCTTTACCTTTCCCATCTTCTCTTTTACCTTCATTTCTTCTTTTTTCTTCCCTCTCAAATATAATCTTCTCCAACAAAGCATCATACCTTCTATGTGTATCCATATACCTCTTCTTAAACCCTTGCAAATCTATGTTCTTACAAACCCATATAAAGTCCGATACATTAAACTCCCCAAAAATCTGTGTCACCTCCCTAACAAGATTCTTAGCTTCATCAGCCTCATCATTTGTCCCCGAACATCGAATACTCATCATCATTTGACATATAACATTATTAGTTAGCTTCAACAACTCTTCATTCAAGCTAACACTTTCTTTTCGCTTAGCTTTTGCTACTAACCCTTTAAAAAGCTCGTAAATTTCATGAGTTCGAATGGGTAAAAAATGGCTTAGATTTTGGTTGCCCAAAAGCTCAACTGTGGACATTTTCTTGATGAATTTCCAGTACGGACCGTACGGTGCGAAAGCAAAGGCCACTCCATATGTAATATGATCAATGGCTAGCGAATGTTTTCTTGATGAAAATGCGAGTTCATTTGTTTTAAGAAAGTCACGTGCGAGGTCAGGTGTGGAGGCTACGACACAAAAGACCGAGCCAAGTCTAAGATGGATTAGTGGGCCATAGCGAGTCGAGATTTTGTGAAAAGATTGGTGGATGAGTGGCCCAAGGTGGTGAAGGTGACCGATAATTGGTAATGATGGTGGGCTTGGTGGAAGATGACGATTAATTTTGTTTTGTTTAGCGATTAATGAATAGATTAAGAAAGAGGATATGATGATCACGACGGTGATGATAACCGGAGAAATAGTTTCAGATAATTGAAATTGGAATATGTTCATGTTTAATAGAACGAATTGAACGTATGTGTGTTTTGTTACACTGTATAAATATAAATAAATGTTACTCCGGTCACAAATTAATGCGTCATAAATGGAATGATGGGATGATATTTAAATGTGAAAGCCACTTGGTGTACACTTCAATTGTCTTGAGCTAGAATTGATGTGTTCCAACAACAACCTAGTTTTGATATTGAAACTAGTTATTCTTGTGTTTGGGAATTGCTAATTTAGATTGTTGCGGTTTAATTAAGCTAAAATTTATGGAAGATTAATATTCGTATATGAAAATGTATATTTAACAATTACGGCGTATTTCTTTTTTTGAAAAGCAACAATTTTATTGAATAAAATCACAACATTACATCTCGAGAGTTTATATGTTAACCAAACAAGCCGTTAAGCCAACATAAACAGTAAAACACGAATTAGTTACAAAACAAAAGGTTGAGGATTATGAAGCCAAGAGTGCCAGTCGATATGTAATGACTTGCATCTTTTCCCAATCCACTCGAACGATTCAAGTTGAATCTCACAAAGTGCAACCGGAGTAGTCCAACATTTTTTGTTGAAGACCGATTGGTTTCGGTTCCACCATATGAGATAGCAACAAGACCAAAGAACCGCTTGCCAAATCTTGAAACCCAAAACCGACATAGTCACATTTGAAGAGCCTTGAAGAATCTCACACAAACTAGCCGAAAAGAACACATTAAACCCCCATCATTTGAATACCTTTTCCCAAATCTCGAACACTTTTTTACAAAAAGAGCAAGGCGTGATCAACCGATTCCACCCCGTCGTCACAAAGTGGGCAACGAACGGAATGGAGATCGATCCCACGTTTGTCAAGCTCAATTAAAGTTGGAATGCGTTTTTTCCTCGACCTCCATACGATAATTTCTACCTTTTTGGAACCAAATTGTTTCTCAACGATTCTACTATATTAGGACCAACACACAATAACTTTGAATCCAACAAACTAGAAAGGCTTTTTGTTGTGAAAAGCCCATTATTCGAACCTTCCTATCGCCACGAGTCAATTTTTTCCTGATGAAGAATGCATGAACCGAGAGTCGATGTTAGACTCGTCATCTCAGCCGCTGTTCGTCCCCTCGACAACCGCACCCAATCCCAATTCCCGCCCCCATGAAGAACCATTCCAAACCCAACGATCCGCAACCGTCGCATTTGGATTTGAATCTAGCTTGAAAAGTCTCTTGTATTTGTTGCACAATGGCATATCACCAACCCATTTGTCGAACCAAAAAGAAGTACCCGAGCCATCACCAATTACTTTAACGAAAGATTTTGAAAAAGGAACTCCCATCTCGTCAATCTTGCACCTGTTTTAAGTATACTTGCCCAAGTAGAATTATTTGTAGAATAAGACAATTTATCAAATTCGCCCAACCCATACGATGACCCATAAATGCTCGAAATAACTTTGACCCACTAGGAGGTGGTTTCAGTTTTGAACCTCCACCAACACTTGTCAATCAAAGCTAAAATTTTACTTTTCAAAGAATCCAAATTTAGCCCTCCCTCCCCATAAGGTAAAAGCACCTCATCTCATTTGACCCAAGCAATTTTTGAAACTTTTCCCGACCCGCCCCAAAAAAAAGAACGTTTCACACTTTCAAGTTTATTTAACACACAAGGCGGGGCACGGTAGAGCGATAAGAAGTACAACGGGAGACTATTAAGCACCGATTTAACAAGAGTCACACGACCACCAAATGTCACCAAACGTGCCTTATAATCCGAAAGACGCTTCTCGAATTTTTCTATTATCGGTTTCCAACTACTCAACTTTTTCATGTTCGCACCAATCGGAAGACCAAGGTAATTAAAGGGAAGCGAGCCAATCTTACAATCATAACACTTGGCCACGTATGCAATCTCATCTTGATCCACACCTAACCCGAATAAGTTACTTTTTCCATAATTTATTTTTAAGCCCGAGGCGAGTTCGAAGCATTTTAGAAGCTTCATGAGATTTCGAATATTATGAGGATTCCACTCACCGAAAAAATTGTGTCGTCCGCATATTGAAGGTGCGAGGTACAAACTTTATCCTTCCCAATTTCAACACCCGAAAAAAGATTGTTACTAACCGCCATCTTTGTTAAAGCATTTAGTCCTTCGGCAGCAATGATAAAAAGAAAAGGAGAAAGGGGACTCAAACCTCCATAAGAAATTCCCAACTCAAGCTATCAAATGTTTTCTCAAAATCAACTTTAAAAATAATACATTTTGACTTTTTATGCTTTATATAATCAATAGTTTCATTCGCGATAAGAACTCCATCCATAATGTTTCGTCCCCTTACGAACGCACTTTGCTCGAACCCCACAAGAGATGAAATCACTTTTCTAAGACGATTCGAGAGAAGTTTAGCAACTATTTAGTAATAGCTACCAATGAGACTTATAGGACTATATTCGCTCAAGGAAATCGGATCCGTGACTTATGGACCTAGCGTAATGAACGACGCATTGCACCCCTTTGATATCTCACCATTTTCCCAAAAGCGTTGAATGCCATTAACCAAATCTCCTTTAATTGTGTCCCAATACTTTTTATAGAAGCTTAAGTTGAGACCATCGGGATCCAGGGCTTTTGTACACCCGTATTACATTTTATAAATTATCTACATTTACTATTAGTAAAATTATTATTACTCTATATACTATTAGACATAGTTGGGGCACTATTAGTTAATAGTACCCCCAACTATGCTTAAAAATGTTTACTAATATCTTCTTAGACCACGGCCTATGGTTCATTATACACTAGTTATCCACACTTCTTGATGATGTGGCATTCATTATAGATTTAACATTATAGGCAGGAATCCATTATGAGTGTTCATTATAGGACCTTCACCATCAATTTAACGAACTCTTCCTAACACTTCTTATGAATTTGTGGAGCCCACATGTACTTTTATATAACCAAATACCCCATTCACCTTATGTACAAGCACTAATACATGTTGTACAACACCTTTAATGCATCATGTAAAATTAACAAATACATAACAAATTATGTCTTTTTTATAACCAAAATTCTAAACTCTTTGTGTTATTAATTATAATGTTATTAAAAAATTGTGACTATATATATAATTATTATTATATTTGTATTGTTTAAAATAAATATAAAAAGAAATTAGTTAATGATGTGGACGTTAAGAGAAATATGTTTCAATCATGATAGACAGTGTTTAGTTATAGGATTTTATGAGTTAGTTATAGGATTTGAGTGTTGATGTGACGATGATGTGGCAGTTAAGAAGATGAATAGTGTTAGTCACGATAGGGAGTGACCTTAGTTATTATAATAGTGGTTCAACTCCCTAGATAAAAATAAAGATATAATTGTAATATTAGGGTAAAAAGTATGTATGGATTAAAAACTGGTGCGTGAGTATCACTACTCGTATAGTATTAGTAAAAGTTGTTACTATTCATTTTGGATTAAGAAGTCATTTCACTTTTTCTTTTATTTTTCATATGTTTAATACCCACTCATGAGTTGTTGACAAGTTATAAACTATTCTAGCTTTGATTACCGGCAGTCCGGCACTATTCTTTAAGAGAATACTACGGAGTAAATTTTAAATCTTTACCTTTATATTATTATTATATTATATCAGAATAATACAATGATTGACTATAGGCTGTCCACGTCCAACGAATTGCAAAACTAGTACGGAGTAATATTGTTATGGAGTATCATTATTTACTTACAGATCAGCTACTATGGGTAAGTTTTGAACTTATTTTTTTATACGCTGGAGCTATTAATATTATTTGGGTGAATAAAGGTCAAGTTAATAAATATAAATTTGCCATACTAAAAAAAAGTTAAAAATATATTATACAATACTTGAGGTTAGGTTGTCTACATCGAATTATTATTCAACTAAGTGATTATTTTACCGACGGACTTCACAATGTCGATCAGAGGCGTCTTTGGACATAGGCAAGATAGGCAATCGCCTAGGGCTCAAAATTTTATATATATATATATATATATATATATATATATATATATATATATATATATATATATATATATATATATATATATATATATAGTGGTAGGATCAAGAGGGAAGTACCCATTCGGGAGGAAGCGGGGGGAAGCAAAAACTTTTTTTTTTTTCGTTTTTTGAAAAAACTTTATTCACGAACATTATAGATGAGATGAAAATATGAACATATAGTAGAGACACTTTGTGATAAATGTTTTTATTTTGGCGGGAAAACGCTCGAAGAAGTAATATATAATAATTATCGTGTTTTTCGAACGTATTTTGAAGTTTTAGCTATTGGGGTTTAGATATTAGGGTTTAGATATTAAGGTTTATAGGGTTTAGATATTAGGGTTTAGAAATTTAGGGTTTAGGGTTTAGATTTAGGATTTAGATTGAGTTTTTAACACGAACGGTTTAGAGTTTAGGGTTTAGGGTTTAGGGTTTGGTGTTTTGGGCTTATGGAATAAGCCCAAAACACCAAACCCTAAACCCTAAACCCTAAACTCTAAATCGGGCTAAATTTTACTTCACAAAACATGAAGAAAAAAAACGTTCATATTCTTCACGAACAATATTATCTTGAATGTTATTTTTGTCGATCGTTTTCCCGCCTAAATAATAACATTCATCACGAAGTATCTCTTCTAAATGTTCATATTTTCGTGTGATCTTGATGCCGGAAAAAAAAATTTCAAAAAAAAAAGCGAAAAAAAAAACTTTTGCTTCCCCCGCTTCCTCCCGATTGGTTACTTCCCCATTGATCCTGCCCACACACACACACACACATATATATATATATATATATATATATATATATATATATATATATATATATATATATATATATATATATAATATTCTATTTAGTTAAATAAAAAATTGTGAATAAAGTTGTAATATTGTTATTTTAAATATAGTTAAATGCATTGTAAGTATATACAATTTGATAAATTTAAGTATTAACTTATTATATGTATTAAAAATTAAACGTGTGTGAGGGCCCATTTTTATTTTCGCCTAGGGCCTTCAAATTGTTGAGACGACCCTGATGTCGATAGTCAAAAAATAAACAAAAATACCACGAAACTTGGCATTAACCAGGCTAATCTACTTTAACGGGTTTTACTTCATTTTAGTTTATCACCTCGTTAAGAAAATTCTTATATATATTTATTGGTACATTTTTATTTAAACGACTAAAAACAATGTATTAAAATAAAAATAGGGGACAACATTAGGAAAATGTCACCTCATTATCTAATGATACGCGTACCGGATATCATATCAAATTCCTATAAATAACTTGTTTAGGTTCAAGCTAAGCGGAATTTGACTACCAATCAACATCCGGATGACTAGGAACCAATATCTAGAATAAGAAGTTGCAACAAATAAAAGAGCGGAAGTATATCGTTGGGGATCTTGTTTGAACATTTTTGGAAAGATCTCATCATCTCGGGAAGATATCAAACGTTAATTTACGTTAACTTTTTTTAATTTTTTAATATAAATATATATGAATAAATAAATATATGTACATTTATATACGGAGTACATTTTTACGACATTTTACGAGAAAATTCGAGAAATGAACGACAAAATCCGAAAAATCGTGACTTTGTTCAAGTTTGACCCCGTTGATCGAGAAATCTCGCGAGATGAACATCTAGTCTCGGATGCCTTCCAAAAATGAAATTTTAGAAGAAATAAGACGATTTACAACATTGATTAAGTACACTGTTTAAATATGTAAAAATAAATATATTAAAAACAGAATTTTTGTTTTATCATAGATTTCTCTTTCTTAGTTTGTTTGATTGAGCGCATTCTTTAATTGATTGTAACCGTTACTCTATATTTATTATCGATTTATTCTTTTATTATATATCGTGAGCTCTTGTTAGATTTTTGTTTAGTTTGAGCTCGTTAGTTTATGAGGTTGTATGTTCTTGGGCAGGGGTGGAATATTATAGACGGGTAGGGGCACCCGTCCCATATGTATTTGGAAAAAAAAATTACACTAAAAAATATTTACTAACAAATAAGGTTTTTATTAGTATCTATCCTCTAGTCAATGAAAACTTTATTAAGTTTAAACATTCGCTCTATCTATATTCGGGTTCAAGTTCTGTCACTTTTTTTAAGACTTATTTTTTTAGTAAAGATCCCATTTTATTATTTTGTTATAAGTTTAATTGTTTTGTCGGGAAAAAATTGTAGGTTAAATGTATTAGAAACAGGAAACGTAAATTTGACCCACACAATAAAATCAATCAAATACAAAAAAAAAAAAAAAAAAAATAAATGCGTTCCAAAAGTTAAACCCTACTTCCCGGGTATTTGGTAATTTGCTCTTGACATATATTGAAAGATTTAATTTAATTCCATGATCATGATAATGTTGGCATGAAATATGTTCACAATTACACATACATTTTAACTTGTATTTCATGACCCGTCCTAATCCATCTGGACGAATACATTATATTTGGTTACATCGCGATGTACTTGACCTCTATATGATACATTTTACAAACATTGCATTCTTTTTTAAAAGACAAACTTTCATTACATCGAAAGTTGACGGCATGCATACCATTTCATAATATATCCAACTATAATTGACTTAATAATAATCTTGATGAACTCGACAACTCGAATGCAACGTCTTTTGAAATATGTCATGAATGACTCCAAGTAATATCTCTAATATGAGCAAATGCACAGCGGAAGATTTCTTTCATACCTGAGAATAAACATGCTTTCAAGTGTCAACCAAAAGGTTGGTGAGTTCATTAGTTTATCGTAAACATTCATTTCCGTCATTTTAATAGACCACAAGATTTTATATATTGACACGCGTAACTCGCGAATTAAAATTCATTCATATGGTGAACACCTGGTAACCGACCTTAACAAGATGCATATAGAATATACCCATCATTCCGGGACTCACATCGGACATGATAAATTCGAAGTACTAAAGCATCCGTAACTCGGATGAGGCTCGTTGGGCCCGATAGATCTATCTTTAGGATTCGCGTCAATTAGTGGCAATTATCATAAACACCAATTCTTAGGCTACCAAGCTAAAAAGGGGCATATTCGGTTTGATAATCCAACCATAGAATGTAGTTTCGATTACTTGTGTCTATTTCGTAAAACATTTATAAAAGCAGCGCATGTATTCTCAGTCCCAAAAATATATATTGCAAAAGCATTTAAAAAGTGAGCAAATGAAACTCACAATACTGTATTTTGTAGTAAAAATACATATGACGACATTGATCAATGCAGGGTTGGCCTCGGATTCACGAACCTATATCATTTGTATATTTATTAATATACATAATTGTAATCGAACAAATATATATATATAAATTTATTTGTTATATCCTTTTTATATTAATAAGATATATATATGTTTCATATATTCATTTTGTATATAAAGATATTAATTTTTGTTATGTTTTATGTATTAAATATATCCTTATATATATATATATATATATATATATATATATATATATATATATATATATATATATATATATATATATATATATATATATATATATATTATTTTGTCAAAAATAGTAATAATAGTAATACTATCATAATCTTAGTAATGACAAAAATAATAAAAATGTAAATACTTAATATTACTAGTGTAACGACCCGTCAAAATCGCTATTGACGCGGCACGTTAATCATTGATTCCACAGTGAGGTTTTGACCTCTATATGATACGTTTTGATAAAATATTGCATTCATTAAAATAAGTGACTTTCTAAACATAGAAAGTTATAAACATGTGGGCGAGTGCTTAGGTATAAGCAAAACCCCGAAATACATAAGTCTTTAATTTACAGGTTGACATCACAGTCCAGTTATTTATTACACAACGCAGTTTTATTTTGAATGCAATAAACTTTGTACAAAGCATGAGAGACTCCATGCAGGCAACAAGCACATCACAGCGGAAGCATTCTAAGGACCTGAGAATAAAACATGCTAAAAAGTCAACACGAATGTTGGTGAGTTATAGGTTTAATTGCTCGAGTCATAAACATATATAAAGATAGACCACAAGGTTTCATCAAAAGTTTATCAATAGATTCTACGTAACAGAGCACCCTGGTAACTAAACTTAACGCTATAGTGATAATTACCCCATTCGTTTTAATACACGCAAACCAACGTGTCTTAAACTCAAATAACATACGTCCGTTAAAAGGCTAGCGCTCTAGCTCGGACGGGAATGTCAAGCCCTATGGATCCATATACAATTATTCGCGCCCACCAGTCCATATCCTATGTATTGGCAGCTACTAGTTACCAAAGCTAAGGGATTTTCGGTTTAACTCAGTGTAGAATTTTGTATGTACTTGTGTCTTATTGCGTTTAAAATAAATTGCATGTATTCTCAGCCCAAAAATATTTAAAGTATTTAAAAAGGGATCTATAACTCACAGTTCAATATTGCGATTCAATATTGTAGGCAAATTGCGTAGACGTAATGATGGTAGACGACTGTATGGTTGGCCTTGGATTCAAGAACAATACCCCGAATAATACCCAATATTTCCTTAGCTTAAAGCGGTTTGAAACCCGAATTAAAAACACCCTCGTATATACCTTATTATTATTAAACTTAAATTTAAAATTAAAATTATAATATAAATATAAATATTGAGAGATAAATGTGAAAAAAATTCGTCGAACGAACTGCGTATTTATATTACTTTTCGATTTACTGTAGCTCATGCGATCGCATGAGTTTTCAGTGTTTTTGCCATGCGATCGCATGGCCGCCCTTTCTGTTTTTGTTTGTTTGTTCGTCGACATCAAATAGTATTTTACTGTAGCAAATAGTGTTTTACTGTAGCAAATAGTGTTTACTGTAGCAAATCACTGTAGCAAAGTCGTTTTCACTGTAGCACTGTAGCAAAATACGGTTTCAATGTAGCAAATAGTGTTTTACTGTAGCAAATAGTGTTTTACTGTAGCAAAGTCATTTTTACTGTAGCAACTAGGGTTTTACTGTAGGAAAGTCGTTTTTTACTTGTACATATATATATATACATACATATAATTGTTCATGAATCGTTGAGAGTAATCAAAGGTAATTGTATATATGAACAGTTCTAAAATTTTGAGACTCAATCTAACAGACTTTGTTTAACGTGCCAAAATAATAAATCGTATAGAGAATTGGTTTAAATTAGTTGAAATTTTCCGGGTCATCACAACTAGTAAAGGTAATAATGTTAATAATAACCCTATTAATGATAATAATAGTGATATTAACAATAATACCTGTGAAAATATTAATTTTACTATTAATGATAGTTATAATACTGATTTTAGTAATTACATAATAATTATACACGTGATAATACAAATAATAATACTTATGTTAATATTAACAGTTCTATTATTTACAAAAAGATACTAATACTAATATTTACGAAGATGATAAAAATTTGTATTATTTTTATAATGATAATAATAATAATCCTTTTCATCATAATGTTAGTATTATTAAAGTTATAAGAATTAATCATAATATCATGAGTAATACTAATGATAATAATAATAAATATAATACTTATAATTATGATAATAATAATAATAACAATTTTGATACTTATAATATTTAAGATGGTAATTTGTATTGTGTTCATAATAATGATAATGATAATAATAATAATAATAATAATAATGATCATAATAATAATAATAATAATAATAATAATAATAATAATAATAATAATAATAATAATAATACATATGTTAAAATTAATAATAATAATAATAACAATAATATTAAGTAATGATATTAGTATTAGTAATAATAACAAATTTAACAATAATAATTAACACTAGCAATAATAATCACCAACATAATAATAATAATAATAATAATAATAATAATAATAATAATAATAATAATAATAATAATAATAATAATAATAATAATGGTAATAAAAACTACCTTCCAAGACTCTTAGTAAAAAGAGTGCCACGAACCGGGCTCGAACCCGTGACCTCTCGTAAACCCAAAACACTCACAAACCATTACTCCGTAATTGTTTTTCTGTTATAACTTAAAAACCCAAACTATATAACCCGTTCCATTCTGTTTGCTCTATTTCTTCTTCCCTTTCACGAATTAAATCAACCAGACATCGAACCCAATAATTAGAAGGTTTACTAAGTAGGTTTTTAGGATTTACAACATAAACAGAATAATTACAGGTAGTTTAAGTTGATCAAAAACAGAATAAAAATTAAAATTTAAACTCGCTGAAGAAGAAACATGACTTGAATTCGAATTCGAACTTAGAGGCCGTTATAGCCTGACATTCCTTCATGAAAAAGGTTTTAAAACATCATTAGAAACTTTATAGACATTCAATTTAAATCAAAACGTTAAAACGAACCCTAATTTTGTGATGAACACTTCGGTTGACTTTTTAGAATATGAACTTTGACTCGAAAATTCTTACTCGATAAATAAAATTGGGATTTGAACTTTTGCAGATAGTTTTCGTATAGGATTACTAACAGAACTGCATTAATACTTTTTGAATTTAAATTCAAATTCGAGGTTTTGATGAAAATGTGAAGAACAGAGCTAGTGGACTAGGTTTTACTCAGTTACTATTTAATTCACTCGATATTTGCAGTTTAATTTGATAATGGATATTAGGAATGAGAAAACTGAATGTGGTAATTCATATTATTGACCATTAGCTCGATTGTATAGTCTAAGTGGATCCTACAGATTTTATTCGTTCGTACATAAAAAAATATAAAAATAAAAGACGATAGCAATTGCTAACAGATTCTTGGATTATCTCCTTGATTGGATTGTGATTTGTACGAGCTGAATCATAAAGTGTCAATTACTACAACTTGATATCGATTGAAAACAGAATACCATCGGTGCTTTATATAAATATGTATATATTGTATTTATTTATTTATTTATTTATATAACAGTATTTATATATAACCATATATATATATATATATATATATATATATATATATATATATATATATATATATTGGTTTATATATATCTGGTATATTTTATAATATTGATCAGTAATATAAATTTAGTAACAAATCTGTGAATGTGATAAATTTTAATATGATTACTAATTACTAATAATGATAATAATAATAATAATAATAATAATAATAATAATAATAATAATAATAATAATAATAATAATAATAGAAATATAATACTAGTAATATTAATAATAATTTTATCAAAAAAAAATACTACTAAGAATAAGAGTAATAAAAATGATAATAATAATATTAGTAATGATATTAATAATAATACTAATTATAATAATAATAGTGATAATAATAGTATAACAATATATATATATATATATATATATATATATATATATATATATATATATATATATATATATATATATATATATATATATATATATATATATATATTCACATTAATAATACTAATTTAGATGTTAATACTGAAGATATTACTATAATAACTATAATTTAATATGCAATTAAACTTATTAATATTACATATAATTATTATATAATATATACTAACATACATTGAATATTTAATATTCAAACATTATAATAGTAACTTTAGTAACATAATATATATACTAATATACATTGAATATATATATATATATATATATATATATATATATATATATATATATATATATATATATATATATATATATATATATATATATATATATATTCATTTTAATAATAACTTTAGTAATTCTATTTATTATCTTTCATTTTTTTTTAATTCAAATGATTAAAGTGTACTTTTTCAATTATATACATATATATATATATATATATATATATATATATATATACATACATATATACATACATACATATTTATCTATACACAATTGTTCGTGAACTGTCGGGATTTGTCAAAGGTTAACTGGGTATATAAACACAGTTCAATATTTTTGAGTTTCTATTTAACAGACTTTGCTTATCGTGTCGAGATCATATAAAGATTAAATTTAAATTTGGTCGGAATTTTCCGGGTCGTCACATTGTAAATGTTAATTAAATATATATAATACAAGTTAAAAATAATGAGTAATAAATAAAAAAAGTTTGAAAGGCAATTAGTTCAAACCTCAAGTTAGTATATTGGGGGCGTGAAATATACTATCTCAACATGACTCATAATTCAAAAGGAGTCAAAAATATATCTCAACATTACATATTTATCCATTTGATTTGATATTACATTTTATACAACTGTAATTTTAATTAATGCTAGTTTTATGATTTTTTTTTTTTTTTTTTTTTTTTTTTGTATTATTGAACTTATTGTTATATATGAAATTTTTTTTTATAATGCTCGCGTTTTCATTTATTGAAAAAACGAAGACTCATAAAAGTAATAGAACCGCCGTGAGACATCTATCATTAATTTAATTTTTATATTTATATTTATATTTATAATACAACATGTTAATGTTAATGTAGCAAAAATGATGGTATATATCACGGCTCATGTTTATATATTTATTGCTATGTTATGTATATAGTCGTATACGTGGCTCTTTTGAATAGAACGCGGAAATCACATGATTACATCTCACAAAAAAAAAATATCAAATTATCAAATTTTATCAAATGTCATTAAATAAGCGAACTAAAGGAAAGGTTGGTAAGATATATGGTAACAATTCACACACGTCATTATATATCTTCTTTGGGAGCTAGCTTAAGTAAATACCACCCAAAATGTACCGTAGTAGTAAAATTAGTTGTAAAAGTGTATAACTTCATTCATTAAAAAAACGTGATAATTATACGAAGTTACTAATAAATTTATAACTTTTTTAAATATATTCTTAAGGACAATCTTTAAAGATTTTAGAACCTGTACTTTAGTGATCAATGATGTTCACATATTTTTTTTTAGAACAAATGCCATTAACCAAGCGAACTAAGGAGAGGTTGGTATGATATATGGCAACAATTCACACACGTCATTATACATCTTCTCTGGAAGGTAGCTAGCTCAAGTAAACACCGCGCCCTAAATGTACTACATATAACCACTCACAACCATGACATACTTTCATAACCTTTTTAGGGTCACATCAGCTTTTTCTCTCCACTTTCCTCACTACTTTCTCCAAAGACACTACCATTGTCAACCATGACATATTTCTCAAATTTTATTATTATTATTATTATATTATTATTATTATTATTATTATTATTATTATTATTATTATTATTATTATTATTATTATTATAATAATAATAATAATAATAATAATAATAATAATAATAATAATAATAATACATGTGATAATTGTTTTTGAACATCACATTTATTAAACAACAAAGGTACGATTACATTAAAAAAAAAAAATACTTAAAAACAAAAGTACATAAAAAAATTAAAATTATTCTTCCTCGGATAAGTCAAACGCATTTTGATACTTCCTTTGGATTTTTGATCGAGCTTTCAATACCAAATCGCATTGTTCGGGAGTCAAGTAGGGTGCACATGGTTGGGTGAGAAACGTTAAATTATCAACATTACACGGGTCTCGGTCGCGTCGTATATCTTTTCCATAGTCCGCTTTGTAGCATTAGCGGTTTCGATCAACGATGCACGGGCTTCCTCGAACGACAAATGCGAGGCCGCATCGAATGACTTCGAACTTCTTTGACTCTTGGTACTTGTACCACCCGGTGGACGATGTAGAGATTCCTCTCGAAATAATTTCTGAAACTGACGTGGATTCGCACCTTGACCTTCGTTCGAACCTTCACCCAGTCCACTAACAAGTGGCGGGGGTAACTGTTGAGTCCCCAAAATAATTAAGGATTTAATTATGACAAAACAGCAGTTATGTACACTAAAATGTCATGTGCAGCCAGCATAGGTTTAGTTATGTATAGACAGCAATTGTTGCTGTGTCGAGTGTTTCAGTATGCTACCTAGTCTACCAGCACAAGGTAGAAAATATTCTTCATTTAGCACAGGATGAGTGCCCATCAAATCATAAAGATCAAGTGACTCAGCATAGAAGAACCAGCATAGCTGGTAAGCAGCATACTACACGAAGACAGTTATGCTCCATTACAAGCATAGTGGCTTCGTGAGTGGTCTACATCAATTGTGCTATTGAACAGAAGTCGAAGACAAAGTTGAACAGAAAAGGACACGTGTCGGCGGCTGACAAGTGACCTTACAAGATCACGTGGGAATGCAGAAGTTTAACGCATGTGTAGACATGTGTAATACTTTGTCAACGCCTAGGAAACCCAACATTCTATTTATTTAATCAAATAGTGGTGCCAAACCGAATTGAAGTGTTCCTACAAATAGCTACCAAAGAGGAAAGAAAAGAGCACGCCCTCTAATGCAGTTGTCCCCACATGTACAGACATCCGATGTACTAATGAACAATGGATCAATTACACGGATAAATGGATTGCTATAAATAGAAGTATTCACCATTGTAACAACTAGTGGTGTGAGTTTATTTAAATAGAGTCCAAAACGTGTAATAGCTTAAGATATCATCTATAGCTGTAATCTAGGTGTAATATGTATTCAACCGATTGTTATTCAGCCAAGCACAGATGTGATTCTTTGTGATTCATATCAATAAAGAATAATCGTTGAAAATTACCTTTGACTCTTATTTAAATTGCATGTTTGAATACTAAACTGTGATATCACTTAAGTTAATTAAAAGGAATTGTATTCACCCCCCTCTACAATACTCCTGTTGTTAATCAAGGGACCAACAGTAACTCTGTGACAATCGCTCCAAATCCATATGGACAAACACGTCATTCATTGATTTCATTGCGAGGTATTTGACCTCTATGTGATACATTTTGTAACATTGTATTCGTTTGAAAAGGTATTTCATAAATGAATATATAAATTCCAGGTTTTTAACATCTGATGATTTCTACGTATAGACAATCACCATTTAAATGGTTTACAATAATACATCTGTTGACAATACAGTCAAAATAAGATACATGGTAATGGTTTGGTGAATGCAAGTTTCTTGTATATAGCATGTATGACTCCAAGCACATATCTTGTATCACGTATAAGCAAACAGCGGAAGACTTCTAGAATCCTGAGAATAAACATGCTTCAAGTGTCAACACAAAGGCTGGTGAGTTCATAGTTTTATTATTACACATAATCCGTATATCAATGTGGATTACAAAAGTTCAGTTGTTTTATTCAAAACGTTTATCAATAGGTTTTACATAAAAGGTAGATCACAAGATTTCAGTTGTTTCATCCGAAACGTTTATCAATCGGTTCTACAAAATTGAGCACCCTGGTAACTAAACTTTAACGTTTATATAATTTGTACCCTTTGTATAATCATCTTAATAATACACGCAAACCAACGTGTACGCTTCTCAAATAGCATACGTCCGTTAAAAGGCTAGCGCTCTAGCTCGGACGGGGATGTCAAGCCCTATGGATCCATATACTACTACTCGCGCCCACCAGTTCTTATAACTGGCAGTTACTAGTTACCAAAGCTAAGGGATTTTCGGTTCAAACTCAGTGTAGAATTTAGTATGTACTTGTATTCATTGTGTTTAAAATAAAGTGCATGTATTCTCAGCCCAAAAATATATATTGCAAAAGCAATTAAAAAGGGATCAATGAAACTCACACTTTATAATTATTGTAAAACAGTTATTAAAGCATTTACATGTATTCTCAGCCCAAAAATGTAAAGGGTAAAAGGGATCATATGAAACTCACGCATATAAATATTGTAAAACGGTTAATAAAGCATTTGCATGTATTCTCAGCCCAAAAATGTAATGAGTAAAAAGGGATCATATGAAACTCACTGTTTAATATTGATATACAATATTGTAGGAAAGCATGTAGACGCATCGGAGATAATAAACACGAGGTTTGATTCACAAAAATATCCCCGAACATTACCCATAACCTCCTTGGCAATAACCCATATTTTCCTTAGCTCTAGCTCGCTCGGAAACTCGTTTTGAAAATTACTTGGACAGTACTCCGTCGTAATATTTTATGTACATTATTATTTTTTGTATCGCAAAAATAATAATACTAATAATAAGATTAATAAGATTAATAATAATCTTAATAATAATAATAATAATAATAATAATAATAATAATAATAATAATAAATATTATACGGAGTAATATATATTTGTGTATGTGTGTTTGATTTTTCATTCGAGCAAAACACCTGAATTTATAGTACCTGGCCTGGAATCTGGAGTCATGCGACTCGCATGGAAATGGCCTTCTGGCCATGCGACTCGCATGAGGACCAGGGACAGCTCACATTGTTTTGGCTCCTAGCTTGTCGACATAATATAAAATAAATATAAATATAATATATATAATTTAAATTAATTAATTATATATTATATTAAATTCACGTGCATAGTTGACTTGTAATTTTTGTTCCGATAAGTCGTACGTTGTCACTCGACTTATGTCCCGGTTCCGGTTTTTCGAACGCCCTTTCGTACGCTGAGAAAACTTGTACTTTACGTTTCGTGAATCGTACCTTTGTCAAAATATAGTCTTAAATCATCCATAAAATATACCACTGTAGCAAAGTTACTGTAGCAAAGTCAATTTTTACTGTAGCAATTCACTGTAGCAAAGTCAATTTCACTGTAGCAAATAGTGATTTTCAAAAACACTGTAGCATTTTGAGTAATGTGGCAATTTGAAAACACTGTAACAAATTAGTGTTTAACTGGTTCATCTTAAACGCTTTAGTTAACTTATCTAAATATCAATTGAATTAATAAACGAATGTTACTATCGTTTATTATATATATGTATATATCTTTTTAATATACATAAATCAGTTTTTAAATACACATTGGAAGTTATAAATAAATTTTAATAATAAATATTTCAATTTATCATATACATTCAAATAGATATTTAAACCAATAAGTTTAATGTACGGTATCAAACAATTAATACATTGTTACCTTTTCATGTTATAGTATATATGTATCTATTTACATATAATTGTTCGCGAATCGTCGAAAACAACCGAAGGGTATTTAAATATATAAAAGTAATTCAAAAATTTTGAGATTCAGTTTTACAGACTTTGCTTATCGTGTCGGAAATGTTAATCATACAAAGATTAAGTTTAAATTTAGTCAAAATTTCTGGGTCATCACAAACTCGATCTGCGCCTTTCTCTTGGGAATGACGCCCTAGAAATTTAAAAAATTTAGGACAATCTGTGAGAACTTTCCACGTCTCCTCGTAAAGAAATTTACGACCCGTTTGTTCCTTAAATGCATGGCGTGTACTTTGGATGATATCGGCATCGTTGTTCCCACTTTGCCAAAAAATTTCAAGCTTTGTGTAATGGCCGATAAAAATCTTGATATCTTTCGAAATCTTGTTCCATTTTCCCGGTATTTGATCGACTTGACGTTTTTCCCGAACTTGCGAATTGTGTGTTTCAGATATAACCACAAACTGAATCTTTTGTTTGACCCGTTCCTGTTAGTTATGAGGATTGCATACACACCCTAGCCAAAAGCGCACTTTACTCATCTGACCACGCCATTTTTTTGCATTATTAAAATGTATGAGAAGTGTTGAGAGTGTTTAAAATGTTGAAATATTGAGAGTGTTGGAAGTGTTTTGATTTTATTCTGGTTAAGATGTGTTTTATATATAGAGTAAAAGTAAGATAGAAAAAAAATTGAACCATTTGATTCAAACGGTAGTATTACCATTGCAATTTTCATCATTTTTCCCAAATTCGCCGTCCTCATTATGCTTTCGGATGACTTTTTCGAGGGCGAGTTGGGTGCCGGTACTCGAGGGCGGCCGATGGCGATGAGAATGCCATCGGCACCCTCCCAAACATGTTTCAGGGCGGCGTGTATGGCGGCCCGTTGGGAGTGGACTAAGTAGTTGTAAAAGTGACTAAGTGAGTATATCTTCTTTTCATTAAGAGAAAACGTAATAATAATTATATACTATGTGTTATAATAATAATAATAATATAGATATGGATAGTCAATTTTGGTGTATACATATAGTCAATTTTGGTACACAAAGTATGTATTTTTATATTGAGATTTTAGGCTATAAATACTCATGAATGCAAGCATTAAACTTGCACCATTTTCTCACACTTACAAAGTGTTTCTTTCTTTCTCTCCATTATCATCTTTGTTCTTACACTTCATTATTAGTATTCTAAATCAAGAATCAAATCACTAAAGGTAGTTATAAGCCTACTGAATTATAACATCAAGAATCAAACCACTAAAGGTAGTTATAAGCCTACTGAATTATAACATCAAGAATCAAACCACTAAAGGTAGTTATACCACCAAAATGATATATGGTCGGTTATACCACCAAAATGATATATGGTCGGTTATACCACCAAAATGATATATGGTCGGTTATACCACCAGAATGATATAGGTCGGTTATACCACCTGAAAAAATATATGGTCGACACTGTCGCCAAATTTTCATTTATATTTACTAATATTTATATTTTTGTTATATAACATTTATTTATAATTGCTTACACATGGTCGACACTGTCACCTACTTATCATTTATGTTATATTAAATTTATGTTTAATGTTTATATACTTATGAATATAAATTGACTCTAATTTATCATGATGTTTGTTTTAATTTTTGATAATAGAAAATGTCGAATCTGGAAAAGCTTAAATTTACTCCTTTAGAATCAACTGGAAACAACTACATGCCATGGGTTATAAAAGTAAAAATGCATCTTAAATCAATGGGCATTCTTGAAACCATAAATGAAAACAACACTTGTTCTGAAAAAGAACAAGCTACGGCATGTTGCTTTATTCATCAACATATTGATGAATGCTTACAAAATAATTATGTGACTGTAGAAGATCCCCATGTTTTATGGGAAGGTCTCAAAAGCAGATTCAATAATCAAAGAGAAATTTTACTTCCAGCTGCAATGGAACAATGGAGAACATTAAGGTTCCAAGACTTTAAGAAAGTAAATGAATACAGCTCAGCTCTGTATAATACATGTTCACAACTTAAATTCTGTGGACATGAAATTAGTTATGCAGACATGATGGAGAAAACTTTCTCCACAATGAATGCTGCAAACATCACAGTGCAAAGAAATTTGAGAATGCTAAAGTTCAAAACATATCCTGAACTTAATTCATATCTCTTAGTTGCAGAGCAAAATGATGAGCTATTAATGAAAAATCAGCAATCCCGTCCTACTGGTACACTTGCAATCCCTGAAGCAAATACTGCAAATAATTATAAACAGGGACAAGGACGCGGGCAAGGTCGTGGTTATAATAACCATCACCATCATCATGCCAAAAGCCATAACTATGGTAGAAACCATCCTTATGGTAATGGTAATGGGCGTGGACGTGGTCGTGGTCGTGGCCGTGGTGGTCAAAGAAATAGTAATCCACGAAAATATAAATATCAACCACAAAACAAGCCCATTAAACAAGATGTTGAAGAAAATTCTTCTAAAAATTCTGAAGAATCTTGCTACAGATGTGGTAGAATGGGCCACTGGGCTAATACTTGCCGAACATCTAAACATCTTGTTAAGATGTATCAGGATTCGCTGAAAGGTAAAGAAAAGGAAGTAAATTTTGTGGATAATATTGATCCAACAGTCACTGAGAAACCATCTGATTTATATGAAGATTTCTTGAATGTTTAAGTTGTGTGTCTTTTGAAAAATAAACGATTTAATATCGTCTGTCTTTGTCATTATGTTTGCTAAATGTTTCAGTACTATCTATTTGCGTTTAAAATATTGTGTAATATTAATGTACTCACTATTTATTTCTTATATATGAAGTTCAATATGAATTTTCCTGGAATACAACATCAATCAAGTGGTGGAGATCTCTGTATAGCAGACAGTGGAACTACACACACTATACTTAAATCCGAGAAATATTTTATTGATCTAAAACCAACGGAAGGAACTATACATACAATATCAGGACCTGCTAACTTGATAAAAGGGATAGGAAAGGCAAATTTCATACTACCAAATGGTACAAAATTTTTAATAAATGATGCCTTATTTTCTCCCAAGTCAAGCAGAAATTTATTGAGTTTCTCCGACATATACCTTAACGGGTATGATTATCAGTCAGTGACAACAGAAAATGAGAAATATTTAAGTATCACTGACAAGAGTCATGTGGTTGAAAAACTGCCAAGACTTAGTTCTGGATTACATTATACACATATAAATGTACCAGAAATACATATGGTAGTTAACGAAAAATATATTGATCCTGGTGTATTCAGTTTATGGCATAACAGATTAGGCCATCCAGGATCAACAATGATGAAAAGGATTATTGAATGTACTCATGGACATCCACTAAAGGATAGAAAAATCCATCATGATACAATGGTTCCATGTACATCTTGCTCTCTTGGAAAATTGATAACTAGACCCTCACCACTTAAGGTTGAGAAAGAATCACCAATGTTTCTTGAAAGAATTCAAGGTGATATATGTGGACCAATTCATCCACCATGTGGACCATTTAGATATTTCATGGTTCTAATAGACGCATCTAGCAGATGGTCTCATGTTTGTCTGTTATCAAGCCGTAATGTGGCATTTGCAAAATTTCTTGCCCAAATTATTAAATTGAGAGCTCATTTTCCTGATTACACCATTAAAAGGGTGAGACTTGATAATGCTGGTGAATTTACATCTCAAGCATTTAATGACTATTGCATGTCTATAGGAATTATTGTTGAACATTCTGTTGCTCATGTGCATACACAAAATGGTTTAGCCGAGTCATTGATTAAACGTTTACAGTTAATCGCTAGACCATTGATAATGAGAACAAAACTCCCTGTATCTATATGGGGTCATGCAATTTTACATGCTGCTGCATTGATTCGCATCAGACCAAGTGCAAGTCATAAATATTCCCCCCTACAACTTGCTTTTGGTCAAGAGCCAAATATTTCCCATCTTAGAACATTTGGTTGTGCAGTGTATATTCCAATTGCGACACCACAACGTACAAAAATGGGTCCTCAAAGGAGGTTGGGAATATATGTTGGATATGAAACATCTTCAATATTAAGGTATATTGAACCTATGACAGGTGACGTTTTTACAGCACGTTTTGCTGATTGTCATTTTAATGAAACATTGTTCCCTAGATTAGGGGGAGAAATGAAAAATAAAGAAAATGATGTTTCATGGTGTGAACCTCAATTAAAGTATCTTGATCCTCGCACAAAAGAATGCGAGACAGAAGTTCAAAAGATAATGCATATACAAGAACTTGCAAATCAATTGCCTGATGCATTTACAGATACAAAAACGGTGACAAAATCATATATACCAGCAGTAAATACTCCAGCTCGAATTGAAATTCCAAAAGCTGGCAATAACGTCACTCATGAATCTTTGCCACGTCAGAAACGTGGAAGACCAATCGGTTCAAAGGATAAAAATCCTCGAAAAAGAAAATCAGCTGATAATGAAGTAAAAGAAAGTGTTCAAGAAGAACCACAAATCAGTACTCCTACTGCAGAGGAGATTGATGATGTCAATACAGAAATTGCAATCAATTATGCATATTCAAAAATATTATGGAACCGAAATGAAATGAAAAATCTTGATGAGAAATTTTCATTTAATGTTGCATATGACATCATGAATAATGATGATGATCCAGAACCAACATCTATGGTTGAATGTCAAAATAGACATGATTGGGCTCAATGGAAAGAAGCAATACGAGCTGAATTAGAATCACTCAATAAAAGAAAAGTTTTCGGATCCATCATTCTCACTCCTAAAGATGTGAAACCTGTAGGATACAGATGGATTTTTGTCCGAAAAAGAAATGAGAAAAATGAAGTTACAAGGTATAAAGCTAGACTTGTAGCTCAAGGTTTTTCTCAAAGACCGGGAATTGATTATGAAGAAACTTATTCTCCTGTTATGGATGCAATTACTTTTAGGTACTTAATCAGTCTGGCAGTTTCTAAAAATTTAGAAATGCATCTCATGGATGTTGTGACTGCTTATCTATATGGATCACTTGATAGTGATATATATATGAAGATACCTGAAGGATTTAAGGTACCAGAAGCATCAAATGCAAAACCCAAAGAAATGTATTCGATTAAATTACAAAGATCTTTATATGGGTTAAAACAATCGGGACGTATGTGGTATAACCGATTAAGTGATTACTTGATAAGCAAAGGGTATACAAATAATCTTACTTGCCCTTGTGTTTTCATTAAGAAAACAACATCCGGATATGTGATCATAGCTGTTTATGTTGATGATCTTAACATCATAGGTACAAATAAAGAGATCCATGAAGCCATTCAACTTCTAAAGAAAGAATTTGAAATGAAAGATCTCGGAAAAACCAAGTATTGCCTTGGTTTACAAATTGAGCATATGCCTAATGGTTTACTTGTACATCAAACAACATATACTGAAAAGATTTTGAAACGTTTCAATATGGACAAGGCAAAACCATTAAGTACTCCTATGGTTGTTAGATCACTCAATGTTGAAGCTGATCCATTTCGTCCATGTGAAGATCAAGAAGACATTCTTGGACCAGAAGTACCATATCTTAGTGCAATTGGAGCTCTTATGTATCTTACAAATTGTACAAGACCTGACATTTCTTTTGCAGTTAATTTGTTGGCAAGGTTCAGCTCTGCTCCTACCAAAAGACACTGGAATGGGATCAAACACATATTTCGATACCTTCGAGGAACTACTGATTTAGGATTATTTTATTCTAACGAATCAAAACAAGATTTGGTTGGTTATGCAGATGCAGGTTATTTATCTGATCCACATAAAGCTAAATCTCAAACTGGATATGTATTCCTAAATAGAGGTACTGCAATATCATGGCGTTCTCAAAAACAAACACTTGTTGCTACATCGTCAAATCATGCCGAAGTGATTGCATTACATGAAGCTACTCGAGAATGTTTTTGGTTGAGATCAATGACACAACTCATTACTGATTCTTGTGGACTAGAACGCGATAAAAGTCCAACAACTATCTTTGAAGATAATGCAGCTTGCATAGCACAGATGAAAGAAGGGTATATCAAAAGTGACCGAACAAAACACATACCACCTAGATTCTTCTCATACACTCAAAATCTCATTAAGGACAACCAGATTGAAATGAGATATGTGCAATCTAGCAAAAACTCTGCTGATCTTTTCACGAAAGCACTTCCAACTGCTATTTTCAGAACACACGTTCATAACATTGGCATGAGACATGTTCAAAAGATGTAACAGCTGAAGCGATGTCTACTTGAGGGGGAGCCAACTCCATGCTGCACTCTTTTTCCCTTAGCTAAAGTTTTTTCCCACTGGGTTTTCTTTAGCAAGGTTTTTAACGAGGCAGTAATTTATAGTTGATCTTCAACAAAATAAAATTGCTATCCAAGGGGGAGTGTTATAATAATAATAATAATATAGATATGGATAGTCAATTTTGGTGTATACATATAGTCAATTTTGGTACACAAAGTATGTATTTTTATATTGAGATTTTAGGCTATAAATACTCATGAATGCAAGCATTAAACTTGCACCATTTTCTCACACTTACAAAGTGTTTCTTTCTTTCTCTCCATTATCATCTTTGTTCTTACACTTCATTATTAGTATTCTAAATCAAGAATCAAATCACTAAAGGTAGTTATAAGCCTACTGAATTATAACATCAAGAATCAAACCACTAAAGGTAGTTATAAGCCTACTGAATTATAACATCAAGAATCAAACCACTAAAGGTAGTTATAAGCCTACTGAATTATAACACTATGGAAGTTAGTAATAAAGTTACGACTTTTCTAAATATATTCTTAAGAACAGTCGTTAAAGATTTTAGAACATGTATTTTAATGAGCAATGATGTTCACATATTTTTTTGGGAACCTATATTTTAAATTGTATTTTTTAATAAAATAAAGCATATTTTTAACGATATTATCGGCATCACTCAGAGGAGACTTAACCACATTCGCGATCATATGTCACTCATACACGCGTTTGGAGAAAACTCTAATCGCAACAACCCTGACATCACGGTTAAAGGTTGGGAAAACCCATTCGAGAAGCTAATTGCTGGCATTACCAATTAGATCTAGACCCTTGGAGTCGAACATGTGCCTACTCATTGAGGACAAACAGGCGGCCCCTCGTATAACACTCAGGTAATGCCTCTGTGGTAAATAACGCGTATTATATTAGAGTCATTTCATTATTAGTATTCATAAATGGGATCAGTAATTTTGACCTGTTTTTATAACCGGGGTGCTTCATTTTCCTATCCATAATTTACACCTAGATGGGTACTTATGTCATTTGTTCTAACTACATATGTAGTAAATCCTGCTTTGGATTGCGGACATGGTCGGTCCCGAGAATTTAAGGGTCTGGAACAAGGTAAAAAAAGGCCATTGAGCCAAAACGAATAATATAAACTATTTAATAAAAATACCCTTTCGGCCTTGCTAGAATGCTAGTGAACTTTGATTTCCTTTTTTTCGAGGCCTTTGATTGTTGTTTTTGAACCTATTGTGTTTTGCCTTCCCTGTTTTAGTTGTTAATTCTTGCTCTCTTTCTAGAGCCCTATTCATAATGTCGTTCAGTTGCTCATACACTTTATGATAGATGAAATCCTTAATCTTCGGGTTCAAATTTCGAATGTAGTGACGCTTAAGTCTGAAACGCTCTTGACTTGATAATTTTTTTTACCAGCCCAGAAACATGTTATACTGTGCGGCGCGCAGGGTTTTGCGCGGCACGCGCTTCCTCTGAAAATCCAACTGCACTATTTCAATATATTTTCATTTCAAAAACTAATTTAAAATGTTCCAAAACCCACCATTCATTCAAATATAACCAACATACAAGTTTTTGACATTAACTAATCATAATTCGACATAGTATAATAAAACACTAGAAATTTTTAGCAAAATGATAACAAAAGTTATACAACGATTTCATGACTACAAAAGAAAGTTGTTTTATATTCCAATGAGCGTATACATGTCAAGAGGATCGTTCATTGCGGGGAGGGGACTTAGAGCTACCGCTTACCAAAAGACAAATCTTCTAATCAATACTTCAAATCTTTTCTTCTTCTTTATTACTAGCTTCGGGTTCCCCTAAAAAATATACAACTAAATAAAGTAAGCATAAAGCTTAGTGAGATATACAAATGTGTAAATGGCTAAAACACTAATCATACATACATACATACATACATACATACATACATACATAGTCAAATAGTAACACTTACTACAATATAGGTCATCGGATCCGAAGTCTAAAACAATTTGTGACAACCGCTCAATGCTTATTGCCACCTAATCAATACTAGCTTTTGCTAGTTAACTAAACATACATTGGGATTTAATCCCCATCCAAGATATCACATGTCATTACTTGCAATTTTTGAAAGTAAATAACATATGACCCACTTACAATCTATATACTCACCTTGATAATTTAGACTTCCACAAAGAATGCAAAATAAGACAAGCTCCGTAGCAACCAAAACTTAATGAAGATGAGATGATGGAAAAGCTAGCATATATTAGACCTTCTCCTAGTGTATTGTCTTCAATAGAAAGCAAGGAAATTCTTGAACTAAAATTCAACAACTCATATCTCCAATTTCTTCTTCTTCTTTTTCTCTCAAAGTGTAGTGGGTGTGAAAAATGACTGGTACCAGATCTGAAAATCTACTTAAACCATGAATTTGCTATATGATCCCACAACTTTGAATTTTTAACAAAAATAGTCCCTGGAGTTACCAGGGGATATGCGCGACGCGCTTAACTATGCACGGCGCGCAGTTGTGCTGAAAAAAGGGCTGTTACAACTCTCCTCCCCTTGGGTTGTTCGTGTCCTCATGAACCATTCTTGATATACCGATGGACAGTGTACCATCAACCAATCTTCTGGCTCCTAAGTAAATTCGGATCCCTTTCTATGCTTCCATTGAACCTTTAACAACGTTCGGGATTTATTTCTTAATTGATTCACTTTGGAGTCTAGTATTTTAACCGATTCTTCGAAATATTTAAGCTTGTCGTTTACTACCACTTCCGTCAAAGGTGCGTACGTTGACTCATCGGCTAAGCATTTCCTAAGTTGTGACACATGAAATGTATTGTGAATTGCATTTAATTCTTCCGGTAACGATAACCTATAAGCCACCTCTCCAATTCTTGCAATAATCTCAAACGGTCCGATAAATCTCGGGCCTAACTTTCCTCGCTTGCGAAAACGAATAATTCCCTTCCATGGAGATACCTTCAATAATACTTTATCTTCCACTTGGAACTCTATTGGTCTTCTTCTCCTATCGGCATAAGATTTTTGTCGGTCTTGCGCCGTTTTCAATCTTTCCCAAATTTGATCGATCTTCTCGGTGGTTCGCAACTCGCAACACCACGTTCGTGCTTCCCAATTCTCTTTGATCTACTTCCCCCCAACAAATTGGGGTTCTAAACTTTCTCCCGTAAAGCATTTCATAGCGAGGCATGCCGATTAAGGAATGAAAACTATTATTATACGAAAACTCACAAGGCGGTAGATGCACATCCCAACTTCCTCCAAAATCGGTAACACATGCACGGAGCATATCTTCTAAGGTTTGAATTGTCCTCTCGTTTTGCCCATCGGTTTGTGGGTGGAAAGCGGTAGTAACATGCAATTTAGTACCTAAATCTTCTTGAAATTTTCTCCAAAATCGTGAAGTAAAACGTGTATCACGGTCGGAGACAATAGAAACTGGTACTCCGTGTCTAGCTTGATTGTTATGCGAGGTGTATATAAAATAGCTTTATTTTTACAACTAAATACTATTAAATACGATAGAATTTTACACAAGATATTTATTTATTTATAGAATGGATATACTTAAACCTTGCTACAACACTTATAGGCAGTGTACCTAATCGTACAGTAGTGTAGTTTTTAGTAAGTCCGGTTCGTTCCACAGGGAAAATCTTTAAATAAAGCTTAACGCTATATTAGTTTTAATTTATAAAAATACAAATATATATAAGTAATATTATTATTATAAAAAGGGGGTTTTACCGTTTAATGACCGGTTTGTCGATTTTTAAAACTTTAGTCGCAGTTAATGAAATGTCCCGTTCTTATTGATTAAAAATGTTCCATATTAATTGATTTCGTTGCGAGGTTTTGACCTCTATATGAGACGTTTTTCAAAGACTGCATTCATTTTTAAAACAAACCATAACCTTTATTTCATCAATAAAGGTTTAAAAAGCTTTACGTAGATTATCAAATAATGATAATCTAAAATATCCTGTTTACACACGACCATTACATAATGGTTTACAATACAAATATGTTACAACAAAATAAGTTTCTTGAATGCAGTTTTTACACAATATCATACAAGCATGGACTCCAAATCTCATCCTTGTTTAAGTATGCGACATCGGAAGCTCTTAATAATCACCTGAGAATAAACATCTTAAAACGTCAACAAAAATGTTGGCGAGTTATAGGTTTAACCTATATATATCAAATCATAATAATAGACCACAAGATTTCATATTTCAATATACATCCCATACATAGAGATAAAAATCATTCATATGGTGAACACCTGGTAACCGACATTAACAAGATGCATATATAAGAATATCCCCATCATTCCGGGACACCCTTCGGATATGATATAAATTTCGAAGTACTAAAGCATCCGGTACTTTGGATGGGGTTTGTTAGGCCCAATAGATCTATCTTTAGGATTCGCGTCAATTAGGGTGTCTGTTCCCTAATTCTTAGATTACTAGACTTAATAAAAAGGGGCATATTCGATTTCGATAATTCAACCATAGAATGTAGTTTCATGTACTTGTGTCAATTTTGTAAATCATTTATAAAACCTGCATGTATTCTCATCCCAAAAATATTAGATTTTAAAAGTGGGACTATAACTCACTTTCACAGATTTTTACTTCGTCGGGAAGTAAGACTTGGCCACTGGTTGATTCACGAACCTATAACAATATATACATATATATCAAAGTATGTTTAAAATATATTTACAACACTTTTAATATATTTTGATGTTTTAAGTTTATTAAGTCAGCTGTCCTCGTTAGTAACCTACAACTAGTTGTCCACAGTTAGATGTACAGAAATAAATCGATAAATATTATCTTGAATCAATCCACGACCCAGTGTATACGTATCTCAGTATTGATCACAACTCAAACTATATATATTTTGGAATCAACCTCAACCCTGTATAGCTAACTCCAACATTCACATATAGAGTGTCTATGGTTGTTCCGAAATATATATAGATGTGTCGACATGATAGGTCGAAACATTGTATACGTGTCTATGGTATCTCAAGATTACATAATATACAATACAAGTTGATTAAGTTATGGTTGGAATAGATTTGTTACCAATTTTCACGTAGCTAAAATGAGAAAAATTATCCAATCTTGTTTTACCCATAACTTCTTCATTTTAAATCCGTTTTGAGTGAATCAAATTGCTATGATTTCATATTGAACTCTATTTTATGAATCTAAACAGAAAAAGTATAGGTTTATAGTCGAAAAAATAAGTTACAAGTCATTTTTGTAAAGGTAGTCATTTCAGTCGAAAGAACGACGTCTAGATGACCATTTTAGAAAACATACTTCCACTTTGAGTTTAACCATAATTTTTGGATATAGTTTCATGTTCATAATAAAAATCATTTTCTCAGAATAACAACTTTTAAATCAAAGTTTATCATAGTTTTTAATTAACTAACCCAAAACAGCCCGCGGTGTTACTACGACGGCGTAAATCCGGTTTTACGGTGTTTTTCGTGTTTCCAGGTTTTAAATCATTAAGTTAGCATATCATATAGATATAGAACATGTGTGTAGTTAATTTTAAAAGTCAAGTTAGAAGGATTAACTTTTGTTTGCGAACAAGTTTAGAATTAACTAAACTATGTTCTAATGATTACGAGTTTAAACCTTCGAATAAGATAGTTTTATATATATGAATCGAATGATGTTATGAACATCATTACTACCTCAAGTTTAGTAGGTAAACCTACTGGAAGTGACAAGAAATGATCTAGCTTCAAAGGATCTTGGATGGCTTGAAAGTTCTTGAAGTAGGATCATGACACAAAAACAAGTTCAAGTAAGATTTTTACTCGAATTAAGATAGTTTATAGTTATAGAAATTAAATCAAAGTTTGAATATGAATATTACCTTGAATAAGAAAGATAACCTACTGTATATAACAAAGGTTTCTTGATCTTAGATGATTACTTGGAATGGATTAGAAAGCTTGGAAGTAAATTAGTAAACTTGAAGGGATTTTTGAAGTGTTCTTGAAGTGTTCTTCCTATGATGATTATAGCTTGATTCTTGAAGTGATTTTTGATGAAGATTATGATTAACTACTAGAAAAATACGTTCATAATAGTGTGTGTGTTGAGAGAGAATTAGAAAGAGAATTGGAAGTGAAATGGAGTGAATGATGAGTGGTAATTGGTGAGTGGTGAGTGGGGTTAAAAGGAGTTCTAGTTAGTTGACTAGCTCATGGTAGAAGTTAAAATTGATTAGTCATACATGACATAATCAAGAGTAGAATCCCATGCTAGTTCCTATTGGTATATACTCATAGTAAGTACGTTTTGAAGCTGTGTATAATACGGGTAAGAATACGACTAGAATTCTTGATGAAAGAAAAGAATGGAAAAGTAACTGTAACCATTTTCGTTAAGTATGAATGTTTTGATATATGTCTTGAAGTCTTCCAAAAGTATTTTAATACATCTAAATACACTACATGTATATACATTTTAACTGAGTCGTTAAGTCATCGTTAGTCGTTACATGTAAGTGTTGTTTTGAAACCTTTAAGTTAACAATCTCAATTAATGTTGTTAACCCATTGTTTATTATATCTAATGAGATGTTAAATTATTATATTATCATGATATTATGATATATTAATATATCTTAATATGATATATATACATTTAAATGTCGTTACAACGATAAACATTACATATATGTCTCGTTTCGAAATCCTTAAGTTAGTAGTCTTGTTTATATGTATATAACTCATTGTTAATATACTTATGGAGATACTTACTTATCATAATCTCATGTTAACCATATGTATATCCATATATATATATCGTCATGTCGTTTTTACAAGTTTTAACGTTCGTGAATCGCCGGTCAACTTGGGTGGTCAATTGTCTATATGAAACATATTTCAATTAATCAAGTCTTAACAAGTTTGATTGCTTAACATGTTGGAAACATTTAATCATGTAAATATCAATCTCAATTAATATATATAAACATGGAAAATTTCGGGTCACTACAGTACCTACCCGTTAAATAAATTTATACCCGAAATTTCAAGCTGTTGAAGGTGTTGACGAATCCTCTGGAAATACATGCGAGTATTTCTTCTTCATCTGATCTTCACGCTCCCAGGTAAACTCGGGTCCTCTACGAGCATTCCATCGAACCTTAACAATTGGTATCTTGTTTTGCTTAAGTCTTTTAACCTCACGATCCATTATTTCGACGGGTTCTTCGATGAATTGGAGTTTTTCGTTGATTTGGATTTCATCTAACGGAATAGTGAGATCTTCTTTAGCAAAACATTTCTTCAAATTCGAGACGTGGAAAGTGTTATGTACAGCCGCGAGTTGTTGAGGTAACTCAAGTCGGTAAGCTACTGGTCCGACACGATCAATAATCTTGAATGGTCCAATATACCTTGGATTTAATTTCCCTCGTTTACCAAATCGAACAACGCCTTTCCAAGGTGCAACTTTAAGCATGACCATCTCTCCAATTTCAAATTCTATATCTTTTCTTTTAATGTCAGCGTAGCTCTTTTGTCGACTTTGGGCGGTTTTCAACCGTTGTTGAATTTGGATGATTTTCTCGGTAGTTTCTTGTATAATCTCCGGACCCGTAATCTGTCTATCCCCCAATTCACTCCAACAAATTGGAGACCTGCACTTTCTACCATAAAGTGCTTCAAACGGCGCCATCTTAATGCTTGAATGGTAGCTGTTGTTGTAGGAAAATTCTGCTAATGGTAGATGTCGATCCCAACTGTTTCCGAAATCAATAACACATGTTCGTAGCATGTCTTCAAGCGTTTGTATCGTCCATTCGCTCTGCCCATCAGTTTGTGGATGATAGGCAGTACTCATGTCTAGACGAGTTCCTAATGCTTGCTGTAATGTCTGCCAGAATCTTGAAATAAATCTGCCATCCCTATCAGAGATAATAGAGATTGGTATTCCATGTCTGGAGACGACTTCCTTCAAATACAGTCGTGCTAACTTCTCCATCTTGTCATCTTCTCTTATTGGCAGGAAATGTGCTGATTTGGTGAGACGATCAACTATTGCCCAAATAGTATCAAAACCACTTGCAGTCCTTGGCAATTTAGTGATGAAATCCATGGTAATGTTTTCCCATTTCCATTCCGGGATTTCGGGTTGTTGAAGTAGACCTGATGGTTTTTGATGCTCAGCTTTGACCTTAGAACACGTCAAACATTCTTCTACGTATTTAGCAACATCGGCTTTCATACCCGGCCACCAAAAATATTTCCTGAGATCCTTGTACATCTTCTCCGTTCCAGGATGTATTGAGTATCAGGTTTTATGAGCTTCTCTAAGTACCATTTCTCTCATATCTCCAAATTTTGGTACCCAAATCCTTTCAGCCCTATACCGGGTTCCGTCTTCCCGAATATTAAGATGTTTCTCCGATCCTTTGGGTATTTCATCCTTTAAATTTCCCTCTTTTAAAACTCCTTGTTGCGCCTCCTTTATTTGAGTAGTAAGGTTATTATGAATCATTATATTCATAGATTTTACTCGAATGGGTTCTCTGTCCTTCCTGCTCAAGGCATCGGCTACCACATTTGCCTTCCCCGAGTGGTAACGAATCTCAAAGTCGTAATCATTCAATAATTCAATCCACCTACGCTGCCTCATATTCAGTTGTTTCTGATTAAATATGTGTTGAAGACTTTTGTGGTCGGTATATATAATAATTTTGACCCCATATAAGTAGTGCCTCCAAGTCTTTAATGCAAAAACAACCGCGCCTAATTCCAAATCATGCGTCGTATAATTTTGTTCGTGAATCTTCAATTGTCTAGACGCATAAGCAATCACCTTCGTTCGTTGCATTAATACACAACCGAGACCTTGCTTTGATGCGTCACAATAAATCACAAAATCATCATTCCCTTCAGGCAATGACAATATAGGTGTCGTAGTTAGCTTTTTCTTCAATAACTGAAACGCTTTCTCTTGTTCGTCATTCCATTCAAATTTCTTCCCTTTATGCGTTAATGCAGTCAAGGGTTTTGCTATTCTGGAAAAGTCTTGGATGAACCTTCTGTAGTAACCAGCTAGTTCTAAAAACTGGCGTATGTGTTTCGGAGTTTTCGGGGTTTCCCACTTTTCAACAGTTTCTATCTTTGCCGGATCCACCTTAATACCTTCTTTGTTCACTATGTGACTGAGGAATTGAACTTCTTCCAACCAAAATGCACACTTTGAAAACTTAGCGTACAATTCTTCCTTCCTCAATACTTCTAACACCTTTCTCAAATGTTCACCGTGTTCTTGGTCATTCTTTGAGTAAATAAGTATGTCATCAATGAAAATAATGACAAACTTGTCAAGGTATGGTCCACACACTCGGTTCATAAGGTCCATGAACACAGCTGGTACATTAGTTAAACCAAATGGCATGACCATAAACTCGTAATGACCGTAACGTGTTCTGAAAGCAGTCTTTGGAATATCATCTTCTTTCACCCGCATTTGATGATACCCGGAACGTAAGTCAATCTTTGAATAAACAGACGAGCCTTGTAGTTGATCAAATAAGTCGTCGATTCTCGGTAGTGGGCATCGGTTCTTGATGGTAAGTTTGTTCAACTCTCGGTAGTCGATACACAACCTGAATGTACCATCTTTCTTCTTGACAAACAAAACAGGAGCTCCCCACGGTGATGTGCTTGGTCGAATGAAACCACGCTCTAAAAGTTCTTGTAATTGGCTTTGCATTTCTTTCATCTCACTGGGTGCGAGTCTGTAAGGAGCACGAGCTATTGGTGCAGCTCCTGGTACAAGATCTATTTGAAATTCAACGGATCGATGTGGGGGTAATCCCGGTAATTCTTTCGGAAATACATCGGGAAATTCTTTTGCAATGGGAACATCATTGACGCTCTTTTCTTCAGTTTGTACTTTCTCCACGTGTGCTAGAACAGCATAGCAACCTTTTCTTATTAGTTTTTGTGCCTTCAAATTACTAATAAGATGTAGCTTCGTGTTGCCCTTTTCTCCGTACACCATTAAGGGTTTTCCTTTTTCTCGTATAATGCGAATTGCATTTTTGTAACAAACAATCTCTGCTTTCACTTCTTTCAACCAGTTCATACCGATTATCACATCAAAACTCCCTAACTCTACTGGTATCAAATCAATCTTAAATGTTTCGCTAACCAGTTTAATTTCTCGATTCCGACATATATTATCTGCTGAAATTAATTTACCATTTGCTAATTCGAGTAAAAATTTTCTATCCAAAGGCGTCAATGGACAACTTAATTTAGCACAAAAATCTCTACTCATATAGCTTCTATCTGCACCCGAATCAAATAAAACGTAAGCAGATTTATTGTCAATAAGAAACGTACCCGTAACAAGCTCCGGGTCTTCCTGTGCCTCTGCCGCATTAATATTGAAAACTCTTCCGTGGCCTTGTCCATTCGTGTTCTCCTGGTTCAGGAAATTTCTAATAATGTGGCCCGATTTTCCACATTTATAACAAACTACATTGGTATAACTTGCTCCGACACTACTTGCTCCACCATTACTCGTTCCGACACTATTTGTTCCTTTCGTTCTATTAACCCCTGGTTCATAGACCTCACACTTCGCCGCGCTATGACCATTTCTTTTACACTTGTTGCAAAATTTGGTGCAGAACCCCGAGTGATACTTTTCACACCTTTGGCATAGCTGCTTCTGATTGTTGTTATTGTTGCGATTATTATTGTTGTTGGGATGATTGTTGTAGTTGCTGCTGTTGTTGTTGTTGTTGTTGGGCCGTTTGTTGTAGTTGCAATTGATGTTGCGATTGTTGGGATAATTGTTGCGATTATTGTTGTAATTGCTGTTGTTGTTGTATTGGTGATTCTTATCACTGTTTTCCTCCCACTTTCTTTTGACTTGCTTCACATTGGCCTCTTCAGTAGTCTGTTCTTTAATTCTTTCTTCAATCTGGTTCACTAGTTTGTGAGCCATTCTACATGCCTATTGTATGGAGGCGGGCTCGTGTGAACTTATATCTTCTTGGATTCTTTCCGGTAATCCTTTCACAAACGCGTCGATCTTCTCTTCCTCATCTTCGAATGCTCCCGGACACAATAGGCACAATTCTGTGAATCGTCTTTCGTACGTGGTAATATCAAATCCTTGGGTTCGTAACCCTCTAAGTTCTATCTTGAGCTTATTGACCTCGGTTCTGGGACGGTACTTCTCGTTCATCAAGTGCTTGAATGCTGACCACGGTAGTGCGTACGCATCGTCTTATCCCACTTGCTCTAGATAGGTATTCCACCATGTTAACGCAGAACATGTGAAGGTATGCGTAGCGTACTTCAATTTGTCCTCTTCAGTACACTTACTTATGGCAAACACCGATTCGACCTTCTCGGTCCACTGTTTCAATCCGATCGGTCCTTCGGTTCCATCAAATTCCAAAGGTTTGCAGGCAGTGAATTCTTTGTAGGTGCATCCTACACGATTTCCTGTACTGCTAGATCTAAGGTTGTAGTTGGTATGTAGCGCAGCCTGTACTGCGGCTATGTTTAAAGCTAGAAAAGTACGGAATTCCTCTTCATTCATATTCACGGTGTGTCGAGTAGTCGGTGCCATTTCCTTCAAAATAGTCAAATGGAACAAGTTAATCATACAGAATATTAAGAGTAGTTAATAGTATTTCGTAGCATAATATGAACTCATTTATAAAAGCTTTTTCTTCATATCAGCGTTTTATAAGTTTAAATTCGGGTAGTACCTACCCGTTAAGTTCATACTTAGTAGCTAATATATAATTCAACTACTACAATTCTATATGAAAAACTGATTATAATAATATTTCGCGTTCAAACTTTTACACAATATTTTACAAACTTACAATATCGCTTATTTTACATATAGCATGAAATATAGCACACAATAAATTTGATACAAAATGGTTGTGAAGATAATTCTAGCTAGTACACAAGTCGTTCAGCAAAGGCAATAAAGACACGTAATTCATACGTCCAGAAACAAGTCATGCATTCTGGTTTTACTAGGATTACTTCCCATCCTTGGTCTTGTGGAACATAACCGTTATGGCCGTTGATAAGACAGCGAGTTGTAACGTCGTCAAAGGGACGAGGGTTACGTAATGTCCAACAGTCCCGTAACAATCTAAAAACCTCATTTCTTACCCCAATTACCGACTCCGTCACTTGTGGGAACGTTTTGTTTAATAGTTGTAGCCCGATGTTCTTGTTCTCACTTTGGTGAGAAGCGAACATTACTAATCCGTAAGCATAACATGCTTCTTTATGTTGCATGTTAGCCGCTTTTTCTAAATCACGAAGTCCAATATTCGGATATATTGAGTCAAAATAATTTCTTAACCCATTGCGTAAAATAGCATTTGGGTTCCCCGCAATATATGCGTCAAAGTAAACACATCGTAACTTATGGATTTCCCAATGTGATATCCCCCATCTTTCGAACGAAAGCCTTTTATAAACCAAGGCATTCTTGGAACGTTCTTCGAATGTCTTACAAACTGATCTCGCCTTATATAGTTGTACCGAAGAATTCTGACCGACTCTAGACAAGATTTCATCAATCATGTCTCCGGGTAGGTCTCTTAAAATATTGGGTTGTCTATCCATTTTGTGTTTTTATACTGTAAAATAGACAAGAGTTAGATTCATAAAAAAAAATACTTATTAATAAAAGCAATTTTTACACATATCATAAAGCATAAGCACACTATATTACATATATTACACCACACGAATACAACTATCTTATTCCGACTGGCTTGTTTCTTCTTCTTCGGTTTTGGTTCGTTTTGCCAAGTTTCTAGGGATATATGATGTTCCCCTAATACGAGCCGTCGTTTTCCACATTGGTTTAGAAAAACCTATTGGTTTAGAGGTTCCCGGGTCATTGTTACAACTTAAGGACTTCGGGGGTTGACGATACATATAAAGTTCATCGGGGTTGGAATTAGATTTCTCTATTTTTATGCCCTTTCCCTTATTATTTTCTTTTGCCTTTTTAAATTCAGTTGGGGTAATTTCTATAACATCATCGAAATTCTCGTCGGAATCCGATTCATCGGAGAATTGGTAATCCTCCCAATATTTTGCTTCCTTGGCGGAAACACCATTGACCATAATTAACCTTGGTCGGTTGGTTGAGGATTCTCTTTTACTTAACCGTTTTATTATTTCCCCCACCGGTTCTATTTCTTCTTCCGGTTCCGATTCTTCTTCCGGTTCCGATTCTTCTTCCGGTTCCGACTCTTCTTCCGGTTCCTCTTCGGGAACTTGTGAATCAGTCCACGAATCATTCCAATTTACATTTGACTCTTCATTATTATTAGGTGAGTCAGTGGGACTTATTCTAGAGGTAGACATCTATCACATAATATCAAACACGTTAAGAGATTAATATATCACATAATATTCATATGTTAAAAATATATAGTTTCCAACAAAAATGTTAAGCAATCATTTTTAAAGAAAACACGGTCGAAGTCCAGACTCACTAATGCATCCTAACAAACTCGATAAGACACACTAATGCAAATTTTCTGGTTCTCTAAGACCAACGCTCTGATACCAACTGAAATGTCCCGTTCTTATTGATTAAAAACGTTCCATATTAATTGATTTCGTTGCGAGGTTTTGACCTCTATATGAGACGTTTTTCAAAGACTGCATTCATTTTTAAAACAAACCATAACCTTTATTTCATCAATAAAGGTTTAAAAAGCTTTACGTAGATTATCAAATAATGATAATCTAAAATATCCTGTTTACACACGACCATTACATAATGGTTTACAATACAAATATGTTACAACAAAATAAGTTTCTTGAATGCAGTTTTTACACAATATCATACAAGCATGGACTCCAAATCTCGTACTTATTTAAGTATGCGACAGCGGAAGCTCTTAATAATCACCTGAGAATAAACATGCTTAAAACATCAACAAAAATGTTGGTGAGTTATAGGTTTAACCTATATATATATCAAATCATAATAATAGACCACAAGATTTCATATTTCAATATACATCCCATACATAGAGATAAAAATCATTCATATGGTGAACACCTGGTAACCGACATTAACAAGATGCATATATAAGAATATCCCCATCATTCCGGGACACCCTTCGGATATGATATAAATTTCGAAGTACTAAACCATCCGGTACTTTGGATGGGGTTTGTTAGGCCCAATAGATCTATCTTTAGGATTCGCGTCAATTAGGGTGTCTGTTCCCTAATTCTTAGATTATCAGACTTAATAAAAAGGGGCATATTCGATTTCGATAATTCAACCATAGAATGTAGTTTCATGTACTTGTGTCAATTTTGTAAATCATTTATAAAACCTGCATGTATTCTCATCCCAAAAATATTAGATTTTAAAAGTGGGACTATAACTCACTTTCACAGATTTTTACTTCGTCGGGAAGTAAGACTTGGCCACTGGTTGATTCACGAACCTATAATAATATATACATATATATCAAAGTATGTTTAAAATATATTTACAACACTTTTAATATATTTTGATGTTTTAAGTTTATTAAGTCAGCTGTCCTCGTTAGTAACCTACAACTAGTTGTCCACAGTTAGATGTACAGAAATAAATCGATAAATATTATCTTGAATCAATCCACGACCCAGTGTATACGTATCTCAGTATTGATCACAACTCAAACTATATATATTTTGGAATCAACCTCAACCCTGTATAGCTAACTCCAACATTCACATATAGAGTGTCTATGGTTGTTCCGAAATATATATAGATGTGTCGACATGACAGGTCGAAACATTGTATACGTGTCTATGGTATCTCAAGATTACATAATATACAATACAAGTTGATTAAGTTATGGTTGGAATAGATTTGTTACCAATTTTCACGTAGCTAAAATGAGAAAAATTATCCAATCTTGTTTTACCCATAACTTCTTCATTTTAAATCCGTTTTGAGTGAATCAAATTGCTATGGTTTCATATTGAACTCTATTTTATGAATCTAAACAGAAAAAGTATAGGTTTATAGTCGGAAAAATAAGTTACAAGTCGTTTTTTTAAAGGTAGTCATTTCAGTCGAAAGAACGACGTCTAGATGACCATTTTAGAAAACATACTTCCACTTTGAGTTTAACCATAATTTTTGGATATAGTTTCATGTTCATAATAAAAATCATTTTCTCAGAATAACAACTTTTAAATCAAAGTTTATCATAGTTTTTAATTAACTAACCCAAAACAGCCCGCGGTGTTACTACGACGGCGTAAATCCAGTTTTACGGTGTTTTTCGTGTTTCCAGGTTTTAAATCATTAAGTTAGCATATCATATAGATATAGAACATGTGTGTAGTTAATTTTAAAAGTCAAGTTAGAAGGATTAACTTTTGTTTGCGAACAAGTTTAGAATTAACTAAACTATGTTCTAATGATTACGAGTTTAAACCTTCGAATAAGATAGTTTTATATATATGAATCGAATGATGTTATGAACATTATTACTACCTCAAGTTTAGTAGGTAAACTTACTGGAAGTGACAAGAAATGATCTAGCTTTAAAGGATCTTGGATGGCTTGAAAGTTCTTGAAGTAGGATCATGACACAAAAACAAGTTCAAGAAAGATTTTTACTCGAATTAAGATAGTTTATAGTTATAGAAATTGAATCAAAGTTTGAATATGAATATTACCTTGAATAAGAAAGATAACCTACTGTATATAACAAAGGTTTCTTGATCTTAGATGATTACTTGGAATGGATTAGAAAGCTTCGAAGTAAATTAGTAAACTTGAAGGGATTTTTGAAGTGTTCTTGAAGTGTTCTTCCTATGATGATTATAGCTTGATTCTTGAAGTAATTTTTGATGAAGATGATGATTAACTACTGAAAAAATACGTTCATAATAGTGTGTGTGTGTTGAGAGAGAATTAGAAAGAGAATTGGAAGTGAAATGGAGTGAATGATGAGTGGTAATTGGTGAGTGGTGAGTGGGGTTAAAAGGAGTTCTAGTTAGTTGACTAGCTCATGGTAGAAGTTAAAATTGATTAGTCATACATGACATAATCAAGAGTGGAATCCCATGCTATTTCCTATTGGTATATACTCATAGTAAGTACGTTTTGAAGCTGTGTATAATACGGGTAAGAATACGACTAGAATTCTTGATGAAAGAAAAGAATGGAAAAGTAACTGTAACCATTTTCGTTAAGTATGAATGTTTTGATATATGTCTTGAAGTCTTCCAAAAGTATTTTAATACATCTAAATACACTACATGTATATACATTTTAACTGAGTCGTTAAGTCATCGTTAGTCGTTACATGTAAGTGTTGTTTTGAAACCTTTAAGTTAACGATCTCATTTAATGTTGTTAACCCATTGTTTATTATATCTAATGAGATGTTAAATTATTATATTATCATGATATTATGATATATTAATATATCTTAATATGATATATATACATTTAAATGTCGTTACAACGATAATCGTTACATATATGTCTCGTTTCGAAATCCTTAAGTTAGTAGTCTTGTTTATATGTATATAACTCATTGTTAATATACTTATGGAGATACTTACTTATCATAATCTCATGTTAACCATATGTATATCCATATATATATATCGTCATGTCGTTTTTACAAGTTTTAACGTTCGTGAATCGCCGGTCAACTTGGGTGGTCAATTGTCTATATGAAACATATTTCAATTAATCAAGTCTTAACAAGTTTGATTGCTTAACATGTTGGAAACATTTAATCATGTAAATATCAATCTCAATTAATATATATAAACATGGAAAAGTTCGGGTCACTACAGTTAAAACCTAATGTAAAATATTAAATAAATAAAAGACTTAATTTAAAGCGTAAAGTAAATAACGATAATGAAGTTGCGATAAATAAAAGTGCGATAAAATAAAATTGCAATAATTAAAAAGTACGATAATTAAAAGTGCAATTAATACAATAACAATAAATAAAAGTGTGATAATTAAAAGTGCAATTAAATATAAAATAAAGGAAATTAAATATGAAATAAATTATGCTTATTTAAACTTCCGTAATCATGATGTTTGACGTGTTGATTTTAGTTTTATGCCCATGGGTTAATTGTCCTTTGTCATGGATTATTTAATATGTCAGTCTGATTTTTGTCCATAACAGTCCATCGGTCATAAATTTAAGGTGCGAGTGTCCTCGTCAAATTATCCTTATACCCGAAGTCAAATATTTCAACTAATTGGGGACTTAAACTGTAACAAGGTTTTATTACTTTGTTTAATAATTACACCAGGTTATCGACTGCATGTAACCCAAGGTTTTAATACTTTGTTATCAATTATGCCAAGTGTCCTTGTACATAATTTCACCCCTGTTTTAATAATTCCATAGACTATTAATTCATTCCCGTGTCCGGTTAAATGAACGATTATTCGTACATATAAATATCCCGCCCATCGTGTCCGATCGAGTGTATATGGTTATTTATAGGGACGTCAAATTGCAAATCTTTATATTAAAATTAACAAACTATCATTTAGTTAAACAAATATAAAGCCCATTAATAGCCCATAGTCTAATTTCCACAAGTGTCGTTCTTTTGTCCAAACTCCAATTATGGTACAAAGCCCAATTACCCAATTTTAGTATTTAGCCCAACATCATGATTACTTTGTTTTAAATAAGCATAATAATAACTTAGCTACGAGACATTAATGTAAAAAGGTTGAACATAACTTACAATGATTAAAAATAGCGTAGCGTTACACGGACAGAATTTCGACTTACACCCTTACAACATTCGCTAACATACCCTTATTATTAGGATTTAAAATTAAAATTAAAATTAAAATTAAAATTATAATATATATATATATATATATATATATATACGTTTTTGAGAGATAGATAGAATTAGGATATATAAAACGTTCAGAATGCGCGATCTTTTATAGGCATTTTTGTCCAGGACAGCTCCGCGAGTTGCGGCATTTTTGCACTACAAACTCCGCGAGTCGCGGAGTTCGTAAATCCAGCTCACACAAGTTTGGATCCTAGTCTGCCGACGGTTTTAATATATAAATATAATATATATATATAATTTATATAATTAATTATATATTATATTATATTTATATACATAGTTAACTTGTAATTTTTAGTCCGTTGCGTCGAGCGTTGAGAGTTGACTCTGGTCTCGGTTCCGGATTTTTGAACGTACTTGCGTACAATTTAATATCTTGTACTTTGCGTTTTCAATCTTGTACTCTTGTAATTCTGAGACGTTTCTTATCAATAATTGGAACCTCTTTGATTGTATTTTGTACTTTTGAGCTTTTTGGTCGTTTGCGTCTTCAATTCGTCGAATCTATATTTTGTCTTCACCTTTTATTATTTAACCGAATATCACTTGTAAATAGGACAATTGCAACTAAAAGCTTGTCTTTCTTGAGGAATAATGCTATGAAATATATGTTCGTTTTTAGCATTATCAAATATTCCCACACTTGAGCGTTGCTTGTCCTCAAGCAATATAGTCTTGAAATATACTAGAATCACTTCTTTATTCTTCACACTTTGTACATCAGTGATTTCTATACGGCGGTATAAACAATGGTAGTAACGATGTGGTTTACAGTCCCACATGACTATAAAAATTTAGATCCATTAAGGAAATTGGATCTTTATGAAAACATTTGATCTTTTGAAAATTAAATCTAGTTTTTACCCTAGATAAGTTTTCCGAAATAACCCTTCACCGGTGTTTGCAAATTGTTTTTGTGGGTTTGGTGGGTTTTAGATTTGAAAATTTTAGCTCAAAACTTGCGGTTTTATGTCACCCACTTACTAACCTTGTATTGGGAAAGCAACACATCCAGTATACTTGTTCCGTATATTACCTTTCGATAAACTACCGTCCGGTTGTAAAGGGAAGCGTTGAACAAGCAACTGTTAAGGCAATATGTGACGATCGCTCCAAATCCATATGGACGAACACGTCATTCATTGATTTCATTGCGAGGTATTTGACCTCTATGTGATACGTTTTGTAACATTGCATTCGTTTGAAAAGGTATTTCATAAATGAATATATAAATTCCAGGTTTTTAACATCTGATGATTTCTACGTATAGACAATCACCATTTAAATGGTTTACAATAATACATCTGTTGACAATACAGTCAAAATAAGATACATGGTAATGGTTTGGTGAATGCAAGTTTCTTGTATATAGCATGTATGACTCCAAGCACATATCTTGTATCACGTATAAGCAAACAGCGGAAGACTTCTAGAATCCTGAGAATAAACATGCTTCAAGTGTCAACACAAAGGTTGGTGAGTTCATAGTTTTAATATTACACATAATCCGTATATCAATGTGGATTACAAAAGTTCAGTTGTTTTATTCAAAACGTTTATCAATAGGTTTTACATAAAAGGTGGATCACAAGATTTCAGTTGTTTCATCCGAAACGTTTATCAATAGGTTTTACATAAAAGGTGGATCACAAGATTTCAGTTGTTTCATCCGAAACGTTTATCAATCGGTTCTACAAAATTGAGCACCCTGGTAACTAAACTTTAATGCTTATATAATTTGTACCCTTTGTATAATCATCTTAATAATACACGCAAACCAACGTGTACGCTTCTCAAATAGCATACGTCCGTTAAAAGGCTAGTGCTCTAGCTCGGACGGGGATATCAAGCCCTATGGATCCATATACTACTACTCGCGCCCACCAGTTCTTATAACTGGCAGTTACTAGTTACCAAAGCTAAGGGATTTTCGGTTCAAACTCGGTGTAGAATTTAGTATGTACTTGTATCCATTGCGTTTAAAATAAAGTGCATGTATTCTCAGCCCAAAAATGTATATTGCAAAAGCAATTAAAAAGGGAGCAAATGAAACTCACGCATATAAATATTGTATATCGGTTAATAAAGCATTTGCATGTATTCTCAGCCCAAAAATATTTAAAGTATTTAAAAAGGGATACTATAAACTCACACAAAATCAGTTTTAGTATTTGTATCCATTTAGTAAAATAGATATAAAATCATTGCATGTATTCTCAGCCCAAAAATGTATTGAGTAAAAGGGATCATATGAAACTCACTGTTTAATATTGATATACAATATTGCAGGAAAGCACGTAGACGCATCGGAGATGATAAACACGAGGTTTGATTCACAAAAAATACCCCCAAACATTACCCATAACCTCCTTGGCAATAACCCATAATTTCCTTAGCTCTAGCTTGCTAGAAAACTCATTTTGAAAATTACTTGGACAGCACTCCGTCGTAATATTTGATGTACATTATTATTTTTGTATCGCAAAAATAATAACACTAATAATAATAAATAATAATAATAATAATAATAATAATAATAATAATAATAATATAAATAATAAATAAAATAAATACGGAGTAATATGTATGTGTGTGTGTTTTTTTCTTTCTTTACTCGGCAGAAAATGTTGCAATTTATAGAACCTGGCCTGAAATCTGGAGTCATGCGACTCGCATGGAAATGGCCTTCTGGCCATGCGACTCGCATGAGGACCAGGGACAGCTCACATTGTTTTGGCTCCTAGCTTGTCGACATAATATAAAATAAATATAAATATATAAATAATTAATATAATTATTTATATATTATATTTTATTCTTGTGCATAGTAGACTAGATATTTTTGGTCCGTTGCGTCGGGCGTTTCTTCTTGACTCGGGTCCCGGTTCCGGATTTTCAGACGTCCTTGCGTACTATTTTATATCGTGTACTTTACGTTTCGTGAATCGTACCTTTGTCAAAATATAGTCTTAAATCATCCATAAAATATACCACTGTAGCAAAGTTACTGTAGCAAAGTCAATTTTTACGGTAGCAATTCACTGTAGCAAAGTCAATTTCACTGTAGCAAATAGTGATTTTCAAAAACACTGTAGCATTTTGAGTAATGTGGCAATTTGAAAACACTGTAACAAATTAGTGTTTAACTGGTTCATCTTAAACGCTTTAGTTAACTTATCTAAATATCAATTGAATCAATAAACGAATGTTACTATCGTTTATTATATATATGTATATATCTTTTTAATATACATACATCAGTTTTTAAATACACATTGGAAGTTATTTATAAATAAATTTTAATAATAAATATTTCAACTTATCATATACATTCAAATAGATATTTAAACCAATAAGTTTAATGTACGGTATCAAACAATTAATACATTGTTACCTTTTCATGTTATAGTATATATGTATCTATTTACATATAATTGTTCGCGAATCGTCGAAAACAACCGAAGGGTATTTAAATATATAAAAGTAATTCAAAAATTTTGAGATTCAGTTTTACAGACTTTGCTTATCGTGTCGGAAATGTTAATCATACAAAGATTAAGTTTAAATTTAGTCGAAATTTCTGGGTCATCACAGTACCTACCCGTTAAAGAAATTTCGTCCCGAAATTTGAGTGAGGTCGTCATGGCTAACAATAAAAATGTTTTAATGACGAATATGAGTTGATAATAGAGTTTTATCTATGTTTGAATAATATGGATAAAATAATCCAATTACTCGAAGCGTATGAGAGAAGTTATCGTAATCAAGTGAAATGGAGAATAGAGATGCGTCTTATCTCTTGATGTAGTAACAATTGATTTCCGGATTTTAAGGAATAGAAAATCTTCATAATCTAAATAAGATTTGATTCTTCAGAATTTGCGGAAATTAGGATTTTCTTTGATTAAATGCGTAATCTACCTCTATTGCTGCGTCCGATATTTTGCTATAAATTGACCACTTCCGTTGCATTTATTTTCACCACTTCTATAATCTTCTTCCTTATTTCATACTTCTAACAAATTGTGAAATGCTTCATCCAGTTCTGATTCTTGATATACTCCTAACTTTCATATCTGTCATTCTTCTTTTTCATCTACCACCAGAGGAAATTACTTACTTCTACCATTACCTTGGGGTTATAGTGTTTTTCATTCTCCCGTGTCTTTATATTGCTATACGCATTGATATACACGGTTTGTAATTTCGGGGTTGTTATCGGGCTTTATATTCTCCATTATATTTCGGAGCTTCATACTTTTGTTTTCTCTTCCCGACCTTAAGTCAAACGGATAATGGTCCAGAATTCGTAGGTATGAAGTTTCAGATGAACATAAATAATGTTCTAAGAAAGAAATGGTAATAGTACAATCTGACTTGTCAAATTACCAGAATACCTCGAAAAAGACCGAATCATCAAGAAATATATTTTCTTGTTATATTTAGAGATTATATAGAATGAATGAGTTATGTAACATGGTTCATGATGAGGGTGGGATCTGTGAACCTTTATCACGTTCCATTAGAAACTCAGCATGACTTACTGTAATATAATCACGTTGATCAAGTGTCATTATATTATACTAACTCATGCTTCAGCTCCCAACACCACTTCCAAAATATTCATATTTTAAACTTGAAAGTTTCAGAATTTAGAAACTAAAATAGTTTCTTTTATGATGTAACACAGATATCGCAAGGAGAAAATTGATTTTCGATACGAATGATTATGAAATTATCTCCAGAAATATGGAGGATATTTATAATGAAAGATACGATGATATTTTAGAATTTCTAATATCAGAGGATGATGAAGAATATTGTCCGTAGGGGTTTAGTATCAGGAGCAAGGTATTCGTTAATGACTTCAGCAGATACTGAATCATTTGTATTCTTTGAAGGCAGGTTTAGTCTTTGTGATTTATCCACAACCCTCCTTCATACTTTGCTCAATCCGTTTTCCAGTTTCAAACCTTCTCTTTTTCTCAGCTTTACCACCATATTATTCTTTATCATCAAACTTTTGACTGTTAAGGTCGTTTACAGTTTTTGCTGCTTCATCAGCATTGTTCCAATTTCAGAGAACTAGTTTCATAGTTTGGGGTGTTTTTCAAAAACTTCACATTCGAAGTATGTAATTCGAGGAGGTAGACGTTATATGTACACATATAACTGTTGGCGTAGACGTGCTGCAAGATTTCAAAATACTGATTGCAAATTCCCGATAGTTGGAATGGCAACTATTGTTACAAGATGTGGATGAGTACATGATAGGGTTTCAATGTATATATAATGATTTCCGGAGAGTTTCAAATAGCAGAGTGACGGAGTCGCTGGTACATTTACTGCTAATATGGTGGAACATAAAAGGTTCCCCAGTAACAAAAACGTATATGCCAAAGTTATAAGTCTGAAAGGTCGTCGTTGACTAGTTGAATGGGTGATAATACTGGATACTTTTAAAAAGGAATTGCAAGGTTACTTTCAGTAATAATAATGCCGAAGGATTTATCACAGATACGTGTTAAAGTTTTACTTAGGTTTCGAGAGCTTTCCAGATATATGATTATAAGTACAAATCTTTCTTCTCGTAGATATCGTGTAGTTGGTTTGTCTTCTCGTTTGTTCATTAGTTGAAGTGTTTCCAAGAATTTCGATGGGTTTGAACGCAAAATATAATCATATGATGTTCTAGTACTGTTCTGAATTCAAAGCATGGGTTTCGAAGCATGGTTTTGAAAGATGTAGGAATCTAAGAGTGATGTTTTTCGTTTAATCTTGACTTGGATTCTGATCTATCAAAATCAGAATATGAAATTGAATGAAAATGGTTATTCTGCGATGAACAGATACGTATATCTATAGGTTTGAGCAGTATAGTTAATGATTGCTGAATCAGAATTGAAGAATGTATAGTGTAACATATTAATGTGGAATTTATATATTTCTAGGGTATTACCTACCCGTTAAAATATTCTCATCATTAACAGTTTGTACAAAAGGATTTTCAATTACAATCTTTATGAAAATATATGTATGTATATTTCCTTCAGATGTAATATAGATTTAATGAGTTATTAAACTCATTTGATTTTCGGTTGGAACTAGAAACGAATAATCTCTTCTATATTAAAGATTACATAATCGTCGCAGGATATTTCTCCAATGAAGTTATGAATCAATACTTCATCGTTTATGGTTATTAGTATTCTTCGGTGCCTACAGTGCATATGAGGTTGATACTAGTGGAACAGATTGTGAGGTTGAGGTTTCCGGTGCGGATGTTGTTGTTGGTGGTACTGGTACTGTTGTTGGTTGTGCTGCTGGTACTGGTGGTGCTACCGGTGCTGCCTGTGATGCCTGCAAATTGTGCATCATATTCTCCAAAGCCACAACTCGAGCGCGAAGCTCGTTAACTTCTTCTATTATTCCGGGATGATTGGCGGTTGATACGAGAGGATGAATAAAGTTTAAAATTCTAGTTATCATATAATCGTTGCGAAATATCCTGGAAATTAGGGTAAAGATAGTGTTTCGAACGGGTTCGCCGGTAAGTGCCTCAGGTTCCTCACCAAGAGGTGAATTCGGTTGGTGGAAAGGATCGCCTTCCTCTTGTCTCCATCGATTAAGTTGATTACGAACCCATCCCCAATTCATCCAGAATTGGTGGTGACTGATTGGTTGATTCATTCCGGTTACACTGCTTTCGGAACTCAGGTGGAAACTCATATCGGAATCCGAAGAACCCGAATTACTTGCAGAATTCATCTTACACGGTTAGATAAATAATTTTCGATGTGAAATGATTTTCGGATATCGGATGATATTCTAATTACATAGAATACCTTTATATAGTACAAAGGATCCGCAAATTACGGAGAAACTTTCGGAAACTGTCAAGTAAAGGTAACAGTAACAGATACGCTAAGATATTCATTTTGTCTATACACTAGTCATGCAATCCATGCAATAAGGTGTGTCTAGACTACAAATGATAAGCAGGTAATTTTCCACACAAGGAATGATAAGCAGGTAATTTCTAACAAAAAAAATTATAAGCAACAACTTTTATCATGCAGACATGGTCGAAGTCCAGACTCACTAATGTATCCTAACAATAACCGGTTAGACACACTAATGCAAATTCTGGTTCGCTAAGACCAACGCTCTGATACCAACTGTGACGATCGCTCCAAATCCATATGGACGAACACGTCATTCATTGATTTCATTGCGAGGTATTTGACCTCTATGTGATACGTTTTGTAACATTGCATTCGTTTGAAAAGGTATTTCATAAATGAATATATAAATTCCAGGTTTTTGACATCTGATGATTTCTACGTATAGACAATCACCATTTAAATGGTTTACAATAATACATCTGTTGACAATACAGTCAAAATAAGATACATGGTAATGGTTTGGTGAATGCAAGTTTCTTGTATATAGCATGTATGAAATGTTAATCGTGTCGGAAATGTTAATCATACAAAGATTAAGTTTAAATTTAGTCGAAATTTCTGGGTCATCACACAATATCCCCTGACATGCTTTTAATTATGGTCTATAACGTGTCGGACGCAATTACTATCATTTGTAGGAGCAATAGTAAAGCTCACCCTTATAATTTTCCGGTCTGGCACAAGGTCATGTCTCCGACCATGCTATGCAACCACCGTTCTTACGGTTGACACTCGATTTGGTTCAGGTGACCTAATGAATTCCAGGTGAATTCCTAGGATTTTACGTTCAATGGTAATGAACGTATTGGAAATGGGTTTTTAGAAAACAAATCGGTTTGTAATTTTGATCAAAATATTTTCTCGTTCAAGCTCGAGTTTGGATATCATCGAATTCCATGAGTTTGTAATTCTCAATCTTTAAGGTCAATCTTTAGGATTGAGTAATATCAGTCTTAAAAGCTGATTTTTGATCTTTAAAGGAGATTATTCTTTCTGGAGGTCTGATTCATTAGTCTTATCCAGCTAATTTGCACGGCGTCCTCCCCATTTTACAAGACAGATCCTCTCATGGTTAGGATAAGTCTGACCACTTGGCGACCCTGTTTGATGCTGAGGTCCGTGGATTTCCTGCTGATTTTAGAGATGACTTTTCTAGATTTTTCGTCAACCTACAGCTGGTCTGGATGACAACTTCATGACCTAAATCAAGAAGCGCGTTTCTTTTTCGAAAGACTTTACTTCCTTTTAATGATGGAATTGATTCATCGTGTAGATCCATCTTTCTTTCAAAAATATTACAGTAAATCGGGTAAAACTGATTAGATTAGTCCAAAACAAAAGTATCTTCAATTATTTGTTACAGAAATATGTGACATATGTTTAAGATAACTTGGTGAATTTTCCCACACTTGGCTTTTATTTTTTCTTTTTGTTCTCCTCTATTCCATTTTAAATGAATTCTAACATTTTGGTTTGTTTCTCAATTTTATGTCCTTTCCAAGGTAACAATAATTTCGGTGTTAACACCTAGTTTTATCGTTCATAAATATGTATAAACATGATTTTGAGTTCATTTAATTGAAAATTTTGAAAATTTTTACTAGAATTGTGTAGTCAGTATATAAGACTAGGGCTGTTCTTTATTATCAGAGAGCACTAGATTCTAATACAACTACTACTTTACTAGTATTTTTAATGGTAACCAAGTGTTTTAAGTTAATTTTTTTTTTTTAAAATTCCGAAAGAATTTAACCCCTTCCCACACTTAAGATCTTGCAATGCCCTCATTTGCAAGAAATCAGTAACAATTTAAATTATTGAGGGTGATTAGCGTAGAAAAATGATTAAATTTTACCAAAGTTTTCAAACATATTGGCGTTTATTTGCTGAATGATAAATGGTGCACATCATTTGTTCATTCCGTCTTGTTGTTATTTCACATATATTTTGCATCTTGTCGTCAAAATTATTTTCTTTTGCTGAACTTAATGCCAGTCTTTGAAAATGCGTTGTTTACCCTGTTGTGTACATAAGATAAACTGCAAACACATAAACATATTTTTAAAGTTTGGTATATTACCCCACATTCAAAAATTATTAAAATCTAATAATAAAAGTTAGAAAATTATAATAACTATTACAATATCAACATAAGTGTTAAATTTAGTAACATTACAAAAATAAAATAAATAAAACTAAATAAACTAGGGTTGATACTGATACCAGTAGGGGTTCCATGCATAACCGTATGTGTTATAAAATGCTTCAGCTGGGTTATAAGTAGGATACGGTGGTTGAATCTCTATAGACCAGGGAGGAAATACGGGCTTTGGAGTAGGAATATAGTTTCTACCTACATGTTGGCAATGAGCTATGATGTGGTTTTGATGAACTTGCCAATCTTCAAATGCTCGATGTCTAGCATTTTCATACTCTTGTGAAGCTATAAACATTTACATTTCTGTCATTTCATTTCCCCCTCCCACATTACCTGGCTGTTGATTTCTTTCAACCTGTGGATGTCTTCCATTATATGGTACTGCGGCGTTATTTCGCCTCTTCAAAACCTTAGCACCATGATATACATTTAAACCAATTGTATCGTGGGGTTCTGGTTCTTCGATTAATAATCCCCCCGACTTATATCCACATCGAGATACTCAGAAATTAATGTAATAAATATACCACCTCCTATTATACTGTGCGGTCTCATCCCCCTAACCATAGCCGATAAATAATAACCCACACAATAAGGTATACTTACAGCGCTTTGTGGGTCTCGAATACACATGTGGTAAAATAAATCTTGCTCATTTACCTTTTCCTTATTTTTACCTCGCTGTGTAATCGAGTTCGCTAGAAACCTATGGATTACTCTTAATTCAGCTCTATCAATATCAAGATAAGAGTAATTTCCCCCTTTAAATCGGTGATGGCTAGTCATTTGACTCCATACACCATGTGTATTAAAATTTTCATCAATCTTCCTACCATTTAATATCAACCCTTGACAATCGGCAGATGCTAGCTCCTCAGGCGTATATATACGTAAGGCCTGAGCCATGTCTAGTAGAGACATGTGGCACATCGAACCTCCTAACAAAAATCTAATAAAAGTTCGATCGGTTAAAGTAGCTACCCGATCATTTATTTCTATACTACACAATAATTCTTCACACCATACTTTATATACAGGTCTACGCATGTTGAATAATCGTACCCAATCGTTAAAAGTAGAATTACCATACCTCTGTGTAAGTAATTCTCTAATTGGCTCGGCCAATTGCACTACCTCTAATGGTTCCCATTCTATTACCCTAGGTACTTCAACAGCTTTAGAATGAAGAGTGTGCAAGCCCCTTTGGTATTTTGGATAATCTATCCAACGTCTGTCTAATCTCAAGTTCGGGTGCAAATCTTCCACGTGCATATCTGAAAATGTCATAACTGGATGAGGTATATCTTGTTTGTAATAGTTATCAACATCCTGTTGTTCCGCATTCTCAGGAGGAGCAATGCGAGCTTGGGATGAAGATTCACCCCTTTCAGTCTGCAAAACACATCAAACACAATTTTTGTGCATCCAAATATGCATTAGTGTCAGCAAAATCGTCAATCAAAATAATTACAATGACATGTTCAATTTATATCAAACTTATGCTCATTTTCATATTTTTATCAAATCTACACTTTTTCAAATAAGCATATACAAAAATGTTCGCCAAGTTCATAAGCATTCAACTCAAATAACATGTCAAAATAATCATTATTAGCAATTAAACAAGTTTCAAATGGCATTATCTCTCAAAAATCAAGTTCATGAATTTTAGACTTGAAAAAGTCCACTTTAATTCTCAAAAATTATGTTTAGGCTCAAAGTTTGGATCATTTAACTACCTAAACATGTTACACGACTTAATTTAGCAATAATTCATGACAAAAATCGGCCATAACCTGTTTATATCAAAAAGCCCCAAATAGCTCAAGAACACAAACCCTAGATTACTCAAAATTTGAAGTTTAAGGCTTCTAATCATGTTAAATAGCATCAATCTAGGTTATATAAGCATAATACACAAACAATTTAAGCATAATTACACTAAAAAGCATCAAAATCGAATTGGGTATAAATTTGTTCAAGAACACTAATTTTTGGATTAAATGGGTGTTTTAATGAAGAAATTACCGTTTTCCTTGAGTAATTCCTTGATAGCATCCTTCTCAACATGATTTTGTGAAAGATTTTATGATTTTTGGTGAAAAATTGCGAATTTGGGAGGTTTTTGTGTGTGTTTTTCTGGTATTTTCGCAGTTATTTTGGTTTGGGTGTTGGTAAACTGATCTGTTCTTGCGTTTTATTTTTTTTCTATATTTTACAAACTACGAGAGTCGCGGTGTATAACACCTTCAAACTCCGCGAGTCGCGGTGTCCTTTTTTTTTATTATATAAAAACCTTAACCTATAAAACAATTAATTAATTAATTTTAAAATTTTGTTTCCTTTGTTATTTAGGACGAGGTCGTTTCGGAACGATGTCCTAGTCCGTCCCTCGACAAAATTTTAAAATTTGTCAATTTAAAGCGCGGTTTTAAAAGCAAAGATTTTTGGGTTTTTTAATTTTTTTGGCATACTTTAATTCAATAAGATTAAAAATAATGATAATAAAAGTTCTCGTCCCTCCCTCGGGTAAAGCATTTTCGGTTCAAAGACCTAGTCTTCAACTCACGACAAATTTTAAAAATCATATTTTTAACTTAGCGAAATAACGTAAAATTTTGTTTTTAAATTCACACTAAACTTAAATTTAAAATGAATAAAATTAAAAATTCACACCAAACTTAAATTATATTTTTGTTTTTATACATACAAACTTATATTAAAAATATTAATTTTTCAAATATTTACAATTTTAAATTTATTGATTTAATTTTAACAAGTTTACAATATTATTTTAATATTAATTTTAAAAACAAAGTAAAAATAAAATTAAAAATCTTTTTGGCTTTTATCCCACTTTAATCAATCAAATATTATCAAAAATATACCCCCCTCTTTTCGGTAAAGTAATTTCAGTTCCATAACCTAATTTAACTCATGACGAATTTTTGAAATATTTTGAGTTGATTGATTAAAGATATTTATACCTTAAGAATAAACGTTAAATTTTGCAGTGATGCAATAAATTTTTGTATGATATCAATAATTTCGGTCGCAAGACCTAATTTCATCGAATACCAATTTAATACTTTATAGCGAACAAATTAGCGTTTATTATCAAAAGGTTAAAAATAAAAATAAAAATAAAAATAAAAACTGTACAAACTTACCTGTGAAATAGATTTCTTAGTGATATGCTCTAGCCCACTCATAAGATAGTCGGACTAATTGATTTTCCATGGCTACATAGGCGTAACCTCGAGCATTTAACGTTTTTTCTTCTAAACATATGAACGGTTCATCTCTGCATAGAGTAACAAATTTGGTATTTGAATAGGTTTGATTATTTGAACATTTACCTTCGTGTGACCATTTTCCGCATTTGTGACATTTTTCAAGGTGTCGTGCTCTTCTTTTCGCTGCGAATTTTGATTTTCCTTTACCAAATTGTAACTTATTATCTTCGCATCTGGATTCTTTTCTTACTCCGTCCAATTTTTCTCTGATTACTGATACCAGTTCACTCGGAAGTGTGTCATTATTAGTTTTAGTGATCAAAGCGTGTAGCATTAGACCATGGTTTAGTTCACAGGAAGTCTTCATTTTGTAAAAACCTAAAAAAATAAAAATTCAGAATGAGGGGAGAAGACTAGTTCTTTAGGGTCTGCTAAGGAAAGACCATTCGGGTTCTATTTTCGAGAACTACACGAAAACAAAAAATCTAACTCTAACAGAAATACATATTATCCTTTAAAGACTTGATTCTCCCCACACTTAGTTAGCTGTGGTATCGAAATTGTGATTAACTTCGTTGTCGACTTCCATCGGACTATCTATGTAGTGTTTAACTCTTTGACCATTAACTTTAAATTCAATCCCATTTGAATTTATTAATTCTATCGTTCCCTATGGGAAAACTCTTTTGACTATGAATGGTCTAGACCATCTTGATTTCAATTTTCCAGGAAATAGCTTGAATCGTGAATTGAAAAGAAGAACTCTATCTCCTTCTTTAAATTCTTTTGAACTTCTGATTCTTTTATCATGCCATTTCTTCGTTCTTTCCTTATAGATTAACGAATTTTCGTATGCTTCATGTCTTAATTCTTCTAATTCGTTTAATTAACTTAATTGTAGACGTCCAGCTTCATGTAAATCAAGATTACATGTCTTCAAAGCCCAAAATGCTTTGTGTTCAATTTCTACTGGAAGATGACATGCTTTTCCGTAAACGAGTTTGAAAGATGTGGTTCCAATTGGAGTTTTGTAGGCTGTTCTAAAAGCCCAGAGTGCATCCTCCAATTTAATGGACCATTCCTTCAGATTTGATCCTACGGTTTTCTCTAGAATACGTTTTAAAGCTCGGTTGGTATTTTCAACTTGTCCACTTGTTTGTGGATGATATGCGGTGGTGATTTTATGAGTTACTCCATATCTTTTAAGAACTTTCTCAAGTTGATTATTACAAAAATGAGTTCCCCGATCACTTATTAAAGCTTTCGGTGTTCCAAACCTTGCAAAAAGACGTTTTAAAAAGTTGACTACAACTCGTGCATCGTTAGTTGGGAGAGCTTGTGCTTTCGCCCATTTAGATACATAATCAATGGCTACGAGAATGTATAAATTATTATGAGATTTTGGAAATGGACCCATAAAGTCAATACCCCAAATGTCAAATACTTCACATACTTGAATGACATTTTGTGGCATTTCATCACGTTGACTTATTTTTCCGGCCCTTTGACATGCATCACAAGATTTGCAAAGAAGGTGTGCGTCTTTGTAAATTGTAGGCCAATAGAATCCAGCATCGTAAACTTTTCTTGCTGTTAGTTGAGGCCCATAATGCCCTCCTGTTGGTCCTGTGTAACAATGGTTTAAAATTTTACTAGCTTCATCTCCGAATACACATCGGCGTATTATTCCATCGGGATAACTTTTAAACAGATGTGGATCTTCCCAGAAATAGTGTTTTATATCACTAAAGAATTTCTTTTGTTTTTGGTAAGATAATCCTTTTTCAAGGAATCCACATACTAAGTAGTTTGCATAATCTGCAAACCATGGAATTTCATTATAATCTATCTTCAATAGATATTCATCAGGAAAGTTGTCTTGTATGGCCGATTCATTTAGAACTTCTAATTCAGGATTTTCAAGACGAGAAAGATGATCAGCGGCGAGATTTTCTGCTCCTCTTTTATCTCGGATTTCAATATCAAACTCTTGTAAGAGTAAGATCCAACGGATTAATCTTGGTTTAGCATCTTATTTCGAAAATAGGTAACTAAGAGCAGAATGGTCGGTATAGACCACCGTTTTAGCTAGAACGAGATATGATCGAAATTTGTCAAAAGCAAAGACAATAGCAAGGAGTTCTTTTTCAGTGGTTGTGTAATTCATTTGTGCTCCTTGGAATGTCTTACTAGCATAATAAATAGGTTGAAATCGTTTTTCAATCATTTGTCCTAAAACGGCTCCCATTGCAAAATCACTTGCATCGCACATTAGTTCAAATGGTAGATTCCAATTTGATGTTATCATAATCGGTGCATTAGTGAGTTTCTCTTTAAGAATATTAAATGATTTGATACATTCATCTGAAAAGATGAATGAAGCATCCTTTTCTAGGAGTTTATTCATAGGAGTGGCAATTTTAGAAAAATCTTTTATGAAACGTCGGTAAAAACCGGTATGCCCTAGAAAACTCCTAACTCTTCTAACATTGGTGGGATGTGGAAGTTTAGCAATTACATCTACTTTAGCTCTATCCACTCCAATTCCTTCCTTTGAAATTTAATGTCCAAGAACGATGCCTTCTTTAACCATGAAATGGCATTTCTCCCAATTAAGTACTAGATTTGATTGTTCGCATCTAATAAGTATTCGTTCAAGATTAGCTAGACATGTTTCAAATGTATCACCGAAGACTGAAAAGTCATCCATGAAAACTTCCATGCATTCTTCTATCATGTCGTGAAAAATCGCCATCATGCACCTTTGAAAGGTTGCAGGGGCATTGCAAAGTCCAAATGGCATGCGTTTGTAAGCAAAAGTACCATAAGGGCACATGAATGTGGTTTTCTCTTGATCTTCGGGTGCTATTGGAATTTGAAAATATCCGGAAAATTCATCAAGAAAACCATAGTAACTGTTTCCGGCTAACCTTTCCAACATCTGATCAATGAAAGGTAAGGGAAAGTGATCTTTTCTGGTGGCGTCATTTAATTTTCTATAATCAATACATACACGCCATCCTGTTACAGTCCTAGTAGGAATAAGCTCATTTTTTCATTTGTAATGACAGTCATGCCACCTTTCTTAGGCACGCATTGAACTGGGCTTACCCATGGACTATCAGAAATTGGATAAATTAAACCTGCATCTAGCAGTTTAATAATTTCTTTCTTAACAACATCTTGCATATTCGGATTTAGTCTTCGTTGGCGTTGCACATATGTTTTATGACCTTCTTCCATAAGGATTTTATGTGTGCAATACGAAGGACTTATTCCTTTAATATCATGAATCTTCCATGCAATGGCTGGTTTATGAGCTTTTAACACAGAAATGAGTTGTGATTTCTAATTTTCAGTAAGAGAAGACGATATTATTACATGTAATTCAGATTCACCATGTAAATAAGCATATTCTAAATGGTTTGGAAGTGGCTTTAACTCTAATTTCGGTGGTTCTTCTATCGATGATTTATATCGATATCTGTCTTCTTCTTTTAGCATTTGAATTTCTTCTGTTGTTGGTTCATATCCATTAGCCATTAGTGTAGCTAACATTTCAGTTTCATCAATTGGTTCAGTACCTTCTCCTAAAGAACATTCTCCTGTTCCCTGTAATTCTGGAAATTCTTCTAACAATTCTGCATGTGATTCTATAGTTTGAATATAATAACATGTATCATCTGCAGATTGTGGTTGTTGCATAGCTCTATCAACTGAAAAGGTAACACTCTCGTCCTCTATACTTAGGGTCAGTTTCTTACCGAACACGTCTATCATTGCTTTAGCCGTGTTTAAGAATGGTCTTCCTAATATGAGAGGAACTTGAGAATCTTCTTCCATGGCTAGAACAACAAAATCTACTGGAAATACTAACGTACCAACTTTAACTAGCATGTTCTCCATTATCCCTCTAGGATATTTTATTGATCGATCGGCTAGTTGTATGCTTATTCTTGTTGGTTTCAATTCTCCAAGGTCTAGTTTAGTGTATAGTGAATACGACATTAAATTTATACTAGCACCTAAATCTGCCAATGCTTCTATTGAACTAAGACTACCCAGAAAACATGGAATTGTGAAACTTCCTGGATCTGATAATTTTTCTGGTATCTTATTCAACAGCACTGCTGAACAATTAGCATTCATAGTAACAGCCGAGAGTTCTTCCATTTTCTTTCTATTTGAGATTAGATCTTTCAGAAATTTAGCATATCTAGGCATTCCTGAAATTACATCAATGAAAGGAAGATTTACATTTATCTGTTTAAACATATCCAAGAATTTGGATTGCTCGGCTTCAAGTTTCTCTTTTTTCATCTTACTCGGGTAAGGAAGTGGTGGTTGGTATGGTTTAACATAAGGTTTAGCTTTAACTGTGTTATCTTCATTAACCTTTTCAACTACCGGTTCTTTTTTCTTATCTTGTTCAGGTTGTGGTTCTTGTGGAGTAGGAATAGCTTCATCAGAAATTACAGGTATTTCAGGTGGTTTAAGTGTAATACCACTTCTTGTGGTAATAGCTTTAACTGTTTCATTCCGGGGGTTAGCATTTGTATCACTAGGTAAACTTTCCAGTTTTCTTTCACCTATTAACCTTGCTAGGTTACTTACTTCTTGTTCCAAATTTTGAATAGAAGCTTGTTGATTTCTAAATGCTTGAGCATTTTGTTCATTAGTTTGTTTCTGAGATGTGAAAAACTGCGTTTGAGTTTCAACTAGCTTCGTCATCATATCTTCTAAATTCGGCTTTTTATCATCGGTTTGTGGTGGTTTGTTTTGAAAATTAGGTCTTTGCTGGTTATAAGTATTATTGGATACTTGTTGATTACTAGGACCTTGTTGATTGTTGTATGAAACATTTCGGTTATAATTCTGGTTTTGATTGTAAATTGGTCTTGGCGGTTGATAATTATTCTGATAATTATTTCCAGGCCTTTGGTTTATGTATGAAATATTCTCTCTTTGTTCCATTGTTAGTTCAATACTAAGACAATCTTTTGTCAAATATGGTCCTCCACACTGCTCACAACTAATTCGTATTGAGTGTATATCTTTAGTCATCTTTTCCATTCGTCTCTCGACAGCATCTATCTTTGCGGAAATGGAATCTAAGTCATGGCTAGAATCGGCTCTAGCTGCTTTAGATGATCTAACGATATCTTTTTCTTGGTGCCACTCATGTGAGTGAGAAGCAGTGTTATCAATAATTTTGTAAGCATCAGTTTCGGTTTTCTTCATAATAGAACCACCAGCTGCTATATCGATGTCTTTCCTTGTAGTGATGTCGCATCCTTGGTAGAATATTTGTACTATTTGACAGGTGTCTAAACCATGTTGCGGACATCCTCTCAATAACTTTCCAAATCTGGTCCGTGCCTCATATAGAGTTTCATTTGGCTTCTGTGTAAACGTAACAATTTCTCCTTGAAGTATTACGGCTTTAGATGCCGGAAAGAATTGTTTAAGAAATTTTGCAACTAAAACGTCCCATGTCTCAATCGCCCCTTCAGGTAACGATTCCAACCAATCTTTGGCTTCTCCCTTTAAAGTCCAGGGAAATAACATGAGATATACCTGTTCATTCTCCACTTCTCTTATTTTAAATAGTGTGCAGATCCTATTAAAGGTACGAAGATATTCATTTGGATCTTCCTTCGGCGCACCACTAAATTGGCATTGATTAGTCACCATATGTAGAATTTGTCCTTTGATATCATAATCTGGCGCATTAATGTCTGGATGAGTAATTGCGTGACCTTGGCCAGTGCATTTAGCTCTCATTCGGTCTTCCATACTTAAAGGTTCCAGATTTTCCATGATTGAATTTGTTGAATCGGAATCACTAGAGGATTCTGATTTAATGGTTCGTTCCTCAACAATCTCTGTTTGAATGATTGGTGCTTCCGGAGGAAAAATTAATGGTTCAGGATCTATGAATCGTCCCTGAATATTCTCCGGATTCTCAATTGTGAGGTTGGGTTCAAAAAATGGATTATCGGAAATTTGAATTGGAGTACTTGGTCGACTGGATGACGATTCTAAAGGAAAATCAACGGCGACAATATTTGCTAGATGTCTTGATCGAGTTACAGGTGGTGAACGTACAAAAGGTGGTGAACGTCTTGCTCGGTACATTCACTGAATATCCTATTAGTTTTTAAAAGGAAAGAAAAATTATATAAGTTATCCAATTAATAGACTTTTCTAATTTTGCCCACGTTTCGAATAGCCAAAAGATGCAGCAGAGGGGCAGGATTCGTTTGGTCTCAATATAATTGAGTACTGTTTGGCTCCAATAACCCGGTCCACGTACAAATCCAACTATTACTACGAACCAGAAAATTTTGATGTCTATCAATTTAACCACTTAAAATAAATTTTCGTAATTTAAAGAAATTTAGATAAGAAATAGAATAAAAATCTATGTCCTAAAAATTAGAATGGCGAGAAATAAGAAAGAAAAAGAGCGCGTCGAAAAAGGTCGAAAAAGAAAAGGGTTGAAAAATAAAAGGCGTCGAAAAAGAAAAAAAATGACTATAAAACTTTAAAACACTCGACTAACCCAACCTTATTACTATCACTAACTTAAAATTAAAATTGCAAATTGAGATTACTAATTGGAGTGATAATTGATACATAGGTAAAAGGCGTCGAAAAATAAAAATAAGAAAGTAGTGCGTCAAAACTTAAGAAGGAACTTAAAAACTAAAAATTAAAAGTTGCGTCTAAAAATATTAAAGCTTACAAGTAAAACTATATCTCAAATGGCAATATCTTTAAAAAAAAAATACTAAAACTTAGATAGGCGTCGCAAAATTCTAAAGCACCTAAATCTTAGTCTAAAGAGAAAGCACTTAAGGGATTTTACGGCAAAACCTAAAAATCTAGAAGTAAAAAAATAAGCTACGGCAAAATACTAGAACTTAAAACTAAAAATGAGCGAAAAATACAAAAATTACGCTAAAAACGAATAAAAAGGGACAAAATATAAAAATAAACTAAAAGTTGTAAAAAGTACAATTTTTATAAAAATATTATTTTTATATTATTTATTTTATAAAACTATTAATTTTATAAACTAATTAAACTAATTAAACTTAAGATACAAATTAAATAAATAAAACTAAATTAATTAATTATTTAAAATACTAACCCTAATTAGGGTTTTAATTAAATAATAATAATAATAATAATAATTACACCGTAATTAATGCAGAATAGGGTTTCTGTTCGTGTCAGGGTGGCTCCGCGAGTCGCGGTGCCACGTACCAGAAAAACTCCGCGAGTCGCGGGGTTTGAAAATTCAAATGAGGTGCAGGTATAAATTCGATAGTTTCAGTTTTTTTTATATATTTTTTTCTTTTCTGTTTTTAATTTAATTAAAATATTTATATAAATTAAATAAAAATTATATTTTAAAAACTAAAATAGAAATAAAATACTTTATAATTTTAAAAATCTTAAAAATAAATTTATATATTTATTTTTTTATTCAGTTTTTAATTTTTTATATTTTTTTAATATTTAAAAAGTATATATTTTACAAAAACTAATTAAAACTTAATAAATTTTTTTTTTATGTGTGTGGCGTTTCGCTTCGGCGTTCCCCGGCAGCGGCACCAAAAATACTTGATTGTTATGCGAGGTGTATATAAAATAGCTTTATTTTTACAACTAAATACTATTAAATACGATACAATTTTACATAAGATATTTATTTATTTATAGAATGGATATACTTAAACCTTGCTACAACACTTATAGGCAGTGTACCTAATCGTACAGTAGTGTAGTTTTTAGTAAGTCCGGTTCGTTCCACAGGGAAAATCTTTAAATAAAGCTTAACGCTATATTAGTTTTAATTTATAAAAATACAAATATATATAAGTAATATTATTATTATAAAAAGGGGTTTTTACCATTTAATGACCGGTTTGTCGATTTTTAAAACTTTAGTCGCAGTTAAAACCTAATGTAAAATATTAAATAAATAAAAGACTTAATTTAAAGCGTAAAGTAAATAACGATAATGAAATTGCGATAAATAAAAGTGCGATAAAATAAAATTGCAATAATTAAAAAGTACGATAATTAAAAGTGCAATTAAATACAATTACAATAAATAAAAGTGCGATAATTAAAAGTGCAATTAAATATAAAATAAAGGAAATTAAATATGAAATAAAAGAATTATGCTTATTTAAACTTCCGTAATCATGATGTTTGACGTGTTGATTTTAGTTTTATGCCCATGGGTTAATTGTCCTTTGTCCTGGATTATTTAATATGTCCGTCTGGTTTTTGTCCATAACAGTCCATCGGTCATAAATTTAAGGTGCGAGTGTCCTCGTCAAATTATCCTTATACCCGAAGTCAAATATTCCAACTAATTGGGGACTTAAACTGTAACAAGGTTTTATTACTTTGTTTAATAATTACACCAGGTTATCGACTGCGTGTAACCCAAGGTTTTAATACTTTGTTATCAATTATGCCAAGTGTCCTTGTACATAATTTCATCCATGTTTTAATAATTCCATAGACTATTAATTCATTCCCGTGTCCGGTTAAATGAACGATTATTCGTACATATAAATATCCCGCCCATCGTGTCCGATCGAGTGTATATGGTTATTTATAGGGACGTCCAATTGCAAATCTTTATATTAAAATTAACAAACTATCATTTAGTTAAACAAATATAAAGCCCATTAATAGCCCATAGTCTAATTTCCACAAGTGTCGTTCTTTTGTCCAAACCCCAATTATGGTACAAAGCCCAATTACCCAATTTTAGTATTTAGCCCAACATCATGATTACTTTGTTTTAAATAAGCATAATAATAACTTAGCTACGAGACATTAATGTAAAAAGATTGAACATAACTTACAATGATTAAAAATAGCGTAGCGTTACAAGGACAGAATTTCGACTTACACCCTTACAACATTCGCTAACATACCCTTATTATTAGGATTTAAAATTAAAATTAAAATTAAAATTAAAATTATAATATATATATATATATATATATATATATATATATATATATATATATATACGTTTTTGAGAGATAGATAGAATTAGGATATATAAAACGTTCAGAATGCGCGAGCTTTTATAGGCATTTTTGTCCAGGACAGCTCCACGAGTTGCGGCATTTTTGCACTACAAACTCCGTGAGTCGCGGAGTTCGTAAATCCAGCTCACACAAGTTTGGATCCTAGTCTGCCGACGGTTTTAATATTTAAATATAATATATATATAATTTATATAATTAATTATATATTATATTATATTTATATACATAGTTAATTTGTAATTTTTAGTCCGTTGCGTCGAGCGTTGAGAGTTGACTCTGGTCCCGGTTCCGGATTTTCGAACGTCCTTGCGTACAATTTAATATCTTGTACTTTGCGTTTTGAATCTTGTACTCTTGTAATTCTGGGACGTTTCTTATCAATAATTGGAACTTCTTTGATTGTATTTTGTACTTTTGAGCTTTTTGGTCGTTTGCGTCTGCAATTCATCGAATCTATCTTTTGTCTTCACCTTTTATTATTTAACCGAATATCACTTGTAAATAGGACAATTGCAACTAAACGCTTGTCTTTCTTGAGGAATAATGCTATGAAATATATGTTCGTTTTTAGCATTATCATAGCTACAACTTCTTTCATATAAATATCAGCTAATACTTCTGAGGATGATGCTTCCTTAATTGGGAGAAAAATAGTACTCTTAGTCAATCTATCGATAATAACCCATATTGCATCGTATTGGCGCGGTGTCCTAGGCAACTTTGTAATTAGATCCATGGTAATATTCTCCTATTTCCATACGGGTATCTCTAATGGTTGCAATTTACCATAGGGCATCTGATGCTCCGGCTTTACCTGAGAGCATGTTAAACACTTCTGAACAAATTTAACGATATCTCTCTTCATTCCAGGCCACCAATAATCTCTTTTCATGTCTTTGTACATCTTAGTAGCACCGAGGTGTAAAGAATATCTCGATTTATGAGCCGATTCTAATAAATTTTCCATTACCTCACACGATTTTGGAACCCAGATTCTCCCATATCGAGTTTTTAAACCCCGATTATCTTCTTCTAACAATTCAACCTGTCCAGTCATTCTTTCCTTATTCAATTCCTCAGTCGCGAGAGTCGAAATATGAGCAACCCGAATATCTTTAAGAATGGTAGGTGTAACTACCAAAGCAAGGCATTTAACTTTTAAATGTGGGTGAATTGTTTTTCTACTAAGAGCATCGGCGACTACATTAGCTTTACCAGGATGATAGAGAATATCACAATCATAATCCTTTACCAAATCTAACGACCACCTTTTCCGATTATTCAAATCACGCTGATCAAAGAAATATTTCACGCTAACTCGAGATCATGAGTTGGGTAGCGTTCTTCATGTGGTTTAACTTGGCGAGAAGCATAAGCAACAACTTTGCCCCGTTGCATAACCAAATCCTCAGTCCCTTCGGGCAGGACCAAGATAGGGGTTTGCACTAACTTCTTTTTCAATGTCCGAAATTCGTAATCTTGCTTCTCATCCCACTTCCATGGTTCATTTTTCTTAGTGAGTTTGGTTAAAGGAGTAGCTATTTTGGAGAAATCTTGAATAAATCTCCTGTAATAGCCTGCTAAACCCAAGAAACTGCTTACTTCGGAAGGGTTCGACGGAGGATTCCATTTTAATACTGCTTCAACTTTTGACGGGTCCACCTGAATTTCGTCAGAGTTTATCACATGCCCTAGAAAATGCACTTCACGCAACCAAAATTCGCATTTTGAAAATTTTGCAAACAGTCTCTGACTACGTAAAGTTTCTAACACCTGCTTCAAATGTACTACATGCTCTTCTTCACTCTTAGAATACACAAGGATATCGTCGATAAAAATAAAAACCGACTTATCTAACATAGGTTTGCACACTCTATTCATTAGATCCATAATGCATCACATACATACATACATACATACATACATACATACATACATACATACATACATACATACATACATACATACATACATTGTCAAGTAGTAACACTTACTACAATATAGGTCATCGGATCCGAAGTCTAAAACAATTTGTGACAACCGCTCAAGGCTTATTGCCACCTAATCAATACTAGCTTTTGCTAGTTAACTAAACATACATTGGGATTTAATCCCCATCCAAGATATCACATGTCATTACTTGCAATTTTTGAAAGTAAATAACATATGACCTACTTACAATCTATATACTCACCTTGATAATTTAGGCTTCCACAAAGAATGAAAAATAAGACAAGCTCCTTAGCAACTAAAACTTAATGAAGATGAGATGATGGAAAAGCTAGCATAGATTAGACCTTCTCCTAGTGTATTGTCTTCAATAGAAAGCAAGGAAATTCTTGAACTAAAATTCAGCAACTCATATCTCCAATTTCTTCTTCTTCTTTTTCTCTCAAAGTGTAGTGGGTGTGAAAAATGGTTGGTACCAGATCTGGAAATCTACTTAAACCACGAATTTGCTATATGATCCCACAACTTTGAATTTTTAACAAAAACAGTCCCTGGATTTACCAGGGGACATGCGCGGCGCGCTTAACTATGCGCAGCGCGCAGTTGTGCTGAAAAAGGGCTGTTACAAAGTCAGGTAGGGTCAGAAGCATATCCAGGATAGAACTTTCACTCGTCATTAAATTCGGCAGTATAATCTGCCATTGATCGATCATCGTGATCTATAACATAAACTCGAGTCTTAGCCGCTCCATTTCAACTTCGGGAGCAAATTTATCTGTAAACCTCTTACATAAAAGTCTCCCAAGAGAAGTTCCTAGCATTCTCAGGGCCATGAATTCTCATAGTCAACTTCCACCACTCGAGACCCCTCGATTTGAGTATATGGCTAGCATATAATACTTTCATTTTTTTAAGACATTGACATAAGATAAACGTCTCCTCGATTTCTTCTAACCATCGGATACTAGTTATAGGATCTATCTCTCCGTTAAATATTGGTGGTTCTCAAGTTTGAAACATCTTATACTCAAACTTCTTAGATTCATCATTCTTAGTTACTCCATCACCCATCACCAATTCAGTAGGATCCATTTTTAGGATCGGATATTTATCCACAAACTCTCCAAATTTAGTATCCATTAACTTTTTAACCTTACCAAGTAAATTCAAGGTGTATAACTTAAAGGCACGCTTGACTTGTTCTTGAATGAAGAGGTTTTCTTGATTTTCAATAGTATCGTGGTTACCATGAGGTCCTTCTAATTCAGGGTTAGCTTCATGATCATCAGGAGGTAATTCACCTCCTTCCTTTAGCGTGGACGTCATTCTTCAAATTGAAAATAAGGATTTGCACGTCAACTACTATCATATAACATAGACATACCACAAACCCGAACAAGTCTGCTTCCCGGTCCTTTGAAACTTTAGCAAGGTTTACAATGAAGTAATTTACGTTGGTCATGCGTAATTACTTTGTTCTAAACCATGGTTCTATTTCAGAGGGAACACATGGGTCGGCTTATACATTCCATCTCTCATGGTGCATACAATTCTATGCATATTATTATAATCTTCATAAACATACTAACACTAAGCATTTTTCATTTGGTATAAGCCTAGGTAATCCTATAGTGGATTATCCAAGTCCATTAAACCACCGCTCTGATACCAACTTGAAACGCCTTTGGCTCTATAAATTTTTATTTTCAAATTCGACACTGTACCACAGTATACTGCACGCGCGCGCAAAATCTGCGCGGTGCACAATATAACCAAAACTGGCTTCTGAAAAAGTTCAAGCTACTATCTTCCGATTACGTTGTACTGCGCGGTGCACAGTATAACAAAATCTGACTTCTGAAAAAGTCCAATCTACTGACTTCAAGCTACTTGAAATTGCGCAACGCGCGAAAAATCTGTGCGCCCCGCAGTAAGCCTGATTCCGTGAACTGCACAAACAAAATCTTCTTTTGACTCACAATCAACTTAAACAAGGTTCCAAGTCCATTAATTTTCTTTTTAAAACTGTTCATCATTTATCAACAAACGTTAAGTACAACTGATTATAACAAGTTTTCAACAAAACGACCCGCACAAATCATATAGTAACAAGCACTTTACTTGAACCAAAACGTACATACATGTAAACCAAAAATCATTTGACATCAAAAGATGGCGCATACAAATCAAGCGGTTCATTTCCTTGCAGTGTTAGGACATCGAAAATCCATTTACCAAGATGTAGATTCTTCCAAACAGATAATCTAGTTTTCTTCTTACCCTTCGTACTAGCTCCAACTTCACCTTAATAAACATAATCAACTAAAAGGAGTAAGCATAAAGATTAGTGAATATACAAGTATGTAAATAGTTGAACATCTAAGCAAAACATAATGACATAAACAAAAACACTAACGAATCCGAAGCCTAAGCAAATTGTGACAATCATGCTATGACTCAATGTCACCTGTAACAGCCCGTCAAAATTGTTATTGACGCAGTACGTTAATCATTGATTCCATAGTGAGGTTTTGACATCTACATGATACGTTTTAATAAAAATATTGCATTCATTAAAATAAGTGACTTTCTAAATTTAGAAAGTTATAATCATGTGTGCGATTACTTAAGTATAAGTAAATCCCCAGAAATACATAAGTCTTTATCTTACAGGTTAACATCACATTCAAATTATTTATTACACAACGTAGTTTTGTTTCGAATGCAATAAACTTTAAACAAAGCATGAGAGACTCCATGCAAGCAACAAGCACATCATAGCAGAAGCAGTCTAAGAACCTGAGAATAAAACATGCTAAAAAGGTCAACACGAATGTTGGTGAGTTATAGGTTTAATTGCTCGAGTCATAAGTAAATAAAGATGGACCACAAGATTTCATTAAAAGTTTATCAATAGATTCTATGTAACAGAGCGCCTGGTAACTAAACTTAACGCTATAATAATATTTACCCCTGTTGTTTTGATACACGCAAACCAACGTGTACTAAACTCAAGTAACATACGTCCGTTAAAAGGCTAGCGCTCTAGCTCGGACGGGGATGTCAAGCCCTATGGATCCATATACAATTACTCGCGCCCACAAGTCCACATCCTATGTACTGGTAGCTACAAGTTACCAAAGCTAAGAGATTTTCGGTTTAAACTCGGTGTAGAATTAAGTATGTACTTGTGTCCATTGCGTATAAAATAAAGTGCATGTATTCTCAGCCCAAAAATATTTAAAGCGTTTAAAAGGGGATCTATAAACTCACGATACAATATTTGGAAAATAAGTGCAGCGGTAGTGTAAAAATTACACGGTCGACTCTGAATTCACGAACCTAGATCAAGAATATATATATATATATATATATATATATATATATATATATATATATATATATATATATATATATATATATATATATATATATATATATATATATATATATATATATATATATATATATATAACAACAAATAGTAAAACAAGTTTATATAACATATATAATACTTTTACTTGTTTTTCATTATAAATTAATTGTTAGTAGTTATATATATATATATATATATATATATATATATATATATATATATATATATATATATATTTATTTCAGGTTCGTGTAGTTAGCTTCTGTTAAGTGTATCTCATAGTGTATTTATCATCTATAGGTGTACTAGGCACCCTTGGATAGCTATTTGAGTCATCTAACTAATTCAATTTGTCATATGTTCTAAATCAAGGTATAGGTTAGTTAAAATTACAAAATTGTCCAAAACAGTTCAAACAGTCTAATAATCGTCATAGGAACAGTTAGTAGTGTATGATAAATAGCTAAACTTATTATTTTTCTTAGCTATTCTGGAATTTAGGTATGAACATATATATTAACATGGGTTAGGAAGGAAAATAGCCCAGGTCTTAGTTAGCATAGTTTTTAAGTTAAATATATTAAGCATACAATGTTAATCTTAGTCAAAAGTTTTGGTTCATAATTTATTCGTTACCTCATATATTTTGGTCATAAAAATTGCTGGAGACTCCTTAATATGTTGGGTTTTCAAAACATATTCAAAATATTTTGGTTTCATAGTCGAAGTTAGGCTTATGCCCTCAACTTGTAACGGTGGACAGATTCGGAGGAATTCCGAACTGTAGTCACCAAATAAAAATGAAAAATACATTTTTCTTTGAGATAATTGGTGATTTTTGTACAGAAAGTCAATATTATGTAATTGAACATTTTTCTAAAATAGAAACCTTTAAAACAAAGTCTATGATAGCTTTTTAATTTTTATGTCAAAACAGATTTTAAGAACCAAAAGAGACTAAATGTTGTTGTTAAGTTTTAAGTGTCTTATACATATATACAAGTTATTAATTCTTATAGTAACTTAGTATAATGTTATAATACATAAATATAAGTGTTTTTCCAGTCATGTTAGTAAGGTTAGCTTATGTAAGACCCGAATAATTGTAGTGTACATGTGTGTATATAAGTTACTCAAGTTTTGGGGTTTTGGTTGCACATAATTAAAAAGAGAAAAGATGCTGAACTAGGAGGTCGCGCGCCGCACGGCTAGGTGGCGCGCCGCGTCATCTGTCTGCGACAGATTCTCCTCTTCTTTTAAAATAGATATTTTGAGGGCATTTTGGTCAAAACACATTGGAGCCCGAATTTAATGCCTTGGATCAGTTTTAGAGATTCATTCACTCCATTCCCAACAACCTTATCTTCTCCAATTAAACTCTAGAGAGAGAGTGCAATCCTTGAGAGAGAAAGCTCCATTAAAGGGTGAAAGAGGTTGAATCGGGTCTTGGTGCAAGTTATAAAGTCGTTCATCTAGTCGATAGCTACGTGGTGATTGTGTTGGTAAGTTATAAAACCCGATTTCTTACTTTAATAGCCTTAAGGGTTAGGGTTTGGGCTAGTGATGAACCAAAGACCCATTTTGTTAGTATTTTGGGGATTTTGGGTGAATATGGGTTATGAAGGCTCATTGATGACTAACCTAGGATTTGAATGTATTAATTGGACTTTTGAGCCTTAAATTTGGTTAGTTAGTTGCTAGAACACTTTAATAGTATGTAAGTGGGTGTTATTGGGTATGGATGACCTAAATGGGTGTGTTGACCTTGAAATGGGTCAAATGAGTCTTTAATGACCTAAGTGGCCTAGCAAGTATGAAAATGAGTTAGCCTTGCGACCTAAATGTGTTTTAAACCCATCTTGATGAATGATTAGGGTTTTGGTGTGTGTTGACCCAATTTAGGGTTAAGGGTGCAAATGGGTTGAAATTGCACCTTGGGTCAAAATGGCTTAGAATGGTGAAAAGGGTTTGGTTGACCGACTTGAGTTTGCGTTTGATGATGTGTATTATATGATAGGTATGTTACTTTGAGGTCTTGCAAGCTCGGGTATCTTTTCACAAGACTTTGAGGTGAGTGGAATAATTATATGCGTATGTATATAATGTGTCTATTTGTTGTAGCGTGAAGTGTCGAGGTGCTAAGACACCATGTTTCACGTGAAGAGTGTAGCATCGAGGTGTTAAGATGCCACCTAGGAGTGTAGTGTCGAGGTGTTGAGAGGCCACTCCGTAAATTAATGAGTGATGCATCGAGGTGTTAAGATGCCACTCGGGGTGATGTGCCGAGGTGTTAAGGTGCCATCCTAGGGGTTAGTGGTACGAGGTGTTAAGTGCCCTAACGGATGTTGTGAACACCGATGGCGTTTTCGCGAGCGTCGTTCCCTTGTACTATTGGTTAACCATGGTTATTTGTGTTGTAAGCATATTATATTATTCGAGTTATATTCGTATGCGGTTGTTATGTTAGCTTGTGGTATTGGAGATTTATAGCTTGTTATCGTGACGATAAGCTAAATGTGTATGCTAGCGTGTTTGCGGGTTGGTGTGTAAGTGTATGCAAGTAGGTATAATTATATATGTATTCGTATAATTATTGCATTCACTAAGCTTTGCTTACCCTCTCGTTGTTTACCATTTTATAGGTTCGGTTTTGGACAAGGGTAAGGGCATCGTTTTGGACTAGAGATCCCGCTTGATGCTAGGGGACGCTTTTGGCTTTAGTAGCTCTTGGAGTTTGACCGATAGTTGGGTAGTTTAATCCCAAACACCATGCTCATTGCGTAGTTTGGAACTTAAACTTTTTGGTGGTCAAAACTCTTAACTTGTACTAAACTTGTAATTTGGGTCGTGTGGGCCCCGCTTGTAAAATATTGATTTTATGTTTGAAACAGGTTAGTTTTACATATTTGGATGTATGGTAAAAAGCGTTTCGTCTAAAAGTGTCGGGAACTAGTCAATCTTTTTCGCATTTAAAAACTTTCCGGACAGTCCACTTTGGCGCGCCGCGCCCCTACCTGGCGCGCCGCGCGGGTATGCTGCACAGAATGTTTTTTTTATTATTTGTATTTTCACGTGGTTTGGTCGAGGGTTGGTTTGGGTTGTTACAGCTTAGTTTTCAAACAAGTTTGATTTACACCAAAACAAGTTCTAGTTTTTACAAGTTTATAAATTTAAAAAGATAGCAATAAAGTAGGAATTTAACAAGAGTTTTAAGAAGTGTTTTACCTTGATTTTGAAGCTAGATGATGAGGAAAATATTTGGTGATGATCTAGTATGAAGATAGAAGTATTTTGAGAGAGTAATTTGGAGTAAAGAATGAGAAAATGGAATGAAAAAATGGGGTGGTATATATGGACGAATTTTAAGTTCATAATGGAGTCATATGTTGTCAAAATGGTTAGTAAACTTGTGAGTTTTTGTCTCATGACTCATTAACAAGACAAAAGATGCTATGATACAAAAATGGGCCTTCTATGGAGTATATTTTCCAATAGTTATAAAATCTAGAAGCTTGCATATAATACGCGTATAAATACCGCATAAGTACGAGTAGAATATTTGATGAAAACGAATCGGAATACGAACGTTGATATCTTTAATAAGTATAATTATGTTAAAGTATGTATTTATAGCTTTCAATAGTGTATTTGTACATTCATAATACATTATATATAAATAGATTTTAATATGGGTTTAACTACGTCGACAAATATTACATATATATAGTTTGAAAACCTATAAGTTTGTAATATAAAAACGTAGGTGTAATACTTTGTTAATATACTTCATGAGATACTTAATTATTGTATTTTCAAGTTAGGTATATATATTTTATATATATATATATATATATATATATATATATATATATATATATATATATATATATATATATATATATATATATATATATATATAGATTTAATCAAGAGGGAAGCACTTTTTTGGGGGGAAGTGGGGGGAAGTAATTTTTTTCATTTTTTGAAAAAACTTTGTTCACGAACATTATAGATTAGATGAAAATATGAACATTTAAAAAAGACACTTTGTGATGAATGTCATTATTTTGGCGGGAAAACGCTCGAAGAAAAAAATAAAAACATTCAATGCATTGAATGTTTTGCTGTTGAGTTTTTTTTAAGGGGTTAGAAATTAGGGTTTAGAAATTAGGGTTTAGAAATTAGGGGGTTATAAATTAGGGTTTAGCTATTAGGGTTTAGAAATTAGGTTTTTGGGTTTAGAAATTAGGGTTTAGGGTTTAGAAATTAGGGTTTAGATTGAATATTTTAACACGAACGATTTAGAGTTTAGGGTTTAGGGTTTTGGGTTTAGGGTTTACGGAGTAAACCCGAAAACTCAAAACCCTAAACCCTAAACTCTAAATCGGGCTGAATTCGAATAAAACACTTCACACAAGATGAAAACAAAACGATGCAAATAAACTCAGCAGCACAACATTCAATGCATTGAATGTTTTAATTTTTTTATTTGAGCGTTTTCCCGCCAAAATAATGACATTCATCACAAAGTATTTTTTTTAAATGTTCATATTTTCATCTAATCTATAATGTTCGTGAACAAAGTTTTTTCAAAAAATGAAAAAATAAAAAAAAATAATTTGCTTCCCCCCAAAAAAGTGCTTCCATCTTGATTATGACTATATATATATATATATATATATATATATATATATATATATATATATATATATACATATATACATATACATATATATTTAATACACGTAATAACGTTCGTGATTCATCGGAATGTTCGAAAGGGGTGAATGACTTCATAAAACATTTCAAAAATTTTGAGACCCATAATAACAAGTTTGCTTATCACATCGGAAACATTATATCATGTAAATATAAGGTTTAAATTAAGTTAGAAATTTCCGGGTCATCACATCACCCTAAGCATACTAACTTATGCTAGTCAACTAAGCACAATTGGGATAATCCCCATCCAAATCACATGTCATTATTTGCTCAATTGTAGGTCATTAACATGTGACCCAATTACAACCTATATACTCACCTTGAAATTAAAGCTTCTACAAAGGTAGCACAATTAAGGCGCAAGCTCCTTAGCAACCTAGTAGCAAAAACATAAATACACATCTCACTTACTTGGATTTTTTCTTATTTCTTCTCTCATGCAAGATAATGGTGCTTTTAACACCCTTCTTTCATTCAAGATCTTTACTTAACCATCTTACTAAACCCATTTGGAAACTTAAACGAAATTTGCTAGCAACATCTTTTACTTCTCAATATTAGTTGCTTCACTTCAAGAATCACCATTAAATAATCTAGGAGCTTCATGTTTCAAATCATGGTTTTTAAGTTAAGAAACTTAAATCTCAACCTTAAGCACAATAAACTTGCATATAATAACATAAAGATGTAACTTGTAAACCAAAATCCACTCAAATAAGTGAAAACTACTCAAACCCCAAATTATCTAATCAAATAAAATTTAGAGTTTCTTACAATTAGATAATTGAAGATGAAAGGGATGAAACTTGAAGAGATTAAGTCTTCTCTTGCAGGGATGAATCTCATGCAGACTTTGATTCTACATTTTCATTGCGTCTCTTTTATTTATATTTTTACATTTATTTTTTATTTTTATATTTTATTTTTGTTTATTTATCTATTTATTTATTCATGGCCAGAGGTCCTGTAACAACCCTGCTATTCCCGTTAAGCTTCGTTAACTGTCCGTTAAGTTATTTACCGGAACTTACTTGAATTTTGTGTATTTAATTTAATTAAATGCATACTTGAGTTCATGATAAACTACTATATTTAATATATGATTATATTAGCCGGAAAACCTATTTCATGATTTGAAATACCGAGAAAATGATATGATTTTGAAAACTGCAACAGAGGTCTCACGAGACTGTTGATAAAAACTTATTTAATTTATTATTTATTTAATGAATTAAACACGGTGGATTGCGTTTTAACAACCGGTTAACGTTTCGAAAACTCGGTACGGTTAATGACACTCAAAACATATCACCCGAGCCCACGCTAGTAGCAAAAAAGAGCCCGAGACCTCCTCCCTTGGGCCATTCGGCCGAACCCCCTCTCCCCATGTTATTGGACTTATTTTGTGGACTTTATTTAACTAGTGGGATTATATTAGGCCCTAAAGTTAATTAGGGTATTAAATCAAAATACTGTAAACTCTCCCTAACCTAAATTTAGTCAATCAAACCCCTTCCCCATCCCTCAAAGTCGTTCATCATCATCATCACCCAAATTCACCATCAAAAACTTGAAATTAGATCAAACCTTCAACATCAAAGTGATTCCCCGCGTGGTTCTCTATCTAATAGTATCAATTGATTGCTTGTTTGAGGTATATTTGCAAACCCTAATATTTTAAATCTATTTTTTATTATCAATTGCATAGTCTAGATGCTCTATTCCTCGATTGATTGTAATTGTATGCGTTATTAGTCGTTATAATGCTCGGATTGCATGCTAGGGTTTAATCACGAATTTGTTTGCTATGCTACTGATATGATGAATTTGTTTTCTGTAAATATAAAGTGTCTATATGGAAAGTCATCTAAAAATTAATAACTCTACTTGCAAGAATCGCTCGATTTCGTTATGTATAGCTTAAGTTATGCTTAATTGAAGTTTCGGTGTGTATTTATGCTCTATTCTGAAAACTGCACTTTGTGTGAATTAGCTCATGAAATAATGTTAGATGGATAGATAATTGAAAAACACATAAAATGGACTAGGATATAATAGCTATTGGATATGTGAAAGTCATTTTATGCTTACTCGAACGTATACGGTAAAACTTGTTAAACAACAATTTTCCTTTGAATCAAACGACCATTTAACATGATTTTTGGAAACCACGCTTTTGTATTATAGAAATTAAATGATTAGTACTTGATATTTCATGTAGACCTTATGTGCTAATTGTGTCTAGGTGCTCATATAATCGACCCCAAAAACCACTACCTAAACGGGATCGAATCTGTCTCATTTGTACATTTAATTGTCTAGCATGAAGTAGAAATTGATTTAGAGCTTGATCTTCTGGTATGTTGTTAAATGTATGTTTCTTAGCATATCTCATTTGTATATCTAGCTCTGAAAACTATAATTGCTATGTGTTGTATGCATGCCGAAACCAAAGGTCTGGATTCTTTCTAAATCAGAAAGTCCGACTTCTTGGTCAAAATTGTACAAATTGGCTATATGTTTTTCTTAGATCTTTTGACCACTAATAATTTGATGGGTTAGGAACCATATTCAATTGGACGTTTGTAATTTACTATTTTTTAGATTAAATGAGAATTTTTATGAAACTGATGCGCGAACAAAAACTGAACTAGAAAGTTTTGCATGCGATGTGAGTTCTAGGAATGGTATGATAGCGTGATTTATCTTTTTAGAAAGATTATGATATGTATTTGTGATCTGGAGTTTATCATAATTTTTTTATGTGTCATTTGTGAACAATGCTTGTCCGATTGCATGACCGTTGTGAACATATACGATAACTAAACTAGTAAATGTTAATATGCTAAACGAATGTGTGAAACTCATGAGTTGACCTTGGTTTGAATTTTTATATCATTGACATGACCTACTAATGTAGTTGACTTAGGTTGACTAACTTGACCGAGTTTGACTTTTGTCGACTTGCATGACTAGTTGACTTTTACTTTACGAGTGCGTCAGTCTGAGTAATAGGACAACTCTACTGTGAGTCAGTCTTTTGAAACAAACTTATGTAACTATATATTGGTATATTTAGGTTATATTACTCAGTCGTAGTAATTCGACTACTCTTTACTTGTAATTTGTTTAAGTACACTCAAGGTGAGTCTACAGTCCCTTTTTTCATTAACATTTTTGGGATAAGATACATGATGCTTTCGAACTGTTTCTTAAACTATTTTCAACTGTTTTACACAATAAATAGGAGTGCAAAAACTGAATATACATATGAGTTCGATCAAAAAGCCCTTAGCTTGGATATATTTATTACATACATAAGGCTGGAACTATAAGAACGGATCCGATGGTTTAACAAACCTCGCCCAACGAACGAGTGCTTATTACTTCGTAACCATATACTTAATCAGTGATGCTATATAGGGTAAAGAAATTCGTGTAACGCATTAGCTATCCGCGGGTTAAAGCTTTATATTCAAGTGCTCATAACAAATGTATACACTTTTTACAACACTTGGATTGTACGCTAGAAATCTCGTGGTCTAAAACAAAGAATCATTACTCTGAATACTGTTTTTTCAGACTCTACTTTATACTACCTAAACTTGGGGTTTACAAACTTGAAACTAGACATGGTATTGTCTACGAACATTTGAAACAAAACCTTTTTAATGTCACACACAGTTGAAACTTGACATCGTTGATTTCAAATAGTTTAACACTTGACATTTGCTGTATGCAAACTTTCAACATTAAACCTTGGTGGTCTTATACTGATAAACGTTTTTCTAAACATCATTTCTTAAACATACCACATTGTTTATTAAAACCTGTAGATTCACTGAACTTTATGTTGACCCGTTTTGCATGTTTTATCTCAGGTATTAATTGTTTCCGCTGTAGAACTTTGCTGCTATATAGAAGTCAAGCCAAGCACTGAGACCAGAGTTAACATTACCGTAATGGATTTTGACGGGGTGTTATATGTCCTCACGAAAGCAATCTCTCTACCCTGGAGTAGAGAGAGGGATGACTTTCTCTTCCAGTGGGTGGAGAATTTGTCTCAACTCGTGGTTAGAGAGACAACTTTTCTTCATTTTAGGGTGGAGAAAGGATGGTCTACATCTCATCTCTCCCATACCTCGCATGTGCAGGATTGGGTATTGTTGTTGTTGTTTGAAAATAACTCCTTACTTTGGTGATCAACAACACAACTTGACATGGGTTTCACAAACCCTGGCTCCAAAGCTCACTCTCTCTTTCTCTTTCTAAAACTAGTTTGATTAATGAAAATAGGGGTTTAAAATCTGGAAACTTCACACATAACCCGACATCACATTTTAGTCATCCTTCTTCTAGAACCTTGCAAAACATACCCTGCTGTTATGAGCTTCTTTGCGGTGCGCGGTGCGCACGTATGCTAACATAGGGTTGTCACAAATAAACTTAGCACTCCAAAATTAATCTATGAATTTCAAATCAGAAGCTTCGAATGGATCTTTAGCCGGTGGAAGAAAGGCTGCCTAGAATGGTTAAATTGACTATCGAACCAAAAAAACAAATTTGATGCAATCCCTCCATCAAAGAAAGTATTCGGCTAAGGAGCAGTTTTTTTACTCTAATCCTCAAAAGACTCCTTGATTAGAGATTAAATGAGGTGGTTGCAGGATACTTTGTCTCTGGAAATTCAGCACTGTATCCGGTTATCACCTTGGCTTGGTACAAGTAGCATCTCTATCGGAGATAAATTCGAGTGATATGAGTTTTTCCTGCCCGTTGTATAAAGAGTTTCACGTGTCTTGATTAGCATATAGTTCATAATTTCGATTAGCTTTTCAATAGCATATGTCCACTTTAGCAAATAGCCCTTTAATTTTGTTTTAGCTACTGAATAACAATTGATATGAAATTAACAATTATTTATTAACTATTATAATAAAGATATGTAACACCACAAAGAGTAATAAACGTTATAAACTTTTCAATAACTGTTATCTTTATATTTTTTGTTAATTTAAATTTAGTTATAAATATACATTCATAAAAAGTAAAATTTATATGTTATAAATTATATGATTAGTTTCAATCTTTTCATTTTCCTTATCATAATTTTGCCATAAATTTAAAATTAAGATATGACTATATCTACTATAATATTCTATATATCATTTCTCATTCTTTCTTAAAAAAATCAAGAATACATCATTAGTAATATGGTGTACTCATGTGTATGATTGATATGGAGAAATGGAATGAAAATAACATATTTATAGGCTAAAAAACTAAATTACGAAACTTAGAATATGAAAGGTTTATACATTTATTGATTATTAATTACTTAAAATGTATTTATGACATTTTATTTAATATGTTTATTATTTTTATTTTTACCTTTTTACCATAATAATTTTTAACCTTTTTACCAGTATATTAAATTGTATGGGTAAATTTTATTGAGTTAACCGTATTTAATACACCATATCGGAGATAAATTCGAGTGATATGAGTTTTCCCTGCCCGTTGTATAAAGAGTTTCACGTGTCTTGATTAGCAGATAGTTCATAATTTCGATTAGCTTTTCAATAGCATATGTCCACTTTAGCAAATAACCCTTTAATTTTGTTTTAGCTACAGTGTCGAGTTATATCTATTGGGCTCCTTGAGCCTTTTTGTAACATTTCCTTTTAATAATAAAATTTTTCTGATCTTTCAAAAAAGGTGTGTCAATTATAAGAACAAATTATAAGTTATTATTAAGTGTATATGTGGATGACACTCATAGACAATAGACACAATCTCTTATATCAACAACCCACCATTATTATTCTTTTTTTACCATCGGAGCTCCTGTACTGTTAACAAGTTAGCTTTTTACAACCATACCTGTAAACGCAGTACCAATGGCCCACACTTTAAAAATAACTTATCATAAAAGCTAACATAACAACAAAAAATAAGAAATATATGCAAATAGTTTACAATTATAATTATAATTATAATTAAATCATGTGTAATGGAATATAAGTAAAAGGGTTAACACGTATACATGTAGGTTGTTCAAACGAATACTACGAATTCAAAAGTAGAACTTACTCGCAACGGGTAGAATTATTCATGATCTAGTCACGATCATCAAGAAAATCTTTACCTTGCCTGATCTATATATAAAGTTTTTTAAATATATACTGATTAATAATTCAATTAAATAATAATAATTGATTAATAATTAATTAGAGTAATTAATTAATTAATACTACTAGAAGGCAATGCCCGTGCATTGCAAGGCTTGTCTCAAATTTTACTATTTTGAAATTCGTGTTTCGAATGGTTAGAGTCATGTCTGGAGTTAGTTGAAAATATATTAACTTTGAAGTGAAAGTTGATGTCGGTCCCATTATGTAAGTGGTCAAATAGGATTTTGTGCATATGTTTTGTTTGTCACTATGGAAATCTGCACATTCTGGTCATATATACTAACGTATGATGAAACTATATATAAACAAAAGTTTACTAAAAGTGGTCAAATGAGTTAACAAATGATGCCAAAATACATTATAAAACATACATATTGTAGTACGATTCATAATATTAAAACATATATTACCTTTATAGTTTACCATTAAATTTTGTAAAGGTATCTCATTAGTACTTCATATGTAACAATAAGTAATTACATAATAATTGAAATAAATAAAAAAACTTCTAAATATAAACATGAAACGTTAGGTATTATTACACCACACAATATAAAACTTGTGAATAGAAAAAAATTGGAGGTTCATAACATTGAATAACAATTGATATGAAATTAACAATTATTTATTAACTATTATAATAAAGATATGTAACACCACAAAGAGTAATAAATGTTATAAACTTTTCAATAATTGTTATCTTTATATTTTTTGTTAATTTAAATTTAGTTATAAATATACATTCATAAAAAGTAAAATTTATATGTTATAAATTATATGATTAGTTTCAATCTTTTCATTTTCCTTATCATAATTTTGCCATAAATTTAAAATTAAGATATGACTATATCTACTATAATATTCTATATATCATTTCTTATTCTTTCTTAAAAAAATCAAGAATACATCATTAGTAATATGGTGTACTCATGTGTATGATTGATATGGAAAAATGGAATGAAAATAACATATTTATAGGCTAAAAAATAACTTACGAAACTAAGAATATGAAAGGTTTATACATTTATTGATGATATTGCTCCAAACGAACATATATTTAGTCACAATATCGTTCCAAAATGTAATGTTTTTAATTGTAATTTCCTTATTTTTAGTTGTAATTGTTTAAATAAATAAGTGCGAAGACGAAAGACGAAGATCGCTCAAAAATGAAGATTTAAAGTCGAAAACGAAGATTTAAAAGGCAAAAATGTCCAAAATGCTCAAATGTACAAGTTACACTCCAAGTGGTTTAAATTATCGAAGAAAAATGTCTAAAGATTGACAAGAATGCAAGTCGCGGAACGCAAATTACACGATATTAAATTGTACGAAAAGACGTTCGAGAAACCGGAACTGAGACATAAACCGGGCGTAAATGTACGAGACATCGGAGCCAAAATTATGAGTCAACTATGCACAAAAATATAATATAATATTTAAATAATTATATAAATTATTTATATATTATATATATTTTTATAATATGTCGACAAGTATAAATCCAAAAAATTATGAGCTGGATCTGGCGGCCATCGATCGCATGGGAAATAGGCATAAAACCCATGCGATCGCATGGGTTACTGTAGCAGGCCACATATCTATAAAAAGCCAGTTTGCTCGAGCTTTATATACACAATATTTTCTTTTCTCTTCTGTAATAAATAATTTATATTTATAATTATAATTTTAATTTAAGTTTATTTTAATAATAAGCTTATTGTAACGTTTAATTTACAGGTTTTAAATCAGAATTCTGTCCGGGTACCGCTATGCTAATAATATCGTTTTTACCGTTCCAACTCGCTGTAAGTCTCCACGTCCCAGCTTTATTTTCACGTATCGTTATTATCGTTAATTTTATTATTATTATTATTATTATTATTATTGTTATTTTTATTGTTATCGTAATATTTATCATTATCATCGTTATTATCGTTATTTATTATTTATTATTGTTATCGTTTATTATTATTATTATTGTTATCATGTCCACTTTATATAATTTATATTTTTATACCGTTATAATGTCCAACTAAATACCCATAGTGGTGACTAAAATGTAGAACCTCTGGACGAATGGATTGAACCATATTATAATATTATGATGTAACTTTGACTATTTTTAATATTAAGTTTAATCACCAACCCATTGTTATATAATTTAATATTTTCACCCTTATCACATAATTTATTAAAATTGATAAACGAAAGTGCATTAAATTGACATAAATTATGCTTCAACACCTCGGTGATCTAGACGGACGTATGGACAAATTATTGACAACAATTTAGAAGTGTGATTCGATGGTTTGGATAATATTATAGCTTATATAATCGTGTAATTATAAAAAGGGTAAGACCATTATTATTTTGGTTTTAACGAAAGTAAAAACTGGATTAAATCTTAATTTAAATAATCGGGGTATAATTTAATTCGCTAAAACGAGATCGAAACGAAAGTTAGATTTAATTTTAGTTAGTTAAATCTTTATAAATCGGAAGATAAATTATAAGGATATATATTAAAACATCATAACCGGACTTAAAAACAATCTATAAATCCAGAGAGGACATATTTTAGTAGCCACTACTTTACCTTATTTTAAATCTCTTCAATTTCACTTTTTACCATATAGTAAATTGTAATTACTTTTTACTATTTTGCTATATTGCCATGAAAAACCTTATTTCTTCTATTTTGTCAAATTAGTTAAATTGTATTTTTATTGTCGTTAATTTAGTTATTTCGTTTTAGTTAAATTTAAATTCTGTTCAATTAAGTAGTAAACCCTAATCCAAAATCCCCCTTTTAATAGATTAACTTTTAGCGATTAAAACCTTGAAAACTCCAGTTCTCTGTGGAACGAACCAGATTTACCAAATAAACTATTACTATACGGATAGGACAAAGTTGCCTATATGTGTGAAATCAATCCGAAATCATAAGAACACCATATAATCACAACCAATTTGTGTAATAAATTCAATCTAAATTCGATCAAAATAAAAGGACACGATCTTCACGTCATCAACTTTTTGGCGCCGCTGCCGGGGAAAGTTGGCAGTTAAATAAATAGATAATTTTTTTGATTCATAGTAATAGTTGGATTTGCACGTGGACTGGGTTATTGGAGCCAAACAGTACTCAATTATATTGAGACCAAACGAATCCTGCCCCTCTGCTGCATCTTTTGGCTATTCAAAATGTGGGCAAAATCAGAAGAAAAATCTGTTTGTTTAATGGTTTTTATCATTGTTTTTATGTTATTCGATCCTTTCGTGAAAATTCATTTTCAAGAAAGTTCAATGTTTATACACTTAGTGAATAAATCCTTCAAGATTACATAGAATTTTGTAATTGTATGACCCGTTCAGGAAATCCTAAACTCGTTGCACTTAATCCAGAGCCTGAAAGAAACTTGAACAAAAGATTAAAACAAGAAAAACAAAAAAAATTAGGTAGTACTAGTCAACCGAAAACACCGAAAAATATCAAAAAACAAGCAGGAAACACTAGTGGTCAACCAGAAATCAAAACTGAACCTGAAACCATCGTCATTAAAGAAGAAATGGCTGAAGTAACACATGATCCAAATGATCTACCGATGTGGAATACCAGACAAACTGTTCCCCCTCTCGCACTTGCACCTATAAGAAGACCTGAAATTGAGGCTGAAAACTGGGAAGTCAAGGGGCAGTTTATGCACATGGTTCGTAAAAACCAATTCGACGGAAGACTTAATAATAATCCGATAGAACATTTAGAAGCTTTTGAAGATTTATGTGAACTGTACAAAAATAAAGATGTTTCTTCAGATGCATTTAAGTTAAGAACTTTTCCGTACTCGTTAATCGGAGACGCACAAGCATGGTTGAAAGCATCAAAACCTGATTCTATCACAACTTTTAACGAATTAAGAGAAAAATTTATTACCCGATTTTTCCCACCGGCAAAAGCCGAAAGACTTAGAACTGAAATCACCACTTTTAAACAAAAGTCGGATGAAACTCTTTATGATGCATGGGAAAGATTAAAAAGAATGTTACGAAATTGTCCGCAACACGAATTGCAAAAAGGGCAAATAGTTCAAACTTTTTATCGTGGTATTGATGAACATACTCGTGGTATATTAGATTCCTCCGCTGGAGGAGTATTTATGTACAAATCACCAAATCAAGCGTATGACATGTTAGAAGACATGCCAGTTCATACTTTTGAATGGACACCGTCTAGAGATCAACAACCTAGAAGGACGGTGGCAAGCCTTGAAGAAAATGAAGACAACAATACAACCATAGCTTCACTGTCGAATCAATTCAAAAAGTTTGGAAGAGAAATAGAGAAACTAAATTCAACAGTTTTAGCATTACAAGTAGGATGTGAAATCTGTGGACAACCACATTTCACAAAAGATTGTGATATCAATGATCGGCCAATGAACTCAGTAGCACAAGTTAATTTTATGGCCAATCAAAGACAAGGCAATTTTCAAGGAGGGAATTCTAATTATCAACCTGCAAACCCAGGATATCAAAACCCGAAGAATTTTGCTTTTCAAAGAAATGGACCACCTGGCTTTTTCAATAGAAACCAACCTCCATTTCTACCTCAACAAAATTTCCAACAACAACCGTTACCTCAATTACCATATCAACAGCAAAATCATAACACGCAGCCAGTAGAGAAGAAATCTAACTCTGAAGAAGTTATGATGAATTTTGTCAAAAGTCAATCAGAAACGAATGAGCAAGTGAAGAGAAAATTACATCAATCCCAAACGGAAAACGAGCAAGTCCAAAGGAATCATCAAGCGTCAATTCAAAACCTTAAAAGAGATATGGGAAGAATATCTCAATTGCTTGCTGAAAGGCAATCGGGCACTTTACCATCAAACACGCAACCAAACCCTAAGGGTAAGGAAACTCAAAATTCAAGTAATATTTCACAAGTTAATTCAATCACTACGCGAACTGGGTTAACCATTAACCCAGAGATTCCAAAGCCTCTCACTCCTATTCATGTTTCAAAAGACAAAGAACATGTGGTGGAAGAAAATACGATGCCAACCACAAGTGCACCAAAAACTCAAAATCAAACACCATTGAAGGTATACAAACCTCCAATTCCATATCCGCAACGTTTGAAGAAAGATAAATTACAAGCACAATACAACAAGTTTGCTGACATGATTAAGCAAATTTGTATAAATGTACCGCTTGTAGATGTTCTTGCGGGTATGCCGAATTATGGAAGGTTTATCAAAGATCTTATAGCAGACAAAGGAAAATATGCAGAAGTTTCAACCACATTCCTTAATGAAGAATGCTCAGCAATTTTGCAAAAGCAAAATTTGCCACCAAAACTTGGAGATCCTGGAAGTTTTATCATTCCTTGTCTAATGGGAGATTCAGTAATGTACGATGTATTAGCTGATTTAGGAGCGAGCATTAACCTTATGCCTCACTCTTTGTACTTAAAATTGAACTTAGGTGATTTAAAACCAACCAGGATGTGTATACGATTAGCTGATAGAACTTACAATTATCCTATTGGCATTGCTGAAAACCTACCAGTTAAAGTAAATCACTTAATATTTCCTGCTGATTTCGTTGTTCTTGAAATGGAAGAAGATAGTAAGGTTCCCCTAATTCTAGGGCGTCCCTTTCTAAATACTGCGGACGTAATTGTGCGCGTAAAAGAGAAAAATCTCAGCTTAGGTGTGGGGGAGGATAGAATTATATTGAACATAAATAAGGCTATGAAACACCCTATGTCTCCTGATGACGAATGTTTCCAAATAGACATTGTTGATTGTTGTATTGAGGAAGAACTACAAGAACTATTAAATGTCGACACCTCAGATTTCACCCCGATGGGTGAAGGTGAAGATTTTGATGTCGATATAGAGTTAGACAAGCTGTTGAAGGTAGTCACTGATGAAGAATACGTAGAAGAAGAAATTCCCGGGGAAGATGAACCTTTTGAAGAAATTACCGATGGTAATAGGTTCTGGATAAAATCTTCCTTGGAAGAACCACCCACCTTGGAACTTAAAGAACTCCCGGAACATTTGGAGTATGCTTATCTCTAAGGAACGTCACAATTACCTGTCATAATTTCATCAAAAATTTCCGATGACGAAAAGGGTAGGTAAATGTCTATTTTAAAAACCCACAAAAAGGCAATTGATTGGAAAACAACTGATATTCCAGGTATTAACCCTGCTTATTGTACTCACAAAATTCTAATGGAAGAAGATTTTAAACCCGTGGTACAAAGGCAACGGAGGTTAAATCCTAACATGAAAGAAGTTGTCAAAAAGGAGGTTATCAAATTACTTGATGCCGGGTTAATTTACCCTATATCCGATATCCTGTGGGTAAGTCATGTACAAGTAGTACCCAAGAAAGGGGGTAGGACTGTTATTCTAAATGATAAGAATGAACTCGTTCCTACGAGAACAGTCACTGGGTGGAGAGTCTATATAGACTATCGTTGTCTAAACGACGCTACAAGGAAAGATCATTTCCCGCTACCATTTATCGACTAAATGCTAGAACGTTTGGCAGGAAAAGATTACTACTGTTTCCTTGATGGATTCTCTGGTTATTTTCAAATTCCAATTGATCCAAAAGACCAAGATAAGACCACATTTACTTGTCCATTTGGTACTTTTGCGTACCAACGAATGCCATTCGGATTATGCAACGCACCAGGCACCTTTCAAAGGTGTATGATGGCAATTTTTCATGACATGATTGAAGAAAGTATAGAAGTCTTTATGGACGATTTCTCTGTTTTTGGAGACTCCTTCAACTCATGTCTCTCAAACCTTGAACGAATGCTAATTCGTTGTGAAGAATCAAATCTTGTTTTAAACTGGGAGAAATGCCACTTCATGGTGAAGGAAGGCATTGTTTTAGGACACAAGATTTCTCGAGCTGGAATGGAAGTAGACAAAGCTAAGATAGACGTTATTTCAAAACTTTCTCCTCCAACCAATGTTAAAGGAATTCGTAGTTTCCTTGGTCATGCGGGATTCTATCGACGATTCATAAAGGACTTTTCCAAAATCACTCGACCCATGACTAAACTTCTTGAGAAAGACAGTACATTCGATTTCAACGAAGAATGTCTAAATGCTTTCTCCATTCTGAAAGAGAAACTTATGAATGCACCTATTATGGTATCACCCGACTGGTCCAAACCTTTCGAGCTAATGTGTGATGCTAGTGATTTTGCACTGGGAGCTGTTTTAGGTCAACGTCAAGATAACAAATTTCAACCAATCTACTACGCAAGTAAAACACTTACAAGAGCTCAGTTGAATTACACAACTACTGAGAAGGAGCTTCTTGCAGTAGTTTTTGCTTTCGATAAGTTTAGATCTTACCTAATGTTATATAAAACAATTGTTTATACCGATCATTCAGCCCTAAAGTACTTATTCAAAAAGCAAGATGCTAAGCCTAGACTAATTCGTTGGATTCTTCGCCTACAAGAATTCGACATTGAAATCAAGGATAAAAATGGTGCTGAAAATCTCGCTGCAGATCACTTATCCCGTCTTGAAAATCCTAACTTAGAATCACTCGACGAATTTGTTATTCACGATACTTTTCTAGACGAGTTCCTTATGAAAATTAAAACGGAAGAAGAAATTCCATGGTTTGCGGACTTTGCCAATTATCTAGCCGCAGGAATTCTTGTTAAAAATCAAACTTATCAGTAAAAGAAGAAATTTTTCGCTGATCTGAAGTTTTACTTCTGGGAAAGCCCTAATCTCTTCCGTATAGGAGCAGATCAAGTTATTCATCAATGTGTATACGGTAAAGAAGCTCAACAAATTCTGGAGCACTGTCATCAAGGACCAGCTGGCGGACATTTCTTACCAAGCTATACAGCTAAGAAGGTCTTTGACTCAGGTTTTTACTGGCCTACAATTTTCAAAGATGCACATAATATGGTAAAAACCTGTGATGCTTGTCAAAGATCTGGAAATATCTCCAAGAGAGATGAAATGCCATAACAAAGCATCCTAGTATGCGAAGTATTTGACATTTGGGGTATTGACTTCATGGGTCCATTCCCTGCCTCTAACAAATGCAAATACATTCTCGTAGCAGTCGATTACGTTTCTAAATGGGCTGAAGCAAAAGCTCTACCCACTAACGATGCTCGAGTTGTTGTCAGCTTTCTCAAAAACCTTTTCTCACGATTTGGACTTCCAAAAGCATTAATCAGTGATCGTGGAACTCATTTTACAAATCAATTACTCGAGAAAGTACTTAAAAAGTATGGAGTTAATCATCGTTTCTCAACTTCTTACCACCCTCAAACGAGTGGCCAAGTTGAAAACACAAATCGAGGTCTTAAACGAATTTTAGAAAGAACGGTTAAGAATAATCCAAAAATCTGGCATCGAAAGCTAGATGATGTGTTGTAGGCATTTAGAACCTCATTCAAAACGCCCATTGGTACCACTCCTTTCCGATTAATATATGGTAAGGCATGTCATCTACCTGTCGAGGTTGAACACAAGGCGTATTGGGCACTAAAAGAATGTAATACAGACCTTGTGGAAGCCGGAGAAAATCGATTCTTACAATTGCATGAATTAGACGAGCTAAGACTTCAAGCATATGAAAATTTGAGATCCTACAAAGAGAGAACTAAGAAATGGCACGATGCTCGCTTAAAAGAGAAGAAAGCATTTGAACCAGGAGACAAAGTTCTAATTTTTCAATCACGTTTTAAGTTTTCACCGGGGAAACTTAAGTCCCGATGGAGGGAACGTATGAAGTAAAACAAGCATTTCCATCCGGATACGTAGAGTTATATGACAAGAATGGTGGTATTTTCAATGTGAATGGTCACAGACTTAAATTCTATTATGAAGGGTTCAACAACACTGAAAGAGATGACATCACATTCTACCCTAAGGAAAAATGAATACAGGGTAATTTTAGCTAACTACTCGCCTTCTTAAAACATTTCAAATTATTTCGAGAGTGGAGCCCGATTGGTCTTTTCCGCTAGCAGACACTAAAGAACTAGTCTTCTCCCTCCATTCTGAATTTTTTAAATTTAAGTTTTTTGTGAATTTAAGTAACAAAATTTACTTTATTTCATTAAGTTTAAAAAATAATTTCTAAAATTCGTCGTGAGTTGAACACTAGGTCGTAGAATCGAAATTGCTTTACCCAAGGACGGGGCGAAAAATTTTGTTATCATTATTTTAATATTATTGATCTAAAGTATGCCAAAAATATTATTTGAATGTGGGGTAATATATCAAACTTCAAAAATATGTATATATGTTTGTAGTTTATTTTATGTACTAATAAGGGTAAAAGACGCATTTTCAAAGACTGAAATTCAGTTTAACAAAAGCAACCAATTTTTGGCGAAACATATGAAAAGATGACGGAAATTTTGGAATGACGGACAAATCAACATTAACAGATTAAACAAATCCCGCAAGTTACGACTTTTTAGCTAAAGAGGTTTTAACTCCCTTTCTATTCTAATTGCCCTCGTGAATTTAATTTAGTCTGATTTCATTGCAAGTGAGGGCATTTCATGATCTCAAGTGTGGGGAGGGGTTATAAATTCTCTCGGGTTTATACACTTGACTTATTTTCTAAATTTTGTGAAAATTTTAAATTTTTTTTTTAACTAAATGAATTCAAATCTTGTTTAATATGTTTATGAACGATTAAACTAGGTGCGGGTACCGAAATCATTGTTAACCTTAAAAAGGACATAAATTGAGAAACAACTAAAACGCTTGAAATTATTTATTATAAATAAAAAGATGCATGAAGAAAAAGCCAAGTGTGGGGAGATTTGTCAATATATATGAACTGTTATCATATGTTTGTACGAAGTTTATTGCAGGTACTTTTGCTTTGGGCTGTATAATTTGTTTTACCCATTAAATTGTGAAAATGGAAGAAAAGATGGATCTACATGATGAATCAATTCCATCATTAAAATGAAGTAAAGTCTTCAGAAAAAGAAACGCGCTTCTTGATTTAGGTCAGGAAGTTGTCGTCCAGACCAGTTGTAGAGTCTACGAAAAACCTTGAAAAGTTTTCTCAAAAATCAGCTGGAAATCCACGGACCTCAGCATCAAACAGGGTCGCCATGTGGTCAGACTTATCCTAACCATGAGAGGATATGTCTCGTAAAATGGGGAGGGCGCTGTGCAAATTAGCTTGATAAGACTAATGAATCAGACCCCCAGAAAGGATAATCTCCTTAAAGATTAAAAATCAGCATTTAAGCCTGATATTACTCAATCCTTGAGATTGACCTTAAAGATTGAGAATTACAAACTCATGTAATTCGATGATATCTAAACTCGAGCTTGAACGAGAAAATATTTTGATAAAATTAAAACTGATTTGTTTTCTGAAAACCTATTTTCAATGCGTTCATTACCATTGAACGTAAAATCCTGAGAATTCATCGGAATTCATTAGGTCACCTGAACTAAATCGGGTGTCAACCGTAAGAACGGTGGTTGCATAGCATGGTTGAAGACAGGACCTTGTGCCAGACTGAAAAATTATAGGGTGATCTTTGCTATTTCTCCTACAAAGGATAGTAATTGCATCCGACACGTTATTGGACCATGAACATCTGCATGTCATTAGATATTGCCTTAACAGTTGCTTGTTCAACGCTTTCCTTTACAACCGGATGGTAGTTTACCGAAAGGTAATATACGGAGCAAGTATACTGGACGTATTGCTTTCCTAATACAAGGTTAGCAAGTGGGTGACACAAAACCGCAAGTTTTGAGCTAAAATTTTAAAATATGAAACCCACACAACCCACAAAAACATTTTGCAAAATTGATAAAGGGTTAAATCGGAAAACTTATCTAGGGTAAAAGCTAGATTGAATTTTCAAAAGATCAAATATTTACATAAAGATCCAATTTCCTTAAAGGATCTAAATTTTTATAGTCATGTGGGACTGTAAACCACAGTCGTTACTATCATTGTTTATACCGCCGTACTAAAATAACTGATGTATAAAGTGTGAAGAATAAAGAAGTGATTTGTGTAAAGTTTGTTTTATTTTAAGATATATATTGCTTGAGGACAAGCAACGTTCAAGTGTAGGGATAATTGATATTGCTCCAAACGAACATATATTTAGACACAATATTGTTTCAAAATGTAATGTTTTTAATTGTAATTTCCTTATTTTTAGTTGTAATTGTTTAAATAAATAAGTGCGAAGACGAAAGACGAAGATCGCTCAAAAATGAAGATTTAAAGTCGAAAACAAAGATTTATAAGGCAAAAACGTCCAAAATGCTCAAACGTACAAGTTACACTCCAAGTGGTTTAAATTATCGAAGAAAAACGTCTAAAGATTGACAAGAATGCAAGTCGCGGAACGAAAATTACACGATATTAAATTGTACGAAAAGACGTTCGAGAAACCGGAACTGAGACATAACCTGGGCGTAAATGTACGAGACATCGGAGCCAAAATTATGAGTCAACTATGCACAAGAATATAATATAATATTTAAATAATTATATAAATTATTTATATATTATATATATTTTTATAATATGTCGACAAGTAAAAATCCAAAAAATTGTGAGCTGGATCTGGCGGCCATGCGATCGCATGGGAAATAGGCATAAAACCCATGCGATCGCATGTGTTACTGTAGCAGGCCACATATCTATAAAAAGCCAGTTTGCTCGAGCTTTATATACACAATATTTTCTTTTCTCTTCTGTAATAAATAATTTATATTTATAATTATAATTTTAATTTAAGTTTATTTTAATAATAAGGTTATTGTAACGTTTAATTTACGGGTTTTAAATCAGAATTCTGTCCGGGTACCGCTACGCTAATAATATCGTTTTTTACCGTTCCAACTCGCTGTAAGTCTCCACGTCCCAACTTTATTTTCACGTATCGTTATTATCGTTAATTTTATTATTATTATTATTGTTATTTTTATTGTTATTGTAATATTTATCATTATCATCATTATTATCGTTATTTATTATTTATTATTGTTATCGTTTATTATTATTATTGTTGTTATCATGTCCACTTTATATAATTTATATTTTTATACCGTTATAATGTCCAACTAAATACCCATAGTGGTGACTAAAATGTAGAACCTCTGGACGAATGGATTGAACCATATTATAATATTATGATGTAACTTTGACTATTTTTAATATTAAGTTTAATCACCGACCCATTGTTATATAATTTAATATTTTCACCCTTATCACATAATTTATTAAAATTGATAAACGAAAGTGCATTAAATTGACATAAATTATGCTTCAACACCTCGGTGATCTAGACGGACATATGGACAAATTATTGACAACAATTTAGAAGTGTGATTCGATGGTTTGGGTAATATTATAGCTTATATAATCGTGTAATTATAAAAAGGGTAAGACCGTTATAATTTTGGTTTTAACGAAAGTAAAAACTAGATTAAATCTTAATTTAAATAATCGGGGTATAATTTAATTCGCTAAAACGAGATCGAAACGAAAGTTAGATTTAATTTTAGTTAGTTAAATCTTTATAAATCGAAAGATAAAATATAAGGATATATATTAAAACATCATAACCGGACTTAAAAACAATCCATAAATCCAGAGGGGACATATTTTAGTAGCCACTACTTTACCTTATTTTAAATCTCTTCAATTTCACTTTTTACCATATAGTAAATTTTAATTACTCTTTACTCTTTTGCTATATTGCCATGAAAAACCTTATTTCTTCTATTTTGTCAAATTAGTTAAATTGTATTTTTATTGTCGTTAATTTAGTTATTTCATTTTAGTTAAATTTAAATTTCGTTCAATTAAGTAGTAAACCCTAATCTAAAATCCCCCTTTTAATAGATTAACTTTTAGCGATTAAAACCTTGAAAACTCCATTTCCCTGTGGAACGAACCGGATTTACCAAATAAACTATTACTATACGGATAGGACAAAGTTGACTATATGTGTGAAATCAATCCGAAATCATAAGAACACCATATAATCACAACCAATTCGTGTAATAAATTCAATCTAAATTCGATCAAAATAAAAGGACACGATCTTCACGTCATCAATTGATTATTAATTACTTAAAATATATTTATGACATTTTATTTAATATGGTTATTATTTTTATTTTTACCTTTTTACCATAATAATTTTTAACCTTTTTACCAGTCTATTAATTTGTATCGGTAAATTTTATTGAGTTAACTGTATTTAATACACCATACTTATGATTCTAGGACTCAATTACTATAGATATATAGATATAGATAGATAGATGTGCATCTGAATTAAGTTGGTTCGCATTGAACTTATTTGTTACATACTCATATATCATATCTTTATGTAACTACAACTATTAATTATTACTGAGTATTTTATTGTTTATGTTTATTTATCAGATGGGTGTATATGAATTTTTAAATTGAATATGTGTTTTCCTAATCTCACGGTGATTAATTTTCCTTAAAATTTAAGGGTATCAAGGCAATAAAAGTGATAGAAGTTTAGATATTACGCAATAAAGAATTTTAAGACAAACGGCTGGTTGGATTAAGGCGTAAATTATTGTAACTTTTTAATCTAATGGCTATAAAATAATCTAGAAAATAATATTGCTCTATTAAAGTTTTGTTTTATTATACAAAAGAGAGGAGATAGTTATATCTGAAAAAGTAATTTGTGAATTTTTATTAGTTGTGATTTTTTATTAGTTTAGTTCATAAATGAAAGTTATAAAACTGACTTATTGAATAACTATTAAAGATACTAGAATTTAAGATAGTTTAAAGCATAATAACTAAATGGATGTTTCGAATGACACTTTAGGACTTTAGTTAATATGCTGAGAAGTGTTGTACATAATGATTAATTATTGTTTGGAGGGTGGTGGTTATTTAGAGTACAACATTTTAAATATGTTAAAGACAACCCGAAGGATAATCGTTAGAAAAATCCTAATTAAATTGTTAAAGAGAGAGTAAAAGATGAAAATATATAGAAAATGTTGGATACTTTGTTTTTTTATCTGATTGAGGTGGTAATTTAGATCCTGTATTGTTGCCGAATTCTTCTCTTTTTTCGTTTAGCTCTGTTTTGTCGACTTACTCTTGCTGAATTTTTTTTAAGCGATTATATGTACCGAAATATTTTGTTTGCTCTCAATTCACCATTTCTTCCTCTCTTCTTTCCCATCTTTATTTGCACATTTTTTCCATCGTCTTCGTCTTTTTCTCATGTCTCGTTTCTCTTCTTCTATTGTCATCGGTTCTTTATCGCCTCTTATCATTCCGTTACCTCGTCATTTGTTCACTTCTTTTGTAGGTATTAGGCGTTGTTGTGGTCCTTACTCTTAACTTTCTAGAATCCTATTTTTTCTGGTGGCCTTACGGTTCCGGACTTTAATTTATATGGTTCTCAGTGGATGATACTCGTTTGATATGTGTTTGTCGTACTTTGCCCTGCTTGTTTTATGGTGGCCGTTCTCGAGGGTGGTGTTCTTAGATTTATATGGTTCTCAGTGGATGATACTCGTTTGTTAATTAAGTTCTTGATTTGTAGTGGCGGTTTATGGTAATGCCTTTGGAGATTTTGCGGTTTGGGGTTCTACTGAGTATTGGTTGCGGGTTCTACTTTGTTTATTAGTTTTAGAAATTTAGTGGTGTTCGGTTGACGAAAGTTGGAGTAATTTTGGAAGCCCGGGTTTTCAATTGATAGGTTTGTATTACCGATAATAATGCTAAGGATCCTTGATAGTTCATAAATCCTATATTAAATTATTTTCTTATTTTTGTATTTGATTCATACTCAACGTGTACATTGTAAATCTATATACAATGAATATCCCAAAAAAGTGTGAAGAATTATTTCTTATATGCAGTGTTGTAAATCTCCCGAGATCTCCCCGAGATCTCCCCCGAGATCTCGTTTTTAGAAGGCAACCGAGATGAGATGTTCATCTCCTGAGATTTCTCGGTCAATGCGGTCAAACTTAGTCAAAGCCACGATTTCTCGGATTTTCTTACTAATTTGTAAGATTTTCTTGTAAAATTTGTAAATTTAAGATTTTCTCGCTCATTTCTCGGATATTATTGTAAAATCTCGTAAAAACGTATATAAATATGCATATATTTATGTTTTTATGTATATTTTTATTAAAAAAATTATAAAGTCAACGTAAGTCAACGTCCGAGATCTCCCCGAGATTATTTCGAGATGCCGAGATCTCCCTAAAAAGGTTCAAACGAGATCTCCCCGAGATCCGAATTCTCCAACCTTGCTTATATGATATGAGTCTTCTCTCGTTCCTAACCCCAAAACATCTCGGCTCTAACCCTAACTGTCGTATACCTTCATCATCTTTATGAAAAAAATTTCTTCATATTCTTCTTCTTCAACAGGCGATGGATCCCTCTCCCTCAATACAATTCTTCACATGTTATCCATTAAACTTTCTTCAACCAATTATCTTTTATGGCATCATTAAATACTCCCACTTATTGCATATCAATAGCTCGCGACATATATTGACAGAAGTGCAGAAAAACTACCACCTATGATCAAATTCGGTGAAACAAATATCCCTAGTCTTGCGTTTATTACATGGAATGAAGCTAATCAGTGTGCCTAATTATTTTGTAGTCTTCTCTTTTTGAAGAGTCTATGTCTCTAGTTCTTGGTCTAAGATATCATCGTATCTTTCAGTATAAATATCCTCAATATTTCTGATAATATCTTCATAACTATTCTTGTCCGAAATTATTTATCTCTTCGTGCTATCTGTGTTAAATCATAAAGGAAACTGTTTTAGTTTCTAAATTTCTATAACCTTCGAGTTTAAATTATTAATGTTTTTAGAGTAGTGTTGGGAATGGAAAGCATGAGTTAGTATATTATAATGACGTCTGGCCAACGTGGTTATATTACAGTGAGTCATGCTTAATTTCTTATGGAACGTGATGTTGGTAATGATTGACAGACCTTACCCTCGTCATGTGCCATGTTACATAACTCTTTCATTCTACTGAACATATCGAGAAAATATTTTCTTAATAGTCCTATCCTTACCGTGATTCCAGCAGTTTGCTAATATAACCGTGCTGTCACATTTTCTTTCTGCGCAGAACATTAGTTATGTTCATTCGAAACTTCATCCCTACAAATTCGAGACGTTGTACTTGTTTTTACCTAAAGTAGAGAAGAGAAAACAAAAGAATGGAGCTTCAAAACATAAATAGGAGTATAAATAATAGCAAACAGGAAAAATCATAAACCGTGGATGTCAATAATTATGGAAAGGCAGAGGCAAGGAAGGATTATGAAAACCACCATTCCAAGAGCATTGTAGAAGTAAAAATATTCTTCGGGTGAGAGATAGAAAAGAAGAATGACTGTATATATGGTCAAAATAGTAGCACGGATCAATACAGGATTGAGCATATTAACGGATCTGTGTAATAAGAATCGAGGAAGAGAATAAAGGAAATGAGAAGAATGAGGAAACGGAGGAGGTAAATTTATAGTGAAATATCAGACAAAGCAGTCGAGGCAGATTACTGCGTTTGACTAAAGAGGATCATAATTTCCTTAATTACCGAAGAATCAAATCTTATATAGACTATAAAGATTTTCTTTAAATTCCTTGAATTCCGGAGATCAACCGTGAATCCGTCAAAAGTTAAGACGAACCTTTATTTTCCTCATTTCATTTTTTTTACGATAGCTTCACTCATACTCTTCGCGTAACCGAATTGTTTTATTCATATTACTCAATGATGATAAACTCTACTTTTACTCCACTCGTATTCTGCGAGAGAATATTCTTGTTGTCAACAATGACGACTTCAACCAAATTTCAGGACGAAATTTATTTAACGGGTAGGTACTGTCACGACCTGGAAATTTCCGACTAAATTTAAACTTAATTTTTATAAGATAACACTATTTTGACATGATAAGCAATGAATTTTGACAAGTTTTAAAAATTTTGAAAAGAGTTTCTTACAAACATTTGACCACCCATTTGTCTGATGATTCACGAACGTCATAACTTGTTTAATTGTTTAATTATTTGTATATATATATATATATATATAAACTTGAAAATGTGATAAATAAGTATCTCATTAAGTATATTAACAATGGGTTATATACATAAATTGAGACTACCAACTTAAGGGTTTCGAAACGATATATATATGTAACGTTTAACGACTTAATAACTCTTAATTTAAAATGAATATATATGTATTGTATTAAGAAGTATTAATACATGTTTAAAAGTATTGAATACGTATATTAATATACTTATACTCAACAAAGATAGCTATACTCATATTCTCATTCGATTTCATCAAGAATACTACTCGTATTTATACGATATTTATACGTGCATTATACGCAGCTTCTAGAAGTACTTACTATTGGTATATACCAATAAAAATTTTCAATAATGGAATAATATGTCATGCATGACCTAATGGTTTTTAACTTATACTAGATATTTTTCACAAAATGACAAATTACAACTAGTATATAAAGACACCATATTTGATCAAATTATTACAATTCCATTTTCTAATTTTTACTTCAAGTTTATTTACACACACATACTCTCTCTAGTTCTAGTATCCCTTTCTTTATTCTTCATCTATTTCTAGCAAGTTCAAGCTTCAAAATCAAGGTATTAACCATGCCTAAACTCTTGTTCAATTCGTACGTTTATAGCTATCTATATAAGAGTTTATAAACTAGAACATAGTTTACTTCATTCTAAACTTGTTTGAAAAACTAATCTAATCTTTCTGAATTAACTCTAATAACACTTATTTATATGTATTATGCCGTTATACTAAGTTATTATAAGAACTTATAACTTGTACATATGAAGAACACCTAGAAACTTAACATACATCAATTAATCTCTATTTGGTAAAAAGCGGGCTGTTTTGGGTTAGAATTTAAAAACCTATCTTAGACTTTGAGTTCGAGGCTAAAGCTTTGAAAATATGTTAATATATGTAAATAAGACTTCCAATATTTTTTTCATGATTTAATACAAAGTGGAAGTATTTTATTAAAAATCATATATCGGGTGGATGTCGGGACTCTTCCAAATCTGTCCACCGGCACAAAAAGAGGGTAAAACTTTAAAAATTACTACTTGGGCTAAACTTTTCGAATTGGTTTTGAAAAATTTACTTCTTAAGGAATCCATAGCAATTTGATTCACTTTAAACGGAGTTGTAATTAATATTTGGCGAGCAAAACAAAATCTGCTAAGATTAACGTTGTATGGACGAAATTCATCATATAAAAACTATATTAACCATTTTCTTGCTAACTTTTCCTATATCCTACATATATTTGGACATGTTATCAGTAGTATAACAAAATATTACAATCTTGGTTAATTCTGAGATTGTATATATGTATAATAATCTTGGTACGTCCTAACACAATAAGTATACAATACTTTTTGATAAATCCTAAGACAATACGTACAAAATACGTCTTGGTTAATTCTAAGATAATACATATACAATACGTCTCTGGGTTGATGCAAAGACAATACGTATACAATACGTCGTGGGGGTAATTCTAAGATTATATATATATATATATATATATATATATATATATATATATATATATATATATACACCGATTATTTGACTGTTGGATATTTCGGACTATTTTGGACTACTAACAAAGGACTACTAACATAAAAATGATAAAAATTATTATATAAGTATTCTATGAATTTGTTTTATTTATTTTTCATATGTGGTACTCTTTTCTGAAACATTATTATTGTTATAGATTCGTGAATCCAAGGATGTCAGCCATATTTTAATAAGTTGAAAACTTATTATTTTTCTATTTTACTACCGTGAGTTTTCATAGCTCACTTTTTAATTGATGTTGCAATATATATTTTTGTGCTGAGAATACATGCACTGCTTTTATAACTGTTTTACGAAATGGACACAAGTACTAAAAACATATACTACGTTGAGTTGTACCACTTTGCATATTTTTCCCCAATAGCTTGGTAACTAATATTTACATGTTGTAAGGGCATGTAAGTGTGAATCTTATTGATAGATCTATCGGGTTTGACAACCTCAACCGGGCTAGTTGCTCTAGTATCGTAAACGGTTGCATAGTACTTCGTTTTTACTCATTTGGTACAATATAGGGAGATTTCATAATAAATGGAATATGCCACATTAATTGTTAAGTATGGTTACCGAAGCACTCAACAACTTATAGAATACCTTTATACACTTGCGAGTGTACATATGTTTATAAACTGAAATCTTGTGGTCTATTACTGAAATTTATTATTATTATTAGAATCGTTGTTACGATAAACTATGAACTCGCCAACCTTTTGATTGACACTTTTAAGCATGTTTATTCTCAGGTATTAAAGAAATCTTCCGCTGTGCATTTGTTCATTTTAAAATATATTACATGGAGTCGTTCAAGGCATATTTTCAAAGACGTTGCATTCAAATCGTTTGAGATCAAAAAGATTGTTATTAAATAAATGACATATTAGTCATTTATTATTTTGGGAAAACATATTTATACCATTTGTATGAAATGTATATATATTAGAATGGTATGCATATTTGTAAACTTTCGTTGTATTGAAAGTTTGTCTTTTAAAATGAATGCAATGTTTACATAACGTATCATATAGAGGTCAATACCTTGCTATGAAATCGGCGATTGATGTACTACGTCTATAGGGATATGGACTGATAGTCACACTTTATACAGCGTTGTCACACTCAAGAAATTCCGGAAACAGGGAAACACATGGATGATCTCTACATTCTTGAGCGTGGACAAAAGCATTCCTTACTTAATTACATTCACGCAAGTCACATGGGTCATTTGAGTCATGACACTCCCTTCTAGGACATGTTTCTTTAGCATTATTTCTTTGTTGAATAAGAAGGTCGGATATTGATTACTTCTATATTACCGAAAATGAATATTTGTTCTCCTTTAAGAGTAAACATTTATCTATTATTGCTAATGAAAAACGCTCTATGCATGTTTCAGATATAATACAATGTGATTTATGGGGACCAACTTCCGTTATTTCTACGCTTGGTTATCGCTATTATGTGATATTCATTGATAATGTTTCAGAATTTACTTGGTTCTATCCAGGGGCGGAGCTACTGTATTACCCGTGGTGGCACGAGACACCACTGAAATACGTGATGTAATAAAATTTTTGGGAGGTTTTTAACCAGTGACACCAGTGGATAGTGTAAATTGTTTTGAGTGACACCATTAAAATAAAACATATAGTAGAATTTTTTTTGGATTTTAACCGGTGACACCAGTGACTCCTAATGCGTGCGGAACAATACATCAATTACCCTCAAAATTTATACAAGAATCAAACACTAACGAGCACTTAGAACCCGGTTATTATAGTACTTTAATGTAAGTATTCATTTCAAGTTCGCCCAAGAGAGTGGTGTAAGTCGAATAATTGAAACTATTAATTGTCCTAGGGTTTGTTTGATTGGGGGGGGGGTTGATTAATTGTAATTAACAACTAAAACGTGCGCAAGTAATCAAACTTAAACTTAGAAAATAAGACTAGTAACAAGTAACGAGTAACTAAATATTACGAACTTAAATCAATTAACTAAGTAGTGTTCACTTACCTAATCCTCTCTATGCTTGAATTGACCCGTTTTACCCAAATTGCTATCGTACTAGTTTTTGAACTATTAGATGTTTAGCATTAATACCAAACCTTAATCAAATAACACTCCGCGAATTCACATAAGCATTGCATTCTAAGATCAAGTTAAGCATGATTGGTTATTGAGATTATGCTTGGGTTGAAATCACTTAGAACCCTCCAACTATCGAAATCACTTGAGATAATCGGCAATACTATGTTGACTAAAGGCCAATTAAAAATCAACCTAGATCAAGAATACAGTCACTTGAAATTCTTAAGCTAGTTATCTAGATCACTCAAGGTGTTGAAGCACACATTGATTCACTTCTCAAATCACTAAGAGGGCTACTCAAAATATGTAATCAAAGTAAAGCCTAAAACAAATGCATAGCAATGGATCTTTAGCTAACACAATAATACTTGATCATGTAATTCATTCAAACAACATTATTCAATTGATTTTGGGTTAATCCTTGCATTAGAGATTCATAATCAAGTGAACACAAAAAATTTAAGCTAACATCATAAGATAAACAAGAACAAAATCAAATAGACAACTAGTATTCATCATTACAAGTAGAGAAAATAAGAACAAGTGCTAAAATGGAAAGGAAATTATAAAATGGAGAATGGATGATGTAGATCTAGCATCTAGCTTCACTAATCTTTGACTTGGATCATCAATTGAGCTTTGATCTTGATAGAATGATGAAATGGACCCTTTTAGGGTTCCATTTCGGACCTCAATCGCAGTTCTCTCACTCAAAAACCCCAAAAATGCTTTTATAGGTCGGCTGAATTTTTGGGCTGAATCAGCGCGTGAAGCGGCGTTTTTGGAATAGGAGCGGCACTTTTGGACAGGAGCGGCGCTTTTAGACAGGAGCGGCGCTTTTGGACCTCAGGAGCGGCGCTTTTGGAACAGGAGCGACGCTTTTGGCGGCTGATCTTTTTAACATACGTTTTAGCACATAGGAGCGCCGTATTTGACCCTAGGAGCGCCGCTTTTGACCCTGGAACTTCATTTTCACTGCAAAACTTCACTTGGTTCATTCCTTTGGCCCAAGGATTGATTCCTTAGCATAAATATGAACTTAAACCACGTTTGTCCCAAAATGACTAAATACCACAAACCGCTCACTAATCATCACAACCCATATCGAAATGCCACCAAAGTAGGGAGATATGACGAAGATAAATATGTATATTTTGAGCAATATCAAATCCCCCACACTTGAACCTTGCTTGTCCTCAAGCAAGCCTAAACTTAACCATATCTTCACAATGATGACCAACTTTGACTAATACAAACTTGCAATTTCAAGTATGGTCTTTTTAACTTTCAAACATTCAAGCACAATCTCAAAAATACTTGACAAACTTCAAGGAATTACCTCAATGATTCTTGCCAATCGTTAAGCATTTAACAATCTTCAAACAAAAACAATTTCAATCATCAATTCTTCTAGCTTTAAAACTATGACTTCCAAGACTTTGACCAAGTTTGACTTTCAAGGAATTGTCTTCAAGTCATCTCAACAATCTTCAAATTTAAACTTTCACACACCACGATCTTCTTCACATCTTCAACAAACTTCACTCAAAACCATCAAATTCAAGCCTAATACTAAATCATCATCCATCATTCAATATCATTCAAAAACTTCACAACAAGCTTCTAGAGGGTCTAAAATCACCAAGTATCAACACAAATTATAACCTCTAGCAAGCAACTATCAAATTCCTCAACTAGCACCAATCAAGCATCAAAACTCTTCAAATCAACCTATGACCTTCTTTGACTTTGATCAACAACATAGTATTCGCGAGATAGCCACCAAATCACAAAATTACCCATCAAAATAACCTTAATTACCTAAAAGCTTCTCAATCTAACCCAAACCAATGCAAAGTGACCCAAAATACCCAAATGTATGCAATAACCTCCAAATCATGATGAAAATCTCAAAGTGTATCCAAAATGATCCCAAATGTACCCCAAGTGAATAAGGGCCATGAATATCATAGAAATTACCATCCACCAAGAAGTCCATCGTGTAAAGTGTACGCCTCCAAAAAGTATGCTCACCTAATCAACCCGCGATGGCTATCCCTCTTCCACCTCCATGCCTCCAAAACACCAATGATCGTCAATTCTAAATAATGATCGTCAATTCTAAATTTGGGTTAAGGTGGGTGTGCCAAAGCTCCTATCTTTATTGGTCAACCCGGGCTCGGGATGACCGGCATTCATCAAGCTTTCTATCACAACTCTATGGTTTCTCTCATAGTAGGGCGAAAGAATTGACGAAGGTTCGTGGAATTAGGGCCCCACGTGGCTAATTAAAAGGTCCATCAATTCCATAGTTTGAAGCACTAGGAAGACTTTACTTCCTTAAAAGGGCCGAACTTGATTTGAGAGACTTTACTCCCAAGCTTGGAACACAACATAACTTGGAAGACTTTAGTTCCAAGTTTGGAAGACTTGACTTCCAAAATGAAACGTTGGGAGGACTCGACTCTCCCGGGAGTGTCAAAGCTTAAAGCTTTTATTCACTCGTCTACTTCCCACATAACAAGCTTTTATGCTTATGTTGAGAAAAGATAGGAAGTAGTTACTACCTTTACGTTAATTGATAGCACAAGTGTGCCATAGCTTTTGGCTATGGCGTGTCTTGTCTAGCAACACTAGCACGAAGCCATTGCTCCAAAAAAGGAGAGTACATTGTGAAGCTCAAGGCTCCTCTTCCAACGGCACTTAGCATAGCTAAATGTAAAATGGTGTAGATTAGGAAGTCTCCTAAACCAAGTGAATTAACCATTCAAGATTATTTTTGAGACATAAGAGGGTGGACTTTAACCACGGAATTTTTAAAACCGGGAAGACTTTACCCCCCCCCCCCCACACACACACACTTGAATAGAACTTTTACCATTCAAGTTGAAACTTCGGAACCAAAAAATGGATGGAACTTTAACCATTAAAAACAAGGTAAGTTATGGCTTAATTTTGACCAAAACTTTTCAATAATTCAACAAAACACTTAGGAAAATTTTAAAATTAGGTCATAATTTTGTTTAAAGTTAAGTCCACGATAATTTATCTCTCCCCCCACACTTGAGATCATGTAATGCCCTCATTACATGAAATCAAAATAAAGTAATAAATTCGAGTGGGCAAAATTAAAAAAGAGATAGAAGTACCCGAGTCTAAAGGCCATTTCCATAAGTAATTGTCAAATTGCATGAAGTTATCATCACATATCACCAACGCCATACTTCCTTTAGCTTTGATTTTGATTAACGAGTCTTTATCTTGACTCATCCCCGTCTTCTCAACATTCCGTATCGGGGTGGTTCTCCCCCACACTTTATCGGACGACATGTGAAATCGGTGGAAAAAGTATAACAACCCTCATTTTTTCGTTCTGTAATGACTTAAATACCCTTAGGGTTTTCATTTGTCCTTCTGTGTATTCGATTTAGGGTTGTTATCTGTTTAAGATTAATGAACCATAATTAATACTTGTATTAAATGATCGTATTTAATAACTAAACCCTAACCCTAAATATTAAATAATAATATAAAACCAGAACCTTAATAATTAATGTTATTATTATTGTTATTATATTGAATTAATATAAATATATGTATATATTATGTATTAATATGATAAAATAATATATGTGTATATAAAATATGTATATTTGTAAAATGTAATTGATTTGTGTTGTTAAGTTAAATAAATGTAAGAATAAATAATTTAAATATTTATTTTATAAAAGTGCTGAATATATACATATAATTAATAATATTGTAATTAATATTTATATGTAATATAAAATAATAATAAAAAATATTGTACGTATATGTATAATTAATAATATTGTAATTATTATTTAATATATATATATATATATATATATGTATATATATTTATTTATAAATAATAGGAAAAAGGCTATTTAAGCTATACAAATATTTTCTAGTAAACTATGATATTTAACTTAATTATTTAGGTCAGAAAATAATTTATAAAAATTAAACTCGAATTTTGTGTTATTTAATTATGGAAACAAGGTGAAATTCGTTATAAAAATATGTAAAGTAAATAAAAAATAATAAATAATTTTTCTGGCTTCATAAACATTGTCTAGATCTGAGAAAATTATAAAAATTAATTTATGGGTCGAATTAATAATTATTACATAATTAAACACTATTATTATGTAAATAGGAGGTAAATAAGGAAATAATTGTAAAAATAAAGAAATATTTTTATAAATATTTTTCTACAGGTTATTTAACTGTAAGAAACTTATAAAATTTTAAAAATAATTATTTATGTTTATTTATTATTTTATGTAGAATTAAACTTGTTTTGTGATTAAATTAAGAATAAAAACAAATATAAATACAAAATTGTAATAAAATCTCTTTCTTAAATTTTTATACTGATTTTTATAATTAACTAAGACTATAAAAATTATGTATATGATTTATTAGGTATTTAATTAATTATTTGGGTATTTATGGGTAATATTGGGTCAATAAAGTACTATATTAATAAGTATCTTGTAAATTAAATAACAAATAATATTACTAATTATGTTATATCTATTTTATGAGATAATGATTATTATATTATAAGTATTAATTAATCTATGTCATAAGTTAGTAATATTAGCTTGAATAATAATACATATATAATTAATGAACTATTAATAGTTATATAACACAAATAGTAACTATATATATATATATATATATATATATATATATATATATATATATATATATATATATATATATATATATATATATATATATATATATATATATATATATATATATATATATATATATAGTAGAGGGATCAAATGAGAACATTTTAGAATGAGAACTCTGAGAACTAAGGTAGTCGCGCAAAAATTTAGACGCTGTCGAACAAATATTGTTCTAGTCGAACAATTTTAATTTTTTGTCTTTTAGATGCATTGTTTCTTGGTTCAACATTTTATGTAGAACATGATGTAGAACACATGTAGAACATGCTGTTCTACACTTGTTTTACATCAATTTTCATCAAATTAAGTTAGGGTCTAGATTTAGGGTTTAGATTTTAGGGTTTAGGGTTTAGATTTTAGGGTTTAGGGGTTTAGATTTAGGGTTTTAGAGTTTAGGGTTTAGGGTTTAGGATTTTCGGGTTTACTTCGTAAACCCTAAACTCTAAACCCTAAACTCTAAATCGAGCTAAATCAAAAAAAAAAAGTTGATTTTGATGCAGAACGTGTGAAATTCGAACAAAAATGGTGAAATTCAAACTAATTTGGAGAAATTTAAACTTATTAATGTTCTACAAAATTATAATTAGAAGAAAATCAGGTCCAATTTGAATAAAATGAAAATTTGAACATGTTCTACATCTTTCTATTCTACATTTTTCTGTTCTACATGCATGTTCTACATGTATGTTCTACATTTTCACTAGCCAAAAAATTGCTCGACCTTGAAACTTTTTGTTCGGCCGCGTACTTTTTTGCTCGACTATGAGTTCTCAGGTTCTCACAAGATTGGAGTTCTCAGGGGATCCCTTCCCTATATATATATATATATATGTATATATATACATATATATATATACATACATATATATATATATATACATATATACATATATATATATATATATATATATATATATACATATATATATATATACATATATATATATATACATATATATATATATATATATATATATATATATATAATTAACTTAGCTACATAATAAAAGTCTATACACCTATAATATGTGAAGGTTATAATCAAGATAATGTGCACTATATACGAACCTCACCACTACATATGGCCTGGGGTGGTCCTTGTTGCCTTATGAGAACCGCTTGTGGATTTCGAATGCCAAGACATAGATTCTGGTCAAGAATCCTGGGCGCCCGGTAACAACAGACCATCAGAGTGACTTGTATGATAGCAACGATATTTGGGTAACAGTGTACAATGTCTTGGTATAGATTATAACCCGAACTTTCTATAATTAGAAAGTTACTACAAGTGGAAACTTTCCATAAATAGTAACTTTCCGAAAATGGAAATTATTTTAGAAAACCATCTTCATTAGTATAATTATTATACTTAAGTCTATTAGGCAAAATCTGATCGTACATTCTATCTCTAGGTTGAGATCTCGATCACGTTCTTCCGTTCAAATCATTTCTCTTGTGGAATAACTTTTCTGTGCTACTAAGGTGAACTCATAGCCCCGCTTTTTACATATTTTATTGTATTTTTTAAATCTTGGGGTGAGACTCATGCTTACTTTTAAATGATTTACAATTTGGACACAAGTACCTAAACTTTTTGATATGCAACTTCATGAGATTATTGTTAACTCGTATTCTTACATGCAAAATCCCCGCCATAATATCATTAATTGCTGGAATTGAAATGTTGCAAGCTTAATTATTGTAAGTAGGCCTATTGAGAGTGACGTCTCTACCCATTGACCGATCGTCAAGGGGGTACATAATAATGATTACCGACACACGCGCAGTGTCAAGGATTTATGTTTAGCTCGATATTATAACTCATGGCATATTGAATATTTTGATGTTTTGAAATAAATCTTGTGTTCTAAAACTTATTAATTATTAAACCTATGATGTTCACTCAACCATTGTGTTGACATTTTAAGCATGTTTGTCTCGGGTGAAGAATAGATTATGTGCTGCCCTATGTTGCTTGCTTGCTGTTGCATTGGAGATTGTGTATTGGTTACCGTGAGCTCAACAAGCTAACCATCAAGAATCGTTATCCCCTCCCGCGCATTGATGACCTGTTTGACCAACTGCAAGGATCAAGCATCTATTCGAAGATTGATCTTAGGTCCGGTTATCATCAATTGAGAGTCAAGGAAACTGATGTTTCTAAGACTACTTTCCGAACTCGATACGGACACTATGAGTTTCTTGTCATGCCTTTTAATTTAACCAATGCTCCTGCTGTATTCATGGATCTTATGAACCATGTATTCAAGCCTTATCTTGACAAGTTTGTGATCGTCTTTATCGATGACATTCTAATCTACTCCAAGAGCGAGAAAGAGCATGAGCAACATTTTTGATTGATTCTAGAGCTCTTAAAGAAGGAACAACTGTATGCTAAGTTCTTCAAGTGTGAATTTTGGCTACGAACCATTCAATTTCTTGGACATGTAGTTGATAGTGAAGGAATACATGTCAATCCAGCGAAGATCACCGCTATTCAGAACTGGGAAGTGCCTTAGAGTGCGAAGCATATTCGCCAATTTTTGGAACTTGCTGGTTATTACTGAAGGTTCATCAAGAATTTTTCTATTCTAGCCAAACCTCTTACCAAGCTAGCTCATAAGGGGAAGAAGTTTGATTGGTCCGAAGAACGGGAATCTGCTTTCAAGATCCTGAAGGATAAATTGACCACAGCCCTGATTCTGTCATTACCTGAAGGTACCGATGATTTTGTAGTATATTGTGATGCCTTGAATCAAGGTTTCAGATGTGTTTTGATGCAACGTGAAAAGGTTATTGCCTATGCATCTAGACAGTTGAAGAAATATGAGAAGAACTATACCACGCATGACCTGGAATTAGGAGTCGTGGTATTTGCGCTAAAGATGTGGAGACATTACTTCTGTGGGGTTAGAATCACGGTGTATACCGATCATAAAAGTCTTCAGCATATCTTTGACCAGAAGCAATTAAACATGAGGAAAAGGCGTTTGATCGAGTTATTAAATGACTACGATTGTGAACTTCGATATCATCCTGGCAAGGCAAATGTAGTTGTCGATGCCCTAAGTAGAAAGGATCGTGTCAAACCGATTCGAGTTCGAGCTTTAAATATACGTATTCGTACGAATCTTACATCTCAAATTCGAGAAGCGCAACTTGAGGCATTGAAGGAAGAGAATGTCCAACTTAAGGGACTGAAGGGTCTCGAAAAGCAACTCGAACTCAAGGGAAACGGAACAAGGTATTTCAATAACCAAATTTGGGTCCCAATTTTCGGAAATCTTCGAGAACTAGTCTTGGATGAAGCACATAAGACTAGATATTCTATTCCCCCAGGCTCCAGTAAAATGTATCACGATGTGAAAGAATTCTATTGGTGGCCTAATCTAAAATCTAACATTACTGATTATGTGAGCAAGTGCCTTACTTGTCTGAAGGTTAAGGCCGAGCATCAGAAGCCGTCTGGTTTGCTTCAACAGCCGGATATTCCGTAGTGGAAGTGGGAATGTATCACTATGGATTTCGTTACTAAGTTGCCCAAGACTTCAAACGGAAACGATACTATTTGGGTCATAGTTGATCGTCTTTCTAAATCTGCACATTTCTTACCGATCAAGGAAACTGCCAAGATGGAGAAATTGTCACAACTTTATATCAAGGAGATTGTCTCACGTCATGGAGTTCCTATCTCAATCATTACTGATCGCGACAGTTGATTTGTTTCTAGATTCTGGAAAACTTTACAATCTGCTCTTGAAACTCAACTCGACATGAGTACAGCTTATCATCCGCAAACTGATGGTCAAAGTGAACGAACTATTCAAACGTTGGAAGATATGCTACGTACTTATGCTATCAATTTCGGCAAAGGTTGGGATAGACACTTGCCTTTAGCTGAATTTTCATATAACAACAGCTATCACTCGAGTATTAAGGCTGCACCTTTTGAAGCCTTATACGGACAAAAATGTAGATCCATGTTGTGTTGGGATGAATTGGAGGACAGACAGTTAACTGGTCCTAAAATCATTCATGAAACTACCAAAAAGATCGTTCAGATTAAGAAACGATTAGAAACTGCCCGCAGCCGACCTAAGAGCTATGCTGATAATCGTCGGAAAGATTTAGAATTCCAAGTTGGTGATAAAGTCATGTTGAAAGTATCTCCTTGGAAGGGCGTCGTTCGTTTTGGTAAACGAAGCAAACTAAGTCCACGTTATGTTGGACCTTTCAAGATTATTGAAAGAATTGGTCCCGTGGCACATCGATTAGAATTACCCTCTGAGCTTAATAACGTGCATGACGTATTTCATGTCTCGAATCTTTAAAAGTGTCTTGCTGATGACACACTCGTTATTTCATTGGATGATATCCGCATTGATTATAAAATGCATTTCATTGAAAAGCCAATAGAGGTTATGGATCGTGAGGTTAAATGCTTGAAATAGAGCAACACCCCAATTGTTAAGATCCGTTGGAAATCACGAAGAGGCCCTGAGTATACCTGGGAACGTGAAGACTAAATGAAGCGAAAATATCCCCATCTTTTCTCAACTGCTGATGCATCCGAGAAACCCACCTGAAACTTCGGGACGAAGTTTAAATTACAGGGAGGTACTATAACAACCCTCATTTTTTTGTTCTGTAATGACTTAAATACCCTTAGGGTTTTCATTTGTCCTTTTGTGTATTCGATTTAGGGTTGTTATCCGTTTACGATTAATGAACCATAATTAATACTTGTATTAAATGATCGTATTTAATAACTAAACCCTAACCCTAAATAATAAATAATAATATAAAACCCTAACCATAATAATTAATGTTATTATTATTATTATATTGAATTAATATAAATATATGTATATATTATGTATTAATATGATAAAATAATATATGTGTATATAAAATATGTATATTTGTAAAATGTAATTGATTTGTGTTGTTAAGTTAAATAAATGTAAGAATAAATAATTTAAATATTTATTTTATAAAAGTGCCGAATATATACATATAATTAATAATATTGTAATTAATATTATATGTAATATAAAATAATAATAAAAAATATAAAAATGGTTCTAGAATGTTCCTTTAATAATAAAATAATAATAATAAAAATATATGGGGTATATTGGCCAAAATTTTTAAAAAAATAATAATAAAGTAAATCTACATTATTTCCAAATAAAAGTCTATTTCTTCTTTTTCAAGTTAAAATTTCCCTATAAATAGAGGCATAAGCTTACATTTTTTTTCACAAAATCCCCGGAGTCCTATCAAACCCTAAAAATTTTTTGTAAGCTCTCTTTCTTTTTCCTTTTCTTTTTCTTGTTTTTTTCGGTCGAACCCCAAATAAAAACAAATAAAATATTTTTGCACTTCATAAAATTTTTCTAAATGCATGATAATTAGCTATATGATTAATAAGTTTTATAAAAATTTGATTTGAAGAAAATTAAATTGTTTTGTAATATTTTTATTTTTGTTTGTGTTTATTCTCTGCCGAATATACATATATATATATATATATAATAAGTATGTATTGAGTTAAATAAATTATGAATTATACATGTTAATTATTAATAAGTAATATGAGATCTAGTAAAAATAATTTTTCTGATTTTAATATGTTTTTATATTTTTAATAATTAAAATAGTTTATTTAATCTATCTATATATATATATATATATATATATATATATATATATATATATATATATATATACACGTATATGTATTTATTTATAAATAATATAAAAAGGCTATTTAAGATATACAAATATTTTTCCAGTAAAGTATGATATTTAACTTAAATATTTAGGTCAGAAAATAATTTATAAAAATTAAACTCGAATTTTGTGTTATTTAATTATGGAAACAAGGTGAAATTCGTAATAAAAATATGTACAGTAAATAATAAATAATTTTTCTGGGTTCATAAACTTTATCTAGATTTGATAAAATTATAAAAATTAATTTATGGGTAGAATTAATAATTATTACATAATTAAACACTATTATTATGTAAATAGGAGGTAAATAAGGAAATAATTGTAAAAATAAATAAATCTTTTTATAAATATTTTTCTACAGGTTATTTAACTATAAGAAACTTATAAAAATTTTAAAAATAATTTTTTATGTTTATTTAGTATTTTATGTAGAATTAAACTTGTTTTATGATTAAATTAAGAATAAAAACAAATATAAATACAAAATTGTAATAAAATCTCTTTTTTAAATTTTTCTACTAATTTTTATAATTTAAGACTATAAAAATTATGTGTATGATTATTAGGTATTTAATTAATTATTTAGGTATTTATGGGTAATATTGGGTCAATAAAGTACTATATTAATAAGTATCTTGTAAATTAAATAACAAATAATATTACTAATTATGTTATATCTATTGTATGAGATAATGATTAGTATATTATAAGTATTAATTAATCTATTTCATAAGTTAGTAATATTAGCTTGAATAATAATACATATATAATTAATAAACTATTAATAGTTATATAACACAAATAGTAACTATATATATAGATAACGTGCACTATATATGAACCTCACCACTACATATGGCCTGGGGTGGTCCTTGTTGCCTTATGGGAACTGTTTGTGAATTTCGAATGCCAAGACATAGATTCTGGTCAAGAATCCTGGGCGCCCGGTAACAACTGACCATCAGAGTGACTTGTATGATAGCAACGAGATTTGGGTAACGGTGTACAACGTCTTGTTATAGATTATAACCCGGACTTTCTATAATTAGAAAGTTATTACAAGTGAAAACTTTCCATAAATAGTAACTTTCTGAAAATGGAAATTATTTTAGAAAACCATCTTCATTAGTATAATTATTATACTTAAGTCTATTAGGCAAAATCTGATCGTACATTCTATCTCTAGGTTGAGATCTCGATCACGTTCTTCCGTTTAATTTATTTCTCTTGTGGAATAACTCTTCTGTGCTACTAAGGTGAACTCATAGCCCCGCTTTTTACATATTTTATTGTATTTTATAAATCTTGGGGTGAGACACATGCTTACTTTTAAATGATTTACAATTTAGACACAAGTGCCTAAACTTTTTGATATGCAACTTCATGAGATCATTGTTAACTTGTATTCTTACATGCAAAATCCCCACCATAATATCGTTAATTGCTGGAATTAAAATGTTGCAAGCTTAATTATTGTGAGTAGGCCTATTGAGAGTGACGTCTCTACCCATTGACCGATCGTCAAGGGGGTACATAATAATGATTACCGACACACGCGCAGTGTCAGGGGTTTATGTTTAGCTCGATATTATAACTCATGGCATATTAAATATTTTGATATTTTAAAATAAATCTTGTGGTCTAAAACTTATTAATTATTAAACCTATGATGTTCACTCAACCATTGTGTTGACATTTTAAGCATGTTTGTCTCGGGTGAAGAATAGCTTATGTGCTGCCCTATGTTGCTTGCTTGTTGTTGCATTGGAGTCCACATTATCTATATTTTAACATTTGTTAAACATTTATTACATTTGGGTTTACCATGTAAAACAATTCGTTTTTCACTGCAATTAAATCACTGATTTTATTTAACGTCTCATTTAGAGTCGTTCTCGTTTATATAACTGTGTGATGATATTGGAAAAGTCATATTTAACCCCTTGGGTGGTGTATAAGAAGAGAATAATCTTCTTCATTTGCATGAAGAAGATTGAACCAACCCAAGAGTCAACAATTGACTCTCTTTCAAGCACATAGGAGCACCGCGTTTGACCTTAGGAGCACCGCTTTTGACCCTGGAACTTCATTTTCACTCCAAAACTTCACTTGGTTCATTCCTTTGGCCCAAGGGTTGATTCCTTAGCATAAATATGAACTTTTAGACCACGTTTGTCCCGAAATGACTAAATACCACAAACTGCTCACTAATCATCACAACCCGTATCAAAATGCCACCAAAGTAGGGAGATATTGTGATTATAAATATGTATATTTTGAGCAATATCAACTCCCAATCCTGGATCCGCCCCTGGTTCGATCTTTTAAAGGCTAAATCTAAATTTTGTGATGTTTTTGATGCATTTATGAGACTTGCGCAAATTAGATTTTATTCCAAGGTAAAAGTATTTCAAACTGATGGTGGGACTGAGTTTACCAACAACTGTGTGCAATCTTTGCTTTGCCATAATGGTACACATCATCGCTTATTTTCTTCGTATATGCCTCACAAAATGGTAGGGCTGAATGTAAACATCGGTATATTACTGAAATCAGTTTAGAATTACTATCATTAATAGTTTGTTTGTGTTTGACAGACTTCTTTCTTCGTGGTTTTGGTGTGATCATGTCATTGACGTTCTTCATGTCCCTTGGTTGATCAGACATCAGATTCATCGAAAGGTCAATAGTTGTCGCCTTCAACTGTTGTGCAGCTATTTTGTTGTTTACCTCGGGCGTGATGCATGAACTTGCGAGTGGGTCATTTTCTCATTAGATTGTTGATGTTATTCACATTGGATGTATTGGGATTGTTTTATTTTGTATTATGTTTCAATGGATGTCTTAATTGATGTTAAATCAGGTTGTTACACGTATATCGTCACATCTATCGTTTGTAACTAGTATGGTTCGGCCCGCGCAATGCGGCGGGAAATTTCGTCTTGCATATTCATATTTAACATAGCGTTGTGTACGTACATAGGGGGTAACAGCTCATGTGTTAATACCCATTTTAGATGTCGGTGTTATTAGCGTTTTTGAGAAAGTGTCCGTTTCGAACGTAGTTAGTCTCGTTTTATTTGTAAAATTATTTCAAGTTTAATGGTGATAGCGGTGAAAATTAACTCGCGTCGAGTACGTAGATAACGGCCGTCGAAGTTTATGGTGGATGTTTTTTTTTTGATTTAAATTAAAAATTAAAATTTACAATTTATACCCCTGAGAAAGTGTATAAGTTGAATTGCTTAGGGGGTTGGGGTGAAAATTTATGGTATGAAAAGGAAGTGTGGAACGGTAATTTTTTTTTTTTTCTAGAATGACATTAAGCTCCATCTCTTTTAGTATGTAGAGTATTAATATTAACTAGTATGCAATGCCCATGCGTTGCACGTCATTGAGTGTTCATTGTCGGTACATGGTTAGATGATATCCTATGATTTAAACAATAATAAAAGCTAAGAGTGGGCTACAATGCAAATGTGGGTAAATGTTTTTTACATAGCAATAATATGAGTAAACAATAATGGATCGAGCCATATGATTCATGATAACAGAGGTGGCTTATTGTAAAAAGAAATAAGAGAAACTTTTTTTTGGGTGAAACTGAGACTTCTGGAAGTGCCGCTTCTGTGCAATTGATGCGAGATGCAGGTTTGGCTGCAAATCACTGTAAAAAAGTAGGTTAGTCAGGTGGAATAAACTGTAATACGATAAGGGGCGTAGTGTATGTAGGATGTTGGTTACGGAAACATTAAGCATGGGAAAAAGTTGAGCCCTTAAAATATATGTTGGTGTAGCATAAAATACCTGATACAATAATGAGCTGCAAATGGGCATGATGAACTGAAACAAATGTACGGTGAGCAGGTGCTATGTATCATTGACCTGTTGTTTTTCAAAGGATATGCAAATGCAGTTTAAGTGATCTGGTGAAATATAAGATGAAAATAATAGGTTTACTTGTTCGTTACAGGGGAAGCTTTGTTCCTGCACTATATTGGCTAAATTAGGTTAATGAAAGTCTCCTTGTAAACAACATTTCATGTGTGGCGGCTGAACTCGTCATCAGTGTCATTTATGATGGCAATTTTAAGACCAGTCGAGTTCGTTACTCATGAGAGGGCAACATATAGTTGACCGTGGCTGAAAATGGGTTTAGGCAAATAGAGGCCAACGAATTGGATAGATTGACCTTGGCTTTTTGTTGATGGTCATTGCATAGCATGGTTTTACAGGGAATTGTATTCTTTGCATTACAAACAGCCACTTTGTTTGTGTAGAAGTTAGTACAATCTTGGGTATTATGACCATATTTCCAATATGTGATCCGGTGATGATTCGAGCTTGAATAACAAATTTCTGAAAATCAGTTATAATCATCCGGGTTCTGTTACACAGCCCCGAACTTGGATATACATTTTGCATGAAAGAATGTCCTAAATTGCCCCATAGGGTTACTGTCAGCTTCTTCCCGAATGGGCAGTGGAAAAAAATGATCAATTAAACATGCAGGTAAACAATAGAGTATGAAATGATAGTAATAGAAATTCTTGTAATAAGCATGAGTGGAAGAAATGTCATAGGTACCTTTCGTTTGCAAGCTCGAAATCCAGGGTCGTTGCACTGGTTTTTTGGTCCTTTGGCTTACCAACATTGAGAGCATACCTAATCACATCTGCAATGGACTCAACAGGGATACTATACCATGTGTGAAATTTATAATGGTAACAAATGAGTGAAAAATTTACATGAGACGTTACCGACTAAATATTTGCCACCCGTGACCTCGAGATTTTTGAATTCAATGCAGCTGTACGGATGACAGATGAAACCAACATTGTCATTACCTGATTGTCTTCGCAAATAGGTGGAACCTTTCAATTCAATCATAAGTGGGTTGTCTTTCAAAATGTGGTACTTCTCTATGTTTCGTATAACTTGGAAGTTACCAATCAAATAAACACATCCTTTTATTAGCCTCGGTATGAAACAATGAGCAATGTTGTTCTTAGCAGTGCATTGAATAACATTCCCCTGCCGAAAATTGTCAACATCAAATAATAATTAATACGTACATATAGGTGTATTATATGATTATATAATGATTTAAGATAAGTAATAAGCTCCAATTTTGTACCTTCTTATCTGAAACGATGAAGTCATTACTCATGTATTTGCCATAAGCTGTATATGGGTCCCAACATCAACAAACCATTATCATGACTTCGGCATCCTTCCCTACCTCTTGTTCGTCAAGATGCATATGTGCCCTTTGTTCAACCACTGTTGGTGGGGTTTCAGTCGATTGAGCCATTTCAATTTACAGCAACGAATTTCAATTTCAATTTCAATTTCAAGGTAGGAAGCATTTGTGTGATTCATGTTTACTGGGTACGAAGCAATTTATAGGAATGGACGAAGGTGAATAAGGTATAAAGGGATATGTAAGGGATGGGAGTTACAGTATCGAAACGGATGCAATTAATATAATGGGTGTTGGGTTTTTGTAACTAATGGCTAGTATACATATGACGGCGATGTTTTCTGATGGGATGGCAATGATCCAACAGCCATCGTTCCTGGTTGTTCCGGGCATATAACGGTGGGATGGTGTAACGACCCAACTTTTTCGACTTGCTTTTGTGCTTTCCTTAGTGTCACTTGGCGTTTTGAACGAACTGCGTACTGTGCACACGTTTAACATTTGTCGTAACCGGAATATTACGACTACGAAATACTAATTGTTATTTTATAATAACAATTACTTGGGTTTTTGGATGCTTAATTATGCTTAGTAATTTACTAGAGCACACTAGTTAGTCTTGTTGGACTTTCTACCTTGTTGGACTTTAGCCCAACCTACACTAGCTAGTGGACTATTTAATTAGCCCAATTTAAATAAGTTAGTGACCCATATTTATGAAATACAAATGCCCATTTATTAGAGGGAACATACTAGCATTTTTGTTAAGCATTATCCTTAATGTTGCATGGGATCCTAACATAAGCACCTACTTTAGACAACCATTAACCAAAAAGCAAAAAGTTGTCCCCCCCACAAACCCACGGCCTAAACCACCCCACCCTCACCTCACCACCTATAAATACAAGCCTTATTTCACTCATTTCACACTTGATCACATTTGCAATTTACACACACTTACTCTCTAATTCTCTCTCTAGTCTTTCTCACTCTAAAAGTGTAAGTTTTTGATTTATTTCTTCTTCTTCTCCCTTCATCACCCATGACATCATCATCATCATCAAAGGGATCAAACTTTTTAGCTTTTGATCTTGATTACATCTTGTAGATTCAAACTTGGGTTTGAATCCTTCAAGAACATGGAAGATTAAAGCTTTCTAGCTTTGAATCTTCACTTATTTTGTAGATCTAAATCTTTTTAGCTTTAATCTTGTTATTTTGTTATAAAGATTCAAACTTGTGTTTGTAATCTTCATGTATCTTAAAGATCCAAGCTTTATGCTTCAAGATCTTTAAGAACACTAAAGATCCAAGCTTTTTAGCTTAGGGTGTCATGACCCGGAAATTTCGGTCAAATTTAAACTATGATAATTCTGACAAGATAAGCAAATTGATGTGTTTCATTAAAATATTTTTTTCATACATTTAATTAACAATTGGACTTTACCCTACGATTCACGAACAACCTATAATTTAAAACTCGAACCCGTCATGATTTATATATGAAATGATAAAAATTTACTATTAAACGATGCTATTTCAAATTAAAAATTTTACGCATTAAGTCACTTTATTTTTATGATATAGTTTTTGTAATTTTTTTTAAAAAACGAAGTTAAATTAAAAATATACAATTTGTAAAGCACAATGTACAACAACGTGTAGCTTAAATAGTTGAATCGAAATTAATTCATTTACTATTCATATAAATAGTAAACGAAATGAAATTAATTAATTTACTATTCACATGAAAGTGACATGATAGAAATTATTAATTATAAGTTACATAATATATCTCTGAAGTATTTAATAAATACGACTTTTTAAAAGTTTACGATTCAAATTTGATTCTAAATTTATTATTATATTATTATATTTTATTTCAATATTATTATATTATTATATTAAAATTTATATTATATTATATATCTTTGTCTAGTCAAAAACTAAGAAAACACATATTACGCTTATAAACTTTATAAATGAACCTTTTTACAACTAATTTCATAAAGCTTAAGACCAAAATAGATATATATGTATTCAAATATAAAAAGTGAATTTTTACTCATACTTTTACCTGTCAATTATTAGCAACAAGAGTACGAAATCCCGGTCCGTGAAAACTGTCGGCAGATATTATTGAATTCTAATTCACACGTTTGATTCCTTTTATTATTATATTATTTTAATATTATTATATTATTACTTTATTATAATATTATAATGTTATATTTTATTTCAATATTATTAAATTATTATATTTATACTATATATATGGAACGATTATGTTTCTGGTTCAATTCATTCACATAGATAGATATAGATATATTACTCCGTAGTACTAAATTCTTATTATTATTTTTATTATTATTACTCTTAATATTAATATTAGTATTATTATTAAGTAGTATCATTAATATTAGTATTAGTAATATACATAAAATACTACGACGGGGTTATGTTCAAGTGATTTAAAAATGGATTTTTCCAATGGGTTAAAGCTAAGGAATTCATGGGTATTAAAAAAGGAGGTTATGGGTATTGATCTGGGGTATTGTTCGTGAATCAAAGGTCAACCTTGCATTTATCATTTCCGTTGCGTCTGCATACTTTTCCTGCAATATTGAACCACAATATTGATACGTGAGTTTTCATAGCTCCCTTTTTATATATATTTTTGGGTTGAGAATACATGCGTATTTTATAATTGTTTTACGAAATGGACACAAGTACTAAAAACATATTCTACGTTGAGTTGTACCACTTTGCATATTTTTCCCTAATAGCTTGGTAACTAATATTTACATGTTGTAAGAGCATGTAAGCGCGAATCCTATTGATAGATCTATCGGGTTTGACAACCCCAACCGGGCTAGTCGCTCTAGTATCGTAAACGGTTGCATAGTACTTCGTTTTTACTACACTTGGTACAGTGTAGGGAGATTTCATAATAAAGGGAATATGCCACATTAATTGTTAAGTATGGTTACTGAAGCGCTCAATAACTTATAGAATACCTTTATACACTTGCGATTGTACGTATATTTATGGAAACTGAAATCTTGTGGTCTATTACTATTACGGAAATGATTGATTATGATAAACTATGAACTCACCAACCTTTTTGGTTGACACTTTAAAGCATGTTTATTCTCAGGTATTAAAGAAGCTTCTGCTGTTTAACTGCTATGTGCATGGAGTCTTACATGGCATATTTTTCAAGGAAACCTTGCATTCAAGCATTAATATGTATTATATTTTGACTGTTTAGTCTATTGATGTATTTTTATGAACTATCATTTATTGGGATTGTCTATATGTAGAAATCACCACAAGTCGAAAACATTTATATACATGTTTTAAAAATGTATACATATTTTAAAACTTTCTTATATAGAAAGCGCGTCTTTTGAAATGAATACAATGTTTGTAAAACGTATCATATAGAGGGCAAACCTCGTAATGGGACCGATGAATGATGTGCAGCGTCAATAGGGATTTTGGCGGGCCATCACAGTTGGCATCAGAGCGTTAGTCTTAACGAACCAGAATTTGCATTAGTGTGTCTAACCAGTAGTTGTTAGGATGCATTAGTGAGTCTGGACTTTGACCGTATCTACATATTATAAATTTTTCTTATCATTTCTTGTCGGAAATTACCTGCTTATCATTCTTAAGTCTAGACACGTTTTTCTGCATTTATTGCATAAATAGTGTATAGACGAATTCCTATCTTAGCATATCTGTTACTGCGAACTTTGCCTAACATCTTCCAAAGATTCCTCCGTAATTTATGGGATTTTGATATTATATATACATATGTAAATTATGTATTGAAGAATACCAAATCTAAGTCCTATAATCTATTTCATACCAAAAATTCTTTCCCTGATTATACAAGATAGATCCCACATCTAGTTCAAATTCCTCGGATTCCGAAAGCTATTCCGATATGGAATTCGACCTGAGCTCCGAAAGCAGCATAACCGGAATGGATCAACCAATTAGCCATCATCTATTCTGGATGAATTGGGGATGGGTTCGTAATCTACTTAACCATTGGAGACAAGAAGAAGGTGATCCCTTCCATCCACCACATTCACCTCTTGGCGAAGAACCTGAAGCACTTACCGACGAACCTGTTTGAAACTCCCTTTTCTCTCTCATTTCCTGAGTATCTCGTCACGATTATATATTATCCCAAATTCTGAATCTTATTCATCTGCTCGTCCGAACCGACAATCATCCCGGTGTAATAGAAGAAGTCAACGAGCTTCGCGATCGCATGATGGCTTTGGAGAATATGGTGCAAGGATTACAAGCACCATCAACAACACCAGTACCGCTAACAACATCCACATCAGAAGCCTCAATACCACAAACACCAGCAGCATCATCGACATCAACAATACCATCATCAACATCAACAGTATCATTACCACCACCAACAACCACATCCGCATCCCACACCTCAATATCACATCTAAAATCATTACTTCGAGCATCAACATCATACGCATCATAGGTACCATGGAGTACCAACAACAACAAACGATGAAGTATCGATTCATCACTTCATTGAAGCAATATACTGCAGAGAATATGTAATTTCTAAATTTTTTTAGAGATTACTTATTCTAGTTCTAACCATAAACCAGAAGAGTAGATGGATAGAGATGATAGAGGAAACCCTGATAAGAATGGTGTGTGATCTACAAGCTAGACTGGTTATACAAGCGCCACCAGAAGTACCACCAGCATCACCATTAGTATCACCAACACCAGTAACACCTGTAGCACCACAAGCTCCACCAACTCCATAACCACCGACGATATCGACACCACAATCACCGAGGAGTATATTGGAATAACGAGTTATGAAGTATTAACTCATTATTTCCAAAGAATTTATATATTATATATATGAATTTTGGAAACCATAATATATTTTTTCGTACTAAGCTATTAAGTATGAATTGAAAAAGGATAGATACTACTCGGTTAATTCATATTACTAATATGCTATGATGTACATTCTTAGTTAACTACAATCTTTGTTTCAAACCAATGAATTCCATTTCATAATAAACCAAGTGTATTATTCAACTACATGTTTATTTTACACTCCCATTTTCGATATACTCGAAACTTTCCAGAAAACATCATTCGTACTTTGCGGAATTCACAAGTATTTCATGAGCATCAACATCTTTCACCAAGGAATATCAATAAGAATAAATAATGATGTATTAATTACATTAGTGAAATACTCCGCAAAGATTATGTAATCTCTAAAGTTTTAGGGATTATTCATTTCTAGTTCCAACCGTAAACCAAATGAGATTAATATAATATTAACTCATTAAATCCATATTACATCTGAAGAAAATATACATACATATATTTTCATAAAGACTGTAATAAAAATTCTTTTGTACAAAATATTACTTGTGAAATTTTATTTTAACGGGTAGGTAATACTCTAGAAATACTTAAGTTCACATTAATATGTTACGCTGATGTTTCGACAATCGTTAATTATACTCTCTCCTTTAATAGCAATATACATCATTTCACAAAAATCAAGACAACCATTTTGCATGCCAATTCAATTACATATTCTGATTTTGACAAATCAAAATCCAAGTCAAGATTTAAGAATTGTCATCAATCTTAAATTCCTACATCCTTCGAAACCATACTTTGAATTCAAAATGTTATTCATAAAATCGAGGAGAATATTATTCGTATCTTTCATAATTCGCGATGATTTCACCTCCACCATTATATACTAACGGATACAACCTACGTTCAAACACTCCAATTCAAAATTCTTGAAAGCACCTCGGATTGAAAATCAACGAATCGGACTCGTTATATATGAGAATGCGGATGAAGCAGCCAAAGCTGTTGATGGTCTTAATAGTCAAAAGTTAGTAATAAAGAAAAGTATGTTAGAAAAGAAATTTGGAACTGAAAAACGGATTGAGCAAACTATGAAGGAGGCTGTTGACAAATCACAAGGACTAAACTCGTACCTAAAGAATTTAGATAATTCAGTTTCTGATGGAAATCTCAAAAGATATGCAATCTCTTTATGTATTCTAAATCCTTGCGGAAGAATTTTCTTCATCATCTTTTGATTTTAATTTTTTTTAAAATTCTAAGATATTATCGTATCTTCCATTATAAATATCCTCAATATTTCTGAAAAATACCTCCATAACTATTCTTGTCTGAAATTAATTATCTTTTCGCGTTATCTGTATTACATCATAACGGAAACTGTTTTAGTTTTAAAATTTTTGTAACATTCGAATTTAAGTTCATTGAAATTATAGAGTAGTGTTGGAATGAAAGCATGAGTTAGTGTAATATAATGACGCCTGATCAATGTGATTATATTATAGTAAGTCATGCGGAAGTTCTAATGGCACATGATGAAGGTAGTACTTGATCAACATTACCCTCACCATGTACCATGTTACGCTACTCTTTTATTTTACTTAACATCTGAACATACCAAGAATGTATTTTCTTGAAGGTTCTATACTTTCCGTGATTCCAGTAGTTTGCTAATATAATCGTGCCATTACATTTTTCATCATGCTTATAACACTAGTTATGCTCATTTGAAATCCTATCTATCGTATTTCCGGAGAAATCTTTATCATTTCATTTGTATTTCTCAATAGTGAGAAATTTATTAAACTTGTGCTTATCATAAAACGGAGCCCGACCCATTTAGGGTACTCGAAATACTCCATTCATCTATCTTATCATTTTTCTTGATAATGATTATACTAACAATCGAATTCATTTAAAGAATTTAAGTTATATCATATTTCGTGATACGAAAATATCCTCGTTTTCGTTATCAACTTTCCTTAGCCAAATTTCGAGGCGAAATTTCTTTTAACGGGTAGGTACTGTCATGACCCGGAAATTTCGGTCAAATTTAAACTATGATAATACTGACAAGATAAGCAAATTGATGTGTTGCATTAAAATATTTTTTTTTTCATACATTTAATTAACAATTGGACTTTACCCTACGATTCACGAACAACCTATAATTTAAAACTCGAACCCGTCATGATTTATATATGAAATGATAAAAATTTACTATTAAACGATGCTATTTCAAATTAAAAATTTTACGCATTAAGTCACTTTATTTTTATGATATAATTTTTGTAATTTTTTGTAAGAAATGAAGTTAAATTAAAAATGTACAATTTATAAAGCACAACGTACAACAACGTGTAGCTTAAATAGTTGAATCGAATTTAATTCATTTACTATTCATATAAATAGTAAATGAAATGAAATTAATTAATTTACTATTCACATGAAAGTGACATGATAGAAATTATTAATTATAAGTTACATAATATACCCCTGAAGTATTTAATAAATACGACTTTTTAAAAGTTTACGATTCAAATTTGATTCTAAATTTATTATTATATTATTATATTTTATTTCAATATTATTATATTATTATATTTATTATATTAAAATTTATATTATATTATATATCTTTGTCCAGTCAAAAACTAAGAAAACACATATTACGCTTATAAACTTTATAAATGAACCTTTTTACAACTAATTTCATAAAACTTAAGACCAAAATAGATATATATGTATTCAAATATAAAAAGTGAATTTTTACTCATACTTTTACCCGTCAATTATTAGCAACAAGAGTACGAAATACCGGTCCGTGAAAACTGTCGACAGATATTATTGAATTCTAATTCACACGTTTGATTCCTTTTATTATTATATTATTTTAATATTATTATATTATTACTTTATTATAATATTATAATATTTTATTTTATTTCAATATTATTAAATTATTATATTTATACTATATATATGGAACGATTATGTTTCTGGTTCAATTCATTCACATAGATAGATATAGATATATTACTCCGTAGTACTAAATTCTTATTATTATTTTTATTATTATTACTCTTAATATTAATATTAGTATTATTATTAAGTAGTATCAATAATATTAGTATTAGTAATATACATAAAATACTACGACGGGGTTATGTTCAAGTGATTTCAAAATGGATTTTTCCAATGGGTTAAAGCTAAGGAATTCATGGGTATTAAAAAAGGAGGTTATGGGTATTGATCGGGGGTATTGTTCGTGAATCAAAGGTCAACCTTACATTTATCATTTTCGTTGCGTCTGCATACTTTTCCTGCAATATTGAACCACAATATTGATACGTGAGTTTTCATAGCTCCCTTTTTATATATATTTTTGGGTTGAGAATACATGCGTATTTTATAACTGTTTTACGAAATGTACACAAGTACTAAAAACATATTCTACGTTGAGTTGTACCACTTTGCATATTTTTCCCTAATAGCTTGGTAACTAATATTTAATGTTGTAAGAGCATGTAAGCGCGAATCCTATTGATAGATCTATCGGGTTTGACAACCCCAACCGGGCTAGTCGCTCTAGTATCGTAAACGATTGCATAGTACTTCATTTTTACTACACTTGGTACAGTGTAGGGAGATTTCATAATAAAGGGAATATGCCACATTAATTGTTAAGTATGGTTACTGAAGCGCTCAACAACTTATAGAATACCTTTATACACTTGCGAGTGTACGTATATTTATGGAAACTGAAATCTTGTGGTCTATTACTATTACGGAAATGATTGATTATGATAAACTATGAACTCACCAACCTTTTTGGTTGACACTTTAAAGCATGTTTATTCTCAGGTATTAAAGAAGCTTCCGCTGTTTAACTGCTATGTGCATGGAGTCTTACATGACATATTTTTCAAGGAAACTTTGCATTCAAGCATTAATATGTATTATATTTTGACTGTTTAGTCTATTGATGTATTATTATGAACTATCATTTATTGGGATTGTATATATGTAGAAATTACCACAAGTCGAAAACATTTATATACATGTTTTAAAAATGTATACAAATTTTAAAACTTTCTTATATAGAAAGCGCGTCTTTTGAAATGAATGCAATATTTGTAAAACGTATCATATAGAGGGCAAACCTCGCAATGGGACCGATGAATGATGTGCTGCGTCAATAGGGATTTTGGCGAGCCATCACATAGGGTTTCATTATTATGTTAAAGATCTTAGCTTTTTAGCTTATGGTCTCATTACTTTCATTATTTTGTTAAAGATTTTAGCTTTTTAACTTATGGTCTCATTAATCTTGTAAAGATCCAAGCTTTCTAGCTTAGGGTTTTCTTAATACTTGAGATCTAAGTTATTATTGTAGATCTCACTTACTTGGAACCTTTTTGTGTTTTTTGTGATGATAAAGATCAAGTCTTCATCATCACATATGATATAGATGCATGAACTTGTGGAAAATGGACAAAGGTTGAAGCTTTATTGGATTCATGCAATAAAGAGGCAATCTTGATGTTCAAAACTTGTAGAATGATAGATTTCACTTTTAGTTATGTGTTGATGGTTGAACCTTGGTCAAAGTGATGCTAAAACATCAAAGAGTTGTACACTTGAAGCTTACAAGCATCAACGATGAGAACCGTGATGAGCATCAAGCATCAAGAACTTCACCGGAGCACTTGTTTGCTGTTTTTCAGGGTCTTATCAGACTCCTGTGCTTCTGGAAAATTAATTTTCAGATATTTCGTTTTGAGTAGATGACTTTTCATTTAGGCCTCGACTTAATCCGATATACGGTTTAGGATATATGGCCTTCCGAAAGTCACTACGCCCTTGTAACGTTGTTCTGAAATTTCTGACCTACTCGCACTTAGACCATCGCCACGGTCAAACGAAGATGATTTAAGTTCTGAAAATTGGTCAGCGGTTATAGGACTCACATACGAAGCCATAGCCACTGACTACGTGTCTTTTCGATTTGTATAGAGGTCGTAACAGCTGTCTGAATCAGCCTTTTGTTTCGATCTCTATTCTTGTTAAACTTACCTTAGTGTTGATGAATGATGATGTCGATGATGACACTTAAACTTGATTTATTCACTTTTACCCTTTTGGGACAACATACTGAGCTAGTGACCTTTAACTTAGGTTGACGACCGTTCGGACCGACTTACTACCTGCATACGTTTCGTATCGACTTTTACTGCTTATTCACTGTGAGTTATAGCTTCCCTTTTTACTTATACTATTTTTGGGACTGAGAATACATGCGCTTTTTATGTTTTACTTACTTGACACGAGAACTTAAACTTTACATATGTGTGGGTTATATAACGGCATAAAGATTCCCCTTAGCACGGTAACGTTTAATCATTGGTTTTGAACCGGTGAACGCGAATATTATATATGGATCCATAGGGTTTGACATCCCCACTCGGGCTAGTCGCGCTAGCATTTAACGGGTGTTTGATACTTCGAGGACATACGCACTCGCCAAGTGTACTTTTAGGGGGTATTACTATTACGTTAAGTTAGTTACCGGGTGCCCACGGATAAGCATATACTTTTCATACTGTTTTGAATACGATAACTCGTGGTCTACATTACTTTACTAATTACAAAATATAGCTCACCAACATTTGTGTTGACTTTTAAGCGTGTATTTCTCAGGTGCTTAGACGATGTTGCTTCCGCTGTTAGACTTGCTGTCTTGGTGTTATAGACTTGCTGTTATGGACCTGCTGTGTTAGATTTCCGCGGCATTACTTAGAGATGTCTCAATCATGGAACTTTTATCTTGCATGCGTAACTTATGATATTTTCAAATAATGACTTTGTAACGACCTTTGTGTCACGTTATCTTTTGTAAACGCTATCTTTTTATGAATGCAAAACTGGTTTTCAAACAGCATGTAGTATTTGACCGTGTAAAGATCCTGTTGTTGACGAATCGTACACGATGATTTTGTACGGGGCGTCACAGATGGGGTGGTTGGCGATACCTATTTTGGGAGTGTAACTGCAGTTGAAAATATAAATTTGAGAAGATGGAGTGATGGGTTAAAAAATACGGATAAGTTAAATTTAATTTAAATGGTGAAATGGAGAAGATGGAGGGATAGGTTAAATGATGTGGATAATTTAAAGTAAAAAAATCAATCATTTATATTAAATGTGTTTATGTTAAATAAATAAGGGTAACTCACCAAAACTGAATTGCCGTAGGAAATGAGTTTTTACTGTGTTTTACCATGGAAATAAATGAGACAAATAAATCATATTTAATGAGCTAGGAGAGGACTCAATTAATATATATATATATATATATATATATATATGCCTTTTAAAATGATGATGTCATCATTAAGCTTAATTTTCATAATGATGATGTCATAATTATATATTAAATTAATTTTAAAAATAATACAAAATTTTTTATAAATGGAAATATTAATCTCTTCTAAATTTGTAAATTTATTTTTCTAATAAAATTTAAAAAGCATTTATTATTATTAATTATTATTATTATTATTATTAAAAATATAAATATAAATACTCAACTTTGAGCGAACTTTATGTTTGTAAAATCAACGACACGTTTCTTAGTCGTAATTCGTGGTTCCACGGGACCATAACTAAATGACTTTAACATTTACATTCACTTAATACGTAAAACATATCATTAAACTGTTTTGTTTAAACAACCCAGTGTTTCCACGGGTCATTTCACTAGTATGTGTGTGTGTGTGTGTGTATATATATATATATATATATACACACACACACACATATATATATATATATATATATATATATATATATATATATATATATATATATATATATATATATATATATATATATATATATAGTGGTAGGATCAAGAGGGAAGTAACCAATCGGGGGGAAGCGGGGGGAAGCAAAAACATTTTTTTCGTTTTTTGAAAAAACTTTGTTCACGAACATTATAGATGAGATGAAAATATGAACATTTAATAAAGACACTTTGTGATAAATATTTTTATTTTGGCAAAAAAACACTCGAAGAAGTAATATATAACAACTATCGTGTTTTTCGAGCGTATGTTGAGGTTTTGGCTATTAGGGTTTAGATATTAGGGTTTATAGGGTTTAGATATTACGGTTTAGAAATTTAGAGTTTAGGGTTTAGATTTAGGGTTTAGATTTAGAATTTAGATTTAGTTTTTAACACGAACGGTTTAGAGTTTAGGGTTATATATATATATATATATATATATATATATATATATATATATATATATATATATATATAGTCTAATAAACTTCTAAAATGATGATGTCATCATTAAGCTTAATTTTCATAATGATGATGCCATAATTATATATTAAATTAATTTTAAAAATAATACAAAAATTTTTATAAAAGGAATTATTAATCTCTTCTAAATTTGTAATTTTATTTTTCTAAAAAAATTTAAAAGGCATTTATTATTATTATTATTATTATTATCATTAAAAATATAAATATAAATACTCAACTTTGAGCGAACTTTATGTTTGTAAAATCAATGACACGTTTCTTAGTCGTAATTCGTGGTTCAACGGACCATAACTAATGACCTTAACATTTACATTCACTTAATATTTAAGACATATCATTAAACTGTTTCGTTTAAACAAACCCGTGTTTCCACGGGTCATTTCACTAGTATGTATATATATATATATATATATATATATATATATATATAGTGGTGTAACGACCCGACCAAAACCGTTATTGACGGCGCCGTTAACTTAGGTCCCGTTGCGTGGTCGTAGTCCCTATATGAGACTCGTTTGACCAAAATTATGTCGCATTCATTTGAAAGGTACAAGACTTGCAAGTTTAGTTTACAAAACCGTTCGACAACAAGTCTATGTTTACAAAAGTCATAAAGTATAAATGAAATAACTTGCGACATAATTAGTTTAAAAACACAGTTGCTATAAATAGCGTAAGTATGTAAACAAAAGTTTGAATCCAAAAGTGCTATCCCTAGCGTATGCATGCATGGTTGACTCCAATCAAGTAATCAAAGAGTGCGGAAGCATGTATCAAGTAGCCATGTATAAACCTGAGAAAACATAGAAGAATCTGTCAACGCAAAAACGTTGGTGAGATCATAAATGTATTTGTAAAAGTATGTTTTCGAATCACAAGGTTTAGTATCAAGCGTATACATCTCTAAAGATGTGTTTGTATCAAAAAGTATACATCTCAAAAGATGTTATTTGTAAACCATAAGATTTAGTATAAAGTGAATATCAAGCGTATACATCCCAAAAGATGTTGTCTGTATCACGAGCACCCAATTACCAAAACTTAACTGAATCTTCCCTCTGAATTTTTGAATATTGTGTTAGAACATACACTATGCACGTTGAAATTATATTTCATCCACTAACGGTAGCGAACCGTCTGAATGAGGGTTCGTTAAACCCGTATGGCCACACAACATAATCACTCGCTTACACTTACACCCTGCAAGTGGAACTAATGATAATTGGATTGAGGACTTTTGTTCTAACTCGTCTGTATCTTTGTATTCGTATTTGTGTTCAAAGTATAAAAGTATGAAAAGTATATATACATGTGAAATGTATATAAGTATGTAATGTATATGTTTCTCAGCCCACGATTTAAAAGAATAAAAGTTGTTGAAAAGGTGGGACTATGATCTCACCTCGAGTGCACGAGTATAAAAGTACTTCACAAAGTAACGTATGCATGAAAGTTGCTTAGCCTTGACCTAAACAAATAAGTTGTATCAATTAACCGGTTACGACACAAGGTCGGGTGAAATGTGTTTAATTAATCCTATGGCTCGTTACGACTCGATTAAGTATAGCATGTGAATCACGTTGTCAAGTTTCATACCAGAAACAAGTATAAAAGCATGTTAGAATGATTGTATAAAAGTTTGGTTAAGTTTGACTAAAAGTCAAACTTGGTCAAAGTCAACGAAAAAGTCAACGCGTTCGGGTCGGGTCCCAAACTATTTTTCTATGCTAAATATTCATATACAAGTATATTAAAACAAGTTTCATGTGAATCGGAGGTCGGTAGCTAGTCAAACATTTCGCGTGAAATGCGCCAAACAAAGCAGAATCTGGCCAGGCCAATCCGCGCGCCGCGCGGGGATGGGGCGCGCCGCGCCACCATCTGGGCAGAGATTTCTGGTCAGTTTTTCAAAGTATGCACGAACCAAACATCAAACATTCACCATTTATGATCCGCAAACAACCAAAACATATATCTTATATCCACGGAAAGGTATTTTGACGAGCAATACAACTAACCACATATCATCAAACAAAACATCATTTACAATAACCGGAAACTCGTCAATTGATGAAGGAAGGTTTATTTTCAAAGTTTCAAGTTCGTAAAACGTATTTTATGATTCGGGAATCCAATTTACACATACGATATGCCGTTTCGAAGGTAATTAAGCATACATTGCATCTAAACACTTACTAATAACATTTCATGGCATTTGAAACATCAAAAGCTTGTTTTAAGTCTATCAAACCCTAACCAAAATCCGCAAAAATCAATATTCATGTTTTTGAAGTTTCCTTAATCAACCTACGCATCAAAACGAAGCTAGTGATACTAGTAACACAATTAAAACATGAACTTTAACAATTAAACAACTTTAACTCATCCAAAATCAAGGATTAAGCAAACTCATTTCAAAAACTCAAACTAGTTACTCAAAACAACAAATCGAGCAAGTAAATCATATATTCATGCTAGACACGAGCCATAGACACTAACTAACACCATTTCAAATCAAAAACACGAATTTAGAGAAATCTAGAGTTTTAGAAATGTTACCCAAACGAGATGAAGTTGGTATCAAATTGTATAGGATGAAGAGAGGATCACGAATATGTAATTTGTTTTGAAGTTTGCTTCCCGATCCGAATTTAGATGATGAATGTTTGAATTGGGTGTTTGTGTGTGTTCTTGCTAGAGAGAAAGAGGGAGAGATGGAGGTGATTGAATGGTGAGGAAAGTGGGGAGGTGGTGACTAGTTGCCCCAATTTGGCCAAGTGACGAGATTGGTCCCTCAAGTTTCAAAGCGGGTGCGGTAATTAACCAAACGAATATTTTAAAACGCTCGAGTAAACGGGTGATGTCAAAATTAAATAGCGGGAATATAATGAACGTTACTCACGGAAACTATTAATTTAAATACGAAAGATTATGTTTTAAAAAAAAAAGACGGTGTTAAAATTAAATTTAACGGAAAAACGCGGGATGTTACATTATCCACACCTCAAAAGAAATTTCGTCCCGAAATTTAGTTGGAAGTAGTAGTTGTTGAATCTTCCTCGAGATCTTGCGTTGTAAATTCTACGGATAAGTGAAGGTACGTCCTTGGGCTTTTCAACGAACTTCGACGGTCGGGATTTTTACGTTGGATTGAAGTTTGGTTTCACGATTCATAATTTCAACCGGTTCTCCTAGGAAGTGGAGTGTACCATCGATAGCAAGCTCATCGAAGGGAATAGCAAGTTACGTCTTCAGGTTCTATGTAGGATGAACGGAGACTCGAAATGAGCCGGAAAATCTAAACGGCTAGCAACGGGTCTAAAACGCCCCAAGATTTCAAAAGGATTAAAATATCACGGATTTAGCTTCCTACGTTTTTCCGAAACGGATTGCACCTTTCCAAGGTGCGACTCTTAACGTGACGCGGTTTCCCACGTGGAATTTGAAATGTTTATGTCTAACATCGGCGTAGCTCTTGGTGATTACGAGTCGCGTAGGGTTTTACCTGAATATGAATAAATTTTCTCGGTTGCTCATGAATAAACTCGGCCCCGGTAAATTGATCATCGTTTACTTGGTTCGTCAAAGGAGAATGACGTTTCCGGTCACATGTGGTTTCAAAAGGTGTGACGTTAAAACTCGAATGAAGATCATTGTAGTACGAGGATTCGGTTAAAGGAAAATACTTTTCTCAAGTAAATTTGAAGTTGGTAATACAAATTCGTATTATGGTTTTCAAGACTTAAATCATATGTTTGTTCGGTCCGTCGGGTTGTGGATGGTACGCGGTACTCATGTCTAAACGCGGTCCCGAGGCTTTTTGTAAGGTACTCCAAAATCTAGAAGTGAAACGAGGATCTCGATCCGAAACGAGGTGCATCTCTTTAAGGTATATTTGAACAAGTTTCTTAGAACGTGAAAACGTTTGTTGGAACAAGTTTCTGTTTCTCAAGAATTTCGCGCCGCGGAAGATTTATCGGTTTCCAAAAACGTTCGTCGGGACTATTCACCCTCGAGGTGAATACTAGTATAACGTGGAGAGTCTCTCCCTCCATTGAGAGTTTAGAGTAAAGATTTCCTGAACCGGAAGTACGAGTGTGATGAGAGAGAAGTTTCTGCCTCGGTGCGAGCATAACGAGTAAATTGTAGTTAGTCAATAAGACTGCGCGAGGACGAGCTAGTATACCCGTGTGACATACGGTTGAAGTCGAATGAAATCGGTAATTCATTCGGAAGCATAAATATAAATTGACAATAATTGAAGGTGTGTCCCCGGTATGGTTGTTATAAATATTCTCGGAGTTTTCGGATGTCCAAACATGAAAAGATGAAGTCATGTACATGGCACATGGTGGTGTTTAGGTTGATCGAGTCTAACCACCATCACGTGTCACTAGAACTTTGGTATGTCTTACCGTAATATAACCACGTTGATCGAGTGTCGTTATATTACGCTAACTCATACTTCCATTCCCACATCACTCTATAGATTCAAGTTCGTGTAATCGCGAAAATCTAAAATGAACAAAATGTAACGACGTCTCAAACATGATTCGTATTGAATCGAAAGAATTAGTGCAACTCTAAAGATGCGTTCCCAGAGGGAAGTGTATAAGTGATTGTTCACGTCAATGCGGTTCGAATCAGACAATAACGTAGTTAGGTATGAAAAGAGTAACGAGTCATGATAGCGAGTAGTACGCGACCGTAGCGATAAATAGTGATGACGATACTCATCTAGAGTAGTGACAGTGACTTTACAATACTCATGGATATTAAGATGAGACGGGGTGAATAACAACCAAGGAGTCAGAGTTCCCGAACTAAAGTGGCAGGATACGAGTTCGTATAATGAAGGTTGGGTATCATTAAAAAGTTTGCCTAAGAATGATTCAAGTATAATGCACAAGTAGTCAAGTAAGTGCTATCTATAGCAAATGTATGTCAGAATGCAAATGCTAACTATCCGGTTGTAGTCTAGACTCACTAATGCGTCCTAACGACTCTGTTAGACACACTAATGCACGTCCTAGTTCCCTACAACCAACGCTCTGATACCACTTGTAACGACCCGACCAAAACCGTTATTGACGGCGCCGTTAACTTAGGTCCCGTTGCGTGGTCGTAGTCCCTATATGAGACTCGTTTGACCAAAATTATGTCGCATTCATTTGAAAGGTACAAGACTTGCAAGTTTAGTTTACAAAACCGTTCGACAACAAGTCTATGTTTACAAAAGTCATAAAGTATAAATGAAATAACTTGCGACATAATTAGTTTAAAAACACAGTTGCTATAAATAGCGTAAGTATGTAAACAAAAGTTTGAATCCAAAAGTGCTATCCCTAGCGTATGCATGCATGGTTGACTCCAATCAAGTAATCAAAGAGTGCGGAAGCATGTATCAAGTAGCCATGTATAAACCTGAGAAAACATAGAAGAATCTGTCAACGCAAAAACGTTGGTGAGATCATAAATGTATTTGTAAAAGTATGTTTTCGAATCACAAGGTTTAGTATCAAGCGTATACATCTCTAAAGATGTGTTTGTATCAAAAAGTATACATCTCAAAAGATGTTATTTGTAAACCATAAGATTTAGTATAAAGTGAATATCAAGCGTATACATCCCAAAAGATGTTGTCTGTATCACGAGCACCCAATTACCAAAACTTAACTGAATCTTCCCTCTGAATTTTTGAATATTGTGTTAGAACATACACTATGCACGTTGAAATTATATTTCATCCACTAACGGTAGCGAACCGTCTGAATGAGGGTTCGTTAAACCCGTATGGCCACACAACATAATCACTCGCTTACACTTACACCCTGCAAGTGGAACTAATGATAATTGGATTGAGGACTTTTGTTCTAACTCGTCTGTATCTTTGTATTCGTATTTGTGTTCAAAGTATAAAAGTATGAAAAGTATATATACATGTGAAATGTATATAAGTATGTAATGTATATGTTTCTCAGCCCACGATTTAAAAGAATAAAAGTTGTTGAAAAGGTGGGACTATGATCTCACCTCGAGTGCACGAGTATAAAAGTACTTCACAAAGTAACGTATGCATGAAAGTTGCTTAGCCTTGACCTAAACAAATAAGTTGTATCAATTAACCGGTTACGACACAAGGTCGGGTGAAATGTGTTTAATTAATCCTATGGCTCGTTACGACTCGATTAAGTATAGCATGTGAATCACGTTGTCAAGTTTCATACCAGAAACAAGTATAAAAGCATGTTAGAATGATTGTATAAAAGTTTGGTTAAGTTTGACTAAAAGTCAAACTTGGTCAAAGTCAACGAAAAAGTCAACGCGTTCGGGTCGGGTCCCAAACTATTTTTCTATGCTAAATATTCATATACAAGTATATTAAAACAAGTTTCATGTGAATCGGAGGTCGGTAGCTAGTCAAACATTTCGCGTGAAATGCGCCAAACAAAGCAGAATCTGGCCAGGCCAATCCGCGCGCCGCGCGGGGATGGGGCGCGCCGCGCCACCATCTGGGCAGAGATTTCTGGTCAGTTTTTCAAAGTATGCACGAACCAAACATCAAACATTCACCATTTATGATCCGCAAACAACCAAAACATATATCTTATATCCCCGGAAAGGTATTTTGACGAGCAATACAACTAACCACATATCATCAAACAAAACATCATTTACAATAACCGGAAACTCGTCAATTGATGAAGGAAGGTTTATTTTCAAAGTTTCAAGTTCGTAAAACGTATTTTATGATTCGGGAATCCAATTTACACATACGATATGCCGTTTCGAAGGTAATTAAGCATACATTGCATCTAAACACTTACTAATAACATTTCATGGCATTTGAAACATCAAAAGCTTGTTTTAAGTCTATCAAACCCTAACCAAAATCCGCAAAAATCAATATTCATGTTTTTGAAGTTTCCTTAATCAACCTACGCATCAAAACGAAGCTAGTGATACTAGTAACACAATTAAAACATGAACTTTAACAATTAAACAACTTTAACTCATCCAAAATCAAGGATTAAGCAAACTCATTTCAAAAACTCAAACTAGTTACTCAAAACAACAAATCGAGCAAGTAAATCATATATTCATGCTAGACACGAGCCATAGACACTAACTAACACCATTTCAAATCAAAAACACGAATTTAGAGAAATATAGAGTTTTAGAAATGTTACCCAAACGAGATGAAGTTGGTATCAAATTGTATAGGATGAAGAGAGGATCACGAATATGTAATTTGTTTTGAAGTTTGCTTCCCGATCCGAATTTAGATGATGAATGTTTGAATTGGGTGTTTGTGTGTGTTCTTGCTAGAGAGAAAGAGGGAGAGATGGAGGTGATTGAATGGTGAGGAAAGTGGGGAGGTGGTGACTAGTTGCCCCAATTTGGCCAAGTGACGAGATTGGTCCCTCAAGTTTCAAAGCGGGTGCGGTAATTAACCAAACGAATATTTTAAAACGCTCGAGTAAACGGGTGATGTCAAAATTAAATAGCGGGAATATAATGAACGTTACTCACGGAAACTATTAATTTAAATACGAAAGATTATGTTTTAAAAAAAAAGACGGTGTTAAAATTAAATTTAACGGAAAAACGCGGGATGTTACAAGTGGTAGGATCAAGAGGGAAGTAACCAATCGGGGGAAAGCTGGGGGGAAGCGGGGGGAAGCAAAAACTTTTTTTTTTCGTTTTTTGAAAAAACTTTGTTCACGAACATTATATATAGATGGGATGAAAATATGAACATTTAATAAAGACACTTTGTGATAAATGTTTTTATTTTGGCGGAAAAACGCTCGAAGAAGTAATATATAACAATTATCGTGTTTTTCTAGCGTATGTTGAGATTTTAGCTATTAGAGTTTAGATATTAGGGTTTATAGGGTTTAGATATTACGATTTAGAAATTTAGAGTTTAGGGTTTAGATTTAGGATCTAGATTGAGTTTTTAACACGAACGGTTTAGAGTTTAGGGTTTAGGGTTTTGTGTTTTGGGTTTATGGAATGAACCCAAAACACCAAACCCTAAACTCTAAACCCTAAACTCTAAATCGGGCTAAATTTTACTTCACAAAACATGAAGAAAAAAAAACGTTCACATTCTTCACGAACAATATTATCTTGAATGTTATTTTTGTCGATCGTTTTCCCGCGTAAATAATTACATTCATCACGAAGTGTCTTTTCTAAGTGTTCATATTTTCATGTGATCTTGATGCCGGAAAAAAAATTCCAAAAAATACGGAAAAAAAGAAATTTGCTTCCCCCCGATTGGTTACTTCCCCATTGATCCTGCCCCTATATATATATATATATATATATATATATATATATATATATATATATATATATATATATATATATATATATATATATATATATATATATATATATATATAGTGGTAGGATCAAGAGGGAAGTAACCATTCGGGGGGAAGCGGGGGGAAGCAAAAACTTTTTTTTTTCGTTTTTTGAAAAAACTTTGTTCACGAACATTATAGATGATATGAAAATATGAACATTTAGTAGAGACACTTTGTGATAAATGTTTTTATATTGGCGGAAAAACGCTCGAAGAAGTAATATATAACAATTATCGTATTTTTCGAGCGTATTTTGAGGTTTTAGCTATTGGGGTTTAGATATTAGGGTTTAGATATTATGGTTTATAGGGTTTAGATATTAGGGTTTAGAAATTTAGGGTTTAGAGTTTAGATTTAGGATTTAGATTGAGTTTTTAACACGAACGTTTTAGAGTTTAGGGTTTAGGGTTTAGGGTTTGGTGTTTTGGGTTTATGGAATAAACCCAAAACACCAAACCCTAAACCCTAAACCCTAAACTCTAAATCGGGCTAAATTTTACTTCACAAAACATAAAAAAAAACGTTCATATTTTTCACGAACAATATTATCTTGAATGTTATTTTTGTCGATCGTTTTCCCGCCTAAATAATAACATTCATCACGAAGTGTCTATTCTAAATGTTCATATTTTCGTGTGATCTTGATGCCGGAAAAAAAAATTCAAAAAAAGCGAAAAAAAAAATTTTTTTGCTTCCCCCCGATTGGTTACTTCCCCATTGATCCTGCCCATATATATATATATATATATATATATATATATATATATATATATATATATATATATATATATATATATATATATATATATATATATATATAGGATCCTTAGATGATTTTAATTTATTACTGAGTATTTGTTTATGCAATAAATAAATAAATAAATAAAATGGCGTACTTGTATAGTACGTGGTCAACTGGTTATTTACATCCCACCCAACCCAACCACTATCACAACGTACGATAGCCTAATTATCAAATGGCATTTAATAAAAAATAAAGGAGAAGTAGGTATACGTATTCACATATACAATTATGAATTCAACATAATTCTATTTAAAAAAATGAAAGAGATTCATGTTATGATGAAAGTTATGGTGGTAACGTGGTTCCATTTTATTTGCTATTCTCATCGTGACTTTTTTTAGTTGTCCAGAAATTAAAGTTGATTTATATTTTGTAATTAAAAAAAAAAGAGAAAGAGATTCATGTTGGTAAACTAAAGATGATATTTGATATTTGATACTGTAAGTGAAAAGAATAACTAGTTGACGTTATTACAATTGTTGTTATCTTTAAAGGTGACACTTATACATGATTTGTACACAATTCTTTTTATTTTATTTTATGCCATACGCAACTAAACTATTTTTTTAATAAAACTATTTTGCCCTTATCTACTCAAATTATATCACGCCTCTTTTTTCACTTAAGATCATTAATAATGGTGATGTTAGAGTGGAGTGGATAATATATACTTTTTGGATATAGCTGCTGACTAGGCCATGGCAGGAAAAAGGAGGAGTTGTAATGGTAGGTTTTTGTCAAAAGATGACCCTGACGTGACATTTAATTTTAATTTTCTGTTTTATTTTATTTATTTATTTTAATTTAGATAAAATAATAAGATACAATATATAAAAAAGAGTTAATGATTAAAATTAAAAGTACATTACATCAATCTCTAAACCTATGGGCGACCTCCCATATTTTTCTTGCAAAATTTATCACGATATTTCATTATTCAATTCAATGGACACTTGGGTTTCGTATATATTGTTACACCCAATTTGTTTGATCCTTTGTAGTATAGATAATGATGATCTGTTGCCGTTTGTACCAAAACGAATTCAAATCAAATTGTGAAATCCGACGCCATTTGTAGTATAGATGATTTTTTTTCAATAGATAATTATTTGTAGTATAAATAATGATATAATGATTCGTCGCTGTTAATATAAATAATATTTTTCTGTTTCATTCAATAGTTATGGTGCTTGGAATTTTCCATGTCATCAGATGCATAACGTAAAATAATAAAGGCATGTTTAGGTCTAGAAAGAAATTAATTGTATGGACAAATACTAATTTAAAAGTAGGAAAGAAACGTCACAATCGCCTGACATGATACCTAATTATCTATCTCACAAACGATGAAATGAAAAAATACACACAAGAAAATACCACAAACAAACACACTAGAACCGCAACCAACACCCTCTACATCAACCTAGCAAATTCGGTTTGGGGGCGGGCGCGGGGTTAAGACGCTTTCCTTCAACATACAGGTGCTCGATTACTAATTCTTCTACCGAGTCCTGCATTTTAAACGAAACGGACTTCCTTTTGGTTTTTGTACAACTCATCATCGACCCGAGACCATCCTTAGCTACACTCTCATTTGATGTCTTATCTTTATCATCCAAAGCCCCATTCTTTTCTCAATGCAAGGTGACATTTAGTGTAACGACCCAACCCGTTATCTGACCAAAAACACGCCTTAAAAAAAAATTGTGGGACAATACATCTGGACGGCGTCCAGCTATCTGGACGGCGTCCAGTTCTGAAGGACTGAACGGCGTCCAAGCCTTTTGTACGGCGTCCAAATGAACTAAAATATTCTGACCAGTTTTACAATTTTACGCGAGCGGAAAACTCGCTTCCCGATACTTTCACACGAAAACACTTTCACAATATGTTAATATAATTAAGACTAAGAGTTTTCCACAATAAAACCGAGTTTTACGACACCGGGCCCACATCGGCCGTTTTACGACTTTCGTACAAAATTACAAGTTTTCGACCACGTGAGTTTTAACATAAACTAAAGACCGAGCATGTCGATTGGGGATACGCTACCCAATCCTAATCAATCCAAAACCACGTCTTCTAAGCAACTACGCAAGTCCTCTAGTTCCCACGCTTACCCGAACCACCGCATCCATGCATATCTATAAAAATGTAAACAACGAGAGGCTAAGCTAACGCTTAGTGAGTGAGAATATACTACATACATATATGCATAAAATGGACACGCCACACGAATAATCAAATAACACATACTGGAGCATCCAAGTATAAGACTAGCAATCTAAGCATACCGTTCAACCGTTATATAACAAGTTAATAATCAACAAGTAAGTTCGCCAATGACGATATGAACCACTCCAACAAGCTACACCCGGAGGGTTAGCTACATCACAACGATACAACGATATATATATATAACAATAAAGCGTAAAACGTCCAAGGTTAACCCCTTAACCCAAATACCAAATGAAGATTGGCCGAACTACACGAGCCTTAGTAAATCCGCATCCACACGCGACTACTATCTTCAATATCACAACAACATCGAGGTTGGCCGAACTACACGAGCCTTAGTGAATCCGCAACCACACGAGATCACTACCTCAATAAGATGACCGGACTACACGAGTCATGGTGAATCCGCATCCACACGTGATCCACTTCTCCAATCACAACACAATACCAACCCTTTGCCATTGGGGTTGTATAGTCCACATCACAAGCACATGTGGAAACGTACACACGAAATGTACACCTCGCCAAAGGTGGTCAACCAAAACGCACAACCGTGCCAATTGGATCTATACGCAAGTCCATCAAATCCACCTATATGTGAAGTGAGCTCTATAACCGAGAACCACTTCACCCGACCCGCACACATCCCATACATACATATGCACATAGGATATTAACACTCACCTTGCCGTCTTTGATGAATGCAACCGAAATCCGCAACACGCCAATGGAAAGTACCTATTCCATTATCACAATACAAACAACACACTTAAAGTGGATTTACAAACCAACTCAAATCGACACTTAGTGCAATTTCGACCCATTGCACTTCCAAGCACCAAACTGCGTCCAAACCAACCAATAATCACTAACACAAGTGAAAATGTTCCTAATACGCCAAACAAACCCAAACACAAGTGTTAAACACTCGCCTTGCCCAAATTGACACATAAACCCTAATTTTGACCCATTTCAAAATTAGTCAACCAAATACCCCCAAATGGGTTCCAACACTTCCATAATCACTAACACTAGTGATTATACCCATTATCAAAGCCTAAACATGGCCAAAACATCAACCAACCCAAAACTAGCCAAGTGACCACAATAACTAGTCGCCATTGATAATGCTAAAAACGAACATATATTTCATAGCATTATCCTTCAAGAAAAACAAGCTTTTAGTTGCAATTGTTCTATTTACAAGTGATATTCGTTTAAATAATAAAAGGTGAAGACAAAAGACAGATTCGACGATTTGAAGACGCAAACAACTAAAAAGCTAAAATGTGCAAAATACAATTCAAGTGGTTCAAATTATTGATGAGAAACGTCTCAAAATTACAAGAGTACGAGCCGCGAAACGCAAAGTACAAGATATTAAATTGTACGCAAGGACGTTCGAAAATCCGGAACCGGGACATGAACCAACTATCAACGCGCGACGTAACGGAGCTAAAATTATAAGTCAACTATGCACACGAATATAATATAATATATAAATAATTCTATAAAATATATATATATATATATATATATATATATATATATATATATATATATATATATATATATATATATATATATATATATATATATATATATTATATTTATATATTAAAATAAAAATAGTCGGCAAACAAGAAAACAAAAGATTGTGAGCTGTCCCTAGACTCCATGCGATCGCATGGAAAATGCAAAGGAAGCCCATGCGATCGCATGGCCCCAAAAGTTTGGTCAGGTCTATAAATTCAGCATTTTTCGGACGAGTTGAACACACAGAATAATTCAATCTCTCTTACTCTCAAATATATATTTATGTTTATATTTTAATTATAATTATAATTATAATTTAAGTTTAATAATAATAAGGTTATAGTGGCGAATGTTTTAAGTTGTAAGTCGAAATTCTGTCCGTGTAACACTACGCGATTAATACTCATCGTAAGTTATGTTCAACCTTTTTAAATTAATGTCTCGTAGCTAAGTTATTATTATGCTTATTTAAATCGAAGTAATCATGATGTCATACTAAATATTAAAGACGAGGTCATTGGGCTTTGTACCATAATTGGGGTTTGGACAAAAGACCGATACTTGTGGAAATTGGACTATGGACTATTAATGGGCTTTATATTTGTTTAATTGAATGATAATTTGTTAATTTAATATAGAGATTTACGATTTGACGTATCTATAAATAACCATATACACTCGATCGGACACGATGGGCGGGATATTTATAAATACTAATAATCGTTCATTTAACCGGACACCAGAATGGATTAATAGTCAATGGACTCATTAAAACAGTGGTGAATTATTTACAAGGACACTTGGCGTAATTGTTAACAAAGTATTAAAACCTTGGGTTACACGCAGTCGATATCCTGGTGTAATCATTAACAATGTATTAAAACCTTATTACAGTTTAAGTCCCCAATTAGTTGGAATATTTGACTTCGGATATAAGGATAATTTGAGAGGACACTCGCACTTTATATTTATGACTGATGGACTGTTATGGACAAAAACCAGATAGACATATCGAATAATCCAGGACAAAGGACAATTAACCCATGGTAATAAATTAAAATCAACACGTCAAACATCATGATTACAGAAGTTTAAATAAGCATAATTCATTTATTTTATATCTCATCGCACTTTTATTTACTATCATTTTATTTATCGCACTTTTAATTATCGTACTTTTTAGTTATCGCAATTTTATTTATCGTCATTTTATTTATCGCATTTTTAATTATCGCACTTTTATTATTGTTATTTACTTTACGCCTTAAATTAAGTTATATTTATTTTTAATATTTTACATTTGGTTTTAATTGTGACTTAAAACATAAAATCGACAAACCGGTCATTAAACGGTAAAACCCCCTTTTTATAATAATAATATTACTTATAAATATATATATATATATATATATATATATATATATATATATATATATATATATATATATATATATATATATATATATATATATATATATATATATATATATATATATATATATATATATACAAATATAGTTTAAAAATATAGCGTTAAACTTGGCTAGCTCCCTGCAGAACGAACCGGACTTACTAAAAACTACACTACTTTATGATTAGGTACACTGCCTATAGTGTTGTAGCAAAGTTTAGGTATATACCCACTCTATAAATAAATAAATAACTTGTGTAAAATTGTATCGTATTTAATAGTATTTCGCAGTAAAAATAATAACTATTTCGTATACACCTCGCATAACATCAAGTATTTTTGGCGCCGCTGCCTGGGACATCTTAAATGCCGAAGCGAAACGCTAAAAAAAATTCTGATTAAGTTTTAATTTCTTTTTGTAAAAAAATACGTTTTAAATATTAAAAATACAAAAATATAAAAAGAAAAACAAAAAATATATATTTTTAAGAGTTTGTTTAAAATATATAAAATTATAAAGTATTTCTATTTTTTTATTTTAGTTTTTAAAATATAAGTTTTTATTTATTTTATAAATATTTTATAAGTTAAAATCAGAAAAAAAAAATAAGTAAAAGTATTCGGGCCCGACACTGTAGCAGCCCAACTAATCAGGCCTAATAACCAGAATCATGCGATCGCATGATTATATAACCTGCACTCCATGCGATCGCATGGAGTGAGGTGACAGGTCTGAAACCTTTGACTGTCGATTAGGGTTAGGTTAAATATAATTTTAATTAATTAATTACTAATTAGGGTTATATTTAATATAATTAGTTTTAGTTTTATTTAATTTGTATTTAATAATTAGTTTTATTAAATATATAAACTTAATACTATCATAAAATAATAATATAAAAATAATATTTTTATAAAAATAAGTAATTTTAGCATTTTTGTATCTTTTTATTATTTAGTACGTAATTGTTTATTTATCGTTCGTAATTAGTTTAAATTTAGTTTTTGCCGTAGTTACTTTATTTCTAGACTTTTAGGATTTGCCGTAAAATCCCTTAAGTGCTTTTTCTTTAGACTAAGATTTAGGTGCTTTAGAATTTTGCGACGCCGTTTTAAGATTTTAGTACTTTTTAAGTTATTGCCATTTTGGATATAGAATTCCTTTTAAGCTTTAATACCTTTAGACGCAACTTTTAATATTTAATTTTTAGACTTTTAAATTTTGACGCTTTATTTTCTTATTTTTATTTCTCGACTGTTTGTTTTTCGATGATTATTTTTCGACCTTTTATTTTTCAACGTTTTTCGACGCACTCTTTTTCTTTCTTATTTCTTGACGCTCTAGTTTTTAGGACATAGATTTTTTCTTCAAAAATTCGACGAAAAATTATTTTAAGTGGTTAAATTAATAGACATCCAAAATTTTCTGGTTCGTAGTAATAGTTGGATTTGTTAGTGGCGAGTTGTGAGCTTCCGATTTAAAGGGTCCTGGCTACCTGCTGCATCTATTGGCTATTCGAAACGTGGGCAAAATCAGAAAAGTCTATTAATTTGATAACTTATATAATTTTTATCTTTTATAACTAATAGGATATTCTGTGAATGCACCGAGCAAAACGTTCACCACCTTTTATACGTTCACCACCTGTAACTCGATCAAGATATTTAGCCAGTATTGTCGCCATTGATTTTTCTTTAGAATCGTCATCTAGTCGACCAAGTACTCCAATTCAAATTTCCGATAATCTATTTTTTGAACCCGAGCTCACAATTGAGAATCCGGAGGATATTCAGGGATAATTCAGAGATCCTGAACCACTAATCATTCCTCCTGAACCACAAATCACTCATCCAGAGATTGTCGAGGAAGAAACCATTAAATCAGAATCCTCTAGTGATTCAGATTCAACAATTTCAATCATGGAAAATCTGGAACCTCTAATTATGGAAGACCGAATGAGAGCTAAACGCACTGGCCAAGGTCACGCAATTACTCAACCAGATATTAATGCGCCAGATTTTGAAATCAAAGGACAAATCTTACACATGGTAACTAATCAATGCTAATTTAGTGGTGCGCCGAAGGAAGATCCAAATGAACATCTTCGAACCTTTAATAGGATTTGTACTCTATTCAAGATCAGATAAGTTGAGGATGAACAGATTTATCTCATGTTATTTCCCTGGACTTTAAAGGGAGAAGCCAAAAATTGGTTAGAATCGTTACCTGAAGGGGCGATTGATACATGGGATGTTTTAGTTGAAAATTTTCTTAAACAATTCTTTCCGGCATCTAAAGCCGTGAGACTTCAAGGAGAAATTGTTATGTTTACACAAAAACCAAATGAAACTCTATATGAGGCGTGGACAAGATTTGGAAAGTTGTTGAGAGGATGTCCTCAACATGGTTTAGACACTTATCAAATAGTACAAATATTCTATCAAGGATGCGATATTACTACACGAAAAGACATCGACATAGCAGCTGGTGGTTCCATTATGAAGAAAACCGCAACTGAAGCTTACAAAATTATTGATAACACTGCTTCCCACTCACATGAGTGGCACCAAGAAAAAGACATCGTTAGATCATCTAAGGCGGTTAGAGCCGATTCTAGCCATGACTTTGATTCCATATCCGCAAAGATAGATGCTTTCGAGAGACGAATGGAAAAGATGACTAAAGATATTCACTCAATACGAATTAGTTTTGAGCAGTGTGGAGGACAACATTTGACAAAAGATTGTCTCAGTATTGAACAAACAATGGAACAAAGAGAGAATGTTTCATACATGAACCAAAGGCCTGGAAATAATTATCAGAATAATTATCAACCGCCAAGACCAAACTACAATCAAAATCAGAATTATAACCGAAATGTTCCATACAACAACCAACAAGGTCCTAGCAATCAGCAAGTATCCAATAATACTTACAATCAGCAAAGACCTATTTTTCCAAATAAACCACCACAAACCGATGATAAAAAGCCAAATTTAGAAGACATGATGTCGAAGCTAGTTGAATCTCAAACTCAATTTTTCACATCTCAGAAACAAACGAATGAACAAAATGCTCAAGCATTTAGAAATTAACAAGCTTCTATCTAAAATCTAGAACAAGAAGTAAGTAACCTAGCAAGGTTGATAGGTGAAAGAAAACCGGGAAGTCTACCCAGTGATACAAATGCTAACTCCCGAAATGAAACAGCTAAATCCATTACCACAAGAAGTGGTATTACACTTAAACCACCTGAAATACCTGTAATTTCTGATGACTCTATTCCTTCTACACAGGCACCACAACCTGAACAAGATAAGGAAACATGTGAAGACCGGTCCTAATCCATCCAGACGAAGTCCATATCGATTATAAACGATTCACAACAGTTGATTACATCGCGAGGTACTTGACCTCTATATGATACATTTTACAAACATTGCATTCGTTTTTGAAAAGACAATCTTTCGTTACATTGGAAGTTGACGGCATGCATACCAATTATAATATATCTAACTATAATTGACTTAATAATAATCTTGATGAACTCAATGACTCGAATGCAACGTCTTTTGAAATATGTTATGAATGACTCCAAGTAATATCTCTAAAATGAGCAAATGCACAGCGGAAGATTTCTTTTGTATCTGAGAATAAACATGCTTTCAAGTGTCAACCAAAAGGTTGGTGAGTTCATTAGTTTAACATAAATAATCATTTCCATCACTTTAATAGACCACAAGATTTTCATTTCTCATAAATAAACGTCCCATACATAGAGAAAAAATATTATTCATATGGATTGAACACCTGGTAACCGACATTCACACTATGCATATAAGAATATCCCCATCATTCCGGGATCCTCCTTCGGACATGATATAAATTTCGAAGTACTAAAGCATCCGGTACTTTGGATGGGGCTTGTTGGGCCCGATAGATCTATCTTTAGGATTCGCGTCAATTAGGGTGTCTGTTCCCTAATTCTTAGATTACCAGACTTAATAAAAAGGGGCATATTCGATTTCGATAATTCAACCATATAATGTAGTTTCGATTACTTGTGTCTATTTCGTAAAACATTTATAAAAATTGCGCATGTATTGTCAGCCCAAAAATATAAAGGGTAAAAAGACAAATGAAACTCACCTAATGTATTTTGTAGTAAAAATACATATAACAATATTGAACAACTGAACAATGCAGGGTTGGCCTTGGATTCACGAACCTATATTATTTGTATATATATTAACACACATAATTGAAATCGAATAAATTTATATATATATATATATATATATATATATATATATATATATATATATATATATATATATATATATATAAATATATAAATATATAAATATATAAATATATATATATATAAATATATATATATATATATATATATATATATATATATATATATATATATATATATATATATATAATTTATTAATTATATCATCTTTATATTAATAACATATATACTTCATATATTCATCTTTATATATATAAAATTTTGTTTTGTTATAAGTATTGGATATATTTTTATATATATTATTGTTTGTTAAGATAATTATAATAATATCAAAAAATGTAAGAATGATAATAATTAGATTACTTAACATTACTAATAATAATTTTGAATGATTCTTTTAATGATAGCAAAAATGACAGTTTTAATAATAAAGGCAATGTTATTAAGAATGATAATCTTAATACTTTTAATAATAAGAGTGATAATAGTAATAATCGTAATAATAATAATAACCATAATACCTAGGGTCATAATACTTTTACTAATAATAATAATAATAATAATAATAATAATGTTAACAGAATAATATTCATAATAATATTAATATTTATATCTATGTTATTAATAATACAAATGTTTATAGAATGATACTAATATTAATATTAATGAAAATAATACTAACATCGATCATTCTCATAATAATAATAATAATAATAATAATAATAATAATAATAATAATAATAATAATAATAATAATAATAATAATAATAATAATAATAATACTCCTATTATTAATAATAATACTTATATTAGTAATAATAACAGCAACTAATATTCGTAATACTTAATAATAATAGTTTTTATTCTTAATGATAATAATAATAATATCCTAATCATAATAATATTTATATCAATATTACTACTACTAATAATAATATCTCTAATAATTTTTAATGATGTTACTTGGTAACAAATTGATAATAATATTAATGTTATTTATAATTGTAATTATATTCATAATAATAATAACTAATAATAACTAATAATAACAATAACAATAACAAGAATAATAATAATAATAATAATAATAATAATAATAATAATAATAATAATAATAATAATAATAATAATAATAATAATAATAATAATAATAATAATAATAAATAATTAAATGGGAAATGGAACTACCTGTAAAGGCTCAAAAAAATAAGTAAACTGTCCATGCCGGGATTAGAACCCGCGACCCTTCGATAAACCGCAACACACCTAGACCAGTTGGGCTACGCCCATTTTCTGTTATAATTCTCATATTAGAAGTATTTAATCCTGCTATGTATGTTTCCCCTCATTCATCTTCTTCCTCTTATAAACGAATCAACATCAAACAACCCACGTATTACAATTTCAATTAAAGACTGTAACGTTTAAATGAAATTAAGCATCGTTGTATACGTTGGTTCAATTAAACAAAAAATCAAAATCAAAAAAATAACAGGAGCCGACTCGTCGCGACTGTTTTAAAAGAGAATTTTGATTTTTAAAATTTAGTACGTATTAGACTATGTATATCACATGAAGTAGTTTCCAAATCTATCCTATAAACTTCCTGGAGTCTCAATTTAACTTGAAACATAAACAAAATTTCGAATTTTCTCAAGAACAAAATGTTTAACTTTTTAAAATTTAAGTTTGACCTCTAAATTGGGATTCGATAGTAGAAATTGGATCTTGAAACTTTCCAGATAGTTTACTTGGACAATTTCTAACCTAATTGCATTCTTAGATTTTTTAAATGTTTCGAATTCGAGTTTTTACAAAAAAAATACAAGGACAGAGTGTATACCTGTATTCTTCATGTTCTTGATAAAAATTTACGAGAATTAAAAGCTGTAAACGTGTATTTGTAATATAATTGGTAGTGTAAGGTCGACTGGTTTTACAAATCAGAGAAAAAATATATTCAACTGTTATATATTCAATTGGGTCGACATTTTTGATTCCTCTAGTACATAAGTAAATAAAAATAATAAAAAGGTGAAAGTGATTGCAAACTGAATTTGGATTGTATGGGTAATCTGAATTTGATGGGTAACAAATTGAGTAGGAGACAAATTGATAAACAGATGGAGGAGTACGATTAATTGAATCCAGATCCTTTTTCTTGATTCTTTTATATAAGATTAATATTAGTAATTATTATATATAATTATATTTATATTAACAATAATAATACTAATAATAATAATAAATTCTAACAACACTATTAATAAAAATAATTACTAATAACACTCTTAAATATGATGTTACTAATGACAATAATACTAATTTGTATTATCTTTATAATAGTATTTATAATATTAATAATGATTTTTAATAAAAATAAAAATAATAATCTTAATCAAACTTTTATTACCTATTATAATAAAATAATGATAGTAATAATGATAACAATAATATCATAACCAATTATATATATCAATTTTCCTATTTATATATTGTCTATCGAAAATAATAATATGACCAACACTGATTTTTAATATTCATATTGATATTATTAATAGTAATGGAATTAATAATAATATTAGTATAACAATCATATGTTTACTTGTAATTACATTTAATATATTACATTTTATTAGTTATGTAATATTATCATATATTATTTGACACATTTATTGAACATTTAATATGTATATATTACAATTTAATAACAATTATGAATAGATTTCATATATAGAGTTATATATATATATATACTATTATATATACAATTTATTTTCTAAATATTATTTAAATAACTAGTTATATATATATTAAACAATTAAACTCAAAATATAGCATTACACCATTAATATTTTGATAACGTTGACAAATTATGTTTGAAACCATTTATATCCAATATGTTCTATCTCTTTAAAGTAAAAGATTTTAGTTATTTAAAATTATCTTTTATAATAACTAAATTACTTAATAGTTCATTAATATGTTTAATTTATTATGTATAATTATTCACATATATAATTATCTATATATACATTTCTGTTTACAATTAAAGGTTCGTGAATCGTCGAAAATAGTCAAAGGTCAAATGTATACATGAACATAGTTCAAAGTTTTTGAGACTCAACAATATACACTTTGCTTATCGTGTCAAAACCATATAGAAATGAAGTTTAAATTTGATCAAAAATTCCCGTGTCGTCACAGTACCTACCCGTTAAAGAAATTTCGTCCCGAAATTTGAGTGTGGTCGTCATGGCTAACAATAGAAATGTTTTCAAGATGAAAATGAGTTGATAAATAGAGTTTTGTTATTATTGAGTAATATGGATAAAACAATTCGATTTCTCGAAGAGTACGAATGAAACTATCATGAGAGAGGTCCCAACGGGCATCGTCCACCTTCGCCCAAAAACTTGCCCAAATTTTTAGCCGTTAGTAAAAAAAAAAAAATTCCAACGGCTATCCCAACGGTCACTTTTACACTATATAAACACCAACCATATACTTCATTTTATACACTCAAACATATATTTCTTTTATATTTCCACCTTTCTCAAAATCAAAATCAAACACTCCCAAACTGTAAAATGTTAACACTTCCCCCAATGATTGTTTCATTCGATGTTCATTACGGAGGTGATTTCCGTAATCAGATGAAGGAATATGAGTGGGGCGACAGTATTTCGTTTGAAGATATCGACATTCGTGATGTTGGTTTACAAGAGTTGATATCCTTTCTGAAAGAAAAAGTTCCGTGTGAATTCACGTCTGTGTTCTTTTATAAAGACGATTATGATGCGGATTGTAGGGCAAGTTTTCTGTGTACCGATGATCAATGGTACTTTATAAAAGATACCATTGAAGATCGTGGTAAACGCATTTCTTTGTATGCGATTCTTGAAGATGAAGAGACGTTGGGTTATCGTTACCTCGATGAATCAGCTGAAGCAGCAGTTGAGGCATCAAGAGAAGTATCGATGTCTTCAGAGTACCTTAAGGATGGTGAAATGACTGTGAACGCTACTTTGCAGATGACAATTGACGACGACGAGTAGTTTGATTGTAATCTTTTAATTTTTAATTGTCATGATGTTTTAAATTTTTTTTTTAATTATTGTAATTTCAGTGTTGTTGTCGAGTTTTATATCTTCCTTTATGTTTCGGAGCTCTTCGTCTTTTTAATCTCTTCTCGATCTCTAGTAAAACTAGTAATGGTCCAGAATTTGTAAGTATGGAGCTTCGAATGAATTTAATGTTATAATCAAGAAAGAATGTAATAGCACGATTTGATCTGTCAAATTACTAGAATCACTGAGAATAGAACTATCAAGAATATATTTTCTTGATATGTTCAGTAGTTAATTTGAATGAAAGAGTTATGTAACATGGCACGTGATGACGATATGATCTGTGAATCATCACGTTCCATTAGAAACTCAGCATGACTTATTGTAATATAATCACGTTGATCAAGTGTCATTATATTATACTAACTCATGCATCAGTTCCCAACATTATTTCAATAACATTCATATTTTAAGCTCGAAAGTTTACAGAATATAGAGACTAACAGTTTCTATATGATGTAATACTGATAGCACAAAGAGATTAATGATTTCAGATAAGAATAGTTATAAAAATATCTCCAGATTATGGAGGATATTTATAATGAAATATACGATAATATCTCAGAATATCTAAGATCAGAGGATGATAGAGACTATTATCTGCAAGGGTTTAGAGTAAGGAGCAAGATATTCACTAAAGACTTTAGCAGACATTGAATCTGTTGGATTCTTTGAAGTCAAACTTATTCTTTGTGATTTGTCCACGGCTTTCTTCATAGTTTCGCATAATCTGCTTTTCGGTACTAAATTTTCTATTGAATGTTTCCAATATAATGATACACAGGAAGCACGAAGAGGTATATAATTTCGGACGAGAATATTTATGAAAATATCCTCAGAAATATCGAATATATTGATGAGGATATTTTTGGAATTTCTAAGTTCGATGGTTGATGGAGAAAGGTTTTCCGTAAGATTTTAACATGACTTCGGAGCAAGATATTCTCTAAAGATTTCAACGGATCCAGAATTATCTGGATTCTTTGAATATTGGGTATGGTCCTTGTATTTGTCCTTGGTCTCTTTCATGGTTAACTATATCCATTTTCCAGTTCCAACGTTTCTGAGCTTTTTCAACATATTATTCTTTATCATCAAACTTCCAACGACTAAAGTCGTTTATGGTTGTCTACGGTTTCTGCTGCTTCATTCAGCTTTTTCAACATCCAAAGTATTGATTTGTAGACTGAGTGCTTTTCAAAATTTCATAATGAAAGATCATAATTCTAAGAGATGAATGTTATACATATAACTGTTGATGTAGGTATGCTGGGAGTTTTCAAAGTACTGATTGCTGATTCCCGGTAATTGATATGGCAATTCTTGTTACAAGATTCAGATGAGTACATGATGAGGCTTCAATAGATAATATAGTGATTTGTCTGAGAGATTTAAACCAAGAAGCAACGAGGTTGCTGGTACGTCTGCTGGTAATATTGTGGAATATAAAAGAATTCTCCGGTATTAAAAGGGTAATTGTATATATCAGGATTATAGTAAGGCTACTTCGAATGAAATTCGAAGTTGACTTGCTGGAGCTATGACAAAATTGGCTACTTTGAAAAGAAATTGCAAAGTTATTTTCGGTAATAACAACGCCACAGAAGCTAACACAGATGCGTGTTAAACTTTTACTCAGTTTTTTTTTTTTTTTTTTTTTTTTGCGTAACTATACGCATAAATCTTTTCCTTCCGTAGATGAAGTGCGGTTGGTTCATCCTCTCGATTGAGGTGTTTTCAAGAATTATGAAAGATTTGAACGCAGATTGTAATCGTCAAGATACAAATGAGATTTAAAATGAAATCAAGTGGCAAACTTGACGAGTTGTTTAGTTTCATATGTTATAATCAATATTTTAATTCATTTTAATTATCCAATATTATTAGTCCACAGTCGATAGTCCACAGTTAACAATCCAATGATTTATATATAGTTTAATATATAATATTCAAATTAATTAATACGTATCGTGACCCGTATACGTCTCAGACTCAATCACAACTCAAAGTATATATATTATTATAGAATAAACCTCAACCCTGTATAGAGAACTCGATCATTACTGCATATAGAGTGTCTATGGTGATTCCAAATAATATATATAGATGCGTCGATATGATATGTCAAAACCTTGTATACGTGTCCCGATATTTAAAGTGCATAAAATAAATAACAGAATTTAAATGATGATAAATGAAATTGCGAGGATATAAATTGCGATAAATAAACTGCGATAAATAATTTACGATAATTAAATTGCGATAAATAAATTGTGATAAAATAAAATGTAATACGGAATTAACAGTTAGCTAGGAACAGTTAGCTAGGATTTTTGTTAGCGTGAATTCTTAACAAAATTTCTCATAGTTAATTAGTCTGTTTCTAACAAATTTTATTTTATCAAATGTTTTCTTCATTATGCCACTTGTTGGATTCCGGTAAATTAAAATCCAAATATGAAATTGAATAAAAATGGTTATTCTGTGGTGAATCAGATTCGTATATCTGTGGATGTAAGTAGGATGATAATTGACCGTTGAATCAGATTCGAAGAATGTACAGTGTAACTTATTAATGTGAAATCTAACTATTCATCGGGTATTACATACCCGTTAAAATATTTTCATCATTAACAGTTTGTACGAAAGAATTTTTAATTACAATCTTTATGAAAATATATATACATGTATATATATATATATATATATATATATATATATATATATATATATATATATATATATATATATATATATATATATATATATATATATATATTTCCAGATGTAACCATGGATTTAATGAGTCAATATGATATTAAACTCATTTGATTTACCGTTAGAACAAGAATATATAATCTCTAAAACATTAGAGATTACATAATCGCCATGTCGAACGAAGATAAATGATGTAGAACGATTCGTAGAACGATGATTATACTCGAGGTACAGAATGAGATGTTGAGGCATGGATTGTTGAAACTTGTTTTGTTGGTGGTATTGTTGATGCCGGTGATGTTGCTGAAGCTGGTACGTTTTGCACCATATTCTCCAAACTGATTACTCGATCGCGAAGTTCGTTGACTTCTTGTGTTACTCCGGAATAATTGTCGGTCGGAACAAACAGATGAATAAGGTTTCAAATTGTGGATAGAACGTAATCATGTCGAGCTACTCTGGAAATGAGGGTGAAGATGGTGTTTCGGATTGGTTCGCCAGTGAATGCTTCAAGTTCATTGCCCAACGAACAATATGGTGGGTGAAAGGGATCGCTTCTTCTTGTCTCCAATGATTAAGTAGACTACGAACCCATCAGATGAATTGAGGATGGATGATTGGTTGATTCATTCTGGTGACGCTGCTTTCGGAGTTTAGGTGAACATCCATGTCGGAATAGCTGTTGGAATTTGAAGGATTTGAACTAGTTGCGAGTTCCATCTCGTACGATCAGATGAAGGATTTTTCGATATGAAATGATTTTCGAATATTGGATGGTATTCTAACTACATAGAATATCTATATATATAGTACTAAAGATTTAGTAGACTACGGAGGAATTTACGGCATATGTCAGGCAAATCTACAGCAATAGATGCGTTAAGATATGAATTATCAGATACGCTAAGATATGAATTTTGTCTATACACTATTCATGCAATTATTGCAGTAAGATGTGTCTAGACTAAGGATAATAAGCAGGTAATTTTCCTAAGGATGATAAGCAGATGATTTCCGACACGAATTGATAAGCAAAACTTTTGACATGCAGACACGGTCGAAGTCCGGACTCACTAATGCATCCTAACGACTATCAGTTAGACACACTAATACAAGACCTGGTTCACTAAGACCACCGCTCTGATACCAACTGTGAAGACTGGTCCTAATCCATCCAGACGAAGTCCATATCAATTATAAACGATTCACAACAGTTGATTACATCGCGAGGTACTTGACCTCTATATGATACATTTTACAAACATTGCATTCGTTTTTGAAAAGACAATCTTTCGTTACATTGAAAGTTGACGGCATGCATACCAATTATAATATATCTAACTATAATTGACTTAATAATAATCTTGATGAACTCAATGACTCAAATGCAACGTCTTTTGAAATATGTTATGAATGACTCCAAGTAATATCTCTAAAATGAGCAAATGCACAGTGGAAGATTTCTTTTGTATCTGAGAATAAACATGCTTTCAAGTGTCAACCAAAAGGTTGGTGAGTTCATTAGTTTAACATAAATAATCATTTCTATCACTTTAATAGACCACAAGATTTTCATTTCTCATAAATAAACGTCCCATACATAGAGACAAAATATCATTCATATGGATTGAACACCTGGTAACCGACATTCACAATATGCATATAAGAATATCCCCATCATTCCGGGATCCTCCTTCGGACATGATATAAATTTCGAAGTACTAAAGCATCCGGTACTTTGGATGGGGCTTGTTGGGCCCGATAGATCTATCTTTAGGATTCGCGTCAATTAGGGTGTCTGTTCCCTAATTCTTAGATTACCAGACTTAATAAAAAGGGGCATATTCGATTTCGATAATTCAACCATATAATGTAGTTTCGATTACTTGTGTCTATTTCATAAAACATTTATAAAAATTCCGCATGTATTCTCAGCCCAAAAATATAAAGGGTAAAAAGGCAAATGAAACTCACCTAATGTATTTTGTAGTAAAAATACATATAACAATATTGAACAACTGAACAATGCAGGGTTGGCCTTGGATTCACGAACCTATATTATTTGTATATATATTAACACACATAATTGAAATCGAATAAATTTATATATATATATATATATATATATATATATATATATATATATATATATATATATATATATATATATATATATATAAAATTTATTAATTATATCATCTTTATATTAATAACATATATACTTCATATATTCATCTTTATATATATAAAATTTTGTTTTGTTATAAGTATTGGATATATTTTTATATATATTATTGTTTGTTAAGATAATTATATTAATATCAATAAATGTAAGAATGATAATAATTAGATTACTTAACATTACTAATAATAATTTTGAATGATTCTTTTAATGATAGCAAAAACGACAGTTTTAATAATAAAGGCAATATTATTAAGAATGATAATTTTAATACTTTTAATAATAAGAGTGATAATAGTAATAATCGTAATAATAATAATAACCATAATACCTAGGGTCATAATACTTTTACTAATAATACTAATAATAATAATAATAATAATGTTAACAGAATAATATTCATAATAATATTAATATTTATATCTACGTTATTAATAATACAAATGTTTATAGAATGATACTAATATTAATATTAATGAAAATAATACTAACATCGATCATTCTCATAATAATAATAATAATAATAATAATAATAATAATAATAATAATAATAATAATAATAATAATAATAATAATAATAATAATAATAATACTCCTATTATTAATAATAATACTTATATTAGTAATAATAACAGCAATAACTAATATTCGTAATACTTAATAATAATAGTTTTTATTCTTAATGATAATAATAATAATATCCTAATCATAATAATATTTATATCAATATTACTACTACTAATAATAATATCCCTAATAATTTTTAATGATGTTACTTGGTAACAAATTGATAATAATATTAATGTTATTTATAATTGTGATTATATTCTTAATAATAATAACTAATAATAACTAATAATAACAATAACAAGAATAATAATAATAATAATAATAATAATAATAATAATAATAATAATAATAATAATAATAATAATAATAATAATAATAATAAATAATTAAATGGGAAGTGGAACTACCTTTAAAGGCTCAAAAAAATAAGTAAACTGTCCATGCCGGGATTAGAACCCGCGACCCTTCGATAAACCGCAACACACCTAGACCAGTTGGGCTACGCCCATTTTCTATTATAATTCTCATATTAGAAGTATTTAATCCTGCTATGTATGTTTCCCCTCATTCATCTTCTTCCTCTTATAAACGAATCAACATCAAACAACCCACGTATTACAATTTCAATTAAAGACTGTAACGTTTAAATGAAATTAAGCATCGTTGTATACGTTGGTTCAATTAAACAAAAAATCAAAATCAAAAAAATAACAGGAACCGACTCGTCGCGACTGTTTTAAAAGAGAATTTTGATTTTTAAAATTTAGTACGTATTAGACTATGTATATCACATGAAGTAGTTTCCAAATCTATCCTATAAACTTCCTGGAGTCTCAATTTAACTTGAAAGATTAACAAAATTTTGAATTTTCTCAAGAACAAAATGTTTGACTTTTTAAAATTTAAGTTTGACCTCTAAATTGGGATTCGATAGTAGAAATTGGATCTTGAAACTTTCCAGATAGTTTACTTGGACAATTTCTAACCTAATTGCATTCTTAGATTTTTTTAAATGTTTCGAATTCGAGTTTTTACAAAAAAAAAAAAATACAAGGACAGAGTGTATACCTGTATTCTTCATGTTCTTGATAAAAATTTACGAGAATTAAAAGCTGTAAACGTGTATTTGTAATATAATTGGTAGTGTAAGGTCGACTGGTTTTACAAATCAGAGAAAAAATATATTCAACTGTTATATATTCAATTGGGTCGACATTTTTGATTCCTCTAGTACAGAAGTAAATAAAAATAATAAAAAGGTGAAATTGATTGCAAACTGAATTTGGATTGTATGGGTAATCTGAATTTGATGGGTAACAAATTGATAAACAGATTGAGGAGTACGATTAATTGAATCCAGATCCTTTTTCGTGATTCTTTTATATAAGATTAATATTAGTAATTATTATATATAATTATATTTATATTAACAATAATAATACTAATAATAATAAATTCTAACAACACTATTAATAAAAATAATTACTAATAACACTCTTAAATATGATGTTACTAATGACAATAATACTAATTTGTATTATCTTTATAATAGTATTTATAATATTAATAATGATTTTTAATAAAAATAAAAATAATAATCTTAATCAAACTTTTATTACCTATTATAATAAAATAATGATAGTAATAATGATAACAATAATATCATAACCAATTATATATATCAATTTTCCTATTTATATATTGTCTATCGAAAATAATAATATGACCAACACTGATTTTTAATATTTATATTGATATTATTAATAGTAATGGAATTAATAATAATATTAGTATAACAATCATATGTTTACTTGTAATTACATTTAATATATTACATTTTATTAGTTATGTAATATTATCATATATTATTTGACACATTTATTGAACATTTAATATGTATATATTACAATTTAATAACAATTATGAATAGATTTCATATATAGAGTTATATATATATATATATATATATATATATATATATATATATATATATATATATATATATATATACACTATTATATATACAATTTATTTTCTAAATATTATTTAAATAACTAGTTATATATATATATTAAACAATTAAACTCAAAATATAGCATTACACCATTAATATTTTGATAACGTCGACAAATTATGTTTGAAACCATTTATATCCAATATGTTCTATCTCTTTAAAGTAAAAGGTTTTAGTTATTTAAAATTATCTTTTATAATAACTAAATTACTTAATAGTTCATTAATATGTTTAATTTATTATGTATAATTATTTACATATATAATTATCTATATATACATTTCTGTTTACAATTAAAGGTTCGTGAATCGTCGAAAATAGTCAAAGGTCAAATGTATACATGAACATAGTTCAAAGTTTTTGAGACTCAACAATATACACTTTGCTTATCGTGTCAAAACCATATAGAAATGAAGTTTAAATTTGATCGAAAATTCCCGTGTCGTCACAAAACAGAACCAGTAGTTACAAAGGTTAATGAAGATAACACAGTTAAGGCAAAACCTTATGTTAAACCATACCAACCACCGCTTCCTTACTCGAGTAAATTGAGAAAAGAAAGACTTGAAGCCGAGCAATCCAAATTCTTGGATATGTTTAAACAAATAAATGTCAATCTTCCTTTCATTGATGTGATTTCAGGAATGCCAAGATATGCTAAATTTCTGAAAGATCTAATTACAAATAGAAAGAAAATGGAAGAACTCTCGGCTGTTACTATGAATGCTAATTGTTCTGCAGTGCTGTTGAATAAGATACCACAAAAATTATCAGATCCAGGAAGTTTCACAATTCCATGTTTTCTGGGTAGTCTTAGTTCAATAGAAGCATTGGCAGACTTAGGTGCTAGTATAAATTTAATGCCGTATTCACTATACGCTAAACTAGACCTCGGAGAATTGAAACCAACACGAATAAGCATACAACTAGCAGATCGATCAGTAAAATATCCTAGAGAGATAATGGAAAACATGCTAGTTAAAATTGGTACTTTAGTATTTCCAGTAGATTTTGTTATTCTGGACATGGAAGAAGATTCTCGAGTTCCTCTCATATTAGGAATACCATTCTTAAACACGGCTAAAGCAATAATAGACGTATTCATTAAGAAACTGACCCTAAGTATAGAAGACGAGAGTGTTACCTTTTCTGTTGATAGAGCCATGCAACAACCGCAATCTGCAGATGATACATGTTATTATATTCAAACTATTGATTCACATGCATAATTGTTAGAAGAATTTCCAGAATTACAAGGAACATGAGAATGTTCTTTAGGAGAAGGAACTGAATCAATTGATGAAGCTGAAATGTTAGATGCACTCATGGCTAATGATTACGAACCAACAACAGAAGAACTTCAAATGCTAAAGGAGGAAGACAGATATCGATACAAATCATCGATAGAAGAACCACCGACATTAGAGTTAAAGCCAATTCCAAACCATTTGGAATACGCTTATTTACATGGTGAATCTGAATTACCTGTAATAATAATATCGTCTTCTCTTACGGAAAATGAAAAATCTCAACTCATTTCTAAGCTAAAAGCTCATAAACCAGCTATTGCATGGAAGATTCATGACATTAAAGGCATAAGTCCTTCGAATTGCACACATAAAATCCTTATGGAAGAAGGCCATAAAACCTATGTGTAACGCCAACGAAGACTAAATCCTAATATGCAAGATGTTGTTAAGAAAGAAATTATTAAACTGCTAGATGCAGGTTTAATTTATCCAATCTCTGATAGTCTATGGGTTAGCCCAGTTCAATGCGTACCTAAGAAGGGTGGCATGACTGTCATCACAAATGAAAAAAATGAGCTTATTCCTACTAGGACTGTAACGGGATGGCATGTTTGTATTGATTATAGAAAATTAAATGACGCCACAAGAAAAGATCACTTTCCCTTACCTTTCATTGATCAAATGTTGGAAAGGTTAGCTGGGAATAGTTACTATTGTTTTCTTGACGGTTTCTCCGGATATTTTCAAATTCCAATAGCACCCGAGGACCAAGAAAAAACCACGTTCACGTGCCCTTATGGTACTTTTGCTTATAAACGCATGCCATTTGGACTATGCAACACCCCTGCAACCTTTCAAAGGTGTATGATAGCGATTTTTCACGACATGATAGAAGAATGCATGGAAGTTTTCATGGACGACTTTTCAGTCTTCGGTGATACATTTGAAACATGTCTAGTTAATCTTGAACGAATGCTTATTAGATGCGAACAATCAAATCTAGTACTTAATTGGGAGAAATGCCATTTCATGGTTAAAGAAGGCATCGTTCTTGGTCATAAAATTTCAAAGGAAGGAATTGAAGTGGATAGAGCGAAAGTAGATGTAATTGCTAAACTTCCACATCCCACCAATGTTAGAGGAGTTAGGAGTTTTCTAGGACATGCCGGTTTTTACCGACGTTTTATAAAAGATTTTTCTAAAATTGCCACTCCTATGAATAAACTCCTATAAAAAGATGCTTCATTCATCTTTTCAGATGAATGCATCAAATCTTTTAATATTCTTAAAGAAAAACTCACTAATTCGCCGATCATGATAACTCCAAATTGGAATCTACCATTTGAATTTATGTGCGATGCAAGTGATTTTGCAATGGGAGCCGTTTTAGGACAAAGGATTGAAAAATGATTTCAACCTATCTATTACGCTAGTAAGACATTACAAGGAGCACAAACGAATTACACAACTACTGAAAAAGAACTCCTTGCTATTGTCTTTGCTTTTGACAAATTTCGTTCATATCTCGTTCTAGCAAAAACGGTGGTCTATACTGACCATTCTGCTCTTAGATACCTATTTTTGAAACAAGATGCCAAACCACGATTAATCCGTTGGATCTTACTCTTACAAGAGTTCGATATTGAAATCCGAGACAAAAAGGGAGCAGAAAATCTCGCCGCTGATCATCTATCTCGTCTTGAAAATCCCGAATTAGAAATTCTAAATGAATCGGCCATATAAGATAACTTTCCTGATGAATATCTCTTGAAAATAGATTATAATGAAATTCCATGGTTTGCAGACTATGCAAACTACTTAGTATGTGGATTCCTTGAAAAAGGGTTGTCGTACCAAAAACGAAAGAAATTATTTAGTGATATAAAACACTATTTCTGGGAAGATCCACATTTGTTTAAAAGTTGTCCCGATGGAATAATCCGTCGATGCGTATTCAGGGATAAATCTAGTCAAATCTTAAACCATTGTCACACAGGACCAACAGGAGGGCATTATGGGCCTCAACGTACAGCAAGAAAAGTCTACGACGTTGGATTCTATTGGCCTACAATTTTCAAAGACGCGCACCTTCTTTGTAAATTCTGTGATGCTTGTCAAAGGGCCGGAAAAATAAGTCAACGTGATGAAATACCACAAAATGTCATTCAAGTATGTGAAGTATTTGACGTTTGGGGTATTGACTTTATGGGTCCATTTCCAAAATCTCATAATAATCTCTACATTCTCGTTGCCATTGATTATGTATCTAAATGGGCGGAAGCACAAGCTCTCCCAACTAACGATGCACGAGTTGTAGTCAACTTCTTAAAACGTCTTTTTGCTAGGTTCGGAACACCGAAAGCTTTAATAAGTGATCGGGGTACTCATTTTTGTAAAAATCAACTTGAGAAAGTTCTCAAAAGATATGGAGTAACTCATAAAATCTCAACCGCTTATCATCTACAAACAAGTGGACAAGTTGAAAATACCAACCGAGCTTTAAAACGTATTCTAGAGAAAACCGTAGGATCAAATCCGAAAGAATGGTCCATGAAATTGGAGGATGCACTTTGGGCTTTTAGAACATCCTACAAAACTCCAATTGGAACCACACCTTTTAAACTCATTTACGGAAAAGCATGTCACCTTCCAGTAGAAATTGAGCACAAAGTATTTTGGGCTTTGAAGACATGTAATCTTGATTTGCATGAAGCTGGACGTCTACGGTTAAGTCAACTAAACAAATTAGAAGAATTAAGACATGAAGCATACCAAAATTTGTTAATCTATAAGGAAAGAATGAAGAAATGGCATGATAAACGAATCAGAAGTTCAAAAGAATTTAAGGAAGGAGACAGAGTTCTTCTTTTCAATTCACAATTCAAGCTATTTCCTGGAAAATTGAAATCAAGATGGTCTGGATCATTCATAGTCAAAAGAGTTTTCCCATACGGAACAATAGAATTAATAAATTCAAATGAGGTTGAATTTAAGGTTAATGGTCACAGAGTTAAACATTACATAGATAATCCAATGGAAGTTGAAGATGAAGTTAATCACAATTTCGACACCATAGCTAACTAAGTGTGGGAAGATTCGAATCTTTTTAGGGTAATATGTATTTCTGTTAGAGTTAGATATTCTGTTTTCGTGTAGTTTTCGGAAATGGAATCCGAATGGTCTTTCCCTAGCAGACCCTAAAGAACAAGTCTTCTCCCCCCATTCTGAATTTTTATTTCTTTTAGGTTTTACGAGATGAAGAATTCATTCGATCTGAACCATGGTCTACTACTACACGCTATAATTACTAAACGTAATAATGACACACTTCCGAGTGAACTGGTATCCTTCATAAGAGGCAAAATGGATGAAGTAAGGAAAGAACTCAGGAAAGATCATCATAAGACACATTTTGGTAAAGGAAAATCAAAATCCGCAACAAAAAGAAGAGCACGACACCTTGAAAGATGTCATAAATGCGGAAAATGGTCACACGAAGGTAAATGTTCGAACAATCAAACATATTCAAATACCGAATTTGTTACTCTATGCAGAGAAGGATCGTTCATATGTTTAGAAGAAAAGTTATTGAAGAATCGAGGTTATGCTTACGTAGCTATGGAAAACCAAATCACACGACTCTCCTACGAGTTGGCTAAAGCAGGTATCTGAAAATTCTATCTCACAGGTAAGTATGTACAGTTTTTATTTCTATTTTATTGCTTTTAACCTTTTGATAATAAACGCTGAATCGTTCGCTATAAAGTATTAAATTGATATTCAATAAAATTAGGTATGCGAAACCGAAATTATTGATATCATACAAAAATTTATTACATCACTGTGAAATTTACCGTTTATTCTTAAGGTATAAATATCTTTAATCAATCAATTCAAAATATTTCAAAAATTCATCAGGAGTAAAACTAGGTAAAATAGTCGAAATTACTTTACCCAAAAGAGGGGCGTATATTTTTGATAATATTTGATTGATTAAAGTGGGATAAAAGACCAAAAAGATTTTTCATTTTAATTTTTACCTTGTTTTTAAAATTAATATATAAATATTAAATTATTATTGTAAATTTTTAAAATTAATATATTTAAGTTTTTAAATATTTTAAAAAACTAATATTTTTAATATAAGTTTGTAAAACTAAAATATATAAATATTAATGATATTAATATGAATTTTTAATTTTATGTATTTTAAATTTAAGTTTGGTGTGAAAACAAAAAAAAACAAAAAGGTACTTTATTTCATTAAGTTAAAAATGTGATTTCTAAAAATTCGTCGTGAGTTGAAGACTAGGTCGTTGAACCAAAATTTCTTTACCCAAGGGAGGGACGAGAAATTTTATTATCATTATTTTAATCTTATTGATTTAAAGTATGCCAAAAACATTTAAAAAACCCAAAAATCTTTGCTTTTAAAACAATCGCTTTAAAATGACAAATTTTAAATGTTGTCGAGAGACGAACTAGGTCGACGTACCGAAACGCCCTCATTCTTAAAAGAAACAAAATTTTAATTAATTTAATTTTTGTTTTATTAGTTAAAGGTTTTATAAAAAAAAAAAAAACATTAGACCCCATGCGATCGCATGGGGTTATGCTGAAAAGCCATGCGATCGCATGGCACTAAAATACTGGACAGGATCAAAAGCCATCAAGCAGCTCTATGTCTTCATTACACCAACATACACGAACATATACACAAAAACACCCCTAAAATCACCAATTTTTCACCAAAATCAATGAAATTCGTCACAATAATCCGCTCTAATCATGTCTTTTCTCAGATGGAGAAGCAGGAAGGTAAAAATTTCACCCCTAAAACTCTTTAAATTCGAATTTTTTTTGTGTTCTTGAGCTAATTTTTACCTAATTTGATTTTGTTAATTTCTAGTGTAATTAGAGTTAAATTGTTAGTATATTATGCATGTATAACCTAGATTGATGCTATTTAACATGATTTGAAGCCAATAACTTCAAAATTTTTAGAAATCTAGGGTTTGTGTTCTTGAGCAATTTGGGGCTTTTTGATATAAACAGGTTATGGCCGATTTTTGTCATGAATTATTGCTAAAATTAAGTAGTGTAACATGTTTAGGTTGCTAAATAATCTAAACTTTGATCCTAAACATGATTTTTGAGAATTAAAGTAGACTTTTTAAGTCTAAAATTCATGAACTTGATTAAATTGATGTAAATGCCATTTGAAACTTGTTTAATTGCTAGTAATGATTATTTTGACATGTTATTTGAGTTGAATGGTTATGAACTTTGTAAACATTTTCAAATATGCTTATTTGAAAAAAATGTAGAATTGATAAAAATAAGAAAATGAGTATAAGTTTACTATGGATTAAACATGTTATTGTAATTGTTTTAATTTATTATTTTGCTAACACTAATGCATATTTCGATGCACAAATTTTGTGTTTAATGTGTTTTGCAGAAAAATACAGATACTGATGGAGCATCATCATCATCATCTAGGCAACCTGCTCCGGAACCACAGCCAGAGATGCAATATCACGAACCGGAACACCAACCTGAAAAACAACAACATTATGATCAACACATACCATACTATGAACCATACCCACACTTTTTTATTGCCTACGTTGTATTTCCTGTTCACCATATAATAGAACACCCAACAATTCATGAAGAACAGTTGCATCCCAATTTAAGGATTGATAGAAGTTGGAGAGATTACCCGACGTACCAAAGTAACAAATTTAAGCTTTGGACTAAAAATGTAGAAGTTCCAAGGGTAATAGATTGGGAGCCTTTGGAAAGGGTCCACCTAGCTAACCCAGTTAGGTAGCATCTAATCCAAAGGTATGGTAGGTCTTCTTTTACTGATTGGGAACGTTTATTTACCACTCGTAGGCCTGTATCTAAAGAGTGGTGTGTTGAGCTAATGAGTACTATAGCTTTTAATAAAGATGTAGATAGGATAGATGATAAGAGTTTTCTTAGATTTTTACTTGGCCGTTGGATGTACAGGATGTCCATGCTGGACATGGCCAGGGCTTTACAGATTTACACTCCAGCTGAATTACTATCACATGATTGTATAAATTTAATTTATCATGGTGAGCGGGTAGATAGAAATTTTGATGCAAACGCCATCTGGAGGCGTATGTCAAATTTTAATGTGTTTACGCGGGGGGAAGACACTCCTATTTAGATATTAATAAAGCCGTGCTTCGTATAATACATAGATTCTTAGCAAACTCGATTACACAAAGAGGTAACAACAAGGAGAAAATGAACTTACACAATTTATTTTACCTTAAGTGTATTCGAAACACTAGAAGCTTTGTTAATATCCCCTACTGTGTTGGTTTTTATCTGCCCAAAATGGTGGAAGGTATACAGGAAGGGGGAATAATAGGAGGAGGTATTTTTGTTACTCTCATTGGAGAGTATTTGGGTGTAGATAGGGATCAAGGGAGTCCAATGATGGTATGTAGGGAACAGGACAAGACTTTAGGTTTGCAAGTCTATCAAGGTGCAAAGGTATTGACTAGGAGACGCAATCAGGAAGTACAATATCAGGGCCACCATCCACAGGTATAGAGGGGTTCGAATGATGAGATGGAGGAAGCGGATGAGATTAGGGATGTCATTAGGGATAGTGCTACTGACGTTTTCCAGCGTATAGATGAGGTAGAAATGACTAATGAGGATAGGCATCGTCGGTATGAGCAGTGGTAAGCCGCGAATGAGTATGATACTTTCAGGCGACGCCAACACGATAGCTGGCAAGTTCATCAGCACCAAATCATGAGCCAGCTATCATATCAGGTACCAAATAACTACATCCCGACTCGACCTGCTTACTATCCACTGCATCAGCCTAACATGCGACCACCGTATGACCTGTACGACACCAATCAAGCATACCAGAACACCTATCACCAACCATGGAACCCAAACGATGATATGAACTGGAACCCCTATCCAAATCAATAGTGTTCCATTGGTGATGCCTTCTCTTTTATTATTTTTATTTATGCTAAACATTTAACATTTTGATACTTTAATGTAATGTTTAATATTTTTATTATTTCGTACTAATATTTCATTTTTGTAATTTGAAAGTGGGGTATTAAGTCCCATTTCAAATTACCATGCATGTTTATATTTGTATTGTATGTATTTTATTTCATGTACACAACAGGGTAAAATAGCGCATTTTCAAAGACTGGCATTAAGTTCAGCAAAAGCAACTAATTTTGACAACAAGATGCAAAATAAATGTGAAATAACAACTGCAGGAATGAACAAATGATGTGCACCATTTATCATTCAACATAAACAACAATATGTTTGGAAACTTTGGTAAAATTTAATCATTTTTCTACGTTAATCACCCTCAATAATTTAAATTGTTACTGATTCCTTGCAAATGAGGGCATTGCAAGATCTTAAGTGTGGGAAGGGGTTAAATTCTTTCGGATTTTTAAAATTTTAAATTTAAACACTTGGTTACCATTAAAAATACTAGTAACACAGTAGTTGTATTAGAATCTAGTGCTCTCTGATAATAAAGAACAGCCATAGTCTTATATACTGACTACCCAATTCTAGTAAAAATTTTAAATTTTTTTTCAAATAAATGAATTCAAAATCATGTTTATACATACACCGAAATTATTGTTACCTCGTAAAGGACATAAATTGAGAAACAATCTAAAATGTTAGAATTCATTTAAAATGGAATAGAGGAGAATAAAAAGGCAAAGAAAGGAAAATAAAAGCCAAGTGTGGGAAAAATTTACCAAGTTATTTAGAACATATATCACATATTTTTGTACAAATAATTGAAAATACTTTTGTTTTGAACGATATTAATCAGTTTTACCCAGTTTATTGTAATATAAATGGAATTTAAAAGGAATTAAAGTCTTTCGAGAAAAAGACACGCGCTTCTTGATTTAGGTCAGGAAGTTGTCGTCCAGACCAGTTGTAGAGTCTACGAAAAACCTTGAAAAGTTTTCTCGAAAATCAGCTGGAAATCCACGGACCTCAGCATCAAACAAGGTCGCCAAGTGGTCAGACTTATCCTAACCATGTGAGGATCTGTCTCGTACAATGGGGGGCACCATGAAAATTAGCTTATAAGACTAATGAATCAGATCCCCAGAAAGGATAATCTCCTTAAAGATCAAAAATCAGCTTTTAAGCCTGATATTACTCAATCCTTGAGATTGACCTTAAAGATTGAGAATTCAAACTCATGGAATTCGATGATATCTAAACTCGAGCTTGAACGAGAAAATATTTTGATTAAATTACAAACCGATTTGTTTTCTGAAAACCCATTTTTTTATGCGTTCATTACCATTGAACGTAAAATCCTAGGAATTCACCTGGAATTCATTAAGTCACCTGAACCAAATCGGGTGTCAACCGTAAGAACGGTGGTTGCATAGCATGGTTGAAGACAGGACCTTGTGTCAGACCGAAAAACTATAGAGTGATCTTTACTATTGCTCCTACAAAGGATAGTAATTGCATCCGACACGATATAGACCATAATCAAAAGCATGTCACGGGACATTGCCTTAACAGTTGCTTGTTCAACGCTTTCCTTTACAACCGGACGGTAGTTTACCGAAAGGTAATATACGGAGCAAGTATACTGGACGTGTTGCTTTCCTAATACAAGGTTAGCAAGTAGGTGACATAAAACCATAAGTTTTAAGCTAAAATTTTAAAATCTGAAACCCACAAAACCCACAAAAACAATTTGTAAACAATGGTGAAGGGTTATTCCGGAAAACTTATCTAGGGTAAAAGCTAGATTGAATTTTCAAAAGATCAAATGTTTTCATAAAGATCCAATTTCCTTAAAGGATCTAAATTTTTATAGTCATGTGGTACTGTAAACCACAACGTTACTATCATTGTTCATACCGCCGTATTAAAATCACTGATGTACAAAGTGTGAAGAATAAAGAAGTGATTCAAGTATGTTTTTATTCAAGTTCTATATTGCTTGAGGACAAGCAACGCTCAAGTGTGGGAATATTTGATAATGCTAAAAACGAACATATATTTCATAGCATTATCTTTCAAGAAAAACAAGTTTTTAGTTGCAATTGTTCTATTTACAAATGATATTCGTTTAAATAATAAAAGGTGAAGACAAAAGACAGATTCGACGATTTGAAGACGCAAACAACCAAAAAGCTAAAATGTGCAAAATACAATTCAAGTGGTTCAAATTATTGATGAGAAACGTCTCAAAATTACAAGAGTACGAGCCGAGAAACGCAAAGTACAAGATATTAAATTGTACGCAAGGACGTTCGAAAATCCGAAACCGGAACATGAACCAACTATCAACGCGAGACGCAACGGAGTTAAAATTACAAGTCAACTATGCACACGAATATAATATAATATATAAATAATTCTATAAATTATATATATATATATTATATTTATAGATTAAAATAAAAACCGTCGGCAAACAAGAAAACAAAAGATTGTGAGCTGTCCCTAGACTCCATGCGATCGCATGGCAAATGCCAAGGAAGCCCATACGATCGCATGGCCCCAAAAGTTTGGCCAGGTCTATAAATTCAGCATTTTTCGGACGAGTTGAACACACAGAATAATTCAATCTCTCTTACTCTCAAATATATATTTATATTTATATTTTAATTATAATTTTAATTTAAGTTTAATAATAATAATAAGGTTATAGTGGCGAATGTTTTAAGTTGTAAGTCGAAATTCTGTCCGTGTAACACAATGCGATTAATACTCATTGTAAATTATGTTCAACCTTTTTAAATTAATGTCTCATAGCTAAGTTATTATTATGCTTATTTAAATAGAAGTAATCATGATGTTAGACTAAATATTAAAGACGGGGTTATTTGGCTTTGTACCATAATTGGGGTTTGGACAAAAGACCGACACTTGTGGAAATTGGACTATGGACTATTACTGGGCTTTATATTTGTTTAATTGAATGATAATTTGTTAATTTAATATAGAGATTTAAAATTTGACGTATCTATAAATAACCATATACACTCGATCGGACACGATGGGCGGGATATTTATAAATACTAATAATCGTTCATTTAACCGGACATGGTAATGGATTAATAGTCAATGGACTCATTAAAACAGGGGTGAATTATGTACAAGGACACTTGGCGTAATTGTTAACAAAGTATTAAAACCTTGGGTTACACGCAGTCGATATCCTAGTGTAATCATTAACAATGTATTAAAACCTTATTACAGTTTAAGTCCTCAATTAGTTGGAATATTTGACTTCGGATATAAGGATAATTTGACGAGGACACTCACACTTTATATTTATGACTGATGGACTGTTATGGACAAAAACCAGATGGACATATCGAATAATCCAGGACAAAGGACAATTAACCCATGATAATAAATTAAAATCAACACGTCAAATATCATGATTACGGAAGTTTAAATAAGCATAATTCCTTTATTTTATATCTCATCGCACTTTTATTTACTGTCATTTTATTTATCGCACTTTTAATTATCGTACTTTTTAATTATCCCAATTTTATTTATCGTCATTTTATTTATCGCACTTTTAATTATCGCACTTTTATTATCGTTATTTACTTTACGCCTTAAATTAAGTTATATTTATTTTTAATATTTTACATTAGGTTTTAATTGTGACTTAAGAAATAAAATCGACAAACCGGTCATTAAACGGTAAAACCTCCTTTTTATAATAATAATATTACTTATATATATATATATATATATATATATATATATATATATATATATATATATATATATATATATATATATATATATATATATATATATATATATATATATATATATATACAAATACTCTTTAAAAATATAGCGTTAAACTTGGCTAGCTCCCTGCGGAACGAACCGGACTTACTAAAAAATACACTACTTTACGATTAGGTACACTGCCTATAGTGTTGTAGCAAGGTTTAGGTATATCCACTCTATAAATAAATAAATAACTTGTGTAAAATTGTATCGTATTTAATAGTATTTCACAGTAAAAATAATAACTATTTCGTATACGCCTCACATAACATCAGCCATAAACCCACTTCATCATCTAAAAGGGTTTCACAACCAAACAAGCTCAAACCCTAACTTGAATATCAATTCTAACAAATGAAATTCGGAGTTTGAACTTACCAATACTACCACAACGTAGCCGTGAACGAGATGAACAACTCTAAAACCCGAGCTTTGGTGAGAATCCAACTCCTTCTTCTCCAAATGGGGCTTCCTCTCTCTAAAACTCTTCCTCTCTCTAGGGTTTGAAGATGAGAGTGTTTATGGGTGTAAAGTGAGGATAAGATGATCAATGGTTCAGCTTTGAAGGCTCCAAACTGACCCAAAGTGAAAAGACCAATTCGCCCCTTTTTAAAATAAACTAACAGCTGGCCCGTCAGTTCTGTTGGAAGGCGTCCCAAAGCTTGGACGGCGTCCCACCTTTCTTTACTCGACGGCATCCCATTCTACTGAAACAGGATCAGGGTCTTACAACTCTCCCCCACTTAAATTGTATCACGTCCTCGTGATCTCCATCACTTAACCAACCGGACCAACACTCAATGGTCCTCAAACATACGTTTCAAAACGACTTCCGCCACACGAATCATTAACTCGAAGATTATTCCACTACCCATACACACATGCACGCATTTCAAGACATGCAACGCACACAACATCCGAAAACTACTACAACGCTTAGCATTATGGATACATCACGCGTTTCTTCCAATTCCTCTAGGAGATTCTTCCCAATGAATCACTTTTATCACTAAATCGTCATCCGCGATTTATCAAATCCACAAATCCGATCACTAAAACCTGCTCAACCCCTCACATCGGGAAAAACTAAACCAATCTGTTACCGAGATATCAATCCTTTAGCGTACCCCTGCCAAGTACAATGCTAAAAGCAACCAAGTCTCAACCTAAGGTCAACAACTCGAACGATGAAGACCGAACAAAACGAATCCTTATGGATAACACTTACCATTTAACATCCCTCGTAGTGCGCAACACGCCCAATACGGAACTATCACAAGATCGTAAGCAAACGACTAAATCCGCTAGTGTCCAAAACGACTATGGCAATGCTAATTCCCAAGGTGTACAAAATCTACTATTGTCACACCCGTAACAACATGTGAGCGAAACACGGCTATCGCATCACTAATCACACAACATGGTCTTCACGACCCCACCATTGGTGTATAAAAACAACCAATAGTTCTCAACACAAACCACATGAAGGCTGGCCGAAACTACACGTGCCTTAGTGAATCCGCAACCACATGCGACTCACCACCCCCACCGCAACAACAATCGGGATTGGCCGAACTACACACGCCCAGTGATTCCGAACTACACGAGAGTCACTATCCCAATAGAATGACCGCATCCACACGTGTCATTGTGAATCCGAACTACACAAGACTCACTTCCTCAATATAATGACTGCATCCACACGTGTCATTGTGAATCCGTACTACACGAGACTCACTTCCACAATAAGATGACAGAACTACACGCGTCATCGTGAATCCGCATCCACACGTGATCCACCTCCCAAATCTCAACACAGAAATGGTACTCCCATTCCCCATCGGTACTCGCATTTCCCGATACGTTATACCTTACCGATATAACACTACTCCCATGATGAAGTTAGCGGACCGAGGCACGGCCATAACCCAACAATCACCCACGCTCTTTTGGCCTCATACGACGAGTAGTGTAACATCGCGCACTACTAGACCATAGCGAATCCTAACGGAATACACTAACCATCAAAACACGCTCTTTTGGCCTCATACAACGAGTAGTGTAACATCGCGCACTGCTACACCATAGCGAATCCTAACGGATTACACTAGCCATCAACTCCAAAACCAATATCCATTAGTGTACTTAACACCTCGTAACACTAACTCCCAGGTGGTGTCTTAACACCGCGACTAACCCAACCAAGTACACCATCATACTCATACGCGCATCATACGTACGCGTACACAACGCCGACACAATCGAACAAGAACCACCTATATCGTACATAGGCACACAACAATAATTCTCTATAAGAGAATCCGACACGTACATCCCTTAACCGAGGGATCTCGCCATGCTCGTCAAACGCGTCCATTATCTCTAAATGAGATTCACCACATTACCACCTCGGTGATAATTTCGATCCAAAACTATAAGTACAATTTATTCCAAATCGTACTTTTACCACAATCGACCAACGTAGGTCTCAACGCTAGCTTCGAATCCATACTAGCATCGCCCAATATCAAAACACTAGAACATCTTCGTGCGAGAGTTCAAACTCCCCCACTTAGAACCACGTTCCCTAACCGCATCTTGTACAACCGTACAATGCTACCAAAGGTAGACTTTACTAACAATTGGGTTCACACGACCCATCACCACATCTTGCTTCGACCTTGAGCATACGAAGGATTTTAACCTATCCTTAAACACTTCGGACGAAGAGTTCACCACAAACTACACAAACTTTACTCTCGCAATCATCCAATTGCTATAGCTTGTCAAATTTCAACCTAGTCACTCATGTACCTAAGGGTTTCTCCCCGGTACCCTAAGTACAATGTAACCGCAACACCATCGGAGTCGATCACCACTCTAGTAGGTATGAAGGAGGCACCTATCGTGGCGCCATGTAGACTCCTTTACCAACATACATCGAGATCAAATACTCGATCTTTAAGGTTTTGTTCACCCGTCGAACCTCACGGTTCATCAACTTCAACACGTAAGCAACCACGCACTTAACTACCGAACACCAAAGCCCATACTCATGGCTTGGTAGAAACATTTCCCAACACTAAGGAATGCTTGGTTGCACCAAGTCTTACGCCCTTCGCCCATTAATCAAAATTTCACCGTAGGGTAATTCCATTAGGAACGTCACCCATAACAATACTATGCACAACACAAGGCATTTAACAAACCCGAACTCAATCGGCACACGATAACTAATCAAAGGACATATTCATTAAAACGAAAAGTACCTTAACGTCTTCTCATCACACGCGTCCCCTCTAACTCGAGACACTCTGATTTACGATGTCCTTCTTCTTGGAAATTGAAACACACTGTGCCAAACATTCCCAAGACTTGTGACCCTTCACGCCACAATTGTAACACCTAGACGCAATAGAATCCGATATACTCATCCATGTACCACCCGTGCTCACACTCGGACCCTTAGTCCTCTTACTTGGAGCACCATAAGAAACAACCCTTCTCTCACTTGAAGGTTCACCCATCTTCGATCGCGTATACGACTCGAAACCTCTAGCCACGGCGAATAATTCCGCAAACGATTTCGCGTAACCTCTGCTAATTTTGTTCTTCAAGTCATCATTCAAAGTTTGATAGAAATCTTCCATTAACAAACGATCATTCCCCATAAACTCCGAACAAAAACGAGCCTTCGCCATAAAGGTCGTCTTGAGAGTATTCAAATCCATAGAACCCTGTTGCAAATTTCGCAACTCATTACGCAATTCTGAAAAATCGGCTAAAGTCCGAAACTCAACAAAGAATTCCTTCTTAAAATCGTCCCATGATAACGCCATAAACGGTTCACCACCGACAAGATCAATCTTACCATCCAACCAATCCTTCGCCCTACCCCGCAACAAGCTAGTAGCGAGTCTTGTCCTCTTCTCGAGAGGGCAATCAATAGTACGAAAACACCCTTCGACATCCGAGATCCAAGTTGTGCTTACCAAAGGATCCGGTTTCCCGTCATACATCGGGGGTTTAGTCCTCATGAAGCTCTTATGGCAACGCTCCATTTCACCCCTACTTTGAATTTCAGAATAATTCCTATCCATTTCTTTTAGAAACGCACCCATTTGCTCCGCAACGGCAGCCGCAACTCTAGCGTTAAACTCCTCGTCATTCGTCTCGATCTCGTTTCGCGTCTTCATTCTAAAGAATGCAAAATGATTAGTCCATAAACGTATAATACCACACGCACAACACCGCCCAATCTTGCTCAACACTCGTTGTACATCACTCGTTAGACACGATTTGCACCCTTAATAAGGTTTGCAAGTCCTTATTATGCACACACGTCGTATCAACTTGTTAGTACAACGACTATCTTGCTTGATGATATTCGCAACGTAAACAATAACGAAACACAACGCAATAGTATTAATAATATCCACATTTTAATATAAACGTTAGTCCACCTACAACCAGGGCACTAACTACAACCTGTTCCGACCCGTACTCCTACAAGTTCTGCAACAAATAAGCACACACAAAATTCTAAGTCTAGGCACCTATCTCAAGTCACCTAAATCCCTTAGATCATACTCTGATACCACTTGTAACGACCCAACCCGTTATCCGACCAAAAACACGCCTTAATTTTTTTTTTGTGGGACAGTACATCTGGACGGCGTCCAGCTATCTGGACGGCGTCCAGTTCTGAAGGACTGGACGGCGTCCAAGCCTTTTGGACGGCGTCCAAATGAACTAAAATATTCTGACCAGTTTTACAATTTTACGCGAGCGGAAAACCCGCTTCCTGACACTTTCACACGAAAACACTTTCACAATATGTTAATATAATTAAGACTAAGAGTTTTCCACAATAAAATCGAGTTTTACGACACCGGGCCCACATCAGCCATTTTACGACTTTCGTAAAAATTACGAGTTTTCGACCACGTGAGTTTTAACATAAACTAAAGACCGAGCATGGCGATTGGGTATACGCTACCCAATCCTAATCAATCCAAAAGCACGTCTTCTAAGCAACTACGCAAGTCCTCTAGTTCCAACGCTTACCCGAACCACCGCATCCATGCATATCTATAAAAATGTAAACAACGAGAGGGTAAGCTAACGCTTAGTGAGTGAGAATATATTACATACATATATATGCATAAAATGGACACGCCACACAAATAATCAAATAACACATGCCGGAGCATCCAAGTATAAGACTAGCAATCTAAGCATACCGTTCAACCACTATATAACAAGCTAATAATCAACAAGTAAGTTCGCGAACGACGATATGAACCACTCCAACAAGCTACACCCGGAGGGTTAGCTACATCACAATGATACAACGATATATATATATAACAATAAATCGTAAAACGCCCAAGGTTAACCCCTTAACCCAAATACCAAATGAAGATTGGCCGAACTACACGAGCCTTAGTAAATCTGCATCCACACGAGAATACTATCTTCAATATCACAACAACATCGAGGTTGGCTGAACTACACGAGCCTTAGTGAATCCGTAACCACGCGAGATCACTACCTCAATAAGATAACCGGAATACACGAGTCATCGTGAATCCGCATTCACACGTGATCCACTTCTCCAATCACAACACAATACCAACCCTTCGCCATTGGGGTTGTATAGTCCACATCACAAGCACATGTGGAAACGTACACACGAAATGTGCACCTCACCAAAAGTGGTCAACCAAAACGCACAACCGTGCCAATTGGACCTATACGCAAGTCCATCAAATCCACCTATATGTGAAGTGAGCTCTATAACCGAGAACCACTTCACCCGACCCGCACCCATCCCACACATACATATGCACATAGGATATTAACACTCACCTTGCCGTCTTTGATGAATGCAACCGAAATCTGCAACACGCCAATGTAAAGTACCTATTCCATTATCACAATACAAACAACACACTTAAAGTGGATTTACAAACCAACTCAAATCGACACTTAGTGCAATTTCGACCCATTGCACTTCCAAGCACCAAACCGCGTCCAAACCAATCAATAATCACTAACACAAGTGAAAATGGTCCTAATACGCCAAACAAACCCAAACACAAGTGTTAAACACTCGTCTTGCCCAAATTGACACATAAACCCTAATGTTGACCCATTTCAAAATTAGTCAACCAAATACCCCCAAATGGGTTCCAACACTTCCATAATCACTAACACTAGTGATTATACCCATTATCAAAGCATAATCATGGCCAAAACATCAACCAACCCAAAACCCGCCAAGTGACCACAATAACTAGTCGCCATAAACCCATTTCATCATCTAAAAGGGTTTCACAACCAACCAAGCTCAAACCCTAACTTGAATATCAATTCTAACAAATGAAATCGGAGTTTGAACTTACCAATACTACCACAACATAACCGTGAATGAGATGAACAACTCTAAAACCCGAGCTTTGGTGAGAATCCAACTCCTTCTTCTCCAAATGGGGCTTCCTCTCTCTAAAACTCTTCCTCTCTCTAGGGTTTGAAGATGAGAGTGTTTATGGGTGTAAAGTGAGGATAAGATGGTAAATGGGTTAGCTTTGAAGGCTCCAAACCGACCCCAAGTGAAAAGACCAATTTCTCCCTTTTTAAAATAAACTAACGGCTGACTCGTCAGTTATGTTGGACGACGTCCCAAAGCTTGGACGGCGTCCCACCTTTCTTTACTGGATGGCCTCCCAAAATTTGGCTGGCATCCCATTCTACTGAAACAGGATCAGGGTCATACATTTAGATCACGGACAAATGAATCCTCATTTGTCAAACCGACAGGAACAACATGAGACTCAACACGACCAATCGGTACCGATTCACTCATACCCCCTGTAACCGATGATACTTCATTAGAACCTGGACCAGTTAAGTCAAATGTACCATGAACCTCTTTTTCAACAAAAAAGATGATCAATAGGAGCCTCAAAATCATGATTCGGATCCGATCCACTCACTTCCAAAACAGCCGATAAACCATCCAAGTAACCTAAATCAAACCTGTAGCAGCAGCACCCCTCCCACTCATAACATCAGCCACTGAACCCCCATCCACCATGATCACCTTTCCACTAACCCCTGATCCATCCGCTGTTGAAACATCTTTATTAACCGACCTTTCGTTGACCAAACTCGTAGCTTTTAACGCAATGTTAACCTTTTCAACTAAGACAACTCCCTAGAAGCCATTGCAGCAGCTTCATACCAAATTAAATTCCCAAAACAAAAAAACATTGGATCCTTTGTTTGTAACATCAACCTGTTGGACATGTTCACAAAATCCGGCGAGAAACCTTTCGATATCAATCTCTGGAAATCTGATACCATACACATCTCATTAACCCAAGCTTGTGTTGTCGACTCACTGGGCCCAAAAATATTGGTTCCAAAGATATCTTGTATGTGTTTAACGATATTAGATTTAATAAAGGCATTAACCGAACCAATGTTCCCAAGAGACGTAGAAGCTTTGGCTACAGCAAGCACCTTTCCAAAGTGCCCGACATTCTTGTTAACATTTTTCGGCGATACAAACTTCACTGAACCCCCCTGATTTCGACCTAAAGTAGCTGGAAAAATGCCTTTGCTAACTTTGAAAAAGGAGTAACTAGAATGAAGTCTTCCAGTAATATAGTAACGAGGACAACCAAGAAGTTTACTTGTTTGGCACAAACAATGACACTACCAAACAGACTAAACTTATATACATGGGAAACAGTCACTTTATGTTCCACCAAGAAACTCCCAATCATCATTGCTCCCGCAATAACAAAACCCCCGATCATTATAAATATAAAAATATAAGAATAGCAAAGTCACCAACCTTTGACTACCTCTCTTGGGACGATATTGTACTCTCAATACTTCACTGCACCGATCGCGACACTAGCTGTTAGAGCTAAAGACGTAGTAGTATAGGCTTATAAATTTAAATAGTTGATTTTGCACAAGCACACGACTACACACGCGTCGTCCACATTTATATCCCTTGACTAAGTGGAGTTTTCGATTAGAACTTTCACAACTACTTGCTCATGGGATACCCTTATAACATGGCCATACAGGCTTCTTCCTTTTCATTGTTTTGTTCCCGGTAATGTCCTTTTCACCCCCTTCAACAAGAAGATATTTACCATTACAGATGTATTCCTCCATACGATATTTCTTTCCTTCCGTCCTTCTACAAAAATGCTCCGAATCTTAGTTGAAATAAGTCAATCTCTCTTCGACTGGTATTCTTCGCCTCATCCTTTCGTCATTCTTTTTACCCCAACCAACATAGTGCCCTTCCTTTCTAGCATAATCCCCTGGCATGGGTATCTGTTATGATGGTACCATTTCTACCCCTCTCATTGTTTGGAAACGCATCAGACCATGTGTTGCTGATGTGATTGCCCCAAATCTTCTTAAAGATCGTCTTCCCAGAATAACATTTATCGCCGTTTCTGACATGACAACACAAAAGTTAATCACTTCATTCATATGAAGAGGGAAATTTCCTAACGTCATTTCCACCCTAACTTTTTCCAATGGTTCAATTGCTGACCCTTCGAATCCGGATATTACAACTTTTGATTTGCACATATTTCTTCTGATAAATCCTGGAAAGGTTAGTAGGCAGTTGTTCATATAACACATCGACCTCACTGCCAATATCTGTGTACAATTATTTCACGTTAATTCCTTCTGTCCATTCGGTGACCACAACTCCTCCTCAATTAATTCGTTACCAAAAATTGACGGAAAATAAAATTGGGACGTTTCTATCGGGATGTTTTTATTATCTCATCATCATTATCTCTTTCTTATAGCCTTGCCATTTTAATGACCACCTTCTCCTTTCCTTTGTCTTTTTTCTTTCCATCAACTTTCTGTCAGTTAAAGGTTTTGCTCGGGTCTGATTTCTTGAATTTTTTCCCCTTGCAACAAGTGATTTAAGTCCCCTGCCTTGATCCTTGCAATGTTTATGTTATTAAAGTTTTACACCTTTATGTTTCGTTTCTATAGTCTTCATGAAATTCACATTACCTTGTACTTTTTGGCTTTTCATGTTTCTCCAGTGGTGCTGGTGGGTTGAATTTTTTCTTCACCAGATCCGTCATCAGTATTTCTCGTGATGTTTTTGTAAGACTTCCTAGTAGAGATGTTTTCTCACATGGTTTTCTGAACTTCCTATCATACCGGTTACTTTTGTTGCCCTTCCCATGATTGTTGTTTTTTTTTATTGTAACCATGATTGCCTTATTCCTTCTACCTCCATTATCATACCCGTGTTCACCTTCACCTCGTCTGTCCTCATCTTTTCTTCTTTGATCTCTGTGGTAACCAACTTGACGATCATTCCCGGACCTTTGACATTGTCTTGCAATGGTGACTAATCTTGCACATGTAGGCGGTATGTTCCAGCGTAATTCCGCCACTAGATGTAGATGTGCATCATTATCTAAATATGATATAGATCACAATATTTCTTGATTCTCAAGCAAATTAGGAATTTCTTTTTGAAATTCTAACATATATCTAGTGACAAAGACATATATTGGCTCATGAGGATTTTAGCTGATTTCGTGAGTGTATAAGTGTGCCAAGGTATGCCTCTCAAAATTTTGATATTGCAAGAGAGATTTGAAAAGAAGATCTGGAAAGCTTGTGATGCTTCGTGGTGGCAACTTAGAAAACTAATCCGTTATTACAGCCTGCAGTACCATCAGAAATAGGTGACAAGTAACTTGATCACTCCAATGCTGAATTTTAATAGCTCTTTCAAGAGTTTGCATGTAACAACCCGACTTTTTCCGTTACTATCGTTAATTGTCCGTTAAATATATAACGATGATTACTTTGACTTTATGTGTTTAACAGAATTAAATGCATACTCGATCCTATTGGATTACTTGAATTAATATGTTATATTAATTTATGAACTTGTTTCGGATAGCGAAATAACTAGAAAACATTACGATTAAGTTAATCGCCTAGAAAGCTTTTAGTTTACGGAACTCAGAAAAATGACAAAATAATTATTTTTAATAATTATTGACTTTACGAAGAACTTATTTAATTTATTATTTATTTAATGAATTAAATTCGGTGATTGCGTTTCAACGACTAGTTAACGTTCCGGAGGCCCGGTACGGTTAACGGCACTTGAAACGGACCACGCGTGTACAAGTAATTAAGCAAAACCGAGCCCATGACACCCCTTAAAGGGCCATTCGGCTGAACCCTCACCCAAACCCCCTTAATGGACTCTAGTTTGGCTTATTGGGTCACTAGCTATTTTAATTAGGGCCTAATATAGACTATAAATAGAAAATTAGACCACAAACCCTCATAATTCTCTCCTGCTAGTCGATTTTGCTCTCTACCTCCCCCCTTGGAAGCCGTCGTCCATCACTACCCCGAGCACGAACGTTGTTCCTTGCATCGTTCTCTACGCGTACGTACTAGCAATTTAATATTCTAAGGTATATTTGCAAACCCTAATTGTTCTAAATCAGTTTTTTGGTCAATTACATAGTGTAATCAAGTCTAGTGCTCAATTGTTAATGTATAGAGTTGTCGTTTATCGTTTAATTGCTCGACTGATGTTGTTTGCATGAAAAACGAATTTGAATCTTATAAATCTGATAGAATTGACTTGTGGGCTGATCTTGTAATGTGTTTAGATGAAAAGATATCAAAAAACTATTGAATTTGGACTTTGATTTCGCTTGATTTCGTTATCGTATGCTCAAGTTATGTGTAATCGAAGTTTTAGCTAGGGTTTACATGATATACGAATTTTCTGAGTTTTCTGCTTTATGATTTGGCTATGAATTGTATACCATTGGAATATTTGTGAAAAATCATGCATGTTAGACTTAATATTCGCGTCAAAAGCTTTTGTAATGCTCTCGGTATGTCAAAACGAAGATTCGTGTTTTAAAGAGAGCTGAAACTGTTTTCGAATGTGAAAGAAATTACCTTGTGTGAACTATAAATTAATTGAGGCTTTGATCTTCTGGAATATGTTATTTTATATATTCCTTGATGTATTTCATTTGTATGCTAACTTCTGAAAACGTGTTTTGCCATGAGCTATAAGCTTGACCAAATGATGTGTCTGTTTGTTGACTAAAACTGAAGGGTCTGTAAAGATTGGCTAATCTGTACAAATTGGCTAAAAGTATGTCTTTGATTATATTATCACTAAAACTTTGGGATGTTTTGAGTTATCTCCAATTGGCCGTTCATCAAAATCTATTTTCAGTATTTTATGAGAAATGTTTCAAAACTGACACGCGAGTAGAAACTGATTTGGTAAACCGTAACTAGACCTTCTCTGATATCCAACTTGTAGACATCGTATGAGGGTCGGGTTAGACTTTTTGGAATTGATTTTGAGTATAGTTGTGATCTGGAGTTTTCCATGTTTTTATGAATTATGTGCTAAGAGTTATACTCGTGTTTTTCTATGATGCGCATATTTTAAAAACATACGATAAACTGCGAATGTGCAAATTACTAAACTACGAGCTATAACATGTTGTTTGACTTAGGTTTGACATGTTGACCATGTTTGAATGACCTACTGAGATGTTTGACTTTAGTTGACCACTTTGACCGAGTTGACTTTTGAGTTGACTTTGGTTGACTTGCTTGGACTAATTGACTTTTAATTGCATATTGAGTCAGTCTGAGCACTAGGACTTTGCGTACACTAGTGGTTGACATAGTGTGACCTACATGTATACTTAAGATGACATGCTTTTTACAAACGTTTTACATATTAGGCACAAGTAACTAAACGATATACATATGAGTTCAGATCAAAAATCCCTTAGCTTGATTATATTAATTACTTTAAGTAAGCTCGACTTATAGGGACGGTACCGTTAGGTTTGACGAACCTCGCCTCAACCTACAAGGTGCTTATTCTGTTGTAACTTGTACACTTGATCGGTATATGCTTAGAAAGGATAAACGGAAGACGTGTAGCGCTTCGCTATCCGCTGGTTAAAGCTTTATAATCAAATGCTCATGCTTATGTATAATTTTACGATGTTTTTCATCAATCTTGTGGCCTAACTTACGAAATGCTTTACTAAACCTGTAGATCCGCTCAACGTTTTTCGTTGACGTTTTGCATATTTTTATCTCAGGTCCATAGAGGTATAGCTTCCGCTTTCCAGAGTTGTCGTACTTGTTTGCTGCTAGATCTGGAATGTTATCCAGCATGTTTTCATTCATGTCTTACTTCAAGAAAAAATATTCGCATTAAAACTATTTACTTATCGTTATGTTTTGGGTTTACTTACGTTAGTCTTTTATGTCAACTACTTTTCATATTCATTTCTTTAATAAATGATTTTGCTTTAATATTTAATGCGAATACTTTTCGGAAACGTCTCATATAGAGGGCGTAACCGCTAAACTGTGGGACCGGAGTTAATACATCGTTAGTGGATTCTGATGGGGTATTACATTTGGTATCAGAGCAGATCGGTTACGTAGGACTAGGCTGCATTAGAGTGTCGAGTTTTAGGACGTCTTTTGAGTCTGGACTGTAACCCTAGACTTGCTAAGTTACATGAACAATAGTTACACTACTTGTTACCTTACTTGAATGATATGATTTCTAAGTGTACTAAATTATGTTTTTCTTGAGTGCTAGATGACTTCTTCTAATCCTATCATTCTTACCGACTTCGACACGGAATCCGAGGAAACCGTGCAAGCGCAAGGAAACAATATACTTGAGTTCATGGATAAGTCCGAACCGGATATGGAGTCTGAACCCGATGAGGATCAAGAATCTGAACCAGAGGAAGAACCGGAAGAGGAACTTGAGGAGGATCCCAAGGAGGACCCGGAATCCGAATTCGAATCCGAATCTGAACCTAATTTACCCGATTCACCTACTCGTTCCCAATCACCTTTTGTTGATCCCGACTTTGTTAACCCCTATGGACTGAGAGGCCACCGTAGGATACTTAAAGGACCTGCTCGATCCAATAACCCATTCTGTAAGAGTTTTCGCTATGACAATCAGTCACTGGAGATGTGTCGTCGTTATCATCCCTATGACGCTTCTACTTCCACTTCTAAACCTAGTACATCCACTGCTACTGCTAATGACAACAACCCCAATGACCTTACGTCAAGAGTCGAGAACCTAGAGAGGATGGTCGACTATTTGTTGAAGGAGCTGCAAAAACGGAAATAGAGATTGCTTGTTTGGACTTGTTCCACGTTGTTAGAAACTATTTTATTATTATTGCTTATTACTTGTTACTCGCACATACATTGCTAGATGTGATTTTTATTCCATGGTTTTTACTCATGACATGATGGATATGTTACTTTCTTGGGTTATGCATGGATTTTGAATGAGAATGTTGCTACTTAAAGTGTTTAGTTACTGTTGTGAATTGTTTATTGTTACTACTGCTATTGCTACTTAGTGTTAACACCACTACTGTACACTGTCCATGCTACTGTCACTACTAAGCAATATGTATCACTACTACTTACTACTAGCACTACTAGAATCTTTATGATTTAATAGTATCTAATATGCATCACTACCCGTTGCTAGTATATTTTTACATACTGATTTCATTGACGCTAACCTGGTGTGTTATTTTGACCAGAAAGATAATGCCGCCTAAGAGTGTTACCCAAGCTGATGTTCGTCGTTGGATCAATGAAGGATTAACCGAGGCTGTAGCTGAACTCCGAAATGGACCCAACAGCAAGCAAAGGAACCAAACCAACACTACCAACACCGAAGATCAGCAAACCAATATGGTCAACACCAACACTACTCCAGCAGGATGCACTTATAATACTTTCTTGAGCTGCGAACCGCATTCGTTTAATGGTACCGAAGGCCCAGTCGGTCTGACACGTTAGTTCGAGAAGCTTGAGTCTGTTTTCCGTATCAGCGGTTGTAGAGATACTGGTAGGACAAAGTTTGCGTCTTGTAAGCTATCAGATGGCGCTCTAACTTGGTGGAATACTTATGCTAAGTCTGTAGGTACGGATCAGGCTTTTGAAACTTCATGGGAGGATTTGAAACAACGGACGATCGAAGAGTATTGTCCCTACAATGAAACTGTTAAGATGGAGCGGGAACTCTAGAACTTGAAATTGGTTGCTACGGATCTAGCCAGCTACAATAAGCGATTCTTCGAACTTGCTCTCATGTGTCCGAATATGGTTACTCCGAACGCCGCAAGATCACTCTGTATGTGAAGGGATTGACCTAGAATATCCAAGGTGGTGTGACAACTTCTAAGCCAAGGACTGTTCAAGAGGCAATCGAGATGGCGAATGAGTTGATGGATCAAATTGAAGAGCGAGGAAAGGCTCCCGCAGCAACTGAGACCAAGACTTATGACAACAAGAGGAAATAGAACAACAACAACAATAATTCTGGAAAGAATTACACCCAGCAGCCTTATAAGAAACAAGATACTGGCAAGAAAACTGCTACTCCAAATACCAACTCTGGTTACAAGGGAAGGTTTCCGTTGTGTGCTAAATGCAATAGGCATCATCCAGGTGATTGTATTAAGAAGTGTGATAAATGTAAAAAGAATGGACACTTGGCTGCAGAGTGTAAAGCTGGTTCGAATATGTGTTATGGATGCGGAAGAGTTGGCCACTTTAAGAAGGATTGTCCAACTACAAGTAAGAGTGATGAACCTGCTAGAGGAAGAGCTTTCAACATCAACTCTAGTGAGGATTGTGATGACCCCAAGCTAGTCACGGGTCCGTTTTTAATCGACAATCATCATGCTTATGTACTTTTTGATTCTGGAACTGATAGAAGCTTTGTGTCTAAAGATTTTTGCCATAATCTTAAGAATCATGTATCGTCATTAGAAAATGTGTACTCTATTGAGCTAGGGAATGGTAATCTAATGAGAGCTGATAAGGTCTATCATGATTGTACTTTGATTTTGGCTGGAACGTCTTTTAGAATAGATGTGATACCGATAAAGCTAGGAAGTTTCGACCTTGTGATTGGAATGGACTGGTTAGCTGAGAATAGAGCCGACATCGTTTGCCACCAGAAAGCGATTCGTATACCTATTACCGAAGATGAATCTTTGATGGTATATGGAGAGCGAAGCAATACGCTGTTACACTTCATAAATTGCTTGAAGGCGCAGAAACATATAAGAAAGGGTTTTCTTGCTATGCTGGTTCATGTGAGCAAAACTGAATCTGAAGGCAAGAAACTCGAAGATGTGCCGATTGTTAGAGAGTTTCCCGATGTTTTTTCGGACGAATTACCTGGACTACCTCCGCATAGAGATGTAGAGTTCCAGATTGATTTAGTGCCTGGAGCAACACCAGTAGCGCGCGCACCGTATAGACGTGCACCTCCATAACTGCAAGAGTTATCTAGTCAGTTACAAGAGCTTTTAGACAAGGGATTCATTCGACCGAGTTCTTCAGCATGGGGATCTCCAACTCTTTTTGTAAAGAAGAAGGATGGATCTATGAGACTCTGTATTGATTATAGGGAATTAAATAAGCTGACTATCAAGAATAGATACCCGTTACCGAGGATTGATGATTTATTTAATCAATTGCAAGGATCAGCATGTTACTCCAAGATCGATCTGAGGTCAGGTTACCATCAGATGAGAGTGAATGAGATAGATATACCAAAAACAGTGTTTAGGACACGCTATGGACATCATGAGTTCACAGTAATGCCGTTTTGGATTGACGAACGCACCAGCTGTGTTCATAGATCTCCTGAACCGTGTGTGTAAGCCATATCTGGAAAAGTTTATTATCGTGTTTAAAGATGATATTTTGGTATATTCTAAGAACAAGGAAGAACATGAAAAACATCTCCGTTTGTTACTTGAGATGCTCAGGAAGGAGCAGTTGTACGCGAAATTTTCGAAGTGTGATTTCTGGCTGTAAGAAGTGCAATTCTTGGGTCATATCGTAGGTGTCAATGGTATTCAAGTTGATCCTGCGAAGATTGAAATGGTTGAGAAATGGGAGACTCCTAAGTCGCCAACGCAGATACGACAATTCTTAGGTCTCGCCGGTTATTATAGAAGATTCATTGAGGGATTTTCTACTATTGTCCGACCGTTAACAGCATTGACTCACAAGGGTAAGACGTATGAATAGACTGAGCAACACGAGTCCGCATTTCAGTTGTTAAAAGAGAAGTTAACTACTGCCCCGATTTTGTCTTTACCCGAAGGAACTGAGGATTTTGTGATCTACTATGATGCTTCACGACAGGGTTTCGTTGCGTGTTAATGCAACGGAAGAAGGTGGTCGCCTATGAATCACGACAGTTGAAGATACATGAATAGAATTTCACTACGCACGACTTAGAACTTGGTGCTGTGGTCTTTGCACTGAAGATGTGGAGACACTATTTGTATGGTACTAAGTTTACTGTTTTCACTGATCACAAGAGTTTGCAACATATCTTCGACCAGAAACAGCTTAATATGAGACAGAGACATTGGATAGAGCTATTGAATAACTACGACTATGACATTTGCTATCATCCTGGCAAGGCTAATGTGGTTGCAGATGCATTGAGTAGGAAGGAAAAGGTTAAACCTATCCGAGTTCGAGCATTGAACTTGACTGTCCGAATGAACCTTACTTCACATATACGCGATGCACAACTAGAGGCGTTAAAGGAGGAGAACGTTACTACTGAGTCCCTTAGAGGGATAGACAAGAAGTTTGTCATTCAAGAAGATGGAACCTGATATTTCATAGATAGAATTTGGGTACCGAGATTTGGCAGATTAAGGGAACTAGTGCTAGATGAGGCACACAAGACAAGGTATTCTATTCACCCTGGATCCGACAAGATGTACCAGGATCTTAAGGCACTGTATTGGTGGCCTAATATGAAAGCCGACATTGCGACCTATGTTGGTAAGTGCTCAACGTGTTCTAAGGTAAAAGCAGAACATCAAAAATCGCCAGGACTGCTGACACAACCAGAGATTCCCCAGTGGAAATGGGAATGTATTACTATGGATTTCATCACTAAGTTATCCAAGACTGTGGGAGGTTATGATAAGATTTGGCACAGATCAACATAAAGGAAGTTGTTTCCCGACGTGGAGTGCCGATATCCATTATTTCAGACAGAGACCGTAGATTTACATCTAGATTCTGGCCAGCATTGCAAGAGGCAATGAGAACTCGTTTAGATATGAGCACACCATATCACCCTCAAACTGATGGTCAAAGTGAGAGAACCATCCAGACACTAGAAGACATGTTAAGGGCATGTGTTATCGATTTTGGAATCGAATGGGATAGACATCTACCGTTAGCAGAGTTCTCCTATTATAATAGTTATCACGCAAGTATAAAGGCCGCTCCTTTTGAAGCACTGTATGGCAAAAAGTGCAGATCACCCTTAGGTTGGACCGAGTTAGGAGATAGTCAATTGACTGGTCCTGAGATCATACACGAAACAACTAAGAAGATTGTACAGATACAAGAGAGACTGAAAACGGCGCGAAGTCGTCAAAAGAGTTACGTCGACGTGAGAAGGCGAGATTTAGAATTTCAGATTGGAGACAAGGTTATGCTCAAAGTATCACCCTGGAAGGGTGTAGTGCATTTCGGTAAAAGAGGCAAGCTAAGTCCGAGATATATTGGACCGTTTGAGATTACCGAGAGAATTGGACCGATAGCATACATGCTGAAACTACCGCAAGAACTTAGCGAGATTCATGACACTTTCCATGTTTCTAATTTGAAGAAATGCTTATCGGACGAAAGTTTGGTAATTCCTTTGGATGAGATACAAGTTGATCCTAAGCTTAATTTCGTCGAAGAACCTGTTGAGATTATGGATCGTGAGGTCAAACAACTAAAGCAAAGCAGAATCCCAATAGTTAAAGTTCGATTAAATGCCCGTAGAGGACCAGAATTCACGTGGGAGCGTGAAGATCAGATGAGACAGAAGTATCCACAACTGTTTACCGAGGAGACTACCACGGCGGACGTACACTAAAATTTTGGGACGAAATTTTTCGTAACAGGTGGGTGATGTAACAACCCGACTTTTTTCGTTACTATCGTTAATTGTCCGTTAAATATTTAACGGTGATTACTTAGACTTTATGTGTTTAACAGAATTAAATGCATACTCGATCCTATTGGATTACTTAAATTAATATGTTATATTAATTTATGAACTTGTTTCGGATAGCGAAATAACTAGAAAATGTTACGATTAAGTTAATCGCCTAGAAAGCTTTTCAGTTTACGGAACTCAGAAAAACGACAAAATAATTATTTTTAATAATTATTGACTTTACGAAGAACTTATTTAATTTATTATTTATTAATGAATTAAATCCGGTGATTGCATTTCAACAACTAGTTAACGTTTCGGAGGCCCGGTACGGTTAACGGTACTCGAAACGGACCACAGGCGTACGAGTAATTAAGCAAAACCGAGCCCAGGACACCCCGTAAAGGGCCATTCGGCCGAACCCTCACCCAAACCCCCTTAATGGACTCTAGTTTGGCTTATTGGGTCACTAGCTATTTTAATTAGAGCCTAATCTATACTATAAATAGAAAATTAGACCACAAACCCTCATAATTCTCTCTTGCTAGTCGATTTTGCTCTCTCCCTCCCCCTGGAAGTCGTCGGCCATCACCACCCCACCATAGCCATCAAAACTCAATATTAGAAGAAACCCCGTGAACGAACGTTGTTCTTTGCATCTTCTCTACGTGTACGTACTAGTAATTTGATATTCTAAGGTATATTTGCAAACCCTAATTGTTCTAAATAAGTTTTTTTGTCAATTACATAGTGTAATCAAGTCTAGTGCTCAATTGTTGATGTATAGATAAACTGCGAATGTGCAAATTACTAAACTACGAGCTATAACATGTTGTTTGACTTAGGTTTTACATGTTGACCATGTTTGCATGACCTACTGAGATGTTTGAATTTAGTTGACCACTTTGACCGAGTTGACGTTTGAGTTGACTTTAGTTGACTTGCTTGGACTAGTTGACTTTTAATTGCATATTGAGTCAGTCTGAGCACTAGGACTTTTCGTACACTATGAGTTGACATAGTGTGACCTATATGTATACTTAAGATGACCTATTTAACTAGGTTGCGTTGTTCGGTCGAGATTGTTCGACTACAGTACGATTTTGCTAAGATATTTCAGTGCTTTTGCTAAGGTGAGTCTACAGTCCCTACTACATTTTTACAGGGATGAGATAACATGCTTTTTACAAATGTTTTACATATTAGGAACAAGTAACTAAAGGATATACATATGAGTTCAGATCAAAAATCCCTTAGCTTGATTATATTAATTACTTTAAGTAAGCTCGACTTATAGGGACGGTACCGTTAGGTTTGACGAACCTCGCCTCAATCTACGAGGTGCTTATTCTGTTGTAACTTGTACACTTGATTGGTGTATTCTTAGGAAGGGTAAAGGGAAGACGTGTAGCGCTTAGCTATCCGCGGGTTAAAGCTTTATAATCAAGTGCTCATGCTTATGTATAATTTTACGATGTTTTTCATCAATCTTGTGGCCTAACTTACGAAATGTTTTACTAAACCTGTAAGAGAAATATTCAAATGAAACCAACTTTTAAGTTGAGATTCAAGGGACCAATCAAAGTGCGACACGTGGCACGTTAATCACATGTGATTGAAAAAAATTAAATTTTTTTTCCAATCACATGTGATTGAATTTGACATGCAGTAAATCACATGTGATTCTTCATGTCAATCACATGTGATTGTAAAACCCAATCACATGTGATTCTGCATGTCAAATCCAATCACATGTGATTGAAAAAAAAATTATTTAGTAAAATGAAGAATTTCGGTAAATTTGTGCTAAAACCTTTAAACACCAAGTTTTTGATCAAAACTTGATCAAATCACTGAATTAAAGTATGAAAATTTAAAGATATGATCGCGAAACGCTAATAAACTTAATCAAATCACCGAATTAAAGTCTATTTCTTGTTGAAATTTTTTTTTGAAAAAAGAATGAAATTGTTTTTTTCAATCACATGTGATTGGATTTGACATGCAGAATCACATGTGATTGGGTTTGACAATCACATGTGATTGGATTTAACATGCTAAATTTTAAAAAAAAAATTTAAAAAATTTTTGAAATAAAATTTGTAAAAAAAAAATTTCAAAAATTTTTTTTTTCAAAAAAAATAATTTCAAATTTTTTTTTTTTTTGTCTTTTTTCAATAACATGTGATTGTTGCATCACATGTCGCACTCTAATTGGTCCGTTGAATTTCAAGCAAATTATTGGATTCAAGTGATTACAACTCAAACTTGTAAATTCACTCAACGTTTTTCGTTGACGTTTTGCATGTTTTTATCTCAGGTCCATAGAGGTATAGCTTCCGCTTTGCAGAGTTTTCGTACTTGTTTGCTGTTAGATCTGGAATGTTATCCAGCATGTTTTCAGTCATGTCTTACTTCAAGAACAAATATTCGCATTGAAACTATTTATTTATCGTTATGTTTTGGGTTTACTTACGTTAGTCGTTTATGTCAACTACTTTTCAGATTCATTTCTTTAATAAACGACTTTGCTTTAATATTTAATGCGAATACTTTTCGGAAACGTCTCATAGAGAGGGCGTAACCGCTAAACTGTGGGACCGGAGTTAATACACCGTTAGTGGATTCTGACGGGGTATTACATTGCAGGATATCATCGGAATAACTTTTTCCATTATACATTCCTAGTGCCATGGGTATGATAATTCTATCGAACAACATGTAATTTGCAATTCTATCTGAAAATTTCCGACTTGTGACAGACAATTCTACATGTTTCTTAGCCCTATTTTCGGTTATAAGGGCAAACAGATTATCCAATGCACTTTTGTGGACGTCATGCTAAGATATCGAATGATTGTATGCCAAAGGTGCTGCCTGAGTCAAGAGTTCTGTCAACCATACATTTGTTTCCTCTACCGTCATTCCTTCATTTCCTAACCAGAACTTTGCTAAGGATCCAAATCTTATCACTCCTGAATTTTTGAACTCGCCCTCGGGCTGCTGGTACCTAGCCGGATATTTTCCTCCGAACATACTTTTCAATCTCACCAATAGCTCAGTTTCAACATCTTCTGAAATCATTTTGCTATCATGCTTGATTCCTCAGGAGTAGAACCTATTCTGCTAGTACCTCGAGCCGTTTGCCCTGTCAAATTGAAGTTTAATGTTCGTGCCCTAACCGAAGATGTTTCTGGACGTTGTGTCTCATTGTTGTCAAACACATTCATATCTTCTTTTAGTGTATTCCAGATTTGTAGCACCCATTGTTCCAAAATGTATCTGAAACAGATTTCTCAGTTGCAAACAGAACCTCTAGTTCTTCTTAGCCTGTTCAATTTCTGAAACTCCTACTTTTGATGTCGATCTACTCTTAAAGACAAATGTATTGTTCATATCTTTAGACAAACCTAAAACTTAGCATAACAAGTTTGAGTGCTTAATTTAGAAAAAAAAGAGGATTAATCGATTATTTTTGCTCTGGTAATCGTGAACTCGATCGAAATCTGATATTGCGAGGGTATAAAACAATCAATCGATTAATGTTTAATATCGTAGGTTATGAACTCCGATGGTGATGACCATAATCCCATCGAAATTTAGTAAATTTATGCTTCAGACGTAATTTTGACAGATGATAACGCCAAAATCATACATGTTTATTGCCGTTATTTCGATCCAAAGTTGTTCCATTTGTATGTAATTGTTGTACGTATGTATTGTAATTCATGTATATCTGTAAAAGTCCATTGTGAATGAATAAATGAAGACCAACAGCGAAAACAGAGTTAAAACGAAGATTGAACGCGTAAAACAGCCCGAAACCACTGAAACAGGTCCAAATGCGGCACATCTCTCTTAGATGCGGCGCATCTCTGTACCAAATAACTCCCGACAGTTTCAAATGCGGAGCATAAAGACTTCTGGACCAAAACAGCACAGATGCGGTGCATCCAAGCCAGATGCGGCGCATCCAAGCCAGATGCGGTGCATCTGTGCCAGATGCGGTGCATCTGGTCCCCTGCCGACAGTCCTGAGTGCAGAATCGAGCTGGAATCTACTGAACGTAAATAGATGCGGTGCATCCCAAAGAGATGCGGCGCATCTGGTCACTTTCTGGCCAAAATACCTAACTTTTGAGCCTATTTAATGAAGCCTTTGGTTACATACTTCACATACCTTCACTACTACGTTTTCCCTCAGTTCTAATACGATTTTCAAGGTTCAAGGAAGGCTACAAGTCAATCTCCACTCTTTCAACATCAAGATCAAGCTAGGATCATTCATCACTATTGGTATTATTGTTCTATATCTTTTAAACATGAATTCAACTTGTATTTATTGTTCCATTAGTTCTACTATGATTATGTTAGGCTAAAAGCCTTGTGTGTTTACTTCAATGTAAGATTTATGGCTTGGGATTGTTCTATACTTTGATGATAGTTATACATATGTTTGATTGATTAAATTATCTAGCTCAACCGTAAGAACCATTGTTATGCTTGCTTAGTTCATTACTTCAATTATATAGATTGCAAACCTATTAATGTGAGTTAACTAGGAAAACAATCTATACTTCAATACACCTAGTAATCTAGACGATTAGATACATAAACTTAAGTGATTTTGTTATGTGTTTAATTCGGTAATTGAACAAGTTCCAAAGCAACATAGTTATGAAATTACCTCAAGTGATTGTTGTAATTTAGGTTTCACGTGAGTTTAACCGGGTTGGATCTAGTTAGTTAATCAATCTAAATCACCATGTTCTTTCAAAAGATCCATTGTTGTAATCATCCTTGTATCCTAGTTCAATTATGTAAGTTATGACTTGGTTTATGTGAGTTTATCAAAGACCATAGCTTATACTTCAACACTTAGTGATCTAGCCACCTATATGTGAGTATAGAATGTTAATTGAACGATATTTAGGATATACAATCATGTAGTTTACTTAGAGTGATCTTAGTAAACTAGGTTTTATGTGAATTCAACCACGAAAGAATCTTGTTGATTAAACATAGCTCTTAAGTTTATAGAAATTGTGAAATTGATATAAACTGCTTTTTTGTAACTATCACATAACGGCTTTAATTATAAAAGAACAATCCCTTTCATTTATCAAGCATAGAAGTAAACACCGCATTCTCATTCTTGTTATTCATTATATTTATTTACTGTTTCGTTAAACGAAAATACAATTTCAAACACAAACCCCCCCCCCCTTTTAGAATAATTAATTGTTGTTAAAGTCCTTAAAATAAACTTCTCCCTGTGGATCGAACTGGTCAATTTACTTGCTAGTTACTGCATGATCGGGTTTTAGTTGCCTGTTGTGACGATCGCTCCAAATCCATATGGACGAACACGTCATTCATCGATTTCATTGCGAGGTATTTGACCTCTATATGATACGTTTTGTAAACATTGCATTCTTTTGAAAAGGCACACCATAATTGAATATTTAAATCAAAGATTTTCGACATCTGATGATTTCTCCATATAGACAATCACCGTAATATAATAGTTTACAATGATACTTCTGTTGACAATGCAGTCAAAATAAGATACTTGGTGATGATTTGGTGAATGCAACGTTTCCTTGAAAAATATGTCATGTAAGACTCCAGGCACATAGCTTGTCTAACATATAAGCAAACAGCGAAAGACTTCTAGGAACCTGAGAATAAACATGCTAACAAGTGTCAACACAAAGGTTGGTGAGTTCATAGTTTTAGTGTTTCGCATAATTTGTATATAAAAGTGGATCACAAGATTTCAGTTGTTTCATCTAGAAACGTTTATCAAAATATTCTACGAAATTGAGCACCCTGGTAACTAAACTTAACGTATATATAATTTGTACCCTTTGTATAATCATCTTAATAATACACGCAAACCAACGTGTACGCTTCTCAAATAGCATACGTCCGTTAAAAGGCTAGTGCTCTAGCTCGGACGGGGATATCAAGCCCTATGGATCCATATACTACTACTCGCGCCCACCAGTTCTTATAACTGGCAGTTACTAGTTACCAAAGCTAAGGGATTTTCGGTTCAAACTCAGTGTAGAATTTAGTATGTACTTGTATCCATTGCGTTTAAAATAAAGTGCATGTATTCTCAGCCCAAAAATATATATTGCAAAAGCAATTAAAAAGGGAGCAAATGAAACTCACCTTAGCAGCATATAAAGTCATTCACCAAAATGTGACTGAAACTCGGATTACCATATAACCGTAGATCTCAACCTAGAGAACATATGTTGGCCAATAAATGTCTATCAAGCTAGGTCAGGTCATAGTGTATCATAATCCTAATGCTCGAGATTGACATACAAAAGTTATCCAAAGTCGTTTCAAAAAGTCAATTTTGACAATAGTTCAACAAAACGAGACATACCTTATATAAGGAGTCATTTACTCGGTTGGTAATATTTAAAAGTTCACTTTATCAATCTCGTAAAAAAGTTGTTTAAATCTTAATTGCAGATTCAAAAGCAATTTCAATTAACGTCAATCATAATTCAGTTGATCATATCTTTTAATCCGTTCATCGAAACTATTCGGTGTCTAAATGAAAAGTTATTGATTTTTCGTCAGCTTTCCGAAAACATGTATATCATATACCTTTTACCAGTAATATATGTATTTAATTCGTGATTCATTATAAAATGTTTAACGATGAAATTTAGCATACAAACATGTATAAATATATATACTCGAGCACTAGACATAGATACACAATTAATGTATAAAAGATAAAATATAAATGCTTACGTATCAATATTGTGATTCAATATTGCAGAAAAGTACGTAGACGCAACATAGATGATAACAGTAGGTTTGACTTGTAAATAATACCCATGAACATTACCCATAACCTCCATAGCTATAACCCATAATTTCCTTAACTTTATCCCGCTCAAAAACCCATTTTTGAAAGTGACACGCTCATAACCTCATCGTAGTATTTTATGTATAATACTAATTAATAATATTAATAATAATAAGATTAATAATAATATTAATCTTCATAATTATAATAATAATAATAATAATAATAATAATAATAATAATAATAATAATAATAATAATAATAATAATAATAAATAAAATAAATACGGAGTAATATATAATTTAGAGAAAGAAGTGTGAAAACTGAGCAATTTATAGAACCTTTTCTGAAAAAGTACCCCATGCGATCGCATGGGATTTGTGCTTCAAGGCCATGCGATCGCATGGCCCTCTGATCCAGCTCACAAACTTTTAACTTTTTGTTTGTCGACATAATTTTATATAATATATATAATATATTTAATTTATATAATTAATTATATATTATATTAAATTCATATGCATAGTTGACTTGTAATTTTCGTTCCGATGACTCGTACGTTGTCACTCGACTTATGTCCCGGTTCTGGTTTCTCGAACGCATTTTCGTACTCTTAGAAAACTCGCAATTTACGTTTTGTGACTCGTACCTTTGTCAAAATATAGTCTTAAATTATCAATAAACTATATCATTTAAAGTGTATCTTAAACTTTCGAGTGTTTTGGTCATTTACTTCTATAAATCATTGTCTCGCTATTTGTTGATATATAATAACAAATCGTTTTATGACCAAGTTAATATATATTTTCAACAATAATAAACACGTTTTAAATATACGTCGCAATTTATTCATACAATTAATATTCCAACTTATCATATATATTTAAATAAATATTTAAACCAATAAGTTTAATGTACGGTATTAAACAATTAAAATGTTGTTATGTTTTCAAGTTATAGTATATATATGTATCTATTTACATATAATGGTTTGCGAATCATTGAAAACAATCGAAGGGTAATTGAATAGTTCAAAATTTTGAGATTCAACTTCATAGACTTTGCTTATCGTGTCGGAAACATTAAAGATTAAGTTTAAATTTGGTCAAAAATTTCCGGGTCATCACAGTACCTCTCCGTTAAAGAAATTTCGTCCCGAAATTTGAGTGAGGTCGTCATGGCTAACAATAAAAATGTTTTCATGACGAATATGTGTTGATAAATAGAATTTTTATCACCGTTGAATAATATGGATAAAACAATCCAATTACTCGAAGTGTATGAGAGAAGTTATCGTAATAGAGTGAAATGAAAGAATAGAGATTCATCTTAACTTTTGACGTAGTTACGATTGATTTCCGGAATTTAAGGAATAGAAAATATTCATAATCTAAATAAGATTTGATTCTTCAGAATTTGCAGAAATTAGGATTTTCTTTGATTAAATGCGTATCTGCCTCGATTGCTATGTCTGATATTTCGCTATAAATTGACCTCTTCCGTTTCATTTATTTTCAACACTCCTATAATCTTCTTTCTTATTTCATACATCCCAATAGATTGTGAAAATGTTTAATCCAGTTCTGATTCTTGATATTTTCCTGGCTATCGTATCCTTCATTCTTCTTTTTCATCTGCCACCAGAGGAAGTTATTTTCTTCTACTATTACCTTGGGGTTATAGTGTTTTTCATTCTCCCGTGTTTTTATATTACTATACGCATTGATATACACGGTTTGTAATTTCGGGGTTGTTATCGGGCTTTATATTCTCTATTATATTTCGGAGCTTCATGCTTTCGTTTTCTCTTCCCGACCTTAAGTCAAGCGGATAATGGTCCAGAATTCGTAGGTATGAAGTTTCAGATGAACATAACTAATGTTCTAAGAAAGAAATGGTAATAGCACAATCCGACTTGTCAAATTACCAGAATACCTCAAAAAAGACCGAATCATTAAGAAAATATTTTCTTGATATTTTTAGAGATTATATAGAATGAAAGAGTTATGTAACATGGTTCATGATGAGGGTATGATCTGTGAACCTTTATCACGTTCCATTAGAAACTCAGCATGACTTACTGTAATATAATCACGTTGATCAAGTGTCATTATATTATACTAACTCATGCTTCAATTCCTAACATTACTTCAAAACATTTATATTTTAAACTTGAAAGTTTCAGAATTTAGAAACTAAAATAGTTTCTTTTATGGTGTAACACAGATATCGTAAGGAGAAAATTGATTTTCGATAAGAATGATTATGGAATTATCTCTAGAAATATGGAGGATATTTATAATGAAAGATTCGATTATATCTTAGAATTTCTAATATCAGAGGATGATGAAGAATATTGTCCGCAAGGGTTTAGATTCGGAAGCAAGGTATTCGTTAATGGCTTCAGCAGATACTGAATCATTTGGATTCTTTGAAGACAGGTTTCATCCTTGGGATTTATCCACAGCCTCTTTCATACTTTGCTCAATCCGTTTTCCAGTTCCAAACCTTTTCTTTTTCTGAGCTTTGCCAGCACACTTTCCTTTATCATCAAACTTTTTACTGTTAAGGTCGTTTATAGTTTTTGCTGCTTCATCAGCATTTTTCAAGATTTCGAGAACTAGTTCGTAGTTTAAGGTGTTTTTCAGAAACTTCACATTCGGAGTAAATAAGTCTAGGAGATAGACATTATATGTTTATATATAACTGTTGGCGTAGAATTGCTGCGAAATTCGAAATACTGATTGCTAATTCCCGGTAGTTGGTATGGCAATTATCGTTAGAAGATGTAGATGAGTACATGATAGGGTTTCAATGAGTATAAGGATTTTTCAGAAGGTCAAGGATCAATGAAGTTGTTGGTAAATTTACTGCTAATGTGGTGGGACATGAAAGGTTCCCTTGTAACTAGAACGTATATGTCAAGGTTACAATAAAATTAATCTGAAAAGTCGAAGTTGACTGGTTGGAAGTGTGATGAAAATTGATATCTTGAAAAGAATTTCAAGATTATTTTCGGTATTAACAACATTAAAGGATCTTGCACAGTTTTGAAGTCAAAGTATTGCTTTGAAAGATGTAGAGATCTAAGAATGATGTCACCGATTCAGAGTTATGACTTGGATTCTGATCGTCAATATCAGAATATGTAATTGAATTTATATGAAAACGATTGTATATCGTTATGAGCATTGTTAATAATTTTTGAATCAAAGTTGAAGAATGTACAGTGTAACATATTAATTGTGAACTTATATATTTTCCGAGTATTACCTACCCGTTAAAGATTTCACAATTAATACTTTGTACAAAAGAACTTTTATTACCGTCCTTATGAAAATATATGTATGTATATTTTCTTCAGATGTAATACAGAGTTAATGAGTTAATATCATATTAAGCTCATTTGATTTTCGGCTTGACTTAGAAATGATTAATCTCTAAAACATTAAAGATTACATAATCTTTGCGGAGTATTTCGCTAATGTAATCCATACTTCATTATTTATTCTTATTTTTCGGTGAAGGATGTTGATGCTTGTGGAATCTTTGTGAACCTTACAAGGCACAGATGATGTTTTCTGGAAAGTTTCGAGTACATCGAAAATGAAAATGTAAAATCAATTATGTAATTGAATAATACACTTGGTTTATTATGAAATGGAATTCATTAAGTTGAAACAGAGATTGTAGTTAATGAAGGTTAAGTTGTTAACGAAGGATGTACATCATAGCATATTAATAATATGAATTTAACCGAGTAATATTTACCCTTTTTCAATTCATACAGAATTGCTTAGTACGAAAAGATTTACGATGGTTTTAAAATTTATATATATAAGATATACATATAAATTCTTCAGAGGGAATGAGTTAATATTTCATAACTCGTTGATACAAATATACGCGTTGTTGACTTGTAATAATATCCACAGTGCTTTCTTGAACTGGAGGAGCTTGTGATGTTAGAGGTGCTGATGATTCTAATGATGTTGACAGCACTAACTGTGCTGGTGAGGCTAAGGGTACTATTGATGCTGTTGGTAAAACAAGTCTAGCTTGTACCTTACGCATCATTCTTGTCAGGGTTTCTATTCTTCCTTCTATTTATCTGATTTACGGTTAGAACTGGGATAAATAATCTCTAAGATTTTAGAGATTACATAATCACCGTAGAATATTTCTTCGATGAAGTTAAGAATCAGTACTTCATCATTTATTGTTGTTGGCACTCCTTGGTATCTACGGTGCGTATGATGTTGATATCTGAAGTACAGTTTTTAGATGTGATATTGAGGTGTGGGATGCGGATGTGGTTGTTGATGGTGGTAATGGTACTGTTGTTGTTGATGATGGTGGTACTGGTTATGCTACTGGTGCTGCTGCTGGTGTTTATAACCTTCGCACCATATTCTTCAAAGCCACTACCCGAGCGCGAAGCTCGTTGACTTCTTCTATTATACCAGGATGATCGGTGGTTCGGACGAGCGGACGAATAAGATTTAGAATGTGAGATAGTATATAATCATGACTAGATACTCTGGAAATGAGAGAGAAAATGGTATTACGGACAGGTTCGCCGGTAAGTGCTTCAGGTTCTTCGCCAAGAGGGCAATGTGGTGGATGGAAGGGATCGCCTTCTTCTTGTCTCCAATGACTAAGTAAGCTACGAACCCATCCCCAATTCATCCAGAATAGATGATGGCTAATTGGTTGATCCATTCCGGTTACACTGTCTTCGGAGTTCATGTGAATATCCATATCGGAATAGCTGTCGGAATTTAAGGAATTTGAACTAGATACGGGATCCATCTTGTATAATTAGGGAGATGATTTTTGATATGAATTAGATTATAGAATTTAGTTTGGTATTCTTCAATACATAATTTACATATGTATATATAATACCAAATTCCATAAATTACGGAGAAATTTTCGAAAGATGTCAGGAAAAGTTTACAGTAACAGATACGCTAAGATATGAATTTTGTCTATACACTATTCATGCAATCAATGTAGTAAAACGTGTCTAGACTAGGAATGATAAGCATGTAATTTTCGACAAGAAATGATAAGCAAAACTTTTGACATGCACACACGGTCGAAGTCCAGACTTACTAATGCATCCTAACAACTACCAGTTAGACACACTCATGCAAGACCTGGTTCGCTAGGACCAACGCTCTGATACCAACTGTGACGATCGCTCCAAATCCATATGGACGAACACGTCATTCATCGATTTCATTGCGAGGTATTTGACCTCTATATGATACGTTTTGTAAACATTGCATTCTTTTGAAAAGGCACACCATAATAGAATATTTAAATCAAAGATTTTCGACATCTGATGATTTCTCCATATAGACAATCACCGTAATATAATAGTTTACAATGATACTTCTGTTGACAATGCAGTCAAAATAAGATACTTGGTGATGATTTGGTGAATGCAACGTTTCCTTGAAAAATATGTCATGTAAGACTCCAGGCACATAGCTTGTCTAACATATAAGCAAACAGCGGAAGACTTCTAGGAACCTGAGAATAAACATGCTAACAAGTGTCAACACAAAGGTTGGTGAGTTCATAGTTTTAGTGTTTCGCATAATTTGTATATAAAAGTGGATCACAAGATTTCAGTTGTTTCATCTAGAAACGTTTATCAAAATATTCTACGAAATTGAGCACCCTGGTAACTAAACTTAACGTATATATAATTTGTACCCTTTGTATAATCATCTTAATAATACACGCAAACCAACGTGTACGCTTCTCAAATAGCATACGTCCGTTAAAAGGTTAGTGCTCTAGCTCGGACGGAGATATCAAGCCCTATGGATCCATATACTACTACTCGCGCCCACCAGTTCTTATAACTGGCAGTTACTAGTTACCAAAGCTAAGGGATTTTCGGTTCAAACTCAGTGTAGAATTTAGTATGTACTTGTATCCATTGCGTTTAAAATAAAGTGCATGTATTCTCAGCCTAAAAATATATATTGCAAAAGCAATTAAAAAGGGAGCAAATGAAACTCACCTTAGCAGCATATAAAGTCATTCACCAAAATGTGACTGAAACTCGGATTACCATATAACCGTAGATCTCAACCTAGAGAACATATGTTGGCCAATAAATGTCTATCAAGCTAGGTCAGGTCATAGTGTATCATAATCCTAATGCTCGAGATTGACATACAAAAGTTATCCAAAGTCGTTTCAAAAAGTCAATTTTGACAATAGTTCAACAAAACGAGACATACCTTATATAAGGAGTCATTTACTCGGTTGGTAATATTTAAAAGTTCACTTTATCAATCTCGTAAAAAAGTTGTTTAAATCTTAATTGCAGATTCAAAAGCAATTTCAATTAACGTCAATCATAATTCAGTTGATCATATCTTTTAATCCGTTCATCGAAACTATTCGGTGTCTAAATGAAAAGTTATTGATTTTTCGTCAGCTTTCCGAAAACATGTATATCATATACCTTTTACCAGTAATATATGTATTTAATTCGTGATTCATTATAAACTGTTTAACGACGAAATTTAGCATACAAACATGTATAAATATATATACTCGAGCACTAGACATAGATACACAATTAATGTATAAAAGATAAAATATAAATGCTTACGTATCAATATTGTGATTCAATATTGCAGAAAAGTACGCAGACGCAACATAGATGATAACAGTAGGTTTGACTTGTAAATAATACCCATGAACATTACCCATAACCTCCATAGCTATAACCCATAATTTCCTTAACTTTATCCCGCTCAAAAACCCATTTTTGAAAGTGACACGCTCATAACCTCATCGTAGTATTTTATGTATAATACTAATTAATAATATTAATAATAATAAGATTAATAATAATATTAATCTTAATAATTATAATAATAATAATAATAATAATAATAATAATAATAATAATAATAATAATAATAATAATAATAAATAAAATAAATACGGAGTAATATATAATTTAGAGAAAGAAGTGTGAAAACTGAGCAATTTATAGAACCTTTTCTGAAAAAGTACCCCATGCGATCGCATGGGATTTGTGCTTCAAGGCCATGCGATCGCATGGCCCTCTGATCCAGCTCACAAACTTTTAACTTTTTGTTTGTCGACATAATTTTATATAATATATATAATATATTTAATTTATATAATTAATTATATATTATATTAAATTCATATGCATAGTTGACTTGTAATTTTCGTTCCGATGACTCGTACGTTGTCACTCGACTTATATCCCGGTTTTGGTTTCTCGAACGCATTTTCGTACGCTTAGAAAACTCGCAATTTACGTTTTGTGACTCGTACCTTTGTCAAAATATAGTCTTAAATTATCAATAAACTATATCATTTAAAGTGTATCTTAAACTTTCGAGTGTTTTGGTCATTTACTTCTATAAATCATTGTCTCGCTATTTGTTGATATATAATAACAAATCGTTTTATGACCAAGTTAATATATATTTTCAACAATAATAAACATGTTTTAAATATACGTCGCAATTTATTCATACAATTAATATTCCAACTTATCATATATATTCAAATAAATATTTAAACCAATAAGTTTAATGTACGGTATTAAACAATTAAAATGTTGTTATGTTTTCAAGTTATAGTATATATATGTATCTATTTACATATAATGGTTTGCGAATCATTGAAAACAATCGAAGGGTAATTGAATAGTTCAAAATTTTGAGATTCAACTTCATAGACTTTGCTTATCGTGTCGGAAACATTAAAGATTAAGTTTAAATTTGGTCAAAAATTTCCGGGTCATCACACCTGTATTATGTGTTAATTATTAAGCATATTGTCTACATTTTAAAGGTTACGTCTTGACACATCAACTTTTTGGCGCCGCTGCCGGGGAGCGATTTTGTTTAAAGGATTTTAATAAACTTTGAATTATTCGATCCTTTTGTAGGAATTCAATTCCTAGAAAAGTTACTTTTTATTGTAAGCTTGTGTTTTTGCAAATGGTTTGTTTGTGGTGTTGTGATTGCAGGATAGGTATTAGTGCATGAATCTACGTTCTTTCAACTCTAATTTAATTCCTTCATATCCTGAACCTGAAAGAGAACTTCACGAACGCTTAAGAGCTCAAGAAGTAGAATCTCTTGCTCAGGGTTTAGAATCACTTTCATTAGATTCTAACTCTGAACCAATTGTTCAACCAATCATCAAGCCAGTTATTAAAGAAGAGGAAGAGATGACTGCTACAAATCAAACGATGGATGCATTAATGAAGGCAACAAGAACATGTCAGGGCCACGCAATTATTCAACATACGATGACTGATGGTTTTGAAATAAAGGGCCAATTTCTCCACATGGTGACTAATACATGCCAATTCGGTTGAGCCCCAAATGAGGATGCTAACGAGCATCTTCGTAAGTTTGTAAGCATTTGCAAGCTTTTCAAAATCAAAGATGTCACCGATGAAGTTGCATGTTTAAAAATCTTTCCATGGTCCCTAAAGGATGATGCAAGAGATTGGCTAGACTCATTACCGGAAGGTTATATTGAAGATTGGAATGACATGATGGACAAGTTTTTGTCAGAATTATTCCCTGCTTCAAAAGCAGCAAAATTGCAAAGTGATATAAATCACTTCAAGCAAAAGTCAAATGAGACTCTTTATGAAGCTTGGACCCGATTCAATAAAATGCTTAGGGTATGTCCTCAACACGGGTTGAATACATTCCAAAAAGTCTAGATATTCTATAAAGGAGTCAATGTGGCTACCCGAAAGGATATACATGTTGCAGTAGGAGGATCAATCATGAAAAAAATGCCCGAAGAAGCTCACACAATAATTGCCGATATAGCAGCCCATTCTCACAATTGGCATCAAGAGATGGAGTTCTAGATCATCAACGGTTGCTAATGTCGAAAGCAACAATGAAATCGCTGCATTAAAAGTTCAATTGGTAAATCAAGCAAGGCAAATTGAGAAGGTAACCAAAGAAATGCACGCTATCAGGGTAGGGTGTGAATTGTGCCAAGGTCCCCATCTCACTCGAGATTGCGACCAAACGACAATGGAAGAGCAAGAAAATTTTTTAGGTTACTTACGTAAAGGTGAAATGAATTTTGACGACTTTTCGGCGGTTGAAGCAATGAACCGAAAATATCCTCCTGTCAACAGTTATCAAATAGGGGGACCTTCAAGTTCAAACAACAATTACCACGGAGAAAATTCAGGTTACCAAAATAACCGGAATTTCTCAAATCAAAATCAAAGAAATGCACCACCGGGTTACAATCATCTAAACAATCGTAATCAACCTCCACGAAATTACCAAAATAATTTCCAACATAATCAACCACAACCACAAGCACATATACAACCACAACCCGAGAAGAAATCCGGTTTAGAAGATCTTTTGAGAGATTTCATGGTTAAGCACGAGCAAAATGCGGAACTTCAAACTCAGCAAATTAGAAATCAACAAGCTACGATTCAGAATTTAGAAAGGGATGTTGGAAGGATCTCACAGTTACTAGCAGAGAGACCACCTGGTGCTCTCCCCGCAAATACTCAAGTGAATTCCAGTAACAATCAAACAATGAATGAGCATGTAAATGCTATAACTACCAGAAGTGGTTTAACCACTAACCCAGAGACCCTTAAGTCCCCGGAAGTTCCTTTGTCTCCTTCTGTTTTGCAGGTACCTGTTGATGTAGATGAGTATGTTGAAAAAGAACAAGAGAAAGATGGTCCACCAGTGATCATATCGAAGGAAAGTGAAGAACCACCAGTGAAGGTGTATGAGGCACCTATTCCATACCCAAAAGCATTGAAGAAAGACAGACTCGCGAGTCAATATCAGAAATTTGCGGATATGATCAAGCAAATCAGCATTAACATGCCACTCGCAGAGGTTCTTAAGGGTATGCCCCATTACGGGAAGTTTTTGAAAGATCTCATATCCTCGAAGGGTAAATACCACGAAGTTTCTGCCACATTCCTCCATGAGGAGTGTTCGGCCATCTTGAAAAAGTAAAATGTACCTCCAAAATTGGGAGATCCAGGTAGTTTTATCATCCCATATATGATGGGTGATTCGGTAGTATACGATGCACTAGCCGACCTAGGTGCAAGTGTTAACCTAATGCCTTACTCGTTATATTTGAAACTTGACTTAGGAGACTTGAAACCAACCCGGATGGGTATTCGATTAGCAAATCAATCATTTGATACTCCCATAGGTATAGCCGAGGATATTCTTGTAAAAGTTGGCTCACTTATCTTTCCCGTCGACTTTGTTATTCTAGAACTGCAAGAGGACACAAAAGTTCCTATCATTTTAGGATGTCCTTTCCTTAACACCGCAGATGCTATCATTAATGTCCAAAAAGAACAATTAAGTCTAGGTGTGGGAAACGAGAGAATAATTTGTCATATTGACAAAGCCAAGAAAAGACCCACTTCCACTGACGACTCTTTTTTTCAAATTGATGTTATAAATCTTTGTGTTGAGGATGAATTGCAGGAGCTACTTGAAATCGATACCTCGGGGTTTGCCCCGGTAAGTGAAAGTGAATATTTCAATATTGATGAGGATTTTGATGAGTTGATGAAGGTGGTCACGGATGATGAGACCATAGAAGAAGAAATTTCCAAGGAAGAGGAATCATTTGAAGATATCAGAAATAAAGATAGATTCTGAATAAAGAATTCCTTGGAAGAACCACCCGTACTAGAGCTTAAAGAGCTACCCAAACACTTGGAGTATGCTTATCTCGAAGGTACATCTCAATTACCGGTAATTATTGCTTCACATCTTTCTGGTAACGAGAAGGAAAGGTTAATCTCTGTTTTGAAAACCCATAAAAAGGCTATAGCATGGAAAACGACTGACATTCCAGGGATAAACCCGTCTTATTGTACACATAAAATTCTCCTTGAGAATGACTTCAAACCAGTAGTACAAAGACAACATAGGCTAAATCCCAACATGAAAGAGGTTGTTAAAAAGGACGTAGTCAAGCTTCTTGACGCCGGGTTAATCTACCCCATCTCCGATAGCCCTTGTGTTAGTCCAGTACAAGTAGTACCCAAAAAGGGGGGTACAACCGTTATTGTAAATGAAAAGGACGAACTCGTTCAAACTAAAATGGTTACCGGCTGGAGAGTCTGTATTGATTACAGACGTCTCAATGATGCCACTAGAAAGGATCATTTCCCTTTGCCTTTTATTGATCAAATGATTGAACGATTAGCGGGGAAAGAATATTATTGCTTTCTAGATGGTTTCTCCGGTTACTTCCAAATTCCAATTGATCCCAACGACCAAGAAAAGACCACATTCACTTGTCCTTTCGGGACCTTTGCCTATCGCCGCATGCCATTTGGTTTATGCAATGCACCCGAAACCTTTCAAAGGTGCATGATAGAAATTTTTGATGATATGGTAGAGGATTGTATGGAAGTCTTCATGGATGACTTTTCTGTGTTTGGAGACTCCTTTGAATCGTGTCTTTTCAACCTTGAACGTATGCTTATCCGATGTGAGAAAGCAAACTTGGTCCTAAATTAGGAAAAATGCCAGTTCATGGTGAAGGAGGGCATTGTACTTGGTCACAAGATATCTCGTGCGGGAATAGAGGTAGATAAAGCTAAAATTGAAGTTATTTCTACGCTACCTATACCGACGAATGTCAAGACCATTAGAAGCTTTCTTGGTCACGCGGGATTCTATAGATGATTTATCAAAGATTTTTCTAAAATCGCCCGCCTAATGACCCAACTTCTTGAAAAGGATGCTCCATTTGACTTCGACTCCAATTGCGAGAATGCATTCTCCATTCTAAAGTCAAAACTCACACAAGCTCCCATTATCGTATCTCCAGATTGGAGTATGCTGATGTGTAGTGACCCGAACTGTTCCATGTTTATATATATTAATTGAGATTGATATTTACATGATTAAATGTTTCCAACATGTTAAGCAATCAAACTTGTTAAGACTTGATTAATTGAACTATGTTTCATATAGACAATTGACCACCCAAGTTGACCGGCGATTCACGAACGTTAAAACTTGTAAAAACGACATGATGATATATATATGGATATAAATATGGTTAACATGAGATTATGATAAGTAAGTATCTCCATAAGTATATTAACAATGAGTTATATACATATAAACAAGACTACTAACTTAAGGATTTCGAAACGAGACATATATGTAACGATTATCGTTGTAACGACATTTAAATGTATATATATCATATTAAGATATATTAATATATCATAATATCATGATAATATAATAATTTAACATCTCATTAGATATAATAAACAATGGGTTAACAACATTAATTGAGATCGTTAACTTAAAGGTTTCAAAACAACACTTACATGTAACGACTAACGATGACTTAACGACTCAGTTAAAATGTATATACATGTAGTGTATTTAGATGTATTAAAATACTTTTGGAAGACTTCAAGACATATATCAAAACACTCATACTTAACGAAAATGGTTACAGTTACTTTCCCATTCTTTTCTTTCATCAAGAATTCTAGTCGTATTCTTACCCGTATTATACACAGCTTCAAAACGTACTTACTATGGGTATATACCAATAGGAACTAGCATGGGATTCCACTCTTGATTATGTCATGTATGACTAATCAATTTTAACTTCTACCATGAGCTATTCAACTAACTAGAACTCCTTTTAACCCCACTCACCACTCACCAATTACCACTCATCATTCACTCCATTTCACTTCCAATTCTCTTTCTAATTCTCTCTCAACACACACACACTATTATGAACGTATTTTTCCAGTAGTTAATCATCATCTTCATCAAAAATCACTTCAAGAATCAAGCTATAATCATCATAGGATGAACATTTCAAGAACACTTCAAAAATCCCTTCAAGTTTACTAATTTACTTCCAAGCTTTCTAATCCATTCCAAGTAATCATCTAAGATCAAGAAACCTTTGTTATATACAGTAGGTTATCTTTCTTATTCAAGGTAATATTCATATTCAAACTTTGATTCAATTTCTATAACTATAAACTATCTTAATTCGAGTAAAAATCTTACTTGAACTTGTTTTTGTGTCATGATCCTACTTCAAGAACTTTCAAGCCATCCAAGATCCTTTGAAACTAGATCATTTCTTGTCACTTCTAGTAGGTTTACCTACTAAACTTGAGGTAGTAATGATGTTCATAACATCATTCGATTCATATATATAAAACTATCTTATTCGAAGGTTTAAACTCGTAATCACTAGAACATAGTTTAGTTAATTCTAAACTTGTTCGCAAACAAAAGTTAATCCTTCTAACTTGACTTTTAAAATCAACTAAACACATGTTCTATATCTATATGATATGCTAACTTAATGATTTAAAACCTGGAAACACGAAAAACACCGTAAAACCGGATTTACGCCGTCGTAGTAACACCGCGGGCTGTTTTGGGTTAGTTAATTAAAAACTATGATAAACTTTGATTTAAAATTTGTTATTCTGAGAAAATGATTTTTATTATGAACATGAAACTATATCCAAAAATTATGGTTAAACTCAAAGTGGAAGTATGTTTTCTAAAATGGTCATCTAGACGTCGTTCTTTCGACTGAAATGACTACCTTTACAAAAACAACTTGTAACTTATTTTCTGACTATAAACCTATACCTTTTCTGTTTAGATTCATAAAATAGTGTTCAATATGAAACCATAGCGATTTGATTCACTCAAAACGGATTTAAAATGAAGAAGTTATGGGTAAGACAAGATTGGATAATTTTTCTCATTTTAGCTACGTGAAAATTGGTAACAAATCTATTCCAACCATAACTTAATAAACTTGTATTGTATATTATGTAATCTTGAGATACCATAGACATGTATACAATGTTTCGACCTATCATGTCGACACATCTATATATATTTCGGAACAACCATAGACACTCTATATGTGAATGTTGGAGTTAGCTATACAGGGTTGAGGTTGATTCCAAAATATATATAGTTTGAGTTGTGATCAATACTGAGATACGTATACACTGGGTCGTGGATTGATTCAAGATAATATTTATCGATTTATTTCTGTACATCTAACTGTGGACAACTAGTTGTAGGTTACTAACGAGGACAGCTGACTTAATAAACTTAAAACATCAAAATATATTAAAAGTGTTGTAAATATATTTTGAACATACTTTGATATATATGTATATATTGTTATAGGTTCGTGAATCAACCAGTGGCCAAGTCTTACTTCCCGACGAAGTAAAAATCTGTGAAAGTGAGTTATAGTCCCACTTTTAAAATCTAATATTTTTGGGATGAGAATACATGCAGGTTTTATAAATGATTTACAAAATAGACACAAGTACGTGAAACTACATTCTATGGTTGAATTATCGAAATCGAATATGCCCCTTTTTATTAAGTCTGGTAATCTAAGAATTAGGGAACAGACACCCTAATTGACGCGAATCCTAAAGATAGATCTATTGGGCCTAACAAACCCCATCCAAAGTACCGGATGCTTTAGTACTTCAAAATTTATATCATATCCGAAGGGTGTCCCGGAATGATGGGGATATTCTTATATATGCATCTTGTTAATGTCGGTTACCAGGTGTTCACCATATGAATGAATTTTTATCTCTATGTATGGGATGTGTATTGAAATATGAAATCTTGTGGTCTATTGTTACGATTTGATATATATAGGTTAAACCTATAACTCACCAACATTTTTGTTGACGTTTAAAGCATGTTTATTCTCAGGTGAATATTAAGAGCTTCCGCTGTTGCATACTAAAATAAGGACAAGATTTGGAGTCCATGTTTGTATGATATTGTGTTAAAACTGCATTCAAGAAACTGATTTCGATGTAACATATTTGTATTGAAAACCATTATGTAATGGTCGTGTGTAAACAGGATATTTTAGATTATCATTATTTGATAATCTACGTAAAGCTTTTTAAACCTTTATTTATGAAATAAAGGTTATGGTTTGTTTTAAAAATGAATGCAGTCTTTGAAAAACGTCTCATATAGAGCTCAAAATCTCGCAACGAAATCAATTAATATGGAACGTTTTTAATCAATAAGAACGGGACATTTCAGTTGGTATCCGAGCGTTGGTCTAAGAGAACCAGAATTTGCATTAGTGTGTCTTATCGAGTTTGTTAGGATGCATTAGTGAGTCTGGACTTCGACCGTGTTTACTTGAAAAATGATTGCTTAACAAATTTTGTTAGAAACTATATATTTTTAACATGTGAATATTATGTGATATATTAATCTCTTAACGCGTTTGATATTATGTGATAGATGTCTACCTCTAGAACAAGTCCCATTGACTCACCTAATAATAATGAAGAGTCAAATGTAAATTAGAATGATTCGTGGACTGATTCACAAGTTCCCGAAGAGGAACCGGAAGAAGAGTCGGAACCAGAAGAAGAATCGGAACCGGAAGAAGAATCGGAACCGGATGAAGAAATAGAACCGGTGGGGGAAATAATAAAACGGTTAAGTAAAAGAAAATCCTCAACCAACCGACCAAGGTTAATTATGGTCAATGGTGTTTCCGCTAAGGAAGCAAAATATTGGGAGGATTACCAATTCTCCGATGAATCGAATTCTGACGAGAATTCCGATGATGTTATAGAAATTACCCCAACTGAATTTAAAAAGGCAAAAGAAAATAATAAGGGAAAGGGCATAAAAATAGAGAAATCTAATTCCAACCCCGATGAACTTTATATGTATCGTCAACCCCCGAAGTCCTTAAGTTGTAACAATGACCCAGGAACCTCTAAACCACCAGGTTTTTCTAAACCAATGTGGAAAACGACGGCTCGTATTAGGGGAACATCATATATCCCTAGAAACTTGGCAAAACGAACCAAAACCGAAGAAGAAGAAACAAGCGAGTCGGAATAAGATAGTTGTATTCGTGTGGTGTAATATATGTAATATAGTGTGCTTATGCTTTATGATATATGTAAAAATTGCTTGTATAAATAAGTATTTTTTTATGAATCTAACTCTTGTCTATTTTACAGTATAAAAACACAAAATGGATAGACAACCCAATATTTTAAGAGACCTACCCGGAGACGTGATTGATGAAATCTTGTCTAGAGTCGGTCAGAATTCTTCGGCACAACTATTTAAGGCGAGATCAGTTTGTAAGACATTCGAAGAACGTTCCAAGAATGCCTTGGTTTATAAAAGGCTTTCGTTTGAAAGATGGGGGATATCACATTGGAAAATCCATAAGTTACGATGTGTTTACTTTGACGCATATATTGCGGGGAACCCAAATGCTATTTTACGCAATGGGTTAAGAAATTATTTTGACTCAATATATCCGAATATTGGACTTCGTGATTTAGAAAAAGCGGCTAACATGCAACATAAAGAAGCATGTTATGCTTACGGATTAGTAATGTTCGCTTCTCACCAAAGTGAGAACAAGAACATCGGCCTACAACTATTAAACAAAACGTTCCCCCAAGTGACGGAGTCGGTAATTGGGGTAAGAAATGAGGTTTTTAGATTGTTACGGGACTGTTGGACATTACGTAACCCTCGTCCCTTTGACGACGTTACAACACGCTGTCTTATCAACGGCCATAACGGTTATGTTCCACAAGACCAAGGATGGGAAGTAGTCCTAGTAAAACCAGAATGCATGACTTGTTTCTGGATGTATGAATTACGTGTCTTTATTGCCTTTGCTGAACGACTTGTGTACTAGCTAGAATTATCTTCACAACTATCTTGTATCAAAGTTATTGTGTGCTATATTTCATGCTTTATGTAAAATAAGCGGTATTGTAAGTTTGTAAAATATTGTATAAAAGTTTGAACGCGAAATATTATTATAATCAGTTTTTCATATAGAATTGTAGTAGTTGAATTGTATATTAGCTACGAAGTATGAACTTAACGGGTAGGTACTACCCGAATTTAAACTTATAAAACGCTAATATGAAGAAAAAGCTTTTATAAATGAGTTCATATTATGCTACGAAATACTATTAACTACTCTTGATATTCTGTATGATTAACTTGTTCCATTTGACTATTTTGAAGGAAATGGTACCGACTACTCGACACACCGTGAATATGAATGAAGAGGAATTCCGTACTTTTCTAGCTTCAAACATAGCCGCAGTACAGGCTGCGCTACATACCAACAATAACCTTGGATCTAGCAGTACAGGAAATAGTGTAGGATGCACCTCACTACCTGCAAACCTTTGGAATTTGATGGAACCGAAGGACCGATCGGATTGAAACGGTGGACCGAGAAGGTCGAATCGGTGTTTGCCATAAGTATGTGTACTGAAGAGGACAAAGTAAAGTACGCTATGCATACCTTCACAGGTTCTGCGTTAACATGGTGGAATACCTATCTAGAGCAAGTGGGACAAGACGATGCGTACGCACTACCGTGGTCAGCATTCAAGCACTTGATGAACGAGAAGTACCGTCCCAGAACCGAGGTCAATAAGCTCAAGACAGAACTTAGAGGGTTACGAACCCAAGGATTTGATATTACCACGTACGAAAGACGATTCACAGAATTGTGCCTATTGTGTCCGGGAGCATTCGAAGATGAGGAAGAGAAGATCGACGCGTTTGTGAAAGGATTACCGGAAAGAATCCAAGAAGATATAAGTTCACACGAGCCCGCCTCCATACAACAGGCATGTAGAATGGCTCACAAACTAGTGAACCAGATTGAAGAAAGAATTAAAGAACAGACTGCTGAAGAGGCCAATGTGAAGCAAGTCAAAAGAAAGTGGGAGGAAAACGATGATAAGAATCACCAATACAACAACAACAGCAATTACAACAATAATCGCAACAACTATCCCAACAATCGCAACATCAATCGCAACTACAACAAACGGGCCAACAACAACAACAACAACAGCAACAACAACAACAGCAACTACAACAATCATCCCAACAACAATAATAACCGCAACAACAACAACAACAATCAGAAGCAGCTATGCCAAAGGTGTGAAAAGTATCACTCGGGGTTCTGCACCAAATTTTGCAACAAGTGTAAAAGAAATGGTCATAGCGCGGCGAAGTGTGAGGTCTACGGACCAGGGGTTAATAGAACGAAAGGAACAAATGGTGTTGGAACGAGTAATGGCGGAGCAAGTAGTGTCGGAGCAAGTTATGCCAATGTAGTTTGTTATAAATGTGGAAAACCGGGCCACATTATTAGAAATTGCCCGAACCAGGAGAATACAAATGGACAAGGCCGCGGAAGAGTTTTCAATATTAATGCGGTAGAGGCACAGGAAGACCCGGAGCTTGTTACGGGTACGTTTCTTATTGACAATAAATCTGCTTACATTTTATTTGATTCGGGTGCGGATAGAAGCTATATGAGTAGAGATTTTTGTGCTAAATTAAGTTGTCCATTGATGCCTTTGGATAGTAAATTTTTACTCGAATTAGCAAATGGTAAATTAATTTCAGCAGATAATATATGTCAGAATCGAGAAATTAAACTGGTTAGCGAAACATTTAAGATTGATTTGATACCAGTAGAGTTAGGGAGTTTTGATGTGATAATCGGTATGGACTGGTTGAAAGAAGTGAAAGCAGAGATCGTTTGTTACAAAAATGCAATTCGCATTATACAAGAAAAAGGAAAACCCTTAATGGTGTACGGAGAAAAGGGCAACACGAAGCTACATCTTATTAGTAATTTGAAGGCACAAAAACTAATAAGAAAAGGTTGCTATGCTGTTCTAGCACACGTCGAGAAAGTACAAACTGAAGAAAAGAGCATCAATGATGTTCCCATTGCAAAAGAATTTCCCGATGTATTTCCGAAAGAATTACCGGGATTACCCCCACATCGATCCGTTGAATTTCAAATAGATCTTGTACCAGGAGCTGCACCAATAGCTCGTGCTCCTTACAGACTCGCACCCAGCGAGATGAAAGAACTGCAAAGCCAATTACAAGAACTTTTAGAGCATGGTTTCATTCGACCAAGCACATCACCGTGGGGAGCTCCTGTTTTATTTGTCAAAAAGAAAGATGGTACATTCAGGTTGTGTATCGACTACCGAGAGTTGAACAAACTTACCATCAAGAACCGCTGCCCACTACCGAGAATCGACGACTTATTTGATCAACTACAAGGCTCGTCTGTTTATTCAAAGATTGACTTACTTTCCGGGTATCATCAAATGCGGGTGAAAGAAGATGATATTCCAAAGACTGCTTTCAGAACACGTTACGGTCATTACGAGTTTATGGTCATGCCATTTGGTTTAACTAATGCACCAGCTGTGTTCATGGACCTTATGAACCGAGTGTGTGGACCATACCTTGACAAGTTTGTCATTGTTTTCATTGATGATATAATTATTTACTCAAAGAATGACCAAGAACACGGTGAACATTTGAGAAAGGTGTTAGAAGTATTGAGGAAGGAAGAATTGTATGCTAAATTTTCAAAGTGTGCATTTTGGTTGGAAGAAGTTCAATTCCTCGGTCACATAGTGAACAAAAAAGGTATTAAGGTGGATCCAGCAAAGATAGAAACTGTTGAAAAGTGGGAAACCCCGAAAACTCCGAAACACATACGCCAATTTTTAGGACTAGCTGGTTACTACAGAAGGTTCATCCAAGACTTTTCCAGAATAGCAAAACCCTTGACTGCATTAACGCATAAAGGGAAGAAATTTGAATGGAATGATGAACAAGAGAAAGCGTTTCAGTTATTGAAGAAAAAGCTAACTACGGCACCTATATTGTCATTGCCTGAAGGGAATGATGATTTTGTGATTTATTGTGACGCATCAAAGCAAGGTCTCGGTTGTGTATTAATGCAACGAACGAAGGTGATTGCTTATGCGTCTAGACAATTGAAGATTCACGAACAAAATTATACAACGCATGATTTAGAATTAGGCGCGGTTGTTTTTGCATTAAAGACTTGGAGGCACTACTTATATGGGGTCAAAAGTATTATATATACCGACCACAAAAGTCTTCAACGCATATTTAATCAGAAACAACTGAATATGAGGCAGCGTAGGTGGATTGAATTATTGAATGATTACGACTTTGAGATTCGTTACCACCCGGGGAAGGCAAATGTGGTAGCTGATGCCTTGAGCAGGAAGGACAGAGAACCCATTCGAGTAAAATCTATGAATATAATGATTCATAATAATCTTACTACTCAAATAAAGGAGGCGCAACAAGGAGTTTTAAAAGAGGGAAATTTAAAGGATGAAATACCCAAAGGATCGGAGAAGCATCTTAATATTCGGGAAGACGGAACCCGGTATAGGGCTGAAAGGATTTGGGTACCAAAATTTGGAGATATGAGAGAAATGGTACTTAGAGAAGCTCATAAAACCAGATACTCAATACATCCTGGAACGGGGAAGATGTACAAGGATCTCAAGAAACATTTTTGGTGGCCGGGTATGAAAGCCGATGTTGCACAATACGTAGGAGAATGTTTGACGTGTTCTAAGGTCAAAGCTGAGCATCAGAAACCATCAGGTCTACTTCAACAACCCGAAATCCCGGAATGGAAATGGGAAAACATTACCATGGATTTCATCACTAAATTGCCAAGGACTGCAAGTGGTTTTGATACTATTTGGGTAATAGTTGATCGTCTCACCAAATCAGCACACTTCCTGCCAATAAGAGAAGATGACAAGATGGAGAAGTTAGCACGACTGTATTTGAAGGAAGTCGTCTCCAGACATGGAATACCAATCTCTATTATCTCTGATAGGGATGGCAGATTTATTTCAAGATTCTGGCAGACATTACAGCAAGCGTTAGGAACTCGTCTAGACATGAGTACTGCCTATCATCCACAAACTGATGGGCAGAGCGAAAGGACGATACAAACACTTGAAGACATGCTACGAGCATGTGTTATTGATTTCGAAAACAGTTGGGATCGACATCTACCGTTAGCAGAATTTTCCTACAACAATAGCTACCATTCAAGCATTGAGATGGCGCCGTTTGAAGCACTTTATGGTAGAAAGTGCAGGTCTCCGATTTGTTGGAGTGAAGTGGGGGATAGACAGATTACGGGTCCGGAAATTATACAAGAAACTATCGAGAAGATCATCCAAATTCAACAACGGTTGAAAACCGCCCAAAGTCGACAAAAGAGCTACGCTGACATTAAAAGAAAAGATATAGAATTTGAAATTGGAGAGATGGTCATGCTTAAAGTTGCACCTTGGAAAGGCGTTTTTCGATTTGGTAAACGAGGGAAATTAAATCCAAGGTATATTGGACCATTCAAGATTATTGATCGTGTCGGACCAGTAGCTTACCGACTTGAGTTACCTCAACAACTCGTGGCTGTACATAACACTTTCCACGTCTCGAATTTGAAGAAATGTTTTGCTAAATAAGATCTCACTATTCCGTTAGATGAAATCCAAATCAACGAAAAACTCCAATTCATCGAAGAACCCGTCGAAATAATGGATCGTGAGGTTAAAAGACTTAAGTAAAACAAGATACCAATTGTTAAGGTTCGATGGAATGCTCGTAGAGGACCCGAGTTCACCTGGGAGCATGAAGATCAGATGAAGAAGAAATACCCGCATCTATTTCCAGAAGATTCATCAACACCTTCAACAGCTTAAAATTTAGGGACGAAATTTATTTAACGGGTAGGTACTGTAGTGACCCGAACTGTTCCATGTTTATATATATTAATTGAGATTGATATTTACATGATTAAATGTTTCCAACATGTTAAGCAATCAAACTTGTTAAGACTTGATTAATTGAACTATGTTTCATATAGACAATTGACCACCCAAGTTGACCGGCGATTCACGAACGTTAAAACTTGTAAAAACGACATGACGATATATATATGGATATAAATATGGTTAACATGAGATTATGATAAGTAAGTATCTCCATAAGTATATTAACAATGAGTTATATACATATAAACAAGACTACTAACTTAAGGATTTCGAAACGAGACATATATGTAACGATTATCGTTGTAACGACATTTAAATGTATATATATCATATTAAGATATATTAATATATCATAATATCATGATAATATAATAATTTAACATCAGCATGGAACTAGCATGGGATTCCACTCTTGATTATGTCATGTATGACTAATCAATTTTAACTTCTACCATGAGCTATTCAACTAACTAGAACTCCTTTTAACCCCACTCACCACTCACCAATTACCACTCATCATTCACTCCATTTCACTTCCAATTCTCTTTCTAATTCTCTCTCAACACACACACACTATTATGAACGTATTTTTCCAGTAGTTAATCATCATCTTCATCAAAAATCACTTCAAGAATCAAGCTATAATCATCATAGGATGAACACTTCAAGAACACTTCAAAAATCCCTTCAAGTTTACTAATTTACTTCCAAGCTTTCTAATCCATTCCAAGTAATCATCTAAGATCAAGAAACCTTTGTTATATACAGTAGGTTATCTTTCTTATTCAAGGTAATATTCATATTCAAACTTTGTGAAAGGACCCGTTCATATACATTATAAACGATTCACAATAGTTGATTACATCGCGAGGTATTTGACCTCTATATGACACATTTTACAAACATTGCATTCGTTTTTAAAAGATAAACTTTCTTTACAACGAAAGTTGACGGCATGCACACCATTTCATAATACATCCAACTATAATTGGCTTAATAATAATCTTGATGAACTCAATGACTCGAATGCAACGTCTTTCAAAATATGCCATGAATGACTCCAAGTAATATCCTTAAAATGAGCTAATGCACAGCGGAAGATTTCTTTAATACCTGAGAATAAACATGCTTTAAAGTGTCAACCAAAAGGTTGGTGAGTTCATAGATTTATCATAACAATCATTTCAATATATTAATAGACCACAAGATTTCCGTTTATAAATATATGTACACTCGCAAGTGTATAAAAGTATTCTATAAGTTGTAGGCACCCAGTAACAAGCCTTAACGTTCATGTTTTACCCTCTGAAGTACACCAGATCAGGTGTGTTTAAAATAACCTCGAAGTACTAAAGCATCCCATAGTCAGGATGGGGTTTGTCAGGCCCAATAGATCTATCTTTAGGATTCGCGCCTACCGTACATAGACAAGTAGTTTAATGTTACCAAGCTAAGGGTATATTTCTAGTTTAAACCCACATAGAATTAGTTTTAGTACTTGTGCCTACTTCGTAAAACATTTATAAAACAGCGCATGTATTCTCAGCCCAAAAATATATATTGCAAAAGCAATTAAAAAGGGAGCAAATGAAACTCACAATACTGTATTTCGTAGTAAAAATACATATAACGTCATTTAACAAGTGCAAGGTTGGCCTCGGATTCACGAACGTATCAATATTTAGATTCAATATCGCAGGAAAGTACGTAGACGCAACGGAGATGATAAATACTAGATTGACCTCACGAGCATACCCATGAACCATACTCATCACCTCCATAGCTATAACCCATAATTTCCTTAGCTTCGACTCATTCAAAAAAACTATTTTGAAATCACTCGGACACCACTCCGTCGTAATATTTTATGTATACTAATAATATCTTGAAATAATACAAAGCAAATATATATATATATATATATATATATATATATATATATATATATATATATATATATATATATATATATATATATATATAAATCGATTGAGAGAGTTTAGAGAAATATATTTTCAAGTTTCTATGAAATAATGAAACCTATTGAATTCTATTTATAATAGATTTTTGAATTATTAAAGTGAATTATTAAAGTATGAATTATTAAAGTGAATTATTAAAGTGAATTATTAAAGTATGAATTATTAAAGTATGAATTATTAAAGTGAATTATTAAAGTATGAATTATTAAAGTGAATTATTAAAGTATGAATTATTAAAGTGAATTATTAAAGTATGAATTATTAAAGTGAATTATTAAAGTATGAATTATTAAAGTGAATTATTAAAGTGAATTATTAAAGTATGAATTATTAAAGTGAATTATTAAAGTTAAAGTAAAGTAAAAGTAAAGTAAAGGTAAAGTTAAAGTATAGTAAAAGTATAAAAACTATGTATGTATAATACGTGTATAAATATATATAATATTAATTTAAATCGTTATATATATTTAATGAAATAAAATATAAATATCATTATATTTATTATACTGGTTAAGTAATGAGTTGTCAAAAGTGATTCTAGATATTTATAAAAGTTATATACGTTTTAATAATAAAGTTCTTTTTAAACTGAAAACGTCTTTGTACGTTTGAAAATAGATTAATAGAATATTATGGAAACCAATTCTCCACTAACTTTTGTCTAACTTTCGTAAATGACACTTTTTGTTTTTATTTATAAATAGCTTTACAAATTATTTTGAATATCGTTAAGAGGAATAGATTTTCTCAAATCATAGTGGACCTCTCAACAGAGACTTGTAATCATAATTCAATGTTTCTGATAATTCAATCATTTAATATATATTTTTTTTATTTCGCCGAAAATCATATTGAAACAAATACGTTCGTATAAAGTATTATACGTTTAATACTTTATTAATATTCTCAAGTTATAATATACATATACATATACATATCTATTTATATATAACGGTTCGTGAATCGTCGGAATTTGGTCGAGGTTATAATGAATGTATGAACACAGTTTAAAATTCTTGAGATTTAACTTACCAAACTTTGCTTATCGTGTCGGAATAATATAAAGATTAAAGTTTAAATTTGGTCGGAAATTTTCGGGTCGTCACAGTACCTACCCGTTAAAGAAATTTCGTCCCCGAAATTTGATAGAGGTCGTCATGACTAACAATGAGAATGTTATTATAACGATTATAGAGTTTTATCATGTTCAAGAAGAATGGATAAAATAATTCGATTACTCGAAGCGTGTGAGTGAAGTTATCGTAAATGAATGAAATAAGATAATAGTGATTCGTCGTATCTTTTGACGTCATCACGATTGATCTCCGAAAAGAAAATCTTTGTAATCTATATTGGATTTGATTACTCGGCAATTAAGGAAATTATGATCCTCTTCGAATTAATGCGATAATCCATTTTGATTTCTCTGTCGGATATTTCACTATAAATCCACCTCATTTGTTTTCTTACAACTCACACCTTCTCAACTCATATTTTAAAGTATTTGTCAATATGCTTCATCCAGTGCTGATTCTTGATATACTCCTCACTTTCATATCTGTCGCTCTTCTTTTTCATCTGCCTCCAGAAGAATCTATTTACTTCTACTATACTCTTGGTTTTATAGTGTTTTTAGTTCTCCCGTGTCTTTATATTGCTATATGCATTGATATATACGGTTTGTGATTTCTGGGTTGTTGTTGAGTTTTATATCTTCCCTTATATTTCAAAGTCCTTGCTTCTTCTATAATCATTGTCATCCACAGTTAATGCTCTCTTCTATTTGCTATGATTTATACTCCCATTTCTAGTTCGGAGCTTTGTCCTTTCGTTTCTTCTTCTTGCGATTAAGCACCGCTTGTAATGGTCCAGAATTCGCAGATATAAATTTCGGAATGAACATTGTTAATGTTCTAGGAAGGAAATTGTAATGACACGATCTTGACTTGTCAAATTACCAGAATACCTCGGAAAAGGCCGAATCATCAAGAAATATTTTCTTGATATTTAGAGATCAAAGAGAATACAAGAGTCGTGTAACATAGCACAAGATGACGTTATGATCTGTGAATCATCATGTTCCATTTAGAAACTCAGCATGAATTACTGTAATATAATCACGTTGATCAAGTGTCATTATATTATACTAACTCATGCTTCAGCTCCCAACACTTCTTCAAGAATATTCCTATTTTAAACTCGAATGTTTCAGAATTTAGAAACTAAAATAGTTTCTTTTATGATATAATACAGATAGCGCGAAGAGGTAAATGATTTCAGATAAGAATAATTATAAAAATATCTTCAGAAGTATGGATGATATTTATAATGAAAGATACGATGATATCTTAGAATGTCTAATATCAGAGGATGATGAAGGATATTGTCCGCAGGGGTTTAGAGTCAGGAGCAAGGTATTCGTTAATGACTTCAGCAAGTACTGAATCATTTGGATTCTTTAAAGGCAGGTTCAGCCTTTGTGATTTGTCCACAGCCTCCTTCATACTTTGCTCAATCCGTTTTTCAGTTCCAAATCTTCTCTTTTTCTGAGCTTTGCCAATATACTATCCTTTATCATCCAACTTTTTACTGTTAAGGTCGTTTACAGTTTTTGCTGCTTCATCGGCATTTTTCAAAATTTCGAAAACTGGTTCGCAGTTTAGGGTGTTTTTCAGAAATTTCTCATTCAAAGAATGTAAGTCTTGGAGGTAGACGTTGTGTGTATATGTAATTGTTGATGTAGACATGCTGCGAGGTTTCAAAATATTGATTGCTGATTCTCAATAATTGGTATGGCAATTCTTGCTATAAGGTACGAATGAGTATATGATAGGGTTTCGATAATTATAATGATTTTTTTGATTTTTTTTTTTTTTTTTGAAAAGTCAAAGATCAGTGAAGTTGTTGGTAAGTTTATTGCTAATGTGGTGAATGTAAACGATTCCCCGGTAACGTTGGCGAAAGGGCAATGTATCTATCGAGGTTATAGTAAGACTTTTTTTGATTGAGAAGTCGAAGTTGACTTGCTGGAGCTGTGACAAAACTGTCTATTTTTAAACGGAATTGAAAAGTTATGTTAGCTAGTAAATGCCAAAGGGTCTAACACGGATACGTGTCGAACTATGACTTGGGTTTTGAGAGTTTTTCAGGTGTATAACTGTGGGTAACATGTGGTTGGATCATCATCTCGATTGTTCCTTAGTTGAAGTGTCTTCAGGAATTTCGAAGGGTTTGAGCATATATTGTAATCGTTAATACATATGATGTTCTAACATAGTTTTGAAGTCAAAGTATAGCTTTGAAAGATATAGGAATCTAAGAGTGATGATACTGGTTATATTTCGAATTGAATTATGCGATTTCAAAATCAGAATATGTAATTGAATTTGAATGAGTATGATTGTTTTGATTTACATGAAAGAATGGATATCGTTGTGAAAGTAGGGAGTATAGTTGATGATTGCTGAATCAGTTTCGAAAAATGTAATATATTAATTGTGAATTTATATATCTCTCGGGTATTACCTACCCGTTAAAAAAATTTCACAATTAATATTTTGTACAACAGAATTTTATTACAGTCTTTATGAAAATATATATGTGCATATTTTCTTCAGATGTAACATAGATTTAATGAGTTAATATTAAATTAAACTCATTTGATTTACGGTTGAAACTAGAACTGAATAATCCCTAAAGACTTTAGAAATTACATAACTTTTACGGAGTATTTATTCAATAAAATTGAAATTATGAATTAATACTTCGTTATTTGTTGGTGTTTGTAACCCTTGCACCATATTCTCTAAAGCCACTACTCGAGCGCGAAGCGCGTTGACTTCTTCTATTACACCGGGGTGATTGTCAGTTCGGACGAGCGGATAAATAAAATCTAGAATTTGATGTAGTATATAATCATGACGAGAAACTCTAGAAATGAGAGAGAAAATGGTGTTTCAGACCGGTTCACCGGTAAGTGCTTCAGGTTCATCGCCAAGAGGGCAATGTGGTGGATGGAAGGGATCACCTTCTTCTTGTCTCCAATTATTGAGGAGGCTACGAACCTATCCCCAATTTATCCAGAATAGATGATGGCTAATTGGTTGATCCATTCCGGTCACACTGCTTTCGGAGCTTGAGTGGGATTCCATATCGGAATTCGAGGGACTTGAACTAATGACAAATTCCATTTCGTTCGATTGAATAAAGGATTTTTCGATATGAAATGATTTTTCAGCTATCGGGTGGTATTCTAATTACATAGAATATCTATATATATAGCGCAAAAGATTTCGTAGATTACGGAGGAATTTACGGGATATGTCAGGCAAAGTTTACAGTAACAGATACGCTAAGATATAGATTAGCAGATACACTAAGATATGAATTCTGTCTATACACTATTCATGCAATCAATGCAGTAAGACGTGTCTAGACTAAGAATGATAAGCAGGCAATTTCCGACAAAAATGATAAGCAAAACTTTTGACATGCAGACACGGTCGAAGTCCAGGCTCACTAATGCATCCTAACGACTATCAGTTAGACACACTAATACAGACCTGGTTCGCTAAGACCACCGCTCTGATACCAACTGAAAGGACCCGTTCATATACATTATAAACGATTCACAATAGTTGATTACATCGCGAGGTATTTGACCTCTATATGATACATTTTACAAACATTGCATTCGTTTTTAAAAGATAAACTTTCTTTACAACGAAAGTTGACGGCATGCACACCATTTCATAATACATCCAACTATAATTGGCTTAATAATAATCTTGATGAACTCAATGACTCGAATGCAACGTCTTTCAAAATATGCCATGAATGACTCCAAGTAATATCCTTAAAATGAGCTAATGCACAGTGGAAGATTTCTTTAATACCTGAGAATAAACATGCTTTAAAGTGTCAACCAAAAGGTTGGTGAGTTCATAGATTTATCATAACAATCATTTCAATATATTAATAGACCACAAGATTTCCGTTTATAAATATATGTACACTCGCAAGTGTATAAAAGTATTCTATAAGTTGTAGGCACCCGGTAACAAGCCTTAACGTTCATGTTTTACCCTCTGAAGTACACCAGATCAGGTATGTTTAAAATAACCTCGAAGTACTAAAGCATCTCATAGTCAGGATGGGGTTTGTCAGGCCCAATAGATCTATCTTTAGGATTCGCGCCTACCGTACATAGACAAGTAGTTTAATGTTACCAAGCTAAGGGTATATTTCTGGTTTAAACCCACATAGAATTAGTTTTAGTACTTGTGCCTACTTCGTAAAACATTTATAAAACAGCGCATGTATTCTCAGCCCAAAAATATATATTGCAAAAGCAATTAAAAAGGGAGCAAATGAAACTCACAATACTGTATTTCGTAGTAAAAATACATATAACGTCATTTAACAAGTGCAAGGTTGGCCTCGGATTCACGAACGTATCAATATTTAGATTCAATATCGCAGGAAAGTACGTAGACGCAACGGAGATGATAAACACTAGATTGACCTCACGAGCATACCCATGAACCATACTCATAACCTCCATAGCTATAACCCATAATTTCCTTAGCTTCGACTCATTCAAAAAAACTATTTTGAAATCACTCGGACACCACTCCGTCGTAATATTTTATGTATACTAATAATATCTTGAAATAATACAAAGCAAATATATATATATATATATATATATATATATATATATATACATATATATATATATATACATATATATATATATATATATATATATATATATATACATATACATATATATATATATATATATATATATATATATATATATATAAATCGATTGAGAGAGTTTAGAGAAATATATTTTCAAGTTTCTATGAAATAATGAAACCTATTGAATTCTATTTATAATAGATTTTTGAATTATTAAAGTAAATTATTAAAGTATGAATTATTAAAGTGAATTATTAAAGTGAATTATTAAAGTATGAATTATTAAAGTATGAATTATTAAAGTGAATTATTAAAGTATGAATTATTAAAGTGAATTATTAAAGTGAATTATTAAAGTATGAATTATTAAAGTGAATTATTAAAGTATGAATTATTAAAGTAAATTATTAAAGTGAATTATTAAAGTATGAATTATTAAAGTGAATTATTAAAGTTAAAGTAAAGTAAAAGTAAAGTAAAGGTAAAGTTAAAGTATAGTAAAAGTATAAAAACTATGTATGTATAATACGTGTATAAATATATATAATATTAATTTAAATCGTTATATATATTTAATGAAATAAAATATAAATATCGTTATATTTATTATACTGGTTAAGTAATGAGTTGTCAAAAGTGATTCTAGATATTTATAAAAGTTATATACGTTTTAATAATAAAGTTCTTTTTAAACTGAAAACGTCTTTGTACGTTTGAAAATAGATTAATAGAATATTATGGAAACCAATTCTCCACTAACTTTTGTCTAACTTTCGTAAATGACACTTTTTGTTTTTATTTATAAATAGCTTTACAAATTATTTTGAATATCGTTAAGAGGAATAGATTTTCTCAAATCATAGTGGACCTCTCAACAGAGACTTGTAATCATAATTCAATGTTTCTGATAATTCAATCATTTAATATATATTTTTTTAATTTCGCCGAAAATCATATTGAAACAAATACGTTCGTATAAAGTATTATATGTTTAATACTTTATTAATATTCTCAAGTTATAATATACATATACATATACATATCTATTTATATATAAGGGTTCGTGAATCGTCGGAATTTGGTCGAGGTTATAATGAATGTATGAACACAGTTTAAAATTCTTGAGATTTAACTTACCAAACTTTGCTTATCGTGTCGGAATAATATAAAGATTAAAGTTTAAATTTGGTCGGAAATTTTCGGGTCGTCGCACTTTGATTCAATTTCTATAACTATAAACTATCTTAATTCGAGTAAAAATCTTACTTGAACTTGTTTTTGTGTCATGATCCTACTTCAAGAACTTTCAAGCCATCCAAGATCCTTTGAAGCTGGATCATTTCTTGTCACTTCCAGTAGGTTTACCTACTAAACTTGAGGTAGTAATGATGTTCATAACATCATTCAATTCATATATATAAAACTATCTTATTCGATGGTTTAAACTCGTAATCAATAGAACATAGTTTAGTTAATTCTAAACTTGTTCGCAAACAAAAGTTAATCCTTCTAACTTGACTTTTAAAATCAACTAAACACATGTTCTATATCTATATGATATGCTAACTTAATGATTTAAAACCTGGAAACACGAAAAACACCGTAAAACCGGATTTACGCCGTCGTAGTAACACCGCGGGCTGTTTTGGGTTAGTTAATTAAAAACTATGATAAACTTTGATTTAAAGTTGTTATTCTGAGAAAATGATTTTTATTATGAACATGAAACTATATCCAAAAATTATGGTTAAACTCAAAGTGAAAGTATGTTTTCTAAAATGGTCATCTAGACGTCGTTCTTTCGACTGAAATGACTACCTTTACAAAAACGACTTGTAACTTATTTTTCTGACTATAAACCTATACTTTTTATGTTTAGATTCATAAAATAGAGTTCAATATGAAACCATAGCAATTTGATTCACTCAAAACGGATTTAAAATGAAGAAGTTATGGGTAAAACAAGATTGGATAATTTTTCTCATTTTAGCTACGTGAAAATTGGTAACAAATCTATTCCAACCATAACTTAATCAACTTGTATTGTATATTATGTAATCTTGAGATACCATAGACACGTATACAATGTTTCGACCTATCATGTCGACACATCTATATATATTTCGTAACAACCATAGACACTCTATATGTGAATGTTGGAGTTAGCTATACAGGGTTGAGGTTGATTCCAAAATATATATAGTTTGAGTTGTGATCAATACTGAGATACGTATACACTGGGTCGTGGATTGATTCAAGATAATATTTATCGATTTATTTCTGTACATCTAACTGTGGACAACTAGTTGTAGGTTACTAACGAGGACAGCTGACTTAATAAACTTAAAACATCAAAATATATTAAAAGTGTTGTAAATATATTTTGAACATACTGTGATATATATGTATATATTGTTATAGGTTCGTGAATCAACCAGTGGCCAAGTCTTACTTCCTGACGAAGTAAAAATCTGTGAAAGTGAGTTATAGTCCCACTTTTAAAATCTAATATTTTTGGGATGAGAATACATGCAGGTTTTATAAATGATTTGCAAAATAGACACAAGTACGTGAAACTACATTCTATGGTTGAATTATCGAAATCGAATATGCCCTTTTTTATTAAGTCTGGTAATCTAAGAATTAGGGAACAGACACCCTAATTGACGCGAATCCTAAAGATAGATCTATTGGGCCTAACAAACCCCATCCAAAGTACCGGATGCTTTAGTACTTCGAAATTTATATCATATCCGAAGGGTGTCCCGGATTGATGGGGATATTCTTATATATGCATCTTGTTAATGTCGGTTACCAGGTGTTCACCATATGAATGAATTTTTATCTCTATGTATGGGATGTGTATTGAAATATGAAATCTTGTGGTCTATTGTTACGATTTGATATATATAGGTTAAACCTATAACTCACCAACATTTTTGTTGACGTTTAAAGCATGTTTATTCTCAGGTGAATATTAAGAGCTTCCGCTGTTGCATACTAAAATAAGGATAAGATTTGGAGTCCATGTTTGTATGATATTGTGTAAAAACTGCATTCAAGAAACTGATTTCGATGTAACATATTTGTATTGAAAACCATTATGTAATGGTCGTGTGTAAACAGGATATTTTAGATTATCATTATTTGATAATCTACGTAAAGCTTTTTAAACCTTTATTTATGAAATAAAGGTTATGGTTTGTTTTAAAAATGAATGCAGTCTTTGAAAAACGTCTCATATAGAGCTCAAAACCTCGCAACGAAATCAATTAATATGGAACGTTTTTAATCAATAAGAACGGGACATTTCATGATGTGTCAAAACGTAACCTTTAAAATGAAGACAATATGCTTAATAATTAACACATAATACAGGCAACTAAAACCCGATCATGCAGTAACTAGCAAGTAAATTGACCAGTTCGATCCACAGGGAGAAGTTTGTTTTTAAGATTTTACCACGATTAATTATTCTAAAAGGGGGGTTTTGTGTTTGAAGTTGCATTTTCGTTTAACGAAACAGTAAATAAATATAGTAATTAACAAGAATGAGAATGCGGTGTTTACTTCTATGCTTGATAAATGACAGGGATTGTTCTTCTATAATTAAAACCGTTATGAGATAGTTACAATAGAACAGTTTATATCGATTTCTCAATTTCTATAAACTTAAGAACTATGTTTAATCAACAAGATTCTTTCATGGTTGAATTCACATAAAACCTAGTTTACTAAGATCACTCTAGGTAAACTACATGATTGTATATCCTAAATATCGTTCAATTAACATCCTATATTCACATATAGGTGGCTAGATCACTAGGTGTTGAAGTATAAGCTATAGTCTTTGATAAACTCACATAAACCAAGTCATAACTTACATAATTGAACTAAAATACAAGGTTGATTACAACAATGGATCTTTTGAAAGAACATGGTGATTTAGATCGATTAACTAACTAGATCCAACCCGGTTAAACTCACGTAAAACCTAAATTACAACAATCACTTGAGGTAATTTCATAACTATGTTGCTTTAGAACTTATTCAATTACCGAATTAAACACATAACAAAATCACTTAAGTGTATGTATCTAATCGTCTAGATTACTAGGTGTATTGAAGTATAGATTATTTTCCTAGTTAACTCACATTAATAGGTTTTCAATCTATATAATTGAAGTGAAGATCTAAACAAGCATAACAATGGTTCTTACGGTTGAACTAGATAATTTAATCAATCAAACATATGTATAACTAGCATAACATCAAAGTATAGAACAATTCCAAGCCATAAATCTTACATTGAAGTAAACACACAAGGGTTTTAACCTAACATAATCATAGTAGAACTAATGAAACAGTAAATACAAGTTGAATTCATGTTAAAAAGATATAGAATAATAGTACCAAATGCGATAAATGATCCTAGCTTAATCTTGATGTCGAAAGAGTGGAGATTGACTTGCAGCCTTCCTTGAACCTTGAAAATCGTCTTAGAACTGAGGGAGAACGTAGTAGTCAAGGTATATGAAGTAAGTAACCAAAGGCTCCATTAAATAGCCTCAAAAGTTAGGTATTTTGGCCAGAAAGTGACCAGATGCGCCGCATCTCTTTGGGATGCGCCGCATCTCTTTACGTTCAGTAGATTCCAGCTCGATTCTGCACTCAAGACTGTCGGCAAGGGTCAGATGAGCCGCATCTAGGAGAGATGCGCCGCATCTGGCTTGGATGCGCCGCATCCATCTCAGATGCGCCGCATCTGGGGCTGTTTTGGTCCAGAAGTCTGCATGCTCCGCATTTGAAACTGTCGGGAGTTATTTGGTGCATAGATGCGCCGCATCTACGAGAGATGCGCCGCATTTGGACCTGTTTCAGTGGTTTCAGGCTGTTTTGCGCGTTCAATCTTCGTTTTAACTCTGTTTTTGCTGTTGGTCTTCATTTATTCATTCACAATGGACTTTTACAAATATACATGAATTACAATACATACGTACAACAATTACATACAAATGGAACAACTTTGGATCGAAATAACGGCAATTAGCATATATAATTTTGGCGTTATCAAAATCCCCACACTTAAACCTTGCTTGTCCTCAAGCAAGACTTACAAGAATTTGAAATTTACTATAGTACACACACTTATTTAATTGAGAACACAAAAATGGGACTTACACTCACTCGAAATAATACATAAGACACACAAGTTATTTTGGAACACAATAACTCACGCTATATGGAACACACACTCGGGTCACAATATATACACACTCACACTTTTGAGTATACACACACCTTTGGAGTACACACGCTTTTATTTATTTCACAATGTAATACGCACACTAAGAGTACACACACGAAATGAAATCACACCAAAGTCTAAAGGTGGGTCTTAAAGTCCACATTTCTTAAAAATTTGGATCCTTAGGGAAATTGAGACCTTTGTGAAAAACCTTTTATATTTTGAAAATTAGACATGTTAGTTTTTACACTAACAATTTTTCCGGTTTTAACCTCAAAGTCCGGTTGACGGTAACTGAAAACCGAAGCCTCAGTCGGCGTTTAGTAAGCTACTCGCCCCCATGATTGAAGTATCATGGAACTTGAAACCGGATGTCCTAAAAATGGTTTTACACAATATAGTTCATAAAATAGCATAAGTTTTAGAAGAAACTATATCGTGTCCAAATATCATCGGTGAACCATGATTTTGCACACGTCAATTTGTTATGGCATATGTATGTTGACCTCGGTCAACATAGATGCGGTTGATCTTTACGGAGATCATCCATCTGGGGATTAGATTCATTAGTCTTAAAAGCTAATTTGCAATGTGCCCCCCATTGTACGAGACAGATCCATCTCATGGTTAGGATAAGTCTGACCACCAAAAACCCTGTTTGATGCTGAGGTGAGGTGGATTTCCAGCCGATGACAGAGATGACTTTTCAAGATTTTTTATCAACCTACGGCTGTTCTGGACTACAACTTCTAACATGAGTTAGCAAGTGTGTCATATTGGAAGACTTGACTTCCTTCACAATCATTACATAGATGAGCATTAGATTAGATTGTTAGAACAACAAATTACTTGATGATTTTTATTTCATCCAGAATGTGGTATAGCATGATGATTATATCTTTTATATGACTACTAGTTTTATGATTTTTAACAAAATAAACTCAATCATTTGGTTGTTTCTTAATTTGTTTTTTGATAATAATTTCGATGTATACACCTAGTTTTAAAATCTACAAATTTTAAACAAAATTTGAATTTATGAAGATAAAAGTTTAAAATTTTTCACCATTTTAAGCCTTTTTAACCAAAATCAAAAACCCGAAAGAATTTATAACTTCCTCCCCATACTTGAGTTCATGTATCGCCCTCGTTACATGAAATCAGAAAAATTTAAATTCAAGAGGGTTAAAGAGTGTAAGAGAGTTTATTACTTTCAAGGTCTAAAATCAAAGTTCACGGGATGATGGTGCTGAACTGAATGCCAGCATAAGAACATCATCCGCTTCTTGCAACCACAAAACAATCACCAATCAAGAATGTGCTGAACTTACTGCCAGTCTTTGTAAAAATGCAGCATATAGTACAATGCTCACCTGTAGCAATTCAAACAAATGAACCATACGATTCACACAAATAAATGGGGGTGTACTCCATGTACTAAAAACCCCACTTTTAATTATCTAAATTATTCAAATTACAATTATCCAAAATATTATCTAGTTATTACACACCAAACTTGAAAAGAAATTGTTTTTGAAACAAACCAACATCAACCAAACCTGTCACACACATCAGGAAAAATCACGTCATCTTCAGAAAAATCCCCAAAATGAGTTACTTGGGCCAGCTCCACCTTCGCTTTGGTTTCCCGCGTCGTCGTCCTGAAATATTGAGGGGTTGTACCCCTGATAAGTTCCTTGAGCAGGGACGACGGAAGTGTCTTCAGTAGGCGGGTTAGGAGGAGGAGGATAAGGAGCAGGATATGGATCACCCATTCGAACCCAAGGTTCGTATGCAGGCCAAGGATAGGGGGTATAGTTAGCGGGATCTGCAGCGTATGATACTGTCTGTTCATGTATCCAATTAAGCTGATTTTGCTGCCCCGCTTGAGTGTACCATGTTCGATCATTCCCTACATCAATGTAATGTTGCATCTCCCTGTTACCTGCATCGTAGTGATCAATTACCTTTTGGGTGTTTCGATCACTTTGGAGTCGCATATCTGAAAACTGGCGCGCCATGTAAGCCTCCCAATCATTTCCCAGACCCGAACTACTTCCAACATTCGGCTGTGGATCTAGTTGCTGTTGGGGTTGTTCTGGTTGCCTGTTCACGAGATCCTCATACCTAGTTAGAAGGCCGTTCGGCCCCCTAGTCAAAATGTTTGCCCTTGTATAGCTTACTCTGTCAAAGGCAATTATATGTTTCTCCTCTAACCCACTTGTATTGATACGAAAATGTTGGGCGATCCTGGTTACAAAATGGCCACCCATGATTGGTGTAATCTTTTTTCTTTCTTTGAGAAGGAAAGTGAGAATCATTCGTGGAATATGAACATGGGAGTGATCCATTATCGCGTGAATATACCAGATATCCAAGTTGGTAACTTTTTCGCTACTGTCTTTTCGACAGTTTATGGTACTTGAAATGAATCTTTGGACGCATCGATGCTCGTAGGAACGTAGCTTGCTACATGTCTGCTTGCTTGCACTATATGCGCTATTGCTCATGTCCACCCATGCTTCTGAATGATTAAAAGAAGAAACATAGTATATACATTGATTAAAGTAATTTTGCATCAATTGATGTGTCAACCCTTCATAGATATCCAACGCCTTCACAAATTGTAGCAGTGTTAATGTTCGGTCTTGTCCTCCAAGACGAAATCTCATAAAGGTACCGGATGTTGGTGACGTGTAATCAACCCTAAGTGAACCAACGAATTCTTTGACTAAAAGTGGGTATACTCTTTCTTGCATTCTGAACAGGTTTTCCCATGCATATATTCGATGGCCTTGATACGTTACTCGGAAAAGGTTGCGAAAATTTTGATATTCGCCGGCTTCTTCTAATGGTGTCCAATCGATATATTTCCCTAGATATACGTCTTTGTGTAGAAGTGCCTTCATCCGTTCATGATATTCCGGATGCCTCAAAACTGCATTGATCCATGGATCCGGAGTGGTTAATCCACGGACATTTAACTACCGGTTGTCAATATCCATTTCTTCCTCTTCAACAGCATGTTCTTCTTCACTTGTTTCCTCATCTAAAATTGCTGGGGCCTTTTGCTTCTTTGATTTTGGGTTTGATGATGATGCTCTAGTCTACAAAAACACAACAAAACCAAACAAACAAAACAACAAACCAAGTTGATTAGCGTTAAAGAAATTCAAAACATCTTTCATATTGCACTTAGCGAAAACCATGTAGATATGTTAAGTTCAAATTAAATCTCAATGTTTATGTTAACCAATATCTTAACATGGTATGAACTAGTTTAACTCTTACAAACATGTACTAGTATGCCAGTTGATTCAAATCACTTTACAAGTGTAATCATACATAGCATGTTTCAGTTTCACCAAACACTTGCAATGTCATAACATATGGAACCATAAGCATTCATCAAAAAGCATGTTAAACAATATGCAATCAATGGTTTTCATACATTTAGAACATTAAATTCATCTCAAGTCAACAACTTCATCAAAATGCTTAAGCATATAATCCTTAACTTATATAATAATTACTTTCAAATCGAAATAACACCAAGTTAAGGTTCACATATGTTTAGCATAAGTAATGAATTGCATATCTTCAACTTAGAACACTTACTAGTCAACAAAAGTCAAAATCCCTAATTCAAGAACCCTAAAATTCAATAATTTGTGTAATCGTGTAATTCAACAAAGGTTCATGCGATTTTGTTAATGTATACTAGTAATCAAACTTCAAAATATCTCAATTTAATCAATTAATGGCCAAAATTTCGAAACCCCTAAATTCATGAAGAACCCTAATTTCCAAAGTAAAGATTGAAGCAAATAATCATGAATTTAGAGCATGAATAAGGATTAGTAGCAACAATTTAAGCATATAATGACCAAAACATGAACATTCAAACATCCTCACACTAAGAACAAGCTAAATCCGATTTTTAGATTGAAGAACACAAGAATCATGAAGTGTTTAGGATTAATCTTACCTTTCTCGTGTTATTATTCAGATTTGATGCTCAAAGATGGGATTAATCGGTTCAATTAGTGATTAGAGATTGAAATTTTGAGAGAGAATGAGATGGGATTCGGAGCAGTTGGTGAAAAAATGAGAAAAAAGGGTAAACTCCCGTATTTGTGCAACAAAATTGGGCAGACTCCAACATACAGACACAGATGCGGCGCATCTGGAGCAGATGCGGTGCATCTGGCTCAGATGCGGCGCATATGAAGAAGATGTGGCGCATCAGGTGGTCCAAATGCGGCGCATGAGCCATTCTCGGCGGATTCAAAACTCTCGGCTTTTTTCTTGTCCATAGATGCGGCGCATCTGGCCCTGTTGCACCAGCTTTTGACGTTTTTTTGCGTTTTAAACATTTCAGAAGGTCCCTAAACAACTTAGTTCGTATAATAACTTAGAAATCACTCAAAAACACTCAAAGCAATCAATCCTAAGAAACGAGACTTACGAATGAGACTATGTATATGTTGTGAGGTTTATTAGTGAGTCGTTCACGCGACTCCTTCCCAAGTTAATTAGCGTTGGGGGAGAAAGTGATGTCATCTTGAACCGTGGTATCAACTCCATCAAAATAGAGTTTTAATCGATGACCATTCACTTTAAAAGTACTTCCGTTTCCAAACAACTCAACATAACCCGATGGAAATGCTTGTTTCACCAAATAAGGTCTCATCTATCGGGACTTCAACTTTCCGGGAGAAAATTTAAACCGCGAGTTAAAAACCAAAACCTTATCACCGGTTTTAAACTCTTTCACTTCTTTCAATCGGGCATCATGCTACCTTTTCGTTTTCTCCTTATACGAGCTCCAATTCTCGTATGCTTCTAACCTCAACTCTTCCAATTCATGCATTTGCATGAATCGGTTTTCACCAGCCTTTTCCATGTCTAAATTACAAAGCTTCAATGCCCAGTACGCTCTATGTTCCACTTCAACCGGAAGATGGCACGCTTTACCATATACAAGTCTGAATGGTGTGGTACCGATTGGTGTTTTAAAAGCAGTCCTAAAGGCCCACAACGCATCATCTAACTTGCGTTGCCAAATCTTAGGGTTGTTATCAACCGTCTTCTCAAGTATGCGTTTTAAGGCACGATTTGTGTTCTTCACTTGACCACTCGTTTGCGGGTGGTACGAAGTAGAGAAACGATGAGTTACGCCATACTTCTTCAACACCTTTTCAAGAAGGTTGTTGGCAAAATGTGTTCCTCGATCGGATATGAGCGCCTTTGGGATTCCAAAGCGCGAGAAGAGATTTTTCAAGAAGTTCACCACCACCCTAGCATCATTCGTAGGTAAAGATTTTGCTTCAGCCCACTTAGATACATAGTCAACGGCTACTAGGATGTACTTGCACTTATGGGAACTTGGAAATGGCCCTATGAAATCGATTCCCCAAATATCAAAGATTTCACAAACTTGGATGCCGGTTTGAGGCATCTCATCCTTTTTCGTGATGTTACCCGTTCGTTCGCATGCGTTACAAGTCCAAACGAAATTTTAGGCATCTTTAAAGATCGTGGGCCAATAAAAGCCCGAGTCAAGGATTTTTCTTGCGGTGTGGTTTGGTCCGAAATGACCGCCGGTGGGCCCTTGATGACAATGCTCAAGAATTTGTTGAGCCTCTTTTTCGTACACACAAAGGCGAATCATTTGATACGCACCAATACGAAATAGGTCGGGATGTTCCCAGAAATAGGACTTCAAATCCGGAAAGAATTTCTTCTTTTGTTGATAAGAAAGTCCTTTTTGAAGAATGCCTGAAGCAAGATAGTTTGTAAAATGGGCAAACCATGGGATTTCAGATTCCTTGTCAACCCTCATTAGAGATTCATCGGGAAATGTGTCCTTGATAATTGTATCATCGAGTTTTTCTAATTCGGGGTTTTCAAGTCGGGATAAATGGTCTGCGGCTAGATTCTCGGCTCCTTTCTTATCACGTATCTCAATGTCAAACTCTTGAAATAAAAGAACCCAACGTATGAGACGATGTTTTGCATCTAGTTTCGAGAATAAGTACCTAAGAGCCGAATGATCCGTGTAAACAATGGTCTTAGACAACACCAAATATGACCGAAATTTATGAAACGCATAAACAACCGCTAAGAGCTCTTTTTCCGTGGTGGTATAATTAATTTGAGCTCCCGTTAGCATTTTGCTCGCATAATAAATTGGACGAAAATGATTATCGGGTCGTTGTCCTAAGACAGCACCTAAGGCATAGTCGCTCGCATCACACATTAACTCAAAAGGCATACTCCAATCCGGAGACACGATAATGGGAGCTTGTGTGAGTTTTGACTTTAGAATGGAGAATGCATTCTCACAATTGGAATCGAAGTCAAATGGAGCATCCTTTTCAAGAAGTTTGGCCATTGGAAGGGCGATTTTAGAGAAATCTTTGATAAATCGCCTATAAAATCCCGCGTGACCAAGAAAGCTTCTAATTGCCTTGACATTCGTCGGTATAGGTAGTTTAGAGATAACTTCAATTTTAGCTTTATCTACCTCTATTCCCGCACGAGATATCTTGTGACCAAGAACAATGCCCTCCTTCACCATGAAGTGGCATTTTTCCCAATTCAGGACCAAATTTGCTTTCTCACATCGGATAAGCATACGTTCAAGGTTAAAAAGACACGATTCAAAGGAGTCTCAAAACACAAAAAAGTCATCCATGAAGACTTCCTTACAATCCTCTACCATATCATCAAAAATTGCCATCATGCACCTTTGAAAGGTTCCGGGTGCATTACATAAGCCAAAAGGCATGCGGCGATAGGCAAAGGTCCCAAAAGGACAAGTGAATGTGGTCTTTTCTTGGTCGTTGGGATCAACTGGAATTTGGAAGTAATCAGAGAAACCATCTAGAAAGCAATAGTATTCTTTCCCCGCTAATCGTTCAATCATTTGATCAATAAAAGGCAACGGAAAATGATCCTTTCTAGTTGCATCATTGAGACGCCTGTAATCAATACAGACTCTCCAGCCGATAACCATTCTAGTTGGAACGAGTTCGTCCTTTTCATTTACAATAACGGTTGTACCCCCTTTTTGGGTACTACTTGTACTGGACTAACCCTAGGACTATCGGAGATGGGGTAGATTAACCCGGCGTCAAGAAGCTTGACTACCCCCTTTTTAACAACCTCTTTCATGTTGGGATTTAGCCTCCGTTGTCTTTGTACTACTGGTTTGAAGTCATTCTCAAGGAGAATTTTATGTGTACAATAAGACGGGTTTATCCCTGGAATGTCGGTTGTTTTCCAGGCTATAGCCTTTTTATGGGTTTTCAAAACAGAGATTAACCTTTCCTTCTCGTTACCGGAAAGATGTGAAGCAATAATTACCGGTAATTGAGATGTACCTTCGAGGTAAGCATACTCCAAGTGTTTGGGTAGCTCCTTAAGCTCTAGTACGGATGGTTCTTCCAAGGAATTCTTTATTCGGAATCTATCTTTATTTCCGATATCTTCAAATGATTCCTCTTCCTTAGGAATTTCTTCTTCCATGGTCTCATCATCCGTGACCACTTTCATCAACTCATCAAAATCCTCATCAATATTGAAATATTCACCTTCACTCACCGGGGCAAACCCCGAGGTATCAATTTCAAGTAGCTCCTGTAATTCATTCTCAACACAAAAGTTTATAACATCAATTTGAAAACAAGAGTCATCGGTGGAAGTGGGTCTTTTCATGGCTTTGTCAATATTACAAATTATTCTCTCGTTTCCCATACCTAGAATTAATTGTTCTTTTTGGACATTAATGATAGCATCTGCAGTGTTAAGGAAAGGACGTCCTAAAATGATAGGAACTTTTGTGTCCTCTTGCATTTCTAGAATAACAAAGTCGACGGGAAAGACAAGTGAGCCAACTTTTACAAGAATATCCTCGGCTATACCTATGGGAGTATCAAATGATTGGTTTGCTAATCGAATACCCATCCGGGTTGGTTTCAAATCTCCTAAGTCAAGTTTCAAATATAACGAGTAAGGCATTAGGTTAACACTTGCACCTAGGTCGGCTAGTGCAGCGTACACTACCGAATCACCCATCATACATGGTATGATAAAACTACCCGGATCTCCCAATTTTGGAGGTACATTTTGCTTTTTCAAGATTGCCGAACACTCCTCATGGAGGAATGTGGCAGAAACATCGTGGTATTTACCCTTCGAGGATATGAGATCTTTCAAAAACTTCCCGTAATGGGGCATACCCTTAAGAACCTCCGCGAGTGGCATGTTAATGCTGATTTGCTTGATCATATCCGCAAATTTCTTATATTGGCTCGCGAGTCTGTCTTTCTTCAATGCTTTTGGGTATGGAATAGGTGCCTTATACACCTTCACTGGTGGTTCTTCACTTTTCTTCGATATGACCTCCGGTGGATCATCTTTCTCTTGTTCTTTTTCAACATGCTCATCTACATCAACAGGTAACTGCAAAACAGAAGGAGACAAAGGAACTTCCGGGGACTTAAGAGTCTCCGGGTTAGTGGTTAAACCACTTCTAGTAGTTATAGCATTTACATGCTCATTCCTTGTTTGATTGTTATTAGGATTCACTTGAGTATTTGAGGGGAGAGCACCAGGTGGTCTCTCGGCTAGTAACTGTGAGATCCTTCCAACATCCCTTTCTAAATTCTGAATCGTAGCTTGTTGATTTTGAATTTGTTGAGTTTGAAGTTTCGCATTTTGCTCGTGTTTAACCATAAAATCTCTCAAAAGATCTTCTAAACCGGATTTCTTCTCGGGTTGTGGTTGTACATGTGCTTATGGTTGTGGTTGTGGTTGATTGTGTTGGAAATTATTTTGGTAATTTCGTGGAGGTTGATTACGATTGTTTAGATGATTGTACCCCGGTGGTGCATTTCTTTGATTTTGATTTTGGAAATTCCGGTTATTTTGGTAACCTACATTTCCTCCGTGGTAATTGTTGTTTGAACTTGAAGGTCCCCCTATTTGATAACTGTTGACAGGAGGATATTTCCGGTTCATTGCTTCAACCGCCAGAAAGTCGTCAAAATTCATTTCACTTTTGCGCAAGTAACCTAAGAAATTTGCTTGCTCTTCCATCGTCGTTTGGTCGCAATCTCGCGTGAGATGGGGACCTTGGCACAACTCGCACCCTAACCTTATAGCGTGCATTTATTTGGTTACCTTCTCGATTTTCCTTGCTTGATTTTCCAATTGAACTTTTAATGCAGCGATTTCATCGTTGCTTTCGACATTAGCAACTGTTGACGATCTAGAGAATTCCATCTCCTGATGCCAATTATGAGAATGGGCTGCTATATCGGCAATTATCGTGTGAGCGTCTTCGGCCATTTTTTCATGATTGATCCTCCTGCTGCAACATCTATATCCTTCCAGGTAGCCACATTGACTCCTTTATAGAAAATTTGGAGTTTTTGGAATGTATTCAACCCGTGTTGAGGACATACCCTAAGCATTTTATTAAATCGGGTCCAAGCTTCATAAAGAGTCTCGTTAGACTTTTGCTTGAAGTGATTTATATCACTTTGCAATTTTGCTGCTTTCGAAGCAGGGAAGAATTCTGACAAAAATTTGTCCATCATGTCATTCCAATCTTCAATATAACCGTCCGGTAATGAGTCCAGCCAATCTCTTGCATCATCCTTTAGGGACCATGGAAAGATTTTTAGACATGCAACTTCATCGGAGACATCTTTGATTTTGAAAAGCTTGCAAATGCTTATAAACTTACGAAAATGCTCGTTAGCATCTTCATTTGGGGCTCCACCGAATTGGCATGTATTAGTCACCATGTGGAGAAATCGCCCCTTTATTTCAAAACCATCAGTCATCGTAGGTTGAACAATTGCGTGGCCTTGTCCTGTCCTTGTTGCCTTCATCAAAGCATCCATCGTTTGATTTGTAGCAGTCATCTCTTCCTCTTCTTTAATGACTGGCTCGATGATTGGTTGAACTATTGGTTCAGAGTTAGAATCTAATGAAAGTGATTCTAAACCCTGAGCAAGAGATTCTACTTCGTGAAGTTCTCTTTCAGGCTCAGGATATGAAGGAATTAAATTAGAGCTGGAAGAACGTAGATTCATGCATTAATACCTATCCTGCAATCACAACACCACAAACAAACCAATTGCAAAAACACAAGCTTACAATAAAAAGTAACTTTTCTAGGAATTGAATTCCTACAAAAGGATCGAATAATTCAAAGTTTATTAAAATCTTTTAACAAAACCGCTCCCCGGCAGCGGCGCCAAAAAGTTGATGTGTCAAAACGTAACCTTTAAAATGAAGACAATATGCTTAATAATTAACACATAATACAGGCAACTAAAACCCGATCATGCAGTAACTAGCAAGTAAATTGACCAGTTCGATCCACAGGGAGAAGTTTGTTTTTAAGATTTTACCACGATTAATTATTCTAAAAGGGGGATTTTGTGTTTGAAGTTGTATTTTCGTTTACCGAAACAGTAAATAAATATAGTAATTAACAAGAATGAGAATGCGGTGTTTACTTCTATGCTTGATAAATGACAGGGATTGTTCTTCTATAATTAAAACCGTTATGAGATAGTTACAATAGAACAGTTTATATCGATTTCACAATTTCTATAAACTTAAGAACTATGTTTAATCAACAAGATTCTTTCATGGTTGAATTCACATAAAACCTAGTTTACTAAGATCACTCTAGGTAAACTACATGATTGTATATCATAAATATCGTTCAATTAACATCCTATATTCACATATAGGTGGCTAGATCACTAGGTGTTGAAGTATAAGCTATAGTCTTTGATAAACTCACATAAACCAAGTCATAACTTACATAATTGAACTAAAATACAAGGATGATTACAACAATGGATCTTTTGAAAGAACATGGTGATTTATATCGATTAACTAACTAGATTCAACCCGGTTAAACTCACGTAAAACCTAAATTACAACAATCACTTGAGGTAATTTCATAACTATGTTGCTTTAGAACTTATTCAATTACCGAATTAAACACATAACAAAATCACTTAAGTGTATGTATCTAATCGTCTAGATTACTAGGTGTATTGAAGTATAGATTGTTTTCCTAGTTAACTCACATTAATAGGTTTTCAATCTATATAATTGAAGTGAAGATCTAAACAAGCATAACAATGGTTCTTACGGTTGAACTAGATAATTTAATCAATCAAACATACGTATAACTAGCATAACATCAAAGTATAGAACAATCCCAAGCCATAAATCTTACATTGAAGTAAACACACAAGGCTTTTAGCCTAACATAATCATAGTAGAACTAATGAAACAGTAAATACAAGTTGAATTCATGTTAAAAAGATATAGAACAATAGTACCAATTGTGATAAACGATCCTAGCTTAATCTTGATGTCGAAAGAGTGGAGATTGACTTGCAGCCTTCCTTGAACCTTGAAAACCGTCTTAGAACTGAGGGAGAACGTAGTAGTCAAGGTATATGAAGTAAGTAACCAAAGGCTCCATTAAATAGCCTCAAAAGTTAGGTATTTTGGCCAGAAAGTGACCAGATGCGTCGCATCTCTTTGGGATGCGCCGCATCTCTTTACGTTCAGTAGATTCCAGCTCGATTCTGCACTCAGGACTGTCGGTAGGGGTCAGATGCGCCGCATCTGGGAGAGATGCACCGCATCTGGCTTGGATGCGCCGCATCCATCTCAGATGCGCCGCATCTGGGGCTGTTTTGGTCCAGAAGTCTGCATGCTCCGCATTTGAAACTGTCGGGAGTTATTTGGTGCATAGATGCGCCGCATCTAAGAGATATGCGCCGCATTTGGACCTGTTTCAGTGGTTTCGGGCTGTTTTGCGCGTTCAATCTTCGTTTTAACTCTGTTTTTGCTGTTGGTCTTCATTTATTCATTCACAATGGACTTTTACAAATATACATGAATTACAATACATACGCACAACAATTACATATAAATGGAACAACTTTGGATCCAAATAACGGCAATAAACATATATAATTTTGGCGTTATCATATGCCTTTTGAGTTAATGTGTGACGCGAGCGACTATGCCTTAGGTGCTGTCTTAGGACAACGACCCGATAATCATTTTCGTCCAATTTATTATGCGAGCAAAACGCTAACGGGAGCTCAAATTAATTATACCACCACGGAAAAGGAGCTTCTGGCGGTTGTTTATGCGTTTGATAAATTTCGGTCATATTTGGTGTTGTCCAAAACCATTGTTTACACGGACCATTCGACCGTAAGGTACTTATTCTCGAAACTAGATGCAAAGCATCGTCTCATACGTTGGGTTCTTTTACTTCAAGAGTTTGACATTGAGATACGTGACAAGAAAGAAGCCGAGAATCTAGCCGCCGACCATTTATCCAGACTTGAAAACCCCGAATTAGAAAAACTCGATGATACAATTATCAAGGACACATTTCCTGACGAATCTCTAATGAGGGTTGACAAGGAATCTGAAATCCCAAGGTTTGCCCATTTCGCAAACTATCTTGCTTCAGGCATTCTTCAAAAAGGACTTTCATATTAACAAAAGAAGAAATTCTTTGCGGTTTTGAAGTCCTATTTCTGGGAACACCCCGACTTATTTCGTGTTGGTGCGGATCAAATGATTCGACGTTGTGTGTACGGAAAAGAGGCTCAACAAATTCTTGAGCATTGCCATCAAGAGCCCACCGGCGGTCATTTCAGACCAAACCACATCGCAAGAAAAATCCTTGACTCGGGCTTTTATTGGCCCACGATCTTTAAAGATGCCCATAATTTCGTTCGAACGTGTAATGCATGCCAACGAACGGGTAACATCACGAAAAAGATGAGGTGCCTCAAACCGGCATCCAAGTTTGTGAAATCTTTGATATTTGGAGAATCGATTTCATGGGACCATTTCCAAGTTCCCAAAAGTGCGAATACTTCCTAGTAGCCGTTGACTATGTATCTAAGTGGGCTGAAGCGAAAGCTTTACTTACGAATGATGCTAGGGTGGTGGTGAACTTCTTGAAAAATCTCTTCTAGCGCTTTAGAATCCCAAAGGCGCTCATATCCGATCGAGGAACACATTTTGCCAACAACCTTCTTGAAAAGGTGTTGAAGAAGTAAGGCGTAACTCGTCGTTTCTCTACTCCATACCACCCGCAAACGAGTGGTCAAGTGGAGAACACAAATCGTGCCTTAAAACGTATACTTGAGAAGACTGTTGATAACAACCCTAAGATTTGGCAACGCAAGTTAGATGATGCGTTGTGGACCTTTAGGACTGCTTTTAAAACACCCATCGGTACCACACCATTTAGACTTGTATATGGTAAAGTGTGCCATCTTCCGGTTGAAGTGGAACATAGAGCATACTGGGCATTGAAGCTTTGTAATTTAGACATGGAAAAGGCTGGTGAAAACCGATTCATGCAAATGCATGAATTGGAAGAGTTGAGGTTAGAAGCGTACGAGAATTCGAGCTCGTATAAGGAGAAAACGAAAAGGTGGCATGATGCCCGATTGAAAGAAGTGAAAGAGTTTAAAACCGATGATAAGGTTTTGGTTTTTAACTCACGGTTTAAATTTTCTCCCGGAAAGTTGAAGTCCCGATGGACGGGACCTTATTTGGTGAAACAAGCATTTCCATCGGGATATGTTGAATTGTTTGGAAACGGAAATACTTTTAAAGTGAATGGTCATCGATTAAAACTCTATTTTGATGGAGTTGATACCACGGTTCAAGATGACATCACTTTCTCCCCCAACGCTAATTAGCTTGGGAAGGAGTCGCGTGAACGACTCGCTAATAAACTTCACAAATTGTAAATAGTTCCTTTCGTGTGTTCGTTTCTTAGGATTGATTGTTTTGAGTGATTTGAGTGATTTTTTGAACTTTAGTACGAACCAAGTTGTTTAGGGGCCTTCCGCAATGTTTAAAATGCGAAAAAACGTCAAAAACTGATGAAACAGGGTCAGATGCGCCGCATCTAGGCTGGATGCGCCGCATCTGAACACAAGAAAAATCCCGACAGTTTTTGATGCGCCGAGAACTGGTCATGAGCAGCATTTGGGCCACCAGATGTGCCGCATCTGAGCCAGATGCGCCACATCTGATCCAGATGCGCCACATCTGATCCAGATGCGCCGCATCTGTGTCTGAATGTGGGAGTCTGCCTATTTTTTTTGCACAAATACGGGAGTTTATCAATTTTACTCATTTTTCACCTACAACTCCGAACTTCATCTCATTTTCTCTCAAGGATTCCATCTCTAAACACTAAATCAACTGATTAAACCCATCTTTGAGCATCTAATCCGTCTATCAACATGAGAAAGGTAAGATTAATCTTCATTTCTTCATGGTTCTTGTGTTCTTCATTCTCAAATTCGGATTTAGCTTGTTCTAAGTGTGGGGATGTTTAAATCTTCATGTTTTGGTCATTATATGCTTGTATTGTTGTTACTAATCCTTATTCATGCTCGAATTTCATGATGAATTGCTCAAAAATTTACTTTAGAAATTAGGGTTCTTCATGAATTTGGGGATTTCGAAATAATGACCATTACTTATTTAAATTGGTATGTTTTAGAGTTCAATTACTAGTATACATTAGCAAATCCGCATGAACCTTAGTTGAATTACACGATTACACAAATTATTGAATTTTAGGGTTCTTAAATTGGGGATTTTGACTTTTGTTGACTAGTAAGTGATCTAAGTGGAATTAAAGCAATTCATTGATTATGCTAAACTCATAAACGCCTTAACTTAGTGTTTGTTCGAATTGAAAAGTTTTATTTACGGAAGTTAAGGATTGTATGCTTAGGCTTTTTGATGAAATTGTATACTTGAGTCGACTTTAGTGTCTAAATGTATGATAACCATTGATCGCATATTGTTTGACATGCTTATTGATGAATGCTAATGGTTTCATATACTTGTTTTGGTGAAACTAATTATGCTAGATATGATTTAACTAATGAAGTGATAAAGATTATGAGTCATACTAGTACATTTTTGTTAAAAATGAGATAAGTACATCCATGATAGAATTATGTTTGACATGAGAGTTTGTGTAATGCGTACGATATAACGTGTTCTACATGGTTTTGACTTGTGCAATATGAAAGATGTTTTGAATAACTTTAACGCTAATCAACTTGGTTTGTTGTTTTGTTTGTTTGGTTTTGTTGTGTTTTTGTTTACTAGAGCATCATCATCAAACCCAAAATCAAAGAAGCAAAAAGCCCCGGCAATTATAGATCAGGAAACAAGTGAGGAGGAAAATGCTGTTGATGAAGAAGAAATGGATATTGACAACCGACAATTAAATGTCCGTGGATTAACCACTCCGGATCCATGGATCAATGCAGTTTTGAGGCATCCGGAATATCATGAACGGATGAAGGAACTTCTACAAAAAGACGTATATCCGGGGAAATATATCGATTGGACACCATTAGAAGAAGCCGGTGAATATCAACATTTTCGCAACCTTTTCCGAGTAACGTATCAAGGCCATCGAATATATGCATGGGAAAACCTGTTCAGAATGCAAGAAAGAGTGTACCCACTTTTAGTCAAAGAATTCGTTGGTTCACTTAGGGTTGATTACACGTCACCGACATCCGGTACCTTTATGAGATTTCGTCTTGGATGACAAGACCGGACATTAACACTGCTACAATTTGTAAAGGCGTTGGATATCTATGAAGGGTTGCCACACCAATTGAGGCAAAATTACTTTAATCAGGCTATATACTATGTTTCCTCTTTTAATCATTCAGAAGCATGGGTGGACATGAGCAATAGCGCATACAGTGCAAGCAAGCAGACTTGTAGCAAGCAACGTACCTACGAGCATCGATGCGTCTAAAGATTCATTTCAAGTACCATAAACTGTCGAAAAGACAGTAGCGAAAAAGTTACCAACTTGGATATCTGGTACATTCACGCGATAATGGATCACTCCCATGTTCATATTCCACGAATGATTCTCACTTTCCTTCTCGAAGAAAGGAAAAAGATTACACCAATCATGGGAGGCCATTTTGAAACCAGGATTGCCCAACATTTTCGTATCAATACAAGTGGGTTAGAGGAGAAACATATGATTGTCTTTGATAGAGTAAGCTATACAAGGGCAAACATTTTGACGAGGGGGTCAAACGGCCTTCTAACTAGGTATGTGGATACCGAGAACAGGAAACCGCAACAACCACAACTGCAGCCAGATCCACAGCCGAATGTTGGAAGTAGTTCGGGTCCGGGAAATGATTGGGAGGCTTACATGGCGCGACAATTTTCAGACTTGCGACTCCATAATGATCGAAACACTCAAAAGGTAATTGATCACTACGATACAGGTAACAGGGAGATGCAACATTACATTGATGTAGGGAATGATCGAACGTGGTACACTCAAGCGGGGCAGCAAAATCAGCTTAACTGGATACATGAACAGACTGTGTCATACGCTGCAGATCCCGCTAACTATACCCCCTCTCCTTGGCCTGCATACGAACCATGGGTTCGAATGGGTGATCCATATCCTGCGCCTTATCCTCCTCCCCCTAACCCGCCTAATGAAGACACTGCTGTCATCCCTGCTCAAGCAACCTATCAGAGGTAGAACCCCTCAATATTTCAGGACGACGACGCGGGAAACCAAAACGAAGGTGGAGCTGGCCCAAGTAACTCTTTTTGGGGATTCTTCTTAAGTTGACGTGATTATTCTAGAAGTTTGTGAAAGGTTTAATTGTTGTTGGTTTGTTTCAAAAACAATTTATCTTTATGTTTGGTGTGTAATAACTTGATAGTATTTTGGATGATTGTAATTTGAATAATTTAGATAATTAAAAGTGGGGTTTTTAGTACATGGAGTACACCCCTATTTATTTGTGTGAATCGTATGTTTGCTTTGTTTGAATTGATACAGGTGAGCATTGTGCTATATGCTGCATTTTTTACAAAGACTGGCAGTAAGTTCAGCACATACTTGATTGGTGATTGTTTTGTGGTTGCAAGAAGTGAATGATGTTCTTATGCTGGCATTCAGTTCAGCGCCATCATCCCGTGAACTTCGGTTTTAGACCTTGAAATTAATAAACTCTCTTACACTCTTTAACCCTCTCGAATTTAAAATTTTTCTGATTTCATGTAACGAGGACGATACATGAACTTAAGTGTGGGGAGGAAGTTATAAATTCTTTCGGGTTTTTGATTTTGGTTAAAAAGGCATAAAATGGTGAAAATTTTTAGACTTTTATCTTCATAAATTCAAATTTTGTTTAAAATTTGTAGATTTTAAAACTAGGTGTATACACCGAAATTATTATCACAAAACAAATTAAGAAACAATCAAATGATTGAGTTTATTTTGTTAAAAATCATAAAACTAGTAGTCATATAAAAGATATAATCATCATGCTATACCACATTCTGAATGAAAAAGAATCATTAAGTAATTTGTTGTTCTAACAATCTAATCCAATGCTCATCTATGTAACGATTGTGAAGGTTGTCAAGTCTTCCAAAATGACACACTTGCTAACTTATGTTAGAAGATATAGTCCAGAACAGCTGTAGGTTGACGAAAAATCTTGAAAAGTCATCTCTATCATCGGCTGAAAATCCACCTCACCTCAGCATCAAACAGGGTTTTTGGTGGTCAGACTTATCCTAACCATGAGATGGATCTGTCTCGTACAATGGGGGGCACATTGCAAATTAGCTTTTAAGACTAATGAATCTAATCCCCAAATGGATGATCTCCGTAAAGATCAACCGCATCTATGTTGACTGCGGCCAACATACATATGCCATAAAAAATTGAGGTGTGCAAACTCATGGTTCACCGATGATATTTGGACATGATATAGTTTCTTCTAAAAACTTATGCTATTTTATGAACTATATTGTGTAAAACCATTTTTAGGACATCCGGTTTCAAGTTCCATGATACTTCAATCATGGGGGCGAGTAGCTTGCTAAGCGCCGACTGAGGCTTCGGTTTTCAGTTACCCTCAACCGGACTTTGAGGTTAAAACCGGAAAACTTGTTAGTGTAAAAACTAACATGTCTAATTTTCAAAATATAAAAGATTTTTCGCAAAGGTCCCAATTTCCCTAAGGATCCAAATTTTTAAGAAATGTGGACTTTAAAACCCACCTTTCGACTTTGGTGTGATTTCATTTCGTGTGTGCACTAAAAGTGTGTGTATTACATTGTGAAATAAATAAAAGCGTGTGTACTCCAAAGGTGTGTGTATACTCAAAACGCGTGAGTTTGATTCGTGTGTGAAATAAAAAGTGTGAGTGTGTATCTATTGTGACCCGAGTGTGTGTTCCATATAGCGAGAGTTATTGTGTTCCAAAATAACTTGTGTATCTTGTGTACTATATCAAGTGAGTGTGATTCCCATTTTTGTGTTCTCAATTAAATAAGTGTATTTACTATAGTAAATTTCGATTTCTTGTAAGTCTTGCTTGAGGACAAGCAAGGTTTAAGTGTGGGGATTTTGATAACGCCAAAATCATACATGTTTATTGCCGTTATTTCGATCCAAAGTTGTTCCATTTGTATGTAATTGTTGTACGTATGTATTGTAATTCGTGTATATTTGTAAAAGTCCATTGTGAATGAATAAATGAAGACCAACAGCGAAAACAGAGTTAAAACAAAGATTGAACGCGTAAAACAGCCCGAAACCATTGAAACAAGTCCAAATGCGGCGCATCTCTCTTAGATGTGGCACATCTCTGTACCAAATAACTCCCGACAGTTTCAGATGCGGAGCATAAAGACTTCTGGACCAAAACAGCACCAGATGCGGCGCATCCAAGCCAGATGCGGCGCATCCAAGCCAGATGCGGCGCATCCAAGCCAGATGCGGCGCATCTGTGCCAGATGCGGCGAATCTGTGCCAGATGCAGCGCATCTGTGCCAGATGCGGTGCATCTGGTCCCCTTCCGACAGTTCTGAGTGCAGAATCGAGCTGGAATCTGCTGAACGTAAAGAGATGCGGCGCATCTGGTCACTTTCTGGCCAAAATACCTAACTTTTGAGCCTATTTAATGAAGCCTTTGGTTACATACTTCACATACCTTCACTACTACGTTTTCCCTCAGTTCTAATACGATTTTCAAGGTTCAAGGAAGGCTACAAGTCAATCTTCACTCTTTCAACATCAAGATCAAGCTAGGATCATTCATCACTATTGGTATTATTGTTCTATATCTTTTAAACATGAATTCAACTTGTATTTACTGTTCCATTAGTTCTACTATGATTATGTTAGGCTAAAAGCCTTGTGTGTTTGCTTCAATGTAAGATTTATGGCTTGGAATTGTTCTATACTTTGATGATATGCTAGTTATACATATGTTTGATTGATTAAATTATCTAGTTCAACCGTAAGAACCATTGTTATGCTTGCTTAGTTCATTACTTCAATTATATAGATTGCAAACCTATTAATGTGAGTTAACTAGGAAAACAATCTATACTTCAATACACCTAGTAATCTAGACGATTAGATACATAAACTTAAGTGATTTTGTTATGTGTTTAATTCGGTAATTGAACAAGTTCCAAAGCAACATAGTTATGAAATTACCTCAAGTGATTGTTGTAATTTAGGTTTCACGTGAGTTTAACCGGGTTGGATCTAGTTAGTTAATCAATCTAAATCACCATGTTCTTTCAAAAGATCCATTGTTGTAATCATCCTTGTATCCTAGTTCAATTATGTAAGTTATGACTTGGTTTATGTGAGTTTATCAAAGACCATAGCTTATACTTCAACACTTAGTGATCTAGCCACCTATATGTGAGTATAGGATGTTAATTGAACGATATTTAGGATATACAATCATGTAGTTTACTTAGAGTGATCTTAGTAAACTAGGTTTTATGTGAATTCAACCACGAAAGAATCTTGTTGATTAAACATAGCTATTAAGTTTATAGAAATTGTGAAATTGATATAAACTGCTCTTTTGTAACTATCACATAACGGCTTTAATTATAAAAGAACAATCCCTGTCATTTATCAAGCATAGAAGTAAACACCGCATTCTCATTCTTGTTATTCATTATATTTATTTACTGTTTCGTTAAACGAAAATACAATTTCAAACACAAACCCCCCCCCCCTTTAAGAATAATTAATCGTTGTTAAAGTCCTTAAAATAAACTTCTCCCTGTGGATCGAACTGGTCAATTTACTTGCTAGTTACTGCATGGTCGGGTTTTAGTTGCATGTATTATGTGTTAATTATTAAGCATATTGTCTACATTTTAAAGGTTACGTCTTGACACATCAACAGAGTAACCCGAGAGGTCTAGGAGGGAAAGTTTGTTATGTGAGTGGCTGACGTGACACGCATACCACTTGTGCGCATAACAAACTTCCCTATATACTCGGGTTGACGTGGCACATACGTTCCCCTCGTGTGCCACTGCCTAGATATTTTGGGGCACATGTGCATGCTACCTGATAACACACATGATTAAGAGCTTGCGTGTAAACAGGGCCTAAGTTATACCTTCAGTGTTTCTTTACGGCAGCTCTTGTCGGCCATTCCCTATACGACATGTCTTGCCACTCCCCTATCCTGTTAAACAATGTAAACCCGTGAATCTCCTACACTCTAACAAACCCTAATGGACCAAGCCCACAATCGGACTTGGGCCTATCTATCCAATCCGTCTAACACTCCCCCGCAGTCCGAATGGCGAAATCGCGTAATTTCGGACTGGAACAAAACATTAAATATAATAAATTAAAAATAAAAGAACAACTTTATTCCTCTTATTTGCTGTATCAAATTGACTGATATTCACTTGTAGAGTCGCATATTTGTTGACGGCTTCTCCTTTTTCGTAGCGTTTTTTTTCCTTTTACGCTGTGGCTTGTTGTGCCTAAGGATCAAGTACCACTTTGGTATGCAATTTCTGTCGACGATAACAATATTCTTCAATGCTGCAAATAAGAATTTTGGACAAAATATTCTCTTTTTTCGAGATTTAGAACCTGGTCAAGCTAGGCGGCTCGGCCCCACGCCGATTTATTTATAGAAAATAGTAAATAAAAATAAAAAGGATTTGGATGTCGTTATGAAAACATTTGACGACGGCAGTAAAACCCCTATTTCATGATGTAGGTAGGTGTAATGGTATATACCTTAGACGTATCATTAGGCTATTGTACATGAAACAAGTAGAAGGAAGAAAAGAAAAAAAAAAAAGAGACGATAGATAATTGTAAAGTGGACGACGGTTAAATCAACAATGGGGTAAACAATAAAACAAGAAAAAGATGGTTGAGATTTATTATTCAAAATACAAGGAATTGATATATGGTTGTTAATGGATGGTGAACTACAAAAAAGTATACTAGTGACGATATTTTTAAGATTTAACCAGGATTATACCCTTCTGATACCATGTTAAACAATGTAAACCGTGAATCTCCTAAACTCTAACAAATCCTAATGGACCAAGCCCACAATCGGACTTGGGCCTATCTATCTAATCCGTCCAACATATCCTGCTCCTAATCCTGGTGCCGGTTTACTTGTTTATAAATCTCACCGTCTTGTCACTTCTTATCTTTTACATATAACTTTATCCGGCACGGAAACCATTCATTATTCTTGTTGGCCCCATCTCTTCGTAAGTGGATGATCCGTATAAAAAATAAGAATTATTTGATATGAATTATGAGACGTATCATTTAGTGGCAAATCGTGTAGCAAGTGAAGCGGACACAAGTTGTACACCACATGAGCCTTCACATTTGTTGCTCTTCAATATTTATTGCCTTGAACATGGTTCGACCTGCCGGGTGCTAGGATTATTTTTTATCTATAAATAATATTCTCCACTTCACATACTACATGTATCCAATATATTCATATAATTCAATCCGAAACAAGAAGCATTCGAACTTCCATTCTCACATACACAAATACTTGAAACAAATTTTCAATCATCATTAATTAATGGCATCTAAACATGGTCTTGTGCATATATTTCTAGTTGCGTTTCCAGCACAAGGCCAGGTTAATCCACTTCTCAGACTCGGCAAACTAATCGCTTCAAAAGGAAACGTTCTTGTCACCTTCTCCGCACCAAAATCCATCGGAAAGAAAATGTCGAATGCTGGTGCCGCCGTTTCTAGTGATCCTACCCCGGTGGGCAACCGTGGTGGCATGATCAGGTTCGAGTTTTTTGACGATGGATGCGATGAAGACAAATACGACCAACCTCATGATCTTGACACTTACTTGTCTTTACTTGAGGCTCACGGAACGAAAGCGCTCAAAGAAATCATTAACAATCATACACTAAACGGTTCGCCCGTTTCGTGCCTAATCAGCACCCCTTGGGTGCTGTGGGTTTGTGACTTGGCACAAGAGTTTAACATCCCTTGTGCAGCACTTTGGGTACAGTCTTGTGCTTGTTTTTCGACGTATTATCATTACCAGAATTCGTTAGTTCCTTTTCCTAGTGAAGAACAACCAGACATTGATGTCCAGATGCCTAGCATGCCCGTGTTGAAGTCCGATGAGATATCGAGCTTTTTACATCCTTTTACGCCTCATATGTTTTTGAAAAGATCTTTTATAGGACAATTCAAGAATATATCAAAGCCCTTTTGTATTTTAGCTGAAACATTTCAAGAACTTGAAGAGGATGCAATCAAGTACATGTCTCAAATATTTCCTATACGCGCAGTAGGTCCGTTATTCAAAGGCGCGTTACACGATACGGGTTCAAATATCTCTGGTGACTTGCTAAAAGCGGACGATTGTTTGGAGTGGCTTGACTCAAAGCCGGATTCATCAGTGGTGTACATATCTTTCGGAAGTGTAGTGAGCATGAAGCAAGAATTGGTGACTGAAATGGCTTATGGTGTATTGAATTCTGGTGTGTCGTTTTTGTGGGTGTTGAATATGAAAACGACGACAACAATCGACAAAACAGGTGAGTTACCGAAGGGGTTCTTGGAAGAGGTTGGTGAGAGGGGGATGGTGGTTCAATGGAGCCCACAAGCAAAGGTGTTGACACATCCAGCTGTGTCCTGTTTTGTGTCTCATTGTGGGTGGAATTCGACGATGGAGGCGTTATCTAGCGGTGTACCGGTGGTTGCGTTCCCACATAGGGGAGATCAAGTGACAAATGCGAAGTACTTGGAAGATGTATGGAAAGTGGGGATTAGGATGAGTAGGGGTGAGGCTGAGAACAGAGTGATTGGAAGGAAGGATGTGGAGGAGTGTTTAAAGGAGGCGACTAGCGGCGTAAAGGCGGTGGAGATGAAGAAGAATGCATTGAAGTGGAAGAAAGCGGCGGAGGAAGCGGTGGCAGAAGGTGGTTCATCTGATCGGAATATACAAGAGTTTGTAGACAAGGTTAAGAAGTTAAGGGTGCAGTAATTAGTATGCGCCAGTTGCATTTAACCCAATAAACGAGTTATGTCATTATCAATCATTAATTAAATGTATCGTATGTGTCACGTATTTGTGAAATAAAGTTAAAAGTTGGCGTTCAAATGTTAAAACGGTAGCCGTAGTTAGCAAAAATACATTTTTAACTTTAAGTTTTTACCAAAATACATTAATATTTAAAAACTTGCCATAATACACCATGGATTCGAACCAATGTTTGTTCGAACACACCAAATTAAAAGGGTTTTGATTATTCGATTACTGGTAAAAATGTATGTCTACTCCGGACAATAGGTCCGAATCAATTTTTGTTATACCTCACTTCAAACAACTGAGTTCGAATAAATTGTTGTTCTAACTCAGTTCAACAATTGGTTCGAGCTCATTTTAAGTAAGTTGAATAATGGTCGAACTCAAGTTAGAACAATTGGTTCAAACTCGAGTCGGCACAACAATTATATTGAACCTGTTGTCCGAAGTTGACACACATTTTTACCCCTAATGGAAGAATAGAGGCATCCCCCTAATGGAAGAATAGAGGCATCGTATCCGGAATTCAAACAAATAATGGTGCGTATAAGTTCGAACCAAGTGGAATTTGAAAAGTATTTTTAAAACTCGTATTTTGAAAAGAAAAAAAAAACTTTAAAAAAGGTGTACTTTAGGTAATTTCTCCCGTCAAATTAGGCTAGTTTTTATTATTTAATGTTATTGAAAGTAACTAGCAAGTAAAATTGTATTGAAAAAAGCTAATGGCCAAAAGTAAAATCCTGGGGGTCAAGATTAATTGCATTCATAATTTAATCGAAGATGACGACTTTAAATTGTATTGGGAAACTCTACTCTAATGCCCAAACATAAGATATCCAAAGGTAAAATTAGAATATTACATTTCCCTCAAAAATTTAAACTTAATTAAATCAGTAAATTAGAAGTCTTGTAAACATTATACACGTAAAATATTAAAAATGTTTGACAAGTTTGTGCATAGAGAGATTTAACGATAGGGCAGGCAAGTAAAAGTAGTACATATTTGAATATTTGATGTCATGGTCACATGGGTTATGGGCCTCTAAGTCTATACGACATATTTGATGTCACTATTTTCAAGTAAATATACAAAATAGTAATGTTCATCGTACATTCGATATATCGGTCATCTAATAGCACATAGTTATGGAACTTGTACTACATAGGACAGTAGGGTTCACACAAAAAAAAGGAGTAAAACTTGAACTGCACCACGTTACAATATTACTACGTACTACATAACGAAAAAGGAGTAAAACTTGAACTGCACCACGTTACAGTGTATTACTACGTACTACATAACGAAATATATACACATTCTGGCTGATAATTTAACACACATCCACTAACGTGCTCATGTGGTCCAAATGAGCACATGACACACAGTATGCATAGTTGTAACTTGTGAAATTATAGTGGTACACCACACATAAATGAGTAGCTTTGCATAAGTAAAGATGTGGGCCTGAGATGGTAGACATCTTACCAGACCAACTTTACTAATCAATACTGACTAGAACTTAAATAAAAGTCCACTAGGAGTAAAAGTCACGGACTATATCAGCTGTCACAAAAAACAGTTCACTATCTTAATCCAAAACAATAACAAAATGCACAAAAGTAATAATGTAAGGAAAAGAAAAAGGGTAAAACCGACCCTTCGACAGACCCACGGACCGATCCCACAGCCAACAGCCCCACGGACCGATCCCACAGCCAACATGAAATCGGACGGGTCCCACAACCAACATGAAAAAAGAAAATCGTGTAACTCATGGTTAAAGGAACATGGGGCAGACATTGAACCCGTGACACATCACACATGCCCCCTAGGCTATCATTATTGGGACACAAATGCAATAATGTTAATATAGAAATTCCAATGTTTGACTTGACATAGGGCTTAAGTACTAAAAAATAAACAATGTTTTTGATATTGAGATTGGTGAAGGATAAGGTGGGATTGCGAATGGACTAGAAAATATTGGGCTCCATGATTATTTACAAGATCTTGTATGTGGCCTTGGGTTTGTGCGAATGAGACTGGGCTAAACGAGAAGATGGGTATGTTGGTGGGACAAGGGAATGATCACGGGCCGAATTATTAACTTGGAAAAGTAGCTAGCAATTGGACTTAAATTTGAAATTGTATTCTTATCTTCTCCATATTACTTTGTTGTGGTTTAAAAGTCACGGCTTGTTTTGTTTTTGAAAGCTAGATTATTGTTTTGATTACTAGGTTATAGGCAAGTTCATATTTTAACTTGCAATTATTTTTCTTGGCATAAATTCATATTCATCAATAATTTGTCTATCGTTTGGCCAAGGATCCGTTCCGCCATTAAAGATATGAGTGTCATAGTGCCTTGACTAACATCATAGATTTAATATAATGGCCACAAATGAATCAAACTGAAATGAGTAATATTAGAGGTGACAATTATAAATGTTGCAGTTTTCATGAACATAGGAATCAAAACGAAATGAGTAAAATCAGAGGTGACAATTTTGACTATTTTAAAACGAGGCGGAGCTATGTAGAAGGCAGTGTGGGCACAGGACACCACTAAAATACGCGATGTAGTGGAAATTTTTTTAAATTTTTAGCTAGTGACAATAGCGGATAGTGTAAATTTTTTTGAGTGACACCACTGAAATAAGACATGTAGTAGAAATTTTTTTGAGTTTTAACCGGTGACACCATTGACCACAAATCCTGGCTCCGCCCCTGGTTAACATGTAGAATGAGGTTAACTAAGTGGTTTAACTAAAACAGAAGAAGATCGAGCCGATCGAACCAGCTGAAATTATTCTATTTATTCCACGATAACTTAAATAAATAAGTCTCTCTAATTCGTGTAATTTCTTTTTTAACTTGAAGACTGTAGTTTTGTAATGACATTAACACGTTCAAAATATTTATATTCTGAACAGGTGCTTCCATGTCTCCCCGGCCCAACCCGTATTGACCCGTTACCATACCCACCCAATTTCGTTAACAGTAGAAAAAGTTCTTGAAAACTTACTGTGATGGTAGTATGGTTGTATACTCGGTATATCTTAAGAGCTGCTGGACGTTCCACACGACCGAAAAAATGTGATCATGTTATCGTAAAGATCTTCATAAGCTCTTGTACTCAATAGGAAATCTACATGACCATAATCCTCAAGAAACACAACGTTCGGTTTCGATTTCAATTCCTTCAAGGTGTGTTGCACATCGATCACGTCTCCCAAAGCATCGTTTCCCCCATAAGCCATCCATATAGGTAATGATTCGGGAATTTGACTAAGGTCAAATGCAGGTGGTTTTGTTTTGCCATATTGTAGTATATTCTTCAGAGTCCCATAGTCGTACTTGGCAAAAGTACCTTTGCGTATCACTGGAAATCAAAGGTAAAAATGTGTCGAAAAGACTTGCAAGAGTAATAAGGAAGCAAACAGGGTATACAAAACATACTTTGAAAGAGATGTTTCAAGTTCTTCAATGATGAAGGATGAGGTTCATATTCAAGATAGAAATCGACACGACTGCTGTTAAAGCAACAGTTTACACCTGCAAGATTTGGGTAATAGACGGTAATGTTATCATGAAGTATACGGGTCATATAACAGTAGTTAGTTATAATAAGATATAAAACAGATTGTAAAAAAATTACCTGTGATGGCTGCTAACAAATTGCTGCAATCCACATGCCCATCACAAGCCAATAGTAAGATGTCGGTGAGGATTTCACTGCAAAAAAAAAAAAAAAAAGAATGTAAATATTATGACCGAAACTACAACATCATGGTAGTGCAAATACGTAGAACGTAACAATGTATTTTTTATTAGTTCTATACATACAAATATTACAATTGCAATATTGGTAAAGTTTGATATATGCTGGTGTGATTAACCCAAAATGGAAAGCAATAAACCTCTTTAAATTCAGTTGATGTATTCCAAGCAATGAAAGTGCCTGTGCAAAAAAATAAATAAATAAACAAAAAAAAAAAAAAAAAAAAAAAAAAAAAAGTTTACATATGAAATTCCAAAACCAAAAGTAGGTTAATTTGAATATGAATAAGCAACAAAAAAATAAAAAATAAACCTCTTCAAGATGCATTTTAACAATATTAAGAACAAATTTGGATGTGATGTGATCCAAATATGATATAGGAGAAAGAAGAGCAGCAGCTTCAACCATGTTAACAATATCTGGTTGAGTAAAAGCGGCCAATGACATTATTGTTCCCTGAATTAAAAATGAAAATATGGTTCCGTTAAGGAGATGTTATAAGCAGAGGTTTATTTTGTAGAACAGAAATGGAATTCGAAGTGTAAAACCTGTGAATGTCCCACAACAAAAACTTTGGAGTTAGTTATGGAACTTATATAAGTGAGCATTGCCTTAAGATCATAAAGAGCCATCTCTTGCCAGCTCCAATCCCAAAACTCCTGTATTAGGGTAAAGATTAAGTTAAGATCATAGCAAAAAAAAAAAAAAAAAAAAAAAAAAAAAAAACGAGCGGTCACCATTTGCCCATAACTGACACCATTAGGAACAACTGATGGTATTAAAATAGCTCTACAATAATCTTCATTTTGTCACTATCGCAAACCATGATATACAGAAAAGAAAAAAAAAAGTTTAGTACATGATGTTGATGTACCTTGTCCCCATCTGATAGAGATGCATGCCCGTGGCTCCATTTTGTACCACGCACGTTAGCAACCCAAACATCAAAACCACGGTCCGCAAGAACAAAACCCAATGATTCGTTTGGGGAATCCATAAACCAAGCATCACCACCCTGATTAAGTTAAAGTTATTTTGTACAAATGGAAAATCAAATTAAGTAATTCCTCTTATAATGGGAAAGAGATAAACAAAAGATGTAAAAACTTTTAAAACAACCAAGCTTTTTGTTTGTTGAACTAAAAGTAAAAATACCAACTACCATGAATATTCATTAGCCTACTATTCCTTCACTCATAACTTAATTAGCCAGGTTACAAAGTTATGATATAATGTTCCAAATAGGTACTATAAAATTTCGAAACTAACAAATGGTTGGTAATGTCGCCACTCACCATAAAGAGTCCATGTATAAGTAGAACGGGAGGTCGGCTTTGTACTCCTAAACTAAGAACATCCGATGACACACGCTGAAGACCTAGCAAGAAACCATCCTCTGTTTGAGTCTGCAATAAATGAAAGATCGGTCAGTTCTTTAACTAATAACTAATAAGAGAGTTAGTCCAGATATTATGTCACATGCAGAACAATTATATGCAAACTGATTGGACTTCACATATAATACTATGAATCTAGTGTTCTTGTATATAACTTGTCAATACAGCAAACTTATTCTATAAACATCACACATCATTCCAACTCAAAACTAAATACACCGAGCTGATGTAATCGATGGATTAAGAACAATCATTGATTAAGTTTTCCAAAAAAGATTCGTGGTATGTTGTTATTAAGCCCTTTGGTTCCAATTTGAGTTTCACTGACTATCACATTGACTTTCCTTTATACTTGTTCTACCCATGAATATACAGGTAAACAGATGACGTTTTCCATGTTCAGGCTGTTGGGAAATTACGGTCTCACTAATTCCCAACAAACGCCCAATGAAAAACAGTAAAGAAATAAGAACAATACACAACACAAGATTTAACGTGGAAACTTCAAAACAGGAGAAAAACCACTGGCCCCCAAAGAGAGAAATACACTATATCACAAATTATTACAATGATATAGACGACTCTCTTAAGCCAACTACACTTTCCAAAATATTTAACTAATACAACTCTCAAACAAGGGCAAGAAAGAAAGAAATAATCAAATACTTAAAGTGTATTGATTGGTGCAAATTGGAATGAAGACTTGGCCCTCCTTTTATAACCAAGTCACCTACCTCCAACTTTCTCCTCCCACCTATGTGGGATAACATCCTTCACAAAGTAACCATATCAATTTTTTCTACCAAAAAATAAAACCAACAAATCTCCACCTTTTTGATAGAAAAAGATAACCATACTTTAACATTATAAGGATAACCGATATAGATGCTTCCTCGACGACAACTTCAAGATCCTCATCTTCATGCCGTTGACATTATCTCCCAAGAGACAAAACTTGCATCTTTACCGAACATTGTCTAAACCGACAATCATTGTCATCACAGACAATCATAACTCTTAACAAGAATTATCATACTCCACCATTAAAAATATAGCACTTAGAATATCACATTCCAAGCATTTCACCTTGGCACATATTGTTGAACAACCAGCTGAAACTTTATGGTGCAACTTCCCTGTTTGGCTTTCCCGAAAGTCCCATCAGCTACAACATCAGTTTCCACCACACAACCTGCATCAACGCCAAACCAATGCCCATGTGTAATTGTGGAACCGCTAACGAACATCCCTTTCCACGGTGGCGCGGACACACCATGAGGATGACGTGACTTCAGAGGAATTCGTCACTCTCCGTAACAACGGAGACATCATTAGCGTCTTTGGAGCCATTTGCCGAATTAGCTCCACCTGGACAATTAACCCTTACATGCACAGTCTTCCCGCACCTCCAGCATACCAGATTCTTCCCAGAGTTTCTCTTTCGCCTATCCGAACACAACACTATCGTATCTCCTGATGACGAGACCCCGTTACCGTCCAGTCTTTTCTCCTCGGATAGGAGCTTGCTAGTAACGTCTTCAAACTTCAGACATCAAAATAGGTTTCATGTGTTCATAAGATGATGACAAAGATAATATCAACATCAAAGCTTTATATTCATCATCCACTTTAACTCCAATAGCTTCAAGTTCCGAAACAATACCATTCAAAATGCTCAGATAATCTGAAATCTTTGAACCCCCATCCATACGCAAAGTATGAAATTGTTCTTTAAGACACAACCGATTTGAGATGCCCTTGCCCTGGTACAACTGCTCTAGTTTAACCCAAAGCTCCTTTGCCGTTGATAACCCGTGCACATTTGCAAGCACGTTCTTTGCAAGACACAAACGAATCGCACTTGCTGCCCTCAAATCCATATCATCTCATTCTTCTTTATCGAACTTACTGCTAGAATCACTGCCGGGAACAAAGGTGGGTTTACCTTTCAATGCTTTGTGTAACCCGGACTGAATCAACACATCCTTGACTTGAACCTACCATAAGCCAAAATTGATCCTCCCATCAAATTTCTCAACATCAAACCTCATTGGACTGAACTTCGACATCGTATCCGTATCCTATAAACAACACTTTCTCTGATTTTGCTCACGTTTCGAATAGCCAAAAGATGTAGCAGGTAGCCAGGACCCTTTAAATCGGAAATCCACAACTCGCCACTAACAAATCCAACTATTACTACGAATCAGAAAAAATATTGTCTAACCAGATACCCTATACGATCAATAGAACTCGTTTCTGATGTGGACGATCCACTCCCGTGGCAACCACAGAGCATACTCCGACTCCTATAACCGAGACCCCCGTCAAACCTGACGCTCTGATACCAGTTGTTGGGAAATTACGGTCTCACTAATTCCCAACAAACGCCCAATGAAAAACAGTAAAGAAATAAGAACAATACACAACACAAGATTTAACGTGGAAACTCCAAAACAGGAGAAAAACCACCGGCCCCCAAAGAGAGAAATACACTATATCACAAATTGTTACAATGATATAGACGACTATCTTAAGCCAACTACACTCTCGAAAATAGTTAACTAATACAACTCTCAAACAAGGGTAAGAAAGAAAGAAATAATCAAATACTTAAAGTGTATTGATTGGTGCAAATTGGAATGAAGACTTGGCCCTCCTTTTATAACCAAGTCACCCACCTCCAACTTTCTCCTCCCACCTATGTGGGATAACATCCTTCACAAAGTAACCATATCAATTTTTTCTACCAAAAAATAAAACCACCACAGGCTACCATGTACTTAGGGTAGTATATTTTACTCAGACGTACACAACCAAAACCGGTATATTCCGTGATTGTTTACCACCCTTTTCCTGGCCTCCCTTAAGACTGGTACTAGAAGCGAATGTAGCTTATAAGCTACGGGTTCTTGTCACTACTTTTAAATTTTTATTACAAAGTACCATTTAAATTAAATTGTACAAGAGATCGCTAAATTTGTTAAATGAGAATTTATGGTTTTTTTAGGTAAACACACACTAAATATAATTAGGCTACTAAGGGTGTGCTTGGTTCAAAAGGGAGAATGGTAATGATAATGGGAAAGGAATGGTAATGGTAATGCAATGTTTATTCTCATTGCATTGCTATTGCTTGGTTTTTACATTTTAAAATCAGAAGAACAAATTCGGGATGAAGTTTCTCCATATTGTTAATTGTTATTTAACTATTTACGTTTGATACATATGCTAATTGTCCATAATAGTTGATGGATGCTGTTAAAAAATAGTTAATGGATGAATCTATTTCATACTCCTGACAACTACGTAGATGAGATAATCAATCGATTAAAACTGAAACTAATAAACAATTAGCGTAAATTTGATCAATATTGTTAAGCAATTTTATCATCGTCACAAAGAAGTTAGATGAATTTTGAAAATCATAAATAGTCATTAATGCCCTAATTAATATTAATATCTGATCTAAAATATAAAACAAATACAGAGGTTAAAATCATACGCTAAAAATATAAGTTACTAAGTTAAATCCTTAAATGAAATTTTAAGTTACTTCATGTTCGAGTTGTATTGTGTAGTGGAATAAAGGAATTAAAAAAAAAAGGGAAGTTACATAGAACGTGGGAGGAAAAATTGGCAGTGTATTGTAATTGTATAATGAATCCCATTCCTCTCATTTTATTGGGTAATGGTTTATTAACTAGTTTTGGGTAATGAGCAATTCCATTATAGATAACCAAGCACTTAAATGATTATCATTCCTATTCCTTATGGTTCATTACCCCCAACCAAGCACACTCTAAGTAACTCTTGAGTTTTGTTCTAGATTCACGAATGGCTGCTAGTGCCTAGTGGGATTTTAACTTGTCACCTCTTGCCCTAGCCACTAGCCTATATTTGCGAATTGCGATTATCATTCTAACTACAAATATTTTTAGTCCAATATTGCCAGAAAAAAAAATCGGTGTTTTTTTTGTTTTTTTTTGCTAATCATACATGCACTTCAAATTGAAAGTATTCGATGATCTAATATAAATAAATAAATTAATCAGTAAATGAAGTTATTAAGAGTTACTCGTATTACGGCAATTAAGAAATAGAGTTGTCGAATTAAGCGTATACAAAAACGGAATGAATCAGAGAGTGAGTTAGGGGGAAGTAATTACATACAGAGTGTTCCAAGCAAGAGTAACCACAAGGTCGGATAAGATTCAAACACAAACCACCATCATACGACTGGCTGTGTTGGATGAACGAGTCAACAGTTGAACAGCTACCGAATGAGATGTATATCGATACAGCGAGCGCTAACAGAAACCACATGACAACCATATCGATTGAGGGAGTGATCAACCAGATGCACAGTCCACAGACCAGTGGAATCAGTGAATATAGATATGGTAGTTGAGTTGGATTCACCCACAACTCCTTTATTTGACCCTGAGAACACGTAACTACGAGATGTAGGGTCACCCGCTCTCTCACGAATACGATAATTTCTTAATTTTCCTTTAAAACGTAAATTGTACTTATTCTTTTCACAAATAAGACATAATTACACTGATATAGTCCCTGTGGTTTTCACTAAATTGCTGATAGTTCCTGGACTTGTGATTTGATCGATATAGTCCTCATAGTATGCAAACGTTGCTGAGATAGTCCATATGACTGACGGAGGTTAAGTATCTCCGTTAAATAAAGCCATGATATATGCCAGATATGTGAGGGTAAATCCGTTTTTTACATCTCATCTCTACTTTATCTTTTTCCAAATCTCAAATCCTCTATCCTCTACAATATCGTATTACCACCAATTATTTCTAATCATACTATCTTAAATAAATCTGACTTATTTAAAGAATAATAATATCGTTAAGAGAGGTATGCCACCACCAGTTGAGCTACAACCCAATGTTACTTTTTAAGGACGAATATTGAAATATACAAATCCTTTTTTTTTTTTTTTACATTTTAATGATAACTTAAACGCTAATGTTAAAAAATCTTAATTTTACATAAAGTTTTGGTTAATAAAATTTGGATTTTACCAAAAATATAGTTTAACGGTTACTTTTGTAAAGTTTAAACATGTAAACATTTACTAATTACTCCCGTACTATGGGCAAATAACTATTCAGTTACAGAGTCTTTGATGTTTATAAGAACAGTTACTTTACCTGACTTAAAGAATTGTTTTATAAATTCATATTCATAAGAACTATTATTTGTAGAGCTTTTATAGTTTTGAGTCCTTTAGTTCTTTATCAAGCATACAGTTTAGAGGGTGATCGCTCACCACAAATTTACAGAGTCATAGTATTTGTTTACGCTCGATAATTCGATCAATCATTCGTTCTCACATTCGAAAACAATATTATGTGACGAGGCAGTAATCGTTTTGTGACATAGGTAATCAAAATTACGGTCAGGTTCAATGCATTATTATTAACCAATGCAAAATTGCCACGTTTATAATAATCATGTAACTTTTTTCGATTTCTAATTATTCGTCACACCTTTTGAATTGTAATTATAACGCGATTCATGCCTTTTTTAGAAAACAAATTCCAGTCTAAAACCCCAACAGAATCTTCAATTTTATAAGCCGCCTTTATCAATTAAAGCAGCGATCTGAAAACATGACGACGAAAGGCTTTCATGTACTAGACGATAAATCACTCAGAGAATACATTAAAACAACACCATCTTTATCATCGAAGTTAGGGGATGAAGTTGATAAATATCAAGTCAAAGAAGTTGGAGATGGCAATCTTAATTTCGTCTACATCGTTACTTCCCCTTCCGGTTCAATCGTCGTTAAACAGGTTTTATTCTTACTAATTTAAAGTAGTTAATTAATTAGGTTATAATATGTTCATAATGAAATTAATTTGTTGTCTTTTGTTTTAATTAGACCATAAGGATAAGGATAGAGCTAGTCAACAATCACAAATCCCTCAATTAAGTAGCAGAATGTCATCTAGGGTTTTTTATGTGTCAGTGACTCGGTTCACTGTACAACAAATCTCAAAAAGAATGTAACGTTGGATATAAAAAGAGCTCCTTAAACTTACTATTATTATTGTATCTTTCTGTGGATAAAATATGAACTTTTTTTTTAACGTGGATTTTTTGGCATTAGTAGATCATTTATTTCAACGATCCTCATCGTGTACAAGTAACACACACGTTCGGCGGAAACCCGAACCAGCTCGACGATGCCCGCAAGTTCATAAAATAAAATATGAACTTTTACCCCTTTATATGAGCAAAATTGAACTTATAGTCCTTAAATTTGCAAATGAACTTACCCACACGTAGGTGCTGTTTGTTTTTCAAGATGTTTTTGTCTTAAGATCTGCAGACCACGTCTGTAAAGAAGATGTGACCTGAAGGTGTATGCTTTTGTTTTTATGTTTGCAAAATAACTTAATTCTGCAGCAGTTAGAAGCATATTTCTAAGTCTGCGAGGTTTCAGACAGACTAAGACATTATTTTATCTTATGTCTTAAGAATAAAAAACAGTCTGCAATAGAAACGTTTGCAGGCCCGCATACATAAGTCATAATAAGATCTGCAGACTGAAAAACAAACGACACCCTAGTCTTTTCAGAACTTCCATTACTTTCTTCTGAAATTTGCCCTGTATGTAAGTAGAAGCAGTATCTCTATAGATTGTGCTTGTTTGTTTAATTTGTATGTGGGCAGGCTATACCGTATGTTCGTTGTATTGGTGAATCATGGCCAATGACAAAGGAAAGATCTTATTTTGAAGCAACTGCACTTAAACGTCAGCATGGTTTGTCGCCTAAACATGTTCCGGAAGTTTATCACTTTGACAGAACAATGTCAGTTATTGGTATGCGATATATCGAACCTCCACATATTATCTTGAGGAAAGGATTGATTGCTGGAGTCGAATATCCATTATTGGCAGAACATATGTCAGAATTTATGGCTAATACTCTTTTTTACACATCTCTTCTGTATCTTACAACTACAGAGCACAAAAGTGCAGGTATATTAAGTTATGCCTAGAATTACAGTACTCATTTAATTAATTACCATCAATAAAAAGAGCACTTTTTTAAAAAACATTTAAGTTTTTGTATGTGCTCTGTAAAGCTTTGGAGGTGTATTAAGATGCATCTAACTCATGGCGTTTACCTCAATTTCCTTTGTGCAGTGGCTGAATTTTGTGCAAATATGGAGTTATGCAGGCTGACTGAGCAGGTGGTCTTTTCAGACCCTTACAAGATTGCTGAATTTAACCGTTGGACTACACCGTATCTTGATAGTGATGCTGAGACAGTTCGGAATGACAATATATTAAAGCTTGAAGTTGCTGAGCTCAAATCAAAGTACACGGACTTAATCGCTTACGTTTTTTTTACCTTTTAATGTTTCCCATTTAACAATTTCTGGAAGCTGTTCCTTAAGCAAATGGATGCTTGATGTGCAGATTCTGTGAAAAGGCACAAGCTTTAATACACGGAGATCTTCATACCGGTTCGGTGATGGTTACTCACGAATCGACTCAAGTCATTGATCCAGAATTTGCTTTCTACGGGCCAATGGGTTTTGATATTGGTGCTTTTATTGGAAACCTGTTTTTGGCGTACTTCTCACAAGATGGACATGCAGATCATGGGAATGACCGAAAAGTATGTCTTGCTTGATATACTGTATTATATTTTTATCATACTTATATTGGTTTTCAATGGTTACTTACGCTAAACCATTTCTCTTGGGTTTTGTGCAGACGTATAAAGCATGGATAATTGATACTGTGGCAGACACCTGGAACCTCTTTTACAAAAAGTTCACCGCTCTCTGGGATATACACAAAGATGGGCCCGGTGAGGCGTATCTTAGTGAAATTTATAACAATACGGAGCTTCGGGAGCTTGTGAAACAGAAATACATGAGCGATTTGTTTCACGATTCTCTTGGATTTGCTGCTGCCAAAATGATAAGGTAGTTTGAACTCGTAATACTGAATTCATGAATCATAAATTACATCTGATAATGGAACAATTTTTCTAATATGATGACGATTCGGACAAGATTTGAATGTGTTAATGGAATTCTTATCATCTTTAGTATTTTATAAATCCAAATTAGGGCCACCAAGACGATGGATGTACTTACTATTTTCTGTATGTTTTTTTGTCATGATTTGAACCACAGGAGGATTGTTGGAGTGGCTCATGTTGAAGATTTTGAATCAATCGTTGATCTTGCGAAACGAGCAGATTGTGAACGACGGGCTCTTGATTTCGCCAAGATGCTTATGAAGAAACGAAGAAATTTCAACACCATAGCTGAAGTTATTTCTGCGGCTCAGTAATTCTATAAGTGATGTGCAAGGCATGCAACTTGATATAGTCTCTTAATAAATGTTCATGAACTGAACATCACTACCAAATAGTTACCAGGTAATTGTATTGTAATGATAAATCGTATTCAACAGTTGTAATTTGGGGCTGATAATATATGTGTGGCATGTGATAATATTTTTCTGAACAAATTTTAGTTACATGATAATATGTGTGCAACACCTAGGTTCTTGGTAGGCTTGGTAGAATAAGCACAAAGGACATAGACTTATCACATGTTTAGGGGAGTTTTGGCATTTGTTTTGAAAGTTATTATTGGATTTGTTGCATTATGTCTCAGAGTACTCAATGATAGTGAACATATTCTAATTTTACTTGAAGACCTGTATTAGCTACAATGGCTAGGTACATCATAACCTTGGTCCCATCTGTGACTTTGCCCTGGTTGAACCCAATGGCTAGGTACGTACCCTACCTTAAACCTCAAAATCAGCAATCCCTTCAATTAACCCTCCCGAAACAAGCTCACTGTTTCCATTCTATTGCTATACATGTATCATCATCATCATCATCATCATCATCATCATCATCATCATCATCATCATCATCATCCATCATAATATATGGCCCGTGCAAGCTCCCTCTCATGAGTTATGAGTTAAGACATCACTCGAGTATTTTGGATGTAGTTTGCGCTGACATGGATCTTGTTGTTTGAGGGGTAAGCGACTCCATCCATGTCATTGATGAATAAGCTGGCTTGTTATATTTCTTTTTATCTGCATCCATGTTCGTTGGAATATATGGTATATGAAGCTGGTGACGGTTCCTAGTGTCTGTTTAATGTATTCGAGTCCAATCTTGTTGAAAACGGAAGCGGAATTATTGAATAACTATCTCAATTGATTGAATTAATTGTGAAATGATTACAAACGGCTGCATATAATACAACTAAAGGCAACTAACTACCAACATTGTAACTAACTTTCTAGCTAACTGAGCTGAAGTCATAGAGTTACAACTCAGTATCTTCTAATTATAATATTTACATAAACAGCCCAAATTCTCGATCGGTAACGTACAGACTGGAGATTACAAAACAAAGTCTCAATCTGTAACTTACGGCTCAGAACCTTTAACTTCATACGAGTAATTGTTGGTGAATTGGAATGGTGCCTGGTGTGGTTTCTGGTCAGCCGGCTATTTGTTCAACAGCTCTAGTCATTTGTAAGATTGAATTGTTATCAGCCATGGATGATAGCTAGCAAACAACGTTTATGTTTTTAGGCTACATATACCGGTAAAATTGTTAGCTGTCGAGGATAAAACATTACTCCGTATTATTTATACGGAACATATAACTCTTGATTAAAACATTATACATATATACAATTGAGCAAATTTGGGTTACTATTGATGAATAGTAACCAACTTCCATGCTTAGCGGAGTTGTACGTTCCGCTTAAATCGTGGTGCCCACTAGCACTCTTTATTACCAAATGTCAAACACCCTAAACTTCAAGGGCTAAGTGAAAATTACATATTTCTAAATAAAAAAAACTTAAAAAAAATCACCCAAATCTTCAACGGATCACATCTTCTCCCTCGCCACGCGTTATATTTTTACGAAACCACAGCTCAACTCGAAATAATTTTACGAATACAACGCAACTACCTATACACAAAATTGACGCTTTTCAAAAAACGCTAAATATCTCGGGCTACTATGTTTTAGGGTGCCTTATTAAATTGTGTTAATATATTCCGGATGTTACAGTCATGTTGGACAACTTTCGCTAACTACAAGTGCAGTAAAGACATTCCAAGATGAAAAGAGCATGTGATTATGCAATTTATGCAAACTCATGTAATAACCTTTTGTATGTAACAACGAGCAACTTTTTGCGATAACCTGTGACTTTTCTAAATTCTTAAGTTTACCGCAGCATCGCGCGGTGGACCAGTTTCTTGTTAAGAAATATAGATAAACGAATTGTTTTTGTTTATACGGTATTATTTATACGGAGTATAAGACCATCTTTAACAATGGCGGGGTGTTAATGGGTAGGGGTGAGGTGTTTTACATGCGTGCTGTCAAACTGGTAAATAATAGGTGGCGTGTTGAGTGGCGTGTTATGTGATGTGTTAAAATATCGTTGAGAGTTAGGTAAAAATATATATATAAAAATAATAAAAGACCAATCAAAATCAAGCACGCCTAGTTTTCTTCTCGTGCCACGAGCCAACACGCATGAGTCAAATGACACCAGCACGCCTTGCTATGAGCGTGTTGGAGACGTGTTGAGCTTAAAATGAGTGAGCACGCCAGGTGGTCTAAAATTTAAATGGTTTATCTAAAATATAAAAAAGCAAAACAATCAAACTAAAAGATAACTGCACCCTATTTGCGAAACTTCTTTTTATCTGCAGGTTTCCGAAAGTGGAAGACCATTTTACGAAAAATTTTGCAGCAGAATCAGGTACTCTTTCTGTGCTCAGGACTGGCTAAGTTTGCTATTGACTAATTACACAACAAATAAAATACAAAAGTTCAATTTTCTCGTCGAGACGATGAATAAGATTTAGTTTAATGTATGCTCGGTTAACTCAGAGTTTGAGCATTACATTATTCGAGTATCAAATAAATATTAATTCTCATATAATTCAATGAGGTACTGGATACTCGTTAGTATCAGGTACTTGCAGCCTATTGAAATTGTGCTTTGTTGACTTCTTTTGTTATGCACTCTAGGTGTTTGATTATATGCCTAGCCGAATTTTGACATCAATTTTTAGAAGAAAAAAAAGACTGCATGATGATAATAACGGTGAGAATAAAAATACAAAATGACCACATTCAGTTGATTGTTACATGCTTTCAACTGAATGTGTTGGGTCATAGGCAAGAATATACACGTTTTTCTTCTCAGATGCAACATTTGCATATGAGGAAGTTAAACAAAGGACCCATGTTTTTATCATATACTCCGTAAAAGTTTGAGGTATGAGTACCAGCATGCTTGTATGATTTTTTAAGTTGTTTTTCAGATTCGGTCCTTGTTTTCAGACGCCTTTCAGTCCGTTTGAAGATGACTTCATGTGAAGGAGGGGAAACGCCAGAAGTTATTGCATTTATGAAGCTGGCATTAGAACAGGTATCCATTTCCCTTATAAACTAACACTACCACTAAGGTCTAAGCGTCTTGATCTTTCAATATTGAATATAAACTTATGAAGTTTTCTGTGCGAAGCTCGAATCATCTAACGAGGCAAACATTAAATGGTTTTTATGGGATAGAGAGAGTATGTAGTTTAAGTTTGAGGATTATATCTTGCTTCATATAGAGGTACTTGAACTAGCCAATGAATAACCTGCTGACGTACCTATTTTACAGGCCAAAATTGCATTTGACAGCCTTGAAGTGCCTGTCGGGTATGTTTCATGTCAATCATCTCTTGTTTATCAAATTCTTTTATAGGCATCTTATAACATTGTATATATGTTCTTTTGTAAGTTTATTTCCTTCCAAGCTTACTAATATGTGTTTCTTCCATTAACACTTTTGAACTATTTATCCTGCTTGCATATCATCCTGTACGCATAACTATCTTCTAGAAGATGCTCTGCGTTTTTTTATTAATTTTGTAGAACCAATCATTTACAATGTGTAAGGATGCTCCGGAAGCTCATGTTATTCATTATCTCACACTTATATTATCCCATTTTATTTAAGCCTTTTATCAAAGTGCACCATCATACGAAATGTATTTAAGTAAAATTTGTTTTTCATGCAACAGCTGCGTTATTGTTATGGATGGGAAGGTAATAGCAAGTGGAAGAAATCAGACTAACCAAACAAGAAATGTAACAGTTGAACTTTTTATTGTTACCCTTTTTATTTGCATTATAGTTTAACCTATCATTATGTTACAACTACAAAATTTGCCCCCTTAATATATCAGGCTACAAGGCATGCTGAAATGGAAGCGACAGATGTTCTACTTGAGCAGTGGAAAGAAAAGAAACTTACTAAAGGCGAAGTTGCTGACATGTTCTCAAAATGCTATCTTTATGTCACATGCGAACCTTGTATAATGTGTGCGGCTGCTTTATCATTTCTTGGTACACTTGCGGACTTACATACCTTGATAAATCTTATCATGTCATACAGGTTATATCATGATCATGACATCTTCTTCTTTATTCTTCCTTATACCTGACTATAGGTATCAAAGAGGTATACTATGGCTGTGCCAATGATAAATTTGGAGGTTGTGGATCAATATTATCCTTACATACAAATGCATCTGAGATATCAACGAGGTTGACATCCAACACTAGTTTTTTTTATGACATCACTCAAAAACAAAAAAAAACAAAAAAAAAAAACAAAAAGGAGAAAATTTCATTTATTACATTCTTTGTGTGTGTGTGTCTCTGAGTCACTCTCTTACTACCCGAAATTTCACGTTTAGTTCTTATTATTTTATTTTCATATTAACTTGATAGTGGTGATGATCTTGGGGGGAAAGGTTACAAATGCACTGGTGGGATAATGGCTGAAGAAGCTGTTTCTCTTTTTAGAAACTTCTACGAGCTTGGAAACCCTAAAAGTATGTTATTTTAACAAGTCTTGACTATTGTTGTTAGTTAGAACTTAGAACTATTACTCCACATCACAGTTATTGTTGCTTAATCAGTAATTAATCAAGATAACAAAATTTTGGCACCCTGCTATCATGTAGGTCAGACTACAACTAGGAGGTTTATTCTTTATGAAGATGTTTTATCTGTTTGATAATGTTTGTTGTGTTTGATTTACAATCTACTGATGTAGGCATTAGAATAGTATATAGTTTTATCTACTTAAATCATGCAAGTATTTTCATAGAAAGCGCGCGAAAGCGGAAAATAAGCATTTGAAAATGAACCAAGTGATATGATGTATTGTTGGATATTAGACCTAGTAGTCCAACTTTATTATAATTAATTAATACGAGTAATAAATCAGTAGTAAACGAAAATGATAAAAGTCTCTTCATATAAATCATCTAACTTTGGCATATCTAAGGTTTTAATGTCTTCATATTTGTACTCATAACTAAGGGTCTGTTTACTTTCTACTTAATAATCTGTTTTAGTACAGCTCTTAAATCGGTAAGCAAAATTGTTGTTTCTTTGTCAATCTGCCACTAAATCTGAAAAATGGTTTGTTTGTAGTAGACGTTGAAACAGACCCTCTTCCTAAACAGAAGCATATGGAAACAAAACTTAATACAAAATAAAAGTAAACGGCCCCTTAGGTTCACAAATCATTTTATAAAGTTTTAGCAAAAGCATCATGATGAATTAGATTCGTGTCAGCCTTTGTTGCATACTGTAAAGAGTGAAATAAATTGCCCTAAGCAACATAGTTTCTTTCTTTGTTTTTTGCAGCTCCAAAACCTCATAGACAGCTAGTTCAACAATCATAATTCATCGTTGCATTCGGACATTTGGTAATGGTCAGTTTTTATCTGCGGTTCGCATAAAAAGACCTTCAGGATCTTACTAACATGAGAAAAAGACATGTTATATTTCTCTTATACTTCTGATCCGATTAGTAATAACAAATTTGATTATAGTTATATAAACTTAAATTAAAGTATGGTTTTCACATGGCATAACAATATTATTATATGAAAAATGGGTTACGATATCTTGAAAGATTCTCACTACTTAACATATCCAAAGGGGTGCTTTTGCAGCATATTTTATAGTCAAATTGACAAATTTGATGTTCTTTTGTTACCCGTAGTTGAAGTTGATTGAATAAAGATAAGTTAATTGTTATATCAGGGTAATAAAAGGTAACTAGGGTGCATGATTGTGAACCTGAAGAGGTAGGTGATGAAAATTAAATACTCTAAACTTGACTAACTGAGCAACTCTCAGCTCTTGACTTTCAAGGAACAATAAAGAATGTTATCATTAATACGGAGTAATATATTTTATCATATCATCAAAATCATTTAACTTTATAGTCAAAATAATAATAATAATAATAATAATAATAATAATAATAATAATAATAATAATAATAATAATAATCAAAATCATTTAACTTTATCTTTTGTACTCCAATCTTTTAAAGATTCAAGTTTATTTCATAATTTATATTTATTCTTGATGTTATTTTCATCACGTAGTTCATTTTTATCTCATAATTTATATTTATTCTTGGTGTTATTTACAACACACGACGACTCTAGAACTAAAACAAAACAAAGAACTAAAGAGTTTCGCGTCACAAAGATGTATTAACCAAACAAATAAAAAGTGAAAATACCATGCAAGACAAAAAACACACAGACAACGTAACCCGAACCCAACCAAGACAAACATACTTGAACAACTATGGCTTGACAATGATCTAAAATAAAGAGGATCAGTTAAAAAATGGTAATAATGTGTTTTTCAAACATTTTCATCCTTTTATGTTTGGATTTGGGTTACAAACAGCCAACCTCTTTGTCTTCGTCGTCTATTGAATTCAGAAGATTACAATAATAGATCAAACAATGATCACTATGATATGGACAAATTCCTAAATGATATAGTCAATGGTTATACTATTGGTTGATGCGTCTCAACGTCTCACTGTAAGTGTTGTTTGAAGCTTATATCAAACATCCAATTTGTACACTCATATTGTGATTATATGTTTGTTTGTTAGGTTTAGTACCATTAATTGGTATAAATTATGATTTATGCATTTTTATAACATTAAAGAAAAGTTTATTTGTTAAATGATTATAACAAGATAAAGGTTAGATCGCGATTCACTGCTATTTTTTTACAAGTGTATGTATTTGTAAATACCAAAAAAAAAAAAAAAAAAAAAAAAAAAAAAATTACCGTTGATGAATAGTGACCCAGTCTATATGTTTGTAAATATTAAAAAAAAAGGTTACTATTGATGAATAGTGAGCTAGCCAAGCAGGTGGCTAGGATCACTACCATCCTTGGTATGTAGAGGTAATATATTTTTTTATAAGTGTATGTATTTGTAAATATCAAAAAGAAAAAAAAAGTTACCATTGATGAATAGTGACCCAGTCTATGTATTTGTAAATATTAAAAAAAAGTTACTATTGATGAATAGTGAACCAGCCAAAGATCACTCGTCAGCCAGGTTGGCTAAGATCACTACCATCCTTATATGTAGAGGTAATATATTTTAATAAAAAATTGTGCAAGGTTTAGCTATTGAGTTGCTTTACCTTGACTGGATTAGTTGTTGAGGGGTCATCTTGTCCCATTACTATATTGTACAATGATTAACCTTTTTATAGTTATTTTAGACTTTACATTAGAATATGAGAATTTTATATAAAAAAAAAAAAAATTGAAATGAAAACAAGTTTCATATAATTGAATATATTATATTATTCACCAAAGGTCTTTGACCTAATAGTATCAAAGTAACTCATCAATTTTGTGATTGCGAGTTCGAGTCCGAACTATTCGTGATATGAGTGAGTAGTTGTGTTTGCCGTCAAAAAAATATTATCTTATTCTAAATCATCAAATACTTTTAAGAATTGCAGTTTTTAATTAATGGTCATGATATTAGTTATGAATAGTACTATTTAATATTTCATTTATCTTATTCTAATAGACAAAATTTATCTTATTAGTTATGAATAGTACTATTTAATATTTCATTTTTCACACACCCAATTAAAATACAAATCGAACCCCCCATTTTATAGTACTATTTAATATTTCATTTTTCACACACTCAACCCCCTAACTTTCATTAAAATACAAATCGAACCTCCCCATTTTATACCTATATTTCAAAATTTATCTTATTACTTATGAATAGTACTATTTAATATTTCATTTTTTACACACCCAACCCCCTAACTTTCATTAAAATACAAATCGAATCCCCCATTTTATAGTACTATTTAATATTTCATTTTTCACACACTCAACCCCCTAACTTTCATTAAAATACAAATCGAACTCCCCCATTTTACACCTATATAATAAAATATTATTTATCTCATCACTAACACTAAAAATATTGAATAATAACACTCACCACGCTACTACTGTGCTACTTTTTTTTGCCTCAAACGATAAAAAAAATAACTTTCATAAAAGGACAACCCTTCAATGCTATCAAAAGATGTCGAAAAATAATCTTTTTTACAAAATAGATCAACTAACTTTTTTTTTAAAAAAAACTCGAGCGCTAAAAGAAGCAACTTTCACAAATGAACAACCCTTCAATGTTAGATGTCGATTTTTTTTTAAAAAAAAATAGATCAACACTTTTTTTTAACTCGCATTTAAAACGGAGCCCCCGACGCGAAGCGAGGGCTCCACAACTAGTTAACCCCAATTGTTAAAAAAAAAAAATAATAATACGGAGTAAAGAATAGTTGACTTTCTACATATTATTTGATTTTTTATTAAAAAAATCAAAAATCCTTATCTAGTCTAGAAATATATTTGTATCTATTTATTATTTATATATTAATAATAAAAATAATCCGCAATAATTTTGAACTTGAATTAATTGGTAAAGCCATTATACATGGATCTTCACACGCCACAAAAGCACAAAGGAGAGCACAAAGATTCCACATCACAGAATCGTCTAACACGTGTTTTTCTGATAATTTATTAATCAAGAGTTCAAAGTTTTTTATAATGAGTAATAGTTAACGCTTCAACTTTATATATAAACTAATATCTTTAGCTTAATCTGATGATAACAGATTCAAATTAAAAAAATTAAAACGTAATGCTGATGTTATCAAAACTCTTTAATAAGATTATGTTTTCTTTAACTAAATAGGGTCGTCTTTGAGAATGAACTGTCTATGAACAAATTGGACAATGCTCATAGCCTTCAATCACAATGGATGAAAAGAGATGAACTGGCATGTTAAATGCTCAAAACGTAAAAGTTTACTGATCAGAATATAGGAAAAACTTAAAGAGGTGTTCTTAATAGATAAATCCATCATTTAAATAATAAATTCATGCTAAATAGACATAGAAGAAGTTTGTTTCATGGATTCAAATCCCATTTCCTCCTTAACAAAAGAAATGAAACGGGCGGGCGTAATAACGTGAGAGAAAGAACCTATCAGTGGACTGGGAGGCTTTATGTTCTTGAGCATGTTGGGGGATATACAAGTAAGTACATGGTCTATATATTCTTTGATTTCGTTCTACCGGTAAGATAAGTTGTACAGTACAAGAAGTTGATAGCATAATTGTGGTGAGAATTTATCAAATTTGATGGAATATGTCATTAGCCTCAAACGTTTATTAACCAATTTAAGATAGACATAATCTGTGTTTATATCTTCACCTAGTCTTGTAAATCTTAACCAGATTCATCTAAATAGCTTTTTTCATTAAGTTTTCAAAAATCAATTTGGATTAACAAATTAATTAAATATTAAAATTAAATGATATTTTGAACTTTTTTAATAAAGTTGAAAAAATATAACAGAGTATCTTCACAACCGATGAATCTATTTTTTTTTTCTTCTTTCAATTATTAAATTAGAAATCAATTTATCTTTTAAGAAAAGTTTCGCACAACATAACGAGTAGTTTTCGATTTCTAATTAAGTTGTTGTGATGATTCAATTAAGCATAACAAACAAGAAACTTAACGAACACAAACATCGACTAGCATGATTTCTGGTTTCAACAAATAACAAAAACCGAACCAAACAAACAAACCCAATATATATATATATATCAAAATTAAAACAACATAACGTAATAACTCGTTTAAAGCTGTTCAACAAATCTTTATTCCAGGAAATTAAAGCTGTTCAATTCATGTAGCTAATTAATTAAACTTTGCCATCAACAAGAACCATATCTTGTGCCAATTTAATTTCGTTAACCGGGTAATCCATCTTCATAACATTAGCCGTGTGTTCGAGCAAATCAATATCCGATTCCAAACTCCCCCATTCGATTTCGAGTTCTTTTGTCATCTCTGAATCTTGTCCCGCACGTTTAGCTTCTAAAAGTTGTAACTTTTTGGCAGCGAGTTCTTTTTTACGTTCTTCGATCGTCGCCATGATCACTGGCAGCTTTGAGATGAACGAAGATTGTCTGTGCTCCATTAATTGTCTGTCGAACGTATGTTTTGTTTTGTTTTGGTTTGGTTTAATGGTTTTGGTCGAATGAAGGTTGAGTTTAGGGCCTATTTATAAATATTTGGAAATTGTAGAACTTCTCTCGACTCGCATCGTAATTTTCACCGACTCATATTTCTTTATTTATATACTTTTGTCTTTTAATTTATTTTGTTTTCTTATTTCTATCTAGTCACATATTTCCTTATTACGTAACACCTATAAGACCAATTTTAACACGGCGTCAGAGGAGTCCCGTCAGACCCGCTGGCATTGGGTGACGCCCCCTGACGCCCCTAGTGGGGCGTTACCGCTGACGCTTGAGGGGCGTTAGTGATCATGCATATTTTAACCGTGGGGTTTAATATGTCTGCTCGATACATAGAGGGGTTTAAGGATCTTAGAACGTGGCTCTCCGGTCCGGCTACCGTGAATAACCCTGGCCTACATGATGATGTCGGCGGGGTGGCCAAGTGATTAAGTCCACCTCCGATAACGGTCGTCGATCAAGAGGCCCCAAATAAGGTCGTAGATACTAGCTTACAAAAGACTAACCTGTTAACCTTGAAAAGATGCTGAATGATGCTGTTTTACGTAATGTGTATCGTATGTGATGGTTACGTAATGTGTCGTCTGGTGAATGATGCTTAGGGTTTGTATTTATAGGCAAACCCTAATTCTAGAACCGTCCCAGATCACGTTAATCTCATCCATAACTGACTCCCCCGAGTCACGGATATAATTATGGAAAAGATATTTACTATAACGACCCTCATTTTTTCCATTCTATATTTTTCCAATATTAAAAGCCCAAACAATATAATTAAAACTTAATGATTAAACTTTAATCAACAATTGTTAAGTGTTAAGAGTTAGAAAACATATTAATTAACTTTGTACAAAAATTGACAAGTTAATAAAAGATGAAAATAATAAACTGTTAGTCGACACTCACTGCTAATTAAAATTTATGCATTTATGTAATATTATAACTAATAACCTATAAGTAATAAATAAAAAGTGACATTTATATAAATAATAAAACAATTGGGAACTAAATATATACAAGTCATGAATTAGTAAAAAGAAAATAATACTTATCATGTAGTAAATGTAAAAATAATAATAATAATAATAGTAATAATAATGAGACTAAAAAAATCTTACATCCTTATGTTGACTAAAAATAAAGTGTAAACTAGTACATCCTTATGTTGACTAATTATAAACTAGTACCACCTATTGTTGACTAAAAATTATAAAACAAAATAAAATCATTAATTAGAACATCCTTATGTTGACTAACACTCTAATACTTGCACTATATAAACACCTAGTTTCTCATTCACAAATCACACCAAAATCCTCTCTCAAAAACAATCTCTCCCTCTCCCTCTCTTGTGGTATTCGGATCTTCAAGCTTGTTCTTCGTGTTCTTCAAGAATCTTCAAGGAGTTCTTCAAGATTTTCAAGGCTTTGATCTTCCATCTTCATCGTGTTCATCTTTTCTTTGTTAATTATCTTGAATCTTCAAAGGTATAACATAAACCCTAAACTATTTACATAAACTTTGATCTTTGATAATTTATATTCATATTATAAACTTGTTATTCATAAGTATATACATAAACACACCTAGATTTATATATACATATATACATGTAAAAAAAATATTTATATATATATATATATATATACATATATATACGAATTATATATACATATACATATTAAAACCTTAAACCCTAATTACACCTAAACTATAATTCTTAAACCCTAATTAATTAAACTCTAAACATTTATGAAACCCTAGGACATTAATTACTAAACCCTAGTTATTAATTACTACTTTAATTAACTAACCCTAATTAATGAAACCCTAATACTACTTATACTAGTACTTAACATGTATACACTATTACTATTACTAGCACCTATAACCTACTAATTATATTGTAGCACAAAAACATTTTGGGATATGTATTAGAGATGTATAGATCTTCGAACTTTCTTGACGAATGGTTTCTACGAGATTCTAGGCAGAGGGTTTGGATTTCCGATTTAAAGGGTCCTATGGCTCAAGCCCCTAGATCTAAATTAGCCATTCGAAGGGAAAGGGGTGATTGGAAGCTTATCTAATACGGCAAGTATCCTAAAATGGAAACACTCATAAAAGTAGAAACTCGCTAGTCATAGAAACTTAGTAAAATAAGAAACTTTCTAAAAATAGAAACTTTATAAAAATAGTAACTTACTAGGAATAGAAACTTAGTAAAACAAACTATACTTAAACACATACTTAAACTTAAACATGGGCAAAACACTTAACTACTCTTAAATGTCAATAGGTTGACTTTCCTGCTCACTCGTTCAACTCTCTATTCCGAGGAATAACTCTCTCTACTTACTAAGGTGAATTCATAGCCCCACTCTTTATTGCTAGCAAACTTATTTAACTTATTTGGGGTGAGACACATGCTGCTTTTACTATTTACAATTTAGACACAAGTACCAACTGCTAAAACTATGCTATACCCGGCTACGTCCGACTAAGTCCCTACAGTGATATTTTTAAGTGCTGCGGCATGCTTATTTATTGGGGGTAGGCCTATCGGGAGTAACGTCCCCGATACATTTGACTCAGTCTTTGTATTACTTGATAATGAAATTTAAACCGACAAGGACAGACACAACTTGTCATGGGGCAAACTTGAACGTTTAGTCTAAATATCACGCACTGGCATAACTTTTGGATCTGCGAGATCTACTTTTTGATCCTGCGGGAGATCAACTTTACAACTAAATCTTGTGGTCTAAAAACAACGATAACTACTTTTGTTAAACCTATGAACTTCACTCAACCTTTTTGGTTGACACTTTAGCATGTTTTGTCTCAGGTGCTGTTTGATTCAAGCTTTCTTATCTACTACTTATGTGATGCTACTTGGACTTAGGATCAAGAGATATCGCATTTATTACTTCTGCATATGAACAATTACTTTATCGTTATTTCCATTATTGTAACGACATTTCATTTTCCTCTGCGTACTCAATAAAGTTAAATTTTCTCATTTAGTATTGTTCTCGTATTATAATATGTTGGTTTATTTGATATTAGTAACGTTTCTTCCAGACCCTATTGGGAGGACATTACAGATTGGTATCAGAGCATAACCAGGCTGTTATAGAGAACCAGGATTGCAATTTTATGTGTGCCTTACTTGCTACCTAGGGTGCCTTAGCAATCTAGGAAACTATAACCTTTCCTGCCTTACACTTAAAGCACTTAGGATTGCCTTATAATCTTAACAATCATGCTTTACCAAACTTGACTTAAAGATTCTAATCAAAGTCTCTTTCCTAATGTAGGACTACAACTTTTCTTGACCATAGTGCCTTTAATTGTTGTCTTTAACTGTTAAATGCTACACTATACTTTATAAACTTTACTTATCTTAGAATGACGAGCTAATCTAAGAACTCTGCTCACTTTCCTGAGTACTATCCAATTACACCACCGCATCTAAATGCGACACAATGATTTCAGAAATTCTTGACATTCATAAGTCATCTATCATGGTTATGTGTATTACATATGTATTACATGAAATATTATCCATGATTTTGAAACTCTTATAATTGTTACTACTCACACACAAACGTATATAACTCCCTGTTATATCACGTACCTATATGCCTTATGCCTTTATGCATCGGTTTATGAATCGAAAAATGTCATTGGGTTATCACAGTATACGAATTGAAAGTCTTTAATAGATTACATACTTATCACTTTATGATCTCGACACGTCATACTGCCATTATTAAAGTATAGACACATCATATCTTATTATATCTTATCGTATCTATCCCAATAGATTTTGTCTAACACTTTTCCTAAATTCCCTCCGTAAATTACGGAAATCTTTTTGCTATATACACGTATTCGAGGAGACGAATATATCATCCAGTATTCAACACTAATCTCATATCAAAAACCCTAATTCCAAACACATAATATGGATTCCTCGAACTCTTCGAGCTCCAATGGCAGCGTAACCGGAATGAACCAACCAATCAGCCATCATCTATTTTGGATGAATTGGGGATGGGTTCGTAGTAAACTTAATCAATGGAGACAAGAAGAAGGTGATCCCTTCCACCAACCGAATTCACCTCTTGGTGAAGAACCTGAAGCACTTACTGGCGAACCCGTTCGGAACACTATTTTCACCCTCATTTCCAGGATATCCAGTCACGAATATATAATATCTAAAATTTTAGATCTTATTCATCCACTTGTCCGAACCGCCAATCATCCCGGAATAATAGAAGAAGTCAACGAGTTTCGCGCTCGAGTAGTGGCTCTGGAGAATATGGTGCGAAACCTACGAACACCAGCAGCAGCACCAGCAGCATAACCAGTACCACCAGTACCATCAGCATCACCACCAACATCACCACCAACATCACCAGCTTCACCAACGACAACATCCGCATTCCACGCCTCAACATCGCACTCAGTACCTCAAACATCAACATCATACGCCCCATAGATACCAAGGAATATTATTAATAATGAGTTAAGATGTATTGACTCATTCTTCCTGAAGAATTACATATGTATACTTTATATATATGGATTGGAACAATAATAAATCTTTTCGTACTAAGCTATTACGTGTGAATCTTAACTAGTATGTACTACATGGTTAATTCATATCACAATATGCTATGATGTACATCTTTTGTTAATAACTTAACAATCGTTAATCATTGCTTCAATACAATAAACTCCATTTCGTAATAAACCAAGTGTATTACTCAAATATATGATTGATTGTATACTTTAATTTTCGATGTACTCGAAACTTTCTAGAAAATATCATTAGTGCCTTATGAATTTCACAAGAATTCTAAGAGCACCAACATCATATACCGAAGTATATCAATAACAATGAACGATGAAGTATTAATTCATAACTTCATTAGCGAAATATTTCACGACAATTATGAAATCTCTAAGGTTTTGGAGATTATTTATTCTCGTTTCAACAGCAAATCAAATGAGTTTAATATTATATTAGCTCATTAAAACCATGATTACATCTGAAGAATACATATATGAACGTATATCTTCTCTTTTGTACAAACTGTTAATTGTAAAAAATATTTTAACGGGTAGGTAAAACCCGAGAGATATTCATATCTCATATAAATATGTTACATTGTACATTCTTCCATTCTGATTCAGCAGTTGTTAACTATACTACTTACATTCACATGATATATGTATATGTTCACCAAAGAAAAACCATTTTCATACAAATTCAGTTACATACTCTGATTTTGACATATCGAAACTTAAGTAAAGCTTTAGCAAGTGTTATCTTCCTAAAGATCACTACATTCATGAATTATATTCATTCGTATTCTATGATGAATTATCAAATCAAACCACCGAACTTACCATTCCTTACTTTTGAAAATCACAACATTTCTTCGTCAACCGTTAGATCCATTGATGGATGCATCTTACGCTTAAACACTTCAAATTTAAAATTCTTGAAAACATCCTTTGAATCTTGACGATCGCAATCAGCGTTTAATCATCTAAAAATGAAATTTCTTGAAACCATTTCGGATTGATAACCGATGATTCAAATATGGCTGCATTAAATGCAGAGGAAACAGAAAAATTGTAGATGGTCTTAAGGGCCAATAGTTTGATAATAAAGAATGGTACGTTGGAAAAGCTCAAAAGAAAATTTGGAACTGAAAAACGGATTGAGCTAACCATGGAGGAGACCAAGGACAAACACAAGGGTCAAACCCTATATTCAAAGAATCCAGGTAATTTTGGATCCGGTGAAATCTTTAGAGAATATCTTGCTCCGAAGTCATGTTAAAAGCTTGCGGAAAATTTTTCTTGATCAACTTTCGAACTTAGAAATTCCAAAATATCATCATAAATATCCTCTATATTTCGAAAGATATCTTCAAAACGATTCATGTCAGCAATTAAGTATCTCTTTGCGATATCTTTATAAAGGAAACTGTTTTAGTTTCTATATTCTGTAAAATTCGAGTTTAAATTATAAATGCTTTGAAGAAGTGTTGGGAATTGAAGCATGAGTTAGTATAATATAATGACGTCAGGCCAACGTGATTATATTACAGTAAGTCATGCTAAGTTTTTAATGGAAGATGATGATTCATAGATTTTATAATCATCATTTTCCATGTTACACGACTCTTACATTCTATTTAACCTCTAAATATATCAAGAACATATTTTTCTTGATGATTCGGTCTTTTCCGGATATTCTGGTAATATGACAAATCAAATCGTGCTATTACATTTCCTTTCTACTTTATATATTATGATCATTCGAAACTTCATACCTATGAATTCTGGACCATTACTCGCTTGACTTGAAGTCGGGAAGAAGAAACAAAAGCATAAAGCTCCGACATATAAGGGAAAATATAAAGCCCGATAACGACTCCGAAATTACAAACCGTGTATATCAATGCGTATAGCAATATAAAGACACGGGATAATTAAAAACACTATAACCCCAAGAGCATAGTAGAAGTAAACAGATTCCTCTGGCGGTAAAAGAAAAAGAAGAATGACTGCATAGATGGTCAATATAATAACCAGGATCAGAACTGGATTAAGCATTTTCTTAATCTTTTGAAAGTTTGAATTGAGAAAGAAAGTATAGAAGTGGTGAAGATAATGAAACGAAAGAAGCTAATTTATAGCAAAATTCCAAACACATCAATCGAGGCAAATCACCGCATTTAATCAAACAAATCTCAAAATTTCGTAAATACCGGAGAATCAAATCTTATAGATTACGAAGATTTCCTTTAATTCCTTGAATTCCGGAAATCAATCGTGACTACGTCAAAAGTTAAGGCGAACATTTAATTTTCTCATTTCACTCTTTTATGATAGCTTCATTTATACTCTTCCTATAAACGAATCGTTTTATCCATATTATTCAATAGTGATAAAACTTTATTTTTCAACTTATATTCATCATTAAAATATTCTTGTTGTAAACAATGAAGATCTCTATCAAATTTCATGACTGTGATTTTCACGAACTCCTCTTTGTTTGTCTGCCCTAATATTGTGGCATAAAATGCTCAAGGTTTTAAATGAGCTCGGTACTATTCATAACACATTTCATGTATCCAATTTACTGAAATGACTTGTATAACATCATCATTTTGAATGATATTCGCATTAATGATAAAATGCACTTCGTTGAATAACCTATAGAAATCATGGAAGGAGAGGTCAAACAAACGCGTAAAAGCAATATACCTATTGTTAAAGTCCGTTGGAATTCGCGTAGAGGCTCCGAATATACCTGGGAACGCAAAGACCATATGAAACGGAAATATCCCCATCTCTTCTCAACTGCTGATGCAAACGAGGAAACTACCTAAAAACTTCGGGACGAAGTTTTCAATAACGGGGAGGTACTATAACGACCCTCATTTTTTCCATTCTATATTTTTCCAATATTAAAAGCCCAAACAATATAATTAAAACTTAATGATTAAACTTTAATCAACAATTGTTAAGTGTTAAGAGTTAGAAAACATATTAATTAACTTTGTACAAAAATTGACAAGTTAATAAAAGATGAAAATAATAAACTGTTAGTCGACACTCACTGCTAATTAAAATTTATGCATTTATGTAATATTATAACTAATAACCTATAAGTAATAAATAAAAAGTGACATTTATATAAATAATAAAACAATTGGGAACTAAATATATACAAGTCATGAATTAGTAAAAAGAAAATAATACTTATCATGTAGTAAATGTAAAAATAATAATAATAATAATAGTAATAATAATGAGACTAAAAAAATCTTACATCCTTATGTTGACTAAAAATAAAGTGTAAACTAGTACATCCTTATGTTGACTAATTATAAACTAGTACCACCTATTGTTGACTAAAAATTATAAAACAAAATAAAATCATTAATTAGAACATCCTTATGTTGACTAACACTCTAATACTTGCACTATATAAACACCTAGTTTCTCATTCACAAATCACACCAAAATCCTCTCTCAAAAACAATCTCTCCCTCTCCCTCTCTTGTGGTATTCGGATCTTCAAGCTTGTTCTTCGTGTTCTTCAAGAATCTTCAAGGAGTTCTTCAAGATTTTCAAGGCTTTGATCTTCCATCTTCATCGTGTTCATCTTTTCTTTGTTAATTATCTTGAATCTTCAAAGGTATAACATAAACCCTAAACTATTTACATAAACTTTGATCTTTGATAATTTATATTCATATTATAAACTTGTTATTCATAAGTATATACATAAACACACCTAGATTTATATATACATATATACATGTAAAAAAAATATTTATATATATATATATATATACATATATATACGAATTATATATACATATACATATTAAAACCTTAAACCCTAATTACACCTAAACTATAATTCTTAAACCCTAATTAATTAAACTCTAAACATTTATGAAACCCTAGGACATTAATTACTAAACCCTAGTTATTAATTACTACTTTAATTAACTAACCCTAATTAATGAAACCCTAATACTACTTATACTAGTACTTAACATGTATACACTATTACTATTACTAGCACCTATAACCTACTAATTATATTGTAGCACAAAAACATTTTGGGATATGTATTAGAGATGTATAGATCTTCGAACTTTCTTGACGAATGGTTTCTACGAGATTCTAGGCAGAGGGTTTGGATTTCCGATTTAAAGGGTCCTATGGCTCAAGCCCCTAGATCTAAATTAGCCATTCGAAGGGAAAGGGGTGATTGGAAGCTTATCTAATACGGCAAGTATCCTAAAATGGAAACACTCATAAAAGTAGAAACTCGCTAGTCATAGAAACTTAGTAAAATAAGAAACTTTCTAAAAATAGAAACTTTATAAAAATAGTAACTTACTAGGAATAGAAACTTAGTAAAACAAACTATACTTAAACACATACTTAAACTTAAACATGGGCAAAACACTTAACTACTCTTAAATGTCAATAGGTTGACTTTCCTGCTCACTCGTTCAACTCTCTATTCCGAGGAATAACTCTCTCTACTTACTAAGGTGAATTCATAGCCCCACTCTTTATTGCTAGCAAACTTATTTAACTTATTTGGGGTGAGACACATGCTGCTTTTACTATTTACAATTTAGACACAAGTACCAACTGCTAAAACTATGCTATACCCGGCTACGTCCGACTAAGTCCCTACAGTGATATTTTTAAGTGCTGCGGCATGCTTATTTATTGGGGGTAGGCCTATCGGGAGTAACGTCCCCGATACATTTGACTCAGTCTTTGTATTACTTGATAATGAAATTTAAACCGACAAGGACAGACACAACTTGTCATGGGGCAAACTTGAACGTTTAGTCTAAATATCACGCACTGGCATAACTTTTGGATCTGCGAGATCTACTTTTTGATCCTGCGGGAGATCAACTTTACAACTAAATCTTGTGGTCTAAAAACAACGATAACTACTTTTGTTAAACCTATGAACTTCACTCAACCTTTTTGGTTGACACTTTAGCATGTTTTGTCTCAGGTGCTGTTTGATTCAAGCTTTCTTATCTACTACTTATGTGATGCTACTTGGACTTAGGATCAAGAGATATCGCATTTATTACTTCTGCATATGAACAATTACTTTATCGTTATTTCCATTATTGTAACGACATTTCATTTTCCGCTGCGTACTCAATAAAGTTAAATTTTCTCATTTAGTATTGTTCTCGTATTATAATATGTTGGTTTATTTGATATTAGTAACGTTTCTTCCAGACCCTATTGGGAGGACGTTACATTTACTTGACAGCTAAGCAACCGCCGTACCGGGAACAAAGTCATTCGCACGCCGCATACCGCACACAAGAACACGCATACGCACAATAGTGATTGTCCGCATACATTTGTGGTGCGCCTGCGGGTTGCGGTATCATTATGTCCCCCCAGTTTGATGTTATATGGCGCGAGGCGTATGATATCAAACTATTAAGCGAAAAAGAAAAAAAAGAAAACGGCTAGCATTTAATATTCCGCGTGCGCCTCGATGCCATTAAATGCCTGTCACAATCGCAGAAGCCCATTCGGCGGACATGACATAAAGTGGCAGTGTGTCAGGCGCGTGCCAACCACGCGCGTACATGTAATCATACCCAACTGGCATCCACGCGCATAAATAAAGTGCTGGCCGTCGATTGCGTAACACGTGTACAGCCACGATCACACCACTCCATCCAATCTTCCCTATAAATACCCCATTTTGCAGCTCATTTCCACTTTCCTGCTTCAAGCTTCCTCGTTACGCTGCCAATTTGAATTCCGATCAAAAATCAAACATTCCGGCCACCATTTAAAGGTTAGTATTCATCCGATTACTCCTAGAAAATGACTAAAGCTAACGAGACGTATGTAGATAGCATAGAGTCTGTTATAGAGCAGAAGCACATAGATTACTTAGTGAAACAGTATCATCCCTTAGCCAAGTACAATCCGGTGCCACCCCTACCCCATCAGCGTGCTCACGAGCCACCGGAGAAGAAAGTGGCCATCTATGAACATGCGTTCAAGCATGGTAACTTTAGGGTTCCTCCATCTGATTTCTTCTTAGGCGTATTAGATCACTTCAGAGTGGGATTAGGGCAACTACACCCGTATGCCATAGGCAAAATAGTTCTGTTTGAAATGTGGTGCGCCGCAATCGACAGGGTACCGTTGGTTAAAGTTTTCTGTCATCTATACCGCCTAGCCAATCACCACAAATCCTGGTTCACCTTCTTCACCCGACAAAATTTCACCAAAACCCCAAAGTCGAATGCGGGTAACTGGAAAGAAACTTTCTTTTTCATTGACCAAACTGTAGTTGGTACCGCTTTTCCGCAAACGCTTATATGGTGCGAGAAGGTGGAAAAGGATGTGAACAAAACCTCGGTCCTTGATGACGAGGAAACAAAGCTATTAGCGGAGTGCGCTAACGCACAGCTGGTGCACCGGTCATACGGGAACGTGATGTTGCTGCTAGGGAAGATATCCGCACACTGGCCATGGGAGGATATGCGTCCAGCCATAGTCGGACCGGATGGAAAGGGTAGGAATAGTATAATCACGTACTAACATCAGTTTGATATTTATGCGTTCTAACGCATGCGTGCATGTGTACAGAGATGAAGATGAAGAGAGTACTGACTGCAGAGGAGATTGCGGGCATCACTTTCCGCAAGCAGAATGTAAACCAGCAGTTAGAGCAAGAGAAGACTGGCGAGAATGCACCTGCCACTTCCGGAAATAAGTGCAAGGCCGCCGAAGCCTCCCAATCTCAACAGAAGAAGAAGAAACTCACTCCCAAACAGAGGGAGGACAAGCGGAACGATAACTTCGTTCCCATCGAACCCCGTTCTGCGGATCTACCTCCCCCATCCTCTGGTAAGAGTTCAGCTTTCGCGCATACCGCACATTTAAGTTTGCATTTATTTAACCACTTATTAACACGCAGGGCATGCGGAAGAAACTCATCACACCCCACCGCGGGTCAATCCGGACCTCGAAGCTACTGCCGAGTCAAAGGATAAGACGATACACCTGGACTCCGAGTCCACACCAACCCCGCCACACGGTAGCTTCCGATTGGCAAACCTGGCGCAGCTCACCCAGTCATCGGCGGAAAACGCCGCAGAGCAGTCCGCCTTCCTCCAATAAATCTTCCCGGCTGAGTTCCGCAACCAACTAGCCGCACTGCCTTTTAATCAGGCGCTCAACGCCTTCGTCCAAAACGGCCTTGTCTTTTTTGGCATGGTTGCAGATCAAGCCCGCCGTTCGACTAACTTGTATCAAGTGGCCTTGCGGAAAGAAACAGAGATAGGGCTGCTGCAAGCGGGGGTTGATCAGGTGAAGAAAGACATGGACGCCGCAGAAGAAGCGCGCAAGGCGGTGGAGTTAACCGCAGCGGAAACCAAAACTGCACTGATTGAAGAGAGAAAGAAAAACCGCGAGCTGGTTGGTGCGGTTGACCAGTCCAAGGGGGAGGCGGAGCGTCTGCGGGTGGAGCTGGAAAGGGTGACGAGGGAAAATGATGACGCGGTTACAGGTCGCGAGCTAGCGGAGGCGGACTTGACAAAACTCCGCACCGCTCTTCCTACCATTGCGCAGAAAGTAATGGATTCCGAGCCTGTGTCCGACAAGTTCAACGCCTATGTTGACGCAGTTAAAGACCACGAAATCAACAAGGCAGTGCTAGAGGTGATCCAAGCCTGCGGGCTCACACCGCCGTACCCCGACGTCGTGCAGAAAAAATTGAAGGAGGGTACGGCTGCGGTGCTCATGGAAGCGGAAGAAGCCATGTAACGACCCGCACTTTTTCGATCATACTATACTTATAAGATTAATATTTACATAAATTAAACCTTGCCAACATGATAAGCAATCCAAATTGTCGAGACTGATATTTCCGAAAAGAGTTTTACACAACGTTTGACCGTCTAGTTTGACCGATGATATCACGAACCATACAATATGTGATAATTATACGTTTGTGTATATATATGTATATATACATATTTAACATGATTAAAGAATGTTTTAATACCTCATTTCATATTAATAACAACAAGTTATATGTGTATTTTGAAACTACTAACTTAAGTTTTCAAAACGATAACTATACGTAACGTTATTTGACATAAATACTTAAGACATATAATGTTTATACATATATTGTATAAGTAATGTATTTAATCACTTTTAAAGACTTAAATACATAAAACCATATAAGTGTATTCACAAAAGATAGCTATATTTGAATCCTCATTCCATTTTTCACAAAATTTCTATACGTATATCTAGAGTATTTGTACTCATATCATACCTAGCTTCTATACGTATTTACTATTGGTATATACACATCAAATCACCACCAACCAGCCCTTATTCAATGCCTTATGTATAAGGTAATTACTTTTGGAAGCTTATTGACTAATTACATAAGATAACAAACTAAATTTTGTCCATGTCTACCTTAAGAACACGTTTTTAAGGAGCCTCATGTATCATCACTTTGATTCAACTTTCTCTTCCATTTTTCTAGCAAAACACACACTCTTCCATAACCCTTAAACCCCTTAATCATCTCAGCTCACATCTATGAAGATCTAGCTTCAAAAACACTACTAAAACACCATAAGAAAACCATACAAAAACACTTCAAGAAAACCTCCCAAGAACACCAACTTACTTCCAATCTTTCATCCATTTCTATCACCCTTTTGATTCTAGCTTCTTACTCCTCTTTTACAGCAAACTTATCCAAGGAACTTGAGGTAGAATCTATGTTCATAACCTTATTCAATTCATATATATATAGCTATCTTATTTTGTGGTACAAAAGTTTAACAACAAGAACATAGTTTGAATGTTTTCAAACTTGTTTGCAAACTAAATAGATCCTTCTAACTTAACTTTTAAAATACTTCAAGACCTGTAATATAACTTATGTATATGCTAATTTAGCAAGGTAAAACTTGGTTTTTCAAAGTATAAGTATTTTTAGAAAAATGGTCATTAAATGATTTTGTTGTAACAAAAATATTTAACTTCATATGTTTCACTAATGTTTCACTTATGCCGTATGATTTTGAATACAAACCAAGGTATTTACAGTTCATAGTCTTAAAGAAGAACTCGATCCAAGAAGATGGCAATTTGAATCAACGAAAACGGATTTGTAACGAAGAAACTATGACCGAAACAAAATTGGTTATCCTAGATCATTTCAACTACGGGATCAATTGGAAAAAAATGATATAAATCACATATTTCTAAGATAACATGATATTTTATATATATGTACTTATAATTCAATTTTATATGGTTCAGGATCACCCGTAAGCAACACGAGAAGATTAATCATAAGATCCCATGATTGTACGCAACACGTCATTTGACAACACCGGTACTTTATGTACGCAACACGTCATTTGACAACACCGGTACCATGGGTCAAGATTAATCTCGACCAATACATATACGATGGGGTTTTATTTATTTCGTTGGGGGTTTTATTTATTTCATTGCGGGTATATTAAACATCTAAAAATGAACCATTAAAATTGAATTACTAACATCGGACTGCTAACTACGGACTAAGGAATTATTCAAAGTTTTAAAAGTATAACAAGTATATATTTATAACGTTTGTTTAAAAATGAAAACATATTGATATATTATATATGGATAGGTTCGTGATATCAACCGGGAGACCAAGTCAATTATCTATATCTTCAAAGACAACCGTGAGTATATAGTCCCACTTTTAAACTCTAAATATTTCGGGATGAGAATACATGTATTTTATGTTTTACGATATGGACACAAGTAACTGAAAAATATGTTCTACGTTGAGTTGTACCACTGGCATACTTCCCTGTAGCTTGGTAACTAATATTTACAGCGGTATTGTAAACGCGAATCCTGTTGATAGATCTATCGGGCCTGACAACCCCAACCGGACTGGACGACCAGTATTCAACGGTTGCACAGTACTTCGTTTTGTGACTACACTTGGTACGGTGTAGTAAGATTTCATATTAAAGGGAATATGCGACGTGAAAATGTTAAGTATGGTTACCGAGTGCTCAACCACTTAGAATACTTTTATTAAACTGTTTATATACGAAATCTTGTGGTCTATATATATATTGCTGCCGGCATTAAACCTATATCTCACCAACTTTATGTTGACCTTTTTAAAACATGTCTATTCTCAGGTGATTTCTAAAGTTTCCGCTGCATCATGTTGGATCTAACCAGGATCTTGCGTACGCATGTTTGTGTCAAAAATAAAACTGCATATCCGAGATGTTGTATTGTAAAATATGCTAGAAACCGTGTTGTTGTCATCATTTGTAAAGTTTGTAAGTCGAAGATTATCGCTAAACGTTAATCTTCTTTTTATTGTCTTAAGCTTGTAACAAAAATAATGGTTATGGTTTGCAATGTATAATATATGCAGTTTTCTTTCAAAAATGTCTCATATAGAGGTCAATACCTCGCAATGAAATCATACGTTATCTAACGCGTTCTTATGGTTAAGGACGGGTTATGACATGTGGTATCAGAGCGTTGGTCTTAGCGAACCAGGTTTGCATTAGTGTGTCTAACCGAGAAGTCGTTAGGATACATTAGTAAAGTCTGGACTTTGACCGGGTCTGATTTAAAAAAAAAAAAAAAACCATTGCTTATCACTGTTGGTTAAAATTTATATGTAAATATTATGTAGTACTAATGGGTTAGTTGTTGTGTGATAGATGTCGGGCTCGAAACTTATTATCACATTCAGCGACTCCGAACCAGAATCTTCAGATTGTGTTTCAGTCATTAACATATCCGATGACGAAAGTGGTATTTTTGGGGAAGACTCACAATTTCCGGATGAACCAACTATAGAAATATCGGAAAGTGAACCCGAGGAGGAAAGTGAACCCGAAGAGGAAAGTGAACCCGAAGAAGAAAGTGAACCCGAGGAAGAAATACTAGAAATTACGAAAGAAAAATTCGATCAAGGAAAGAAACGAAAAGCGAATGAATTAGAAAATTCAAATCCCGAACTTAGTGAGAATGACGTAGCACCAATTCCACTCAACACTACCACCCCTATTCCCGCTATTCCTATTAGTGCTATCCCCGCATCTAGTTCTTCGGCTCCTCAGCCAAAACGTAGGCAGACAGCTAGGATAAGCGTTAGGCCATTCATTGGAACTAAACGCCCTAGAAAATAGACCGAACGATGCACTGCCGTATTAAGCCATGGAATCATATAATGTTTTGTATAATATTATTAGTGTGGTTTGCTTAAAGTTTGATGTAAGATAAGCATATGTAAAATAGCGAAGTATGAAATGCAATAATTTTCCATGGTTAAGTATTATTTAGATTGTAGTAATTGATTCTGTACTAAGCTATTAAGTATGAACATTAACGGGTAGGTACTACCCAAGATATAATTATAAAACGCTAATAAGAAGAAAAGGCTTTTATAATAATACCTAGTTCATATTATTAACAAGCTATAAATGTACTATAAATACACACTACATCTATAATATTCCATGTGAATAATTATTTTCTTTCATTAGGAAATGGCGCGATTGAATCGAATGACGGAACAAGAACTCGAGGAACTCATCAACCAGCGAGTGAACGATAGAATGCTATGGGTCGAAGCTGCAAGAGCTGCTGCAGTTAACCCAAATCCTCGTGTAGGATGCTCCTACAAGACGTTTCAAGCTTGCAAGCCATCATCATTCAGTGGAACGGAAGGACCGATCGGTTTAACCCGATGGATAGAAAAGATGGAGACGGTGTTCAAAATCAGTGGTTGTGATGAAAAAGACATGACCAAGTTTGCATCGTGCACTTTACAAGATAGTGCACTCACATGGTGGAAGAATTATGTGAAGGCGGTAGGAGGAGATGTAGCTTATGATACTCCATGGGAAGAATTCAAAGCAATGATAATCACCGAGTATTGTCCAAGGAATGAGGTTATTAAGTTAGAAGATGAGTTACGAAGTTTGAAGGTGGTTGGTACTGAAATCACCAACTACAATCAGCGATTCATGGAATTGGTTTTACTATGTCCTGAATTGGTTCCAACCGAAGCACGGAAGATTGAAATGTACAAAGGTGGTTTGCCCAAAAAGGTCAAGGCAAACGTTACGGCATCGAAACCTAAAACAATTCATGAAGCTATAACCATGGCGAACGAGCTAATGGATCAGGTCATTTTGGACAAGAAAGCATTCAATACTGAGGTGAAGGTATTGGGGAACAAGAAAAAGTGGAATGGAGGTTATGATCGAGGTAACCAACAACAACCTTATAAGAAACAAGAAACCACGAAAGGTGCAGGTAGTGGTTCAGGCTTTGGTTACAAAGGACAAAGTCCTTTATGCAACCGTTGTCACAAACATCATTTTGGTTACTGTAGTGTGTTGTGCACTAAATGCAATAGACAGGGACATCTTGCTGAAGATTGTAAGGCTCTCGTTACAAATGGTAACAAGACTCCTGCCACCAACGCAAATAGAACTGCTTTGGCTAACATTACTTGTTTTGGGTGTGGAAAACAAGGTCACTATAAGAGTCAGTGCCCGAATCCAGAAAAGAATGGCGGACCTGCACGTGGAAGAGCGTTTGTTATTAATGCTAGAGAGGCACGAGAAGACCCGGAGCTTGTTACGGGTACGTTTACCATTAATAACTTATCAGCATCTATTTTATTTGATACTGGCGCCGATAGAAGTTACGTGTGTATAAATTTTTACACTAAATTGAATTGTTCATCATTACCTCTAGATGCTAAGTACTTGATTGAGTTAGCTAATGGTAAACTAATTAAAGCCGATAAAATTTGTCGTGATTGTGAAATAAATCTAGCCGGAGAAACGTTTAAAATCGACTTAATACCCGTGGAATTAGGAGGTTTTGATGTAATAGTCGGCATGGACTGGATGTCCAAAATAGGAGCGGAAGTTGTTTGTGCCAAGAAGGCAATTCGTATTCCTGGTAAGGATAAAATACCGGTGATGATTTATGGAGAGAAGGGTAATTCAAAGCTAAAACTCATTAGCTGTTTGAAAGCCAAGAAGTGTTTAGAAAAGGGATGTTACGCTATTTTAGCACATGTTAATAAAGTCGAAAAGAAAGAAAAGTGCATCAACGACGTGCCTGTGGCAAGAGATTTTCCTGAAGTTTTTCCGGAAGAATTGCCGGGATTACCTCCATTTAGATCTGTAGAATTTCAAATAGATTTAGTACCAGGAGCTGCACCAGTGGCTCGTGCGCCATATAGACTTGCACCGTCCGAATTAAAAGAACTTCAAAGTCAGTTAAAAGAATTACTAGACCGTGGATTCATACGACCAAGTACTTCACCGTGGGGAGCTCCGATTCTATTTGTTAAAAAGAAAGATGGATCTTTTAGGATGTGCATAGATTATCGTGAATTAAATAAGTTAACTATCAAAAATCGGTATCCACTACCGAGAATTGACGACTTATTTGATCAACTCCAGGGATCATGTGTTTATTCGAAAATCGACCTAAGATCGGGCTATCATCAACTACGTGTCAAAGAAGAGGACATTCCGAAAACTGCTTTTCGAACACGTTATGGTCATTACGAATTTTTGGTCATGCCGTTTGGGTTGACAAATGCGCCAGCTGTATTCATGGACCTCATGAATCGAGTTTGTAGTCCGTATTTGGATAAGTTTGTTATCGTTTTCATTGATGATATTCTTATCTATTCCAAAAGTGAGCAAGAGCATGAAGAGCATTTAAGGTTGATACTGGAGTTGTTGAGAAAAGAACAACTTTATGCTAAATTTTCTAAGTGTGCTTTCTGGTTGAAAGAAGTGCAATTTCTTGGTCACGTTGTTAATAGCAAAGGAATTCAGGTTGATCCAGCAAAAACTGAAGCTATTGAAAAATGGGAGACTCCTAAGACACCAACACAGATACGCCAATTTTTGGGTTTAGCTGGTTATTATAGAAGGTTTATTCAAGATTTTTCCCGAATAGCTAAGCCGTTGACAGCGTTAACGCAAAAAGGGAAGAAATACGAATGGACCTCGGAGCAGGAGAATGCATTTCAATTACTGAAGAAGAAGTTAACTACGGCGCCTATTTTATCGTTACCTGAAGGGAACGATGATTTTGAAATATATTGTGACGCTTCGCGACAAGGTTTTGGTTGTGTTCTTATGCAACGGAAGAAAGTTATTGCATTTGCATCCCGACAATTGAAGATTCACGAGCGAAATTATACGACGCATGATCTAGAATTGGGAGCAGTCGTGTTTGCATTGAAGATGTGGAGACACTACTTGTATGGGGTTAAATTCACTGTGTTTACTGATCATAAAAGCCTTAAACATATTTTCGATCAAAAACAATTGAACATGAGGCAACGTAGGTGGGCCGAGTTAATAAACGACTATGATTGTGAAATTCGTTATCATCCTGGGAAGGCGAATGTGGTGGCTGATGCTTTAAGCAGAAAAGAACGAGAACCAATTCGAGTTCGAGCAATGAACATAAAAATTCGCATGAATCTCAACTCACAAATCAAAGAAGTTCAACGAGAAGCACTTACTAAAGAAAATATAGGAAATGAAATAATGAAGAAGTATGAGAAGCAACTCGTTATGCGGGAAGATGGAATTCGATATTTTGCAAATCGTATTTGGGTACCGAAGTTGGGTAGATTAAGGAAGTTGATATTGAACGAGGCACATAAGACAAGATATTCGATACATCCTGGAGTTGGAAAGATGTACCAAGATCTTAAGACGCATTATTGGTGGCCTAATTTGAAGACAGACGTTGCAACATATGTTGGGGAATGTTTAACTTGTTCCAAAGTCAAAGCAGAACACCAAAAGCCGTCAGGGTTACTTCAACAACCAGAAATTCCAGAATGGAAATGGGATGGTATCACCATGGATTTCATCACGAAGTTACCAAAGACTGCCTGGGGATATGACACCATTTGGGTAATTGTTGATCGTCTTACCAAATCTGCACATTTCTTGCCTATAAAGGAAACAGATAGAATGGAGAAATTATTACGATTATATATAAAGGAAATAGTTTCAAGGCATGGAATACCTATTTCCATTATATCCGATCGTGATAGTAGATTTACTTCAAAATTTTGGCAATCACTACAGGAGGCACTAGGAACTCGGTTGGATATGAGTACCGCATATCATCCACAAACCGATGGACAGAGTGAGAGAACGATTCAGACTCTCGAAGACATGCTCAGGGCATGTGTGATCGATTTTGGAAACGGATGGGATAAATATCTACCGTTAGCAGAATTCTCGTATAATAATAGTTATCATGCGAGCATTGGAGCTGCGCCATTCGAAGCATTGTACGGAAGGAAGTGTAGATCTCCTATCTGTTGGAATGAAGTAGGAGATCGACAATTAACTGGTCCCGAGATCATACACGAAACGACCGAGAAGATAGTGCAAATCAAGGAGAGATTGAAAACAGCCCGTAGTCGCCAAAAGAGCTACGCCGATGTTCGAAGGAAACCATTAGAGTTTCAGGTCGGGGACATGGTTATGCTAAAGGTGTCACCTTGGAAAGGTGTGATACGTTTCGGCAAAAGGGGTAAATTGAACCCAAGATATGTAGGTCCGTTCAAGATTATCGAACGCATTGGACCGGTAGCTTATCGACTCGAGTTACCGCAACAACTCGCCGGAATACATAATACCTTTCATGTCTCGAACCTTAAGAAGTGTCTTGCAAAGGAAGATCTCACCATTCCTCTTGAAGAAATCCATGTCGACGAGAAACTACAATTCGTCGAAGAACCAATCGAAATCATGGACCGTGAAGTTAAACAGCTCAAACAGAGTAATATACCGATTGTTAAGGTTCGTTGGAATGCTAGAAGAGGTCCCGAGTTTACTTGGGAACGCGAGGATCAGATGAAACGAAAGTATCCGCACTTGTTTCTCGATGACGCAAAATAGGTACAATTTTAAAATTTCGGGACGAAATTTATTTAACGGGGAGGTAATGTAACGACCCGCACTTTTTCGATCATACTATACTTATAAGATTAATATTTACATAAATTAAACCTTGCCAACATGATAAGCAATCCAAATTGTCGAGACTGATATTTCCGAAAAGAGTTTTACACAACGTTTGACCGTCTAGTTTGACCGATGATATCACGAACCATACAATATGTGATAATTATACGTTTGTGTATATATATGTATATATACATATTTAACAAGTTATATGTGTATTTTGAAACTACTAACTTAAGTTTTCAAAACGATAACTATACGTAACGTTATTTGACATAAATACTTAAGACATATAATGTTTATACATATATTGTATAAGTAATGTATTTAATCACTTTTAAAGACTTAAATACATAAAACCATATAAGTGTATTCACAAAAGATAGCTATATTTGAATCCTCATTCCATTTTTCACAAAATTTCTATACGTATATCTAGAGTATTTGTACTCGTATCATACCTAGCTTCTATACGTATTTACTATTGGTATATACACATCAAATCACCACCAACCAGCCCTTATTCAATGCCTTATGTATAAGGTAATTACTTTTGGAAGCTTATTGACTAATTACATAAGATAACAAACTAAATTTTGTCCATGTCTACCTTAAGAACACGTTTTTAAGGAGCCTCATGTATCATCACTTTGATTCAACTTTCTCTTCCATTTTTCTAGCAAAACACACACTCTTCCATAACCCTTAAACCCCTTAATCATCTCAGCTCACATCTATGAAGATCTAGCTTCAAAAACACTACTAAAACACCATAAGAAAACCATACAAAAACACTTCAAGAAAACCTCCCAAGAACACCAACTTACTTCCAATCTTTCATCCATTTCTATCACCCTTTTGATTCTAGCTTCTTACTCCTCTTTTACAGCAAACTTATCCAAGGAACTTGAGGTAGAATCTATGTTCATAACCTTATTCAATTCATATATATATAGCTATCTTATTTTGTGGTACAAAAGTTTAACAACAAGAACATAGTTTGAATGTTTTCAAACTTGTTTGCAAACTAAATAGATCCTTCTAACTTAACTTTTAAAATACTTCAAGACCTGTAATATAACTTATGTATATGCTAATTTAGCAAGGTAAAACTTGGTTTTTCAAAGTATAAGTATTTTTAGAAAAATGGTCATTAAATGATTTTGTTGTAACAAAAATATTTAACTTCATATGTTTCACTAATGTTTCACTTATGCCGTATGATTTTGAATACAAACCAAGGTATTTACAGTTCATAGTCTTAAAGAAGAACTCGATCCAAGAAGATGGCAATTTGAATCAACGAAAACGGATTTGTAACGAAGAAACTATGACCGAAACAAAATTGGTTATCCTAGATCATTTCAACTACGGGATCAATTGGAAAAAAATGATATAAATCACATATTTCTAAGATAACATGATATTTTATATATATGTACTTATAATTCAATTTTATATGGTTCAGGATCACCCGTAAGCAACACGAGAAGATTAATCATAAGATCCCATGATTGTACGCAACACGTCATTTGACAACACCGGTACTTTATGTACGCAACACGTCATTTGACAACACCGGTACCATGGGTCAAGATTAATCTCGACCAATACATATACGATGGGGTTTTATTTATTTCGTTGGGGGTTTTATTTATTTCATTGCGGGTATATTAAACATCTAAAAATGAACCATTAAAATTGAATTACTAACATCGGACTGCTAACTACGGACTAAGGAATTATTCAAAGTATTAAAAGTATAACAAGTATATATTTATAACGTTTGTTTAAAAATGAAAACATATTGATATATTATATATGGATAGGTTCGTGATATCAACCGGGAGACCAAGTCAATTATCTATATCTTCAAAGACAACCGTGAGTATATAGTCCCACTTTTAAACTCTAAATATTTCGGGATGAGAATACATGTATTTTATGTTTTACGATATGGACACAAGTAACTGAAAAATATGTTCTACGTTGAGTTGTACCACTGGCATACTTCCCTGTAGCTTGGTAACTAATATTTACAGCGGTATTGTAAACGCGAATCCTGTTGATAGATCTATCGGGCCTGACAACCCCAACCGGACTGGACGACCAGTATTCAACGGTTGCACAGTACTTCGTTTTGTGACTACACTTGGTACGGTGTAGTAAGATTTCATATTAAAGGGAATATGCGACGTGAAAATGTTAAGTATGGTTACCGAGTGCTCAACCACTTAGAATACTTTTATTAAACTGTTTATATACGAAATCTTGTGGTCTATATATATATTGCTGCCGGCATTAAACCTATATCTCACCAACTTTATGTTGACCTTTTTAAAACATGTCTATTCTCAGGTGATTTCTAAAGTTTCCGCTGCATCATGTTGGATCTAACCAGGATCTTGCGTACGCATGTTTGTGTCAAAAATAAAACTGCATATCCGAGATGTTGTATTGTAAAATATGCTAGAAACCGTGTTGTTGTCATCATTTGTAAAGTTTGTAAGTCGAAGATTATCGCTAAACGTTAATCTTCTTTTTATTGTCTTAAGCTTGTAACAAAAATAATGGTTATGGTTTGCAATGTATAATATATGCAGTTTTCTTTCAAAAATGTCTCATATAGAGGTCAATACCTCGCAATGAAATCATACGTTATCTAACGCGTTCTTATGGTTAAGGACGGGTTATGACAAGCCATCACTGCCATCCCGATCCCCCTAATTAATGCGTTTGCCACGGACCCTAATATGTCGATTGATGGGTTCCTCAAGGAGGAGTTTTAGTTTGTTGTAATAGTTTGCGCCGTAAGTCCTATGCTTAGGCAGGCAATTGTAAATACGATTTTTGAGCCATAGGTCCCGTGATGGGCAGGCGTTTAAAACAATTACCATTTGTGCAACAAAATTTGATGTATATATATTTCTGTTATGCATGCGTAGTGTGTTTATTTGTTTATATATCGCGAATCAAAACAAAAGGTGAACCGCATGCCCATGCGCATAGTTAACCAAAACTCATGCGTATGCGGGTATTACTGCGTAAAATAAACCAATACTTTAACAATTTTACCCTTTAATAATTTAGACTCGAAAGCTACTGCGTTATCGCTTTGTCATGTACTAGAGGTGCACTATAGCTGTATGGTAAGCAACGCAACTAAAAACAAGCCAATGTTTTTATGCTCTGAGTTCCTCAAGCAAATCAATGCGAGAGTAATCACGCACAAGCAAACCAATGCTTGTAATTTTTTAAGTGGACTTTGCAGCCATCTAGTCTGCGTGGCGCTTGGCTAGGGAAAAACCAATTCCCTTTGCCTGCCGTTAGCGTATAGCCTTGTAACCAAACAGGCTTCTGCCGCACGGGGGCTAGAGGACACCCCTTAAGTAGGCAGGAACCGCATACAAAAAAGATTTAAACAACAAAAGTATGCGCGAGTAAATATTTAATTGGCATTAATCACAATTACAACCGCGACACATCCAAACGGACGGAAATTACATAGAAAAAATAATGTGCTACAATAAACTGGAGTGATCAGGTCCACCTAGCTACATATAACATTTTTTCAATAACGTCGCATGCCAAGTGCGTTTCACAGGTTTTCCATCTAATGTCTCGAGATGGTACGCCCCGGTATTGTTTGCCTTCGCTACCCTGTATGGACCTTCCCAACGGGGGCCCAGTTTCCCAGTATCCTCCGCATGACTTGCGTCGTTCTGACGCCAAACCAAGTCACCGCACTTGTAAGAGCGCGAACGCACACGCTGATTATAGTACTTTGCAATTTTTTGCTTGTTATTTGCTTCGTTGACAGCCGCAGAGAGTCTGCGCTCTTCCAGCAAATTAAGATTTTCCCGCAAAGCTTCAGAGTTATTTTGCTCATCAAAATTTTGTATGCGGAACGTTGGTACCTCAATTTCTGCGGGTACAACAGCTTCTGATCCATAGACCAAACTAAACGAGGTCTCACCAGTGCTTGCTTTGGGTGTTGTTCTATGCGCCCATTAAACCTTCGGTAGTTCATCCACCCAACCAACGCGACCATGACCCAACCTAGCTTTGATTCCAGCTACTATATCCCGGTTGGTGACTTCGCACTAGCCATTCGCTTGCGGATGCGCAACAGATGTAAAAGTTTGCTTAATATTAAGCTCCGCGCACCAGCTGTGAAAAGGGTCACCCGCGAACTGCGTACCGTTATCGCTAACAATTTCGTTTGGTATACCAAATCGACAGACGATGTCTTCCCATACAAAATTTCGCACCCTTTTTCCTGAGATTTCTGCCAGCGGTCTCGCTTCGACCCACTTTGTGAAATAGTCGATTGCAACAATCAAGAATTTGATGTTTCCTGCGTGTGCAGAATATGCGTAAGGTACTGATGTGAGTAACATGTTTAGAAAATAAATGATAAAATTACCTCGGCCTTTTGGGAATGGTCCTACTATGTCGATTGCCCATTTGCAGAATGGCCACGGTGAGGAGACTGGTATCATTGGATGCGCAGGTGCTCTGCTAATAGGTGCATGTATTTGGCATGATTCACATTGCTTAACTATGCGCGCAGTATCCGCGTACATGGTGGGCCAATAATATCCTAGCCGCATTATTTTTGACACAATGGACCTGTGCCTCGAATGGAGTGCGCATGCACCTTCATGCACCTCGCGTACAACTTCCTCTGCCTCTTTCGGGCCAATGCACCTTAAGTGCGGTCCCAAATAATTCTTTCGATATAGGACGTCACCCTCAAGGGCATACAGCGGTGCCTTAACGCGGACTTTCTTTGCATCAGCGGAATCCGCAGGAGATGTGCCATCCCGCAGAAAAGCCACAATGGGCGTCATCCATGTTGAGCTTGATTCCTCAACTGGTGCCACTAAAGGCATCATAACAATGGATTTCGCATTGATTTCTTCTATTAGAACTTTCTTTCCCATATGATCAAAAGCCAAGGCAGCCAGTTTGCTTAGCGCATCCGCCTTCTTATTTTGCCCACGCATTACGTGGGAGATTTGAAAAGCTTCAAATTGGTCAGCGAGGTTGTGAACAAGCGATAGATATTGCTGCATGGCTATGTCATGCGCTTCGAAATCTCCGCTGACCTGACTGCATACTAGCTTTGAATCCACATATGCGTGCAAAATTTTAACATTTAACTTATGCGCAATGCGCATACCTGCTAACAGAGCCTCATACTCTGCTTCGTTGTTCGTAACAGAAAAATTAAACCGCAGTGCGTATGTATGCTCTTCGCCATCTGGGCCTATTAAAATTACACCCGCACCTGCACCAGATGCGCTGCACGCACCATCGGTGTACAATTCCCATGGTGACAAAGTTGGTGCAGGTGGATCCTGACGTTCTGCTGATGCCTCGACATCCGCAGGTAATTCTGCTAGGTAATCAGCAAGTATTTGACCCTTAACCGCACTGCGCGAAGAAAAATTTACTTCATGTTAACCTAATTCAACTGCCCACTTAGCCATTCAGCCAGAAATCTCAGACTTGTATAACACCTGAAAGAAAAATGACTGCGTTAGTCAATGCGGTAACCCCGGTCATTGCCGCAAAGTAGGCGTTTACCAACCTGTTTGATTGGTTGATCAGTTAGGACCACGATTGGATGTGCTTGAAAATATCGGCGCAAACGCCGCGCCGTATGGACCAGCGCATATACAAGCTTTTCTATCGGTGAGTAGTTTACTTCGCTTGATGTCAGCGTCTTGCTTACGAAGTAGACCGGCATTTGCGCCTGAGAAAAACCTCAGTCGTTAAGTTTCTGCGATATAAATAAAGCATGTAAATTAATGGATTACCTTTCCGCGATCCGCGATGAGAACTGAACTGACAGCTTCCTTCGATGCCGCGAGGTACAGCGTTAGCGTTTCTCCTGATACTGGCGCAGTAAGTGTTGGTAATTCTGCAAGCACCTTTTTCATCTCCTGAAAGGCTGATTCTGCTTCCTGAGTCCATACGAAGTCTTTTTTCTTCAAACAATTTTTCAAAGTATTGAAGAATGGTAACTGTCGTTCTGCGGCTTTCGACAGAAACCGTGTGATAGCTGCAAGCTTCTCCGTTAGACTCTGCACATCTTTCTTTGTCTTCGGAGATGGCAAATTATCAATGGCTTCAATCTTTTTGGGATTGGCCTTGATACCCCGCGCTGTCACCACATGACCTAAAAACTTGCCTTCCTCTTCCCCAAAACTACATTTCAGCGGGTTAAGCTTCATGTTGATCCTGCGCAGAGATGCAAACGTTTCCAGGATGTCCGCGAGCATGTCTTCTTCGGTGTTACTTTTAATTACCAAGTCGTCGATGTACGCTTCAAGATTTCTACCGATTTGGTGCTTGAATGATGCGTCAATTACACGCTGATAGGTCGCGCCAGCATTCTTTAAACCGAAAGGCATCTTCGTGTAACAATAAATACCCTGCGGCTTATGAAAAGCAATCTTGTCCTCATCTTCCGCAGCCATTAAGATTTGGTGATAACCCTTGTATGCGTCCAGAAAACACTTGTACCTAAATCCCGATAGTGATTCTACCTTCCAGTCTATCTCCGGGAGAGGGTAATTGTCCTTGGGACATGCCTTATTAATATCTTTGAAATCAACGCACATCCTCCAGTTACCGTCAGCCTTTTTTACCAATACAGAATTTGCAACCCATGTATGATAACGCACTTCCCGCAGAATGCTTGCTTTGACAAGGTTGTCCACCTCTGCGCACAACCAATCACTGCGGTCTAGAGCCATATGCCGCTTCTTTTGCCTAACGGGTGTCAATGATGGATTAACATTTAACTTATGTTCCGCAATATCACGCGGAACCCCAGTCATGTCTGACTCACGCCACGCGAAAACATCTGCGTTTGCGGACAAAATTCCATGCAATTTGGCCTTTGTTTCGGCTGACAAGCCTGCGCCGATTTTAATTCGCTTATCCGGATGCAAGTGATTTGCTATGACTGCACAATTTGCCAGTTGCTCTCCCATACTAGGAGTGCTTATAGGCGCAACTGAGCCACACAACTCGGTTGTTTGATGTGACACAACCGTGGCAACGCCTCCTACTGTGGGAAACTTGATCAAACCATGCACTACCGATGGTATAATGTTGAAACGCCGTATGAAGTTTCTTCCTAGCAGTGCGTTATAACGCGAAGTTGAACGAACCACATAAATATCGACCAATTCATGCCTGATCATTTGCGGGTTCCTATCATCCGCAAGCTCTATCATTAATTCTATCCGACCTAGCGGCCACGAGCTTTCTCCGGAGAACCCTGATAGCGTAACATCGGGCTGGCGTAACTGCGCTTTGACTTCTGCCGGAAGGAAACGATAACAATGCTCATACATAATATCGACACCGCTGCCAGTGTCAACATGCATGCGCTTAACCTGGATTCCGCAATCGGGGATGTGACACTTGATGATAATGGGCTCATTAATAGAATCAATTGACATTACAGGAGGGAAAGTGATTGGGAGAAGCTCTCAATCCTGGTGATCGTTGTACTTTCTCCGCTGGCTGATTTTCTCTGCGTCAACCATGTTAATGGTTAAGTCGGCATTTTTCGCTTTGTCAACTTTCTGCCACGCGAAAGTCTTAGACTTCGAAGCCTCTTCTGCGGCCTTTCCCTTGTCCTTTTTAGGTGGTTTTAGATGATCCAATTTGCCCGCGCGAAGCGCCTCCAGAACCCATTCCATCAAGTTTTTACACCGATTGGTGTCGTGACCATAATCGTCATGAAATTCACAATACTTTGTTTTGTCCCGCTTACCAAATTCCGTAAGCGGAGTTGGGACCGCAAAGGTCGCGCACACCGGTTCGGTTGCCAAAATTTCTTTTGGCATTTTGGACAAACTTTTAAGCAGCGCATAGTTCTGATTATTGATGCCGCGCTGATTATTGTTTTGATAATTGCCACTTGATTTCCCTTTATCATTCCTGATGGGACCACCGCTAGGATACCTTCCGCGAGAGTTGTTACCACGATTTTGATCGCGCGAACGATCATCATCGTCCTTCCTCTCGTTGCGTAAGCTAGCTGTTGGAATGTCATTATCTTCGCCACTCCGCATATAGTCGTGGCATTCATTAAGCGCCTCAGCATAAGTTGTTGGGACTGTATGGCGCAGACGCCTTACCAGTGTTGGATGACGTTCTGAGTTTATACCATGTATGAGTCCGGAAATCTGTTGCTCTGGTTTGAGATCTGGTATACGCAGGCACTCATTAGTATACTGTAATGACCCGCACTTTTTCGATCATTCTATACTTATAAGATTAATATTTACATAAATTAAACCTTACCAACATGACAAGCAATCCAAATTGTTGAGACTTATGTTTTCAAAGAGAGTTTTACACAACGATTGACCGTCTAGTTTGACCGATGATATCACGAACTATACAATATATGATAATTATACGTTTGTGTATATATATGTATATATACATATTTAACATGATCTAAGGATGTTTTAATATCTCATTTTGTATTAATAACAATAAGTTATAAGTATATTTTGAAACTACTAACTTAAGTTTTCAAAACAATAACCATACGTAACGTTATTTGACATAAATACTTATAACCTATAATGTTTATACATATATCGTATATGTAATGTATTTAATCACTTTTAAAGACTTAAATACATAAAACAATATAAGTATATTCACAAAAGATAGCTATATTTGAATTCTCATTCCATTTTTCACAAGATTTCTATACGTATATCTAGAGTACATGTACTCGTATCATACCTAGCTTCTATACGTATTTACTATTGGTATATACACATCAAATCACCACCAACCAGCCCTTGTTCAATGCCTTATGTATAAGGTAGCTACTTTTGTTATCTAGTATGACAATTTCACATGATTAAAAGATTTTTTCACAAAATTACAAACTTATACACCTTTTACACCACCATTTATACTCCATTCCATTTTCATTTTACTACACATTTCCTTTAACTAAAACACACACACTTTTAAGAGCCTTAACCTCCATAACCATTCAGCTAATATCCATGAAGATCTAGCCATAAAAACATCACTTAATCACCATAAGAAAACTCTTACAAAAACACTTCAAGAATCCTTCCAAGAACACAAACTTACTTCCAATCTTTCATCCAATTCCATCACCCTTTTAGTTCTAGGTTTTCACTCATCATTTACAACAATCTTGTCCAAGTAACTTGAGGTAGTAACTTTGTTCATAACCTTATTCGATTCATATATATATAGCTATCTTATTTTGTGGTATAAAATTTTAACAACAAGAACATAGTTTGAATGTTTTCAAACTTGTTTGCAAACTAAATAGATCCTTCTAACTTAACTTTTAAAATACTTCAAGACCTGTAATATAACTTAAATATATGCTAATTTAACAAGGTATAACTTGGTTTTTCAAAGAACACCTTAAAAACTGTTTTTACGACGTCGGAGTGCAACCGGGGGCTGTTTTGGGTTGGATAATTAAAAACCATCTTGAACTTTGAATTGGAGGTTTATATTCTGGAAAAATGATATTTCTTATGAATATGTTAACACATAAAAATTTCATGATTTAACTCAAAGTATAAGTATTTTTAGAAAAATAATCATTTAAGGTTGTTTACATGATGGAAAATGATTAACTTCATAAGTTTCACTAAAGTTTGACCTATGACCTGTGATTTCGAATACAAACTAAGGTATTTACAGTTCATAGTCTTAAAGAGGGACTCGATCCAAGGAAGTGGCAAGTTGAACCAACGAAAACGGAGTTGTAACGAAGAAACTATGACCAAAACGAGATCGGATATCTAAGACTAGTTTAGCTACGAAAATAATTGGAGAAAATTAAATAAATCACATCTTTTTAAAATAACATGATATTTTATATATATGTACTCATAATTTAATTTTATATGGTTCAGGATCACCCGTAAACAATACGAGAAGATTAATCATAAGATCCCATGATTGTACGCAACACGTCATTTGACAACACCGGTACTTTATGTACGCAACACGTCATTTGACAACACCGGTACCGTGGGTCAAGATTAATCTCGACCAATACATATACGATGGGGGTTTTTATTTATTTCATTGGGGGTTTATTAAACACCTAAAAAAAAAAACCATTAAAATTGAATTACTAACATCGGACTGCTAACTACGGACTAAGAAATTATTAAAAGTATTAAAAGTATTATAAGTATATATATGTGACATTTGTTTAAAAAGAAAAGGTATTGATATATTATATATGGATAGGTTCGTGATATCAATCGGAGACCAAGTCAAAATTATATATCTTCAAGACGAAAGTGAGTATATAGTCCCACTTTTAAACTCTAAATATTTCGGGATGAGAATACATGTATTTTATGTTTTACGATATGGACACAAGTAACTGAAAAATATATTCTACGTTGAGTTGTACCACTGGCATACTTCCCTGTAGCTTGGTAACTATTATTTACAGCGGTATTGTAAACGCGAATCCTGTTGATAGATCTATCGGGCCTGACAACCCCAACCGGACTGGACGACCAGTATTCAACGGTTGCACAGTACTTCGTTTCGTGACTACACTTGGTACGGTGTAGTAAGATTTCATAATAAAGGGAATATGCGACGTGATTAAATGTTAAGTATGGTTATCAAGTGCTCAACCACTTAGAATATTTTTATTAAAACGTTTATATATGAAATCTTGTGGTCTATATATATATATTGCTGCCGGCATTAAACCTATATCTCACCAACTTTATGTTGACGTTTTAAGCATGTCTATTCTCAGGTGATAATTAGAAGCTTCCGCTGCAACATGTTGAATTTAAGCAGGATCTTGCGTACTCATATTTGTGTCAAAAATAAAACTGCATATCCGAGGATTTGTACTGTAAAATATGCTAGAAATCGTGTTGTTATCATCATTTGTAAAGTTTGTAAGTCTAAGATTATCGCTAAACGATAATCATCTTTATTTTGTCTAAAGCTTGTATCAAAATAAGAATTATGGTTTGTAATGTAAAATATATGCAGTTGTTCTTTTAAAAATGTCGCATATAGAGGTCAATACCTCGCAATGAAATCATACGTTATCTAACACGTTCTTATGGTTAAGGACGGGTTATGACATGTGGTATCAGAGCGGTGGTCTTAGCGAACCAGGTTTGCATTAGTGTGTCTAACCGATAAGTCGTTAGGATACATTAGTAAGTCTGGACTTTGACCGGGTCTGATTTAAAAACTATTGCTTATCATTGTTGGTTAAAATTTATATGTAAATATTATGTAGTACTAATGGGTTAGTTGTTGTGTGATAGATGTCGGGCTCAAAACTTGTTATCACATTCAGCGACTCCGAACCAGAATCTTCAGATGGTGTTCCAGTCATTAACCTATCCGATGACGAAAATGATATCTTTGGGGAAGACTCACAAATTCCGGAGGAACCAACTATAGAGAACCCGGAAAGTGAACCCGAGGAGGAAAGTGAATCCGAGGAGGAAAGTGAACCCGAGGAGGAAAGTGAACCCGAGGAAGAAATACAGGAAATTACGAAAGACAAGTTTGAACAAGGAAAGAAACGAAAGGCTAATGAATTAGAAAATTCAAATCCCGAGTTTAGTGAGGATGATGTGACACCAACTCCACTAGACACTACCACCCCTATTCCCGCTATTCCTATTAGTGCTATCCCGACATCCAGTTCTTCAGCCTCACCGCCAAAATATAGGCAGACAGCTAGGATAAGCGTTAGGCCATTCCTTGAACCTAAACGTCCTAGAAAATAGACCAAACGATGCGCTGCCGTATTAAACCATGGGATCATATAATGTTTTGTATAATATTATTAGTGTGGTTTGCTTAATGTTCGATGTAAGATAAGCATATGTAAAATAGTGAAGTATGAAATGCAATAATTTTCCATGGTTAAGTATTATTTAGATTGTAGTAATTGGTTCTGTACTAAGCTATTAAGTATGAACATTAACGGGTAGGTACTACCCTAGATATAATTATAAAATGCTAATAAGAAGAAAAGGCTTTTATAATAATACCTGGTTCATATTATTAACAAGCTATAATGTACTATAAATACACACTACATCTATAATATTCCATGTGAATAATTATTTTCTTTCATTAGGAAATGGCGCGATTGAATCGAATGACGGAACAAGAAGTCGAGGAATTCATCAACCAGCGAGTCAACGACAGAATGTTATGGGTCGAAGCTGCAAGAGCTACTGCAGTTAACCCAAATCCTCGTGTAGGATGCACTTACAAGACTTTTCAAGCTTGCAAGCCCTCATCATTCAGTGGAACGGAAGGACCGATCGGTTTAACCCGGTGGATAGAAAAGATGGAGACTGTGTTTAAAATCAGTGGTTGTGTTGAAAAGGACATGACCAAGTATGCATCGTGCACTTTACAAGATAGTGCACTCACGTGGTGGAAAAATTATGTGAAGGATGTAGGAGGAGATGTAGCTTATGATACTCCGTGGGAAGAATTCAAAACAATGTTAATCAACGAATATTGTCCAAGGAACGAGGTTAGGAAGTTGGAAGATGAATTACGAAGCCTGAAGGTTGTTGGTACTGAAATCACCAACTACAATCAGCGATTCATGGAATTAGTTTTACTATGTCCTGAATTGGTTCCAACCGAAGAACGGAAGATTGAAATGTACAAAGATGGTTTGCCCAAAAAGGTCAAGGCAAACGTTACAGCATCGAAACCTAAGACAATTCATGAAGCTATAACCATGGCAAACGAGCTAATGGATCAGGTCATCATGGATAAGAAAGTATCCAATACTGATGTGAAGGTATCAGGTAACAAAAGAAAGTGGAATGGAAATTATGATCGAGGTAACCAACAACAATCTTTTAAGAAACAAGAAATCACGCAAGGTGCGGGTAGTGGTTTAAGCTTTGGTTATAAAGGACAAAATCCTTTATGCAACCGATGCCACAAACATCACTCTGGTTACTGTAATGTGGTATGCAACAAATGTAATCGAAAGGGTCATCTTGCTGAAGATTGTAGGGCTCTCGTTACAAATACAAATGGTACCAAGACTCCTGCCACTAATGCAAATAGAACTGCTTTGGCTACTGTTACTTGTTATGGATGTGGGAAACAGGGTCATTATAAGAGCCAGTGCCCGAATCCAGAGAATAATATCGGACCTGCACGAGGGAGAGCATTTGTTATTAATGCTAGAGAGGCGTGTGAAGACCCGGAGCTTGTTACGGGTACGTTTACCATTAATAACTTATCCGCATCTATTATATTTGATACTGGTGCTGATAGAAGTTACGTGTGTAGAGACTTTCACGTTAAATTGAATTGTTCATCATTACCTCTAGATGCTAAGTACATGATTGAGTTAGCTAATGGTAAACTAATTAAAGCCGATAAAATTTGCCGTGATTGTAAAATAAATTTAGCCGGAGAAACATTTAAGATTGATTTGATACCCGTAGAATTAGGAAGTTTTGATGTAATAGTCGGCATGGACTGGATGTCCAAAATAGGAGCTGAAGTTGTGTGCGCCAAGAAAGCAATTCGCATTCCTCGTAAGAATAAAACGCCAGTAATGATTTATGGAGAGAAGGGTAACTCAAAGCTAAAACTCATTAGTTGTTTGAAATCCAAGAAGTGTTTAGAAAAGGGATGTTATGCTATTCTAGCACATGTTAATAAAGTCGAAAAGAAAGAAAAAGAGAAGTGCATCAATGACGTGCCTGTGGCAAGAGATTTTCCTGAAGTATTTCCGGAAGAGTTGCCGGGATTACCTCCATTTAGATCTGTAGAATTTCAAATAGATTTAGTACCAGGAGCTGCACTAGTGGCTCGTGCTCCATATAGACTTGCACCGTCCGAATTAAAAGAACTTCAAAGTCAGTTAAAAGAATTACTAGACCGTGGATTCATACGACCAAGCACTTCACCGTGGGGAGCTCCAATTTTATTCGTCAAGAAGAAAGACGGATCTTTCCGAATGTGTATAGATTATCGTGAATTAAATAAGTTAACTATCAAGAATCGGTATCCACTACCGAGAATTGACGACTTATTTGATCAACTCCAAGGATCATGTGTGTACTCGAAAATTGACCTAAGATCGGGCTATCATCAATTACGCGTCAAAGAAGAAGATATACCGAAAACTGCTTTTCGGACACGTTACGGTCATTACGAATTTTTGGTCATGCCGTTTGGATTGACGAATGCGCCAGCTGTATTCATGGACCTCATGAATCGAGTTTGTAGTCCATATTTAGATAAGTTTGTTATTGTTTTCATTGATGACATTCTTATCTATTCCAAGAGTGAGCAAGAGCATGAGCAGCATTTAAGGTTAATATTAGAGTTGTTGAGAAAAGAACAGCTATACGCTAAATTTTCTAAGTGTGCATTCTGGTTGAAAGAAGTGCAATTTCTTGGTCACGTTGTTAGTAGCAAAGGAATTCAGGTTGATCCAGCTAAAATTGAGGCCATTGAAAAATGGGAGACTCCTAAAACACCAATGCAGATACGCCAATTTTTGGGTTTAGCCGGTTATTATAGAAGGTTTATTCAATATTTTTCCCGAATAGCTAAGCCGTTGACAGCATTAACGCAAAAAGGGAAGAAATACGAATGGACCTCGGAGCAGGAGAACGCATTTCAATTACTGAAGAAGAAGTTAACTACGGCGCCTATTTTATCGTTACCTGAAGGGAACGATGATTTTGAAATATATTGTGACGCTTCGCGACAAGGTTTTGGTTGTGTTCTTATGCAACGAAAGAAAGTTATTGCATACGCATCCCGACAATTGAAGATTCACGAGCGAAATTATACGACGCATGATCTAGAATTGGGAGCAGTCGTGTTTGCATTGAAGATGTGGAGACACTACTTGTATGGAGTTAGATGCACTGTGTTTACTGATCATAAAAGTCTTCAACATATTTTTGATCAGAAACAGTTGAACATGAGGCAACGTAGGTGGGTCGAGCTGATAAACGACTATGATTGTGAAATTCGTTATCATCCCGGGAAAGCGAATGTGGTGGCTGACGCACTAAGTAGAAAGGAACGAGAACCAATTCGAGTACGAGCGATGAACATAAAAATTCGCATGAATCTCAACTCACAAATCAAAGAAGTTCAACGAGAAGCACTTTCTAAAGAAAATATAGGAAATGAAATAATGAAGAAGTATGAGAAGCAACTCGTTATGCGGGAAGATGGAATTCGATATTTTGCAAATCGTATTTGGGTACCGAAGTTGGGTGGATTAAGGAAGTTGATATTGAACGAGGCACATAAGACAAGATACTCGATACATCCTGGAGTTGGAAAGATGTATCAAGATCTTAAGACACATTATTGGTGGCCTAATTTAAAGACAGACGTTGCAACATATGTTGGGGAGTGTTTAACTTGTTCCAAGGTCAAAGCAGAACACCAGAAGCCGTCAGGGTTACTTCAACAACCAGAAATCCCAGAATGGAAATGGGATGGTATTACCATGGATTTCATCACGAAATTACCAAAGACTGCCTGGGGATACGACACCATTTGGGTGATTGTTGATCGTCTCACCAAGTCTGCACATTTCTTGCCTATAAAGGAAACGGATAGAATGGAGAAACTATTACGATTGTATATAAAGGAAATTGTTTCAAGGCATGGAATACCTATTTCCATTATATCTGATCGTGATAGTAGATTTACCTCAAAGTTCTGGCAATCACTACAAGAGGCCCTAGGAACTCGTTTGGATATGAGCACCGCATATCATCCGCAAACCGACGGGCAGAGTGAAAGAACAATTCAGACTCTTGAAGACATGCTCAGGGCATGTGTGATCGATTTTGGAAACGGATGGGATAAGTATTTACCGTTAGCAGAATTCTCGTATAATAATAGTTATCATGAGAGCATTAAAGCTGCACCATTCGAAGCATTGTATGGAAGGAAGTGTAGATCTCCTATATGTTGGAATGAAGTAGGAGATCGACAATTAACTGGTCCCGAGATCATACACGAAACGACTGAGAAGATAGTACAAATCAAGGAGAGATTGAAAACAGCACGTAGTCGCCAAAAGAGCTACGCCGATGTTCGAAGGAAACCATTAGAGTTTCAAATCGGTGACATGGTTATGTTAAAGGTGTCACCATGGAAAGGTGTAATACGTTTTGGAAAAAGGGGTAAACTAAACCCAAGATATGTAGGCCCTTCAAGATTATCGAACGCATTGGACCGGTAGCTTATCGACTCGAGTTACCGCAACAACTCGCCGGAGTACATAATACCTTTCACGTCTCGAACCTTAAGAAGTGTCTTGCAAAGGAAGACCTCACCATTCCACTTGAAGAAATCCATGTCGACGAAAAACTACAATTCATCGAAGAACCAATCGAAATCATGGACCGTGAAATTAAACAGCTCAAGCAGAGCAACATACCGATCGTTAAGGTATGTTGGAATGCTCGAAGAGGTCCCGAGTTTACTTGGGAACGAGAGGATCAAATGAAACAAAAGTATCCACACTTGTTTCCCGATGACGCAAAATAGGTACAATTTTAAAATTTCGGGACGAAATTTATTTAACGGGTAGGTACTGTAATGACCCGCACTTTTTCGATCATTCCATACTTATAAGATTAATATTTACATAAATTAAACCTTACCAACATGACAAGCAATCCAAATTGTTGAGACTTATGTTTTCAAAGAGAGTTTTACACAACGATTGACCGTCTAGTTTGACCGATGATATCACGAACTATACAATATATGATAATTATACGTTTGTGTATATATATGTATATATACATATTTAACATGATCTAAGGATGTTTTAATATCTCATTTTGTATTAATAACAATAAGTTATAAGTATATTTTGAAACTACTAACTTAAGTTTTCAAAACAATAACCATACGTAACGTTATTTGACATAAATACTTATAACCTATAATGTTTATACATATATCGTATATGTAATGTATTTAATCACTTTTAAAGACTTAAATACATAAAACAATATAAGTATATTCACAAAAGATAGCTATATTTGAATTCTCATTCCATTTTTCACAAGATTTCTATACGTATATCTAGAGTACATGTACTCGTATCATACCTAGCTTCTATACGTATTTACTATTGGTATATACACATCAAATCACCACCAACCAGCCCTTGTTCAATGCCTTATGTATAAGGTAACTACTTTTGTTATCTAGTATGACAATTTCACATGATTAAAAGATTTTTTCACAAAATTACAAACTTATACACCTTTTACACCACCATTTATACTCCATTCCATTTTCATTTTACTACACATTTCCTTTAACTAAAACACACACACTTTTAAGAGCCTTAACCTCCATAACCATTCAGCTAATATCCATGAAGATCTAGCCATAAAAACATCACTTAATCACCATAAGAAAACTCTTACAAAAACACTTCAAGAATCCTTCCAAGAACACAAACTTACTTCCAATCTTTCATCCAATTCCATCACCCTTTTAGTTCTAGGTTTTCACTCATCATTTACAGCAATCTTGTCCAAGTAACTTGAGGTAGTAACTTTGTTCATAACCTTATTCGATTCATATATATATAGCTATCTTATTTTGTGGTATAAAATTTTAACAACAAGAACATAGTTTGAATGTTTTCAAACTTGTTTGCAAACTAAATAGATCCTTCTAACTTAACTTTTAAAATACTTCAAGACCTGTAATATAACTTAAATATATGCTAATTTAACAAGGTATAACTTGGTTTTTCAAAGAACACCTTAAAAACTGTTTTTACGACGTCGGAGTGCAACCGGGGGCTGTTTTGGGTTGGATAATTAAAAACCATCTTGAACTTTGAATTGGAGGTTTATATTCTGGAAAAATGATATTTCTTATGAATATGTTAACACATAAAAATTTCATGATTTAACTCAAAGTATAAGTATTTTTAGAAAAATAATCATTTAAGGTTGTTTACATGATGGAAAATGATTAACTTCATAAGTTTCACTAAAGTTTGACCTATGACCTGTGATTTCGAATACAAACTAAGGTATTTACAGTTCATAGTCTTAAAGAGGGACTCGATCCAAGGAAGTGGCAAGTTGAACCAACGAAAACGGAGTTGTAACGAAGAAACTATGACCAAACCGAGATCGGATATCTAAGACTAGTTTAGCTACGAAAATAATTGGAGAAAATTAAATAAATCACATCTTTTTAAAATAACATGATATTTTATATATATGTACTCATAATTTAATTTTATATGGTTCAGGATCACCCGTAAACAATACGAGAAGATTAATCATAAGATCCCATGACTGTACGCAACACGTCATTTGACAACACCGGTACTTTATGTACGCAACACGTCATTTGACAACACCGGTACCGTGGGTCAAGATTAATCTCGACCAATACATATACGATGGGGGTTTTTATTTATTTCATTGGGGGTTTATTAAACACCTAAAAAAATGAACCATTAAAATTGAATTACTAACATCGGACTGCTAACTACGGACTAAGGAATTATTAAAAGTATTATAAGTATATATATGTGACGTTTGTTTAAAAAGAAAAGGTATTGATATATTATATATGGATAGGTTCGTGATATCAATCGGAGACCAAGTCAAAATTACATATCTTCAAGACGAAAGTGAGTATATAGTCCCACTTTTAAACTCTAAATATTTCGGGATGAGAATACATGTATTTTATGTTTTACGATATGGACACAAGTAACTGAAAAATATATTCTACGTTGAGTTGTACCACTGGCATACTTCCCTGTAGCTTGGTAACTATTATTTACAGCGGTATTGTAAACGCGAATCCTGTTGATAGATCTATCGGGCCTGACAACCCCAACCGGACTGGACGACCAGTATTCAACGGTTGCACAGTACTTCGTTTCGTGACTACACTTGGTACGGTGTAGTAAGATTTCATAATAAAGGGAATATGCGACGTGATTAAATGTTAAGTATGGTTATCAAGTGCTCAACCACTTAGAATATTTTTATTAAAACGTTTATATATGAAATCTTGTGGTCTATATATATATATATATATATTGCTGCCGGCATTAAACCTATATCTCACCAACTTTATGTTGACGTTTTAAGCATGTCTATTCTCAGGTGATAATTAGAAGCTTCCGCTGCAACATGTTGAATTTAAGCAGGATCTTGCGTACTCATATTTGTGTCAAAAATAAAACTGCATATCCGAGGATTTGTACTGTAAAATATGCTAGAAATCGTGTTGTTATCATCATTTGTAAAGTTTGTAAGTCTAAGATTATCGCTAAACGATAATCATCTTTATTTTGTCTAAAGCTTGTATCAAAATAAGAATTATGGTTTGTAATGTAAAATATATGCAGTTGTTCTTTTAAAAATGTCGCATATAGAGGTCAATACCTCGCAATGAAATCATACGTTATCTAACACGTTCTTATGGTTAAGGACGGGTTATGACATATACCTTGTGAGAAATTCGCCCAAAGATTCCTTGGACTTCTGCACAATGTCATGGCATTCAATGTGAGTGCGCTTGCGTGGTCTCTGATTCTGATATTGCAGCAAAAACTTTGTCCGCAGATCCATAAACCCGGCAATACTACCCGCCGGCAACTTATTAAACCACTCACGAGCAATACCCTGTAGTGTCATAGGAAATATCTGACACGCAACAGGATCCACCCAGCCTTGAGTGTGCATTGCGCCTTCGAAACGCTGTAAAAAATCATCTGGATCGGTCAGGCCATTCTAAGTACCCAACGTGCTAGGTATCTTTGGTGCTGATGGAAACGGGTATGCGGATATATGCGGAGGAAACTTGTCAAAGGTAGTCGGTAGCTCGAAGGGTGGTTTAACAGGATCCCCTTTCAAGTTTGCAAAGAAACGCTTCATCATGTCGTGAACAAAGTCAGGTTGTGAAAATAAGTGAACCATATCAGGAGGTGCGGCCTGCATGAATTGACTTGCAAGATTTGCCTGCCCTTGAACATTTTGCCAAGGTTGACCCTGCGTCTGCGGATATAACCAAGGCTGCTGCGTTGGAAAAGAGGGATAACTTGAAGACGCAGAGTACATAGGTGGCTGTAAAGGAAGCGAAACCTGTGGCGCAGATATCTGCGAAACTTGAGGATACACACTTAAAAGCCCAACTGTATGCGCTGTGCTTTGCTGCTGCGCTGTTTTCGGCGCCCAATGAGAGTTTGCATCTGGGATGACACCAAATCCCCAACTATTAAGTAATGCCTGCGCATCCGCAGGAGTTAAAAATTGTGAAACTGGGCGCGGTGGTTGCCAAGGTTGCAACGGTGTAAATGACGAATTCTGCTGAATACTCTGCGTATGCAGAGGTATTGAAACAGTGGTACTGTAAATAGGTACCTGGCCGCAGCAAACCACATGCGCCCCCGTTGTTCCAACGCTAGTGCCTGCAAAGATGACCCTTGGATCCACTGACGAAAAGTCCAGCCGCGTGGTTGTGACTGGTGAGTTTGCTCTTGGCGGTGTAACCCCGTCTGAATATATCGGCTTGTACCTCTGAAAGGGTTCGCCGGATATAGGTGGAGGGTACATCGTGTACCCCGCCTGAATAGCGGCCCCCGTAGTCATAACCGGTGTCTGTTGACTACCAGACGGTGCGTTCTGAACATCTGTTTGGGTATGTTCCGATGATTCCTCGGAAGTCATGATACTGTTAAAGAAAAAATTCAAAAATTTTGTAAATAACGAGTCATACAATTCAAAACCTTAAAAGAAAAAGCAATTAAACAGTCTTGAATTAATTCGACTCTCAATGAAAGCATCACTTGATCATGCATATTTTAACCGTGGAGTTTAATATGCCTGCTCGATACATAGAGGGGTTTAAGGATCTTAGAACGTGGCTCTCCGGTCCGGCTACCGTGAATAACCATGGCCGACATGATGATGTCGGCGGGGTGGCCAAGTGATTAAGTCCACCTCCGATAACGGTCGTCGATCAAGAGGCCCCAAATAAGGTCGTAGGTACTAGCTTACAAAAGACTAACCTGTTAACCTTGAAAAGATGCTGAATGATGCTGTTTTACGTAATGTGTATCGTATGTGATGGTTACGTAATGTGTCGTCTGGTGAATGATGATTAGGGTTTGTATTTATAGGCAAACCCTAATTCTAGAACCGTCCCAGATCACGTTAATCTCATCCATAACTGACTCCCCCGAATCACGGATATAATTATGGAAAATATATTTACTTGACATCTAAGCAACCGCCGTACCGGGAACAAAGGCATTCGCACGCCGCATACCGCACACAAGAACACGCATACGCACAATAGTGATTGTCCGCATACATTTGCGGTGCGCCTGCGGGTTGCGGTATCATTAGTTAGTCAACTTTTCCACGGAAGGGTGAGGCAGCGTCAGGTACACGTGGCGGGCTGGCGGCTTCGGATTGGCTGAAAAATAAAGCCGTTGGATAACGGCTATTTTTGTGTTTTTTTTTTAAAATTCTATATATTTTTATCTATATAAACACATACATTCTACACTTTTAACACACAATTTCCCTTTATTTTCCTTTCATTTCTATCAATTAAATCATACAATTTTCTTTCATAACTATCAATTATTTTTCTTTCACGGCATCGTATTTACTTAGTTACGATTCCGATTCGGAAGACGAGCGTATTATTGCACTAATTCAATAAGACGAGCGTATTTTTCTTTCATGGCATCGTATTTTCTTTCATGTAGAGTTATGGACTGTTGTATCATATTACATAATATGATTTTGGAGGATCAAGGATTTGCGTTAAGTGATTGGGAGGAAGAGTTCATTACCGAAGATATGGAGAATCGTCCTGAACGGATACCGAATAGAGGACGGGATCAAGACGTTATCATCTGAGAAATAAGAGATAGGACGGTGCACGACCAACTAACCGATGATCTAGTCGAGCATATTTGGAACCTTCCGTCCGCATTCCGCACCGTGAATGGTTAAATTTATGTAATGGTTAATTTTTATATGTTTTTAATTATATGTAATATAATTTGTATGCATAATAAAATAAAAAAGAAAAAGAAAAAATAAAACTGGTGGGACCTATTTGACACTGAAGGAGCGTCAGGGTTATTTTGGTGTCAGAGGGTGACACTGCCACGTCACAGGCAGATTGCACTTTTTGGTCAAAAAGTGGACAATCTGCCTGTGACGTCATAGACAGGGTTATTCATGGTCTAAGTAATAATACTCCGTAATTACTCTTTGAAATCTCTTAAAATTATGACAAATTTTATAATTCCTTAACTTAAGCATTTATAATTTTATTTATGTACCCAAAAAAAAAAAAAAAAATTTATTACAGTATTATTACTAATTAATAGGGGGAATTAGCTACTTTAATTGATCAATGGGCATCTTTAATTTCTTTTACTTACAGCGAAGATTCTACCTTAAAAACTCATATTTGTTTCTTTTTCAAAAATTTAAGTGATTAACAAAATGTCTAAGGCACTCAATTGATGTCGTTAAGACTTTAGGCAACAGGGTAAACCAAGCAAAAAAACCACTTGCAAACAGCACCTCTTTATTATTATTTTTTCTTCTATTTTTAATTAAAAAAAATTACACGAGGGTCCCTGTGGTATGTTCAAAACTACAACCAAAGTCCAAAAGAATTTTATCGACATGGGGGGTCAATGTGGTATGCACTTGTTTCACGGGGAGTCCAATTCGCTAATGGCGTTAAATTTTTTTCGTTAAAGTTCATCATGTGCAGTGCACATGAGGGTATTTTAAGACAGAACCTTAACAATATAAATCAGTTCCGAATTTTAAGACATGGGTATTGAACTTAAGGTACAGTGCCATAAATTTGTGAGGGTTTACCAATTAACACCAAAGTACGCATATATATACATCGTCATCGTCATCATCATTGAGTCCTAAGTTCGTGATTATATGTAAAATCCATGGCGACGATGGTAAAATGGGAGTGATGGTCGATGGTTGTTGTGTTGAAATCGTCAACGGTTATGGTGTTCAAGCCGCCAAACGGTGGTGGATTGGTGGTCGACGGTGGTGGTTGTGCTGAAAACTCCCGATGATGATGATGAAATAGAATTCTGAATTTGTAAGACAACATAGATGTATACCTTCATGTGACGATCGCTCCAAATCCATATGGACAATACGTCATTCATTGATTTCATTGCGAGGTATTTGACCTCTATATGATACGTTTTGTAAACATTGCATTCTTTTGAAAAGGCACACCATAAATGAATATTTAAATCAAAGGTTTTCAACATCTGATGATTTCTACATATAGACAATCACTGTAAATAATAGTTTACAATAGTACTTCCGTTGACAGTGCAGTCAAAATAAGATACATGGTGATGATTTGGTGAATGCAACGTTTCCTTGAAAAATATGCCATGTATGACTCCATGCACATAGCTTGTCTAACATATAAGCAAACAGCGGAAGACTTCTAGGAAACCTGAGAATAAACATGCTTCAAGTGTCAACACAAAGGTTGGTGAGTTCATAGTTTTAATATTACACATAATCCGTATATCAATGTGGATTACAAAAGTTCAGTTGTTTTATTCAAAACGTTTATCAATTAGGTTTTACATAAAAGGGGGATCACAAGATTTCAGTTGTTTCATCCGAAACGTTTATCAATCGGTTCTACAAAGTTGAGCACCATGGTAACTAAACTTTAACGTATATATAATTTGTACCCTTTGTATAATCATCTTAATAATACACGCAAACCAACGTGTACGCTTATCAAATAGCATACGTCCGTTAAAAGGCTAGCGCTCTAGCTCGGACGGGGATGTCAAGCCCTATGGATCCATATACTACTACTCGCGTCCACCCGTTCTTATAACCGGCAGTTACTAGTTACCAAAGCTAAGGGATTTTCGGTTCAAACTCGGTGTAGAATTTAGTATGTACTTGTATCCATTGCGTTTAAAATAAAGTGCATGTATTCTCAGCCCAAAAATATATATTGCAAAAGCAATTAAAAAGGGAGCAAATGAAACTCACACAAAATCAGTTTTAGTATTTGTATCCATTTAGTAAAACAGTTTATAAAACTGCGCATGTATTCTCAGCCCAAAAATATAATTTGAAAAAGGGATCATATGAAACTCACAGTTTAATATTGATATACAATATTGCAGGAAAGCACGTAGACGCATTGGAGATAATAAGCACGAGGTTTTATTCACAAAAATATCCCCGAATATTACCCATAACCTCCTTGGCAATAACCCATATTTTCCTTAGCTCTAGCTTTCTCGGAAACTCGTTTTGAAAAATTACTTGGACAGCACTCCGTCGTAATATTTTATGTACATTATTATTTTTGTATCGCAAAAATAATAACACTAATAATAAAAATAATAAGATTAATAATAATCTTATTATTAATAATAATAATAATAATAATAATAATAATAATAATAATAATAAAATAAATAAATACGGAGTAAAAATAATATATATGTGTGTGCGATTTATCTGGCCAAAACTCGAGAATTTATAGCACTTGGCCTGAAATTTTGCCTCATGCGATCGCATGGATTTTGGGCATGATGGCCATGCGATCGCATGGCCTCAATTTCCAGCTCAGAATCATTTGTCCATTTGTTTGTCGACATGATAAAATATTAATATAATATATATAATTTAAATAATTAATTATATATTATATTAAATTCACGTGCATAGTTGACTTGTAATTTTTGTTCCAATAAGTCGTACGTCATCACTCGACTTATGTCCCGGTTCCAGTTTTTCGAATGTCCTTTCGTACCTTTAGAAAACTTGCATTTTACGTTTCGTGTCACGTACCTTTGTCAAAATATAGTCTTAAATTATCCATAAACTATACCACTCATAGTATATCTTAAACTTTCAAATGTTTTGGTCATTTACTTCTATAAATCATCATCTCGCTATTTGTTAATATATATATAATATATACATTTTTATTTTGAAATAGTTTTTACTGTAGCAATTCACTGTAGCAAAGGCAATTTCACTGTAGCAAATAGTGATTTTTGAAAACACTGTAGCATTTTGGGTACTGTAGCAATTTGAAAATACTGTAGCAAATTAGTATTTTACTTGTTCATCTTAAACGTTTTAGTTAACTTATCTAAATATCAATCGAATCAATAATCGAATGTTACTATCGTTTACTAAATAACTTGAAATCATATATATTCAAATAGATATATAAACCAATAAGTTTAATGTACGGTATCATGCAATTAAAACTTTGTTACGTTTTCAAGTTATAGTATATATATGTATCTGTTTACATATAATGGTTCGCGAATCGTTGAGAACAACCGAAGGGTAATTGAATAGTTCAAAATTTTGAGATTCAACTTCATAGGCTTTGCTTATCGTGTCGAAGTCATTAATCATTTAAGATTAAGCTTAAATTTAGTCGAAATTTCTGGGTCATCACAGTACCTACCCGTTAAAGAAATTTCGTCCCGAAATTTGAGTGAGGTCGTCATGGCTAACAATAAAAATGTTTTCATGACGAATATGTATTGATAAATAGAATTTTTATCACCGTTGAATAATATGGATAAAACAATCCAATTACTCGAAGCGTATGAGAGAAGTTATCGTAATAGAGTGAAATGGAGAATAGAGATTCGTCTTATCTCTTGACGTAGTAACGTTTGATTTCCGGAATTCAAGGAAATTAAAAGAAAATCTTTGAAATATATACAGGATTTGATTCACCGGGATTTAAGGAAATTAGGATCCACTTTAATTAAATGTGGTAACCTGCCCTGGCTACTTTGTCCGGTATTTCCATTAAAAATTGACTTCTTCCGTTTCATAATATTCACCACCCTTAAAACTTTCTTCCCCAATTAATACATTAAAAAAAAAATTGTGAAAATGCTCAATCCAGTTCTGGTTCTTGACCTAATTTTGAGGTTTACCACAATCATCCTTCTTTTCCAGCTCCCACCAGAAGAATCTGTTTATTTCTATTATGCTCTAGGGATTGTTGTATTTATCATTCTCCCGTGTCTTTATATTGCTATACGCATTGATATACACGGTTTGTAATTTCAGGTTTGTTATCGGGCTTTATATCTCCCCTTATATTTTAATGTCCCTACTCCTGTCTTCTATAATCATTGTCATTCACAGTTAATACTCCCTCCTATTTGCTGCGATTTATACTCCAATTTCTATTTCGGAGCTTTGTCCCTTCATTTCTTCTTCTTGCGATTAGGCATCTCTTGTAATGGTCCAGAATTCGTAGGTATAGAGTTTTGGATGAACATAGTTATTGTTCTAAGAAGGTAATCGTAATGGCACGATCTTGATTTGTCCAATTATCAAATTATCCGGAAAAGACCGAATCATCAAGAAAAATATTTTCTTGATATGTTTAGAGGTTAAAAGAGTTATGTAACATGATTCATGATGAGGGTGGGATCTGTGAACCTTTATCACGTTCCATTAGAAACTCAGCATGACTTACTGTAATATAATCACGTTGATCAAGTGTCATTATATTATATTAACTCATGCTTCAGTTCCCAACACTACTTCAAAACATCCATTTTTTTTTTTTTTTGAATTTTTCAGATTTTAGAAACTAAAATAGTTTCTTTTATGATGTAACACAGATAGCGTGAAGAGATAAATAATTTCGGATGATAATAGTTATGAAGATATCTTCAGAAATATCGAAGATATTTATAATGAAAGATATGATAATATCTTAGAATTTCTAATATCGAAGGATGATGAAGAATATGTTCCGCAAGAATTTGAAATAAGTAAGGAGCAAGATATTCGCTAAATATTTCATCAAAAACAGAATCACCTAGATTCTTTATGTATAAGTTTAGTCCCTGTGACTTGTCCACAGTCTCCTTTATGGTTTGCTCAATCCGTTTTTCAATTCCAAACCTTCTCTTTTTCTCAGCTTTACCACCATACTATTCTTTATCATCAAACTTTTGGCTGTTAAAGTCGTTTACCGTTTTTGCTGCTTTATCAGCATTTTTCCAAAATTAGGAGGACTAGTTTCACAGTTTGGGGTGTTTTTCAGAAACTTCACATTCGAAGTATCTAAGTCTAGAAGATAGATGTTATATGTTTATATATAACTGTTGTCGTAGAAAACGCTGCGAGATTCAAAATACTGATTGTTAATTCCCGGTGGTTGGTATGGCAATTACCGTTACAAGATGTGGATGAGTACATGATCAGATTTCAAGGTATATATAGTGATTTCCGGAGAGATTTAAATAGCAGAGTGACTTTTGAAAACACCGTAGCAATTCACTGTAGCAAATAGTGATTTTTGAAAACACTGTAGCATTTTGGGTACTGTAGCAATTTGAAAATACTGTAGCAAATTAGTATTTTACTTGTTCATCTTAAACGTTTTAGTTAACTTATCTAAATATCAATCGAATCAATAATCGAATGTTACTATCGTTTACTAAATAACTTGAAATCATATATATTCAAATAGATATATAAACCAATAAGTTTAATGTACGGTATCATGCAATTAAAACTTTGTTACGTTTTCAAGTTATAGTATATATATGTATCTGTTTACATATAATGGTTCGCGAATCGTTGAGAACAACCGAATGGTAATTGAATAGTTCAAAATTTTGAGATTCAACTTCATAGGCTTTGCTTATCGTGTCGAAGTCATTAATCATTTAAGATTAAGTTTAAATTTAGTCGAAATTTCCGGGTCATCACACTTCACAATAATAAGGTTGGAAATTTAGGGTGATTTAGGGTTAAGAGTGCAGATGTAGGGTTTCAAGGTGCAGGTGTGATTTAGGGTTTCAAATAAGGTGGAAGGTTGTAATCTTGTCAAGGTTTTAAATGCGTGCATGCGTGATATAGGGTTTCAAGAGTGCAGTTGTAGACAAAAGGGAAATGGGAGAGTAAATACCGAAAATACCCTCATGTGCACTGCACATGATGAACTTTGACGGAAAAAATTTAACATCAACAGCTAATTGGACTCCCCGTGAAACAAATGCATACCATAATGACCCTCCATGTCGAAAAAATTCTTTTGGACTCCAGTTGTAATTTTGAACATACCACAGGGACCCTCGGTGTAATTTTGTCTTTTTAATTTTTTTTTTTTTTTTTTGATAAAAACTAGAACTTTATAATAATCCGAGAACATTCATTAAAAAAATGAAGCCTCGAAACAAATACAACCCATAGGTCCGAGCAAGGTTGCAGAATTCGCTATCAGAAGATTAATCGGTCTAGACTTTGGATGGAGTAATCGTCAATTCGGAAATTAGTCGGGGATTAGTCGGACTGTGCTTTATACATTTAAATATTAAATTTCAAAAATTATATGTGCAAAATATAGAAAAAAAACCCATAAGGATAAACATAAACTTTAACATAATTGTTTAAAATTGTTCATTTAAAAAAAAAAAAAAACTCTAAAGTTCTAAATAAAATTCATGTTAAAATGTTACCAATTTTGACTTAGACCGACATTGACTACCAAATTCGATTTTGACCAATCAATTGATGTTGACAAATTAATTAAACGAATTTTAGAAAATCAGAACGGATTGCTTTTAAAAATGAGTAATCGGAGATTGATCAGGGTCTGATGGGTTTTTACAACAGTGGGCCCGACGCCAAACAAAGAAAACGGTACAAAACATAAGGCCTACAATGCCACACCAACAAGGACCTAACTTGATACAAAAGACCAAAAAACCTTAAACAATGAGTGCAACACCCAACCAACACTAACAAAACACTATCCAAAGCCAAAGAAACACCAAAAAAGGGAACAAACAAAACCCACAACATCAAATCCCGTCAACATTAAAGTTTCTCAGCTCCTCCCGTGTACCTTTTGGACCCTAAGCTTTTTCTTTTGTTTTTGTTTTGGAATCATGCTAGAGCTTAAAACCTTTCCTTCCACCCAACAATCTTTGAAGTCTTTCGTAGTCTCTTCGAAAAAGTTACTAAATTTGTTCGATGGAGAACCGCCAAGATCGCAATGCAATTCCGAAAATGTAGAAGAACTAACCTTATTAATAGTAACAAAATGATGAGAGCCCAAATCCATACAACCTACCCCAACATCATCTGGATTCATTCGCAACCCCATCAACATCCAATTGAACTTTCAAGCCCAAACTTCCCCCCAAATCATCTTCTGGTTCAGCAAATGAATTCACCAAATTGGTATCATTGTTGTCTAAATCTACACATGGTGGGTGATGGGTCAGACTTTAATTCCAATATGGGAAGACCAAAGTCAGATGGATAAATATCGTTCCCGTCTTTGTCCTCCGATATCTACACATGGATGTTGCCTACTTTATAACTGTTATCACTTAATCTAATATGATACGTGGAATAGTGATTCGACAAAACAAAATCAGATGAGTATGAAACCAATCCGCAACCTCTTTATTAAATGTGTATGTATCATGATTGTAGATGATAATTGAGTTATGTTTACCATAAACATAAAAAGAGTACCGTGTTATTACTACATTTATTTACGTATTAAAAATAAAAAAAAATATTTACGCATTAGCTAGGGTTCATGTCAGATACTAATATACTCATATGATTGTTGGTTTTTCGAAAAAAAAAATAAAAAAAATACTACGAGTAATATACTAGAATTGCACCACCATTGTACGTCTACAACATCTATGGTTTATGGATTTAAAAGACTCGCATCACATGTGCATATGTGCTCTGTTATCATCTACACCAATGTTTTTATTCTTAAATAAATAAACAAATTAACTAATTATACACCACAAATCTTGATCAATTCATGAACGCAACTAGTACCTAGATCCCAAAATTTTCACCAAAACAGAATAAGGAACCACACGAAAACTCTATGCTTTATTACAATTTTTGTGTTACTCGTCTAAACAAACCAAACAAAACAACAAACGGATCGACCTAAGCTTTACCATTAACTAATGACATATCGCCAACAACTGTTGTCGTTTTCATTCGGATGACATTAGCTGTGCGCTCCAACAGATTAATCTCGTTTTCAAGAATTCCCCATTCAATTTCAAGTTCTTTGGTCGATTGTTGTTCACTGAGTCCCAAACGCTTTGCTTCCAATAGTTGTATTTTATTGCACGAAAGTTGTGATTTTATTTCTTCAATTATGGCTGTCAGTAGAAGCAACTTTGACTCCATTGTATCGTATTCTACGTAGAATATTGTAGGTAGATTTGATTTTTGATATATGGTCAAGTTTATTAGGCCTATTTATAATAATTAAATAAACAAATAAATTATATATATATATATATATATATATATATATATATATATATATATATATATATATATATATATATATATATATATATATATATATATATAGAGGAATATTCAAATGAGACCAAACTTTAAGTTGAGATTCAAGGGATCAATAAGATTGCGACACGTCGCGCGATAATCACATGTGATTGAAATTTTTTTTTTTAATTTTTTTTTCAATCACATGTGATTAAATTTAACATGCAGTAAATCACATGTGATTGGGCATCCCAATCACATGTGATTGTAAAACCCAATCACATGTGATTGTTGCATGTCAAATCCAATCACATGTGATTGAAAAATAAAATTCAGTAAAATGACGAATAATAACGAATTTCACTAAATTTGTGCTAAAACCTTCAAACACTAAGTTTTGGATCAAAACTTGATTAAATCACCGAATTAAAGTCTAAAATTTTGAAGATATGATCACGAAACGCTAACAAACTTGATCAAATCACCGAATTAAAGTATGTTTCCGGTTGAAATTTTTTTAAAAAAATTGTAACTTTTTTAATCACATGTGATTGGATTTGATATGCAGAATCATATGTGATTGAATTCCACAATCACATGTGATTGGGTTTTACAATCACATGTGATTGGATTTGACATGCTAAATTAAAAAAAAAAAAAAAATTCATAAAAAAAAATTTCGAAATTTTTTTTTTAAAATTTAAAAAAAAAAAATTAAAAAAATTTTAATTTTTTTTTCCAATCACATGTGATTGTCGCGCCACATGTCGCGCTCTGATTAGTCCATTGAATTTCAAGCAAATGTTTGGTTTCAAGGGAATACAACTCTATATATATATATATATATATATATATATATATATATATATATATATATATATATATATATATATATATATATATATATTCAGTGGCTACTGTAATTTTTATTGTAAAAATTTTAAATTTTTTCATTTACAATCAATGAATGTTTTTTTTTTCCCCATAAAAGTCTTCATATTTTACTCCCAGAGCTTCTATATTTTGCCCAAAAATTTTCGTATATCGCCTAAAAGCCTTCATATTTTGCCTATAAAGACTCCATATTTTGGTCAAAAAAAGTTGTTACGTTTTTAAAAATTTCGCTCCCGGTGAAAAAAAAAAAAAATTATGCTTCCGCCTATGCATGCAGGTATATTGATCTTTCCAAGCAACTAGACAATTTCTTCCGAACTCAGTGCATATAGTCGATACTTATGAGTATCACCGAAAAACAATGTATCTCTTCATGAATAGAAATTAAATGTTGCACATCTAGTGCATTTGGTTTTCTCAAATACTCGTCCGAATATAAGTATAACACACTTTTACAAAAGTTGTTCAATCATATGATGTTTGTTCCCCATATGTAAATATTCATCAAAGATAGCGACGGCACAACTGTATGCTAATTTTCGGATAGAGAATGTACATTTTTGAAAAACATTAAAACCTAGCAACTAGAGAGCATTCCTGTTTGCTACAAATAACTAATACACAGGCCCGGCTTTTGACATGTTCAACATGTGCAGTTGAACATGGCCTCTTATCTTATGTGGCCCATTTTATATGTCCATTCTATTCATAGTTCATATAATACAATACAATATTTTTTAAATCTAGCTCATTTGTTGATCCAATATTTCTTTTCCCCAATTCAGATTAAACAAAAAGTACTCCTTAATCTAATCATCTGCTTGCTCTAATTTATTTTTAACTCAAATTACACTCTCTCAAAAAAGTGACAAAACCCTAACCCCTCTTTAATCAATCAATCCTAAATTAAATTTGTCTTCTTATATTAAGTTTGTTAACTAACTATTTATGTGGTTTTTGTAATATTTATTTCTTCATTCTTTATTGTTATTGAAAGTTTTATGTTAAATCACAATTTGTAGAAATGTAAATTATGAAGTTTTAGACTATGTGCTTGTATGTGTTGTTTGTTAAAATCATTTAGCCCACATTATTATTATTATTATTATTTAATTCAAATAGTAATATGTGCATCTATTTTGATGGGGGGATGATTCTAACACACCTTTTTTTGATCCTCACACACTTATTTTAACTTTTTACTCTTCTAATAATACTCCATTTCTTTAAATTGGTGTGTGATGATCAAAAAAATGTGTGTGAAAATCATCCCCCATTTTGATGGATTGTCAATAATATTATATTATTATTATTATAATATCAGGCTAGCTAAAATTGTAAACTGTCATATGTTTCTTCTTATCTTCATGGACCAGTTTTCAATTTTTTAAATAAAATAGAGTACTTTTTGATGTCAAAAGTGATGCAACATCACAATCAAGTAAAATGAAATATGAAACTTTGTATACTAATAGGTAGTTTGCTTAAAGTTCTAATTTTTATGATTTTCGATTTTAATCGAAACCGAACTAAACTTGGTTTTCGTTTTCAGTTTTGGTTTGATTTCAGATTTCAATTTGGGGTTTTGGGTAATTGACTAAAATACACTTTTTAAAAAACTTTTGTCACAAAATACACTTTTTTAAAAAAAATTGCCAATATACACCATTGAGTCGACCAACGTTTTGGTCGACCACCATATACCTTGGTCGACCACCTCATTTTTCAAGGTGGTCGACCAAACTTCATTGAGTTTCCGGTCGACCACCGTGTAAACATGGTCGACTACCTCTTATTTTTTCATGGTCGACTACCCCAACAAGAAAAAATGTGGGCGACCCAATACATGGTCGATTACCAAAAATTGGTCATAAAGATTTGTGGTGTTTTCAATCCTTATCATTTACGGAGTAATTCAATTTCAATTGGATGAAAATAATAATTGGGACACCATGTTCGTGAAGGAATATATCTGTATCTTCCAAGGCCTTTGACCAAGTCTTCCTGTGTATGAGCATCAGATATCCATATATGTGCTCAAGCTAACAGTACAGAGGTGGCTGGAATGCTACTGTAACTACTCCGTAAAAAAATATGAAGAAAAGAATAAAAAATTGTTGAGGTGTGGAGACATTAAACAAGCTGGAAAAAGTGTCACTAAACACTGTTAATAGACCTGCACGGATTTTGCAGATTTCGGAATGCGTGAAACCTGAATTCAGGGAAGTCGACCAACTTATTGGTCGCCCGCGTTGTTTTTTTGCTTTGTGGTCGACCATGTGTAATTGAGGTGGTAGTCGACCATGTTTACATGGTAGTCGACCATGCTCTGAATGAAGTTTGGTCGACCACCTTGAAAAATGAGGTGGTCTACCAAGTTAAAAGGGTAGTCGACCATATTGTTGGTCGACCTAATGGTGTTAAAAGACAATTTTTTTTTTCTTTTTCAAAAAGTGTATTTTGAACGAAAATTAAAAAAAGAGTGTATTTTGGCGATATCCCTTTGGTTTTTAGTTTAGTTTTCGTTTTTCTTAAAAAAAATCAAAACTGAATCCATCGTACCGAATAAACTGAGGAAACTAAGAACCTAACCGATGAAAGCCCCTAGTCACAAGAGTTCATCTTTTATAATTATGTTACGTAATGTTAAGGGCCTATTTTTGTCATTGCGTCGGGCCTTCATAAAGTACGGGCCAGGACGGCTAATATACGTATGACTAGGTTCTAGAGAAAAAATTCATTATACCTTCGGAATATACGGAACAATGACTTGCTCATTCAAAAACGTCTTCAAAGAAAATCATTGGGGAAGTTGTTGCCTCTGCAAAATAATCATCTCATATCTCGTAAAAAATCTCATCATGATCATCATCTCCATCTAACATTTCAAGAAGATCAAGAACTTGAGGTTTATAAGCATTTCCTATTGCTTGAATTTCCTCAAAATTGGTGTCGAAGCTACTCATTGGTGATTCTAGAATTATAACTCAATGAGATTCCGATATTTTTTTCATTACTAATTATATTTTAATACTATTTTAGTGGTAGTTTACCTTCAAATAACTACTAATTTGAAAAATATATGGCATTCAAATAGTTAAATTTAGTGGCGTCCTATATAAATTAAAAGAAAAACATTAAATTTGAGAATATATGGGGTTTTGCGGTTAAATTTAGTGGTGTTCTATACAATTTAAATTGTATATTCTACTAAAAAATTTCAAACTAGTAGTGTTGGATGACTCCCGGACTTATTACTAATTATAATGACAATAGTATGTAAAAATGTGTATATATATGTGGGGTGTGTGTGTGAAAGAAGAATGAAAAAGGAAAAGGAGGTGATGGAAAATGTATTTAAAATTAAGGTTTTTATAGTTGAATTATATATTATGTTGGTGGAAAAAAAACTAAAAAAAAATGGAGTAATTAATTTATTATAGGAGGTGATTCTTACACATCACTTTTTGATCTGTCTACACCTAATTTACAATTATACCCTTAATTATACTTAGAATAATAATATAAGTTCAACTTCCTAGGGTATAACTGTGAATTTATGAAACAAAAAAGAGTAGATGGATCAAAAAGTGGTGTGTGAGAACCACCTCTCATTTATTATTTGCCATCAGACCATTTTTTAATTATAAACTGGTTTTTCAATTACGGAGTAATACTTAAAGAACCTCTGTTTTACCTTCACAGACAGTGATGATTCCAGGATTATAATTCCATGGGATCCTGATTTTTCCAGTACCAATTTATATTTGAATGATATTTTAGTAGTAATTTACCTTTAAATAACTACAAATTCGAAAAATATGTGTAGTCCGAGTAGTTATATTTGGTAGTGTTCTATACAATTTAAAAGGAAAAACTATAAATTTGAAAAATATATGGAGTCCTACATTTAAATTTAGTGGTGTCCTATACAATTTAAAGAGTATTTTCTACTAAAAAAATATCAAACTAGTGGTGTCCCGTGACCCCACGGGTCAACACATTGATTCGACACTTTTCACATATTCCTATTCTATTCGCTAGAAGGTGAAAGGGTCCTTTAGCGAAAATATAGCCGTTTTCCTCACCAATACATAGCCAAATATTCATGAAATGAAGGAAGGAAGAGAACCGGTGCCAAATTGGCGAGCCACTACCGACGACGCCAATTTTAGCAAGCTCGAATATGTGACATTTGGGAGCTGCGCTTTGTGAATGGTCTAAATAGTTCATGTCCCCTTTAACACTGCGTTCGACATTGTTAACTACCATGGTACTGTAGTAACCCGAACTTTTCCATGTTTATATATATATTAAATGAAATTGTTATTTACATGATTAAGTGTTTCCAACATGTTAAGCAATCAAACTTGTTAAGACTTGATTAATTAAAATAAGTTTCATATAGACAATTGACCACCCAAGTTGACCGGTGATTCACGAACATTAAAACTTGTAAAAACTATACGATGACATATATATGGTTATATATATAGTTAACATGATTTTATTATAAGTATGTATCTCATTAGGTATTTTAACAATGAGTTATATACATAAAAATGAGACTATTAATTTAAGAAACTCGAAAACGATATATATAACGATTATCGTTATAACAACGTCTTACTAGGTACATATGAATCATATTAAGATATTGATACACTTGGTTAATTATGTTAAATGATAAGTAAATATATTATTAAGTGTATTAACAATGAAATACATATGTAAAAATAAGACTACTAACTTAATGATTTCGAAACGAGACATATATGTAACGATTATCGTTGTAACGGCATTTAACTGTATATATATCATACTAAGATATATTATATATCATAATATCATGATAATATAACAATTTAACATCTCATTTGTTATAATAAACAATGGGTTAACAACATTCAACAAGATCGTTAACCTAAAGGTTTCAAAACAACATTTACATGTAACGACTAACGATGACTTAACGACTCAGTTAAAATGTATATACATGTAGTGTTTTAATATGTATTCATACACTTTTGAAAGACTTCAAGACACTTATCAAAATACTTCTACTTAACAAAAATGCTTACAATTACATCCTCGTTCAGTTTCATCAACAATTCTACTCGTATGCACCCGTATTCGTACTCGTACAATACACAGCTTTTAGATGTATGTACTATTGGTATATACACTCTAATGATCAGCTCTTAGCAGCCCATGTGAGTCACCTAACACATGTGGGAACCATCATTTGGCAACTAGCATGAAATATCTCATAAAATTACAAAAATATGAGTAATCATTCATGACTTATTTACATGAAAACAAAATTACATATCCTTTATATCTAATCCATACACCAACGACCAAAAACACCTACAAACACTTTAAATCTTCAATTTTCTTCATCTAATTGATCTCTCTCAAGTTCTATCTTCAAGTTCTAAGTGTTCTTCATAAATTCCAAAAGTTCTAGTTTCATAAAATCAAGAATACTTCCAAGATTGCAAGTTTACTTCCAAGTTTTCTAAATCCATTCCAAGTAATCATCCAAGATCAAGAAACCTTTGTTACTTACAGTAGGTTATCTTTCTAATACAAGGTAATAATTATATTCAAACTTTAATTCAATTTCTATAACTATAACAATCTTATTTCGAGTGGAAATCTTACTTGAAATTGTTTTCGTGTCATGATTCTGCTTCAAGAACTTTCAAGCCATCCAAGGATCCTTTGAAGCTAGATCTATTTTTCTAATTTCCAGTAGGTTTATCCAAGGAACTTGAGGTAGTAATGATGTTCATAACATCATTCGATTCATACATATAAAGCTATCTTATTCGAAGGTTTAAACTTGTAATCACTAGAACATAGTTTAGTTAATTCTAAACTTGTTCGCAAATAAAAGTTAATCCTTCTAACTTGACTTTTAAAATCAACTAAACATATGTTCTATATCTATATGATATGCTAACTTAATGATTTAAAACCTGTAAACACGAAAACACCGTAAAACCGGATTTACGTCGTCGTAGTAACACCGCGGGCTGTTTTGGGTTAGTTAATTAAAAACTATGATAAACTTTGATTTAAAAGTTGTTATTCTGGGAAAATGATTTATATTATGAACATGAAACTATATCCAAAAATTATGGTTAAACTCAAAGTGGAAGTATGTTTTCTAAAATGGTCATCTAGACGTCGTTCTTTCGACTGAAATGACTACCTTTACAAAAATGACTTGTAACTTATTTTTCCGACTATAAACCTATACATTTTCTGTTTAGATTCATAAAATAGAGTTTAATATGAAACCATAGCAATTTGATTCACTCAAAACGGATTTAAAATGAAGAAGTTATGGGTAAAACAAGATTGGATAATTTTTCTCATTTTAGCTACGTGAAAATTGGTAACAAATCTATTCCAACCATAACTTAATCAACTTGTATTGTATATTATGTACTCTTGAGATACCATAAACACGTATACAATGTTTCGACCTATCATGTCGACACATCTATATATATTTCGGAACAACCATAGACACTCTATATGTGAATGTTGGAGTTAGCTATACAGGGTTGAGGTTGATTCCAAAATATATATAGTTTGAGTTGTGATCAATACTGAGATACGTATACACTGGGTCGTGGATTGATTCAAGATAATATTTATCGATTTATTTCTGTACATCTAACTGTGGACAACTAGTTGTACGTTACTAACGAGGACAGCTGACTTAATAAACTTAAAACATCAAAATATATTAAAAGTGTTGTAAATATATTTTGAACATACTTTGATATATATGTATATATTGTTATAGGTTCGTGAATCAACCAGTGGCCAAGTCTTACTTCCCGACGAAGTAAAAATCTGTGAAAGTGAGTTATAGTCCCACTTTTAAAATCTAATATTTTTGGGATGAGAATACATGCAGGTTTTATAAATGATTTACAAAATAGACACAAGTAGTGAAACTACATTCTATGGTTGAATTATCGAAATCGAATATGCCACTTTTTATTAAGTCTGGTAATCTAAGAATTAGGGAACAGACACCCTAATTGACGCGAATCCTAAAGATAGATCTATTGGGCCTAACAAACCCCATCCAAAGTACCGGATGCTTTAGTACTTTGAAATTTATATCATATCCGAAGGGTGTCCCGGAATGATGGGGATATTCTTATATATGCATCTTGTTAATGTCGGTTACCAGGTGTTCACCATATGAATGATTTTTTATCTCTATGTATGGGATGTGTATTGAAATATGAAATCTTGTGGTCTATTATTACGATTTGATATATATAGGTTAAACCTATAACTCACCAACATTTTTGTTGACGTTTAAAGCATGTTTATTCTCAGGTGAATACTAAGAGCTTCCGCTGTTGCATACTAAAATAAGGACAAGATTTGGAGTCCATGTTTGTATGATATTGTGTAAAAACTGCATTCAAGAAACTGAATTCGATGTAACATATTTGTATTGTAAACCATTATGTAATGGTCGTGTGTAAACAGGATATTTTAGATTATCATTATTTGATAATCTACGTAAAGCTTTTTAAACCTTTATTTATGAAATAAAAGTTATGGTTTGTTTTAAAAATGAATGCAGTCTTTGAAAAACGTCTCATATAGAGGTCAAAACCTCACAACGAAATCAATTAATATGGAACGTTTTTAATCAATAAGAACGGGACATTTCAGGTACCACTCGTTGTAACTTGATAGAAAAGAAACAATTTACAGATCTAACGCATACAAGATTTTATGTGAACAAACTTATCATATATTGTCATACCCCCAAATAGGGCCGGGGAAATATTGTAGTGACCCGAACTTTTCCATTTATATATATATATATATATATATATATATATATATATATATATATATATATATATATTAAATGAAATTGTTATTTACATGATTAAGTGTTTCCAACATGTTAAGCAATCAAACTTGTTAAGACTTGATTAATTGAAATAGGTTTCATATAGACATTTGACCACCCAGGTTGACCGGTGATTCACGAACGTTAAAACTTGTAAAAACTATATGATGACATATATATGATTATATATATAGTTAACATGATATTATGATAAGTAAGTATCTTATTAGGTATTTTAACAATGAGTTATATACATAAAATTGAGTTTATTGAATTAAGAAACTCGAAACGATATATATAACGATTATCGTTATAACAACTTCTTACTAAATACATATGAATCATATTAAGATATTGATACACTATGTTTAATCATGATAAATGATAAGTAAACATGTCATTAAGTGTATTAACAATGAACCACATATGTAAAAACCAGACTACTAACTTAATGATTTCGAAACGAGACGTATATGTAACGATTATCGTTGTATCGATATTTAAATGTATATATATCATATTAAGATATATTAATATATCATAATATCATGATAATATAATAATTTAACATCTCATTAGATATAATAAACATTGGGTTAACAACATTTAACAAGATCCTTAACTTAAAGGTTTCAAATCAACATTTACATGTAACGACTAACGATGACTTAACGACTCAGTTAAAATGTATATACATGTAGTGTTTTAATATGTATTCATACACTTTTGAAAGACTTCAAGACACTTATCAAAATACTTCTACTTAACAAAAATGCTTACAATTACATCCTCGTTCAGTTTCATCAACAATTCTACTCGTATGCACTCGTATTCGTACTCGTACAATACATAGCTTTTAGATGTATGTACTATTGGTATATACACTCCAATGATCAGCTCTTAGCAGCCCATGTGAGTCACCTAACACATGTGGGAACCATCATTTGGCAACTAGCATGAAATATCTCATAAAAATACAAAAATATGAGTAATCATTCATGACTTATTTACATGTAAACAAAATTACACATCCTTTATATCTAATCCATATACCAACGACCAAAAACACCTACAAACACTTTCATTCTTTAATTTTCTTCATCTAATTGATCTCTCTCAAGTTCTATCTTCAAGTTCTAAGTGTTCTTCATAAATTCTACAAGTTCTAGTTTCATAAAATCAAGAATACTTCTAAGTTTGCTAGCTTACTTCTAATCTTGTAGAGTGATCATCCAACCTCAAGAAATCTTTCTTATTTATAGTAAGATATCTTTCTAATACAAGGTAATACTCATATTAAAACTTTGATTCAATTTCTATAACTATAACAATCTTATTTCGAGTGAAAATCTTACTTGAACTTGTTTTCGTGTCATGATTCTACTTCAAGAACTTTCAAGCCATCCAAGATCCTTTTAAGCTAAATCCATTTGTCTCTTTTCCAGTAGGTTTATCCAGAAAACTTGAGATAGTAATGATGTTCATAACATCATTCGATTCATACATATAAAGCTATCTTATTCGAAGGTTTAAACTTGAAATCACTAGAACATAGTTTAGTTAATTCTAAACTTGTTCGCAAACAAAAGTTAATCCTTCTAACTTGACTTTTAAAATCAACTAAACACATGTTATATATCAATATGATATGCTAACTTAATGATTTAAAACCTGAAAACACGAAAAACACCGTAAAACCGGACATACGCCGTCGTAGTAACACCGCGGGCTGTTTTGGGTTTGATAATTAAAAACTTTGATAAACTTTGATTTAAAAGTTGTTCTTCTGGGAAAATGATTTTTCTTATGAACATGAAACTATATCCAAAAATCATGGTTAAACTCAAAGTGGAAGTATGTTTTTCAAAATGGTCATCAAGACGTCGTTCTTTCGACTGAAATAACTACCTCTTACAAAAATGACTTGTAACTTATATTTCCGACTATAAACCTATACTTTTTCTGTTTATATTCATAAAATAGAGTTCAATATGAAACCATAGCAATTTGATTCACTCAAAACGGATTTAAAATGAAGAAGTTATGGGTAAAACAAGATTGGATATTTTTTTGATTTTTGTAGCTACGGGAAATATTAACAATTCTATACAAATCATATCCTAGCTAACTTATATTGTATTATACATGTATTCTAATATATTATGTAATCTTGAGATACCATAGACACGTATGCAAATGTTTTGACATATCATATCGACCCATGTATATATATTATTTGGAACAACCATAGACACTCTATATGCAGTAATGTTGGAGTTAGCTATACAGGGTTGAGGTTGATTCCAAAAATATATATACTTTGAGTTGTGATCTAGCCTGAGACGTGTATAGACTGGGTCGTGGATTGATTCAAGATAATATATATCGATTTATTTCTGTACATCTAACTGTGGACAACTAGTTGTAGGTTACTAACGAGGATAGCTGACTTAATAAACTTAAAACATCAAAATGTATTAAAAGTGTTGTAAATATACTTTGAACATACTTTGATATATATGTACATATTTGTTATAGGTTCGTGAATCGACCAGTGGCCAAGTCTTACTTCCCGACGAAGTAAAAATCTGTGAAAGTGAGTTATAGTCCCACTTTTAAAATCTAATATTTTGGGATGAGAATACATGCAGTTTTATAAATGTTTTACGAAATAGACACAAGTAATTGAAACTACATTATATGGGTGAATGATCGAAGCCGAATATGCCCCTTTTGCTTGGTAACCTAAGAATTAGTAAACCGATCTACTAATTGACGCGAATCCTAAAGATAGATCTATTGGGCCTAACGAACCCTATCCAAAGTATCGGATGCTTTAGTACTTCGAATTCGTTTTTATCATGTCCGAAGGATTTCCCAGAATGATAGGAGATATTCTTATATGCATCTTGTTAATGTCGGTTATCAGGTGTTTACCATATGAATGAATTTTATCTCTATGTATGGGATGTATATTGAAATATGAAATCTTGTGGTCTATTATTATGATTTGATAATATATAGGATAAACCTATAACTCACCAACATTTTTGCTGACGTTTTAAGCATGTTTATTCTCAGGTGATTATTAAGAGCTGCCACTGTTGCATACTAAAATAAGAACAAGATTTGGAGTCCATGCTTGTATGATATTATGTAAAAACTGTATTCAAGAAACTTATTTTTGATGTAATATGTTCTTATTGTAAACCATTATGTAATGGTTGTGTGTAAACGGTATATTTTAGATTATCATTATTTGATAATCTACGTAATGCTTTTTAAACCTTTATCAATAAAATAAAGGTTATGGTTGTTTTAAAAATGAATGCAGTCTTTGAAAAACATCTCATATAGAGGTCAAAACCTCGCGACGAAATCAATTAATATGGAACGTTTATAATCAGTATGAACGGGACATTTCAGTTGGTATCCGAGCGTTGGTCTTAGAGAACCAGAAAATTGCATTAGTGTGTCTTACCGAGTTTGTTAGGATGCATTAGTGAGTCTGGACTTCGACCGTGTTTTTCTTCAAAAAAAAAAAAAAACGATTGCTTAACATTTTTTTTGTTGGAAACTATAAATTATTAACATGTAAATATTATGTGATATATTAATCTCTTAACGTGTTTGATATTGTGTGATAGATGTCTACCTTTAGTACAAATCCCATTGATTCACCTAATAATAATGAAGAGTCGAATATATTTTGGGAAGATTCACAAATTCCAGAAGAGGAACCGGAAGAAGAGGAACCGGAAGAGGAGGAACCGGAAGAGGAGGAACCGGAAGAAGAGGAACCAGAAAAGGAGGAATCGGAAGAGGAAGAACCAGAAGAAGAAGAAGAGGTTCCGGAGGAAGAAATATTGATACCTATAGTAAATCGATTAAATAAAAGAAAATCCTCAACCAACGGACCAAAGTTAATAATGGTCAATGGTGTTTCCGCCGTGGAAGCAAAATATTGGGAAGATTACCAATTTTCTGATGAATCGGATCCCGATGAGGATTCCGATGATGTTATAGAAATTACCTCGACCCAATTTAATAAAGCGAAAGAAAATAATAAGGGAAAAGGTATAAAAATAGAGAAACCCGATTCCAACCCCGATGAACTTTATATGTATCGACAACATCCGTATTTTCTAAAATGTAACAATGACCCGGGAACCTCTAAACCACCAGTTTTTTCTAAACCATTATATAAAACGACGGCTCATATTAGAGGAACACCATATATTCCTAGAAAATTAGGAAAACGAACCAAGTCCTAAGAAGAAGAAACCAGTGATTCAGATTAGAGGGTTGTAATCATGTTGTGTATTATATGTATTGTAGTTTGCTTGTATTTTTTTTTGTTCTATGTAAAAATTGCTTGTATTGTTTGTTAATTATCTTTTACGAATCTAATTCTTGTCTATTTTACAGTATAAAAACAAAATGGACGTTAAGGGTAGATAACCGAATATTTTAGAAGACCTACCAGAGGATATGATTGAGGAAATCTTGTCTAGAGTCGGTCAGAATTCATCAGCACATTTAGTTATGGCGAAATTAACTTGTCAAACATTTGAAACATTTTCCAGAAATTCCTTAGTTTATAAAAGGCTTTCCTTTGATAGGTGGGGTATATCACATTGGAGAGACCGTAAGTTACGCCGTGTTTTCTTTAAAGCGTTATATGCGGGGAACCCAAATGTAATTTTACGCTACGGGTTAAGAACCTATTTTGACTCAACATATCCCAACATAGGATTTCGTGAATTAGAAAGAGCTTCTAACATGCAACATAAAGAAGCATGTTATGCTTACGGGTTAGTGATGTTCGCTTCTTACCAAAGTGAGAAAAATAATATCGGATTGCAACTTTTAATTAAAACCTTCCCACAAGTGACGGATTCAGTAGTTGGGGTGAGAAACAAGGTTTTTAGATTATTACGGGGCTGTTGGACATTACGAAACCCTCGTCCTTTTGACGACGTTACAACATGCTGCCTAGCCAATGGTCATAATGGTTATTTTCCACAAGACCAAGGATGGGAAGTCGTCTTAGTAAAACCAGAATGCATGACTTGTTTCTGGATTTATGAATTACGTGTCTTTATTTCCTTTGCTGAACAACTTGCGTATTAACTAAATTTATCTTCAAAACTGTCCTGTATCATAGTGTACTATATTTCATGTTATATGTAATATAGCGAAGTTGTAAGTTTGAAGAATATTTATATGTGATATATTATTATAATCAGTTTTCATATGGAATTGTAGTAGTTGAATTGTATATTAGCTACTAAGTATGAACTTAACGGGTAGGTAGTACCCGAATTTAAACTTATAAAACGCTAATATGAAGAAAAAGCTTTTATAAATGAGTTCATATTATGCTACAAAATACTATTGACTACTCTTAATATTCTGTATGATTAACTCGATTCAGTTGTCTATTTTGAAGGAAATGGCACCGACTACTCGATACACCATGAATATGAATGAAGGGGAATTTCGTACCTTTCTTGCTGCAAACATAGCCGCAGTACAGGCTGCGCTACATACCAACAATAACGCTGAATCTAGCAATGCAGCTAACGGCGCAAGAAATCATGTAGGATGCACCTACAAAGAATTCACTGCCTGCAAACCTTTGGAATTTGATGGAACCGAAGGACCAATTAGATTGAAACGGTGGACCGAGAAAGTCGAATCGGTGTTTGCCATAAGTAAGTGTACTGAAGAGGACAAAGTTAAGTACGCTACGCATACCTTCACAGGTACTGCTTTAACGTGGTGGAACACCTATCTTGAACAGGTAGGACAAAATGCTGCTTACGCACTACCGTGGTCGGCATTTAAGCAATTGATGAACGAGCAGTATCGTCCTAGAAACGAAGTCAATAAACTCAAGGCAGAACTTAGAGAGTTACGAACACAAGGGTTCGACGTTACCACATATGAACGACGATTCACAGAGTTGTGCCTATTGTGTCCGAGAGCATTCGAAGATGAAGAAGAGAAGATCAACGCGTTTGTAAAAGGGTTACCAGTAAGGATTCAAGAAGATGTAAGTTCACACGAGCCCGCTTCTATACAGAAGGCAAGTCGAATGGCTCATAAACTCATAAATCAGATTGAGGGAAGAATTAAAGAGCAGGCAGCCGAAGAAGCCAACACGATGAAATGTCCCGTTCTTATTGATTAAAAACGTTCCATATTAATTGATTTCGTTGCGAGGTTTTGACCTCTATATGAGACGTTTTTCAAAGACTGCATTCATTTTTAAACAAACCATAACCTTTATTTCATCAATAAAGGTTTAAAAAGCTTTACGTAGATTATCAAATAATGATAATCTAAAATATCCTGTTTACACACGACCATTACATAATGGTTTACAATACAAATATGTTACAACAAAATAAGTTTCTTGAATGCAGTTTTTACACAATATCATACAAGCATGGACTCCAAATCTTGTCCTTATTTAAGTATGCGACAGCGGAAGCTCTTAATAATCACCTGAGAATAAACATGCTTAAAACGTCAACAAAAATGTTGGTGAGTTATAGGTTTAACCTATATATATCAAATCGTAACAATAGACCACAAGATTTCATATTTCAATACACATCCCATACATAGAGATAAAAATCATTCATATGGTGAACACCTGGTAACCGACATTAACAAGATGCATATATAAGAATATCCCCATCATTCCGGGACACCCTTCGGATATGATATAAATTTCGAAGTACTAAAGCATCCGGTACTTTGGATGGGGTTTGTTAGGCCCAATAGATCTATCTTTAGGATTCGCGTCAATTAGGGTGTCTGTTCCCTAATTCTTAGATTACCAGACTTAATAAAAAGGGGCATATTCGATTTCGATAATTCAACCATAGAATGTAGTTTCACGTACTTGTGTCTATTTTGTAAATCATTTATAAAACCTGCATGTATTCTCATCCCAAAAATATTAGATTTTAAAAGTGGGACTATAACTCACTTTCACAGATTTTTACTTCGTCGGGAAGTAAGACTTGGCCACTGGTTGATTCACGAACCTATAACAATATATACATATATATCAAAGTATGTTCAAAATATATTTACAACACTTTTAATATATTTTGATGTTTTAAGTTTATTAAGTCAGCTGTCCTCGTTAGTAACCTACAACTAGTTGTCCACAGTTAGATGTACAGGAATAAATCGATAAATATTATCTTGAATCAATCCACGACCCAGTGTATACGTATCTCAGTATTGATCACAACTCAAACTATATATATTTTGGAATCAACCTCAACCCTGTATAGCTAACTCCAACATTCACATATAGAGTGTCTATGGTTGTTCCGAAATATATATAGATGTGTCGACATGATAGGTCGAAACATTGTATACGTGTCTATGGTATCTCAAGATTACATAATATATAATACAAGTTGATTAAGTTATGGTTGGAATAGATTTGTTACCAATTTTCACGTAGCTAAAATGAGAAAAATTATCCAATCTTGTTTTACCCATAACTTCTTCATTTTAAATCCGTTTTAAGTGAATCAAATTGCTATGGTTTCATATTGAACTCTATTTTATGAATCTAAACAAAAAAAGTATAGGTTTCTAGTCGGAAAAATAAGTTACAAGTCGTTTTTGTAAAGGTAGTCATTTCAGTCGAAAGAACGACGTCTAGATGACCATTTTAGAAAACATACTTCCACTTTGAGTTTAACCATAATTTTTGGATATAGTTTCATGTTCATAATAAAAATCATTTTCTCAGAATAACAACTTTTAAATCAAAGTTTATCATAGTTTTTAATTAACTAACCCAAAACAGCCCGCGGTGTTACTACGACGGCGTAAATCCAGTTTTACGGTGTTTTTCGTGTTTCCAGGTTTTAAATCATTAAGTTAGCATATCATATAGATATAGAACATGTGTTTAGTTGATTTTTAAAAGTCAAGTTAGAAGGATTAACTTTTGTTTGCGAACAAGTTTAGAATTAACTAAACTATGTTCTAGTGATTACAAGTTTAAACCTTCGAATAAGATAGCTTTATATGTATGAATCGAATGATGTTATGAACATCATTACTACCTTAAGTTCCTTGGATGAACCTACTGGAAAAGAGAAAAATGGATCTAGCTTCAATGGATCCTTGGATGGCTCAAAGTTCTTGAAGCAAAATCATGACACGAAAACAAGTTCAAGTAAGATCATCACTTGAAATAAGATTGTTATAGTTATAGAAATTGAACCAAAGTTTGAATATGATTATTACCTTGTATTAGAATGATAACCTACTGTAAGAAACAAAGATTTCTTGAGGTTGGATGATCACCTTACAAGATTGGAAGTGAGCTAGCAAACTTGAAAGTATTCTTGATTTTATGAAACTAGAACTTTTGGAATTTATGAAGAACACTTAGAACTTGAAGATAGAACTTGAGAGAGTTCAATTAGATGAAGAAAATTGAAGAATGAAAGTGTTTGTAGGTGTTTTTGGTCGTTGGTGTATGGATTAGATATAAAGGATATGTAATTTTGTTTTCATGTAAATAAGTCATGAATGATTACTCATATTTTTGTAATCTTATGAGATATTTCATGCTAGTTGCCAAATGATGGTTCCCACATGTGTTAGGTGACTCACATGGGCTGCTAAGAGCTGATCATTGGAGTGTATATACCAATAGTACATACATCTAAAAGCTGTGTATTGTACGAGTACGAATACGGGTGCATACGAGTAGAATTGTTGATGAAACTGAACGAGAATGTAATTGTAAGCATTTTTGTTAAGTAGAAGTATTTTGATAAGTGTATTGAAGTCTTTAAAAAGTGTATAAATACATATTAAAACACTACATGTATATACATTTTAACTGAGTCGTTAAGTCATCGTTAGTCGTTACATGTAAGTGTTGTTTTGAAACCTTTAGGTTAACGATCTTGTTAAATGTTGTTAACCCAATGTTTATAATAACAAAAGAGATTTTAAATTATTATATTATCATGATATTATGATGTACGAATATCTCTTAATATGATATATATACATTAAATGTCGTTACAACGATAAACGTTACATATATGTCTCGTTTCAAAATCATTAAGTTAGTAGTCTTGTTTTTACATATGTAGTTCATTGTTAATATAATTAATGATATGTTTACTTATCATAATATCATGTTAACTATATATATAACCATATATATGTCATCATATAGTTTTTTACAAGTTTTAACGTTCGTGAATTACCGGTCAACTTGGGTGGTCAATTGTCTATATGAAACCTATTTCAATTAATCAAGTCTTAACAAGTTTGATTGCTTAACATGTTGGAAACATTTAATCATGTAAACATCAATCTCAATTAATATATATAAACATGGAAAAGTTCGGGTCACTACAGTACCTACCCGTTAAATAAATTTCGTCCCGAAATTTTAAGCTGTTGAAGGTGTTGACGAATCTTCTGGAAATAGATGCGGGTATTTCTTCTTCATCTGATCTTCACGCTCCCAGGTGAACTCGGGTCCTCTACGAGCATTCCATCGAACCTTAACAATTGGTATCTTGTTTTGCTTAAGTCTTTTAACCTCACGATCCATTATTTCGACGGGTTCTTCGATGAATTGGAGTTTTTCGTTGATTTGGATTTCATCTAACGGAATAGTGAGATCTTCTTTAGCAAAACATTTCTTCAAATTCGAGACGTGGAAAGTGTTATGTACAGCCGCGAGTTGTTGAGGTAACTCAAGTCGGTAAGCTACTGGTCCGACACGATCAATAATCTTGAATGGTCCAATATACCTTGGATTTAATTTCCCTCGTTTACCAAATCGAACAACGCCTTTCCAAGGTGAAACTTTAAGCATGACCATCTCTCCAATTTCAAATTCTATATCTTTTCTTTTAATGTCAGCGTAGCTCTTTTGTCGACTTTGGGCGGTTTTCAACCGTTGTTGAATTTGGATGATCTTCTCGGTAGTTTCTTGTATAATCTCCGGACCCGTAATCTGTCTATCCCCCACCTCACTCCAACAAATCGGAGACCTGCACTTTCTACCATAAAGTGCTTCAAACGGCGCCATCTCAATGCTTGAATGGTAGCTGTTGTTGTAGGAAAATTCTGCTAACGGTAGATGTCGATCCCAACTGTTTCCGAAATCAATAACACATGCTCGTAGCATGTCTTCAAGCGTTTGTATCGTCCTTTCGCTCTGCCCATCAGTTTGTGGATGATAGGCAGTACTCATGTCTAGACGAGTTCCTAATGCTTGCTGTAATGTCTGCCAGAATCTTGAAATAAATCTGCCATCCCTATCAGAGATAATAGAGATTGGTATTCCATGTCTGGAGACGACTTCCTTCAAATACAGTCGTGCTAACTTCTCCATCTTGTCATCTTCTCTTATTGGTAGGAAGTGTGCTGATTTGGTGAGACGATCAACTATTACCCAAATAGTATCAAAACCACTTGCAGTCCTTGGCAATTTAGTGATGAAATCCATGGTAATGTTTTCCCATTTCCATTCCGGGATTTCGGGTTGTTGAAGTAGACCTGATGGTTTCTGATGCTCAGCTTTGACCTTAGAACACGTCAAACATTCTCCTACGTATTTAGCAACATCGGCTTTCATACCCGGCCACCAAAAATGTTTCTTGAGATCCTTGTACATCTTCCCCGTTCCAGGATGTATTGAGTATCTGGTTTTATGAGCTTCTCTAAGTACCATTTCTCTCATATCTCCAAATTTTGGTACCCAAATCCTTTCAGCCCTATACCGGGTTCCGTCTTCCCGAATATTAAGATGCTTCTCCGATCCTTTGGGTATTTCATCCTTTAAATTTCCCTCTTTTAAAACTCCTTGTTGCGCCTCCTTTATTTGAGTAGTAATGTTATTATGAATCATTATATTCATAGATTTTACTCGAATGGGTTCTCTATCCTTCCTGCTCAAGGCATCGGCTACCACATTTGCCTTCCCCGGGTGGTAACGAATCTCAAAATCGTAATCATTCAATAATTCAATCCACCTACGCTGCCTCATATTCAGTTGTTTCTGATTAAATATGTGTTGAAGACTTTTGTGGTCGGTATATATAATACTTTTGACCCCATATAAGTAGTGCCTCCAAGTCTTTAATGCAAAAACAACCGCGCCTAATTCCAAATCATGCGTCGTATAATTTTGTTCGTGAATCTTCAATTGTCTAGACGCATAAGCAATCACCTTCGTTCGTTGCATTAATATACAACCGAGACCTTGCTTTGATGCGTCACAATAAATCACAAAATCATCATTCCCTTCAGGCAATGACAATATAGGTGCCGTAGTTAGCTTTTTCTTCAATAACTGAAACGCTTTCTCTTGTTCATCATTCCATTCAAATTTCTTCCCTTTATGCGTTAATGCAGTCAAGGGTTTTGCTATTCTGGAAAAGTCTTGGATGAACCTTCTGTAGTAACCAGCTAGTCCTAAAAACTGGCGTATGTGTTTCGGAGTTTTCGGGGTTTCCCACTTTTCAACAGTTTCTATCTTTGCCGGATCCACCTTAATACCTTCTTTGTTCACTATGTGACCGAGGAATTGAACTTCTTCCAACCAAAATGCACACTTTGAAAACTTAGCGTACAATTCTTCCTTCCTCAATACTTCTAACACCTTTCTCAAATGTTCACCGTGTTCTTGGTCATTCTTTGAGTAAATAAGTATGTCATCAATGAAAACAATGACAAACTTGTCAAGGTATGGTCCACACACTCGGTTCATAAGGTCCATGAACACAGCTGGTGCATTAGTTAAACCAAACGGCATGACCATAAACTCGTAATGACCGTAACGTGTTCTGAAAGCAGTCTTTGGAATATCATCTTCTTTCACCCGCATTTGATGATACCCGGAACGTAAGTCAATCTTTGAATAAACAGACGAGCCTTGTAGTTGATCAAATAAGTCGTCGATTCTCGGTAGTGGGTAGCGGTTCTTGATGGTAAGTTTGTTCAACTCTCGGTAGTCGATACACAACCTGAATGTACCATCTTTCTTCTTGACAAACAAAACAGGAGCTCCCCACGGTGATGTGCTTGGTCGAATGAAACCACGCTCTAAAAGTTCTTGTAATTGGCTTTGCAGTTCTTTCATCTCGCTGGGTGCGAGTCTGTAAGGAGCACGAGCTATTGGTGCAGCTCCTGGTACAAGATCTATTTGAAATTCAACGGATCGATGTGGGGGTAATCTCGGTAATTCTTTCGGAAATACATCGGGAAATTCTTTTGCAATGGGAACATCATTGATGCTCTTTTCTTCAGTTTGTACTTTCTCGACGTGTGCTAGAACAGCATAGCAACCTTTTCTTATTAGTTTTTGTGCCTTCAAATTACTAATAAGATGTAGCTTCGTGTTGCCCTTTTCTCCGTACACCATTAAGGGTTTTCCTTTTTCTCGTATAATGCGAATTGCATTTTTGTAACAAACGATCTCCGCTTTCACTTCTTTCAACCAGTCCATACCGATTATCACATCAAAACTCCCTAACTCTACTGGTATCAAATCAATCTTAAATGTTTCGCTAACCAGTTTAATTTCTCGATTCCGACATATATTATCTGCTGAAATTAATTTACCATTTGCTAATTCGAGTAAAAATTTACTATCCAAAGGCGTCAATGGACAACTTAATTTAGCACAAAAATCTCTACTCATATAGCTTCTATCCGCACCCGAATCAAATAAAACGTAAGCAGATTTATTGTCAATAAGAAACGTACCCGTAACAAGCTCCGGGTCTTCCTGTGCCTCTATCGCATTAATATTGAAAACTCTTCCACGGCCTTGTCCATTCGTGTTCTCCTGGTTCGGGCAATTTCTAATAATGTGGCCTGGTTTTCCACATTTATAACAAACTACATTGGCATAACTTGCTCCGACACTACTTGCTCCGCCATTACTCGTTCCGACACCATTTGTTCCTTTCGGTCTATTAGCCCCTGGTCCGTAGACCTCACACTTCGCCGCGCTATGACCATTTCTTTTACACTTGTTGCAAAATTTGGTGCAGAACCCCGAGTGATTCTTTTCACACCTTTGGCATAGCTGCTTCTGATTGTTGTTGTTGTTGCGGTTATTATTGTTATTGGGATGATTGTTGTAGTTGCTGTTGTTGTTGTTGTTGTTGTTGTTGTTGTTGTTGGGCCGTTTGTTGTAGTTGCGATTGATGTTGCGATTGTTGGGATAATTGTTGCGATTATTGTTGTAATTGCTGTTGTTGTTGTATTGGTGATTCTTATCACCGTTTTCCTCCCACTTTCTTTTGACTTGCTTCACATTGGCCTCTTCAGCAGTCTGTTCTTTAATTCTTTCTTCAATCTGGTTCACTAGTTTGTGAGCCATTCTACATGCCTGTTGTATGGAGGCGGGCTCGTGTGAACTTATATCTTCTTGGATTCTTTCCGGTAATCCTTTCACAAACACGTCGATCTTCTCTTCCTCATCTTCGAATGCTCCCGGACACAATAGGCACAATTCTGTGAATCGTCTTTCGTACGTGGTAATATCAAATCCTTGGGTTCGTAACCCTCTAAGTTCTGTCTTGAGCTTATTGACCTCGGTTCTGGGACGGTACTTCTCGTTCATCAAGTGCTTGAATGCTGACCACGGTAGTGCGTACGCATCATCTTGTCCCACTTGCTCTAGATAGGTATTCCACCATGTTAACGCAGAACCTGTGAAGGTATGCGTAGCATACTTCACTTTGTCCTCTTCAGTACACTTACTTATGGCAAACACCGATTCAACCTTCTCGGTCCACCGTTTCAATCCGATCGGTCCTTCGGTTCCATCAAATTCCAAAGGTTTGCAGGCAGTGAATTCTTTGTAGGTGCATCCTACACGATTTCCTGTACTGCTAGATCCAAGGTTATTGTTGGTATGTAGCGCAGCCTGTACTGCGGCTATGTTTGAAGCTAGAAAAGTACGGAATTCCTCTTCATTCATATTCACGGTGTGTCGAGTAGTCGGTGCCATTTCCTTCAAAATAGTTAAATGGAACAAGTTAATCATACAGAATATTAAGAGTAGTTAATAGTATTTCGTAGCATAATATGAACTCATTTATAAAAGCTTTTTCTTCATATTAGCGTTTTATAAGTTTAAATTCGGGTAGTACCTACCCGTTAAGTTCATACTTAGTAGCTAATATACAATTCAACTACTACAATTCTATATGAAAAACTGATTATAATAATATTTCGCGTTCAAACTTTTATACAATATTTTACAAACTTACAATACCGCTTATTTTACATAAAGCATGAAATATAGCACACAATAACTTTGATACAAGATAGTTGTGAAGACAATTCTAGCTAGTACACAAGTCGTTCAGCAAAGGCAATAAAGACACGTAATTCATACGTCCAGAAACAAGTCATGCATTCTGGTTTTACTAGGACTACTTCCCATCCTTGGTCTTGTGCAACATAACCGTTATGGCCGTTGATAAGACAGCGTGTTGTAACGTCATCAAAGGGACGAGGGTTACGTAATGTCCAACAGTCCCGTAATAATCTAAAAACCTCATTTCTTACCCCAATTACCGACTCCGTCACTTGTGGAAACGTTTTGTTTAATAGTTGTAGCCCGATGTTCTTGTTCTCACTTTGGTGAGAAGCGAACATTACTAATCCGTAAGCATAACATGCTTCTTTATGTTGCATGTTAGCCGCTTTTTCTAAATCACGAAGTCCAATATTCGGATATATTGAGTCAAAATAATTTCTTAACCCGTTGCGTAAAATAGCATTTGGGTTCCCCGCAATATATGCGTCAAAGTAAACACATCGTAACTTATGGGTTTCCCAATGTGATATCCCCCATCTTTCAAACGAAAGTCTCTTATAAACCAAGACATTCTTGGAACGTTCTTCGAATGTCTTACAAACTGATCTCGCCTTAAATAGTTGTGCCGAAGAATTCTGGCCGACTCTAGACAAGATTTCATCAATCATGTCTCCGGGTAGGTCTCTTAAAATATTGGGTTGTCTATCCATTTTGTGTTTTTAAACTGTAAAATAGACAAGAGTTAGATTCATAAAAAAATACTTATTAATACAAGCAATTTTTACATATATCATAAAGCATAAGAACACTATATTCCATATATTACACCACACGAATACAACTATCTTATTCCGACTCGCTCGTTTCTTCTTCTTCGGTTTTGGTTCGTTTTTCCAAGTTTCTAGGGATATATGATGTTCCCCTAATACGAGCCGTCGTTGTCCACATTGGTTTAGAAAAACCTGGTGGTTTAGAGGTTCCCGGGTCATTGTTACAACTTAAGGACTTCGGGGGTTGACGATACATATAAAGTTCATCGGGGTTGGAATTAGATTTCTCTATTTTTATGCCCTTTCCCTTATTATTTTCTTTTGCCTTTTTAAATTCAGTTGGGGTAATTTCTATAACATCATCGGAATTCTCGTCGGAATCCGATTCATCGGAGAATTGGTAATCCTCCCAATATTTTGCTTCCTTGGCGGAAACACCATTGACCATAATTAACTTTGGTCGGTTGGTTGAGGATTTTCTTTTACTTAACCGTTTTATTATTTCCCCCACCGGTTCTATTTCTTCATCCGGTTCCGATTCTTCTTCCGGTTCCGATTCTTCTTCCGGTTCCGACTCTTCTTCCGGTTCCTCTTCGGGAACTTGTGAATCAGTCCACAAATCATTCCAATTTACATTTGACTCTTCATTATTATTAGGTGAGTCAATGGGACTTGTTCTAGAGGTAGACATCTATCACATAATATCAAACACGTTAAGAGATTAATATATCACATAATATTCATATGTTAAAAATATATAGTTTCCAACAAAAATGTTAAGCAATCATTTTTAAAGAAAACACGGTCGAAGTCCAGACTCACTAATGCATCCTAACAAACTCGATAAGACACACTAATGCAAATTTTCTGGTTCTCTAAGACCAACGCTCGGATACCAACTGAAATGTCCCGTTCTTATTGATTAAAAACGTTCCATATTAATTGATTTCGTTGCGAGGTTTTGACCTCTATATGAGACGTTTTTCAAAGACTGCATTCATTTTTAAACAAACCATAACCTTTATTTCATCAATAAAGGTTTAAAAAGCTTTACGTAGATTATCAAATAATGATAATCTAAAATATCCTGTTTACACACGACCATTACATAATAGTTTACAATACAAATATGTTACAACAAAATAAGTTTCTTGAATGCAGTTTTTACACAATATCATACAAGCATGGACTCCAAATCTTGTCCTTATTTAAGTATGCGACAGCGGAAGCTCTTAATAATCACCTGAGAATAAACATGCTTAAAACGTCAACAAAAATGTTGGTGAGTTATAGGTTTAACCTATATATATCAAATCGTAACAATAGACCACAAGATTTCATATTTCAATACACATCCCATACATAGAGATAAAAATCATTCATATGGTGAACACCTGGTAACCGACAATAACAAGATGCATATATAAGAATATCCCCATCATTCCGGGACACCCTTCGGATATGATATAAATTTCGAAGTACTAAAGCATCCGGTACTTTGGATGGGGTTTGTTAGGCCCAATAGATCTATCTTTAGGATTCGCGTCAATTAGGGTGTCTGTTCCCTAATTCTTAGATTACCAGACTTAATAAAAAGGGGCATATTCGATTTCGATAATTCAACCATAGAATGTAGTTTCACGTACTTGTGTCTATTTTGTAAATCATTTATAAAACCTGCATGTATTCTCATCCCAAAAATATTAGATTTTAAAAGTGGGACTATAACTCACTTTCACAGATTTTTACTTCGTCGGGAAGTAAGACTTGGCCACTGGTTGATTCACGAACCTATAACAATATATACATATATATCAAAGTATGTTCAAAATATATTTACAACACTTTTAATATATTTTGATGTTTTAAGTTTATTAAGTCAGCTGTCCTCGTTAGTAACCTACAACTAGTTGTCCACAGTTAGATGTACAGGAATAAATCGATAAATATTATCTTGAATCAATCCACGACCCAGTGTATACGTATCTCAGTATTGATCACAACTCAAACTATATATATTTTGGAATCAACCTCAACCCTGTATAGCTAACTCCAACATTCACATATAGAGTGTCTATGGTTGTTCCGAAATATATATAGATGTGTCGACATGATAGGTCGAAACATTGTATACGTGTCTATGGTATCTCAAGATTACATAATATATAATACAAGTTGATTAAGTTATGGTTGGAATAGATTTGTTACCAATTTTCACGTAGCTAAAATGAGAAAAATTATCCAATCTTGTTTTACCCATAACTTCTTCATTTTAAATCCGTTTTAAGTGAATCAAATTGCTATGGTTTCATATTGAACTCTATTTTATGAATCTAAACAAAAAAAGTATAGGTTTCTAGTCGGAAAAATAAGTTACAAGTCGTTTTTGTAAAGGTAGTCATTTCAGTCGAAAGAACGACGTCTAGATGACCATTTTAGAAAACATACTTCCACTTTGAGTTTAACCATAATTTTTGGATATAGTTTCATGTTCATAATAAAAATCATTTTCTCAGAATAACAACTTTTAAATCAAAGTTTATCATAGTTTTTAATTAACTAACCCAAAACAGCCCGCGGTGTTACTACGACGGCGTAAATCCGGTTTTACGGTGTTTTTCGTGTTTCCAGGTTTTAAATCATTAAGTTAGCATATCATATAGATATAGAACATGTGTTTAGTTGATTTTTAAAAGTCAAGTTAGAAGGATTAACTTTTGTTTGCGAACAAGTTTAGAATTAACTAAACTATGTTCTAGTGATTACAAGTTTAAACCTTCGAATAAGATAGCTTTATATGTATGAATCGAATGATGTTATGAACATCATTACTACCTTAAGTTCCTTGGATGAACCTACTGGAAAAGAGAAAAATGGATCTAGCTTCAATGGATCCTTGGATGGCTCAAAGTTCTTGAAGCAAAATCATGACACGAAAACAAGTTCAAGTAAGATCATCACTTGAAATAAGATTGTTATAGTTATAGAAATTGAACCAAAGTTTGAATATGATTATTACCTTGTATTAGAATGATAACCTACTGTAAGAAACAAAGATTTCTTGAGGTTGGATGATCACCTTACAAGATTGGAAGTGAGCTAGCAAACTTGAAAGTATTTTTGATTTTATGAAACTAGAACTTTTGGAATTTATGAAGAACACTTAGAACTTGAAGATAGAACTTGAGAGAGTTCAATTAGATGAAGAAAATTGAAGAATGAAAGTGTTTGTAGGTGTTTTTGGTCGTTGGTGTATGGATTAGATATAAAGGATATGTAATTTTGTTTTCATGTAAATAAGTCATGAATGATTACTCATATTTTTGTAATCTTATGAGATATTTCATGCTAGTTGCCAAATGATGGTTCCCACATGTGTTAGGTGACTCACATGGGCTGCTAAGAGCTGATCATTGGAGTGTATATACCAATAGTACATACATCTAAAAGCTGTGTATTGTACGAGTACGAATACGGGTGCATACGAGTAGAATTGTTGATGAAACTGAACGAGAATGTAATTGTAAGCATTTTTGTTAAGTAGAAGTATTTTGATAAGTGTATTGAAGTCTTTAAAAAGTGTATAAATACATATTAAAACACTACATGTATATACATTTTAACTGAGTCGTTAAGTCATCGTTAGTCGTTACATGTAAGTGTTGTTTTGAAACCTTTAGGTTAACGATCTTGTTAAATGTTGTTAACCCAATGTTTATAATAACAAAAGAGATTTTAAATTATTATATTATCATGATATTATGATGTACGAATATCTCTTAATATGATATATATACATTAAATGTCGTTACAACGATAAACGTTACATATATGTCTCGTTTCAAAATCATTAAGTTAGTAGTCTTGTTTTTACATATGTAGTTCATTGTTAATATAATTAATGATATGTTTACTTATCATAATATCATGTTAACTATATATATAACCATATATATGTCATCATATAGTTTTTTACAAGTTTTAACGTTCGTGAATCACCGGTCAACTTGGGTGGTCAATTGTCTATATGAAACCTATTTCAATTAATCAAGTCTTAACAAGTTTGATTGCTTAACATGTTGGAAACATTTAATCATGTAAACATCAATCTCAATTAATATATATAAACATGGAAAAGTTCGGGTCACTACACACGAAACAACTCAAGAGGAAGTGGGAGGAAAACGGTGACAAGAGTCACCTGTACAACAACAATAACAATTACAACCACAATCGCAACAACTATCCCAACAACCGCAACAACAATCGCAACAATAACCTCAATCCTAACAATAACTACAACAAACATCCCAATAACAACAACAACTACAATAACCATTTCAACAACAATAACAATCCCAACAACAACCTCAATAACAACAACGACAACAAAAACCAAAAACAGCCATGTCATAGGTGTGAAGAAAATCACCAGGGGTTTTGCACAACATTTTGCAACAGGTGTAAAAGAAATGGTCATAGCGCGACAAAGTGTGAGGTCTACGGACCAAAGTTTAACAGAACTGAGGGAGCAAATAATGCCGAAACAAGTAATGCCGAAACGAATAGTGTCGGAGCAAGTAATACCAACGCTGTTTGTTATAAATGTGGAAAACCGGGCCACATTATTAGAAATTGCCCGAATCAGGGGAATACTAATGGGCAGGGCCGTGGAAGAGTTTTCAATATTAATGCGGTAGAAGCACAGGAAGACCCGGAGCTTGTTACGGGTACGTTTCTTATTGACGATAAATCTGCTTATGTTTTATTTGATTCGGGTGCGGATAGAAGCTATATGAGTAGAGAATTTTGTGCTAAATTAAGTTGCCCATTGACGCCTTTGGATAGTACATTTTTACTCGAATTAGCAAATGGTAAATTAATTTCAGCAGATAATATATGTCAGAATCGAGAAATTAAACTGGTTAGCGAAACATTTAAGATTGACTTGATATCAGTAGAGTTAGGGAGTTTTGATGTGATAATCGGTATGGACTGGTTGAAAGAAGTGAAAGCAGAGATCGTTTGTTACAAAAATGCAATTCGCATTATACGAGAAAAAGGAAAACCCTTAATGGTGTACGGAGAAAAGAGCAACGCAAAGTTAAATTTTATTAGTAACCTGAAGGCACAAAAATTAATAAGAAAAGGTTGCTATGCTGTGCTAGCACACGTCGAGAAAGTCAATTCCGAAGAAAAGAACATCAATGATATTCCCGTCGCAAAAGAATTTCCCGATGTATTTCCGAAAGAATTACCGGGACTACCTCCACACCGATCCGTTGAATTTCAAATAGACCTTGTACCGGGAGCTGCATCAATAGCTCGTGATCTATACAGACTCGCACCTAGCGAAATGAAGGAACTTCAGAGTCAATTACAAGAACTTTTAGAGCGTGGTTTCATTCGACCAAGCACATCACCGTGGGGAGCTCCTGTTTTGTTTATCAAGAAGAAAGATGGTACATTCAGGTTGTGTATCGACTACCGAGAGTTGAACAAACTTACCATCAAGAACCGCTACCCACTACCGAGAATCGATGACTTATTTGATCAACTACAAGGCTCGTCTGTTTATTCGAAGATCGATTTACGTTCTGGATATCATCAAATGCGGGTGAAGGAGGATGCTATTCCAAAGACTGCTTTTAGGACGCGTTACGATCATTACGAGTTTATGGTTATGCCATTTGGATTGACTAACGCACCAGCTGTGTTCATGGACCTCATGAACCGAGTGTGTGGGCCATATCTTGACAAGTTTATCATTGTTTTCATCGATGACATACTTATTTACTCGAAGAATGATCAAGAGCACGAAGAACACTTGAGAAAAGTGCTAGAGTTGTTAAGGAAAGAAAAATTGTACGCTAAGTTTTCAAAGTGTGCATTTTGGTTGGAAGAAGTTCAATTCCTCGGTCACATAGTGAACAAAGAATGTATTCAGGTGGATCCAGCAAAGATTGAAACCGTTGAAAAGTGGGAAACTCCGAAACACATACGCCAGTTTTTAGGACTAGCTGGTTACTACAGAAGGTTCATCCAAGACTTTTCCAGAATAGTAAAACCATTGACTGCATTAACGCATAAAGGGAATAAATTTGAATGGAAGGATGAACAAGAGAAAGCGTTTCAGTTATTGAAGAAAAAGTTAACTACGGCACCTATATTGTCATTACCTGAAGGGAATGATGACTTTGTGATATATTGTGACACCTCGAAGCAAGGTCTCAGTTGTGTATTAATGCAACGAATGAAAGTAATTGCTTATGCATCTAGACAATTGAAGATTCACGAACAAAATTATACGACGCATGATTTAAAATTAGGCGCGGTTGTTTTTGCATTAAAGACTTGGAGGCACTACTTATATGGGGTCAAAAGTATTATATATACCGACCACAAAAGTCTTCAACACATATTTAATCAGAAACAACTGAATATGAGGCAGCATAGGTGGATTGAATTGTTGAATGATTACGACTTTGAGATTCGTTACCACCCGGGAAAGGCAAATGTGGTAGCCGATGCCTTGAGCAGGAAGGACAGAGAACCCATTCGAGTAAAATCTATGAATATAATGATTCACAATAACCTTACTACTCAAATAAAGGAGGTCCAACAAGGAGTTTTAAAAGAGGGAAATTTAAAGGATGAAATACCCAAAGGATCGGAGAAGCATCTTAATATTCGGGAAGACGGAACCCGGTATAGGGCTGAAAGGATTTGGGTACCAAAATTTGGAGATATGAGAGAAATGGTACTTAGAGAAGCTCATAAAACCAGATACTCAATACATCCTGGAACGGGAAAGATGTACAAGGATCTCAAGAAACATTTTTGGCGGTCGAGTATGAAAGCCGATGTTGCTAAATACGTAGGAGAATGTTTGACGTGTTCTAAGGTCAAAGCTGAGCATCAGAAACCATCAGGTCTACTTCAACAACCCAAAATCCCGGAATGGAAATGGGAAAACATTACCATGGATTTCATCACTAAATTCCCAAGGACTGCAAGTGGTTTTAATACTATTTGGGTAATAGTTGATCGTCTCACCAAATCAGCACACTTCCTGCCAATAAGAGAAGATGACAAGATGGAGAAGTTAGCACGACTGTATTTGAAGGAAGTCATCTCCAGACATGGAATACCAATCTCTATTATCTCTGATAGGGATGACAGATTTATTTCAAGATTCTGGCAGACATTACAACAAGCATTAGGAACTCGTCTAGACATGAGTACTGCCTATCATCCACAAACTGATGGGCAGAGCGAAAGGACGATATAAACGCTTGAAGACATGCTACGAGCATGTGTTATTGATTTCGGAAACAGTTGGGATCGACACCTACCGTTAGCAGAATTTTCCTACAATAATAGTTATCATTCTAGTATTGAGATGGCGCCGTTTAAGGCACTTTATGGTAGAAAGTGCAGGTCTCCGATTTGTTGGAATGAAGTGGGGGATAGACAGATTATGGGTTCGGATATAATACAAGAAACTACCGAGAATATCATCCAAATTCAGCAACGGTTGAAAACCGCCCAAAGTCGACAAAAGAGCTACGCTGACATTAAAAGAAAAGATATAGAATTTGAAATTGGAGAGATGGTCATTCTTAAAGTTGCACTTTGGAAAGGCGTTGTTCGATTTGGTACACGAGGGAAATTAAATCCAAGGTATATTGGACCATTCAAGATTATTGATCGTGTCCGACCAGTAGCTTACCGACTTGAGTTACCTCAACAACTCGAGGCTGTACATAACACTTTCGACGTCTCGAATTTGAAGAAATGTTTTGCTAAAGAAGATCTCACTATTCCGTTAGATGAAATCCAAATCAATGAAAAACTTCAATTCATCGAAGAACCCATCAAAATAATGGATCGTGAGGTTAAAAGACTTAAGCAAAACAAGATACCAATTGTTAAGGTTCGATGGAATGCTCGTAGAGGACTCGAGTTCACCTGGGAATGAGATGAAGAAGAAATACCCACATTTATTTCCAGAAGATACGTCAACACCTCCAACTGCTTAAAATTTCGGGACGAAATTTATTTAACGGGTAGGTACTGTAGTGACCCGAACTTTTCCATGTTTATATATACATTAAATGAAATTGTTATTTACATGATTAAGTGTTTCTAACATGTTAAGCAATCAAACTTGTTAAGACTTGATTAATTGAAATAGGTTTCATATAGACATTTGACCACCCAAGTTGACTGGTGATTCACGAATGTTAAAACTTGTAAAAACTATATGATGACATATATATGATTATATATATAGTTAACATGATATTATGATAAGTAATTATCTCATTAGGTATTTTAACAATGAGTTATATACATAAAATTGAGTTTATTGAATTAAGAAACTCGAAACGATATATATAACGATTATCGTTATAACAACTTCTTACTAAATACATATGAATCATATTAAGATATTGATACACTATGTTTAATCATGATAAATTATAAGTAAACATGTCATTAAGTGTATTAACAATGAACTACATATGTAAAAACAAGACTACTAACTTAATGATTTCGAAACGAGACGTATATGTAACGATTATCGTTGTATCGACATTTAAATGTATATATATCATATTAAGATATATTATTATATCATAATATCATGATAATATAATAATTTAACATCTCATTAGATATAATAAACATTGGGTTAACAACATTTAACAAGATCGTTAACTTAAAGGTTTCAAATCAACATTTACATGTAACGACTAACGATGACTTAACGACTCAGTTAAAATGTATATACATGTAGTGTTTTAATATGTATTCATACACTTTTGAAAGACTTCAAGACACTTATCAAAATACTTCTACTTAACAAAAATGCTTACAATTACATCCTCGTTCAGTTTCATCAACAATTCTACTCGTATGCACCCGTATTCGTACTCGTACAATACACAGCTTTTAGATGTATGTACTATTGGTATATACACTCCAATGATCAGCTCTTAGCAGCCCATGTGAGTAACCTAACACATGTGGGAACCATCATTTGACAACTAGCATGAAATATCTCATAAAAATACAAAAATATGAGTAATCATTCATGACTTACTTACATGTAAACAAAATTACACATTCTTTATATCTAATCCATATACCAACGACCAAAAACACCTACAAACACTTTCATTCTTCAATTTTCTTAATCTAATTGATCTCTCTCAAGTTCTATCTTCAAGTTCTAAGTGTTCTTCATAAATTCTACAAGTTCAAGTTTCATAAAATCAAGAATACTTCCAAGTTTGCTAGCTTACTTCCAATCTTGTAGAGTAATCATCCAACCTCAAGAAATCTTTCTTATTTACAGTAAGATATCTTTCTAATACAAGGTAATACTCATATTCAAACTTTGATTCAATTTCTATAACTATAACAATCTTATTTCGAGTGGAAATCTTACTTGAACTTGTTTTCGTGTCATGATTCTACTTCAAGAACTTTCAAGCCATCCAAGATCCTTTGAAGCTAGATCCATTTGTCACTTTTCCAGTAGGTTTATCCAGAAAACTTGAGGTAGTAATGATGTTCATAACATCATTCGATTCATACATATAAAGCTATCTTATTCGAAGGTTTAAACTTGAAATCACTAGAACATAGTTTAGTTAATTCTAAATTTGTTCGCAAACAAAAGTTAATCCTTCTAACTTGACTTTTAAAATCAACTAAACACATTTTATATATCTATATGATATGCTAACTTAATGATTTAAAACCTGGAAACACGAAAAACAACGTAAAACCGGACATACGCCGTCGTAGTAACACCGCGGGCTGTTTTGGGTTTGATAATTAAAAACTTTGATAAACTTTGATTTAAAAGTTGTTCTTCTGGGAAATTGATTTTTCTTATGAACATGAAACTATATCCAAAAATCATGGTTAAACTCAAAGTGGAAGTATGTTTTTCAAAATGGTCATCAAGACGTCGTTCTTTCGACTGAAATAACTACCTCTTACAAAAACGACTTGTAACTTGTATTTCTGACTATAAACCTATACTTTTTATGTTTAGATTCATAAAATAGAGTTCAATATGAAACCATAGCAATTTGATTCACTCAAAACGGATTTAAAATGAAGAAGTTATGGGTAAAACAAGATTGGATATTTTTTTGATTTTTGTAGCTACGGGAAATATTAAAAATTCTATACAAATCATATCCTAGCTAACTTATATTGTATTATACATGTATTCTAATATATTATGTAATCTTGGGATACCATAGACACGTATACAAATGTTTTGACATATCGTATCGACCCATGTATATATATTATTTGGAACAACCATAGACACTCTATATGCAGTAATGTTGGAGTTAGCTATACAGGGTTGTGGTTGATTCCAAAAATATATATACTTTGAGTTATGATCTAGCCTGAGACGTGTATACACTGGGTCGTGGATTGATTCAAGATAATATATATCGATTTATTTCTTTACATCTAACTGTGGACAACTAGTTGTAGGTTACTAACGAGGATAGCTGACTTAATAAACTTAAAACATCAAAATGTATTAAAAGTGTTGTAAATATATTTTGAACATACTTTGATATATATGTACATATTTGTTATAGGTTCGTGAATCGACCAGTGGCCAAATCTTACTTCCCGACGAAGTAAAAATCTGTGAAAGTGAGTTATAGTCCCACTTTTAAAATCTAATATTTTGGGATGAGAATACATGCAGTTTTATAAATGTTTTACGAAATAGACACAAGTAATTGAAACTACATTATATGGGTGAATGATCGAAGCCGAATATGCCCCTTTTGCTTGGTAACCTAAGAATTAGTAAACCAATATACTAATTGACACGAATCCTAAAGATAGATCTATTGGGCCTAACGAACCCCATCCAAAGTACCGGATGCTTTAGTACTTCGAATTCGTTTTTATCATGTCCGAAGGATTTCCCAGAATGATAGGGGATATTCTTATATGCATCTTGTTAATGTCGGTTATCCGGTGTTCACCATATGAATGAATTTTATCTCTATGTATGGGATGTATATTGAAATATGAAATCTTGTGGTCTATTATTATGATTTGATAATATATAGGATAAACCTATAACTCACCAACATTTTTGTTGACTTTTTAAGCATGTTTATTCTCAGGTGATTATTAAGAGCTTCCGCTGTTGCATACTAAAATAAGAACAAGATTTGGAGTCCATGCTTGTATGATATTATGTAAAAACTGCATTCAAGAAACTTATTTTTGATGTAATATGTTCTTATTGTAAACCATTATGTAATGGTCGTGTGTAAACGGTATATTTTAGATTATCATTATTTGATAATCTACGTAATGCTTTTTAAACCTTTATCGATAAAATAAAGGTTATGGTTGTTTTAAAAATGAATGCAGTCTTTGAAAAACGTCTCATATAGAGGTCAAAACCTCGCGACGAAATCAATTAATATGGAACGTTTATAATCAATATGAACGGGACATTTTAGTTAGTATCCGAGCGTTGGTCTTAGAGAACTAGAAAATTGCATTAGTGTGTCTTACCGAGTTTGTTAGGATGCATTAGTGAGTCTGGACTTCGACCGTGTTTTTCTTCAAAAAAAAAAAAACGATTGCTTAACATTTTTTTGTTGGAAACTATATATTATTAACATGTAAATATTATGTGATATATTAATCTCTTAACGTGTTTGATATTGTGTGATAGATGTTTACCTCTAGTACAAATCCCATTGATTCACCTAATGTGATATATTAATCTCTTAACGTGTTTGATATTATGTGATATATTCACGAACAATATATATATATATATATATATATATATATATATATATATATATATATATATATATATATATATATATATATATATATATATATATATATATATATATATATATATATATATATATGATTTCAAGTTATTTAGTAAACGATAGTAACATTCGATTATTGATTTGATTGATATTTAGATAAGTTAACTAAAACGTTTAAGATGAACCAGTAAAACACTAATTTGCTACAGTATTTTTGAATTGCTACAGTACCTGAAAATGTATATATGTATATGTATATACTACGAGATGATGATTTATAGAAGCAAATAACCAAAACACTTAATTGATTAAAGCTACACTTCGAGTGACATAGTTTATCAATGATTAAGTTTAATTTTTGATAAAGGTACACGTCGCGTAACGAAAAGTGTAGTGACCCGAACTTTTCCATGTTTATATATATATATATTAAATGAAAGTGTTATTTACATGATTAAGTGTTTCCAACATGTTAAGCAATCAAACTTGTTAAGACTTGATTAATTGAAATAGGTTTCATATAGACAATTGACCACCCAAGTTGACCGGTGATTCACGAACGTTAAAGCTTCTAAAAACTATACGATGACATATATATGGTTATATATATAGTTAACATGATTTTATTATAAGTATGTATCTCATTAGGTATTTTAACAATGAGTTATATACATAAAAATGAGACTATTAATTTAAGAAACTCGAAAACGATATATATATATAACGATTATCGTTATAACAACGTCTTACTAGGTACATATGAATCATATTAAGATATTGATACACTTGGTTAATTATGTTAAATGATAAGTAAATATATTATTAAGTGTATTAACAATGAAATACATATGTAAAAATAAGACTACTAACTTAATGATTTCGAAACGAGACATATATGTAACGATTATCGTTGTAACGACATTTAACTGTATATATATCATACTAAGATATATTATATATCATAATATCATGATAATATAACAATTTAAAATCTCATTTGTTATAATAAACAATGGATTAACAACATTCAACAAGATCGTTAACCTAAAGGTTTCAAAACAACATTTACATGTAACGACTAACGATGACTTAACGACTCGGTTAAAATGTATATACATGTAGTGTTTTAATATGTATTCATACACTTTTGAAAGACTTCAAGACACTTATCAAAATACTTCTACTTAACAAAAATGCTTACAATTACATCCTCGTTCAGTTTCATCAACAATTCTACTCGTATGCACCCGTATTCGTACTCGTACAATACACAGCTTTTAGATGTATGTACTATTGGTATATACACTCTAATGATCAGCTCTTAGCAGCCCATGTGAGTCACCTAACACATGTGGGAACCATCATTTGGCAACTAGCATGAAATATCTCAAAAAATTACAAAAATATGAGTAATCATTCATGACTTATTTACATGAAAACAAAATTACATATCCTTTATATCTAATCCATACACCAATGACCAAAAACACCTACAAATACTTTCAATCTTCAATTTTCTTCATCTAATTGATCTCTCTCAAGTTCTATCTTCAAGTTCTAAGTGTTCTTCATAAATTCCAAAAGTTCTAGTTAATCCTTCTAACTTGACTTTTAAAATCAACTAAACACATGTTCTATATCTATATGATATGCTAACTTAATGATTTAAAACCTGGAAACACGAAAAACACCGTAAAACTGGATTTACGCCGTCGTAGTAACACCGCGGGCTGTTTTGGGTTAGTTAATTAAAAACTATGATAAACTTTGACTTAAAAGTTGTTATTCTGGGAAAATGATTTTTATTATGAACATGAAACTATATCCAAAAATTATGGTTAAACTCAAAGTGGAAGTATGTTTCCTAAAATGGTCATCTAGACGTCGTTCTTTCGACTGAAATGACTACCTTTACAAAAACGACTTGTAACTTATTTTTCTGACTACAAACCTATACTTTTTCTGTCTATATTCATAAAATAGAGTTCAATATGAAACCATAGCAATTTGATTCACTCAAAACGAATTTAAAATGAAGAAGTTATGGGTAAAACAAGATTGGATAATTTTTCTCATTTTAGCTACGTGAAAATTGGTAATAAATCTATTTCAACCATAACTTAATCAACTTGTATTGTATATTATGTAATCTTGAGATACCATAGACACGTATACAATGTTTCGACCTATCATGTCGACACATCTATATATATTTCGGAACAACCATAGACACTCTATATGTGAATGTTGGAGTTAGCTATACAGGGTTGAGGTTGATTCCAAAATATATATAGTTTGAGTTGTGATCAATACTGAGATACGTATACACTGGGTCGTGGATTGATTCAAGATAATATTTATCGATTTATTTCTGTACATCTAACTGTGGACAACTAGTTGTAGGTTACTAACGAGGACAGCTGACTTAATAAACTTAAAACATCAAAATATATTAAAAGTGTTGTAAATATATTTTGAACATACTTTGATATATATATGTATATATTGTTATAGGTTCGTGAATCAACCAGTGGCCAAGTCTTACTTCCCGACGAAGTAAAAATCTGTGAAAGTGAGTTATAGTCCCACTTTTAAAATCTAATATTTTTGGGATGAGAATACATGCAGGTTTTATAAATGATTTACAAAATAGACACAAGTACGTGAAACTACATTCTATGGTTGAATTATCGAAATCGAATATGCCCCTTTTTATTAAGTCTGGTAATCTAAGAATTAGGGAACAGACACCCTAATTGACGCGAATCCTAAAGATAGATCTATTGGGCCTAACAAACCCCATCCAAAGTACCGGATGCTTTAGTACTTCAAAATTTATATCATATCCGAAGGGTGTCCCGGAATGATGGGGATATTCTTATATATGCATCTTGTTAATGTCGGTTACCAGGTGTTCACCATATGAATGATTTTTATCTCTATGTATGGGATGTGTATTGAAATATGAAATCTTGTGGTCTATTGTTACGATTTGATATATATAGGTTAAACCTATAACTCACCAACATTTTTGTTGCTGTTTAAAGCATGTTTATTCTCAGGTGAATACTAAGAGCTTCCGCTGTTGCATACTAAAATAAGGACAAGATTTGGAGTCCATGTTTGTATGATATTGTGTAAAAACTGCATTCAAGAAACTGATTTCGATGTAACATATTTGTATTGTAAACCATTATGTAATGGTCGTGTGTAAATATGATATTTTAGATTACCATTTTTTGATAATCTACGTAAAGCTTTTTAAACCTTTATTTATGAAATAAAGGTTATGGTTTGTTTTAAAAATGAATGCAGTCTTTGAAAAACATCTCATATAGGTCAAAACCTCGCAACGAAATCAATTAATATGGAACGTTTTTAATCAATAAGAACGGGACATTACAGTTGGTATCCGAGCATTGGTCTTAGAGAACCAGAATTTTGCATTAGTGTGTCTTATCGAGTTTGTTAGGATGCATTAGTGAGTCTGGACTTCGACCGTGTTTACTTGAAAAATGATTGCTTAACAAATTTTGTTGGAAACTATATATTTTTAACATGTGAATATTATGTGATATATTAATCTCTTAACGCGTTTGATATTATGTGATAGATGTCTACCTCTAGAACAAGTCCCATTGACTCACCTAATAATAATGAAGAGTCAAATGTAAATTGGAATGATTCGTGGACTGATTCACAAGTTCCCGAAGAGGAACCGGAAGAAGAGTCAGAACCGGAAGAAGAATCAGAACAGGAAGAGGAGGAACCGGAGGAGGAAATAGAACCGGTGGGGGAAATAATAAAACGGTTAAGTAAAAGAAAATCCTCAACCAACCGACCAAGGTTAATTATGGTCAATGGTGTTTCCGCCAAGGAAGCAAAATATTGGGAGGATTACCAATTCTCCGATGAATCGGATTCCGACGAGAATTCCGATGATGTTATAGAAATTACCCCAACTGAATTTAAAAAGGCAAAAGAAAATAATAAGGGAAAGGGCATAAAAATAGAGAAATCTAATTCCAACCCCGATGAACTTTATATGTATCGTCAACCCCCGAAGCCCTTAAGTTGTAACAATGACCCGGGAACCTCTAAACCACCAGGTTTTTCTAAACCAATGTGGAAAATGACGGCTCGTATTAGGGGAACATCATATATCCCTAGAAACTTGGCAAAATGAACCAAAACCGAAGAAGAAGAAACGAGCGAGTCGGAATAAGATAGTTGTATTCGTGTGGTGTAATATATGTAATATAGTGTGCTTATGCTTTATGATATATGTAAAAATTGCTTGTATTAATAAGTAATTTTTTTTATGAATCTAACTCTTGTCTATTTTACAGTTTAAAAACACAAAATGGATAGACAACCCAATATATTAAGAGACCTACCCGGAGACATGATTGATGAAATCTTGTCTAGAGTCGGTCAGAATTTCTCGGCACAACTATTTAAGGCGAAATCAGTTTGTAAGACATTCGAAGAACGTTCCACGAATGTCTTGGTTTATAAGAGACTTTCGTTTGAAATATGGGGGATAGCACATTGGGAAACCCATAAGTTACGATGTGTTTACTTTGATGCATATATTGCGGGGAACCCAAATGCTATTTTACGCAACGGGTTAAGAAATTATTTTGACTCAATGTATCCGAATATAGGACTTCATGATTTAGAAAAAGCGGCTAACATGCAACATAAAGAAGCATGATATGCTTACGGGTTAGTAATGTTCGCTTCTCACCAAAGTGAGAACAAGAACATCGGGCTACAACTATTAAACAAAACGTTCCCACAAATAACGGATTCGGTAATTGGGGTAAGAAATAAGGTTTTTAGATTGTTACGGGACTGTTGGACATTACGTAACCCTCGTCCCTTTGACGACGTTACAACACGCTATCTTATCAACGGCCATAACAGTTATGTTCCACAAGACCAAGGATGGGAAGTAGTCCTAGTAAAACCAGAATGCATGACTTGTTTCAGGACGTATGAATTACGTGTCTTTATTGCCTTTGTTGAACGACTTGTGTACTAGCTAGAATTATCTTCACAACTATCTTGTATCAAAGTTATTGTGTGCTATATTTCATGCTTTATGTAAAATAAGCGGTATTGTAAGTTTGTAAAATATTGTAAAAAAGTTTGAACGCGAAATATTATTATAATCAGGCTTTCATATAGAATTGTAGTAGTTGAATTGTATATTAGCTACTAAGTATGAACTTAACGGGTAGGTACTACCCGAATTTAAACTTATAAAATGCTAATATGAAGAAAAAGCTTTTATAAATGAGTTCATATTATGCTACGAAATACTATTAACTACTCTTAATATTCTGTATGATTAACTTGTTCCATTTGACTATTTTGAAGGAAATGGCATCGACTACTCGACACACCGTGAATATGAATGAAGAGGAATTCCGTACTTTTCTAGCTTCAAACATAGCCGCAGTACAGGTTGCGCTACATACCAACAATAACCTTGGATCTAGCAGTACAGGAAATCGTGCAGGATGCACCTACAAAGAATTCACTGCCTGCAAACCTTTGGAATTTGATGGAACCGAAGGACCGATCGGATTGAAACGGTGGACTGAGAAGGTCGAATCGGTGTTTGCCATAAGTAAGTGTACTGAAGAGGACAAAGTGAAGTACGCTACGCATACCTTCACAGGTTCTGCGTTAACATGGTGGAATACCTATCTAGAGCAAGTGGGACAAGATGATGCGTACGCACTACCGTGGTCAGCATTCAAGCACTTGATGAACGAGAAGTACCGTCCCAGAACCGAGGTCAATAAGCTCAAGACAGAACTTAGAGGGTTACGAACCCAAGGATTTGATATTACCACGTACGAAAGACGATTCACAGAATTGTGCCTATTGTGTCCGGGAGCGTTCGAAGATGAGGAAGAGAAGATCGACGCGTTTGTGAAAGGATTACCGGAAAGAATCCAAGAAGATATAAGTTCACACGAGCCCGCCTCCATACAACAGGCATGTAGAATGGCTCACAAACTAGTGAACCAGATTGAGGAAAGATTTAAAGAACTGACGGCTGAAGAGGCCAATGTGAAGCAAGTCAAAAGAAAGTGGGAGGAAAATGGTGATAAGAATCACCAATACAACAACAACAGCAATTACAATAATAATCGCAACAATTATCCCAACAATCGCAACATCAATCGCAACTACAACAAACGAACCAACAACAACAACAACAACAACAACAGCAGCAGCAGCAACTACAACAATCATCCCAACAACAATAACAACCGCAACAACAACAACAATCAGAAGCAGCTATGCCAAAGGTGTGAAAAGTATCACTCGGGGTTTTGCACCAAATTTTGCAACAAGTGTAAAAGAAATGGTCATAGCGCGGCGAAATGTGAGGTCTACGGACCAGGGGTTAACAGAACGAAAGGAACAAATGGTGTTGGAACGAGTAATGGCGGAGCAAGTAGTGTCGGAGCAAGTTATGCCAATGTAGTTTGTTATAAATGTGGAAAAACGGGCCACATTATTAGAAATTGCCCGAACCAGGAGAACACGAATTGTAACGACCCGCACTTTTCCGATCGTTCTATACTTATGAGATTAATATTTACATAAATTAAACCTTACCAACATGATAAGCAATCCAAATTGTTGAGACTTATGTTTTTGAAAAGAGTTTTACACAACGTTTGACCGTCTAGTTTGACCGATGATATCACGAACTATACAATATATGATAATTATACATACATATTTAACATGATCTAAGGATGTTTTAATATCTCATTTTGTATTAATAACAAAAAGTCATAAGTATATTTTGAAACTACTAACTTAAGTTTTCAAAACAATAACCTACGTAACGTTATTTGACATAAATACTGATGATTTATAATGTTTATACATATATCGTATAAGTAATGTATTTAATCATTTTTAAAGGGCTTTTATACATAAAACAATAAAAGTATATTTACAAAAGATAGTTATATTTGAATTCTCGTTCCGTTTCCTCAATAATCCTATACGTATATCTAGGGTACTATACACAGCTTCTAGAAGTATTTACTATTGGTATATACCAATAGAAATCTTCAATTATTGGAATAATATGTCATTCATGACATAATAAATTTTAACTTATCTTAGATATTTTCACTAAAAACCAAATTTTCAAGCCTATAAATAAGCACCATTTCTAACTCATTTTTACACATTCATTTTCCAAATTTTACTTCCAATTTTCACACACACTTGCAAGAACTCTCTCAACTTTTATTTTACTACTTCTTTCCAGCAACTTTACATTTTAAACTTGAGGTAAAAACTCTACTTCAACTCTTTTTCAATTCATATATTTAAAGCTATATATATAAGAGTTTATAAACTAGAACATAGTTTGAATGATTTCAAACTTGTTCGCAAACTAAATAGATCCTTCCAACTTAACTTTTAAAATACTTCAAGACCTGTAACATATCTTAATTATATGCTAACTTAACAAGGTATAACTTGGTTTTTCAAAGAACACCTTAAAAACTGAATTTACGACGTCGGAGTGCAACCGGGGGCTGTTTTGGGTTGGATAATTAAAAACCATCTTAAACTTTGAATTGGAGGTTTATTTTCTGGAAAAATGATTTTTACTATGAATATGATAACACATAAAAATTTCATGATTTAACTCAAAGTATAAGTATTTTTAGAAAAATAATCATTTGAGGTTGTTTACATGATGGAAAATGATTAACTTCATAAGTTTCACTAAAGTTTGACCTATGCCGTGTGATTTTGAATACAAACTAAGGTATTTACAGTTCATAGTCTTAAAGAGGGACTCGATCCAAGGAGATGGCAAGTTGAATCAACGAAAACGGAGTTGTAACGAAGAAACTATGACCGAAACAAAATCGGATATCCAAGACTAGTTTAGCCACGAAAATAATTGGGAAAAAATTAAATAAATCACATCTTTTTAAGTTAACATGATATTTTATATATATGTACTTATAATTCAATTTTATATGGTTCAGGATCACCCGTAAACAACACGAGAAGATTAATCATAAGATCCCATGATTGTACGCAACACGTCATTTGACAACACCGGTACTTTATGTACGCAACACGTCATTTGACAACACCGGTACCATGGGTCAAGATTAATCTCGACCAATACATATACGATGGGGTTTTATTTATTTCGTTGGGGGTTTTATTTATTTCATTGCGGGTATATTAAACATCTAAAAATGAACCATTAAAATTGAATTACTAACAACGAACTGCTAACTACGGACTAAGGAATTATTCAAAGTATTAAAAGTATAACAAGTATATATATGTGACGTTTGTTTAAAAAGAAAAGGTATTGATATATTATATATGGATAGGTTCGTGATATCAACCGGAGACCAAGTCAAATTATATATATATCTTCAAGACGAAAGTGAGTATATAGTCCCACTTTTAAACTCTAAATATTTCGGGATGAGAATACATGTATTTTATGTTTTACGTTATGGACACAAGTAACTGAAAAATATATTCTACGTTGAGTTGTACCACTGGCATACTTCCCTGTAGCTTGGTAACTGTTATTTACAGCGGTATTGTAAACGCGAATCCTGTTGATAGATCTATCGGGCCTGACAACCCCAACCGGACTGGACGACCAGTATTCAACGGTTGCACAGTACTTCGTTTCGTGACTACACTTGGTACGGTGTAGTAAGATTTCATAATAAAGGGAATATGCGACGTGATTAAATGTTAAGTATGGTTACCAAGTGCTCAACCACTTAGAATATTTTTATTAAACTGTTTATATACGAAATCTTGTGGTCTATATATATATATATATTGCTGCCGGCATTAAACCTATATCTCACCAACTTTATGTTGACCTTTTAAAACATGTCTATTCTCAGGTGATTACTAAAGCTTCCGCTGCATTATGTTGAATTTGAGCAGGATCTTGCGTACGCATATTTGTGTCAAAAATAAAACTGCATACCCAAGGATTTGTGTTGTAAAATATGCTCGAAATCGTGTTGTTATCATTATATGTAAAGTTTGTAAGTCGAAGATTATCGCTAAACGATAATCATCTTTTTATTGTCTAAAGCTTGTAACAAAAATAATGGTTATGGTTTGTAATGTATAATATATGCAGTTTCTCTTTTAAAAATGTCGCATATAGAGGTCAATACCTCGCAATGAAATCATACGTTATCTAACACGTTCTTATGGTTAAGGACGGGTTATGACATGTGGTATCAGAGCGGTGGTCTTAGCGAACCAGGTTTGCATTAGTGTGTCTAACTGATAAGTCGTTAGGATACATTAGTAAGTCTGGACTTTGACCGGGTCTGATTTAAAAACCATTGCTTATCATTGTTGGTTAAAATTTATATGTAAATATTATGTAGTACTAATGGGTTAGTTGTTGTATGATAGATGTCGGGCTCAAAACTTGTTATCACATTCAGCGACTCCGAACCAGAATCTTCAGATGGTGTTCCAGTCATTAACCTATCCGATGACGAAAATAATATCTTTGGGGAAGACTCACAAATTCCGGATGAACCGACTATAGAGAACCCGGAAAGTGAACCCGAGGAGGAAAGTGAACCCGAGGAGGAAAGTGAACCCGAGGAAGAAATACAGGAAATTACAAAAGACGAGTTCAAACTAGGAAAGAAACGAAAGGCTAATGAATTAGAAAATTCAAATCCCGAGTTTAGTAAGGATGATGTGGCACCAACTCCACTAGACACTACCACCCCTATTCCCGCTATTCCTATTCGTTCTATCCCGGCATCCAGTTCTTCAGTCCCACAGCCAAAATATAGGCAGACAGCCAGGATAAGCGTTAAGCGATTCTTTGAACCTAAACGTCCTAGAAAATAGACCAAACGATGCGCTGCCGTATTAAACCATGGGATCATATAATGTTTTGTATAATATTATTAGTGTGGTTTGCTTAATGTTCGATATAAGATAAGCATATGTAAAATAGTGAAGTGTGAAATGCAATAATTTTCCATGGTTAAGTATTATTTAGATGGTAGTAATTGATTCTGTACTAAGCTATTAAGTATGGACATTAACGGGTAGGTACTACCCTAGATATAATTATAAAACGCTAATAAGAAGAAAAGGCTTTTATAATAATACCTGGTTCATATTATTAATAAGCTATAATGTACTGTAAATATACACTACATCTATAATATTCCATGTGAATAATTATTTTCTTTTCATTTTTATAGAAGAATATGGCGCGATTGAACCGAATGACGGAACAAGAAATCCAGGAACTCATCAATCAACGAGTGAACGACAGAATGTTATGGGTCGAGGCTGCAAGAGGTGCTGCAGTTAACCCAAATCCTCGTGTGGGGTGCACTTACAAAACTTTTCAAGCTTGCAAGCCCTCATCATTCAGTGGAACAGAAGGACCAATCGGTTTAACCCGGTGGATAGAAAAGATGGAGACTGTGTTTAAAATCAGTGGTTGTGTTGAAAAGGACATGACCAAGTATGCATCGTGCACTTTACAAGATAGTGCACTCACGTGGTGGAAAAATTATGTGAAGGCTGTAGGAGGAGATGTAGCTTATGATACTCCGTGGGAAGAATTCAAAACAATGTTAATCAACGAATATTGTCCAAGGAACGAGGTTAGGAAGTTGGAAGATGAGTTACGAAGTCTGAAGGTTATTGGTACTGAAATCACCAACTACAATCAGCGATTCATGGAATTAGTTTTGCTATGTCCTGAATTGGTTCCAACCGAAGAACGGAAGATTGAAATGTACAAAGATGGTTTGCCTAAAAAGGTCAAGGCAAACGTTACAACATCGAAACCTAAGACAATTCATGAAGCTATAACCATGGCAAACGAGCTAATGGATCAGGTCATCATGGATAAGAAAGCATCCAATACTGATGTGAAGGTATCAGGTAACAAAAGAAAGTGGAATGGGAATTATGATCGAGGTAACCAACAACAATCTTTTAAGAAACAAGAAACCATACAAGGTACAGGTGGTGGTTCAAGCTTTGGTTACAAAGGACAAAATCCTTTATGCAACCGATGCCACAAACATCACTCTGGCTACTGTAATGTGGTATGCAACAAATGTAATCGAAAGGGTCATCTTGCTGAAGATTGTAGGGCTCTCGTTACAAATACAAATGGTACCAAGACTCCTGCCACCAATGCAAATAGAACTGCTTTGGCTACCATTACTTGTTATGGGTGTGGAAAACAAGGTCACTATAAGAGCCAGTGTCCGAATCCAGAGAAGAATAATGGATCTGCACGTGGAAGAGCATTTGTTATTAATGCTAGAGAGGCGTGTGAAGACCCGGAGCTTGTTACGGGTACGTTTACCATTAATAACTTATCCGCATCTATTATATTTGATACTGGTGCCGATAGAAGTTACGTGAGTAGAGGCTTTTACGCTAAATTGAATTGTTCATCATTACCTCTAGATGCTAAGTACATGATTGAGTTAGCTAATGGTAAACTAATTAAAGCCGATAAAATTTGCCGTGATTGTAAAATAAATTTAGCCGGAGAAACATTTAAAATTGACTTAATACCCGTAGAATTAGGAAGTTTTGATGTAATAGTCGGCATGGACTGGATGTCCAAAATAGGAGCTGAAGTTGTGTGCGCCAAGAAGGCAATTCGCATTCCTTGTAAGAATAAAACGCCAGTAATGATTTATGGAGAGAATGGTAACTCAAAGCTAAAACTCATTAGTTATTTGAAAGCTCAAAAGTGCTTGAAGAAAGGGTGCTATGCTATCTTAGCACATGTTAATAAAGTCGAAAAGAAAGAAAAAGAGAAGTGCATCAATGACGTGCCTGTGGCAAGAGATTTTCCTGAAGTTTTTCCGGAAGAGTTGCCGGGATTACCTCCATTTAGATCTGTAGAATTTCAAATAGATTTAGTACCAGGAGCCGCACCAGTGGCTCGTGCTCCATATAGACTTGCACCGTCCGAGTTAAAAGAACTTCAGAGTCAGTTAAAAGAATTACTGGATCATGGATTCATACGACCAAGTACTTCACCGTGGGGAGCTCCGATTCTATTTGTTAAAAAGAAAGATGGATCTTTTAGGATGTGTATAGATTATCGTGAATTAAATAAGTTAACTATCAAAAATCGGTATCCACTACCGAGAATTGACGACTTATTTGATCAACTCCAGGGATCATGTGTTTATTCGAAAATCGACCTAAGATCGGGCTATCATCAACTACGTGTCAAAGAAGAGGACATTCCGAAAACTGCTTTTCGGACACGTTATGGTCATTACGAATTTTTGGTCATGCCGTTTGGATTGACGAATGCGCCAGCTGTATTCATGGACCTCATGAATCGAGTTTGTAGTCCGTATTTAGATAAGTTTGTTATCGTTTTCATTGATGACATTCTTATCTATTCCAAGAGTGAGCAAGAGCATGAGCAGCAATTAAGGTTGATATTAGAGTTGTTGAGAAAAGAACAGCTATACGCTAAATTTTCTAAGTGTGCTTTCTGGTTGAAAGAAGTGCAATTTCTTGGCCACGTTGTTAGTAGCAAAGGAATTCAGGTTGATCCAGCAAAAATTGAAGCCATTGAAAAATGGGAGACTCCTAAAACACCAATGCAGATACGCCAATTTTTGGGTTTAGCCGGTTATTATAGAAGGTTTATTCAAGATTTTTCCCGAATAGCTAAGCCGTTGACAGCATTAACGCAAAAAGGGAAGAAATACGAATGGACCTCGGAGCAGGAGAACGCATTTCAATTACTGAAGAAGAAGTTAACTACGGCGCCTATTTTATCGTTACCTGAAGGGAACGATGATTTTAAAATATATTGTGATGCTTCGCGACAAGGTTTTGGTTGTGTTCTTATGCAACGAAAGAAAGTTATTGCATACGCATCTCGACAATTGAAGATTCACGAGCGGAATTATACGACGCATGATCTAGAACTGGGAGCAGTCGTGTTTGCGTTAAAGATATGGAGACACTACTTATATGGGGTTAGATGCACTGTGTTTACTGATCATAAAAGTCTTCAACATATTTTTGATCAGAAACAGCTGAACATGAGGCAACGTAGGTGGGTCGAGTTAATAAACGACTATGATTGTGAAATTCGTTATCATCCCGGGAAAGCGAATGTGGTGGCTGACGCACTAAGCAGAAAGGAACGAGAACCAATTCGAGTACGAGCGATGAACATAAAAATTCGCATGAATCTCAACTCACGAATCAAAGAAGTTCAACGAGAAGCACTTACTAAAGAAAATATAGGAAATGAAATAATGAAGAAGTATGAGAAGCAACTCGTTATACGGGAAGATGGAATTCGATATTTTGCAAACCGTATTTGGGTACCGAAGTTGGGTGGATTAAGGAAGTTGATATTGAATGAGGCACATAAGACAAGATACTCGATACATCCTGGAGTTGGAAAGATGTATCAAGATCTTAAGACACATTATTGGTGGCCTAATTTAAAGACAGACGTTGCAACATATGTTGGGGAGTGTTTAACTTGTTCCAAAGTCAAAGTAGAACACCAAAAGCCGTCAGGATTACTTCAACAACCAGAAATCCCAGAATGGAAATGGGACGGTATTACCATGGATTTCATCACGAAGTTACCAAAGACTGCCTGGGGATACGACACTATTTGGGTAATTGTTGATCGTCTTACCAAATCTGCACATTTCTTGCCTATAAAGGAAACGGATAGAATGGAGAAATTATTACGATTATATATAAAGGAAATAGTTTCAAGGCATGGAATACCTATTTCCATTATATCTGATCGTGATAGTAGATTTACCTCAAAGTTCTGGCAATCACTACAGGAGGCACTAGGAACTCGTTTGGATATGAGTACCGCATATCATCCGCAAACCGACGGGCAGAGTGAAAGAACGATTCAGACTCTTGAAGACATGCTCAGGGCATGTGTGATCGATTTTGGAAACGGATGGGATAAGTATCTACCGTTAGCAGAATTTTCGTATAATAATAGTTATCATGCAAGCATTAAAGCTGCACCATTCGAAGCATTGTATGGAAGGAAGTGTAGATCTCCTATCTGTTGGAATGAAGTAGGAGATCGACAATTAACTGGTCCCGAGATCATACACGAAACGACTGAGAAGATAGTACAAATCAAGGAGAGATTGAAAACAGCCCGAAGTCGCCAAAAGAGCTACGCCGATGTCCGAAGGAAACCATTAGAGTTTCAGATTGGGGACATGGTTATGCTAAAGGTGTCACCTTGGAAAGGTGTAATACGTTTCGGTAAAAGAGGTAAACTGAACCCAAGATATGTAGGCCCGTTCAAGATCATCGAACGCATTGGACCGGTAGCTTATCGACTCGAGTTACCGCAACAACTCGCCGGAGTACACAATACCTTTCACGTCTCAAACCTTAAGAAGTGTCTTGCAAAGGAAGACCTCACCATTCCTCTTGAAGAAATCCATGTCGATGAGAAACTACAATTCATCGAAGAACCAATCGAAATCATGGATCGTGAAGTTAAACAGCTCAAGCAGAGCAACATACCAATCGTTAAGGTTCGTTGGAATGCTCGAAGAGGTCCTGAGTTTACTTGGGAACGAGAGGATCAGATGAAACAAAAGTATCCACACTTGTTTCTCGATGACGCAAAATAGGTACAATTTTAAAATTTCGGGACGAAATTTATTTAACGGGTAGGTACTGTAACGACCCGCACTTTTCCGATCGTTCTATACTTATGAGATTAATATTTACATAAATTAAACCTTACCAACATGATAAGCAATCCAAATTGTTGAGACTTATGTTTTTGAAAAGAGTTTTACACAACGTTTGACCGTCTAGTTTGACCGATGATATCACGAACTATACAATATATGTAACATCCCGCGTTTTTCCGTTAAATTTAATTTTAACACCGTCTTTTTTTTTAAAACATAATCTTTCGTATTTAAAGTAATAGTTTCCGTGAGTAACGTTCATTATATTTCCGCTATTTAATTATAACATCACTCGGTTACTCGAGCGTTTTAAAATATTTCGTTGGTTAATTCCCGCACCCGCTTTGAAACTTGAGGGACCGAAGTTGTCAAGTGGGCAAACTAGTTGACTAGGTCAACTAGTCAACCCACCATTCTCATCCATTCAATCCCTCCATCTCTCTCCCTTTTCTCTCTAGCTCAAGAACCCCATTTCTCCCAACTTCACTAAATCATCATCTAAATTCGATCTAGGAGGCTTACAACAAAACAAATTACATTTTCGTGATCCTCTCTTCATCCTCTACGATTTGATACTAACTACACCGATTTTGGGTAACATTTCTAAAACTCTAGATTTCTTTAAATTCGTGTTTTTGACTTGAAATGTTGTTAGTTAGTGTCTATGGCTCGTGTCTAGCATGATTACATGATTTGTATGCTCGATCTTGATGTTTTGGTGTAACTAGCTTGAAAATGAAAAGTGGATGCTTAATCCTTGATTTTGGATGAGTTAATGTTGTTAGATTGTTAAAGTGCATGTTTTAATTGTGTTACTAGTATCATTAGCCACATTTGGATGTGTAGGTTGATTAAGGAAACTTCAAAAAACCCGATTAATGATTTTGTGATGTTTGACTAGGGTTTGATAGTTCTTGACATGAACTTTTGGATGCTTAAATGCCATGGAATGTTAATTGTTAGTGTCTAGTAGTAATGTATGCTTCATTACCTTCAAAACGGCATATCGTATGTGTAAATTGGATTCCCGAATCATAAAATACGTTTTACGAACTTGAAACTTGAAAATAAACCCTTCTCGATCAATTGACGAGTTTTCGTTTATAGTAAATGATGTTTTTGATTGATGATATGTGGTTAGTTGTATTCCTTGTCAAAATAGCTTTCCGATGATATAAAATACATGTTCTAATTGTTTGCGGATCATAAAATGTGATTGTTTGTGTTTTGGTTCGTGCACATTTAAAAAGCAGAAAAATAGCTGAAGCAGCAGGGTGGCGCGGCGCGCCATACCCCCCGCGCGGCGCGCCGATTGGGTCTGTCCAATTTGGTCAATTTTCGAATAATGTTTGCTATGCTACGCACCTCCGATTAACATGTAACTTGGCCAACATGCTCATATATGATTTCTAAGATTAGAAAAATAGTTCGGAACCCGACCCGAACGTGTTGACTTTCGTTGACTTTGACCGACCAAAGTTTGACTTTTTGTCAAACTTAACCAAATGATTATGCAACCTTCCTAACTTATTTATATACTGGTATCTTGCATGAAACTTGACAATTTGCTTCACATGCTACATAATCGAGTCGTGTCGAGCCATAGGACTAATTGAACACATTTCACCCGACCTTGTGTCGTAACCGGTTAATTGATATAACTTACTTGTTTAGGTCAAGGCTAAGCAACTTTCATGCACACGTTTACTTGTTGAAGTACTTTTATACTCGTGCACTCGAGGTGAGATCATAGTCCCACCTTTTCAACAACTTTTATACTTTTAAATCGTGGGCTGAGAAAACATATACTTTGTTACATCTTGTACTACTTACTTTTATGTTTTGAACACAAGTGTGAAAACAAACATTCCACGTGCGAGTTTAGAACAAAATCCTCAATTCGATTATCATTAGTTACACTTGCAGGGTGTAAGCGAGAACTTATATTGTGTGGCCATACGGGTTTAACAAACCCTCATTCGGACGGTTCGCTACCGTTATGCGGATGAAATATATTTTTGTGTTTTAGTGTGGGTTCTAGCACTGTGTGATGGGGTAACGTTGGTTAAGTTTTGATAATTGAGTGCTCGCGTATAACAACACTTTTGGAATGCAAATGATTTGGATAATCTACGTTATGGATACACAAAAATCTTGTGGTTCAAAGACAACGTTTAATACTTACTAAACCTATGATTTCACCAACGTTTTCGTTGACAGATTCTTCTATGTTTTTCTCAGGTCTTGCACGATATGTGATACATGCTTCCGCTCACTATTTGATACTTGCATCCGATGTCGAGTATACATGCATTACATGGAGCGTCTTTTGACTTTACTTTAAACCGTGTCGCCTAGATTTCACTCGTACTTATAACATTGTAACTTAACTTTTGGTTGAACAATTCTTGTAAACTTTGAAACAATCCTTATTTTGAAATGGAGGCGACATATTTTGGTCAAACGTTATCTTAAAGACTTATAATCAGGTAATGGGACCCACGTAGCCGACGCCGTCACTTGACGATTTGTCGGGGTCGCTACAGTTGGTATCAGAGCCTTGGTTGTAGGGATTTAGAGTTCATTTGTGTCCACCCCGAGTCATAGGGTACATAGGTGAATCTAGACTACAACCGGCATATAGACTGAAGTAGGGATTACTTGACTAATTGTGCATTTATACTCGAACTCTTATATCATATCTAACTCGTATTCGATCTTAATCTTAAGTTGATAAATTTTGTTGATGCGCCACTTTGACTTTATGAAGTAATGTTAAATGCACATGAGAATCAGGGTAATATAATTTCCGGGATTATATTACGGTGATTCACATGGACGTTCCGACATTATGACATAAAGAATTTAAGGCGAGTCAAGGAAAATTTTCTCTACATCATCCTTCCCTATCATGATTAGTATTATTGAGAATACTAATCAACGATATTCTTGTGTCTTGAAGGAACAATGCTTCCCCGTCGCGGACCACGTAATGAAACTTCCGAACAAGCTTTTCAACGCATGATAGCCACCGCCATAGGTGCGGCTATGGCTAGTATCTCCTCCGACATCAATAACAACCACAACCACAACAACCATGGAGCCGGTAATTCAAACGAGGGTTGCTCCTACAAAACTTTCATGGGGTGCAAACCTCACACCTTCGATGGGACCGGAGGACCGGTTGTGCTCACCCGATGGTTTGAGCAAACAGAAGCCGTTTTTAGCATAAGCGGTTGTCGGGACCAAGACAAAGTCAAATATTCCACCCACACTTTCGCCGGTATCGCCCTCACATGGTGGAATACGTATGTGCTGTCGGTGGGTATCGATGAAGCTCACACTCTCTCATGGGCCGACTTAAAGAAAAAGATGATCACCGAATACTTCCCGCGCGAAGAGACCCGTAAGCTCGAACACGAACTAAGAACTTTAAAAGCGGTCGGGAATGACCTAAAGGCATATAATCAACGATTTTCTGAGCTATCCTTGATGTGCCCAAACCTCGTGACCCCCGAACCTCTAAGGGTTGAACTTTACATGGATGGTCTTCCCAAGAGCATCAAACAAGGAGTAATGTCATCCAAACCCAGTAATCACCAAGAGGCCCTGAATATGGCCCGTCAATTGATCGAAACGGTAGACGAGATTGAAGTGCCGGCACCTAAAGCCGAGGATGAGTCGGGTGACAACAAAAGAAAATGGGAAGCCCCCCAATCGAGTAACTACAACAACAACTTTTCCAAGGAACCTCTCACCCCCGTCGGCAAGAAAAGTTATGCCGGGACACGACCTTTTTGCAACAAATGCCACAAGCATCATTTTGGTGAATGTGGCAAGCTAATTTGCCATCGGTGCCAAGGTAGTGGTCATATTGCCAAGTATTGTGGAAGTACCGCCCCCGTCACTCAAAAGGGGCCCGGCGCACCAAAGCCGAGTATTTGCTACAAATGTGGCCAATCGGGTCATTTTAGGAATGAATGCCCAAAGAATAAAGCAAAAACCAACGCGCGCCGTTGAACTTACAACATCGACACCTAGGGTGCCCGAGACGATGATGGACTAGTCACGGGTACGTCTCTTCACAACAAACCGTATATTTCATACTCGTTCGATTCGATTACCGCTAGACGTTTTACAACCAATACTTTGACTTGTACTCATTACCTTCCATCTTTTTCCCTAGATACTATTTAGGCAATTTAAGCGACCAACGGAAAAATATTGTGTGCCTATAAACTTTATTGGAGGAAATACGTTAAGACTTTTTACTTGACACCTATAGAACTAGGGAGCTCGGAACCTATTCGTAAAAAAAAAAAAAAAAAAAAAAAAAAAAAAAAAAAAAAAAAAAAAAAAAAAAATGTGTTTCCCCATCATCTTGTATAGATTATTGTGAACTGAGTAATTTTCGGTTGGAAACCGATACCCTCTCCCTCGCATCCATGACCTCATGATTATTTGCACGAATCCCGTATGTTCTAAATCGACCTCTGTTCCGGTTATCATCAATTGGGGGTTAAGGGAGACGATGTCTCCTAAGCCACTTTCCGAACTCGCAACGTTAGTTGTAAATCTTTCTTAGTACCATTCGATTTATTTAGGACTCTGTCCGTATTCATGAACCTCCTAAACCACGTATGCGAACTTATCTAGACAAATCGGTTATCGTATTTATAGATGACATCTTAACTTAATTAAGTAAAGAAGGAAAACGAACAACATCACCATCTTACGCTCGAACTTTTGAGAAAAGAGCAACTTGATACCAAATTCTCCGAGTGAGAATTTCTGTTGAACGAAGTCCAATTTTCTAGACCATGATGTTAATGGTCAAGGCATTACAATCAATCTCGAAATCAAGCCACATGTAATCAGGAAACTCTCCCAACTCAGACTTGTATTCGTAAAATCTTAGATCTCGCCTGTTATTACCGAAGATTCATTTCTGCCTTTTCTCGTGTTACACGACTTTTACACTCGTTAACTCACTAAGGGAAAACTTTAAACCCCCCCCCATGTCCGAACCTTGAGCGTGATACTTCACACCAACGTTTCTAGTTAAAATCGTATAGCACCAGATGGAACTCAATTATGAAAATATTTCTACATGAACGCCGGAAGGCATGCTCTCTCGACTCAAAATCAGTGTAACTGAAATTCGTTATTTTGCGCGAAGAATTCTAATACTAAATTGTGGATCCGATCAATTTTCTCGTCGTCACATACCACGCTACATATCTCTGTTATTTCACCGTTACCGTCTGATATTACTGGAACTTAAGATAACACACGATCCAATGATGCTTCACTCTTCTTTGACTTAATGTCATTGTGTTTCTAATAATCGGCCAACTATTATTCAACCCCGAACTACACAACTACGTGTACGATCTCGTTTCTCTTTCAGACTTCAACTTTTGACAACTAGAGGCACGTTATGGCAACCTCGAGATGTAAACTCATCCTATTCTAAGTCCTCATTTCACTACTGTCTTTACCGTTCGCATTTCCGTTTAAAGAAACTCCTTGTAACATTTCTCCATGGATAGAGAAACTCCTCATATTACATAAGTATTCGCCACGAGGGTGAATAGTCCTAACGAACATTTTTTTTTCGAACCCTAACTGACTCGTTCAAACATATCTTAAGAGATTCTATTCCAACACGGTGTATCTTTGTTAATTATCCCGTATCGAAATACTCGTTTCACTTCTAGTTTTACAAGAAACCTTGGAGACCCGTTTAGACATGAGTACCGCGTACCATCCACAACCCGACGGACCGAACAAACATGCGATTTAAACCTTGGAAACCATAATACGAATTTGTATTACCAACTTCAAATTTACTTGAGGAAATTATTTTCCTTTAACCGAATCCTCGTACTACAATGATTTTCATTCGAGTTTTAACGTCACTCCTTTTGAAACCACGTGTGACCGGAAACGTCACTCTCCTTTGTCGAACCGAGTAAACGATGATCAATTCACCGGGGCCGAGGTTATTCATGAGCAACCGAGAAAATTTATTCATATTCAGGCAAAACCCTACGCGACTCGTAATCACCAAGAGCTGCGCCGATGTTAGACGTAAACATTTCAAATTCCACGTGGGAAACCGCGTCACGTTAAGAGTCGCACCTTGGAAGGGTGCAATCCGTTTCGGGAAAACGTAGGAAGCTAAATCCGCGATATTTTGATCCTTTAAATTCTTGGGGTGTTTTGGACCCGTAGCTAGCCGTTTAGACTTTTCCGACTCATTTGGATCTCCGTTTATCCTACATTCAATGTATCAACTCAAAGACGTGTTTTGCGAAACGAGAACTTGTTATCTCCTTTGATGAACTCACTATCGACGATAACCCTCACTTCCTAGGAGGACCGGTTGAAACCATGAATCATGGAAGCCAAACCTTAAAACAACATATGATCCCGACCGTCAAAATTCGTGGAAATACTCAAGGACGTACCTTCACTTATTCGTAGAATTTACAACGCAAGGTCTCGAGTAAGATTCAACAACTACTACTTCCAACTAAATTTCGGGACGAAATTTCTTTTGAGGTGTGGATAATGTAACATCCCGCGTTTTTCCGTTAAATTTAATTTTAACACCGTCTTTTTTTTTAAAACATAATCTTTCGTATTTAAAGTAATAGTTTCCGTGAGTAACGTTCATTATATTTCCGCTATTTAATTATAACATCACTCGGTTACTCGAGCGTTTTAAAATATTTCGTTGGTTAATTCCCGCACCCGCTTTGAAACTTGAGGGACCGAAGTTGTCAAGTGGGCAAACTAGTTGACTAGGTCAACTAGTCAACCCACCATTCTCATCCATTCAATCCCTCCATCTCTCTCCCTTTTCTCTCTAGCTCAAGAACCCCATTTCTCCCAACTTCACTAAATCATCATCTAAATTCGATCTAGGAGGCTTACAACAAAACAAATTACATTTTCGTGATCCTCTCTTCATCCTCTACGATTTGATACTAACTACACCGATTTTGGGTAACATTTCTAAAACTCTAGATTTCTTTAAATTCGTGTTTTTGACTTGAAATGTTGTTAGTTAGTGTCTATGGCTCGTGTCTAGCATGATTACATGATTTGTATGCTCGATCTTGATGTTTTGGTGTAACTAGCTTGAAAATGAAAAGTGGATGCTTAATCCTTGATTTTGGATGAGTTAATGTTGTTAGATTGTTAAAGTGCATGTTTTAATTGTGTTACTAGTATCATTAGCCACATTTGGATGTGTAGGTTGATTAAGGAAACTTCAAAAAACCCGATTAATGATTTTGTGATGTTTGACTAGGGTTTGATAGTTCTTGACATGAACTTTTGGATGCTTAAATGCCATGGAATGTTAATTGTTAGTGTCTAGTAGTAATGTATGCTTCATTACCTTCAAAACGGCATATCGTATGTGTAAATTGGATTCCCGAATCATAAAATACGTTTTACGAACTTGAAACTTGAAAATAAACCCTTCTCGATCAATTGACGAGTTTTCGTTTATAGTAAATGATGTTTTTGATTGATGATATGTGGTTAGTTGTATTCCTTGTCAAAATAGCTTTCCGATGATATAAAATACATGTTCTAATTGTTTGCGGATCATAAAATGTGATTGTTTGTGTTTTGGTTCGTGCACATTTAAAAAGCAGAAAAATAGCTGAAGCAGCAGGGTGGCGCGGCGCGCCATACCCCCCGCGCGGCGCGCCGATTGGGTCTGTCCAATTTGGTCAATTTTCGAATAATGTTTGCTATGCTACGCACCTCCGATTAACATGTAACTTGGCCAACATGCTCATATATGATTTCTAAGATTAGAAAAATAGTTCGGAACCCGACCCGAACGTGTTGACTTTCGTTGACTTTGACCGACCAAAGTTTGACTTTTTGTCAAACTTAACCAAATGATTATGCAACCTTCCTAACTTATTTATATACTGGTATCTTGCATGAAACTTGACAATTTGCTTCACATGCTACATAATCGAGTCGTGTCGAGCCATAGGACTAATTGAACACATTTCACCCGACCTTGTGTCGTAACCGGTTAATTGATATAACTTACTTGTTTAGGTCAAGGCTAAGCAACTTTCATGCACACGTTTACTTGTTGAAGTACTTTTATACTCGTGCACTCGAGGTGAGATCATAGTCCCACCTTTTCAACAACTTTTATACTTTTAAATCGTGGGCTGAGAAAACATATACTTTGTTACATCTTGTACTACTTACTTTTATGTTTTGAACACAAGTGTGAAAACAAACATTCCACGTGCGAGTTTAGAACAAAATCCTCAATTCGATTATCATTAGTTACACTTGCAGGGTGTAAGCGAGAACTTATATTGTGTGGCCATACGGGTTTAACAAACCCTCATTCGGACGGTTCGCTACCGTTATGCGGATGAAATATATTTTTGTGTTTTAGTGTGGGTTCTAGCACTGTGTGATGGGGTAACGTTGGTTAAGTTTTGATAATTGAGTGCTCGCGTATAACAACACTTTTGGAATGCAAATGATTTGGATAATCTACGTTATGGATACACAAAAATCTTGTGGTTCAAAGACAACGTTTAATACTTACTAAACCTATGATTTCACCAACGTTTTCGTTGACAGATTCTTCTATGTTTTTCTCAGGTCTTGCACGATATGTGATACATGCTTCCGCTCACTATTTGATACTTGCATCCGATGTCGAGTATACATGCATTACATGGAGCGTCTTTTGACTTTACTTTAAACCGTGTCGCCTAGATTTCACTCGTACTTATAACATTGTAACTTAACTTTTGGTTGAACAATTCTTGTAAACTTTGAAACAATCCTTATTTTGAAATGGAGGCGACATATTTTGGTCAAACGTTATCTTAAAGACTTATAATCAGGTAATGGGACCCACGTAGCCGACGCCGTCACTTGACGATTTGTCGGGGTCGCTACAATATATGATAATTATACATACATATTTAACATGATCTAAGGATGTTTTAATATCTCATTTTGTATTAATAACAAAAAGTCATAAGTATATTTTGAAACTACTAACTTAAGTTTTCAAAACAATAACCTACGTAACGTTATTTGACATAAATACTGATGATTTATAATGTTTATACATATATCGTATAAGTAATGTATTTAATCATTTTTAAAGGGCTTTTATACATAAAACAATAAAAGTATATTTACAAAAGATAGTTATATTTGAATTCTCGTTCCGTTTCCTCAATAATCCTATACGTATATCTAGGGTACTATACACAGCTTCTAGAAGTATTTACTATTGGTATATACCAATAGAAATCTTCAATTATTGGAATAATATGTCATTCATGACATAATAAATTTTAACTTATCTTAGATATTTTCACTAAAAACCAAATTTTCAAGCCTATAAATAAGCACCATTTCTAACTCATTTTTACACATTCATTTTCCAAATTTTACTTCCAATTTTCACACACAATTGCAAGAACTCTCTCAACTTTTATTTTACTACTTCTTTCCAGCAACTTTACATTTTAAACTTGAGGTAAAAACTCTACTTCAACTCTTTTTCAATTCATATATTTAAAGCTATATATATAAGAGTTTATAAACTAGAACATAGTTTGAATGATTTCAAACTTGTTCGCAAACTAAATAGATCCTTCCAACTTAACTTTTAAAATACTTCAAGACCTGTAACATATCTTAATTATATGCTAACTTAACAAGGTATAACTTGGTTTTTCAAAGAACACCTTAAAAACTGAATTTACGACGTCGGAGTGCAACCGGGGGCTGTTTTGGGTTGGATAATTAAAAACCATCTTAAACTTTGAATTGGAGGTTTATTTTCTGGAAAAATGATTTTTACTATGAATATGATAACACATAAAAATTTCATGATTTAACTCAAAGTATAAGTATTTTTAGAAAAATAATCATTTGAGGTTGTTTACATGATGGAAAATGATTAACTTCATAAGTTTCACTAAAGTTTGACCTATGCCGTGTGATTTTGAATACAAACTAAGGTATTTACAGTTCATAGTCTTAAAGAGGGACTCGATCCAAGGAGATGGCAAGTTGAATCAACGAAAACGGAGTTGTAACGAAGAAACTATGACCGAAACAAAATCGGATATCCAAGACTAGTTTAGCCACGAAAATAATTGGGAAAAAATTAAATAAATCACATCTTTTTAAGTTAACATGATATTTTATATATATGTACTTATAATTCAATTTTATATGGTTCAGGATCACCCGTAAACAACACGAGAAGATTAATCATAAGATCCCATGATTGTACGCAACACGTCATTTGACAACACCGGTACTTTATGTACGCAACACGTCATTTGACAACACCGGTACCATGGGTCAAGATTAATCTCGACCAATACATATACGATGGGGTTTTATTTATTTCGTTGGGGGTTTTATTTATTTCATTGCGGGTATATTAAACATCTAAAAATGAACCATTAAAATTGAATTACTAACAACGAACTGCTAACTACGGACTAAGGAATTATTCAAAGTATTAAAAGTATAACAAGTATATATATGTGATGTTTGTTTAAAAAGAAAAGGTATTGATATATTATATATGGATAGGTTCGTGATATCAACCGGAGACCAAGTCAAATTATATATATATCTTCAAGACGAAAGTGAGTATATAGTCCCACTTTTAAACTCTAAATATTTCGGGATGAGAATACATGTATTTTATGTTTTACGTTATGGACACAAGTAACTGAAAAATATATTCTACGTTGAGTTGTACCACTGGCATACTTCCCTGTAGCTTGGTAACTGTTATTTACAGCGGTATTGTAAACGCGAATCCTGTTGATAGATCTATCGGGCCTGACAACCCCAACCGGACTGGACGACCAGTATTCAACGGTTGCACAGTACTTCGTTTCGTGACTACACTTGGTACGGTGTAGTAAGATTTCATAATAAAGGGAATATGCGACGTGATTAAATGTTAAGTATGGTTACCAAGTGCTCAACCACTTAGAATATTTTTATTAAACTGTTTATATACGAAATCTTGTGGTCTATATATATATATATTGCTGCCGGCATTAAACCTATATCTCACCAACTTTATGTTGACCTTTTAAAACATGTCTATTCTCAGGTGATTACTAAAGCTTCCGCTGCATTATGTTGAATTTGAGCAGGATCTTGCGTACGCATATTTGTGTCAAAAATAAAACTGCATACCCAAGGATTTGTGTTGTAAAATATGCTCGAAATCGTGTTGTTATCATTATATGTAAAGTTTGTAAGTCGAAGATTATCGCTAAACGATAATCATCTTTTTATTGTCTAAAGCTTGTAACAAAAATAATGGTTATGGTTTGTAATGTATAATATATGCAGTTTCTCTTTTAAAAATGTCGCATATAGAGGTCAATACCTCGCAATGAAATCATACGTTATCTAACACGTTCTTATGGTTAAGGACGGGTTATGACACGAATGGACAAGGCCGCAGAAGAGTTTTCAATATTAATGCGGCAGAGGCACAGGAAGACCCGGAGCTTGTTACGGGTACGTTTCTTATTGACAATAAATCTGCTTACGTTTTATTTGATTCGGGTGCGGATAGAAGCTATATGAGTAGAGATTTTTGTGCTAAATTAAGTTGTCCATTGACGCCGTTGGATAGTAAATTTTTACTCGAATTAGCAAACGGTAAATTAATTTCAGCAGATAATATATGCCGGAATCGAGAAATTAAACTGGGTAGCGAAATATTTAAGATTGATTTGATACCAGTAGAGTTAGGGAGTTTTGATGTAATAGTTGGCATGGACTGGCTGAAGAAGGTGAAAGCAGAGATCGTATATTATAAAAATGCAATTCACATTGTATGAGAAGAAGGAGAACCCTTAATGGTGTACGGAGAAAAGGGCAACATGAAGCTACATCTTATTAGTAATTTGAAGGCACAAAAACTAATAAGAAAAGGTTGCTATGCTGTTCTAGCACACGTCGAGAAAGTACAAACTGAAGAAAAGAGCATCAATGATGTTCCCGTCGCAAAAGAATTTCCCAATGTATTTCTGAAAGAATTACCGGGACTACCTCCACATCGATCTGTTGAATTTCAAATAGATCTTGTACCAGGAGCTGCTCCAATAGCTCGTGCTCCTTATAGACTCGCACCCAGCGAGATGAAAGAACTGCAAAGCCAACTGCAAGAACTATTAGAACGTGGTTTCATTCGACCAAGCACATCACCATGGGGAGCTCCTGTTTTATTTGTCAAGAAGAAGGATGGTACATTTAGGTTGTGTATTGACTACAGAGAGTTGAACAAACTTACCATCAAAAACCGTTATCCACTACCGAGAATTGACGACTTATTTGATCAACTACAAGGCTCGTCGGTTTATTCGAAGATCGATTTATGTTCTGGATATCATCCAATGCGAGTGAAGGAGGATGATATTCCAAAAACTGCTTTTAGGACGCGTTATGGTCATTACGAGTTTATGGTTATGCCGTTTGGATTGACTAACACACCAGCTGTGTTCATGGACCTTATGAACCCAGTGTGTGGGCCATATCTTGATAAGTTTGTCATTGTTTTCATCAATGACATACTTATTTACTCAAAGAATGATCAAGAGCACGAAGAACATTTGAGAAAAGTGCTAGAAGTATTGAGGAAAGAAAAACTGTACGCTAAGTTTTCAAAGTGTGCATTTTGGTTGGAAGAAGTTCAATTCCTCGGTCACATAGTGAACAAAGAAGGTATCCAGGTGGACCCGGCAAAGATCGAAACCGTTGAAAAGTGGGAAACCCCAAAAACTCTGAAGCATATACGTCAATTTTTAGGATTGGCTGGTTACTACAGAAGATTCATCCAAGATTTCTCCAAAATAGCAAAACCCTTGACTGCATTAACGCATAAAGGGAAGAAATTTGAATGGAAGGATGAACAAAAGAAGGCGTTTCAATTATTGAAGAAAAAGCTAACTACGGCACCTATATTGTCATTGCCTGAAGGGAATGATGATTTTGTGATTTATTGTGACGCATCAAAGCAAGGTCTCGGTTGTGTATTAATGCAACGGATGAAGGTGATTGCTTATGCGTCTAGACAATTGAAGATTCACGAGCAAAATTATACGACGCATGATTTGAAATTAGGCGCGGTTGTTTTTGCATTAAAGACTTGGAGGCACTACTTATATGGGGTCAAAAGTATTATATATACCGACCACAAAAGTCTTCAACACATATTTAATCAGAAACAACTGAATATGAGGCAGCGTAGGTGGATTGAATTGTTGAATTATTACTACTTTGAGATTCGTTACCACCCGGGGAAGGCAAATGTGGTAGCCGACGCCTTGAGCAGAAAGGACAGAGAACCCATTCGAGTAAAATCTATGAATATAATTATTCACACTAACCTTACTACTCAAATAAAGGAGGCGCAACAAGGAGTTTTAAAAGAGGGAAATTTAAAGGATGAAATACCCAAAGGATCGGAGAAGCATCTTAATATTCTGGAAGACGGAACCCGGTATAGGGCTGAAAGAATTTGGGTACCAAAATTTGGAGATATGAGAGAAATGGTACTTAGAGAAGCTCATAAAACCAGATACTCAATACATCCTGGAACGGGGAAGATGTACAAGGATCTTAAGAAATATTTTTGGTGGCCAGGTATGAAAGTCGATATTGCTAAATATGTAGGAGAATGTTTGGCGTGTTCTAAGGTCAAAGCTGAATATCAGAAACCATCAGGTCTACTACAACAACCTGAAATCTCGGAATGGAAATGGGAAAACATTAACATGGATTTCATTACTAAATTGCCAAGGACTGCAAGTGGTTATGATACTATTTGGGTAATAGTTGATCGTCTCACCAAGTCAGCACACTTCCTGCCAATAAGAGAAGATGACAAGATGGAGAAGTTAGCACGACTGTATTTGAAGGAAGTCGTCTCCAGACATGGAATACCAATCTCTATTATCTCTGATAGGGATGGCAGATTTATTTCAAGATTCTGGCAGACATTACAGCAAGCATTGGGAACTCGTCTAGACATGAGTACTGCCTATCAACCACAAACTGATGGGCAGAGCGAAAGGACGATACAAACGCTTGAAGACATGCTACGAGCTTGTGTTATTGATTTTGGAAGCAGTTGGGATCGACATCTCCCGTTAGCAGAATTTTCCTACAACAACAGCTACCATTCAAGCATTGAGATGGCGCTGTTTGAAGCACTTTATGGTAGAAAGTGCAGGTCTCCGATTTGTTGGAGTGAAGTGGGGGATAGACAGATTACGGGTCCGGAGATAATACAAGAAACTACCGAGAAAATCATCCAAATTCAACAAAGATTGAAAACCGCCCAGAGTCGACAAAAGAGCTACGCGGACAGTAAAAGAAAAGATATAAAGTTTGAAATTGGAGAAATGGTCATGCTTAAGGTTTCACCTTGGAAAAGCGTTGTTCGATTTGGTAAACGGGGGAAACTAAATCCAAGGTACATTGGACCATTCAAGATTATAGATCGTGTCGGACCAGTAGCTTACCAACTGGAGCTACCTCAACAACTCGCGGCTGTACATAACACTTTTCATGTCTCAAATTTGAAGAAATGTTTTGCTAAAGAAGATCTCACTATTCCGTTGGACGAAATCCAAATCAATGAAAAACTTCAATTCATTGAAGAACCCGTCGAAATAATGGATCGTGAGGTTAAGAGACTTAAACAAAACAAGATACCGATTGTTAAGGTTCGATGGAATGCTCGTAGAGGACCCGAGTTCACCTGGGAGCATGAAGATTAGATGAAGAAGAAATACCCGCATTTATTTCCAGAAGATACGTCAACAGCTCCAACTGCTTAAAATTTCGGGACGAAATTTATTTAACGGGTAGGTACTGTAGTGACCCGAACTTTTCCATGTTTATATATATATTAAATGAAATTGTTATTTACAAGATTAAGTGTTTCCAACATGTTAAGCAATCAAACTTGTTAAGACTTGATTAATTGAAATAGGTTTCATATAGACAATTGACCACCCAAGTTGACCGGTGATTCACGAACGTTAAAACTTGTAAAAACTATAAGATGACATATTTATGGTTATATATATAGTTAACATGATTTTATTATAAGTATGTATCTCATTAGGTATTTTAACAATGAGTTATATACATAAAAATGAGACTTTTAATTTAAGAAACTCGAAAACGATATATATAACGATTATCGTTATAACAACGTCTTACTAGGTACATATGAATCATATTAAGATATTGATACACTTGGTTAATTATGTTAAATGATAATTAAATATATTATTAAGTGTATTAACAATGAAATACATATGTAAAAATAAGACTACTAACTTAATGATTTCGAAACGAGACATATATGTAACGATTATCGTTGTAACGACATTTAACTGTATATATATCATACTAAGATATATTATATATCATAATATCATGATAATATAACAATTTAGCATCTCATTTGTTATAATAAACAATGGATTAACAAAATTCAACAAGATCGTTAACCTAAAGGTTTCAAAACAACATTTACATGTAACGACTAACGATGACTTAACGACTCAGTTAAAATGTATATACATGTAGTGTTTTAATATGTATTCATACACTTTTGAAAGACTTCAAGACACTTATCAAAATACTTCTACTTAACAAAAATGCTTACAATTACATCCTCGTTCAGTTTCATCAACAATTCTACTCGTATGCACCCGTATTCGTACTCGTACAATACACAGCTTTTAGATGTATGTACTATTGGTATATATACTCCAATGATCAGCTCTTAGCAGCCCATGTGAGTCACCTAACACATGTGGGAACCATCATTTGGCAACTAGCATGAAATATCTCATAAAATTACAAAAATATGAGTAATCATTCATGACTTATTTACATGAAAACAAAATTACATATCCTTTATATCTAATCCATACACCAATGACCAAAAACACCTACAAACACCTTCATTCTTCAATTTTCTTCATCTAATTGATCTCTCTCAAGTTCTATCTTCAAGTTCTAAGTGTTCTTCATAAATTCTAAAAGTTCTAGTTTCATAAAATCAAGAATACTTCCAAGATTGCAAGTTTACTTCCAAGTTTTCTAAATCCATTCCAAGTAATCATTCAAGATCAAGAAACCTTTGTTACTTACAGTAGGTTATCTTTCTAATACAAGGTAATAATCATATTCAAACTTTAATTCAATTTCTATAACTATAACAATCTTATTTCGAGTGGAAATCTTACTTGAAATTGTTTTCGTGTCATGATTCTGCTTCAAGAACTTTCAAGCCATCCAAGGATCCTTTGAAGCTAGATCTATTTTTCTCATTTCCAGTAGGTTTATCCAAGGAACTTGAGGTAGTAATGATGTTCATAACATCATTCGATTCATACATATAAAGCTATCTTATTCGAAGGTTTAAACTTGTAATCACTAGAACATAGTTTAGTTAATTCTAAACTTGTTCGCAAATAAAAGTTAATCCTTCTAACTTGAATTTTAAAATCAACTAAACACATGTTCTATATCTATATGATATGCTAACTTAATGATTTAAAACCTGGAAACACGAAAAACACCGTAAAACCGGATTTACGCCGTCGTAGTAACACCGCGGGCTGTTTTGGGTTAGTTAATTAAAAACTATGATAAACTTTGACTTAAAAGTTGTTATTCTGGGAAAATGATTTTTATTATGAACATGAAACTATATCTAAAAATTATGGTTAAACTCAAAGTGGATGTATGTTTCCTAAAATGGTCATCTAGACGTCGTTCTTTCGACTGAAATGGCTACCTTTACAAAAACGACTTGTAACTTATTTTTCTGACTATAAACCTATACTTTTTCTGTTTATATTCATAAAATAGAGTTCAATATGAAACCATAGCAATTTGATTCACTCAAAACGGATTTAAAATGAAGAAGTTATGGGTAAAACAAGATTGGATAATTTTTCTCATTTTAGCTACGTGAAAATTGGTAACAAATCTATTCCAACCATAACTTAATCAACTTGTATTGTATATTATGTAATCTTGAGATACCATAGATACGTATACAATGTTTCGACCTATCATGTCGACACATCTATATATATTTCGGAACAACCATAGACACTCTATATGTGAATGTTGGAGTTAGCTATACAGGGTTGAGGTTGATTCCAAAATATATATAGTTTGAGTTGTGATCAATACTGATATATGTATACACTGGGTCGTGGATTGATTCAAGATAATATTTATCGATTTATTTCTGTACATCTAACTGTGGACAACTAGTTGTAGGTTACTAACGAGGACAGCTGACTTAATAAACTTAAAACATCAAAATATATTAAAAGTGTTGTAAATATATTTTGAACATACTTTGATATATATGTATATATTTTTATAGGTTCGTGAATCAACTAGTGGCCAAGTCTTACTTCCCGACGAAGTAAAAATCTGTAAAAGTGAGTTATAGTCCCACTTTTAAAATCTAATATTTTTGGGATGAGAATACATGCAGGTTTTATAAATGATTTACAAAATAGACACAAGTACGTGAAACTACATTCTATGGTTGAATTATCGAAATCGAATATGCCCCTTTTTATTAAGTCTGGTAATCTAAAAATTAGGGAACAGACACCCTAATTGACGCGAATCCTAAAGATAGATCTATTGGGCCTAACAAACCCCATCCAAAGTACCGGATGCTTTAGTACTTCGAAATTTATATCATATCCGAAGGGTGTCCCGGAATGATGGGGATATTCTTATATATGCATCTTGTTAATGTCGGTTACCAGGTGTTCACCATATGAATAATTTTTATCTCTATGTATGGGATGTGTATTGAAATATGAAATCTTGTGGTCTATTGTTACGATTTGATATATATAGGTTAAACCTATAACTCACCAACATTTTTGTTGCCGTTTAAAGCATGTTTATTCTCAGGTGAATACTAAGAGCTTCCGCTGTTGCATACTAAAATAAGGACAAGATTTGGAGTCCATGTTTGCATGATATTGTGTAAAAACTGCATTCAAGAAACTGATTTCGATGTAACATATTTGTATTGTAAACCATTATGTAATGGTCGTGTGTAAACATGATATTTTAGATTATCATTATTTGATAATCTACGTAAAGCTTTTTAAACCTTTATTTATGAAATAAAGGTTATGGTTTGTTTTAAAAATGAATGCAGTCTTTGAAAAATGTCTCATATAGGTCAAAACCTCGCAACGAAATCAATTAATATGGAACGTTTTTAATCAATAAGAACGGGACATTTCAAAAAGTACTAGTTTTCTAAGCATACGAAAATGCGTTTGAGAAACCGGAAGCGGGACATAAGTCGAACATAAATGTACAAGACATTGGAATAAAAATAACAAGTCACCTTTACACGAGAATATAATATAATATATAATTAATTAATTTAAATTATTTAAATTATATATATTATATAAAATTATGTCGACAAGCAAAACGTTAAACAAATGTGAGCTGGATCAGAGGGCCATGCGATCGCATGGCCTTGATGCCCAAAAACCATGCGATCGCATGGTGGGCTGGAACATGTCAAGTACTATAAAACGCGAAGCCTGGTGATCGAATTCATTATATATTTCATCAATCTATCTCTCTGCTCTCCATATATATTTTTATATTATTATTATTATTATTATTATTATTATTATTATTATTATTATTATTATTATTATTATTATTATTATTATTATTATTATTATTATTATTATTATTATTATTATTATTAAGATTAATATTATTATTAATCTTATGGTTATGAGTATTATTATTATTAGTATTATACATAAAATACTACGACGGAGTGATGTTCGAGTAATTTAAAAACGGGTTTTATGAGCGGGGCAGAGCTAAGGTTATGGGTATTACTTGGAGGTTATGACCATGAGTCAAAGGTCAAACCTAGTGTTTATCATCTCTGTTGCGTCTACGTACTTTCCTGCAATATTGAATCACAATATTGATACGTGAACATTCATATATTATCTTTTATATATTAATTGTGTATCCATGTCTAGTGCTGGAGTATATATATTTATGTATGCTTGTATGCTAAATATCGTTGTTAAATAGTTTATGATGAATCACGAATTAAATACATATATTACTGATAAAAGGTATATGATATGCATGTTTTTGGAAAGCTGGCGAAAAATCAATAACTTTTCATTTAGAAATCGCGTAATTTCGATGAACGAATCAAAAGATATGGTCAACTGAATTATGATTGACGTTAATTGGAATTGCTTTTGAATCTGCAATTAATATTTAAACAACTTGTTTGTAAGATTGATAAATTGGATTTTTGAATATTACCAACCGAGTAAATAAATCCTTATATAAGGTACGTCTCGTTTTGTTGAACTATTGTCAAAATTGACTTTTGAAACGACTTTGGATAACTTTTGTATGTCGATCTCGAGCATTAGAATTGTGATACACTATGACCAGACCTAGCTTGATAGACATTTATTGACCAACGTATGTTCTCTAGGTTGAGATCTACGGTTATTTGGTATTCCGAGTTTCGGTCACATTTCGGTGAACGACTTTATATGCTGCTAAGGTGAGTTTCATATGCTCCTTTTTTAATTGCTTTTGCAATCTATATTTTTGGGCTGAGAATACATGCACTTTATTTTAAACGCAATGAATACAAGTACATACTAAATTCTACACCAAGTTTGAACCGAAAATCCCTTAGCTTTGGTAACTAGTAACTGCCAGTTATAAGAACTGGTGGGCGTAAGTAGTTATATATGGATCCATAGGGCTTGACGTCCCCGTCTATTCCAGGTATAGAAACCCTAGCCTGAACTATAAAATAGACGTATGCTATTTGAGTTTAGTACACGTTGGTTTACGTGTATTGTACATGTTGGTTGCATGTATGTTAAAACAGGGGTACTTATTATATAGACGTTAAAGTTTAGTTACCAGGGTGCTCAATCTTGTAGAATATTTTGATAAACGTTTCTGGATAAAACAACTGAAATCTTGTGATCCACCTTTATATACAGATTATACGAAACATTAAAACTATGAACTCACCAACCTTTGTGTTGACAGTTGTTAGCATATTTATTCTCAGGTTCCCTGTTTGCTTATATGTTAGACAAGCTATGTGCATGGAGTCTTACATGGCATATTTTTCAAGGAAACGTTGCATTCACCAAATCATCACCATGTATCTTATTTTGACTGCATTGTCAACGGAAGTACTATTGTAAACTATTATATTACGGTGATTGTCTATATGTAGAAATTATCAGATGTCAAAAACCTTTGATTTAAATATTCATTTATGGTGTGCCTTTTCAAAAGAATGCAATGTTTACAAAACGTATCATATAGAGGTCAAATACCTCGCAATGAAATCGACCAATGATGTGTTCGTTCATATAGATTTGGAGCAATCGTCACAAATAATCTTTAGCAATCTTCACCATAGACAAAACATGCTTAAAGTGTCAACCAAAAATGGTTGAGTGTACAACATAGGTTTAATAATCATAATAAGTTTTTAGACCACAAGATTTAGTTATAGAGTTTAATCAGTTCGGTAGTAGTGCTGAGGTATATGATATCGAAACTAACCATAAGTTACCCTAAACACATCACGTTCATGTCGTTGAATCATTATTATGTATCCATTGACCAGCGGTCATCCGGATAGAGACGTCACTCTCAATAGCGCTACTCACAATAACTAAGCTTGCCAAAATTCCAGCAACTAACGATATCATGGCAGGGATTTAGCATGAATCAAAACATGTTAGCACAGTTTGAACTAATCAAAATAAAGTTTTCATGTACTCGTGTCTAAGCGTAAAACAGTTTGAAAGCAAGCATGTGTCTCACCCCAAAGTTCAAAATAAGTAATAGAAACAGTTAAAAAGCGGGGCTATGAAGTTCACCTTAGTAGCAAGCAAGTAATTCCACGCAAGTCGTAAGAACGGAGTATGTAATCGGAGATCTCAACCTAGAGATATAATGTTTAATTAGTTAATGTCTAATAGACATAAGTTTGTTTATTAATATAGCAAACTATATTAACAGTGACGGTTTTCGAGAAAAGTTACTATTTCTCAAAAGTTTCTATATTTGGAAACTTACTATTTATGGAAAGCTTCCACTTATAGTAAGCTTCTAATTTAAGAATGTTCGGGTTATAACTCTTAACAAAGATGTTGTACAATCTCGCCCAAACTTTGTTGCTAACATGCAAGTCACTCAAATGATCTATTGTTACCGAGCGGCCCAGGATCTCTTGACCAGAATCTAAGTCTTGGCATTCGAGATCCACAAGCGTTCCATAATGGTACCAAGGATCACCCTAGGCCACAATTAGCGGTGATGTTTGTAGTATTTGTATGTTATCTTTAATTATAACCTTCACGTTATAGGTGTACACACATAACAGACTATTGATGTACTTATTAATTATATATATATAGGTGATAATATACTTAGTGTAATTAAGTGTTACAATATAGATAAGTTTACAAGTGATAGTAGTAATATTATTACTCTACTTATCCTATAATTAATCAACCTTCGTTATATAACCTTATCATATTTCGCATACATATACTATATGATCTTTATACGCGTTACATACATATAGTCACCTACATGATACATACATATATTCATTATTATTATCATACATGTATATGTTTATAACTATATGATATATATGTATTTATTATATATGTGTTACATATACCTTAAGTATAAAGATGGTACATATATATACATACAACTACTTATCAACTTTTTTTTTTGTATTTACCAATTTCATATACATATATACATACACACACGCGTATAAATATACATATGTATATATACACTAAACGTGTATATATATATACATATATTTCACGCATGCTTGCATGCATGCATGCATGTATAATTATATATATATATATATTTTTTTTTTTACAAGATTTAATTATCATTAACTTTTACTCATGCTATCGAGATCATACTCATAAACTTACTAGCAACCACAAACCATATTCATGTTTATTATCTATAATCTTAACTCTTTTATTTTATTAATCATATTCAAGTTCATGATCCTTTATCATAATACTTATTCAATTTTAACAATCTTAACTTATTAATCATAAACATTAACCATAAACCTTTACCATTATTATCTAGTTTCATGATCAATTTATAATCATACTTAATAGCTCATGTTCATAATACTTAATTATATTCTTGTTCATAAAATCATAACCCTTTTATTTAATCACTTCAAGTTCATAATCTCTTATCATATTAATTAATCATATTCAACAAATTTTTAATTTTTCAACCATAAGCATTATCCCTAACATTAACTGTTAGTATCTAGTATGATTATTATGAGCATACTTATTTTCAAACAACATAATAATTAACACAATCTAAAGTATGATTAGTTTTAGGGTTTTAGGTGTACCTTAATACTTAAAGATCAAGAGAAAGGTGGCAATGAAAACCCAAACAAAAAAAAAACAGAAACTTCAGCAACAAAAACGACCCAAACAGAAACGTTTTTGGGTCTGTTTGAACACGCGGAACCAGCAGAAAAATGCAGCAATAATGGGACCAAACGAGCAGGCTTTTTGGGCTGTGGTGGTTTGATAAATACAGCAGAAACAAGGCTGCAGGATGTTGACTTGGTGGGCTGTTAAGGTGGCGGTTTTACAGCAGAAAACACAGCAGGAAAACAGCAAAACAGTAGGACGTTTAATGGCGGTTTGTGGTGGACGAATTCAGCAGCAAACTAGCGACTGCAGGGTATTTTTGGAGGCTGTTTTCGTGGGTTTGTAGCAGCAGAACTAGGGTGATTTCGTGGTGGTGTTGGGTTTTAATTAATATTAGGGTTTTAGTATTAATTACTCCATTTACTATATCTGGATAACAACCCTAGTGTTAATACACAGAACATGACAATGAAACCCTAAGGGCAATTTAGTAAATTCAGAATGGAAATGTGAGGGTTGTTATAGTACCTCCTCGTTAATTTAAACTTCGTCCCGAAGTTTCGGTTGAGAAAAGATGAGGATATTTCCGCTTCATTTGGTCTTCACGTTCCCAGGTATACTCGGGGCCTCTATGTGAATTACATCAGATCTTAACAATAGGAACTGTTGTCCTGTTTCTAGCGTTTGATATCACGATCCATAACTTCTACAGGTTCTTCTATGAAGTGCATTTTATTATCAATGCGGAGGTAATTTCAAATGAATAATATGAGTGTCACCTGAATAGGTTTTCTCAAAAGAGACTGTGATGTTACAAGCATTTCAGTAAATCAGATACCTGAAATGTGCCATGAACATTACTAAGATTATTTAAAACCATTGTACACTTATGTCGCCATACTAGGGCAGACAATCAGGGAGAAGTACTTGGAGATCACAGTCATGTAGTTTGTTGCATGGCTTCTGTTTGTTAGATATGTTACCGACTTTAGATTCCGGAAGATAACCATAGACATGATACCTTTGGTTTTCAAGAAATATCTAATATGAATAGATGTAACGAGATTCCAGATGAGGAGTCACTAATCAGGATTATATGCAAAGCAAGCCATAATTACTAAAATGTCCACAGAATGGTACGAGTGATTAATGGAAGATATCGTTCAATAAATTATAATACATACAAACTTATCCTTGCAGAAAGCACCTTATGATCATGATTTTAGCTATATGTTGAAACAGAGATCGGAATTTGTCTAGAATCACATCTAGTTGTAACTAGTTTAGAGTAAACACATAAACATTAAAAACGCTAAAGGTAACTCCTTTAGAGAGGATAGCGAGGATCATAAGTTATATTTCTGATTGGAAAGCGCACGAAAATGTGTGATCTCTTAATGAGAAAGACTTTCTCGCTCAGATGGCGAGTCGATCTATCATTCACTTATGAGTTTAAGTGCAGATGAGAATCAATGTGAATCATTGGCTATAAAAAAAATTATTTCCAACAGTGAGGAAATCTCCGAAAAATACTTTCTTGTGTCAAAAAGATATTAAATCATAGAATTGACGTTTTACGAGGTTGTTGTGGTTTAGCCGTGAGATATCAAAAGTAAAATCTTCTCAACGGTCAACCTTACAAAGGGAAAAGCAACTGAGAACATGGAGTTTTGAATGATGAACTCAATGGTAAGTTTCGAAGAGCAAGAGGAATTGTGATTACTACGTGGTGTAGAATAATACGAAAATTTTTATATAAACAAGAAATGAAAATTTTTACAGAAGTTCGAGTCGTTTAAGGTTTTAAAAAGGAAATGAAGTTCTTAGTAAAACTAGAGTTATGTACAACCTGTACTATTTTAAGTAAAATATCTTTTGAATTGATTTGAAAAAGTGAGGGTATAATTTTATATGTACTAGTCAAAATAAATAAAGGTAAATTTTGCTTACTTTATTATATAAATATATACAATTTATAAAATTTGCACGAATGGCGGTAAATAAATTTATAAAATTTCGAGAGGATCGCACAGTAAAATAGTGTATGTAAAATTTTGGCAAACAGAATTTTTATATTTGGAGAAAGACTAAGAAAAATTGTGTGAAAGACCTTGAAAATTCCGAGTGATATTTGAGCAACAATGTTGCGGGGTAATGATAACTATTGAATTTAAGTGTGGTTGATGACTAATATAAGTTCTTGGAATTCAAATGTTCATGTGTGAAGCTATTGCTGTCAAGTGAGATATGAATGGTAGAGTTTGAGAACGTGATAGTGAATGTGGTGTTTATAATATCTTCATTTGAATATTCAAATGAAAATCTTGCGAGTGGTTGTCGCTTATCTTCGACGGGTTTCCTAATGGGTTTTATGAAAATCCACACTAGGAGTGTAATTTCAGATAACAGGAGGCATGCTTCGAAGAAGTTTCGGGGGTGTCACTTCAGGTCACTTAAGAACATGCATCCTTTCTTCCAGCGGGGATATGATAATTAAGCGTCAAAGAGATAAGTTGTTTAAGAAAGAAAGAATGCAAAGCTTTACAATTTTTATGGCATAGGAGAATTTGTTAATCTACTCATGGATATGAGATAGATAGTTTGATCGTAATGATCTCATCGTATATCTATAAATGAGATGATAATTACCCTTCATGTAATAACATTGAGATTTTTGAATGAATGGCTTGGAAATTTTTCTTTGATTCACTTTCTATTCCATATGTCATGATATTGGAAGTTCTATATGAATTACCGTAATATAATCACGTTGGTCGGGCGTCATTATATTTCACTAATTCATATTTCCATTTCAATATCACTCCACAAGGTCAGGATATGTGATCAAACTTAGATAGTTGACGTGGGAATGTTGAGTCATGAGTGACATCCCTTCGCGTGAATCAAAGAACACTTTGAATCACAATGGCGAAGTCAGGTCATAAGATATGTATGGATATGATAACAATCACATACTAACCGATCCTTTAGAGTCGGGATTAGGCAAGATGATAGGGTTTTGGCTTGATATCCTTAGGAAAGGATACAGAATATCAACAGAGGTAAAAGCAAGAAGTAAGATGAAATTGCAGTATAAAGATCAAAGGAAAAGCGCTTAAAACTAAGGCAGGAAAGGTTATAGTCCTAAAGATTGCTAAGGCACCTAACTAATACATAAGGCACATATAAAATGCAATCCTGGTTCTCTATAACAAGTCTGGCTCTGATACCACTCTGTCATACCCCCAAATAGGGCCGGGGAAATATGACTTCACAATATCACAACACAAGTATGTATAAAAGAGAACGACTCTAAATGAGACGTCTTAATTAAAACCAATGTATTAACGCAGTGGAAAATATTAAGTCATTTCAATTGTAAACTTTAATGTTCTAAGGCAATAATATGAATGTATAAATGCGGACTCCAAAAGCAGCAAAGTCCAAATAGCAAATAATCTTTAGCAATCTTCACCTGAGACAAAACATGCTTAAAGTGTCAATCAATTTTGGTTGAGTGAACAATATAGGTTTAATAATCATAATAAGTTTTTAGACCACAAGATTTAGTTATAGAGTTTAATCAGTTCGGTAGTAGTGCTGAGGTATATGATATCGAAACTAACCATAAGTTACCCTAAACACATCACGTTCGTGTCGTTGAATCATTATTATGTATCCATTGACCAGCGGTCATCCGAATAGAGATGTCACTCCCAATAGCGCTACTCACAATAACTAAGCTTGCCAAAATTCCAGCAGCTAACGATATCATGGCAGGGATTTAGCATGAATCAAAGCATGTTAGCACAGTTTGAAATAATCAAAATAAAGTTTTCATGTACTCGTGTCTAAGCGTAAAACAGTTTGAAAGCAAGCATGTGTCTCACCCCAAAGTTCAAAATAAGTAATAGAAACAGTTAAAAAGCGGGGCTATGAAGTTCACCTTAGTAGCAAGCAAGTAATTCCACGCAAGTCGTAAGAACGGAGTATGTAATCGGAGATCTCAACCTAGAGATATAATGTTTAATTAGTTAATGTCTAATAGACATAAGTTTGTTTATTAATATAGCAAACTATATTAACAGTGACGATTTTCGAGAAAAGTTACTATTTCTCAAAAGTTTCTATATTTGGAAACTTACTATTTATGGAAAGCTTCCACTTATAGTAAGCTTCTAATTTAAGAATGTTAGGGTTATAACTCTTAACAAAGATGTTGTACAATCTCGCCCAAACTTCGTTGCTAACATGTAAGTCACTCGATTGATCTGTTGTTACCGAGCGGCCCAGGATCTCTTGACCAGAATCTAAGTCTTGGAATTCGAGATCCACAAGCGTCCCATAATGGTACCAAGGATCACCCTAGGCCACAAGTAGCGGTGATGTTTGTAGTCTTTGTACGTTATCTTTAATTATAACCTTCACGTTATAGGTGTACACACATAACAGACTATTGATGTACTTATTAATTATATATATATATAGGTGATAATATACTTAGTGTAATTAAGTGTTACTATATAGATAAGTTTACAAGTTATAGTAGTAATATTATTACTCTACTTATCCTATAATTAATCAACCTTCGTTATATAACCTTATCATATTTCGCATACATATACTATATGATCTTTATACGCGTTACATACATATAGTCACCTACATGATACATACATATATTCATTATTATTATCATACATGTATATGTTTATAACTATATGATATATATGTATTTATTGTGACACCGCTAAATTTTTTTTTTTTTTTAAATACGTGGCGGAAGCATTAACATTAATTAAACCATTATAATGACATAAATGTATAATAATTATATATCCAAATGATCTGACAGCTAGCATTAAACTAATACATCTGGTGTCATGTGACATTATAACAAAATTCAGTTTTAACGGAAAAGACACATCAGAGTTTCTTCATAGTCAAACATAACATTGCCATGCCCGTCTTCTACCAAAAAGCACTATCTACAAAAGCTAATAACCTGCAAGGGAGGAGATGGAGGGGAATTGGCACAAAGCTAAGTGAGTACGACTAACTACAGGCCATAGCATACATAACTGTTATACTAATCATGTCACATAGTCTAACACACAAACATCACCCAAGTGCCGTCTACAGAGACTCTGGCGGCTCGGCCAAACCATTAACCACCAGCCGATCGGACTGGGGCTTACTAGAAGTTCCTCCACCACCGTATGTATATACATAATCCACACACGACGGACGCGTCATTCACATATATATACACCACGGTTGTATAGGCTACCACAGAGGAACCCAACCCGCAGGTTGATCTCTCATACCGAGGCTACCACACAATAGGGACGCACTGGGCTCCAACAGACAAGCATCAACTAACATGCAGTCATCACAAAGTACTAACTAACCACAATAATAAGTATATCTAACAAGCATGGCAATCATAATATAACATGCTTCTATATACTATATTCTCCAGTTAGTCCCACTCACCGATTACCAGCAAACGAGAATGTATTCAGCTATCTAATCACTGAACCTTCTCTTTCTCCTTTTTCCTGAGAAAAACATATACAAAAGTTAGTTTCTGTCCATTAACCCAAAATAACACAATACAAAAATTTTTGTATAAAAAGCATCCGCTAAAAAATTTTGCTTAACACTTGTGCATTTTCAAAATTTACATCCTGATCATCAAAATACAAACGAGCAGCATAACGGCTAGAAATCAACATTTGGTAAAATATTTCACTGCCAAAGACACTCGGTCGACAGTCGGCCGACTGTCTACACTCACTCGCCCGAGTGTCTAGTCACTCGGTCAATGGTCTCTCACAGATACACTCGGCCGTGGGTCTTACACACTCGGTCGATGGTCTAGTCGGTCGGTCGAGTGTCTCGAGACACTTGGCCGACTGTGTTCATCTGCAGAAGCTGAAGAAAAAGTGACGGGTTTCACCCAAAATCGACCAATTCTTGCTCTAGAGCTCGATTATGACCTCAAAACTGACCAAATCGAAGACACTATACATTAAGAAACATAAACCCACAAGATTTGGACTCAAAAAACATCAAATCTATCCACTTTGACCCAAAATACACACTTTATAAAAACTAACACAAAAACTCCATTTTCTCAAAGATTAAAGCATGAAATGTTATGATTCTTACCTTAAAAGAATCAGTGAATCACAAGGAACACAATAATATAAACGATTTGAGCTCTAAAATAAGAATTAAGGATTAGGGTTTTTGGTGTAGGTGAAGGAGAAGAACGAGGTGTTTGAGATGGTTCTGGAAAAAATGCAAGAGAGAGACAACACTAGTCATCTAAATGGCATCTAAATGGGTTTAATTTCTCATACTGTGTAACACACGGGTATTTATCAGTTATCTGATATCTTTCGCACATTATTTGGTAACCCAAACGAAGTCCAAATTAAATAAACAAACATGTTCTGTGACCCTTGTCACAAACTGGTCCTAACCACATCATTAAATAATAATAATCATTAAATAAAAATAAAAGCATATAATATCACAACACCAACTTAAGGGCAATTTAGTAATCTTACAGCTAGGCCCGATTGAAGATGCTACATTTATTATATATGTGTTACATATACCTTAAGTATAAAGATGGTACATATATATACAGCAACAAAACTTCAGCAACAAAAAACTACCCAAACAAAAACATTTTTGGGTCTGTTTGAACACGCAGAACCAGCAGAAAAACGCATCAACAATGGGACCAAACGAGCAGGATTTTTGGGCTGTGGTGGTTCGATAAATACAGCAGAAACAAGGCTACAGGATGTCGACTTGGTGGGCTGTTAAGGTGGCGGATTTACAGCAGAAAACACAGCAGGAAAACAGCAAAACAGTAGGACGTTTAATGGCGGTTTGTGGTGGACGAATTCAGCAGCAAACTAGCGACTGCAGGGTGTTTTTGGAGGCTGTTTTCGTGGGTTTGTAGCAGCAGAACTAGGGTGATTTTGGTGGTGGTGTTGGGTTTTAATTAATATTAGGGTTTTAGTATTAATTACTCCATTTACTATATCCGGATAACAACCCTAGTGCTAATACACAGAACATGACAATGAAACCCTAAGGGCAATTTAGTAAATTCAGAATGAAAATGTGAGGGTTGTTATATATATCATGCCCCCGATCTGATAACCTGTGACTCAATACTCAAGTTGTGGACAGGAAAGGATATATAAATCTATAGACGTTAGCTTATATTGGTAATGTAAATAGACCATCTAGAAGTCCATTAATTGATATGAGCTCTCTGACTCTATCATTATACGCCAAAAGTTCAAACGAGAACCATAAAAAGGGCGAGAACTGCGAAAACTTTTAATTTACAAAGTTTTTTTTACATGCAACTAGATTGAATCATACATAAACCTTGATGAAGAGTATGAATGAACATAAAACAGTTGAAAAACGCTTATATTTTACCTATATAATTAAATATATAGTTTCTCGTTCACGTGTGCATATTTGTTTCCGAACATGTGAATAGTTTCATATAATTAACAATTTAACATGTAATTTGAGCTAATGAACATATGTTTGTTAATAATATGTGCATTAATTAACATTTGTATGTAATTTGTTGCATTTAGACGCATAAAAACTATTAAATTAAATAGTTCTCGCAGTTCTCACCTTTTTAGTAGTTCTCGTTTGAACCTGCCCCATCATCATACACTATGTAAATTTAAAAACTGCATATCATAGTCTCTATAATTTAGTGAAATTACAGTTGCTAGATATGTCGGTATTACGTTCAAGTGGTTTTAATAAGAATCTACTAACATCAAATATCCTCTGCTTTATTCATTCAGAATCATCTCATTGCCAACACTTAACCTCACCATATATAAAATTCAGACCCATACGCTTGTCTCATACCATAACTACATATAAGAGGGTCATCAATCTACTTAATCACAAGTATGAAGATTCAAAAATATGCATAAAGTATAGTAGTTATCCCCCACCCCACCATGGCCCACAGCATGATACTGGTTGCTCATGGGATTGGAGTCGGGTGTCCACGATAGTAGCTTAGTGATTGGGAGACATACAACGTAAAACGGAGGTCATGACTCAATCTCACCCTTAAATCATGAATTATAAGATTTTCCCCCTCATGTTGGTTGTGGGAATAGTCGGTGGGGTCCGCAATAGGGTCGCTACTCCCCCTTTCTTTTTTGTACTCATTGAGTCGGTGGGTTCCACTTTTTAAACAAAGCTCAACTTAAAGCTTCTAGTTGACTCAGACTCAATGACTTAGCTAAAGAGTAAACAAATAGGTGATGATGAAAATAATCAAGGTATACTAGCTCGATCAGTTGATAAACAGCTGACGTGAATAATATAAATTTCATGCATATGATCCAAAAGATAAATAATACGGAGTAAATGTTAAAATTTATTTTAATATCATGAATAATTAATCACTATTATTTACTATTCAACAGGGCCGTATGTAGCAGACTAGCAGGTATGATTGTATGAATATGAAAATAAAACATAATAATGGCAGACCAAGTAAATAAATATCAGGATTCTTGAAATGACTTTAATTGGAAATATCCGTTGATTGCCAAGCATGTACGGAGTACATTTTAAGCAAGTGTTAAAAAGACCCAAACAGTGTTGGTGCCTAAAATTGGTTCTGAACATGGAATCTTTGTTGACGTGTACAACAAACCAACTAGATTTTTCGAAATTTATATGCGGCTCTTGTTGTCCTGCACAAAAAAAAAAAAAAAAAAAAAAAAAAAAAAAAAAAAATATAAATAAATAAAAAATAAAACATTATCATTGTCAACAAGATTTGACATGAAACAACTGACATAGCTATTGAGCATCAAATTAGTATATCATCACAAGATGACCTAGTGGTTCACGTCTTGATATCCTAAACAAGGATCGGTGATCAGGGGTGGAACTTGAAATATTTTGTTGAGGGGGCGAAATCCCTATCGCACAAATGTATATTACTATATATAATACTGTATAAATATAAAACCGAACCTGTCATCATCGCTTTGAATATATGTAAAAGAAAATGAAAAATATTTTTCTATTTAAAAAAAAAAAAAGAATTCAGTCATCATAAAAAATATTAGTGGTAATCTAGCTACACTATTAACTATATATAGAGCTCGGTATGATGTTACTACTTCTGTAATTAATAATTACGCATATAAGCATTAAAATTAACGTATTGGGCCTGGGCCATACAATATAAGAGTGTATTTAGGTTTATAGATACAGATATTAACTGTGTTTTTGTTTTCCTAGAGGGGATAATCTAGAGATCTTTTTGTTTTCTAAAGCATATATAATATTAAAAGCCTAACTACAACATATTTTATGGCAGGGGCAACTGCCCCTTCCTGTCTTAGAGAACCTCCGCCACTGCCGGTGATGAAGTTTACGTGAGAGAAAAAGTGGAAACTTGAAAATCATTTAGTGAGAGAGTGGTGGTTCAATTTTCTTGATCAGTTTAGAGTATACGTGAACCAATAAAAAAAAGAATGGTAAATAAATAAAAAAATGTGGAACCTTGATAATCCGAAGTCTCTACAGCCACGCCAACTTGGAACACCGAGGGCGGAGTGGTGGAACGCATGGATCTCGGCGTTCCAGAAAAACAACACCCAAAAAAAATTAACCACTCCATATCCTCTAACAAGAGGTCTCGTGTCAAGCTTCACTAATAGCACATCGAGGTGGCTACAAACTGAATACAGTTACGGGATAACCCGGTTAAGTGACGTACATCTAAGTAAAAATATTCGTCCTGAACAGAAAAAACATTATCCGTCTACCCATCAAGTTGGGATGTCGACACACGCAACGTGATTGTACGTAACCATCATGTTATGGGGACAGTTAACAGAGATGAGATTATGATACCCGGTGAATGTGTGACACAGATAGTCAGATAGAGATACCTCTTCTCATGTATTTATTACCTCCAATATCTGAGGCCTAATCTACATTTTACTTGTCTCACAAACAGAGGTTGTTCCTACCATCTATACAGTAGTAATCATCATTCATCAACAATCTAAATGAAAACCAAACACGGTGAAGATAAAGAACTGTGTTTAAATCTTAGCCTAGGCCAAAATCTAAAACCCTCGTACTTGAAACCAATCTCTATGAAAGTATGCCACTTTTGTAATAGAAAGTTCTACAGTTCACAGGCACTGGGGGGTCACCAAAATGCACACAAGAAGGAGAGAGATGCAGCTAGAAGATACCATTCACTCATCATGCCAACTGGGTTGACAATTGGTCAAACACTTGGCGTGCACCCATACTCGCTTCAACTCAGCCAAACCATAGACATAAAATCATCAGTAGTTCGATTTCCGGAACCTAGTGCTGTGTATCCAGCCACGTGGGTGCAAAGCGAGATCGAGAAGGGTTCGATGTGGCATGAAAATTTCTGCCAGTCATCAAGTCCAGTTGCACTTGATTTGAACCTCAAGTTGTAAGTAAGATTGTTTAAAAAAGCTGTTAACCAAGAAGTGAGCTGAAAAAGGTGAAACATTTAGCATAGATCACTTTCAGTCCCGAAACTTGGTGATCAGCATTATGTAGGTTTTAATGAAATTCAGTTGCTTTTCGGAAGAAAAAAAAAAAAGTTTTCTTTATATTTTATGTATTTGTATTATGTGTATTGTATGTAGCCTTAAGCTCGCATAACGTCTTCAAGTATATGTATCGGCTATTATTTTTATATATTTGTATCTTATATACTATTTTATCTAATATCTAATCTGGTTCTTCTCGAAGCAGTAGCTTTTTGTATAATAAATAAAAATAAAATCATGTGTTACAATAAAATTAAACTAGGTCATGAGTAGGAGTAGGGCTAGCTGATACGAATTGATCGGGGAATAAAAGAAAAATCTATAATTACGTTTGTTTTTCAACTGATTGAAAACTACAAGCAACACTTTATAAACCTACAAAGTACAGTACTAAGCTACGAGCTAGCTCATATCAACATTTATACTTTGAAACATGATTGCCTTGGTTGATTCCACCCAGGTATATATTATCCACCTTCAAATATATATAGTTGATTCCGTTATCTCTATATTCTCTTAATCTCTAGTTATTTTCACACGGACTTCAATTTCTAACACCTAAAAACATCTAACGTTATTCTTATTCATTGTTATGATGAAACAAAAACACAAGTCTTGTTGAGTCAATGGATATCAATTATTCAATTTGGTGTGTTTCTACTTTCACTTTCTTTCTACCTATTTCTGACTAGCGGCTACAGTCACATGTAAAAATCTAAAACTCCTTAGCGGGGTAGATTGCTAATTGATTGTTTACACTCTGGAAAGCGTTCATGTAGACCCGAATCACGGTGTGGAAACGGTGGGGTGGCTTAAGTCAACCTTGCGGAGCCAAACTGTGAGTTGGTCCGTCTAGCGTTGTGCTGCTAAGTCCTTGAATTTTAGAGAGAGAAAGTATTGTGTTGCTCACATGTTCTGTACTTCGATATTTAGGGCTCAAGCATTAGAAGCGGCATGTAGAGCTTACACAAAACGCTAAGCGACCTAAGTTGTTATTTGTTTGTTATATGTTGATGGAAACCGTTGAACGTATTAACGTAAAACATGCCTTTTAACCCTTTTTCCATGACTTGTGACCGTCTTTTTCATCTTGTATGGGTTATTTTGTGCGTTCAATTATAGGATGCACCATTACACTTCTACATCCGTTCTCATATTTAGCTGTAGGGGTGCTCGATGTATAAATTTGACTCGAAGACATTGAAATTTGAATTGCTTAGAATTCAAGCTTTTGATCGAAATTGAATTGGGAAATTAAAAAATATAAATATAAAAATTCTACATACTTCAACGTACATCTAAAACCTTAGCAGCCCGAAGTAACTTTCGAGGGCACTTCCCAAACCAATCCGAATCTGAAAGCTGGATTTTGAAAGGACCCGTTCATATACATTATAAACGATTCACAATAGTTGATTACATCGCGAGGTATTTGACCTCTATATGATACATTTTACAAACATTGCATTCGTTTTTAAAAGACAAACTTTCTTTACAACGAAAATTGACGGTATGCACACCATTTCATAATATATCCAACTATAATTGACTTAATAATAATCTTGATGAACTCAATGACTCGAATGCAACGTCTTTCAAAATATGCCATGAATGACTCCAAGTAATATCCTTAAAATGAGCTAATGCACAGCGGAAGATTACTTTAATACCTGAGAATAAACATGCTTTAAAGTGTCAACCAAAAGGTTGGTGAGTTCATAGGTTTATCATAACAATCATTTCAATATATTAATAGACCACAAGATTTCCGTTTATAAATATATGTACACTCGCAAGTGTATAAAAGTATTCTATAAGTTGTAGGCACCCGGTAACAAGCCTTAACGTTCATGTTTTACCCTCTGAAAGTACACCGAATCAGGTGTGTTATATAAACCTCGAAGTACTAAAGCATCCCATAGTCAGGATGGGGTTTGTCAGGCCCAATAGATCTATCTTTAGGATTCGCGCCTACCACATAGACAAGTAGTTTAATGTTACCAAGCTAAGGGTATATTTCTGGTTTAAACCCACGTAGAATTAGTTTTAGTACTTGTGCCTATTTCGTAAAACATTTATAAAAACAGCGCATGTATTCTCAGTCCCAAAAATATATATAAAAGGGAGCAAATGAAACTCACTTTTGCCTTGAAGGTATTTAATTCGACTTGGTCTCCGATAGATATCACGAACCTAACCATATATATAATATATCAACATATTTTCTTTTTTAAGTAATCGTTACATATATATATATATACTTTTAATATTTTCTTAGTCCGTAGTTAGCAGTCCGATGTTAGTGGTCCATAATTAGTTGCTTAAATAAAATAAATAAAGACCCCATCGTATTCGTATTGATCAGAATTAATCTCGACCCATGGTACCATGTTGTCAAATGACGTGTTGCGTACATAAAGTACCGTGTTGTCAAATGACGTGTTGCGTACAATCATGAGGTCTTATGATTAATCTTCTCGTGTTGTTTACGGGTGGTCCTGAAATATATAAAATCAAATCATAAGTAATTATATATAAAATATCATATTAATTAGAAAAGATATGATTAATTTACTTTTTCTCCAAATATTTTCGTAGCTAAACTAGCTTCGGATACCCAATCTTGTTTTAGTCGTAGTTTCTTCATTACAACTCCGTTTTTGTTGGTTCAACTTGCCACTTCCTTGGATCGTGTCAAATTTTAAGAATATGAACTGAAAATACCTTAGTTTGTATTCGAAATCATAGGTTATAGGTCAAACTTTGGTGAAACTTATGAAAGTGATCATTTTCCATCATAAAAATAACATTTAATGATCATTTTTCTAAAAATACTTAAACTTTGAGTTAAACCATGAAATTTTTATGTGTTAACATATTCATAAGAAATATCATTTTTCCAGAACATGAACTTCCAATTCAAAGTTCAAGATGGTTTTTAATTATCCAACCCAAAACAGCCCCCGGTTGCACTCCGACGACGTAGATTCAGTTTTTAAGATGTTCTTTGTAAAACCAAGTTATATCTTGTTAGGTTAGCATATTATTATGATATATTACAGGTCTTGAAGTATTTTAAAATTCAAGTTAGAAGGATCTATTTAGTTTGCGAACAAGTTTGAAATCATTCAAACTATGTTCTTGTTGTTAAAATTTTATACTACAAAATAAGATAGCTATATGAATATGAATTGAATAAGATTATGAACAAGGTTACTACCTCAAGTTACTTGGACAAAATTACTGCAAAAGATAAGAAATAATCTTGGAATCAAAGAGTGGTGGAGTTAGATCAAAAGGTTGGAAGTAAACTTCTTCAAATGGGTGGTTATTTTGATATGTTCTTGAAAGAGTTTTCTTATGGTGTTTAAGGCTTGTAATTGAAGCTAAATGATGGGGAAAATGCTTGGAGATGATCAAGTATGAAGTTAGGAGTATTTTGAGAGAGAAATGAGGGTGTAGGTATGAGAAAATGGAGTGAAGAAATGGTGTTCATTTATAAAAACATTTTTAGTTTATAAAGAAAGAAAAGGATTCCTAATTTTGTTTTCTTACTAATAATTCATACTACTTGACAAATCCTAGTTACCTCATATCTAGGGCAGTAATAATGTTGATTAGGATGTTGATTTGATGTGTATATACCAATAGTAAATACATATAGAAGCTGGGTATGATACGGGTACATATACCCTAGATATACGTATAGAAATCTTGAGGAAACGGAACGAGAATTCAAATATAGCTATCTTTTGTAAATATACTTATATTGTATTATGTATTTAAGTCCTTAAAAAGTGATTAAATACTTTATATATACGATACGTGTATAAGCATTATATATTATAAGTATATATATCAAAGAATGTTACGTATAGTTATCGTTTTGAAAACTTAAGTTAGTAGTTTCAAAATATACTTATAACTCATTGTCATTAGTACACAATGAGATGTTAAACCATCCTTAGATCATGTTAAATATATATAAATACATATATATACACAAACGTATAATTATTGTATGTTATATAGTTCGTGATATCATCAGTCATATTGGACGGTCAAACGTTGTGTAAAACTCTTTTCTAAAACACAAGTCTCAACAATTTGGATTACTTATCATGTTGGTATGGTTTAATTTATGTAAATATTAATCTCATAAGTATAATTTGGTCAGAAAATTCCGGGTCATTACAGTACCTACCCATTAAAGAAATTTCGTCCCCGAAATTTGATAGAGGTTGTTATGGATAACAATAAGAAGGTTTTCATGACAAATATAAGGTGATAATGGAGTTTTATCATCATTGAGTAATGTAGATAAAACGATTCGATTATGCGAAGAATATAAATGTGACTATCGTAAAAGAGTGAGATGAGTAAAATATATTCGTCTTAACCGATGACGTAGTTATGATTGATTTCTGGGATTTAAGGGATTTAAAGAGAATCTTACGTAACAAGATTTGATTCTTTGGTGATTAAGGAAATCAGGATCTTCTTTGATTATATGCAATAATCTGTTTCGATTGCTCTGTCGGATATTTCACTATAAATTAACCCCTTCGTTTCCTTATTTTCCACGACTCACACCTTCTATTCTTTCTCCCTTGATTCTTACTTTAAAGCATTTATCAATATGCCCCATCCAGTCCTGATTTTTGATATACTCCTAACTTTTATATCTGTCATTCTTCTTTTTCATCTACCACCAGAAGAATCTATTTACTTATACTATACTCTTGTGTTTATAGTGTTTCTAATTCTCCCGTGTCTCTATATTGCTATCTGCATCGATATACACGGTTTGTAATTTCGGGGTTATTATCGGAGTTTATATTCTTCATTATTTTTTGGAGCTTCATGCTTTCGTTTTCTCTTCCCGACTTCGAGTCAAGCGAGTAATGGTCCGGAATTCGTAGATATGAAATTCAGAATAAACATAGCTAATGCTCTAAGAAGAAAATGGTAATAGAACGATTTTGATTTGTTAAATTACCAGAATACCCTGGAGAAGACCGAGTCATCCAGAAAAATATTTTCTTGATATGTTTAGAGATTAGATAGAATGTAAGAGTCGTGTAAATGGCACATGATGACGGTACTGTGAATCATCATGCTTCATTAGAAACTCAGCATGACTTACTGTAATATAATGACGTTGATCAAGTGTCATTATATCATACTAATCCATGCTTCAGTTCCCAACACTACTTCAAAACATTCATATTTTAAACTCAAAGGTTTCAGAATTTAGAAACTAACACAGTTTCTTTTATGTTGCAGATACTACGGAGAGATAAATGATCTCATATAAGAATAGTTGTGAAAATATCGCCAGAAATATGGAGGATATTTATAATAGAACATACGAGAATATCTTAGAATTTCTAATATCAATGGATGATGAAGAAGATTTGTCTGTGAAGGTTTAGAATGAGAAATAAGATGTTTGCTAACGATTTCAGCAGGCACAGAATCATTTGGATTCTTTGAAGGCAAACTTATTCTTTGTGATTTGTCCACGGCTTTCTTCATAGTTTCGCATAATCCGCTTTTCGGTACTAAATTTTCTATCGAGCGTTCCTAACACTCCTTTCTTTATCATCAAACTTTTGGCCATTAAGATCATCTACAACATGCTGCTTCGTCAGCATTTTCAAAGTTAACTGATCTGGGTCATCGGTTATCAAACCGAGGTAGTTTAAGGAGAATTGTGTTTTTAGAATGATTAATCGCTGATGGTAATATTGTGGAATATAAAAGGTTCCCCGGTAACAATAAAGAGTACGCATATATATCGCGGTTATAATAAAGTTGTTTCGGATGAAAAGTCGGAGTTGACTTGCTGGAGCTGTGACAAAATTAGCTACTTTGGAAAGGGATTGCAAAACGATCTTCGGTAATAACAATGTCAAAGGAACTAGAACAGATACGTGTCAAACGTTTACTCAGTTTCCGAGGATTTTTCAGGTGCATAACTATATGCATCAATCTTTTCTTCCGTAGATTAAGTGCGGTTGGTTTATCCTCTCGATTGAGGTGTTTTTAAGAATCATGATAGATTTGAACGCTGATTGTAATCGTCGAGATACAATGAGGTTTAAGATGAAATCAAGTGGCAATCTTGAAGAAATGTTTAGTTTCATATGTTATAATCAATATTTTAATTCATTTTAATTGTCCAATGTCATTAGTCCACATTCGATAGTCCACACTAACAGTCCAATAATTCATATATAGTTTAATATATAGTATACGAATTAATTAATACGTGTAATGACCCGTATACGTCTCAGACTCGATCACAACTCAAACTATATATATTATTGTAGAATCAACCTCAACCCTGTATAGAGAACTCGATCATTACTGCATATAGAGTGTCTATGGTGATTCCAAATAATATATATAGATGCGTCGATATGATATGTCAAAATATTGTATACGTGTCCTCAATATTTAAAGTGCGTAAAATAATTATAGAAATTAAATGACGATAAATAAAAGTGCGATAATTAAATTGCGATAAATAAACTGCGATAAATAAAATGTTATCAGTTAGCTGGAACAGTTAGCGTGGATTCTTAACAAAATTTTTCATAGTTAATTTGTTTGTTTCTAACAGATTTTATTTTGTCATATGTTTTCTTCATATGCCACTTGTTGGATTCTGGGAAGTCAAAATTCAAATATGAAATTGAATGAAAATGGTTATTCTGCGGTGAACGGATACGTATATCGGTGGTTATAAGTAGGATAGTAAATGACTGTTGAATCAGCTTCGACGAATGTACAATTAACTTATTAAGATGAAATCTAATTATTCCTCGGGTATTACCTACCCATTAAAAAAAAAATTTCACCATTTATATTTTGTACAAAAGAACTTTTAATTACAATCTTTATGAAAACATATATACATATATATTTTCTTCAGATGAAATCATGAATTTAATGAGTTAATATGATATTAATCTCATTTGCTTTTCGGTTTGAGCTAGAATAAGAAATCTTTAAAACTTTTTGAAACAACATATTCTTCGCAGAACATCAATGAAGTTATGAATCAATACTTCATCGTTCATTATTGTTGGTACTCCTTGGTATCTATGGTGCGTATGATGTTGATGTTTGTGGGACAGATTATGATGTCGAGACGTGTGATGCGGATGTTGTTTGTTAGTGGTGATGATGGTATTGTTGATGTTATTGATGGTGGTGCTGATTATGCTGCTGGTGCTGCTGCTGGTGTTTGCAACCTTCGCACCATGTTCTCCAAAGCCGTCACGCGAGCGCGAAGTTCGTTAACTTCTGCTAGTACACCGGGATGATTGACGGTTGGAGCGAGCGAATGAACAAGATTTGTAATATGGGATAGTATATAATCGTGACGAGATACTCTAGAAATGAGAGAGAAAATGGTGTTTCGAATAGGTTCGCCGGTAAGTGCTTCAGGTTCATCGCCAAGAGGGCAATTTGGTGGATGGAATGGATCACCTTCTTCTTGTCTCCAGTGATTTAGTATATTACGAACCCATCCCCAATTCATCCAGAATAGATGATGGGAAATTGGTTGATCCATTCCGGTGACGCTGCTTTCGGAGCCCGAATGGAAATCCATATCGGCATAACTGTCGGAATCTGAAGAATTCGAACTAGATGCGGAATCCATCTTGTATAATGGGGAAAATGAATTTTTGGTATGGAATAGATTATAGGAGTTAGATTTGGTACTCTTCAATACATAATTTACATATGTATATATAATACCAAAATCCAGTAAATTACGGAGAATCTTTGAAAAGATATCAGTCAAAGTTCGCAATAACAGATATGCTAAGATAAGAATTCGTCTATACACTATCAATGCAGTAAATGTAGTAAAACGTGTCTAGACTTATGAATGATAAGCAAGTAATTTCCTAAGGATGATAAGCAGATGATTTTCGACTAGAAATGATAAGCAAAACTTTTGACATGTAGACACGGTCGAAGTCCAGACTCATTAATGCATCCTAACAACTACTAGTTAGAAACACTAATGCAAGACCTGGTTCGCTACTACCACCGCTCTGATACCAACTGAAAGGACCCGTTCATATACATTATAAACGATTCACAATAGTTGATTACATCGCGAGGTATTTGACCTCTATATGATACATTTTACAAACATTGCATTCGTTTTTAAAAGACAAACTTTCTTTACAACGAAAATTGACGGTATGCACACCATTTCATAATATATCCAACTATAATTGACTTAATAATAATCTTGATGAACTCAATGACTCGAATGCAACGTCTTTCAAAATATGCCATGAATGACTCCAAGTAATATCCTTAAAATGAGCTAATGCACAGCGGAAGATTACTTTAATACCTGAGAATAAACATGCTTTAAAGTGTCAACCAAAAGGTTGGTGAGTTCATAGGTTTATCATAACAATCATTTCAATATATTAATAGACCACAAGATTTCTGTTTATAAATATATGTACACTCGCAAGTGTAGAAAAGTATTCTATAATTTGTAGGCACCCGGTAACAAGCCTTAACGTTCATGTTTTACCCTCTGAAAGTACACCGAATCAGGTGTGTTATATAAACCTCGAAGTACTAAAGCATCCCATAGTCAGGATGAGGTTTGTCAAGCCCAATAGATCTATCTTTAGGATTCGCGCCTACCGTACATAGACAAGTAGTTTAATGTTACCAAGCTAAGGGTATATTTCTGGTTTAAACCCACGTAGAATTAGTTTTAGTACTTGTGCCTATTTCGTAAAACATTTATAAAAACAGCGCATGTATTCTCAGTCCCAAAAATATATATAAAAGGGAGCAAATGAAACTCACTTTTGCCTTGAAGGTATTTAATTCGACTTGGTCTCCGATAGATATCACGAACCTAACCATATATATAATATATCAACATATTTTCTTTTTTAAGTAATCGTTACATATATATATATACTATTAATACTTTTAATATTTTCTTAGTCCGTAGTTAGCAGTCCGATGTTAGTGGTCCATAATTAGTTGCTTAAATAAAATAAATAAAGACCCCATCGTATTCGTATTGATCAGAATTAATCTCGACCCATGGTACCATGTTGTCAAATGACGTGTTGCGTACATAAAGTACCGTGTTGTCAAATGACGTGTTGCGTACAATCATGAGGTCTTATGATTAATCTTCTCGTGTTGTTTACGGGTGGTCCTGAAATATATAAAATCAAATCATAAGTAATTATATATAAAATATCATATTAATTAGAAAAGATATGATTAATTTACTTTTTCTCCAAATATTTTCGTAGCTAAACTAGCTTTGGATACCCAATCTTGTTTTAGTCGTAGTTTCTTCATTACAACTCCGTTTTTGTTGGTTCAACTTGCCATTTCCTTGGATCGAGTCAAATTTTAAGAATATGAACTGAAAATACCTTAGTTTGTATTCGAAATCATAGGTTATAGGTCAAACTTTGGTGAAACTTATGAAAGTGATCATTTTCCATCATAAAAATAACATTTAATGATCATTTTTCTAAAAATACTTAAACTTTGAGTTAAACCATGAAATTTTTATGTGTTAACATATTCATAAGAAATATCATTTTTCCAGAACATGAACTTCCAATTCAAAGTTCAAGATGGTTTTTAATTATCCAACCCAAAACAGCCCTCGGTTGCACTCCGACGACGTAGATTCAGTTTTTAAGATGTTCTTTGTAAAACCAAGTTATATCTTGTTAGGTTAGCATATTATTATGATATATTACAGGTCTTGAAGTATTTTAAAATTCAAGTTAGAAGGATCTATTTAGTTTGCGAACAAGTTTGAAATCATTCAAACTATGTTCTTGTTGTTAAAATTTTATACTACAAAATAAGATAGCTATATGAATATGAATTGAATAAGATTATGAACAAGGTTACTACCTCAAGTTACTTGGACAAAATTACTGCAAAAGATAAGAAATAATCTTGGAATCAAAGAGTGGTGGAGTTAGATCAAAAGGTTGGAAGTAAACTTCTTCAAATGGGTGGTTATTTTGATATGTTCTTGAGAGAGTTTTCTTATGGTGTTTAAGGCTTGTAATTGAAGCTAAATGATGGAGAAAATGCTTGGAGATGATCAAGTATGAAGTTAGGAGTATTTTGAGAGAGAAATGAGGGTGTAGGTATGAGAAAATGGAGTGAAGAAATGGTGTTCATTTATAAAAACATTTTTAGTTTATAAAGAAAGAAAAGGATTCCTAATTTTGTTTTCTTACTAATAATTCATACTACTTGACAAATCCTAGTTACCTCATATCTAGGGCAGTAATAATGTTGATTAGGATGTTGATTTGATGTGTATATACCAATAGTAAATACGTATAGAAGCTGGGTATGATACGGGTACATATACCCTAGATATACGTATAGAAATCTTGAGGAAACGGAACGAGAATTCAAATATAGCTATCTTTTGTAAATATACTTATATTGTATTATGTATTTAAGTCCTTAAAAAGTGATTAAATACTTTATATATACGATACGTGTATAAGCATTATATATTATAAGTATATATATCAAAGAATGTTACGTATAGTTATCGTTTTGAAAACTTAAGTTAGTAGTTTCAAAATATACTTATAACTCATTGTCATTAGTACACAATGAGATGTTAAACCATCCTTAGATCATGTTAAATATATATAAATACATATATATACACAAACGTATAATTATTGTATGTTATATAGTTCGTGATATCATCAGTCATATTGAACGGTCAAACGTTGTGTAAAACTCTTTTCTAAAACACAAGTCTCAACAATTTGGATTACTTATCATGTTGGTATGGTTTAATTTATGTAAATATTAATCTCATAAGTATAATTTGGTTGGAAAATTCCGGGTCATTACAGATTTGGAATCCTGACGGGAATGAAAACCACCCACCCGATTATTTTTCACGCACACACGTGTATCAAGACGGAAACCTGAACCGCATAACAAAGTGTTGGAGATATGGAGAACTTTAAACAATTAGAGGGAAGATTCCAGGAAACTCACACGAAGCTTCCACGAAGTTGTTAGGAAACTCACATGTAGCTTCTACGAATTTGTTAGGAAACTCACATGTAGCTTCCACGAAGTTGTGAGGAAATTCACATGTAGCTTCCACGAAGCTGTCAGGAAACTCACATGTAGCCTCCATGAAGCTGTCAGGAAACTCACATGAAGCTTCAAGGAATTGTTTTTAGCTTACTCCTTAAATCATTCTATAAATAGACCCTCTTGTAACTCATTGTAAACACACCACAAATATTCTGTAAATACATTCTCTAGTTGGTCCGTGGACTAAAGCAATCACAACGATTGCATATAACCACGTTATCTCTTGTGTCGATTTACATTTCTTGCATTTATAATCTTTCGTTCATTAAGTGGGTTAGTAATCTTGTAGAATTACTATCGGTGAGTGATCTTGTTGAATCACTTGCGTTGTTTTGGGTCCTAATATCCTTACAACTGGTATCAGAGCACAAGGTTTCGTTAAGGGAATGATGGCGGAAGACGGAAAGTTTAGAATCGACCAATTCGATGAGAGAGACTTTGGCTTTTGGAAGATGCAAATTGAAGATTACTTGTATCAAAAGAAGCTACATCAACCTCTGTTAGAGACCAAGCCCGAAAGCATGAGCGATGCCGATTGGATGCTTTTGGATCGTCAAGCTTTGGGTGCGATTCGTCTTTCACTTGCTAAGAACGTTGCATACAACGTTGTGAATGAGAAGACGACGTTTGCTTGCTTGAAAGCACTCTCTAACATGTATGAGAAACCTGCCGCTTCTAATAAGTTTTTTCTCATGCGACAGTTGTTCAATACGAAGATGAAGGAAGGTACGAGTGCAACGGATCATATCAACGAGTTCAACAACATCATATCGAGGTTAGCATCGGTAGATATTGTGTTTGATGATGAGTTAAAGGCACTAATCTTGCTTTCATCATTACCGGAAAGTTGGTCGGGTACGGTTACCGCAGTTAGTAGCTATACGGGAACTACTAAGCTAGCGTTTGAAGGAATAAGGGATTTGATTCTTGGTGAAGATACTCGTAGGAGAAACTCGGGGGAATCGACATCCGGTTCTTTGTTAAGTACTGACAACCGTGGTAGGAAATTTGATCACGGTGAGAAGAAGGGTAGAAAGAAGTCTAAGAAGAGGTATCCATCGAAGGATAGAAGTGAAGTCGTTTGTTAGGGTTGCAATCAAAAAGGGCACTTTCAAAGGAATTGCAAAAATGGTTCCGCGAAAGGTGTAAACTTGGCTGAAGGGGAAAGTGATGATGCACTTTTGTGTAGTGTTGAAAATTCTATGGAATCTTGGATTTTGGATTCGGGAGCTTCGTTTCATGCTACTCATGTCAAAAGCATGATGAAGAATTTTCGTTCATATCAAGGCAAGGTGAGATTGGCGGACAACAAGCAACTCAACATAGAGGGCATTGGAGATGTTGTTTTGAAGACTACTCTTGGTTCTAATTGGACTTTGAAGAACGTAAGGTACATTCCTAAATTGAAAAGGAAACTTATTTCGGTTGGTCAATTAGATGATGTAGGTAACTCGGTTACTTTTGAAAACCGCCAATGGAAGGTGGTTAAGGGTAGTAGTATTGTGGCTCGTGGACATAAAAGGGGAACACTTTATATGGTTGAAGTGTTTGATGAAGACACGGTGGTTGCTACGGTTAATGTTGAGTCCGAATCAACTCTATGGCACCGAAGACTCGGGCATATGAGTGAGAAGGGTATGAAGATGCTTGTTTCGAGTGGGAGAATTTCCGATTTGAAAAAGGTAGAACTTGGGTTTTGCGAGCCATGTGTATATGGGAAGCAAAAGAAGGTAACTTTTGGGAAATCGGGGAATGCACCTAAGTTGGAGAAACTGGAGCTCGTTCATACGGATGTGTTTGGTCCAACCAATGTAGAATCACATGGAGGTTCTCGCTATTATGTCACCTTCATTGACGACTCCACTCGAAAGGTATGGGTTTATTTTCTTAAAGCTAAATCTGATGTATTTAATACATTTGTGAAGTGGAAAGCTATGGTAGAAAATGAGACTAACTTGAAGGTCAAGTGCTTGAAGTCGGATAATGGAGGGGAATATGGTAGTCTTGAGTTTAAAGATCATTGTGCAAAGCTCGGTATTAGAATGTTAAAAACGGTACCAGAGACACCGCAACACAATGGGGTAGCCGAACGTATGAATCGTACGTTAAATGAAAGGGCTAAGAGTATGAGGCTACATGCCGGTTTGCCTAAAATATTTTGGGTGGATGCGGTTAACACGGCGGCTTATTTGATAAATAGGTGACCCTCAACACCGTTGGGTTTCCGAATTCCTGAGGAAGAATGGCAAGGTAAGAAGGTGAGTTATGGTCACCTTAGGATCTTTGGGTGTAATGCATATGTGAAGACCAAAGATGCGGATAAAGACAAGCTTGAAGCTAAGTCAAAGAAGTGTATTTTCATAGGGTACGGGTTGGATGAAATGGGCTATCGTTGTTGGGACAACGAGGCTAGAAAAGTAATTCGTTCGCGAGATGTTACTTTTGATGAAGATTCGATCTATGGCAAACTGGAAACGGGGAGTCCTAAACCGAGTCAAGTTACTTTTGATGATGTTTCTATTGATGATCTTGCATGTTCTAGTGGGAGTACGGGGAATAATGAATTGCCAAATAACGGTGAGGCGTCGAAAAATGCTAATGATGGGGATGATTCGGAAAGCGGTGATGATTCCGAACATAGTGCGAGTTCTAGTGATGAGGAGGACACAAATGAAACCGGTCCAACCATTCCGGTTACTCCTACACCAAGACGCTCGACTAGAGTGCCCAAACCTAATCCTAGGTATTCTCCATCAGCAAACTACTTGCTCTATACCGAGAATGGTGAACCCGAAAGTTACTTTGAGGCAAGAAAGACAAAAGAATCCATACAATGGGAGCTTGCCATGAAAGAAGAGATGGGGTCACTTGAGAAGAATAAAACTTGGTCACTAGTGAAGTTACCTCATGATAAAAGGGCGTTGCAAAGTAAATGGGTGTATCGAATCAAGAATGAGTTGGATGGCAAGAAAAGGTACAAGGCTCGTTTGGTGGTTAAATACTTTCAACAAAAGAAAGGAGTTGACTACCAAGAGATATTTTCACCGGTGGTGAAGATGATTACTATTCGTTTGGTACTTTCTATGGTTGCATCTGAGGACTTACATCTAGAGTAAATAGATGTGAAGACCGCATTCTTACATGGTAACCTTGATGAAGAGATCTATATGAGGCAACCCGAGGGCTTTGAGGTAAAGGGTAAAGAGAAGTGGGTTTGTAAGCTAAAGAAAAGTTTGTATGGATTGAAGCAAGCACCTTGGCAATGGTACTTGAAGTTTGACGAGTTTATGAAGAAGATTGGTTTCTTAAGATGTGAAGCGGATTACTGTTGTTACTTGAAGAAATTCAAGTCTTCTTACATAATCTTATTGTTGTATGTTGATGACATGTTACTTGTAGGTTCCAACATGTCCGAAATCAACAAGTTGAAGAGATTACTTTCCCATGAGTTCGAGATGAAAGATCTTGGTGGTGCTAGGCAAATACTTGGCATGAGTATTGTGCGTGATCGTGTGAAGGGTACTCTATACTTGTCTCAATCCAAATATATTGAGAAAGTTGTAGAGAGGTTTAACATGGAAAATTCAAAGGCTCATTCTATGCCTTTGGGTAGCACGATAAAGCTATCGAAAAGTCAATCACCTAAAACGAAAGAAGACAAAATGGAGATGGAAAAGGTTCCATATGCATCGGCCGTGGGTAGTGTTATGTATGCCATGGTTTATATAAGACCCGATATTGCTCACGCAGTGGGAGTTGTAAGTCGTTATATGTCTAATCCGGGGAAAGAGCATTGGGAAGCGGTTAAATGGTTACTTCGTTATTTGAAAGGTACTTCTAATATGGGATTGTGTTTCTCCAAAAACAATTTCATACTTAGGGGTTATGCGGATGCTGATTTGGGTGGATGTGATGATTCGGGGAAAAGCACTATGGGTTATGTTTTCACAATAGGGAAGACGGCGGTTGTCATAACCCGTCCTTAACCATAAGAACAAGTTAGATAACGTATGATTTCATTGCGAGGTATTGACCTCTATATGCGACATTTTTAAAAGAACAACTGCATTTATTTTACATTACAAACCATAACTCTTATGATAATACAAGCTTTAGACAATATAAAGATGATTATCGTTTAGCGATAATCTTAGACTTACAAACTTTACATGTGATGATAACAATACGATTTCTAGCATATTTTACATTACAACTCCTCGGATATGCAGTTTTGTTTTTGACACAAATATGCATACACAAGATCTTGCTTAAATTCAACATGTTGCAGCGGAAGCTTTTAGTTATCACCTGAGAATAGACATGTTTAAAACGTCAACATAAAGTTGGTGAGATATAGGTTTAATGCTGGCAGCGATATAAATATAGACCACGAGATTTCATATATAAACATTTTAATAAAAATATTCTAAGTGGTTGAGCACTTGGTAACCATACTTAACATTTAATCACGTCGCATATTCCCTTTATTATGAAATCTTACTACACTGTACCAAGTGTAGTCACGAAACGAAGTACTGTGCAACCGTTGAATACTGGTCGTCCAGTCCGGTTGGGGTTGTCAAGCCCAATAGATCTATCAACAGGATTCGCGTTTACAATACCGCTGTAAATAGTAGTTACCAAGCTACATGGAAGTATGCCAGTGGTACAACTCAACGTAGAATATATTTTTCAGTTACTTGTGTCCATAACGTAAAACATAAAATACATGTATTCTCATCCCGAAATACTTAGAGTTTAAAAGTGGGACTATATACTCACTTTGCCTTGAAGATATATATATATTTTGACTTGGTCTCCGGTTGATATCACGAACCTATCCATATATAATATATCAATATATTTTCATTTTAAACAATCGTCACATATATATACTTATAATACTTTTAATGTCTTCTTAGTCCGTAGTTAGCAATTAAATTTTAATGGTTCATATTTAGGTGTTTAATAAATAAATAAAACCCCCATAAAACCCCCATCGTATTCGTATTGGTCGGGATTAATCTTGACCCACGGTACCTTGTTGTCAAATGACGTGTTGCGTACATAAAGTACCGGTGTTGTCAAATGACGTGTTGCGTACGTACATGAGGTCTTATGATTAATCTTCTCGTGTTGTTTACGGGTGATCCTAAAATATATAAAATTAAATTATGAGTACATATATATAAAATATCATGTTATTTTAGAAAGATGTGATTTATTTAATTTTTCTCCAATTATTTTCGTGGCTAAACTAGTTTTGGATATCCGATCTTGTTTTAGTCATAGTTTCTTCGTTACAACTCCGTTTTCGTTGATTCAACTTGCCACTTCCTTGGATCGAGTCCTTCTTTAAGAATATGAACTGTAAATACCTTAGTTTGTATTCGAAATCACAGGTCATAGGTCAAATTTTGGTGAAACTTATGAAGTTAATCATTTTCCCTTATGTAAACAACATTAAATGATTATTTTTCTAAAAATACTTATACTTTGAGTTAAATCATGAAATTTTTATGTGTTAACATATTCATAAGAAATATCATTTTTCCATAATATAAACCTCCAATTCAAAGTTCAAGATGGTTTTTAATTATCCAACCCAAAACAGCCCCCGGTTGCACTCCGACGTCGTAAATTCAGTTTTTAAGGTGTTCTTTGAAAAACCAAGTTATACCTTGTTAAATTAGCATATATTTATGATATATTACAGGTCTTGAAGTATTTTAAAAGTTAAGTTAGAAGGATCTATTTAGTTTGCAAACAAGTTTGAAATCATTCAAACTATGTTCTTGTTGTTAAAATTGTATACCATAAAATAAGATAGCTATATATATATGAATCGAATAAGGTTATGAACAAAGTTACTACCTCAAGTTACTTGGACAAGATTGCTGTAAAAGAAGAGTAAAAACCTAGAACCAAAAGAGTGGTGGAGTTGGATCAAAAGGTTGGAAGTAAACTTGTAAATTTGGAAGGATTTTTGAAGTGTTTTTGGAAGGATTTTCTTATGGTATTTAAGTGTTGTTTTTATGGCTAGATCTTCATGGATACTAGCTGAATGGTTATGGGTTCCTTATGACTTGTAAGTAGGTGTTTTTAAAGAGTAATTTGGAAGTGAGATGATGAGCTAAAAATGAAATGATGGAGAGCCTTTAAAAACATGAATGGTAAAAACAAGGACAAATTTTTATGTTGTAATCTTGTGAAATTAGTCAACAAACTTCCAAATTCCAATTACCTTATACATAAGGCAATAACATGGCTGATTAAAAAGGTTGATTTGATGTGTATATACTAATAGTAAATACATCTAGAAGATGGGTATGATACGGGTACCTATACCCTAGGTGTAAGTATAGAAATCTTTGAGAAAACGGAACGAGGATTCAAATATAGCTATCTTTTGTAAATATACTTATATTGTTTTATGTATGTAAGCCCTTTAAAAGTGATAAAATACATATCTATACAATGCATGTATAAATATTATAGGTTATAAGTATTTATTTCGAAAAACGTTACGTATAGTTATCATTTTGAAAACTTAAGTTAGTAGTTTCAAAATATACTTATAACTCATTGTTATTAATACACAATGGGATGTTAAAACATTCTTAGATCATGTTGAATATATATAAATACATATATATACACAAACGTATAATTATCGTATGTTATATAGTTCGTGATATCATCGGTCAAATTGAACGGTCAAACGTTGTGTAAAACTCTTTTCAAAAACATAAATCTCAACAATTTAGATTGCTTATCATGTTGGTAAGGTTTAATTTATGTAAATATTAATCTTATAAGTGTAAAATGATCGGAAAAATCCGGGTCGTTACAGCGGTTAGTTGGATGTCTCGACTACAAAAGAGTGTTGCTTTGTCAACTACCGAGGCCGAATATATGGCTATTGCAGAAGCTTCTAAAGAGCTTGTTTGGTTAAAGAACTTCTTAGGTGAGTTGGGTAAAAGACAAGACTATTGCGTCTTGTATTGTGATAATCAAAGTGCAATACATCTTGGGAAGAATCTGGTGTTTCATAGTCGTACGAAACACATCAATATAAGGTATCATTTTATTCGACAACATATAAATGATGGTACTTTATTATTGGAGAAAATCCTTGGTACGAAAAATCCTGCTGATATGTTTACTAAGGTTGTTACGACAGAGAAATTGAGGTTTTGCATTACCTCAATTGGTCTTCTAATGAATTGATGAGAGAAGACCCCAACTAGAGAATTAGAGAGTTAATGTTTCAATTCTAACAAGTAGTGTTGAAGACCTTGTATCAAAAGTCTGCTCATCCGAAGTATGTGTTGAGTGTGCGTTTCCCAAATGGAGTTTGGCGGTATAATGGTGGTTTAACGTTCTTGGTTAGATCGTTGATATTTTGGGTTGATGAAGGTTGGGTTTGTTCAAAGTCTCCAAGTGGGAGATTGTTGGAGATATGGAGAACTTTAAACAATTAGAGGGAAGATTCCAGGAAACTCACACGAAGCTTCCACGAAGTTGTTAGGAAACTCACATGTAGCTTCTACGAAGTTGTTAGGAAACTCACATGTAGCTTCCACGAAGTTGTGAGAAAATTCACATGTAGCTTCCACGAAGCTGTCAGGAAACTCACATGTAGCCTCCATGAAGCTGTCAGGAAACTCACATGAAGCTTCAAGAAATTGTTTTTAGCTTACTCCTTAAATCATTCTATAAATAGACCCTCTTGTAACTCATTGTAAACACACCACAAATATTCAGTAAATACATTCTCTAGTTGGTCTGTGGACTAAAGCAATCACAACGATTGCATATAACCACGTTATCTCTTGTGTCGATTTACATTTCTTGCATTTATAATCTTTCGTTCATTAAGTGGGTTAGTAATCTTGTAGAATTACTATCGGTGAGTGATCTTGTTGAATCACTTGCGTTGTTTTGGGTCCTAATATCCTTACACAAAGACCCGATCCATCAATCCATACGGGCATGTGGATCAAGCTGAATTTCTGCGTACATGTCGGTAAAACCTCCATCACGGACTTTTTACAGAGCCAAGGATCAAACCGTTGACTCTACGGTTAAACTTCACAATTCGAATTGATAACTAAATATTGAATATGATGCGGTCTTACACTTTTTAATCTGAACTTTTACGCATAGTGTTAAAAAAACTCGCAAACCAGACGAGTGAGCCTTCTACATAATTTACATCTCTATTCCAGTTTGCCTTCACACCCTATATCCATTATAAGTACTCAAAGTGTTTTTAAGGTTAACATCTATCACACTACATGCTACATCAACTATAAGGAAGGAACATGAAAACCAGACAAATTTCAATCTATATTTTGTCACATCTATGTCATCTCATCGCATGAGTTCATATAGACAATGCACATATTAGACGAAATACCAAGTGAAAATGCATCAAGAAGAAATATTCTAAATTAAAAAATACTTTGAACCATCAGATACCGAGTCACTGACTATATTATCAGAGTAGAGGCAAGCCTCTTCCACTAATCTAGACAGGATAGATGTTGTGATTTACGCACTTTCAAGGCCCGAGAAATTAATAGAAATATAAAACAATAAATAAAGACACAAAGTTTTACGTGGTTCGGCGTGAGGCCTAGTCCACGGGCGGAAGCAGAGATGGATTTTATTAGCAAATATGACAACCCGAGGTTACAATGTATCACTCTAATCTAGGCTCCGAAAAATACTAAAAAAGTATTTGGACCACTCACTAGATTATAACACTTCCCTCGTAACTCACTCGTATAGAATTTTATTTTAACAATTCTATACTCACTATATACTCTCTAAAGATTTCTTACAAATACAAGAGTAATTTTAACTCTTTCACTTTTATTTTTGAGATTGTTGGATGAATCAAATGAAGTTGCATCGTTGCATTTTATAGATGCAAATTACTATGTGAACATGCTAGTGTGAATAATGGACTTTCCATCATGCAGACATTTTATTTAAAAGAAGTTTAAACAAAATTCTTCACTCCAACATTGTCTAGCTTCTTCTTTGACCTTCGAGACAATATAACCGCCAAAAAACAAGTGGACAAATACTTTGGTAAGTACAAAACTTCAAGAAGTAAAAGTTGGAATTGAGTTACTCCTCTACACCGTCCAACAAATCTCCACCTTAAAGAACATTCCATTATTTTACTATCTGTTTTCAACCTCCGCTATCCGCCACAGCCCTTTCGGGCTCATCACTTTCTTCGAACGCCAACCAAGTTCAAACAATGTTCGAACTTGTTTGTAGTTGTAACACCGGCCATTTTTTATTTTTTTTTAAATACACAGCGGAAGACTTTATTAACAAACACAATATAAGTCACGTCATTACGTTTAAGTTTACACAACGGTGTTACGTTATCACAAAACATTATTTATACAAAAGTCCACATCAGAGTTGGGTTGTCAAACATGTCTTCTGCAATAGCACCCTTCCCGACTAGCAGTACCTAAACCTGCAAGGGGAGAATATGTGGGGGATTAGCGCACCGCTAAGTGAATGGAATCTATCTAACAGATATAGCTTAAGTCACACATAAGCTATATACTAACAACAACACATGCTAACTATCAACTAGCATACAATAAGACAATACGAGGATCGGCGGCTTGTACGAGCACACGACTCCTAGCTGATCGGACTTGAGTCTACTGATAGTCTCTGCTACTCAATTCACAGTATAGTTATCCAGATGCAGGGGATGCATCATTCACACTATACTCTACAATCAGTAGCCTATAGACCCAACCTCCCCTAGGCACGGTTGACCTCATACGGACTCTAACCTCTCCTAGGCATACTATATTATTCTAACATGGCAATTTCTACACTATGCATGGTAAAAGAGTCAACCACAGTAGCATGATATGCTACTTAAACTCTATCCGGAGATAGATCCACTCACCAATTACCAGCAACTGCTCAGTTATTATTTCTGAGCTTCCTCCTTGTCCTTATAACCTGAGAACAACACAAACAAAATTAATATACATATCCAATAAATAATATAATCATTTCATACGATTAACTAGGTCATAAAACCATATATTCATAATTTTATGAGTCTACATCATGACTCCACTCAATAATGGCATACAGGTGCGTGCAAAACACGACATACACACTAAAACTCTTTTTCCGGCCTAAAAACAGTTTGTTCTAGTTTCTTAAAAGTTCACCATTGAAAAGTATTCTTTATTACGATTCTAACGATAGTTTATTCATCAAAAACGGAGTTACGTTTTGAAAGTTACGCCCGTTTCAATTTCATAAAAGTACTGTAGCAAATAGTGACACTGTAGCAACTCGGGGGGGGGGGGGGGGGGGTACTGTAGCAACTCGGGTAGTGTAGCAAATAGTGACACTGTAGCAAATAGTGACACTGTAGCAGTTCAGGTACTGTAGCAAAATATTGTAGCAAGATACTGTAGCAAAATGCTGTAGCAAGATACTGTAGCAAAATGCTGTAGCAACTGGGTTTCGAAGCAGTTCGCTGTTTTTGCGATTTTTTCGCCCAAAACTCGATTTTTGAGTGTTTTTGATCCGTTTTTAAGCACATGGAAGCTACTAAACATATATACAACCTATTTCTAACATCAATTAAGCATAACAAACACCAAAAATGAAGATTCAAGCTTAAAATCACACTTTTTATTCAAGAACACAAAACCCATTTTGAGCAAGAATTAATACATGAATCTATGATATGCATACCTTATATTGATCACGAAATCACAAGGAATATATCTCTAGCTTCAATTAATCCAAAGGCTCACAAAATCAAATTAGGGTTTATGTGTGTGTTTGTGTATGTGTTCGTGTATGTGTTTGATGAAATGAGAAATGGATAGAACCATCCAGATACATACACTTAAATGAGTTATAAACTCATACCCCTTATCACACAGGTATTTACTAGTTATCTTATCTGATAACCTTTCGTATCTCCTTAGGCGGTCCTAACGGAGTCCAAATTAAATAAACCAACCTGTTCTGGGACCCTTGTCACAAACTGGTCACAACACAATTATAATAAAACACTAATAAAATAATTAAAATAAAAGCACTTAAGACTAAGCACAAACCCTAAGGGAAAAATAGGCAACTTACAACTAGCCCGGGTTTCAGTCTGTTACAAATCCACCCCCTTAAGAAGATTCCGTCCTCGGAATCTGGTCTTGGTCAAACAAATGAGGGTAACATTTTCTCATCAACTCTTCCGTTTCTCACGTAAGATTAGAACCCAAACTGTGTTTCCACTCAATCAACACCATCGGAATCTCTTTCTTTCTCAGCTTAGTCACCTTTTGGTCAACCACACGGACCGGCTCTTCCACCAATTTCTTATTCAAATCGATCCTTAAATCTTCTAAAGGAAGAAGTTGTGTTTCATCGTCGACTTTACACTTACGAATATAACATACGTTGAATGTATTATGAATACCAGCTAACTCTGGCGGAAGATCTAACACCACAGTCTGATCATTCAACACTTCACTGATCGAAAACGGACCAATAAATCTCGGTGCTAACTTACCACGTTTACCGAATCTGATAACCCCTTTCCACGGCGAAACTTTCAGATACACTCGTTCACCCACATTAAAGGTTACCGGATGTCTACGCGGATCAGCATACATTTTCTGCCTATCTCTAGCGGCTTTCAACTTTTCTCTCGCAATTGCAACTTTTTCGGCTGTCATTTGAACAATTTCGGGACCTGCAAACTGTTTCTCCCCGGCTTCTAACCAACAAGTCGGAGTTCTGCAACGACGACCGTATAACATTTCATAGGGCGGCATCCCTATACTCGAATGATATGAATTATTATACGCAAATTCGACCAACAGCAAATGTGTATCCCACGAACCACCGTATTCTAACACACAAGCCCTTAACATATCCTCCAAAGTCTGTATTGTTCTTTCACTCTGACCTTCTGTCTGAGGATGATAAGCTGTACTTAAATTCACACGTGTACCCAAATTCTGTTGAAGACTATTCCAAAAATTTGACACAAATCTGGAATCTCTGTCTAAAATGATCGATAATGGCACACCATGTCGACTAACTATCTCGTTTATATACAATTCGGCTAACTCACTTAACGAAGCTGTTTCACGAGTAGCAAGAAAATGAGCACTTTTAGTCAGGCGATCCACTATTACCCAAATCATATCATGTCTTTTCTGAGTTCGAGGTAATTTGGTCACAAAATCTATCGTTATATGTTCCCATTTCCACTTTGGAATCTGTAACTGACGTAACGAACCATAAGGTTTTTGATGTTCGGCCTTCACTTGAGCACATATATGACACTTTTCGACATAACGGGCAATATCTGATTTCATTGTTGGCCACCAATACACTGTTTTCAAATCATGATACATCTTATTACTACCCGGATGTACTGTCAATCTGGATTTGTGAGCTTCCGTCATGATTAAATCCCTCAAATCTCCAAGCTTAGGCACCCAAACACGATTGTTTAAGGTCTTTAGTCCACGTGAGTCATCAATTAAGTCCACTTTTCGTTTGGTCATTTGTTCAGATTTAATATGTTCGTCCTCTAAAGCACAGGCCTGAATGGTTTTTAAGCTGTTAATCAAATCTGAAGTTATATTCAAACGAAGAAATTTCACATTTTCACTTGACTTTTTATGACTTAGCGCATCTGCAACCACATTTGCCTTACCCGGATGGTATTTAATTTCACAATCGTAATCTTTGATCAACTCTTTCCATCGTCTCTGACGCATATTCAATTCTTTCTGTGAGAAGATATACTGCAAACTCTTGTGATCTGTACATATAACACAATGGGTTCCATACAAATAGTGTCTCCACAGTTTCAAAGCAAACACTACTGCAGCCATTTCAAGATCATGCACTGGATAATTCTTCTCATGAACTTTCAACTGTCGCGAGGCGTAGGCGATTACTTTATCTCTTTGCATTAATACACAACCCAACCCAGCATATGATGCATCACAGTATACCACGAAGTTGTCTGAACCTTCTGGTAAAGCTAACACTGATGCCTGACACAGTAGCTGTTTCAAAATCTGAAAAACCTTTTCCTGTTCATCAGTCCATCGAAAGGCTACATCTTTACGAGTCAACTTAGTCAACGGACCCGCTATTTTCGAGAAATCCTTGATAAATCTGCGATAATAACTGGCTAATCCCAGAAAACTCTTAATCTCAGTCGGAGTCTTCGGAGAATTCCAATTCATTACCGCTTCTATCTTTGTCGGATCAACTTTTATACCTTCAGCACAAATCACATGACCAAAAAACTGCACTTCACGTAACCAAAATTCACACTTTGAAAATTTTGCAAATAGTTGTTCACGTTTCAACATGTTCAAAACCTGTCTCAGATGTTCAGCATGTTCACTTTCGGTCTTTGAATACACTAGTATATCATCTATAAACACAATCACAAACTTATCTAAGAACGGGCGACACACTCTATTCATTAGATCCATGAAGATTGCTGGCGCATTCGTCAACCCAAACGGCATGACAAGAAATTCATAATGACCATACCTTGTTCTGAACGCTGTTTTCGGTATATCTGATTCAGCAACACGAACCTGATGATATCCGGATCGTAAGTCTATCTTAGAAAAGAATGAAGCACCCTGTAACTGATCGAACAAATCGTCTATTCGAGGTAACGGATACTTATTCTTCACTGTTCTTTTGTTCAATTCACGATAATCAATACACATACGCATTGACCCATCTTTCTTTTTAACAAACAATACCGGAGCACCCCACGGTGAAGAACTCGGTCGGATAAACCCACGATCTAATAGTTCTTGAATCTGTGACATCATTTCATGGATTTCAGACAACGCTAATCGGTATGGAGCTTTTGCAACTGGAGTTGTTCCAGGAACCAATTCAATCTTATATTCAACTTCCCTTACCGGCGGTAGACCTGGTAACTCATCTGGGAACACTTCGGGAAATTCTGATACTATCGGAATATCGGCCACTGTTTTCTTTTCTTTCTTCGCATCAATCACATATGCAAGAAATGATTCACAACCCTTTGCCATCGACTTTTTCGATTTCATCATGGTTATCAACAGAAAATTATACCCTCCCCGCTCCCCTCGGGCCACAACACGGGTTCCATCGGTCAAACGAAAGGTAATCATTTTCCTATCACACTTAATATTAGCCCTAAGCGAGCTCAACCAATCCATTCCTAGAACTACATCAAAGCTAGGAATAGGTAACACTAAACAAGTCACAGGGAAAGACTTCCCTTCGATCTCTATACAAACCCCAGTCACATAGGTTGTGACGGGTGTGGTCTTACCATCAACTACTTCTACACTAACCGGCTTGGGTAACACAGTAGCTGGTAAATTCAACTTAGCACAGAAATCTAAGGACATAAAACACCTATTGGCACCACAATCAAACAATACGCGAGCAGGTATTGAGTTGATTAGAAACATACCGGTGATTACTTCGTCGGTTGCCACAACATTTTCCACCGACATCTGAAAAGCTCTAGCCTCTGCTGTTGGAGGGTTCTTCCTCTTCTACCCACTCGAGGCAGTTGACCCTCCAGCTGATGCTGAACGTGCCCCTGACCCTGCCCCGGAACTACCACTCTTCGACGGACAACTAATTGCACGATGCCCTGGTTTGTGACAACTCCAACACACACTATTCGGATACGGGCATGCTGAAGACTCATGCCCAACAACACCACACTTTAAGCATCTTATTGTAGCCTCAGAACACTGACCACTATGAGAAGATCGACACGTGTGACACCAATTCCCTTTACCTGATCCAGATCCAGTACTACTCTGACCACTTTTACCCTTCGATTTAAACCCACTAGACTTCTTGAATTTAGATCCTGATTGACCAGATACTTGCCCACCTTGTTGTAGCACATTACCAAACATTCTGTTTCTGGCAGCCTGAACATCACTTTCTACCATCTTAGCCATCACAACAGCTTGAGACAATGATGTAGCTGTTCTAACAAAAGTTCTGTACTCAGGTAGAATGATATTAACAAAATGCTGGATACGAGACGCTTCGTCTGGCACCCATTGTTGTACAAACCTCAGTTTATCCATAAACTTCTCTACTACCTCATCGATCGTCATTTGAGGTGTCATCTTCATTTCAAGAAACTCAGTCTTGATTCGATTCATATCAAATGGATTACAATATTGTTCACACACCTTCCCATGAAACTGCTCCCATGTGATCATACTCACTTGCCCTTTTGGTATACTAGAAATCAAAGAATCCCACCAAATCATAGCCCTACCTTTCAACAGTCTACTAGCATATGTTACCTTCAGCTCGGGTTCACACTGACACGCTTCAAATACCCTTTCAACTTCTCGCAACCAATTGAGAGTTACAGTCAGATCAGTACTTCCAGAGAACTCGGAGGGTTTGCAATCACGGAAGTTCTTATACGTACATCTTTTGGGTGGTTGCATGTAAGGTTGATGGAACATTTGCATTTGGTATGGATTCATCATCATGGGATTTTGGTAAGTAAAGGTGTTTTGTGGTGGCATATAATATTGGTTAGGTATTTGATTCTGAAACTGGTTCTGGGGCACATTAGGTATCGTTTGGGATTGCGCGGTTGGGAATTCAGGTGGTGTATCATCATTTCCAGAATGCCACGCCAATTCAAGCTCATTAATTTTGTCCTCGGCCTCTTTTAGCTTGCTTTCTAACTGAAGGATGTAACTACTCTGATCATCATCTGACTCAACACCTTCTTCTGGTGCTCTGAATGTTCCGGGGTTAGATGGGCCAGTTGCGTTTCTATCAGCCATACCTGTGCTACAAAGCAGCTCACACAAAAGCTTAGTGGATAACAGTTAGTTCAATCACAACTAACACACGTATATCCTATTTTCACTTAGCCCCCACTCCCACAGACATGTTTGACTTGCCTCAGGGTTTGGGAACAAAATACGCGCATGTATTTGTGCCAAACCATGCTCTGATACCAACTTGTAACACCGACCATTTTTTTTAAATACACAGCGGAAGACTTTATTAACAAACACAATATAAGTCACGTCATGTGACGACCCGGAAATTTCCGACCAAATTTAAACTTTAATCTTTATATTATTCCGACACGATAAGCAAAGTTTGTTAAGTTAAATCTCAAGAATTTTAAACTGTGTTCATACATTCATTATAACCTCGACCAAATTTTGACGATTCACGAACCGTTATATATAAATAGATATGTATATGTATATATATATATTATAACTTGAGAATATTAATAAAGTATTAAACGTATAATACTTTACACGAACGTATTTGTTTCAATATGATTTTCAACGAAAAAAAAATATATTAAATGATTGAATTATCAGAAATATTGAATTATGATTACAAGTCTCTGTTGAGAGGTCCACTATGATTTGAGAAAATCTATTCCTCTTAACGATATTCAGAATAATTTGTAAAGCTATTTATAAATAAAAACAAAAAGTGTCATTTACAAAAGTTAGACGAAAGTTAGTGGAGAATTGGTTTCCATAATATTCTATTAATCTATTTTCAAACGTACAAAGACGTTTTCAGTTTAAAAAGAATTTTATTATTAAAACGTATATAACTTTTATAAATATCTAGAATCACTTTTGACAACTCATTACTTAACCAGTATAATAAATATAACGATATTTATATTTTATTTCATTAAATATATATAACGATTTAAATTAATATTATATATATTTATAAGCGTATTATACATACATAGTTTTTTATACTTTTACTATACTTTAACTTTACCTTTACTTTACTTTTACTTTACTTTAACTTTAATAATTCACTTTAATAATTCATACTTTAATAATTCACTTTAATAATTCATACTTTAATAATTCACTTTAATAATTCATACTTTAATAATTCACTTTAATAATTCATACTTTAATAATTCGCTTTAATAATTCATACTTTAATAGTTCACTTTAATAATTCATACTTTAATAATTCATACTTTAATAATTCACTTTAATAATTCATACTTTAATAATTCAAAAATCTATTATAAATAGAATTCAATAGGTTTCATTATTTCATAGAAACTTGAAAATATATTTCTCTAAACTCTCTCAATCGATTTATATATATATATATTTGCTCTGTATTATTTCAAGATATTATTAGTATACATAAAATATTACGACGGAGTGCTGTCCGAGTGATTTCAAAATAGTTTTTTTGAATGATTCGAAGCTAAGAAAATTATAGGTTATAGCTATGGAGGTGATGGGTATGGTTCATGGGTATGCTCGTGAAGTCAATCTAGTATTTATCATCTCCGTTGCGTCTACGTACTTTCCTGCAATATTGAATCTCAATATTGATACGTTCGTGAATCCGAGGCCAACCTTGCACTTGTTAAATGACGTTATATGTATTTTTACTACGAAATACAGTATTGTGAGTTTCATTTGCTCCCTTTTTAATTGATTTTGCAATATATATTTGTGGGCTGAGAATACATGCGCTGTTTTATAAATGTTTTACGAAGTAGGCACAAGTACTAAAACTAATTCTATGTGGGTTTAAACCAGAAATATACCCTTAGCTTGGTAACATTAAACTACTTGTCTATGTACGGTAGGCGCAAATCCTAAAGATAGATCTATTGGGCCTGACAAACCCCATCCTGACTATGAGATGCTTTATTACTTCGAGGTTATTTTAAACACACTTGATCTGGTGTACTTCAGAGGGTAAAACATGAATGTTAAGGCTTGTTACCGGGTGCCTACAACTTATAGAATACTTTTATACACTTGCGAGTGTACATATATTTATAAACGGAAATCTTGTGGTTTATTAATATGTTGAAATGATTGTTATGATAAACCTATGAACTCACCAACCTTTTGGTTGACACTTTAAAGCATGTTTATTCTCAGGTATTAAAGAAATCTTTCGCTGTGCATTGGCTCATTTTAAGGATATTACTTAGAGTCATTCATGGCATATTTTGAAAGACGTTGCATTCGAGTCATTGAGTTCATCAAGATTATTATTAAGCCAATTATAGTTGGATGTATTATGAAATGGTGTGCATGCCGTCAACTTTCGTTGTAAAAAAGTTTGTCTTTTAAAAACGAATGCAATGTTTGTAAAATGTATCATATAGAGGTCAAATACCTCGCGATGTAATCAACTATTGTGAATCGTTTATAATGTATATGAATGGGTCCTTTCAGTTGGTATCAGAGCGGTGGTCTTAGCGAACCAGGTCTGCATTAGTGTGCCTAACTGATAGTCGTTAGGATGCATTAGTGAGTCTGGACTTCGACCGTGTCTGCATTTCAAAAGTTTTGCTCATCATTCTTATCGGAAATTACCTGCTTATCATTCTTAGTCTAGACACATCTTATTACATTGATTGCATGAATAGTGTATAGACAAAATTCATATCTTAGCGTATCTGCTAATTCATATCTTAGCGTATCTGTTACTGTAAACTTTGCCTAACATATTCCGTAAATTCCTCCGTAATCTACGAAACCTTTTGCTCTATATAATTAGAATACCACCCGATAGCCGGAAAATCATTTCATAACGAAAAATTCTTTATTCAATCGTACGAAATGTAATTCGTCATTAGTTCAAGTCCCTCGGATTCCGAAATGGAATCCCACTCAAGTTCCGAAAGCAGTGTGACCGGAATGGATCAACCAATTAGTCATCATCTATTCTGGATGAATTGGGGATGGGTCCGTAGCCTCCTTAATCATTGGAGACAAGAAGAAGGTGATCCCTTCCATCCACCACATTGCCCTCTTGGCGAAGAACCTGAAGCACTTACCGGCGAACCTATCCGAAACACCATTTTCTCTCTTATTTCTAGAGTATCTCGTCACGATTACATACTATACCAAATTCTAGATTTTATTTATCCGCTCGTCCGAACCAACAATCACCCCGGTGTAATAGAAGAAGTCAACGAGCTTCGCGCTCGGTTAGTGGCTTTGGTGAATATGGTGCAAAGGTTACAAACACCAGCAGCAGCACCAGCAGCATAAACAGTACCACCATCAGCAACACCAACAGTACCATCACCACCACCAACAACAACATCCACATCCCACACCGCAACATCACAATCTGTATCTCAAACATCAACGTCATACGCCCTGTAAATATCCAGGAATATCAACAACAACAAACGATGAAGTATTAATTCATAAACTTCATTGAAGAGATATCTCTGCGGTAGTTATGTAATCTCCAAAATCTTAGAGATTATTTAATTCTGACCGTAAATCGGATGAGTGAACGGAGATGGTAGAGTAGAAACTTTGATCAAAAATGGTGTACGATTTACAAGCTAGAATTGTTTTACCAACAGCATCAACAGGACCGTAGCATCATCAACACAGTCAGTGCCGTCAGTATCGTCATAATCAACAGCACCTGTAACATCACAAACTCTGTCAGTTCAAGAATCATTGTGGACATCATTACGAATCAACAACAAATATATTGTATCAACGAGTTATGAAGTATTAACTCATTTCCAATCGAAAGATTTATATGTATATTTTATATGTATAAATTTTTAAACCATAATAAATCTTCCCGTACTAAGCTATTATGTGTGAATCTTAACTACTCAGTTAATTCATATTACAAATATGCAATAATGTACGTCCTTCGTCCGCAACTTAACCATCGTTAATTACAATCTCTGTCTCAATTCAATAAAAAATCCAATTCATAATAAATCAAGTGTATTATTCGAATATATGTTTGATTTTACACTTTCATCATCGATGTACTCGAAACTTTTCAAATAACATCATTCGTACCTTGCGAAGTTCACAAGAATTTCACGAAAACCAACAAATAACAAAGTAATGATTCATAATTTCAATATTATTGAAGAAATACTTATGCAATTTATAAAGTTTTAGGGATTACTCAATTCTAGTTCCAACCATAAAATAAATGAATTTAATTTAATATTAACTCATTAAATCTATATTACATCTAAAGAAAATATACACATATATTTTCATAAAGACTGTAATAAACTTCTTTTGTACAAAATATTAATTGTGAAATTTTTTTTAACGGATAGGTAATACCCGAGAGATATATAAATTCACAATTAATATATTACATTTTTCGAAACTGATTCAGCAATCATCAACTATACTCCCTACTTTCACAACAATATTCATTCTTTCATATAAATCAAAACAATCATACTCATTCAAATTCAATTACATATTCTGATTTTGAAATCGCATAATTCAATTCGAAATATAACCAGTATCATCACTCTTAGATTCCTATATCTTTAAAAGCTATACTTTGATTTCAAAACTGTGTTAGAACATCATATGTATTAACGATTACAATATGTGCTCAAACCCTTTGAAATTCCTGAAGACACTTCAACTAAGGAACAATCGAGATGATGATCCAACCACATGTTACCCACAGTTATACACCTGAAAAAAACTCTCAAAACCCAAGTCATAGTTCGACACGTATCCGTGTTAGACCCTTTGGCATTTACTAGCTAAAATAACTTTTCAATTCCGTTTCAAAATAGACAGTTTTGTCACAGCTCCAGCAAGTCATCTTCGACTTCTCAATCAAAACAGTCTTATTATAACCTCGATAGATACATTGCCCTTTCGCCAATGTTACCGGGGAATCGTTTATAATCACCACATTAGCAATAAACTTACCAACAACTTCATTGATCTTTGACTTTCCAAAAAAAAAAATCATTATAATTATCGAAACCCTATCATATACTCATTCGTACCTTATAACAAGAATTGTCATACCAATTATTGAGAATCAGCAATCAGTATTTTGAAACCTCGTAGCATGTCTACATCAACAATTACATATACACACAACGTCTACCTCCAAGACTTACATTCTTTGAATGAGAAATTTCTGAAAAACACCCTAAACTGCGAACCAGTTCTCGAAATTTTGAAAAATGCTGATGAAGCAGCAAAAACTGTAAACGACCTTAACAGTAAAAAGTTGGATGATAAAGGATAGTATATTGGCAAAGCTCAGTAAAAGAGAAGCTTTGGAACTGGAAAACGGATTGAGCAAAGTATGAAGGAGGCTGTGGACAAATCACAAAGGCTGAACCTGCCTTCAAAAAATCCAAATGATTCAGTACTTGCTGAAGTCATTAACGAATACCTTGCTCCTGACTCTAAACCCCTGCGGACAATATCCTTCATCATCCTCTGATATTAGATATTCTAAGATATCATCGTATCTTTTATTATAAATATCATCCATACTTCTGAAGATATTTTTATAATTATTCTTATCTGAAATCATTTACCTCTTCGCGCTATCTGTATTATATCATAAAAGAAACTATTTTAGTTTCTAAATTCTGAAACATTCGAGTTTAAAATATGAATATTCTTGAAGAAGTGTTGGGAGCTGAAGCATGAGTTAGTATAATATAATGACACTTGATCAACGTGATTATATTACAGTAATTCATGCTGAGTTTCTAAATGGAACGTGATGATTCACAGATCATAACGTCATCATGTGCTATGTTACACGACTCTTGTATTCTCTTCGATCTCTAAATATCAAGAAAATATTTCTTGATAATTCGGCCTTTTCCGAGGTATTCTGGTAATTTGACAAGTCAAGATCGTGTCATTACAATTTCCTTCCTAGAACATTAACAATGTTCATTCCGAAATTATATCTGCGAATTCTGGACCATTACAAGCGGTGCTTAATCGCAAGAAGAAGAAACGAAAGGACAAAGCTCCGAACTAGAAATGGGAGTATAAATCATAGCAAATAGAAGAGAGCATTAACTGTGGATGACAATGATTATAGAAGAAGCAAGGACTTTGAAATATAAGGGAAGATATAAAACCCAACAACAACCCAGAAATCACAAACCGTATATATCAATGCATATAGCAATATAAAGACACGGGAGAACTAAAAACACTATAAAACCAAGAGTATAGTAGAAGTAAATAGATTCTTCCGGAGGCAGATGAAAAAGAAGAGCGACAGATATGAAAGTGAGGAGTATATCAAGAATCAGCACTGGATGAAGCATATTGACAAATACTTTAAAATATGAGTTGAGAAGGTGTGAGTTGTAAGAAAACAAATGAGGTGGATTTATAGTGAAATATCCGACAGAGAAATCAAAATGGATTATCGCATTAATTCGAAGAGGATCATAATTTCTTTAATCGCCGAATAATCAAATCCAATATAGATTATAAAGATTTTCTTTTCGGAGATCAATCGTGATGACGTCAAAAGATACGACGAATCACTATTATCTTATTTCATTCATTTACGATAACTTCACTCACACGCTTCGAGTAATCGAATTATTTTATCCATTCTTCTTGAACATGATAAAACTCTATAATCGTTATAATAACATTCTCATTGTTAGTCATGATGACCTCTATCAAATTTCGGGGACGAAATTTCTTTAACGGGTAGGTACTGTGACGACCCGGAAATTTCCGACCAAATTTAAACTTTAATCTTTATATTATTCCGACACGATAAGCAAAGTTTGTTAAGTTAAATCTCAAGAATTTTAAACTGTGTTCATACATTCATTATAACCTCGACCAAATTTCGACGATTCACGAACCGTTATATATAAATAGATATGTATATGTATATATATATTATAACTTGAGAATATTAATAAAGTATTAAACGTATAATACTTTACACGAACGTATTTGTTTCAATATGATTTTCGACGAAAAAAAATATATTAAATGATTGAATTATCAGAAACATTGAATTATGATTACAAGTCTCTGTTGAGAGGTCCACTATGATTTGAGAAAATCTATTCCTCTTAACGATATTCAGAATAATTTGTAAAGCTATTTATAAATAAAAACAAAAAGTGTCATTTACAAAAGTTAGACAAAAGTTAGTGGAGAATTGGTTTCCATAATATTCTATTAATCTATTTTCAAACGTACAAAGACGTTTTCAGTTTAAAAAGAATTTTATTATTAAAACGTATATAACTTTTATAAATATCTAGAATCACTTTTGACAACTCATTACTTAACCAGTATAATAAATATAACGATATTTATATTTTATTTCATTAAATATATATAACGATTTAAATTAATATTATATATATTTATACGCGTATTATACATACATAGTTTTTTATACTTTTACTATACTTTAACTTTACCTTTACTTTACTTTTACTTTACTTTAACTTTAATAATTCACTTTAATAATTCATACTTTAATAATTCACTTTAATAATTCATACTTTAATAATTCACTTTAATAATTAATACTTTAATAATTCACTTTAATAATTCATACTTTAATAATTCACTTTAATAATTCATACTTTAATAATTCACTTTAATAATTCATACTTTAATAATTCACTTTAATAATTCATACTTTAATAATTCACTTTAATAATTCATACTTTAATAATTCACTTTAATAATTCATACTTTAATAATTCAAAAATCTATTATAAATAGAATTCAATAGGTTTCATTATTTCATAGAAACTTGAAAATATATTTCTCTAAACTCTCTCAATCAATTTATATATATATATATATATATTTGCTCTGTATTATTTCAAGATATTATTAGTATACATAAAATATTACGACGGAGTGCTGTCCGAGTGATTTCAAAATAGTTTTTTTGAATGATTCGAAGCTAAGAAAATTATGGGTTATAGCTATGGAGGTGATGGGTATGGTTCATGGGTATGCTCGTGAGGTCAATCTAGTATTTATCATCTCCGTTGCGTCTACGTACTTTCCTGCAATATTGAATCTCAATATTGATACGTTCGTGAATCCGAGGCCAACCTTGCACTTGTTAAATGACGTTATATGTATTTTTACTACGAAATACAGTATTGTGAGTTTCATTTGCTCCCTTTTTAATTGATTTTGCAATATATATTTTTGGGCTGAGAATACATGCGCTATTTTATAAATGTTTTACGAAGTAGGCACAAGTACTAAAACTAATTCTATGTGGGTTTAAACCAGAAATATACCCTTAGCTTGGTAACATTAAACTACTTGTCTATGTACGGTAGGCGCGAATCCTAAAGATAGATCTATTGGGCCTGACAAACCCCATCCTGACTATGGGATGCTTTATTACTTCGAGGTTATTTTAAACACACCTGATCTGGTGTACTTCAGAGGGTAAAACATGAATGTTAAGGCTTGTTACCGGGTGCCTACAACTTATAGAATACTTTTATACACTTGCGAGTGTACATATATTTATAAACGGAAATCTTGTGGTTTATTAATATGTTGAAATGATTGTTATGATAAACCTATGAAATCACCAATCTTTTGGTTGACACTTTAAAGCATGTTTATTCTCAGGTATTAAAGAAATCTTCCGCTGTGCATTAGCTCATTTTAAGGATATTACTTGGAGTCATTCATGGCATATTTTGAAAGACGTTGCATTCGAGTCATTGAGTTCATCAAGATTATTATTAAGCCAATTATAGTTGGATGTATTATGAAATGGTGTGCATGCCGTCAACTTTCGTTGTAAAGAAAGTTTGTCTTTTAAAAACGAATGCAATATTTGTAAAATGTATCATATAGAGGTCAAATACCTCGCGATGTGTCATAACCCGGCCTTAACCATAAGGACGAATACAATAACATATGATTTCATCGCGAGGTATTGACCTCTATATGCGACATTCTTCAAAAACTGCATTCGTTTTTACAATACAAACCATAGCTTTTATTACAAATACAAGGTTTAAACAACTTAATAATGATTATCGTTTAGCGATAATCTTAGACTTACAAACTTTACATGTGATAATAACAATACGACCTCCAACATATTTTACATTACAAATCCTCCGATATGCAGTTTTATTTTTGACACAAATATGCATACTCAAGATCTTGCTTAAATTCAACATGTTGCAGCGGAAGCTTTTAGTTATCACCTGAGAATAAACATGCTTAAAACGTCAACATAAAGTTGGTGAGATATAGGTTTAATGCCGGCAGCGTTATAAATATAGACCACAAGATTTCATATATAAACGTTTTAATAAAAATATTCTAAGTTGTTGAGCACTTGATAACCATACTTAACATTTAATCAACGTCGCATATTCCCTTTATTATGAAATCTTACTACACCGTACCAAGTGTAGTCACCGAAACGAAGTACTGTGCAACCGTTGAATACTGGTCGTCCAGTCCGGTTGGGGTTGTCAGGCCCGATAGATCTATCAACAGGATTCGCGTTTACAATACCTCATGTAAATAATAGTTACCAAGCTACAGGGAAGTATGCCAGTGGTACAACTCAACGTAGAATATATATTTTTAATCACTTGTGTCCATAACGTAAATCATAAAATGCATGTATTCTCATCCCGAAATATTTAGAGTTTAAAAGTGGGACTATATACTCACTTTTTCCTTGAAGGTAATAAACACGACTTGGTCTCCGATTGATATCACAAACCTAACCATATATATAATATATCAACATATTTTCTTTTCAAGTAAGCGTTACATATATATATATATATATATATATATATATATATATATATATATATATATATATATATATATATATATATATATATGTATATATATATATATATGTATATATATATATGTATATATATATATATGTATATATATATATATGTATATATATATATATGTATATATATATATATATATATACTTTTAATACTTTTAATATTTTCTTAGTCCGTAGTTAGCAGTCCGATGTTAGTGGTCCACAATTAGTTGCTTAAATAAAATAAATAAAGACCCCATCGTATTCGTATTGATCAGAATTAATCTCGACCCATGGTACCATGTTGTCAAGTGACGTGTTGCGTACATAAAGTGTCAAATGACGTGTTGCGTAAAATCATGAGGTCTTATGATTAATATTCTCTTGTTGTTTACGGGTGGTCCTGAAATATATAAAATCAAATCATAAGTAAATATATGTTAAATATTATGTTAATTAGCCAAGATATGATTAATCCGATTTTGTCATAATATGATATATTACAGGTCTTGAAGTGTTTTTAAAAATCAAATTAGAAGGATCTATTTAGTTTGCGAACAAGTTTGAAATCACTCAAACTATGTTCTTGTTGTTAAAATTTTACAACACAAAATAAGATAGCTATATAAATATAAATCGAATAAGGTTATGAATAAGGTTACTACCTCAAGTTACTTGGACAAAGCTACTGGAAAAGGTAAGAAAAATCTTGGAATCAAAAGAGTGGTGGAGTGGGATTGAAAGATTGGAAGTAATCTCCTTGAAATCGGATGACTATATTGATACATTCTTGAGTAGGTAAATGAAGAGAGATTAGGGAGTGAATTAACTTGAAAGAAAAATTGGAAATGAAATTGTATGTGTGTGTGCAAAATAGCATGATTATGGGATGGATATATAGGAGATTTAGTTTGTTTTCTTGCACAAAAGTCACACATGAGGTTAAATGGCTGGTTCCCACATGTAACATCATGTCTAGTGGCTGATCATTGAAGTTTATTGTTGGTATATACCAATAGTAAATACGTATAGAAGCTGGGTATGATACGTTTACATATACCCTAGATATACTTGTAGAAATTTTGAGGAATCGGAACGAGAATTCAAATATGGACGGGTTTATAACTGTAAAAGAGGCTCAAAACTGGGCTTTTATTTTTGGGTCAAACCGGGCCAAAATAAAATTTTAAGACATTTTTAATAAAGCAATGCCCCTTGGACCCTTGGACCCTTGGACCCCGCCAGGGGTTGCCACCCCTTGGACCCCGCTTATCGGGGGCGCTACCCCCGAACCCCCGTCATAATCAAGATAAGTTCAAACAAGTGTGCACTCCACACTTCCCCAAACTTGTTCGATATTTATCAAGATTATTTTGGTTACAAATTAATCCCATTACACTTAAATCATATTGGTGACATAGATCACCAACACATTATAGATTGTAAGTATATATGTCAAAGAACGTTACATATAGTTATCGTTTTGAAAACTTAAGTTTGTGGTCTCAAAGTATACTTATAACTCATTGTTGTTAGTTCACAATGAAATGTTAAACCATCCTTAAATCTGTAGTGACCCGAACTTTTCCATGTTTATATATATTAATTGAGATTGATATTTACATGATTAAATGTTTCCAACATGTTAAGCAATCAAACTTGTTAAGACTTGATTAATTGAAATATGTTTCATATAGACAATTGACCACCCAAGTTGACCGGCGATTCACGAACGTTAAAACTTGTAAAAACGACATGACGATATATATATGGATATACATATGGTTAACATGAGATTATGATAAGTAAGTATCTCCATAAGTATATTAACAATGAGTTATATACATATAAACAAGACTACTAACTTAAGGATTTCGAAACGAGACATATATGTAACGATTATCGTTGTAACGACATTTAAATGCATATATATCATATTAAGATATATTAATATATCATAATATCATGATAATATAATAATTTAACATCTCATTAGATATAATAAACAATGGGTTAACAACATTAATTGAGATCGTTAACTTAAAGGTTTCAAAACAACACTTACATGTAACGACTAACGATGACTTAACGACTCAGTTAAAATGTATATACATGTAGTGTATTTAGATGTATTAAAATTCTTTTGGAAGACTTCAAGACATATATCAAAACACTCATACTTAACGAAAATGGTTACAGTTACTTTCCCATTCTTTTCTTTCATCAAGAATTCTAGTCGTATTCTTACCCGTATTATACACAACTTCAAAACGTACTTACTATGGGTATATACCAATAGGAACTAGCATGGGATTCCACTCTTGATTATGTCATGTATGACTAATCAATTTTAACTTCTACCATGAGCTAGTCAACTAACTAGAACTCCTTTTAACCCCACTCACCAATTACCACTCATCATTCACTCCATTTCACTTTCAATTCTCTTTCTAATTCTCTCTCAACACACACACTATTATGAACGTATTTTTCCAGTAGTTAATCATCATCTTCATCAAAAATCACTTCAAAAATCAAGCTATAATCATCATAGGAAAAACACTTCAAGAACACTTCAAAAATCCCTTCAAGTTTACTAATTTACTTCCAAGCTTTCTAATCCATTCCAAGTAATCATCTAAGATCAAGAAACCTTTGTTATATACAGTAGGTTATCTTTCTTATTCAAGGTAATATTCATATTCAAACTTTGATTCAATTTCTATAACTATAAACTATCTTAATTCGAGTAAAAATCTTACTTGAACTTGTTTTTGTGTCATGATCCTACTTCAAGAACTTTCAAGCCATCCAAGATCCTTTGAAGCTAGATCATTTCTTTTCACTTCCAGTAGGTTTACCTACTAAACTTGAGGTAGTAATGATGTTCATAACATCATTCGATTCATATATATAAAACTATCTTATTCGAAGGTTTAAACTCGTAATCACTAGAACATAGTTTAGTTAATTCTAAACTTGTTCGCAAACAAAAGTTAATCCTTCTAACTTGACTTTTAAAATCAACTAAACACATGTTCTATATCTATATTATATGCTAACTTAATGATTTAAAACCTGGAAACACGAAAAAACACCGTAAAACCGGATTTACGCCGTCGTAGTAACACCGCGGGCTGTTTTGGGTTAGTTAATTAAAAACTATGATAAACTTTGATTTAAAAGTTGTTATTCTGAGAAAATGATTTTTATTATGAACATGAAACTATATTCAAAAATTATGGTTAAACTCAAAGTGGAAGTATGTTTTCTAAAATGGTCATCTAGACGTCGTTCTTTCGACTGAAATGACTACCTTTACAAAAACGACTTGTAACTTATTTTTCCGACTATAAACCTATACTTTTTCTGTTTAGATTCATAAAATAGAGTTCAATATGAAACCATAGCAATTTGATTCACTCAAAACAGATTTAAAATGAAGAAGTTATGGGTAAAACAAAATTGGATAATTTTTCTCATTTTAGCTACGTGAAAATTGGTAACAAATCTATTCCAACCATAACTTAATCAACTTGTATTGTATATTATGTAATCTTGAGATACCATAGACACGTATACAATGTTTCGACCTATCATGTCGACACATCTATATATATTTTGGAACAACCATAGACACTCTATATGTGAATGTTGGAGTTAGCTATACAGGGTTGAGGTTGATTCCAAAATATATATAGTTTGAGTTGTGATCAATACTGAGATACGTATACACTGGGTCGTGGATTGATTCAAGATAATATTTATCGATTTATTTATGTACATCTAACTGTGGACAACTAGTTGTAGGTTACTAACGAGGACAGCTGACTTAATAAACTTAAAACATCAAAATATATTAAAAGTGTTGTAAATATATTTTGAACATACTTTGATATATATGTATATATTGTTATAGGTTCGTGAATCAACCAGTGGCCAAGTCTTACTTCCCGACGAAGTAAAAATCTGTGAAAGTGAGTTATAGTACCACTTTTAAAATCTAATATTTTTGGGATGAGAATACATGCAGGTTTTATAAATGATTTACAAAATAGACACAAGTACGTGAAACTACATTCTATGGTTGAATTATCGAAATCGAATATGCCCCTTTTTATTAAGTCTGGTAATCTAAGAATTAGGGAACAGACACCCTAGTTGACGCGAATCCTAAAGATAGATCTATTGGGCCTAACAAACCCCATCCAAAGTACCGAATGCTTTAGTACTTCGAAATTTATATCATATCCGAAGGGTGTCCCGGAATGATGGGGATATTCTTATATATGCATCTTGTTAATGTCGGTTACCAGGTGTTCACCATATGAATGATTTTTATCTCTATGTATGGGATGTGTATTGAAATATGAAATCTTGTGGTCTATTATTATGATTTGATATATATAGGTTAAACCTATAACTCACCAACATTTTTGTTGACGTTTTAAGCATGTTTATTCTCAGGTGATTATTAAGAGCTTCCGCTGTCGCATACTTAAATAAGGACGAGATTTGGAGTCCATGCTTGTATCATATTGTGTAAAAACTGCATTCAAGAAACTTATTTTGTTGTAACATATTTGTATTGTAAACCATTATGTAATGGTCGTGTGTAAACAGGATATTTTAGATTATCATTATTTGATAATCTACATAAAGCTTTTTAAACCTTTATTGATGAAACAAAGGTTATGGTTTGTTTTAAAATGAATGCAGTCTTTGAAAAACGTCTCATATAGAGGTCAAAACCTCGCAACGAAATCAATTAATATGGAACGTTTTTTATCAATAAGAACGGGACATTTCAAAATCATGTTAAATATGTATAGATATGTACATATACATAGTCGTATAATTATCGTGTGTTATATAGTTCGTGATATCATCGGTCAAATTGGACGGTCAAACGTTGTGTAAAACTCTTTTTAAAAACATAAGTCTCAACAGTTTGGATTGCTTATCATGTTGGTAAGGTTTATTTTATGTAAATATTAATCTCATAAGTATAAAACGATCGGAAAATCCGGGTCGTTACACGATGTAATCAACTATTGTGAATCGTTTATAATGTATATGAACGGGTCCTTTCACGTCATTACGTTTAAGTTTACACAACGGTGTTACGTTATCACAAAACATTATTTATACAAAAGTCCACATCAGAGTTGGGTTGTCAAACATGTCTTCTGCAATAGCACCCTTCCCGACTAGCAGTACCTAAACCTGCAAGGGGAGAATATGTGGGGGATTAGCGCACCGCTAAGTGAATGGAATCTATCTAACAGATATAGCTTAAGTCACACACAAGCTATATACTAACAACAACACATGCTAACTATTAACTAGCATACAATAAGACAATACGAGGATCGGCGGCTTGTACGAGCACACGACTCCTAGCTGATCGGACTTGAGTCTACCGATAGTCCCTGCTACTCAATTCACAGTATAGTTATCCAGATGCAGGGGGTGCATCATTCACACTATACTCTACAATCAGTAGCCTATGGACCCAACCTCCTCTAGGTACGGTTGACCTCATACGGACTCTAACCTCTCCTAGGCACGGTCTCGAGTCCCCAGTCTCCCTAGGCCCGACTGGTGCCATTCACACAGTGTACACATAATTCACATACAACATCAGGCATACTATATTATTCTAACATGGCAATTTCTACACTATGCATGGTAAAAGAGTCAACCACAGTAGCATGATATGCTACTTAAACTCTATCCGGAGATAGACCCACTCACCAATTACCAGCAACTGCTCAGTTATTATTTCTGAGCTTCCTCCTTGTCTTTATAACCTGAGAACAACACAAACAAAGTTAATATACATATCCAATAAATAATATAATCATTTCATACGATTAACTAGGTCATAACACCATATATTCATAATTTTATGAGTCTACATCATGACTCCACTCAATAATGGCATACAGGTGCGTGCAAAACACGACATACACACTAAAACTCCTTTTCCGGCCCAAAAACAGTTTGATCTAGTTTCTTAAAAGTTCACCATTGAAAAGTATTCTTTATTATGATTATAACGATAGTTTATTCATCAAAAACGGAGTTACGTTTTGAAAGTTACGCCCGTTTCAATTTCATAAAAGTACTGTAGCAAATAGTGACATTGTAGCAACTCGGTACTGTAGCAAATAGTGAAACTGTAGCAACTCGGGGGGGGGGGGGGGGGTGTTACTGTAGCAACTCGGGTACTGTAGCAAATAGTGACACTGTAGCAAATAGTGACAATGTAGCAGTTCGGGTACTGTAGCAAAATATTGTAGCAAGATACTGTAGCAAAATGATGTAGCAAAATACTGTAGCAACGGGGTTTCGAAGCAGTTCGCTGTTTTTGCGATTTTTTCGCCCAAAACTCGATTTTTTAGTGTTTTTGATCCGTTTTTAAGCACATGGAAGCTACTAAACATATATACAACCTATTTCTAACATCAATTAAGCATAACAAACACCAAAAATGAAGATTCAAGCTTAAAATCACACTTTTTATTCAAGAACACAAAACCCATTTTGAGCAAGAATTAATACATGAATCTATGATATGCATACCTTATATTGATCACGAAATCACAAGGAATATATCTCTAGCTTCAATTAATCCAAAGGCTCACAAAATCAAATTAGGGTTTATGTGTGTGTTTGTGTATGTGTTCGTGTATGTGTTTGATGAAATGAGAAATGGATAGAACTATCCAGATACATACACTTAAATGAGTTATAAACTCATACCCCATATCACACAGGTATTTACTAGTTATCTTATCTGATAACCTTTCGTATCTCCTTAGGCGGTCCTAACGGAGTCCAAATTAAATAAACCAACCTGTTCTGGGACCCTTGTCACAAACTGGTCACAACACAATTATAATAAAACACTAATAAAATAATTAAAATAAAAGCACTTAAGACTAAGCACAAACCCTAAGGGCAAAATAGGCAACTTACAACTAGCCTGGGTTTCAGTCTGTTACAGTAGTAACTAGTTTAGTCAACATATCTGCCGGATTATCTGCCGTACATCAATATGTTTGGTTCTCTCATGATACACTTGGTTTTTAGTCAAATGTATGGCACTCTGACTATCACAATGCACCACAATTTCGTCCTGTTGCAAACCCAGATCACCAACCAAACCCCTCAGCCACTTTGCTTCTTTCACACCCTCAGTCATAGCCATGTATTCCGCTTCAGTTGTTGACAATGCAACTGTCGATTGTAATGTTGCTTTCCAACTAATAGCACATCTTCCGAGAGTAAAAACATACCCGGTCTGAGACCTTCTCCGATCCAAATCACCAGCATAGTCTGAATCAACGTATCCGGTAACATTATTATTACCACCGCTATCAAATACTAAGCCAATATCAGTTGTCCCTCTAAGGTACCGAAGAATCCATTGCACCGCTTTCCAATGAGCTTTCCCTGGACAATCCATATATCTACTCACCACGCTTACCGCATGTGCAATATCCGGTCTAGTACATACCATAGCATACATGATGCTACCCACAGCACTAGCATATGGAACATGTGACATATGCTCCACCTCATCCTCAGTTTCTGGTGACAACGCCGATGAAAGTTTAAAATGTGCAGCAAGTGGAGTACTAACCGGTTTGGAGTTATCCATCCCAAAACGCCTAAGAACCTTCTCAATATATTTCTTTTGTGACAAATACAATTTTCCTTCACGTCTATCTCTGATAATCTCCATTCCCAATATCTTCTTAGCTGCACCCAAATCTTTCATCTCAAACTCACTTTTGAGTTGAGATTTTAAATGATCGATCTCAGACATGTTTTTCGAAGCAATCAACATATCATCCACATATAATAGTAAATAAACGTATGAGCCATCAGGAAGCTTCTTGTGATATACACAACTATCATAATCACTCCGTGAGTAAGATTTACTAGTCATGAATACGTCAAACCGCTTATACCATTGTCGAGGTGATTGCTTCAAGCCATATAATGACTTTTTCAGCAAACAAGCATAATCTTCCTTTCCTTTGACTACAAATCCCTCTGGCTGGCGCATAAAGATCCGTTCCTCCAACTCACCATGTAAGAATGCCGTCTTGACATCTAGTTACTGCAGCTCCATATCAAGTAAAGCAACCATGGCAAGTAACACGCGGATAGAGGTATGCTTTACAACCGGTGAGAAAACTTCATTAAAGTCAACTCCCTCTCTCTGTGTAAAGCCTTTTGCTACAAGGCGTGCTTTGAACCTTTCATCTTCTACACCCGAAATTCCGTCCTTCTTTTTGAAGATCCATTTGCATCCAACAATCTTCTGACCTTTAGGCGGTTTCATTAGCTCCCATGTATGATTCTTATAAAGAGACTCCATCTCTTCATTCATAGCTATAGACCACTTTGCAGATTCTGGGCCACTAATAGCTTCACGATATGTAGCAGGTTCTTGGACCTCTATATCTTCTGCCATACTCAGGGCATAAACTACCAAATCTGCATGCCCGAACCGTTGTGGTGGTTTTATTGCTCGTCGTTCTCTATCTCTTGTTAGATTATAATTCTGTAGATCATGTTGCTCATCTGACTGATCTTCTGATGTCATTTGATCAACACCAGAGTCATGTACGTCTTCTACAACGGGCTCGACAGGAGTATCTTGTACTACTCCTTGTGGAACTTCTATTTCTTGCTCCACCTGCTCTTCAACTTCGCGATCTTTTCCAGCAACTACTTGTTCCTCCTCTGTCTTTTTCAACATAGCAGACTCATCAAATGTCACATCCCTGCTGATGAGAAATCTGGATGATTTACCATCAGGGCACCACAATCTATAACCCTTCACCCCATCTGCATACCCTAGAAATATGCATCTTTTGGCTCTTGGATCAAGTTTACCATCTTTCACATGAGCATAAGCAGGACAACCAAATATCTTCAAATCACTGTAACTTGCAGGGGAACCTGACCATTTCTCCAAAGGAGTTTGACAATCAATTGCTGTTGATGGAGACCGATTTACCAAATAACAAGCTGTGTTGACAGCTTCAGCCCAAAATATATTTGGTAATTTTGTGTTTGAGAGCATACACCTCGCTCGCTCAAGGAGCGTTCTATTCATTCGTTCTGCAACGCCATTCTGTTGTGGTGTAAACCGCACTGTGTGGTGTCTCACAATGCCTTCGTTCTTGCAGAACTCATTGAATTCGCCTTTGCAGAATTCTAGTCCATTGTCAGTTCTCAAGCGCTTGATGAACTTTCCAGTCTGCTTCTCTATCATCATCTTCCATTGCTTGAAATTGACAAAGACTTCATCCTTACGTTTAAGAATATAAACCCACACTCTTCTCGAATAGTCATCAATAAAGGTTAACATGTATCTCGCACCACCTTTTGAAGTAACAGGAGATGGACCCCAAAGATCTGAATGTATATAATCCAAAGTACCTTTTGTCCTATGAACGGCTGTGCCAAACTTTATTCGGCTCTGTTTGCCGAATACACAGTGCTCGCAGAATTCTAATTTTCCGATATTCTGGCCACACAGCAAACCTTGTTTACTAAGTTCCATCATTCCTATCTTGCTCATGTGCCCAAGGCGCATGTGCCATAACTTGGTGGTATCTACATCTTTATCTGATGAAGAAAATCCAGCCGCACCAGTGACCGTGTTACCCTTTAACAAGTAAAGGCCGTTGAACCTTTCACCTTTCATCACAACAAGTGCACCTCTAGAGACTTTTAATGCTCCACCTCGAGCTCGATACTCGCAACCGATGGATTCCAGAGTACCCAAGGAAATAAGATTCTTCTTCAATTCTGGAACATGCCTGACTTCTGTCAAAGTCCTCACCGTGCCATCATACATCTTGATTTGGATTGTTCCTATGCCAACAACCTTACAAGCTACATCATTTCCCATAAGGACTTTACCACCATTTATTTCTCGATAGGTGGCAAACCAAGCCCTAATAGGACACATATGATAAGAACAACCCGAATCAAGAATCCACTCGTCAACTGAGCGGCTATCGGTAACACTAAGAACATTTGCGCCATCAGAATCATTTTCTGCAACCGCGGTAACTTTATCGGCTCCCGTTGCATTCCAAATCTCTCTCTTTCCTTTTAAGTCTGGACAGTCTCTACGCATGTGACCTTCCTTGTGACAATTGTAACACTTAATCTTTCTAGATCTTGTTTTTGATCTAGAACGACCCTTGTTGTTACTACTTGATGCTCTATCGTTACGTCTTCCTCTCGCCACCAAACCTTCCGCACTTTCTTCCACATAATCCCGAGGATTTCTTCCTTAACTCGCTAGAGTTTAAGGTAGATTTGACATCCTCCATGGAAATAGTTTTTCTACTATATAGTAGAGTTGTAACCAAATGCTCGTACGATTTTGGCAAGGAACATAAGAAAATTAACGATTGATCTTCATCATCAATTTTCACACCAATATTATTCAAGTCCAAAATTATTTTATTGAACTCATCGATGTGATCATTTAATGAACCTTCTTTCATCCGAAGAGTATACAACCGTTGTTTCATATACAACCGGTTCGTGAGACTCTTAGTCATATATAGAGATTCTAGCTGTTTCCAAAGTCCAGCCGGTGTGGTTTCTGCCGCAACTTCTCTAAGCACACAATCGGCAAGATTTAGAATAATCATGCCGTGTGCCTTTTCCAGAAGTTCATCCTTCTCTTCATCTGTCAACTTTTCGGGTAGAGATTCTCTCCCTTTCAAAGCTAACAAATAACCTTGTTGGCTCAGTAGAGCCCACATCTTCATTCGCCAAAGACCAAAATCTTTCTGGCCATTAAATTTCTCTACGTCGGACCTTATTATCGTTATCTTGTATATTTAATCACAGCTATAGCTCTGATACCAGTTTGTTGTGATTTACGCACTTTCAAGGCCCGAGAAATTAATAGAACAATAAATAAAGACACAAAGTTTTACGTGGTTCGGCGTGAGGCCTAGTCCACGGGCGGAAGCAGAGATGGATTTTATTAGCAAATATGACAACCCGAGGTTACAATGTATCACTCTAATCTAGGCTCCGGAAAAATACTAACAACGTATTTGGACCACTCACTAGATTATAACACTTCCCTCGTAACTCACTCGTATAGAATTTTATTTTAACAATTCTATACTCACTATATACTCTCTAAAGACTTCTTACAAGTACAAGAGTAATTTTAACTCTTTCACTTTTATTTTTGAGATTGTTGGATGAATCAAATGAAGTTGCATCGTTGCATTTTATAGATGCAAATTACTATGTGAACATGCTAGTGTGAATAATGGACTTTCCATCATGCAGACATTTTATTTAAAAGAAGTTTAAACAAAATTCTTCACTCCAACATTGTCTAGCTTCTTATTTGACCTTCGAGACAATATAACCGCCAAAAAACAAGTGGACAAATACTTTATTAAGTGCAAAACTTCAAGAAGTAAAAGTTGGAATTGAGTTACTCCTCTACACCGTCCAACAATAGAGCAACACTTCTAATTGTCGTATTAGTTACATAGTTAATATTTAGTTAATTAAACATTAATATTAAGGTAGAGCTTACAACGTATCATTGTGCAAAACAATAGGAAGCCTTTGGCTGATTACGTTGGGATCATTATATGAGGCAGAATTAGAAGGGTAGCCCTACATAACATATGTTACATAAATTGAGCACACACATTCTCATTCACTTACTCACTTGCCAAAACTCAGGTCAGTAAATGAGATGATGGTGAAGGGCATGTTGCTAATGATGGTGGGGGCGTGTTGCTAGCAGGACACTGATTTATCATTTTCGAACCATTCGAACGTTTATCATTTTAGAACCATTCGAGTCTCCGAAGAATATGTTAATCAATACAGATATGTTCAAGACAAATTTACCAATCAAATAAGGAAGACACCAGCAAATCTAAGCATTCAACCATATTAGCCATACAATCGAGTCAACAAGAAACAGTCAAATGAACAAGCAATTGGGTTTGATAATATGTACAAAGAAATAACACTAAAGCCCAAGGATCCTCCAATTAATGAACAAAATTTCATATCATAACAGATGTTATTAACAGAGTTACACACCCTTTTTAATGAAGGCTGCACCTAAAGATGATCCAACATCTGCTAAGAAATTAAGCTCCACAAGAGTTATGATTTCTTCTATAGCTTTAAGCCTTCAATCATCAACATCTTCAAAGTACGAAACTGGAATATCTGAAGGGGAACGCAATGCTGCAACACACTTCAACTGCTTTCACAAAAATATTAATTCATTTGTGTAATATATTTATATTTATTACTAGTAATATCAAGTATCAAATATGAGAGTAACTTACCTTGTGATGTGAATATTTCTCCCTTATTGCTCGAGAAGATGATGCTCTTCTACTCAACTGTAAATCATGAATAACAAGCACACAATCTTTCAACTCACGTGGCAGGTAACCCGAATGGCGTTGCATTTTCAAGCCCTGAAAATCACAAAATATTGCAATTAGACGAATTCATAGTTAGTCAAGATTATTGTAAATGGATATGTCCTTACCCAAGGATGTCTTTCTGGTTGAAGTGTAAATTTTGCTATAAAAACTGCAGAGGCTGCTACCATTGACGGCAAGAACCTTAAACAGTCATAATCTAGCAAGCTTAGCTCTACAAGAAACCAGCTCAAAAACTCGAATAATGAACATGATGTCTGCATTCAACAAATTCACATTTCTCAGGAACAAAGCAATCTGACTTCTTTCATGCTTATTTCAAGTATTCAATCATGACACAAAACAATGTTAGAGAATGTAACTAGGCATACCATGTTATCTTCTTGAGCAGCTCTAATGAAGATTCTACAAAAAATAAGTGAAAATTATTAGCTTCCAACAAATGTTAATATCATAAAATTATTAGTACCGATCGTCGTACATACCTAAGAAAAGTTTTCGGTGTTGGATGGGTGGATTCTGAATCGAAAAATTTGAGCAGGTGCCTTTCCATTTGAACCACCTATACCATTCAAAAAAGAAAAATACTTAATTCCGTACGACATATAGTTACTAAACTGCAAAAAAGAACTAAAAGAACAATCAACCAACCTCTTCTTTAGTATAAGTATTGTCTGTTATATAACAAAAATCTTCTACATGGGGATGACTAATCTCTTCAATTTTCCTAAAATGCATTAATAATTAATAAAATGAATTAAGCCAGCATCATAATCAGATAAACAATTCAATTGAGTTTAGGAGCATACGAGGCTACAAGCATGCAAGATACACCGAGAAGCTGGAGCCTATTCCTTTTCAAATAACGTAAAGACAGGTATCTGTCGATGTACACGACAGTTAAAAACAACGTATCGGATACAAGTTTATACTCCTCTGCCACCTCAACCAACCAATCCACTAAAATTTCTCGCATTCCTATCGTCACATCCTTTTGAACCATTTCCATATAATTAGGCAATGGCCTTCTCTTTTCCTCAATCTATATCACAAAACTTAGTTTTAGTACAACTATAAGCACACAAGTAAACCACATACTGCATACATAGTTTAAAAGAAACAATCCTGCTTCAATTGAATATTCGATTTCAAGTCACAGATTTGTGTTATATCAATGCAATTCCAATTATGTGTTTTTTAATTTGAATTGAAATAAATAAATTTATTGTTTTAGCTTAAACAGAGACAAAGCCCTAAAAGCATATATGCAGAAATTGAAGTCAATATCTAAAACCTCACAATTAACAAAATACATAAGTTGTATTCAATTCAATACCTCTATTGAATGAAGATGCTGATATATAAGAGGCGCATACAGAAACTTATCATTGCCAATTGATCCGAACGTGACCGAAACCTCACTTTTCACGCACTCTTCAACGGTATGCCGTTTATCTGATTGTTTCTGACGTTGTTTGATGACGTCAGAGGTGTGATTGGAGCTAAAGTGACCTGAATTCGAGTTCGAATTGGTTATGTCTCCCAAAACGACTCGTTTTTTGGTGGATTGAATTTGTTTGTGATTGTTAAGGTGGTGATTAGAGTCGTGAACGGAGGCCATCGGAAAAGAACGCTTCTTGGATGCACGGTTGATGATATTGGCACAATTTAGATCGGTGTCCATTTTAGGGTTTTGAAATGAAATGAGGTGAAGAAGAAGAAGAAGGAGGATATAGATATAGATATAAAGATAGAGATAGAAGATGATGTGTATGTATGTAAGTAAATTTGTTAATAAAATGTTTGCCGCCCGCCATAGAGAGATGTATACAGTTCAAAATAGAGGATTGCCGCGCGGTATGTTTTAACAGTTCAAGTTTTAATTCTTTGTTTTACCCGCTTTCTCGTTTTTGTTTTATTAACAGACTTCAACATTCCAATTAATTCATTATTTTTAGTTTCATTTTGAATTTAAATTAGCGGTGACGTCCTCGTGTTACGTCGCCGTTTTTTAAATATCAATAGTTTGAGTTTAAGTAGACGTTCTATTGAAGTTTTTTTAATCGTCAAATGTAATTATAAATTAATTAAAAATATTTTATAAATCATATATTCTAAAATTGTTGTGACATCTTGCATTTAAATTTAAGCTTCACCCGAGATGTTTTTAACTCAGTCGATACCCGAAATGGGTGGATTTTGAAATCGCGTTTGGACCTCACATCAGTGACTCCTAAGAGTCGTTAAAAAAAATAAACATCTAATGGAATACTCAAAAAAATGAATTTTCTCTTTCCTGAATAGGCGATTTGGGCGGAAAAATTTTCAACCGTCAATTTTGCCATAATGTTCAATTTTTGTCTCGTTTTTCATCAATCAATGCAACAATCAGTACAGTTTTTCTTCGTTTTTCAATTAGAATACACTTGTATTGGTCTTCTTCTTCTTATTGTCGGGTATCATGTCACCTAATCGTCGCAATTCAAAGCGTAAAGTCAAAATTCCAATTAGGTTTTCGAATACGATTCATAATATGAAATCGAAGGAGGTAGAAAGTGATACGAGCTCAGAGAAGGATGTATCGGATTATGTGAATGTTGATTCTGGTGTTGAGGTCACAAATGAGGAGCAGAGCTCAAATAAAAGTGTGCATGAAGTGATTAACATGAATAGCTCTGATCAGTTTCCACCACTTGGTATGAACAATAATACTGTACCTACTGTCAATATTTTACCTGTTAATAATGATACAATTGTTAATACTGGGGAAACTATGGATAATAAGGATAGTGAGTTAATAAGAATGATAAGAAACATAGATCATATGCTAAAATTGGTAATGAAGATATTGATAGGAAATTAAGCTATGTGCCTTTGAGTATTGATGAGGATGGTAATGAAATTGTTGTATTTGATGAGGTTTTTGTTGAGGAAGGTATTAGTAGATGGAATAAAACTGCCTATGGTTATATCATTGGTGGTAATATGCCATATGGAATGCTTCAATTTAATCTATGAAAGATGTGGTACAAATATGGTATAAGAGATATAATCATGGATCAGAATCAGATTTGTTATTTTAAGTTTAGGAGTGTGGAAGGTATGAATGAGGTTATTGAACAGGGGCCTTGGATTGTTAATGGAAAACCATTATTTGTTGGTAAATGGAGCCCTGATGTTAATATTGAAAAGGTAATGCCTACTAAACTGCCATTTTGGGTTAAACTTACTAATGTTCCATTGGAGGCTTGGAGCTCAAAAGGTATTAGTGCCATTGCAAGTAAGTTGGGTACACCATTAGTCATGGAGACTATGACTGCTAGTATGTGTCATAAAGATGTAGGCAGAGCAGGGTATGATAGAGTCATGGTAGAAATGGAAGTTGTTAAGGGTTATAGTGACCATGTGGACATTCATTATAGAGATAGTGTCGTGACCCGTCCTAATCCATCTGGACGAATACATTACATTTGGTTACATCGCGAGGTTCTTGACCTCTATGTGTCACATTTTACAAACATTGCATTCGTTTTTAAAAGACAAACTTTCATTACATCGAAAGTTGACGACATGCATACCATTTCATAATATATCCAACTATAAATGACTTAATAATGTTCTTGATTAACTCAACGACTCGAATGCAACGTCTTTTGAAATATGTCATGCATGACTCCAAGTATATCCCTAGAATGAGCAAATGCACAGCGGAAGATTTCTTTCATACCTGAGAATAAACATGCTTTCGAGTGTCAACCAAAAGGTTGGTGAGTTCATAGGTTTATCATAAGCAATAAAATTCATTATTTTGATAGACCACAAGATTTAAATACAGTACACCTATCTCGTGTACAAAACCATTTTTCAAATTGCTTAGCGGAGTAGGTTCGTATCTTTTTCTCCCCCGTAGGTTGCCTCGCGATTTTTAATAACCGTACACATATCTCGTGCACAAAAATATCATACACATAACCTGTGTATAAAATCATTCTCTCAATACGTAACATTCACTTTACTTTCATAACTTGGCTTGGTAACCGACCTTAACATATAATGCGCATCAATAATATCCCCAAAAACAGAACATCTCGTATGTATAATATATAAACTTCGAAGTACTAAAAACCACGCCCACTAGCCCTTCCGTCTAGTGAACATTCTGGGTGAAGGTGTTAAACCCGGTAGCTACCTTTAGGATTCGCGTCAATTTGGGGCCAGTTCCCAAATTCTTAGGTTACCGAGCAATAATAACCAAGGGGAAATATTCACATCAATTAGTGGCAATTATAACGTCCAACTAATTCAATCATAATCAACAGAACTTCTGTCTGTATAACAATTCATTCGAGGAATGTTTTGCTTGTGTCTATCTCGTCAAACATTTATAAAAGTCTCCCATGTATTCTCAGTTCAAAAATATATTTCAAAAGCATTTAATAGAACAGTTATAAAAACAGCGCATGTATTCTCAGTCCCAAAAATGTAAAGAGTAAAAGGGAGCAAATGAACTCACGATACAATATTTTATAGTAAAAATATGCATACGACGGAACTGAACAATGCAGGGTTGGTCTCGGATTCACGAACTTATATCAATTATATATATTAACACATTGTAATCGAATAAATATATATATATATATATATATATATATATATATATATATATATATATATATATATATATATATATATATATATATATATATATATATATATATATATATATATATATATATATATATATATATCAGTGGTAACATTTTTATATTAATAACTTATAGGTTCTATTTAATTAAATTTATTCATTTTATATATTTTAAATAAATAGAGATAGTAATATAATTAAGTTATGTGTATTAAATATATATTTTTATATAAAGATCATTTATTTATTAAATTAATAATTGTAGTAATACTAGATTAAGGATCATAATTAATAATAATGATAATTTTTACTAAAAATGATGTTTTTATTAATAATGATAAAACGATAGTTTTACTAATAATGATTCTTTTAATATTAATATAGTTGTAATAATAATAATAATGATACTAGTAGTAATAATAATAATAATCATAATAATAACTAATAATAATAATGATAGAAATAGAAATAAGAGTGTATACCCCTTCAAAAGCTTTTTCTAAAAAAGAATGCCCTGGACCGGGCTCGAACCCGCAACCTCTCGTTTCCCCAACACTTGCTCTAACCAATGAACCATTTAGCGTTTTATGATTATACCACAATTTAATTGTTAATTACCCGTCTTCTCTTAGAATTTGGCCAAATCCTTCGGCCCAATTAGGAAGTGGGATTAGCTCGGCCCAACAAAATTATAAGCCCAACAAAAGTATTTAGAATTCGGCCCACTGCAGTTTCTCAAGCTCGATTTTTTATACAAGCCCAATCAAATGGAATTAATTAAGTGGCTCGGTTTTGAGATAAACAACAACAAAAAAAAAACGATTGCAGTAATTGAGTAATAGCAGTGGGTCTACATCTTCCACTTTACATGCTTTACACATACATGTTTCCACTGTAATATCACGATCATTATCATCACTTTGTAACTTCACCATCATCATTATCCGTCTTCACCTTCCTTTATCATCATCATCAATCGTAAGTAAACAGGAAAAAAAATAGCAGGAGCTGAGCAGCTTTCGGTGTTTGTAGCACAACAAGTACACACAGAAGCAGCAACAGTAGTTGTAATATAGCAGCGATGGAGGGAGCTGTAGCAGTGGTGATGGTGGCTGTAAAATGGCAGCAATGGTTGGCAGTAGCAGTTCCATTTTGTGGGTTCAAGGTGATGGCTTTCATGGTGGTTTTTGATGGAGAATACAAACTGAATAGGAACAAAATAGCAGCTACAACAATGGAGTTTTCAAGGCGATTTTATAGTAGACACATGAGAGAGAGGGAGAGGTAGAGAGAAAAGTGAAGATAGATGTAAGGTGGTGGACGGAGTGGTTCTTGATGGAGTACGGTGGTGATTAGTGGTAGTGAAGGAGGTGTATGGTGGCGGTGTTAAAAGAAGAAGAAAGGGAAAAAAAAAATTATAGTAAGGGTGATCGAAGGTTGAAGATGGTAATGGGTTTTATTCAAACTATAAACCGATCGGCTAAAGTATCAGCAGTAGTATGTAACGAAACAACAATAGTAATAGGTTAGACTGGTGATAGATAATGGTTTGAGTTTAAGTCGATCATTACCAGGAACACTATTGCAATGGGTGATCGATGATAGTTATGGTTTGGTCTCGGTAGTAACAGCAAAATAGTTGGATTAGATTAGCAGTTTGTGCATGCGGTGATGGAGTTTGTGCTGGTAACGAATTTAGAATCATAAAAAGGAGATGGTAACATATAAGAAATAAGTGGTTTTGTTAGTTGTAGGTTGATCTTGAAACTAGAAGAAATATGGTTCGGTTATGGAGAAGGAAGTGTGTACAAGTGTGTGTTTGATGGTTCAAAGTGGTCAACATTAGTAAGCAGAAAAGAAAACAGATGGAAACATAAAGATATTGGTGATGGTGGTTCAAAAGACCTCCGAATAAGTGGTTTGTTGATTGTAGTGATGTAGAAGAGGTGGCCATGGTGGTTCTACGGTAGAGGTGATGATTCATGGTGGAAGGTGAAGGAAGGTGGCGGTTGTGGTGGAAGCTCACGGTGGTGTGTGGTGTAGTGATGGAAGATGGTAGTTGTAAAGTTGAAGATGGCAACGATGGTGGTGACATATGTCGATTAAACACATGAAGGAATGGTGATAGTTGATGAATGCATATATGATATGTCTGTATATGCATTCTTATAATCAATAATTAGAAACCATAAAGTAAGAATAATAATATAATAAGAATTATAATATAATTATTAATAAAAACGTGCTACGAGTTAGCCGCCTATTACTATTGGTTTAATAATTCATTCACGGATTGCCTTATCGTACCCCGTTGATAAATCAGTGACGGGTAAAAAGTCCTTCAGAAAAATTCCAAATTTTTAAATTAACTATATTTATTTATTTTGGTCATTATGGTATAAAATTCGATCCTTAACTATTAAATAAAAATTACATTAATTATTCACTCCCAACCCCAAGTAAAATATAAAAAAGTTTTAAAATTCAACAAATAGTTCTTAAATACATTTTTAGTAAGCCTAAAATTTATAGAACTCGTTTTCGTATTACCGTTTATTTTAAAATTACATAAGTTTGAATTTAACTTGCTTAATATCAATCGAAACATTAAACGAGTATTACAATTATTTAATATTTATTTTTAATATACTTTATTTATATATAGAGATATATTTTAAATAATAATTATTATAATATCCAATTTTTATTTTATTAATTTTTAATAACAACAACATATAATACTTCAAATTATATTTTAAATTATTATTTATATATACATACACACATATCTATTTACAATTAATTGTTCGTAAATCGTCGAGAGCAGTCGAAGGTCAATTGAATATATGAAACTGTTCAAACTTTTTGAAACTCAATCTTATAGACTTTGCTTATTGTGTCGAATTCATATAAAGATTAAGTTTAAATTTGGTCAAAAATTTCCGGGTTGTCACAGTACCTACCCGTTAAAGAAATTTCGTCCCGAAATTTGATCGTGGTCGTCATGGTTAACCATAAAAATATTTTCATGGCGAATATGAGTCGATAAATAGAGTTTTATCATCATTGAGTAATATAGATAAAACAATTTGATTACGTGAAGGGTATAAGTGAAGCTATCATAAAAGAGTGAAATGCGAAAGATAAAGTTTTGCCATATCTTTTGACGTAGATAGGGTTGATTTCCAGAGTTCAAGGGATTTGGAGAAAATCTTCGTAATAAGATTTGATCCTTCAGTAATTAAGGAAATTGGGATCTTCTTTGGTTAAATGCAATGATCTATTTCGATTGCTCTGTCGGATGTTTCACTATAAATCCACTCCCTTCATTTTCTTTATATTTTGGAGTTTCATCCTTTTGTCTTCTCTTCCCGACTTTAAGTCAAACGCATAATGGTCCAGAATTCATAGGTATGAAGTTTCGAATGAATATGACTAATGTTCTAAGAGAGAAATTGTAATAGCACGATCTTGATTGGTTAAATTACCAGAATTTAGGAGAAAACATAGAACTATTAGGAAATTATGTTCTTAATATGTTTATATATTAGATAGAATGTAAGAGTCGTGTAACATGGCACATAATGACGTTATAATATGTGAATCATCACGTTCCATTAGAAACTCAGCATGACTTACTGTAATATAATCACGTTGATCAAGTGTCATTATATTATACTAACTCATGCTTCAATTCCCAACACTACTTCAAAAACATTCATACTTTAAATTCGAATATTTCAGAATTTAGAAACTAAAATAGTTTCCTTTCTGATATAACACTGATATCGTAAAGAGATAAATGATTTCAGATAAGAATAACTATGAAAATATCTTCAGAAATATCGAGGATATTTATAATGAAAGATACGATGATATCTTAGAATTTCTAATATCGATGGATGATGATGAAGGTTTGTCCGTAAAGGTTTAGAGTCAGGAGCAAGGTATTCGTTAATGACTTCAGCAGATACTGAATCATTTGGATTCTTTGAAAACAGGTTTAGTCTTTGTGATTTATCAACAGCCTTCTTCATAGTTTGCTCAATTCGTTTTTCAGTATCAAAACTTTTGAGCGTTTTCAACATTCCATTATTTATCATCAAACTTTTGACTATTAAGGCAGTCTTTAGTTTTCACTGCTTCATCAGCTTTTTCAAAGCTCAGAAAACTGATTCATAGGTTAAAACATTTTTCAGGAATTCAGAATTGAAGATCATCATTCTAGGAGATAAAGGTTATATGTATATAACTGTTGATATAGAAATGCTGCGAGATTCGAAATACTGATTACTGATTCTCAGTAATTGGTATGGCAATTCTCGTTACAAGATGCGGATAAGTATATGATAGGGTTTCGGTATATATAATTATTTTTCAGAAAATCAAAGATCAATCAGGTTGTTGGTAAGTTTACTGCTAATGTGGCGGAATATAAAAGGTTCTCCGGTAACGATGGCAAAACGACAACGTATATATCGAAGTTATAATAAGGCTATTTCGAACGAAAAGTCGAAGTTGATTTGTTGGAGCTGTGACAAAATTGGCTATTTTGGAAAGGGATTGTAAAGTTAATTTCGGTAATAACAACGCCAAAGGAGCTAGCACAGATACGTGTTAAATGTTTACTCAGGTTCCGAGTGTTTTCAGGTGTATAACAATGTGCATCAATCTTTTCTTCCGTAGATGAAGTACGGTTGGTTCATCCTCTCGATTGAGGTGTTTTCAAGAATCATGAAAGGTTTGAATGCATATTGTAATCGTCAAGATACAAATGAGGTTTAAGATGAAATCAAGTGGCAAACTTGAAGAATTGTTTAGTTTCATATGTTATAATCAATATTTTAATTCATTTTAATTATCCAATGTTAGTAGTCCACAGTTGGTAGTTTAATAATTCATATATAGTTTAATATATATTATTCTAATTAATTAATACGTATCGTGACCCATTGTATACATGTCTCAGACTCGATCACAATTCAAAGTATATATATATTATTGTAGAATCAACCTCAACCCTGTATAGCTAACTCAAGCATTACTGCATATAGAGTGTCTATGGTTATTCCAAATAATATATATAGATGCGTCTATATGATATGTCAAAACCTTGTATACGTGTCCCGATATTTAAAATCTGTAAATAACAGTATTTAAATGACGATAAATAAAGTGCGTAAAATAAATAACAGAAATTAAATGACGATAAATAAAATTGCGAGAATTAAAATTTTGATAATTAAATTGCGATAAATAAATTGCGATAAATAAAATGTAATAAGGAATTAACAGTTAGCTAGGAACAGTTAGCTAGGATTTTGTTAGGGTGGTTTCTTAACAAAATTTCTCATAGTTAATTTGTTTGTTTCTAACAAATTTTATTTTGTCCAATGTTTTTTTCATTATGCCACTTGTTGGATTCTGATAGATCAAAATCCAAATATGAAATTGAATGAAAATGGTTATTCTGTGGTGAACGGATACGTATATCTGTGGATGTAAGTAGGATAGTAAATGACTATTGAATCAGATAGGAAGAATGTACAATGTAAATTATTAATGTGAAATCCAAATATTCCTCGGGTATTACCTACCCGTTAAAATATTTTCACCATAATTCGTTTGTACAAAAGAATTTTTAATTACAATCTTTATGAAAACATATATACATATATATTTTCTTCAGATGTAATCATGGATTTAATGAGTTAACATGATATTAATCTCATTTGATTTACATTAGAACAAGAATATATAATCTCTAAAACATTAGAGATTACAAAATCACCATGTCGAACGAAGATAAAATAGAAAGAATAGAACGATACGTAGAACGATGATTATGCTCTGGTATAGAATGTGATATTGAGGCATATGATGTTGAAACTTGGGTTGTTGGTGGTACTGTTGGTGCTGGTGATGTTGCTGAAGCTGGTAAGTTTTGCACCATATTCTCCAAATTAATTACTCGAGCGTGAAACTCGTTGACTTCTTCCATTATTCCGGAATGATTGCCGGTCAGAACGAGTGGATGAATAAGGTTTAGAATTGTGGATAGAATATAATCGTGTCGAGCTACTCTAGAAATGAGGCTGAAAATGGTGTTTCAGGTAGGTTCGCCGGTAAGTGCTTCAGGTTCTTTGTCAAGAGAGCAATTTGGTTGGTGGAAAGGATCGCCTTCTTCTCGTCTCCATCGGTTAAGTCGACTACGAACCCATCAGATGAATTAGGGATAGCTGATTGGTTGATTCATTCTGGTGACGCTGCTTCTGGAGCTTAGGTGAACATCCATATCGGAATCTGAGGGACTTGAACTAGTGGCGTGCTCCATTTCGTACGATTGAATAAAGGATTTTTCGATATGAAATGATTCTCGGCTATCGGATGGTATTCTAATTACATAGAATATCTATATATATAGAACAAAAGATTTCACAGATTATGAAGGAATTTGCGGAATATGTCAGACAAAGTTTACAGTAACAGATAAGCTAAGATATGAGTTTTGTCTATACACTAATCATGCAGTCAATGCAGTAAGATGTATCTTGACTAAGAATGATAAGCAGGTAATTTTCTAAGGGTGATAAGCAAATGATTTCCGACTAGAAATGATAAGCAAAACTTTTGACATGCAGACGCGGTAGAAATCCAGACTCACTAATGCATCTTAACAACTACCAGTTAGACACACTAATGCAAGACCTGGTTCGCTAAGACCACCGCTCTGATACCAAATGTCGTGACCCGTCCTAATCCATCTGGACGAATACATTACATTTGGTTACATCGCGAGGTTCTTGACGTCTATGTGTCACATTTTACAAACATTGCTTTTGTTTTTAAAAGACAAACTTTCATTACATCGAAAGTTGACGACATGCATACCATTTCATAATATATCCAACTATAAATGACTTAATAATGTTCTTGATGAACTCAACGACTCGAATGCAACATCTTTTGAAATATGTCATGCATGACTCCAAGTATATCCCTAGAATGAGCAAATGCACAACGAAAGATTTCTTTCATACCTGAGAATAAAAATGCTTTCAAGTGTCAACCAAATGGTTGGTGAGTTCATAGGTTTATCATAAGCAATAAAATTCATCATTTTGATAGACCACAAGATTTAAATACAGTACACCTATCTCATGTACAAAACCATTTTTCAAATTGCTTAGCGGAGTAGGTTCGTATCTTTTTCTCCCCCGTAGGTTGCCTCGCGATTTTTAATAACCGTACACATATCTCGTGTACAAAAATATCATACACATAACCTGTATATAAAATCATTCTCTCGATACATAACAATCACTTTACTTTCATAACTTGGCTTGGTAACCGACCTTAACATATAATGCGCATCAATAATATCCCCACAAACAGAACATCTCGTCTGTATAATATATAAACTTCGAAGTACTAAACACCACACCCACTAGCCTGAAATGTCCCGTTCTTATTGATTAAAAACGTTCCATATTAATTGATTTCGTTGCGAGGTTTTGACCTCTATATGAGACGTTTTTCAAAGACTGCATTCATTTTTAAAACAAACCATAACCTTTATTTCATAAATAAAGGTTTAAAAAGCTTTACATAGATTATCAAATAGTGATAATCTAAAATATCCTGTTTACACACGACCATTACATAATGGTTTACAATACAAATATGTTACATCGAAATCAGTTTCTTGAATGCAGTTTTTACCCAATATCATACAAACATGGACTCCAAATCTTGTCCTTATTTTAGTATGCAATAGCAGAAGCTCTTAGTATTCACCTGAGAATAAACATGCTTTAAACGTCAACAAAAATGTTGGTGAGTTATAGGTTTAACCTATATATATCAAATCGTAACAATAGACCACAAGATTTCATATTTCAATACACATCCCATACATAGAGATAAAAATCATTCATATGGTGAACACCTGGTAACCGACATTAACAAGATGCATATATAAGAATATCCCCATCATTCCGGGACACCCTTCGGATATGATATAAATTTCGAAGTACTAAAGCATCCAGTACTTTGGATGGGGTTTGTTAGGCCCAATAGATCAATCTTTAGGATTCGCGTCAATTAGGGTGTCTGTTCCCTAATTCTTAGATTACCAGACTTAATAAAAAGGGGCATATTCGATTTCGATAATTCAACCATAGAATGTAGTTTCACGTACTTGTGTCTATTTTGTAAATCATTTATAAAACCTGCATGTATTCTCATCCCAAAAATATTAGATTTTAAAAGTGGGACTATAACTCACTTTCACAGATTTTTACTTCGTCAGGAAGTAAGACTTGGCCACTGGTTGATTCACGAACCAATAACAATATATACATATATATCAAAGTATGTTCAAAATATATTTACAACACTTTTAATATATTTTGATGTTTTAAGTTATTAAGTCAGCTGTCTTCGTTAGTAACCTACAACTAGTTGTCCACAGTTAGATGTACAGAAATAAATCGATAAATATTATCTTGAATCAATCCACGACCCAGTGTATACGTATCTCAGTATTGATCACAACTCAAACTATATATATTTTGGAATCAACCTCAACCCTGTATAGCTAATTCCAACATTCACATATAGAGTGTCTATGGTTATTCCGAAATATATATAGATGTGTCGACATGATAGGTCGAAACATTGTATACGTGTCTATGGTATCTCAAGATTACATAATATACAATACAAGTTGATTATGGTTGGAATAGATTTGTTAACAATTTTCACGTAGCTAAAATGAGAAAAATTATCCAATCTTGTTTTACCCATAACTTCTTCATTTTAAATCCGTTTTGAGTGAATCAAATTACTATGGTTTCATATTGAACTCTATTTTATGAATCTAAATAGAAAAATTATAGGTTTATAGTTGGAAAAATAAGTTACAAGTCGTTTTTGTAAAGGTAGTCATTTCAGTCGAAAGAACGACGTCTAGATGACCATTTTAGAAAACATACTTCCACTTTGAGTTTAACCATAATTTTTGGATATAGTTTCATGTTCATAATAAAAATCATTTTCCCAAAATAACAACTTTTAAATCAAAGTTTATCATAGTTTTTAATTAACTAACCCAAAACAGCCCGCGGTGTTACTACGACGGCGTAAATCCGGTTTTATGGTGTTTTTCGTGTTTCCAGGTTTTAAATCATTAAGTTAGCATATCATATAGATATAGAACATGTGTTTAGTTGATTTTAAAAGTCAAGTTAGAAGGATTAACTTTTATTTGCGAACAAGTTTAGAATTAACTAAACTATGTTCTAGTGATTACAAGTTTAAACCTTCGAATAAGATAGCTTTATATGTATGAATCGAATGATGTTATGAACATCATTAGTACCTCAAGTTCCTTGGATAAACCTACTGGAAATGAGAAAAATAGATCTAGCTTCAAAGGATCCTTGGATGGCTTGAAAGTTCTTGAAGCAGAATCATGACACGAAAACAATTTCAAGTAAGATTTCTACTCGAAATAAGATTGTTATAGTTATAGAAATTGAATTAAAGTTTGAATATGATTATTACCTTGTATTAGAAAGATAACCTACTGTAAGTAACAAAGGTTTCTTGATCTTGGATGATTATTTGGAATGGATTTAGAAAACTTGGAAGTAAACTTGCAATCTTGGAAGTATTCTTGATTTTATGAAACTAGAACTTTTGGAATTTATGAAGAACACTTAGAACTTGAAGATAGAACTTGAGAGAGATCAATTAGATGAAGAAAATTGAAGAATGAAAGTGTTTGTAGGTGTTTTTGTTAGTGATGGAAAAGTTCGGGTCACTACAGTACCTACCCGTTAAATAAATTTTGTCCCGAAATTTTAAGCAGTTGGAGGTGTTGACGTATCTTCTGGAAATAAATGCGGGTATTTCTTCTTCATCTGATCTTCACGCTCCCAGGTGAACTCAGGTCCTCTACAAGCATTCCATTGAACCTTAACAATCGGTATCTTGTTTTGTTTAAGTCTCTTAACCTCACGATCCATTATTTCGACGGGTTCTTCAATGAATTGAAGTTTTTCATTGATTTGGATTTCGTCCAATGAAATAGTGAGATCTTCTTTAGCAAAACATTTCTTCAAATTTGAGACGTGGAAAGTGTTATGTACAGCCGCGAGTTGTTGAGGTAGCTCCAGTTGGTAAGCTACTGGTCCGACACGATCTATAATCTTGAATGGTCCAATGTACCTTGGATTTAGTTTCCCCCGTTTACCAAATCGAACAACACCTTTCCAAGGTGAAACCTTAAGCATGACCATTTCTCCAATTTCAAACTCTATATCTTTTCTTTTACTGTCCGCGTAGCTCTTTTGTCGACTCTGGGCGGTTTTCAATCTTTGTTGAATTTGGATGATTTTCTCGGTAGTTTCTTGTATTATCTCCGGACTCGTAATCTGTCTATCCCTCATTTCACTCCAACAAATTGGAGACCTGCACTTTCTACCATAAAGTGCTTCAAATGGCGCCATCTCAATGCTTGAATGGTAGCTGTTGTTGTAGGAAAATTCTGCTAACGGTAGATGTCGATCCCAACTGTTTCCGAAATCAATAACACAAGCTCGTAGCATGTCTTCAAGCGTTTGTATCATCCTTTCGCTCTGCCCATCAGTTTGTGGATGATAGGCAGTACTCATATCTAGACGAGTTCCCAATGCTTGCTGTAATGTCCGCCAGAATCTTGAAATAAATCTGCCATCCCTATCAGAGATAATAGAGATTGGTATTCCATGTCTGGAGATGACTTCCTTCAAATACAGTCGTGCTAACTTCTCCATCTTGTCATCTTCTCTTATTAGCAGGAAGTGTGCTGACTTGGTGAGACGATCAACTATTACCCAAATAGTATCATAACCACTTGCAGTCCTTGGCAATTTAGTAATGAAATCCATGGTAATGTTTTCCCATTTCCATTCCGGGATTTCAGGTTGTTGTAGTAGACCTGATGGTTTCTGATGTTTAGCTTTAACCTTAGAACACGTCAAACATTCTCCTACATATTTAGTAATAATCGGCTTTCATACCTGGCCACCAAAAATGTTTCTTAAGATCCTTGTACATCTTCCCCGTTCCAGGATGTATTGAGTATCTGGTTTTATGAGCTTCTCTAAGTACCATTTCTCTCATATCTCCAAATTTTGGTACCCAAATTCTTTCAGCCCTATACCGGGTTCCATCTTCCCAAATATTAAGATGCTTCTCCGATCCTTTGGGTATTTCATCCTTTAAATTTCCCTCTTTTAAAACTCCTTGTTGCGCCTCCTTTATTTGAGTAGTAAGGTTATTGTGAATCATTATATTCATAGATTTTACTCGAATGGGTTCTCTATCCTTCCTGCTCAAGGCGTCGGCTAACACATTTGCCTTCCCCGGGTGGTAACGAATCTCAAAGTCGTAATCATTCAACAATTCAATCCACCTACGCTGCCTCATATTCAGTTGTTTCTGATTAAATATGTGTTGAAGACTTTTGTGGTCGATATATATAATACTTTTGACCCCATATAAGTAGTGCCTCCAAGTCTTTAATGCAAAAACAACCGCGCCTAATTCAAATCATGCGTCGTATAATTTTGCTCGTGAATCTTCAATTGTCTAGACGCATAAGCAATCACCTTCGTCCGTTGCATTAATACACAACCGAGACCTTGCTTTGATGCGTCACAATAAATCACAAAATCATCATTCCCTTCAGGCAATGACAATATAGGAGCCGTAGTTAGCTTTTTCTTCAATAATTGAAAAGCCTTCTCTTGTTCATCCTTCCATTCAAATTTCTTCCCTTTATGCGTTAATGCAGTCAAGGGTTTTGCTATTTTGGAGAAATCTTGGATTAAATCTTCTGTAGTAACCAGCCAATCCTAAAAATTGACGTATATGCTTCGGAGTTTTTGGGGTTTCCCACTTTTCAACGGTTTCGATCTTTGCCGGGTCCACCTGGATACCTTCTTTGTTCACTATGTGACCGAGGAATTGAACTTCTTCCAACCAAAATGCATACTTTGAAAACTTAGCGTACAGTTTTTCTTTCCTCAATACTTCTAGCACTTTTCTCAAATGTTCTTCTTGCTCTTGATCATTCTTTGAGTAAATAAGTATGTCATCGATGAAAACAATGACAAACTTGTCAAGATATGGCCCACACACTCAGTTCATAAGGTCCATGAACACAGCTGGTACGTTAGTCAATCCAAACGGCATAACCATAAACTCGTAATGACCATAAAGCGTCCTAAAAGCAGTTTTTGGAATATCATCCTCCTTTACTCGCATTTGATGATATCCAGAACGTAAATCGATCTTCGAATAAACCGACGAGCCTTGTAGTTGATCAAATAAGTCGTCAATTCTCGGCAGTGGATAACGGTTTTTGATGGTAAGTTTGTTCAACTCTCGGTAGTCAATACACAACTTGAATGTACCATCTTTCTTCTTGACAAACAAAACAGGAGCTCCCCACGGTGATGTGCTTGGTCGAATGAAACCACGCTCTAAAAGTTCTTGTAATTGACTTTGCAGTTCTTTCATCTCGCTGGGTGCGAGTCTGTAAGGAGGACGAGCTATTGGTGCAGCTCCTGGTACAAGATCTATTTGAAATTCAACGGATCGATGTGGGGGTAATCTCGGTAATTCTTTCGGAAATACATCGGGAAATTCTTTTGCAACGGGAACATCATTGATGCTCTTTTCTTCAGTTTGTACTTTCTCGACGTGTGCTAGAACAACATAGCAACCTTTTCTTATTAGTTTTTGTGCCTTCAAATTACTAATAAGATGTATCTTTGTGTTGTCCTTTTCTCCGTACACCATTAAGGGTTTTCCTTTTTCTCGTATAATGCGAATTGCATTTTTGTAACAAACGAGCTCTGCTTTCACTTCTTTCAACCAGTCCATACCGATTATCACATCAAAACTCCCTAACTCTACTGGTATCAAGTCAATCTTAAATGTTTTGCTAACCAGTTTAATTTCTCGATTCCGACATATATTATCTGCAGAAATTAATTTACCGTTTGCTAATTCGAGTAAAAATTTACTATCCAACGACGTCAATGGACAACTTAATTTAGCACAAAAATCTCTACTCATATAGCTTCTATCCGCACCCGAATCAAATAAAACGTAAGCAGATTTATTGTCAATAAGAAACATACCCGTAACAAGCTCCGGGTCTTCCTTTGCCTCTGCTGCATTAATATTGAAAACTCTTCCGCGGCCTTTTCCATTCGTGTTCTCCTGGTTCGGGCAATTTCTAATAATGTGGCCCGGTTTTCCACATTTATAACAAACTACATTGGTATAACTTGCTCCGACACTACTTGCTCTGCCATTACTCGTTCCGACACCATTTGTTCCTTTCGTTCTGTTAACCCCTGGTCCGTAGACCTCACACTTCGCCGCGCTATGACCATTTCTTTTACACTTGTTGCAAAATTTGGTGCAGAACCCCGAGTGATACTTTTCACACCTTTGGCATAGCTGCTTCTGATTGTTGTTGTTGTTGCGGTTGTTATTGTTGTTGGGACGATTGTTGTAGTTGTTGTTGTTGTTGTTGTTGTTGTTGTTGTTGTTGTTGTTGTTGTTGTTGTTGTTGTTGTTGTTGTTGTTGTTGTTGTTGTTGTTGTTGTTGTTGTTGTTGTTGTTGGGCCGTTTATTGTAGTTGCGATTGATGTTGCGATTGTTGGGATAATTGTTGCGATTATTATTGTAATTTCTGTTGTTGTTGTATTGGTGATTCTTATCACCGTTTTCCTCCCACTTTCTTTTGACTTGCTTCACATTGGCCTCTTCAGCCGTCTGTTCTTTAATTCTTTCCTCAATCCGGTTCACTAGTTTATGAGCCATTCTACATGCCTGTTGTATGGAGGCGGGCTCGTGTGAATTTATATCTTCTTGGATTCTTTCCGGTAATCCTTTCACAAATGCGTCGATCTTCTCTTCCTCATCTTCGAACGCTCCCGGACACAATAGGCACAATTCTGTGAATCGTCTTTCGTACGTGGTAATATCAAATCCTTGGGTTCGTAACCCTCTAAGTTCTGTCTTGAGCTTATTGACCTCGGTTCTGGGACGGTACTTCTCATTCATCAAGTGCTTGAATGCTGACCACGGTAGTGCGTACGCATCATCTTGTCCCACTTGCTCTAGATAGGTATTCCACCATGTTAACGCAGAACCTGTGAAGGTATGCGTAGCGTACTTCACTTTGTCCTCTTCAGTACACTTACTTATGGCAAACACCGATTCGACCTTCTCGGTCCACCGTTTCAATCCGATCGGTCCTTCGGTTCCATCAAATTCCAAAGGTTTGCAGGCAGTAAATTCTTTGTAGGTGCATCCTACACGATTTCCTGTACTGCTAGATCCAAGGTTATTGTTGGTATGTAGCGCAGCCTGTACTACGGTTATGTTTGAAGCTAGAAAAGTACGGAATTCCTCTTCATTTATATTCACGGTGTGTCGAGTAGTCGGTGCCATTTCCTTCAAAATAGTCAAATGGAACAAGTTAATCATACAGAATATTAAGAGTAGTTAATAGTATTTCGTAGCATAATATGAACTCATTTATAAAAGCTTTTTCTTCATATTAGCGTTTTATAAGTTTAAATTCGGGTAGTACCTACCCGTTAAGTTCATACTTAGTAGCTAATATACAATTCAACTACTACAATTCTATATGAAAAACTGATTGTAATAATATTTCGCGTTCAAACTTTTATACAATATTTTACAAACTTACAATACCGCTTATTTTACATAAAGCATGAAATATAGCACACAATAACTTTGATACAAGATAGTTGTGAAGATAATTATAGCTAGTACACAAGTCGTTCAGCAAAGGCAATAAAGACACGTAATTCATACGTCCAGAAACAAGTCATGCATTCTGGTTTTACTAGGACTACTTCCCATCTTTGGTCTTGTGGAACATAACCGTTATGGCCGTTGATAAGACAGCGTGTTGTAATGTCGTCAAAGGGACGAGGGTTATGTAATGACCAACAGTCTCGTAATAACCTAAAAACCTCATTTCTTACCCCAATTACCGACTCCGTCACTTGTGGGAACGTTTTGTTTAATAGCTGTAGCCCGATGTTCTTTTTCTCACTTTAGTGAGAAGCGAACATTACTAACCCGTAAGCATAGCATGCTTCTTTATGTTGCATGTTAGCCGCTTTTTCTAAATCATGAAGTCCTATATTCGGATACATTGAGTCAAAATAATTTCTTAACCCATTGCGTAAAATAGCATTTGGGTTCCCCGCAATATATGCGTCAAAGTAAACACATCGTAACTTATGGGTTTCCCAATGTGATATCCCCCATCTTTCAAACGAAAGTCTCTTATAAACCAAGACATTCTTGGAACGTTCTTCGAATGTCTTACAAACTGATCTCGCCTTAAATAGTTGTGCCAAGGAATTCTGACCGACTCTAGACAGGATTTCATCAATCATGTCTCCGGGTAGGTCTCTTAAAATATTGGGTTGTCTATCCATTTTGTGTTTTTAAACTGTAAAATAGATAAGAGTTAGATTCATAAAAAAATACTTATTAATACAAGCAATTTTTACATATATCATAAAGCATAAGCACACTATATTACATATATTACACCACACGAATACAACTATCTTATTCCGACTCGCTCGTTTCTTCTTCTTCGGTTTTGGTTCGTTTTGCCAAGTTTCTAGGGATATATGATGTTCCCCTAATACTAGCTGTCATTTTCCACAACGGTTTAGAAAAACCTGGTGGTTTAGAGGTTCCCGGGTCATTGTTACAACTTAAGGACTTCGGGGGTTGACGATAACATCATCTGAATTCTCGTCGGAATCCGATTCATCGGAGAATTGGTAATCCTCCCAATATTTTGCTTCCTTGGCGGAAACACCATTGACCATAATTAACCTTGGTCGGTTGGTTGAGGATTTTCTTTTACTTAACCGTTTTATTATTTCCCCCACCGGTTCTATTTCCTCCTCCGGTTCTGATTCTTCTTCCGGTTCTGATTCTTCTTCCGGTTCCTCTTCGAGAACTTGTGAATCAGTCCAATATATATTCGACTCTTCATTATTATTAGGTGAGTCAATGGGATTTGTGCTAGAGGTAGACATCTATCACACAATATCAAACATGTTAAGAGATTAATATATCACATAATATATACATGTTAATAATATATAGTTTCCAACAAAAATGTTAAGCAATCATTTTTAAAGAAAACACGGTCGAAGTCCAGACTCACTAATGCATCCTAACAAACTCGATAATACACAATAATGCAAATTTTCTGGTTCTCTAAGACCAACGCTCGGATACCAACTGAAATGTCCCGTTCTTATTGATTAAAAACGTTTCATATTAATTGATTTCGTTGCGAGGTTTTGACCTCTATATGAGACATTTTTCAAAGACTGCATTCATTTTTAAATCAAACCATAACCTTTATTTCATAAATAAAGGTTTAAAAAGCTTTACATAGATTATCAAATAATGATAATCTAAAATATCCTGTTTACACACGACCATTACATAATGGTTTACAATACAAATATGTTACATCGAAATCAGTTTCTTGAATGCAGTTTTGAAAGGACCCGTTCATATACATTATAAACGATTCACAATAGTTGATTACATCGCGAGGTATTTGACCTCTATATGATTCATTTTACAAACATTGCATTCGTTTTTAAAAGACAAACTTTCTTTACAACGAAAGTTGACGGCATGCACACCATTTCATAATACATCCAACTATAATTGGCTTAATAATAATCTTGATGAACTCAATGACTCGAATGCAACGTCTTTCAAAATATGCCATGAATGACTCCAAGTAATATCCTTAAAATGAGCTAATGCACAGCGGAAGATTTCTTTAATACCTGAGAATAAACATGCTTTAAAGTGTCAACCAAAAGGTTGGTGAGTTCATAGGTTTATCATAACAATCATTTCAATATATTAATAGACCACAAGATTTCCGTTTATAAATATATGTACACTCGCAAGTGTATAAAAGTATTCTATAAGTTGTTGGCACCCGGTAACAAGCCTTAACATTCATGTTTTACCCTCTGAAGTACACCAGATCAGGTGTGTTTAAAATAACCTCGAAGTACTAAAGCATCCCATAGTCAGGATGAGGTTTGTCAGGCCCAATAGATCTATCTTTAGGATTCGCGCCTACCGTACATAGACAAGTAGTTTAATGTTACCAAGCTAAGGGTATATTTCTGGTTTAAACCCACGTAGAATTAGTTTTAGTACTTGTGCCTATTTTGTAAAACATTTATAAAAACAGCGCATGTAATCTCAGTCCCAAAAATATATATAAAAGGGAGCAAATGAAACTCACCATACTGTATTTCGTAGTAAAAATACATATAACGTCATTTAACAAGTGCAAGATTGGCCTCGGATTCACGAACGTATCAATATTGAGATTCAATATTGCAGGAAAGTACGTAGACGCAATGGAGATGATAAACACTAGATTGACCTCACGAGCATACCCATGAACCATACCCATCACCTCCATAGCTATAACCTATAATTTCCTTAGCTTCGACTCATTTAAAAAAAAACTATTTTGAAATCACTCGGATAGCACTCCGTCGTAATATTTTATGTATACTAATAATATCTTGAAATAATACAGAGCAGATATATATATATATATATATATATATATATATATATATATATATATATATATATATATATATATATATATATATATATATATATATCGATTGAGAGAGTTTAGAGAAATATATTTTCAAGTTTCTATGAAATAATGAAACATATTGAATTCTATTTATAATAGATTTTTGAATTATTAAAGTGAATTATTAAAGTATGAATTATTAAAGTGAATTATTAAAGTATGAATTATTAAAGTGAATTATTAAAGTATGAATTATTAAAGTGAATTATTAAAGTATGAATTATTAAAGTGAATTATTAAAGTATGAATTATTAAAGTGAATTATTAAAGTTAAAGTAAAGTAAAAGTCAAGTAAAGGTAAAGTTAAAGTATAGTAAAAGTATAAAAACTATGTATGTATAATACGCGTATAAATATATATAATATTAATTTAAATCGTTATATATATTTAATAAAATAAAATATAAATATCGTTATATTTATTATACTGGTTAAGTAATGAGTTGTCAAAAGTGATTCTAGATATTTATAAAAGTTATATACGTTTTAATAATAAAGTTCTTTTTAAACTGAAAACGTCTTTGTACGTTTGAAAATAGATTAATAGAATATTATGGAAATCTATTCTCCACTAACTTTTGTCTAACTTTCGTAAATGACACTTTTTGTTTTTATTTATAAATAGCTTTACAAATTATTCTGAATATCGTTAAGAGGAATAGATTTTCTCAAATCATAGTGGACCTCTCAACAGAGACTTGTAATCATAATTCAATGTTTTTGATAATTCAATCATTTAATATATATTTTTTTTAATTTCGTCGAAAATCATATTGAAACAAATACGTTCGTGTAAAATATTATACGTTTAATACTTTATTAATATTCTTAAGTTATAATATATATATATATATATATATATATATATATATATATATATATATATATATATATATATACATATCTATTTATATATAACGGTTCGTGAATCGTCGGAATTTGGTCGAGGTTATAATGAATGTATGAACACAGTTTAAACTTCTTGAGATTTAACTTAACAAACTTTGCTTATCGTGTCGGAATAATAAAAAGATTAAAGTTTAAATTTGGTCGGAAATTTTCGGGTCGTCACAGTACCTACCCGTTAAAGAAATTTTGTCCCCGAAATTTGATAGAGGTCGTCATGACTAACAATGAGAATGTTATTATAACGATTATAGAGTTTTATCATGTTCAAGAAGAATGGATAAAATAATTCGATTACTCGAAGCGTGTGAGTGAAGTTATCGTAAATGAATGAAATAAGATAATAGTGATTCGTCGTATCTTTTGACGTCATCACGATTGATCTCCGAAAAGAAAATCTTTGTAATCTATATTGGATTTGATTATTCGGCGATTAAGGAAATTATGATCCTCTTCGAATTAATGCGATAATCCATTTTGATTTCTCTGTCGGATATTTCACTATAAATCCACCTCATTTGTTTTCTTACAACTCACACATTCTCAACTCATATTTTAAAGTATTTGTCAATATGCTTCATCCAGTGCTGATTCTTGATATACTCCTCACTTTCATATCTGTCGCTCTTCTTTTTCATCTTCCTCCAGAAGAATCTATTTACTTCTACTATACTCTTGGTTTTATAGTGTTTTTAGTTCTCCCTTGTCTTTATATTACTATATGCATTGATATATACGGTTTGTGATTTTTGGGTTGTTGTTGGGTTTTATATCTTCCCTTATATTTCAAAGTCCTTGCTTGTTCTATAATCATTGTCATCCACAGTTAATGCTCTATTCTATTTGCTATGATTTATACTCCCATTTCTAGTTCGGAGCTTTATCCTTTCGTTTCTTCTTCTTGCGATTAAGCACCGCTTGTAATGGTCCAGAATTCGCAGATATAAATTTCGAAATGAACATTGTTAATGTTCTAGGAAGGAAATTGTAATGGCACGATCTTGACTTGTCAAATTACCAGAATACCTCGGAAAAGGCCGAATCATCAAGAAATATTTTCTTGATATTTAGAGATCAAAGAGAATACAAAAGTCGTGTAACATAGCACATGATGACGTTATGATCTGTGAATCATCATGTTTCATTTAGAAACTCAGCATGAATTACTGTAATATAATCACGTTGATCAAGTGTCATTATATTATACTAACTCATGCTTCAGCTCCCAACACTTCTTCAAGAATATTCCTATTTTAAACTCGAATGTTTCAGAATTTAGAAACTAAATAGTTTCTTTTATGATATAATACAGATAGCGCGAAGAGGTAAATGATTTCAGATAAGAATAATTATAAAAATATCTTCAGAAGTATGGATGATATTTATAATGAAAGATACGATGATATCTTAGAATGTCTAATATCAGAGGATGGTGAAGGATATTGTCCGCAGGGGTTTAGAGTCAGGAGCAAGGTATTCGTTAATGACTTCAGCAAGTACTGAATCATTTAGATTCTTTGAAGGCAGGTTCAGCCTTTGTGATTTGTCCACAGCCTCCTTTATACTTTGCTCAATCCGTTTTCCAGTTCCAAAGCTTCTCTTTTTCTGAGCTTTGCCAATATACTATCCTTTATCATCCAGCTTTTTACTGTTAAGGTCGTTTACAGTTTTTGCTGCTTCATCAACATTTTTCAAAATTTCAAGAACTGGTTCGCAGTTTAGGGTGTTTTTCAGAAATTTCTCATTCAAAGAATGTAAGTCTTGGAGGTAGACGTTGTGTGTATATGTAATTGTTGATGTAGATATGCTGCAAGGTTTCAAAATACTGATTGCTGATTCTCAATAATTGGTATGGCAATTCTTGTTATAAGGTACGAATGAGTATATGATAGGGTTTCGATAATTATAATGATATTTTTTTTTTTTTGGAAAGTCAAAGATCAGTGAAGTTGTTGGTAAGTTTATTGCTAATGTGATGAATATAAACGATTCCCCGGTAACGTTGGCGAAAGGGCAACGTATCTATCGAGGTTATAATAAGACTGTTTTGATTGAGAAGTCGAAGTTGACTTGCTGGAGCTGTGACAAAACTGTCTATTTTGAAACGGAATTGAAAAGTTATTTTAGCTAGTAAATGCCAAAGGGTCTAACACGGATACGTGTCGAACTATGACTTGGGTTTTGAGAGTTTTTCAGGTGTATAACTGTGGGTAACATGTGGTTGGATCATCATCTCGATTGTTCCTTAGTTGAAGTGTCTTCAGGAATTTTGAAGGGTTTGAGCACATATTGTAATCGTTAATACATATGATGTTCTAACACAGTTTTGAAGTCAAAGTATAGCTTTGAAAGATATAGGAATCTAAGAGTGATGATACTGGTTATATTTCGAATTGAATTATGCGATTTCAAAATCAGAATATGTAATTGAATTTGAATGAGTATGATTGTTTTGATTTATATGAAAGAATGGATATTGTTGTGAAAGTAGGGAGTATAGTTGATGATTGCTGAATCAGTTTCAAAAAATGTAATATATTAATTGTGAATTTATATATCTCTCGGGTATTACCTACCCGTTAAAAAAAATCACAATTAATATTTTGTACAAAAGAAGTTTATTACAGTGTTTATGAAAATATATGTGTATATTTTCTTTAGATGTAATATAGATTTAATGAGTTAAAATTAAATTAAACTCATTTGTTTTATGGTTGGAACTAGAATTGAGTAATCCCTAAAACTTTATAAATTGCATAAGTATTTCTTCAATAATATTGAAATTATGAATCATTACTTTGTTATTTGTTGGTTTTCGTGAAATTCTTGTGAACTTCGCAAGGTACGAATGATGTTATTTGAAAAGTTTCGAGTACATCGATGATGAAAGTGTAAAATCAAACATATATTCGAATAATACACTTGATTTATTATGAATTGGATTTTTATTGAATTGAGACAGAGATTGTAATTAACGATGGTTAAGTTGCGGACGAAGGACGTACATCATTGCATATTTGTAATATGAATTAACTGAGTAGTTAAGATTCACACATAATAGCTTAGTACGGGAAGATTTATTATGGTTTAAAAAATTTATCCATATAAAGTATAGATATAAATCTTTCGATTAGAAATGAGTTAATACTTCATAACTCGTTGATACAATATATTTGTTGTTGATTCGTAATGATGTCCACAATGATTCTTGAACTGACAGAGTTTGTGATGTTACAGGTGCTGTTGATTCTGACGATACTGACGGCACTGACTGTGTTGATGATGCTACGGTCCTGTTGATGCTATTGGTAAAACAATTCTAGCTTGTAAATCGTACACCATTTTCGATCAAAGTTTCTACTCTACCATCTCCGTTCACTCATCCGATTTACGGTCAGAATTAAATAATCTCTAAGATTTTGGAGATTACATAACTGCCGCAGAGATATCTCTTCAATGAAGTTTATGAATTAATACTTCATCGTTTGTTGTTGTTGATATTCCTGGATATTTACAGGGCGTATGACGTTGATGTTTGAGATACAGATTGTGATGTTGCGGTGTGGGATGTGGATGTTGTTGTTGGTGGTGGTGATGGTACTGTTGGTGTTGCTGATGGTGGTACTGTTTATGCTGCTGGTGCTGCTGCTGGTGTTTGTAACCTTTGCACCATATTCTCCAAAGCTACAACCCGAGCGCGAAGCTCGTTGACTTCTTCTATTACACCGGGGTGATTGTCACGAGCGGATAAATAAAATCTAGAATTTGGTGTAGTATGTAATCGTGACGAGATACTCTAGAAATAAGAGAGAAAATGGTATTTCGGATAGGTTCGCCGGTAAGTGCTTCAGGTTATTCGCCAAGAGGGCAATGTGGTGGATGGAAGGGATCACCTTCTTCTTGTCTCCAATGATTTTGGATGCTACGAACCCATCCCCAATTCATCCAGAATAGATGATGACTAATTGGTTGACCCATTCCGGTCACCCTGCTTTCGGAGCTTGAGTGGGATTCCATTTCAGAATCCGAGGGACTTGAACTAATGACGAATTCCATTTCGTACGATTGAATAAAGAATTTTTTTCGATATGAAATGATTTTTCGGCTATCGGGTGGTATTCTAATTATATAAAGCAAAAGGTTTCGTAGATTACGGAGGAATTTACGGAATATGTCAGGCAAATTTTACAGTAACAGATACGCTAAGATATGAATTAGCAGATACGCTAAGATTTGAATTTTGTCTATACACTATTCATGCAATTAATGCAATAAGATGTGTCTAGACTAAGAATGATAAGCAGATAATTTTCGACAAAAATGATGAGCAAAACTTTTGACATGCAGACACGGTCGAAGTCCAGACCCACTAATGCATCCTAACGACTATCAGTTAGACACACTAATGCAGACCTGGTTCGCTAAGACCACCGCTCTGATACCAACTGAAAGGACCCGTTCATATACATTATAAACGATTCACAATAGTTGATTACATCGCGAGGTATTTGACCTATATATGATACATTTTACAAACATTGCATTCGTTTTTAAAAGACAAACTTTCTTTACAACGAAAGTTGACGGCATGCACACCATTTCATAATACATCCAACTATAATTGGCTTAATAATAATCTTGATGAACTCAATGACTCGAATGCAACGTCTTTCAAAATATGCCGTGAATGACTCCAAGTAATATCATTAAAATGAGCCAATGCACAGCGGAAGATTTCTTTAATACCTGAGAATAAACATGCTTTAAAGTGTCAACCAAAAGGTTGGTGAGTTCATAGGTTTATCATAACAATCATTTCAATATATTAATAGACCACAAGATTTCCGTTTATAAATATATGTACACTCGCAAGTGTATAAAAGTATTCTATAAGTTGTAGGCACCCGGTAACAAGCCTTAACGTTCATGTTTTACCCTCTGAAGTACACCAGATCAGGTGTGTTTAAAATAACCTCGAAGTACTAAAGCATCCCATAGTCAGGATGGGGTTTGTCAGGCCCAATAGATCTATCTTTAGGATTCGCGCCTACCGTACATAGACAAGTAGTTTAATGTTACCAAGCTAAGGGTATATTTCTGGTTTAAACCCACGTAGAATTAGTTTTAGTACTTGTGCCTATTTCGTAAAACATTTATAAAAACAGCGCATGTATTCTCAGTCCCAAAAATATATATAAAAGGGAGTAAATGAAACTCACCATACTGTATTTCGTAGTAAAAATACATATAACGTCATTTAACAAGTGCAAGGTTGGCCTCGGATTCACGAACGTATCAATATTGAGATTCAATATTGCAGGAAAGTACGTAGACGCAACGGAGATGATAAACACTAGATTGACCTCACGAGCATACCCATGAACCATACCCATCACCTCCATAGCTATAACCCATAATTTCCTTAGCTTCGACTCATTTAAAAAAAAAACTATTTTGAAATAACTCAGACAGCATTCCGTCGTAATATTTTATGTATACTAATAATATCTTAAAATAATACAGAGCAGATATATATATATATATATCGATTGAGAGAGTTTAGAGGAATATATTTTCAAGTTTCTATGAAATAATGAAACCTATTGAATTCTATTTATAATAGATTTTTGAATTATTAAAGTGAATTATTAAAGTATGAATTATTAAAGTGAATTATTAAAGTATGAATTATTAAAGTGAATTATTAAAGTATGAATTATTAAAGTGAATTATTAAAGTATGAATTATTAAAGTGAATTATTAAAGTATAAATTATTAAAGTGAATTATTAAAGTATGAATTATTAAAGTGAATTATTAAAGTATGAATTATCTAAGTGAATTATTAAAGTATGAATTATTAAAGTGAATTATTAAAGTTAAAGTAAAATAAAAGTCAAGTAAAGGTAAAGTTAAAGTATAGTAAAAGTATAAAAACTATGTATGTATAATACGCGTATAAATATATATAATATTAATTTAAATCGTTATATATATTTAATGAAATAAAATATAAATATCGTTATATTTATTATACTGGTTAAGTAATGAGTTGTCAAAAGTGATTCTAGATATTTATAAAAGTTATATACGTTTTAATAATAAAGTTCTTTTTAAACTGAAAACGTCTTTGTACGTTTGAAAATAGATTAATAGAATATTATGGAAATCTATTCTCTACTAACTTTTGTCTAACTTTCGTAAATGACACTTTTTGTTTTTATTTATAAATAGCTTTACAAATTATTCTGAATATCGTTAAGAGGAATATATTTTCTCAAATCATAGTGGACCTCTCAACAGAGACTTGTAATCATAATTCAATGTTTCTGATAATTCAATCATTTAATATATATATTTTTTTAATTTCGTCGAAAATCATATTGAAACAAATACGTTCGTGTAAAGTATTATACGTTTAATACTTTATTAATATTCTCAAGTTATAATATATATATATATATATATATATATATATATATATATATATATATATATATATACATATCTATTTATATATAACGGTTCGTGAATCGTCGGAATTTGGTCGAGGTTATAATGAATGTATGAACATAGTTTAAAATTCTTGAGATTTAACTTAACAAACTTTGCTTATCGTGTCGGAATAATATAAAGATTAAAGTTTAAATTTGGTCGGAAATTTTCGGGTCGTCACAAGTTTTTACACAATATCATACAAACATGGACTCCAAATCTTGTCCTTATTTTAGTATGCAACAGCGGAAGCTCTTAGTATTCAACTGAGAATAAACATGCTTTAAACGTCAACAAAAATGTTGGTGAGTTATAGGTTTAACCTATATATATCAAATCGTAACAATAGACCACAAGATTTCATATTTCAATACACATCCCATACATAGAGATAAAAATCATTCATATGGTGAACACCTGGTAACTGACATTAACAAGATGCATATATAAGAATATCCCCATCATTCCGGGACACCCTTCGGATATGATATAAATTTCGAAGTACTAAAGCATCCGGTACTTTGGATGGGGTTTGTTAGGCCCAATAGATCTATCTTTAGGATTCGCGTCAATTAGGGTGTCTGTTCCCTAATTCTTAGATTACCAGACTTAATAAAAAGGGGCATATTCGATTTTGATAATTCAACCATAGAATGTAGTTTCACGTACTTGTGTCTATTTTGTAAATCATTTATAAAATCTGCATGTATTCTCATCCCAAAAATATTAGATTTTAAAAGTGGGACTATAACTCACTTTCACAGATTTTTACTTCGTCGGAAAGTAAGACTTGGCTACTGGTTGATTCACGAACCTATAACAATATATACATATATATCAAAGTATGTTCAAAATATATTTACAACACTTTTAATATATTTTGATGTTTTAAGTTTATTAAGTCAGCTGTCCTCGTTAGTAACCTACAACTAGTTGTCCACAGTTAGATGTACAGAAATAAATCGATAAATATTATCTTAAATCAATCCACGACCCAGTGTATACGTATCTCAGTATTGATCACAACTCAAACTATATATATTTTGGAATCAACCTCAACCCTATATAGCTAACTCCAACTTTCACATATAGAGTGTCTATGGTTGTTCCGAAATATATATAGATGTGTCGACATGATAGGTCGAAACATTGTATACGTGTCTATGGTATCTCAAGATTACATAATATACAATACAAGTTGATTAAGTTATGGTTGGAATAGATTTGTTACCAATTTTCACGTAGCTAAAATGAGAAAAATTACCCAATCTTGTTTTACCCATAACTTCTTCATTTTAAATCCGTTTTGAGTGAATCAAATTGCTATGGTTTCATATTGAACTCTATTTTATGAATCTAAACAGAAAAATTATAGGTTTATAGTCGGAAAAATAAGTTACGAGTCGTTTTTGTAAAGGTAGTCATTTCAGTCGAAAGAACGACGTCTAGATGACCATTTTAGAAAACATACTTCCACTTTGAGTTTAACCATAATTTTTGGATATAGTTTCATGTTCATAATAAAAATCATTTTCCCAAAATAACAACTTTTAAATCAAATTTTATCATAGTTTTAATTAACTAACCCAAAACAGCCTGCGGTGTTACTACGACGGCGTAAATCCGGTTTTACGGTGTTTTTCGTGTTTCCAGGTTTTAAATCATTAAGTTAGCATATCATATAGATATAGAACATGTGTTTAGTTGATTTTAAAAGTCAAGTTATAAGGATTAACTTTTATTTGCGAACAAGTTTAGAATTAACTAAACTATGTTCTAGTGATTACAAGTTTAAACCTTCGAATAAGATAGCTTTATATGTATGTATCGAATGATGTTATGAACATCATTACTATTTCAAGTTCCTTGGATAAACCTAATGGAAATGTGAAAAATGGATCTAGCTTCAAAGGATCCTTGGATGGCTTGAAAGTTCTTGAAGCAGAATCATGACACGAAAACAATTTCAAGTAAGATTTCTACTCGAAATAAGATTGTTATAGTTATAGAAATTGAATTAAAGTTTGAATATGATTATTACCTTGTATTATAAAGATAAACTACTGTAAGTAACAAAGGTTTCTTGATCTTGGATGATTACTTGGAATGGATTTAGAAAACTTGGAAGTAAACTTGCAATCTTGGAAGTATTCTTGATTTTATGAAACTAGAACTTTTGGAATTTATGAAGAACACTTAGAACTTGAAGATAGAACTTGAGAGAGATCAATTAGATGAAGAAAATTGAAGAATGAAAGTGTTTGTAGGTGTTTTTGGTCGTTGGTGTATGGATTAGATATAAAGGATATGTAATTTTGTTTTCATGTAAATAAGTCATGAATGATTACTCATATTTTTGTAATTTTATGAGATATTTCATGCTAGTTGCCAAATGATGGTTCCCACATGTGTTAGGTGACTCACATGGGCTGCTAAGAGCTGATCATTGGAGTGTATATACCAATAGTACATACATCTAAAAGCTGTGTATTGTACGAGTATGAATACGGGTGCATACGAGTAGAATTGTTGATGAAACTGAACGAGGATGTAATTGTAAGCATTTTTGTTAAGTAGAAGTATTTTTATAAGTGTCTTGAAGTCTTTCAAAAGTGTATGAATACATATTAAAACACTACATGTATATACATTTTAACTGAGTCGTTAAGTCATCGTTAGTCGTTACATGTAAATGTTGTTTTGAAACCTTTAGGTTAACGATCTTGTTGAATGTTGTTAACCCATTGTTTATTATAACAATTGAGATGTTAAATTGTTATATTATCATGATATTATGATATATAATATATCTTAGTATGATATATATACAGTTAAATGTCGTTACAACAATAATCGTTACATATATGTCTCGTTTCGAAATCATTAAGTTAATAGTCTTATTTTTACATATGTATTTCATTGTTAATACACTTAATAATATATTTACTTATCATTTATCATAATTAACCAAGTGTATCAATATCTTAATATGATTCATATGTACCTAGTAAGACGTTGTTATAACGATAATCATTATATATATCGTTTTCGAGTTTCTTAAATTAATAGTCTCATTTTTATGTATATAACTCATTGTTAAAATACCTAATGAGATACATACTTATAATAAAATCATGTTAACTATATATATAACCATATATATGTCATCGTATAGTTTTTACAAGTTTTAACGTTCGTGAATCACCGGTCAACTTGGGTGGTCAATTGTCTATATGAAACCTATTTCAATTAATCAAGTCTTAACAAGTTTGATTGCTTAACATGTTGGAAACACTTAATCATGTAAATAACAATTTCATTTAATATATATATATATATATATATATATATATATATATATATATATATATATATATATATAAACATGGAAAAGTTCGGGTCACTACATAGCCCTTCCGTCTAGTGAACATTCTGGGTGGGGGTGTTAAACCTGGTAGCTACCTTTAGGATTCGCGTCAATTTGGGGCCAGTTCCTAAATTCTTAGGTTACTAAGCAATAATAATCAAGGGGAAATATTCACATCAATTAGTGGCAATTATAACGTCCAACTAATTCAATCATAATCAACAGAACTTCTGTCTGTATAACAATTCATTCGAGGAATATTTTCCTTGTGTCTATCTCATCAAATATTTATAAAAGTATCTCATGTATTCTCATTTCAAAAATATATTTCAAAAGCATTTAATAGAACAGTTATAAAAACAGCGCATGTATTCTCAGTCCCAAAAATGTAAAGAGTAAAAGGGAGCAAATGAACTCACGATACAATATTTTGTAGTAAAAATATTGTGACACCTCGTCAAAAATGCTATGACGTGGCATAATCACAAGAGGTCCAAATCACGGTCAACGCCCTCTATATGAGACGTTTTGATAAAAGTGCATTCATTTATTTTAAAAATAAAAAAAAAGTTTAAACAACACGTTGACCAACAAGGTCAAACTTATTACATCACAAATAACATAATAAAAGTAATGAATGCATTAGTTTTAAATATCCAATATGAAGACAAGCATGCGACTCCTCAAAAGGAACTAAGCTAGACCTCTAAGCAACAGCGGAAGCAACAGTTTAAGGACCTTAGAAAACACATGCTAAAATGTCAACACAAAGGTTGGTGAGTTCATAGGTTTAAGTAGTAATGTATGGACCACAAGATTTAAAGTTCAAAAATAGTGTAAAAGCTTATAAATCATGAGCACTCGACATACGATACTTAACACATGTATATAGAAATATACAAATAGTACCCTATAAAGTGTACACCAGTTCAAGTGTATTGTTACGAAGTAATATGCACCCGGTTCATTTTGGGTGGGGTTGTCAAACCCGATAGATCTATCCCATATGATTCGCGCTTACAAATCCAGTAATTTAACGTATTCGAGCTCAGGTTTTTATGAACTGTAACTCATGTATATAATAATTTAGGTACTTGTATCCATAATGTAAAAATAGAATGTAGCATGTTTCTCATCCCAAGTATAAAACATTTAAAAAGTTAAAAAGGTGGGACTATAAACTCACCTTGGTACAAGTAACGAAAGCTAACCGGAAAAATGAGAGATCGAGCCGAAACAAGTATGGCCTGAATAATTGTATAAATACTTTATAAGTTGTCTTAAATTTCTTCCTTAAGTTAAGATGTCAATTAAGCTTAATGTCTTAAACTCTATAACTGAATTTCGTGTAAACATATAGTGTGATAACAACGGTAATTTAATGTATTGAATATATTCTAATTATGTTGATATGTAGATCGAATGTGAAAGTTGATAAAGTGAGATTTAAATTATACTAACATCAAGCTTGTAGTCACAGTGAACATATAAAGTCCAAGTATATTAGTACGAATGAAACTTAGCTAGTCATGTGTTTGATTTCAGTAAATGATTACGTATAGCGTATACGTTACTACTAACTTTAAATTCTAGTTTCATTTGTAAACAATGTATTTTATAACTTGCTACCTCATAGTCAAAAAAGTAACTTTAACAACTAATTTTTGGTTTCTTTAGTTATACGTATGAATGAATATGAATGATGTGTTCGATTAATCGTTTATGGTTTACCATATAAAAGTTACAACAATCGGTGTAGTATTCGTAATCTTAACAAATTATTTTAATCTTGTTATCGATAACTACCATACTCCAGTTAAGTAAACATATACTTCACTAACATGCAACTTACCATACTATACTATCACTAATAAAAAAATATAATTATGTAAGAGTTAATAAGAATAATATAGTCATTCATTTATAAATTTTGTAATAGCTCTAGTTCAATAGCTTGGCATAAAAAGGCAAATCAACATTTATGTAACTTCATTTCTTCATTCATGCGTACCAAACCGAGACCCCGACTTCTAATGTCTTTTAGTTTATATAAATATACATATACATAATATCTTATTTACTTTAGTTCCTCAAGTAATTGTCTACATATATGTATACATCATTATATATTTGTTTCTAAATTTTCTCATCAGAATTATTAATTCTTACAAAATAGTTTTTAAATCTCAAATGAACTGTATATTATTTTGTCTAACATGATAGTAGAAGGCTATGATTTTTAAGACTCAAAAGTTATCGCTATTGTAATCAAACATGGATTCTAAAAACGGTTTCGGTTTTCTTCAACTTGTTACGACCACATATAAAGAAAGGTAATCTACTAATAACTAACAAATTAACTTTTGAGTTTGGTTGAGAATTACCTCTAAAATGAAATCGTGTTAACGTCGACTTAACATGTAAAACTTCTCAATCTCATTTTTCCCTTTCTTTTCCTTAGCTTCTATGTGAGAATTGATTTTCTAAATTATTAGTGCTTGAGAAGATGGTGTAAATTGAAACGACTTGTCCATATTACTATAAACGCGGTACGTTATTCATTGGTCCCATAGCGAGGTATTTGACCTCTATATGATACATTTTAGAAAATATTGCATTCGTTTCATAAAAAGACACACCCTTATTATACATAATGCATGTTTTAAACAAGTGGGTGATTATTTAAGAAATAATCCCCATAATACATCGGTTTTCAAATACTACACACGTGACATAATAGTCGAATATAATACATGACAAAGGTTTTATTGAATGCAACACTTCATTTAAACAAAAGCATGAGACTCCATGCACAGCTTGCTCAGATAATGCAACAGCGGAAGACTTTCTTAAGGACCTGAGAATAAACATGCTTAAACAGTCAACACAAAGGTTGGTGAGATATATAGGTTTAAAGCTAGCATCGATATAAATATAGACCACAAGATTTCATAGTTATAAATATTTCAACAAAGATATTCTATAAGTTGTTGAGCGCTTCGGTAACCATACTTAACCATAAATGTAGCATATTCCCTTTATTATGAAATCTCCCTACACTGTACCAAGTGTAGTAAAAACGAAGTACTATGCAACCGTTTACGATACTAGAGCGACTAGCCCAATTGGGGTTGTCAAACTCGATAGATCTATCAATAGAATTCGCGCTTACATGTTCTTACAACATGTAAATATTAGTTACCAAGCTATTAGGGAAGATATGCAATGTGGTATAACTCAACGTCGAATATATTTTAAGTACTTGCATCCATGGCGTAAAACATAAAATGCATGTATTCTCATCCCAAAATATTTTTAGAGTTTAAAAATGGGACTATTTTTAAAGTGAATCAAATTGCTATGGTTTCATAATGAACTATAGTATTTAGAACTAAACTGAAAAAGTAGTGGTTTATAGTCGAAATTACAGGTTACAAGTCATATTTGAAAGAGGTAGTCATTTCCGTCGAAAAATGACATTTTGATGACCATTTTGAAAAACATACTTCCACTTTGAGTTTAACCATGATTTTTGGATATAGTTTCATGTTCATAAGAAATATCATTTTCTCAGAAGAACAACTTTTAAATCAAAGTTTATCATAGTTTTTAATTATTCAACCCAAAACAGCCCCCGGTTTTACTACGACGGCGTATGTCCGGTTTTACGGTGTTCTTAGTGTTTACAGGTTTTAAATCATTAAGTTAGCATATCATATAGATATAGAACATGTGTTTAGTGGATTTTAAAAGTTATGTTAGAAGGATTAACTTTGTTTGCGAATAAGTTTAGAATTAACTAAACTATGTTCTAGTGATTACAAGTTTAAATCTTCGAATAAGATAGTTATATATATATATATATGAATCGAATGATGTTATGAACATAATTACTACCTCAAGTATAGTAGGTAAACCTACTGGAAATGATGAGAAAATAACTTGAGCTTCAAAGGATCTTTGATGGCTTGGAAGTTCTTGAAGCAGAATCATAACACGAAAACAAGTTCAAGTAAGATTACTACTTGATTTAAGGTAGTTATGTTTATAAGAATTAAACCAAAGCTTGGATATGATTATTACCTTGATTAAGAATGAAAAGTTACTGAGATTAGATGGAAGTTCTTGATCTTTGATGAGTTGTTGGATTGGATTAAAAAGATTGGAAGTAATCTTGCAACTTCTTGATTCTAGGTTGTTTTTATGATGATTAAAGCTTGTAATTGAAGCTAAATGATGGGGAAAATACTTGGAGATGATCAAGTATGAAGTTAGGAGTATTTTGAGAGAGAATTGGGAGTGTAAGTATGAGAAAATAGAATGAAGAAATGGTGTGTATGCATAAAAACGTTTTTAGTTTATAAAGAAAGAAAAGATTCCTAATTTTGTTTTCTTGCTAAATAATTCATGCTACTTGATAAATAGTTGGTTCCACATGTTCCTTAATCATTTAAGGCTGCTAAGGAGTAGATTTTTATTGGTATATACCAATAGCAAATACATCTAGAAGCTGGGTATAATATGAGTGCAAATACCGAGCGAATACGAGTAGAATTCTTGATGAAAACAAATGGGAATACAATTGTGATTATTTTTGTTAAGTAAGAGTGTTTTGATATATGTATTGAAGTCCTTCAAATTTGTATTAATACATCTTAATACACTATATATATACATTTTAACTGAGTCGTTAAATCATCGTTAGTCGTTATATGTAAGTGTTGTTTCGAAACCTTTAAGTTAACGACCTTGTTAAATGTAATTAATCCCATTGTTATTATATCTAATGGGACGTTAAATTGTTATATTATCATGATAACATAGTGTGTTAATATATCTTAATACGATATATAAATATTAAGACGTTATTACAACGATAATCGTTACGTATATATATCGTTTCGAAATCCTTAAGTTAGTAGTCTCATTTTATGTATATAGTTCATTGTTAATATACTTAATGAGATACTTAATTACCATTTTATCATGTTAATATATATATATATATATATATATATATATATATATATATATATATATATATATAAGTTCATATATATTATCATGTTATTTACAAGTTATAACGTTCGTGAATCATCGGACAAGTTGGGTGGTCACACGTTTACATAAAATTCGTTTCAATTAATCAAGTTTTAAAAAGTTTGATTGCTTAATATTTTGAAAACATTTAATCATATAGATATTAATATTGTTCAATATATAATCATGGAAAAATTCGGGTCATAACATAAATGCCTAAGTTGATGGTGGGTATATATATTTAAGCTATTGACCCTAGTAGTCACTCAAAGGTTAAGAAAAATAAAAAGTGAATAATAGTGGACTATGATTATGTTTTCTTCTTTCTTATAAAAATAGTAGGTAGTAAAGTTATTACATTTTGTTAATTAATGTTATCAGATCATTGTTAGTGGTAATACATATAATATAAATATATTTAAAGCGATACATAGTGATTGAATATTTAAACAAATGAAATAATAATTTTCAAAAAGTGGGATTGTGGAGATTACTTTAAATTTAGTGGATTAGTATTTAATGATTTTAAATGCTAAAACTTGTCACTAACTTGATTAATTATATATGTTTACCGAATTTATCAGTGTATCCATCAACTTGTGTTACTAACTTAATATATTAATGGTCACATATTGGTGAAAATGTTAGCTCAAAACATATTTAATAGTTTTTAAGTTTGGTGAATGTTTTCACTTACTTAAATTATTCTATAACTGAAAATAATTGATAAGGATTGCTATTATTAGTATTATTAGTTAATAGTTAAATTAAGTTTGTTTCTAACTCGTATTTTTATGTTTTCATTAAATTTTTTAATTTGTGTTATACTATAGAAGATATCTAGTTTAATTTATTAATATATGTATCTAAATTAAATTGTTCATAAACGTAATAAACTTAGATTTATATATCTAAGTCCATTTGGAGTTATTTTTACATTTCTCATTTAAAAATTATTTTATAGCTAGAGGTGATGACTAAAATTTGTAATAAGTGAGTTCAAAACTAGGAGTAACTTAGACGCATAAAATGCAACCCATGAAATGTATGATAAATATGATTTATCATCAATATGAATTATATCAGAACATAACACGTTGTAATGAGAGTTGAATTGGAAAAGTTAGGGTTGTGACATTACTTACCTCTTAAAGAAAATTTCGCCTCGAAATTTTAGTTAGCAGAAGATGACGCCATTGAATTTGAAAATAGGTGCGGGTATTTTTGTTTCATTTGATTCTCACATTTCCACGTGAACTCGGGACCTTTACGGGCGTTCCATCGGACCATCACAATAGGTATTTTACTCTTTTTGAGTCCCTTGACCTCACGGTCCATGATTTCTACTGGTTCCTCGACAAAATGAAGTTTGTCATCGACACGAATTTCTTCGATAGGAATGATAAGATCTTCTTCGGCCAAACATTTCTTCAAATTTGACACATGGAAAGTATCATGAATACTACTAAGCTATTATGGTAACTTCAACCGATATGCCACCGGTCCAACTCGTTCGGTTATTTCAAATGGTCCCACGTACCTAGGACTTAATTTTCCCCGCTTACCAAAACGTATCACGCCTTTCCAAGGTGATACTTTCAGCATGACTTTGTCACCGACTTGAAACTCCAAAGGTTTTCTTCTAACATCAGCTTAACTCTTTTGATGACTCCTGGCGGTTTTCAGTCTTTTCTTAATTTGGACAATCTTTTCGGTAGTTTTGTGTATGATTTCTGGACCAGTAAGTTGACTGTCACCTACTTGATTCCAACAAATAGGAGATCTACACTTCCTCTCATAAAGCGCTTTAAATGGTGCAGCATTAATGCTCGTGTGATAACTATTGTTGTACGAAAATTCCGCCAAAGGAAGATATCTATCCCAAACATTTCCAAAATCAATAACACATGTCCGAAGCATATCTTCTAGTGTTTGTATAGTCCTTTCACTTTAACCATCTGTCTGAGGATGGTAAGCAGTACTCATATCTAGTCGAGTTTCCAATGCATTTTGTAAAGATTTCTAGAATCCAGAGGTAAATCGACTGTCGCAATCGGAGATAATAGATATAGGAACTCCATGCTTGGATAGAACTTCCTTTAAGTATACACGTGCTAGCTTCTCCATCTTATCCATCTCTTTGATAGGTAGGAAATGTGCTGATTTGGTTAAACGATCAACTATTACCCAAAGGGTGTCATAACCACCTACCATTTTTGGTAGCTTAGTAATAAAATCCATGGTTATCCGTTCCCATTTCCATTCAAGAATCTCTGGTTGTTGTAACAGACCTGATGGCCTTTGATGTTCTGCCTTGACTTTAGAGCAAGTCAAGCATTTTCCCACGTAAGTAGCTATATTCGCTTTCAATCCCGGCCACCAATATAATGTTTTAAGATCGTGATACATCTTGTTGGCTACAGGATGGATCGAATATCTTGTTTTGTGTGCTTCATCCAGAATAAGTTTCCTTAGCTTTCCAAACTTTGGTACCCAAATCCGACCAGCAAAGTATCGAGTTTCATTATCCTTAACTTCAAATTGCTTTTCTAAACCCTTTACTGATTCGTCCTTTAAGTTTTCCTCTTTTAGCGCCTCTAACTGAGCGTTCTGAATTTGTGAGGTAAGATTCGTACGAACAACCATGTTCAATGCTCGAACTCTAAGAGGTTTGGTACTTTCCTTCCGGCTCAAAGCATCGGCAACTACATTTGCCTTTCCCGGATGATAACTAATGTCACAATCATAGTCGTTCAGCAACTCTATCCAACGTCATTGCCTCATATTCAGTTGTTTCTGGTCAAAAATATGTTGGAGACTTTTGTGATCTGTAAATGCTGTACACTTCATTCCGTAGAGGTAATGCCTCCACATCTTAAGTGCAAAAACCACAGCCCCCAACTCAAGATCATGAGTTGTATAATTATGTTCATGGATTTTCAATTGTCGAGAGGCATAGGGGATAACTTTCGTCCGTTGCATCAATACACATCCAAATCCTTGATGCGAGGCATCACAGTAGACCATAAAATCATCATTTCCCTCGGGCAATGATAAAATAGGCGCGGTTGTCAATCTCTGCTTTAACAGTTGAAATGCAGATTCTTGTTCAATGGTCCAATCATACTTCTTTCCCTTATGAGTCAATGCGGTTAAAGGTCGTGCTACTTTGGAGAAATCTTTAATAAACCTCCTATATTAACCTGCAAGACCTAAGAATTGCCGAATTTGCGTTGGAGTCTTAGGTGTTTCCCATTTTTCAATGGCTTCAATCTTTGCGGGGTCCACTTGAATTCCCTGGTTACTAACAATGTGACCGAGGAATTGCACCTTCTGTAAGCAGAAATCACACTTAGAAAATTTCGCGTATAATTGCTCTTTCCAGAGTAAATTTAACACTATTCTTAAGTGTTGCTCATGTTCCTCCATACTCTTTGAATAGATCAAGATATCGTCTATGAATACGATAACGAACTTATCCAAGTATGGTTTGCACACGCGATTCATAAGGTCCATGAATACCGCATGTGCGTTAGTCAAACCAAAAGGCATCACCAAAAATTCATAATGCCCATACCGGGTTCTGAAAGCTGTCTTAGGAACATCATTCTCCTTTACTCGTAACTGGTGATATCCCGACCTTAAATCAATCTTGGAGTAGACACAGGATCCTTGTAATTGATCAAATAAATCATCAATTCTTGGGAGAGGGTATCGATTCTTAATCGTTAATTTGTTCAATTCATGATAATCGATACACATCCTGAAGGATCCATCCTTCTTTTTCATAAACAAGACCGGAGCTCCCCAAGGCGAAGAACTCGGTTGAATAAATCCCAAGTCTAACAATTCTTGCAGTTGGCTTGAAAATTCTTGTAATTCAGATGGAGCAAGTCTGTATGGTGCACGGGCCAGTGGTGAAGCTCCTGGAACCAAGTCAATCTAAAATTCTACCGCTCAATTCGGGGGAAGGCCAGGTAATTTCTCTGGGAAGACCTCAATAAAATCCTTGATGACTGGCACGTCATTAGGTCACTTTTCCTTCGACTCTACATCCTTTACATGTGCTAGGATGGCATGACAACCCTTCCTTAGGCATTTCTGAACCTTTAAACAACTAATGAGGTTCAGTTTCGTATTACGCTTCACTCCGTACACCAGTAGTGGTTCACCATTCTCAAGAGGGATTCGAATAATCTTCTCAGCACATATAACTTCCGCTTTGTTTTTGGACAACCAATCCATTCCGACCACCACATCGAAACTTACTAGTTCTATGGGTATAAAATCCATTTCAAAATCTTTATGAGACAACCCGTCCTAATCCATAAGGACGAATACAATAACATATGATTACATCGCGAGGTACTTGACCTCTATATGATACATTTTACAAACATTGCATTCGTTTTTAAAACACAAACTTTCATTTCATTGAAAGTTGACAGATATGCATATCCTTTCATAATATATCCAAACTATGAATGACTTAATATTGATCTTGATGAACTCAATGACTCGAATGCAATGTCTTTTGAAATATGCAATGAATGACTCCAAGTAATATCCTTAAAATGAGCAAATGCACAGCGAAAGATTTCTTTCATACCTGAGAATAAACATGCTTTAAAGTGTCAACCAAAAGGTTGGTGAGTTCATTAGTTTATCATAAATAATCATTTTCATCATTTTAATAGACCACAAGAATTTCATTTCCAGTTCTCATAAATATACGTCCCATGCATAGAGACAAAAATCATTCATATGGTGAACACCTGGTAACCGACATTAACAAGATGCATATAAGAATATCCTCTATCATTCTGGGAAATCCATCGGACATGATATAAAACAACATCGAAGTACTAAAGCATCCAGTACTTTGAATGGGGTTCGTTAGGCCCAATAGATCTATCTTTAGGATTCGCGTCAATTAGTAGATCGGTTTACTAATTCTTAGGTTACCAAGCAAAAAGGGGCATATTCGGCTTCGATCATTCAACCATATAATGTAGTTTTGATTACTTGTGTCTATTTCGTAAAACATTTATAAAAATTACGCATGTATTCTCAGCCTAAAAATATAAAGGGTAAAAAGGCAAATGAAACTCACTATAATATATTTTGTAGTAAAAATACATATGACGACATTGAACAACGCAGGGTTGGCCTTGGATTCACGAATCTATATCATTTGTATATATATATATTAATACACATAATCATCTTTGAATAAGTTTATATATATAACCTATTAATGGTATTATTTTTATATTAATAATATATTTATATTTCATATATTCCTTTTATATAATAAAATATTTTGTTATGTTATATGTGTTAAGTATATATATTTATGTATTTCTTTTGACTATCAAAACAGTAGTTCTAATTATACTAAGTTAATATTAGTAAAAATAATAATAATAACATTAATAATATACTTATGTTAATAATAGCAATTCTATCATTTATAAAAAGATACTAATACTAATATTTACGAAAATAATAATAATTTGTATTATTTTCATAATGATAATATTAATAAACCTTTTCATCATAATAATAATAATATTAAAGTTTTAAAATTAATAATAATATCATAGGTAATACTCATAGTAATAATAATAATAGATATAATACTTATATCTATAATAATAATAATAATAATAATAACTATTATGATACTTATGATAATAATTATAATGCTATTAACAATAACAATAATATTCATAATGATAACAATAATAATAATAATAATAATAATAATATTAATCATAATGATAATAGAAATTCCTATATTAATAATACTAATAATTCTAAAATTTTAATAAAAATACTTTTAATGATTTTTATATAGATAACAATAATAGTAATAACAATATTAATGAATATATAATGACAATAATTTTAATCATAATAATAATAATAATAATAATACTAAATGTTAATACTTTGTAATGATGATAATATTAGTAATCATGATATTAGTAATAAATTACTTTCTTTAATCATAATAATACTAATAAGTGTTAATTTATAATACAAGTATTTATATTACTAATAATAATAACAATCAAAATAATGATAATAATTATAACAAATATAATATTAACTGAAATGTTCCGTTCATATTGATTATAAACGTTCCATATTAATTGATTTTGTCGCGAGGTTTTGATCTCTATATGAGACATTTTTCAAAGACTGCATTCATTTTTAAAACAACCATAACCTTTATTTTATCGATAAAGGTTTAAAACGCATTACGTAGATTATCAAATAATGATAATCTAAAATATACCGTTTACACACGACCATTACATAATGGTTTACAATAAGAATATATTACATCAAAAATAAGTTTCTTGAATGCAGTTTTTACATAATATCATACAAGCATGGACTCCAAATCTTGTCCTTATTTTAGTATGCAACAGCGGAAGTTCTTAATAATCGCCTGAGAATAAACATGCTTAAAACGTCAACAAAAAATATTGGTGAGTTATAGGTTTAACCTATATATTATCAAATCATAATAATAGACTACAAGATTTCATATTTCAATATACATCCCATACATACAGATAAAATTCATTCATATGGTGAACACCTGGTAACCGACATTAATAAGATGCATATAAGAATATCCCCTATCATTCCGGGAAATCCTTCGGACATGATATAAACGAATTCGAAGTACTAAAGCATCCGGTACTTTGGATGGGGTTCGTTAGGCCCAATAGATTTATCTTTAGGATTCGCGTCAATTTGTAGATCGGTTTACTAATTCTTAGGCTACCAAGCAAAAGGGGCATATTCGGCTTCGATCATTCACCCATATAATGTAGTTTCAATTACTTGTGTCTATTTCATAAAACATTTATAAAACTGCATGTATTCTCATCCCAAAATATTAGATTTTAAAAGTGGGACTATAACTCAATTTCACAGATTTTTACTTCGTCGGGAAGTAAGACTTGGCCACTGGTCGATTCACGAACCTATAACAAATATATACATATATATCAAAGTATGTTCAAAATATATTTACAACATTTTTAATAGGTTTTACTGTTTTAAATTTATTAAGTCAGCTGTCCTCGTTAGTAACCTACAACTAGTTGTCCACAGTTAGACGTACAGAAATAAATCGATATATATATTATCTTGAATCAATCCACGACCCAGTGTATACACATCTCAGGCTAGATCACAACTTAAAGTATATATATTTTTTTGGAATCAACCTCAACCCTGTATAGCTAACTCCAACATTACTGCATATAGAGTGTCTATGGTTGTTCCAAATAATATATATACATGGGTCGATATGATATGTCAAAACATTTGCATACGTGTCTATCGTATCCCAAGATTACATTAGAATACATGTATAATACAATATAAGTTAGCTAGGATATGATTTGTATAGAATTGTTACAATATTTCCCGTAGCTACAACAATAAAAAAATATCCAAACTTGTTTTACCCATAACTTCTTCGTTTTAAATCCGATTTGAGTGAATCAAATTGCTATGGTTTCATATTAAACTCTATTTTATGAATATAAACATAAAAAGTATAGCTTATAGTCGGAAAAATAAGTTACAAGTTATTTTTGTAAAGGTAGTCATTTGAGTCGAAAGAACGACATCTAGATGACCATTTTGGAAAATATACTTTCACTCTGAGTTTAACCATGATTTTTGGATATAGTTTCATGTTCATATGAAAAATCATTTTCCCAGAAGAACAACTTTTAAATCATAGTTTATCATAGTTTTTAATTAACTAACCCAAAACAGCCCGCGGTGTTACTACGACGGCGTATATCCAGTTTTACGGTGTTTTTCGTGTTTTTCGGTTTTAAATCATTAAGTTAGCATATCATATAGATATAGAACATGTGTTTAGTTGATTTTAAAAGTCAAGTTAGAAGGATTAACTTTTGTTTGCGAACAAGTTTAGAATTAACTAAACTATGTTCTAGTGATTACATGTTCAAATCTTCGAATAAGGTAGTTTTATATGTATGAATCGAATGATGTTATGAACATCATTACTACCTCAAGTTTAGTAGGTAAACCTACTGGAAGTAACAAGAAATGATCTAGCTTCAAAGGATTATGGATGGCCTGAAAGTTCTTTAAGCAGAATCATGACACGAAAACAAGTTCAAGTAAGATTTCCACTCGAAATAAGATTGTTATAGTTATAGAAATTGAATCAAAGTTTGAATATGAGTATTACCTTGTATTAGAAAGATATCTTATTATAAGTAAGAAAGATTTCTTGAGGTTGGATGATCACTTTACAAGATTGGAAGTAAGCTAGCAAACTTGGAAGTATTCTTGATTTTATGAAACTAGAACTTGTAGAATTTATGAAGAACACTTAGAACTTGAAGATGGAACTTGAGAGAGATCAATTAAATGAAGAAAATTAAAGAATGAAAGTGTTTGTAGGTTTTTTTGGTCATTGGTATATGGATTAGATATAAAGAATATGTAATTTTGTTTTCATGTAAATAAGTCATGAATGATTACTAATATTTTTGTAATTTTATGAGATATTTCATGCTAGTTACCAAATGATGGTTCCCACATGTGTTAGGTGACTCACATGGACTGCTAAGAGCTGATCATTGGAGTGTATATACCAATAGTACATACATTTAGAAGCTATGTATTGTACGAGTACGAATACGGGTGCATACGAGTAGAATTGTTGATGAAACTGAACGAGGATGTAATTGTAAGCATTTTTGTTAAGTAGAAGTATTTTGATAAGTGTCTTGAAGTCTTTCAAAAGTGTATGAATACATATTAAAAACCTACATGTTTATACATTTTAACTGAGTCGTTAAGTCATCGTTAGTCGTTACATGTAAATGTTGTTTTGAAACCTTTAGGTTAACGATCTTGTTAAATGTTGTTAACCCATTGTTTATTATATCTAAAGAGATATTAAATTATTACATTATCATGATATTATGATATATTAATATATCTTAGTATGATATATATACAGTTAAATGTTGTTACAACGATAATCGTTACATATATGTCTCGTTTCGAAATTCTTAACTTAGTAGTCTTGTTTTACATATGTAGTTCATTGTTAATATACATAATGACATGTTTACTTATCATTTATCATGATTAAACATAGTGTAACAATATCTTAATATGATTCATATGTAATTAGTAAGACGTTGTTATAACGATAATCGTTATATATATCGTTTCGAGTTTCTTAATTCAATAAACACAATTTTATGTATATAACTCGTTGTTAAAATACCTAATGAGATACTTAATTATCATAATATCATGTTAATTATATATATAATCATATATATGTCATCATATAGTTTTTACAAGTTTTAACGTTCGTGAATCACCGGTCAACTTGGGTGGTCAATTGTCTATATGAAACCTATTTCAATTAATCAAGTCTTAACAAGTTTGATTGCTTAACATGTTGGAAACACTTAATCATGTAAATATCAATTTCATTTAATATATATAAACATGGAAAAGTTTGGGTCACTACATTAACAATAATAATAAAAATGATAAATTTTGTGATGAGAACTACCTCTTAAAAAAACGAAATCCAAAAAAATTATGCCACTGCTGGGTTCGAACCCGTGACCTCTCAATACCCGTTAAACAATCTACACCACTCCTCCAATCTGTCTTTCTGAAATTATGCTCATGTATAATTTATTTAAATCGAATTAGTTTGTGTTCTTCTACTTCTTCTTCGTTACCAGTTGAATCATTCCCAACAGATTAATCATATCGACTTAATTAATTACATAATTTTAGTTCTTCCATAGAATTGAAACTAACCCAAAGTGATTGACTTAATTAGAACAAGAAATAAATAAAAAATTAATTAAAAACGGCTTACTGCAGTTCGCGAATAACAGAAAAAAATAAATTGTGATTTTGGTTTTTAGAACGTTTTAGATAATACTTTCTTCACGAAATAGTTTGAAAATCAATCCTAGAAACTTTAGAAATCATCAATTTAACTTAATTCATAACAGAGAATTCGAATTCGCTCATAGAAAAATGTTTGACCTTTTTAAACCGAAGCTTTGACTTTGAAATTCAACTTTGATATTGTGAATTAAGAGTTGAAACCTTGCAGATAGGATCACAACATGAATTAGATCGCTTCTGCATTTCTACTTCTCTTCAATTTACTTTGAATCAGATCGGAGGTTAATGGGTTTTGAGTTTATAAAAAAAATATAAGTTCTGTTTCCTTTAGGATTCTGTTTAAACTTCTAGTTGTAATCGATAGAATGATGTTATGATTGATCAATTCAACTTTGCAGTAACATGAGGGAAGACAAGATATCACGAGCAGAATAAGAAAAAGAGAAAGATGATAGTGATGTAGAGAAGAAAAAAAAATTACGCGTAATGATCCTGTATATATATTTTCTATCATTCATAATAATAATTAATATATTAATAATAATAATATTGTTAATTTTATTAATAATAATAAAAATACTAATAATAATAATATAATTAATAATGATTATCAAATAATATTAACGATAAAATGATATTAATAATAATGATAATAATATTGATAAATATAATAATAATAATGTGGTAATATTATTAATAACAAAGTGATAAATTTTGATAAGTTTGATAATAATGAAAATAAAATGATAATAATAATATTTAATAATATTACTAATATTATTTATATAATTAAAATTATAACTTTACTAATAGTTATAATAATAATGATATTAACAAATCAAATATAACAATATCAGTATTATGATTTTAATAATATTGATATTAATATTAATAATAATAATGAATGTAATAATAATAATATAATAATTATAATTAAGCTTGTAATTACATTTAATATATTTATATTACAATTTATATCATATTTTATATGAATACATGTATTGAATATTTAATATTTATATATTTTAATAATATTTCAACATAATAGTTATTAATAGAAATCTTTTATATATATAACTATATATCTTTACAATAATGTCATATATCTATTTATATATATTTATTTTAATAACAACTTAATTATTTTGTTTATTATTTTACATTTTTAATTCTAATTGATTAAAGGGTATTTTATTTATTCAAAAATATTACATATACTTATATTTATAATTATATATATATTTACATTTTTATTTACACACACCGGTTCGTGAATCGTCGGGGATGGTCAAAGACTTAAGTGTATCCATGTAAACAGTTTAAAGATTTTGAGATTCGATTAAATAGACTTTGCTTATCGTGTCGAAATCAAAATAAGTTTAAATTTGGTCGAAAATTTCCGGGTTGTCACATTACCTACCCGTTAAAGAAATTTTGTCCCGAAATTTGAGTGAGATCATCATGGCTAACAATAAAAATGTTTTCATGACAAATATGAGTTGCTAAATAGAGTTTTATCATCATTGAGTAATATGGATAAAACAATTTGATTACGCGAAGAGTATAAGTGAAGCTATCACAAAAGAGTGAAGTGAGTAAGTGTAAGTTCATCTTAACCGGTGATGTAGTCACGGTAAATTTCCGGAATTCCAGGGATTTAGAGAAAATCTTCGTAATAAGAGTTGGTTCTTCGATAATTAAGGTAATTAGGATTAATCTTTGGTTAAATGCGATAATCTGTTTCGATTGTTCTGTCGGATTTTTCACTATAAATCCACCTTCTTTATTTCCTTTATATTTTGGAGTTCCATACTTTTGTTTTCTCTTCCCAACTTTAAATCAAGCGAATAATGGTCCAGAATTAGTAGGTATGGAGTTTCGAATGAACATGGCTAATGTTCTAGGAGAGAAATTGTAATAGCACGATCTTGATTGGTTAAATTACCAGAATTCAAGAGAAAAGTTAGAACTATCAGGAAGATATGTTCTCGATATGTTTCGAGATTTGATAGAATGTAAGAGTCATGTAACATGGCACATGATGACGTTAAAATCTTTGAATCATCACGTCCCATTAGAAACTCAGCATGACTTACTGTAATATAATCACATTGATCAAGTGTCATTATATTATACTAACTCATGCATCAATTTCCAACATTAATTCAATAACATTCATATTTTAAGTTCGAAAGTTTACAGAATATAGAAACTAATAGTTTCTATATGATGTAACACTGATAGCACGAAGAGATTATTGATTTCAGATAAGAATAGTTATGAAAATATCTTCAGAAATATGGAGGATATTTATAATGAAAGATATGATGATATCTTGGAATTTCTAATATCGTAGGATAGTGAAGAAAATTTGTCCGCAAGAGTTTGAAGTCAGAAGCAAGATATTCGTTAAAAATTTCATCAGAAATAGAATCATCAGGATTCTTAATGTACAAGTTTAGTCCTTGTGATTTGTTCAGAGACTCCTTCGTAGTTTGCTCAATCAGTTTTTTTTTCAGTTTCAAACTTTTTCTGAGCCTTGCCAACATACAATTCTTTATCATCAACTTTTGACTGTTGAGGTCGTTTACAGTTTTTGTTGCTTCATTCAACTTTACAAAATTCAGAGTATTAATTTGCAGACTGGGTGCTTTTCAGAATTTCAGAATGGAAGATCATAGTTCTAAGAGATAAATGTTATATAGATACATATAACTGTTGATGTGGAAACGTTGCGAGACACACAATACATATTTGTTGATTCCTGGTAATTGATATGGCAATTCTTGTTACAAGATGCGGATGAGTACATGATGAGATTTCAATAGTTAAATATTGTGATTTGTCGGAGGAATTTAAACCAAGGAGCGACGAGGTAGTTGGTACATCTGCTGGTAATATGGTGGAATATAAAAGGTGCCCAGGTAATAATAAAAGAGCACGCATATATATCAAGGTTATATTAAGGTTGTTTAGAACGAAAAGTCAAAGTTGACTTGTTGGAGCTGTGACAAAACTGGCTAATTTGAAAAAGGATTGAAATGTTATTTTCGGTAATAGCAATGTCAAATGAGATAGCACAGATACGTGTTAAATGTTTACTCAGGTTCTAAGTGTTTTTAGGTGCATAACTATATGCATAAATCTTTCCTTCCGTAGATGAAGTGCAGTTGTTTCATCATCTCGATTGAGGTGTTTTCAAGAATCATGAAAGGTTTGAACGCATATTGTAATCGTCAAGATACAAATGAGGTTTAAGACGAAATCAAGTGGCAATCTTGAAGAAATATTTAGTTTCATATGTTATAATCAATATTTTAATTCATTTTAATTGTCCAATGTTACTAGTCCACAGTCGATAGTCCACAGTTAACAATCCATTAATTCATATGTAGTTTAATATATAATATTCGAATTAATTAATACGTATCGTGACCCGTGTACATGTCTCAGACTCGATCACAACTCAAAGTATATATATTATTATAGAATCAACATCAACCCTGTATAGCTAACTCTCGCATTACTGCATATAGAGTGTCTATGGTTATTCCAAATAATATATATAGATGCGTCGACATGATATGTCAAAACCTTGTATACGTGTCCCGATATTTAAAGTGGGTAAAATAAATAACAGAAATTAAATGACGATAAATAAAATTGCGAGAATAAAAATTGCGATAAATAAATTGTGATAATGTAATAGGGAATTAACAATTAGCTAGTAACAGTTAGCGTGGATTCTTAACAAAATTTCTCATAGTTAATTTGTTCGTTTCTAACAAATTTTATTTTGTCCAATGTTTTCTTCATTATGCCACTTGTTAGATTCTGGTAAATCAAAATCCAAATATGAAATTGGATGAAATGGTTATTCTGCAGTGAACGGATACGTATATCGGTGGTTGTAAGTAGGATAGTAACTGACTGTTGAATCAGATTCTTAGAATGTACAGTGTAACTTATTAATGTGAAATCTAAGTATTCCTCGGGTATTACCTACCCGTTAAAATATTTTCATCATTAACAGTTTGTATGAAATAATTTTTAATTACAATCTTTATGAAAATATATATACATATATATTTTCTTCAGATGTAATTATGGATTTAATGAGTCAATATGATATTACACTCATTTGATTTTCGATTTGAGCTAGAATAAATAATCTCTAAAACTTTTAGAAACCACATATTCTTTGCAGAATATTTCTTCAATGAAGTTATGAATTAATACTTCATCATTCATTGTTGTTAGTACTCCTTGGTATCTATGGTGCGTATGACGTTCATGTTCGTGTGACATATTGTGAAGTTGAGGTTTGCGATGCGGTTGTTGTTGGTGGTGGTAAGGATACTGTTGGCGTTGATGATGGTGGTACTGGTTATGCTGCTGGTGCTGCTGATTGTGTTTGTAACCTTTGCACCATATTCTCCAAAGCCACTACCCGAGCGCGAAGCTCGTTGACTTCTTCTATTACACCGGGGTGATTGTCGGTTCGAACGAGCGGATAAATATGATCTAGAATTTGGTATAGTATATAATCGTGACGAGATACTCTAGAAATGAGAGAGAAAATGGTGTTTCGGACAGGTTCGCTGGTAAGTGCTTCAGGTTCTTTGCCAAAGAGGGCAATGTGGTGGATGAAAAGGATCACCTTCTTCTTGTCTCCAATGATTGAGGAGGCTACGAACCCAGCCCCAATTCATCCAGAATTGAAACAACCCAACCCGTTTTCCATACGATAATTTTTTTTTAAAATAATACACATTTACGCGCCAATTAAATATGTAAACCATTCCACAAGTTCCATTTAAACGTACCACAATTTAAATGTTTACAAAAGGCACGAAGGCCATTAATTAAGTTTATTACAAGTTCGACCCACTACAAATGATAGTTTATAATCTAAACGACACTTCGAGCATGGTTTGGGACTAAACTACCCAAAACGTTAGGACAACTTCAAAGCTCCAACAAAACATCATCAAGGGACACCTAATGCCCGATAACCCCTTTGCCCTTGTCCGCACCTGCATCTAAAAGATAAACAACGAGAGGAGTAAGCTAATGCTTAGTGAGTGCAACAATTATACGTTTACATATACAACCTACTACTTGCAATCACTTACGCATTTACCGCATACATGCTAGCATTATAAATAATCATACCATCACAAGTATAATACTAAACCTTCCACCATACGAGCTAGCATAACAATAGCATATAGTTTAAACAATTTAATATGCTACAATCCACACACACACAACCATGGTTAACCAATCGAACGAGGGAATGGTGTTTAAAGACCGTCGGAGTTCATAACAACTATTAGTGCACTTAACACTTCGTACACTAACCCCATGGGTGGCATCTTAACACGTCGATACTTCACCCCGGGTGGTGCCTTAACACTTCGACACTTCACCCCGAGTGGTGTCTTAGCACATCGACACTTCACTCGTTACATCTCTCGGAGTGGCATCTTAACACATCGATACTTCACTCCCGAGTGGTGTCTTAACACATCGACGCTTCACTCGCCATGTGAGGAGTGGTGTCTTAACATGTCGACACTTCACAACTCAACTACACAAATAAATACATCATATATGCACGCATATAATTATTCCACTCACCTTAACACTTCGGTGATGATTATGCACTTCCGAAACTTCAAGGCAACGTACCTAATACATAAGTACACATTTAATTACACAACTAGTGAAACTTACCACACTACATATCACTTGAGCATTTAATGACCCATTTGCATTAAATAGCTCACCTACCTCAAAACTGCCCATAAATGGCCAAGACTCATATTAAATCACTAAAGCTAGTGATTTAAGTCTACTAACATTAATTAATCGCAACTTAGGGTAATTCATACCCATTTCACCCAAACTAGGTCAACATTACCCCTTTTGTCCCATTTTAACACTCTTTCAACATTAAACAAGTGTTTTAAAACTTAACAACACCATTAATACTTACAAATCTTAAATCATAAGGCCAAACCCTAGGTTATAGTTATTTAAGATTTCCTTTCACCCACATAACCCAAGTTCACCCATTTTAACCCCAAATGGGTCATACAAGTGTCTAGTGACCAAAACCCTAACCATAAACCAATAAAAACTCGAAACATAGAGTTAGGACTTACCGAGACTTTCAATGTGTAGCTAGAGACATAAGGAACAACTTTAACACCTGGGTTCGGGCAAGATTTAACCTTCTTCTTCACCAAAATGGCCCCTCTCACTCTAAAAGTATCACTCTCTCTCTAAGATTGTTTTTAATTAATTGGAAATGAAATGAATGAGGAGAGGATAAGCTTGAACCAGCATTTACTCCCCCAAAACCGACCATAGGTGAAAAGACAACAAAACCCACAAAAGATTCCATTTTAAATGGACAAAATTGTAAAACAGCGACAAATGTCGCGATCCGTGACAACATGTCGCGATACGCGATACCATAACGCGATAAACATTTTTGAAATGTGACACTTTCACAGAAGTGAGAAAACCCTAACCATCGCGTTCTAATACGATTTGTCACGATCCGCGACTCACTGAGTCGCGACACACTGAGCCAAAATGCATCAACCCTACTGTTGATTTCTCCCAGATACCCATCATGTTTCAACCTATTCTGTCGCGTTACGCGACACACCAGGACGCGATACACCTGTCTGAAACGCGACAGGCGGCCTGAGTGAACATTTTCTACACTTTTGAATATTTAGCTAAACATAAACGAATACGAATACAATATTAAACATTCACGAGGATAAATACGCACCTTACAACACATTCGGAAAGAACGGGATGTTACAAGAATAGATGATGGCTAATCGGTTGATCCATTCTGGTTACGCTACTTTCGGAGCTCGAGTGAAAATCCATATCAGAATAGTTATCGGAATCCAACGAACTTGAACTGGTTGCGGAATTCATCTTGCACGGTTAAGTAAAGGATTTTATGAAATGATTTTCGGATATCAAATGATATTCTAATTACATAGAATATCTATGTATAGTACAGAAGATCCCGTAGATTACGGAGGCAATTAAGAAAACGTGTCAGACAAAGTCCACGGTAACAGATACGCTAAGATATGGATTAGCAGACACGCTAAGATATGAATTTTGTCTCTACACTATTCATGCAATCAATGCAATAAGAAGTGTCTAGACTAAGAATGATAAGCAGGTAATTTCCTAAGGATGATAAGTAGATGATTTTCGACACGAAATGATAAGCAAAACTTTTGACATGCAGACACGGTCGAAGTCCAGACCCACTAATGCATCTAAACAACTATCAGTTAGACACACTAATGCAAGACCTGGTTCGCTAAGACCACCGCTCTGATACCACATGAGACGACCCGTCCTAATCCATAAGGACGAATACAATAACATATGATTACATCGCGAGGTACTTAACCTCTATATGATACATTTTACAAACATTGCATTCGTTTTTAAAAGACAAACTTTCATTTCATCGAAAGTTGACATATATGCATATCCTTTCATAATATATCCAAACTATGAATGACTTAATATTGATCTTGATGAACTCAATGACTCGAATGCAACGTCTTTTGAAATATGCCATGAATGACTCCAAGTAATATCCTTAAAATGAGCAAATGCACAGCGGAAGATTTCTTTCATACCTGAGAATAAACATGCTTTAAAGTGTCAACCAAAAGGTTGGTGAGTTCATTAGTTTATCATAAATAATCATTTCCATCATTTTAATAGACCACAAGAATTTCATTTCCAGTTCTCATAAATATACGTCCCATGCATAGAGACAAAAATCATTCATATGGTGAACACCTGGTAACCGACATTAACAAGATGCATATAAGAATATCCCCTATCATTCCGGGAAATCCATCGGACATGATATAAAACTACATCGAAGTACTAAAGCATCCGGTACTTTGGATGGGGTTCGTTAGGCCCAATAGATCTATCTTTAGGATTCGTGTCAATTAGTAGATCGGTTTACTAATTCTTAGGTTACCAAGCAAAAAGGGGCATATTCGGCTTCGATCATTCAACCATATAATGTAGTTTCGATTACTTGTGTCTATTTAGTAAAACATTTATAAAAATTGCGCATGTATTCTCAGCCCAAAAATATAAAGGGTAAAAAGGCAAATGAAACTCACTATAATGTATTTTGTAGTAAAAATACATATGATGACATTGAACAACGCAGGGTTGGCCTTGAATTCACGAACCTATATCACTTGTATGTATATATATATATATATATATATATATATATATATATATATATATATATATATATATATATATTAATACACATAATCATCTTTGAATAAGTTTATATATATAACCTATTAATGGTATTATTTTTATATTAATAATAAATTTATATTTCATATATTCCTTTTATATTATAAAATATTTTGTTATGTTATATGTGTTAAGTAAATATATTTATGTATTTCTTTTGACTATCAAAACAGTAGTTCTAATTATACTAAGTTAATATTAGTAAAAATAATAATAATAACATTAATAATATACTTATGTTAATAATAGCAATTCTATCATTTATAAAAAGATACTAATACTAATATTTACGAAAATAATAATAATTTGTATTATTTTCATAATGATAATATTAATAAACCTTTTCATCATAATAAATATAATATTAAAGTTTTAAAATTAATAATAATATCATAGGTAATACTCATAGTAATAATAATAATAGATATAATACTTATATCTATAATAATAATAATAATAATAACTATTATGACACTTATGATAATAATTATAATGCTATTAACAATAACAATAATAATCATAATGATAACAATAATAATAATAATATTAATCATAATGATAATAGAAATTCCTATATTAATAATATAATAATTCTAAAATTTTAATAAAAATACTTTTATTGATTTTTATATAGATAACAATAATAGTAATAACAATATTAATGAATATATAATGACAATAATTTTAATCATAATCATAATAATAATAATAATACTAAATGTTAATACTTTGTAATGATGATAATATTAGTAATCATAATATTAGTAATAAATTACTTTCTTTAATCATAATAATACTAATAAGTGTTAATTTATAATACAACTATTTATATTACTAATAATAATAACAATCAAAATAATGATAATGATAATAATTATAACAAATATAATATTAACAATAATAATAAAAATGATAAATTTTGTGATGAGAACTACCTCTTAAAAAAATGAAATCCAAAAAATTATGCCACTGCTGGGTTCGAACCCGTGACCTCTCAATACCCGTCAAACAATCTACACCACTCCTCCAATCTGTCTTTATGAAATTATGCTCATGTATAATTTATTTAAATTGAATTAGTTTGTGTTCTTCTACTTCTTCTTCGTTGCCAGTTGAATCATTCCCAGTAGATTAATCATATCGACTTAATTAATTACATAATTTTAGTTCTTCCATAGAATTGAAACTAACCCAAAGTGATTGACTTAATTAGAACAAGAAAGAAAAAAAAATTAATTAAAAACGGCTTACTGCAGTTCGCGAATAACAGAAAAAAATAAATCGTGATTTTGGTTTTTAGAACATTTTTGATAATACTTTCTTCACGAAGTAGTTTTAAAATCAATCCTAGAAACTTTAGAAATCATCAATTTAACTTAATTCATAACAGAGAATTCGAATTCGCTCATAGAAAAATGTTTGACCTTTTTAAACCGAAGCTTTGACTTCGAAATTCAACTTTGATATTGCGAATTAAGAGTTGAAACCTTGCAGATAGGATCACGACATGAATTAGATCGCTTCTGCATTTCGACTTCTCTTTAATTTACTTCGAATCAGATCGGAGGTTAATGGGTTTTGAGTTTATAAAAAAAATATAAGTTCTGTTTCCTTTAGGATTCTATTTAAACTTCTAGTTGTAATCGATAGAGAAAGAAAAAGAGAAAGATGATAGTGATGTAGAGAAGAAAAAAAAATTACGCGTAATAATCCTGTATATATATTTTCTATCATTGATAATAATAATTAATATATTAATAATAATAATATTGTTAATTTTATTAATAATAATAAAAATACTAATAATAATAATATAATTAATAATGATTATCAAATAATATTAATGATAAAATGATATTAATAATAATGATAATAATATTGATAAATATAATAATAATAATGCGGTAATATTATTAATAACAAAGTGATAAATTTTGATAAGTTTGATAATAATGAAAATAAAATGATAATAATATTACTAATATTATTTATATAATTAAAATTATAACTTTACTAATAGTTATAATAATAATGATATTAACAAATCAAATATAACAATATCAGTATTATGATTTTAATAATATTGATATTAATATTAATAATAATAATGAATGTAATAATAATCATATAATAATTATAATTAAGCTTGTAATTACATTTAATATATTTATATTACAATTTATATCATATTTTATATGAATACATCTATTGAATATTTAATATTTATATATTTTAATAATATTTCAACATAATAGTTATTAATAGAAATCTTTTATATCTATAACTATATATCTTTACAATAATATCATATATCTATTTATATATATTTATTTTAATAACAACTTAATTATTTTGTTTATTATTTTACATTTTTAATTCTAATTGATTAAAGGGTATTTTATTTATTCAAAAATATTACATATACTTATATTTATAATTATATATATATTTACATTTTTATTTACACACACCGGTTTGTGAATCGTCGGGGATGGTCAAAGACTTAAGTGTATCCATGTAAACAGTTTAAAGATTTTGAGATTCGATTAAATAGACTTTGCTTATCGTGTCGAAATCAAAATAAGTTTAAATTTGGTCGAAAATTTCCGGGTTGTCACACTTTACCCACCAAGTTTAGAGTACAATTCTGGTATATCTTGTCTGCTTTTAATAATTTACCATTAGCCAGCTCTACAGTGTACTTAAGTTCTAAAGGTATCAATGGTTTGCTAGTATTATGTCAAAATTCTTTAGATATAAAATTTTTATCAGCACCAGTATCAAATAGCACAGATACAAAATGGTTGTTGAGTAGAAACATACCCATAACTAAATCTGGATCCTCGTGAGCCTCCATCATATTAATGTTAAAAGTCCTTCCACGGGCAGGTCCATCGTTCTTCTTGTTTGGGCAGTTGTTTTTGAAATGCCCAGTTTGGCCGCATTCATAGCAACTTCCTGGCGCCCCTGGAAGTTTCACCCTGTAGTCCTTTGCCATATGCCCTGTTTTCTTACACTTATCACAAACAACTGTGCAATACCCCTGATGATGTTTATCGCACCTTTTACAGTGAGGTTGTTTCCCCCTGTAGTTCTGGTTAGCATTAGATCCATCGTTGTGGTTCCTAGGGGTTTCTTGTCTTTTCGAGGGATGCTGGTTGGAATTCTTTCCCTTGTTCTCGTCCCACTTGCGCTTTCCATCATTCACTGCTGATTCTTCTTGAGGCTTTACTGGTGTCCGACGAACGATTTGATCCATTAGATTTTGAGCCATGCGCATAGCATTGTGAATCCTTTTAGGTTTTGAAGACGTAACATTCCCTTGAATATCCTTGGAGAGTCCCCAGATATACCTTTCAATTCTTAGATATTCTGGTGTGACCATAGATGGGCACATCAGAGCCAGTTCCAAAAACCTCTTGTTATAGCTAGCAAGATCAGTTCCCAAAACTTTCAAATTCCAGAACTCTGTCTCTATCTTCTGGACTTCACTTCTCGAACAATACTTGGCTATCATCATCCTTCTGAATTCTTTCCAAGTGATGGCATAAGCCTCATCAAAACCTCTTGCTTTAGCAAAAGTGGTCTACCAAGTCAGTGCGCCATCAGATAGTGTACTTGAAGCGTACTTAACTCGGCTTGACTCGGCACCGTTGCTTATCCTAAACAATGATTCCAGCTTTTTAAACCAAAGCATCAACCCCACGGGTCCTTCAGTACCATTGAAGTTATGGGGCTTGCAACTCGTAAACTCCTTGTAGGAGCAACCCTGTGATGCACTCCCTTGGCTAGTGCCTCTCAGGGCGCTAGTAGCTGCTAGTGCGGCAGCTACGCGTTCAGCAATCATCTGCTCAACCTCAGCGGCATTAATCGTTCTTCTTTGTGCCATGTTTCTAAGTATGATAGAAATACTCGTCCAAAGTTAGCAGCACATAATTAATATATATATATATATATATATATATATATATATATATATATATATATATATATATATATATATATATATATATATATATATATATATATATATATAACAACAATATAAATAATATGCAATTAGTCACATGCAAGTGTATTTGACTCGGTTGTAGACTAGACCACTAATGCACCCTAACGACTTGTGTTAGACACACTAATGACTAAATCCCTACAAACAATGCTCTGAGACCATCTGTGACACCCCGTCAAAAATGCTATGACGTGGCATAATCACAAGAGGTCCAAATCACAGTCAACGCCCTCTATATGAGACGTTTTGATAAAAGTGCATTCATTTATTTTAAAAATAAAAAAAAAGTTTAAACAACACGTTGACCAACAAGGTCAAACTTATTACATCACAAATAACATAATAAAAGTAATGAATGCATTAGTTTTAAATATCCAATATGAAGACAAGCATGCGACTCCTCAAAAGGAACTAAGCTCGACCTCTAAGCAACAGCGGAAGCAACAGTTTAAGGACCTGAGAAAACACATGCTAAAATGTCAACACAAAGGTTGCTGAGTTCATAGGTTTAAGTAGTAATGTATGGACCACAAGATTTAAAGTTTAAAAATAGTGTAAAAGCTTATAAACCATGAGCACTCGACATACAATACTTACACATGTATATAGAAATATACAAATAGTACCCTATAAAAGTGTACACCAGTTCAAGTGTATTGTTACGAAGTAATATGCACCCGGTTCATGTTTGGGTGGGGTTGTCAAACCCGATAGATCTATCCCATATGATTTGCGCTTACAAATCCAGTAATTTAACGTATACGAGCTCAGGGCTTTATGAACTGTAACTCATGTATATAATAATTTAGGTACTTGTATCCATAATGTAAAAACAGAAAGTATATAGAAATATACAAATAGTTCAAAAATAGTGTAAAAGCTTATAAATCATGAGCACTCGACATACGATACTTAACACATGTATATAGAAATATACAAATAGTACCCTATAAAGTGTACACCAGTTCAAGTGTATTGTTACGAAGTAATATGCACCCGGTTCATTTTGGGTGGGGTTGTCAAACCCGATAGATCTATCCCATATGATTCGCGCTTACAAATCCAGTAATTTAACGTATTCGAGCTCAGGGCTTTATGAACTGTAACTCATGTATATAATAATTTAGGTACTTGTATCCATAATGTAAAAATAGAATGTAGCATGTTTCTCATCCCAAGTATAAAACATTTAAAAAGTTAAAAAGGTGGGACTATAAACTCACCTTGGTACGAGTAACGAAAGCTAAATGGAAAAATGAGAGATCGACCCGAAACAAGTATGGCCTGAATAATTGTATAAATACTTTATAAGTTGTCTTAAATTTCTTCCTTAAGTTAAGATGTCAATTAAGCTTAATGTATTAAACTCTATAACTGAATTTTGTGTAAACATATAGTGTGATAACAACGGTAATTTAATGTATTGAATATATTATAATTATGTTGATATGTAGATCGAATGTGAAAGTTGATAAAGTGAGATTTAAATTATACTAACATCAAACTTGTGGTCACAGTGAACATATAAAGTCCAAGTATATTAGTACAAATGAAACTTAGCTAGTCATGTGTTTGATTTCAGTAAATGATTACGTATAGTGTATACGTTACTACTAACTTTAAATTCTAGTTTCATTTGTAAACAATATATTTTATAAGTTGCTACCTCATAGTCGAAAAAGTAACTTTAACAACTAATTTTTGGTTTCTTTAGTTATACGTATGAATGAATATGAATAATGTGTTCGATTAATCGTTTATGGTTTACCATATAAAAGTTACAACAATCGGTGTAGTATTCGTAGTCTTAACAAATTATTTTAATCTTGTTATCGATAACTACCATACTCCAGTTAAGTAAACATATACTTCACTAACATGCAACTTACCATACTATACTATCACTAATAAAAAAATATAATTATGTAAGAGTTGATAAGAATAATATAGTCATTCATTTATAAATTTTGTAATAGCTCTAGTTCAATAGCTTGGCATAAAAAGGCAAATCAACATTTATGTAACTTCATTTCTTCATTCATGCGTACCAAACCGAGACCCCGACTTCTAATGTCTTTTAGTTTATATAAAAATACATATACATAATATCTTATTTACTTTAGTTCCTCAAGTAATTGTCTACATATATGTATACATCATTATATATTTGTTTCTAAATTTTCTCATCAGAATTATTAATTCTTTCAAAATAGTTTTTAAATCTCAAATGAACTGTATATTATTTTGTCTAACATGATAGTAGAAGGCTATGATTTTTAAGACTCAAAAGTTATCACTATTGTAATCAAACATGGATTCTAAAAACGGTTTCGGTTTTCTTCAACTTGTTACGACCACATATAAAGAAAGGTAATCTACTAATAACTAACAAATTAACTTTTGAGTTTGGTTGAGAATTACCTCTAAAATGAAATCGTGTTAACGTCGACTTAACATGTAAAACTTCTCAATCTCGTTTTTCCCTTTCTTTTCCTTAGCTTCTATGTGAGAATTGATTTTCTAAATTATTAGTGCTTGAGAAGATGGTGTAAATGCCTAAGTTGATGGTGGGTATATATATTTAAGCTATTGACCCTAGTAGTCACTCAAAGGTTAAGAAAAATAAAAAGTGAATAATAGTGGACTATGATTATGTTTTCTTCTTTCTTATAAAAATAGTAGGTAGTAAAGTTATTACATTTTGTTAATTAATGTTATCATATCATTGTTAGTGGTAATACATATAATATAAATATATTTAAAGTGATACATAGTGATTGAATATTTAAACAAATGAAATAATAATTTTCAAAAAGTGGGATTGTGGATATTACTGTAAATTTAGTGGATTAGTATTTAATGATTTTAAATGCTAAAACTTATCACTAACTTGATTAATTATATATGTTTACCGAATTTATTAGTGTATCCATCAACTTGTGTTACTAACTTAATATATTAATGGTCACATATTGGTGAAAATGTTAGCTCAAAACATATTTAATAGTTTTTAAGTTTGGTGAATGTTTCCACTTACTTAAATTATTCTATAACTGAAAATAATTGATAAGGATTGCTATTATTAGTATTATTAGTTAATAGTTAAATTAAGTTTGTTTCTAACTCGTATTTTTATGTTTTCATTAAAATTTTTAATTTGTGTTATACTATAGAAGATAGCTAGTTTAATTTATTAATATATGTATCTAAATTAAATTGTTCATAAACGTAATAAACTTAGATTTATATATCTAAGTCCATTTGGAGTTATTTTTACATTTCTCACTTAAAAATTATTTTGTAGCTAGAGGTGATGACTAAAATTTGTAATAAGTGAGTTCAATACTAGGAGTAACTTAGACGCATAAAATGCAACCCATGAAATGTATGATAAATATAATTTATCATCAATATGAATTATATTAGAACATAATTCGCTGTAATGAGAGTTGAATTGGAAAAGTTAGGGTTGTGACAAATATGCATACGACGAAACTGAACAATGCAAGGTTGGCCTCGGATTCACGAACCTATTTCAATTATATATTAACACATTGTAATCGAATAAATTTATATATATATTTATTAGTGGTAACATTTTTATATTAATAACTTATAGGTTCTATTTAATTAAATTTATTCATTTTATATATTTTAAATAAATAGAGATAGTAATATAATTAAGTTATGTGTATTAAATATATATTTTTATATAAAGATCATTTATTTGTTAAATTAATAATTCTAGTAATACTAGATTAAGGATCATAATAATAATGATAATTTTTACTAAAAATGATGTTTTTATTAATAATGATAAAACGATAGTTTTACTAATAATGATTCTTTTAATATTAATATAATTGTAATAATAATAATAATAATAATAATAATAATAATAATAATAATAATAATAATAATAATAATGATACTAGTAGTAAAAATAATAATAATAACTAATAATAATAATGATAGAAATAAAAATAAGAGTGTATACCCCTTCAAAAGATTATTCTAAAAAAGAATGCCCTGGACCGGGCTCGAACCCGCAACCTCTCATTTCCCCAACACTTGCTCTAACCAATGAACCATTTAGCATTTTATGATTATACCACAATTTAATTGTTAATAACCCGTCTTCTCTTAGAATTTGGCCAAATCCTTCAGCCCAATTAGGAAGTGGGATTAGCTCGGCCCAACAAAATTACAAGCCCAACAAAAGTATTTGGAATTCGGCCCACTGCAGTTTCTCAAACTCGATTTTTTTTACAAGCCCAATCAAATGGAATTAATTAAGTGGCTCAATTTTGAGATAAACAAAAAAAAATGATTGCAGTAATCGAGTAATAGCAGTGGGTCTACATCTTCCACTTTACATGCTTTACACATACATGTTTCCACTGTAATATCACGATCATTATCATCACTTTGTAACTTCACCATCATCATTATCCATCTTCACCTTCCTTTATCATCATCATCAATCGTAAGTAAACAGAAAAAAAAATAGCAGGAGCTGAGCAGCTTTCGGTGTTTTTAGCACAACAAGTACACTCAGAAGCAGCAACAGTAGTTGTAATATAGCAGCGATGGAGGGAGCTGTAGCAGTGGTGATGGTGGCTATAAAATGGCAGCAGCGGTTGGCATTAGCAGTTCCATTTTGTGGGTTCAAGGTGATGGCTTTCATGGTGGTTTTTGATGGAGAATACAAACTGAACAGGAACAAAATAGCAGCTACAACAATGGAGTTTTTAAGGCGATTTTACAGTAGACACATGAGAGAGAGGGAGAGGTAGAGAGAAAAGTGAAGATAGATGTAAGGTAGTAGCCGGAGTGGTTCTTGATGGAGTACGGTGGTGATTAGTGGTAGTGAAGGAGGTGTATGGTGGCGGTGTTAAAAGAAGAAGAAAGGAAGAAAAAAATATATAGTAAGGGTGATCGAAGGTTGAAGATGGTAATGGGTTTTATTCAAACTATAAACCGATCGGCTAAAGTATCAGCAGCAGTATGTAACGAAACAGCAATAGTAATAGGTTAGAAAGGTGATAGATAATGGTTTGAGTTTAAGTCGATCATTACCAGGAACACTATTGCAATGGGTGATCAATGATGGTTGTGGTTTGGTCTCGGTAGTAACAGCAAAATAGTTGGATTAGATTAGCAGTTTGTGCATGTGGTGATGTAGTTTGTGCTAGTAACGAATTTAGAATCATAAAAAGGAGATGGTAAAATATAAGAAACAAGTGGTTTTGTTAGTTGTAGGTTGATCTTGAAACTAGAAGAAAGATGGTTCGGTTATGGAGAAGGAAGTGTGTACAAGTGTGTGTTTGATGGTTCAAAGTGGTCAACATTAGTAAGCAGAAAAGAAAACAGATGGAAACATAAAGATATTGGTGATGGTGGTTTAAAAGACCTCCGAATAAGTGGTTTGTTGATTGTGGTGATGTAGAAGAGGTGGCCATGGTGGTTCTACGGTAGAGGTGATGATTCATGGTGGAAGGTGAAGGAATGTGTTGGTTGTGGTGGAAGCTCACGGTGGTGTGTGGTGTAGTGATGGAAGATGGTAGTTGTAAAGTTAAAGATGGCAACGATGGTGGTGACATATGTCGACTAAACACATGAAGGAATGGTGATAGTTGATGAATGCATATATGATATGTCTGTATATGCATTCTTATAATCAATAATTAGAAACCATAAAGTAAGAATAATTAAATAATAAGAATTATAATATAATTATTAATAAAAACATGCTACGAGTTAGCCGCCTATTACTATTGGCTTAATAATTCATTCACGGACTGCCTTATCGTACCCCGTTGATAAATTAGTGACGGATAAAAAGTCCTTCAGAAAAATCCCAAAATTTTAAATTAACTATATTTATTTATTTTGGTCATTATGGTATAAAATTCGATCCTTAACTATTAAATAAAAATTACATTAATTATTCACTCCCAACCCCAAGTAAAATATAAAAAGTTTTAAAATTCTACAAATAGTTCCTAAATACATTTTTAGTAAGCCTAAAATTTATAGAACTCGTTTTCGTATTACCGCTTATTTTAAAATTACATAAGTTTGAATTTAACTTGCTTAATATCAATCGAAACATTAAACGAGTATTACAATTATTTAATATTTATTTTTAATATACTTTATTTATATATAGAGATATATTTTAAATAATAATTATTATAATATCCAATTTTTATTTTATTAATTTCTAATAACAACAACATATAATACTTCAAATTATATTTCGAATTATTATTTATATATACATACACACATATCTATTTACAATTAATTGTTCATGAATCGTCGAGAGCAGTCGAATGTCAATTGAATATATGAAACTGTTCAAACTTTTTGAGACTCAATCTTACAGACTTTGCTTATCGTGTCGAATTCATATAAAGATTAAGTTTAAATTTGGTCGGAAATTTCTGGGTTGTCACATATTGTATGCAGGTGGTCAAGGGAGTTAAGAAAGTTAAGGTTGAGTATGATTGGAAGCCTGCATTGTGTTGACATTGTGTTGTGTTTAGACACAATCATGATGTATGTAAAATAAGACCTAAGACTAGTGTTGAATTGGAGGCAAAAGAGGTTAAGATTAGCAGAGATCAGGAAGGATATATAGAGGTTAAAAACAAGAAGGTTGTGCTGAATGAAAGGAACCAAGTGAAAAGACAGGTTAAAATTAGCAGAGTTTATGTACCTAAAAAACAAACTCAATCTGATAAGGATAAGTTACCTGTGAAGAAGTGGAAACTAAATGAGCAAGCTAGTAGTAGTTTGAAACACTCTATGAATAAGTATGCTGTGTTATCTAATTATGAGGATGATATCAATTCTATGAAGTCAGTGGGAGAAAATAGCAAAAGTGATAATGATATATTAGAGTTTAGTAAGCATACATATAGCCAAGTAAGGGCAAATGAGGTGAATGGTACTGATCCAGCATTGCTGGAAAAGGAAATTTAGTTATCATGGATTTTAGTAGATTAAATTGGGATGGTGGCAATGTTTTCTCTAAGGTAAAGGAGCTAAAGGTAAAACTCAAACTTAGTCAATCTGAAGTAGAAAAGATGTCTCATGATCTTGAGTTGAGGAAAACTGCTACTGCTATTTTGTTGGAATATGAAAATGCTAAAAAAGGTGAGTTGATTCTTCTTAAGCATAAAGCTAAGATTAAGTGGCTTGCTGAGGGTGATAGAAACTCTAAGTTTTTTCATAGCATTTTAAAGAATAGGCAACAAAAGAGTAGAGTTGATAATATATGTGATGAGAATGGTATGAGGTTTAGTGGTAAACAGGTTGGTGAGAAATTTGTTAATCATTTCATAAAAAAATTGGGTGTTAATAATCCATGCAGGCCTGTATTGGAGTTGGGTGATATATTTACCACTAAACTGTCTTCTATTGATGCTTAAGATATGGTTGGACCAATTAGTGATAATGAAATCAAGTGTGTCATGTTTGACATTGATGATGATAAAGCCTCAGGGCCTGATGGTTATTCCTCCCTCTTCTTCAAAAAGACATGGAATATTGTGGGGCAGGAGGTATGTCTTGCTGTGAAAGAATTTTTTGATTCTGGTTGATTATTAAGGGAGGTGAATGCTACTTTGATTGCTTTAATTCCTAAGTTAGAGACTCCTCAGAAGGTATTAGATTTTCGCCCAATTGCATGCTGCAATGAACTTTATAAATGCATTAGTAAAGTCATTACTAATAGATTGAAGGGAGGGCTTGATAAACTTGTATGCTGCAATCAAGTGCATTTATCCCAGGGAGGTCTATTCGTGATAATGTTTTAGTTATACAAGAAGTTCTCAAAGGCTACAATTGAGTTAATGGCCCTAAAAGGTGTGCCTTGAAGATAGATATTCAAAAATCCTATGATACAGTTGATTGGTCTTTTTTAATGGATATTCTGCATAATTTTGGATTTCATCCTATAATGGTGCAGTAGATTATGGCTTGTGTTACTAGCACTTCTTTCTCCATATGTGTTAATGGTGATATAGAATGATTTCTTAAAAGAGGAAGAGGGCTTAGACAAGGCGATCCTATGTCACCTTACTTATTCACCTTGGTTATGGAAGTATTATCTCTCATTATGAGTAAATATACAACTGCAGATAAGGGTTTTAAGTATCATTATAAGTGCAAAGGTATAAAGCTGACCCATATTTGTTTTGCTAATGACCTACTTGTGTTTTGTCATGGTATTGTTAACTCTATGAAGGTCATTAAGAAGGTGCTATATGACTTTGGAAAAGTTTCAGGCTTGTTACCCAACATAAATAAAAGTACCATCTTTTTTTAGTAGTGTAGCAGCTAATATAAAGGATCAAATTATTCAGATTCTTCCTTTTGAAGTTGGTAGACTTCCAATGAAATATTTGGGAGTTCCTTTATTAGCTAAAAGATTGAGTATAAAAGATTGTAAGTGTTTAGTTGATAAAGTGAAAAAGAAAATTTCAAATTGGAAATTGAAAAAGCTTTCATATGCTGGTAGATTGCAGTTGGTGGCATATGTTTTATCAGCTATACAGACATATTGGGCTTCTGTTTATATCTTACCATGTGGTATTATTTCTGAAATTGATAAGTTGTTGAAGAGTTTTCTGTGGAATCAGTCTGATAATTCTAAGGGCAAAGCAAAAGTTGCAGGGAAGGATGTGTGTGTGCCTAAGGATCAAGAAAGCTTGGTTTAAGGCCTCTAAAGGAGTGGAATGATACTTTGATTGTGAAATAAATATGGAGGATTGTGGCTAAGGAAGATTCCTTATGGAGCAAATGGGTGAATCTTATTATACTTAAAGGGGTCAGTTTTTGGGATATTGAGCCTGGTAATTATGATAGTTGGGGCTGGAAGTATTTTTTGGAGTCAAGCATCATTTTGGTGTTGAAATTGTCAATGGCAGGAATTCTTATGTTTGGATTACCAATGAGGGTAAGAAAGTTCCATTTTCTACTTAGCAGGTTTAGCAGGATTTAAGAGTATCTAGACCTAAGGTTACATGGAGTCATGTTGTATGGTTTAAAGGTTTTGACCCTAAACATGCATTTATATTGTGGCTTGCTATGTTAAATCGATTGAGTACTCAAGACAGGCTAATTAAGTTGCTGCCAAATCAGAATGTCAGGTGTTCTATATGTGGTATAGAGAAAGATTCTATAAATCACTTATTTTTTAATTGTTCTTATAATTTGAAGGTCTGAAGAAGTATGAAATCAAAATTGGTATTCAGGGGTATGCCAAATAATCTGTGTGGAATTGTGCAGTCTCTATCAAATTACCCATCTGCAAGTAATATTTGGAATGTGATCAATAAATTGGTTCTTGCAGCATGTGTGTATTTCTTGTAGCATGAAAGAAACAATCATATTTTCAGAATGGAGAAGAAGGATGAAGTTGAAGTGTGCAAAAGCATTTTTGCACATAGCTTTGTGCAATGTAAACTGTTAACTTTGAAGGTTAAGCATTCTGGAGCAGTTTGCAGAGTTGCTAGTATTTGGGATTTAAAGCTGATGAATTCTAGATTGTATTTGTAGTTGTTTTGGGTTTTGTATTGGGTTGTTGTTTTGTATGTCTTTTTGGGGCTTGCGTATGTCCAGCCCTTGTGTATGCTGTTTCGAAATTAATATATCTTTTGTTTGTCGGGGGAAAAAAACATCTAATTGTAACTTATAAGGTTAATAGATAGTTAAAAGACCACACAATATGTTGTGTTTGTAGGTTTTATGTATCGTTTGTGTTGCTTATCGGCTTATTCAAAGTTTGTGTGATTTATTGTGGTGATGACCAGTTCGGTAAGTATTATCATAACGGGTTTGATTAAGGTCTTTTCAACAATTTAGAAGGCTATATACTAAAATAAAAATGGCCCTTAGTGTTCATCGGTTTGTTTTCTGTTTATTCAGTTCGGTTTTGAAAATTTTGAAAGCAAAACCAAAACCAAAACCGAATTCAAATTTAAACTAAAACCGAGTTGAAATTCGAATTCGGTTAGGTTTTGGTTAAACAAGAGAATTATAATTAAACCAAAATAATCATAAAAAATCGATCTTGAATTCGACTTTTGATTTCAAAATCGATTTTTTGTCAACATATATTTTAATATATTATTAGTAGACTTAGGTTTTGAAATTCAAATTTGAAAACCGAACAGAGGACCGAATTCAAATTCAGTTTGTTTTTTATTCTAGTATTCGTTCGGTTAGGTTTCAAGTTAATCAGTTTGAAATCAAATATTGAACACCCATACTCTTATAACAAACCAATATTTTTGTTGGATTAGGGTATGCTCTCACTCTGCTCACCCCCTGCTATTAGAGACTTTGATATGCCTACTAAGATACGATTGAAACGGACGGTTTTATTCGTGCGATGTCGTTAGGTCGCAGGATGTCAGAATCAGTTGATCAAGGTAGCATACAGTGGTTTTGTTATTTATATTATGTGGGGCCTAAATTTACTTTTGACTTTCTAAAGTAGAAGGTAAGGTAACCTAGGGTCGTGTTTTTGAATGGTTTAACGAATTGAAGATCAAGTGGATAATTGTCTTTAGTTAAATTACCTAGGTAAAGATAGTAGTTTGGTTTAAACTAATAGTCCTAAATGAGGAAAAGTAAATAAAGTGGAAGGATATTCGGAGTATGCAGATCAAGGAATTGTTGACCAAGATATTAGTTTGGGCTAGGGAAAGGTAATTATGTTGATGTTAAAACTATGATTGGAATGGTGTCGATCTGGTTGGATGAGCCAATTACACAGACCTACTTATCTCTAGACTCTCAGAGTTCTCGTTGAGTAGCGAAAAGTATGTCACTCGGTCGTATAATTGAACGGTAACTATACCTCGGAGGTTATCCTCAGTAAAATACTAGGTTTATTAGTGAGTTGAGTTCTAATCCTAACCCTCGTTATCAGTTTAGTTAACTGAATAACAACGTGCCGTGTTGATTGAACACTAATCACAAACGAAAGAAGTCCGTCGGGTTAAGTTGACAAAACCTTAAATGAAAACTAACAACCATTTTATCATACTAATGAGATCAAACAAAATCAAACATTATACAGCATTACAATTGATATACTGAAAGTAAAGCAGATAGAAACCTAGCAGATACCTAAACAGTTGATATGACTTAATTCTAGGGCAACAATCAAACAAGAACATGCAATAGGTTTGGATCATATAGTCAATACACTAGCTAGATCTTAACAGCTCCTAAGAGGTCTCCTTGGAACAGTCAATAGGCATACTAGGTCATTCATGTCTCAATTCCTAAGTTCCGTGTCCTAAAAGCGCATTAGATGCCTCTCGGGAACTCCGACCATACCGAGTTATAGAATCTTCAGACAGTATAACCAGGGGTCTTAATCCTATGAAATAGCTAAGTTCATATAGGCGGATAAGTCATGATCACAACCTAGGTTGATCAATCCTTAAGATGCTAGCATACAAATCTATCAGACTCACAAATTCAGCATAACAATAGTAGCCGTACTAATTTAACATAACTACGCTAACCCAAACTTCTATCATGGCAACATATAGATTAATCAAGCTAACATGGTAATATCGGAACGCATTATTAAACATACAAGGTAAGAATACATGTTTAATATAAAAGACAAGCGTTTCGAATAAAAAACCTGAAAAGGCTGAATAAATCTGCCTGAGATCGCAGGGACTCGCCGGGATATCCTCCGGAGATTAAAAGCTAAGCTAGCTACTACTAAAAACTAACTAAAAAGATTGAAAATATAAAATGAATTGAAAATTGAGTGTGTGTTGAAATGGATAGAAAGAGCCCTTTAAATAGACTTGAAATTTGCCAGCAAACTGCTGGCAGGCCGTTTAGCAAGCCGTTTGCTGTGCACGTTTGCTCAAATCAGCCGTTTGTTGTGCCCGTCTTCTTGACCCATGTGGCAAGCCGTTTTCCATACAAGCAAGCCATTTGGCAGCCCGTTTGGCAGGCCGTCTGGCTTGCCTGGTCAGCTGAAATCACTGGATCGTAACTTGATTTCTTGTCTTTCACCGTTTTCGCTCTAGAATCTTCGTTTTAGCTCTGTTTTACTTGATTCTTTTTGTATCGCCTTCGTAATTACTAAATCCACAAAATCAACTGACAAAGCGATTATTTTTGAGATAAAGTTTGGAACTTTATGATTTTAGGGCCTAATATCGGGGTAAAAACGTGACTTTTTGGCCGATATCAGACTTCAAACATTAAATTATATTTATGTATAATACATATTAAAAGGTAATATTTTAGAAATTATCAATATAAATTTTTTTTCAAAAGAGTTGTAACAAAGTGCTTAAAAAAATATATTTGTCGTCTAATTATAATTAAGTTAAGCTATAATTTAAATAAAACTATTTTTCTAACAATAAATTCATGACGATTCATTGATAATTCTTTAATAAATTTAATTAATGGTTTTTTATTTAAGTTAATTGATTATATATATATATATATATATATATATATATATATATATATATATATATATATATATATATATATATATATATATATATATAGAGAGAGAGAGAGAGTGTGTGTGTGTGTGTGTGTTGGGTCCTTCAAAATTCTCCGTTTGTGATGTGCGAAAAGTACGTTTGCTTAGTTTGCTTTTCAAATTTTAAATTTATATAACCTTTTTTATTGATTCACTTTTAACACCCTAATGAGCAATAAAACCCGATCAAGTGTAGTATTTTAGGTTATCATTCCAAGAGAGCGTAGAAGCGGATAAAAGTTGTTATTTATTTATCTTCAGTCTAATCCTTTGGAAAGAATTAGAAGTGATTAATTAAGTATCTTAATTAAGTAAATTAATGAAAATAACGAAAAAGAAAGATAGGAAACGTATATTAAAAAGTAAGGTGATTACAAGGTCTATCAATGTTTGAAGGAATCTATTATATAGTTTTATACTTACATTGATAAATAACACATAACAATCATAGACCAATTACTATTCCTAAAAACCTAAGCTACAAAACATGCAAAGTAGGACCTAAAGCATATGTAAACTAAGTGGATGTGCAAAGTTAACATCTTAATTCATAGCATTTGAATAATCACATAATACATATCATCGTCATCTTATGATGGTGACTAAGGCAACATGCAATTAGGCTGAACAATAGATAAACTAATAAACTTAATCATATCATCTACAGTTACTAGCTTAAAGAAATCTTAATCAAGTTCTTATGCAATCGACAATCAAACGCATATAAACGAAGGTTCTTCGACTAGACCTAACAATAGCAAGATTACTATGCGAGTGTAGTTTATTATCTTTCTAATTCAATTCTACCAACAATCTTAACTTTAGTTTCATGCAATTCAAATATCTTGTTCGGTGTGGTTAACCTAAAATATTAGGTGAATCAAGTAAAAGCTTACTTAAAATTAATTACTAGTTAATCCTAACTCTTATTACTTAATCATTAAGCATGTAAACACAAATCTTGATCATAGCAGAATTAAACAGAATAAAAAATCATCACAAAAACATAATTATACAGTTCTGGAAGAAACTAGAAACTGTACAATTTGAAGCTCGAAGCCGGCGGCTAAGGCAGATCCAGTCGGCGGCTAAAAATCTGGAAGCCGGCGACTTCGTCTTATGATTCCACCAATTTACTGTTTTCGTCCACGTAACTACCATGAACATTTAGTTCATGATAAAAGACAAATAAAAATCATAAAATAAAGGCTTAAACACAATTAAATAAAAATGCGATAAAATAAAGATAGAATTACCTCAAAAGTTGAAGGTAAATTGAATAACTTGAATAGTCTTAAATCCTTAAAGGATTTTACAATGAAAGAAACTTGAAATAAAATCCTAAAACTAATAAAATTCGTAACTATAAACTATAAAAATTTTCTGCTCTCTAAACAGCATAATTCAGCCTCTTTTTATAGATTTCGAAAACCGCCACCTGAACCGGCGGCTCAGGTTCCCTAGTCGGCAGCTAGGACCTAGTCGGTGTAGTGACCCGAACTTTTCCATGTTTATTTATATTAAATGAAATTATTATTTACATGATTAAATGTTTCCAACATTTTAAGTAATCAAACTTGTTAAGACTTGATTAATTGAAATAGGTTTTATATAGACAATTGACCACCCAAGTTGACCGGTGATTCACGGACGTTAAAACTTGTAAAAACTATATGATGACATATATATATATATATATATATATATATATATATATATATATATATATATATATATATATATATATATATATATATATATATATATATATATATATATATATAGTTAACATGATATTATGATAAGTAAGTATCTCATTAGGTATTTTAACGATGAGTTATATAAATAAAATTGAGTTTATTGAATTAAGAAACTCGAAACGATATATATAACGATTATCGTTATAAAAACATTTTACTAAATACATATGAATCATATTAAGATATTGATACACTATGTTTAATCATGATAAATGATAAGTAAACATGTCATTAAGTGTATTAACAATGAACTACATATGTAAAAACAAGACTACTAACTTAATGATTTTGAAACGAGACATATATGTAACGATTATCGTTGTAATAACATTTAACTGTATATATCATACTAAGATATATTAATATATCATAATATCATGATAATGTAATAATTTAACATCTCTTTAGATATAATAAACAATGGGTAAATGATAAGGCTAAAAAGGAACATATATTTCATAGCAATATCCCTCCTAAATAATAGGTTTTCATATGTAATTGTATTATATTTTCATTGTAATTGTTTAAATAAATAAGTGCGAAGACAAAAGGCGAAAACGAAGATTTGAAGACACAAACGTCCAAAAAGCTCAAATGTACAAGATACAATTCAAAAGGTTCAATTTATGGATGAAAAACGTCTAAAAATAACAAGAGTACAAGTTACAAAACGCAAAGTACAAGATATTAAGTTGTACGCAAGGACGTTCGAAAATCCGGAACCGGGACCTGAGCCAACTATCAACGCCCGACTCAACGGACCAAAAATTACAAGTCAACTATGCACAAGAATATAATATAATATATAAATAATTATATTAATTATTTATATTTTATATTTATATATTTATTTTGTCGACAAGCTAGGAGCCAAAAGTTTGTGAGCTGGATTTTCAAACTCCACAACTCGCGGAGTTTGCAGGATTAAAACTCCATGACTCGCGGAGCTGTCAGAAATCAAAACGCCTATAAAAGGCCATGCATTCTGCCGAGTTTAAAAGATAAATAATAATAATAATAATAATAATAATAATAATAAATATATATATATATATATATATATATATATATATAGTATAGGGTAGTTTTATATTAGATTAGTTCGGGTTATGTAAAGGTTATTTTTACGGGTTTTAAAGTCGAAATTCTGTCCGTGTACCACTACGCGATAAATAATCAATGTAAGCTATGTTCTCCTTTTTAAATTAATGTCTCGTACTTAAGTTATTATTATGCTTATTTGAGCCAAAGTAATCATGATGTTGGACTAAATATTAAAGACGGGGTAATTGGGCTTTGTACCATAATTGGGGTTTGGACAAAAGAACGACACTTGTGGAAATTAGACTATGGGCTATTAATGGGCTTTATATTTGTTTAACTAAATGATAGTTTGTTAATTTTAATATAAAGATTTACAATTGGACGTCCCTATAAATAACCATATACACTCGATCGGACACGATGGGCGGGATATTTATATGTACGAATAATCGTTCATTTAACCGGACACGGGAATGGATTAATAGTCACTAGAATTATTAAAACAGGGGTGAAATTATGTACAAGGACACTTGGCATAATTGATAACAAAGTATTAAAACCTTGGGTTACACGCAGTCGATAACCTGGTGTAATTATTAAACAAAGTATTAAAATCTTGTTACAGTTTAAATCCCCAATTAGTTGGAATATTTGACTTCGGACATAAGGATAATTTGACGAGGACACTCGCACTTTATATTTATGACTGATGGACCGTTATGGACAAAAACCAGATGGACTTATCAAATAATCCAGGACAAAGGACAATTAACCCAGGATAATAAATAATCAAAACGTCAAACATCATGGTTACGGAAGCTTAAATAAGCATAATATATTTTATTTCATATTTCCTCGTACTTTTATTTATTGTCATTTTAATTATTGTTATTTATTTTATATTGTTATTTAAATATCATCATTTACTATACGCTTCGCTTAAAATATAAATCGACAAATCGGTCATTAAACGGTAAACCCCCTTTTATATATTATTATATATAATTATATATATTTTGTACAAATATAGTTGTTTAAAAATATAGTGTGCAATAAGCCCGCTCCCTGTGGAACGAACCGGACTTACTAAAAACTATACTACTCTACGATTAGGTACACTGCCTATAGTGTTGTAGAAAGGTTTAGGTATATCCCATTTGTAAATAAATAATTAAAACTTGTGTAAATTGTAACGTATTTCGTAGTAAAATATAGTACTATCACGTACCCCCACGCTACCACATCAAGTTTTTGGCGCCGCTGCCGGGGAAGTCGGCGAAACTCTATATTTTTAATTTATTTTTGTATAAATATATTTATATATATTTACAGAAAAACAATATAAAATTATTTAAAAAAAAAACCAAAAATGCAAACTCCACGACTCGTGGAGTTTGAAGGCTTAAACCTCCACGACTCGCGGAGCAGCCCTGACGCGCCTGACAGAAACCCTAATATGCATTAATTACGGAGTATTATTTATTATTATTAATTAATTAATATTTAGGGTTAAATATTTAATTAATTTAGTATTTAATTTAAGTTTTAATTAATTTGTATTTTAAGTTTAATTAGTTTAATATATATAAAAATTAATACTTTTATAAAATAAAAATATAAAAATAATATTTTTATAAAAATAAATAATTTTATCAGCTTTAAGATTATTTTTATATTTTGTATCTTTTTATTTGTTTTAGCGTAATATTTGTATTTTATCGCTCGTACTTAGTCTTAAGTCATAGTTTTTGCCGTAGTTATTTTTATTTCTAGATTTTTAGGTTTTGCCATAAAATCCCTTAAGTGCTTTTTCTTTAGACTAAGATTTAGGTGCTTTAGAATTTTGCGACGCCGTTTTTATATTTTAGTACCTTTTTAAGTTATTACCATTTGGGATATAGTTTTTCTTTTAAGCTTTAATATTTTTAGACGCAACTTTTAATTCTTAGTTTTTAATTCCTTTTTAAGTTTCGACGCGCTACTTTCTTATTTTTATTTTTCGACGCCTATTATTTTTCGACATTTTTATTTTTCAACCTTTTTCGACGCGCTCTTTTTCTTTCTTATTTCTCGACGATCTAGTTTTTAGGACATAGAATTTTCTATTTCTTCTCTAAAATTTCAAAAACGAAAAATTATTTTAAGCGGTTAAATTGATAGACATCCAAATTTTCTGCTTCGTAGTAATAGTTGAATTTGTCAGTGGCTGAGTTGTGAGCTTCCGATTTAAAGGGTTCTGGCTCCCTGCTGCATCTATTGGCTATTCGAAACGTGGGCAAAAGCAGAAAAGTCTATTAATTTGATAACTTATATAATTTTTATTTTTATAACTAATAGGATAATTAGTAAATGCACCACATTGTAGCTAAAATTTGGTAATAAGCGCATTATGAAAAGTCTCGAAGATATTTTGGAAACTCTTAATGAGATACGAAATCAATACTCTCAACCGAGTGTTGATGACAATTCGCTCAGTCAATCTTGGATCACGAACGACAAAACAATAACTGGTTGTGAAATCTGTGGAGATTATCACTCAACATGGGAATGTTATTATTACGTTCCTATGGAAAATTACGCATCCACGGAACCTGAATGGAATGATTATGAAGAATACAATTCAAATTGGGATTATTCCCAAGAATATTTCCAAACTCAACAACCAGTAGACGAGGAAAATTACGTGTCTGAAAATTTATTAGACAATATGAAAATCAAACTCGAAGAACTTGATGCTCAAAATGAACAAATGAGAGAGTTTGTAAATAGACAAGCTGAAACTCTATCAGATTACACACCTGTTGATCTGAGGAGTCGTGTGCAAGAAAATCTCATATCATCGAATTTTAATGAATTCGAGAGCTCCGAAATCACCAATTATCCCGATGATACTTTTTATTCAGTCTTACCAATTTCACAACATATCGACACATTAGCCTCTACCGACGAAATCATTGATCCATCAATGGATGAAGAAGAAGTAAGGGTGACAAATTGGTACTCATGGGAAAATGATAACGTTGAAAATTTTACCCCCGAGACCAAAATGGAGGGACTGATAAGGACCGTTAATGAAGAAGAATTTACTTCGATCCCGAAATTCACTATTCAACAACCTTCCAACCCAATATTCTCAAAATACGAGTCATCTACCGAAGATGAACTACGAGCTTTAATAGATAATGACACCTCGGATTTCACCCAAATGGGTAATAGAGGTGAAAACTTTGATCCCGAGAATAAACGGAAGGAAATGTTAGGAATTGTCCACCCTATAGTATGTATGTCGGTGTATATCGATCCATTTGACCAAGAACCAGAAAAGAGATATATCCATTTACTAAAAGCTACACTTAAAAAAGAATTAAGTAGTGACAATCGGGTGAGTCTAAACTTTAAACCCATTGATATATTATACACCACCCGAGATGTAAATAACTGGCTCACTATTTTAATTCGTGGAACTTATTCTACCGACTTCACATGTCGTCAGCTAAGTGTGGGGAAGTTTAACCCCACTTAACATTAAATTAGGGGTTCAGGTTAGTGCATAACTCGTTAATAAAAATGCACGATTAGGGTAAAAGACGCTTTTTCAAATATTAGTAAACAGTTCAGAAAAGCAGCCGTTTTTGAAAAAAAAACATGTGTGATAAAACAAGAAGGAATGAACGATGAGGCGCGCCATCTATCATTCGACGAGCTTTGTAATTACAAACTGGGTATTTTCAATCACTTTTCTACACTAATCACCCTCATGAATTTATAATTAGAGTCTGATTTCATGCAAATGAGGGCATTGCATGATATCAAGTGTGGGGAAGGGTTATAAATTCTCTCAGGTTTATACTTGGTTTATTTGCCAAATTTTATGAAAATTTGAAAAATTTTCAACTAAATGAATTTAAAATCATGTTTATATATATTTATGAACGGTGAAAACTAGGTGTTAATACCGAAATTATCGTTACCTCAGAAAGGACATAAATTGAGAAACACCCTAAAATGCTTGAATTCATTTAAAATGGAATAAAGGAGAATAAAAAGGCAAAGAAAGAAACTAAGTGTGGGGAGAATGTGCCTAGTTATTCAATTAAAAACTATCTATCACATGTTTCTGTAAAGTTTATTGCAGGTGCTTTTATTTTGGACTAAATTGACTGTTTTACCCGCAATATTATAATAAAGATAAAAAAAAGATGGATCTACACGATGAATCAATTCCATCATTTAAAGGAAGTAAAGTCTTCCGAAAAAGACACGCGCTTCTTGATTTAGGTCATGAAGTTGTCGTCCAGACCAGCTGTAGGTTGACGAAAAATCTAGAAAAGTCATCACTAAAATCAGCAGGAAATCCACGGACCTCAGCATCAAACAGGGTCGCCAAGTGGTCAGACTTATCCTAACCATAAGAGGATCTGTCTCGTAAAATGGGGAGGGCACCGTGCAAATTAGCTTGATAAGACTAATGAATCAGATCCCCAGAAAGGATAATCTCGTTAAAGATTAAAAATCAGCTTTTAAGCCTGATATTACTCAATCCTTGAGATTGACCTTAAAGATTGAGAATTACAAACTCATGGAATTCAATGATATCTAAACTCGAGCTTGAATGAGAAAATATTTTGATCAAAATTACAAACCGATTTGTTTTCTGAAAACCTATTTTCAATGCGTTCATTACCATTGAACGTAAAATCCTAGGAATTCACCTGGAATTCATTAGGTCACCTGAACCAAATTGGGTGTCAACCGTAAGAACGGTGGTTGCATAGCATGGTCGAAGACAGGACCTTGTGCCAGACCGAAAATTTTTTAGGATGATCTTTACTATTGCTCCTACCAAGGATAGTACTAGCATCCTACACGTTAAAGACCATAATCATAAGCATGTCATGGGACATTGCCTTAACAGTTTCTTGTTCATCGCTTTCCTTTACAAGCGGATGGTAGTTTACCAAAAGGTAATATACGAAACAAGTAAACTGGACGTGTTGCTTTCCTAATACAAGGTTAGCAAGTGGGTAACACAAAACCACAAGTGTTGAGCTAAAATTTTCAAATCTGAAACCCACACAACCCACAAAAATCATTTTGCAAACACCGGTGAAGGGTTATTCCAGAAAACTTGTCTAGGGTAAAAGCTAGATTGAATTTTCAAAAGATCAAATGTTTTCATATAGATCCAATGAAAGGACCCGTTCATATACATTATAAACAATTCACAATAGTTGATTACATCGCGAGGTATTTTGACCTCTATATGATACATTTTACAAACATTGCATTCGTTTTTAAAAGACAAACTTTCTTTACAACGAAAGTTGACGGAATGCACACCATTTCATAATACATCAAACTATAATTGACATAATAATAATCTTGATGAACTCAATGACTTGAATGCAACATCTTTCAAAATACACCATGAATGACTCCAAGTAATATCCTTAAAATGAGCTAATGCACAGCGGAAGATTTCTTTAATACCTGAGAATAAACATGCTTTAAAGTGTCAACCAAAAGGTTGGTAAGTTCATAGGTTTATCATAACAATCATTTCAATATATTAATAGACCACAAGATTTCCGTTTATAAATATATGTACACTCGCAAGTGTATAAGAGTATTCTATAAATTGTAGGCACCCGGTAACAAGCCTTAACGTTCATGTTTTACCCTCTGAAGTACACCAGATCAGGTGTGTTTAAAATAACCTCGAAGTACTAAAGCATCCCATAGTCAGGATGGGGTTTGTCAGGCCCAATAGATCTATCTTTAGGATTCGCGCCTACCGTACATAGACAAGTAGTTTAATGTTACCAAGCTAAGGGTATATTTCTGGTTTAAACCCACATAGAATTAGTTTTAGTACTTGTGCCTATTTCGTAAAACATTTATAAAATAGCGCATGTATTCTCAGCCCAAAAATATATATAAAAAGGGAGCAAATGAAACTCACCATACTGTATTTCGTAGTAAAAATACATATAACGTCATTTAACAAGTGCAAGGTTGGCCTCGGATTCACGAACCTATATTAATTATATATATTTATATGTTGGTCAATATTTGTCTAACAATTTTTGGTCAAGTCATAGTGTACCACAATCCTAATGCTCGAGACTAATATGCAAAAGTCAACAAAAGTCAACTTGACCCAAAATGACTTCTAAAATTTATACGTGTTTATTATATAACTTAACTATAGTTGTTTTATATATTTAAATATATTTATTAGATTTTATAATAATAAAAGTCATTTATTAATAAAAATTTATATTAACGTTTATATATGATAAAATATACTTTTACATATCTTAAGTAGTAAAATTTATAAAGTTCACTTAATATCTTAAAACTATAGTGGTAAGTATTATTAATGTAATTATATTACGCGTGGTGAAAAATATATTTGTATCCCCTATTTATTTGATAAAATAATATTGATCATAATAATAATAAGTAAAAGTTGTATTATTTTGTAATAATAATTATTATTATTCTATAAAAAAATAATAATATTTATATTTACTAAAAATGTTATTATGATAAAATGATAATACTAACATAATAGTAATAATGATATTTTATAATAACAATGATATTTCTATTAAAATAATAACGACGATAGTAATAATAATCATTTTAACAATAATACTAAAATTCAGTTGACTATAACTTCAAATCCGTTCATCGAAACCATTCGATATCTAAATGAAAAGTTTTTAATTTTTCGCTAGCTTTCCAATGACATGCATATCATATACCCTATCTCAGTAGCATATGTATCTAATTCAGGATTCAACAAACCTATCTAAGGACAATATCGAATGTACAAGCATGCATAATCCTATATACTCGAGCACTAGTCAGGGATACACTATTGATATATAAAAGTTAAGTTATGAGTGCTCACGTATCAATATTGAGATTCAATATTGCAGGAAAGTACGTAGACGCAACAGAGATGATAAAAACTAGATTGACCTCACGAGCATACCCATGAACCATACCCATCACCTCCATAGCTATAACCCATAATTTCCTTAGCTTCGACTCATTCAAAAAACTATTTTGAAATCACTCGGACATCACTCCGTCGTAATATTTTATGTATACTAATAATATCTTGAAATAATATAGAGCAAATATATATATATATATATAAGTAAATCGATTGAGAGAGTTTAGAGAAATATATTTTCAAGTTTCTATGAAATAATGAAACCTATTGAATTCTATTTATAATAGATTTTTGAATTATTAAAGTGAATTATTAAAGTATGAATTATTAAAGTAAATTATTAAAGTATGAATTATTAAAGTGAATTATTAAAGTATGAATTATTAAAGTGAATTATTAAAGTATGAATTATTAAAGTAAATTATTAAAGTATGAATTATTAAAGTGAATTATTAAAGTATGAATTATTAAAGTGAATTATTAAAGTATGAATTATTAAAGTGAATTATTAAAGTATGAATTATTAAAGTGAATTATTAAAGTTAAAGTAAAGTAAAAGTAAAGTAAAGGTAAAGTTAAAGTATAGTAAAAGTATAAAAACTATGTATGTATAATATGCGTATAAATATATATAATATTAATTTAAATCGTTATATATATTTAATAAAATAAAATATAAATATCGTTATATTTATTATACTGGTTAAGTAATGAGTTATCAAAAGTGATTCTAGATATTTATAAAAGTTTAATAATAAAGTTTTTTTGTGAAACTGAAAACGTTTTTGTACGTTTGAAAATAGATTAATAGAATATTATGGAAACCAATTCTCCACTAGCTTTTGTCTAACTTTCGTAAATGACACTTTTTATTTTTATTTATAAATAGCTTTACAAATTATTCCGAATATCGTTAAGAGGAATAGATTTCTCAAATCATAGTGGACCTCTCAACAGAGACTTGTAATCATAATTCAATGTTTCTGATAATTCAATCATTTAATATATTTTTTTTAATTTCGTCGATAATCATATTGAAATAAATACGTTCATATAAAGCATTATACTTTTAAATACTTTGTTGACATTTTCAATTTATAACATATACACATATACATACATATTCATATATGTTCATTTAATGGTTCGTGAATCATTGGAATTTGGTCGAGGTTTAAATGAATGTATAAACATAGTTTAAAATCCTTGAGATTTAACTTAACAAACATTGCTTATCGTGTCAGAATAATATAAAGATAAAGTTTAAATTTAGTCGGAAATTTCCGGGTCGTCACAGTACCTACCCGTTAAAGAAATTTCGTCCCCGAAATTTGATAGAGGTCGTTATGGCTAACAATGAAAATGTTATTATGACGATTATGAAGTTTTATCATGTCTAAGAAGTATGGATAAAATAATTCGATTACTCAAAGCGTATGAGGGAAGTTATCGTAAATGAAGGAAATAAGATTATAGTGATTCGTCATATCTTTTGACGTCATCACAATTGATCTCCGAATTTAAAGAAAATATTTGTAATCTATGTTGGATTTGATGCTTCGGTGATTAAGGAGATTATGATTCTCTTCGAATTAATACGATAATCCATCTTGATTTCTCTGTCGGGTATTTCACTATAAATCCACCTCCTTCGTTACCTTACAACTCACACCTTCTATTCTTTCTCCCTCAACTCATATTTTAAAGTATTTGTCAATATGCTTCATCCAGTACTGATTCTCGATATACTCCTCACTTTCATATCTGTCGTTCTTCTTTTTCATCTGCCTCCGGAAGAATCTATTTACTTCTACTATACTCTCGGTTTTATAGTGTTTTTAGTTCTTCCGTGTCTTTATATTGCTATATGCATCGATATATACGGTTTATAATTTTTGGGTGGTTGTTGGGTTTTATATCTTCCCTTATATTTCAAAGCCCCTGCTTTTGTCTTCTATAATCATTGACATCCAAGTTAATGCTCCCTTCTATTTGCTGCGATTTATACTCCAATTTCTATTTTGGAGTTTTGTCCTTTCGTTTCTTCTTCTTGCGATTAAGCAACGTTTGTAATGGTCCAGTATTCGCAGATATGAATTTCAGAATGAACATAGTTAATGTTCTAAGAAGGAAATGGTAATGGGACGATCTTGATTTGTTAATTTACCAGAATACCCTGAAAAGACCGAATCATCAAGAAAATATATTCTTGATATTTTTAGAGATTAAATAGAATACAAGAGTCGTGTAACATGGAACATGATGACGGCATGGTCTGTGAATCGTCATGTCCCATTAGAAACTCAGCATTACTTACCGTAATATAATCACGTTGATCAAGTGTCATTATATTATACTAACTCATGCTTCAGTTCCCAACACTACTTCAAAAAAATTCATAATTTAAACTCGAAAGTTTATAGAATATAGAAACTAATAGTTTCTTATATGATGTAACACTGATAGCGCAAAGAGATAAATGACTTCAGATAAGATTAGTTGTGAAAATATCTTCAGAAATATCGCGGATATTTATAATGAAAGATATGATAATATCTTAGAATTTCTAATATTGGTGGATGATGATGAAGATTTGTCTGTAAAGGTTTAGAATAAAGAGTAAGGTATTCGTTAATGACTTTAGCAGGCACTGAATCATTTGGATTCTTTGAAGGCAGATTTAGTCTTTGTGATTTGTCCACAGCCTCCTTCATAGTCTGTTCAATCCGTTTTCCAGTTCCAAACCTTCTCTTTTTCTCAGCTTTACCACCTTACTATTCTTTGTCATCAAACTTTTTACTGTTAAGATCGTTTACAGTTTTTGATGCTTCGTCAGCATTTCAAGAACTAGTTTCCAGTTCAGAATATTTTTCAGAACTTCACATTCAAAGTATGTAAGTCCAGGAGATAGACATTTTACGTACACATATAACTGTTGGCGTAGACATGCTGCGAGATTTCAAAATACTGGTTACTGTTTTTCGATGATTCGTATGACAATTCTCGTTACAAGATGCGAATGAGTAAATGATGTGATTTCAATAAATATAATGATTTTTCGAAAAGTCAAAGATAATTGAAGTTGTTGGTAAGTTTATTACTAAGGTGGCGAGATATGAAAGGTCCCCAGTAACGATGACAAAAGGGCAACGTATCTATCGAGGTTATAATAAGACTAGTCCGACTGAAAAGTCAAAGTTGACTTGCTGGAGCTGTGACAAAACTGTCTACTTTGAAAAGGAATTGAAAAGTCATTTTAGCTAATAAATGCCAAAGGGTCTGACACGGATACGCGTCGAACTATGACTTTGGCTTCGAGAGCTTTTTAGGTACATAAATGTGGGTAATATGTGATTGGATCATCATCTCGATTGTTCATTGTTTGAAGTGTCTTCGAAAACTTCGGAGAGTTTGAACACAGTTTGTAATCGTTAATATACATATGATGTTCTAACACGGTTTTGAAGTCAAAGTATAGCTTTGAAAGATGTAGGAATCTAAGAGTGATGTCTTCTGTTAAATCATGACTTGGATTTTGATTTGTCAAAATCAGAATGCGTAATCAAATTTGGGTGAGAATGGTTGTTTTGATATCTATACAAGAATGTATATTGTTGTGAGATTTTGAGAGTATAGTTGATGATTTGCTTAATCAGATTCGAAAAATGTAATATATTAATTGTGAATTTATATATCTCTCGGGTATTACCTACCCGTTAAAAAAAAATTTCACAATTAATATTTTGTACAACAGAATTTTATTACAGTCTTTATGAAAATATATATGTGCATATTTTCTTCAGATGTAACATAGATTTAATGAGTTAATATTAAATTAAACTCATTTGATTTACGGTTGAAACTAGAACTGAATAATCCCTAAAGACTTTAGAAATTACATAACTTTTACGGAGTATTTATTCAATAAAATTGAAATTATGAATTAATACTTCGTTATTTGTTGGTGTTTGTAACCCTTGCACCATATTCTCTAAAGCCACTACTCGAGCGCGAAGCTCGTTGACTTCTTCTATTACATCGGGGTGATTGTCGGTTTGGACGAGCGGATAAATAAAATCTAGAATTTGATGTAGTATATAATCGTGACGAGATACTCTGAAAATGAGAGAGAAAATGGTGTTTCAGACCGGTTCGCTGGTAAGTGCTTCAGGTTCATCGCCAAGAGGGCAATGTGGTGGATGGAAGGGATCACCTTCTTCTTGTCTCCAATTATTGAGGAGGCTACGAACCTATCCCCAATTCATTCATAATAGATGATGGCTAATTGGTTGATCCATTCCGGTCACACTGCTTTCGGAGCTTGAGTGGGATTCCATATCGGAATTCGAGGGACTTGAACTAATGAAGAATTCCATTTTGTTCGATTGAATAAAGAATTTTTTGATATGAAATGATTTTTTGGCTATCGGGTGGTATTCTAATTACATAGAATATCTATATATATAGCGCAAAAGATTTCGTAGATTACGGAGGAAATTACGGGATATGTCAGGCAAAGTTTACAGTAACAGATACGCTAAGATATGGATTAGCAGATACGCTAAGATATGAATTTTGTCTATACACTATTCATGCAATCAATGCAGTAAGACGTGTCTAGACTAAGAATGATAAGCAGGCAATTTCCGACAAAAATGATAAGCAAAACTTTTGACATGCAGACACGGTCAAAGTCCAGGCTCATTAATGCATCCTAACGACTATCAGTCAGACACACTAAGGCAGACCTGGTTCGCTAAGACCACCGCTCTGATACCAACTGAAAGGACCTGTTCATATACATTATAAACGATTCACAATAGTTGATTACATCGCGAGGTATTTTGACCTCTATATGATACATTTTACAAACATTGCATTCGTTTTTAAAAGACAAACTTTGTTTACAACGAAAGTTGACGGAATGCACACCATTTCATAATACATCAAACTATAATTGACATAATAATAATCTTGATGAACTCAATGACTCGAATGCAACGTCTTTCAAAATACACCATGAATGACTCCAAGTAATATCCTTAAAATGAGCTAATGCACAGCGGAAGATTTCTTTAATACCTGAGAATAAACATGCTTTAAAGTGTCAACCAAAAGGTTGGTAAGTTCATAGGTTTATCATAACAATCATTTCAATATATTAATAGACCACAAGATTTCCGTTTATAAATATATGTACACTCGCAAGTGTATAAGAGTATTTTATAAATTGTAGGCACCCGGTAACAAGCCTTAACGTTCATGTTTTACCCTCTGAAGTACACCAGATCAGGTGTGTTTAAAATAACCTCGAAGTACTAAAGCATCCCATAGTCAGGATGGGGTTTGTCAGGCCCAGTAGATCTATCTTTAGGATTCGCGCCTACCGTACATAGACAAGTAGTTTAATGTTACCAAGCTAAGGGTATATTTCTGGTTTAAACCCACATAGAATTAGTTTTAGTACTTGTGCCTATTTCGTAAAACATTTATAAAATAGCGCATGTATTCTCAGCCCAAAAATATATATAAAAAGGGAGCAAATGAAACTCACCATACTGTATTTCGTAGTAAAAATACATATAACGTCATTTAACAAGTGCAAGGTTGGCCTCGGATTCATGAACCTATATTAATTATATATATTTATATGTTGGTCAATATTTGTCTAACAATTTTTGGTCAAGTCATAGTGTACCACAATCCTAATGCTCGAGACTAATATGCAAAAGTCAACAAAAGTCAACTTGACCCAAAATGACTTCTAAAATTTATACGTGTTTATTATATAACTTAACTATAGTCGTTTTATATATTTAAATATATTTATTAGATTTTATAATAATAAAAGTCATTTATTAATAAAAATTTATATTAACGTTTATATATGATAAAATATACTTTTACATATCTTAAGTAGTAAAATTTATAAAGTTCACTTAATATCTTAAAACTATAGTGGTAAGTATTATTAATGTAATTATATTACGCGTGGTGAAAAATATATTTGTATCCCCTATTTATTTGATAAAATAATATTGATCATAATAATAATAAGTAAAAGTTGTATTATTTTGTAATAATAATTATTATTATTCTATAAAAAAATAACAATATTTATATTTACTAAAAATGTTATTATGATAAAATGATAATACTAACATAATAGTAATAATGATATTTTATAATAACAATGATATTTCTATTAAAATAATAACGACGATAGTAATAATAATCATTTTAACAATAATACTAAAATTCAGTTGACTATAACTTCAAATCCATTCATCGAAACCATTCGATATCTAAATGAAAAGTTTTTAATTTTTCGCTAGCTTTCCAATGACATGCATATCATATACCCTATCTCAGTAGCATATGTATCTAATTCAGGATTCAACAAACCTATCTAAGGACAATATCGAATGTACAAGCATGCATAATCCTATATACTCGAGCACTAGTCAGGGATACACTATTGATATATAAAAGTTAAGTTATGAGTGCTCACGTATCAATATTGAGATTCAATATTGCAGGAAAGTACGTAGACGCAACGGAGATGATAAAAACTAGATTGACCTCATGAGCATACCCATGAACCATACCCATCACCTCCATAGCTATAACCCATAATTTCCTTAGCTTCGACTCATTCAAAAAACTATTTTGAAATCACTCGGACATCACTCCGTCGTAATATTTTATGTATAATAATAATATCTTGAAATAATATAGAGAAAATATATATATATATATATATATATATATATATATATATATATATATATATATATATATATATATATGTAAATCGATTGAGAGAGTTTAGAGAAATATATTTTCAAGTTTCTATGAAATAATGAAACCTATTGAATTCTATTTATAATAGATTTTTGAATTATTAAAGTAAATTATTAAAGTATGAATTATTAAAGTGAATTATTAAAGTATGAATTATTAAAGTGAATTATTAAAGTATGAATTATTAAAGTGAATTATTAAAGTATGAATTATTAAAGTGAATTATTAAAGTATGAATTATTAAAGTGAATTATTAAAGTATGAATTATTAAAGTTAAAGTAAAGTAAAAGTAAAGTAAAGGTAAAGTTAAAGTATAGTAAAAGTATAAAAACTATGTATGTATAATACGCGTATAAATATATATAATATTAATTTAAATCGTTATATATATTTAATGAAATAAAATATAAATATCGTTATATTTATTATACTGGTTAAGTAATGAGTTGTCAAAAGTGATTCTAGATATTTATAAAAGTTTAATAATAAAGTTTTTTTTTAAACTGAAAACGTTTTTGTACGTTTGAAAATAGATTAATAGAATATTATGGAAACCAATTCTCCACTAGCTTTTGTCTAACTTTCGTAAATGACACTTTTTATTTTTATTTATAAATAGCTTTACAAATTATTCCGAATATCGTTAAGAGGAATAGATTTCTCAAATCATAGTGGACCTCTCAACAGAGACTTGTAATTATAATTCAATGTTTCTGATAATTCAATCATTTAATATATTTTTTTTAATTTCATCGATAATCATATTGAAACAAATACGTTCATATAAAGCATTATACTTTTAAATACTTTGTTGACATTTTCAATTTATAACATATACATATATACATACATATTCATATATGTTCATTTAATGGTTCGTGAATCATTGGAATTTGGTCGAGGTTTAAATGAATGTATAAACATAGTTTAAAATCCTTGAGATTTAACTTAACAAACATTGCTTATCGTGTCAGAATAATATAAAGATAAAGTTTAAATTTAGTCGGAAATTTCCGGGTCGTCACATCCAATTTCCTAACGGATCTAAATTTTCATAGTCATGTGGGACTGTAAACCGCCTTTCAAATGTGCACTTTGCTTGGGAAACCGAAAGTAAATCGGCTATTTGATTGCAAGTGTCGTTGACCTAAACCCGAGGCAATTGTGGATGACACACCCACCTTTAACCATGGTTCTATAGTTACTATTATTGTTTATACCACCATATCAAAATCACTGATGTACAAAGTGTGATGAATAAAAAAGTGATTCATGTATGTTTTTATTTCAAGTTCTGTATTGCTTGAGGACAAGCAACGCTCAATTTATACACTTAGTTTATTTGCCAGGGTTATAAATTCTCTCGGGTTTATACTTGGTTTATTTGCCAAATTTTATGAAAATTTGAAAAATTTTCAACTAAATGAATTTAAAATCATGTTTATATATATTTATGAACGGTGAAAACTAGGTGTTAATTCCGAAATTATCGTTACCTCGGAAAGGACATAAATTGAGAAACACCCTAAAACGCTTGAATTCATTTAAAATGGAATAAAGGAGAATAAAAAGGCAAAGAAAGAAACTAAGTGTGGGGAGAATGTGCCTAGTTATTCAATTAAAAACTATCTATCACATGTTTCTGTAAAGTTTATTGCAGGTGCTTTTATTTTGGACTAAATTGACTGTTTTACCCGCAATATTATAATAAAGATAAAAGAAAAGATGGATCTACACGATGAATCAATTCCATCATTTAAAGGAAGTAAAGTCTTCCGAAAAAGACAAGCGCTTCTTGATTTAGGTCATGAAGTTGTCGTCCAGACCAGCTGTAGGTTGACGAAAAATCTAGAAAAGTCATCACTAAAATCAGCAGGAAATCGGACCTCAGCATCAAACAGGGTCGCCAAGTGGTCAGACTTATCCTAACCATGAGAGGATCTGTCTCGTAAAATGGGGAGGGCACCGTGCAAATTAGCTTGATAAGACTAATGAATCAGGTCCCCAGAAAGGATAATCTCCTTGAAGATTAAAAATCAGCTTTTAAGCCTGATATTACTCAATCCTTGAGATTGACCTTAAAGATTGAGAATTACAAACTCATGGAATTCAATGATATCTAAACTCGAGCTTGAACGAGAAAATATTTTAATCAAAATTACAAACCGATTTGTTTTCTGAAAACCTATTTTCAATGCGTTCATTACCATTGAACGTAAAATCCTAGGAATTCACCTGGAATTCATTAGGTCACCTGAACCAAATCGGGTGTCAACCGTAAGAACGGTGGTTGCATAGCATGGTCGAAGACAGGACATTGTGCCAGACCGGAAAAATTTTAGGATGATCTTTACTATTGCTCCTACCAAGGATAGTACTAGCATCCGACACGTTAAAGACCATAATCATAAGCATGTCATGGGATATTGCCTTAACAGTTTCTTGTTCATCGCTTTCCTTTACAACCGGATGGTAGTTTACCAAAAGGTAATATACGGAACAAGTAAACTGGACGTGTTGCTTTCCTAATACAAGGTTAGCAAGTGGGTAACACAAAACCACAAGTGTTGAGCTAAAATTTTCAAATCTGAAACCCAAACAACCCACAAAAATCATTTTGCAAACACCGGTGAAGGGTTATTCCGGAAAACTTGTCTAGGGTAAAAGCTAGATTGAATTTTCAAAAGATCAAATGTTTTCATAAAGATCCAATTTCCTAACGGATCTAAATTTTCATAGTCATGTGGGACTGTAAACCGCCTTTCAAATGTGCACTTTGCTTGGGAAACCGAAAGTAAATCGGCTATTTGATTGCAAGTGTCGTTGACCTAAACCCGAGGCAACTGTGGATGACACACCCACCTTTAACCATGGTTCTATAGTTACTATTATTGTTTATACCACCATATCAAAATCACTGATGTACAAAGTGTGATGAATAAAAAAGTGATTCATGTATGTTTTTATTTCAAGTTCTGTATTGCTTGAGGACAAGCAACGCTCAAGTGTGGGGATATTTGATAAGGCTAAAAAGGAACATATATTTCATAGCAATATCCCTCCTAAATAATAGGTTTTCATATGTAATTGTATTATATTTTCATTGTAATTGTTTAAATAAATAAGCACGAAGACAAAAGGTGAAAACGAAGATTTGAAGACACAAACGTCCAAAAAGCTCAAATGTACAAGATACAATTCAAAAGGTTCAATTTATGGATGAAAAACGTCTAAAAATGACAAGAGTACAAGTTACAAAATGCAAAGTACAAGATATTAAATTGTACGCAAGGACGTTCGAAAATCCGGAACCGGGACCTGAGCCAACTATCAACTCCCGACGCAACGGACCAAAAATTACAAGTCAACTATGCACAAAAATATAATATAATATATAAATAATTATATTAATTATTTATATTTTATATTTATATATTTATTTTGTCGACAAGCTATGAGCCAAAAGTTTGTGAGCTGGATTTTCAAACTCCACGACTCGCGGAGTTTGCAGGCTTAAAACTCCACGACTCGCGGAGCTGTCAGAAATCAAAACGCCTATAAAAGGCCATGCATTCTGCCGAGTTTAAAAGATAAAAAATAATATATATATATATATATATATATATATATATATATATATATATATATATATATATATATATATATATATATATATATATATATATATATATATATATATATATATATATATATATATATATATATATATATATAGTATAGGGTAGTTTTATATTAGATTAGTTCGGGTTATGTAAAGGTTATTTTTACGGGTTTTGAAGTCGAAATTCTGTCCGTGTACCACTACGCGATAAATAATCAATGTAAGCTATGTTCTCCTTTTTAAATTAATGTCTCGTACTTAAGTTATTATTATGCTTATTTGAGCCAAAGTAATCATGATGTTGGACTAAATATTAAAGACGGGGTAATTGGGCTTTGTACCATAATTGGGGTTTGGACAAAAGAACGACACTTGTGGAAATTAGACTATGGGCTATTAATGGGCTTTATATTTGTTTAACTAAATGATAGTTTATTAATTTTAATATAAAGATTTACAATTGGACATCCCTATAAATAACCATATACACTCGATCGGACACGATGGGCGGGATATTTATATGTACGAATAATCGTTCATTTAACCGGACACGGGAATGGATTAATAGTCACTAGAATTATTAAAACAGGGGTGAAATTATGTACAAGGACACTTGGCATAATTGATAACAAAGTATTAAAACCTTGGGTTACACGCAGTCGATAACCTGGTGTAATTATTAAACAAAGTATTAAAATCTTGTTACAGTTTAAGTCCCCAATTAGTTGGAATATTTGACTTCGGACATAAGGATAATTTGACGAGGACACTCGCACTTTATATTTATGACTGATGGACCGTTATGGATAAAAACCAGATGGACTTATCAAATAATCCAGGACAAAGGACAATTAACCTAGGATAATAAATAATCAAAACGTCAAACATCATGGTTACGGAAGCTTAAATAAGCATAATATATTTTATTTCATATTTCCTCGTACTTTTATTTATTGTCATTTTAATTATTGTTATTTATTTTATATTGTTATTTAAATATCGTCATTTACTATACGCTTCGCTTAAAATATAAATCGACAAACCGGTCATTAAACGGTAAACCCCCTTTTATATATTATTATATATAATTATAAATATTTTGTACAAATATAGTTGTTTAAAAATATAGTGTGCAATAAGTCCGCTCCCTGTGGAACGAACCAGACTTACTAAAAACTATACTACTCTACGATTAGGTACACTGCCTATAGTGTTGTAGCAAGGTTTAGGTATATCCCATTTGTAAATAAATAATTAAAACTTGTGTAAATTGTAACGTATTTCGTAGTAAAATATAGTACTATCACGTACCCCCACGCTACCACATCAGTGAACAATATTTAACAAGATCGTTAACCTAAAGGTTTCAAAACAACATTTACATGTAACGACTAACGATGACTTAACGACTCAGTTAAAATGTATATACATGTAGTGTTTTAATATGTATTCATACACTTTTTAAAGACTTCAAGACATTTATCAAAATACTTCTACTTAACAAAAATGCTTACAATTACATCTTCGTTCAGTTTCATCAACAATTCTACTCGTATACACCCGTATTCGTACTCGTACAATACACAGCTTTTAGATGTATGTACTATTAGTATATACACTCCAATGATCAGCTCTTAGAAGACCATGTGAGTCACCTAACACATGTGGGAACCATCATTTGGCAACTAGCATGAAATATCTCATAAAATTACAAAAATATTAGTAATCATTCATGACTTATTTACATGTAAACAAAATTACACATCCTTTATATCTAATCCATATACCAATGACCAAAAACACCTACAAACACTTTAATTCTTCAATTTTATTCATCTAATTTATCTCTATCAAGTTCTAAGTGTTCTTAAATAAATTCTATAAGTTCTAGTTTCATAAAATCAAGAATACTTCCAAGTTTGCTAGCTTACTTCCAATCTTGTAAAGTGATCATCCAACCTCAAGAAATCTTTCTTATTTACAGTAAGATATCTTTCTAATACAATGTAATACTCATATTCAAACTTTGGTTCAATTTCTATAACTATAACAATCTTATTTCGAGTGATGATCTTACTTGAACTTGTTTTCGTGTCATGATTCTGCTTCAAGAAAATCAAGCCATCCAAGGATCCTTTAAAGCTAGATCCATTTGTTGCTTTTCCAGTAGGTTTATCCACAAAACTTGAGGTAGTAATGATGTTCATAACATCATTCGATTCATACATATAAATCTATCTTATTCGAAGGTTTAAACTTGAAATCACTAGAACATAGTTTAGTTAATTCTAAACTTGTTCGCAAACAAAAGTTAATCCTTCTAACTTGACTTTTAAAATCAACTAAACACATTTCCTATATCTATATGATATGCTAACTTAATGATTTAAAACCTGGAAACACGAAAAACACCGTAAAACCGGACATACGCCGTCATAGTAACACCGCGGGCTGTTTTGGGTTTGATAATTAAAAACTATGATAAACTTTGATTTAAAAGTTGTTCTTCTGGGAAAATGATTTTTCTTATGAACATGAAACTATATCCAAAAGTCATGGTTAAACTTAAAGTGGAAGTATGTTTTTTCAAAATGGTCATCAAGACGTCGTTCTTTCGACTGAAATGACTACCTCTTACAAAAATGACTTGTAACTTATATTTCCGACTATAAACCTATACATTTTCTGTTTAGATTCATAAAATAGAGTTCAATATGAAACCATAGCAATTTGATTCACTCAAAACGGATTTAAAACGAAGAAGTTATGGGTAAAACAAGATTGGATATTTTTTGATTGTTGTAGCTACGAGAAATATTGTAACAATTCTATACAAATCATATCCTAGCTAACTTATATTGTATTATATATGTATTCTAATATATTATGTAATCTTGGGATACCATAGACACGTATGCAAATGTTTTGACATATCATATCGACCCATGTATATATATTATTTGGAACAACCATAGACACTCTATATGCAGTAATGTTGGAGTTAGCTATACAGGGTTGAGGTTGATTCCAAAAATATATATATACTTTGAGTTGTGATCTAGCCTGAGATGTGTATTCACTGGGTCGTGGATTGATTCAAGATAATATATATCGATTTATTTCTGTACATCTAATTGTGGACAACTAGTTGTAGGTTACTAACGAGGACAGCTGACTTAATAAACTTAAAACATTAAAACGTATTAAAAATGTTGTAAATATATTTTGAACATACATTGATATATATGTACATATTTGTTATAGGTTCGTGAATCGACCAGTGGCCAAGTCTTACTTCCCGACGAAGTAAAAATCTGTGAAAGTGAGTTATAGTCCCACTTTTAAAATCTAATATTTTGGGATGAGAATACATACAGTTTTATAAATGTTTTACGAAATAGACACAAGTAATTGAAACTACATTATATGGGTGAATGATCGAAGCCGAATATGCTCTTTTGCTTGGTAACCTAAGAATTAGTAAACCAATCTACTAATTGACGCGAATCCTAAAGATAGATCTATTGGGCCTAACGAACCCCATCCAAAGTACCGGATGCTTTAGTACTTTGATGTTGTTTTTATCATGTCCGAAGAATTTCCTGGAATGATAGGGGATATTCTTATATGCATCTTGTTAATGTCGGTTACCAGGTGTTCACCATATGAATGATTTTTATCTCTATGTATGGGATGTATATTGAAATATGAAATCTTGTGGTCTATTATTATGATTTGATAATATATAGGTTAAACTTATAACTCACCAACATTTTTGTTGACGTTTTAAGCATGTTTATTCTCAGGTGATTATTAAGAGCTTCTGCTGTTGCATACTAAAATAAGGACAAGATTTGGAGTCCATGCTTATATGATATTATGTAAAAACTGCATTCAAGAAACTTATTTTTGATGTAATATATTCTTATTGTAAACCATTATGTAATGGTCGTGTGTAAACGGTATATTTTAGATTATCATTATTTGATAATCTACGTAATGCTTTTAAACCTTTATAGATAAAATAAAGGTTATGGTTGTTTTAAAAATGAATGCAGTCTTTGAAAAACGTCTCATATAGAGGTCAAAACCTCGCGACGAAATCAATTAATATGGAACGTTTATAATCAATATGAACGGGAAATTTCAGTTGGTATCCGAGCGTTGGTCTTAGAGAACCAGAAAATTGCATTAGTGTGTCTTACCGAGTTTGTTAGGATGCATTAGTGAGTCTGGACTTCGACCGTGTTTTTCTTCAAAAACGATTGCTTAACTTTTTTTTGTTGGAAACTATATATTATTAACATGTAAATATTATGTGATATATTAATCTCTTAACATGTTTGATATTATGTGATAGATGTCTACCTCTAGTACAAATCCCATTGATTCACCTAATAATAATGAAGAGTCGAATATATTTTGGGAAGATTCACAAATTTCTGAAGAAGAACCAGAAGAGGAGGAACCGGAAGAGGAGGAACCAGAAGAAAAGGAACCAGAAGAGGAGGAATCAGAAGAGGAGGAACCAGAAGAAGAGGTTCCGGAGGAAAATTTTTTGATACCTATAGTAAATCGATTAAATAAAAGAAAATCCTTAACCAACGGACCAAAGTTAATAATGGTCAATGGTGTTTCCGCCGAAAAAGCAAAATATTGGGAAGATTACCAATTTTTCGATGAATCAGATCCCGATGAGGATTTCGATGATGTTATAGAAATTACCTCGACCCAATTTAATAAAGCGAAAGAAAATAATAAGGGAAAAGGTATAAAAATAGAAAAACCCGATTCCAACCCCGATGAACTTTATATGTGTAGTGACCCGAACTTTTCCATGTTTATATATATTAACTGATATTGATATTTACATGATTAAATGTTTCCAACATGTTAAGCAATCAAACTTGTTAAGACTTGATTAATTGAAATATGTTTCATATAGACAATTGACCACCCAAGTTGACCGGCGATTCACGAACGTTAAAACTTTTAAAAATGACATGACGATATATATATGGATATAGATATGGTTAACATGAGATTATGATAAGTAAGTATCTCCATAAGTATATTAACAATGAGTTATATACATATAAACAAGACTACTAACTCAATGATTTATAAACGAGACATATATGTAACGATTATCGTTGTAAAGACATTTAATGTATATATATCATATTAAGAGATATTCATACATGATAATATCATGATAATATAATAATTTAAAATCTCATTTGATATTATAAATATTGGGTTAACAACATTTAACAAGATCGTTAACCTAAAGGTTTCAAAACAACACTTACATGTAACGACTAACGATGACTTAACGACTCAGTTAAAATGTATATACATGTAGTGTTTTAATATGTATTTATACACTTTTGAAAGACTTCAATACACTTATCAAAATACTTCTACTTAACAAAAATGCTTACAATTACATCCTCGTTCAGTTTCATCAACAATTCTACTCGTATGCACCCGTATTCGTACTCGTACAATACACAGCTTTTAGATGTATGTACTATTGGTATATACACTCCAATGATCAGCTCTTAGCAGCCCATGTGAGTCACCTAACACATGTGGGAACCATCATTTGGCAACTAGCATGAAATATCTCATAAAATTACAAAAATATGAGTAATCATTCATGACTTATTTACATGAAAACAAAATTACATATCCTTTATATCTAATCCATACACCAACGACCAAAAACACCTACAAACACTTTCATTCTTCAATTTTCTTCATCTAATTGATCTCTCTCAAGTTCTATCTTCAAGTTCTAAGTGTTCTTCATAAATTCCAAAAGTTCTAGTTTCATAAAATCAAGAATACTTTCAAGTTTGCTAGCTCACTTCCAATCTTGTAAGGTGATCATCCAACCTCAAGAAATCTTTGTTTCTTATAGTAGGTTATCATTCTAATACAAGGTAATAATCATATTCAAACTTTGGTTCAATTTCTATAACTATAACAATCTTATTTCAAGTGATGATCTTACTTGAACTTGTTTTCGTGTCATGATTCTGCTTCAAGAACTTTGAGCCATCCAAGGATCCATTGAAGCTAGATCCATTTTTCTCTTTTCCAGTAGGTTTATCCAAGGAACTTAAGGTAGTAATGATGTTCATAACATCATTCGATTCATACATATAAAGCTATCTTATTCGAAGGTTTAAACTCGTAATCACTAGAACATAGTTTAGTTAATTCTAAACTTGTTCGCAAACAAAAGTTAATCCTTCTAACTTGACTTTTAAAATTAACTAAACACATGTTCTATATCTATATGATATGCTAACTTAATGATTTAAAACCTGGAAACACGAAAAACACCGTAAAATCAGATTTACGCCGTCGTAGTAACACCGCGGGCTGTTTTGGGTTAGTTAATTAAAAACTATGATAAACTTTGATTTAAAAGTTGTTATTCTGAGAAAATGATTTTTATTATGAACATGAAACTATATCCAAAAACTATGGTTAAACTCAAAGTGGAAGTATGTTTTTTAAAATGGTCATCTAGATGTCGTTCTTTCGACTGAAATGACTACCTTTACAAAAACGACTTGTAACTTTTTTTTCCGACTATAAACCTATACTTTTTCTGTTTAGATTCATAAAATAGAGTTCAATATGAAACCATAGCAATTTGATTCACTCAAAACGGATTTAAAATGAAGAAGTTATGGGTAAAACAAGATTGGATAATTTTTCTCATTTTAGCTACGTGAAAATTGGTAACAAATCTATTCCAACCATAACTTAATCAACTTGTATTGTATATTATGTAATCTTGAGATACCATAGACACGTATACAATGTTTCGACCTATCATGTCGACACATCTATATATATTTCGGAACAACCATAGACACTCTATATGTGAATGTTGGAGTTAGCTATACAGGGTTGAGGTTGATTCCAAAATATATATAGTTTGAGTTGTGATCAATACTGAGATACGTATACACTGGGTCGTGGATTGATTCAAGATAATATTTATCGATTTATTTCTGTACATCTAACTGTGGACAACTAGTTGTAGGTTACTAACGAGGACAGCTGACTTAATAAACTTAAAACATCAAAATATATTAAAAGTGTTGTAAATATATTTTGAACATACTTTGATATATATGTATATATTGTTATAGGTTCGTGAATCAACCAGTGGCCAAGTCTTACTTCCCGACGAAGTAAAAATCTGTGAAAGTGAGTTATAGTCCCACTTTTAAAATCTAATATTTTTGGGATGAGAATACATGCAGGTTTTATAAATGATTTACAAAATAGACACAAGTACGTGAAACTACATTCTATGGTTAAATTATCGAAATCGAATATGCCCCTTTTTATTAAGTCTGGTAATCTAAGAATTAGGGAACAGACACCCTAATTGACGCGAATCCTAAAGATAGATCTATTGGGCCTAACAAACCCTATCCAAAGTACCGGATGCTTTAGTACTTCGAAATTTATATCATATCCGAAGGGTGTCCCGGAATGATGGGGATATTCTTATATATGCATCTTGTTAATGTCGGTTACCAGGTGTTCACCATATGAATGATTTTTATCTCTATGTATGGGATGTGTATTGAAATATGAAATCTTGTGGTCTATTATTATGATTTGATATATATAGGTTAAACCTATAACTCACCAACATTTTTGTTGACGTTTTAAGCATGTTTATTCTCAGGTGATTATTAAGAGCTTCCGCTGTCGCATACTTAAATAAGGACGAGATTTGGAGTCCATGCTTGTATGATATTGTGTAAAAACTGCATTCAAGAAACTTATTTTGTTGTAACATATTTGTATTGTAAACCATTATGTAATGGTCGTGTGTAAACAAAATATTTTAGATTATCATTATTTGATAATCTACGTAAAGCTTTTTAAAACCTTTATCTATGAAATAAAGGTTATGGTTTGTTTTAAAAATGAATGCAGTCTTTGAAAAAGGTCTCATATAGAGGTCAAAACCTCGCAACGAAATCAATTAATATGGAACGTTTTTAATCAATAAGAACGGGACATTTCAGTTGGTATCAGAGCGTTGGTCTTAGAGAACCAGAATTTTGCATTAGTGTGTCTTATCGAGTTTGTTAGGATGCATTAGTGAGTCTGGACTTCGACCGTGTTTACTTGAAAAATGATTGCTTAACAAATTTTGTTGGAAACTATATATTTTTAACATGTGAATATTATGTGATATATTAATCTCTTAACGCGTTTGATATTATGTGATAGATGTCTACCTCTAGAACAAGTCCCATTGACTCACCTAATAATAATGAAGAGTCAAATGTAAATTGGAATGATTCGTGGACTGATTCACAAGTTCCCGAAGAGGAACTGGAAGAAGAGTCGGAACCGGAAGAAGAATCAGAACCGGAAGAAGAATCGGAACCGGAAGAAGAAATAGAACCGGTGGGGGAAATAATAAAACGGTTATGTAAAAGAGATTCCTCAACCAACCGACCAAGGTTAATTATGGTCAATGGTGTTTCCACCAAGGAAGCAAAATATTGGGAGGATTACCAATTCTCAGATGAATCGGATTCCGACGAGAATTCCGATGATGTTATAGAAATTACCCCAACTGAATTTAAAAAGGCAAAAGAAAATAATAAGGGAAAGGGCATAAAAATAGAGAAATCTAATTCCAACCCCGATGAACTTTATATGTATCGTCAACCCCCGAAGTCCTTAAGTTGTAACAATGACCCGGGAACCTCTAAACCACCAGGTTTTTCTAAACCAATGTGGACAACGACTGCTCGTATTAGGGGAACATCATATATCCCTAGAAACTTGGCAAAACGAACCAAAACCGAACAAGAAGAAACGAGCGAGTCGGAATAAGATAGTTATATTCGTGTGGTGTAATATATGTAATATAGTGTGCTTATGCTTTATGATATATGTAAAAATTGCTTGTATTAATAAGTATTTTTTTTATGAATCTAACTCTTGTCTATTTTACAGTATAAAAACACAAAATGGATAGACAACCCAATATTTTAAGAGACCTACCCGGAGACATGATTGATGAAATCTTGTCTAGAGTCGGCCAGAATTCCTCGGCACAACTATTTAAGGCGAGATCAGTTTGTAAGACATTCGAAGAACGTTCCAAGAATGTCTTGGTTTATAAGAGACTTTCGTTTGAAATATGGGGGATATCACATTGGGAAACCCATAAGTTACGATGTGTTTACTTTGACGCATATATTGCGGGGAATCCAAATGCTATTTTACGCAACGGGTTAAGAAATTATTTTGACTCAATATATCCGAATATTGGACTTCGTGATTTAGAAAAAGCGGCTAACATGCAACATAAAGAAGCATGTTATGCTTACGGATTAGTAATGTTCGCTTCTCACCAAAGTGAGAACAAGAACATCGGGCTACAACTATTAAACAAAACGTTTCCACAAGTGACGGAGTCGGTAATTGGGGTAAGAAATGAGGTTTTTAGATTATTACGGGACTGTTGGACATTACGTAACCCTCGTCCCTTTGATGACGTTACAACACGCTGTCTTATCAACAGCCATAACGGTTATGTTGCACAAGACCAAGGATGGGAAGTAGTCCTAGTAAAACCAGAATGCATGACTTGTTTCTGGACGTATGAATTACGTGTCTTTATTGCCTTTGCCGAACGACTTGTGTACTAGCTAGAATTGTCTTCACAACTATCTTGTATCAAAGTTATTGTGTGCTATATTTCATGCTTTATGTAAAATAAGCGGTATTGTAAGTTTGTAAAATATTGTATAAAAGTTTGAACGCGAAATATTATTACAATCAGTTTTTCATATAGAATTGTAGTAGTTGAATTGTATATTAGCTACTAAGTATGAACTTAACGGGTAGGTACTACCCGAATTTAAACTTATAAAACGCTAATATGAAGAAAAAGCTTTTATAAATGAGTTCATATTATGCTACGAAATACTATTAACTACTCTTAATATTCTGTATGATTAACTTGTTCCATTTGACTATTTTGAAGGAAATGGCACCGACTACTCGACACACCGTGAATATGAATGAAGAGGAATTCCGTACTTTTCTAGCTTCAAACATAGCCGCAGTACAGGCTGCGCTACATACCAACAATAACCTTGGATCTAGCAGTACAGGAAATCGTGTAGGATGCACCTACAAAGAATTCACTGCCTGCAAACCTTTGGAATTTGATGGAACCGAAGGACCGATCGGATTGAAACGGTGGACCGAGAAGGTTGAATCGGTGTTTGCCATAAGTAAGTGTACTGAAGAGGACAAAGTGAAGTACGCTACGCATACCTTCACAGGTTCTGCGTTAACATGGTGGAATACCTATCTAGAGCAAGTGGGACAAGATGATGCGTACGCACTACCGTGGTCAGCATTCAAGCACTTGATGAACGAGAAGTACCGTCCCAGAACCGAGGTCAATAAGCTCAAGACAGAACTTAGAGGGTTACGAACCCAAGGATTTGATATTACCACGTACGAAAGACGATTCACAGAATTGTGCCTATTGTGTCCGGGAGCATTCGAAGATGAGGAAGAGAAGATCGACGCGTTTGTGAAAGGATTACCGGAAAGAATCCAAGAAGATATAAGTTCACACGAGCCCGCCTCCATACAACAGGCATGTAGAATGGCTCACAAACTCGTGAACCAAATTGAAGAAAGAATTAAAGAACAGACTGCTGAAGAGGCCAATGTGAAGCAAGTCAAAAGAAAGTGGGAGGAAAACGGTGATAAGAATCACCAATACAACAACAACAGCAATTACAACAATAATCGCAACAATTATCCCAACAATCGCAACATCAATCGCAACTACAACAAACGGCCCAACAACAACAACAACAACAACAACAACAACAACAGCAACTACAACAATCATCCCAACAACAATAATAACCGCAACAACAACAACAATCAGAAGCAGCTATGCCAAAGGTGTGAAAAGAATCACTCGGGGTTCTGCACCAAATTTTGCAACAAGTGTAAAAGAAATGGTCATAGCGCGGCGAAGTGTGAGGTCTACGGACCAGGGGTTAATAGAACGAAAGGAACAAATGGTGTCGGAACGAGTAATGGCGGAGCAAGTAGTGTCGGAGCAAGTTATGCCAATGTAGTTTGTTATAAATGTGGAAAACTGGGCCACATTATTAGAAATTGCCCGAACCAGGAGAACACGAATGGACAAGGCCGTGGAAGAGTTTTCAATATTAATGCGGCAGAGGCACAGGAAGACCCGGAGCTTGTTACGGGTACGTTTCTTATTGACAATAAATCTGCTTACGTTTTATTTGATTCGGGTGCGGATAGAAGCTATATGAGTAGAGATTTTTGTGCTAAATTAAGTTGTCCATTGACGCCTTTGGATAGTAAATTTTTACTCGAATTAGCAAATGGTAAATTAATTTCAGCAGATAATATATGTCGGAATCGAGAAATTAAACTGGTTAGCGAAACATTTAAGATTGATTTGATACCAGTAGAGTTAGGGAGTTTTGATGTGATAATCGGTATGGACTGGTTGAAAGAAGTGAAAGCGGAGATCGTTTGTTACAAAAATGCAATTCGCATTATACGAGAAAAAGGAAAACCCTTAATGGTGTACGGAGAAAAGGGCAACACGAAGCTACATCTTATTAGTAATTTGAAGGCACAAAAACTAATAAGAAAAGGTTGCTATGCTGTTCTAGCACACGTCGAGAAAGTACAAACTGAAGAAAAGAGCATCAATGATGTTCCCGTCGCAAAAGAATTTCCTGATGTATTTCCGAAAGAATTACCGGGATTACCCCCACATCGATCCGTTGAATTTCAAATAGATCTTGTACCAGGAGCTGCACCAATAGCTCGTGCTCCTTACAGACTCGCACCCAGCGAGATGAAAGAACTGCAAAGCCAATTACAAGAACTTTTAGAGCGTGGTTTCATTCGACCAAGCACATCACCGTGGGGAGCTCCTGTTTTGTTTGTCAAGAAGAAAGATGGTACATTCAGGTTGTGTATCGACTACCGAGAGTTGAACAAACTTACCATCAAGAACCGCTACCCACTACCGAGAATCGACGACTTATTTGATCAACTACAAGGCTCGTCTGTTTATTCAAAGATTGACTTACGTTCCGGGTATCATCAAATGCGGGTGAAAGAAGATGATATTCCAAAGACTGCTTTCAGAACACGTTACGGTCATTACGAGTTTATGGTCATGCCGTTTGGTTTAACTAATGCACCAGCTGTGTTCATGGACCTTATGAACCGAGTGTGTGGACCATACCTTGACAAGTTTGTCATTGTTTTCATTGATGACATACTTATTTACTCAAAGAATGACCAAGAACACGGTGAACATTTGAGAAAGGTGTTAGAAGTATTGAGGAAGGAAGAATTGTACGCTAAGTTTTCAAAGTGTGCATTTTGGTTGGAAGAAGTTCAATTCCTCGGTCACATAGTGAACAAAGAGGGTATTAAGGTGGATCCGGCAAAGATAGAAACTGTTGAAAAGTGGGAAACCCCGAAAACTCCGAAACACATACGCCAGTTTTTAGGACTAGCTGGTTACTACAGAAGGTTCATCCAAGACTTTTCCAGAATAGCAAAACCCTTGACTGCATTAACGCATAAAGAAAAAAAATTTGAATGGAATGATGAACAAGAGAAAGCGTTTCAGTTATTGAAGAAAAAGCTAACTACGGCACCTATATTGTCATTGCCTGAAGGGAATGATGATTTTGTGATTTATTGTGATGCATCAAAGCAAGGTCTTGGTTGTGTATTAATGCAACGAACGAAGGTGATTGCTTATGCGTCTAGACAATTGAAGATTCACGAACAAAATTATACGACGCATGATTTGGAATTAGGCGCGGTTGTTTTTGCATTAAAGACTTGGAGGCACTACTTATATGGGGTCAAAAGTATTATATATACCGACCACAAAAGTCTTCAACACATATTTAATCAGAAACAACTGAATATGAGGCAGCGTAGGTGGATTGAATTATTGAATGATTACGACTTTGAGATTCGTTACCACCCGGGGAAGGCAAATGTGGTAGCCGATGCCTTGAGCAGGAAGGACAGAGAACCCATTCGAGTAAAATCTATGAATATAATGATTCATAATAACATTACTACTCAAATAAAGGAGGCGCAACAAGGAGTTTTAAAAGAGGGAAATTTAAAGGATGAAATACCCAAAGGATCGGAGAAGCATCTTAATATTCGGGAAGACGGAACTCGGTATAGGGCTGAAAGGATTTGGGTACCAAAATTTGGAGATATGAGAGAAATGGTACTTAGAGAAGCTCATAAAACCAGATACTCAATACATCCTGGAACGGGGAAGATGTACAAGGATCTCAAGAAACATTTTTGGTGGCCGGGTATGAAAGCCGATGTTGCTAAATACGTGGGAGAATGTTTGACGTGTTCTAAGGTCAAAGCTGAGCATCAGAAACCATCAGGTCTACTTCAACAACCCGAAATCCCGGAATGGAAATGGGAAAACATTACCATGGATTTCATCACTAAATTGCCAAGGACTGCAAGTGGTTTTGATACTATTTGGGTAATAGTTGATCGTCTCACCAAATCAGCACACTTCCTGCCAATAAGAGAAGATGACAAGATGGAGAAGTTAGCACGACTGTATTTGAAGGAAGTCGTCTCCAGACATGGAATACCAATCTCTATTATCTCTGATAGGGATGGCAGATTTATTTCAAGATTCTGGCAGACATTACAGCAAGCATTAGGAACTCGTCTTGACATGAGTACTGCCTATCATCCACAAACTGATGGGCAGAGTGAAAGGACGATACAAACGCTTGAAGACATGCTACGAGCATGTGTTATTGATTTCGGAAACAGTTGGGATCGACATCTACCATTAGCAGAATTTTCCTACAACAACAGCTACCATTCAAGCATTGAGATGGCGCCGTTTGAAGCACTTTATGGTAGAAAGTGCAGGTCTCCGATTTGTTGGAGTGAAGTGGGGGATAGACAGATTACGGGTCCGGAGATTATACAAGAAACTACCGAGAAGATCATCCAAATTCAACAACGGTTGAAAACCGCCCAAAGTCGACAAAAGAGCTACGCTGACATTAAAAGAAAAGATATAGAATTTGAAATTGGAGAGATGGTCATGCTTAAAGTTGCTCCTTGGAAAGGCGTTGTTCGATTTGGTAAATGAGGGAAATTAAATCCAAGGTATATTGGACCATTCAAGATTATTGATCGTGTCGGACCAGTAGCTTACCGACTTGAGTTACCTCAACAACTCACGGCAGTACATAACACTTTCCACGTCTCGAATTTGAGGAAATGTTTTGCTAAAGAAGATCTCACTATTTCGTTAGATGAAATCCAAATCAACGAAAAACTTCAATTCATCGAAGAACCCGTCGAAATAATGGATCGTGAGGTTAAAAGACTTAAACAAAACAAGATACCAATTGTTAAGGTTCGATGGAATGCTCGTAGAGGACCCGAGTTCACCTGGGAGCGTGAAGATCAGATGAAAAAGAAATACCCGTATCTATTTCCATAAGATTCGTCAACACCTTCAACAGCTTAAAATTTCGGGACGAAATTTATTTAACGGGTAGGTACTGTAGTGACCCGAACTTTTCCATGTTTATATATATTAACTGATATTGATATTTACATGATTAAATGTTTCCAACATGTTAAGCAATCAAACTTGTTAAGACTTGATTAATTGAAATATGTTTCATATAGACAATTGACCACCCAAGTTGACCGGCGATTCACGAACGTTAAAACTTTTAAAAACGACATGACGATATATATATGGATATAGATATGGTTAACATGAGATTATGATAAGTAAGTATCTCCATAAGTATATTAACAATGAGTTATATACATATAAACAAGACTACTAACTCAATGATTTATAAACGAGACATATATGTAACGATTATCGTTGTAAAGACATTTAATGTATATATATCATATTAAGAGATATTCATACATGATAATATCATGATAATATAATAATTTAAAATCTCATTTGATATTATAAATATTGGGTTAACAACATTTAACAAGATCGTTAACCTAAAGGTTTCAAAACAACACTTACATGTAACGACTAACGATGACTTAACGACTCAGTTAAAATGTATATACATGTAGTGTTTTAATATGTATTTATACACTTTTGAAAGACTTCAATACACTTATCAAAATACTTCTACTTAACAAAAATGCTTACAATTACATCCTCGTTCAGTTTCATCAACAATTCTACTCGTATGCACCCGTATTCGTACTCGTACAATACACAGCTTTTAGATGTATGTACTATTGGTATATACACTCCAATGATCAGCTCTTAGCAGCCCATGTGAGTCACCTAACACATGTGGGAACCATCATTTGGCAACTAGCATGAAATATCTCATAAAATTACAAAAATATGAGTAATCATTCATGACTTATTTACATGAAAACAAAATTACATATCCTTTATATCTAATCCATACACCAACGACCAAAAACACCTACAAACACTTTCATTCTTCAATTTTCTTCATCTAATTGATCTCTCTCAAGTTCTATCTTCAAGTTCTAAGTGTTCTTCATAAATTCCAAAAGTTCTAGTTTCATAAAATCAAGAATACTTTCAAGTTTGCTAGCTCACTTCCAATCTTGTAAGGTGATCATCCAACCTCAAGAAATCTTTGTTTCTTATAGTAGGTTATCATTCTAATACAAGGTAATAATCATATTCAAACTTTGGTTCAATTTCTATAACTATAACAATCTTATTTCAAGTGATGATCTTACTTGAACTTGTTTTCGTGTCATGATTCTGCTTCAAGAACTTTGAGCCATCCAAGGATCCATTGAAGCTAGATCCATTTTTCTCTTTTCCAGTAGGTTTATCCAAGGAACTTAAGGTAGTAATGATGTTCATAACATCATTCGATTCATACATATAAAGCTATCTTATTCGAAGGTTTAAACTCGTAATCACTAGAACATAGTTTAGTTAATTCTAAACTTGTTCGCAAACAAAAGTTAATCCTTCTAACTTGACTTTTAAAATTAACTAAACACATGTTCTATATCTATATGATATGCTAACTTAATGATTTAAAACCTGGAAACACGAAAAACACCGTAAAATCAGATTTACGCCGTCGTAGTAACACCGCGGGCTGTTTTGGGTTAGTTAATTAAAAACTATGATAAACTTTGATTTAAAAGTTGTTATTCTGAGAAAATGATTTTTATTATGAACATGAAACTATATCCAAAAATTATGGTTAAACTCAAAGTGGAAGTATGTTTTCTAAAATGGTCATCTAGACGTCGTTCTTTCGACTGAAATGACTACCTTTACAAAAACGACTTGTAACTTATTTTTCCGACTATAAACCTATACTTTTTCTGTTTAGATTCATAAAATAGAGTTCAATATGAAACCATAGCAATTTGATTCACTCAAAACGGATTTAAAATGAAGAAGTTATGGGTAAAACAAGATTGGATAATTTTTCTCATTTTAGCTACGTGAAAATTGGTAACAAATCTATTCCAACCATAACTTAATCAACTTGTATTGTATTGTATATTATGTAATCTTGAGATACCATAGACACGTATACAATGTTTCGACCTATCATGTCGACACATCTATATATATTTCGGAACAACCATAGACACTCTATATGTGAATGTTGGAGTTAGCTATACAGGGTTGAGGTTGATTCCAAAATATATATAGTTTGAGTTGTGATCAATACTGAGATACGTATACACTGGGTCGTGGATTGATTCAAGATAATATTTATCGATTTATTTCTGTACATCTAACTGTGGACAACTAGTTGTAGGTTACTAACGAGGACAGCTGACTTAATAAACTTAAAACATCAAAATATATTAAAAGTGTTGTAAATATATTTTGAACATACTTTGATATATATGTATATATTGTTATAGGTTCGTGAATCAACCAGTGGCCAAGTCTTACTTCCCGAAGAAGTAAAAATCTGTGAAAGTGAGTTATAGTCCCACTTTTAAAATCTAATATTTTTGGGATGAGAATACATGCAGGTTTTATAAATGATTTACAAAATAGACACAAGTACGTGAAACTACATTCTATGGTTGAATTATCGAAATCGAATATGCCCCTTTTTATTAAGTCTGGTAATCTAAGAATTAGGGAACAGACACCCTAATTGACGCGAATCCTAAAGATAGATCTATTGGGCCTAACAAACCCCATCCAAAGTACCGGATGCTTTAGTACTTCGAAATTTATATCATATCCGAAGGGTGTCCCGGAATGATGGGGATATTCTTATATATGCATCTTGTTAATGTCGGTTACCAGGTGTTCACCATATGAATGATTTTTATCTCTATGTATGGGATGTGTATTGAAATATGAAATCTTGTGGTCTATTATTATGATTTGATATATATAGGTTAAACCTATAACTCACCAACATTTTTGTTGACGTTTTAAGCATGTTTATTCTCAGGTGATTATTAAGAGCTTCCGCTGTCGCATACTTAAATAAGGACGAGATTTGGAGTCCATGCTTGTATGATATTGTGTAAAAACTGCATTCAAGAAACTTATTTTGTTGTAACATATTTGTATTGTAAACCATTATGTAATGGTCGTGTGTAAACAAAATATTTTAGATTATCATTATTTGATAATCTACGTAAAGCTTTTTAAAACCTTTATCTATGAAATAAAGGTTATGGTTTGTTTTAAAAATGAATGCAGTCTTTGAAAAACGTCTCATATAGAGGTCAAAACCTCGCAACGAAATCAATTAATATGGAACGTTTTTAATCAATAAGAACGGGACATTTCAATATGTATCGACAACATCCGTATTTCCTAAAAGGTAACAATGACCCGGGAACCTCTAAACCACCAGGTTTCTCTAAACCATTCTGGAAAACGACGGCTCGTATTAGAGGAACACCATATATTCCTAGAAAATTAGGAAAACGAACCAAGTCCGAAGAAGAAGAAACCAGTGATTCAGATTAGAGGGTTGTAATCATGTTGTATATTATATGTATTGTAGTGTGCTTGTACTTTTATGTTCTCTGAAAAAAAATTGCTTGTATTGTTTGTTAATTATCTTTTACGAATCTAATCCTTGTCTATTTTACAGTATAAAGCCAAATTGGACGTTAAGGGTAGACAACCGAATATTTTAGAAGACCTGCCAGAGGATATGATTGAGGAAATCTTGTCTAGAGTCGGTCAGAATTCATCAGCACATTTAGTTATGGCAAAATTAACTTGTCAAACATTTGAAAGACTTTCCAGAAATGCCTTAGTTTATAAAAGGTTTTCCTTTGATAGGTGGGGTATATCACATTGGGGAGACTGTAAGTTACGCCGTGTTTTCTTTAAAGCATTAAATACAGGGAACCCAAATGCAATTTTACGCTACGAGTTAAGAACCTATTTTGACTCAACATATCCCAACATAGGATTTCGTGAATTAGAAAGAGCTTCTAACATGCAACATAAAGAAGCATATTATGCTTACGGGTTAGTGATGTTCACTTCTTACCAAAGTGAGAAAAAGAACATCGGACTGCAGCTTTTAAATAAGACCTTCCCACAAGTGACGGATTCAGTCGTTGGGGTGAGAAACAAGGTTTTTAGATTGTTACGGGGCTGTTGGGCATTACGAAACCCTCGTCCTTTTGATGACATTACAACATGATGCCTAGCCAATGGTCATAACGGTTACTTTCCACAAAACCAAGGATGGGAAGTCGTCTTAGTAAAACCAGAATGCATGACTTGTTTCTGGACTTATGAATTACGTGTCTTTATTTTTTTTACTGAACAACTTGCGTATTAACTAGGTTTATCTTTAAAACTGTCCTATATCAAAGTGTACTATATTTCATGTTATATGTAATATAGCGAAGTTGTAAGTTTGAAGAATATTTGTATGTGATATATTATTATAATCAGTTTTTCATATGGAATTGTAGTAGTTGAATTGTATATTAGCTACTAAGTATGAACTTAACGGGTAGGTAGTACTCGAATTTAAACTTATAAAACGCTAATATGAAGAAAAAGCTTTTATAAATGAGTTCATATTATGCTACGAAATACTATTGACTACTCTTAATATTCTGTATGATTAACTCGATTCAATTGGCTATTTTGAAGGAAATGGCACCAACTACTCGACACACCATGAATATGAGCAAAGAGGAATTTCGTACCTTTCTTGCTGCAAACATAGCCGCAGTACAGGCTGCGCTACATACCAACAATAACTCTGAATCTAGCAATGTAGCTAACGGCGCAAGAAATCGTGTAGGATGCTCCTACAAAGAATTTACTGCCTGCAAACCTTTGGAATTTGATGGAACCGAAGGACCAATTGGATTGAAACGGTGGACCGAGAAAGTCGAATCGGTGTTTGCCATAAGTAAGTGTACTGAAGAGGACAAAGTTAAGTATGCTACGCATACTTTCACAGGTACTGCGTTAACGTGGTGGAACACCTATCTTGAACAGGTAGGTCAAAATGCTGCTTACGCACTACCGTGGTCGGCATTCAAGCAATTAATGAACGAGCAGTACCGTCCTAGAAACGAAGTCAATAAACTCAAGGCAGAACTTAGAGAGTTACGAACACAAGGGTTCGACGTTACCACATATGAACGACGATTCACAGAGTTGTGCCTAATGTGTCCGGGAGCATTTAAAGATGAAGAAGAGAAGATCGACGCGTTTGTAAAAGGGTTACCAGTAAGGATTCAAGAAGATGTGAGTTCACACGAGCCCGCTTCTATACAGAAGGCAAGTCGAATGGCTCATAAACTCATAAATCAGATTGAGGGAAGAATTAAAGAGCCGGCGACCGAAGAAGCCAACACGAAACAAATCAAGAGGAAGTGGGAGGAAAACGGTGACTAGAGTCACCAGTACAACAACAACAACAACAACAACAACAACAACAATTACAACCACAATCGCAACAACTATCCCAACAACCGCAACAATAATCGCAACAATAACCGCAATCCTAACAATAACTACAACAAACATCCCAACAACAACAACAACTACAACAACCGTTTCAACAACAATAACAATCCCAACAACAACCTCAATAACAACAACGGCAACAAAAACCAAAAACAGCCATGTCATAGGTGTGAAGAAAATCATCAGGGGTTTTGTGTAGTGACCCGAACTTTTCCATGTTTATATATATTAATTGAGATTGATATTTACATGATTAAATGTTTCCAACATGTTAAGCAATCAAACTTGTTAAGACTTGATTAATTAAAATATGTTTCATATAGACAATTGACCACCAAAGTTGACCGGTGATTCACGAATGTTAAAACTTGTAAAAACTATATGATGACATATATTTGGATATATATATATATATATATATATATACAGTTAACATGATACTATGATAAGTAAACATATCATTAAGTATATTAACAATGAACTACATATGTAAAAACAAGACTACTAACTTAATGATTTTTAAACGAGACATATATGTAACGATTATCGTTGTAAAGACATTTAATGTATATATATCATATTAAGAGATATTCATACATGATAATATCATGATAATATAATAATTTAAAATCTCATTTGATATTATAAACATTGGGTTAACAACATTTAACAAGATCGTTAACCTATTGGTATATACACTCCAATGATCAGCTCTTAGCAGCCCATGTGAGTCACCTAACACATGTGGGAACCATCATTTGGCAACTAGCATGAAATATCTCATAAAATTACAAAAATATGAGTAATCATTCATGACTTATTTACATGAAAACAAAATTACATATCCTTTATATCTAATCCATACACCAACGACCAAAAACACCTACAAACACTTTCATTCTTCAATTTTATTCATCTAATTGATCTCTCTCAAGTTTTATCTTCAAGTTCTAAGTGTTCTTCATAAATTCTACAAGTTCTAGTTACATAAAATCAAGAATACTTTCAAGTTTGCTAGCTCACTTCCAATCTTGTAAGGTGATCATCCAACCTCAAGAAATCTTTATTTTTTTACAGTAGGTTATCATTCTAATACAAGGTAATAATCATATTCAAACTTTGGTTCAATTTCTATAACTATAACAATCTTATTTCAATTGATGATCTTACTTGAACTTGTTTTCGTGTCATGATTCTGTTTCAAGAACTTCGAGCCATCTAAGGATCCGTTGAAGCTAGATCAATTTTTCTCTTTTCCAGTAGGTTTATCCAAGGAACTTAAGGTAGTAATGATGTTCATAACATCATTAGATTCGTACATATAAAGCTATCTTATTCGAAGGTTTAAACTTGTAATCACTAGAACATAGTTTAGTTAATTCTAAACTTGTTCGCAAATAAAAGTTAATCCTTCTAACTTGACTTTTAAAATCAACTAAACACATATTCTATATCTATATGATATGCTAACTTAATGATTTAAAACCTGGAAACACGAAAAACACCGTAAAACCGGATTTACGCCGTCGTAGTAACACCGCGGGCTGTTTTGGGTTAGTTAATTAAAAACTATGATAAACTTTGATTTAAAAGTTTTTATTCTGAGAAAATGATTTTTATTATGAACATGAAACTATATCCAAAAATTATGGTTAAACTCAAAGTGGAAGTATGTTTTCTAAAATGGTCATCTAGACGTCGTTCTTTCGACTGAAATGACTACCTTTACAAAAACGACTTGTAACTTATTTTTCTGACTATAAACCTATACTTTTTCTGTGTAGATTCATAAAGTAGAGTTCAATATGAAACCATAGCAATTTGATTCACTCAAAACGGATTTAAAATGAAGAAGTTATGGGTAAAACAAGATTGGATAATTTTTCTCATTTTAGCTACGTGAAAATTGGTAACAAATCTATTCCAACCATAACTTAATCAACTTGTATTGTATATTATTTAATCTTGAGATACCATAGACACGTATACAATGTTTCGACCTATCATGTCGACACATCTATATATATTTCGGAACAACCATAGACACTCTATATGTGAATGTTGGAGTTAGCTATACAGGGTTGAGGTTGATTCCAAAATATATATAGTTTGAGTTGTGATCAATACTGAGATACGTATACACTGGGTCGTGGATTGATTCAAGATAATATTTATCGATTTATTTCTGTACATCTAACTGTGGACAACTAGTTGTAGGTTACTAACGAGGACAGCTGACTTAATAAACTTAAAACATCAAAATATATTAAAAGTGTTGTAAATATATTTTGAACATACTTTGATATATATGTATATATTGTTATAGGTTCGTGAATCAACCAGTGGCCAAGTCTTACTTCCCGACGAAGTAAAAATCTGTGAAAGTGAGTTATAGTCCCACTTTTAAAATCTAATATTTTTGGGATGAGAATACATGCAGGTTTTCTAAATGATTTACAAAATAGACACAAGTACGTGAAACTACATTCTATGGTTGAATTATCGAAATCGAATATGCCCCTTTTTATTAAGTCTGGTAATCTAAGAATTAGGGAACAGACACCCTAATTGACGCGAATCCTAAAGATAGATCTATTGGGCCTAACAAACCCCATCCAAAGTACCGAATGCTTTAGTACTTCGAAATTTATATCATATCCGAAGGGTGTCCCGGAATGATGGGGATATTCTTATATATGCATCTTGTTAATGTCGGTTACCAGGTGTTCACCATATGAATGATTTTTATCTCTATGTATGGGATGTGTATTGAAATATGAAATCTTGCGGTCCATTATTATGATTTGATATATATAGGTTGAACCTATAACTCACCAACATTTTTGTTGACGTTTTAAGCATGTTTATTCTCAGGTGATTATTAAGAGCTTCCGCTGTCGCATACTTAAATAAGGACGAGATTTGGAGTCCATGCTTGTATGATATTGTGTAAAAACTGCATTCAAGAAACTTATTTTGTTGTATCATTATTTGATTATCATTATTTGATAATCTACGTAAAGCTTTTTAAACCTTTATTGATGAAATAAAGGTTATGGTTTGTTTTAAAATGAATGCAGTCTTTGAAAAACGTCTCATATAGAGGTCAAAACCTCGCAACGAAATCAATTAATATGGAACGTTTTTAATCAATAAGAACGGGACATTTCAGTTGGTATCCGAGCGTTGGTCTTAGAGAACCAGAATTTTGCATTAGTGCGTCTTATCGAGTTTGTTAGGATGCATTAGTGAGTCTGGACTTCGACCGTGTTTACTTGAAAAATTATTGCTTAACAAATTTTGTTGGAAACTATATATTTTTAACATGTGAATATTATGTGATATATTAATCTCTTAACGTGTTTGATATTATGTGATAGATGTCTACCTCTAGAACAAGTCCCAATGACTCACCTAATAATAATGAAGAGTCAAATGTAAATTGGAATGATTCGTGGACTGATTCACAAGTTCCCGAAGAGGAACCGGAAGAAGAGTCGGAAAAGAAAGAAGAATCGAAACTGGAAGAAGAATCGAAACCGGATGAAGAAATAGAACCGGTGGGGGAAATAATAAAACGGTTAAGTAAAAGAAAATTCTCAACCAACCGACCAAGGTTAATTATGGTCAATGGTGTTTCCGCCAAGGAAGCAAAATATTGGGAGGATTACCAATTCTCCGATGAATCGGATTCCGACGAGAATTCCGATGATGTTATAGAAATTACCCCAACTGAATTTAAAAAGGCAAAAGAAAATAATAATGGAAAGGGCATAAAAATAGAGAAATCTAATTCCAACCCCGATGAACTTTATATGTATCGTCAACCCCCGAAGTCCTTAAGTTGTAACAATGACCCGGGAACCTCTAAACCACCAGGTTTTTCTAAACCAATGTGGAAAACGACGGCTCGTATTAGGGGAACATCATATATCCATAGAAACTTGGCAAAACGAACCAAAACCGAAGAAGAAGAAACAAGTGAGTCGGAATAAGATAGTTGTATTCGTGTGGTGTAATATATGTAATATAGTGTGCTTATGCTTTATGATATATGTAAAAATTGCTTGTATTAATAAGTATTTTTTTTATGAATCTAACTCTTGTCTATTTTACAGTATAAAAACACAAAATGGATAGACAACCCAATATTTTAAGAGACCTACCCGGAGACATGATTGATGAAATCTTGTCTAGAGTCGGTCAGAATTCTTTGGCACAACTATTTAAGGCGAGATCCGTTTGTAAGACATTCGAAGGACGTTCCAAGAATGCCTTGGTTTATAAAAGGATTTCGTTCGAAAGATGGGGGATATCACATTGGGAAATCCATAAGTTACGATGTGTTTACTTTGACGCATATATTGCGGGGAACCCAAATGCTATTTTACGCAATGGGTTAAGAAATTATTTTGACTCAATATATCCGAATATTGGACTTCGTGATTTAGAAAAAGCGGCTAACATGCAACATAAAGAAGCATGTTATGCTTACGGATTAGTAATGTTCGCTTCTCACCAAAGTGAGAACAAGAACATCGGGCTACAACTATTAAACAAAACGTTCCCACAAGTGACGGAGTCGGTAATTGGGGTAAGAAATGAGGTTTTTAGATTGTTACGGGACTGTTGGACATTACGTAACCCTTCTCCCTTTGACGACGTTACAACACACTGTCTTATCAACGGCCATAACGGTTATGTTCCACAAGACCAAGGATGGGAAGTAATCCTAGTAAAACCAGAATGCATGACTTGTTTCTGGACGTATGAATTACTTGTCTTTATTGCCTTTGCTGAACGACTTGTGTACTAGCTAGAATTATCTTCACAACCATCTTGTATCAAATTTATTGTGTGCTATATTTCATGCTATATGTAAAATAAGCTGTATTGTAAGTTTGTAAAATATTGTGTAAAAATTTGAACGCGAAATATTATTATAATCAGTTTTTCATATAGAATTGTAGTAGTTGAATTGTATATTAGCTACTAAGTATGAACTTAACGGGTAGGTACTACCCGAATTTAAACTTATAAAACGCTAATATGAAGAAAAAGCTTTTATAAATGAGTTCATATTATGCTACGAAATACTATTAACTACTCTTAATATTCTGTATGATTAACTTGTTCCATTTGACGATTTTGAAGGAAATGGCACCGACTACTCGACACACCGTGAATATGAATGAAGAGGAATTTCGTACTTTTCTAGCTTCAAACATAGCCACAGTACAGGCTGCGCTACATACCAACAATAACCTTGGATCTAGCAGTACAGGAAATCGTGTAGGATGCACCTACAAAGAATTCACTGCCTGCAAACCTTTGGAATTTGATGGAACCGAAGGACCGATCGGATTGAAACGGTGGACCGAGAAGGTCGAATTGGTGTTTGCCATAAGTAAGTGTACTGAAGAGGACAAAGTGAAGTACGCTACCCATACCTTCACAGGTTCTGCGTTAACATGGTGGAATACCTATCTAGAGCAAGTGGGACAAGACGATGCGTACGCACTACCGTGGTCAGCATTCAAGCACTTGATGAACGAGAAGTACCGTCCCAGAACCGAGGTCAATAAGCTCAAGACAGAACTTAGAGGGTTACGAACCCAAGGATTTGATATTACCACGTACGAAAGACGATTCACAGAATTGTGCCTATTGTGTCCGGGAGCATTCGAAGATGAGGAAGAGAAGATCGACGTGTTTGTGAAAGGATTACCGGAAAGAATCCAAGAAGATATAAGTTCGCACGAGTCCGCCTCCATACAACAGGCATGTAGAATGGCTCACAAACTAGTGAACCAGATTGAAGAAAGAATTAAAGAACAGACTGCTGAAGAGGCCAATGTGAAGCAAGTCAAAAGAAAGTGGGAGGAAAACGGTGATAAGAATCACCAATACAACAACAACAGCAATTACAACAATAATCGCAACAATCGCAACATCAATCGCAACTACAACAAATGGCCCAACAACAACAACAACAACAACAGCAACTACAACAATCATCCCAACAACAATAATAACCGCAACAACAACAACAATCAGAAACAGCAATGCCAAAGGTGTGAAAAGTATCACTCGGGGTTCTGCACCAAATTTTGCAACAAGTGTAAAAGAAACGGTCATAGCGCGGCGAAGTGTGAGGTCTACGGACCAGGGGTTAATAGAACGAAAGGAACAAATGGTGTCGAAACGAGTAATGGCGGAGCAAGTAGTGTCGGAGCAAGTTATGCCAATGTAGTTTGTTATAAATGTGGAAAACCGGGCCACATTATTAGAAATTGCCCGAACCAGGAGAACACAAATGGACAAGGCCGCGGAAGAGTTTTCAATATTAATACGGCAGAGGCACAGGAAGACCCGGAGCTTGTTACGGGTACGTTTCTTATTGACAATAAATCTCCTTAAGTTTTATTTGATTCGGGTGAGGATAGAAGCTATATGAGTAGAGATTTTTGTACTAAATTAAGTTGTCCATTGACGCCTTTGGATAGTAAATTTTTACTCGAATTAGCAAATGGTAAATTAATTTCAGCAGATAATATATGTCAGAATCGAGAAATTAAACTGGTTAGTGAAACATTTAAGATTGACTTGATACCAGTAGAGTTAGGGAGTTTTGATGTGATAATCGGTATGGACTGGTTGAAAGAAATGAAAGCAGAGATCGTTTGTTACAAAAATGCAATTCGCATTATACGAGAAAAAGGAAAACCCTTAATGGTGTACGGAGAAAAGGGCAACACGAAGCTACATCTTATTAGTAATTTGAAGGCACAAAAACTAATAAGAAAAGGTTGCTATGCTGTTCTAGCACACGTCGAGAAAGTACAAACTGAAGAAAAGAGCATCAATGATGTTCCCGTCGCAAAAGAATTTCCCGATGTATTTCCGAAAGAATTACCGGGATTACCCCCACATTGATCCGTTGAATTTCAAATATATCTTGTACCAGGAGCTGCACCAATAGCTCGTAATCCTTATAGACTCGCACCCAGCGAGATGAAAGAACTGCAAAGCCAATTACAAGAACTTTTAGAGCGTGGTTTCATTCGACCAAGCACATCACCGTGGGGAGCTCCTGTTTTGTTTGTCAAGAAGAAAGATGGTACATTCAGGTTGTGTATCGACTACCGAGAGTTGAACAAACTTACCATCAAGAACCGCTACCCACTACCGAGAATCGACGACTTATTTGATCAACTACAAGGCTCGCCTGTTTATTCAAACATTGACTTACGTTCCGGGTATCATCAAATGTGGGTGAAAGATGATGATATTCCAAAGACTGCTTTCAGAACACGTTACGGTCATTACGAGTTTATGGTCATGCCGTTTGGTTTAACTAATGCACCAGCTGTATTCATGGACCTTATGAACCGAGTGTGTGGACCATACCTTGACAAGTTTGTCATTGTTTTCATTGATGACATACTTATTTACTCAAAGAATGACCAAGAACACAGTGAACATTTGAGAAAGGTGTTAGAAGTATTGAGGGAGGAAGAATTGTACGCTAAGTTTTCAAAGTGTGCATTTTGGTTGGAAGAAGTTCAATTCCTCGGTCACATAGTGAACAAAGAAGGTATTAAGGTGGATCCGGCAAAGATAGAAACTGTTAAAAAGTGGGAAACCCCAAAAACTCCGAAACATATACGCCAGTTTTTAGGACTAGCTGGTTACTACAGAAGGTTCATCCAAGACTTTTCCAGAATAGCAAAACCCTTGACTGCATTAACGCATAAAGGGAAGAAATTTGAATGGAATGATGAACAAGAGAAAGCGTTTCAGTTATTGAAAAAAAAGCTAACTACGGCACCTATATTGTCATTGCCTGAAGGGAATGATGATTTTGTGATTTATTGTGACGCATCAAAGCAAGGTCTCGGTTGTGTATTAATGCAACGAACGAAGGTGATTGCTTATGCGTCTAGACAATTGAAGATTCACGAACAAAATTATACGACGCATGATTTGGAATTAGGCGCGGTTGTTTTTGCATTAAAGACTTGGAGGCACTACTTATATGGGGTCAAAAGTATTATATATACCGACCACAAAAGTCTTTAACACATATTTAATCAGAAACAACTGAATATGAGGCAGCGTAGGTGGATTGAATTGTTGAATGATTACGACTTTGAGATTCGTTACCACCCGGGGAAGGCAAATGTGGTAGCCGATGCCTTGAGCAGGAAGGACAGAGAACCCATTCGAGTAAAATCTATGAATATAATGATTCATAATAACCTTACTACTCAAATAAAGGAGGCGCAACAAGGAGTTTTAAAAGAGGGAAATTTAAAGGATGAAATACCCAAAGGATCGGAGAAGCATCTTAATATTCGGGAAGATGGAACCCGGTATAGGGCTGAAAGGATTTGGGTACCAAAATTTGGAGATATGAGAGAAATGGTACTTAGAGAAGCTCATAAAACCAGATACTCAATACATCCTGGAACGGGGAAGATGTACAAGGATCTCAAGAAACATTTTTGGTGGCCGGGTATGAAAGCCGATGTTGCTAAATACGTAGGAGAATGTTTGACGTGTTCTAAGGTTAAAGCTGAGCATCAGAAACCATCAGGTCTACTTCAACAACCCGAAATCCCGGAATGAAAATGGGAAAACATTACCATGGATTTCATCACTAAATTGCCAAGGACTACAAGTGGTTTTGATACTATTTGGGTAGTAGTTGATCGTCTCACCAAATCAGCACACTTCCTGCCAATAAGAGAAGATGACAAGATGGAGAAGTTAGCACGACTGTATTTGAAGGAAGTCGTCTCCAGACATGGAATACCAATCTCTATTATCTCTGATAGGGATGGCAGATTTATTTCAAGATTCTGGCAGACATTACAGCAAGCATTAGGAACTCGTCTAGACATGAGTACTGCCTATCATCCACAAACTGATGGGCAGAGCGAAAGGACGATACAAACGCTTGAAGACATGCTACGAGCATGTGTTATTGATTTCGGAAACAGTTGGGATCGACATCTACCGTTAGCAGAATTTTCCTACAACAACAGCTACCATTCAAGCATTGAGATGGCGCCGTTTGAAGCACTTTATGGTAGAAAGTGCAGGTCTCCGATTTGTTGGAGTGAAGTGGGGGATAGACAGATTACGGGTCCAGAGATTATACAAGAAACTACCGAGAAGATCATCCAAATTCAACAACGGTTGAAAACCGCCCAAAGTCGACAAAAGAGCTACGCTGACATTAAAAGAAAAGATATAGAATTTGAAATTGGAGAGATGGCCATGCTTAAATTTGCACCTTAGAAAGGCGTTGTTCGATTTGGTAAACGAGGGAAATTAAATCCAAGGTATATTGGACCATTCAAGATTATTGATCGTGTCGGACCAGTAGCTTACCGACTTGAGTTACCTCAACAACTCGCGGCTGTACATAACACTTTCCACGTCTCGAATTTGAAGAAATGTTTTGCTAAAGAAGATCTCACTATTCCGTTAGATGAAATCCAAATCAACGAAAAACTCCAATTCATCGAAGAACCCGTCGAAATAATGGATCGTGAGGTTAAAAGACTTAAGCAAAATAAGATACCAATTGTTAAGGTTCGATGGAATGCTCGTAGAGGACCCGAGTTCACCTGGGAGCATGAAGATCAGATGAAGAAGAAATACCCGCATCTATTTCCAGAAGATTCGTCAACACCTTCAACAGCTTAAAATTTCGGGACGAAATTTATTTAACGGGTAGGTACTGTAGTGACCCGAACTTTTCCATGTTTATAGATATTAATTGAGATTGATATTTACATGATTAAATGTTTCCAACATGTTAAGCAATCAAACTTGTTAAGACTTGATTAATTAAAATATGTTTCATATAGACAATTGACCACCCAAGTTGACCGGTGATTCACGAACGTTAAAACTTGTAAAAACTATATGATGACATATATATGGATATATATATATACAGTTAACATGATACTATGATAAGTAAACATATCATTAAGTATATTAACAATGAACTACATATGTAAAAACAAGACTACTAACTTAATGATTTTTAAACGAGACATATATGTAACGATTATCGTTGTAAAGACATTTAATGTATATATATCATATTAAGAGATATTCATACATGATAATATCATGATAATATAATAATTTAAAATCTCATTTGATATTATAAACATTGGGTTAACAACATTTAACAAGATCGTTAACCTATTGGTATATACACTCCAATGATCAGCTCTTAGCAGCCCATGTGAGTCACCTAACACATGTGGAAACCATCATTTGGCAACTAGCATGAAATATCTCATAAAATTACAAAAATATGAGTAATCATTCATGACTTATTTACATGAAAACAAAATTATATATCCTTTATATCTAATCCATACACCAACGACCAAAAACACCTACAAACACTTTCATTCTTCAATTTTATTCATCTAATTGATCTCTCTCAAGTTCTATCTTCAAGTTCTAAGTGTTCTTCATAAATTCTACAAGTTCTAGTTACATAAAATCAAGAATACTTTCAAGTTTGCTTGCTCACTTCCAATCTTGTAAGGTGATCATCCAACCTCAAGAAATCTTTATTTCTTACAGTAGGTTATCATTCTAATACAAGGTAATAATCATATTCAAACTTTGGTTCAATTTCTATAACTATAACAATCTTATTTCAATTGATGATCTTACTTGAACTTGTTTTCGTGTCATGATTCTGTTTCAAGAACTTCGAGCCATCTAAGGATCCGTTGAAGCTAGATCAATTTTTCTCTTTTCCAGTAGGTTTATCCAAGGAACTTAAGGTAGTAATGATGTTCATAACATCATTCGATTCATACATATAAAGCTATCTTATTCGAAGGTTTAAACTTGTAATCACTAGAACATAGTTTAGTTAATTCTAAACTTGTTCGCAAATAAAAGTTAATCCTTCTAACTTGACTTTTAAAATCAACTAAACACATATTCTATATCTATATGATATGCTAACTTAATGATTTAAAACCTGGAAGCACGAAAAACACCGTAAAACCGGATTTACGCCGTCGTAGTAACACCGCGGGCTGTTTTGGGTTAGTTAATTAAAAACTATGATAAACTTTGATTTAAAAGTTGTTATTCTGAGAAAATGATTTTTATTATGAACATGAAACTATATCCAAAAATTATGGTTAAACTCAAAGTGGAAGTATGTTTTCTAAAATGGTCATCTAGACGTCGTTCTTTCGACTGAAATGACTACCTTTACAAAAACGACTTGTAACTTATTTTTCCGACTATAAACCTATACTTTTTCTGTGTAGATTCATAAAGTAGAGTTCAATATGAAACCATAACAATTTGATTCACTCAAAACGGATTTAAAATGAAGAAGTTATGGGTAAAACAAGATTGGATAATTTTTCTCATTTTAGCTACGTGAAAATTGGTAACAAATCTATTCCAACCATAACTTAATCAACTTGTATTGTATATTATGTAATCTTGAGATACCATAGACACGTATACAATGTTTCAACCTATCATGTTGAAATGTCCGCGACTAATCCTCTCGGACGGAATCTTCAACAGTTGGTCCCATTGCGATGGTCGACTCCAAGTAATGTCCTTAAATTGAGCAAATGCACAGCGGAAGACTTAATTCGTACCTGAGAATAACATGTTTTAAAACGTCAACATAAAGTTGGTGAGATATATAGGTTTGTTGCTAGCAGCGTTATAACTATGGACCACAAGATTTCATATGTAAACATTTTAATAAAAATATTCTAAGTGGTTGAGCACTTGGTAACCATACTTAACAATTAATCACGTCGCATATTCCCTTTAATATGAAATCTTACTACACTGTACCAAGTGTAGTCACGAAACGAAGTACTGTGCAACCGTTGAATACTGGTCGTCCAGTCCGGTTGGGGTTGTCAGGCCCGATAGATCTATCAACAGGATTCGCGTTTACAATACCGCTGTAAATAATAGTTACCAAGCTACAGGGAAGTATGCCAGTGGTACAACTCAACGTAGAATATATTTTTCAGTTACTTGTGTCCATAACGTAAAACATAAAATACATGTATTCTCATCCCAAAAATATTTAGAGTTTAAAAGGGACTATATACTCACCACACTGTATTTTGTAGTAAAAATACATATAACTTCATTGAACAGGTATAAGGTTGGCCTCGGATTCACGAACCTATATCATTTGTATATTTATCAATAAATATAATGGAAATCCCATTCCTTCATTAATTAATATATATATTATTTATTTATTTATAGTTATGTAGAATTTATACCAAATTCAATTTAAAATACTTACTTATTTTATATCTTAGGTTATATGCTATCTATATAGTTATTCGTTAAAATGATAGTTTTGAAAATAAGAATTTACTGATAATAATAATAATAACTTTATTAATGATGATAATACAATAATAAAATGATAATGATAATCTCTAATAATAATAATGATAAAAATAACAACTTAATTAATAATGTAAATTTTAATAACATGAAAATTCTTGATTAATAGGAATGATAATAATAATACTTATATTTATAATAATAATAATGATAATAATAATAACAATAATAATAATAATAATAATAATAATAATAATAATAAGATGAAACTACCTCAAGATATTCAGATTAAAAAGATGGCTCAGTCAAGTCTCGAACCCGAGACCTCCCGCTCACATCCTAACACCTTGAACCATTCAGCCAATCTAACATTTCTGATCCTATATCCGTTTTATCTATTTATAAACCGTATTATCTTTGTTCCATTTACAGCCCAACCAAAGACAAGGCCCAATAGCAATTTCAGAATTTGGCCCAACAGGTATGTTGTTTAAAAAAAATTGTCAAGACCGGGGATTGAACCGGCGACCATTCGTTTACAAACACCACCCTTAACCATTCATCTATATCTGTTTTTATGAATTAACAGCAACCCGAATATTCATAACCAGTTTATTTGTCTGTTTCAAATCCTTCTTCTTCCCTTGGACTGAATCGACCCAAAAAGACCGAAATCCAAAAGCACATCATGAATACAAAAAGGTTTTAGGTTTCATCAAATAACAGATACGTTTTAATTGTTGGTTTGAAATTAACCGAAAAAAAATAAAAAAAAATAAAGAACAGCAGCAGCGACGGGTAGCAATGAACAACCCATTTAGTGATTTTGGAATTAAAGCTGTATTGACTTGTGTTTATAAAATGAAATTAGTCATAAATCTTTCCAGGAAACTTTCTGGATAAATGATTTAACTTGAAACATCCAAACAAATCCGAATTTTAATGAAAATCAATCTATTGACTTTTTGTTCTTAAATCCTTGACTCCAAATTCATTTTTGATTCCGAAAATTAACACTCAAAACTTTGCAGATAGTTTAGGTATATGATTTCAAACTTAACTGCATTTTTAGTTTTTAAAATTAGATTCAAAATCGAGTTATGGTATAAAAGTTATATGAACAGAGACAGAAACTCGGTTCTTTCTTTCGTTTCTGTTTAAATTCGAGTAATAACAACGTTTGTGATTAATGATGAATCATTTAACAGCCTGATTACTTAATTTATAAAGTGTAAGTGTCGACCTGTAATTATTATTATCAAATAAAACAAGTGGAAGAAACAAAAATAAAAAAAATAAAGTCAACAGATATTTTACAGAATTTGGAGTTTATATGGATTCGGTGCTCTGTGGAAACGATTTTGTTATCAATTAAAGAGACTAATTGAACAGGTTGAAAATGATATAAACTAATATACATATATTTTCTGTATATATAAATATATATATATATATATATATATATATATATATATATATATATATATATATATATATATATATATATATATATATATATATATATATATATATATATATATATATATATATATATATATATATATATGCGTACACATTATTTATATATCATGTATCTGTCTTATTCATCTATACATGTATATGTATTATATATATATATACACGTACTGTATTATGTATAGATATATATATATATATATATATATATATATATATATATCTGATTATAATCTAATAAACATATACATGTATTATTAGTAATCATTAATACTATTAATAAATATATAATAATATTAATAATAATAAAATTAATACAATTATTAATAATTAGTATTAAAATACAGATAAAAAAAAATTAGAAACACTAATAATAATAGAAGTACTATTTTTTTTAAATGATAAAAACAATAGTTTGTATTAGTTTCTAATAATAACAAAAATAATGATAATAATAATATTTTATAATAATACAAATTCTAAATAATAATATCTAATATCAATCATAATAAAGTGATATCAATGTTATATTTATTAATACTAATAATAATACTACCTATCATAATATTGCTTATAATAATAATGTTAGTAATTTTGATAATATTATAAGTTATCAAATTTCCTATATATCTGTATATTAAATGTATCATAATAACATTAATTATAAAAAAAAATTTTTATCTAATATTAATGAAACGGATAATAACAATAGAATTAATAATGATAATCATATTAGTATTAATAATAATATTTGTACATATCAAATTTTATTATATTTCAAATTATAAATACCTATTTAAATATATATATGTTATCTATTTACACATAATGGTTCGTGAATCGCCGGGAATGGTCAAAGTGTAACCAATTATCCAAATAGAGATTTCAGACTTTCTAGACTCAACATTAGGGTTTTTGCTTATCGTGTCGGAAACATATAGAGTTTAAGGTTTAAATTTGGTCGGAAATTTCCGGGTCGTTACAGTACCCACCCGTTAAAGAAATTTCGTCCTCGAAATTTGATAGAGGTTGTCATAGATAACAATAGGAATGTTTTCATGACGAATATGGGGTGATAATGAAGTTTTATTATTATCGAGAGATATTAGATAAAACGATTCAGTAATGTGAAGTGCACGAATAAAGCTATCACAAAAGAGTGAAATGAGTAAATATGAAATTGTTTTAACCGATGACGTGATTAGAATTGATTTCCGGAATTTATGGAATTAAAGAAAATCTTATGTAATAAGATTTGGTTCTTCGGCGATTTAGAATATAGGATCTCCTTTGATTTAATGCGATAATCTGTTTCGATTTCTTTGTCGGATATATTGCTATAAATCCACCCCATTCGTTTTTCCTTATTCTCCACACCTTTTATTCTTTCTTCCTCTACTCATTCCTTAATATGTTCCATCCAATCCTGATTCTTATTATACTTCTAACCTTCATATCTTTCATTCTTCTTTTTCATTTTCCGCCAGAAGAATCTATTTACTTTTATGATTTTCTTGGAATTATAATGTTTCTTATTCTCCCGTGTCTTTACGTCGCAATACGTATTGATATACACGGTTTGTAGTTTCTGGGTGATTATTGGGTTTTATATCTTCCCTTATACTTCGATGTCCTTGCTTTTGTTTTCTATAATCATTATCATCCACAGTTAATACTCTCTTCCATTTACTGCGATTTATACCCCAATTTCTATTTCGGAGCTTCATTCTTTTTCTTTTCCTCCTTTTCAATTAAGCATCTTTTGTAATGGTCCGGAATTCGTAGGTATGAAATTCGAAATGAATATAGTTAATGTCCTAAGAGAGAATTGGTAATGGCACGATTTTGATTTGTCAAATTACCAGAATATCTTGGAAAAGATAGAACTATAAAGATGATATGTTCCTAATATGTTTGGAGATTGGATAGAATGTAAGAGCCGTGTAACATGGCACATGATGACGGTACTGTGAATCATCATATTCCATTAGAAACTTAACATGGCTTACTATAATATAATGAAGTTGATCAAGTTTCATTATATTATACTAATTCATGCATCAATTCCCAACACTACTTCAAAACATTCATGTTTTAAATTCGGAGGTTTCAGAATTTAGAAACTAACACAGTTTCTTTTATGTTATAACGCAGATATTACGGAGAGATTCATGATCTCAGATAAGGATAGTTGTGAAAATATCTCCAGGAATATGGAGAATTTGTATAACAGAAGATATTAAAATGATGATGAAGAATATCATCTGGAAAGGTTTAGAATAAGGAGTAGGGTTCATACTGACGGTTTCAACAGACACTGAATCATTTGCATTATTTGAAGGCAAGTTCATTCCTTGTATTTGTTCTTTGTTTCCTTCACGGTTAGCCCAATCCATTTTTCAGCACTAAATTTTCTATCGAGCGTTCCTAACATTCCCTTCTTTATCATCAAACTTTTGGCCATTTAAGCCATCTAAAATTTTACTGTTTCCTCTGCATTTAATGCAGTCATATCTGAATCGTCGATTATCAATCCGAGGTGTTTTTGGGCGAATTGTGTTTTTAGATGATTAAATGCTGATGATAAAATGGCGGAGTATGAAAGGTTCCCGATAACGATGAGGAAAACCAATCGTATATATCAAAGTTATAATAAGACTTATTCGAATGAAAGGTCGAAGTTGTTCTGCTGAAGCTGTGACAAAATTGGCTACTTTGAAAAGGAATCGTAAGGTTGTTTTTCTAATAAATGCTAAAGAATTCGCCGCGGTACATGTTAAACTATGACTTTGGGTTCAAGAGTTTTTCATGTGTATAGATCTTTTCTTCTGTAGATGAAGTGCGGTCGGTTCAACTTCTCGATTTAGGTATTTTCAAGAATCCTGATAGGTTTGTACGCGGATTGTAAACGTTGAGATACAAATGAGGTTTAAGATAGAATCAAGTGGCAAGCTTGAAGAATTATTTAGTTTCATATGTTATAATCAATATTTTAATTTAATTCATTTTAATTGTCCAAAGTTAGCAGTCCAATAGTCTGATGGTTCAATGATTTATATATAATTTAATATATAATATTACATAATACGTATCGTGACCCGTGTACCGGTCTCAGTGTCGATCACAACTCAAAGTATATATATATTTTGGAATCAACCTCAACCCTGTATAGCCAACTCCAACATTCACATATAGAGTGTCTATGGTTGTTCCGAAATATATATATAGATGGGTCGATATGATAGGTCGAAACCTTGTGTACGTGTCCCGTTATTTAAAGTGCGTAAAATAAATAACAGAACTTAAATGACAATAAATTAAATGCGTAAAGTAAATAACAGAAATTAAATGACGATAAATAAAATTGCGATAAATTAAATGTTAATCAGTTAGCTGGGAACAGTTAGCCGGAACAGTTAGCGTGAAATCCTATCACAATTCCAATTAATTAATTCGTTTGTTTCTAACACTTTTTATTTTTGTCCAATGTTTTCTTCGTTATGCCACTTGTTGGATTCTGATAGGTCAAAATCCAAATATGAAATTTGAATAGAAATGGTTATTCTGTGGTGAACGGATACGTATATCGGTAGTTGTAAGTAGGATAGAAAATGATTGTTGAATCAGATTCGAAGAATGTACAGTGTAACTTATTAATGTGAAATCTGAATATTTCTCGGGTACTACCCACCCGTTAAAATATTTTCATCATTCACAGTTTGTACGAAAGAATTTTAATTACATTCTTTATGAAAATATACTTGCATATATATTTTCTTCGGATGTAATCATAGATTTAATGAGTCAATAAGATATTATACTCATTTGATTTATTGTTGGCACTTGATTATATGACCTCTAGAACATTAGAGACTACATAATTGCCATGTCGAACGAAAATAAATGTGATAGAACGATAAGTAAAGCGAAGATAATTGATATAAAATGATATGTAAAACGAAGATCATACTCGAGGTACAGATAGTGATATTGAGGTGAGTGATGTTGATATCCGAGGTACAAATTGTGATGTTGAGGTTTACGACGCGGTTGTGGTTGAGGGTGATATGGGTACTGTCGGTGTTGATGATGGTGGTACGGATTATGCTGCTGGTGCTGCTGCTGGTGTTTGTAACCTTCGCACCGTATTCTCCAAAGCCGTCACGCGAGCGCGAAGTTCGTTAACTTCTGCTAGTACACCGGGATGATTGGCGGTTGGGGTGAGCGAATGAACAAGATCCGAAATATGGGATAGGATATAATCGTGACGAGATACTCGAGAAATGAGAGAGAAAATGGTTTCTCGAACAGGTTCGCCAGTAAGTGCTTCAGGTTCGTCGTCAATAGGGCAATTTGGTGGGTGAAAGGGATCACCTTCTTCTTGTCTCCAATAATTTAGCACACTACGAACCCATCCCCAATTCATCCAGAATAGATGATGGGAAATTGGTTGATCCATTCCAGTGACGCTGCCTTCGAAGCCCGAATGAAAATCCATATCAGCGTAGCTGTCGGAGTCGGAGGAATTTGAACTGGACGCGGAGTTCATCTTGTATAGTCGAGGAATGAGTTTTTGGTATGAAATAGATTATAGAAGTTAGATTTGGTACTCTTCTATACATACTTTACATATGTATATATAATACCAAAATCCCGTAAATTACGGAGAATCTTTGAAAAGATGTCAACTAAAGTCCAAAGTAACAGATATGCTAAAATATGAATTTTGTCTATACACTATCGATGCACTAAATGCAGTAAGACGTGTCTAGACTTATGAATGATAAGCAGGCAATTCCCTAAGGATGATAAGCAAATAATTTACGACTAGAAATGATAAGCAAAACTTTTGTCATATAGACACGGTCAAAGTCAAGACTCATTAATGTATTCTAACAACTACTAGTCAGACACACTAATGAAAGACCTGGTTCACTAAGACCAACGCTCTGATACCAACTGAAATGTCCGCGACTAATCCTCTCGGACGGAATCTTCAACAGTTGGTCCCATTGCGATGGTCGACTCCAAGTAATGTCCTTAAATTGAGCAAATGCACAGCGGAAGACTTAATTCGTACCTGAGAATAACATGTTTTAAAACGTCAACATAAAGTTGGTGAGATATATAGGTTTGTTGCTAGCAGCGTTATAACTATGGACCACAAGATTTCATATGTAAACATTTTAATAAAAATATTCTAAGTGGTTGAGCACTTGGTAACCATACTTAACAATTAATCACGTCGCATATTCCCTTTAATATGAAATCTTACTACACTGTACCAAGTGTAGTCACGAAACGAAGTACTGTGCAACCGTTGAATACTGGTCGTCCAGTCCGGTTGGGGTTGTCAGGCCCGATAGATCTATCAACAGGATTCGCGTTTACAATACCGCTGTAAATAATAGTTACCAAGCTACAGGGAAGTATGCCAGTGGTACAACTCAACGTAGAATATATTTTTCAGTTACTTGTGTCCATAACGTAAAACATAAAATACATGTATTCTCATCCCAAAAATATTTAGAGTTTAAAAGGGACTATATACTCACCACACTGTATTTTGTAGTAAAAATACATATAACTTCATTGAACAGGTATAAGGTTGGCCTCGGATTCACGAACCTATATCATTTGTATATTTATCAATAAATATAATGGAAATCCCATTCCTTCATTAATTAATATATATATTATTTATTTATTTATAGTTATGTAGAATTTATACCAAATTCAATTTAAAATACTTACTTATTTTATATCTTAGGTTATATGCTATCTATATAGTTATTCGTTAAAATGATAGTTTTGAAAATAAGAATTTACTGATAATAATAATAATAACTTTATTAATGATGATAATACAATAATAAAATGATAATGATAATCTCTAATAATAATAATGATAAAAATAACAACTTAATTAATAATGTAAATTTTAATAACATGAAAATTCTTGATTAATAGGAATGATAATAATAATACTTATATTTATAATAATAATAATGATAATAATAATAACAATAATAATAATAATAATAATAATAATAATAATAATAATAAGATGAAACTACCTCAAGATATTCAGATTAAAAAGATGGCTCAGTCAAGTCTCGAACCCGAGACCTCCCGCTCACATCCTAACACCTTGAACCATTCAGCCAATCTAACATTTCTGATCCTATATCCGTTTTATCTATTTATAAACCGTATTATCTTTGTTCCATTTACAGCCCAACCAAAGACAAGGCCCAATAGCAATTTCAGAATTTGGCCCAACAGGTATGTTGTTTAAAAAAAATTGTCAAGACCGGGGATTGAACCGGCGACCATTCGTTTACAAACACCACCCTTAACCATTCATCTATATCTGTTTTTATGAATTAACAGCAACCCGAATATTCATAACCAGTTTATTTGTCTGTTTCAAATCCTTCTTCTTCCCTTGGACTGAATCGACCCAAAAAGACCGAAATCCAAAAGCACATCATGAATACAAAAAGGTTTTAGGTTTCATCAAATAACAGATACGTTTTAATTGTTGGTTTGAAATTAACCGAAAAAAAATAAAAAAAAATAAAGAACAGCAGCAGCGACGGGTAGCAATGAACAACCCATTTAGTGATTTTGGAATTAAAGCTGTATTGACTTGTGTTTATAAAATGAAATTAGTCATAAATCTTTCCAGGAAACTTTCTGGATAAATGATTTAACTTGAAACATCCAAACAAATCCGAATTTTAATGAAAATCAATCTATTGACTTTTTGTTCTTAAATCCTTGACTCCAAATTCATTTTTGATTCCGAAAATTAACACTCAAAACTTTGCAGATAGTTTAGGTATATGATTTCAAACTTAACTGCATTTTTAGTTTTTAAAATTAGATTCAAAATCGAGTTATGGTATAAAAGTTATATGAACAGAGACAGAAACTCGGTTCTTTCTTTCGTTTCTGTTTAAATTCGAGTAATAACAACGTTTGTGATTAATGATGAATCATTTAACAGCCTGATTACTTAATTTATAAAGTGTAAGTGTCGACCTGTAATTATTATTATCAAATAAAACAAGTGGAAGAAACAAAAATAAAAAAAATAAAGTCAACAGATATTTTACAGAATTTGGAGTTTATATGGATTCGGTGCTCTGTGGAAACGATTTTGTTATCAATTAAAGAGACTAATTGAACAGGTTGAAAATGATATAAACTAATATACATATATTTTCTGTATATATAAATATATATATATATATATATATATATATATATATATATATATATATATATATATATATATATATATATATATATATATATATATATATATATATATATGCGTACACATTATTTATATATCATGTATCTGTCTTATTCATCTATACATGTATATGTATTATATATATATATACACGTACTGTATTATGTATAGATATATATATATATATATATATATATATATATATATATATATATATCTGATTATAATCTAATAAACATATACATGTATTATTAGTAATCATTAATACTATTAATAAATATATAATAATATTAATAATAATAAAATTAATACAATTATTAATAATTAGTATTAAAATACAGATAAAAAAAAATTAGAAACACTAATAATAATAGAAGTACTATTTTTTTTAAATGATAAAAACAATAGTTTGTATTAGTTTCTAATAATAACAAAAATAATGATAATAATAATATTTTATAATAATACAAATTCTAAATAATAATATCTAATATCAATCATAATAAAGTGATATCAATGTTATATTTATTAATACTAATAATAATACTACCTATCATAATATTGCTTATAATAATAATGTTAGTAATTTTGATAATATTATAAGTTATCAAATTTCCTATATATCTGTATATTAAATGTATCATAATAACATTAATTATAAAAAAAAATTTTTATCTAATATTAATGAAACGGATAATAACAATAGAATTAATAATGATAATCATATTAGTATTAATAATAATATTTGTACATATCAAATTTTATTATATTTCAAATTATAAATACCTATTTAAATATATATATGTTATCTATTTACACATAATGGTTCGTGAATCGCCGGGAATGGTCAAAGTGTAACCAATTATCCAAATAGAGATTTCAGACTTTCTAGACTCAACATTAGGGTTTTTGCTTATCGTGTCGGAAACATATAGAGTTTAAGGTTTAAATTTGGTCAGAAATTTCCGGGTCGTTACACATGTCGACACATCTATATATATTTCGGAACAACCATAGACACTCTATATGTGAATGTTGGAGTTAGCTATACAGGGTTGAGGTTGATTCCAAAATATATATAGTTTGAGTTGTGATCAATACTGAGATAGGTATACACTGGGTCGTGGATTGATTCAAGATAATATTTATCGATTTATTTCTGTACATCTAACTGTGGACAACTAGTTGTAGGTTACTGACGAGGACAGCTGACTTAATAAACTTAAAACATCAAAATATATTAAAAGTGTTGTAAATATATTTTGAACATACTTTGATATATATGTATATATTGTTATAGGTTCGTGAATCAACCAGTGGCCAAGTCTTACTTCCCGACGTAGTAAAAATCTGTGAAAGTGAGTTATAGTCCCACTTTTAAAATCTAATATTTTTGGGATGAGAATACATGCAGGTTTTCTAAATGATTTACAAAATAGACACAAGTACGTGAAACTACATTCTATGGTTGAATTATCGAAATCGAATATGCCCCTTTTTATTAAGTCTGGTAATCTAAGAATTAGGGAACAGACACCCTAATTGACGCGAATCCTAAAGATAGATCTATTGGGCCTAACAAACCCCATCCAAAGTACCGGATGCTTTAGTACTTCGAAATTTATATCATATCCGAAGGGTGTCCCGGAATGATGGGGATATTCTTATATATGCATCTTGTTAATGTCGGTTACCAGGTGTTCACCATATGAATGATTTTTATCTCTATGTATGGGATGTGTATTGAAATATGAAATCTTGCGGTCCATTATTATGATTTGATATATATAGGTTAAACCTATAACTCACCAACATTTTTATTGACGTTTTAAGCATGTTTATTCTCAGGTGATTATTAAGAGCTTCCGCTGTCGCATACTTAAATAAGGACGAGATTTGGAGTCCATGCTTGTATGATATTGTGTAAAAACTGCATTCAAGAAACTTATTTTGTTGTATCATTATTTGATTATCATTATTTGATAATCTACGTAAAGCTTTTTAAACCTTTATTGATGAAATAAAGGTTATGGTTTGTTTTAAAATGAATGCAGTCTTTGAAAAACGTCCCATATAGAGGTCAAAACCTCGCAACGAAATCAATTAATATGGAACGTTTTTAATCAATAAGAACGGGACATTTCATTTTGCATGACATTTTGCAACAGGTGTAAAAGAAATGGTCATAGCGCGACAAAGTATGACGTCTACAGACTAAAGTTTAACAGAACCAAAGGAACAAATAATGTCGGAACAAGTAATGCCGAAACGAATAGTGTCAGAGCAAGTAATACCAACCCTGTTTGTTATAAATGTGGAAAACCGGGCCACATTATTAGAAATTGCCCGAATCAGGGGAATACTAATGGGCAGGGACGTGGAAGAGTTTTCAATATTAATGCGGCAGAAGCACAGGAAGACCCGGAGCTTGTTACAGGTACGTTTCTTATTGACGATAAATCTGCTTATGTTTTATTTGATTCGGGTGCGGATAGAAACTATATGAGTAGAGAATTTTGTGCTAAATTAAGTTGCCCATTGACGCCTTTGGATAATAAATTTTTACTCGAATTAGCAAATGGTAAATTAATTTCAGCAGATAATATATGTCGGGATAGAGAAATTAAACTAGGTGTTGAAATGTTTAAGATTGATTTAATACCAGTCGAGTTAGGGAGTTTTGATGTAATAATTGGCATGGACTGGTTGAAGAAGGTGAGAGTAGAGGTCGTTTGTTACAAAAACGCGATTCGCATTATGCGTGAAAAAGAAAAACCTTTAATGGTGTACGGAGAAAAGAACAACGCGAAATTAAATCTTATTAGTAGTTTGAAGGCGCAAAAACTAATAAGAAAATGTTGTTACGTCATTCTAGCACACAATGTGTAAAGTTAAACCTGAAGAAAAGAACATCAGTGATGTTCCCGTCGCAAAAGAATTTCCCGATGTATTTCCGAAAGAATTACCGGGATTACCCCCACATCGATCCGTTGAATTTCAAATAGACCTTGTACCAGGAGCTGCACCAATAGCTCGTGCTCCATACAGACTTGCACCCAGCGAAATGAAAGAATTACAAAGTCAGTTACAGGAACTTTTAGAGCGTGGTTTCATTCGACCAAGCACATCACCATGGGGAGCTCCTGTTTTGTTTGTCAAGAAGAAAGATGGTACATTCAGGTTGTGTATCGACTACCGAGAGTTGAACAAACTTACCATCAAGAACCGCTACCCACTACCGAGAATCGACAACATATTTGATCAACTACAAGGCTCGTCTATTTATTCGAAGATCGATTTATGTTCTGGATATCATCAAATGCTGGTGAAGGAGGATGATATTCCAAAGACTGCTTTTAGGACACGTTACGGTCATTACGAGTTTATGGTTATGCCGTTTGGATTGACTAACTCACCAGCTGTGTTCATGGACCTCATGAACCGAGTGTGTGGGCCATATCTTGACAAGTTTGTCATTGTTTTCATCAATGACATACTTATTTACTCGAAGAATGATCAAGAGCACGAAGAACATTTGAGAAAAGTGCTAGAGTTGTTGAGAAAAGAAAAACTGTACGCTAAGTTTTTAAAGTGTGCATTTTGGTTGGAAGAAGTTCAATTCCTCAGTCATATAGTGAACAAAGAAGGTATTCAGGTGGATCCAGCAAAGATTGAAACCGTTGAAAAGTGGGAAACCCCGAAAACTCCAAAACACATACGCCAGTTTTTAGGTCTAGCTGGTTATTACAGGAGATTCATCCAAGATTTTTCTAAAATAGCAAAACCCTTGACTGCGTTAACGCATAAAGGGAAGAAATTTGAATGGAAGGATGAACAAGAGAAAGCATTTCAGTTATTGAAGAAAAAGTTAACTACGGCACCTATATTGTCATTACCTGAAGGGAATTATGATTTTGTGATATATTGTGAAGCCTCAAAGCAAGGTCTCGGTTGTGTATTAATGCAACGAACGAAAGTAATTGCTTATACGTCTAGACAATTAGATTCACGAACAGAATTATACGACGCATGATTTGGAATTAGGCGCGGTTGTTTTTGCATTAAAGACTTGGAGGCACTACTTATATGGGGTCAATAGTATTATATATACCGACCACAAAAGTCTTCAACACATATTTAATCAGAAACAACTGAATATGAGGCAGCATAGGTGGATTCAATTGTTGAATGATTACGACTTTGAGATTCGTTACCACTCGGGAAAGGCAAATGTGGTAGCCGACGCCTTGAGCAGAAAGGACAGAGAACCCATTCGTGTAAAATCTATCAATATAATGATTCACACTAACCTTACTACTCAAATAAAGGAGGTGCAACAAGGAGTTTTAAAAGAGGGAAACTTAAAGGATGAAATACCCAAAGGATCGGAGAAACATCTTAATATTCGGGACGACGGAACCCGGTATAGGGCTGAAAGAATTTGGGTACCAAAATTTGGAGATATGAGAGAAATGGTACTTATAGAAGCTCATAAAACCAGATACTCAATACATCTTGGAACGGGGAAGATGTACAAGGATCTCAAGAAACATTTTTGGTGGCCAGGTATGAAAGCCGATGTTGCTAAATACGTAGGAGAATGTTTGACGTGTTCTAAGGTCAAAGCTGAGCATCAGAAACCATCAGGTCTACTTCAACAACCCGAAATCCTGGAATGGAAATGGGAAAACATTACCATGGATTTCATCACTAAATTGCCAAGAACTGCAAGTGGTTTTGATACTATTTGGGTAATAGTTGATCGTCTCACCAAATCAGCATACTTCCTGCCAATAAGACAAGATGACAAGATGGAGAAGTTAGCACGACTGTATTTGAAGGAAGTCATCTCCAGACATGGAATACCAATCTCTATTATCTCTGATAGGGATGGCAGATTTATTTCAAGATTCTGGCAGACATTACAGCATGCATTAGGAACTCGTCTAGACATGAGTACTGCCTATCATCTACAAACTGATGGGCAGAGCGAAAGTACGATACAAACGCTTGAAGACATGCTATGAGCATGTGTTATTGATTTCGGAATCAGTTGGGATCGACATCTACCGTTAGCAAAATTTTCCTACAACAACAGCTACCATTCAAGCATTGAAATGGCGCCATTTGAAGCACTTTATGGTAGCAAGTGCAATTCTCCGATTTGTTGGAGTGAAGTGGGGGATAGACAGATTACGGGTCCGGAGATAATACAAGAAACTACAGAGAAGATCATCCAAATTCAACAACGGTTGAAGACTGCCCAAAGTCGATAAAAGAGCTACGCTGACATTAAAAGAAAAGATATAGAATTTGAAATTGGAGAGATGGTCATGCTTAAAGTTTCACCTTGGAAAGGCGTTGTTCGATTTGGTAAACAAGGGAAATTAAATCCAAGGTATATTGGACCATTCAAGATTATTGATCGTGTCGGAACAGTAGCTTACCGACTTGAGTTACCTCAACAACTCACGGCTGTACATAACACTTTCCACGTCTCTAATTTGAAGAAATTTTTTGCTAAAGAAGATCTCACAATTTCGTTAGATGAAATCCAAATCAACGAAAAACTTCAATTTATCGAAGAACCCGGTGAAATAATGGATCATGAGGTTAAAAGACTTAAGCAAAACAAAATACCAATTGTTAAAGTTTGATGTTTTGTGAGGTGTATATAAAATAGCTTTTAAATTTTAGAAGGAAATACTATTAAATACGATACAATTTTACACAAGATATTTATTTATTTATATAATGGATATACTTATACCTTGCTACAACACTTATAGGCAGTGTACCTAATCGTACAGTAGTGTAGTTTTTAGTATGTCCGGTTCGTTCCACAGGGAAAATCTTTAAACAAAGCTTAACGCTATATTAGTTTACTTTTATAAAAATACAAATGTATATATAAGTAATAATATTATTATAAAGGGGGGTTTTTACCTTTTAATGACCGGTTTGTCGATTTTAATTCTTCAGTCGCAGTTAAAACCAAATGTAAAATATTAAATAAAGAACTTAATTTAAAGCGTAAAGTAAATAACGATAATGAAATTACGAATAATAAAAGTGCGATAAAATAAACTTGCGATAATTAAAAAGTACGATAATTAAAAGTGCAATTAAATACAATAACAATAAATAAAAGTGCTATAATTAGAAGTGCAATTAAATATGAAATAAAGGAAATTAAATATATATATATATATATATATATATATATATATATATATATATATATATATATATATATATATATATATATATATATATATATATAAGGAAATTAAATATGAAATAAAAGAATTATGCTTATTTAAACTTCTGTAATCATGATGTTTGACGTGTTGATTTTAGTTTTATGCCCATGGGTTAATTGTCCTTTGTCCTGGATTATTTAATATGTCCGTATGGTTTTTGTCCATAACAGTCCATCAGTCATAAATATAAAGTGCGAGTGTCCTCGTCAAATTATCCTTATACCCGAAGTTAAATATTCCAACTAATTGGGGACTTAAACTGTAACAAGGTTTTATTACTTTGTTTAATAATTACACCAGGATGTCGACTGAGTGTAACCCAAGGTTTTAATACTTTGTTAACAATTATGCCAAGTGTCCTTGTACATAATTTCACCCCTGTTTTAATAATTCTAGTGGCTATTAATCCATTCAAGTGTCCGGTTAAATGAACGATTATTTGTACATATAAATACCCCGCCCATCGTGTCCGATCGAGTGTAAATGGTTATTTATAGGGACGCCCAATTGTAAATCTTTATATTAACATTAACAAACTATCATTTAGTTAAACAAATATAAAGCCCATTAATAGCCCATAGTCTAATTTCCACAAGTGTCGTTCTTTTGTCCAAACCCCAATTATGGTACAAAGCCCAATTACCCAATTTTAGTAATTAGCCCAACATCATGATTACTTCGGATTAAATAAGCATAATAATAACTTAGCTACGAGACAATAAATTAAAAAGGTTGAACATAACTTACAATGATTAAAAATAGCGTAGCGTTACACGGACAGAATTTCGACTTACACCCTTACAACATTCGCTAACACACCCTTATTATTAGAAATTAAAATTAAAATTAAAATTAAAATTAAAAAATATATATATATATACTTTACGTATGATGAAGAGAAGAAAGATGTGTTTATTTTGGCCAAAACGCGTTGAATTTATAGGACCTGGGCTGGATTTCAGAGCCATGCGATCGCATGTGTAGTGACCCGAACTTTTCCATGTTTATATATATTAATTGAGATTGATATTTACATGATTAAATGTTTCCAACATGTTAAGAAATCAAACTTGTTAAGACTTGATTAATTGAAATATGTTTCATATAGACAATTGACCACCCAAGTTGACCGGTGATTCACGAACGTTAAAACTTGTAAAAACTATATGATGACATATATATGGATATATATATATAGTTAACATGATACTATGATAAGTAAACATATCATTAAGTATATTAACAATGAACTACATATGTAAAAACAAGACTACTAACTTAATGATTTTTAAACGAGACATATATGTAACGATTATCGTTGTAAAGACATTTAATGTATATATATCATATTAAGAGATATTCATACATGATAATATCATGATAATATAATAATTTAAAATCTCATTTGATATTATAAACATTGGGTTAACAACATTTAACAAGATCGTTAACCTAAAGGTTTCAAAACAACACTTACATGTAACGACTAACGATGACTTAACGACTCAGTTAAAATGTATATACATGTAGTGTTTTAATATGTATTTATACACTTTTGAAAGACTTCAATACACTTATCAAAATACTTCTACTTAACAAAAATGCTTACAATTACATCCTCGTTCAGTTTCATCAACAATTCTACTCGTATGCACCCGTATTCGTACTCGTACAATACACAGCTTTTAGATGTATGTACTATTGGTATATACACTCCAATGATCAGATCTTAGCAGCCTATGTGAGTCACCTAACACATGTGGGAACCATCATTTGGCAACTAGCATGAAATATCTCATAAAATTACAAAAATATGAGTAATCATTCATGACTTATTTACATGAAAACAAAATTACATATCCTTTATATCTAATCCATACACCAACGACCAAAAACACCTACAAACACTTTCATTCTTCAATTTTCTTCATCTAATTAATCTCTCTCAAGTTCTATCTTCAAGTTCTAAGTGTTCTTCATAAATTCTACAAGTTCTAGTTACATAAAATCAAGAATACTTTCAAGTTTGCTAGCTCACTTCCAATCTTGTAAGGTGATCATCCAACCTCAAGAAATCTTTGTTTCTTACAGTAGGTTATCATTCTAATACAAGGTAATAATCATATTCAAACTTTGGTTCAATTTCTATAAGTATAACAATCTTATTTCAAGTGATGATCTTACTTGAACTTGTTTTCGTGTCATGATTCTGCTTCAAGAACTTCGAGCCATCCAAGGATCCGTTGAAGCTAGATCCATTTTTCTCTTTTCCAGTAGGTTTATCCAAGGAACTTAAGGTAGTAATGATGTTCATAACATCATTCGATTCATACATATAAAGCTATCTTATTCGAAGGTTTAAACTTGTAATCACTAGAACATAGTTTAGTTAATTCTAAACTTGTTCGCAAACAAAAGTTAATCCTTCTAACTTGACTTTTAAAATCAACTAAACACATGTTCTATATCTATATGATATGCTAACTTAATGATTTAAAACCTGAAAACACGAAAAACACCGTAAAACCGGATTTACGCCGTCGTAGTAACACCGCGGGCTGTTTTGGGTTAGTTAATTAAAAACTATGATAAACTTTGATTTAAAAGTTGTTATTCTGAGAAAATGATTTTTATTATGAACATGAAACTATATCCAAAAATTATGGTTAAACTCAAAGTGGAAGTATGTTTTCTAAAATGGTCAACTAGACGTCGTTCTTTCGACTGAAATGACTACCTTTACAAAAACGACTTGTAACTTATTTTTCTGACTATAAACTTATACTTTTTCTATTTATATTCATAAAATAGAGTTCGATATGAAATCATAGCAATTTGATTCACTCAAAATGGATTTAAAATGAAGAAGTTATGGGTAAAACAAGATTGGATAATTTTCCTCATTTTAGCTACGTGAAAATTGGTAACAAATCTATTCCAACCATAACTTAATCAACTTGTATTTTATATTATGTAATCTTGAGATACCATAGACACGTATACAATGTTTCGACCTATCATGTCGACACATCTATATATATTTTGGAACAACCATAGACACTCTATATGTGAATGTTGGAGTTAGCTATACAGGGTTGAGGTTGATTCCAAAATATATATAGTTTGAGTTGTGATCAATACTGAGATACGTATACACTGGGTCGTGGATTGATTCAAGATAATATTTATCGATTTATTTCTGTACATCTAACTGTGGACAACTAGTTGTAGGTTTACTAACGAGGACAGCTGACTTAATAAACTTAAAACATCAAAATATATTAAAAGTGTTGTAAATATATTTTGAACATACTTTGATATATATATGTATATATTGTTATATTTTCGTGAATCAACCAGTGGCCAAGTCTTACTTCCCGACGAAGTAAAAATCTGTGAAAGTGAGTTATAGTCCCACTTTTAAAATCTAATATCTTTGGGATGAGAATACATGCAGGTTTTATAAATGATTTACAAAATAGACACAAGTACGTGAAACTACATTCTATGGTTGAATTATCGAAATCGAATATGCCCCTTTTTATTAAGTCTGGTAATCTAAGAATTAGGGAACAGACACCCTAATTGATGCGAATCCTAAAGATAGATCTATTGGGCCTAACAAACCCCATCCAAAGTACCGGATGCTTTAGTACTTCGAAATTTATATCATATCCGAAGGGTGTCCCGGAATGATGGGGATATTCTTATATATGCATCTTGTTAATGTCGGTTACCAGGTGTTCACCATATGAATGATTTTTATCTCTATGTATGGGATGTATATTGAAATATGAAATCTTGTGGTCTATTGTTACGATTTGATATATATAGGTTAAACCTATAACTCACCAACATTTTTGTTGACGTTTAAAGCATGTTTATTCTCAGGTGAATACTAAGAGCTTCCGCTATTGCATACTAAAATAAGGACAAGATTTGGAGTCCATGTTTGTATGATACTGTGTAAAAACTGCATTCAAGAAACTGACTTCGATGTAACATATTTGTATTGTAAACCATTATGTAATGGTCGTGTGTAAACAGGATATTTTAGATTATCATTATTTGATAATCTACGTAAAGCTTTTTAAACCTTTATTTATGAAATAAAGGTTATGGTTTGTTTTAAAAATGAATGCAGTCTTTGAAAAACGTCTCATATAGAGGTCAAAACCTCGCAACGAAATCAATTAATATGGAACGTTTTTAATCAATAAGAACGGGACATTTCAGTTGGTATCCGAGCGTTGGTCTTAGAGAACCAGAATTTTGCATTAGTGTGTCTTATCTAGTTGTTAGCGTTGATACCAACGCTAATGCAAAATTCTGGTTCTCTAAGACCAACGCTCGGATACCAACTGAAATGTCCCGTTTTTATTGATTAAAAACGTTCCATATTAATTGATTTCGTCGCGAGGTTTTGACCTCTATATGAGACGTTTTTCAAAGACTGCATTCATTTTAAAACAAACCATAACCTTTATTTCATCAATAAAGGTTTAAAAAGCTTTACGTAGATTATCAAATAACGATAATCTAAAATATCCTGTTTACACACGACCATTACATAATGGTTTACAATACAAATATGTTACAACAAAATAAGTTTCTTGAATGCAGTTTTTACACAGTATCATACAAACATGGACTCCAAATCTTGTCCTTATTTTAGTATGCAATAGCGGAAGCTCTTAGTATTCACCTGAGAATAAACATGCTTTAAACGTCAACAAAAATGTTGGTGAGTTATAGGTTTAACCTATATATATCAAATCGTAATAATAGACCACAAGATTTCATATTTCAATACACATCCCATACATAGAGATAAAAATCATTCATATGGTGAACACCTGGTAACCGACATTAACAAGATGCATATATAAGAATATCCCCATCATTCCGGGACACCCTTCGGATATGATATAAATTTCGAAGTACTAAAGCATCCGGTACTTTGGATGGGGTTTGTTAGGCCCAATAGATCTATCTTTAGGATTCGCGTCAATTAGGGTGTCTGTTCCCTAATTCTTAGATTACCAGACTTAATAAAAAGGGGCATATTCGATTTCGATAATTCAACCATAGAATGTAGTTTCACGTACTTGTGTCTATTTTGTAAATCATTTATAAAACCTGCATGTATTCTCATCCCAAAAATATTAGATTTTAAAAGTGGGACTATAACTCACTTTCACAGATTCGGGAAGTAAGACTTGGCCACTGGTTGATTCACGAACCTATAACAATATATACATATATATATCAAAGTATGTTCAAAATATATTTACAACACTTTTAATATATTTTGATGTTTTAAGTTTATTAAGTCAGATGTCCTCGTTAGTAACCTACAACTAGTTGTCCACAGTTAGATGTACAGAAATAAATCGATAAATATTATCTTGAATCAATCCACGACCCAGTGTATACGTATCTCAGTATTGATCACAACTCAAACTATATATATTTTGGAATCAACCTCAACCCTGTATAGCTAACTCCAACATTCACATATAGAGTGTCTATGGTTGTTCCGAAATATATATAGATGTGTCGACATGATAGGTCGAAACATTGTATACGTGTCTATGGTATCTCAAGATTACATAATATACAATACAAGTTGATTAAGTTATGGTTGGAATAGATTTGTTACCAATTTTCACGTAGCTAAAATGAGAAAAATTATCCAATCTTGTTTTACCCATAACTTCTTCATTTTTAATCCGTTTTGAGTGAATCAAATTGCTATGGTTTCATATTGAACTCTATTTTATGAATCTAAACAGAAAAAGTATAGGTTTATTGTCGGAAAAATAAGTTACAAGTCGTTTTTGTAAAGGTAGTCATTTCAGTCGAAAGAACGACGTCTAGATGACCATTTTAGAAAACATACTTCCACTTTGAGTTTAACCATAATTTTTGGATATAGTTTCATGTTCATAATAAAAATCATTTTCTCAGAATAACAACTTTTAAATCAAAGTTTATCATAGTTTTTAATTAACTAACCCAAAACAGCCCGCGGTGTTACTACGACGGCGTAAATCCGGTTTTACGGTGTTTTCCATGTTTCCAGGTTTTAAATCATTAAGTTAGCATATCATATAGATATAGAACATGTGTTTAGTTGATTTTAAAAGTCAAGTTAGAAGGATTAACTTTTGTTTGCGAACAAGTTTAGAATTAACTAAACTATGTTCTAGTGATTACAAGTTTAAACCTTCGAATAAGATAGCTTTATATATATGAATCGAATGATGTTATGAACATCATTACTACCTTAGGTTCATTGGATAAACCTACTGGAAAAGAGAAAAATGGATCTAGCTTCAACGGATCCTTGGATGGCTCGAAGTTCTTGAAGCAGAATCATGACACGAAAACAAGTTCAAGTAAGATCATCACTTGAAATAAGATTGTTATAGTTATAGAAATTGAACCAAAGTTTGAATATGATTATTACCTTGTATTAGAATGATAACCTACTGTAAGAAACAAAGATTTCTTGAGGTTGGATGATCACCTTACAAGATTGGAAGTGAGCTAGCAAACTTGAAAGTATTCTTGATTTTATGTAACTAGAACTTGTAGAATATATGAAGAACACTTAGAACTTGAAGATAGAACTTGAGAGAGATCAATTAGATGAAGAAAATTGAAGAATGAAAGTGTTTGTAGGTGTTTTTGGTCGTTGGTGTATGGATTAGATATAAAGGATATGTAATTTTGTTTTCATGTAAATAAGTCATGAATGATTACTCATATTTTTGTAATTTTATGAGATATTTCATGCTAGTTGCCAAATGATGGTTCCCACATGTGTTAGGTGACTCACATGGACTGCTAAGAGCTGAACATTGGAGTGTATATACCAATAGTACATACATCTAAAAGCTGTGTATTGTACGAGTACGAATACGGGTACATACGAGTAGAATTGTTGATGAAACTGAACGAAGATGTAATTGTAAGAATTTTTGTTAAGTAGAAGTATTTTGATAAGTGTATTGAAGTCTTTCAAAAGTGTATAAATACATATTAAAACACTACATGTATATACATTTTAACTGAGTCGTTAAGTCATCGTTAGTCGTTACATGTAAGTGTTGTTTTGAAACCTTTAGGTTAACGATCTTGTTAAATGTTGTTAACCCAATGTTTATAATATCAAATGAGATTTTAAATTATTATATTATCATGATATTATCATGTATGAATATCTCTTAATATGATATATATACATTAAATGTCTTTACAACGATAATCGTTACATATATGTCTCGTTTAAAAATCATTAAGTTAGTAGTCTTGTTTTTACATATGTAGTTCATTGTTAATATACTAAATGATACGTTTACTTATCATAGTATCATGTTAACTATATATATATATATATCCATATATATGTCATCATATAGTTTTTACAAGTTTTAACGTTCGTGAATCACCGGTCAACTTGGGTGGTCAATTGTCTATATGAAACATATTTCAATTAATCAAGTCTTAACAAGTTTGATTGCTTAACATGTTGGAAACATTTAATCATGTAAATATCAATCTCAATTAATATATATAAATGAAATGTCCGGAACTAATCCTCCCGGACGGAATCTTCAACAGTTGGTTCCATTGCGATGATCGACTCTATGTAAGGTCCTTAATATGAGCTAATGCACAGCGGAAGACTTAATTCGTACCTGAAAATAACATGCTTTAAAATGTCAACATAAAGTTGGTGAGATATATAGGTTTGATGCTAACAGCGTTGTAACTATGGACCACAAGATTTAAAGTTTATAAACATAATACACTCGCAAGTGTATGAAAAGCATTCTAAGTAGTGGGCACCCGGTAACTAGCCTTAACAAGAGTGTGTACCCCTGAGTTATAATAATATGTGCACCGAATCAAGTGCGTTCCATTAACCTCGAAGTACTAAACACCCGTTCTTCTAGTTCACTAGAACAACATCTGGGTGGGGGTGTAAAACCCGATAGATCTATCTTTAGGATTCGCGCCTACCAGTTCATAAACCAATAGTTAAAGTTACCAAGCTAGGGGATTTTTGATTCAAACCCATGTAGAACGTAATTTAAGTCACTTGTGTCCATAACGTAAATCATTTATAAAAAAAATAGCGCATGTATTCTTAGCCCAAAAATATTTAAAGTTTAAAAGGGGACTATATACTCACCATACTGTATTTTGTAGTAAAAATACATATAACATCTTTGATCAAATATAGGGTTGGCCTCGGATTCACGAACCTATATCATATTATATATATTAACACATATAATTGTAATCGAACAAGTTTATATATTTATATTATTATTATTCTTATTATGTTAATTAGTTATTAACTATAAAATTTTAATACTTAAAATTTATATATATTTATATTAAATTTAGAGTATATGATACGTCATTTATTATAAATATCCTATTTTGACGTTTAGAGAAATCATATCATGTATTAAAACTAATATATATATATATATATATATATATATATATATATATATATATATATATATATATATATATATATATATATATAGTTTCAATATTCGAGATAAGTTCTTAATATTAATAATGGAAAAAAAATTATAAATGTTAATATTACATTGAAATATTTATGTTTTACTAATATTAATTTTAAAAATAATGCTATTATTATTAATATTAATAGCTGTCATAGTAATTGTAGTGATAATGTTGTTATTATAAATAACAATGACAATGAAAATTCTAACAATATTGATATATTTTTTTTTAAAATGAAGATTTTAAGTAAAAAGTTACTTTGAATAATAATACAAGTTTTTAGTAAAATGATAGAAATAAAAATTTACTTTTAGTAATAATGATTACAACCTTATTATTGATAATAACTATGATAATAATAATTTTACTAGTAATAATACTAATATTTTTATTTTAATAACTATAACAACAATACTTCTAATAATAATACTAACAATTATGATGAAATAAAGAAAAATAATAATAAGTAGAATGACTACCTTAAAAGGAAAGGCTTTTTAAAAAAAATAAACTGTCTCGCCCCGGGATAGAACCCACGACCTCTTGATTGTCCAACCAAACCCCAAACCATCCGTCTGTCTCACTCTTTATGTTTTATAATTCCCACTAATATTTATATATATCTAATATATCTGTCTACTCTTTTTCATCTTCTTCCCCATGAAACCGATTATCCAACAGAATCCATAACAGAATCCATGACGTTTATGAAACGAATTATAGGTCGTTTATATTTTACTAAACTGATCATAAATCAAATGACTAGTTTTTAAAATCGATTAACACAAAAAAAATAAAAAAAATAAAAATAAAAGCTGTATCTCGCATATGAACTCAAACGTTGAAATCAATTTTAAAAGTGTTTTAGACAAAACTCATAACATGAAGTTGGTTCTAAATGATGCATATAAACTGTTTGGATCATTAATTGTTCCAAAAACTCAAAAACAAACTCTAATTTTGACATGAACACTTCAATTGACGTTTTGACTCATACGTTTGACTTCAAAATTCGAGAGTGTTATGAGAAATTGATCCCCGATAATTTACAGAAAGTTTGAAGAGGGGATTCCTAACAACTCTGCGTTTTTACATTTTTAAATTTCGTTCAAATTCAAGGTATTGCTGTTTGAGTTCTTAAACAGAGATATACGGGTTTAATCTCCTGACTTTTCTGTTTTGTTTCGATTAATTAAAAATTGTTGTGACTTGAAAGTGTTTATGAGAAATCGTATCACATTTAAAATTAACTGGAACGTCCTAATTTATAGCCAAATAGGTCGACAGCAGGTACAAATCTTAAATAGAAGAGGTAATAAAATATAAAAAAGCTGATAGTGAGTCTTACTGACTTTTGGAATTTTGTTTCTGTTTTATCCCTATCTGGTATGATTCGATAACATAACAAATCAATTTACACAGTGATAATGATGTGGATCTAAATACGAACTCATGTGGTTGTTATACAGAGTATATATTCATTTATCAGTATTTACACAAGTTCATATATAACTGACTAACTATAATGATTATATTTATCTGTATTTATATCCATAATTATTTATCTCTTATTGTTATTTAATTACATTTATATATTATATTTAATCTTATTAAAATTGTAAATATAGTATTAATACTCTTTAATGTTATAGATAGTAGTAATACAGTTAATTTTATTACTACTGATAATGATAACGGTTACTATAAAATATATAATAATAATGTTATTAATAACAATAATACTGATTATAATAATATCAATATTATTGATACTAACCATAATATTAATAATGATAATAGTATATTAATTTATGTATATCGAATTTGTATCTATAAATTTTATATTCAAATAACACTAGTCTTGATATCTATATTGGAAGTAATAATAATTTTATCATAACAACTATATTTTTTAACTGGAAATCATATTTAGTATATCAGTATCTTAATTTATCAATTATATTATAATTTATATATAATTAAATATTTCTACATTCTATATATATATTGCAGTATACATATCATATTATTTATATATATAGTTCATATAAAGAATTATATATCTAATACACATAATTGTTCGTGAATCGTCGGGAATAGTCAAAGGGTAACTGATTATTCAAATATAGATTTAAAACTTTCTAGACTCAACATTAAGATTTTTGCTTATCGTATCGGAAACATATAGAGATTAGGGTTTAATTTTGGTCGGAAATTTCCGGGTCGTTACAGTACCCACCCGTTAAAGAAATTTCGTCCCCGAAATTTGGTAGAGGTTGTCATAAATAACAATAGGAATGTTTTCATGACGAATATGAGGTAATAATAGAGTTTTATCATTATTGGAAGATATGGATAAAACGATTCGATCATGTGAAGCGCACGAGTGAAGCTATCACAAGAGAATGAAATGAGTGAATATGGAATTGTTTCAACCGATGACGTGATTACTGTTGATTTCCGGGATTTAAGGGATTTAAAGAAAATCTTTCGTAATAAGATTTGGTTCTTCGGCGATTTAGGAAACAGGATCTCCTTTGATTTAATGCGGTAAATCTGTTGTGATTTCTTTGTCGGATATTTCACTTATAAAACTACCCCCCTCGTTTTCCTTCTTCCCGTCCTTGAGTCAAGCGAGCAATGGTTCGGAATTCGTAGGTATGAAATTCGGAATGAATATAGTTAATGTTCTAAGAAAGAATTGGTAATAGCACAATTTTGATTTGTCAAATTACCAGAATATCCTGGAAAGACCGAATCATCAAAAAAATATTTTCTTGATATGTTTAAAGATTAGATAGAATATAAGAGTCGTGTAACATGGCATATGATGATGGTACTATGAATCATCACATTCCATTAGAAACTTAACATGACTTACTGTAATATAATGAAGTTGATCAAGTTTCATTATATTATATTAATTCATGCATTAGTTCCCAACACTGCTTCAGAACATTCCTATTTTTAACTCGAAGGTTTTAGAACTTAGAAACTAACACAGTTTCTTTTATGTTGTAACGCAGATGTCACAGAGAGATAAATGATCTCAGATAAGGATAGTTATGAAAATATCTCCAGAAATATGAAGGATATGTTAACGGAAGATATGAAGATATCTTATAGTGTCTAAGATTTGATGATGATGAGGAATATCATCTGGAAAGGTTTAGAATAACGAGTAGGGTTCTTACTAACGGTTTCAGGAGGCACTGAATCGTTTGGATTCTTTGAAGACAGGTTCAGTCCTTGTATTTGTTCTTTGTTTCCTTCACGGTTAGCTCAAACCGTTTTTCAGTACCAAATTTTCTATCGAGCGTTCCTAACATTCCCTTCTTTATCATCAAACTTTTGGCTATTTAGGCTATCTATGAATTTACTGTTTCCTCTGCATTTAATGCAGCCATAACTGAATCGTCGGTTATCAATCCGAGGTGTTTTCGAGCGACTTGTGTTTTTAGATGATTAAACGCTTATGGTAGTATGGTGGAATATAAAAGGTTTTCCGATAGCGACTGCGCAAGAATAACGTATATATCGAGGCTAACCTTTCTGAAAAGTCGAGGTTAACTTGTTGAAGCTGTGATAAAATTGGCTAATTTGGAAATGGATTACAAAGTTATTTTGAGTAATAATAACACCAAAGGAATTATCACTGCTACGTGTTAAATGTTGACTCAGTTTTCGAGAGTTTTCAGGTGTATAACTATATGCATAAATCTTTCTTCCGTAAACGAGGTGCGGCTGGTACAACTTCTCGATCGAAGTGTTTTCAAGAATCATGAAAAGATTTGAATGTAATTGTAACTGTCGAGATACAAATGAGGTTTAAGATGGAATCAAGTGGCAAGCTTGAAGAATTATTTAGTTTCATATGTTATAATCAATATTTTAATTTAATTCATTTTAATTGTCCAAAGTTAGCAGTCCAATAGTCTGATGGTTCAACGATTCATATATAATTTAATATATAATATTCGAATTAAATAATACGTATCGTGACCCGTGTACCGGTCTCGGTGTCGATCACAACTCAAAGTATATATATATTTTGGAATCAACTCAGACCCTGTATAGCCAACTCCCACCTTCACATATAGAGTGTCTATGGTTGTTCCGAAATATATATATAGATGGGTCGATATGATAAGTCGAAACCTTGCATACGTGTCCCGTTATTTAAAGTGCGTAAAAGTAAATAACAGAAATTAAATGACGATAAATAAAATTGCGAGAATGTAAATTGTGATAAATTAAATGTTAATCAGTTAGCTGGGAACAGTTAGCCGGAACAGTTAGCGTGAAATCCTATCACAATTCCAATTAATTAATTCGTTTGTTTCTAACACTTTTTTATTTTTGTCCAATGTTTTCTTCGTTATGCCACTTGTTGGATTCTGATAGGTCAAAATCCAAATATGAAATTTGAATAGAAATGGTTATTCTGTAGTGAACGGATACGTATATCGGTAGTTGTAAGTAGGATAGTAAATGATCGTTGAATCAGATTCGCAGAATATACACTGTAACTTATTAATGTGAGATCTAAATATTCCTCGGGTACTACCTACCCGTTAAAATATTTTCATCATTAACAGTTTGTACGAAATAATTTTTAATTACAATCTTTATGAAAATATACTTGTATATATATTTTCTTCAGATGTAATCATGGATCTAATGAGTCAATAAGATATTAAATTTTTTTTTTTTTTTTTTTTTTTTTTTTTTTTTTATCGTTAATACTTGATTACATGATCTCTAAAACATTAAAGATTACATAATTACCATGTCGAACGAAGATAAATGAGATAGAACGATAAGTAAAGCGAAGATAATCGATATAGAATGATATGTAAAACGAAGATCATACTCGAAGTACAGATAGGGATATTGAGGTGTGTGATGTTGATATCCGAGATACAAATTGTGATGTTGAGGTTTATGACGCGGTTGTGGTTGAGGGTGATATGGGTACTGTCGGTGTTGATGATGGTGGTACGGATTATGCTGCTGGTGCTGCTGCTGGTGTTTGTAACCTTCGCACCATATTCTCCAAAGCCGTCATGCGAGCGCGAAGTTCGTTAACTTCTGCTAGTACACCGGGATGATTGGTGGTTGGAGTGAGCGAATGAACAAGATCTGAAATATGGGATAGTATATAATCGTGACGAGATACTCTAGAAATGAGAGAGAAAATGGTTTCTCGAACAGGTTCGCCGGTAAGTGCTTCAGGTTCATCGCCAAGAGGGCAATTTGGTGGATGGAAGGGATCACCCTCTTCATGTCTCCAGTGACTTAGTATATTACGAACCCACCCCCAATTCATCCAGAATAGATGATGGGAGATTGGTTGATCCATTCCGGTGATGCTGCCTTCGGAGCTTGAATGAAAATCCATATCGGCATAGCTGTCATAATCTGAGGAATTCGAACTAGATGCGGAATCCATCTTGTATAATCGGAAAAATGAATTTTTGGTATGAAATAGATTATAGAAGTTAGATTTGATATTCTTCTATACATACTTTACATATGTATATATAATACCAAAATCCCGTAAATTACGGAGAATCTTTGAAAAGATGTCAACTAAAGTCCAAAGTAACAGATATGCTAAGATAGGAATTTTGTCTATACACTATCGATGCACTAAATGCAGTAAGACGTGTCTAGACTTATGAATGATAAGCAGGAAATTCCCTAGAGATGATAAGCAAATGATTTCCGACTAGAATGATAAGCAACACTTTTTGACAGGCAGACACGGTCGAAGTCCAGACTCACTACTGTATCCTAACAACTACTAGTCAGACACACTAATGCAAGGCCTGGTTCACTAAGACCAACGCTCTGATACCAACTGAAATGTCCGGAACTAATCCTCCCGGACGGAATCTTCAACAGTTGGTTCCATTGCGATGATCGACTCTATGTAAGGTCCTTAATATGAGCTAATGCACAGCGGAAGACTTAATTCGTACCTGAAAATAACATGCTTTAAAATGTCAACATAAAGTTGGTGAGATATATAGGTTTGATGCTAACAGCGTTGTAACTATGGACCACAAGATTTAAAGTTTATAAACATAATACACTCGCAAGTGTATGAAAAGCATTCTAAGTAGTGGGCACCCGGTAACTAGCCTTAACAAGAGTGTGTACCCCTGAGTTATAATAATATGTGCACCGAATCAAGTGCGTTCCGTTAACCTCGAAGTACTAAACACCCGTTCTTCTAGTTCACTAGAACAACATCTGGGTGGGGGTGTAAAACCCGATAGATCTATCTTTAGGATTCGCGCCTACCAGTTCATAAACCAATAGTTAAAGTTACCAAGCTAGGGGATTTTTGATTCAAACCCATGTAGAACGTAATTTAAGTCACTTGTGTCCATAACGTAAATCATTTATAAAAAAAAATAGCGCATGTATTCTCAGCCCAAAAATATTTAAAGTTTAAAAGGGGACTATATACTCACCATACTGTATTTTGTAGTAAAAATACATATAACATCTTTGATCAAATATAGGGTTGGCCTCGGATTCACGAACCTATATCATATTATATATATTAACACATATAATTGTAATCGAACAAGTTTATATATTTATATTATTATTATTCTTATTATGTTAATTAGTTATTAACTATAAAATTTTAATACTTAAAATTTATATATATTTATATTAAATTTAGAGTATATGATACGTCATTTATTATAAATATCCTATTTTGACGTTTAGAGAAATCATATCATGTATTAAAACTAAATATATATATATATATATATATATATATATATATATATATATATATATATATATATATATATATATATATATATATATATATATAGTTTCAATATTCGAGATAAGTTCTTAATATTAATAATGGAAAAAAAATTATAAATGTTAATATTACATTGAAATATTTATGTTTTACTAATATTAATTTTAAAAATAATGCTATTATTATTAATATTAATAGCTGTCATAGTAATTGTAGTGATAATGTTGTTATTATAAATAACAATGACAATGAAAATTCTAACAATATTGATATATTTTTTTTTAAAATGAAGATTTTAAGTAAAAAGTTACTTTGAATAATAATACAAGTTTTTAGTAAAATGATAGAAATAAAAATTTACTTTTAGTAATAATGATTACAACCTTATTATTGATAATAACTATGATAATAATAATTTTACTAGTAATAATACTAATATTTTTATTTTAATAACTATAACAACAATACTTCTAATAATAATACTAACAATTATGATGAAATAAAGAAAAATAATAATAAGTAGAATGACTACCTTAAAAGGAAAGGCTTTTTAAAAAAAATAAACTGTCTCGCCCCGGGATAGAACCCACGACCTCTTGATTGTCCAACCAAACCCCAAACCATCCGTCTGTCTCACTCTTTATGTTTTATAATTCCCACTAATATTTATATATATCTAATATATCTGTCTACTCTTTTTCATCTTCTTCCCCATGAAACCGATTATCCAACAGAATCCATAACAGAATCCATGACGTTTATGAAACGAATTATAGGTCGTTTATATTTTACTAAACTGATCATAAATCAAATGACTAGTTTTTAAAATCGATTAACACAAAAAAAATAAAAAAAAAAAAAAAATAAAAGCTGTATCTCGCATATGAACTCAAACGTTGAAATCAATTTTAAAAGTGTTTTAGACAAAACTCATAACATGAAGTTGGTTCTAAATGATGCATATAAACTGTTTGGATCATTAATTGTTCCAAAAACTCAAAAACAAACTCTAATTTTGACATGAACACTTCAATTGACGTTTTGACTCATACGTTTGACTTCAAAATTCGAGAGTGTTATGAGAAATTGATCCCCGATAATTTACAGAAAGTTTGAAGAGGGGATTCCTAACAACTCTGCGTTTTTACATTTTTAAATTTCGTTCAAATTCAAGGTATTGCTGTTTGAGTTCTTAAATAGAGATATACGGGTTTAATCTCCTGACTTTTCTGTTTTGTTTCGATTAATTAAAAATTGTTGTGACTTGAAAGTGTTTATGAGAAATCGTATCACATTTAAAATTAACTGGAACGTCCTAATTTATAGCCAAATAGGTCGACAGCAGGTACAAATCTTAAATAGAAGAGGTAATAAAATATAAAAAAGCTGATAGTGAGTCTTACTGACTTTTGGAATTTTGTTTCTGTTTTATCCCTATCTGGTATGATTCGATAACATAACAAATCAATTTACACAGTGATAATGATGTGGATCTAAATACGAACTCATGTGGTTGTTATACAGAGTATATATTCATTTATCAGTATTTACACAAGTTCATATATAACTGACTAACTATAATGATTATATTTATCTGTATTTATATCCATAATTATTTATCTCTTATTGTTATTTAATTACATTTATATATTATATTTAATCTTATTAAAATTGTAAATATAGTATTAATACTCTTTAATGTTATAGATAGTAGTAATACAGTTAATTTTATTACTACTGATAATGATAACGGTTACTATAAAATATATAATAATAATGTTATTAATAACAATAATACTGATTATAATAATATCAATATTATTGATACTAACCATAATATTAATAATGATAATAGTATATTAATTTATGTATATCGAATTTGTATCTATAAATTTTATATTCAAATAACACTAGTCTTGATATCTATATTGGAAGTAATAATAATTTTATCATAACAACTATATTTTTTAACTGGAAATCATATTTAGTATATCAGTATCTTAATTTATCAATTATATTATAATTTATATATAATTAAATATTTCTACATTCTATATATATATTGCAGTATACATATCATATTATTTATATATATAGTTCATATAAAGAATTATATATCTAATACACATAATTGTTCGTGAATCGTCGGGAATAGTCAAAGGGTAACTGATTATTCAAATATAGATTTAAAACTTTCTAGACTCAACATTAAGATTTTTGCTTATCGTATCGGAAACATATAGAGATTAGGGTTTAATTTTGGTCGGAAATTTCCGGGTCGTTACAATAAACATGGAAAAGTTCGGGTCACTACAGTACCTACCCGTTAAATAAATTTCGTCCCGAAATTTTAAGCTGTAGAAGGTGTTGACGAATCTTCTGGAAATAGATGCGGGTATTTCTTCTTCATCTGATCTTCACGCTCCCAGGTGAACTCAGGTCCTCTACGAGCATTCCATCAAACCTTAACAATGGGTATCTTGTTTTGCTTAAGTCTTTTAACCTCACGATCCATTATTTCGACGGGTTCTTCGATGAATTGGAGTTTTTCGTTGATTTGGATTTCATCTAACGGAATAGTGAGATCTTCTTTAGCAAAACATTTCTTCAAATTCGAGACGTGGAAAGTGTTATGTACAGTCGCGAGTTGTTTAGGTAACTCAAGTCGGTAAGCTACTGGTCCAACACGATCAATAATCTTGAATGGTCCAATATACCTTGGATTTAATTTCCCTCGTTTACCAAATCGAACAACGCCTTTCCAAGGTGCAACTTTAAGCATGACCATCTCTCCAATTTCAAATTCTATATCTTTTCTTTTAATGTCAGCATAGCTCTTTTGTCGACTTTGGGCGGTTTTCAATCGTTGTTGAATTTGGATGATCTTCTCAGTAGTTTCTTGTATAATCTCCGGACCCGTAATCTGTCTATCCCCCACTTCACTCCAACAAATCGGAGACCTGCACTTTCTACCATAAAGTGCTTCAAACGGTGCCATCTCAATGCTTGAATGGTAGCTGTTGTTGTAGGAAAATTCTGCTAACGGTAGATGTCGATCCCAACTGTTTCCGAAATCAATAACACATGCTCGTAGCATGTCTTCAAGCGTTTGTACCGTCCTTTCGCTCTGCCCATCAGTTTGTGGATGATAGGCAGTACTCATGTCTAGACGAGTTCATAATGCTTATTGTAACGTCTGCCAGAATCTTGAAATAAATCTGCCATCCCTATCAGAGATAATAGAGATTGGTATTCCATGTCTGGAGATGACTTCCTTCAAATACAGTCGTGCTAACTTCTCCATCTTGTCATCTTCTCTTATTGGCAGGAAGTGTGCTGATTTGGTGAGACGATCAACTATTACCCAAATAGTATCAAAACTACTTGCAGTCCTTGGCAATTTAGTGATGAAATCCATGGTAATGTTTTCCCATTTCCATTCCGGGATTTCGGGTTGTTGAAGTAGACCTGATGGTTTCTGATGCTCAGCTTTGACCTTAGAACACGTCAAACATTCTCCTACGTATTTAGCAACATCGGCTTTCATACCCGGCCACCAAAAATTTTTCTTGAGATCCTTGTACATCTTCCCCGTTCCAGGATGTATTGAGTATCTGGTTTTATGAGCTTCTCTAAGTACCATTTCTCTCATATCTCCAAATTTTGGTACCCAAATCCTTTCAGCCCTATACCGGGTTCTGTCTTCCAGAATATTAAGATGCTTCTCCGATCCTTTGGGTATTTCATCCTTTAAATTTCCCTCTATTAAAACTCCTTGTTGCGCCTCCTTTATTTGAGTAGTAAGGTTATTATGAATCATTATATTCATAGATTTTACTCGAATGGATTCTCTGTCCTTCCTGCTCAAGGCATCGGCTACCACATTTGCCTTCCCCGGGTGGTAACGAATCTCAAAGTCGTAATCATTCAACAATTCAATCCACCTACGCTGCCTCATATTCAGTTGTTTCTGATTAAATATGTGCTGAAGACTTTTGTGGTCGGTATATATAATACTTTTGACCCCATATAAGTAGTGCCTCCAAGTCTTTAATGCAAAAACAACCGCGCCTAATTCCAAATCATGCGTCGTATAATTTTGTTCATGAATCTTCAATTGTCTAGACGCATAAGCAATCACCTTCGTTCGTTGCATTAATACACAACCGAGACCTTGCTTTGATGCGTCACAATAAATCACAAAATCATCATTCCCTTCAAGCAATGACAATATAGGTGCCGTAGTTAGCTTTTTCTTCAATAACTGAAACGCTTTCTCTTGTTCATCATTCCATTCAAATTTCTTCCCTTTATGCGTTAATGCAGTCAAGGGTTTTGCTATTCTGGAAAAGTCTTGGATGAACCTTCTGTAGCAACCAGCTAGTCCTAAAAACTAGCGTATGTGTTTTGGAGTTTTTGGGGTTTCCCACTTTTCAACAGTTTCTATCTTTGCCGGATCCACCTTAATACCTTCTTTGTTCACTATGTGACCGAGGAATTGAACTTCTTCCAACCAAAATGTACACTTTGAAAACTTACAATTCTTCCTTCCTCAATACTTCTAACACCTTTCTCAAATTTTCACCGTGTTCTTGGTCATTCTTTGAGTAAATAAGTATGTCATCAATGAAAACAATGACAAACTTGTCAATGTATGGTCCACACACTCGGTTCATAAGGTCCATGAACACAGCTGGTGCATTAGTTAAACTAAACGGCATGACCATAAACTCGTAATGACCATAACGTGTTCTGAAAGCAGTCTTTGGAATATCAACTTCTTTCACCCGCATTTGATGATATCCGGAACGTAAGTCAATCTTTGAATAAACAGACGAGCCTTGTAGTTGATCAAATAAGTCGTCGATTCTCGGTAGTGGGTAGCGGTTCTTGATGGTAAGTTTGTTCAACTCTCGGTAGTCGATACACAACCTGAATGTACCATCTTTCTTCTTGACAAACAAAACAGGAGCTCCCCACGGTGATGTGCTTGGTCGAATGAAACCACGCTCTAAAAGTTCTTGTAATTGGTTTTGCAGTTCTTTCATCTCGCTGGGTGCGAGTCTGTAAGGAGCACGAGCTATTGGTGCAGCTCCTGGTACAAGATCTATTTGAAATTCAACGGATCGATGTGGGGGTAATCCCGGTAATTCTTTCGAAAATACATCGGGAAATTCTTTTGCAATGGGAACATCATTGATGCTCTTTTCTTCAGTTTGTACTTTCTCGACGTGTGCTAGAACAGCATAACAACCTTTTCTTATTAGTTTTTGTGCCTTCAAATTACTAATAAGATGTAGCTTCGTGTTGCCCTTTTCTCCGTACACCATTAAGGGTTTTCCTTTTTCTCGTATAATGCGAATTGCATTTTTGTAACAAACGATCTCTGCTTTCACTTCTTTCAACCAGTCCATACCGATTATCACATCAAAACTCCCTAACTCTACTGGTATCAAATCAATCTTAAATGTTTCGCTAACCAGTTTAATTTCTCGATTCCGACATATATTATCTGCTGAAATTAATTTACCATTTGCTAATTCGAGTAAAAATTTACTATCCAAAGGTGTCAATGGACAACTTAATTTAGCACAAAAATCTCTACTCATATAGCTTCTATCCGCACCCGAATCAAATAAAACGTAAGCAGATTTATTGTCAATAAGAAACGTACCCGTAACAACCTCCGGGTCTTCCTGTGCCTCTGCCGCATTAATATTGAAAACTCTTCCGCGGCCTTGTCCATTCGTGTTCTCCTGGTTCGGGAAATTTCTAATAATGTGGCCCGGTTTTCCACATTTATAACAAACTACATTGGCATAACTTGCTCCGACACTACTTGCTCCGCCATTACTTGTTCCGACACCATTTGTTCCTTTCGTTCTATTAACCCCTGGTCCGTAGACCTCACACTTCGCCGCGCTATGACCATTTCTTTTACACTTGTTGCAAAATTTGGTGCAGAACCCCGAGTGATACTTTTCACACCTTTGGCATAGCTGCTTCTGATTGTTGTTGTTGTTGCGGTTATTATTGTTGTTGGGATGATTGTTGTAGTTGTTGTTGTTATTGGGCCGTTTGTTGTAGTTGCGATTGATGTTGCGATTGTTGGGATAATTGTTGCGATTATTGTTGTAATTGCTGTTGTTGTTGTATTGGTGATTCTTATCACCGTTTTCCTCCCACTTTCTTTTGACTTGCTTCACATTGGCCTCTTCAGCAGTCTGTTCTTTAATTCTTTCTTCAATCTGGTTCACTAGTTTGTAAGCCATTCTACATGCCTGCTGTATGGAGGCGGGCTCGTGTGAACTTATATCTTCTTGGATTCTTTCCGGTAATCCTTTCACAAATGCGTCGATCTTCTCTTCCTCATCTTCGAATGCTCCCGGACACAATAGGCACAATTCTGTGAATCGTCTTTCGTACGTGGTAATATCAAATCCTTGGGTTCGTAACCCTCTAAGTTCTGTCTTGAGCTTATTGACCTCGGTTCTGGGACGGTACTTCTCGTTCATCAAGTGCTTGAATGCTGACCACGGTAGTGCGTACGCATCGTCTTATCCCACTTGCTCTAGATAGGTATTCCACCATGTTAACGCAGAACCTTTGAAGGTATGCGTAGCGTACTTCACTTTGTCCTCTTCAGTACACTTACTTATGGCAAACACAGATTCGACCTTCTCGGTCCACCGTTTCAATCCGATCGGTCCTTCGGTTCCATCAAATTCCAAAGGTTTGCAGGCAGTGAATTCTTTGTAGGTGCATCCTACACGATTTCCTGTACTGCTAGATCCAAGGTTATTGTTGGTATGTAGCGCAGCCTGTACTGCGGCTATGTTTGAAGCTAGAAAAGTACGGAATTCCTCTTCATTCATATTCACGGTGTGTCGAGTAGTCGGTGCCATTTCCTTTAAAATAGTCAAATGAACAAGTTAATCATACAGAATATTAAGAGTAGTTAATAGTATTTCGTAGCATAATATGAACTCATTTATAAAAGCTTTTTCTTCATATTAGCGTTTTATAAGTTTAAATTCGGGTAGTACCTACCCATTAAGTTCATACTTAGTAGCTAATATACAATTCAACTACTACAATTCTATATGAAAAACTGATTATAATAATATTTCGCGTTCAAACTTTTACACAATATTTTACAAACTTACAATACCGCTTATTTTACATATAGCATGAAATATAGCACACAATAAATTTGATACAAGATGGTTGTGAAGATAATTCTAGCTAGTACACAAGTCGTTCAGCAAAGGCAATAAAGACACGTAATTCATACGTCCAGAAACAAGTCATGCATTCTGGTTTTACTAGGATTACTTCCCATCCTTGGTCTTGTGGAACATAACCGTTATGGCCGTTGATAAGACAGCGTGTTGTAACGTCGTCAAAGGGACGAGGGTTACGTAATTTCCAACAGTCCCGTAACAATCTAAAAACCTCATTTCTTACCTCAATTACTGACTCCGTCACTTGTGGAAACGTTTTGTTTAATAGTTGTAGCCCGATGTTCTTGTTCTCACTTTGGTGAGAAGCGAACATTACTAATCCGTAAGCATAACATGCTTCTTTATGTTGCATGTTAGCCGCTTTTTCTAAATCACAAAGTCCAATATTCGGATATATTGAGTCAAAATAATTTCTTAACCCATTGCGTAAAATAGCATTTGGGTTCCCCACAATATATGCGTCAAAGTAAACACATCGTAACTTATGGATTTCCCAATGTGATATCCCCCATCTTTCGAACGAAAGCCTTTTATAAACCAAGGCATTCTTGGAACGTTCTTCGAATGTCTTACAAACTGATGTCGCCTTAAATAGTTGTGCCGAAGAATTCTGACCGACTCTAGACAAGATTCCATCAATCATGTCTCCAGGTAGGTCTCTTAAAATATTGGGTTGTCTATCCATTTTGTGTTTTTATACTGTAAAATAGACAAGAGTTAGATTCATAAAAAAAAAATACTTATTAATACAAGCAATTTTTACATATATCATAAAGCATAAGCACACTATATTACATATATTACACCACACGAATACAACTATCTTATTCCGACTCGCTTGTTTCTTCTTCTTCGGTTTTGGTTCGTTTTGCCAAGTTTCTAGGGATATATGATGTTCCCCTAATACGAGTCGTCGTTTTCCACATTGGTTTAGAAAAACCTGGTGGTTTAGAGGTTCCTGGGTCATTGATACAACTTAAGGACTTTGGGGGTTGACGATACATATAAAGTTCATCGGGGTTAGAATTAGATTTCTCTATTCTTATGCCCTTTCCCTTATTATTTTCTTTTGCCTTTTTAAATTCAGTTGGGGTAATTTCTATAACATCATCGGAATTCTCGTCGGAATCCGATTCATCGGAGAATTGGTAATCCTCCCAATATTTTGCTTCCTTGGCGGAAACACCATTGACCATAATTAACGTTGGTCGGTTGGTTGAGGATTTTCTTTTACTTAACCGTTTTATTATTTCCCCCACCGGTTCTATTTCTTCATCCGGTTCCGATTCTTCTTCCGGTTCCGAATCTTCTTCCGGTTCCGACTCTTCTTCCGGTTCCTCTTCGGGAACTTGTGAATCAGTCCACGAATCATTCCAATTTACATTTGACTCTTCATTATTATTAGGTGAGTCAATGGGACTTGTTCTAGAGGTAGACATCTATCACATAATATCAAACGCGTTAAGAGATTAATATATCACATAATATTCACATGTTAAAAATATATAGTTTCCAACAAAATTTGTTAAGCAATCATTTTTTAAGTAAACACGGTCGAAGTCCAGACTCACTAATGCATCCTAACAAACTCGATAAGACACACTAATGCAAAATTCTGGTTCTCTAAGACCAACGCTCGGATACCAACTGAAATGTCCCGTTCTTATTGATTAAAAACGTTCCATATTAATTGATTTCGTCGCGAGGTTTTGACCTCTATATGAGACGTTTTTCAAAGACTGCATTCATTTTAAAACAAACCATAACCTTTATTTCATCAATAAAGGTTTAAAAAGCTTTACGTAGATTATCAAATAATGATAATCTAAAATATCCTGTTTACACACGACCATTACATAATGGTTTACAATACAAATATGTTACAACAAAATAAGTTTCTTGAATGCAGTTTTTACACAATATCATACAAGCATGGACTCCAAATCTCGTCCTTATTTAAGTATGCGACAGCGGAAGCTCTTAATAATCACCTGAGAATAAACATGCTTAAAACGTCAACAAAAATGTTGGTGAGTTATAGGTTTAACCTATATATATCAAATCATAATAATAGACCACAAGATTTCATATTTCAATACACATCTCATACATAGAGATAAAAATCATTCATATGGTGAACACCTGGTAACCCACATTAACAAGATGCATATATAAGAATATTGAAATGTCCCGTTCTTATTGATTAAAAACGTTCCATATTAATTGATTTCGTTGCGAGGTTTTGACCTCTATATGAGACGTTTTTCAAAGACTGCATTCATTTTAAAACAAACCATAACCTTTATTTCATCAATAAAGGTTTAAAAAGCTTTACGTAGATTATCAAGTAATGATAATCTAAAATATCCTGTTTACACACAACCATTACATAATGGTTTACAATACAAATATGTTACAACAAAATAAGTTTCTTGAATGCAGTTTTTACACAATATCATACAAGCATGGACTCCAAATCTCGTCCTTATTTAAGTATGCGACAGCGGAAGCTCTTAATAATCACCTGAGAATAAACATGCTTAAAACGTCAACAAAAATGTTGGTGAGTTATAGGTTTAACCTATATATATCAAATCATAATAATAGACCACAAGATTTCATATTTCAATACACATCCCATACATAGAGATAAAAATCATTCATATGGTGAACACCTGGTAACCGACATTAACAAGATGCATATATAAGAATATCCCCATCATTCCGGGACACCCTTCGGATATGATATAAATTTCGAAGTACTAAAGCATCCGGTACTTTGGATGGGGTTTGTTAAGCCCAATAGATCTATCTTTCGGATTCGCGTCAATTAGGGTGTCTGTTCCCTAATTCTTAGATTACCAGACTTAATAAAAAGGGGCATATTCGATTTCGATAATTCAACCATAGAATGTAGTTTCACGTACTTGTGTCTATTTTGTAAATCATTTATAAAACCTGCATGTATTCTCATCCCAAAAATATTAGATTTTAAAAGTGGGACTATAACTCACTTTCACAGATTTTTACTTCGTCGGGAAGTAAGACTTGGCCACTGGTTGATTCACGAACCTATAACAATATATACATATATATCAAAGTATGTTCAAAATATATTTACAACACTTTTAATATATTTTGATGTTTTAAGTTTATTAAGTCAGCTGTCCTCGTTAGTAACCTACAACTAGTTGTCCACAGTTAGATGTACAGAAATAAATCGATAAATATTATCTTGAATCAATCCACGACCCAGTGTATACGTATCTCAGTATTGATCACAACTCAAACTATATATATTTTGGAATCAACGTCAACCCTGTATAGCTAACTCCAACATTCACATATAGAGTGTCTATGGTTGTTCCGAAATATATATAGATGTGTCGACATGATAGGTCGAAACATTGTATACGTGTCTATGGTATCTCAAGATTACATAATATACAATACAAGTTGATTAAGTTATGGTTGGAATAGATTTGTTACCAATTTTCACGTAGCTAAAATGAGAAAAATTATCCAATCTTGTTTTACCCATAACTTCTTCATTTTAAATCCGTTTTGAGTGAATCAAATTGCTATGGTTTCATATTTAACTCTATTTTATGAATCTAAACAGAAAAAGTATAGGTTTATAGTCGGAAAAATAAGTTACAAGTCGTTTTTGTAAAGGTAGTCATTTCAGTCGAAAGAACGACGTCTAGATGACCATTTTAGAAAACATACTTCCACTTTGAGTTTAACCATAATTTTTGGATATAGTTTCATGTTCATAATAAAAATCATTTTCTCAGAATAACAACTTTTAAATCAAAGTTTATCATAGTTTTTAATTAACTAACCCAAAACAGCCCGCAGTGTTACTACGACGGCGTAAATCCGGTTTTACGGTGTTTTTCGTGTTTCCAGGTTTTAAATCATTAAGTTAGCATATCATATAGATATAGAACATGTGTTTAGTTGATTTTAAAAGTCAAGTTAGAAGGATTAACTTTTATTTGCGAACAAGTTTAAAATTAACTAAACTATGTTCTAGTGATTACAAGTTTAAACCTTCGAATAAGCTCATTTTTCTCATTTGTAATGACAGTCATGCCACCCTTCTTTGGCACGCATTGAACTGGGCTTACCCATGGACTATCAGAAATTGGATATATCAAACCTGCATCTAGCAGTTTAATAATCTCCTTCTTAACTACATCTTGCATATTAGGATTTAGTCTTCGTTGGCGTTGCACATACGTTTTATGACCTTCTTCCATAAGGATTTTATGTGTGCAATACGAAGGACTTATTCCTTTAATATCATGAATCTTCCATGCAATGGCTGGTTTATGAGCTTTCAACACAGAAATGAATTGTGATTTCTCATTTTCAGTAAGAGAAGACGATATTATTACAGGTAATTCAGATTCACCATGTAAATAAGCGTATTCCAAATGGTTTGGAAGTGGCTTTAACTCTAATTTCGGAGGTTCTTCTATCGATGATTTGTATCGATATCTGTCTTCTTCTTTTAGCATTTGAATTTCTTCTATTGTTGGTTCATATCCATTAGCTATAAGTGTAGCTAACATTTCAGCTTCATCAATTGGTTCATTACCTTCTCCTAAAGAACATTCTCCTGTTCCTTGTAATTCTGGAAATTCTTCTAATAATTCTGCATGTGCATCTATAGTTTGAATATAATAACATGTATCATCTGCAGATTGTGGTTGTTGCATTGCTCTATCAACTGAAAAGGTAACACTCTCATCCTCTATACTTAGGGTCAGTTTCTTACCGAACACGTCTATCATTGCTTTAGCCGTGTTTAAGAATGGTCTTCCTAATATGAGAGGAACTTGAGAATCTTCTTCCATGTCCAGAACAACAAAATCTACTGGAAATACTAAAGTACCAACTTTAACTAGCATGTTCTCCATTATCCCTCTAGGATATTTTATTGATCTATCGGCTAGTTGTATGCTTATTCTGGTTGGTTTCAATTCTCCAAGGTCTAGTTTAGCGTATAGTGAATACGGCATTAGATTTATACTAGCACCTAAGTCTGCCAATGCTTCTATTGAACTAAGACTACCCAGAAAACATGGAATTGTGAAACTTCCTGGATCAGATAGTTTTTCTGGTATCTTATTCAACAGCACTGCTGAACAATTAGCATTCATAGTAACAGCCGAGAGTTCTTCCATTTTCTTTCTATTTGAGATTAGATCTTTCAAGAATTTAGCATATCTAGGCATTCCTGAAATCACATCAATGAAAGGAAGATTTACATTTATCTGTTTAAACATATCCAAGAATTTGGATTGCTCGGCTTCAAGTTTTTCTTTCTTCATTTTACTTGGATAAGGAAGTGGTGGTTGATATGGTTTAACATAAGGTTTAGCCTTAGCTGTGTTATCTTCATTAACCTTTTCAACTACCGGTTCTTTTTCCTTATCTTGATCAGGTTGTGGTTCTTGTGGAGTAGGAATGGCTTCATCAGAAGTTACAGGTATTTCAGGTGGTTGAAGTGTTGTACCACTTCTTGTGGTAATGGCTTTAGCTGTTTCATTTCGGGGGTTAGCGTTTGTATCACTAGGTAGACTTCCCGGTTTTCTTTCACCTATTAACCTTGCTAGGTTACTTACTTCTTGTTCCAGATTTTGAATAGAAGCTTGTTGATTTCTAAATGCTTGAGCATTTTGTTCATTGGTTTGTTTCTGAGATGTGAAAAACTGCGTTTGAGTTTCAACTAGCTTCGTCATCATATCTTCTAAATTCGGCTTTTTATCATCGGTTTGTTGTGGTGGTTTGTTTTGAAAATTTGGTCTTTGCTGATTGTAATTATTATTGGATAATTGTTGATTGCTAGGACCTTGTTGGTTGTTGTATGGAATATTTCGGTTATAATTCTGGTTTTGATTGTAAATTGGTCTTGGCGGTTGATAATTATTCTGATAATTATTTCCAGGCCTTTGGTTTATGTATGAAATATTCTCTCTTTGTTCCATTGTTAATTCAATACTGAGACAATCTTTTGTCAAATGTGGTCCTCCACACTGCTCACAACTAATTCGTATTGAGTGAATATCTTTAGTCATCTTTTCCATTCGTCTCTCCACAGCATCTATCTTTGCGGAAATGGAATCTAAGTCATGGCTAGAATCGGCTCTAGCTGCTTTAGATGATCTAATGATATCTTTTTCTTGGTGCCACTCATGTGAGTGGGAAGCAGTGTTATCAATAATTTTGTAAGCATCAGTTTCGGTTTTCTTCATAATAGAACCACCAGCTGCTATATCTATGTCTTTTCTTGTAGTGATGTCGCATCCTTGGTAGAATATTTGTACTATTTGACAGGTGTCTAAACCATGTTGTGGACATCCTCTTAATAACTTTCCATATCTTGTCCACGCCTCATATAGAGTTTCATTTGGTTTCTGTGTAAACGTAACAATTTCTGCTTGAAGTCTTACGGCTTTAGATGCAGGAAAGAATTGTTTAAGAAATTTGTCAACTAAAACATCCCATGTATCGATCGCCCCTTCAGGTAATGATTCCAACCAATCTTTGGCTTCTCCCTTTAAAGTCCAGGGAAATAACATGAGATATATCTGTTCATCCTCCACTTCTCGGATTTTAAATAGTGTGCAGATCCTATTAAAGGTACGTAGATGTTCATTTGGATCTTCCTTCGGCGTACCACTAAATTGGCATTGATTAGTCACCATGTGTAGAATTTGTCCTTTGATTTCATAATCTGGCGCATTAATGTCTGGATGAGTAATTGCGTGACCTTGGCCAGTGCGTTTAGCTCTCATTCGGTCTTACATACTTAAAGGTTCCAGATTCTCCATAATTGAATTTGTTGAATCGGTATCACTAGATGATTCTGATTTAATGGTTCGTTCCTCAACAATCTCTGTTTGAATGATTGGTGGCTCTGGAGGAAAGTTTAGTGGTTCAGGATCTACGAACCGTTCCTGAATATTCTCCGAATTCTCAATTGTGAGGTCGGGTTCAAAAAATGGATTATCGGAAATTTGAACTGAAGTACTTGGTCGACTGGATGACGATTCTAAAGAAAAATCAACGGCGGTTATATTTGCTAAATGTCTTGATCGAGTTACAGGTGGTGAACGTACAAAAGGTGGTGAACGTACAAAAGGTGATGAACGTCTTGCTCGGTGCATTCACTGAATATCCTATTAGTTTTTAAAAGGAAAGAAAAATTATAATAAGTTATCCAACCAATAGACTTTTCTGATTTTGCCCACGTTTCGAATAGCCAAAAGATACAGCAGAGGGGCAGGATTCGTTTGGTCTCAATATAATTGAGGACTGTTTGGCTCCAATAACCCGGTCCACGTACAAATCCAACTATTACTACGAACCAGAAAATTTTGATGTCTATTAATTTAACCACTTAAAATAAATTTTCGTAATTTTAAGAAAATTAGATAAGAAGTAGAATAAAAATCTATGTCCTAAAACTAGAATAGCGAGAAATAAGAAAGAAAAAGAGTTCGTCGAAAAAGGTCGAAAAAGAAAAAATGGTTGAAAAATAAAAGGTGACGGAAAAATAAAAGAAACTTATAAAAACTTAAAAATACTTGACTAACCTAACCTTATTACTACAACTAACTTAAAATTATAATCGCAAATTGAAATTACTAATTGGAATGATAATTGATACATAGTAAAAAGTCGTCTAAAAATATTAAAGCTTACAGGAAAAACTAAATCCCAAATGGAAATAACTTAAAAAGAAACTAAAACTTAAAAAGGTGTCGCAAAATTCTAAAGCACCTAAATCTTAGTCTAAAGAAAAAGCACTTAAGGGATTTTACGGCAAAGCCTAAAAATCTAGGAGTAAAAATGACTATGGCAAAAACTAAGTTTAAAATTAAATATGAGCTAAAAATACAAAAGTTACGCTAAAACAATTAAAAAGGGACAAAATATAAAAATATACAAAAAGTTGTAAAAAGTACAATTTTTATAAAAATATTATTTTTATATTATTTAATTTATTAAACTATTAATTTTACAATTTAATTAAACTAATTTAACTAAAATATAAATTAAATAAAACTTAAATTAAAAATAAACTTAATTATAATATTAATAATAATTAGGGTTAATAATAATAATAATTAATAATAATCCGTAATAAATGCTGAATTAGGGCTTCTGTCGGCGTGTCAGGTTATCTCCGCGAGTTGCGGTAATTAAAACTTCAAACCCCGCGACTCGCGGGGTTCCAAAATTCAGATGACAGCTTATTTCTTCAACGCGTTTTTCTTTATTTATTTATTTATTTTATTTTCTGTTTTTAATTTTTTCTGTTTATGAAAAAAAAATAATATGTGTATAAATAAAACTTATATTTAAAACTTAAATAAAAATAGAATTACTTTATAATTTTAATAAATAAAATGCTTAAAACTAGATTTATATATATATCTTTTTTTTATGTTTTTTTTTTTAAAATAAAAACAAAATACTTAAATAAAACTTATGTTTTTATAAGATAAAAATAAAGAAACTTTATAAAACTTAAATATTTAACAAAATCTTAAAAATACTTATATTTTTGTTTTTCTTTTTATATTTTCGAATATTTAAAACGTACTTTTATAAAAACGATTTTTAATAGAAGTAAACTAAAATTTTTTTTTTTTTTTTTATATTAGCGTTGCGCTTCCGGCGTTTAAGAGTGTTCCTCGGCAGCGGTGCCAAAAATACTTGATGTCAAAGCTAAGGTATAAGAAATAGTTTATATTTTACTAGGAAAAACTATTAAATACGATACAATTTTACACAAGATATTTATTTATTTATAGAATGGATATACTTAAACCTTGCTACAACACTTATAGGCAGTGTACCTAATCGTAAAGTAGTGTAGTTTTTAGTAAGTCCGGTTCGTTCCACAGGGAAATCTTTAAACAAAGCTTAACGCTATATTAGTTTACTTTTATAAAAATACAAACATATATATAAGTAATATTATTATTATATGTAGTGACCCGAACTTTTCCATGTTTATATATATTAATTGAGATTGATATTTACATGATTAAATATTTCCAACATGTTAAGCAATCAAACTTGTTAAGACTTGATTAATTGAAATATGTTTCATATAGACAATTGACCACCCAAGTTGACCGGTGATTCACGAACGTTAAAACTTGTAAAAAAACTATATGATGACATATATATGGTTATATATATAGTTAACATGATATTATGATAAGTAAACATATCATTAATTATATTAACAATGAACTACATATGTAAAAACAAGACTACTAACTTAATGATTTTGAAACGAGACATATATGTAACGTTTATCGTTGTAACGACATTTAATGTATATATATCATATTAAGAGATATTCGTACATCATAATATCATGATAATATAATAATTTAAAATCTCTTTTGATATTATAAACATTGGGTTAACAACATTTAACAAGATCGTTAACCTAAAGGTTTCAAAACAACATTTACATGTAACGACTAACGATGACTTAACGACTCAGTTAAAATGTATATACATGTAGTGTTTTAATATGTATTCATACACTTTTGAAAGACTTCAAGACACTTATCAAAATACTTCTACTTAACAAAAATGCTTACAATTAGATCCTCGTTCAGTTTCATGAACAATTCTACTCGTATGCACCCGTATTCGTACTCGTACAATACACAGCTTTTAGATGTATGTACTAATGGTATATACACTCCAATGATCAGCTCTTAGCAGCCCATGTGAGTCACCTAACACATGTGGGAACCATCATTTGGCAACTAGCATGAAATATCTCATAAAATTACAAAAATATGAGTAATCATTCATGACTTATTTACATGAAAACAAAATAACATATCCTTTATATCTAATCCATACACCAACGACCAAAAACACCTACAAACACTTTCATTCTTCAATTTTCTTCATCTAATTGATCTCTCTCAAGTTCTATCTTCAAGTTCTAAGTGTTCTTCATAAATTCTAAAAGTTCTAGTTTCATAAAATCAAGAATACTTTCAAGTTTGCTAGCTCACTTCCAATCTTGTAAGGTGATCATCCAACCTCAAGAAATCTTTGTTTCTTACAGTAGGTTATCATTCTAATACAAGGTAATAATCATATTCAAACTTTGGTTCAATTTCTATAACTATAACAATCTTATTTCAAGTGATGATCTTACTTGAACTTGTTTTCGTGTCATGATTCTGCTTCAAGAACTTCGAGCCATCCAAGGATCCATTGAAGCTAGATCCATTTTTCTCTTTTCCAGTAGGTTTATCCAAGGAACTTAAGGTAGTAATGATGTTCATAACATCATTCGATTCATACATATAAAGCTATCTTATTCGAAGGTTTAAACTTGTAATCACTAGAACATAGTTTAGTTAATTCTAAACTTGTTCGCAAACAAAAGTTAATCCTTCTAACTTGACTTTTAAAATCAACTAAACACATGTTCAATATCTATATGATATGCTAACTTAATGATTTAAAACCTGGAAACACGAAAAACACCGTAAAACCGGATTTACGCCGTCGTAGTAACACCGCGGGCTGTTTTGGGTTAGTTAATTAAAAACTATGATAAACTTTGATTTAAAAGTTGTTATTCTGAGAAAATGATTTTTATTATGAACATGAAACTATATCCAAAAATTATGGTTAAACTCAAAGTGGAAGTATGTTTTCTAAAATGGTCATCTAGACGTCGTTCTTTCGACTGAAATGACTACCTTTACAAAAACGACTTGTAACTTATTTTTCTGACTAGAAACCTATACTTTTTTTGTTTAGATTCATAAAATAGAGTTCAATATGAAACCATAGCAATTTGATTCACTCAAAACGGATTTAAAATGAAGAAGTTATGGGTAAAACAAGATTGGATAATTTTTCTCATTTTAGCTACGTGAAAATTGGTAACAAATCTATTCCAACCATAACTTAATCAACTTGTATTATATATTATGTAATCTTGAGATACCATAGACACGTATACAATGTTTCGACCTATCATGTCGACACATCTATATATATTTCGGAACAACCATAGACACTCTATATGTGAATGTTGGAGTTAGCTATACAGGGTTGAGGTTGATTCCAAAATATATATAGTTTGAGTTGTGATCAATACTGAGATACGTATACACTGGGTCGTGGATTGATTCAAGATAATATTTATCGATTTATTTCTGTACATCTAACTGTGGACAACTAGTTGTAGGTTACTAACGAGGACAGCTGACTTAATAAACTTAAAACATCAAAATATATTAAAAGTGTTGTAAATATATTTTAAACATACTTTGATATATATGTATATATTGTTATAGGTTCGTGAATCAACCAGTGGCCAAGTCTTACTTCCCGACGAAGTAAAAATCTGTGAAAGTGAGTTATAGTCCCACTTTTAAAATCTAATATTTTTGGGATGAGAATACATGCAGGTTTTATAAATGATTTACAAAATAGACACAAGTACGTGAAACTACATTCTATGGTTGAATTATCGAAATCGAATATGCCCCTTTTTATTAAGTCTGGTAATCTAAGAATTAGGGAACAGACACCCTAATTGACGCGAATCCTAAAGATAGATCTATTGGGCCTAACAAACCCCATCCAAAGTACCGGATGCTTTAGTACTTCGAAATTTATATCATATCCGAAGGGTGTCCCGGAATGATGGGGATATTCTTATATATGCATCTTGTCATTGTCGGTTACCAGGTGTTCACCATATGAATGGTTTTTATCTCTATGTATGGGATGTGTATTGAAATATGAAATCTTGTGGTCTATTATTATGATTTGATATATATAGGTTAAACCTATAACTCACCAACATTTTTGTTGACGTTTTAAGCATGTTTATTCTCAGGTGATTATTAAGAGCTTCCGCTGTCGCATACTTAAATAAGGACGAGAATTGGAGTCCATGCTTGTATGATATTGTGTAAAAACTGCATTCAAGAAACTTATTTTGTTGTAACATATTTGTATTGTAAACCATTATGTAATGGTCGTGTGTAAACAGGATATTTTAGATTATCATTATTTGATAATCTACGTAAAGCTTTTTAAACCTTTATTGATGAAATAAAGGTTATGGTTTGTTTTAAAATGAATGCAGTCTTTGAAAAACGTCTCATATAGAGGTCAAAACCTCGCAACGAAATCAATTAATATGGAACGTTTTTAATCAATAAGAACGGGACATTTCAGTTGGTATCCGAGCGTTGGTCTTAGAGAACCAGAAAATTTGCATTAGTGTGTCTTATCGAGTTTGTTAGGATGCATTAGTGAGTCTGGACTTCGACCGTGTTTTCTTTAAAAATGATTGCTTAACATTTTTGTTGGAAACTATATATTTTTAACATATGAATATTATGTGATATATTAATCTCTTATCGTGTTTGATATTATGTGATAGATGTCTACCTCTAGAACAAGTCCCATTGACTCACCTAATAATAATGAAGAGTTAAATGTAAATTGGAATGATTCGTGGACTGATTCACAAGTTCCCGAAGAGGAACCGGAAGAAGAGTCGGAACCGGAAGAAGAATCGGAACCGGAAGAAGAATCGGAACCAGAAGAAGAAATAGAATCGGTGGGGGAAATAATAAAACGGTTAAGTAAAAGAGAATCCTCAACCAACCGACCAAGGATAATCATGGTCAATGGTGTTTCCGCCAAGGAAGCAAAATATTGGGAGGATTACCAATTCTCCGATGAATCGGATTCCGACGAGAATTCCGATGATGTTATAGAAATTACCCCAACTGAATTTAAAAAGGCAAAAGAAAATAATAAGGGAAAGGGCATAAAAATAGAGAAATCTAATTCCAACCCCGATGAACTTTATATGTATCGTCAACCCCCGAAGTCCTTAAGTTGTAACAATGACCCGGGAACCTCTAAACCACCAGGTTTTTCTAAACCAATGTGGATAACGACGGCTCGTATTAGGGGAACATCATATATCCCTAGAAACTTGGCAAAACGAACCAAAACCGAAGAAGAAGAAACAAGCGAGTCGGAATAAGATAGTTGTATTCGTGTGGTGTAATATATGTAATATAGTGTGCTTATGCTTTATGATATATGTAAAAATTGCTTGTATTAATAAGTAATTTTTTTTATGAATCTAACTCTTGTCTATTTTACAGTATAAAAACACAAAATGGATAGACAACCCAATATTTTAAGAGACCTACCCGGAGACATGATTGATGAAATCTTGTCTAGAGTCGGTCAGAATTCTTCGGCACAACTATTTAAGGCGAGATCAGTTTGTATGACATTCGAAGAACGTTCCAAGAATGCCTTGGTTTATAAAAGGCTTTCGTTCGGAAGATGGGGAATATCACATTGGGAAATCCATAAGTTACGATGTGTTTACTTTGACGCATATATTGCGGGGAACCCAAATGCTATTTTACGCAACGGGTTAAGAAATTATTTTGACTCAGTATATCCGAATATAGGACTTCGTGATTTAGAAAAAGCGGCTAACATGCAACATAAAGAAGCATGTTATGCTTACGGGTTAGTAATGTTCGCTTCTCACCAAAGTGAGAACAAGAACATCGGGCTACAACTATTAAACAAAACGTTCCCATAAGTGACGGAGTCGGTAATTGGGGTAAGAAATGAGGTTTTTAGGTTATTACGAGACTGTTGGTCATTACGTAACCCTCGTCCCTTTGATGACGTTACAACACACTGTCTTATCAATGGCCATAACGGTTATGTTCCACAAGACCAAGGATGGGAAGTAGTCCTAGTAAAACCAGAATGCATGACTTGTTTCTGGACGTATGAATTAAGTGTCTTTATTGCCTTTGCTGAACGACTTGTGTACTAGCTAGAATTATCTTCACAACTATCTTGTATCGAAGTTATTGTGTGCTATATTTCATGCTTTATGTAAAATAAGCGGTATTGTAAGTTTGTAAAATATTGTATAAAAGTTTGAACGCGAAATATTATTATAATCAGTTTTTCATATAGAATTGTAGTAGTTGAATTGTATATTAGCTACTAAGTATGAACTTAACGGGTAGGTACTACCCGAATTTAAACTTATAAAACGCTAATATGAAGAAAAAGCTTTTATAAATGAGTTCATATTATGCTACGAAATACTATTAACTACTCTTAATATTCTGTATGATTAACTTGTTCCATTTAACTATTTTGAAGGAAATGGCACCGACTACTCGACACACCGTGAATATGAATGAAGAGGAATTCCGTACTTTTCTAGCTTCAAACATAGCCGCAGTACAGGCTGCGCTACATACCAACAATAACCTTGGATCTAGCAGTACAGGAAATCGTGTAGGATGCACCTACAAAGAATTCACTACCTGCAAACCTTTGGAACTTGATGGAACCGAAGGACCGATCGGATTGAAACGGTGGACCGAGAAGGTCGAATCGGTGTTTGCCATAAGTAAGTGTACTGAAGAGGACAAAGTGAAGTACGCTACGCATACCTTCACAGGTTCTGCGTTAACATGGTGGAATACCTATCTAGAGCAAGTGGGACAAGATGATGCGTACGCACTACCGTGGTCATCATTGAAGCACTTGATGAACGAGAAGTACCGTCCCAGAACCGAGGTCAATAAGCTCAAGACAGAACTTAGAGGGTTACGAACCCAAGGATTTGATATTACCACGTACGAAAGACGATTCACAGAATTGTGCCTATTGTGTCCGGGAGCATTCGAAGATGAGGAAGAGAAGATCGACGCGTTTGTGAAAGGATTACCAGAAAGAATCCAAGAAGATATAAGTTCACACGAGCCCGCCTCCATACAACCGGCATGTAGAATGGCTCACAAACTAGTGAACCAGATTGAAGAAAGAATTAAAGAACAGACTGCTGAAGAGGCCAATGTGAAGCAAGTCAAAAGAAAGTGGGAGGAAAACGGTGATAAGAATCACCAATACAACAACAACAGCAATTACAACAATAATCGCAACAATTATCCCAACAATCGCAACATCAATCGCAACTACAACAAACGGCCCAACAACAACAACAACAACAACAACAACAGCAACTACAACAATCATCCCAACAACAATAATAACCGCAACAACAACAACAATCAGAAGCAGCTATGCCAAAGGTGTGAAAAGTATCACTCGGGGTTCTGCACCAAATTTTGCAACAAGTGTAAAAGAAATGGTCATAGCACGGCGAAGTGTGAGGTCTACGGACCAGGGGTTAATAGAACGAAAGGAACAAATGGTGTCGGAACGAGTAATGGCGGAACGAGTAGTGTCGGAGCAAGTTATGCCAATGTAGTTTGTTATAAATGTGGAAAACCGGGCCACATTATTAGAAATTGCCCGAACCAGGAGAACACGAATGGACAAGGCCGTGGAAGAGTTTTCAATATTAATGCGGCAGAGGCACAGGAAGACCCGGAGCTTGTTACGGGTATGTTTCTTATTGACAATAAATCTGCTTACGTTTTATTTGATTCGGGTCCGGATAGAAGCTATATGAGTAGAGACTTTTGTGCTAAATTAAGTTGTCCATTGACGCCTTTGGATAGTAAATTTTTACTCGAATTAGCAAATGGTAAATTAATTTCAGCAGATAATATATGTCGGAATCGATAAATTAAACTGGTTAGCGAAACATTTAAGATTGATTTGATACCAGTAGAGTTAGGGAGTTTTGATGTGATAATCGGTATGGACTGGTTGAAAGAAGTGAAAGCGGAGATCGTTTGTTACAAAAATGCAATTCGCATTATACGAGAAAAAGGAAAACCCTTAATGGTGTACGGAGAAAAGGGCAACACGAAGCTACATCTTATTAGTAATTTGAAGGCACAAAAACTAATAAGAAAAGGTTGCTATGCTGTTCTAGCACACTTCGAGAAAGTACAAACTGAAGAAAAGAGCATCAATGATGTTCCCATTGCAAAAGAATTTCCCGATGTATTTCTGAAAGAATTACAGGGATTACCCCCACATCTGTAGTGACCCGAACTTTTCCATGTTTATATATATTAATTGAGATTGATATTTACATGATTAAATGTTTCCAACATGTTAAGCAATCAAACTTGTTAAGACTTGATTAATTGAAATATGTTTCATATAGACAATTGACCACCCAAGTTGACCGGTGATTCACGAAAGTTAAAACTTGTAAAAACTATATGATGACATATATATGGATATATATATATAGTTAACATGATACTATGATAAGTAAACATATCATTAAGTATATTAACAATGAACTACATATGTAAAAACAAGACTACTAACTTAATGATTTTTAAACGAGACATATATGTAACGATTATCGTTGTAAAGACATTTAATGTATATATATCATATTAAGAGATATTCATACATGATAATATCATGATAATATAATAATTTAAAATCTCATTTGATATTATAAACATTGGGTTAACAACATTTAACAAGATCGTTAACCTAAAGGTTTCAAAACAACACTTACATGTAACGACTAACGATGACTTAACGACTCAGTTAAAATGTATATACATGTAGTGTTTTAATATGTATTTATACACTTTTGAAAGACTTCAATACACTTATCAAAATACTTCTACTTAACAAAAATGCTTACAATTACATCCTCGTTCAGTTTCATCAACAATTCTACTCGTATGCACCCGTATTCGTACTCGTACAATACACAGCTTTTAGATGTATGTACTATTGGTATATACACTCCAATGATCAGCTCTTAGCAGCCCATGTGAGTCACCTAACACATGTGGGAACCATCATTTGGCAACTAGCATGAAATATCTCATAAAATTACAAAAATATGAGTAATCATTCATGACTTATTTACATGAAAACAAAATTACATATCCTTTATATCTAATCCATACACCAACGACCAAAAACACCTACAAACACTTTCATTCTTCAATTTTCTTCATCTAATTGATCTCTCTCAAGTTCTATCTTCAAGTTCTAAGTGTTCTTCATAAATTCCAAAAGTTCTAGTTTCATAAAATCAAGAATACTTTCAAGTTTGCTAGCTCACTTCCAATCTTGTAAGGTGATCATCCAACCTCAAGAAATCTTTGTTTCTTACAGTAGGTTATCATTCTAATACAAGGTAATAATCATATTCAAACTTTGGTTCAATTTCTATAACTATAACAATCTTATTTCAAGTGATGATCTTACTTGAACTTGTTTTCGTGTCATGATTCTGCTTCAAGAACTTCGAGCCATCCAAGGATCCATTGAAGCTAGATCCATTTTTCTCTTTTCCAGTAGGTTTATCCAAGGAACTTAAGGTAGTAATGATGTTCATAACATCATTCGATTCATACATATAAAGCTATCTTATTCGAAGGTTTAAACTTGTAATCACTAGAACATAGTTTAGTTAATTCTAAACTTGTTCGCAAACAAAAGTTAATCCTTCTAACTTGACTTTTAAAATCAACTAAACACATGTTCTATATCTATATGATATGCTAACTTAATGATTTAAAACCTGGAAACACGAAAAACACCGTAAAACCGGATTTACGCCGTCGTAGTAACACCGCGGGCTGTTTTGGGTTAGTTAATTAAAAACTATGATAAACTTTGATTTTAAAGTTGTTATTCTGAGAAAATGATTTTTATTATGAACATGAAACTATATCCAAAAATTATGATTAAACTCAAAGTGGAAGTATGTTTTCTAAAATGGTCATCTAGACGTCGTTCTTTCGACTGAAATGACTACCTTTACAAAAACGACTTGTAACTTATTTTTCCGACTATAAACCTATACTTTTCTGTTTAGATTCATAAAATAGAGTTCAATATGAAACCATAGCAATTTGATTCACTCAAAACGGATTTAAAATGAAGAAGTTATGGGTAAAACAAGATTGGATAATTTTTCTCATTTTAGCTACGTGAAAATTAGTAACAAATCTATTCCAACCATAACTTAATCAACTTGTATTGTATATTATGTAATCTTGAGATACCATAGACACGTATACAATGTTTTGACCTATCATGTCGACACATCTATATATATTTCGGAACAACCATAGACACTCTATATGTGAATGTTGGAGTTAGCTATACAGGGTTGAGGTTGATTCCAAAATATATATAGTTTGAGTTGTGATCAATACTGAGATACGTATACACTGGGTCGTGGATTGATTCAAGATAATATTTATCGATTTATTTCTGTACATCTAACTGTGGACAACTAGTTGTAGGTTACTAACGAGGACAGCTGACTTAATAAACTTAAAACATCAAAATATATTAAAAGTGTTGTAAATATATTTTGAACATACTTTGATATATATGTATATATTGTTATAGGTTCGTGAATCAACCAGTGGCCAAGTCTTACTTCCCGACGAAGTAAAAATATGTGAAAGTGAGTTATAGTCCCATTTTAAAAATCTAATATTTTTGGGATGAGAATACATGCAGGTTTTATAAATGATTTACAAAATAGACACAAGTACGTGAAACTACATTCTATGGTTGAATTATCGAAATCGAATATGCCCCTTTTTATTAAGTCTGGTAATCTAAGAATTAGGGAACAGACACCCTAATTGACGCGAATCCTAAAGATAGATCTATTGGGCCTAACAAACCCCATCCAAAGTACCGGATGCTTTAGTACTTCGAAATTTATATCATATCCGAAGGGTGTCCCGGAATGATGGGGATATTCTTATATATGCATCTTGTTAATGTCGGTTACCAGGTGTTTACCATATGAATGATTTTTATCTCTATGTATGGGATGTGTAATTAAATATGAAATCTTGTGGTCTATTGTTACGATTTGATATATATAGGTTAAACCTATAACTCACCAACATTTTTGTTGACGTTTAAAGCATGTTTATTCTCAGGTGAATATTAAGAGCTTCCGCTGTTGCATACTAAAATAAGGACAAGATTTGGAGTCCATGTTTGTATGATATTGTGTAAAAACTGCATTCAAGAAACTGATTTCAATGTAACATATTTGTATTGTAAACCATTATGTAATGGTCGTGTGTAAACAGGATATTTTAGATTATCATTATTTGATAATCTACGTAAAGCTTTTTAAACCTTTATTTATGAAATAAAGGTTATGGTTTGTTTTAAAAATGAATGCAGTCTTTGAAAAACGTCTCATATAGAGGTCAAAACCTCGCAACGAAATCAATTAATATGGAACGTTTTTAATCAATAAGAACGGGACATTTCAGTTGGTATCAGAGCGTTGGTCTTAGAGAACCAGAATTTTTCATTAGTGTGTCTTATCGAGTTTGTTAGGATGCATTAGTGAGTCTGGACTTCGACCGTGTTTACTTGAAAAATGATTGCTTAACAAATTTTGTTGGAAACTATATATTTTTAACATGTGAATATTATGTGATATATTAATCTCTTAACGCGTTTGATATTATGTGATAGATGTCTACCTCTAGAACAAGTCCCATTGACTCACCTAATAATAATGAAGAGTCAAATGTAAATTGGAATGATTCGTGGACTGATTCACAAGTTCCCGAAGAGGAACCGGAAGAAGAGTCGGAACCGGAAGAAGAATCGGAACCGGAAGAAGAATCGGAACCGGATGAAGAAATAGAACCGGTGGGGGAAATAATAAAACGGTTAAGTAAAAGAAAATCCTCAACCAACCGACCAAGGTTAATTATGGTCAATGGTGTTTCCGCCAAGGAAGCAAAATATTGGGAGGATTACCAATTCTCCGATGAATCGGATTCCGACGAGAATTCCGATGATGTTATAGAAATTACCCCAACTGAATTTAAAAAGGCAAAAGAAAATAATAAGGGAAAGGGCATAAAAATAGAGAAATCTAATTCCAACCCCGATGAACTTTATATGTATCGTCAACGCCCGAAGTCCTTAAGTTGTAACAATGACCCGGGAACCTCTAAACCACCAGGTTTTTCTAAACCAATGTGGACAACGACGGCTCGTATTAGGGGAACATCATATATCCCTAGAAACTTGGCAAAAAGAACCAAAACTGAAGAAGAAGAAACGAGCGAGTCGGAATAAGATAGTTGTATTCGTGTGGTGTAATATATATAATATAGTGTTCTTATGCTTTATGATATATGTAAAAATTGCTTGTATTAATAAGTATTTTTTTATGAATCTAACTCTTGTCTATTTTACAGTTTAAAAACACAAAATGGATAGACAACCCAATATTTTAAGAGACCTACCCGGAGACATGATTGATGAAATCTTGTCTAGAGTCGGCCAGAATTCCTCGGCACAACTATTTAAGGCGAGATCAGTTTGTAAGACATTCGAAGAACGTTCCAAGAATGTCTTGGTTTATAAGAGACTTTCGTTTGAAAGATGGGGGATATCACATTGGGAAACCCATAAGTTACGATGTGTTTACTTTGACGCATATATTGCGGGGAACCCAAATGCTATTTTACGCAACGGGTTAAGAAATTATTTTGACTCAATATATCCGAATATTGGACTTCGTGATTTAGAAAAAGTGGCTAACATGCAACATAAAGAAGCATGTTATGCTTACGGATTAGTAATGTTCGCTTCTCACCAAAGTGAGAACAAGAACATCGGGCTACAACTATTAAACAAAACGTTTCCACAAGTGACGGAGTCGGTAATTGGGGTAAGAAATGAGGTTTTTAAATTATTATGGGACTGTTGGACATTACGTAACCCTCGTCCCTTTGACGACGTTACAACACGCTGTCTTATCAACGGCCATAACGATTATGTTGCACAAGACCAAGGATGGGAAGTAGTCCTAGTAAAACCAGAATGCATGACTTGTTTCTGGACGTATGAATTACGTGTCTTTATTGCCTTTGCTGAACGACTTGTGTACTAGCTAGAATTATCTTCACAACTATCTTGTATCAAAGTTATTGTGTGCTATATTTCATGCTTTATGTAAAATAAGCGGTATTGTAAGTTTGTAAAATATTGTATAAAAGTTTGAACGCGAAATATTATTATAATCAGTTTTTCATATAGAATTGTAGTAGTTGAATTGTATATTAGCTACTAAGTATGAACTTAACGGGTAGGTACTACCCGAATTTAAACTTATAAAACGCTAATATGAAGAAAAAGCTTTTATAAATGAGTTCATATTATGCTATGAAATACTATTAACTACTCTTAATATTCTGTATGATTAACTTGTTCCATTTAACTATTTTGAAGGAAATGGCACCGACTACTCGACACACCGTGAATATGAATGAAGAGGAATTCCGTACTTTTCTAGCTTCAAACATAGCCGCAGTACAGGCTGCGCTACATACCAACAATAACCTTGGATCTAGCAGTACAGGAAATCGTGTAGGATGCAACTACAAAGAATTCACTGCCTGCAAACCTTTGGAATTTGATGGAACCGAAGGACCGATCGGATTGAAACGGTGGACCGAGAAGGTCGAATCGGTGTTTTCCATAAGTAAGTGTACTGAAGAGGACAAAGTAAAGTACGCTACACATACCTTCACAGGTTCTGCGTTAACATGGTGGAATACCTATCTAGAGCAAGTGGGACAAGGCGATGCGTACGCACTACCATGGTCAGCATTCAAGCACTTGATGAACGAGAAGTACCGTCCCAGAACCGAGGTCAATAAGCTCAAGACAGAACTTAGAGGGTTACGAACCCAAGGATTTGATATTACCACGTACGAAAGACGATTCACAGAATTGTGCCTATTGTGTCCGGGAGCATTCGAAGATGAGGAAGAGAAGATCGACGAGTTTGTGAAAGGATTACCGGAAAGAATCCAAGAAGATATAAGTTCACACGAGCCCGCCTCCATACAACAGGCATGTAGAATGGCTCACAAACTCGTGAACCAAATTGAAGAAAGAATTAAAGAACAGACTGCTGAAGAGGCCAATGTGAAGCAAGTCAAAAGAAAGTGGGAGGAAAACGGTGATAAGAATCACCAATACAACAACAACAGCAATTACAACAATAATCGCAACAATTATCCCAACAATCGCAACATCAATCGCAACTACAACAAACGGCCCAACAACAACAACAACAACAACAACAGCAACTACAACAATCATCCCAACAACAATAATAACCGCAACAACAACAACAATCAGAAGCAGCTATGCCAAAGGTGTGAAAAGAATCACTCGGGGTTCTGCACTAAATTTTGCAACAAGTGTAAAAGAAATGGTCATAGCGCGGCGAAGTGTGAGGTCTACGGACCAGGGGTTAATAGAACGAAAGGAACAAATGGTGTCGGAACGAGTAATGGCGGAGCAAGTAGTGTCGGAGCAAGTTATGCCAATGTAGTTTGTTATAAATGTGGAAAACCGGGCCACATTATTAGAAATTGCCCGAACCAGGAGAACACGAATGGACAAGGCCGTGGAAGAGTTTTCAATATTAATGCGGCAGAGGCACAGGAAGACCCGGAGCTTGTTACGGGTACGTTTCTTATTGACAATAAATCTGCTTACGTTTTATTTAATTCGGGTGCGGATAGAAGCTATATGAGTAGAGATTTTTGTGCTAAATTAAGTTGTCCATTGACGCCTTTGGATAGTAAATTTTTACTCGAATTAGCAAATGGTAAATTAATTTCAGCAGATAATATATGTCGGAATCGAGAAATTAAACTGGTTAGCGAAACATTTAAGATTGATTTGATACCAGTAGAGTTAGGGAGTTTTGATGTGATAATCGGTATGGACTGGTTGAAAGAAGTGAAAGCGGAGATCGTTTGTTACAAAAATGCAATTCGCATTATACGAGAAAAAGGAAAACCCTTAATGGTGTACGGAGAAAAGGGTAACACGAAGCTACATCTTATTAGTAATTTGAAGGCACAAAAACTAATAATAAAAGGTTGCTATGCTGTTCTAGCACACGTCGAGAAAGTACAAACTGAAGAAAAGAGCATCAATGATGTTCCCGTCGCAAAAGAATTTCCTGATGTATTTCCGAAAGAATTACCGGGATTACCCCCACATCGATCCGTTGAATTTCAAATAGATCTTGTACCAGGAGCTGCACCAATAGCTCGTGCTCCTTACAGACTCGCACCCAGCGAGATGAAAGAACTACAAAGCCAATTACAAGAACTTTTAGAGCGTGGTTTCATTCGACCAAGCACATCACCGTGGGGAGCTCCTGTTTTGTTTGTCAAGAAGAAAGATGGTACATTCAGGTTGTGTATCGACTACCGAGAGTTGAACAAACTTACCATCAAGAACCGCTACCCACTACCGAGAATCGATGACTTATTTGATCAACTACAAGGCTCGTCTGTTTATTCAAAGATTGACTTACGTTCCGGGTATCATCAAATGCGGGTGAAAGAAGATGATATTCCAAAGACTGCTTTCAGAACACGTTACGGTCATTACGAGTTTATGGTCATGCCGTTTGGTTTAACTAATGCACCAGCTGTGTTCATGGACCTTATGAACCGAGTGTGTGGACCATACCTTGACAAGTTTGTCATTGTTTTCATTGATGACATACTTATTTACTCAAAGAATGACCAAGAACACGGTGAACATTTGAGAAAGGTGTTAGAAGTATTGAGGAAGGAAGAATTGTACGCTAAGTTTTCAAAGTGTGCATTTTGGTTGGAAGAAGTTCAATTCCTCGGTCACATAGTGAACAAAGAAGGTATTAAGGTGGATCCGGCAAAGATAGAAACTGTTGAAAAGTGGGAAACCCCGAAAACTCCGAAACACATACGCCAGTTTTTAGGACTAGCTGGTTACTACAGAAGGTTCATCCAAGACTTTTCCAGAATAGCAAAACCCTTGACTGCATTAACGCATAAAGGGAAGAAATTTGAATGGAATGATGAACAAGAGAAAGCGTTTCAGTTATTGAAGAAAAAGCTAACTACGGCACCTATATTGTCATTGCCTGAAGGGAATGATGATTTTGTGATTTATTGTGATGCATCAAAGCAAGGTCTCGGTTGTGTATTAATGCAACGAACGAAGGTGATTGCTTATGCGTCTAGACAATTGAAGATTCACGAACAAAATTATACGACGCATGATTTGGAATTAGGCGCGGTTGTTTTTGCATTAAAGACTTGGAGGCACTACTTATATGGGGTCAAAAGTATTATATATACCGACCACAAAAGTCTTCAACACATATTTAATCAGAAACAACTGAATATGAGGCAGCGTAGGTGGATTGAATTATTGAATGATTACGACTTTGAGATTCGTTACCACCCAGGGAAGGCAAATGTGGTAGCCGATGCCTTGAACAGGAAGGACAGAGAACCCATTCGAGTAAAATCTATGAATATAATGATTCATAATAACATTACTACTCAAATAAAGGAGGCGCAACAAGGAGTTTTAAAAGAGGGAAATTTAAAGGATGAAATACCCAAAGGATCGGAGAAGCATCTTAATATTCGGGAAGACGGAACCCGGTATAGGGCTGAAAGGATTTGGGTACCAAAATTTGGAGATATGAGAAAAATGGTACTTAGAGAAGCTCATAAAACCAGATACTCAATACATCCTGGAACGGGGAAGATGTACAAGGATCTCAAGAAACATTTTTGGTGGCCGGGTATGAAAACCGATGTTGCTAAATACGTAGGAGAATGTTTGACGTGTTCTAAGGTCAAAGCTGAGCATCAGAAACCATCAGGTCTACTTCAACAACTCGAAATCCCGGAATGGAAATGGGAAAACATTACCATGGATTTCATCACTAAATTGCCAAGGACTGCAAGTGGTTTTGATACTATTTGGGTAATAGTTGACCGTCTCACCAAATCAGCACACTTCTTGCCAATAAGAGAAGATGACAAGATGGAGAAGTTAGCACGACTGTATTTGAAGGAAGTCATCTCCAGACATGGAATACCAATCTCTATTATCTCTGATAGGGATGGCAGATTTATTTCAAGATTCTGGCAGACATTACAGCAAGCATTAGGAACTCGTCTAGACATGAGTACTGCCTATCATCCACAAACTGATGGGCAGAGCGAAAGGACGATACAAACGCTTGAAGACATGCTACGAGCATGTGTTATTGATTTCGGAAACAGTTGGGATCGACATCTACCGTTAGCAGAATTTTCCTACAACAACAGCTACCATTCAAGCATTGAGATGGCGCCGTTTGAAGCACTTTATGGTAGAAAGTGCAGGTCTCTGATTTGTTGGAATGAAGTGGGGGATAGACAGATTACGGGTCCGGAGATTATACAAGAAACTACCGAGAAGATCATCCAAATTCAACAACGGTTGAAAACCGCCCAAAGTCGACAAAAGAGCTACACTGACATTAAAAGAAAAGATATAGAATTTGAAATTGGAGAGATGGTCATGCTTAAAGTTGCACCTTGGAAAGGCGTTGTTCGATTTGGTAAACGAGGGAAATTAAATCCAAGGTATATTGGACCATTCAAGATTATTGATCGTATAGGACCAGTAGCTTACCGACTAGAGTTACCTCAACAACTCGCGGCTGTACATAACACTTTCCACATCTCGAATTTAAAGAAATGTTTTGCTAAAGAAGATCTCACTATTCTGTTAGATGAAATCCAAATCAACGAAAAACTTCAATTCATCGAAGAACCCGTCGAAATAATGGATCGTGAGGTTAAAAGACTTAAGCAAAACAAGATACCAATTGTTAAGGTTCGATGGAATGCTCGTAGAGGACCCGAGTTCACCTGGGAGCGTGAAGATCAGATGAAGAAGAAATGCCCGCATCTATTTCCAGAAGATTCGTCAACACCTTCAACAGCTTAAAATTTCGGGACAAAATTTATTTAACGGGTAGGTACTGTAGTGACCCGAACTTTTCCATGTTTATATATATTAATTGAGATTGATATTTACATGATTAAATGTTTCCAACATGTTAAGAAATCAAACTTGTTAAGACTTGATTAATTGAAATATGTTTCATATAGACAATTGACCACCCAAGTTGACCGGTGATTCACGAAAGTTAAAACTTGTAAAAACTATATGATGACATATATATGGATATATATATATAGTTAACATGATACTATGATAAGTAAACATATCATTAAGTATATTAACAATGAACTACATATGTAAAAACAAGACTACTAACTTAATGATTTTTAAACGAGACATATATGTAACGATTATCGTTGTAAAGACATTTAATGTATATATATCATATTAAGAGATATTCATACATGATAATATCATGATAATATAATAATTTAAAATCTCATTTGATATTATAAACATTGGGTTAACAACATTTAACAAGATCGTTAACCTAAAGGTTTCAAAACAACACTTACATGTAACGACTAACGATGACTTAACGACTCAGTTAAAATGTATATACATGTAGTGTTTTAATATGTATTTATACACTTTTGAAAGACTTCAATACACTTATCAAAATACTTCTACTTAACAAAAATGCTTACAATTACATCCTCGTTCAGTTTCATCAACAATTCTACTCGTATGCACCCGTATTCGTACTCGTACAATACACAGCTTTTAGATGTATGTACTATTGGTATATACACTCCAATGATCAGCTCTTAGCAGCCCATGTGAGTCACCTAACACATGTGGGAACCATCATTTGGCAACTAGCATGAAATATCTCATAAAATTACAAAAATATGAGTAATCATTCATGACTTATTTACATGAAAACAAAATTACATATCCTTTATATCTAATCCATACACCAACGACCAAAAACACCTACAAACACTTTCATTCTTCAATTTTCTTCATCTAATTGATCTCTCTCAAGTTCTATCTTCAAGTTCTAAGTGTTCTTCATAAATTCCAAAAGTTCTAGTTTCATAAAATCAAGAATACTTTCAAGTTTGCTAGCTCACTTCCAATCTTGTAAGGTGATCATCCAACCTCAAGAAATCTTTGTTTCTTACAGTAGGTTATCATTCTAATACAAGGTAATAATCATATTCAAACTTTGGTTCAATTTCTATAACTATAACAATCTTATTTCAAGTGATGATCTTACTTGAACTTGTTTTCGTGTCATGATTCTGCTTCAAGAACTTCGAGCCATCCAAGGATCCATTGAAGCTAGATCCATTTTTCTCTTTTCCAGTAGGTTTATCCAAGGAACTTAAGGTAGTAATGATGTTCATAACATCATTCGATTCATACATATAAAGCTATCTTATTCGAAGGTTTAAACTTGTAATCACTAGAACATAGTTTAGTTAATTCTAAACTTGTTCGCAAACAAAAGTTAATCCTTCTAACTTGACTTTTAAAATCAACTAAACACATGTTCTATATCTATATGATATGCTAACTTAATGATTTAAAACCTGGAAACACGAAAAACACCGTAAAACCGGATTTACGCCGTCGTAGTAACACCGCGGGCTGTTTTGGGTTAGTTAATTAAAAACTATGATAAACTTTGATTTTAAAGTTGTTATTCTGAGAAAATGATTTTTATTATGAACATGAAACTATATCCAAAAATTATGATTAAACTCAAAGTGGAAGTATGTTTTCTAAAATGGTCATCTAGACGTCGTTCTTTCGACTGAAATGACTACCTTTACAAAAACGACTTGTAACTTATTTTTCCGACTATAAACCTATACTTTTCTGTTTAGATTCATAAAATAGAGTTCAATATGAAACCATATCAATTTGATTCACTCAAAACGGATTTAAAATGAAGAAGTTATGGGTAAAACAAGATTGGATAATTTTTCTCATTTTAGCTACGTGAAAATTAGTAACAAATCTATTCCAACCATAACTTAATCAACTTGTATTGTATATTATGTAATCTTGAGATACCATAGACACGTATACAATGTTTTGACCTATCATGTCGACACATCTATATATATTTCGGAACAACCATAGACACTCTATATGTGAATGTTGGAGTTAGCTATACAGGGTTGAGGTTGATTCCAAAATATATATAGTTTGAGTTGTGATCAATACTGAGATACGTATACACTGGGTCGTGGATTGATTCAAGATAATATTTATCGATTTATTTCTGTACATCTAACTGTGGACAACTAGTTGTAGGTTACTAACGAGGACAGCTGACTTAATAAACTTAAAACATCAAAATATATTAAAAGTGTTGTAAATATATTTTGAACATACTTTGATATATATGTATATATTGTTATAGGTTCGTGAATCAACCAGTGGCCAAGTCTTACTTCCCGACGAAGTAAAAATCTGTGAAAGTGAGTTATAGTCCCATTTTAAAAATCTAATATTTTTGGGATGAGAATACATGCAGGTTTTATAAATGATTTACAAAATAGACACAAGTACGTGAAACTACATTCTATGGTTGAATTATCGAAATCGAATATGCCCCTTTTTATTAAGTCTGGTAATCTAAGAATTAGGGAACAGACACCCTAATTGACGCGAATCCTAAAGATAGATCTATTGGGCCTAACAAACCCCATCCAAAGTACCGGATGCTTTAGTACTTCGAAATTTATATCATATCCGAAGGGTGTCCCGGAATGATGGGGATATTCTTATATATGCATCTTGTTAATGTCGGTTACCAGGTGTTCACCATATGAATGATTTTTATCTCTATGTATGGGATGTGTAATTAAATATGAAATCTTGTGGTCTATTGTTACGATTTGATATATATAGGTGATAAGGCTAAAAAGGAACATATATTTCATAGCAAAATCCCCCAAGAAAGACAAGATTTTAGTTGCAATTGTTCCATTTTCGAGTAATATTCGTTTATATTAAATAAGTGCGAAGACAAAAGGCGAAAATGACGAATTGAAGACACAAAGGTCCAAAAAGCTCAAAAGTACAAGATACAATCAAAAAGGTTCAAATTATTGATGAAGAACGTCTAAAAATGACAAGAGTACAAGTTACAAAACGCAAAGTACACGATATAAAATTGTACGAAAGGGCGTTCGAAAATCCGGAACCGAGGCATGAACCAACTTTCAGCGCTCGACGCAACGGTGTAAAAATTACGAGTCAACTATGCACAAGAATAAAATATAATATTTAAATAATTCATAATAAGAATAATATTAAATAATAAAAAGTTGTTAATTGAGCATAGTTCAGGGGTCGTAAATGAAAATTTCAATTTTAATTTCGCTATAAAAGCGATGTATTACGATCGATAGAGGAGACTTTCCTTTCGATCATTTTTTCTATTTTTTTCTTACTTTTCTATATCAAATATCAATATCTATATTTATAATTCTCTATCATAATGTTAATGTAATCAGATATAACAATAATCTTAATTTTAATTTTAAATTATGATAATAATAAGATTTATGATAGAGATCGCTTGAGTGTGTAAGTCGAAATTCTGTCCGTGTAACGCTACGCTATTTTTAATCATTGTAAGTTATGTTCAACCTTTTTACATTAATGTCTCGTAGCTAAGTTATTATTATGCTTATTTAAAACGAAGTAATCATGATGTTGGGCTAATTACTAAAATTGGGTAATTGGGCTTTGTACCATAATTAAGGTTTGGGCAAAAGACCGACACTTGTGGAAATTGGACTATTGACTATTAATAGATGGGGGGTATTGTCTAATTGAGTGACAACTCATTGGAGTCTGTCGAACCTATCTTCAAATTAATTAACCTAATAATTAATAATGATTATGGTTGTCCTATTTAGTAACGTTCATATGGAATCTGTTATAATCATTTAATTAATCAATTGGGTTGGGTAATTGATTATTCATTCTGATCAAGTGGATGAATTAATATTCATAAACTAATTAAAACAGGGGTGGATTACATACATTGATAACTGGTGTAATTGTTGACAGAAGTGATAACTGCGTCACAGTTTAAATCCTTAATCAGTTGGAATATTTGACTTCGGGTATAAGGGTAATTTGACGAGGATACTCGCACTTTATATTTATGACCGATGGACTATTATGGACAAAAACCAGATAGACGTATCAAATAAACCAGGACAAAGGACAATTAACCCATGGTAATAAATTAAAATTAACACGTCAAACATCATGATTACGGAAGTTTAAATAAGCATAATTCTTTTATTATATTTCTCATCGTATCTTTATTTACTGTCATTTTATTACTCGCAATTTTATTTATTGTCATTTTATTTATTGTCATTATTTTACGCACTTTAATTATCGTCATTTATCTTTACGCTTAAAATATAGAATCGACAAACCGGTCATTAAACGGTAAAACCCCCTTTTTTTAATAATATTACTACTTATATAATTATATATATTTTGTATAAATATAGTTAAAAATATAGTAAGTATCACCAGCTCCCTGTGGAACGAACCGGACTTACTAAAAACTACACTACTCTACGATTAGGTACACTGCCTATAAGTGTTGTAGCAAGGTTTAGGTATATCCACTCGATAAATAAATAATTTGTGTAAAACTTGTGTCATATTTTGTAGTATTTCCTAGTAAAAATAATACTATTTCGTACCCTCACGCTACATCATCAAGTTTTTGGCGCCGCTGCCGGGGAATCGGCGAAACGCTATATTTTTAATCTATATTTGTAAAAATATAATTATATATAAGTTTGAGAAAAAAAATATAAAAAAAAAAGAATTTAAATCCTTTCTTTTTAATACAAAATTCAGGAACAAAGTCTAACCATTTTCTTCGTTTCAATTTATACCTCCGATATCTCTGATCAAAACATATACATAGTTCAAACTTCAAATAGGATATATTAAAATAAACTAAATTTTATTATACTATTTGTTATATTATATTATTGTATAATCATTTTTGTAATTTAATTTGACAATCATGTCAATTTGTACAACTTAACATACGATATTTAGTAAACAAATATTTTCTGTCCAATTCTTGAGATTTTTCTTTAATCCATAAGATTTTGTCATATCGTGAGGCAGTGGCGGAGCCACTTAATAATGAATGGGTGCAAGTGACACCAACGGATTAGTAATAATTTTTGTAGGCCCTTCCAAATAGTTATACAACCAACATATTACCGAGTATTGTTTTATGATGGCCCAATAGAAAGATTACATTGAGCAGCTATATTTGACTTTTTCTTCACAATAAGTCACTCAGCATCTCAATTTTTTAGTTACAATTTTATCGTGGTAGATGTTTTTTCTCTATTAATTTTAATTCCAATTGACGTTTCAATCGAAGTATAAATCTAAGTTTCTGAGTTCACTTAGAATAATTGCTAGTATAAATATAAATTTTCATTTACCATTTTATATTTTATATTTATATAGTGTCTTATCTTAATATCATATTGTTAAATGATCCTTGAATTTTATACATAATACTACGTTATTATTATATAATAATTTAGTCAACCAGTTTTAGTACTTAAAGTTTTAGATTTTATCTTTATAGTTATTTTAAGTCATAGGTCATATGTAGTTAAGTTAGTTTTTTTTTATTTACTTATCTATCATTCAAATTGAAAATAAGATGGGATTGATGCACTTAATTAGGATTAAGATCTTAAATGACATTTCTAATAAGAAGTAAGTTAATTTTTTTTTTAAATGCAAACCCCAAATGTAGCATATGGGGATTAAACTTCCGTCTCATTTGAAGGTTCAGTATCGTTCATCCACTTTACTGCTTCTTGTGGTTTAGGCAACTTAACTAATTTTGTATGTTAGTATCAAATCATAACTTTTAACTAAATTTTTGGGACGCGATAAATTTGGGCTTAATTTCATGACACCATCGATTTAAATTCCTGGCTTCGCCACTGTCGTGAGGTACAGGAAAGTGAAGGCGACATCATTTTGTATAGGGCAAATTATATATATTTAACACAAGTGTTATTAACAACTTCTTGTCCGGTGACTCAAGTTGTCAAGTTGTCAATAATATAATGGTAAGCAAACGTAGGTGGACATGTTGAGAATAATATATGTAGTAATTAATTTTCAAGTAGTCATATATAGTACAAGTTAAGACAAGTTGTAATAACCACTTGACAATAATATATGGTACAAGTTGTCAATAATATATGTATTAAGTGGTAAGTTAATTTGCTTATGTGTTTCTTCATGTGTTGGGTAGTTTCGCTTTATCAATAATCTTATCATTTTTTTTTTAAAAAGACATCGTTTCGTTTTCAAAAAAAAAAAAAAAAAAAAAAAAAAACGTAAAAAAAAAAAAAAAAAAAAACGTAAAAAAAAAAAAAACAAAAACGTAAAAAAAAAAAAAAACGTAAAAAAAAAACGTAAAAAAAAAAAAAATTATAAAAAAAATATATTTTTAAGATTTTGTCTATAAAAAATTTTTTTTTTTAGTTTTATTACCTTTAGATTTTTAGACTATATTCGCAACTTTTAGTATTAAGTTTAGTTTTGCCATAGTTATTTTTACTTCTAGAATTTTTAGGCTTTGCCGTAAAATCCCTTAAGTGCTTATTCCTTAGACTAAGTTTTAGGTGCTTTAGAATTTTACGACGCCGTATTTCGCACTACTTTCTTATTTTTATTTTTCGACGCCTATTTTTCGACCTTTTTATTTTTCGACACTTTTCGACGCGCAATCTTTTTCTCTCTTATTTCTCGCCATTCTAGTTTTTAGGACTTAGAATTTTTTCTACTTCTTCTCTAAATTTCTTAAAATTACGAAAATTTATTTTAAGTGGTTAAATTGATAGACATCAAAATTTTCTGGTTCGTAGTAATAGTTGGATTTGTACGTGGACCGGGTTATTGGAGCCAAACAGTACTCAATTATATTGAGACCAAACGAATCCTGCCCCTCTGCTGCATCTTTTGGCTATTCGAAACGTGGGCAAAATCAGAAAAGTCTATTAATTGGATAACTTATTATAATTTTTCTTTCCTTTTTAAAAACTAATAGGATATTCAGTAAATGCACCGAGCAAGACGTTCGCCGCCGGTCATACGTTCACCACCTGTAACTCGATCAAGACATCTAGCAAATATTGTCGCCGTTGATTTTTCTTTAGAATCGTCATCTAGTCGACCAAGTACTCCAATTCAAATTTTCGATAATCCATCTTTTGAACCCGACTTCACAACTAAGAACCCGGAGGATATTCAAGGACAATTCCAAGATCCTGAACCACTAGTCATTCCTCCTGAGCTACAAACCGTTAAATCAGAATCTTCTAGTGATTCGAATTCAAAAAATTCAATTATGGAAGTAACGGAACCTCTAAGTATGGAAGACCGAATGAGAGCTACACGCACGGGCCAAGGTCACGCCATTATTAAGCCAGAAGTTAATGCTCCAGATTATGAAATCAAAGGACAAATCCTACACATGGTAACTAATCAATGCCAATTCGGTGGTACGGCAAAAGAAGATCCAAACGAACATCTTCGAACCTTTAATAGGATCTGTACTCTATTTAAAATCAGAGAAGTGGAGGATGAACAGATTTATCTCATGTTGTTTCCCTGGACTTTAAAGGGAGAAGCCAAAGATTGGTTAGAATCGTTACCTGAAGGGGCGATTGACACATGGGATGTCTTAGTTGAAAAATTTCTTCAAAGATTCTTTCCGGCATCTAAAGCCGTGAGACTTCAAGGAGAAATTGTTACGTTCACACAAAAGCCAAATGAAACATTATATGAGGCGTGGACAAGATTCGGAAGGATGTTGAGAGGATGTCCTCAACACGGTTTAGACACTTACCAAATAGTACAAATATTCTACCAAGGTGTCAACGTTGCTACACGAAAAGACATCGACATAACAGCCGGTGGATCCATTATGAAGAAAACCGCAACTGAAGCTTACAAAATTATTGATAACACAGCCTCCCACTCGCATGAGTGGCACCAAGAAAAAGATATCTTTCGATCATCTAAAGCGGCTAGAGCCGATTCTAGCCATGACTTTGATTCCGTTTCCGCAAAAATAGATGCGTTCGAAAGAAGAATGGAAAAGATGAATAAAGATATTCACGCAATACGAATCAGTTGTGAGCTATGCGGTGGACCACACTTATTGAAAGATTGTCACATTGAACCAACCATGGAACAACGAGAGAATGTTTTCTATATGAACCAAAGGCCGGGAAATAATTATCAAAATAATTATCAACCGCCAAAGCTAAACTTCAATCGAAATCAAAACATTCTTTACAATCCAAAAGGACCCGAAAATAACTGGTATAACCAACAAGGTCCGAATAACCAACCAACTCAAAACAACACTTTCAATCAACAAAGACCTGGCTTATATAAACCACAACAACAAACTGAAAAGAAAAAGTCAAATATGGAAGACGTGGTATTCAAGCTAGTTGAATCTCAAACACAATTTATTGAAACTCAAACCCAAACGAACGAGAGGTTTGATCAGTCATTAAGAACTCAACAAGCTTCCATTTTGAATCTAGAAAAACACGTAGGTACTCTTGCTAGCATGATGAGTGAGAGGGAACAAGGAAAGCTACCGAGTAATACTGAAGTAAATCCTCGGAAAGAGAATGTTAATATGGTGTCAACAAATTCTGAAAAACCAGCTCCAGAAGATGGGAAGGTTTTAGATGTGAGTAACAATGAAGAAGTTACACCACCACCACCACCCGAGTATGTAAAGCCAGTGGTGACACCATACAAACCACCCATCCCGTTTCCAAGAAAAGGAGTTGAGTATGAGCAAGTAATAAGTAATAAAGATTGTGATACTTCTGGAAAGAAGAAGAAGAAAAAGAATAAGAAAGTACAAGAAACAAAAGCCGTAGAAGTAAACCCGGTGAATACAGTTCCACCAAAACCTCCACCTAGGGTAGGTGATCCGGGTGAATTTATTGTTCCTTGTCTACTTAGTGATTGTGTCATGTATGATGCACTAGCAGATTTAGGTGCAAGTGTAAGTGTTATGCCTCTTTCCTTATATAAGAGATTAGGTGTAGGTAAGTTAAGTCCAACGGATATGAGTGTTCGACTCTTTGATCAAACCATTAAGCACCCAGTTGGAATTGCTGACAACCTACCCATTCAAGTAGGTAATTTAACCTTTCTAGTCGAATTCATTGTCATTGACATAGAAGAGGACCCAAACATTCCTCTAATTTTAGGTCGACCATTCTTTGCGTCCATCGGGGCGTTATTTGATGTAGGAAATGGAAGAATGACACTTAAAAGTGGTGACAAATCTATCACCTTTATGATTCGAAAGTCTAAATCTCCACCAACCAAAACCGTTGAACCAGAAAAAATGATTGGTAAGAACCATGTTGTTTTACCAACTCCAACGGTAGTGCTTAATAATAATAAAACGCCTAAGTGTGGGGAAAATGAAGTAACACCTAATGATGACATGATAACAAAGAACCCCGTTATTGATACGAAATTAAATGACCCCGTTATTAACAGTTCAATGAAGAAACTTTTTAAACGGGCTATTGATGCTAGAAGTAAGGGGAACTTTAAGTTATGTAACCGGTTAGTATCCAATCTGTCGCCTAAAGAAAGGGCGAAGCTAGTTGAATTATGGGATATTACGGAAGAAGCCGGGCACTGGCTTAAAGAAAAAGTCACAGATAGGCAAGTTGATTATGGACCAAGAGAAATTGATAATGAAGTTAATCACAATTTCAACACCACAGCTACCTAAGTGTGGGGAGATTCGAATGTTCTAAAAAGATAATGCTGTCTAAAGTTATTTGTTCTGTTCTCGTGTAGTTCTGAGAATGGAATCCGATTGGTCTTTTCCGCTAGCAGACACTAAAGAACTAGTTTTCTCCCTCCATTCTGAATTTTTGTTTTGTAGGTTTTATATGAAATTAATATGCTTTTTAAATTTAAGTTTTGTGTGTTTTTTAAAAACAAAATTTACTTTATTTCATTAAGTTGAAAAAAAAAATGATTTATAAAATTCGTCGTAAGTTGAAGACTAGGTCATAGAGCCGAAATTGCTTTACCCGAGGACGGGGCGACAAATTTTGTTATCATTATTTTTAATTTTATTGATCTAAAGTATGCTAAAAAGATTTTAGATTTTATACATTTTTGAACGTGGGGTTATATACCAAACTTCAAAAATATGTATATATGTTTGTATTTTATGTTATGTACACAACAGGGTAAAACAGCGCACTTTCAAAGACTGTCATTAAGTTCAACAAAAAGCTACTAATTTTGATGACAAGGCGCAAAATATCAAATGTGATGTAAAATAATATGCTTACAAACTGGGTATTTTTAATCACTTTTCTACACTAATCACCCTCATGAATTTATAATTATAGTCTGATTTCATGCAAATGAGGGCATTGCATGATCTCAAGTGTGGGGAAGGGTTATAAATTCTCTCGGGTTTACACTTAGTTTATTTGCCAAATTTTGTGAAAATTTGAAAAATTTTCAATTAAATGAACTCAAAATCATGTTTATACATATTTATGAACGGTGAAAACTAGGTGATAATACCGAAATTATCGTTACCTCGGAAAGGACATAAATTGAGAAACACCCTAAAATGCTTGAATTCATTTAAAATGAAATAGAAGAAAATAAAAAGGCAAAGAAAGAAACTAAGTGTGGGAAGAATGTACCAAGTTATTCAATTTAAAACATATATCACATTTTTGTACAAGATTATTGCAGGTACTTTTGCTTTGGACGATACTAATCAGTTTTACCCGGTTTACTGTAATACATTTGAAAGAAAGATGGATCTACACGATGAATCAATTCCATCATTAAAAGGAAGTAAAGTCTTCCGAAAAAGACACGCGCTTCTTGATTTAGGTCATGAAGTTGTCGTCCAGACCAGCTGTAGGTTGACGAAAAATCTAGAAAAGTCATCTCTAAAATCAGCAGGAAATCCACGGACCTCAGCATCAAACAGGGTCGCCAAGTGGTCAGATTTATCCTAAGCATGAGAAGGATTTATCTCGTACAATGGGGAGGCACCGTGCAAATTAGCTTGATAAGACTAATGAATCAGATCCCCAGAAAGGATAATCTCCTTAAAGATTAAAAATCAGCTTTTAAGACTGATAATACTCAATCCTAGAGATTGACCTTAAAGATTGAGAATTCAAACTCATGGAATTCGATGATATCTAAACTCGAGCATGAACGAGAAAATATTTTGATCAAAATTACAAACCAATTTGTTTTCTGAAAATCCATTTTCAATGCGTTCATTACCATTGAACGTAAAATCCTAGGAATTCACCTGGAATTCATTAGGTCACCTGAACCAAATCGGGTGTCAACCGTAAGAACGGTGGTTGCATAGCATGGTCGGAGACAGGACCTTGTGCCAGACCGAAAAATTATAGGATGATCTTTACTATCGCTCCTACCAAGGATAGTTCTAGCATCCGACACGTTAATAAGACCATAATCATCTGCATGTCACGGGACATTGCCTTAACAGTTTCTTGTTCATCGCTTTCCTTTACAACCGGACGGTAGTTTACCGAAAGGTAATATACGGAACAAGTAAACTGGATGTGTGCTTTCCGATACCGGGATAGCAGTGGATTACACGAACCTAAAAGTTTTTAGCCAAAATATTGATCCACAAATATATTTTGCAACACCGATGATGGATCAAATCAGAAAACTTGTCTAGAGTAAAAGCTAGATTAAATTTTCAAAAAGATCAAATGTTTTCATAAAGATCCAATTTCCTTAAGGATCTACATTTTCATAGTCATGTGGGACTGTAAACCACCTTTCAAATGTGCACTTTGCTTTGAAAACCGAAAGTAAATCGGCTATTTGATTGCAAGTGTCGTTGACCTAAACCCGAGGCAACTGTGGATGACACACCCACCTTTAACCATGGTTCTATTGTTAATATCATTGTTTATACCGCTCTATCAAAATCACTGATGTACAAAGTGTGAAGAATAAAGAAGTGATTCGTGTGATGTATTATATTATTTCAAGACTGTATTGCTTGAGGACAAGCAACGCTCAAGTGTGGGGATATTGATAAGGCTAAAAAGGAACATATATTTCATAGCAAAATCCCCCAAGAAAGACAAGATTTTAGTTGCAATTGTTCCATTTTCGAGTAATATTCGTTTATATTAAATAAGTGCGAAGACAAAAGGCGAAAATGACGAATTGAAGACACAAAGGTCCAAAAAGCTCAAAAGTACAAGATACAATCAAAAAGGTTCAAATTATTGATGAAGAACGTCTAAAAATGACAAGAGTACAAGTTACAAAACGCAAAGTACACGATATAAAATTGTACGAAAGGGCGTTCGAAAATCCGGAACCGAGGCATGAACCAACTTTCAGCGCTCGACGCAACGGTGTAAAAATTACGAGTCAACTATGCACAAGAATAAAATATAATATTTAAATAATTCATAATAAGAATAATATTAAATAATAAAAAGTTGTTAATTGAGCATAGTTCAGGGGTCGTAAATGAAAATTTCAATTTTAATTTCGCTATAAAAGCGATGTATTACGATCGATAGAGGAGACTTTCCTTTCGATCATTTTTTCTATTTTTTTCTTACTTTTCTATATCAAATATCAATATCTATATTTATAATTCTCTATCATAATGTTAATGTAATCAGATATAACAATAATCTTAATTTTAATTTTAAATTATGATAATAATAAGATTTATGATAGAGATCGCTTGAGTGTGTAAGTCGAAATTCTGTCCGTGTAACGCTACGCTATTTTTAATCATTGTAAGTTATGTTCAACCTTTTTACATTAATGTCTCGTAGCTAAGTTATTATTATGCTTATTTAAAATGAAGTAATCATGATGTTGGGCTAATTACTAAAATTGGGTAATTGGGCTTTGTACCATAATTAAGGTTTGGGCAAAAGACCGACACTTGTGGAAATTGGACTATTGACTATTAATAGATGGGGGGTATTGTCTAATTGAGTGACAACTCATTGGAGTCTGTCGAACCTATCTTCAAATTAATTAACCTAATAATTAATAATGATTATGGTTGTCCTATTTAGTAACGTTCATATGGAATCTGTTATAATCATTTAATTAATCAATTGGGTTGGGTAATTGATTATTCATTCTGATCAAGTGGATGAATTAATATTCATAAACTAATTAAAACAGGGGTGGATTACATACATTGATAACTGGTGTAATTGTTGACAGAAGTGATAACTGCGTCACAGTTTAAATCCTTAATCAGTTGGAATATTTGACTTCGGGTATAAGGGTAATTTGACGAGGATACTCGCACTTTATATTTATGACCGATGGACTATTATGGACAAAAACCAGATAGACGTATCAAATAAACCAGGACAAAGGACAATTAACCCATGGTAATAAATTAAAATTAACACGTCAAACATCATGATTACGGAAGTTTAAATAAGCATAATTCTTTTATTATATTTCTCATCGTATCTTTATTTACTGTCATTTTATTACTCGCAATTTTATTTATTGTCATTTTATTTATTGTCATTATTTTACGCACTTTAATTATCGTCATTTATCTTTACGCTTAAAATATAGAATCGACAAACCGGTCATTAAACGGTAAAACCCCCTTTTTTTAATAATATTACTACTTATATAATTATATATATTTTGTATAAATATAGTTAAAAATATAGTAAGTATCACCAGCTCCCTGTGGAACGAACCGGACTTACTAAAAACTACACTACTCTACGATTAGGTACACTGCCTATAAGTGTTGTAGCAAGGTTTAGGTATATCCACTCGATAAATAAATAATTTGTGTAAAACTTGTGTCATATTTTGTAGTATTTCCTAGTAAAAATAATACTATTTCGTACCCTCACGCTACATCATCAATAGGTTAAACCTATAACTCACCAACATTTTTGTTGACGTTTAAAGCATGTTTATTCTCAGGTGAATATTAAGAGCTTCCGCTGTTGCATACTAAAATAAGGACAAGATTTGGAGTCCATGTTTGTATGATATTGTGTAAAAACTGCATTCAAGAAACTGATTTCAATGTAACATATTTGTATTGTAAACCATTATGTAATGGTCGTGTGTAAACAGGATATTTTAGATTATCATTATTTGATAATCTACGTAAAGCTTTTTAAACCTTTATTTATGAAATAAAGGTTATGGTTTGTTTTAAAAATGAATGCAGTCTTTGAAAAACGTCTCATATAGAGGTCAAAACCTCGCAACGAAATCAATTAATATGGAACGTTTTTAATCAATAAGAACGGGACATTTCAACATCGATCCGTTGAATTTCAAATAGATCTTGTACCAGGAGCTGCACCAATAGCTCGTGCTCCTTACAGACTCGCACCCAGCGAGATGAAAGAACTGCAAAGCCAATTACAAGAACTTTTAGAGCGTGGTTTCATTCGACCAAGCACATCACCGTGGGGAGCTCCTGTTTTGTTTGTCAAGAAGAAAGATGGTACATTCAGGTTGTGTATCGACTACCGAGAGTTGAACAAACTTACCATCAAGAACCGCTACCCACTACCGAGAATCGACGACTTATTTGATCAACTACAAGGCTCGTCTGTTTATTCAAAGATTGACTTACGTTCCGGGTATCATCAAATGCGGGTGAAAGAAGATGATATTCCAAAGACTGCTTTCAGAACACGTTACGGTCATTATGAGTTTATGGTCATGCCGTTTGGTTTAACTAATGCACCAGCTGTGTTCATGGACCTTATGAACCGAGTGTGTGGACCATACCTTGACAAGTTTGTCATTGTTTTCATTGATGACATACTTAATTACTCAAAGAATGACCAAGAACACGGTGAACATTTGAGAAAGGTGTTAGAAGTATTGAGGAAGGAAAAATTGTATGCTAAGTTTTCAAAGTGTGCATTTTGGTTGGAAGAAGTTCAATTCCTCGGTCACATAGTGAACAAAGAAGGTATTAAGGTGGATCCGGCAAAGATAGAAACTGTTGAAAAGTGGGAAACCCCGAAAACTCCGAAACACATACGCCAGTTTTTAGGACTAGCTGGTTACTACAGAAGGTTCATCCAAGACTTTTCCAGAATAGCAAAACCCTTGACTGCATTAACGCATAAAGGGAAGAAATTTGAATGGAATGATGAACAAGAGAAAGCGTTTCAGTTATTGAAGAAAAAGCTAACTACGACACCTATATTGTCATTGCCTGAAGGGAATGATGATTTTGTAATTTATTGTGACGCATCAAAGCAAGGTCTCGGTTGTGTATTAATGCAACGAACGAAGGTGATTGCTTATGCGTCTAGACAATTGAAGATTCACGAACAAAATTATACGACGCATGATTTGGAATTAGGCGCGGTTGTTTTTGCATTAAAGACTTGGAGGCACTACTTATATGGGGTCAAAATTATTATATATACCGACCACAAAAGTCTTCAACACATATTTAATCAGAAACAACTGAATATGAGGCAGCGTAGGTGGATTGAATTGTTGAATGATTACGACTTTGAGATTCGTTACCACCCGGGGAAGGCAAATGTGGTAGCCGATGCCTTGAGCAGGAAGGACAGAGAACCCATTCGAGTAAAATCTATGAATATAATGATTCATAATAACCTTACTACTCAAATAAAGGAGGCACAACAAGGAGTTTTAAAAGAGGGAAATTTAAAGGATGAAATACCCAAAGGATCGGAGAAGCATCTTAATATTCGAGAAGACGGAACCCGGTATAGGGCTGAAAGGATTTGGGTACCAAAATTTGGAGATATGAGAAATGGTACTTAGAGAAGCTCATAAAACCAGATATTCAATACATCCTGGAACGGGGAAGATGTACAAGGATCTCAAGAAACATTTTTGGTGGCCGGGTATGAAAGCCGATGTTGCTAAATACGTAGGAGAATGTTTGACGTGTTCTAAGGTCAAAGCTGAGCATCAGAAACCATCAGGTCTACTTCAACAACCCGAAATCCCGGAATGGAAATAGGAAAACATTACCATGGATTTCATCACTAAATTGCCAAGGACTGCAAGTGGTTTTGATACTATTTGGGTAATAGTTGATCGTCTCACCAAATCAGCACACTTCCTGCCAATAAGAGAAGATGACAAGATGGAGAAGTTAGCACGACTGTATTTGAAGGAAGTCATCTCCAGACATGGAATACCAATCTCTATTATCTCTGATAGGGATGGCAGATTTATTTCAAGATTCTGGCAGACATTACAGCAAGCATTAGGAACTCGTCTAGACATGAGTACTGCCTATCATCCACAAACTGATGGGCAGAGCGAAAGGACGATACAAACGCTTGAAGACATGCTACGAGCATGTGTTATTGATTTCGGAAACAGTTGGGATCGACATCTACCATTAGCAGAATTTTCCTACAACAACAGCTACCATTCAAGCATTGAGATGGCGCCGTTTGAAGCACTTTATGGTAGAAAGTGCAGGTCTCCGATTTGTTGGAGTGAAGTGGGGGATAGACAGATTACGGGTCCGGAGATTATACAAGAAACTACCGAGAAGATCATCCAAATTCAACAACGGTTGAAAACCGCCCAAAGTCGACAAAAGAGCTACGCTGACATTAAAAGAAAAGATATAGAATTTGAAATTGGAGAGATGGTCATGCTTAAAGTTGCACCTTGGAAAGGTGTTGTTCGATTTGGTAAACGAGGGAAATTAAATCCAAGGTATATTGGACCATTCAAGATTATTGATCGTGTCGGACCAGTAGCTTACCGACTAGAGTTACCTCAACAACTCGCGGCTGTACATAACACTTTCCACGTTTCGAATTTGAAGAAATGTTTTGCTAAAGAAGATCTCACTATTCCGTTAGATGAAATCCAAATCAACGAAAAACTTCAATTCATCGAAGAACCCGTCGAAATAATGGATCGTGAGGTTAAAAGACTTAAGCAAAACAAGATACCAATTGTTAAGGTTCGATGGAATGCTCGTAGAGGACCCGAGTTCACCTAGGAGCGTGAAGATCAGATGAAGAAGAAATACCCGCATCTATTTCCAGAAGATTCGTCAACACCTTCAACAGCTTAAAATTTCGGGACGAAATTTATTTAACGGGTAGGTACTGTAGTGACCCGAACTTTTCCATGTTTATATATATTAATTGAGATTGATATTTACATGATTAAATGTTTCCAACATGTTAAGCAATCAAACTTGTTAAGACTTGATTAATTGAAATATGTTTCATATAGACAATTGACCACCCAAGTTGACCGGTGATTCACGAACGTTAAAACTTGTAAAAAAACTATATGATGACATATATATGGTTATATATATAGTTAACATGATATTATGATAAGTAAACATATCATTAATTATATTAACAATGAACTACATATGTAAAAACAAGACTACTAACTTAATGATTTTGAAACGAGACATATATGTAACGTTTATCGTTGTAACGACATTTAATGTATATATATCATATTAAGAGATATTCGTACATCATAATATCATGATAATATAATAATTTAAAATCTCTTTTGATATTATAAACATTGGGTTAACAACATTTAACAAGATCGTTAACCTAAAGGTTTCAAAACAACATTTACATGTAACGACTAACGATGACTTAACGACTCAGTTAAAATGTATATACATGTAGTGTTTTAATATGTATTCATACACTTTTGAAAGACTTCAAGACACTTATCAAAATACTTCTACTTAACAAAAATGCTTACAATTAGATCCTCGTCCAGTTTCATCAACAATTCTACTCGTATGCACCCGTATTCGTACTCGTACAATACACAGCTTTTAGATGTATGTACTATTGGTATATACACTCCAATGATCAGCTCTTAGCAGCCCATGTGAGTCACCTAACACATGTGGGAACCATCATTTGGCAACTAGCATGAAATATCTCATAAAATTACAAAAATATGAGTAATCATTCATGACTTATTTACATGAAAACAAAATAACATATCCTTTATATCTAATCCATACACCAACGACCAAAAACACCTACAAACACTTTCATTCTTCAATTTTCTTCATCTAATTGATCTCTCTCAAGTTCTATCTTCAAGTTCTAAGTGTTCTTCATAAATTCTAAAAGTTCTAGTTTCATAAAATCAAGAATACTTTCAAGTTTGCTAGCTCACTTCCAATCTTGTAAGGTGATCATCCAACCTCAAGAAATCTTTGTTTCTTACAGTAGGTTATCATTCTAATACAAGGTAATAATCATATTCAAACTTTGGTTCAATTTCTATAACTATAACAATCTTATTTCAAGTGATGATCTTACTTGAACTTGTTTTCGTGTCATGATTCTGCTTCAAGAACTTCGAGCCATCCAAGGATCCATTGAAGCTAGATCCATTTTTCTCTTTTCCAGTAGGTTTATCCAAGGAACTTAAGGTAGTAATGATGTTCATAACATCATTCGATTCATACATATAAAGCTATCTTATTCGAAGGTTTAAACTTGTAATCACTAGAACATAGTTTAGTTAATTCTAAACTTGTTCGCAAACAAAAGTTAATCCTTCTAACTTGACTTTTAAAATCAACTAAACACATGTTCTATATCTATATGATATGCTAACTTAATGATTTAAAACCTGGAAACACGAAAAACACCGTAAAACCGGATTTACGCCGTCGTAGTAACACCGCAGGCTGTTTTGGGTTAGTTAATTAAAAACTATGATAAACTTTGATTTAAAAGTTGTTATTCGGAGAAAATGATTTTTATTATGAACATGAAACTATATCCAAAAATTATGGTTAAACTCAAAGTGGAAGTATGTTTTCTAAAATGGTCATCTAGACGTCGTTCTTTCGACTGAAATGACTACCTTTACAAAAACGACTTGTAACTTATTTTTCTGACTAAAAACCTATACTTTTTTTGTTTAGATTCATAAAATAGAGTTCAATATGAAACCATAGCAATTTGATTCACTCAAAACGGATTTAAAATGAAGAAGTTATGGGTAAAACAAGATTGGATAATTTTTCTCATTTTAGCTACGTGAAAATTGGTAACAAATCTATTCCAACCATAACTTAATCAACTTGTATTATATATTATGTAATCTTGAGATACCATAGACACGTATACAATGTTTCAACCTATCATGTCGACACATCTATATATATTTCGGAACAACCATAGACACTCTATATGTGAATGTTGGAGTTAGCTATACAGGGTTGAGGTTGATTCCAAAATATATATAGTTTGAGTTGTGATCAATACTGAGATACGTATACACTGGGTCGTGGATTGATTCAAGATAATATTTATCGATTTATTTCTGTACATCTAACTGTGGATAACTAGTTGTAGGTTACTAACGAGGACAGCTGACTTAATAAACTTAAAACATCAAAATATATTAAAAGTATTGTAAATATATTTTGAACATACTTTGATATATATGTATATATTGTTATAGGTTCGTGAATCAACCAGTGGCCAAGTCTTACTTCCCGACGAAGTAAAAATCTGTGAAAGTGAGTTATAGTCCCACTTTTAAAATCTAATATTTTTGGGATGAGAATACATGCAGGTTTTATAAATGATTTACAAAATAGACACAAGTACGTGAAACTACATTCTATGGTTGAATTATCGAAATTGAATATGCCCCTTTTTATTAAGTCTGGTAATCTAAGAATTAGGGAACAGACACCCTAATTGACGCGAATCCTAAAGATAGATCTATTGGGCCTAACAAACCCCATCCAAAGTACCGGATGCTTTAGTACTTCGAAATTTATATCATATCCGAAGGGTGTCCCGGAATGATGGGGATATTCTTATATATGCATCTTGTCATTGTCGGTTACCAGGTGTTCACCATATGAATGATTTTTATCTCTATGTATGGGATGTGTATTGAAATATGAAATCTTGTGGTCTATTATTATGATTTGATATATATAGGTTAAACCTATAACTCACCAACATTTTTGTTGACGTTTTAAGCATGTTTATTCTCAGGTGATTATTAAGAGCTTCCGCTGTCGCATACTTAAATAAGGACGAGAATTGGAGTCCATGCTTGTATGATATTGTGTAAAAACTGCATTCAAGAAACTTATTTTGTTGTAACATATTTGTATTGTAAACCATTATGTAATGGTCGTGTGTAAACAGGATATTTTAGATTATCATTATTTGATAATCTACGTAAAGCTTTTTAAACCTTTATTGATGAAATAAAGGTTATGGTTTGTTTTAAAATGAATGCAGTCTTTGAAAAACGTCTCATATAGAGGTCAAAACCTCGCAACGAAATCAATTAATATGGAACGTTTTTAATCAATAAGAACGGGACATTTCATTATAAAGGGGGGTTTTTACCGTTTAATGACCGGTTTGTCGATTTTAAGACTTTAGTCGCAGTTAAAAAATAAATACAAGACTTAAATTAAAGCGTAAAGTAAATAACGATAATGAAATTGCGAATAATAAAAGTGCGATAAAATAAACTTACGATAATTAAAAAGTACGATAATTAAAAGTGCGATTAAATAACAATAAATAAAAGTGCGATAATTAGAAGTGCAATTAAATATAAAATAAAGGAAATTAAATATGAAATAAAAGAATTATGCTTATTTAAACTTCCGTAATCATGATGTTTGACGTGTTGATTTTAGTTTTATGCCCATGGGTTAATTGTCCTTTGTCCTGGATTATTTAATATGTCCGTCTGGTTTTTGTCCATAACAGTCCATCAGTCATAAATATAAAATGCGAGTGTCCTCGTCAAATTATTATTATACCCGAAGTTAAATATTCCAACTAATTGGGGATTCGAATTGTAACAAGGTTTTAATACTTTGTTTAATGAATACACCAGGTTATCGACTGCGTGTAAACCAAGGTTTTACTACTTTGTTAACAATTACACCAATTACCCTTGAATGTAATTTCACCCCTGTTTTAATTATTATAGTGGCTATTAATCCATTCCCGTGTCCGGTTAAATGAACGATTATTCGTACATATAAATACCCCGCCCATCGTGTCCGATCGAGTGTATATGGTAATTTATAGGGATGCCCAATTGTAAATCTTTATATTAACAAACTATCATTTAGTTAAACAAATATAAAGCCCATTAATAGCTCATAGTCTAATTTCCACAAGTGTCGTTCTTTTGTCCAAACCCCAATTATGGTACAAAGCCCAATTACCCATTTTTAGTAATTAGCCCAACATCATGATTACTTCGTTTTAAATAAGCATAATAATAACTTAGCTACGAGACATTAATGTAAAAAGGTTGAACATAACTTACAATGATTAAAAATAGCGTAGCGTTACACGGACAGAATTTCGACTTATACACTCAAAACACTCCTTAACATAACCTTATTATTATTATTAATTAAAATTAAAATTATAATTAAATTTATTTATGTATTACAAAAGAGAGATAGAAAGATATATTATGGTGTACATAAAATGGATCACGAACTCGCTTTAAATAGAATGTGGCCTGGAAAAGCCCCTCATGCGAGTCGCATGAAAATGGGCATAGGGCCATGCGAGTCGCATGGCCATGAATTCCAGCTCACATTCGTTTGGCTCCTAGCTTGTCGACATAATTTAATAATAATAAATATATAAATAATTTTAATAATTATTTATATATTTATATTATATTTATATGCATAGTTGAGTAGATAATTTTAGTCCGTTACGTCGGGCGTTTCTTCTAGGCTCAGGTCCCGGTTCCGGATTTTCGGACGTCCTCGCGTACTATTTTATATCGTGTACTTTGCGTCTTGTAACTTGTACTCTTGTTATTTTGAGACGTTCCTCATCAATAATTTGAACCTTTTTGATTGAATCTTGTACTTTTTAGCTTTTTGGACCTTTCCGTCTTCAATTTGTCGAATCTGCCTTTTATCTTCACTTTTTAATATTTAAACGAATAGTGCTTGTAAATCGAACAATATCAACTAAAATCTTGTCTTTCTTGGGGAATAATGCTGTAAAATATGTGTTCATTTTTGGCATTATCAATATTCCCACACTTAAGCGTTGCTTGTCCTCAAGCAATATAGTCTTGAAACACTTGAATCACTTCTTTATTCTTCACACTTTGTACATAAGTGACTTCAATACAGCGGTATAAACAATGATAGTAATGATGTGGTTTAAAGGTGGGTGTGTCTTTTATAGTTGCCTCGGGTTTAGGTCAACGACACTTGCAATCAAATAGCCGATTTACTTTCGGTTTCCAAAGCAAAGTGCACATTTGAAAGGTGGTTTACAGTCCCACATGACTATAAAAATTTAGATCCTTAAGGAAATTGGATCTTTATGAAAACATTTGATCTTTTGAATATTCAAGCTAGATTTTACCCTAGACAAGTTTTTTGATTTGATCCATCATCGGTGTTGCAAAATATATCTGTGGATCAATATTTTGGCTAAAACTTTTAGGCTCGTGTAATCCACTGATATCCCTGTATCGGAAAGCACACATCCAGTTTACTTGTTCCGTATATTACCTTTCGGTAAACTACCGTCCGGTTGTAAAGGAAAGCGATGAACAAGAAACTGTTAAGGCAATGTCCAGTGACATACAGATGATTATGGTCTTTTTAACGTGTCGGATGCTAGAACTATCCTTGGTAGGAGCAATAGTAAAGATCATCCTATAATTTTTTGGTCTGGCACAAGGTCCTGTCTCCGACCATGCTATGCAACCACCGTTCTTACGGTTGACACCCGATTTGGTTCAGGTGACCTAATGAATTCCTAGGATTTTACGTTCAATGGTAATGAACGCATTGAAAATGGATTTTCAGAAACAAATTGGTTTGTAATTTTGATCAAAATATTTTCTCGTTCAAGCTCGAGTTTAGATATCATTGAATTCCATGAGTCTGAATTCTCAATCTTTAAGGTCAATCTCAAGGATTGAGTAATATCAGGCTTAAAAGCTGATTTTTAATCTTTAAGGAGATTATCCTTTCTGGGGATCTGATTCATTAGTCTTATCAAGCTAATTTGCACGGTGCCTCCCCATTGTACGAGATAAATCCTTCTCATGGTTAGGATAAATCTGACCACTTGGCGACCCTGTTTGATGCTGAGGTCCGTGGATTTCCAGCCGATTTTAGTGATGACTTTTCTAGATTTTTCGTCAACCTACAGCTGGTCTGGACGACAACTTCATGACCTAAATCAAGAAGCGCGTGTCTTTTTCGGAAGACTTTACTTCCTTTTAATGATGGAATTGATTCATCGTGTAGATCCATCTCTCTTTGATAGTTTCATTGGATAAAACAGTTGATTATCGTTCAAAACAAAAGTATTTTCAATTGTTTGTACAAAAATATGTGATATATGTTTTGAATGACTTGGTAAACTTTTCCCACACTTGGCTTTTATTTATGTTTTTCTTTGCCTTTTTCTCTTCTATTCCATTCTTATTAAATGAATTCTAACATTTTGGTTGTTTCTCAATTTATGTCCTTTCCGAGGTAACGATAATTTCGGCTCAATGACCTAGTTTTCATCGTTCATAAATATGTATAAACATGATTTTGAATTCATTTTGTTAAAAATTTTGAAAAATTTACTAGAAGTGGGTAGTTAGTATATAAGACTAGGGCTGTTCCTTGTTATCGGAGAGCACTAGATTCTAACACAACTACTGCGTTACTAGCATTTTTAATGGTAACCAAGTGTTTAAATCAAAAATTTTTAAAAATCCGAAAGAATTTAACCCCTTCCCACACTTAAGATCTTGCAATGCCCTCATTTGCAAGAAATCAGAAACAATTTAAATTATTGAGGGTTATTAGCGTAGAAAAATGATTAAATTTTACCAAAGTTTCAAACATATTGTCGTTTGATTGTTGAATGATAAATGGTGCACGTCATTTGTTCATTCCGTCTTGTTGTTATTTCACATATATTTTGCATCTTGTCGTCAGAATTACTTGCTTTTGCTGAACTTAATGCCAGTCTTTGAAAACGCGTTGTTTTATCCTGTTTTGTGCATAACATAAAATACATACAATACAAATATAATCATACATGCAATTTGAAATGGAACTTTGGCATCCCACTTTCAAACTATAAGAAAAATATTAGTACACAATAATAATAGAAATATCAAACATTACATAAATGTAATAAAATGTTAAGTGTTTAAAATAATAAAAATATAAATTACCAACTTATCTCTACTGATCAGGAGGTGGGTTAGGAGGATAATTAGGATAGGGATCCCAATTCATGTTCGGATCAGGGTTCCATGGCTGTTGATAGGTGAACTGGTATGCTGCGTCATAATCATATAAGTCATAGAGCGGTCTCATTTCTGGCTGGTGTGCAGGATAGAATGCGGGTCGGGTCGGATAATAAATCTCATTAGGCTGCAGCCGGCTTATGATTTGGCGCTGATGATAATCCCATCGGTGATGCTCTCGTTGCCGGGAATGCTCGTAATCATTCCGGCGTTGCCACGCCTCGTACTGCATATGCCTATCATCGTTCGTCATGTATTCTTCCTCCATACGAATGCCTAAATCAAGAGCAGTCTCCCGAACAACTTCCATAATGTTGTTCGCCTCCTCCATTTCGTCATCCGAACCTCTTTCTACCTGTCGCTGGTGTCCCTCGTATCGATATACCCGATTACGTCTCATCAATAAAACCTTTGCACCCTGATAGATGTGTGAACTTATAGTTTCACCTTTGTCCTCTATTTCTACCATTGGACCCCCTCGGTTCTTGTCAACACCTAAATACTCTCCAATGAGAGTAATGAAAATACCACCACCTATAATACTCCCCGATTTCATCCCCCCAACTACATTAGATAGATAATAACCAACACAATAGGGAATGTTAACGAAACTCTTCGGGTCTCTAATACACTTAAGGTAGAATAAATCATTTAAAGTCAATTTCTCCTTATTCTTACCCCTTTGTGTAATTGTGTTTGCTAAGAATCGATGTATCACCTGGAGTTCAGCTCTATCAATATCTAAGTATGTATGTCCCCCACCAGCTTGAAACTCATTAAAATGGGACATACGCCTCCAGACGACGTTAACATTAAATTCCCTATCTACCCTTTCTCCTTGGGCAATCAGGCCATTACAGTCGGGGCTCAAAAGTTCAGCAGGGGTGTAAATCTGTAAGGCCCTGGCTAAATCTATCATGGACATTCTGTACATGCGTCCACCTAACAGAAATCTAATAAAGCTTCTATCATCTAACCTCCTAACATCACTGTTTAACTTAATAGTACTAAGTAATTCTATACACCATTCCCTATATATGGTTCTACGAATGGAAAATAGGCGCATCCAATCGTTAAACTGAGAATTACGATACCTTTGCACCAATAATTCCCGAATCGGTTCGGCAAGGTCAACTGTTTCCAAAGGTACCCAGTCAATTGCCCTTGGCATTTCAACACCCTTAAAGTAGAGAATGTGCATGTTCTTTTGATAATCTGGATACTCTATCCAACATCGATCAAATCTCAGATTTGGGTGTAACTGATCTTCATTAATGTCTGAGCTCAGAATCATTTGATGTGGAGCGAATTGACGAAACTGATTCATGAATAATTGATCTTGATCGTGATATGGAATATGTTGATCCTCATGTTGTTCTTCTTCTTCTTGCACTTGTTGTTCTTGTTCATAAAACATTTCCGGTTCGGGCTCTGGTTGTCTGGACGATGATGCACCGTCCGTATCTGTATTTCTCTGCAAAACACATTAAACACAAAAATTGTGCATCCAAATATGCATTAGTGTTAGCAAAATAATAACTTGAAACAATTATGATGACATGTTCAATTCATAACACATTTTATACATATTTTCCTAACAATAATAATTCTACACTTTTACATACGAAAATGTATACAATGTTTTATCACATTTAAACTCTTAAACATGTCAACAATAATCATTATAGCAATTAAACACTTATTACATGGCATTCAAATCAAACTCATGTTCATTTTCATATTTCGTCAAGTCTACACTTTTTCAAATAAGTACATAAGAAAATGTTCATCAAGTTTTTAATCATTCATCTCAAATTATATGCCAAACTAATCACTACTAGCAATTAAACAAGTTTAAATTGGCCTTTACATCAAATTATCCAAGTTCATGAATTTTTTAGACTTAAAAAGTCTACTTTAATTCTCAAAAACATGTTTAGGCTCAAAGTTTGGATCAATTAACTACATAAACATGTTACACTACTTAATTTAGCAACAATTCATGACAAAAATCGGCCATAACCTGTTTATATCAAAAAGCCCCAAATTACTCAAGAACACAAACCCTAGATTCTTAAAAATTTGAAGTTTTTAGCTTCAATCCATGTTAAATAGCTTCAATCTAGGATATTCATGCATAATATAACAACAATTTAAGTCTAATTACACTAGAATTTAACAAAATCAAAATATAAAATTTATAGCTCAAGAACACAATAATTCGAATTTAAAGAGATTAGGGGTGAAATCTTTACCGTGTTCCTGAAGGGGTTGAACCTACTGAATCTAGGCATGATTATTGTGAAATTTTTGCAAGAAATTTGGTGAAAATTGGTGAAAAATTGAGAGAGTTTGGGAGGTTTTCGTATGTGTTTGTGTGTGTATTGTGAGAGACAGAAGCAGATCGACTGAATTCTTGTACCTGGCCTGTTTTTAACAGCCATGCGAGTCGCATGGTATTGTGCCTATCCCCATGCGAGTCGCATGGGGTTAAATTCCAGATATATATATATATATATATATATATATATATATATATATATATATATATATATATATATATATATATATATATATATATATATATATATATATATATATATATATATATATATATATATATTTTATAAAATCTTATACTTTTAAAACATAAAATTTAATAAAATTTTAAAAATTTTGTTTCTTTTTAAGACGAGGTCGTTTCGGGATGATGCCCTAGTCCGTCCCTCGACAAAATTTTAAAATTTTGTCATTTTCAAGCGATTGTTTTAAAAGCTTAGATTTTTGGGTTTTTTTAATTTTTTTTGGCATACTTTAAATCAATAAGATTAAAAATAATGATAATAAAAATTCTCGTCCCGCCCTTGGGTAAAGCAATTTCGACTCAACGGTCTAGTTTTCAACTCACGACGAATTTTAAAAATCATATTTTTAACTTAATGAGATAAAGTAAATTTTTGTTTTTAAAATCACACAACTTAAATTAAAAATGCATAAAATTAAAAATTAATATTTTAAAAATTAAAGATGCAATATATCATTAATATTTTTATATATTGATTTTGTAAGCTTATATTAAATATTAATTTATAAAATATTTAAAAACTTAAAGATATTTATATTATAAGATTTATAATATTAAATATATATATAAGTTTTAAAGCAAGGTAAAAATAAAATTAAAAATCTTTTTGGACTTTTATCCCACTTTAATCAATCAAATATTATCAAAAATATGCGCCCCTCTTTTGGGTAAAGTAATTTTAGTTCCGTAACCTAATTTTACTCATGACGAATTTTTGAAATATTTTGGTTTGATTGATTAAAGATATTTATACCTTAAGAATAAACGTTAAATTTTGCAGTGATGTAATAAATTTTTGAATGATATCAATAATTTCGGTCGCCAAACCTAATTTTATTCAATACCAATTTAATACTTTTTAGCGAACAAATTAGAGTTTATTATCAAAAGGTTAAAAAATAAAAAAAATAAAAATAAAAACTGTACAGACATACCTGTGAGATAGATTTCTTAGTTATATGATCTATCCCATTCATAAGATAGTCGGTTTAATTGGTTTTCCATGGCTACATAGGCGTAACCTCGAGCATTCAGTGTCTTTTCTTCTAAACATATGAACGGTCTGTCTCTGCATAAAGTAACAAATTCGGTATTTGAATAGGTTTGATTATTTGAACATTTACCTCCATGTGACCATTTTCCGCATTTGTGACATCGTTCTAGGTGTCGTGCTCTTCTTTTCGCTGCGGATTTTGATTTTCCTTTACCAAATTGTAACTTATTATCTTCGCATCTGGATTCTTTTCTAACTCCGTCCATTCTTTCTCTGATTACTGATACTAATTCACTCGGTAGTATGTCATTATTACGTTTAGTGATCAAAGCGTGTAGCATTAGACCATGGTTTAGTTCACAGGCAGTCTTCATTTTGTAAAAACCTAAAAAAAATAAAAATTCAGAATGGGGGGAGAAGACTAGTTCTTTAGGGTCTGCTAGGGAAAGACCATACGTGTTCCATTTTCGAGAACTACACGAAAACAGACAATCTAACTCTAACAGAAATACATATTATCCTTTAAAGACTTGATTCTCCCCACACTTAGTTAGCTGTGGTGTCGAAATTGTGATTAACTTCGTTGTCGACTTCCATCGGACCATGTATGTAATGTTTAACTCTGTGACCATTAACTTTAAATTCAATCCCATTTGAATTTATCAATTCTATCGTTCCGTATGGGAAAACTCTTTTGACTATGAATGGTCCAGACCATCTTGATTTCAATTTTCCAGGAAATAGCTTGAATCGTGAATTGAAAAGAAGAACTCTGTCTCCTTCTTTAAATTCTTTTGAACTTCTGATTTTTTTATCATGCCATTTCTTCGTTCTTTCTTTATAGATTAACGAATTTTCGTATGCTTCATGTCTTAATTCTTCTAATTCATTTAGTTGACTTAATCGTAGACGTCCGGCTTCATGTAAATCAAGATTACATGTCTTCAAAGCCCAAAATGCTTTGTGTTCAATTTCTACTGGAAGATGACATGCTTTTCCATAAACAAGTCTAAAAGGTGTGGTTCCAATTGGAGTTTTGTAGGCTGTTCTAAAAGCCCAGAGTGCATCCTCCAATTTAATGGACCATTCCTTCGGATTTGATCCTACGGTTTTCTCTAGAATACGTTTTAAAGCTCGGTTGGTATTTTCAACTTGTCCACTTGTTTGTGGATGATATGCGGTGGAGATTTTATGAGTTACTCCATATCTTTTAAGAACTTTCTCAAGTTGATTATTACAGAAATGAGTACCCCGATCACTTATTAAAGCTTTCGGTGTTCCAAACCTTGCAAAAAGACGTTTTAAAAAGTTGACTACAACTCGTGCATCGTTAGTTGGGAGAGCTTGTGCTTCCGCCCATTTAGATACATAATCAATGGCTACGAGTATATATAGATTATTATGAGATTTTGGAAATGGACCCATAAAGTCAATACCCCAAATGTCAAATACTTCACATACTTGGATGACATTTTGTGGCATTTCATCACGTTGACTTATTTTTCCGGCCCTTTGACATGCATCACAGGATTTGCAAAGAAGGTGTGCGTCTTTGTAAATTGTAGGCCAATAGAATCCAGCATCATAAACTTTTCTTGCTGTTAGTTGAGGCCCATAATGCCCTCCTGTTGGTCCTGTGTGACAATGGTTTAAAATTTTACTAGCTTCATCTCCAAATACACATCGGCGTATTATTCCATCGGGACAACTTTTAAACAGATGTGGATCTTCCCAGAAATAGTGTTTTATATCACTGAAGAATTTCTTTCGTCTTTGGTACGATAATCCTTTTTCAAGGAATCCACAAACTAAGTAGTTTGCATAGTCTGCAAACCATGGGATTTCATTATAATCTATCTTCAATAGATATTCATCAGGAAAGTTGTCTTGTATGGCCGATTCATTTAGAACTTCTAATTCGGGATTTTCAAGACGAGAAAGATGATCAGCGGCGAGATTTTCTGCTCCTCTTTTATCTCGGATTTCAATATCAAACTCTTGTAAGAGTAAGATCCAACGGATTAATCTTGGTTTAGCATCTTGTTTTGAAAATAGGTATCTAAGAGCAGAATGGTCGGTATAGACCACCGTTTTTGCTAGAACGAGATATGATCGAAATTTGTCAAAAGCAAAGACAATAGCAAGGAGTTCTTTTTCAGTAGTTGTATAGTTCGTTTGTGCTCCTTGTAACGTCTTACTAGCATAATATATAGGTTGAAATCGTTTTTCAATCCTTTGTCCTAAAACGGCTCCCATTGCAAAATCACTTGCATCGCACATTAGTTCAAATGGTAGATTCCAATTTGGTGTTATCATGATCGGCGCATTAGTGAGTTTCTCTTTAAGAATATTAAAAGATTTGATACACTCATCTGAAAAGATGAATGGCGCATCCTTTTCTAGGAGTTTATTCATAGGAGTGGCAATTTTAGAAAAATCTTTTATGAAACGTCGGTAAAAACCGGCATGCCCTAGAAAACTCCTAACTCCTCTAACATTGGTGGGATGTGGAAGTTTAGCAATTACTTCTACTTTAGCTCTATCCACTTCAATTCCTTCTTTTGAAATTTTATGTCCAAGAACGATGCCTTCTTTAACCATGAAATGGCATTTCTCCCAATTAAGTACTAGATTTGATTTTTTGCATCTAATTAGCATTCGTTCCAAATTAACTAGACATGATTTAAATGTATCACCGAAGACTGAAAAGTCATCCATGAAAACTTCCATGCATTCTTCTATCATGTCGTGAAAAATCGCCATCATACACCTTTGAAAGGTTGCAGGGGCGTTACAAAGTCCAAATGGCATGCGTTTGTAAGCAAAAGTACCATAAGGGCACGTGAATGTGGTTTTCTCTTGGTCCTCGGGTGCTATTGGAATTTGAAAATATCCGGAAAATCCATCTAGAAAACAATAGTAACTATTTCCGGCTAATCTTTCCAACATTTGATCTATGAAAGGTAAGGGAAAGTGATCTTTTCTGGTGGCGTCATTTAATTTTCTATAATCAATACATACACGCCATCCTGTTACAGTCCTAGTAGGAATAAGCTCATTTTTCTCATTTGTAATGACAGTCATGCCACCCTTCTTTGGCACGCATTGAACTGGGCTTACCCATGGACTATCAGAAATTGGATATATCAAACCTGCATCTAGCAGTTTAATAATCTCCTTCTTAACTACATCTTGCATATTAGGATTTAGTCTTCGTTGGCGTTGCACATACGTTTTATGACCTTCTTCCATAAGGATTTTATGTGTGCAATACGAAGGACTTATTCCTTTAATATTATGAATCTTCCATGCAATGGCTGGTTTATGAGCTTTCAACACAGAAATGAGTTGTGATTTCTCATTTTCAGTAAGAGAAGACCATATTATTACAGGTAATTCAGATTCACCATGTAAATAAGCGTATTCCAAATAGTTTGGAAGTGGCTTTAACTCTAATTTCGGAGGTTCTTCTATCGATGATTTGTATCGATATCTGTCTTCTTCTTTTAGCATTTGAATTTCTTCTGTTGTTGGTTCATATCCATTAGCTATAAGTGTAGCTAACATTTCAGCTTCATCAATTGGTTCATTACCTTCTCCTAAAGAACATTCTCCTGTTCCTTGTAATTCTGGAAATTCTTCTAATAATTCTGCATGTGCATCTATAGTTTGAATATAATAACATGTATCATCTGCGGATTGTGGTTGTTGCATTGCTCTATCAACTGAAAAGGTAACACTCTCATCCTCTATACTTAGGGTCAGTTTCTTACCGAACACGTCTATCATTGCTTTAGCCGTGTTTAAGAATGGTCTTCCTAATATGAGAGGAACTTGAGAATCTTCTCCCATGTCCAGAACAACAAAATCTACTGGAAATACTAAAGTACCAACTTTAACTAGCATGTTCTCCATTATCCCTCTAGGATATTTTATTGATCTATCGGCTAGTTGTATGCTTATTCTGGTTGGTTTCAATTCTCCAAGGTCTAGTTTAGCGTATAGTGAATACGGCATTAGATTTATACTAGCACCTAAGTCTGCCAATGCTTCTATTGAACTAAGACTACCCAGAAAACATGGAATTGTGAAACTTCCTGGATCAGATAGTTTTTCTGGTATCTTATTCAACAGCACTGCTGAACAATTAGCATTCATAGTAACAGCCGAGAGTTCTTCCATTTTCTTTCTATTTGAGATTAGATCTTTCAAGAATTTAGCATATCTAGGAATTCCTGAAATCACATCAATGAAAGGAAGATTTACATTTATCTGTTTAAACATATCCAAGAATTTGGATTGCTCGGCTTCAAGTTTTTCTTTCTTCATTTTACTTGGATAAGGAAGTGTTGGTTGATATGGTTTAACATAAGGTTTAGCCTTAGCTGTGTTATCTTCATTAACCTTTTCAACTACCGGTTCTTTTTCCTTATCTTGATCAGGTTGTGGTTCTTGTGGAGTAGGAATGGCTTCATCAGAAGTTACAGGTATTTCAGGTGGTTGAAGTGTTGTACCACTTCTTGTGGTAATGGCTTTAGCTGTTTCATTTCGGGGGTTAGCGTTTGTATCACTAGGTAGACTTCCCGGTTTTCTTTCACCTATTAACCTTGCTAGGTTACTTACTTCTTGTTCCAGATTTTGAATAGAAGCTTGTTGATTTCTAAATGCTTGAGCATTTTGTTCATTGGTTTGTTTCTGAGATGTGAAAAACTGCGTTTGAGTTTCAACTAGCTTCGTCATCATATCTTCTAAATTCGGCTTTTTATCATCGGTTTGTTTTGGTGGTTTGTTTTGAAAATTTGGTCTTTGCTGATTGTAATTATTATTGGATAATTGTTGATTGCTAGGACCTTGTTGGTTGTTGTATGGAATATTTCGGTTATAATTCTGGTTTTGATTGTAAATTGGTCTTGGCGGTTGATAATTATTCTGATAATTATTTCCAGGCCTTTGGTTTATGTATGAAATATTCTCTCTTTGTTCCATTGTTAATTCAATACTGAGACAATCTTTTGTCAAATGTGGTCCTCCACACTGCTCACAACTAATTCGTATTGAGTGAATATCTTTAGTCATCTTTTCCATTCGTCTCTCCACAACATCTATCTTTGCGGAAATGGAATCTAAGTCATGGCTAGAATCGGCTCTAGCTGCTTTAGATGATCTAATGATATCTTTTTCTTGGTGCCACTCATGTGAGTGGGAAGCAGTGTTATCAATAATTTTGTAAGCATCAGTTTCGGTTTTCTTCATAATAGAACCACCAGCTGCTATATCTATGTCTTTTCTTGTAGTGATGTCGCATCCTTGGTAGAATATTTGTACTATTTGACAGGTGTCTAAACCATGTTGCGGACATCCTCTTAATAACTTTCCATATCTTGTCCACGCCTCATATACAGTTTCATTTGGTTTCTGTGTAAACGTAACAATTTCTGCTTGAAGTCTTACGGCTTTAGATGCAGGAAAGAATTGTTTAAGAAATTTGTCAACTAAAACATCCCATGTATCGACCGCCCCTTCAGGTAATGATTCCAACCAATCTTTGGCTTCTCCCTTTAAAGTCCAGGGAAATAACATGAGATATATCTGTTCATCCTCCACTTCTCGGATTTTAAATAGTGTGCAGATCCTATTAAAGGTACGTGGATGTTCATTTGGATCTTCCTTCGGCGTACCACTAAATTGGCATTGATTAGTCACCATGTGTAGAATTTGTCCTTTGATTTCATAATCTGGCGCATTAATGTCTGGAGGAGTAATTGCGTGACCTTGGCCAGTGCGTTTAGCTCTCATTCGGTCTTCCATACTTAAAGGTTCCAGATTCTCCATAATTGAATTTGTTGAATCGGTATCACTAGATGATTCTGATTTAATGGTTCGTTCCTCAACAATCTCTGTTTGAATGATTGGTGGCTCCGGAGGAAAGTTTAGTGGTTCAGGATCTACGAACCGTTCCTGAATATTCTCCGGATTCTCAATTGTGAGGTCGGGTTCAAAAAATGGATTATCGGAAATTTGAACTGAAGTACTTGGTCGACTGGATGACGATTCTAAAGAAAAATCAACGGCGGTTATATTTGCTAAATGTCTTGATCGAGTTACAGGTGGTGAACGTACAAAAGGTGGTGAACGTACAAAAGGTGATGAACGTCTTGCTCGGTGCATTCACTGAATATCCTATTAGTTTTTAAAAGGAAAGAAAAATTATAATAAGTTATCCAACCAATAGACTTTTCTGATTTTGCCCACGTTTCGAATAGCCAAAAGATGCAGCAGAGGGGCAGGATTCGTTTGGTCTCAATATAATTGAGGACTGTTTGGCTCCAATAACCCGGTCCACGTACAAATCCAACTATTACTACGAACCAGAAAATTTTGATGTCTATTAATTTAACCACTTAAAATAAATTTTCGTAATTTTAAGAAAATTAGATAAGAAGTAGAATAAAAATCTATGTCCTAAAACTAGAATAGCGAGAAATAAGAAAGAAAAAGAGTTCGTCGAAAAAGGTCGAAAAAGAAAAAATGGTTGAAAAATAAAAGGTGACGGAAAAATAAAAGAAACTTATAAAAACTTAAAAATACTTGACTAACCTAACCTTATTACTACAACTAACTTAAAATTATAATCGTAAATTGAAATTACTAATTGGAATGATAATTGATACATAGTAAAAAGTCGTCTAAAAATATTAAAGCTTACATGAAAAACTAAATCCCAAATGGAAATAACTTAAAAAGAAACTAAAACTTAAAAAGGTGTCGCAAAATTCTAAAGCACCTAAATCTTAGTCTAAAGAAAAAGCACTTAAGGGATTTTACGGCAAAGCCTAAAAATCTAGGAGTAAAAATGACTATGGCAAAAACTAAGTTTAAAATTAAATATGAGCTAAAAATACAAAAGTTACGCTAAAACAATTAAAAAGGGACAAAATATAAAAATATACAAAAAGTTGTAAAAAGTACAATTTTTATAAAATTATTATTTTTATATTATTTAATTTATTAAACTATTAATTTTACAATTTAATTAAACTAATTTAACTAAAATATAAATTAAATTAAACTTAAATTAAAAATAAACTTAATTATAATATTAATAATAATTAGGGTTAATAATAATAATAATTAATAATAATCCGTAATAAATGCTGAATTAGGGCTTCTGTCGGCGTGTCAGGTTATCTCCGCGAGTTGCGGTAATTAAAACTTCAAACCCCGCGACTCGCGGGGTTCCAAAATTCAGATGACAGCTTATTTCTTCAACGCGTTTTTCTTTATTTATTTATTTATTTATTTTATTTTCTGTTTTTAATTTTTTCTGTTTATAAAAAATAATAATATGTGTATAAATAAAACTTATATTTAAAACTTAAATAAAAATAGAATTACTTTATAATTTTAATAAATAAAATACTTAAAACTAGATTTATATATATATCTTTTTTTTATGTTTTTTTTTTAAAATAAAAACAAAATACTTAAATAAAACTTATGTTTTTATAAGATAAAAATAAAGAAACTTTATAAAACTTAAATATTTAACAAAATCTTAAAAATACTGATATTTTTGTTTTTATTTTTATATTTTCGAATATTTAAAACGTACTTTTATAAAAACGATTTTTAATAGAAGTAAACTAAATTTTTTTTTTTTTTTTTTATATTAGCGTTGCGCTTCCGGCGTTTAAGAGTGTTCCCCGGCAGCGGCGCCAAAAATACTTGATGTCAAAGCTAAGGTATAAGAAATAGTTTATATTTTACTAGGAAAAACTATTAAATACGATACAATTTTACACAAGATATTTATTTATTTATAGAATGGATATACTTAAACCTTGCTACAACACTTATAGGCAGTGTACCTAATCGTAAAGTAGTGTAGTTTTTAGTAAGTCCGGTTCGTTCCACAGGGAAATCTTTAAACAAAGCTTAACGCTATATTAGTTTACTTTTATAAAAATACAAACATATATATAAGTAATATTATTATTATAAAGGGGGGTTTTTACCGTTTAATGACCGGTTTGTCGATTTTAAGACTTTAGTCGCAGTTAAAAAATAAATACAAGACTTAAATTAAAGCATAAAGTAAATAACGATAATGAAATTGCGAATAATAAAAGTGCGATAAAATAAACTTACGATAATTAAAAAGTACGATAATTAAAAGTGCGATTAAATATAAATAAATAAAAGTGCGATAATTAGAAGTGCAATTAAATATAAAATAAAGGAAATTAAATATGAAATAAAAGAATTATGCTTATTTAAACTTCCGTAATCATGATGTTTGACGTGTTGATTTTAGTTTTATGCCCATGGGTTAATTGTCCTTTGTCCTGGATTATTTAATATGTCCGTCTGGTTTTTGTCCATAACAGTCCATCAGTCATAAATATAAAATGCGAGTGCCCTCGTCAAATTATTATTATACCCGAAGTTAAATATTCTAACTAATTGGGGATTCGAATTGTAACAAGGTTTTAATACTTTGTTTAATGAATACACCAGGTTATCGACTGCGTGTAAACCAAGGTTTTACTACTTTGTTAACAATTACACCAATTACCCTTGAATGTAATTTCACCCCTGTTTTAATTATTGTAGTGGCTATTAATCCATTCCCGTGTCCGGTTAAATGAACGATTATTCGTACATATAAATACCCCGCCCATCGTGTCCGATCGAGTGTATATGGTAATTTATAGGGACGCCCAATTGTAAATCTTTATATTAACAAACTATCATTTAGTTAAAAAAATATAAAGCCCATTAATAGCTCATAGTCTAATTTCCACAAGTGTCGTTCTTTTGTCCAAACCCCAATTATGGTACAAAGCCCAATTACCCATTTTTAGTAATTAGCCCAACATTATGATTACTTCGTTTTAAATAAGCATAATAATAACTTAGCTACGAGACATTAATGTAAAAATATTGAACATAACTTACAATGATTAAAAATAGCGTAGCGTTACACGGACAGAATTTCGACTTATACACTCAAAACACTCCTTAACATAACCTTATTATTATTATTAATTAAAATTAAAATTATAATTAAATTTATTTATGTATTACAAAAGAGAGATAGAAAGATATATTATGGTGTACATAAAATGGATCACGAACTCGCTTTAAATAGAATGTGGCCTGGAAAAGCCCCTCATGCGAGTCGCATGAAAATGGGCATAGGGCCATGCGAGTCGCATGGCCATGAATTCCAGCTCACATTCGTTTGGCTCCTAGCTTGTCGACATAATTTAATAATAATAAATATATAAATAATTTTAATAATTATTTATATATTTATATTATATTTATATGCATAGTTGAGTAGATAATTTTAGTCCGTTACGTCGGGCGTTTCTTCTAGGCTCAGGTCCCGGTTCCGGATTTTCGGACGTCCTCGCGTACTATTTTATATCGTGTACTTTGCGTCTTGTAACTTGTACTCTTGTTATTTTGAGACGTTCCTCATCAATAATTTGAACCTTTTTGATTGAATCTTGTACTTTTTAGCTTTTTGGACCTTTCCGTCTTCAATTTGTCGAATCTGCCTTTTATCTTCACTTTTTAATATTTAAACGAATAGTGCTTGTAAATCGAACAATATCAACTAAAATCTTGTCTTTCTTGGGGAATAATGCTGTAAAATATGTGTTCATTTTTGGCATTATCAGTTGTTAACCCAATGTTTATAATATCAAATGAGATTTTAAATTATTATATTATCATGATATTATCATGTATGAATATCTCTTAATATGATATATATACATTAAATGTCTTTACAACGATAATCGTTACATATATGTCTCGTTTAAAAATCATTAAGTTAGTAGTCTTGTTTTTACATATGTAGTTCATTGTTAATATACTTAATGATATGTTTACTTATCATAGTATCATGTTAACTATATATATATCCATATATATATGTCATCATATAGTTTTTACAAGTTTTAACGTTCGTGATACACCGGTCAACTTGGGTGGTCAATTGTCTATATGAAACATATTTCAATTAATCAAGTCTTAACAAGTTTGATTCCTTAACATGTTGGAAACATTTAATCATGTAAATATCAATCTCAATTAATATATATAAACATGGAAAAGTTCGGGTCACTACAGTACCTACCCGTTAAATAAATTTCGTCCCGAAATTTTAAGCTGTTGAAGGTGTTGACGAATCTTCTGGAAATAGATGCGGGTATTTCTTCTTCATCTGATCTTCACACTCCCAGGTGAACTCGGGTCCTCTAAGAGCATTCCATCGAACCTTAACAATTGGTATCTTGTTTTGCTTAAGTCTTTTAATCTCACGATCCATTATTTCGACGGGTTCTTCGATGAATTGAAGTTTTTCGTTGATTTGGATTTCATCTAACGGAATAGTGAGATCTTCTTTAGCAAAACATTTCTTCAAATTCGAGACGTGGAAAGTGTTATGTACAGCCGCGAGTTGTTGAGGTAACTCAAGTCGGTAAGCTACTGGTCCGACACGATCAATAATCTTGAATGGTCCAATATACCTTGGATTTAATTTCCCTCGTTTACCAAATCGAACAACGCCTTTCCAAGGTGCAACTTTAAGCATGACCATCTCTCCAATTTCAAATTCTATATCTTTTCTTTTAATGTCAGCGTAGCTCTTTTGTCGACTTTGGGCGGTTTTCAACCGTTGTTGAATTTGGATGATCTTCTCGGTAGTTTCTTGTATAATCTCCGGACCCGTAATCTGTCTATCCCCCACTTCACTCCAACAAATCGGAGACCTGCACTTTCTACCATAAAGTGCTTCAAACGGCGCCATCTCAATGCTTGAATGGTAGCTGTTGTTGTAGGAAAATTCTGCTAACGGTAGATGTCGATCCCAACTGTTTCCGAAATCAATAACACATGCTCGTAGCATGTCTTCAAGCGTTTGTATCATCCTTTCGCTCTGCCCATCAGTTTGTGGATGATAGGCAGTACTCATGTCTAGACGAGTTCCTAATGCTTGCTGTAATGTCTGCCAGAATCTTGAAATAAATCTGCCATCCCTATCAGATATAATAGAGATTGGTATTCCATGTCTGGAAACGACTTCCTTCAAATACAGTCGTGCTAACTTCTCCATCTTGTCATCTTCTCTTATTGGCAGGAAGTGTGCTGATTTGGTGAGACGATCAACTATTACCCAAATAGTATCAAAACCACTTGCAGTCCTTGGCAATTTAGTGATGAAATCCATGGTAATGTTTTCCCATTTCCATTCCGGGATTTCGGGTTGTTGAAGTAGACCTGATGGTTTCTGATGCTCAGCTTTGACCTTAGAACACGTCAAACATTCTCCTACGTATTTAGCAACATCGGCTTTCATACCCGGCCACCAAAAATGTTTCTTGAGATCCTTGTACATCTTCCCCGTTCCAGGATGTATTGAGTATCTGGTTTTATGAGCTTCTCTAAGTACCATTTCTCTCATATCTCCAAATTTTGGTACCCAAATCCTTTCAGCCCTATACCGGGTTCCGTCTTCCCGAATATTAAGATGCTTCTCCGATCCTTTGGGTATTTCATCCTTTAAATTTCTCTCTTTTAAAACTCCTTGTTGCGCCTCCTTTATTTGAGTAGTAAGGTTATTATGAATCATTATATTCATAGATTTTACTCGAATGGGTTCTCTGTCCTTCCTGCTCAAGGCATCAGCTACCACATTTGCCTTCCCCGGGTGGTAACGAATCTCAAAGTCGTAATCATTCAACAATTCAATCCACCTACGCTGCCTCATATTCAGTTGTTTCTGATTAAATATGTGTTGAAGACTTTTGTGGTCGGTATATATAATACTTTTGACCCCATATAAGTAGTGCCTCCAAGTCTTTAATGCAAAAACAACCGTGTCTAATTCCAAATCATGCGTCGTATAATTTTGTTCGTGAATCTTTAATTGTCTAGACGCATAAGCAATCACCTTCGTTCGTTGCATTAATACACAACCGAGACCTTGCTTTGATGCGTCACAATAAATCACAAAATCATCATTCCCTTCAGGCAATGACAATATAGGTGCCGTAGTTAGCTTTTTCTTCAATAACTGAAACGCTTTCTCTTGTTCATCATTCCATTCAAATTTCTTCCCTTTATGCGTTAATGCAGTCAAGGGTTTTGCTATTCTGGAAAAGTCTTGGATGAACCTTCTGTAGTAACCAGCTAGTCCTAAAAACTGGCGTATGTGTTTCGGAGTTTTCGGGGTTTCCCACTTTTCAACAGTTTCTATCTTTGCCGGATCCACCTTAATACCTTCTTTGTTCACTATGTGACCGAGGAATTGAACTTCTTCCAACCAAAATGCACACTTTGAAAACTTAGCGTACAATTCTTCCTTCCTCAATACTTCTAACACCTTTCTCAAATGTTCACCGTGTTCTTGGTCATTCTTTGAGTAAATAAGTATGTCATCAATGAAAACAATGACAAACTTGTCAAGGTATGGTCCACACACTCGGTTCATAAGGTCCATGAACCCAGCTGGTGCATTAGTTAAACCAAACGGCATGACCATAAACTCGTAATGACCGTAACGTGTTCTGAAAGCAGTCTTTGGAATATCATCTTCTTTCACCCGCATTTGATGATACCCGGAACGTAAGTCAATCTTTGAATAAACAGACGAGCCTTGTAGTTGATCAAATAAGTCATCGATTCGCGGTAGTGGGTAGCGGTTCTTGATGGTAAGTTTGTTCAACTCTCGGTAGTCGATACACAACCTGAATGTACCATCTTTCTTCTTGACAAACAAAACAGGAGCTCCCCACGGTGATGTGCTTGGTCGATTGAAACCACGCTCTAAAAGTTCTTGTAATTGGCTTTGCAGTTCTTTCATCTCGCTGGGTGCGAGTCTGTAAGGAGCACGAGCTATTGGTGCAGCTCCTGGTACAAGATCTATTTGAAATTCAACGGATCGATGTGGGGGTAATCCCGGTAATTCTTTCAGAAATACATCGGGAAATTCTTTTGCAATGGGAACATCATTGATGCTCTTTTCTTCAGTTTGTACTTTCTCGACGTGTGCTAGAACAGCATAGCAACCTTTTCTTATTAGTTTTTGTGCCTTCAAATTACTAATAAGATGTAGCTTCGTGTTGCCCTTTTCTCCGTACACCATTAAGGGTTTTCCTTTTTCTCGTATAATGCGAATTGCATTTTTGTAACAAACGATCTCTGCTTTCACTTCTTTCAACCAGTCCATACCGATTATCACATCAAAACTCCCTAACTCTACTGGTATCAAATCAATCTTAAATGTTTCGCTAACCAGTTTAATTTCTCGATTCCGACATATATTATCTGCTGAAATTAATTTACCATTTGCTAATTCGAGTAAAAATTTACTATCCAAAGGCGTCAATGGACAACTTAATTTAGCACAAAAATCTCTACTCATATAGCTTCTATCCGCACCCGAATCAAATAAAACGTAAGCAGATTTATTGTCAATAAGAAACGTACCCGTAACAAGCTCCGGGTCTTCCTGTGCCTCTGCCGCATTAATATTGAAAACTCTTCCGCGGCTTGTCCATTCGTGTTCTCCTGGTTCGGGCAATTTCTAATGATGTGGCCCGGTTTTCCACATTTATAACAAACTACATTGGCATAACTTGCTCCGACACTACTTGCTCCGCCATTACTCGTTCCGACACCATTTATTCCTTTCGTTCTATTAACCCCTGGTCCATAGACCTCACACTTCACCTCGCTATGACCATTTCTTTTACACTTGTTGCAAAATTTGGTGCAGAACCCCGAGTGATACTTTTCACACCTTTGGCATAGCTGCTTCTGATTGTTGTTGTTGTTGCGGTTGTTATTGTTGTTGGGATGATTGTTGTAGTTGCTGTTGTTGTTGTTGTTGTTATTGTTGTTGGGCCGTTTGTTGTAGTTGCGATTGATGTTGCGATTGTTGGGATAATTGTTGCGATTATTGTTGTAATTGTTGTTGTTGTTGTATTGGTGATTCTTGTCAAGGTATGGTCCACTTTCTACAACAAACGGCCCAACAACAATAACAACAACAACAACAGCAACTACAACAATCATCCCAACAACAATAATAACCGCAACAACAACAACAATCAGAAGCAGCTATGCCAAAGGTGTGAAAAGTATCACTCGGGGTTCTGCACCAAATTTTGCAACAAGTGTAAAAGAAGTGGTCATAGCGCGGCGAAGTGTGAGGTCTACGGACCAGGGGTTAATAGAACGAAAGGAACAAATGGTGTCGGAATGAGTAATGGCGGAGGAAGTAGTGTCAGAGCAAGTTATGCCAATGTAGTTTGTTATAAATGTGGAAAACCGGGCCACATTATTAGAAATTGCCCGAACCAGGAGAACACGAATGGACAAGGCCGCGGAAGAGTTTTCAATATTAATACGGCAGAGGCACAGGAAGACCCGGAGCTTGTTACGGGTACGTTTCTTATTGACAATAAATCTGCTTACGTTTTATTTGATTCGGGTGCGGATAGAAGCTATATGAGTAGAGATTTTTGTGCTAAATTAAGTTGTCCATTGACGCCTTTGGATAGTAAATTTTTACTCGAATTAGCAAATGGTAAATTAATTTCAGCAGATAATATATGTCGGAATCGAGAAATTAAACTGGTTAGCGAAACATTTAAGATTGATTTGATACCAGTAGAGTTAGGGAGTTTTGATGTGATAATCGGTATGGACTGGTTGAAAGAAGTGAAAGCAGAGATCGTTTGTTACAAAAATGCAATTCGCATTATACGAGAAAAAGGAAAACCCTTAATGGTGTACGGAGAAAAGGGCAACACGAAGCTACATCTTATTAGTAATTTGAAGGCACAAAAACTAATAAGAAAAGGTTGCTATGCTGTTCTAGCAGACGTCGAGAAAGTACAAACTGAAGAAAAGAGCATCAATGATGTTCCCATTGCAAAAGAATTTCCCGATGTATTTCCGAAAGAATTACCGGGATTACCCCCACATCGATCCGTTGAATTTCAAATAGATCTTGTACCAGGAGCTGCACCAATAGCTCGTGCTCCTTACAGACTCGCACCCAGCGAGATGAAAGAACTACAAAGCCAATTACAAGAACTTTTAGAGCGTGGTTTCATTCGACCAAGCACATCACCGTGGGGAGCTCCTGTTTTGTTTGTCAAGAAGAAAGATGGTACATTCAGGTTGTGTATTGACTACCGAGAGTTGAACAAACTTACCATCAAGAACCGCTACCCACTACCGAGAATCGACGACTTATTTGAGCAACTACAAGGCTCGTCTATTTATTCAAATATTGACTTACGTTCCGGGTATCATCAAATGCGGGTGAAAGAAGATGATATTCCAAAGACTGCTTTCAGAACACGTTACGGTCATTACGAGTTTATGGTCATGCCGTTTGGTTTAACTAATGCACCAGCTGTGTTCATGGACCTTATGAACCGAGTGTGTGGACCATACCTTGACAAGTTTGTCATTGTTTTCATTGATGACATACTTATTTACTCAAAGAATGACCAAGAACACGGTGAACATTTGAGAAAGGTGTTAGAAGTATTGAGGAAGGAAGAATTGTATGCTAAGTTTTCAAAGTGTGCATTTTGGTTGGAAGAAGTTCAATTCCTCGGTCACATAGTGAACAAAGAAGGTATTAAGGTGGATCCGGCAAAGATAGAAACTGTTGAAAAGTGGGAAACCCCGAAAACTCCAAAACACATACGCCAGTTTTTAGGACTAGCTGGTTACTACAGAAGGTTCATCCAAGACTTTTCCAGAATAGCAAAACCCTTAACTGCATTAACGCATAAAGGGAAGAAATTTGAATGGAATGATGAACAAGAGAAAGCGTTTCAGTTATTAAAGAAAAAGCTAACTACGGCACCTATATTGTCATTGCCTGAAGGGAATGATGATTTTGTGATTTATTGTGATGCATCAAAGCAAGGTCTCGGTTGTGTATTAATGCAACGAACGAAGGTGATTGCTTATGCGTCTAGACAATTGAAGATTCACGAACAAAATTATACGACGCATGATTTGGAATTAGGCGCGGTTGTTTTTGCATTAAAGACTTGGAGGCACTACTTATATGGGGTCAAAAGTATTATATATACCGACCACAAAAGTCTTCAACACATATTTAATCAGAAACAACTGAATATGAGGCAGCGTAGGTGAATTGAATTATTGAATGATTACGACTTTGAGATTCGTTATCACCCGGGGAAGGCAAATGTGGTAGCCGATTCCTTGAGCAGGAAGGACAGAGAACCCATTCGAGTAAAATCTATGAATATAATGATTCATAATAACCTTACTACTCAAATAAAGGAGGCGCAACAAGGAGTTTTAAAAGAGGGAAATTTAAAGGATGAAATACCCAAAGGATCGGAGAAGCATCTTAATATTCGGGAAGACGGAACCCGGTATAGGGCTGAAAGGATTTGGGTACCAAAATTTGGAGATATGAGAGAAATGGTACTTAGAGAAGCTCATAAAACCAGATACTCAATACATCCTGGAACGGGAAAGATGTACAAGGATCTCAAGAAACATTTTTGGTGGCCGGGTATGAAAGCCGATGTTGCTAAATACGTAGGAGAATGTTTGACGTGTTCTAAGGTCAAAGCTGAGCATCAGAAACCATCAGGTCTACTTCAACAACCCGAAATCCCGAAATGAAAATGGGAAAACATTACCATGGATTTCATCACTAAATTGCCAAGGACTGCAAGTGGTTTTGATACTATTTAGGTAATAGTCGATCGTCTCACCAAATCAGCACATGATGTGCTGGATTGTAACCTTTATTTATGAACGGATTTGAGTTGTTTTGTTACACGAATTGATTTATTGTATATGTGGTATTTTATTGAATTCAGGTTGATTTCACACATATATAGGCAACTAGTCCTATTCGTGTAGTTTAGTTTGTTGGTAAATCCGATTCGTTCCACAGGGAGATGGAGTGTTTAATGGTTTTTAATAGTCTTTGATGTCAAACTTATTTAAAGGGGGTTTTGGATTAGGAATTTATAATATAACAGTAAAAGAAAATAACTTAAACTAATTTACTAAATAAAATTACAAGATTACAATAATTAACTTAATAAGGAACTAAATGAAAATATACTAATTATGATGCGACAATTATATTACTAAATGGTAATTAGTAAAATAGTAACTTTTAATAAAACTATATATTTAGAATTTTCTTTTGAGTAATTATAATATAAATTTATTTAAATTAACTAAAATACATTTTTAATAAGATTAATACAAATTAAAAAGAAGTAAATTAATTAACTAATTATAAACTAATTTCTAATTATAAAGTAATAATAATTAATACTAATTATTAGGTTTTAAACATGTATTAAAGTTATTTTATAATAACTAATAATAATTATATAGTAATAACCTAAACTTAAATAACTAAAACCCTAATTTTAACCTAATTAAATAACTAAACCCTAATTTTAACCTAATTAAATAACTAAACCCTAATTTTACCCTAACTGGTACTGTAGCCGTGTCTTGTACATACGCGTTTCGCGTATAAATACGCGTATCGCGTATATGTTAAAACGTACGCGAATTGTGTGATTTTAATCGTACAGTTTAGTATTCAGGCTTACGCGTTTCGTGTAATCATACACGTTTCGCGTATGGTATAAATAATGTGACAAACAGTCTGATACGAATTTTAAGTATTTTTATGTATTCTTTTTATATTTTGTAATAATAATTCGTAAATAATAATAATAATACTTTTATAATAAATATAAATGGGATAAATGGGAGTGTTTACTTAAATGTGTCACCCCTAGGTCCATGGATTGTTTTGAGTTTATGCCCTATTTAAAATGTTTTAGTAATAAACTTTATATTTTTCTTTCGAATAAATATAAGGTTACAACTAACTAAAATAAATCTAATTTTCATCGGATTCTTTTTAGATAGCTACTATTCCTTAAGTATTTAAATTGAGACCTAGTCTAGTTTTGACTTTCGCCAATACCCAAATTATAACGGTTTCCCTTTTTATAATTTCACTATCATATAATTATTGATATTACCCAAACCACCGAAGTTTATTTCTAAATTGGTGTTAATAACTTATCCATAAATTCGTCTAGATCATTTTTAATGTTGAAGCTTAATTTATGTAAATAAAAACAACTTTCGTTATTTAAATTTAATAAATTAAGTGGCAAGAGTTAAATACCTAATTATACAATAATGGTTCTTTTAACTAGGCTCAATATTAAAAATACTAAAGTTACATTTTAACTTTTACAAATGGTAACAATCCATTTCACTAGGGGCTCTACATCTAAGCTAAAACTATGAAAATTTAGCTATTCATTACGCTAGGGTAAACATAAAAATATGGATATGCAAACATAATAACAACGATAATTTTAACCGAGTAAACTTACTAAAATATCTTCACTTTCATTAACTTCAAACGGTAGAAAATTACAATAATAACACCCGTAATCACGAACAATACACCCTTAATATTTGAAACTATCTTAATTCTTCAACTATAATATGGAACTAAATTATACGGAGTACTTGAAAAATATAAAGTAACTAAAGTAACAATTTTTGTATAGTAATTGATATGTGTCCTGTGTGTTTTCCCTCTCTGTACATACTCCGTATTTAACATGAATAGAAGGGAGTAGTTGAGCTTAATTGGTTCCTTGCTGTATCACAATTCAACAAAAGAATTGTTTTAAAACTCAAAAGCCAGCCGCCCTTATCTGAATCAATGATTATGTTCTGCCTAATACTACGCGTTTCGTGTATGGCTACACGATTCGCGTAAGAACAAATTACTACGCGTTTTGTGTAGACCTACACGATTCGCGTATGTGTTAATGACAGTTTCCTTTATTTTTCTTTTTCGTTTGTTCTTTGTTGACCTCGTATCGACGTGTACTGACTTGGCACTTTCCATTTGAACTCTTTTCTTCATCTATCTTGTACTTTCATTTGGATAAACTTTTCTTGATATAAATTTGGTTAAAACTATCGTTTTATCGTCGTTTCTTCAAATAGCAAGCTCTTGTCCACTTTTGTCATTTTTCTTGAATATTATACGTTGAATGTCTTTTTAAAGCTGATAAAAGCTGATGAAATATAACTGATATTACCCCACACTGGAACGTTGCTTGTCCTCAAGCAATTACATCTTTGAACAGAATTAGAACATTACATATTTTTCCTTATTGAACATTAGATCACACAACACACACTACACGAAATGAAACACACGCTATATGGAATAAGTTTTGCACACTACACAATTTTTATTGAATCACACGCACACCACACGAAACGAAATTCTGACGACAGAAACAAACATGAAACTCGTGATTAAGGTTTAAAAATTTGGATCCTTAGGGAAAATTGGACCTTGTGAAAACGTTTTATGATTTTATAAAATGTTATGCTAGTTTTTACACTAGACACGTTTTTTGGTTTTAACCTCAAATTCCGGTTGAGGGTAACTGAAAATCGAAGTCTCAGTCGGTGATTAGCAAGCTATTCGCCCCCATGATTGTAGTATCATGGAACTTGAAACCAAATGTCCAAAAATAGTTTTACACAATATAATTCATAAAATAGCATAAGTTTTAGAACAAAATTATATCGTGTCCAAATATCATCGGTGAACCATGAGTTTGCACACCTCAATTTGTTATGGCATATGTATGTTGACCGCGGTCAAACATAGATGCGGTTGATCTTTACGGAGATCATCCATCTGGGGATTAGATTCATTAGTCTTAAAAGCTAATTTGCATTGTGCCCCCCATTGTACGAGACAGATCCATCTCATGGTTAGGATAAGTATGACCACCAAAAACCCTGTTTGATGCTGAGGTTAGGTGGATTTCCAGCCGATTTTAGGGATGACTTTTCAAGATTTTTTGTCAACCTACAGCTGTTCTGGACTACATCTTCTAACATAAGTTAGCAAGTGTGTCAATTTGGAAGACTTTACTTCCTTACGGGATGGACTTGATTCATCCTCTATTACTCGTAATAATGGAATATTCAGGTTTATAAGTTCCAAAGCAATGATATCTGCAATAACTTCGTAGAAACATGTGATATATGGTTCTCAACATAAGGCTTATAAATTCTTGTTATAATTGGTTTTCTTTTATAGGTTTTAAACAAATAAACTTATGCGTTTTTAATGTATTGAGACGATAATTTCGGTTTTTGACACCTATGCTTTAATCGCTCGTAGTTACCTTAAAAATTCATTTGATATATTTGTTTAAAATTTTTATAAATCTTGATAAAAATCACCAAATTATAAGTTCTCGAGAATTTATATATTCCCACCCCACACTTAAGATTATGTAATGCCCTCATTACATAAAATCAGATAATAATGTATAAATTTGAGAGGACAAATAGTGTGAAGTATTTGGAACTTCCTTTGTTAACCGTTTTGGATTTTCAAATTGTTTTACCTATGATTTTATCCAACGTTTGTATCACAATGTAATTCGATGTTTCATTTCGTCTAATTGCATTTTCTTCTGTACCTGTCAAAACCATGTTAAAAACATACAAAACATGGGGTTGTACTTCAATCGTACAAAACAATTTTACCCCACACTACTTTCTTGCTAATATATAATAAAACATAAGAAGTATAAAAAGTATCAATACACACCATACAATTATGTTATTACACACCATAAAAATAAAAATGTTTTAAAGAATAGAACTAGTTAAATGGTTTCCAAAATGGACCTCCCTGTTCGCCCTCTTCCTGTTGCTGTCGCTGCCGTTGCTCGTTTAGGCGTTGTTCCTCGTAGAAACGCCTATATGCATCCTGACTCGCGGCTATGGCGGCGTTATGGTCATATGGTGGAGGTAGAGGGTCATTGGGTGTCTGCCATTGGGGATATGAAGGATAGGCTGAGGGTGTGTAATTCTGCGGGTTAGACGCGTATAAATATGCCTGATGATGCGCCCACTCTAATTGTGCTCCCTGACCCCTCTGATCGTATCGGATGTTAGACAGAATATTATACTGATCTAGTTGGGTATGCCTAATATCCCCCAATTGCCGAGACAAAGCAGTATACTGGTCTTCTGATCTTACTCCCCAGTTTTGATATGAGTTACGTACATCTAAACTCAATGCGTTAAAAGAATTTTGGAGCATATCGAAATCAGAAGTACCTGCATGAGACGAGCTAGCCTGATCTGTCTCTCTGCGTCTCCTCCTAGCTTCCCTCGCAGGTTCATCATCCTCTTCCATAGGTGCGTGAGCAGCAACTTCCTGTTGCCTTAAACTACGTACCCCACCCCTCACACGTATAGCCTTAGCTGTCTTATACACCTCCAATCCTAAAGTACGAACCCGTTGATCTATCGGCTGGATTGGAGGATCTAATTCGCTCGGGTCAAGACCGAACCAGGCTGCCAAACACGTGACATAGTGACCTCCTGACATGTCACTGGATCCTTGAGCACCCTTACCTATATGGGCCAAAAAGTAGGCCACTCCATAGGGTATACTAATAAATGTATCCCTATCTCTGATTGCATCCAAATACCAAAGGTCAACATAATTAATCTTATCTGTATTAAGGAATGCCCTTTGGTTAATTGTGTTTGCTATAAATTTATGAATTATTCGATAGCGAACATCAGTGATCTTAAGGTATGATTCTTGGCCTGCTACATATGTATTCTTTTGGGAAAAAGAACGCCAGACGCTCAAAGAATCATAATCTCCTGTATACCTAGCTCCTGTAAAAATATATTCCCAAAAACCTGGAGCATTTATTTCATTACCGTCGTAAATCCCTAAAGCCAAAGTCATGTCGCCTAGGGACATTACTCTATCTACCCCACCCAGTCGAAATTGTAGAAATCTAGTATCTTCGATATTTTCCGGGTTTATATTCATCCTAACGGTAGAGTAAAATTCCAAACACAATTCTCTATATACAGAAGAATTCAATCTAAACAATCTCTCAAAGTCATTATAATACCTAATTTCCCCAAATTCATTCGTGAAACTTTGGGTTAAAATTTCCCTTATCGGTGTATCTAAGTTGACTGGGTCTCCTAGGGGATCCCAATCAATAACGTAAACTGGAGAGATGGTTCGATTTACCAGAATGAGTAAATCCTTAACTTTTTGCACCCTTTGATGTAATTCGTTAGGAAATTGCAGGATCGGGTGTAGGTTCAAGAGTTGTTGTTCCATTTCGGGGGTAACTTGATCTTGTGCTTGTTGTTGGTTAAATGCCCTCATTCTAAATGGTCCCTGCATAACATTTTAAAACAAGAAAATCATCCCAATAGGATGTGTTAATGTTAGCAAAGAGTCTAAATTCAACCTACAAACTTGTTTTCAACACCACATGAATCAATTTATTTCAACAACTTTGGAAGTTTTAGTTCTATGATTCAAAACAAAACAGAAACAAACCAAAAATCATAAATCAAAAATCAAGTTTTATATGCAAAGTTTAATTCACAAGTGAAAACACGCAATTTATCTAAGTGTATCTAATTCAATTCAATCACATTGCGTGTATTTCAGCTTCTAAACAATCCTTAATAGCATTAAAGTTCATACTTGATTCATTAAAATGACAAAAACTATCAAAATCATACTAAAATTAAAAATTACAAAATCAAACAAACAAAATCATGTTCAAGAGTTATAACTACTGACAAAACACTTAAAAACATTTAATTACAACCAAGATAACACACCTCAGTAGCAATTTCACAATTATCCCCAATTTGTATAAACTCTAATTTTTTAATAACCAATTAAACATCAATTTTTCATGCTAATCGGGTTTAATATCATACTAACAACAATAATATAGCAATAATCAAGCAAAAATCACCAAGAACATGTATATACTTCGGATTAAAGCTATAAAGAAATATAATGAAAAATTGGAAGAACACTAGGTAAAATGGGTTTAGGACCCTTACCAATCTAGGCATGTTGAAAGATTGAAGAATTGGAGAAGATTGGAAGTGTTAATTTAAGTTTTGGGTGTGATTTTGGCGATTTTTGGGGTTTCCTCTCGTTTACAGCAGCCTAAATAATGAAAAGAGTGTGTAAAGAACAGACTGCTGCCCGTCTGTTATGTTCAGCTATTTTTGACCTTACGCGTTTCGTGTAGGTCTACATGATTCGCGTAAGGCTGAATTTCTTCTTCTTCTTCTTTTTTTTTTTTTGTAACGGAAATTCGGTTGTTACACCTGTTCTTTATCCGTTTATAAATCTTAAAAATAAATTTATAAAATTAAACGTTTTATAAGGTATAGTTTTAAAATTTTTCAAAAACAAGTTTAAAAATAAAATAAACTTACTCTTTTTATTATTAAATCACTCTGTTTTTTTTTTGTGTTAAAAATATTAACATTTTTAAATTTAAAAACAAGTACATGAAAAATAAATATTTACACAAGTTAAAATACACTCTATTTTTGTTTATATAACTTAAAATCAATTGAATTTTAAAATATCTTTTATTTATATTTGTAACGGAAATTCGGTTGTTACACCTGATCTTAATCCGTTTATAAATTTTTAATTTCAATTTATAAAATTCAATTCATTAAAAGTTCAAGTTTTAAAAGTTTTTCGAAAACAAATTTAAAATAAAAACACTCTATTTTTTTTGTATACCCCTAAATCAACTAATTTTCAAACTTAAAACTTTGTTTCCTATCGATTCGATAGAGATAAATTCGGTCGTCAAACCTATCATTATCCACGACAAAGATTTACAAGTTATATATTTTTACGGTTATTGATAAAAAGGTATATTTTGCAATCTACTGTAGACTTTTAGAATTTAACAAAAAATTTTGTGCAATTTGAAGAATGAAAATTCAGTTGTGACACCTAAACATTTTCATTTTCAAAGAAACAAGTTAAACTCAAGGCGTTTCACCTTCAATTTAGTAGAAAGGATTTTTTTTTTTTAAAATTTTTATTTTGTTTTCGTGGTTTACTATTTAACAGATATCTTATGAATCCAACAAGAAATTTCGTGCAATTTGAAAAACGATAATTCAGTTGTAACACTTAACATTTATCGTTTTCAATGAAAACATATTGAACTCAAGGTTCATCACTTTTAAATGGTAGACCGTTTTAATAGAACATACAACAAACAAAAACAAACCAAACACAACAAAACATTACACACAAAAATGCACAAACACACAATTGGCGAGAAAAAGATTTAAAGAGTGAAGCCTCGTTGGCTCACCTCGTAGTGGAGTCGCATTATTTCGCTCCCCATTGCTTCGTAGGTGTAACCTCGCTGGTTTAAGAGGTTTTCTTCTGCACATTTTAAAGGCCCTTCTCGGCATAAGGTTACGTACTCGTAATTAGAGTCCGTTTGGTTCTTTGGGCAATCTCCGGAGTGAGTCGGTTTTCCACATTTCACACATTTACCCAAATGAAGTGCTCGACGCCTTTTAGCTGATTTAGATTTTCCTCTTGCATAGTTTGTCTCATTTAGTTTATGTCTTTCTTCTTTCCTCGCCTTATCGCATCTTTTCTTAATATCTAACACCACATCCCTCGGTAAAATCTTATCGCACTTTAAAATGAAATGGTTGTAGATATACTGACTGCGCATCTTGAAATTACACAATAAAAATAAAAAGAAATTAAAAAGGTAGAATGGAGGGAGAAGACTAGTTCTTTAGGGTCTGCTAGGGAAAGACCAATCTAACCCCACTCTTAAAGATAAGAATAAAAATCGAGAATGGAGTTTAAAACCTTAGAGTTACCCTGAATTTATTTGTCCTTAGGGTAGAAGGTGATTTCGTCTCTTTCCGTAGTATTGATTTCTTCAAAGTATAACTTGAGTCTGTGTCCGTTCACTTTGAAAGTTCCACCATCTTTACCATACAACTCTGCATATCCAGATGGAAAAAACTGTTTTATTATATATGGCCCAGTCCATCGGGATCTAAGTTTACCAGGTGAAAACTTGAAACGTGATTGGAATACCAATACTTTATCCTCTTGTTCAAATTCTTTCTTTTTAATCGTGCATCGTGCCATACTTTAGTTTTTTCTTTATATGTTTTAAAATTTTCGTAGGCTTGTAATCTTAATTCATCTAGTTCGTTAAGTTGTAATAACCTATTTTCTCCGGCTTGTACAAGGTCAGTATTACATTCTCTCATAGCCCAGTATGCCTTGTGTTCAACTTCAACAGGTAGATGACACGCTTTACCGTATACAAGTCTAAATGGTGTGGTACCTATTGGTGTTTTATATGCAGTCCTAAAAAGTTGATGTGCTGGATCGTAACCTTTATTTATGAACGGATTTGAGTTGTTTTGTTACACGAATTGATTTATTGTATATGTGGTATTTTATTGAATTCAGGTTGATTTCACACATATATAGGCAACTAGTCCTATTCGTGTAGTTTAGTTTGTTGGTAAATCCTATTCGTTCCACAGGGAGATAGAGTGTTTAATGGTTTTTAATAGTCTTTGATGTCAAACTTATTTAAAGGGGGTTTTGGATTAGGAATTTATAATATAACAGTAAAAGAAAATAACTTAAACTAATTTACTAAATAAAATTACAAGATTACAATAATTAACTTAATAAGGAACTAAATGAAAATATACTAATTATGATGCGACAATTATATTACTAAATGGTAATTAGTAAAATAGTAACTTTTAATAAAACTATATATTTAGAATTTTGTTTTGAGTAATTATAATATAAATTTATTTAAATTAACTAAAATACATTTTTAATAAGATTAATACAAATTAAAAAGAAGTAAATTAATTAACTAATTATAAACTAATTTCTAATTATAAAGTAATAATAATTAATACTAATTATTAGGTTTTAAACATGTATTAAAGTTATTTTATAATAACTAATAATAATTATATAGTAATAACCTAAACTTAAATAACTAAAACCCTAATTTTAACCTAATTAAATAACTAAACCCTAATTTTAACCTAATTAAATAACTAAACCCTAATTTTACCCTAACTGGTACTGTAGCCGTGTCTTGTACATACGCGTTTCGCGTATAAATACGCGTATCGCGTATATGTTAAAACGTACGCGAATTGTGTGATTTTAATCGTACAGTTTAGTATTCAGGCTTACGCGTTTCGTGTAATCATACACGTTTCGCGTATGGTATAAATAATGTGACAAACAGTCTGATACGAATTTTAAGTATTTTTATGTATTCTTTTTATATTTTGTAATAATAATTCGTAAATAATAATAATAATACTTTTATAATAAATATAAATGGGATAAATGGGAGTGTTTACTTAAATGTGTCACCCCTAGGTCCATGGATTGTTTTGAGTTTACGCCCTATTTAAAATGTTTTAGTAATAAACTTTATATTTTTCTTTCGAATAAATATAAGGTTACAACTAACTAAAATAAATCTAATTTTCATCGGATTCTTTTTAGATAGCTACTATTCCTTAAGTATTTAAATTGAGACCTAGTCTAGTTTTGACTTTCGCCAATACCCAAATTATAACGGTTTCCCTTTTTATAATTTCACTATCATATAATTATTGATATTACCCAAACCACCGAAGTTTATTTCTAAATTGGTGTTAATAACTTATCCATAAATTCGTCTACATCATTTTTAATGTTGAAGCTTAATTTATGTAAATAAAAAGCAACTTTCGTTATTTAAATTTAATAAATTAAGTGGCAAGAGTTAAATACCTAATTATACAATAATGGTTCTTTTAACTAGGCTCAATATTAAAAATACTAAAGTTACATTTTAACTTTTACAAATGGTAACAATCCATTTCACTAGGGGCTCTACATCTAAGCTAACACTATGAAAATTTAGCTATTCATTACGCTAGGGTAAACATAAAAATATGGATATGCAAACATAATAACACCGATAATTTTAACAGAGTAAACTTACTAAAATATCTTCACTTTCATTAACTTCAAACGGTAGAAAATTACAATAATAACACCCGTAATCACGAACAATACACCCTTAATATTTGAAACTATCTTAATTCTTCAACTATAATATGGAACTAAATTATACGGAGTACTTGAAAAATATAAAGTAACTAAAGTAACAATTTTTGTATAGTAATTGATATGTGTCCTGTGTGTTTTCCCTCTCTGTACATACTCCGTATTTAACATGAATAGAAGGGAGTAGTTGAGCTTAATTGGTTCCTTGCTGTATCACAATTCAACAAAAGAATTGTTTTAAAACTCAAAAGCCAGCCGCCCTTATCTGAATCAATGATTATGTTCTGCCTAATACTACGCATTTCGTGTATGGCTACACGATTCGCGTAAGAACAAATTACTACGCGTTTCGTGTAGACCTACACGATTCGCGTATGTGTTAATGACAGTTTCCTTTATTTTTCTTTTTCGTTTGTTCTTTGTTGACCTCGTATCGACGTGTACTGACTTGGCACTTTCCATTTGAACTCTTTTCTTCATCTATCTTGTACTTTCATTCGGATAAACTTTTCTTGATATAAATTTGGTTAAAACTATCGTTTTATCGTCGTTTCTTCAAATAGCAAGCTCTTGTCCACTTTTGTCGTTTTTCTTGAATATTATACGTTGAATGTCTTTTTAAATGATAAAAGCTGATGAAATATAACTGATATTGCGTCGAATAATATGTATGTTTAGAGCAATATCAAAATACCCCACACTGGAACGTTGCTTGTCCTCAAGCAATTACATCTTTGAACAGAATTAGAACATTACATATTTTTCCTTATTGAACATTAGATCACACAACACACACTACACGAAATGAAACACACGCTATATGGAATAAGTTTTGCACACTACACAATTTTTATTGAATCACACGCACACCACACGAAACGAAATTCTAACAACAGAAACAAACATGAAACTCGTGATTAAGGTTTAAAAATTTGGATCCTTAGGGAAAATTGGACCTTGTGAGAATGTTTTATGATTTTATAAAATGTCATGCTAGTTTTTACACTAGACACGTTTTCCGGTTTTAACCTCAAATTCCGGTTGAGGGTAACTGAAAACCGAAGTCTCAGTCGGCGATTAGCAAGCTATTCGCCCCCATGATTGTAGTATCATGGAACTTGAAACCGAATGTCCAAAAATAGTTTTACACAATATAATTCATAAAATAGCATAAGTTTTAGAACAAAATTATATCGTGTCCAAATATCATCGGTGAACCATGAGTTTGCACACCTCAATTTGTTATGGCATATGTATGTTGACCGCGGTCAAACATAGATGCGGTTGATCTTTACGGAGATCATCCATCTGGGGATTAGATTCATTAGTCTTAAAAGCTAATTTGCATTGTGCCCCCCCCATTGTACGAGACAGATCCATCTCATGGTTAGGATAAGTCTGACCACCAAAAACCCTGTTTGATGCTGAGGTTAGGTGGATTTCCAGCCGATTTTAGGGATGACTTTTCAAGATTTTTTGTCAACCTACAGCTGTTCTGGACTACATCTTCTAACATAAGTTAGCAAGTGTGTCAATTTGGAAGACTTTACTTCCTTACGGGATGGACTTGATTCATCCTCTATTACTCGTAATAATGGAATATTCAGGTTTATAAGTTCCAAAGCAATGATATCTGCAATAACTTCATAGAAACATGTGATATATGGTTCTCAACATAAGGCTTATAAATTCTTGTTATAATTGGTTTTCTTTTATAGGTTTTAAACAAATAAACTTATGCGTTTTTAATGTATTGAGACGATAATTTCGGTTTTTGACACCTATGCTTTAATCGCTCGTAGTTACCTTAAAAATTCATTTGATATATTTGTTTAAAATTTTTATAAATCTTGATAAAAATCACTAAATTATAAGTTCTCGAGAATTTATATATTCCCACCCCACACTTAAGATTATGTAATGCCCTCATTACATAAAATCAGATAATAATGTATAAATTTGAGAGGACAAATAGTGTGAAGTATTTGGAACTTCCTTTGTTAACCGTTTTGGATTTTCAAATTGTTTTACCTATGATTTTATCCAACGTTTGTATCACAATGTAATTCGATGTTTCGTTTCGTCTAATTGCATTTTCTTCTGTACCTGTCAAAACCATGTTAAAAACATACAAAACATGGGGTTGTACTTCAATCGTACAAAACAATTTTACCCCACACTACTTTCTTGCTAATATATAATAAAACATAAGAAGTATAAAAAGTATCAATACACACCATACAATTATGTTATTACAAACCATAAAAATAAAAATGTTTTAAAGAATAGAACTAGTTAAATGGATTCCAAAATGGGCCTCCCTGTTTGCCCTCTTCCTGTTGCTGTCGCTGCCGTTGCTCGTTTAGGCGTTGTTCCTTGTAGAAACGCCTATATGCATCCTGACTCGCGGCTATGGCGGCGTTATGGTCATATGGTGGAGGTAGAGGGTCATTGGGTGTCTGCCATTGGGGATATGAAGGATAGGCTGAGGGTGCGTAATTCTGCGGGTTAGACGCGTATAAATATGCCTGATGATGCGCCCACTCTAATTGTGCTCCCTGACCCCTCTGATCGTATCGGATGTTAGACAGAATATTATACTAATCTAGTTGGGTATGCCTAATATCCCCCAATTGCCAAGACAAAGCAGTATACTGGTCTTCTGATCTCACTCCCCAGTTTTGATATGAGTTACGTACATCTAAACTCAATGCGTTAAAAGAATTTTGGAGCATATCGAAATCAGAAGTACCTGCATGAGACGAGCTAGCCTGATCTGTCTCTCTGCGTCTCCTCCTAGCTTCCCTCGCGGGTTCATCATCCTCTTCCATAGGTGCGTGAGCAGCAACTTCCTGTTGCCTTAAACTACGTACCCCACCCCTCACACGTATAGCCTTAGCTGTCTTATACACCTCCAATCCTAAAGTACGAACCCGTTGATCTATCGGCTGGATTGGAGGATCTAATTCGCTCGGGTCGAGACGAACCAGGCTGCCAAACACGTGACATAGTGACCTCCCGACATGTCACTGGATCCTCGAGCACCCTTACCTATATGGGCCAAAAAGTAGGCCACTCCATAGGGTATACTAATAAATGTATCCCTATCTCTGATTGCATCCAAATACCAAAGGTCAACATAATTAATCTTATCTGTATTAAGGAATGCCCTTTGGTTAATTGTGTTTTGTAACGACCCGCACTTTTTCGATCGTTCTATACTTATAAGATTAATATTTACATAAATTAAACCTTACCAACATGATAAGCAATCCAAATTGTCGAGACTTATGTTTTTCGAAAAGAGTTTTACACAACGTTTGACCGTCTAGTTTGACCGATGATATCACGAACTATACAATATATGATAATTATACGTTTGTGTATATATATGTATATATACATATTTAACATGACCTAAGAAAGTTTTAATATCTCATTTTGTATTAATAACAATAAGTTATAAGTATATTTTGAAACTATTAACTTAAGTTTTCAAAACGATAACCATACGTAACGTTATTTGACTTAAATACTTATGACCTATAATATTTATACATATATCGTATAAGTAATGTATTTAATCACTTTTAAAGACTTAAATACATAAAACAATATAAGTATATTTACAAAAGATAGCTATATTTGAATCCTCGTTCCGTTTTCTCAAAGATTTCTATACGTATACCTAGGGTATATGTACCCGTATCATACGCAGCTTCTAGATGTATTTACTATTGGTATATACCAATAACAATCTGCTCCTTAGCAGCCTTAAATGATTAAGAAACATGTGGAACCAACCATTTGTCAAGTAGCATGAATTATTTAGCAAGAAAACAAAGTTAGGTATCTTTTTTTTCCTTTATAACCTAAAAACGTTTTTATGCATGCACACCATTTCTTCACCCCATTTTCTCATACTTACACTTCCATTTCTCTCTAAAAATACTCTTAACTTCATACTTGATCATCTCCAAGCATTTTCCCCATCATTTAGCTTCAAAAACAACACTTAAACCTCATAAGAAAACCTTACAAAAACACTTCAAGAAATCCTTCCAAGAACACCAACTTACTTCCAATCTTTCATCCAATTCCATCACCCTTTTGGTTCTAGGTTCTTACTCCTCTTTTACAACAACCTTGTCCAAGGAACTTGAGGTAGAATCTATGTTCATAACCTTATTCGATTCATATATATATAGCTATCTTATTTTGTGGTATAAAATTTTAACAACAAGAACATAGTTTGAATGTTTTCAAACTTGTTTGCAAACTAAATAGATCCTTCTAACTTAACTTTTAAAATTCTCCAAGACCTGTAATATAACTTAAATATATGCTAATTTAACAAGGTATAACTTGGTTTTTCAAAGATTATCTTAAAAACTGTTTTTACGACGTCGGAGTGCCACCGGGGGCTGTTTTGGGTTGGATAATTAAAAACCATCTTAAACTTTGAATTGGAGGCTTATTTTCTGGAAAATTGATATTTACTATGAATATGTTAACACATAAAAATTTCATGATTTAACTCAAAGTATAAGTATTTTTAGAAAAATAATCATTTAAGGTTGTTTACATGATGGAAAATGATCAACTCCATAAGTTTCACTAAAGTTTGACCTATGACCTGTGATTTCGAATACAAACTAAGGTATTTACAGTTCATAGTCTTAAAGAGGGACTCGATCCAAGGAAGTGGCAAGTTGAATCAACGAAAACGGAGTTGTAACGAAGAAACTATGACCAAAATGAGATCGGATATCTAAGACTAGTTTAGCCACGAAAATAATTGGGAAAAATTAAATAAATCACATCTTTTTAAGTTAACATGATATTTTATATATATATACTTATAATTCAATTTTATATGGTTCAGGATCACCCGTAAACAACACGAGAAGATTAATCATAAGATCCCATGATTGTACGCAACACGTCATTTGACAACACCGGTACTTTATGTACGCAACACGTCATTTGACAACACCGGTACCGTGGGTCAAGATTAATCTCGACCAATACATATACGATGGGGTTTTATTTATTTCGTTGGAGGTTTTATTTATTTCATTGCGGGTATATTAAACATCTAAAAAAAATGAACCATTAAAATTGAATTACTAACAACGAACTGCTAACTACGGACTAAGGAATTATTCAAAGTATTAAAAGTATAACAAGTATATATATGTGACGTTTGTTTAAAAAGAAAAGGTATTGATATATTATATATGGATAGGTTCGTGATATCAACCGGAGACCAAGTCAAATTATATATATATCTTCAAGACGAAAGTGAGTATATAGTCCCACTTTTAAACTCTAAATATTTCGGGATGAGAATACATGTATTTTATGTTTTACGTTATGGACACAAGTAACTGAAAAATATATTCTACGTTGAGTTGTACCACTGGCATACTTCCCTGTAGCTTGGTAACTGTTATTTACAGCGGTATTGTAAACGCGAATCCTGTTGATAGATCTATCGGGCCTGACAACCCCAACCGGACTGGACGACCAGTATTCAACGGTTGCACAGTACTTCGTTTCGTGACTACACTTGGTACGGTGTAGTAAGATTTCATAATAAAGGGAATATGCGACGTGATTAAATGTTAAGTATGGTTACCAAGTGCTCAACCACTTAGAATATTTTTATTAAACTGTTTATATACGAAATCTTGTGGTCTATATATATATATATTGCTGCCGGCATTAAACCTATATCTCACCAACTTTATGTTGACCTTTTAAAACATGTCTATTCTCAGGTGATTACTAAAGCTTCCGCTGCATTATGTTGAATTTGAGCAGGATCTTGCGTACGCATATTTGTGTCAAAAATAAAACTGCATACCCAAGGATTTGTGTTGTAAAATATGCTCGAAATCGTGTTGTTATCATTATATGTAAAGTTTGTAAGTCGAAGATTATCGCTAAACGATAATCATCTTTTTATTGTCTAAAGCTTGTAACAAAAATAATGGTTATGGTTTGTAATGTATAATATATGCAGTTTCTCTTTTAAAAATGTCGCATATAGAGGTCAATACCTCGCAATGAAATCATACGTTATCTAATACGTTCTTATGGTTAAGGACGGGTTATGACATGTGGTATCATAGCGGTGGTCTTAGCGAACCAGGTTTGCATTAGTGTGTCTAACTGATAAGTCGTTAGGATACATTAGTAAGTCTGGACTTTGACCGGGTCTGATTTAAAAACCATTGCTTATCATTGTTGGTTAAAATTTATATGTAAATATTATGTAGTACTAATGGGTTAGTTGTTGTGTGATAGATGTCGGGCTCAAAACTTGTCATCACATTCAGCGACTCCGAACCAGAATCTTCAGATGGTGTTCCATTCATTAACCTATCCGATGACGAAAATAATATCTTTGGGGAAGACTCACAAATTCCGGATGAACCGACTATAGAGAACCCGGAAAGTGAACCCGAGGAGGAAAGTGAACCCGAGGAGGAAAGTGAACCCGAGGAGGAAAGTGAACCCGAGGAAGAAATACAGGAAATTACAAAAGACGAGTTCGAACTAGGAAAGAAACGAAAGGCTAATGAATTAGAAAATTCAAATCCCGAGTTTAGTAAGGATGATGTGGCACCAACTCCACTAGACACTACCACCCCTATTCCCGCTATTCCTATTCGTTCTATCCCGGCATCCAGTTCTTCAGTCCCACAGCCAAAATATAGGCAGACAGCCAGGATAAGCGTTAAGCGATTCTTTGAACCTAAACGTCCTAGAAAATAGACCAAACGATGCACTGCCGTATTAAACCATGGGATCATATAATGTTTTGTATAATATTATTAGTGTGGTTTGCTTAATGTTCGATGTAAGATAAGCATATGTAAAATAGTGAAGTGTGAAATGCAATAATTTTCCATGGTTAAGTATTACTTAGATGGTAGTAATTGATTCTGTACTAAGCTATTAAGTATGGACATTAACGGGTAGGTACTACCCTAGATATAATTATAAAACGCTAATAAGAAGAAAAGGCTTTTATAATAATACCTGGTTCATATTATTAATAAGCTATAATGTACTGTAAATATACACTACATCTATAATATTCCATGTGAATAATTATTTTCTTTTCATTCTTATAGAAGAATATGGCGCGATTGAACCGAATGACGGAACAAGAAATCCAGGAACTCATCAATCAGCGAGTGAACGACAGAATGTTATGGGTCGAGGCTGCAAGAGGTGCTGCAGTTAACCCAAATCCTCGTGTGGGGTGCACTTACAAAACTTTTCAAGCTTGCAAGCCCTCATCATTCAGTGGAACAGAAGGACCGATCAGTTTAACTCGGTGGATAGAAAAGATGGAGACTGTGTTTAAAATCAGTGGTTGTGTTGAAAAGGACATGACCAAGTATGCATCGTGCACTTTACAAGATAGTGCACTCACGTGGTGGAAAAATTATGTGAAGGCTGTAGGAGGAGATGTAGCTTATGATACTCCTTGGGAAGAATTCAAAACAATGTTAATCAACGAGTATTGTCCAAGGAACGAGGTTAGGAAGTTGGAAGATGAATTACGAAGCCTGAAGGTTGTTGGTGCTGAAATCACCAACTACAATCAGCGATTCATGGAATTAGTTTTGCTATGTCCTGAATTGGTTCCAACCGAAGAACGGAAGATTGAAATGTACAAAGATGGTTTGCCCAAAAAGGTCAAGGCAAACGTTACAGCATCGAAACCTAAGACAATTCATGAAGCTATAACCATGGCAAACGAGCTAATGGATCAGGTCATCATGGATAAGAAAGCATCCAATACTGATGTGAAGGTATCAGGTAACAAAAGAAAGTGGAATGGAAATTATGATCGAGGTAACCAACAACAATCTTTTAAGAAACAAGAAACCATACAAGGTGCAGGTAGTGGTTCAAGCTTTGGTTACAAAGGACAAAATCCTTTATGCAACCGATGCCACAAACATCACTCTGGTTACTGTAATGTGGTATGCAACAAATGTAATCGAAAGGGTCATCTTGCTGAAGATTGTAGGGCTCTCGTTACAAATACAAATGGTACCAAGACTCTTGCCACCAATGCAAATAGAACTGCTTTGTCTACCATTACTTGTTTTGGCTGTGGAAAACAAGGTCACTATAAGAGCCAGTGCCCGAATCCAGAGAAGAATATCGGACCTGCACGTGGGAGAGCATTTGTTATTAATGCTAGAGAGGCATGTGAAGACCCGGAGCTTGTTACGGGTACGTTTACCATTAATAACTTATCCGCATCTATTATATTTGATACTGGTGCCGATAGAAGTTACGTGAGTAGAGGCTTTTACGCTAAATTGAATTGTTCATCATTACCTCTAGATGCTAAGTACATGATTGAGTTAGCTAATGGTAAACTAATTAAAGCCGATAAAATTTGCCGTGATTGTAAAATAAATTTAGCCGGAGAAACATTTAAAATTGACTTAATACCCGTAGAATTAGGAAGTTTTGATGTAATAGTCGGCATGGACTGGATGTCCAAAATAGGAGCTGAAGTTGTGTGCGCCAAGAAGGCAATTCGCATTCCTCGTAAGAATAAAACGCCAGTAATGATTTATGGAGAGAAGGGTAACTCAAAGCTAAAACTCATTAGTTATTTGAAAGCTCAGAAGTGCTTGAAGAAAGGGTGCTATGCTATCTTAGCACATGTTAATAAAGTCGAAAAGAAAGAAAAAGAGAAGTGCATCAACGACGTGCCTGTGGCAAGAGATTTTCCTGAAGTTTTTCCGGAAGAGTTGCCGGGATTACCTCCATTTAGATCTGTAGAATTTCAAATAGATTTAGTACCAGGAGCCGCACCAGTGGCTCGTGCTCCATATAGACTTGCACCGTCCGAGTTAAAAGAACTTCAGAGTCAGTTAAAAGAATTACTGGATCATGGATTCATACGACCAAGTACTTCACCGTGGGGAGCTCCGATTCTATTTGTTAAAAAGAAAGATGGATCTTTTAGGATGTGTATAGATTATCGTGAATTAAATAAGTTAACTATCAAAAATCGGTATCCACTACCGAGAATTGACGACTTATTTGATCAACTCCAGGGATCATGTGTTTATTCGAAAATCGACCTAAGATCGGGCTATCATCAACTACGTGTCAAAGAAGAGGACATTCCGAAAACTGCTTTTCGGACACGTTATGGTCATTACGAATTTTTGGTCATGCCGTTTGGATTGACGAATGCGACAGCTGTATTCATGGACCTCATGAATCGAGTTTGTAGTCCGTATTTAGATAAGTTTGTTATCGTTTTCATTGATGACATTCTTATCTATTCCAAGAGTGAGCAAGAGCATGAGCAGCATTTAAGGTTGATATTAGAGTTGTTGAGAAAAGAACAGCTATACGCTAAATTTTCTAAGTGTGCTTTCTGGTTGAAAGAAGTGCAATTTCTTGGCCACGTTGTTAGTAGCAAAGGAATTCAGGTTGATCCAGCAAAAATTGAAGCCATTGAAAAATGGGAGACTCCTAAAACACCAATGCAGATACGCCAATTTTTGGGTTTAGCCGGTTATTATAGAAGGTTTATTCAAGATTTTTCCCGAATAGCTAAGCCGTTGACAGCATTAACGCAAAAAGGGAAGAAATACGAATGGACCTCGGAGCAGGAGAACGCATTTCAATTACTGAAGAAGAAGTTAACTACGGCGCCTATTTTATCGTTACCTGAAGGGAACGATGATTTTGAAATATATTGTGACGCTTCGCGACAAGGTTTTGGTTGTGTTCTTATGCAACGAAAGAAAGTTATTGCATACGCATCCCGACAATTAAAGATTCACGAGCGGAATTATACGACGCATGATCTAGAACTGGGAGCAGTCGTGTTTGCATTGAAGATATGGAGACACTACTTGTATGGGGTTAAATGCACTGTGTTTACTGATCATAAAAGCCTTCAACATATTTTTGATCAGAAACAATTGAACATGAGGCAACGTAGGTGGGTCGAGTTAATAAACGACTATGATTGTGAAATTCGCTATCATCCCGGGAAAGCGAACGTAGTGGCCGATGCTCTAAGCAGAAAGGAACGAGAACCAATTCGAGTACGAGCGATGAACATAAAAATTCGCATGAATCTCAACTCACAAATCAAAGAAGTTCAACGAGAAGCACTTACTAAAGAAAATATAGGAAATGAAATAATGAAGAAGTATGAGAAGCAACTCGTTATGCGGGAAGATGGAATTCGATATTTTGCAAATCGTATTTGGGTACCGAAGTTGGGTGGATTAAGGAAGTTGATATTGAACGAGGCACATAAGACAAGATATTCGATACATCCTGGAGTTGAAAAGATGTACCAAGATCTTAAGACGCATTATTGGTGGCCTAATTTGAAGACAAACGTTGCAACATATGTTGGGGAATGTTTAACTTGTTCCAAAGTCAAAGCAGAACACCAGAAGCCGTCAGGGTTACTTCAACAACCAGAAATTCCAGAATGGAAATGGGATGGTATTACCATGGATTTCATCACGAAGTTACCAAAGACTGCCTGGGGTTACGACACCATTTGGGTGATTGTTGATCGTCTCACCAAGTCTGCACATTTCTTGCCTATAAAGGAAACGGATAGAATGGAGAAACTATTACGATTGTATATAAAGGAAGTTGTTTCAAGGCATGGAATACCTATTTCCATTATATCTGATCGTGATAGTAGATTTACCTCAAAGTTCTGGCAATCACTACAGGAGGCACTAGGAACTCGTCTGGATATGAGTACCGCATATCATCCGCAAACCGACGGGCAGAGTGAAAGAACAATTCAGACTCTTGAAGACATGCTCAGGGCATGTGTGATCGATTTTGGAAACGGATGGGATAAGTATTTACCGTTAGCAGAATTCTCGTATAATAATAGTTATCATGCGAGCATTAAAGCTGCACCATTCGAAGCATTGTATGGAAGGAAGTGTAGATCTCCTATCTGTTGGAATGAAGTAGGAGACCGACATTTAACTGGTCCCGAGATCATACACGAAACGACTGAGAAGATAGTACAAATCAAGGAGAGATTGAAAACAGCCCGTAGTCGCCAAAAGAGCTACGCCGATGTCCGAAGGAAACCATTAGAGTTTCAGATCGGTGACATGGTTATGCTAAAGGTGTCACCTTGGAAAGGTGTGATACGTTTTGGAAAAAGGGGTAAACTGAACCCAAGATATGTAGGCCCGTTCAAGATCATCGAACGCATTGGACCGGTAGCTTATCGACTCGAGTTACCGCAACAACTCGCCGGAGTACATAATACCTTTCACGTCTCGAACCTTAAGAAGTGTCTTGCAAAGGAAGACCTCACCATTCCTCTTGAAGAAATCCATGTCGACGAGAAACTACAATTCGTCGAAGAACCAATCGAAATCATGGACCGTGAAGTTAAACAGCTCAAGCAGAGCAACATACCGATCGTTAAGGTTCGTTGGAATGCTCGAAGAGGTCCCGAGTTTACGTGGGAATGGGAGGATCAGATGAAACAAAAGTATCCACACTTGTTTCTCGATGACGCAAAATAGGTACAATTTTAAAATTTCGGGACGAAATTTATTTAACGGGGAGGTAATGTAACGACCCGCACTTTTTCGATCGTTCTATACTTATAAGATTAATATTTACATAAATTAAACCTTACCAACATGATAAGCAATCCAAATTGTCGAGACTTATGTTTTTCGAAAAGAGTTTTACACAACGTTTGACCGTCTAGTTTGACCGATGATATCACGAACTATACAATATATGATAATTATACGTTTGTGTATATATATGTATATATACATATTTAACATGACCTAAGAAAGTTTTAATACCTCATTTTGTATTAATAACAATAAGTTATAAGTATATTTTGAAACTATTAACTTAAGTTTTCAAAACGATAACCATACGTAACGTTATTTGACTTAAATACTTATGACCTATAATATTTATACATATATCGTATAAGTAATGTATTTAATCACTTTTAAAGACTTAAATACATAAAACAATATAAGTATATTTACAAAAGATAGCTATATTTGAATCCTCGTTCCGTTTTCTCAAAGATTTCTATACGTATACCTAGGGTATATGTACCCGTATCATACGCAGCTTCTAGATGTATTTACTATTGGTATATACCAATAAAAATCTGCTCCTTAGCAGCCTTAAATGATTAAGAAACATGTGGAACCAACCATTTGTCAAGTAGCATGAATTATTTAGCAAGAAAACAAAGTTAGGTATCTTTTTTTTTCCTTTATAACCTAAAAACGTTTTTATGCATGCACACCATTTCTTCACCCCATTTTCTCATACTTACACTTCCATTTCTCTCTAAAAATACTCTTAACTTCATACTTGATCATCTCCAAGCATTTTCCCCATCATTTAGCTTCAAAAACAACACTTAAACCTCATAAGAAAACCTTACAAAAACACTTCAAGAAATCCTTCCAAGAACACCAACTTACTTCCAATCTTTCATCCACTTCCATCACCCTTTTGGTTCTAGGTTCTTACTCCTCTTTTACAACAACCTTGTCCAAGGAACTTGAGGTAGAATCTATGTTCATAACCTTATTCGATTCATATATATATAGCTATCTTATTTTGTGGTATAAAATTTTAACAACAAGAACATAGTTTGAATGTTTTCAAACTTTTTTGCAAACTAAATAGATCCTTCTAACTTAACTTTTAAAATTCTCCAAGACCTGTAATATAACTTAAATATATGCTAATTTAACAAGGTATAACTTGGTTTTTCAAAGATTATCTTAAAAACTGTTTTTACGACGTCGGAGTGCCACCGGGGGCTGTTTTGGGTTGGATAATTAAAAACCATCTTAAACTTTGAATTGGAGGCTTATTTTCTGGAAAATTGATATTTACTATGAATATGTTAACACATAAAAATTTCATGATTTAACTCAAAGTATAAGTATTTTTAGAAAAATAATCATTTAAGGTTGTTTACATGATGGAAAATGATCAACTCCATAAGTTTCACTAAAGTTTGACCTATGACCTGTGATTTCGAATACAAACTAAGGTATTTACAGTTCATAGTCTTAAAGAGGGACTCGATCCAAGGAAGTGGCAAGTTGAATCAACGAAAACGGAGTTGTAACGAAGAAACTATGACCAAAATGAGATCGGATATCTAAGACTAGTTTAGCCACGAAAATAATTGGGAAAAATTAAATAAATCACATCTTTTTAAGTTAACATGATATTTTATATATATGTACTTATAATTCAATTTTATATGGTTCAGGATCACCCGTAAACAACACGAGAAGATTAATCATAAGATCCCATGATTGTACGCAACACGTCATTTGACAACACCGGTACTTTATGTACGCAACACGTCATTTGACAACACCGGTACCGTGGGTCAAGATTAATCTCGACCAATACATATACGATGGGGTTTTATTTATTTCGTTGGAGGTTTTATTTATTTCATTGCGGGTATATTAAACATCTAAAAAAAATGAACCATTAAAATTGAATTACTAACAACGAACTGCTAACTACGGACTAAGGAATTATTCAAAGTATTAAAAGTATAACAAGTATATATATGTGACGTTTGTTTAAAAAGAAAAGGTATTGATATATTATATATGGATAGGTTCGTGATATCAACCGGAGACCAAGTCAAATTATATATATATCTTCAAGACGAAAGTGAGTATATAGTCCCACTTTTAAACTCTAAATATTTCGGGATGAGAATACATGTATTTTATGTTTTACGTTATCGACACAAGTAACTGAAAAATATATTCTACGTTGAGTTGTACCACTGGCATACTTCCCTGTAGCTTGGTAACTGTTATTTACAGCGGTATTGTAAACGCGAATCCTGTTGATAGATCTATCGGGCCTGACAACCCCAACCGGAATGGACGACCAGTATTCAACGGTTGCACAGTACTTCGTTTCGTGACTACACTTGGTACGGTGTAGTAAGATTTCATAATAAAGGGAATATGCGACGTGATTAAATGTTAAGTATGGTTACCAAGTGCTCAACCACTTAGAATATTTTTATTAAACTGTTTATATACGAAATCTTGTGGTCTATATATATATATTGCTGCCGGCATTAAACCTATATCTCACCAACTTTATGTTGACCTTTTAAAACATGTCTATTCTCAGGTGATTACTAAAGCTTTCGCTGCATTATGTTGAATTTGAGCAGGATCTTGCGTACGCATATTTGTGTCAAAAATAAAACTGCATACCCAAGGATTTGTGTTGTAAAATATGCTCGAAATCGTGTTGTTATCATTATATGTAAAGTTTGTAAGTCGAAGATTATCGCTAAACGATAATCATCTTTTTATTGTCTAAAGCTTGTAACAAAAATAATGGTTATGGTTTGTAATGTATAATATATGCAGTTTCTCTTTTAAAAATGTCGCATATAGAGGTCAATACCTCGCAATGAAATCATATGTTATCTAACACGTTCTTATGGTTAAGGACGGGTTATGACATGTTTGCTATAAATTTATGAATTATTCGATAGCGAACATCAGTGATCTTAAGGTATGATTCTTGGCCTGCTACATATGTATTCTTTTGGGAAAAAGAACGCCAGACGCTCAAAGAATCATAATCTCCTGTATACCTAGCTCCTGTAAAAATATATTCCCAAAAACCTGGAGCATTTATCTCATTACCGTCGTAAATCCCTAAAGCCAAAGTCATGTCGCCTAGGGACATTACTCTATCTACCCCACCCAGTCGAAATTGTAGAAATCTAGTATCTTCGATATTTTTCGGGTTTATATTCATCCTAACTGTAGAGTAAAATTCCAAACACAATTCTCTATATACAGGAGAATTCAATCTAAACAATCTCTTAAAGTCATTATAATACCTAATTTCCCCAAATTCATTCGTGAAACTTTGAGTTAAAATTTCCCTTATCGGTGTATCTAAGTTGACTGGGTCTCCTAGGGGATCCCAATCAACAACGTAAACTGGAGAGATGGTTCGATTTACCAGAATGAGTAAATCCTTAACTTTTTGCACCCTTTGATGTAATTCGTTAGGAAATTGCAGGATCGGGTGTAGGTTCAAGAGTTGTTGTTCCATTTCGGGGGTAACTTGATCTTGTGCTTGTTGTTGGTTAAATGCCCTCATTCTAAATGGTCCCTGTATAACATTTTAAAACAAGAAAATCATCCTAATAGGATGTGTTAATGTTAGCAAAGAGTCTAAATTCAACCTACAAACTTGTTTTCAACACCACATGAATCAATTTATTTCAACAACTTTGGAAGTTTTAGTTCTATGATTCAAAACAAAACAGAAACAAACCAAAAATCATAAATCAAAAATCAAGTTTCATATGCAAAGTTTAATTCACAAGTGAAAACACGCAATTTATCTAAGTGTATCTAATTCAATTCAATCACATTGCGTGTATTTCAGCTTCTAAACAATCCTTAATAGCATTAAAGTTCATACTTGATTCATTAAAATGACAAAAACTATCAAAATCATACTAAAATTAAAAATTACAAAATCAAACAAACAAAATCATGTTCAAGAGTTATAATTACTGACAAAACACTTAAAAACATTTAATTACAACCAAGATAACACACCTCAGTAGCAATTTCACAATTATCCCCAATTTGTATAAACCCTAATTTTTTAATAACCAATTAAACATCAATTTTTCATGCTAATCGGGTTTAATATCATACTAACAACAATAATATAGCAATAATCAAGCAAAAAATCAACAAGAACATGTATATACTTCGGATTAAAGCTATAAAGAAATATAATGAAAAATTGGAAGAACACTAGGTAAAATGGGTTTAGGACCCTTACCAATCTAGGCATGTTGAAAGATTGAAGAATTGGAGAAGATTGGAAGTGTTAATTTAAGTTTTGGGTGTGATTTTGGCGATTTTTGGGGTTTCCTCTCGTTTACAGTAGCCTAAATAATGAAAAGAGTGTGTAAAGAACAGACTGCTGCCCGTCTGTTATGTTCAGCTATTTTTGACCTTACGCGTTTCGTGTAGGTCTACACGATTCGCGTAAGGCTGAATTTCTTTTTTTTTTTTTTTTTTTTTTTTGTAACGGAAATTCGGTTGTTACACCTGTTCTTTATCCGTTTATAAATCTTAAAAATAAATTTATAAAATTAAACGTTTTATAAGGTATAGTTTTAAAATTTTTCAAAAACAAGTTTAAAAATAAAATAAACTTACTCTTTTTATTATTAAATCACTCTGTTTTTTTTTTTTGTGTTAAAAATATTAACATTTTTAAATTTAAAAACAAGTACATGAAAAATAAAAATTTACACAAGTTAAAATACACTCTATTTTTGTTTATATAACTTAAAATCAATTGAATTTTAAAATATCTTTTATTTATATTTGTAACGGAAATTCGGTTGTTACACCTGATCTTAATCCGTTTATAAATTTTTAATTTCAATTTATAAAATTCAATTCATTAAAAGTTTAAGTTTTAAAAGTTTTTCGAAAACAAATTAAAAATAAAAACACTCTATTTTTTTTGTATACCCCTAAATCAACTAATTTTCAAACTTAAAACTTTGTTTCCTATCGATTCGATAGAGATAAATTCGGTCGTCAAACCTATCATTATCCACGACAAAGATTTACAAGTTATATATTTTTACGGTTATTGATAAAAAGGTATATTTTGCAATCTACTGTAGACTTTTAGAATTTAACAAAAAATTTTGTGCAATTTGAAGAATGATGTAACGACCCGCACTTTTTCGATCATTCTATACTTATAAGATTAATATTTACATAAATTAAACCTTGCCAACATGATAAGCAATCCAAATTGTCGAGATTTATATTTCCGAAAAGAGTTTTACACAACGTTTGACCGTCTAGTTTGACCGATGATATCACGAACTATACAATATATGATAATTGTACGTTTGTGTATATAAATGTATATATACATATTTAACATGATTAATAAATGTTTTAATATCTCATTTTGTATTAATAACAACAAGTTATATGTGTATTTTGAAACTACTAACTTAAGTTTTCAAAACGATAACTATACGTAACGTTATTTGACATAAATACTTAAGACTTATAATGTTTATACATATATCGTATAAGTAATGTATTTAATCACTTTTAAGAACTTAAATACATAAAATCATATAAGTGTATTCACAAAAGATAGCTATATTTGAATCCTCATTCCATTTTTCACAAAATTTCTATACGTATACCTAGAGTATTTGTACTCGTATCATACCAAGCTTCTATACGTATTTACTAATAGTAAATACACATCAAAATCACCACCTAACCAGCCATTATTCATGACATGAGGGCTAGGTAATTGAACTTGGAAGCAATTAGGACTAGATACATAAAATTATCACTTGAAATTTTGTCTCCATACTCCCCCATTCACGTTTTTTAAAGGGTTAGGAGTAACCCATTTTTGATTCATTTTACTCCAAGTATCTAGCCAAAACACACACATACTTATGAACCCTAAAACACCTTAACCACCTCAGCTCATAACCTTGAAGATCTAGCTTCAAAAACCATACTAAAACACCATAAGAAAACCATACAAAAACACTTCAAGAAAACCCTCCAAGAACACCAACTTACTTCCAATCTTTCATCCACTTCTATCACCCTTTTGATTCTAGCTTCTTACTTCTCTTTTACAGCAACTTCATCCAAGGAACTTGAGGTAGAATATATGTTCATAACCTTATTCGATTCATATATATATAGCTATCACATTTTGTGGTATACAAGTTTAACAACAAGAACATAGTTTGAATGTTTTCAAACTTGTTTGCAAACTAAATAGATCCTTCTAACTTAACTTTTAAAATACTTCAAGACCTGTAATATAACTTATGTATATGCTAATTTAACAAGGTACAACTTGGTTTTTCAAAGTATAGGTATTTTTAGAAAAATGGTCATTAAATGATTTTGTTGTAACGAAAATGATTAACTTCATAAGTTTCACTAAAGTTTGACCTATGCCGTGTGATTTTGAATACAAACTAAGGTATTTACAGTTCATAGTCTTAAAGAGGGACTCGATCCAAGGAGATGGCAAGTTGAATCAACGAAAACGGACTTGTAACGAAGAAACTATGACCGAAACAAAATTGGTTATCCAAGGCTTAAATGACTTCGGGATTCATTAGAAAAATTTACATAAAATCACATACTTCTAAGATAACATGATATTTTATATATATGTACTCATAATTCAATTTCATATGGTTCAGGATCACCCGTAAGCAACACGAGAAGATTAATCATAAGATCCCATGATTGTACGCAACACGTCATTTGACAACACCGGTACCATGGGTCAAGATTAATCTCGACCAATACATTTATGATGGGGTTTTACGGGAGTTTTATTTATTTCGTTGGGGGTTGTATTTATTCATTGCGGGTATATTAAACATCTAAAAATGAACCATTAAAAATTGAATTGCTAACCTCGGACTGCTAACTTCGGACTAAGGAAATATTCAAAGTATTAAAAGTATAACAAGTATATATATATAACGTTTGTTTAAAATGAAAACATATTGATATATTATATATGGATAGGTTCGTGATATCAACCGGAAGACCGAGTCAAATTATTTATATCATCAAGACAAAAGTGAGTATATAGTCCCACTTTTAAACTCTAAATATTTCGGGATGAGAATACATGTACTTTATGTTTTACGCTATGGACACAAGTAACTGAAAAATATATTCTACGTTGAGTTGTACCACTGGCATACTTCCCTGTAGCTTGGTAACTAATATTTACAGCGGTATTGTAAACGCGAATCCTGTTGATAGATCTATCGGGCCTGACAACCCCAACCGGACTGGACGACCAGTATTCAACGGTTGCACAGTACTTCGTTTTGTGACTACACTTGGTACGGTGTAGTAAGATTTCATATTAAAGGGAATATGCGACGTGAAAATGTTAAGTATGGTTACCGAGTGCTCAACCACTTAGAATACTTTTATTAAACTGTTTATATACGAAATCTTGTGGTCTATATATATATATATTGCTGCCGGCATTAAACCTATATCTCACCAACTTTATGTTGACCTTTTTAAAACATGTCTATTCTCAGGTGATTTCTAAAGCTTCCGCTGTATCATGTTGGATCTAACCAGGATCTTGCGTACGCATGTTTGTGTCAAAAATAAAACTGCATATCCGAGATGTTGCATTGTAAAATATGCTAGAAACCGTGTTGTTGTCATCATTTGTAAAGTTTGTAAGTCGAAGATTATCGCTAAACGTTAATCTTCTTTTTATTGTCTTAAGCTTGTAACAAAAATAATGGTTATGGTTTGTAATGTATAATATATGCAGTTTTCTTTCAAAAATGTCTCATATAGAGGTCAATACCTCGCAATGAAATCATACGTTATCTAACGCGTTCTTATGGTTAAGGACGGGTTATGACATGTGGTATCAGAGCGTTGGTCTTAGCGAACCAGGTTTGCATTAGTGTGTCTAACCGATAAGTCGTTAGGATACATTAGTAAGTCTGGACTTTGACCGGGTCTGATTTAAAAACCATTGCTTATCATTGTTGGTTAAAATTTATATGTAAATATTATGTAGTACTAATGGGTTAGTTGTTATATGATAGATGTCGGGCTCAAAACTTGTTATCACATTCAGCGATTCCGAACCAGAATCTTCAGATTGTGTTTCAGTCATTAACATATCCGATGACGAAAATGGTATTTTTGGGGAAGACTCACAATTTCCAGATGAACCAACTATAGAAATATCGGAAAGTGAACCCGAGGAGGAAAGTGAACCCGAAGAGGAAAGTGAACCCGAGGAGGAAAGTGAACCCGAAGAGGAAAGTGAACCCGAGGAAGAAATACTAGAAATTACGAAAGAAAAATTTGATCAAGGAAAGAAACGAAAAGCGAATGAATTAGAAAATTCAAATCCCGAACTTAGTAAGAATGACGTAGCACCAATTCCACTCAACACTACCACCCCTATTCCCGCTATTCCTATTAGTGCAATCCCCGCATCTAGTTCTTCGGCTCCTCAGCCAAAACGTAGGCAGACAGCTAGGATAAGCGTTAGGCCATTCATTGGAACTAAACGCCCTAGAAAATAGACCGAACGATGCACTGCCGTATTAAGCCATGGAATCATATAATGTTTTGTATAATATTATTAGTGTGGTTTGCTTAAAGTTTGATGTAAGATAAGCATATGTAAAATAGCGAAGTATGAAATGCAATAATTTTCCATGGTTAAGTATTATTTAGATTGTAGTAATTGATTCTGTACTAAGCTATTAAGTATGAACATTAACGGGTAGGTACTACCCAAGATATAATTATAAAACGCTAATAAGAAGAAAAGGCTTTTATAATAATACCTGGTTCATATTATTAACAAGCTATAAATGTACTATAAATACACACTACATCTATAATAATCCATGTGAATAATTATTTTCTTTCATTAGGAAATGGCGCGATTGAACCGAATGACGGAACAAGAAGTCGAGAACTTCATCAACCAGCGAGTCAACGATAGAATGCTATGGGTCGAAGCTGCAAGAGCTACTGCAGCTAATCCAAATCCTCGCGTAGGATGCTCCTACAAGACGTTTCAAGCTTGCAAACCTTCATCATTCAGTGGAACGGAAGGACTTATCGGTTTAACCCGATGGATAGAAAAGATGGAGACGGTGTTCAAAATCAGCGGTTGTGATGAAAAAGACATGACCAAGTATGCATCGTGCACTTTACAAGATAGTGCACTCACATGGTGGAAGAATTATGTGAAGGCGGTAGGAGGAGATGCAGCTTATGATACTCCATGGGAAGAATTCAAAGCAATGATAATCACCGAGTATTGTCCAAGGAATGAGGTTATTAAGTTAGAAGATGAGTTACGAAGTTTGAAGGTGGTTGGTACTGAAATCACCAACTACAATCAGCGATTCATGGAATTGGTTTTACTATGTCCTGAATTGGTTCCAACCGAAGCACGGAAGATTGAAATGTACAAAGGTGGTTTGCCCAAAAAGGTCAAGGCAAACGTTACAGCATCGAAACCTAAGACAATTCATGAAGCTATAACCATGGCAAACGAGCTAATGGATCAGGTCATTTTGGACAAGAAAGCATTCAATACTGAGGTGAAGGTATTGGGGAACAAGAAAAAGTGGAATGGAGGTTATGATCGAGGTAACCAACAACAACCTTATAAGAAACAAGAAACCACGAAAGGTGCGGGTAGCGGTTCAGGCTTTGGTTACAAAGGACAAAGTCCTTTATGCAACCGTTGTCACAAACATCATTTTGGTTACTGTAGTGTGTTGTGCACTAAATGCAATAGACAGGGACATCTTGCTGAAGATTGTAAGGCTCTCGTTACAAATGCAAATGGTAACAAGACTCCTGCCACCAACGCAAATAGAACTGCTTTGGCTAACATTACTTGTTTTGGGTGTGGAAAACAAGGTCACTATAAGAGCCAGTGCCCGAATCAGAATGGCGGACCTGCACGTGGAAGAGCGTTTGTTATTAATGCTAGAGAGGCACGAGAAGACCCGGAACTTGTTACGGGTACGTTTACCATTAATAACTTATCAGCATCTATTTTATTTGATACTGGCGCCGATAGAAGTTACGTGTGTATAAATTTTTTTACACTAAATTGAATTGTTCATCATTACCTCTAGATGCTAAGTACTTGATTGAGTTAGCTAATGGTAAGCTAATTAAAGCCGATAAAATTTGTCGTGATTGTGAAATAAATCTAGCCGGAGAAACGTTTAAAATCGACTTAATACCCGTGGAATTAGGAGGTTTTGATGTAATAGTCGGCATGGACTGGATGTCCAAAATAGGAGCGGAAATTGTTTGTGCCAAGAAGGCAATTCGTATTCCTGGTAAGGATAAAATACCGGTGATGATTTATGGAGAGAAGGGTAAGTCAAAGCTAAAACTCATTAGCTGTTTGAAAGCCAAGAAGTGTTTAGAAAAGGGATGTTACGCTATTTTAGCACATGTTAATAAAGTCGAAAAGAAAGAAAAGTGCATCAACGACGTGCCGGTGGCAAGAGATTTTCCTGAAGTTTTTCCGGAAGAGTTGCCGGGATTACCTCCATTTAGATCGGTAGAATTTCAAATAGATTTAGTACCAGGAGCTGCACCAGTGGCTCGTGCTCCATATAGACTTGCACCGTCCGAGTTAAAAGAACTTCAAAGTCAGTTAAAAGAATTACTGGACCGTGGATTTATACGACCGAGTACTTCACCGTGGGGAGCTCCAATTTTATTTGTTAAGAAGAAAGATGGATCTTTTAGGATGTGTATAGACTATCGTGAATTAAATAAGTTAACTATCAAGAATCGGTATCCACTACCGAGAATTGATGACTTATTTGATCAATTGCAAGGATCATGTGTTTATTCAAAAATCGACTTAAGATCGGGCTATCATCAACTACGCGTCAAAGAAGAGGATATTCCGAAAACTGCTTTTCGGACACGTTATGGTCATTACGAATTTTTGGTTATGCCGTTTGGATTGACGAATGCGCCAGCTGTATTCATGGACCTCATGAATCGAGTTTGTAGTCCGTATTTAGATAAGTTTGTTATCGTTTTCATTGATGATATTCTTATCTATTCCAAGAATGAGCAAGAGCATGAAGAGCATTTAAGGTTGATACTGGAGTTGTTGAGAAAAGAACAACTTTATGCTAAATTTTCTAAGTGTGCTTTCTGGTTGAAAGAAGTGCAATTTCTTGGTCACGTTGTTAATAGCGAAGGAATTCAGGTTGATCCAGCAAAAACTGAAGCTATTGAAAAATGGGAGACTCCTAAGACACCAACGCAGATACGTCAATTTTTGGGTTTAGCCGGTTATTATAGAAGGTTTATTCAAGATTTTTCCCGAATAGCTAAGCCGCTGACAACATTAACGCAAAAAGGGAAGAAATACGAATGGACCTCGGAGCAGGAGAACGCATTTCAATTACTGAAGAAGAAGTTAACTACGGCGCCTATTTTATCGTTACCTGAAGGGAACGATGATTTTGAAATATATTGTGACGCTTCGCGACAAGGTTTTGGTTGTGTTCTTATGCAACGAAAGAAAGTAATTGCATTTGCATCTCGACAATTGAAGATTCACGAGCGGAATTATACGACGCATGATCTAGAATTGGGAGCAGTCGTGTTTGCATTGAAGATGTGGAGACACTACTTGTATGGAGTTAAATTCACTGTGTTTACTGATCATAAAAGCCTTCAACATATTTTTGATCAGAAACAGCTGAACATGAGGCAACGTAGGTGGGTCGAGCTGATAAACGACTATGATTGTGAAATTCGTTATCATCCCGGGAAGGCGAACGTGGTGGCCGATGCTCTAAGCAGAAAGGAACGAGAACCAATCCGAGTACGAGCGATGAACATAAAAATTCGCATGAATCTCAACTCACAAATCAAAGAAGTTCAACGAGAAGCACCTACTAAAGAAAATATAGGAAATGAAATAATGAAGAAGTATGAGAAGCAACTCGTTATGCGGGAAGATGGAATTCGATATTTTGCAAATCGTATTTGGGTACCGAAGTTGGGTGGATTAAGGAAGTTGATATTGAACGAGGCACATAAGACAAGATATTCGATACATCCTGGAGTTGGAAAGATGTACCAAGATCTTAAGACGCATTATTGGTGGCCTAATTTGAAGATAGACGTTGCAACATATGTTGGGGAGTGTTTAACTTGTTCTAAGGTCAAAGCAGAACACCAGAAGCCGTCAGGGTTACTTCAACAACCAGAAATCCCAGAATGGAAATGGGATGGTATTACCATGGATTTCATCACGAAGTTACCAAAGACTGCCTGGGGATACGACACCATTTGGGTGATTGTTGATCGTCTCACCAAGTCTGCACATTTCTTGCCTATAAAGGAAACGGATAGAATGGAGAAACTATTACGATTGTATATAAAGGAAGTTGTTTCAAGGCATGGGATACCTATTTCCATTATATCCGATCGTGATAGTAGATTTACCTCAAAGTTTTGGCAATCACTACAGGAGGCATTAGGAACTCGTTTGGATATGAGTACCGCATATCATCCGCAGACCGACGGGCAGAGTGAAAGAACAATTCAGACTCTTGAAGACATGCTCAGGGCATGTGTGATCGATTTTGGAAACGGTTGGGATAAATATCTACCGTTAGCAGAATTCTCGTATAATAATAGTTATCATGCGAGCATTGGAGCTGCGCCATTCGAAGCATTGTATGGAAGGAAGTGTAGATCTCCTATCTGTTGGAATGAAGTAGGAGATCGACAATTAACTGGTCCCGAGATCATACATGAAACGACTGAGAAGATAGTGCAAATCAAGGAGAGATTAAAAACAGCCCGCAGTCGCCAAAAGAGCTACGCCGATGTCCGAAGGAAACCATTAAAGTTTCAGGTCGGGGACATGGTTATGCTAAAGGTGTCACCTTGGAAAGGTGTAATACGTTTCGGCAAAAGGGGTAAACTGAACCCAAGATACGTAGGCCCGTTTAAGATCATCGAACGCATTGGACCGGTAGCTTATCGACTCGAGTTACCACAACAACTCGCCGGAGTACATAATACCTTTCACGTCTCAAACCTTAAGAAGTGTCTTGCAAAGGAAGACCTCACCATTCCTCTTGAGGAAATCCATGTCGACGAGAAACTACAATTCGTCGAAGAACCAATCGAAATCATGGACCGTGAAGTTAAACAGCTCAAACAGAGCAATATACCGATTGTTAAGGTTCGTTGGAATGCTAGAAGAGGTCCCGAGTTTACTTGGGAACGAGAGGATCAGATGAAGCAAAAGTATCCACACTTGTTTCTCGATGACGCAAAATAGGTACAATTTTAAAAATTTCGGGACGAAATTTATTTAACGGGGAGGTAATGTAACGACCCGCACTTTTTCGATCATTCTATACTTATAAGATTAATATTTACATAAATTAAACCTTGCCAACATGATAAGCAATCCAAATTGTCGAGATTTATATTTCCGAAAAGAGTTTTACACAACGTTTGACCGTCTAGTTTGACCGATGATATCACGAACTATACAATATATGATAATTGTACGTTTGTGTATATAAATGTATATATACATATTTAACATGATTAATAAATGTTTTAATATCTCATTTTGTATTAATAACAACAAGTTATATGTGTATTTTGAAACTACTAACTTAAGTTTTCAAAACGATAACTATACGTAACGTTATTTGACATAAATACTTAAGACTTATAATGTTTATACATATATCGTATAAGTAATGTATTTAATCACTTTTAAGAACTTAAATACATAAAATCATATAAGTGTATTCACAAAAGATAGCTATATTTGAATCCTCATTCCATTTTTCACAAAATTTCTATACGTATACCTAGAGTATTTGTACTCGTATCATACCAAGCTTCTATACGTATTTACTAATAGTAAATACACATCAAAATCACCACCTAACCAGCCATTATTCATGCCATGAGGGCTAGGTAATTGAACTTGGAAGCAATTAGGACTAGATACATAAAATTATCACTTGAAATTTTGTCTCCATACTCCCCCATTCACGTTTTTTAAAGGGTTAGGAGTAACCCATTTTTGATTCATTTTACTCCAAGTATCTAGCCAAAACACACACATACTTATGAACCCTAAAACACCTTAACCACCTCAGCTCATAACCTTGAAGATCTAGCTTCAAAAACCATACTAAAACACCATAAGAAAACCATACAAAAACACTTCAAGAAAACCCTCCAAGAACACCAACTTACTTCCAATCTTTCATCCACTTCTATCACCCTTTTGATTCTAGCTTCTTACTTCTCTTTTACAGCAACTTCATCCAAGGAACTTGAGGTAGAATATATGTTCATAACCTTATTCGATTCATATATATATAGCTATCACATTTTGTGGTATACAAGTTTAACAACAAGAACATAGTTTGAATGTTTTCAAACTTGTTTGCAAACTAAATAGATCCTTCTAACTTAACTTTTAAAATACTTCAAGACCTGTAATATAACTTATGTATATGCTAATTTAACAAGGTACAACTTGGTTTTTCAAAGTATAGGTATTTTTAGAAAAATGGTCATTAAATGATTTTGTTGTAACGAAAATGATTAACTTCATAAGTTTCACTAAAGTTTGACCTATGCCGTGTGATTTTGAATACAAACTAAGGTATTTACAGTTCATAGTCTTAAAGAGGGACTCGATCCAAGGAGATGGCAAGTTGAATCAACGAAAACGGACTTGTAACGAAGAAACTATGACCGAAACAAAATTGGTTATCCAAGGCTTAAATGACTTCGGGATTCATTAGAAAAATTTACATAAAATCACATACTTCTAAGATAACATGATATTTTATATATATGTACTCATAATTCAATTTCATATGGTTCAGGATCACCCGTAAGCAACACGAGAAGATTAATCATAAGATCCCATGATTGTACGCAACACGTCATTTGACAACACCGGTACCATGGGTCAAGATTAATCTCGACCAATACATTTATGATGGGGTTTTACGGGAGTTTTATTTATTTCGTTGGGGGTTGTATTTATTCATTGCGGGTATATTAAACATCTAAAAATGAACCATTAAAAATTGAATTGCTAACCTCGGACTGCTAACTTCGGACTAAGGAAATATTCAAAGTATTAAAAGTATAACAAGTATATATATATAACGTTTGTTTAAAATGAAAACATATTGATATATTATATATGGATAGGTTCGTGATATCAACCGGAAGACCGAGTCAAATTATTTATATCATCAAGACAAAAGTGAGTATATAGTCCCACTTTTAAACTCTAAATATTTCGGGATGAGAATACATGTACTTTATGTTTTACGCTATGGACACAAGTAACTGAAAAATATATTCTACGTTGAGTTGTACCACTGGCATACTTCCCTGTAGCTTGGTAACTAATATTTACAGCGGTATTGTAAACGCGAATCCTGTTGATAGATCTATCGGGCCTGACAACCCCAACCGGACTGGACGACCAGTATTCAACGGTTGCACAGTACTTCGTTTTGTGACTACACTTGGTACGGTGTAGTAAGATTTCATATTAAAGGGAATATGCGACGTGAAAATGTTAAGTATGGTTACCGAGTGCTCAACCACTTAGAATACTTTTATTAAACTGTTTATATACGAAATCTTGTGGTCTATATATATATATTGCTGCCGGCATTAAACCTATATCTCACCAACTTTATGTTGACCTTTTTAAAACATGTCTATTCTCAGGTGATTTCTAAAGCTTCCGCTGTATCATGTTGGATCTAACCAGGATCTTGCGTACGCATGTTTGTGTCAAAAATAAAACTGCATATCCGAGATGTTGCATTGTAAAATATGCTAGAAACCGTGTTGTTGTCATCATTTGTAAAGTTTGTAAGTCGAAGATTATCGCTAAACGTTAATCTTCTTTTTATTGTCTTAAGCTTGTAACAAAAATAATGGTTATGGTTTGTAATGTATAATATATGCAGTTTTCTTTCAAAAATGTCTCATATAGAGGTCAATACCTCGCAATGAAATCATACGTTATCTAACGCGTTCTTATGGTTAAGGACGGGTTATGACAAATGAAAATTCAGTTGTGACACCTAAACATTTTCATTTTCAAAGAAACAAGTTAAACTCAAGGCGTTTCACCTTCAATTTAGTAGAAAGGATTTTTTTTTTTAAATTTTTATTTTGTTTTCGTGGTTTACTATTTAACAGATATCTTATGAATCCAACAAGAAATTTCGTGCAATTTGAAAAACGATAATTCAGTTGTAACACTTAACATTTATCGTTTTCAATGAAAACATATTGAACTCAAGGTTCATCACTTTTAAATGGTAGACCGTTTTAATAGAACATACAACAAACAAAAACAAACCAAACACAACAAAACATTACACACAAAAATGCACAAACACACAATTGGCGAGAAAAAGATTTAAAGAGTGAAGCCTCGTTGGCTCGCCTCGTAGTGGAGTCGCATTATTTCGCTCCCCATTGCTTCGTAGGTGTAACCTCGCTGGTTTAAGAGGTTTTCTTCTGCACATTTTAAAGGCCCTTCTCGGCATAAGGTTACGTACTCGTAATTAGAGTCCGTTTGGTTCTTTGGGCAATCTCCGGAGTGAGTCGGTTTTCCACATTTCACACATTTACCCAAATGAAGTGCTCGACGCCTTTTAGCTGATTTAGATTTTCCTCTTGCATAATTTGACTCATTTAGTTTCTGTCTTTCTTCTTTCCTCGCCTTATCGCATCTTTTCTTAATATCTAACACCACATCCCTCGGTAAAATCTTATCGCACTTTAAAATGAAATGGTTGTAGATATACTGACTGCGCATCTTGAAATTACACAATAAAAATAAAAAGAAATTAAAAAGGTAGAATGGAGGGAGAAGACTAGTTCTTTAGGGTCTGCTAGGGAAAGACCAATCTAACCCCACTCTTAAAGATAAGAATAAAAATCGAGAATGGAGTTTAAAACCTTAGAGTTACCCTGAATTTATTTGTCCTTAGGGTAGAAGGTGATTTCGTCTATTTCCGTAGTATTGATTTCTTCAAAGTATAACTTGAGTCTGTGTCCGTTCACTTTGAAAGTTCCACCATCTTTACCATACAACTCTGCATATCCAGATGGAAAAAACTGTTTTATTATATATGGCCCAGTCCATCGGGATCTAAGTTTACCAGGTGAAAACTTGAAACGTGATTGGAATACCAATACTTTATCCCCTTGTTCAAATTCTTTCTTTTTAATCGTGCATCGTGCCATACTTTAGTTTTTTCTTTATATGTTTTAAAATTTTCGTAGGCTTGTAATCTTAATTCATCTAGTTCGTTAAGTTGTAATAACCTATTTTCTCCGGCTTGCAAGGTCAGTATTACATTCTCTCATAGCCCAGTATGCCTTGTGTTCAACTTCAACAGGTAGATGACACGCTTTACCGTATACAAGTCTAAATGGTGTGGTACCTATTGGTGTTTTATACGCAGTCCTAAAAGCCCACAACGCGTCATCTAACTTGCGTTGCCAGATTTTAGGGTTGTTATTAACCGTCTTCTCAAGTATGCGTTTTAAGGCACGATTCGTGTTCTCCACTTGACCACTTGTTTGCGGGTGGTACGGAGTAGAGAAACGATGAGTTACGCCATACTTCTTCAACACCTTTTCAAGAAGGTTGTTGGTAAAATGTGTTCCTCGGTCGGATATGAGTGCTTTTGGGATTCCAAAGCGTGTGAAGAGATTTTTCAAGAAGTTTACCACCACCCTAGGATCATTTGTAGGCAAAGCTTTTGCTTCAGCCCACTTGGATACATAGTCAACGGCTACTAGTATGTACTTGCACTTATGTGAACTTAGAAAGGGTCCCATGAAATCGATTCCCCAAATGTCAAAGATTTCACAAACTTGGATGCCGGTTTGAGGCATCTCATCCTTTTTCGTGATGTTACCCGTTCGTTGGCATGCGTTACAAGTCCGAACCAAATCATGGGCATCTTTAAAGATCGTGGGCCAATAAAAGCCCGATTCAAGGATTTTTCTTGCAGTGTGGTTTGGTCCGAAATGACCGCCGGTTGGCCCTTGATGGCAATGCTCAAGAATTTGTTGAGCTTCTTGTCCGTACACACAACGGCGAATTATTTGATCCGCACCAACACGAAATAGGTCTGGGTATTCCCAGAAATATGACTTCAAATTTGCAAAGAATTTCTTCTTTTGCTGATAAGTAAGTCCTTTTTGTAGAATGTCTGAAGCAAGATAGTTTGCAAAATGGGCAAACCATGGGATTTCAGATTCTTTTTCAACCCTCATTAGAGATTCGTCAGGAAATGTATCTTTGATGATTGTATCATCAAGTTTATCTAATTCGGGGTTTTCAAGTCGGGATAAATGATCGGCAGCTAGATTCTCAGCTCCTTTCTTGTCACGTATCTCAATGTCAAATTCTTGAAGTAAAAGAACCCAACGTATGAGACGATGTTTTGCATCTAGTTTCGAGAATAAATACCTAAGTGCCGAATGGTCCGTGTAAACAATGGTCTTGGACAACACCAAATATGACCGAAATTTATCAAATGCATAAACAACCGCTAGGAGTTCTTTTTCCGTGGTGGTATAATTAATTTGGGCTCCCGTTAGAGTTTTACTTGCATAATAAATCGGAAGAAAATGATTATCTGGACGTTGTCCTAAAACAGCACCTAAAGCATAGTCGCTTGCGTCACACATTAGCTCAAATGGCATACTCCAATCCGGAGATACCATAATTGGAGCTTGTGTGAGTTTTGACTTTAGAATCAAGAATGCATTCTCGCAATTAGAATCGAAGTCAAATGGAGCATCCTTTTCAAGAAGTTTGGTCAATGGGCGGGCGATTTTAGAAAAATCTTTGATAAATCGCCTATAGAATCCTGCGTGACCAAGAAAGCTTCTAATTGCTTTAACATTTGATGGTTTAGGTAGCTTAGAGATAACTTCAATTTTAGCTTTATCTACCTCTATTCCCGCACGAGATATTTTGTGACCAAGTACAATGCCCTCCTTCACCATGAAGTGGCATTTTTCCCAATTTAGGACCAAGTTTGCTTTCTCACATCGGATAAGCATACGTTCTAGATTGAAAAGACACGATTCAAAGGAGTCTCCAAACACGGAAAAGTCATCCATGAAGACTTCCATACAATCCTCTACCATATCATCAAAGATTGCCATCATGCATCTTTGAAAGGTTCCGGGTGCATTGCATAAACCAAACGGCATGCGGCGATAGGCAAAGGTACCGAAAGGACAAGTGAATGTGGTCTTTTCTTGGTCGTTGGGATCAATTGGAATTTGGAAGTAACCGGAGAAACCGTCTAAAAAGTAATAATATTCTTTTCCCGCTAATCGTTCAAGCATTTGATCAATAAAAGGTAACGGGAAATGATCCTTTCTAGTGGCATCATTTAGACGTCTGTAATCAATACAGACTCTCCAGCCGGTAACTGTTCTAGTTGGGACGAGTTCGTCCTTTTCATTTAATATAACGGTTGTACCCCCCTTTTTGGGTACTACTTGTACTGGACTAACCCATGGACTATCGGAGATGGGGTAGATTAACCAGGCGTCAAGAAGCTTGACGACCTCCTTTTTAACAACCTCTTTCATGTTGGGATTTAGCCTGCGTTGTCTTTGTACTACGGGTTTGTAGTCATTCTCAAGGAGAATTTTATGTGTACAATAAGACGGGTTTATTCCCTGAATGTCGGTTGTTTTCCAGGCTATAGCCTTTTTATGGGTTTTTAATACAGAAATTAGCTTATCCTTCTCATTATCTGAAAGATGTGAAGCCATAATTACTGGTAATTGAGATGTACCTTCGAGATAAGCATACTCCAAGTGTTTGGGTAGCTCTTTAAGCTCTAGTACGGGTGGTTCTTGTAAGGAATTTTTTATACGAAATCTATCTTCATTTTTGATTTCCTCAAACGATTTCTCTTCCATGGGAATTTCTTCTATTATGGTCTCGTTATCCGTGACCACCTTCATCAACTCATCAAAATCTTTATCAATATTGAAGTATTCATTCTCACTTACCGGGGCTAACCCCGGGATATCAATTTCAAGTAGCTCCTTCAATTCATTCTCGACACAAAGATCTATAACATCAATTTGAAAACAAGAGTCATCGGTAGAAGTGGGTCTTTTCATGGCTTTGTCAATGTGACAAATTATTCTCTCGTTTCCCACACCTAGACTCAATTGTTCTTTTTGGACATTAATGATAGTATCTGCAGTGTTTAGGAAAGGACGTCCTAAAATGATAGGAACTTTTGTGTCCTCTTGCATTTCTAGAATAACGAAGTTGACGGGAAAGATAAGTGAGCCAACTTTTACAAGTATATCCTCGGCTATACCTATGGGAGTATCAAATGATTGGTTTGCTAATCGAATACCCATTCGGGTTGGTTTTAAGTCTCCTAAGTCAAGTTTTAAATATAACGAGTAAGGCATTAAGTTAACACTTGCACCTAGGTCGGCTAGTGCATCGTACACTACCGAATCACCCATCATACATGGTATGATAAAACTACCAGGGTCTCCTAATTTTGGAGGTACATTTTGTTTCTTTAAGATGGCCGAACATTCCTCATGGAGGAATGTGGCAGAAACGTCGTGGTATTTACCCTTCGAGGATATGAGATCCTTTAAAAACTTCCCGTAATTGGGCATATCCCTAAGAACCTCCGCGAGTGGCATGTTAATGCTAATTTGCTTAATCATGTCCGCAAATTTCTCATACCGCCTTGCGAGTCTGTCTTTCTTTAATGCTTTTGGGTATGGAATTGGTTCCTTATGCACCTTTACTTTTGGTTCTTCACTTTTCTTTGGTATGACCTCAGGTGGATCATCTTTCTCTTGTTCTTTGTCAACTTACTCATTTTCATCAACCGGTATTTGTAAAACAGAAGGACATAAAGGAACTTCCGGGGACTTAAGAGTCTCCGGTTTAGTAGTTAAACCACTTCTAGTAGTTATAGCATTTACATGCTCGTTCCTTGTTTGGGGGTTGTTGGGATTCACTTGAGTATTTGAGGGGAGAGTACCTGGTGGTCTCTCTGATAGTAACTGTGATATCCTTCCAATATCCCTTTCTAAGTTTTGTATTGTGGCTTGTTGATTTCGGATTTGCTGAGTTTAGAGCTCTGCATTTTGCTCGTGCTTAACCATAAAATCTCTTAAGAGATCTTCTAAACCAGATTTCCTCTCAGGTTGAGGTTGCATAATTGCTAATGGTTGTGGTTAATTGTGTTGGAAATTATTTTGATAATTTCGTTGAGGTTGATTTCGGTTATTATAACCTGGTGGTGGATTTCTTTGATTTTGATTTGGGAAATTCCGGTTATTTTGGTAACCTGGATTTCCTCCTTGATAGTTATTATTATTTTGATAGTTATTATTATTTGATCCTGAAGGTCCTCCTACTTGATAGCTGTTTATAGGAGGATATTTTCGGTTGTTTGCTTCTATAGCCGGAAAATCACTGAAGTTCATTTCACCTTTTCGTAAGTAACCTAAGAAATTTGCTTGCTCTTCCATTGTACTTTGATCACAATCTCTAGTAAGATGGGGACCTTGGCATAGTTCACATCCTACTCTGATAGCATGCATTTCCTTGGTTACTTTCTCGATTTGCCTTGCTTGATTTGCTATTTGAACTTTTAAAGAAGCAATTTCATCATTGCTTTCAATACTAGCAACATTTGATGATCTAGAGAATTCTATTTCTTGATGCCAATTATGGGAATGGGAAGCTAAATCAGCAATGATTGTGTGAGCGTCTTCAGGTGTTTTCTTCATGATCGAACCTCCGGCTGCAACATCTATATCTTTTCTAGTTGCCACATTGACACCTTTATAGAATATTTGGACCTTTTGGAATGTATTCAACCCGTGTTGAGGACATACCCTAAGCATTTTGTTGAATCGGGTCCAAGCTTCATAAAGAGTTTCATTAGGCTTTTGCATAAAGTGATTTATATCACTTTGCAATTTTGCTGCTTTTGAAGCAGGAAAGAATTCTGACAAAAAATTATCCATCATATCATTCCAGTTTTCAATATAACCTTCTGGTAATGAGTCTAGCCAATCTCTTGCATCATCTTTTAAGGACCATGGAAAGATTTTTAAACATGCAACTTCATCGGTGACATCTTTGATTTTGAAAAGCTTGCAAATGCTTACAAACTTACGAAGATGCTCGTTAGCATCCTCATTTGGGGCTCCACCGAATTGACATGTATTAGTCACCATGTGTAAAAATTGACCTTTTATTTCAAAGCCATCACTCATCGTGGGTTGGATGATTGCGTGGCCTTGACCTTTTCTTGTGGCCTTCATTAATGCTTCCATCGTTTGATTTGTATCAGCCATTTTTTCTTCTTCTTTAATAATCGGCTCTATGATTGGTTGAATTATTGGTTCAGAGTCGGATTCTAAGGAAAGTGACTCTAAATTTTTAGCAAGAGATTCTACTTCTTGAGCTCTTAAGCGTTCGTGGAATTTTCTTTCGGGTTCAGGATGTGAAGGAGTTAATTCAGCGTTGGAGGAACGTAAGTTCATGCATTAATTTCTATTATGAGATCATAACACCAAAAGCTTTTCTAGTGTTACTTACTTGTTTCCTTTTTAGTGTTTTTCGGTGTTTTAAAATTACTAGTACTTCTTTTTGTTGTTTTTGACTTTTATTAATTCTTTGTGGTTCCGGATTAAGTTTAACGAGTTTAGTATTTTCTGAACGGATCATACAATTGGGAAATTGTACAAAGAACTAAAGGATTTATTCATAAACTTTGAACTTTCTTGGAAATGAATTTCCTCGAAAGGATCGAATAACATAAAAACAATGATAAAAACCCTTAAACAAACATATTTTCCTTCTGATTTTGCCCACGTTTCGAATAGCCAAAAGATGCAGCAGAGGGGCAGGATCCTTCTATTGACCAATAAAATTGGTGATCCAACAACCCGGTCCACGTACAAATCCAACTACTACTACGAATCAGAAAAATTATCTATTTATTTAACTGCCAACTCCCCGGCAGCGGCGCCAAAAAGTTGATGTGCTGGATCGTAACCTTTATTTATGAACGGATTTGAGTTGTTTTGTTACACGAATTGATTTATTGTATATGTGGTATTTTATTGAATTCAGGTTGATTTCACACATATATAGGCAACTAGTCCTATTCGTGTAGTTTAGTTTGTTGGTAAATCCGATTCGTTCCACAGGGAGATGGAGTGTTTAATGGTTTTTAATAGTCTTTGATGTCAAACTTATTTAAAGGGGGTTTTGGATTAGGAATTTATAATATAACAGTAAAAGAAAATCACTTAAACTAATTTACTAAATAAAATTACAAGATTACAATAATTAACTTAATAAGGAACTAAATGAAAATATACTAATTATGATGCGACAATTATATTACTAAATGGTAATTAGTAAAATAGTAACTTTTAATAAAACTATATATTTAGAATTTTGTTTTGAGTAATTATAATATAAATTTATTTAAATTAACTAAAATACATTTTTAATAAGATTAATACAAATTAAAAAGAAGTAAATTAATTAACTAATTATAAACTAATTTATAATTATAAAGTAATAATAATTAATACTAATTATTAGGTTTTAAACATGTATTAAAGTTATTTTATAATAACTAATAATAATTATATAGTAATAACCTAAACTTAAATAACTAAAACCTTAATTTTAACCTAATTAAATAACTAAACCCTAATTTTAACCTAATTAAATAACTAAACCCTAATTTTACCCTAACTGGTACTGTAGCCGTGTCTTGTACATACGCGTTTCGCGTATAAATACGCGTATCGCGTATATGTTAAAACGTACGCGAATTGTGTGATTTTAATCGTACAGTTTAGTATTTAGGCTTACGCGTTTCGTGTAATCATACACGTTTCGCGTATGGTATAAATAATGTGATAAACAGTCTGATACGAATTTTAAGTATTTTTATGTATTCTTTTTATATTTTGTAATAATAATTCGTAAATAATAATAATAATACTTTTATAATAAATATAAATGGGATAAATGGGAGTGTTTACTTAAATGTGTCACCCCTAGGTCCATGGATTGTTTTGAGTTTACGCCCTATTTAAAATGTTTTAGTAATAAACTTTATATTTTTCTTTCGAATAAATATAAGGTTACAACTAACTAAAATAAATCTAATTTTTATCGGATTCTTTTTAGATAGCTACTATTCCTTAAGTATTTAAATTGAGACCTAGTCTAGTTTTGACTTTCGCCAATACCCAAATTATAATGGTTTCCCTTTTTATAATTTCACTATCATATAATTATTGATATTACCCAAACCACCGAAGTTTATTTCTAAATTGGTGTTAATAACTTATCCATAAATTCGTCTAGATCATTTTTAATGTTGAAGATTAATTTATGTAAATAAAAACAACTTTCGTTATTTAAATTTAATAAATTAAGTGGCAAGAGTTAAATACCTAATTATACAATAATGGTTCTTTTAACTAGGCTCAATATTAAAAATACTAAAGTTACATTTTAACTTTTACAAATGGTAACAATCCATTTCACTAGGGGCTCTACATCTAAGCTAACACTATGAAAATTTAGCTATTCATTACGCTAGGGTAAACATAAAAATATGGATATGCAAACATAATAACAACGATAATTTTAACAGAGTAAACTTACTAAAATATCTTCACTTTCATTAACTTCAAACGGTAGAAAATTACAATAATAACACCCGAAATCACAAACAATACACCCTTAATATTTGAAACTATCTTAATTCTTCAACTATAATATGGAACTAAATTATACGGAGTACTTGAAAAATATAAAGTAACTAAAGTAACAATTTTTGTATAGTAATTGATATATGTCCTGTGTGTTTTCCCTCTATGTACATACTCCGTATTTAACATGAATAGAAGGGAGTAGTTGAGCTTAATTGGTTCCTTGCTGTATCACAATTCAACAAAAGAATTGTTTTAAAACTCAAAAGCCAGCCGCCCTTATCTGAATCAATGATTATGTTCTGCCTAATACTACGCATTTCGTGTATGGCTACACGATTCGCGTAAGAACAAATTACTACGCATTTCGTGTAGACCTACACGATTCGCGTATGTGTTAATGACAGTTTCCTTTATTTTTCTTTTTCGTTTGTTCTTTGTTGACCTCGTATCGACGTGTACTGACTTGGCACTTTCCATTTGAACTCTTTTCTTCATCTATCTTGTACTTTCATTCGGATAAACTTTTCTTGATATAAATTTGGTTAAAACTATCGTTTTATCGTCGTTTCTTCAAATAGCAAGCTCTTGTCCACTTTTGTAGTTTTTCTTGAATATTATACATTGAATGTCTTTTTAAATGATAAAAGCTGATGAAATATAACTGATATTGCGTCGAATAATATGTATGTTTAGAGCAATATCAGCACACTTCCTGCCAATAAGAGAAGATGACAAGATGGATAAGTTAGCACGACTGTATTTGAAGGAAGTCGTCTCCAGACATGGAATACCAATCTCTATTATCTCTGATAGGGATGGTAGATTTATTTCAAGATTTTGGCAGACATTACAGCAAGCATTAGGAACTCGTCTAGACATGAGTACTGCCTATCATCCACAAACTGATGGGCAGAGCGAAAGGACGATACAAACGCTTGAAGACATGCTACGAGCATGTGTTATTGATTTCGGAAACAGTTGGGATCGACATCTACCGTTAGCAGAATTTTCCTACAACAACAGCTACCATTCAAGCATTGAGATGGCGCCGTTTGAAGCACTTTATGGTAGAAAGTGCAGGTCTCCGATTTGTTGGAGTGAAGTGGGGGATAGACATATTACGGGTCCGGAGATTATACAAGAAACTACCGAGAAGATCATCCAAATTCAACAACGGTTGAAAACCGCCCAAAGTCGACAAAAGAGCTACGCTGACATTAAAAGAAAAGATATAGAATTTGAAATTGGAGAGATGGTCATGCTTAAAGTTGCACCTTGGAAAGGCGTTGTTCGATTTGGTAAACGAGGGAAATTAAATCCAAGGTATATTGGACCATTCAAGATTATTGATCGTGTCGGACCAGTAGCTTACCGACTTGAGTTACCTCAATAACTCGTGGCTGTACATAACACTTTCCACGTCTCGAATTTGAAGAAATGTTTTGCTAAAGAAGATCTCACTATTCCGTTAGATGAAATCCAAATCAACGAAAAACTTCAATTCATCGAAGAACCCGTCGAAATAATGGATCGTGAGGTTAAAAGACTTAAGCAAAACAAGATACCAATTGTTAAGGTTCAATGGAATGATCGTAGAGGACCCGAGTTCACCTGGGAGCATGAAGATCAGATGAAGAAGAAATACCCGCATCTATTTCCAGAAGATTCGTCAACACCTTCAACAGCTTAAAATTTCGGGACGAAATTTATTTAACGGGTAGGTACTGTAGTGACCCGAACTTTTCCATGTTTATATATATTAATTGAGATTGATATTTACATGATTAAATGTTTCCAACATGTTAAGAAATCAAACTTGTTAAGACTTGATTAATTGAAATATGTTTCATATAGACAATTGACCACCCAAGTTGACCGGTGATTCACGAACGTTAAAACTTGTAAAAACTATATGATGACATATATATGGATATATATATAGTTAACATGATACTATGATAAGTAAACATATCATTAAGTATATTAACAATGAACTACATATGTAAAAACAAGACTACTAACTTAATGATTTTTAAACGAGACATATATGTAACGATTATCGTTGTAAAGACATTTAATGTATATATATCATATTAAGAGATATTCATACATGATAATATCATGATAATATAATAATTTAAAATCTCATTTGATATTATAAACATTGGGTTAACAACATTTAACAAGATCGTTAACCTAAAGGTTTCAAAACAACACTTACAGGTAACGACTAACGATGACTTAACGACTCAGTTAAAATGTATATACATGTAGTGTTTTAATATGTATTTATACACTTTTGAAAGACTTCAATACACTTATCAAAATACTTCTACTTAACAAATATGCTTACAATTACATCCTCGTTTAGTTTCATCAACAATTCTACTCGTATGCACCCGTATTCGTACTCGTACAATACACAGCTTTTAGATGTATGTACTATTGGTATATACACTCCAATGATCAGCTCTTAGCAGCCCATTTGAGTCACCTAAAACATGTGGGAACCATCATTTGGCAACTAGCATGAAATATCTCATAAAATTACAAAAATATGAGTAATCATTCATGACTTATTTACATGAAAACAAAATTACATATCCTTTATATCTAATCCATACACAAACGACCAAAAACACCTACAAACACTTTCATTCTTCAATTTTCTTCATCTAATTAATCTCTCTCAAGTTCTATCTTCAAGTTCTAAGTGTTCTTCATAAATTCTACAAGTTCTAGTTACATAAAATCAAGAATACTTTCAAGTTTACTAGCTCACTTCCAATCTTGTAAGGTGATCATCCAACCTCAAGAAATCTTTATTTCTTACAGTAGGTTATCATTCTAATACAAGGTAATAATCATATTCAAACTTTGGTTCAATTTCTATAACTATAACAATCTTATTTCAAGTGATGATCTTACTTGAACTTGTTTTCGTGTCATGATTCTGCTTCAAGAACTTCGAGCCATCTGATATTGCTCTAAACATACATATTATTCGACGCAATATCAGTTATATTTCATCAGCTTTTATCATTTAAAAAGACATTCAACGTATAATATTCAAGAAAAACGACAAAAGTGGACAAGAGCTTGCTATTTGAAGAAACGACGATAAAACGATAGTTTTAACCAAATTTATATCAAGAAAAGTTTATCCGAATGAAAGTACAAGATAGATGATGAAAAGAGTTCAAATGGAAAGTGCCAAGTCAGTACACGTCGATACGAGGTCAACAAAGAACAAACGAAAAAGAAAAATAAAGGAAACTGTCATTAACACATACGCGAATCGTGTAGGTCTACACGAAACGCGTAGTAATTTGTTCTTACGCGAATCGTGTAGCCATACACGAAACGCGTAGTATTAGGCAGAACATAATCATTGATTCAGATAAGGGCGGCTGGCTTTTGAGTTTTAAAACAATTCTTTTGTTGAATTGTGATACAGCAAGGAACCAATTAAGCTCCACTACTCCCTTCTATTCATGTTAAATACGGAGTATGTACAGAGAGGGAAAACACACAGGACACATATCAATTACTATACAAAAATTGTTACTTTAGTTACTTTATATTTTTCAAGTACTCCGTATAATTTAGTTCCATATTATAGTTGAAGAATTAAGATAGTTTCAAATATTAAGGGTGTATTGTTCGTGATTACGGGTGTTATTATTGTAATTTTATACCGTTTGAAGTTAATGAAAGTGAAGATATTTTAGTAAGTTTACTCTGTTAAAATTATCGTTGTTATTATGTTTGCATATCCATATTTTTATGTTTACCCTAGCGTAATGAATAGCTAAATTTTCATAGTGTTAGCTTAGATGTAGAGCCCCTAGTGAAATGGATTGTTACCATTTGTAAAAGTTAAAATGTAACTTTAGTATTTTTAATATTGAGCCTAGTTAAAAGAACCATTATTGTATAATTAGGTATTTAACTCTTGCCACTTAATTTATTAAATTTAAATAACGAAAGTTGTTTTTATTTACATAAATTAAGCTTCAACATTAAAAATGATCTAGACGAATTTATGGATAAGTTATTAACACCAATTTAGAAATAAACTTCGGTGGTTTGGGTAATATCAATAATTATATGATAGTGAAATTATAAAAAGGGAAACCGTTATAATTTGGGTATTGGCGAAAGTCAAAACTAGACTAGGTCTCAATTTAAATACTTAAGGAATAGTAGCTATCTAAAAAGAATCCGATGAAAATTAGATTTATTTTAGTTAGTTGTAACCTTATATTTATTCGAAAGAAAAATATAAAGTTTATTACTAAAACATTTTAAATAGGGCGTAAACTCAAAACAATCCATGGACCTAGGGGTGACACATTTAAGTAAACACTCCCATTTATCCCATTTATATTTATTATAAAAGTATTATTATTATTATTTACGAATTATTATTACAAAATATAAAAAGAATACATAAAAATACTTAAAATTCGTATCAGACTGTTTGTCACATTATTTATACCATACGCGAAACGTGTATGATTACACGAAATGCGTAAGCCTGAATACTAAACTGTACGATTAAAATCACACAATTCGCGTACGTTTTAACATATACGCGATACGCATATTTATAGGCGAAACGCGTATGTACAAGACACGGCTACAGTACCAGTTAGGGTAAAATTAGGGTTTAGTTATTTAATTAGGTTAAAATTAGGGTTTAGTTATTTAATTAGGTTAAAATTAGGGTTTTAGTTATTTAAGTTTAGGTTATTACTATATAATTATTATTAGTTATTATAAAATAACTTTAATACATGTTTAAAACCTAATAATTAGTATTAATTATTATTACTTTATAATTAGAAATTAGTTTATAATTAGTTAATTAATTTACTTCTTTTTAATTTGTATTAATCTTATTAAAAATGTATTTTAGTTAATTTAAATAAATTTATATTATAATTACTCAAAACAAAATTCTAAATATATAGTTTTATTAAAAGTTACTATTTTACTAATTACCATTTAGTAATATAATTGTTGCATCATAATTTGTATATTTTCATTTAGTTCCTTATTAAGTTAATTATTGTAATCTTGTAATTTTATTTAGTAAATTAGTTTAAGTTATTTTCTTTTACTGTTATATTATAAATTCCTAATCCAAAACCCCCTTTAAATAAGTTTGACATCAAAGACTATTAAAAACCATTAAACACTCCATCTCCCTGTGGAACGAATCGGATTTACCAACAAACTAAACTACACGAATAGGACTAGTTGCCTATATATGTGTGAAATCAACCTGAATTCAATAAAATACCACATATACAATAAATCAATTCGTGTAACAAAACAACTCAAATCCGTTCATAAATAAAGGTTACGATCCAGCACATCAACCTAAAATCGGCTGGAAATCCACCTAACCTCAGCATCAAACAGGGTTTTTGGTGGTCAGACTTATCCTAACCATGAGATGGATCTGTCTCGTACAATGGGGGGGCACAATGCAAATTAGCTTTTAAGACTAATGAATCTAATCCCCAGATGGATGATCTCCGTAAAGAACAACCGCATCTATGTTTGACCGCGGTCAACATACATATGCCATAACAAATTGAGGTGTGCAAACTCATGGTTCACCGATGATATTTGGACACGATATAATTTTGTTCTAAAACTTATGCTATTTTATGAATTATATTGTGTAAAACTATTTTTGGACATTCGGTTTCAAGTTCCATGATACTACAATCATGGGGGCGAATAGCTTGCTAATCGCCGACTGAGACTTCGGTTTTCAGTTACCCTCAACCGGAATTTGAGGTTAAAACCGGAAAACGTGTCTAGTGTAAAAACTAACATGACATTTTATAAAATCATAAAACGTTTTCACAAGGTCCAATTTTCCCTAAGGATCCAAATTTTTAAACCTTAATCACGAGTTTCATGTTTGTTTCTGTTGTCAGAATTTCGTTTCGTGTGGTGTGCGTGTGATTCAATAAAAATTGTGTAGTGTGCAAAACTTATTCCATATAGCGTGTGTTTCATTTCGTGTAGTGTGTGTTGTCTGATCTAATGTTCAATAAGGAAAAATATGTAATGTTCTAATTCTGTTCAAAGATGTAATTGCTTGAGGACAAGCAACGTTCCAGTGTGGGGTATTTTGATATTGCTCTAAACATACATATTATTCAACGCAATATCAGTTATATTTCATCAGCTTTTATCATTTAAAAAGACATTCAACGTATAATATTCAAGAAAAACGACAAAAGTGGACAAGAGCTTGCTATTTGAAGAAACGACGATAAAACGATAGTTTTAACCAAATTTATATCAAGAAAAGTTTATCCGAATGAAAGTACAAGATAGATGAAGAAAAGAGTTCAAATGGAAAGTGCCAAGTCAGTACACGTCGATACGAGGTCAACAAAGAACAAACGAAAAAGAAAAATAAAGGAAACTGTCATTAACACATACACGAATCGTGTAGGTCTACACGAAACGCGTAGTAATTTGTTCTTACGCGAATCGTGTAGCCATACACGAAACGCGTAGTATTAGGCAGAACATAATCATTGATTCAGATAAGGGCGGCTGGCTTTTAAGTTTTAAAACAATTCTTTTGTTGAATTGTGATACAGCAAGGAACCAATTAAGCTCAACTACTCCCTTCTATTCATGTTAAATACGGAGTATGTACAGAGAGGGAAAACACACAGGACACATATCAATTACTATACAAAAATTGTTACTTTAGTTACTTTATATTTTTCAAGTACTCCGTATAATTTAGTTCCATATTATAGTTGAAGAATTAAGATAGTTTCAAATATTAAGGGTGTATTGTTCGTGATTACGGGTGTTATTATTGTAATTTTATACCGTTTGAAGTTAATGAAAGTGAAGATATTTTAGTAAGTTTGCTCTGTTAAAATTATCGTTGTTATTATGTTTGCATATCCATATTTTTATGTTTACCCTAGCGTAATGAATAGCTAAATTTTCATAGTGTTAGCTTAGATGTAGAGCCCCTAGTGAAATGGATTGTTACCATTTGTAAAAGTTAAAATGTAACTTTAGTATTTTTAATATTGAGCCTAGTTAAAAGAACCATTATTGTATAATTAGGTATTTAACTCTTGCCACTTAATTTATTAAATTTAAATAACGAAAGTTGTTTTTATTTACATAAATTAAGCTTCAACATTAAAAATGATCTAGACGAATTTATGGATAAGTTATTAACACCAATTTAGAAATAAACTTCGGTGGTTTGGGTAATATCAATAATTATATGATAGTGAAATTATAAAAAGGGAAACCGTTATAATTTGGGTATTGGCGAAAGTCAAAACTAGACTAGGTCTCAATTTAAATACTTAAGGAATAGTAGCTATCTAAAAAGAATCCGATGAAAATTAGATTTATTTTAGTTAGTTGTAACCTTATATTTATTCGAAAGAAAAATATAAAGTTTATTACTAAAACATTTTAAATAGGGCGTAAACTCAAAACAATCCATGGACCTAGGGGTGACACATTTAAGTAAACACTCCCATTTATCCCATTTATATTTATTATAAAAGCATTATTATAATTATTTACGAATTATTATTATAAAATATAAAAAGAATACATAAAAATACTTAAAATTCGTATCAGACTGTTTGTCACATTATTTATACCATACGCGAAACGTGTATGATTACACGAAATGCGTAAGCCTGAATACTAAACTGTACGATTAAAATCACACAATTCGCGTACGTTTTAACATATACGCGATACGCGTATTTATACGCGAAACGCGTATGTACAAGACACGGCTACAGTACCAGTTAGGGTAAAATTAGGGTTTAGTTATTTAATTAGGTTAAAATTAGGGTTTAGTTATTTAATTAGGTTAAAATTAGGGTTTTAGTTATTTAAGTTTAGGTTATTACTATATAATTATTATTAGTTATTATAAAATAACTTTAATACATGTTTAAAACCTAATAATTAGTATTAATTATTATTACTTTATAATTAGAAATTAGTTTATAATTAGTTAATTAATTTACTTCTTTTTAATTTGTATTAATCTTATTAAAAATGTATTTTAGTTAATTTAAATAAATTTATATTATAATTACTCAAAACAAAATTCTAAATATATAGTTTTATTAAAAGTTACTATTTTACTAATCACCATTTAGTAATATAATTGTCGCATCATAATTAGTATATTTTCATTTAGTTCCTTATTAAGTTAATTATTGTAATCTTGTAATTTTATTTAGTAAATTAGTTTAAGTTATTTTCTTTTACTGTTATATTATAAATTCCTAATCCAAAACCCCCTTTAAATAAGTTTGACATCAAAGACTATTAAAAACCATTAAACACTCCATCTCCCTGTGGAACGAATCGGATTTACCAACAAACTAAACTACACGAATAGGACTAGTTGCCTATATATGTGTGAAATCAACCTGAATTCAATAAAATACCACATATACAATAACAATTCGTGTAACAAAACAACTCAAATCCGTTCATAAATAAAGGTTACGATCCAGCACATCAACTTTTTGGCGCCGCTGCCGGGGAGTTGGCAGTTAAATAAATAGATAATTTTTCTGATTCGTAGTAGTAGTTGGATTTGTACGTGGACCGGGTTGTTGGATCACCAATTTTATTGGTCAATAGAAGGATCCTGCCCCTCTGCTGCATCTTTTGGCTATTCGAAACATGGGCAAAATCAGAAGGAACATCTGTTTGTTTAAGGGTTTTTATCATTGTTTTTATGTCATTCGATCCTCTCGAGAAAATTCATTTCCATGAAAGTTCAAAGTTTATGAATAAATCCTTTAGTTCTTTGTACAATTTCCCAATTGTATGATCCGTTCAGAAAATACTAAACTCGTTAAACTTAATCCGGAACCACAAAGAATTAATAAAAGTCAAAAACAACAAACAGAAGTACTAGTAATTTTAAAACACCGAAAAACACTAAAAAAGAAACAAGTAAGTAACACTAGAAAAGCTTTTGGTGTTATGATCTCATAATAGAAAATAATGCATGAACTTACATTCCTCCAACGCTGAATTAACTCCTTCACATCCTGAACCCGAAAGAAAATTCCACGAACGCTTAAGAGCTCAAGAAGTAGAATCTCTTGCTAAAAATTTAGAGTCACTTTCCTTAGAATCCGACTCTGAACCAATAATTCAACCAATCATAGAGCCGATTATTAAAGAAGAAGAAGAAATGGCTGATACAAATCAAACGATGGAAGCATTAATGAAGGCCACAAGAAAAGGTCAAGGCCACGCAATCATCCAACCCACGATGAGTGATGGCTTTGAAATAAAAGGTCAATTTTTACACATGGTGACTAATACATGTCAATTCGGTGGAGCCCCAAATGAGGATGCTAACGAGCATCTTCGTAAGTTTGTAAGCTTTTCAAAATCAAAGATGTCACCGATGAAGTTGCATGTTTAAAAATCTTTCCATGGTCCTTAAAAGATGATGCAAGAGATTGGCTAGACTCATTACCAGAAGGTTATATTGAAAACTGGAATGATATGATGGATAAGTTTTTGTCAGAATTCTTTCCTGCTTCAAAAGCAGCAAAATTGCAAAGTGATATAAATCACTTTATGCAAAAGCCTAATGAAACTCTTTATGAAGCTTGGACCCGATTCAACAAAATGCTTAGGGTATGTCCTCAACACGGGTTGAATACATTCCAAAAGGTCCAAATATTCTATAAAGGAGTCAATGTGGCAACTAGAAAAGATATAGATGTTGCAGCCGGAGGTTCGATCATGAAGAAAACACCTGAAGACGCTCACACAATCATTGCTGATTTAGCTTCCCATTCCCATAATTGGCATCAAGAAATAGAATTCTCTAGATCATCAAATGTTGCTAGTATTGAAAGCAATGATGAAATTGCTTCTTTAAAAGTTCAAATAGCAAATCAAGCAAGGCAAATCGAGAAAGTAACCAAGGAAATGCATGCTATCAGAGTAGGATGTGAACTATGCCAAGGTCCCCATCTTACTAGAGATTGTGATCAAAGTACAATGGAAGAGCAAGCAAATTTCTTAGGTTACTTACGAAAAGGTGAAATGAACTTCAGTGATTTTCCAGCTATAGAAGCAAACAACCGAAAATATCCTCCTATAAACAGCTATCAAGTAGGAGGACCTTCAGGATCAAATAATAATAACTATCAAAATAATAATAACTATCAAGGAGGAAATCCAGGTTACCAAAATAACCGGAATTTCCCAAATCAAAATCAAAGAAATCCGCCACCAGGTTATAATAACCGAAATCAACCTCAACGAAATTATCAAAATAATTTCCAACACAATCAACCACAACCATTAGCAATTATGCAACCTCAACCTGAGAGGAAATCTGGTTTAGAAGATCTCTTAAGAGATTTTATGGTTAAGCACGAGCAAAATGCAGAACTCCAAACTCAGCAAATCCGAAATCAACAAGCCACAATACAAAACTTAGAAAGGGATGTTGGAAGGATATCACAGGTACTATTAGAGAGACCACCAGGTACTCTCCCCTCAAATACTCAAGTGAATCCCAACAACCCCCAAACAAGGAACGAGCATGTAAATGCTATAACTACTAGAAGTGGTTTAACTACTAAACCGGAGACTCTTAAGTCCCCGGAAGTTCCTTTATGTCCTTCTGTTTTACAAATACCGGTTGATGAAAATGAGCAAGTTGACAAAGAACAAAAGAAAGATGATCCAACTGAGGTCATACCAAAGAAAAGTGAAGAACCAACAGTAAAGGTGCATAAGGAACCCATTCCATACCCAAAAGCATTAAAGAAAGACAGACTCACAAGGCGGTATGAGAAATTTGCGGACATGATTAAGCAAATTAGCATTAACATGCCACTCGCGGAGGTTCTTAGGGATATGCCCAATTACGGGAAGTTTTTAAAGGATCTCATATCCTCGAAGGGTAAATACCACGACGTTTCTGCCACATTCCTCCATGAGGAATGTTCGGCCATCTTAAAGAAACAAAATGTACCTCCAAAATTAGGAGACCCTGGTAGTTTTATCATACCATGTATGATGGGTGGTTCGGTAGTGTACGATGCACTAGCCGACCTAGGTGCAAGTGTTAACTTAATGCCTTACTCGTTATATTTAAAACTTGACTTAGGAGACTTAAAACCAACCCGAATGGGTATTCGATTAGCAAACCAATCATTTGATACTCCCATAGGTATAGCCGAGGATATACTTGTAAAAGTTGGCTCACTTATCTTTCCCGTCGACTTCGTTATTCTAGAAATGCAAGAGGACATAAAAGTTCCTATCATTTTAGGACGTCCTTTCCTAAACACTGCAGATGCTATCATTAATGTCCAAAAAGAACAATTGAGTCTAGGTGTGGGAAACGAGAGAATAATTTGTCACATTGACAAAGCCATGAAAAGACCCACTTCTACCGATGACTCTTGTTTTCAAATTGATGTTATAGATCTTTGTGTCGAGAATGAATTGAAGGAGCTACTTGAAATTGATATCCCGGGGTTAGCCCCGGTAAGTGAGAATGAATACTTCAATATTGATAAAGATTTTGATGAGTTGATGAAGGTGGTCACGGATGACGAGACCATAATAGAAGAAATTCCCATGGAAGAGGAATCATTTGAGGAAATCAAAAATGAAGATAGATTTCGTATAAAAAATTCCTTAGAAAAACCACCCGTATTAGAGCTTAAAGAGCTACCCAAACACTTGGAGTATGCTTATCTCGAAGGTACATCTCAATTACCAGTAATTATTGCTTCACATCTTTCAGATAATGAGAAGGATAAGCTAATTTCTGTATTAAAAACCCATAAAAAGGCTATAGCCTGGAAAACAACCGACATTCCGGGAATAAACCCGTCTTATTATACACATAAAATTCTCCTTGAGAATGACTACAAACCCGTAGTACAAAGACAACGCAGGCTAAATCCCAACATGAAAGAGGTTGTTAAAAAGGAGGTCGTCAAGCTTCTTGACGCCGGGTTAATCTACCCCATCTCCGATAGTCCATGGGTTAGTCCAGTACAAGTAGTACCCAAAAAGGGGGGTACAACCGTTATATTAAATGAAAAGGATGAACTCGTCCCAACTAGAACAGTTACCGGCTGGAGAGTCTGTATTGATTACAGACGTCTAAATGATGCCACTAGAAAGGATCATTTCCCGTTACCTTTTATTGATCAAATGCTTGAACGATTAGCGGGAAAAGAATATTATTGCTTTTTAGACGGTTTCTCCGGTTACTTCCAAATTCCAATTGATCCCAACGACCAAGAAAATACCACATTCACTTGTCCTTTCGGTACCTTTGCCTATCGCCGCATGCCGTTTGGTTTATGCAATGCACCCGGAACCTTTCAAAGATGCATGATGGCAATCTTTGATGATATGGTAGAGGATTGTATGGAAGTCTTCATGGATGACTTTTCCGTGTTTGGAGACTCCTTTGAATCGTGTCTTTTCAATCTAGAACGTATGCTTATCCGATGTGAGAAAGCAAACTTGGTCCTAAATTGGGAAAAATGCCACTTCATGGTGAAGGAGGGCATTGTACTTGGTCACAAAATATCTCGTGCGGGAATAGAGGTAGATAAAGCTAAAATTGAAGTTATCTCTAAGCTACCTAAACCATCAAATGTTAAAGCAATTAGAAGCTTTCTTGGTCACGCAGGATTCTATAGGCGATTTATCAAAGATTTTTCTAAAATCGCCCGCCCATTGACCAAACTTCTTGAAAAGGATGCTCCATTTGACTTCGATTCTAATTGCGAGAATGCATTCTCAATTCTAAAGTCAAAACTCACACAAGCTCCAATTATGGTATCTCTGGATTGGAGTATGCCATTTGAGCTAATGTGTGACGCAAGCGACTATGCTTTAGGTGCTGTTTTAGGACAACGTCCCGATAATCATTTTCTTCCGATTTATTATTCAAGTAAAACTTTAACGGGAGCCCAAATTAATTATACCACCACGGAAAAAGAACTCCTAGCGGTTGTTTATGCATTTGATAAATTTCGGTCATATTTGGTGTTGTCCAAGACCATTGTTTACACGGACCATTCGGCACTTAGGTATTTATTCTCGAAACTAGATGCAAAACATCGTCTCATACGTTGGGTTCTTTTACTTCAAGAATTTGACATTGAGATACGTGACAAGAAAGGAGCTGAGAATCTAGCTGCCGATCATTTATCCCGACTTGAAAACCCCGAATTAGATAAACTTGATGATACAATCATCAAAGATACATTTCCTGACAAATCTCTAATGAGGGTTGAAAAAGAATCTGAAATCCCATGGTTTGCCCATTTTGCAAACTATCTTGCTTCAGACATTCTACAAAAAGGACTTACTTATCAGCAAAAGAAGAAATTCTTTGCAAATTTGAAGTCATATTTCTGGGAATACCCAGACCTATTTCGTGTTGGTGCGGATCAAATAATTCGCCATTGTGTGTACGGACAAGAAGCTCAACAAATTCTTGAGCATTGCCATCAAGGGCCAACCGGCGGTCATTTCGGACCAAACCACACTGCAAGAAAAATCCTTGAATCGGGCTTTTATTGGCCCACGATCTTTAAAGATGCCCATGATTTCGTTCGGACTTGTAACGCATGCCAACGAACGGGTAACATCACGAAAAAGGATGAGATGCCTCAAACCGGCATCCAAGTTTGTGAAATCTTTGACATTTGGGGAATCGATTTCATGGGACCCTTTCTAAGTTCACATAAGTGCAAGTACATACTAGTAGCTGTTGACTATGTATCCAAGTGGGCTGAAGCAAAAGCTTTGCCTACAAATGATGCTAGGGTGGTGGTAAACTTCTTGAAAAATCTCTTCTCACGCTTTGGAATCCCAAAAGCACTCATATCCGACCGAGGAACACATTTTACCAACAACCTTCTTGAAAAGGTGTTGAAGAAGTATGGCGTAACTCATCGTTTCTCTACTCCGTACCACCCGCAAACAAGTGGTCAAGTGGAGAACACGAATCGTGCCTTAAAACGCATACTTGAGAAGACGGTTAATAACAACCCTAAAATCTGGCAACGCAAGTTAGATGACGCGTTGTGGGCTTTTAGGACTGCGTATAAAACACCAATAGGTACCACACCATTTAGACTTGTATACGATAAAGCGTGTCATCTACCTGTTGAAGTTGAACACAAGGCATACTGGGCTATGAGAGAATGTAATACTGACCTTGTACAAGCCGGAGAAAATAGGTTATTACAACTTAACGAACTAGATGAATTACGATTACAAGCCTACAAAAATTCTAAAACATATAAAGAAAAAACTAAAGTATGGCACGATGCACGATTAAAAAAGAAAGAATTTGAACAAGGGGATAAAGTATTGGTATTCCAATCACGTTTCAAGTTTTCACCTGGTAAACTTAGATCCCGATAGACTGGGCCATATATAATAAAACAGTTTTTTCCATCTGGATATGCAGAGTTGTATGGTAAAGACGGTGGAACTTTCAAAGTGAACGGACACAGACTCAAGTTATACTTTGAAGAAATCAATACTACGGAAAGAGACGAAATCACCTTCTACCCTAAGGACAAATAAATTCAGGGTAACTCTAAGGTTTTAAACTCCATTCTCGATTTTTATTCTTATCTTTAAGAGTGGGGTTAGATTGGTCTTTCCCTAGCAGACCCTAAAGAACTAGTCTTCTCCCTCCATTCTACCTTTTTAATTTCTTTTTGTTTTTATTGTGTAATTTCAAGATGCGCAGTCAGTATATCTACAACCATTTCATTTTAAAGTGCGATAAGATTTTACCGAGGGATGTGGTGTTAGATATTAAGAAAAGATGCGATAAGGCGAGGAAAGAAGAAAGACAGAAACTAAATGAGACAAACTATGCAAGAGGAAAATCTAAATCAGCTAAAAGGCGTCGAGCACGTCATTTGGGTAAATGTGTGAAATGTGGAAAACCGACTCACTCCGGAGATTGCCCAAAGAACCAAACGGACTCTAATTACGAGTACGTAACCTTATGCCGAGAAGGGACTTTAAAATGTGCAGAAGAAAACCTCTTAAACCAGCGAGGTTACGCCTACGAAGCAATGGGGAGCGAAATAATGCGACTCCACTACGAGGCGAGCCAACGAGGCTTCACTCTTTAAATCTTTTTCTCGCCAATTGTGTGTTTGTGCATTTTTGTGTGTAATGTTTTGTTGTGTTTGGTTTGTTTTTGTTTGTTGTATGTTCTATTAAAACGGTCTACCATTTAAAAGTGATGAACCTTGAGTTCAATATGTTTTCATTGAAAACGATAAATGTTAAGTGTTACAACTGAATTATCGTTTTTCAAATTGCACGAAATTTCTTGTTGGATTCATAAGATATCTGTTAAATAGTAAACCACGAAAACAAAATAAAAATTTAAAAAAAAAATCCTTTCTACTAAATTGAAGGTGAAACGCCTTGAGTTTAACTTGTTTCTTTGAAAATGAAAATGTTTAGGTGTCACAACTGAATTTTCATTCTTCAAATTGCACAAAATTTTTTGTTAAATTCTAAAAGTCTACAGTAGATTGCAAAATATACCTTTTTATCAATAACCGTAAAAATATATAACTTGTAAATCTTTGTCGTGGATAATGATAGGTTTGACGACCGAATTTATCTCTACCTAATCGATAGGAAACAAAGTTTTAAGTTTGAAAATTAGTTGATTTAGGGGTATAAAAAAAATAGAGTGTTTTTATTTTTAATTTGTTTTCGAAAAACTTTTAAAACTTGAACTTTTAATGAATTGAATTTTATAAATTGAAATTAAAAATTTATAAACGGATTAAGATCAGGTGTAACAACCGAATTTCCGTTACAAATATAAATAAAAGATATTTTAAAATTCAATTGATTTTAAGTTATATAAACAAAAATAGAGTGTATTTTAACTTGTGTAAATTTTTATTTTTCATGTACTTGTTTTTAAATTTAAAAATGTTAATATTTTTAACACAAAAAAAAAAACAGAGTGATTTAATAATAAAAAGAGTAAGTTTATTTTATTTTTAAACTTGTTTTTGAAAAATTTTAAAACTATACCTTATAAAACGTTTAATTTTATAAATTTATTTTTAAGATTTATAAACGGATAAAGAACAGGTGTAACAACCGAATTTCCGTTACAAAAAAAAAAAAAAAAAAAAAAAAGAAGAAGAAATTCAGCCTTACGCGAATCGTATAGACCTACACGAAACACGTAAGGTCAAAAATAGCTGAACATAACAGACGGGCAGCAGTCTGTTCTTTACACACTCTTTTCATTATTTAGGCTGCTGTAAACGAGAGGAAACCCCAAAAATCGCCAAAATCACACCCAAAACTTAAATTAACACTTCCAATCCTCTCCAATTCTTCAATCTTTCAACATGCCTAGATTGGTAAGGGTCCTAAACCCATTTTACCTAGTGTTCTTCCAATTTTTCATTATATTTCTTTATAGCTTTAATCCGAAGTATATACATGTTCTTGTTGATTTTTGCTTGATTATTGCTATATTATTGTTGTTAGTATGATATTAAATCCGATTAGCATGAAAAATTGATGTTTAATTGGTTATTAAAAAAATTAGGGTTTATACAAATTGGGGATAATTGTGAAATTGCTACTGAGGTGTGTTATCTTGGTTGTAATTAAATGTTTTTAAGTGTTTTGTCAGTAGTTATAACTCTTGAACATGATTTTGTTTGTTTGATTTTGTAATTTTTAATTTTAGTATGATTTTGATAGTTTTTGTCATTTTAATGAATCAAGTATGAACTTTAATGCTATTAAGGATTGTTTAGAAGCTGAAATACACGCAATGTGATTGAATTAAATTAGATACACTTAGATAAATTGCGTGTTTTCACTTGTGAATTAAACTTTGCATATGAAACTTAATTTTTGAGTTATGATTTTTGGTTTGTTTCTGTTTTGTTTTGAATCATAGAACTAAAACTTCCAAAGTTGTTGAAATAAATTGATTCATGTGGTGTTGAAAACAAGTTTGTAGGTTGAATTTAGACTCTTTGCTAACATTAACACATCCTATTGGGATGATTTTCTTGTTTTAAAATGTTATGCAGGGACCATTTAGAATGAGGGCATTTAACCAACAACAAGCACAAGATCAAGTTACCCCCAAAATGGAACAACAACTCTTGAACCTACACCCGATCCTGTAATTTCCTAACGAATTACATCAAAGGGTGCAAAAAGTTAAGGATTTACTCATTCTGGTAAATCGAACCATCTCTCCAGTTTACGTTGTTGATTGGGATCCCCTAGGAGACCCAGTCAACTTAGATACACCGATAAGGGAAATTTTAACCCAAAGTTTCACGAATGAATTTGGGGAAATTAGGTATTATAATGACTTTGAGAGATTGTTTAGATTGAATTCTCCTGTATATAGAGAATTGTGTTTGGAATTTTACTCTACCGTTAGGATGAATATAAACCCGGAAAATATCGAAGATACTAGATTTCTACAATTTCGACTGGGTGGGGTAGATTGTGACGACCCGGAAATTTTTGACTAAATTTAAACTTTATCTTTTTATTATTCTGACACGATAAGTAATGTTTGTTAAGTTAAATCTCAAGGATTTTAAACTATGTTTATACATTCATTTAAACCTCGACCAAATTCTAATGATTCACGAACCATTAAATGAACATATATGAATATGTATGTATATGTGTATATGTTATAAATTGAAAATGTCAACAAAGTATTTAAAAGTATAATGCTTTATATGAATGTATTTGTTTCAATATGATTATCGACGAAATTAAAAAAAATATATTAAATGATTGAATTATCAGAAACATTGAATTATGATTACAAGTCTCTGTTGAGAGGTCCACTATGATTTGAGAAATCTATTCCTCTTAACGATATTCGGAATAATTTGTAAAGCTATTTATAAATAAAAATAAAAAGTGTCATTTACGAAAGTTAGACAAAAGCTATTGGAGAATTGGTTTCCATAATATTCTATAAATCTATTTTCAAACGTACAAAAACGTTTTCAGTTTAAAAAGAACTTTATTATTAAAACGTATATAACTTTTATAAATATCTAGAATCACTTTTGACAACTCATTACTTAACCAGTATAATAAATATAACGATATTTATATTTTATTTCATTAAATATATATAACGATTTAAATTAATATTATATATATTTATACACGTATTATACATACATAGTTTTTATATTTTTACTATACTTTAACTTTACCTTTACTTTACTTTACCTTTACTTTAACTTTAATAATTCACTTTAATAATTCATACTTTAATAATTTACTTTAATAATTCATACTTTAATAATTCACTTTAATAAATCATACTTTAATAATTCACTTTAATAATTCATACTTTAATAATTCACTTTAATAATTCATATTTTAATAATTCACTTTAATAATTCGTGCTTTAATAATTCACTTTAATAATTCATACTTTAATAATTCACTTTAATAATTCAAAAATCTATTATAAATAGAATTCAATAGGTTTCATTATTTCATAGAAACTTGAAAATATATTTCTCTAAACTCTCTCAATCGATTTACATATATATATATATATATATATATATATATATATATATATATATATATATATATATATATATATATATATATATATATATATATATATATATATATATATATTTGCTCTATATTATTTCAAGATATTATTAGTATACATAAAATATTACGACGGAGTGATTTCAAAATAGTTTTTTCAATGAGTCGAAGCTAAGGAAATTATGGGTTATAGCTATGGAGGTGATGGGTATGGTTCATGGGTATGCTCGTGAGGTCAATCTAGTTTTTATCATCTCCGTTGCGTCTACGTACTTTCCTGCAATATTGAATCTCAATATTGATACGTGAGCACTCATAACTTAACTTTTATATATCAATAGTGTATCCCTGACTAGTGCTCGAGTATATAGGATTATGCATGCTTGTACATTCGATATTGTCCTTAGATAGGTTTGTTGAATCCTGAATTAGATACATATGCTACTGAGATAGGGTATATGATATGCATGTAATTGGAAAGCTAGCGAAAAATTAAGAACTTTTCATTTAGATATCGAATGGTTTCGATGAACGGATTTGAAGTTATAGTCAACTGAATTTTAGTATTATTGTTAAAATGATTATTATTACTATCGTCGTTATTATTTTAATAGAAATATCATTGTTATTATAAAATATCATTATTACTATTATGTTAGTATTATCATTTTATCATAATAACATTTTTAGTAAATATAAATATTGTTATTTTTTTATAGAATAATAATAATTATTATTACAAAATAATACAACTTTTACTTATTATTATTATGATCAATATTATTTTATCAAATAAATAGGGGATACAAAGATATTTTTCACCACGCGTAATATAATTACATTAATAATACTTACCACTATAGTTTTACGATATTAAGTGAACTTTATAAATTTTACTACTTAAGATATATAAAAGTATATTTTATCATATATAAACGTTAATATAAATTTTTATTAATAAATGACTTTTATTATTATAAAATCTAATAAATATATTTAAATATATAAAATGACTATAGCTAAGTTATATAATAAACACGTATAAATTTTAGAAGTCATTTTGGGTCAAGTTGACTTTTGCATATTAGTCTCGAGCATTAGGATTGTGGTACACTATGACTTGACCAAAAATTGTTAGACAAATATTGACCAACATATAAATATATATAATTAATATAGGTTCGTGAATCCGAGGCCAACCTTGCACTTGTTAAATGACGTTATATGTATTTTTACTACGAAATACAGTATGGTGAGTTTCATTTGCTCCCTTTTATATATATTTTTGGGACTGAGAATACATGCGCTGTTTTTATAAATGTTTTACGAAATAGGCACAAGTACTAAAACTAATTCTACGTGGGTTTAAACCAGAAATATACCCTTAGCTTGGTAACATTAAACTACTTGTCTATGTACGGTAGACGCGAATCCTAAAGATAGATCTGTTGGGCCTGACAAACCCCATCCTGACTATGGGATGCTTTAGTACTTCGAGGTTATTTTAAACATACCTGATTTGGTGTACTTCAGAGGGTAAAACATGAACGTTAAGGCTTGTTACCGGGTGCCTACAACTTATAGAATACTTTTATACACTTGCGAGTGTACATATATTTATAAACGGAAATCTTGTGGTCTATTAATATATTGAAATGATTATTATGATAAACCTATGAACTCACCAACCTTTTGGTTGACACTTTAAAGCATGTTTATTCTCAGGTATTAAAGAAATCTTCCGCTGTGCATTAGCTCATTTTAAGGATATTACTTGGAGTCATTCATGGCATATTTTGAAAGACGTTGCATTCGAGTCATTGAGTTCATCAAGATTATTATTATGTCAATTATAGTTGGATGTATTATGAAATGGTGTGCATTCCGTCAACTTTCGTTGTAAAGAAAGTTTGTCTTTTAAAAACGAATGCAATGTTTGTAAAATGTATCATATAGAGGTCAAAATACCTCGCGATGTAATCAACTATTGTGAATCGTTTATAATGTATATGAACGGGTCCTTTCAGTTGGTATCAGAGCGGTGGTCTTAGCGAACCAGGTCTGCATTAGTGTGTCTGACTGATAGTCGTTAGGATGCATTAATGAGCCTGGACTTCGACCGTGTCTGCATGTCAAAAGTTTTGCTTATCATTTTTGTCGAAAATTGCCTGCTTATCATTCTTAGTCTAGACACGTCTTACTGCATTGATTGCATGAATAGTGTATAGACAAAATTCATATCTTAGCGTATCTGCTAATCCATATCTTAGCATATCTGTTACTGTAAACTTTGCCTGACATATCCCGTAATTTCCTCCGTAATCTACGAAATCTTTTGCGCTATATATATAGATATTCTATGTAATTAGAATACCACCCGATAGCCGAAAAATCATTTCATATCGAAAAATTCTATATTCAATCGAACAAAATGGAATTCGTCATTAGTTCAAGTCCCTCGAATTCCGATATGGAATCCCACTCAAGCTCCGAAAGCAGTGTGACCGGAATGGATCAACCAATTAGCCATCATCTATTATGAATGAATTGGGGATAGGTTCGTAGCCTCCTCAATAATTGAAGACAAGAAGAAGTTGATCCCTTCCATCCACCACATTGCCCTCTTGGCGATGAACCTGAAGCACTTACCAGCGAACCGGTCTGAAACACCATTTTCTCTCTCATTTTCAGAGTATCTCGTCACGATTATATACTACATCAAATTCTAGATTTTATTTATCCGCTCGTCCGAACCGATAATCACCCCGATGTAATAGAAGAAGTCAACGAGCTTCGCGCTCGAGTAGTGGCTTTAGAGAATATGGTGCAAGGGTTACAAACACCAACAAATAACGAAGTATTAATTCATAATTTCAATTTTATTGAATAAATACTCCGTAAAAGTTATGTAATTTCTAAAGTCTTTAGGGATTATTCAGTTCTAGTTTCAACCATAAATCAAATGAGTTTAATTTAATATTAACTCATTAAATCTATGTTACATCTGAAGAAAATATGCACATATATATTTTCATAAAGAATGTAATAAAATTCTGTTGTACAAAATATTAATTGTGAATTTTTTTTTAACGGGTAGGTAATACCCGAGAGATATATAAATTCACAATTAATATATTACATTTTTCGAATCTGATTAAGCAAATCATCAACTATACTCTCAAAATCTCACAACAATATACATTCTTGTATAGAAATCAAAACAACCATTCTCACCCAAATTTGATTACGCATTCTGATTTTGACAAATCAAAATCCAAGTCATGATTTAACAGAAGACATCACTCTTAGATTCCTACATCTTTCAAAGCTATACTTTGACTTCAAAACCGTGTTAGGACATCATATGTATATTAACGATTACAAACTGTGTTCAAACTCTCCGAAGTTTTCGAAGACACTTCAAACAATGAACAATCGAGATGATGATCCAATCACATATTACCCACATTTATGTACCTAAAAAGCTCTCGAAGCCAAAGTCATAGTTCGACACGTATCCGTGTCAGACCCTTTGGCATTTATTAGCTAAAATGACTTTTCAATTCCTTTTCAAAGTAGACAGTTTTGTCACAGCTCCAGCAAGTCAACTTCGACTTTTCAGTCGGACTAGTCTTATTATAACCTCGATAGATATGTTGCCCTTTCGTCATCGTTACTGGGGACCTTTCATATCTCGCCACCTTAGTAATAAACTTACCAACAACTTCAATTATCTTTGACTTTTCAAAAAATCATTATATTTATTGAAATCACATCATTTACTCATTCGCATCTTGTAACGAGAATTGTCATACGAATCATCGAAAAATAGTAACCAGTATTTTGAAATCTCGCAGCATGTCTACGCCAACAGTTATATGTGTACGTAAAATGTCTATCTCCTGAACTTACATACTTTGAATGTGAAGTTCTGAAAAATATTCTGAACTGCAAACTAGTTCTTGAAATGCTGACGAAGCATCAAAAACTGTAAACGATCTTAACAGTAAAAAGTTTAATGACAAAGAATAGTAAGGTGGTAAAGCTGAGAAAAAGAGAAGGTTTGGAACTGGAAAACGGATTGAACAGACTATGAAGGAGGCTGTGGACAAATCACAAAGACTAAATCTACCTTCAAAGAATTCAAATGATTCAGTGCCTGCTAAAGTCATTAACGAATACCTTACTCTTTATTCTAAACCTTTACAGACAAATCTTCATCATCATCCATCAATATTAGAAATTCTAAGATATTATCATATCTTTCATTATAAATATCCGCGATATTTCTGAAGATATTTTCACAACTAATCTTATCTGAAGTCATTTATCTCTTTGCGCTATCAGTGTTACATCATATAAGAAACTATTAGTTTCTATATTCTATAAACTTTCGAGTTTAAATTATGAATGTTTTGAAGTAGTGTTGGGAACTGAAGCATGAGTTAGTATAATATAATGACACTTGATCAACGTGATTATATTACAGTAAGTCATGCTGAGTTTCTAATGGGACATGACGATTCACAGACCATGCCGTCATCATGTTCCATGTTACACGACTCTTGTATTCTATTTAATCTCTAAAAATATCAAGAATATATTTTCTTGATGATTCGGTCTTTTCAGGGTATTCTGGTAAATTAACAAATCAAGATCGTGCCATTACCATTTCCTTCTTAGAACATTAACTATGTTCATTCTAAAATTCATATCTGCGAATACTAGACCATTACAAACGTTGCTTAATCGCAAGAAGAAGAAACGAAAGGACAAAACTCCAAAATAGAAATTGGAGTATAAATCGCAGCAAATAGAAGGGAGCATTAACTTGGATGTCAATGATTATAGAAGACAAAAGCAGTGGCTTTGAAATATAAGGGAAGATATAAAACCCAACAACCACCCAAAAATTATAAACCGTATATATCGATGCATATAGCAATATAAAGACACAGAAGAACTAAAAACACTATAAAACCGAGAATATAGTAGAAGTAAATAGATTCTTCCGGAGGCAGATGAAAAAGAAGAATGACAGATATGAAAGTGAGGAGTATATCGAGAATCAGTACTGGATGAAGCATATTGACAAATACTTTAAAATATGAGTTGAGGGAGAAAGAATAGAAGGTGTAAGTTGTAAGGAAACGAAGGAGGTGGATTTATAGTGAAATACCCGACAGAGAAATCAAGATGGATTATCGTATTAATTCGAAGAGAATCATAATCTCCTTAATCACCGAAGCATCAAATCCAACATAGATTACAAAGATTTTCTTTAAATTCGGAGATCAATTGTGATGACGTCAAAAGATATGACGAATCACTATAATCTTATTTCCTTCATTTACGATAACTTCCCTCATACGCTTTGAGTAATCGAATTATATTATCCATACTTCTTAGACATGATAAAACTTCATAATCGTTATAATAACATTCTCATTGTTAGCCATAACGACCTCTATCAAATTTTGGGGACGAAATTTCTTTAACGGGTAGGTACTGTGACGACCCGGAAATTTTTGACTAAATTTAAACTTTATCTTTATATTATTCTGACACGATAAGTAATGTTTGTTAAGTTAAATCTCAAGGATTTTAAACTATGTTTATACATTCATTTAAACCTCGACCAAATTCTAATGATTCACGAACCATTAAATGAACATATATGAATATGTATGTATATGTGTATATGTTATAAATTGAAAATGTCAACAAAGTATTTAAAAGTATAATGCTTTATATGAATGTATTTGTTTCAATATGATTATCGACGAAATTAAAAAAAAATATATTAAATGATTGAATTATCAGAAACATTGAATTATGATTACAAGTCTCTGTTGAGAGGTCCACTATGATTTGAGAAATCTATTCCTCTTAACGATATTCGGAATAATTTGTAAAGCTATTTATAAATAAAAATAAAAAGTGTCATTTACGAAAGTTAGACAAAAGCTATTGGAGAATTGGTTTCCATAATATTCTATTAATCTATTTTCAAACGTACAAAAACGTTTTCAGTTTAAAAAGAACTTTATTATTAAAACGTATATAACTTTTATAAATATCTAGAATCACTTTTGACAACTCATTACTTAACCAGTATAATAAATATAACGATATTTATATTTTATTTCATTAAATATATATAACGATTTAAATTAATATTATATATATTTATACACGTATTATACATACATAGTTTTTATATTTTTACTATACTTTAACTTTACCTTTACTTTACTTTACCTTTACTTTAACTTTAATAATTCACTTTAATAATTCATACTTTAATAATTCACTTTAATAAATCATACTTTAATAATTCACTTTAATAATTCATACTTTAATAATTCACTTTAATAATTCATACTTTAATAATTCACTTTAATAATTCATACTTTAATAATTCACTTTAGTAATTCATACTTTAAGAATTCACTTTAATAATTCATACTTTAATAATTCACTTTAATAATTCAAAAATCTATTATAAATAAAATTCAATAGGTTTCATTATTTCATAGAAACTTGAAAATATATTTCTCTAAACTCTCTCAATCGATTTACATATATATATATATATATATATATATATATATATATATATATATATATATATATATATATATATATATATATATATATATATATATATATATATATATATTTGCTCTATATTATTTCAAGATATTATTAGTATACATAAAATATTACGACGGAGTGATGTCCGAGTGATTTCAAAATAGTTTTTTGAATGAGTCGAAGCTAAGGAAATTATGGGTTATAGCTATGGAGGTGATGGGTATGGTTCATGGGTATGCTCGTGAGGTCAATCTAGTTTTTATCATCTCCGTTGCGTCTACGTACTTTCCTGCAATATTGAATCTCAATATTGATACGTGAGCACTCATAACTTAACTTTTATATATCAATAGTTTATCCCTGACTAGTGCTCGAGTATATAGGATTATGCATGCTTGTACATTCGATATTGTCCTTAGATAGATTTGTTAAATCCTGAATTAGATACATATGCTACTGAGATAGGGTATATGATATGCATGTAATTGGAAAGCTAGCGAAAAATTAAGAACTTTTCATTTAGATATCGAATGGTTTCGATGAACGGATTTGAAGTTATAGTCAACTGAATTTTAGTATTATTGTTAAAATGATTATTATTACTATCGTCGTTATTATTTTAATAGAAATATCATTGTTATTATAAAATATCATTATTACTATTATGTTAGTATTATCATTTTATCATAATAACATTTTTAGTAAATATAAATATTGTTATTTTTTTTTATAGAATAATAATAATTATTATTACAAAATAATACAACTTTTACTTATTATTATTATGATCAATATTATTTTATCAAATAAATAGGGGATACAAAGATATTTTTCACCACGTGTAATATAATTACATTAATAATACTTACCACTATAGTTTTACGATATTAAGTGAACTTTATAAATTTTACTACTTAAGATATATAAAAGTATATTTTATCATATATAAACGTTAATATAAATTTTTATTAATAAATGACTTTTATTATTATAAAATCTAATAAATATATTTAAATATATAAAACGACTATAGCTAAGTTATATAATAAACACGTATAAATTTTAGAAGTCATTTTGGGTCAAGTTGACTTTTGCATATTAGTCTCGAGCATTAGAATTGTGGTACACTATGACTTGACCAAAAATTGTTAGACAAATATTGACCAACATATAAATATATATAATTAATATAGGTTCGTGAATCCGAGGCCAACCTTGCACTTGTTAAATGACGTTATATGTATTTTTACTACGAAATACAGTATGGTGAGTTTCATTTGCTCCCTTTTATATATATTTTTGGGACTGAGAATACATGCGCTGTTTTTATAAATGTTTTACGAAATAGGCACAAGTACTAAAACTAATTCTACGTGGGTTTAAACCAGAAATATACCCTTAGCTTGGTAACATTAAACTACTTGTCTATGTACGGTAGGCGCGAATCCTAAAGATAGATCTATTGGGCCTGACAAACCCCATCCTGACTATGGGATGCTTTAGTACTTCGAGGTTATTTTAAACACACCTGATCTGGTGTACTTCAGAGGGTAAAACATGAACGTTAAGGCTTGTTACCGGGTGCCTACAACTTATAGAATACTTTTATACACTTGCGAGTGTACATATATTTATAAACGGAAATCTTGTGGTCTATTAATATATTGAAATGATTATTATGATAAACCTATGAACTCACCAACCTTTTGGTTGACACTTTAAAGCATGTTTATTCTCAGGTATTAAAGAAATCTTCCGCTGTGCATTAGCTCATTTTAAGGATATTACTTGGAGTCATTCATGGCATATTTTGAAAGACGTTGCATTCGAGTCATTGAGTTCATCAAGATTATTATTATGTCAATTATAGTTAGATGTATTATGAAATGGTGTACATTCCGTCAACTTTCGTTGTAAAGAAAGTTTGTCTTTTAAAAACGAATGCAATGTTTGTAAAATGTATCATATAGAGGTCAAAATACCTCGCGATGTAATCAACTATTGTGAATCGTTTATAATGTATATGAACGGGTCCTTTCATAGATAGAGTAATGTCCCTAGGCGACATGACTTTGGCTTTAGGGATTTACGACGGTAATGAGATAAATGCTCCAGGTTTTTGGGAATATATTTTTACAGGAGCTAGGTATACAGGAGATTATGATTCTTTGAGCGTCTGGCGTTCTTTTTCCCAAAAGAATACATATGTAGCAGGCCAAGAATCATACCTTAAGATCACTGATGTTCGCTATCGAATAATTCATAAATTTATAGCAAACACAATTAACCAAAGGGCATTCCTTAATACAGATAAGTTTAATTATGTTGACCTTTGGTATTTGGATGCAATCAGAGATAGGGATACATTTATTAGTATACCCTATGGAGTGGCCTACTTTTTGGCTCATATAGGTAAGGGTGCTCGAGGATCCAGTGACATGTCGAGAGGTCACTATGTCACGTGTTTGGCAGCCTGGTTCGGTCTCGACCCGAGCGAATTAGATCCTCCAATCCAGCCGATAGATCAACTGGTTCGTACTTTAGGATTGGAGGTGTATAAGACAGCTAAGGCTATACGTGTGAGGGGTGGGGTACGTAGTTTAAGGAAACAGGAAGTTGCTGCTCACGCACCTATGGAAGAGGATGATGAACCCGCGAGGGAAGCTAGGAGGAGACGCAGAGAGACAGATCAGGCTAGCTCGTCTCATGCAGGTACTTCTGATTTCGATATGCTCCAAAATTCTTTTAACGCATTGAGTTTAGATGTACGTAACTCATATCAAAACTGGGGAGTGAGATCAGAAGACCAGTATACTGCTTTGTCTCGGCAATTGGGGGATATTAGGCATACCCAACTAGATCAGTATAATATTCTGTCTAACATCCGATACGATCAGAGGGGTCAGGGAGCACAATTAGAGTGGGCGCATCATCAGGCATATTTATACGCGTCTAACCCGCAGAATTACGCACCCTCAGCCTATCCTTCATATCCCCAATGGCAGACACCCAATGACCCTCTACCTCCACCATATGACCATAACGCCGCCATAGCCGCGAGTCAGGATGCAGATAGGCGTTTCTACGAGGAACAACGCCTAAACGAGCAACGGCAGCGACAGCAACAGGAAGAGGGCGAACAGGGAGGCCCATTTTGGAATCCATTTAACTAGTTCTATTCTTTAAAACATTTTTATTTTTATGGTTTGTAATAACATAATTGTATGGTGTGTATTGATACTTTTTATACTTCTTATGTTTTATTATATATTAGCAAGAAAGTAGTGTGGGGTAAAATTGTTTTGTACGATTGAAGTACAACCCCATGTTTTGTATGTTTTTAACATGGTTTTGACAGGTACAGAAGAAAATGCAATTAGACAAAACGAAACATCGAATTACATTGTGATACAAACGTTGGATAAAATCATAGGTAAAACAATTTGAAAATCCAAAACGGTTAACAAAGGAAGTTCCAAATACTTCACAATATTTATCCTCTCAAATTTATACATTATTATCTGATTTTATGTAATGAGGGCATTACATAATCTTAAGTGTGGGGTGGGAATATATAAATTCTCGAGAACTTATAATTTGGTGATTTTTATCAAGATTTATAAAAATTTTAAACAAATATATCAAATGAATTTTTAAGGTAACTACGAGCGATTAAAGCATAGGTGTCAAAAACTGAAATTATCGTCTCAATACATTAAAAAAGCATAAGTTTATTTGTTTAAAACCTATAAAAGAAAACCAATTATAACAAGAATTTATAAGCCTTATGTTGAGAACCATATATCACATGTTTCTATGAAGTTATTGCAGATATCATTGCTTTGGAACTTATAAACCTGAATATTCCATTATTACGAGTAATAGAGGATGAATCAAGTCCATCCCGTAAGGAAGTAAAGTCTTTCAAATTGACACACTTGCTAACTTATGTTAGAAGATGTAGTCCAGAACAGCTGTAGGTTGACGAAAAATCTTGAAAAGTCATCCCTAAAATCGGCTGGAAATCCACCTAACCTCAGCATCAAACAGGGTTTTTGGTGGTCAGACTTATCCTAACCATGAGATGGATCTGTCTCGTACAATGGGGGGCACAATGCAAATTAGCTTTTAAGACTAATGAATCTAATCCCCAGATGGATGATCTCCGTAAAGATCAACCGCATCTATGTTTGACCGCGGTCAACATACATATGCCATAACAAATTGAGGTGTGCAAACTCATGGTTCACCGATGATATTTGGACACGATATAATTTTGTTCTAAAACTTATGCTATTTTATGAATTATATTGTGTAAAACTATTTTTGGACATTCGGTTTCAAGTTCCATGATACTACAATCATGGGGGCGAATAGCTTGCTAATCGCTGACTGAGACTTCGGTTTTCAGTTACCCTCAACCGGAATTTGAGGTTAAAACCGGAAAACGTGTCTAGTGTAAAAACTAGCATGACATTTTATAAAATCATAAAACGTTTTCACAAGGTCCAATTTTCCCTAAGGATTCAAATTTTTAAACCTTAATCACGAGTTTCATGTTTGTTTCTGTTGTCAGAATTTCGTTTCGTGTGCTGTGCGTGTGATTCAATAAAAATTGTGTAGTGTGCAAAACTTATTCCATATAGCGTGTGTTTCATTTCGTGTAGTGTGTGTTGTGTGATCTAATGTTCAATAAGGAAAAATATGTAATGTTCTAATTCTGTTCAAAGATGTAATTGCTTGAGGACAAGCAACGTTCCAGTGTGGGGTATTTTGATATTGCTCTAAACATACATATTATTCGACGCAATATCAGTTATATTTCATCAGCTTTTATCATTTAAAAAGACATTCAACGTATAATATTCAAGAAAAACGACAAAAGTGGACAAGAGCTTGCTATTTGAAGAAATGACGATAAAACGATAGTTTTAACCAAATTTATATCAAGAAAAGTTTATCCGAATGAAAGTACAAGATAGATGAAGAAAAGAGTTCAAATGGAAAGCGCCAAGTCAGTACACGTCGATACGAGGTCAACAAAGAACAAACGAAAAAGAAAAATAAAGGAAACTGTCATTAACACATACGCGAATCGTGTAGGTCTACACGAAACGCGTAGTAATTTGTTCTTACGCGAATCGTGTAGCCATACACGAAACGCGTAGTATTAGGCAGAACATAATCATTGATTCAGATAAGGGCGGCTGGCTTTTGAGTTTTAAAACAATTCTTTTGTTGAATTGTGATACAGCAAGGAACCAATTAAGCTCAACTACTCCCTTCTATTCATGTTAAATATGGAGTATGTACAGAGAGGGAAAACACACAGGACACATATCAATTACTATACAAAAATTGTTACTTTAGTTACTTTATATTTTTCAAGTACTCCGTATAATTTAGTTCCATATTATAGTTGAAGAATTAAGATAGTTTCAAATATTAAGGGTGTATTGTTCGTGATTACGGGTGTTATTATTGTAATTTTCTACCGTTTGAAGTTAATGAAAGTGAAGATATTTTAGTAAGTTTACTCTGTTAAAATTATCGTTGTTATTATGTTTGCATATCCATATTTTTATGTTTACCCTAGCGTAATGAATAGCTAAATTTTCATAGTGTTAGCTTAGATGTAGAGCCCCTAGTGAAATGGATTGTTACCATTTGTAAAAGTTAAAATGTAACTTTAGTATTTTTAATATTGAGCCTAGTTAAAAGAACCATTATTGTATAATTAGGTATTTAACTCTTGCCACTTAATTTATTAAATTTAAATAACGAAAGTTGTTTTTATTTACATAAATTAAGCTTCAACATTAAAAATGATCTAGACGAATTTATGGATAAGTTATTAACACCAATTTAGAAATAAACTTCGGTGGTTTGGGTAATATCAATAATTATATGATAGTGAAATTATAAAAAGGGAAACCGTTATAATTTGGGTATTGGCGAAAGTCAAAACTAGACTAGGTCTCAATTTAAATACTTAAGGAATAGTAGCTATCTAAAAAGAATCCGATGAAAATTAAATTTATTTTAGTTAGTTGTAACCTTATATTTATTCGAAAGAAAAATATAAAGTTTATTACTAAAACATTTTAAATAGGGCGTAAACTCAAAACAATCCATGGACCTAGGGGTGACACATTTAAGTAAACACTCCCATTTATCCCATTTATATTTATTATAAAAGTATTATTATTATTATTTACGAATTATTATTACAAAATATAAAAAGAATACATAAAAATACTTAAAATTCGTATCAGACTGTTTGTCATATTATTTATACCATACGCGAAACGTGTATGATTACACGAAACACGTAAGCCTGAATACTAAACTGTACGATTAAAATCACACAATTCGCGTACGTTTTAACATATACGCGATACGCGTATTTATACGCGAAACGCGTATGTACAAGACACGGCTACAGTACCAGTTAGGGTAAAATTAGGGTTTAGTTATTTAATTAGGTTAAAATTAGGGTTTAGTTATTTAATTAGGTTAAAATTAGGGTTTTAGTTATTTAAGTTTAGGTTATTACTATATAATTATTATTAGTTATTATAAAATAACTTTAATACATGTTTAAAACCTAATAATTAGTATTAATTATTATTACTTTATAATTAGAAATTAGTTTATAATTAGTTAATTAATTTACTTCTTTTTAATTTGTATTAATCTTATTAAAAATGTATTTTAGTTAATTTAAATAAATTTATATTATAATTACTCAAAAGAAAATTCTAAATATATAGTTTTATTAAAAGTTACTATTTTACTAATTACCATTTAGTAATATAATTGTCGCATCATAATTAGTATATTTTCATTTAGTTCCTTATTAAGTTAATTATTGTAATCTTGTAATTTTATTTAGTAAATTAGTTTAAGTTATTTTCTTTTACTGTTATATTATAAATTCCTAATCCAAAACCCCCTTTAAATAAGTTTGACATCAAAGACTATTAAAAACCATTAAACACTCCATCTCCCTGTGGAACGAATCGGATTTACCAACAAACTAAACTACATGAATAGGACTAGTTGCCTATATATGTGTGAAATCAACCTGAATTCAATAAAATACCACATATACAATAAATCAATTCGTGTAACAAAACAACTCAAATCCGTTCATAAATAAAGGTTACGATCCAGCACATCACCATCCAAGGATCCGTTGAAGCTAGATCCATTTTTCTCTTTTCCAGTAGATTTATCCAAGGAACTTAAGGTAGTAATGATGTTCATAACATCATTCGATTCATACATATAAAGCTATCTTATTCGAAGGTTTAAACTTGTAATCACTAGAACATAGTTTAGTTAATTCTAAACTTGTTCGCAAACAAAAGTTAATCCTTCTAACTTGACTTTTAAAATCAACTAAACACATGTTCTATATCTATATGATATGCTAACTTAATGATTTAAAACCTGAAAACACGAAAAACACCGTAAAACCGGATTTACGCCGTCGTAGTAACACCGCGGGCTGTTTTGGGTTAGTTAATTAAAAACTATGATAAACTTTGATTTAAAAGTTGTTATTCTGAGAAAATGATTTTTATTATGAACATGAAACTATATCCAAAAATTATGGTTAAACTCAAAGTGGAAGTATGTTTTCTAAAATGGTCATCTAGACGTCGTTCTTTCGACTGAAATGACTACCTTTACAAAAATGACTTGTAACTTATTTTTCTGACTATAAACCTATACTTTTTCTATTTAGATTCATAAAATAGAGTTCGATATGAAACCATAGCAATTTGATTCACTCAAAACGGATTTAAAATGAAGAAGTTATGGGTAAAACAAGATTGGATAATTTTCCTCATTTTAGCTACGTGAAAATTGGTAACAAATCTATTCCAACCATAACTTAATCAACTTGTATTGTATATTATGTAATCTTGAGATACCATAGACACGTATACAATGTTTCGACCTATCATGTCGACACATCTATATATATTTCGGAACAACCATAGACACTCTATATGTGAATGTTGGAGTTAGCTATACAGGGTTGAGGTTGATTCCAAAATATATATAGTTTGAGTTGTGATCAATACTGAGATACGTATACACTGGGTCGTGGATTGATTCAAGATAATATTTATCGATTTATTTCTGTACATCTAACTGTGGACAACTAGTTGTAGGTTACTAACGAGGACAGCTGACTTAATAAACTTAAAACATCAAAATATATTAAAAGTGTTGTAAATATATTTTGAACATACTTTGATATATATATGTATATATTGTTATAGGTTCGTGAATCAACCAGTGGCCAAGTCTTACTTCCCGACGAAGTAAAAATCTGTGAAAGTGAGTTATAGTCCCACTTTTAAAATCTAATATTTTTGGGATGAGAATACATGCAGGTTTTATAAATGATTTACAAAATAGACACAAGTAAGTGAAACTACATTCTATGGTTGAATTATCGAAATCGAATATGCCTCTTTTTATTAAGTCTGGTAATCTAAGAATTAGGGAACAGACACCCTAATTGACGCGAATCCTAAAGATAGATCTAATGGGCCTAACAAACCCCATCCAAAGTACCGGATGCTTTAGTACTTCGAAATTTATATCATATCCGAAGGGTGTCCCGGAATGATGGGGATATTCTTATATATGCATCTTGTTAATGTCGGTTACCAGGTGTTCACCATATGAATGATTTTTATCTCTATGTATGGGATGTATATTGAAATATGAAATCTTGTGGTCTATTGTTACGATTTGATATATATAGGTTAAACCTATAACTCACCAACATTTTTGTTGACGTTTAAAGTATGTTTATTCTCAGGTGAATACTAAGAGCTTCCGCTATTGCATACTAAAATAAGGACAAGATTTGGAGTCCATGTTTGTATGATACTGTGTAAAAACTGCATTCAAGAAACTGACTTCGATGTAACATATTTGTATTGTAAACCATTATGTAATGGTCGTGTGTAAACAGGATATTTTAGATTATCATTATTTGATAATCTACGTAAAGCTTTTTAAACCTTTATTTATGAAATAAAGGTTATGGTTTGTTTTAAAAATGAATGCAGTCTTTGAAAAACGTCTCATATAGAGGTCAAAACCTCGCAACGAAATCAATTAATATGGAACGTTTTTAATCAATAAGAACGGGACATTTCAGCATGGCTTTTGTGCCTCCAGGCCATGCGATCGCATGGCCAGCTGGGAGAAGTCACATTTCTTTGTTTTCTTTCTTGCCGACGTTTATAAATAATAATATAATATATAATTAATTATAAGAATTATTTAAATATTATATTTTATTTATGTGCATAGTTAACTTGTAATTTTTAGTCCGTTGCGTCGAGCGTTGAGAGTTGACTCTGGTCCCGGTTCCGGATTTTCGAACGTCCTTGCGTACAATTTAATATCTTGTACTTTGCGTTTTGAATCTTGTACTCTTGTAATTTTGAGACGTTTCTTATCAATAATTGGAACCTCATTGATTGTATTTTGTACTTTTGAGCTTTTTGGTCGTTTGCGTCTTCAATTCGTCGAATCTGTCTTTTGTCTTCACCTTTTATTATTTAAACGAATATCACTTGTAAATAGGACAATTGCAACTAAAAGCTTGTCTTTCTTGAGGAATAATACTATGAAATATATGTTCGTTTTTAACATTATCAAATATTCCCACACTTGAGCGTTGCTTGTCCTCAAGCAATATAGTCTTGAAATACAAGAATCACTTCTTTATTCTTCACATTTTGTACATCAGTGATTTCAATACGGCGGTATAAACAATGGTAGTAACGATGTGGTTTACAGTCCCACATGACTATAAAATTTAGATCCATTAAGGAAATTGGATCTTTATGAAAACATTTGATCTTTTGAAAATTAAATCTAGTTTTTACCCTAGATAAGTTTTCCAAAATAACCCTTCACCGGTGTTTGCAAAATATTTTTGTGGACTTGGTGGGTTTCAGATTTGAAAATTTTAGCTCAAAACTTGCGGTTTTGTGTCACCCACTTGCTAACCTTGTATTAGGAAAGCAACACGTCCAGTTTACTTGTCCCGTATATTACCTTTCGGTAAACTACCGTCCGGTTGTAAAGGAAAGCGTTGAACAAGCAACTGTTAAGGCAATGTCCCCTGACATGCTTTTAATTATGGTCTATAACGTGTCGGACGCAATTACTATCCTTTGTAGGAGCAATAGTAAAGCTCACCCTTATAATTTGTTGGTCTGGCACAAGGTCTTGTCTTTAACCATGCTATGCAACCACCGTTCTTACGGTTGACACCCGATTTGGTTCAGATGACCTAATGAATTCCAGGTGAATTCCTAGGATTTTACGTTCAATGGTAATGAACGCATTGAAAATGGGTTTTCAGAAAACAAATCGGTTTATAATTTGATCAAAATATTTTCTCGTTCAAGCTCGAGTTTAGATATCATTGAATTCCATGAGTTTGAATTCTCAATCTTTAAGGTCAATCTCTAGGATTGAGTAATATCAGGCTTAAAAGCTGATTTTTAATCTTTAAGGAGATTATCCTTTCTGGGGATCTGATTCATTAGTCTTATCCAGCTAATTTGCACGGTGCCCCCCCATTTTACGAGATAAATCCTTCTCATGGTTAGGATAAATCTGACCACTTGGCGACCCTGTTTAATGCTGAGGTCCGTGGATTTCCTGCTGATTTTAGAGATGACTTTTCTAGATTTTTCGTCAACCTACAGCTGGTCTGGACGACAACTTCTTGACCTAAATCAAGAAGCGCGTTTCTTTTTCGGAAGACTTTACTTCCTTTTAATGATGGAATTGATTCATCGTGTAGATCCATCTCTTCTTTTCTTTCATCGGGTAAAATAGTTTAGTTTAGTCCAAAGCAAAAGTATTTTCAGTTATTTGTTACAGAAATATGTGACATATGTTTAAGATAACTTGGTAATTTTTCCCACACTTGGCTTTTATTTTCCTTTTTATTGTCCTCTATTCCATTTTCAATGAATTTTAACATTTTGGTTTGTTTCTCAATTTATGTCCTTTCTGAGGTAACAATAATTTCGGTATTAACACCTAGTTTTATCGTTCATAAATATGTATAAACATGATTTTGAGTTCATTTAATTGAAAATTTTGAAAAATTTTACTAGAATTGGGTAGTCAGTATATAAGACTAGGGCTGTTCTTTATCATCAGAGAGCACTAGATTCTAATACAACTACTACGTTACTAGTATTTTTAATGGTAACCAAGTGTTTAAGATAAAAATTTTAAAAATCCGAAAGAATTTAACCCCTTCCCACACTTAAGATCTTGCAATGCCCTCATTTGCAAGAAATCAGTAACAATTTAAATTATTGAGGGTGATTAGCGTAAAAATGATTAAATTTTACCAAAGTTTCCAAACATATTGGCGTTTGGTTGCTGAATGATAAATGGTGCATATCATTTGTTCATTTCGTCTGTTGTTACATCACATTTATTTGTCATCTTGTCTTCAAAATTAGTAGCTTTTGCTGAACTTAATGCCAGTCTTTGAAAATGCGCTGTTTTACTCTGTTTTGTACAATTTACAATATACATACATACAAATATAAACATGCATGGCAATTTGAAATGGGACTTAATATCCCACTTTCAAATCCTAAATGTGAAATATTAGTACACAATAATAATAAAAATGATAAAGATTACATAAGTATATTCAATAACATAAGTTTAAACATGAATAAGTAAAAAGATAAAAACATATAAATCATATAAATAACCAAATGGAACTAAATCAGTCTGGATATGGGTTCCAGTTCATCTCGTCAGGTGGGTTCCATTGTTGGTTATAGGTGTTTTGATAGGCTTGGTTATAGTCATACCGGTTAAAGGGTGGTCGGATATCGGGGCTATGTGGCGGAAAATGAGCAGGTCGAGTAGGTACATAGTTATTTGGTACCTGATATGATAGCTGGCTCATGATTTAGTGCTGATGAACTAACCAGCTATCGTGTTGGCATCGCCTATAATCCTCGTATACTCGCTCAGAGTTCCACTGCTCATACATACTATGTCTGGCCGCGTTCGTCATTGCTTCCTCATCTATACGAACGTGGACGTCAAGAATAGCATCTCGAAAGACATCCCTAATGTCTTCCGCCTCCTCCATTTCCTCGTCTGAGCCTCTCTCTACCTGAGGATGAGATCCCTCATAGGGTACTACCTGGTTACGTCTACTTTTCAATACCTTAGCACCCACATAAACTTTCAATCTTAAGGGCTCAACCTGTTCTCTACAAAGCTGTAATGGACCCCCTTGGTTCCTATCAACACCTAAATACTCTCCAATGAGAGTAACAAAAATACCTCCTCCTATTATACTCCCGTCCTGCATTCCCTCTACCATTTTAGATAAATAAAAAGCAACACAGTAAGGGATATTGACAAAGCTTCTAGGATCCCGAATACACTTTAGGTAGAATAAATCATGTAAGGTAATTTTTTCTTTATTATGACCTCTCCGTGTAATCGAGTTAGCCAAAAATCTATGAATTATACGAAGCTCGGCTCTGTCAATATGTGTATAGGAGTGTCCCCCTGCTCGTGTAAAAACATCAAAATGTGACATACGCCTCCAAATGGCGTCAGCGTCAAAGTTACTATCTACCCTTTCACCATAATGAATCAAATTTGTACAATCGGGTAATAGCAACTCACCAGGAGTATATATCTGTAAGGCCCTGTCCATGTCCAGCATGGACATTCTGTACATCCTACCGCCAAGGATAAACCTAAGAAATCTTCTATCATCTATTCTAACTATATTTGTATCAAGTGATACAGTACTCATCAACTCAACACACCATTCCTTATATACAGGTCTACGAATGGTGAAAAGACGTTCCCAATCTGTAAAAGAAGAACTGCCATACCTTTGAACTAAAAGCTGTCTAACATGGTCAGCTAGCTGGACCGTTTCCAAAGGGGCCCAATCGATTACCCTTGGCACCTCTACATTTTTTGTTACCAATTTGAATTTGTTCCTTTGATATGTCTCGTAATTTCTCCATCTCCTATCAAATCTCAGATTAGGATGCAGAGTGTGCTCAGGAATCGTTGAGAATTCTACTGGCGGCCTCATTGGGAATACTATGAATTCATCAACAAACTGTACCGGATCATAATAAGGTATGTGCTGATCAGGCTGTTGTTGTTGTTCCTGTTGTGGTTCTTGTTCGTGTTGCATTTCTGGTTCTGGTTCTGGTTCTGGTGCTGGTCGTCTAGATGATGATGCTCCTGAACCTCCAGTATCGGCTTTCTGCAAAACACATTAAACACAAAATTTGTGCATCCAAATATGCATTAGTGTTAGCAAAATAACAACTTAAAAGAATCACTATAACATGTTAAATCAAAATTAAACTTATACACATTTTCACAATTTTTCACAATTCTACACTTTTCAAATAAGTACATATGAAAATGTATACAAATTTCATAAGCATTGAACTCAAATAACATGTCAAAATAGTCATTACTAATAATTAAACAAGTCTCAAATGGCAATTACATCAAATTAATCAAGTTCATGAATTTTGGACTTAAAAAGTCCACTTTAATCTCTAAAAATCATGTTTAGGATCATTGTTTGGATCATTTAACTATCTAAACATGTTACACTACTCAATTTAGCAATAATTCATGACAAAAATTGACCATAACCTGTTTATATCAAAAAGCCCCAAATTGCTCAAGAACACAAACCCTAGATTTCTAAAAATTTTGAAGTTTTTGGCTTCAAATCATGTTAAATAGCATCAATCTAGGTTATACATGCATAAAATACTAACAATTTAACACTAATTACACTAGAAATTAACAAAATTGCATTAGGTAAAAAATTGGTAATTATCACAAAAACTAGGAATTTATAGAGTTTAGGGGTGTAATTTTTACCAATTTGCTGAAGAATGAGAATCTAGGCATGATTAGAGCAAGAAAAATGACGAATTACGGTGAAAAATGGCGAATTTTAGAGAGGATTTTGGGGTTGGTTCGTGGTTGAGTGTGTGTTTTGTGGATGAAGAGCAAAACTCGCTTTCTATTTGTTTCTGGCCTGCATTTGGTCCCCATGCGATCGCATGGGTTCCAAGTGCAAACCCCATGCGATCGCATGGGGTGCCGGCTACAGTAATTTCATTTTTTTTTTGTTATAAAACCTTATACTTTATAAAACTTATAATTAATTAAATTTTAAAAATTTTGTTTTCCTTTAGGAGCGAGGGCGTTTCGGATCGTTGTCCTAGTCTGTCCCTCGATAAAATTTTAAAATTTGTCAAATCAAAGCGTGGTTTTTAAAAGTAAAGATTTTTTGGTTTGTTAATGTTTTTGGCATACTTTAATTCAATAAGATTAAAAATAATGATAATAAAAGTTCTCGTCCCTCCCTCGGGTAAAGCAATTTCGATTCAATGACCTAGTCTTCAACTTACGACGAATTTTAAAAATCATATTTTTAACTTAATGAGATAAAGTAAATTTTTGTTTTTAAATTCACACCAAACTTAAAATAAAAATACATAAAATTCAAAATTAATATTAAAAATTCACACCAAACTTAAAATTTGAAATGCATAAAATTAAAAATTCTTATTTTAAAAATTAAAAATTCACACCAAACTTAATTTAAAAATTCATATTATAAAATCACACCAAACTTATATTATATTTTTCAAATATTTACAATTTTAAATATATTGTTTTTACAAAGTTTACAATATTAATTTAAGATTTATATATTAATTTTAAAAACATGGTAAAAATAAAATTAAAAATCTTTTTGGCTTTTTATCCCACTTTAATCAATCAAATATTATCAAAAATATGCGCCCCTCTTTTCGGTAAAGTAATTTCGGTTCCATGACCTAATTTAACTCATGACGAATTTTTTGAAATATTTTGGGTTGATTGATTAAAGATATTTATACCTTAAGAATAAACGTTAAATTTCGCAGTGATGTAATAAATTTTTGTATGATATCAATAATTTCGGTCGCCAAACCTAATTTTATTTAATACCAATTTAATACTTTATAGCGAACAAATTAGCGTTTATTATCAAAAGGTTAAAAATAAAAAAAATAAAAACTGTACAGACATACCTGTGAGATAGTATTCTTAGTTATATGATCTATCCCATTCATAAGATCGTTGGTTTAATTGGTTTTCCATAGCTACATAGGCGTAACCTCGAGCATTCAGTGTTTTTTCTTCTAAACATATGAACGGTCCGTCTCTGCATAAAGTAACAAATTCGGTATTTGAATAGGTTTGATTATTTAAACATTTACCTCCATGTGACCATTTTCCGCATTTGTGACATCTTTCAAGGTGTCGTGCTCTTCTTTTCGCTGCGGATTTTGATTTCCCTTTACCAAATTGTAACTTATTATCTTCGCATCTGGATTCTTTTCTTACTCCGTCCAATCTTTCTCTGATTACTGATACTATTTCACTCGGTAGTGTGTCATTATTACGTTTAGTGATCAAAGCGTGTAGCATTAGACCATGGTTTAGTTCACAGGCAGTCTTCATTTCCTAAAAAAATAAAAATTCAGAATGGGGGGAGAAGACTAGTTCTTTAGGGTCTGCTAGGGAAAGACCATTCGGGTTCCATTTTCGAGAACTACACGAAAACAGACAATCTAACTCTAACAGGAATACATATTATCCTTTAAAGACTTGATTCTCCCCACACTTAGTTAGCTGTGGTATCGAAATTGTGATTAACTTCATTGTCGAATTCCTTTGGACTATCTATGTAGTGTTTAACTCTGTGACCATTAACTTTAAATTCAATCCCATTTGAATTTATTAATTCTATCGTTCCGTATGGGAAAACTCTTTTGACTATGAATGGTCCAGACCATATTGATTTCAATTTTCCAGGAAATAGCTTGAATCGTGAATTGAAAAGAAGAACTCTGTCTCCTTCTTTAAATTCTTTTAAACTTCTGATTCTTTTATCATGCCATTTCTTCGTTCTTTCTTTATAGATTAATGAATTTTCGTATGCTTCATGTCTTAATTTTTCTAATTCGTTTAGTTGACTTAATCGTAGACGTCCGGCTTCATGTAAATCAAGATTACATGTCTTCAAAGCCCAAAATGCTTTGTGTTCAATTTCTACTGGGAGATGACATGCTTTTCCATAAACAAGTCTAAAAGGTGTGGTTCCAATTGGAGTTTTGTAGGCTGTTCTAAAAGCCCAGAGTGCATCCTCCAATTTAATGGACCATTCCTTCGGATTTGATCCTACGGTTTTTTCTAGAATACGTTTTAAAGCTCGGTTGGTATTTTCAACTTGTCCACTTGTTTGTGGATGATATGCAGTGGAGATTTTATGAGTTACTCCATATCTTTTGAGAACTTTCTCAAGTTGATTATTACAGAAATGAGTACCCCGATCACTTATTAAAGCTTTCGGTGTTCCAAACCTTGCAAAAAGACGTTTTAAAAAGTTGACTACAACTCGTGCATCATTCGTTGGGAGAGCTTGTGCTTCTGCCCATTTAGATACATAATCAATGGCTACGAGAATATATATATTATTATGAGATTTTGGAAATGGACCCATAAAGTCAATACCCCAAATGTCAAATACTTCACATACTTGGATGACATTTTGTGGCATTTCATCACGTTGACTTATTTTTCCGGCCCTTTGACAAGCATCACAGGATTTACAAAGAAGGTGTGCGTCTTTGTAAATTGTAGGCCAATAGAATCCAGCATCATAAACTTTTCTTGCTGTTAGTTGAGGCCCATAATGCCCTCCTATTGGTCCTGTGTGACAATGGTTTAAAATTTTACTAGCTTCATCTCCGAATACACATCGGCATATTATTCCATCTGGACAACTTTTAAACAAATGTGGATCTTCCCAGAAATAGTGTTTTATATCACTGAAGAATTTCTTTCGTTTTTGGTACGATAATCCTTTTTCAAGGAATCCACATACTAAGTAGTTTGCATAGTCTGCAAACCATGGTATTTCATTATAATCTATCTTCAATAGATATTCATCAGGAAAGTTGTCTTGTATGGCCGATTCATTTAGAACTTCTAACTCAGGATTTTCAAGACGAGAAAGATGATCAGCGGCGAGATTTTCTGCTCCTTTTTTATCTCGGATTTCAATATCGAACTCTTGTAAGAGTAAGATCCAACGGATTAATCGTGGTTTAGCATCTTGTTTCGAAAATAGGTATCTAAGAGCAGAATGGTCGGTATAGACCACCGTTTTTGCTAGAACGAGATATGATCGAAATTTGTCAAAAGCAAAGACAATAGCAAGGAGTTCTTTTTTAGTAGTTGTATAGTTCTTTTGTGCTCCTTGTAACGTCTTACTAGCATAATATATAGGTTGAAATCGTTTTTCAATCCTTTGTCCTAAAACGGCTCCCATTGCAAAATCACTTGCATCGCACATTAGTTCAAATGGTAGATTCCAATTTGGTGTTATCATGATCGGCGCATTAGTGAGTTTCTCTTTAAGAATATTAAAAGATTTGATACATTCATCTGAAAAGATGAATGGAGCATCCTTTTCTAGGAGTTTATTCATAGGAGTGGCAATTTTAGAAAAATCTTTTATGAAACGTCGGTAAAAACCGGCATGCCCTAGAAAACTCCTAACTCCTCTAACATTGGTTGGATGTGGATGAAATGTCCCGTTCTTATTGATTAAAAACGTTCCATATTAATTGATTTCGTTGCGAGGTTTTGACCTCTATATGAGACGTTTTTCAAAGACTGCATTCATTTTAAAACAAACCATAACCTTTATTTCATCAATAAAGGTTTAAAAAGCTTTACGTAGATTATCAAATAATGATAATCTAAAATATCCTGTTTACACACGACCATTACATAATGGTTTACAATACAAATATGTTACAACAAAATAAGTTTCTTGAATGCAGTTTTTACACAATATCATACAAGCATGGACTCCAAATCTCGTCCTTATTTAAGTATGCGACAGCGGAAGCTCTTAATAATCACCTGAGAATAAACATGCTTAAAACGTCAACAAAAATGTTGGTGAGTTATAGGTTTAACCTATATATATCAAATCATAATAATAGACCACAAGATTTCATATTTCAATACACATCCCATACATAGAGATAAAAATCATTCATATGGTGAACACCTGGTAACTGACATTAACAAGATGCATATATAAGAATATCCCCATCATTCCGGGACACCCTTCGGATATGATATAAATTTCGAAGTACTAAAGCATCCGGTACTTTGGATGGGGTTTGTTAGGCCCAATAGATCTATCTTTAGGATTCGCATCAATTAGGGTGTCTGTTCCCTAATTCTTAGATTACCAGACTTAATAAAATGGGGCATATTCGATTTCGATAATTCAACCATAGAATGTAGTTTCACGTACTTGTGTCTATTTTGTAAATCATTTATAAAACCTGCATGTATTCTCATCCCAAAAATATTAGATTTTAAAAGTGGGACTATAACTCACTTTCACAGATTTTTACTTCGTCGGGAAGTAAGACTTGGCCACTGGTTGATTCACGAACCTATAACAATATATACATATATATCAAAGTATGTTCAAAATATATTTAAAACACTTTTAATATATTTTGATGTTTTAAGTTTATTAAGTCAGCTGTCCTCGTTAGTAACCTACAACTAGTTGTCCACAGTTAGATGTACAGAAATAAATCGATAAATATTATCTTGAATCATTCCACGACCCAGTGTATACGTATCTCAGTATTGATCACAACTCAAACTATATATATTTTGGAATCAACCTCAACCCTGTATAGCTAACTACAACATTCACATATAGAGTGTCTATGGTTGTTCCGAAATATATATAGATGTGTCGACATGATAGGTCGAAACATTGTATATGTGTCTATGGTATCTCAAGATTACATAATATACAATACAAGTTGATTAAGTTATGGTTGGAATAGATTTGTTCCTAATTTTCACGTAGCTAAAATGAGAAAAATTATCCAATCATGTTTTACCCATAACTTCTTCATTTTAAATCCGTTTTGAGTGAATCAAATTGCTATGGTTTCATATTGAACTCTATTTTATGAATCTAAACAGAAAAAGTATAGGTTTATAGTCGGAAAAATAAGTTACAAGTCGTTTTTGTAAAGGTAGTCATTTCAGTCGAAAGAACGACGTCTAGATGACCATTTTAGAAAACATACTTCCACTTTGAGTTTAACCATAATTTTTGGATATAGTTTCATGTTCATAATAAAAATCATTTTCTCAGAATAACAACTTTTAAATCAAAGTTTATCATAGTTTTTAATTAACTAACCCAAAACAGCCCGCGGTGTTACTACGACGGCGTAAATCCAGTTTTACGGTGTTTTTCGTGTTTCAGGTTTTAAATCATTAAGTTAGCATATCATATAGATATAGAACATGTGTTTAGTTGATTTTAAAAGTCAAGTTAGAAGGATTAACTTTTGTTTGCGAACAAGTTTAGAATTAACTAAACTATGTTCTAGTGATTACAAGTTTAAACCTTCGAATAAGATAGCTTTATATGTATGAATCGAATGATGTTATGAACATCATTACTACCTTAAGTTCCTTGGATAAACCTACTGGAAAATAGAAAAATGGATCTAGCTTCAACGGATCCTTGGATGGCTCGAAGTTCTTGAAGCAGAATCATGACACGAAAATAAGTTCAAGTAAGATCATCACTTGAAATAAGATTGTTATAGTTATAGAAATTGAACCAAAGTTTGAATATGATTATTACCTTGTATTAGAATGATAACCTACTATAAGAAACAAAGATTTCTTGAGATTGGATGATCACCTTACAAGATTGGAAGTGAGCTAGCAAACTTGAAAGTATTCTTGATTTTATGTAACTAGAACTTGTAGAATTTATGAAGAACACTTAGAACTTGAAGATGGAACTTGAGAGAGATCAATTAGATGAAGAAAATTGGAGAATGAAAATGTTTGTAGGTGTTTTTGGTCGTTGGAGTATGGATTAGATATAAAGGATATGTAATTTTGTTTTCATGTAAATAAGTCATGAATGATTACTCATATTTTTGTAATTTTATGAGATATTTCATGCTAGTTGCCAAATGATGGTTCCCATATGTGTTAGGTGACTCACATGGGCTGCTAAGAGCTGATCATTGGAGTGTATATACCAATAGTACATACATCTAAAAGCTGTGTATTGTACGAGTATGAATACGGGTGCATACGAGTAGAATTGTTGATGAAACTGAACGAGGATGTAATTGTAAGCATTTTTGTTAAGTAGAAGTATTTTGATAAGTGTATTGAAGTCTTTCAAAAGTGTATAAATACATATTAAAACACTACATGTATATACATTTTAACTGAGTCGTTAAGTCATCGTTAGTCGTTACATGTAAGTGTTGTTTTGAAACCTTTAGGTTAACGATCTTGTTAAATGTTGTTAACCCAATGTTTATAATATCAAATGAGATTTTAAATTATTATATTATCATGATATTATCATGTATGAATATCTCTTAATATGATATATATACATTAAATGTCTTTACAACGATAATCGTTACATATATGTCTCGTTTAAAAATCATTAAGTTAGTAGTCTTGTTTTTACATATGTAGTTCATTGTTAATATACTTAATGATATGTTTACTTATCATAGTATCATGTTAACTATATATATATATATATATATATATATATATATATATATATATATATATATATATATATATATATATATATATATATATATATATATATATATATATATATATATATATATATATATATATATCCATCTATATGTCATCATATAGTTTTTACAAGTTTTAACGTTCGTGAATCACTGGTCAACTTGGGTGGTCAATTGTCTATATGAAACATATTTCAATTAATCAAGTCTTAACAAGTTTGATTGCTTAACATGTTGGAAACATTTAATCATGTAAATATCAATCTCAATTAATATATATAAACATGGAAAAGTTCGGGTCACTACAGTACCTACCCGTTAAATAAATTTCGTCCCGAAATTTTAAGCTGTTGAAGGTGTTGACGAATCTTCTGGAAATAGATGCGGGTATTTCTTCTTCATCTGATCTTCACGCTCCCAGGTGAACTCAGGTCCTCTACGAGCATTCCATCGAACCTTAACAATTGGTATCTTGTTTTGCTTAAGTCTTTTAACCTCACGATCCATTATTTCGACGGGTTCTTCGATGAATTGAAGTTTTTCGTTGATTTGGATTTCATCTAACGGAATAGTGAGATCTTCTTTAGCAAAACATTTCTTCAAATTCGAGACGTGGAAAGTGTTATGTACAGCCGCGAGTTGTTGAGGTAACTCAAGTTGGTAAGCTACTGGTCCAACACGATCAATAATCTTGAATGGTCCAATATACCTTGGATTTAATTTCCCTCGTTTACCAAATCGAACAACGCCTTTCCAAGGTGCAACTTTAAGCATGACCATCTCTCCAATTTCAAATTCTATATCTTTTCTTTTAATGTCGGCGTAGCTCTTTTGTCGACTTTGGGCAGTTTTCAACCGTTGTTGAATTTGGATGATCTTCTCGGTAGTTTCTTGTATAATCTCCGGACCCGTAATCTGTCTATCCCCCACTTCACTCCAACAAATCGGAGACCTGCACTTTCTACCATAAAGTGCTTCAAACGGCGCCATCTCAATGCTTGAATGGTAGCTGTTGTTGTAGGAAAATTCTGCTAACGGTAGATGTCGATCCCAACTGTTTCCGAAATCAATAACACATGCTCGTAGCATGTCTTCAAGCGTTTGTATCATCCTTTCACTCTGCCCATCAGTTTGTGGATGATAGGCAGTACTCATGTCTAGACGAGTTCCTAATGCTTGCTGTAATGTCTGCCAGAATCTTGAAATAAATCTGCCATCCCTATCAGAGATAATAGAGATTGGTATTCCATGTCTGGAGATGACTTCCTTCAAATACAGTCGTGCTAACTTCTCCATCTTGTCATCTTCTCTTATTGGCAGGAAGTGTGCTGATTTGGTGAGATGATCAACTATTACCCAAATAGTATCAAAACCACTTGCAGTCCTTGGCAATTTAGTGATTAAATCCATGGTAATGTTTTCCCATTTCCATTCCGGGATTTCGGGTTGTTGAAGTAGACCTGATGGTTTCTGATGCTCAGCTTTGACCTTAGAACACGTCAAACATTCTCCTACGTATTTAGCAACATCGGCTTTCATACCCGGCCACCAAAAATGTTTCTTGAGATCCTTGTACATCTTCCCCGTTCCAGGATGTATTGAGTATCTGGTTTTATGAGCTTCTCTAAGTACCATTTCTCTCATATCTCCAAATTTTGGTACCCAAATCCTTTCAGCCCTATACCGGGTTCCGTCTTCCTGAATATTAAGATGCTTCTCCGATCCTTTGGGTATTTCATCCTTTAAATTTCCCTCTTTTAAAACTCCTTGTTGCGCCTCCTTTATTTGAGTAGTAAGGTTATTATGAATCATTATATTCATAGATTTTACTCGAATGGGTTCTCTGTCCTTCCTGCTCAAGGTATCGGCTACCACATTTGCCTTCCCCGGGTGGTAACCAATCTCAAAGTCGTAATCATTCAATAATTCAATCCACCTACGCTGCCTTATATTCAGTTGTTTCTGATTAAATATGTGTTGAAGACTTTTGTGGTCGGTATATATAATACTTTTGACCCCATATAAGTAGTGCCTCCAAGTATTTAATGCAAAAACAACCGCGCCTAATTCCAAATCATGCGTCGTATAATTTTGTTCGTGAATCTTCAATTGTCTAGACGCATAAGCAATCACCTTCGTTCGTTGCATTATACACAACCGAGACCTTGCTTTGATGCGTCACAATAAATCACAAAATCATCATTCCCTTCAGGCAATGACAATATAGGTGCCGTAGTTAGCTTTTTCTTCAATAACTGAAACGCTTTCTTTTGTTCATCATTCCATTCAAATTTCTTCCCTTTATGCGTTAATGCAGTCAAGGGTTTTGCTATTTTGGAAAAGTCTTGGATGAACCTTCTGTAGTAACCAGCTAGTCCTAGAAACTGGCGTATGTGTTTCGGAGTTTTCGGGGTTTCCCACTTTTCAACAGTTTCTATCTTTGCCGGATCCACCTTAATACCTTCTTTGTTCACTATGTGACCGAGGAATTGAACTTCTTCCAACCAAAATGCACACTTTGAAAACTTAGCGTACAATTCTTCCTTCCTCAATACTTCTAACACCTTTCTCAAATGTTCACCGTGTTCTTGGTCATTCTTTGAGTAAATAAGTATGTCATCAATGAAAACAATGACAAACTTGTCAAGGTATGGTCCACACACTCGGTTCATAAGGTCCATGAACACTGCTGGTGCATTAGTTAAACCAAACGGCATGACCATAAACTCGTAATGACCGTAACGTGTTCTGAAAGCAGTCTTTGGAATATCATCTTCTTTCACCCGCATTTGATGATACCCGGAACGTAAGTCAATCTTTGAATAAACAGACGAGCCTTGTAGTTGATCAAATAAGTCATCGATTCTCGGTAGTGGGTAGCGGTTCTTGATGGTAAGTTTGTTCAACTCTTGGTAGTCGATACACAACCTGAATGTACCATCTTTCTTCTTGACAAACAAAACAGGAGCTCCCCACGGTGATGTGCTTGGTCGAATGAAACCACGCTCTAAAAGTTCTTGTAATTGGCTTTGCAGTTCTTTCATCTCGCTGGGCGCGAGTCTGTAAGGAGCACGAGCTATTGGTGCAGCTCCTGGTACAAGATCTATTTAAAATTCAACGGATCGATGTGGGGGTAATCCCGGTAATTCTTACGGAAATACATCGGGAAATTCTTTTGCAATGGGAACATCATTGATGCTCTTTTCTTCAGTTTGTACTTTCTCGACGTGTGCTAGAACAGCATAGCAACCTTTTCTTATTAGTTTTTGTGCCTTCAAATTACTAATAAGATGTAGCTTCATGTTGCCCTTTTCTCCGTACACCATTAAGGGTTTTTCTTTTTCTCGTATAATGCGAATTGCATTTTTGTAACAAACGATCTCTGCTTTCACTTCTTTCAACCAGTCCATACCGATTATCACATCAAAACTCCCTAACTCTACTGGTATCAAATCAATCTTAAATGTTTTGCTAACCAGTTTAATTTCTCGATTCCGACATATATTATCTGCTGAAATTAATTTACCATTTGCTAATTCGAGTAAAAATTTACTATCCAAAGGCGTCAATGGACAACTTAATTTAGCACAAAAATCTCTACTCATATAGCTTCTATCCGCACCCGAATCAAATAAAACGTAAGCAGATTTATTGTCAATAAGAAACGTACACGTAACAAGCTCCGGGTCTTCCTGTGCCTCTGCCGCATTAATATTGAAAACTCTTTCGCGGCCTTGTCCATTCGTGTTCTCCTGGTTCGGGCAATTTCTAATAATGTGGCCCGGTTTTCCACATTTATAACAAACTACATTGGCATAACTTGCTCCGACACTACTTGCTCCGCCATTACTCGTTCCGACACCATTTGTTCCTTTCGTTCTATTAACCCCTGGTCCGTAGACCTCACACTTCGCCGCGCTATGACCATTTCTTTTACACTTGTTGCAAAATTTGGTGCAGAACCCCGAGTGATACTTTTCACACCTTTGGCATAGCTGCTTCTGATTGTTGTTGTTGTTGCGGTTATTATTGTTGTTGGGATGATTGTTGTAGTTGCTGTTGTTGTTGTTGTTGTTGGGCCATTTGTTGTAGTTGCGATTGATGTTACGATTGTTGGGATAATTGTTGCGATTATTGTTGTAATTGCTGTTGTTGTTGTATTGGTGATTCTTATCACCGTTTTCCTCCCACTTTCTTTTGACTTGCTTCACATTGGCCTCTTTAGCAGTCTGTTCTTTAATTCTTTCTTCAATCTGGTTCACTAGTTTGTGAGCCATTCTACATGCCTGTTGTATGGAGGCGGGCTCATGTGAACTTATATCTTCTTAGATTCTTCCCGGTAATCCTTTCACAAACGTGTCGATCTTCTCTTCCTCATCTTCGAATGCTCCCGGACACAATAGGCACAATTCTGTGAATCGTCTTTCGTATGTGGTAATATCAAATCCTTGGGTTCGTAACCCTCTAAGTTCTGTCTTGAGCTTATTGACCTTGGTTCTGGGACGGTACTTCTCGTTCATCAGTGCTTGAATGCTGACCACGGTAGTGCGTACGCATCGTCTTGTCCCACTTGCTCTAGATAGGTATTCCACCATGTTAACGCAGAACCTGTGAAGGTATGCGTAGAGTACTTTACTTTGTCCTCTTCAGTGCACTTACTTATGGCAAACACCGATTCGACCTTCTCGATCCACCGTTTCAATCCGATCCGTCCTTCGGTTCCATCAAATTCCAAAGGTTTGCAGGCAGTGATTTCTTTGTAGGTGCATCCTACACGATTTCCTGTACTGCTAGATCCAAGGTTATTGTTAGTATGTAGCGCAGCCTGTACTGCAGCTATGTTTGAAGCTAGAAAAGTACGGAATTCCTCTTCATTCATATTCACAGTGTGTCGAGTAGTCGGTGCCATTTCCTTCAAAATAGTCAAATGGAACAAGTTAATCATACAGAATATTAAGAGTAGTTAATAGTATTTCGTAGCATAATATGAACTCATTTATAAAAGCTTTTTCTTCATATTAGCGTTTTATAAGTTTAAATTCGGGTAGTACCTACCCGTTAAGTTCATACTTAGTAGCTAATATACAATTTAACTACTACAATTCTATATGAAAAACTGATTATAATAATATTTAGCGTTCAAACTTTTACACAATATTTTACAAACTTACAATACCGCTTATTTTACATATAGCATGAAATATAGCACACAATAAATTTGATACAAGATGGCTGTGAAGATAATTCTAGCTAGTACACAAGTCGTTCAGCAAAGGCAATAAAGACACGTAATTCATACGTCCAGAAACAAGTCATGCATTCTGGTTTTACTAGGATTACTTCCCATCCTTGGTCTTGTGGAACATAACCGTTATGGCCGTTGATAAGACAGCGTGTTGTAACGTCGTCAAAGGGACGAGGGTTACGTAATGTCCAACAGTCCCGTAACAATCTAAAAACCTCATTTCTTACCCCAATTACCGACTCCGTCACTTGTGGGAACGTTTTGTTTAATAGTTGTAGGCCGATGTTCTTGTTCTCACTTTGGTGAGAAGCGAACATTACTAATCCGTAAGCATAACATGCTTCTTTATGTTGCATGTTAGCCGCTTTTTCTAAATCACGAACTCCAATATTCGGATATATTGAGTCAAAATAATTTCTTAACCCATTGCGTAAAATAGCATTTGGGTTCCCCGCAATATATGCGTCAAAGTAAACACATTGTAATTTATGGATTTTCCAATGTGATATCCCCCATCTTTCGAACGAAAGCCTTTTATAAACCAAGGCATTCTTGGAACGTTCTTCGAATGTCTTACAAACTGATCTCGCCTTAAATAGTTGTGCCGAAGAATTCTGACCGACTCTAGACAAGATTTCATCAATCATGTCTCCGGGTAGGTCTCTAAAATATTGGGTTGTCTATCCATTTTGTGTTTTTATACTGTAAAATAGACAAGAGTTAGATTCATAAAAAAAATAATTATTAATACAAGCAATTTTTACATATATCATAAAGCATAAGCACACTATATTACATATATTACACCACACGAATACAACTATCTTATTCCGACTCGCTCTTTTCTTCTTCTTCGGTTTTGGTTCATTTTGTCAAGTTTCTAGGGATATATGATGTTCCCCTAATACGAGCCGTCGTTTTCCACATTGGTTTAGAAAAACCTGGTGGTTTAGAGGTTCCCGGGTCATTGTTACAACTTAAGGACTTCGGGGGTTGACGATACATATAAAGTTCATCGGGGTTGGAATTAGATTTCTCTATTTTTATGCCCTTTCCCTTATTATTTTCTTTTGCCTTTTTAAATTCGGTTGGGGTAATTTCTATAACATCATCGGAATTCTCGTCGGAATCCGATTCATCGGAGAATTGGTAATCCTCCCAATATTTTGCTTCCTTGGCGGAAACACCATTGACCATAATTAACCTTGGTCTGTTGGTTGAGGATTTTCTTTTACTTAACCGTTTTATTATTTTCCCCACCGGTTCTATTTCTTCATCCGGTTCCGATTCTTCTTCCGGTTCCGATTCTTCTTCCGGTTCCGACTCTTCTTCCGGTTCCTCTTCGGGAACTTGTGAATCAGTCCACGAATCATTCCAATTTACATTTGACTCTTCATTATTATTAGGTGAGTCAATGGGACTTATTCTAGAGGTAGACATCTATCACATAATATTAAACGCGTTAAGAGATTAATATATCACATAATATTCACATGTTAAATATATATAGTTTCCAACAAAATTTGTTAAGCAATCATTTTTCAAGTAAACACGGTCGAAGTCCAGACTCACTAATGCATCCTAACAAACTCGGTAATACACACTAATGCAAAATTCTGGTTCTCTAAGACCAACGCTCGGATACCAACTGAAATGTCCCGTTCTTATTGATTAAAAACGTTCCATATTAATTGATTTCGTTGCGAGGTTTTGACCTCTATATGAGACGTTTTTCAAAGACTGCATTCATTTTAAAACAAACCATAACCTTTATTTCATCAATAAAGGTTTAAAAAGCTTTACGTAGATTATCAAATAATGATAATCTAAAATATCCTGTTTACACACGACCATTACATAATGGTTTACAATACAAATATGTTACAACAAAATAAGTTTCTTGAATGCAGTTTTTACACAATATCATACAAGCATGGACTCCAAATCTCGTCCTTATTTAAGTATGCGACAGCGGAAGCTCTTAATAATCACCTGAGAATAAACATGCTTAAAACGTCAACAAAAATGTTGGTGAGTTATAGGTTTAACCTATATATATCAAATCATAATAATAGACCACAAGATTTCATATTTCAATACACATCCCATACATAGAGATAAAAATCATTCATATGGTGAACACCTGGTAACCGACATTAACAAGATGCATATATAAGAATATCCACATCATTTCGGGACACCCTTCGGATATGATATAAATTTCGAAGTACTAAAGCATCCGGTACTTTGGATGGGGTTTGTTAGGCCCAATAGATCTATCTTTAGGATTCGCGTCAATTAGGGTGTCTGTTCCCTAATTCTTAGATTACCAGACTTAATAAAAAGGGGCATATTCGATTTCGATAATTCAACCATAGAATGTAGTTTCACGTACTTGTGTCTATTTTGTAAATCATTTATAAAACCTGCATGTATTCTCATCCCAAAAATATTAGATTTTAAAAGTGGGACTATAACTCACTTTCACAGATTTTTACTTCGTCGGGAAGTAAGACTTCGCCACTAGTTGATTCACGAACCTATAACAATATATACATATATATCAAAGTATGTTCAAAATATATTTACAACACTTTTAATATATTTTGATGTTTTAAGTTTATTAAGTCAGATGTCCTCGTTAGTAACCTACAACTAGTTGTCCACAGTTAGATGTACAGAAATAAATCGATAAATATTATCTTGAATCAATCCACGACCCAGTGTATACGTATCTCAGTATTGATCACAACTCAAACTATATATATTTTGGAATCAACCTCAACCCTGTATAGCTAACTCCAACATTCACATATAGAATGTCTATGGTTGTTCTGAAATATATATAGATGTGTCGACATGATAGGTCGAAACATTGTATACGTGTCTATGGTATCTCAAGATTACATAATATACAATACAAGTTGATTAAGTTATGGTTGGAATAGATTTTTTACTAATTTTCACGTAGCTAAAATGAGAAAAATTATCCAATCTTGTTTTACCCATAACTTCTTCATTTTAAATCCGTTTTGAGTGAATCAAATTGCTATGGTTTCATATTGAACTCTATTTAATGATAGTCATTTCAATCGAAAGAACGACGTCTAGATGACCATTTTAGAAAACATACTTCCACTTTGAGTTTAACCATAATTTTTGGATATAGTTTCATTTTCATAATAAAAATCATTTTCTCAGAATAACAACTTTTAAATCAAAGTTTATCATAGTTTTTAATTAACTAACCCAAAACAGCCCGCGGTGTTACTACGACGGCGTAAAACCGGTTTTACGGTGTTTTTCGTGTTTCCAGGTTTTAAATCATTAAGTTAGCATATTATATAGATATAGAACATGTGTTTAGTTGATTTTAAAAGTCAAGTTAGAAGGATTAACTTTTGTTTGCGAACAAGTTTAGAATTAACTAAACTATGTTCTAGTGATTACAAGTTTAAACCTTCGAATAAGATAGCTTTATATGTATGAATCGAATGATGTTATGAACATCATTACTACCTTAAGTTCCTTGGATAAACCTACTGGAAAAGAGAAAAATGGATCTAGCTTCAACGGATCCTTGGATGGCTCGAAATTCTTGAAGCAGAATCATGACACGAAAATAAGTTCAAGTAAGATCATCACTTGAAATAAGATTGTTATAGTTATAGAAATTGAACCAAAGTTTGAATATGATTATTACCTTGTATTGGAATGATAACCTACTGTAAGAAACAAAGATTTCTTGAGATTGGATGATCACCTTACAAGATTGGAAGTGAGCTAGCAAACTTGAAAGTATTCTTGATTTTATGTAACTAGAACTTGTAGAATTTATGAAGAACACTTAGAACTTGAAGATGGAACTTGAGAGAGATCAATTAGATGAAGAAAATTGGAGAATGAAAATGTTTGTAGGTGTTTTTGGTCGTTGGTGTATGGATTAGATATAAAGGATATGTAATTTTGTTTTCATGTAAATAAGTCATGAATGATTACTCATATTTTTGTAATTTTATGAGATATTTCATGCTAGTTGCCAAATGATGGTTCCCACATGTGTTAGGTGACTCACATGGGCTGCTAAGAGCTGATCATTGGAGTGTATATACCAATAGTACATACATCTAAAAGCTGTGTATTGTACGAGTACGAATACGGGTGCATACGAGTAGAATTGTTGATGAAACTGAACGAGGATGTAATTGTAAGCATTTTTGTTAAGTAGAAGTATTTTGATAAGTGTATTGAAGTCTTTCAAAAGTGTATAAATTCATATTAAAACACTACATGTATATACATTTTAACTGAGTCGTTAAGTCATCGTTAGTCGTTACATGTAAGTGTTGTTTTGAAACCTTTAGATTAACGATCTTGTTAAATGTTGTTAACCCAATGTTTATAATATCAAATGAGATTTTAAATTATTATATTATCATGATATTATCATGTATGAATATCTCTTAATATGATATATATACATTAAATGTCTTTACAACGATAATCGTTACATATATGTCTCGTTTAAAAATCATTAAGTTAGTAGTCTTGTTTTTACATATGTAGTTCATTGTTAATATACTTAATGATATGTTTACTTATCATAGTATCATGTTAACTATATATATATATCCATCTATATGTCATCATATAGTTTTTACAAGTTTTAACGTTCGTGAATCACCGGTCAACTTGGGTGGTCAATTGTCTATATGAAACATATTTCAATTAATCAAGTCTTAACAAGTTTGATTGCTTAACATGTTGGAAACATTTAATCATGTAAATATCAATCTCAATTAATATATATAAACATGGAAAAGTTCGGGTCACTACAGTGGAAGTTTAGCAATTACATCTACTTTAGCTCTATCCACTTCAATTCCTTCCTTTGAAATTTTATGTCCAAGAACAATGCCCTCTTTAACCATGAAATGGCATTTCTCCCAATTAAGTACTAGATTTGACTGTTCGCATCTAATAAGCATTCGTTCCAGATTAACTAGACATGATTCAAATGTATCACCGAAGACTGAAAAGTCATCCATGAAAATTTCCATGCATTCTTCTATCATGTCATGAAAAATTGCCATCATGCACCTTTGAAAGGTTGCAAGGGCGTTGCAAAGTCCAAATGGCATGCGTTTGTAAGCAAAAGTACCATAAGGGCACGTGAACGTGGTTTTCTCTTGGTCCTCGGGTGCTATTGGAATTTGAAAATATCCGGAAAATCCATCAAGAAAGCAATAGTAACTATTTCCGGCTAATCTTTCCAACATTTGATCAATGAAAGGTAATGGAAAGTGATCTTTTCTGGTGGCGTCATTTAATTTTCTATAATCAATACATACACGCCATCCTGTTACAGTCCTAGTAGGAATAAGCTCATTTTTTTCATTTGTAATGACAGTCATGCCACCCTTCTTAGGTACGCATTGAACTGGGCTTACCCATGGACTATCAGAAATTGGATATATCAAACCTGCATCTAGCAGTTTAATAATCTCTTTCTTAACTACATCTTGCATATTAGGATTTAGTCTTCGTTGGCGTTGCACATACGTTTTATGACCTTCTTCCATAAGGATTTTATGTGTGCAATACGAAGGACTTATTCCTTTAATATCATGAATCTTCCATGCAATGGCTGGTTTATGAGCTTTCAACACAGAAATGAGTTGTGATTTCTCATTTTCAGTAAGAGAAGATGATATTATTACAGGTAATTCAGATTCACCATGTAAATAAGTGTATTCTAAATGGTTTGGAAGTGGCTTTAACTCTAATTTCGGAGGTTCTTCTATCGATGATTTATATCGATATCTGTCTTCTTCTTTTAGCATTTGAATTTCTTCTGTTGTTGGTTCATATCCATTAGCTATTAGTGTAGCTAACATTTCAGCTTCATTAATTGGTTCATTACCTTCTCCTAAAGAACATTCTCCTGTTCCTTGTAATTCTGGAAATTCTTCTAACAATTCTGCATGTGAATCTATAGTTTGAATATAATAACATGTATCATCTGCAGATTGTGGTTGTTGCATTGCTCTATCAATTGAAAAGGTAACACTCTCGTCCTCTATACTTAGGGTCAATTTCTTACCGAACACGTCTATCATTGCTTTAGCCGTGTTTAAGAATGGTCTTCCTAATATGAGAGGAACTTGAGAATCTTCTTCCATGTCCAGAACAACAAAATCTACTGGAAATACTAAAGTACCAACTTTAACTAGCATGTTCTCCATTATCCCTCTAGGATATTTTATTGATCGATCGGCTAGTTGTATACTTATTCTAGTTGGTTTCAATTCTCCAAGGTCTAGTTTAGCGTATAGTGAATACGGCATTAAATTTATACTAGCACCTAAATCTGCTAATGCTTCGATTGAACTAAGACTACCAAGAAAACATGGAATTGTGAAACTTCCTGGATCAGATAGTTTTTCTGGTATCTTATTCAACAGCACTGCTGAACAATTAGCATTCATAGTAACAGCCGAGAGTTCTTCCATTTTCTTTCTATTCGTGATCAGATCTTTCAGAAATTTAGCATATCTAGGCATTCCTGAAATCACATCAATGAAAGGAAGATTTACATTTATCTGTTTAAACATATTCAAGAATTTGGATTGCTCGGCTCCAAGTTTCTCTTTCTTCATTTTACTCGGGTAAGGAAGTGGTGGTTGGTATGGTTTAACATAAGGTTTATCCTTAACTGTGTTATCTTCATTAACCTTTTCAACTACCGGTTCTGTTTCCTTATCTTGTTCAGGTTGTGGTTCTTGTGGAGTAGGAATAGCTTCATCAGAAGTTACAGGTATTTCAGGTGGTTTAAGTGTTGTACCACTTCTTGTGGTAATGGCTTTAGCTGTTTCATTCCGGGGGTTAGCATTTGTATCACTAGGTAGACTTTCCGATTTTCTTTCACCTATTAATCTTGCTAGGTTACTTACTTCTTGTTCCAAATTTTAAATAGAAGCTTGTTGATTTCTAAATACTTGAGCATTTTGTTCATTGGTTTGTTTTTGAGATGTGAAAAACTGCGTTTGAGTTTCAACTAGCTTCGTCATCATATCTTCTAAATTCGGCTTTTTATCATCGGTTTGTTGTGGTGGTTTATTTTGAAAATTAGGTCTTTGCTGATTGTAAGTATTGTTGGATACTTGTTGATTGCTAGGACCTTGTTGGTTGTTGTATGGAATATTTCGATTATAATTCTGGTTTTGATTGTAAATTGGTCTTGGCGGTTGATAATTATTCTGATAATTATTTCCAGGCCTTTGGTTTATGTATGAAATATTCTCTCTTTGTTCCATCGTTAATTCAATACTGAGACAATCTTTTGTCAAATGTGGTCCTCCACACTGCTCACAACTAATTCGTATTGAGTGAATATCCTTAGTCATCTTTTCCATTCGTCTCTCGACAGCATCTATCTTTGCGGAAATGGAATCTAAGTCATGGCTAGAATCGGCTCTAGCTGCTTTAGATGATCTAACGATATCTTTTTCTTGGTGCCACTCATGTGAGTGGGAAGCAGTGTTATCAATAATTTTATAAGCATCAGTTTCGGTTTTCTTCATAATGGAACCACCAGCTGCTATATCTATGTCTTTCCTTGTAGTGATGTCGCATCCTTGGTAGAATATTTGTACTATTTGGCAGGTGTCTAAACCATGTTGCGGACATCCTCTTAATAACTTTTCAAATCTTGTCCACGCCTCATATAGAGTTTCATTTGGCTTCTGTGTAAACGTAACAATTTCTCCTTGAAGTCTTACGGCTTTAGATGCCGGAAAGAATTATTTAAGAAAATTTTCAACTAAAACGTCCCATGTATTAATCGCCCCTTCAGGTAATGATTCCAACCAATCTTTGGCTTCTCCCTTTAAAGTCCAGGGAAATAACATGAGATATATCTGTTCATCCTCCACTTCTCGGATTTTAAATAGTGTGCAGATCCTATTAAAGGTACGAAGATGTTCATTTGGATCTTCCTTCGGTGCACCACTAAATTGTCATTGATTAGTCACCATGTGTAAAATTTGTCCTTTGATTTCATAATCTGGCGCATTAATGTCTGGATGAGTAATTGCGTGACCTTGGCCAGTGCGTTTAGCTCTCATTCGGTCTTCCATACTTAAAGGTTCTGTTACTTCCATAATTGAATTTTATTGAATTTGTTGAATCGGAATCACTAGAGGATTCTGATTTAATGGTTCGTTCCTCAACAATCTCTGTTTGAATGATTGGTGGTTCCGGAGGAAAATTTAATAGTTTAGGATCTATGAATCGTCCCTGAATATTCTTCGGATTCTCAATTGTGAGGTCGGGTTCAAAAAATGGATTATCAGAAATTTGAACTGGAGTACTTGGTCGACTGGATGAAGATTCTAAAGAAAAATCAACGGCGGTAATATTTGCTAAATGTCTTGATCTAGTTACAGGTGGTGAACGTACAAAAGGTGGTGAACGTCTTGCTCGGTGCATTCACTGAATATCCTATTAGTTTTTAAAAAGGAAAGAAAAATTATATAAGTTATCCAATCAATAGACTTTTCTGATTTTGCCCACGTTTCGAATAGCCAAAAGATGCAGCAGAGGGACAGGATTCGTTTGGTCTCAATATAATTGAGGACTGTTTGGCTCCAATAACCCGGTCCACGTACAAATCCAACTATTACTACGAACCAGAAAATTTTGATGTCTATTAATTTAAACACTTAAAATAAATTTTCGTAATTTTAAGAAATTTAGATAAGAAGTAGATTAAAAATCTATGTCCTAAAAACTAGAATAGCGAGAAATAAGAAAGAAAAAGAGCGCGTCGAAAAAGAAAAGGGTTGAAAAATAAAAGGCGTCGGAAAATAAGAAATAAAAAGAAATGACTTATAGAACTTAAAAACACTCGACTAACCCAACCTTATTACTATCACTAACTTAAAATTATAATCGCAAATTGAGATTACTAATTGGAATGATAATTGATACATAGGTAAAAGGCGTCTAAAAATATTAAAGCTTACAAGTAAAACTCTATCCCAAATGGCAATAACTTAAAAAGGTACTAAAACTTAAAAAGGCGTCGCAAAATTCTAAAGCACCTAAATCTTAGTCTAAAGAAAAAGCACTTAAGGGATTTTACGGCAAGGCCTAAAAATCTAGAAATAAAAATAACTATGGCAAAAACTATGAATTAAAAATAAATACGAGCGAAAAATACAAAAATTACGCTAAAACTATTAAAAAGGGACAAAATATAAAAATATATAAAAAGTTGTAAAAATTACAATTTTTTATAAATTTATTATTTTTATATTATTTATTTAATAAAACTATTAATTTTACAATTTAAATAAACTAATTAAACTAAAAATACAAATTAAATAAATAAACTAAACTTAAATTATATAATATATAACCCTAATTAGGGTTTAAATATATTAATAATAATAATTATCCGTAATTAATGCAGGCTGCAGTCAACTGTGGCGTGTCAGACGGGCTCATGCGATCGCATGAGTCCTAAGCTACCCGGCCATGCGATCGCATGGGCTAGGGTTTCGGGCCACAGAATGGGCTGCTACAGTACAGGCAGAATTAAATTTTTTTTTTTCTGTTTTTGCTGTCAAATATATTTATAAAATATATTTATAAATTAAATAAAACTTATATTTTTACAAACTAAAAAAATAGAAATAAAGAAACTTTATAAAACTTAAATATTTACCAAACTCAAAAAAAAATATTTATATTTTTGTTTTTTTTATATTAGCGTTGCGCTTCCGGCTTTTAAGCATTTCCCCGGCAGCGGCGCCAAAAATACTTGATGTTATGCGAGGTGTATATAAAATAGATTTTAAATTTTAAAATGAAATACTATTAAATATGATACAATTTTACACAAGATATTTATTTATTTATAGAATGGATATACTTAAACCTTGCTACAACACTTATAGGCAGTGTACCTAATCGTACAGTAGTGTAGTTTTTAGTAAGTCCGGTTCGTTCCACAGGGAAAATCTTTAAACAAAGCTTAACGCTATATTAGTTTACTTTTATAAAAATACAAATGTATATATAAGTAATATTATTATTATAAAGGGGGTTTTTACCGTTTAATGACCGGTTTGTCGATTTTAATTCTTCAGTCGCAGTTAAAACCGAATGTAAAATATTAAATAAAAGACTTAATTTAAAGCGTAAAGTAAATAACGATAATGAAATTACGAATAATAAAAGTGCGATAAAATAAACTTGCGATAATTAAAAAGTACGATAATTAAAAGTGCAATTAAATACAATAACAATAAATAAAAGTGCTATAATTAGAAGTGCAATTAAATATGAAATAAAGGAAATTAAATATGAAATAAAAGAATTATGCTTATTTAAACTTCCGTAATCATGATGTTTGACTTGTTGATTTTAGTTTTATGCCCATGGGTTAATTGTCCTTTGTCCTGGATTATTTAATATGTCCGTCTGGTTTTTGTCCATAACAGTCCATCAGTCATAAATATAAAGTGCGAGTGTCCTCGTCAAATTATCCTTATACCCGAAGTTAAATATTCTAACTAATTGGGGACTTAAACTGTAACAAGGTTTTATTACTTTGTTTAATAATTACACCAGGATGTCGACTGAGTGTAACCCAAGGTTTTAATACTTTGTTAACAATTATGCCAAGTGTCCTTGTACATAATTTCACCCCTGTTTTAATAATTATAGTGGCTATTAATCCATTCCCGTGTCAGGTTAAATGAACGATTATTTGTACATATAAATACCCTGCCCATCGTGTCCGATCGAGTGTAAATGGTTATTTATAGGGACGCCCAATTGTAAATCTTTATATTAACATTAACAAACTATCATTTAGTTAAACAAATATAAAGCCCATTAATAGCCCATAGTCTAATTTCCACAAGTGTCATTCTTTTGTCCAAACCCCAATTATGGTACAAAGCCCAATTACCCAATTTTAGTAATTAGCCCAACATCATGATTACTTCGGATTAAATAAGCATAATAATAACTTAGCTACGAGACATTAAATTAAAAAGGTTGAACATAACTTACAATGATTAAAAATAGCGTAGCGTTACACGGACAGAATTTCGACTTACACCCTTACAACATTCGCTAACACACCCTTATTATTAGAAATTAAAATTAAAATTAAAATTAATATATATATATATATATATATATATATATATATATATATATATATATATATATATATATATATGTATACTTTACGTATCATGAAGAGAAGAAAGATGTGTTTATTTTGGCCAAAACGCGTTGAATTTATAGGACCTGGGCTGGATTTCAGAGCCATGCGATCGCATGGCTTTTGTGCCTCCAGGCCATGTGATCGCATGGCCAGCTGGGAGAAGTCACATTTCTTTGTTTTCTTTCTTGCCGACGTTTATAAATAATAATATAATATATAAATAATTATAAGAATTATTTAAATATTATATTTTATTTATGTGCATAGTTAACTTGTAATTTTTAGTCCGTTGCGTCGAGCGTTGAGAGTTGACTCTGGTCCCGGTTCCGGATTTTCGAACGTCCTTGCGTACAATTTAATATCTTGTACTTTGCGTTTTGAATCTTGTACTCTTGTAATTTTGAGACGTTTCTTATCAATAATTGGAACCTCATTGATTGTATTTTGTACTTTTGAGCTTTTTGGTCGTTTGCGTCTTCAATTCGTCGAATCTGTCTTTTGTATTCACCTTTTATTATTTAAACGAATATCACTTGTAAATAGGACAATTGCAACTAAAAGCTTGTCTTTCTTGAGGAATAATGCTATGAAATATATGTTCGTTTTTAGCATTATCAAAGTTCGATGGAATGCTCGTAGAGGACCCGAGTTCACCTGGGAATGAGAAGATCAGATGAAGAATAAATACCCGCACTTATTTCCAGAAGATACGTCAACACCTCCAACTGCTTAAAATTTCGGGACAAAATTTATAAAACGGGTAGGTACTGTAGTGACCCGAACTTTTCCATGTTTATTTATATTAAATGAAATTGTTATCTACATTATTAAATATTTCCAACATGTTAAGCAATCAAACTTGTTAAGACTTGATTAATTGAAATAGGTTTTATATAGACAATTGACCACCCAAGTTGACCGGTGATTCACGAACGTTAAAACTTGTAAAAACTATATGATGACATATATATGGATATATATATATATATATATATATATATATATATATAGTTAACATGATATTATGATAAGTAAGTATCTCATTAGGTATTTTAACAATGAGTTATATAAATAAAATTGAGTTTATTGAATTAAGAAACTCGAAACGATATATATAACGATTATCGTTATAACAACATTTTACTAAATACATATGAATCATATTAAGATATTGATACACTATGTTTAATCACGATAAATGATAAGTAAACATGTCATTAAGTGTATTAACAATGAACTACATATGTAAAAACAAGACTACTAACTTAATGATTTCGAAACGAGACATATATGTAACGATTATCGTTGTAACAACATTTAACTGTATATATATCATACTAAGATATATTAATATATCATAATATCATGATAATGTAATAATTTAACATCTCTCTAGATATAATAAACAATGGGTTAACAACATTTAACTAGATCGTTAACCTAAAGGTTTCAAAACAACATTTACATGTAACGACTAACGATGACTTAATGACTCAGTTAAAATGTATATACATGTAGTGTTTTAATATGTATTCATACACTTTTGAAAGACTTCAAGACATTTATCAAAATACTTCTACTTAACAAAAATGCTTACAATCACATCCCCGTTCAGTTTCATCAACAATTCTACTCGTATGCACCCGTATTCGTACTCGTACAATACACAGCTTTTAGATGTATGTACTATTGGAATGTACACTCCAATTATCAGCTCTTAGTAGCCCATGTGAGTCACCTAACACATGTGGGAACCATCATTTGGCAACTAGCATGAAATATCTCATAAAATTACAAAAATATTAGTAATAATTCATGACTTATTTACATGTAAACAAAATTACACATCCTTTATATCTAATCCATATACCAACGACCAAAAACACCTACAAGCACTTTCATTCTTCAATTTTATTCATCTAATTGATCTCTCTCAAGTTCTATCTTCAAGTTCTAAGTGTTCTTCATAAATTCTATAAGTTCTAGTTTCATAAAATCAAGAATACTTCCAAGTTTGCTAGCTTACTTCCAATCTTGTAAAGTGATCATCCATCCTCAAGAAATCTTTCTTATTTACAGTAAGATATCTTTCTAATACAAGGTAATACTCATATTCAAACTTTGGTTCAATTTCTATAACTATAACAATCTTATTTCGAGTGATGATCTTACTTGAACTTATTTTCGTGTCATGATTCTGCTTCAAGAACTTTCAAGCCATCCAAGGATCCTTTGAAGCTAGATCCATTTGTCTCTTTTCCAGTAGGTTTATCCACAAAACTTGAGGTAGTAATGATGTTCATAACATCATTCGATTCATACATATAAAGCTATCTTATTCGAAGGTTTAAACTTGAAATCACTAGAACATAGTTTAGTTAATTCTAAACTTGTTCACAAATAAAAGTTAATCCTTCTAACTTAACTTTTAAAATCTACTAAACACATTTCTTATATCTATATGATATGCTAACTTAATGATTTAAAACCTGGAAACACGAAAAACACCGTAAAACCGGACATACGCAGTCATAGTAACACCGCGGGCTGTTTTGGGTTTGATAATTAAAAACTATGATAAACTTTGATTTAAAAGTTGTTCTTCTGGGAAAATGATTTTTCTTATGAACATGAAACTATATCCAAAATTCATGGTTAAACTTAAAGTGGAAGTATGTTTTTTCAAAATGGTCATCAAGACGTCGTTCTTTCGACTGAAATGACTACCTCTTACAAAAATGACTTGTAACTTATATTTCTAACTATAAACCTATACTTTTTCTGTTTAGATTCATAAAATAGAGTTCAATATGAAACCATAGTAATTTGATTCACTCAAAATGGATTTAAAACGAAGAAGTTATGGGTAAAACAAGATTGGATATTTTTTTATTGTTGTAGCTACGAGAAATATTGTAACAATTCTATACAAATCATATCCTAGCTAACTTATATTGTATTATATATGTATTCTAATATATTATGTAATCTTGGAATACCATAGACACGTATGCAAATGTTTTGACATATCATATTGACCCATGTATATATATTATTTGGAACAACCATAGACACTATATATGCAGTAATGTTGGAGTTAGCTATACAGGGTTGAGGTTGATTCCAAAAATATATATACTTTGAGTTGTGATCTAGCCTGAGACGTGTATACACTGAGTCGTGGATTGATTCAAGATAATATATATCGATTTATTTCTGTACATCTAATTGTGGACAACTAGTTGTAGGTTACTAACGAGGACAGCTGACTTAATAAACTTAAAACATTAAAACGTATTAAAAATGTTGTAAATATATTTTGAACATACATTGATATATATGTACATATTTGTTATAGGTTCGTGAATCGACCAGTGGCCAAGTTTTACTTCCGGACGAAGTAAAAATCTGTGAAAATGAGTTATAGTCCCACTTTTAAAATCTAATATTTTGGATGAGAATACATGCAGTTTTATAAATGTTTTACGAAATAGACACAAGTAATTGAAACTACATTATATGGGTGAATGATCGAAGCCGAATATGCCCCTTTTGCTTGGTAACCTAAGAATTAGTAAACCGATCTACTAATTGACGCGAATCCTAAAGATAGATCTATTGGGCCTAACGAACCCCATCCAAAGTACATGATGCTTTAGTACTTCGATGTTGTTTTTATCATGTCCGAAGGATTTCCCGGAATGATAGGGGATATTCTTATATGCATCTTGTTAATGTCGGTTACTAGGTGTTCACCATATGAATGATTTTTATCTCTATGTATGGGATGTATATTGAAATATAAAATCTTGTGGTCTATTATTATGATTTGATAATATATAGGTTAAACCTATAACTCACCAACATTTTTGTTGACGTTTTAAGCATGTTTATTCTTAGGTGATTATTAAGAGCTTCCGCTGTTGCATACTAAAATAAGGACAAGATTTGGAGTCCATGCTTGTATGATATTATGTAAAAACTGCATTCAAGAAACTTATTTTTGATGTAATATATTCTTATTGTAAACCATTATGTAATGGTCGTGTGTAAACGGTATATTTTAGATTATCATTATTTGATAATCTACGTAATACTTTTAAACCTTTATAGATAAAATAAAGGTTATGGTTGTTTTAAAAATGAATGCAGTCTTTGAAAAACGTCTCATATAGAGGTCAAAACCTCGCGACGAAATCAATTAATATGGAACGTTTATAATCAATATGAACGGGACATTTTAGTCGGTGACTTTTTCTTCAAGTTTAACTTTATCTTCAAGCCAAATTAACTTTAACCGTGTGGTTGAGCCGGCGACTCAGCTTTGCGAGCCGGTGGCTTGTGTGTCTTCCGGATTAACCCAAATCTTTTTCGTAATTATCTTGAACTTGATCTTTACGTACAAGCAACTCTACCCGGTGTCTTAGATGACCTAGCCGGCGTCTCTGATTTATTTTCCTTGGTCAACAAGTTTTTTGATTTTTTGACTTGAATTCTTGAATCTTCTAGAAATTCCTGTGAAGCCGGTGGCTTAGAGTATTTAGTCGACGACTAACCTTTGAATTTTGAATTTTTGCTCCTTTTCTTCACTTTTTGACCTATTTTATCACACTTTTAAACGGATGAAAAATCACCTTTTTACAAGAATTGTTAACTTTTATCCAAATAGGTGTTGAAAACTATGTTTAAATAACAAGATAATGCGCAAAAAGAATGTATAAAATATGTATAATTCAAGCATTATCAGTTTGTTTATCCATATTGTTCATATTCGAAGACGCCTCTAAATTTCATCCTTATTAGATGTTAATGTTGTGCATTTCCATTCCATCTTAATAGGTATTTTATACAATGTTATATCTTGCTTATCGAGCAAGGGTTTAGAATCATATTGGATTTATAATATAATTACTTTCCAAATACAAATATAAAAGAGATAAGGGCACTAGAAGTATGTCGGTTATTACCCCCTCGGTGGCTCGGTCTGAGCTAGTGGAGAACGAATGCAAAGACTGAATCAAAAATCATCAAATAGTAGACTAGGTAAGCCTTTGGTAAATATGCCAGCTATTTGAAAACGAGTTGGCACGTGAAGAATCCTTACTCATCTCTTAGTAACTTTCTCATGAACAAATGAATATATATCTCAATACGTATAGTCCGTTGGTGCTGAACAGGATTGCCAGATAAATAAATGGCACTAACAATGTAAAAAAAATCAAAGTTGCCTTAGAAATTGGACACTATAGTTCAAGCAATAGATTTTGAATCCAACATGCTTCAGCAATAACGTTTGAAACTCCTCTATATTTGGTTTCAGTAATGGAGCGAGAAAGGGTAAGTTGGCGTTTCGAGGACCAAGAAATAAGATTGTCACCCAAGTAAACACAATAGCCCGAAGTAGAGGGACAGATATCTGGAAAATTAGGCCAATCTGCATTCATGTAAGGAACTAGTACATGAGACGTGTCTTATTATCCATCAAGTGTGGGAGTACGGGAAAAAACTGTACCACAATCTGACTCTATACTGTAGCATTACGGGTGCTTTGCAGTATTTTAAGTTTACTCGCCCATATATTTCTTATGTGGTGCAACATGTTTGTTTACACGTGCATGCTTCTATTGATGCTCACATGCACGTGTTAAAGCAGATTATACAATATTAAGTGAGGTTTGATAACGTAAAAAACTAAGGATGAAGGTGAGGTTTGATAACCTAACCCGCTGATACCATATTACTCCGTAGAAGTTAATGTTGTGCCTTTTCCTTCCATATTAATAGGAACTTATACAATGTTATATCTTGCTCATCAAGCAAGAGTTTAAATTCATATTGAATTTACAATGTAATTACTTTTCAAATATATATACAAAAGAAAGAAGGACTCTAGAAGTATGTCATTTATTAATCCTAACAACGATTGTTAGTGGTGAAACCCATAAAGGTCAAGTTCTTCGGTTCTTGATAGTCGGTTAGTTATCACTACAAGAAAAATGATCATTGAAACGATCTTTTAGTGACGATATATTATTTATTCATTATTAATTTTATCTAGATACCATTAAAAAGGTCGCCACTTGTAGTGACCCGAACTTTTCCATGATTATATATTATATGAGATTAATATTTACATGAATAAATGTTTCCAACATGTTAAGCAATCAAACTTGTTAAGACTTGATTAATTAAAACGGATTTAGTGTTAACGTTTGACCACCCAGTTTGCCTGATGATTCACGAACGTCATAGCCTGTGATAATTATATAATCGTTTTATTTATTTTATGATGTAAGTTTTTATTATATATATATATATATATATATATATATATATATATATATATATATATATATATATATATAAGAATAAATACAATTAAATCAAAGATGTACAGTAAAACACTATTTGCTACAGTAAATTTTTGCTTTGCTACAATAAAGTACTATTTGCTACAGTAAAATACTATTTGCTACAGTAAACACTATTTACTCGTATTCAATCCGTATTCGTACTCATACAATACCCAGCTTCTAGATGTATTTACTATTAGTATATACCAATAGTAAACACCAATGATCAGCCATGAATGAGTCCACAACATGTGGGAACCATTACTTGTCTTCATGTATGAATTATTACACAAAATAACAAAATGAGGAGCCTTTGTTCCATGATAAAAATCATGCCACCACCATCATTTACTACATCATTTTCATTCCATAATTTCACATACAAATCCTCTCTAACTACCTACTCCAAGAACACTTTCATTTCCATAGAAATAACCTTCAACATCATCAAAAACTACATCAAGAACATCTAATTTATCTCAGTAACTTTTCTTTCTAATTCAAGGTAATAATCATATTCAAACTTTAATTCAATATCTATAACTATAACAATCTTAATTCGAGTAGAAATCTTACTTGAACTTGTTTTCGTGCCATGATTCTACTTCAAGAACTTTCAAGCCATCCAAGATCCTTTGAAGCTCTAGATCATTTCTTGTCATTTCCAGTAGGTTTACCTACTATACTTGAGGTAGAAATGATGTTCATAACATCATTCGATTCATATATATAAAACTATCTTATTCGAAGATTTAAACTTGTAATCACTAGAACATAGTTTAGTTAATTCTAAACTTGTTCGCAAACAAAGTTAATCCTTCTAACTTAACTTTTAAAATCAACTAAACACATGTTCTATATCCATATGATATGCTAACTTAATGATTTAAAACCTGGAAACATGAAGAACACCGTAAAACTGGACATACGCCGTCATAGTGAAACCGGGGGCTGTTTTGGGTTAGATAATTAAAAGCTATGATAAACTTTGATTTAAAAGTTGTTCTTCTGGCAAAATAATTTTTCTTATGAACATGAAATTATATCCAAAAAATCATGGTTAAACTCAAAGTGGAAGTATGTTTTTCAAAATGGTCATCAAGATGTCGTTCTTTCGACGGAAATGACTACCTCTTTCAAAAACGACTTGTAACCTGTATTTCTAACTATAAACTTATACTTTTTTTCTGTTTAGTTTCATAAATTACAGTTCATTATGAAACCATAGCAACTTGATTCACTCAAAACGGATTTATAACGAAGAAATTATGGGTAAAACAAAATTGGTTAGATTTACTAGTTTAGCTACAAAAATTTTATAACAAATCTATACTAACCATAACTTAACTAACTTATATTGTATTATACATGTAATCTAACATATATTATGTAATCTTGATAGATCATAGACACGTATACAATGTTTTGACATATCATATCGACGTCATCTATATATATTATTTGGAATAACCTTAGACACTCTATATGCGATAATGCTCGAGTTAGCTATACAGGGTTGAGGTTGATTCCAAAATAATATATATACTTTGAGTTGTGATCGAGTCTGAGACTTGTATACACTGGGTCGTGGATTGATTCGAGATAATATATATTGATTTATTTCTGTACTACTAACTGTGGACAACTAATTGTAGACTACTAACGTTGGACTGTTAACTTAACAAATTTAAATCGTTAAAAAAATGTTGTTAATATATTTCGATCATACTTTAATATATATGTATATATTTGTTATAGGTTCGTGAATCGACCCGTGGCCAAGTCTAATTCTCGACGAATTGATAATCTGTGAAAGTGAGTTATAGTCCCATTTTTACTACCAAAAATTTTCGGGATGAGAATACATGCAGTTTTATAAATGTTTTACAAAATAGGCACAAGTACTTGAAACAACATTCTATGGTTGGATTATTAAACCGAATATCACCCTTTTTAGTCTGGTAATCTAAGAATTAGGGAACAGAAACCCTAATTGACGCGAGTCCTAAAGATAGATCTATTGGGCCTAACAAACCCCATCCGGGTTACGGATGCTTTAGTACTTCAATTTTATCATGTCCGATGAGAGTCCCGGAATGATGGGGATATTCTAGATGCATTTTTGTTAATGTCGGTTACCAGATGTTCACCATATGGATGATTTTTAATTCGCGGGTTACGAGTATTATTTTGTACACGGGTTACGTGTGCGGTTATAATTGAAATCTTGTGGCCTATTATTATTATTATGATTTATTATAAAGATCAAACCTATAACTCACCAACATTTTTGTTGACGTTTAAAGCATGTTTATTCTCAGGTGATTATTAAGAGCTTCCGCTGTTGTATGCTAATTAAAGACAAGATTTGGAGTCAGCATGCTTGTATTATATTGTTTAAAAACTGCATTCGAAATTACCTTTTGTTGTAACATATTAATGTAAACCATTATGTAATGGTCGTGTGTAAACGCTATATTTTAGATTATCATTATTTGATAATCTACGCTATGTCCTTTAAATCTTTGTCGATAAAATAAAGGTTATGGTTTGTTTTAAAAATGAATGCAGTCTTTGAAAAACGTCTCATATAGAGGTCAAAACCTCGCAACGAAACCAATTAATATGAAACGTTTATAATCCATATGAATGGGATATTTCAGTTGGTATTAGAGCGTTGGTCTTAGAGAACCATAAATTTGCATTAGTGTGTCTTATCGAGTTTGTTAGGATGCATTAGTGAGTCTGGACTTCGACCGTGTTTTTTTCTTTAAAAGCGATTGCTTAACACGTTTGTTGGAAACTATATATTTTTACATGTAAATATTATGTGATATATTAAGTTCTTAACGTGCTTGCTATTGTGTGATAGACGTCTACCTCTAGTACAAATCCCATCGACTCACCCAATAATAATGAAGAGTCGAATGTATTTTGGGAAGATTCACAAATTCCGGAAGAAGAAGAAGAAGAACCGGAAGAAGAGGAACCGGAAGAAGAGGAACCGGAAGAAGAGGTTTCGGAGGAGAAAATATTAAGTACCACAAAAAAACAGATAAATAAAAGAAAATCATCAACCAATGGACCAAAATTAAAAATGGTCGATGGTGTTTCCGCCGAGGAAGCAAAATATTGGGAAAATTACCAATTTTCTGATGAATCAGATCCCGAAGAGGATTCCGATGATGTTATAGAAATTACCCTGGCTCAATTTAATATGGCAAAAGAAAATAATAAGGGAAAAGCTATTAAAATAGAAAAACCCGAGTCCCAAACCGATGAACTTTATGTTAACATGAAATATCCCGATGGGATATATCGTAAACACCCGTATTTCTTAAACTTTAACTATAACCCAGGAACATCTAAGCCACCAGGTTTTTCTAAACCATTTGTGAAAATGATGGCTCGTATTAGAGGAGCACCATGTATCCCTAGGAAATTAGCAACACGAACCAAGTCCGAGGAGGAGGAAACAAGTGAGTCGGAATAAAGAATTGTAATCATGCTATGTAATATATGTACTTTAGTGTGCTTGTACTTTTAAACTGTATGTAAAAATGGCTTGTAATGTTTGTATTCTATCATCCTTTACAAGATCTAATTTTTCATCTCTTTTACAGTATAAAAATACAAAATGGATGTTAAGGATAGATGACCGAATATTTTAGAAGACCTACCAGGAGATATGATTGATGAAATCTTGTCTAGAGTTGGTCAGAATTCACCGGCTCAATTGTTTACGGCGAGATTAGTTTGTAGGAAATTTGACAGACGTTCTAGGCATGCCTTGATTTATAAAAGGTTTTCCTTTGATAGATGGTGTATATCACATTGGGGAGACCTTAAGTTATGATGTTTTCTTTAAGGCATTGTGTGCGGGAAACCCTAATGCAATTTTCCGCTACGGGTTGAGAGCCTATTTTGACTCTACATATCCCAACATAGGACTTCGTTCTTTAGAAAGAGCTTCAAACATGCAACTTAAAGAAGCATGTTATGTTTACGGGTTAGTGATGCTCGCTTCTCACCAAATTGAGAAAAAGAACATCGGACTGTGAAAGGACCCGTTCATATACATTATAAACGATTCACAATAGTTGATTACATCGCGAGGTATTTGACCTCTATATGATACGTTTTACAAACATTGCATTAGTTTTTAAAAGACAAACTTTCTTTACATCAAAAATTGACAGCATGCATGCCATTTCATATTACATCCAACTATAATTGACTTAATATTAATCTTGATGAACTCAACGACTCGAACGCAACGTCTTTCAAAGTATGTCATGAATGACTCCAAGTAATATCCTTAAAATGAGCTAATGCACAGCGGAAGATTTCTTTAATACCTGAGAATAAACATGCTTTAAAGTGTCAACTAAAAGGTTGGTGAGTTCATTAGTTTATCATAATCAATCATTTCCGTAATAGTAATAGACCACAAGATTTCAGTTTCCATAAATATCCGTACACTCGCAAGTGTATAAAAGTATTCTATAAGTTGTAGGCACCCGGTAACAAGCCTTAACGTTCATGTTTTACCCTCTGAAGTACACCAGACCAGGTGTGTTTAATATAACTTCGAAGTACTAAAGCATCCCATAGTCAGGATGGGGTTTGTCATGCCCAATAGATCTATCTTTAGGATTCGCGCCTACCGTACATAGACAAGTAGTTTAATGTTACCAAGCTAAGGGTATATTTCTGGTTTAAACCCACGTAGAATTTGTTTTAGTACTTGTGCCTATTTTGTAAAACATTTATAAAAACAGCGCATGTATTCTCAATCCCAAAAATATATATAAAAGGGAGCAAATGAAACTCACAATACTGTATTTCGTAGCAATTATGTATATGACGGCACTGAACAAGTGCAGGGTTTGTCTCGGATTCACGAACATATCAATATTGTGATTCAATATTGTAGGAAAGTACGTAGACGCAACGAAAATGATAAACGTTAGGTTGACCTGACGAGCAATACCCTCGAACAATACCCATAACCTCCATAGCTATAACCCATAATTTCCTTAGCTCTATCCCGTTTGAAAACTTATTTTGAAATCGTCTGAATATAACTCCGTCGTAGTATTTTATGTATACTAATAATATCTTGAAATTATACTAAGTAAATATATATATGTAATTCGATTGAGAGAGTTTAGAGAAATATATTTTCAAGTTTCTATGAAATAATGAAACCTATTGAATTCTATTTATAATAGATTTTTGAATTATTAAAGTGAATTATTAAAGTATGAATTATTAAAGTGAATTATTAAAGTATGAATTATTAAATTGAATTATTAAAGTATGAATTATTAAAGTATGAATTATTAAAGTGAATTATTAAAGTGAATTATTAAAGTATGAATTATTAAAGTGAATTATTAAAGTATGAATTATTAAATTGAATTATTAAAGTATGAATTATTAAAGTTAAAGTAAAGTAAAAGTGGTTATATATATATTTAATAAAATAAAATATAAATCGTTATATATATATTTAATAAAATAAACTATGTACGTATAATACGCGTATTAATTTAAATCGTTATATATATATTTAATAAAATAAAATATAAATATCGTTATCTTTATCATACTGGTTAAGTAATGAGTTGTCAAAAGTGGTTCTAGATATTTATCAAAGTTATATACGTTTTAATAATAAAGTTCTTTTTAAACTGAAAACGTTTTTGTACGCTTGAAACTAAATCGAGTACTTATAAATTTGGTTTTCCAAAATTAATTATATTCCAAATCATCCTTTAAAAAGGTTTTATCTATATCGTAAAACATTTTCAATATTATGAAAACTAATCATTATCTTACCAAAAGACACGAGACAATCATTGTAAAGCATGCATTGAAAGTTAAGCAGGAATCTCCACTAACTTTTGTCTAATTCTCGTTAATGAAACTTTTGTTCTTACTTGTAAATCACATTACCAAATATTCCGAATACCGCTAAAAAGAAATGATTTTTCAAATCAACGTGGACCTCATAACAGAGACTCGTAATCATAATTCAATGTATCTGATAATTTAATCATATGATATTATCTTTTAATTCCATCGATAAACATATTGAAACAAATACTTTTATGTAAAGTATTTTATATCTAATACTTTGTTAATGTTTTCAATTAATAAGTATATATTATATATACATATCAGTATACACATAAATGTTCGTGAATCGTTGAGCATAGTCAAAGGGTAATTGATTACATGAATATATATTTCAAAACTTTCGAGACTCAATATTACAGATTTTGCTTATCGTGTCGGAAACATATAAAGATTAAAGTTTAAATTTGATCGAAAATTTTCGGGTCATCATAGTACCTACCCATTAAAGAAATTTCGTCCCGAAATTTGATTGAGGTCGTCATGGCTAACTATAAAAATATTTTCATGGCGAATATGAGTTGAAAATAGAGTTTCATCATCATTGAGTAATATAGATAAAGCAATTTGATTATACGAAGAGTATAAGTGAAGCTATCGCAAGAGAGTGAAATGAGTAAATGTAGAATCGTTTTAACTGATGACGTAGTTATGATTGATTTCAGGAATTCATACGATTTAAAGAAAATCTTCGTAATAAGATTTGGTTCTTCGGCGATTTAGGAAATCAGGATCTTCTTTGATTAAATGCAATAATCTGTTTCGATTGACCTTGTGAAGACCCGTCCTAATCCATCCGGACGAAGTCCATATCGATTATAAACGATTCACAACAGTTGATTACATCGCGAGGTACTTGACCTCTATATGATACATTTTACAAACATTGCATTCGTTTTTGAAAAGACAAACTTTCATTACATCGAAAGTTGACAGGCATGCATACCATTTCATAATATATCCAACTATAATTGACTTGATAATAATCTTGATGAACTCGACGACTCGAATGCAACGTCTTTTGAAATATGCCATGAATGACTCCAAGTAATATCTATAAAATGAGCAAATACACAGCGGAAGATTTCTTTCGTACCTGAGAATAAACATGCTTTAAAGTGTCAACCAAAAGGTTGGTGAGTTCATTAGTTTAACTTAAACAATCGTTTCCATCATTTTAATAGACCACAAGATTTCAGATTTCCATTTCTCATAAACATACGTCCCATGCATAGAGACAAAAATATCATTCATATGGATTGAACACCTGGTAACCGACATTAACAATATGCATATATAAGAATATCCCCATCATTCCGGGATCCTCCTTCGGACATGATATAAATTTTGAAGTACTAAAACATCCGGTACTTTGGATGGGGCTTGTTGGGCCCGATAGATCTATCTTTAGGATTCGCGTCAATTAGGGTGTCTGTTCCCTAATTCTTAGATTACCAGACTTAATAAAAAGGGGCATATTCGACTTCGATAATCCAACCATAGAATGTAGTTTCACGTACTTGTGTCAATTTCGTAAAACAGTTATAAAAGTTGCGCATGTATTCTCAGCCCAAAAATATAAAGGGTAAAAAGGCAAATGAAACTCACGATACTGTATTTTGTAGTAAAAATACATATGACGTCATTGAACAATGCAGGGTTGGCCTCGGATTCACGAACCTATATCAATTGTGTATATATTAATACGTATAATGTAAGTTACAAAATTTCATTTATTAATATGTATTATTTATATATTATAGTTTTGTAGAATTTATTCTAACCTTTATTTTAAAACGTATACTTATATTATATTTTAAGTTATATTTTATATATATATCTATTTTATGTATATATATCTATAATGATTTACGTTTATATAAATAGTGACATTAATATATTTATATACATATATTTGTGGTTAGTATTGTATTTATGAAATTTTATTAGTTTGTTATGTGAATTATTAATACAATCCTAGTATATACCATAAGTATATATATAGTGTACAAAAGATTTATTTGTTAAAATAATAATTTAGATAATAATGATTTACTAATAATAATAATAATTTTATTAATAATGATAATACTAATAGCAAAAAAAATGAAAATGATAACTGTTAATGATACTAATAATAATAACTCTAAAATAATATTAATACTAATACCATACTTATGTTAATAATAAGGGTTCTAATATTTATAAAATGATAAATGATAATCATAATAATACTAGTAAATATTAATGATGATACTGATAAATATGATATTATTAATTGTAAATGTACTGATGATACTATTATTTATAAACCGGTACAAATTCTAATATTGATGATAATAATATATTTTTATTTCCTTCATAATAATAATAATGATAATCATAATCATAATCCTAATGATGATAAAATACTAAAATGATAAGTTTATTACTAATAATAATATTATTAATACCTATCATAATAATAATAGTAATGTCTATAATACTTTCAAATATGATAACAAGTATGATACTAATAATAACAATAACAATCAAAACAATCACAATAATAATAATAATACTAATAATAATTAATATATAATAACAATAATAAAATTAGAAAAGAAAACTACCTCACATGAAAAGAGTTTCAAAAAAAAAAAAATCGGGGTTCCCTTTAAAGCTTCAAAACATTACAGAAAAAAAAAATAATTTGGATTCTAAAATAAAAAAAAAAATACTAAAGGCCTACTGCAGCGTCGGTTCTTGGAACAAAACAAAAAAAATTGATTTCGTAATAGATAACATTATAGATAATGTTTATAACACGAAATAGTTTTCTAAACATGTATAAAAACTACTGGAATCGTCAATTTGATCAGAAACATATACACGAACGCGAATTTGTCTCAAGAACAATTGTTGACTTTTTTTAAACTAAACTTTGAATTCAAAATTCAAGATCGATATAAAGATTTGAGAGTTGAGATTTTGCAGATAGATTCAAAGAAAGATTTCTAACCTTTCTGCATTTTTAGATTTTGAAACTTTATTCGAAATTGAATTAAGAGAAAAAAAAAATTGGAGCGTGCAGAGAAGAAGAAAAAAAAATATCGCTGTGCTCTTTAATCCCATTGGATTTCCTTTTTATTTGATTTGCAATTATACATAATCATGTTGTAATAATAGAGATCGGTTGATAAAAAATGGAGAAAATGTCAACACAGGTTCACGAGTTGGGAGCAGGAAAGAAACAAAAAAAATAATAATAATAATAGAGATAAAGGATACAGAGGTCACGCGTATAATATAGATCCCTACTGTTTTTTTTTAATTAATAATAATAATATATAATAACAATACTATTAATATCTAATAATATTAATAAAATTAATAATAATGATAAATATAATATTAATGATAATAATAATTGTAAAAATGATAATAATAATAATAATAATAATACCATACTAATTATGATAATATTAATATTTTATCGATAATAATAATATTAGTAATAATAATCTAATTTATACATCCAATTTCATCTTTATATGATATAAAGTGATATTATGAATACAAATATTGATATTTGACGATACAAATAACATTACTACAACAACTATATTTGTATTTAAATTTAATTTATTAATATCATCTATTATTATGTAATATTTAATAATTATGTAATATGTATTGTAACATATACTGAATATTATATATTTATGCATTTTAATATAAATATATTATAATATTTATTTACATACTAATTATATTATACTTATGTATGTAATTATGAAAAATATAAATGTTTTATATATGTAAGTATTATATATATTTATTAAAATAGTACATTATTTCATCATAGATATATTATAAATTTCTACATATACATAATATAATAATTATGTATAAAATCATATATATATAGTTATATTTATGTATATATGTATACTACCATATATATAAAATCATGTTTTAAATGTTGAGTAGATGATTAATTATGTATATTAAACAATTAACTACAAAGTATAACATTGTACATTTAATATTTTGATAACGTTGGTAAAATATGTTTGAATCATTTATATACAATATACTATATATATTCAAAATGAAAATCTTTAGTTATTAAATGTTATCTTTTATAATAACAAAATTACTTAATAGTTCATTAATACTAATATAATTAGTTTTATATATAATTATTTATATTTACATTCTTAGTTACAATTAAAGGTTCGTGAATCGTCAGAAATAGTTAAAGGTCAAATGTTATCATGAAATAGTTCAAACATAATGAGACTCGGTTTAATAGACTTTGCTTATCGAGTCGAATCATATAAGATTATGTTTAAATTTGGTCGGAAATTCCCGGGTCATCACAGTACCTACCCGTTAAAGAAATTTCGTCCCGAAATTTGAGTGAGGTCGTCATAGCTAACAATAAATATGTTTTCCTGACGAATATGAGTTGATAACTTGAGTTTTATCATCATTGAGTAATATGGATAAAAATAATTCGATTATTCGAAGAGTGCGAATGAAGCTATTCACAAAAGGATGAAATGAGAAACAAAGATTTGTTTTTAACTTTTGACGTAGTCAGGTTTGAATTTAGAAAATAAGGCGCGTCTTAACTTTTGACATTGCCTTGGTTGAATTCCGGAATTTAAGGGATTTAAAGAAAATCTTGAAGATCTATAAAATCTGATTCTTCGGGATTTATGGAAATTAAGATCTCTTTAATTAAATACGGTGATCTGCCCCGATTACTACGTCTGATATTTCCAGTATAAATTAAGCTCTTCCTTTCCATTATTCTCACCATTCTTATACTTTCTTTCTTAGTTCATACATCCAAAAGATTCTGAAAATGATTAATCCAGTTCTGATCCTTGTCCTCATCCTTACTATCGCAACAATCATTCTCCTTTTCCAACTTCCACCAGAGGAATCTGCTTTCTTCTACTTCGCCCTCGGGATTATAATGTTTTTAATTCTCCCGTGTCTTTATGTTGCGATAAACATTGATATACACGGTTTGTAATTTATGTGTTGTTATCGGACTTTATATTCTCCCTTATATTTCAAAGCTCTATGCTTTTGTTTTCTCTTCCCGACTTCAAGTCAAGCGAATAATGGTCCAGAATTTATAGATATAGAGTTTCGAATGATTATAATGTTCTAAGCATGAAGGAACGTGATAGCACGATTTGATTTTCAAATTTATCAACATCACGGAAGATAGAACCATCAAGAATACATTTTCTTGATTTGTTACGGAGTTAAGTAGGATGAAAGAGTTATGTAACATGGCACATGATGACGTTATGATCTGTGAATCATCACGTTTCATTTAGAAACTCAGCATGACTTACTGTAATATAATCACGTTGATCAAGTGTCATTATATTATACTAACTCATGCATCAGTTCCCATCATTACTACAATAACATTCATATTTTAAGCTTGAAAATTTACAGAATATAGAAACTAACAGTTTCTATATGATGTAATACTGATAGCACGAAAAGATTAATGATTTCAGATAAGAATAGTTATAAAAATATCTCCAGAAATATGGAGGATATTTATAATGAAAGGTACGATAATATCTCAGAATATCTAAGATCAGAGGATGATAGAAACTATTGTCTGCAAGGGTTTAGAGTAAGGAGCAAGTTATTCACTATAGACTTTAGCAGACATTGAATTATTTGGATTCTTTGAAGTCAAACTTATTCTTTATGATTTATCCACGGCTTTCTTCATAGTTTCGCATAATCTGCTTTTCGGTACTATATTTTCTATTGAATGTTTCCAATATATTGATACACAGGAAGCACGAAGAGGTATATAATTTCGAACGAGAATATTTATGAAAATATCCTCAGAAATATCAAAGATATTGATGATGATATTTTGGAATTTCTAAGTTCGACGGTTGATGGAGAAAGATTTTCCGCAAGATTTTAACATGACTTCGGAGCAAGATATTCTCTAAAGATTTCAACGGATCCAGAATTACCTGAATCCTTTGAATATAGGATTTGGTCCTTGTATTTGTCCTTGGTCTCCTTCATGGGTAACTCAATCTGTTTTTCAATACCCAATTTTCTATCGAGCGTTCCTAACACTCCTTTCTTTATCATCAAACTTTTGTCCGTTTAGACCATCTACCATTTTTCTGTTTCCTCTGCATTTAATGCTATGATATCTGAATCATCGGTTATTAATCCGAGGTGGTTTCAGGAGAATTGTGTTTTTAGATGATTAAACGCTGATGGTAATATGATGGAATATGAAAGGTTACCTGGTAACAATAAAAGAGCACGCGTATATATAAACTTTATAATAAGGTTGTTTCGTACGAAAAGTCGAAGTTGACTTGTTGGAGCTGTGACAAAATTGGCTAATTTTGAAAAGGGATCGCAAAGTTGTTTTTGTTAATAAATGCCAAAGGATCTGACGCGGCTACGTGTTGAACTTTTACTCAATTGCCGAGAGTTTCTCAGGTGCATAACTATATGCATAAATCTTTCCTTCCATAGATGAAGTGCGGTTGATTCATCCTATCGATTGAGGTGTTTTCAAGAATCATGAAAGGTTTGAACGCATAATGTAATCGTGAAGATACAAATGAGGTTTAAGACGAAATCAAGTGGTAAACTTGAAGAATTGTTTAGTTTCATATGTTATATTCAATATTTTAATTCATTTTAATTGTCCAATGTTATTAGTCCACAGTCGATAGTCCACAGTTGACAGTGCAATCATTCATATATAGTTTAATATATAATATTTGAATTAATTAATACGTATCGTGACCCGTGTACATGTCTCAGACTCGATCACAACTCAAAGTATATATATTATTATAGAATCAACCTCAACCCTGTATAGAGAACTCGATCATTACTGCATATAGAGTGTCTATGGTGATTCCAAATAATATATATAGATGTGTCGATATGATATGTCAAAACCTTGTATACGTGTCCCGATATTTAAAGTGCGTAAAATAAATAACAGAAATTAAATGACGATAAATAAAGTGCGTAAAGTAAATAACAGAAATTAAATGACAATAAATAAAATTGCGAGAATATAAATTGCGATAAATAAATTGTGATAAATAAAATGTAATACGGAATTAACAGTTAGCTAGGAACAGTTAGCTAGGATTTTGTTAGCGTGGTTTCTTAATAAAATTTAATATTGTTAATTAGTCTGTTTCTAATCAATTTTTATTGTGTCCATTATTTCTTCATTATGCCACTTGTTGGATTCTGATAGGTCAAAATTCAAATATGAAATTGAATTTGAATGAAAATAGTTATTCTTTGGTGAATGGATAAGTATCCCGGTGGTTGTAAATAGGATAGTGAATAACTGTTAAATCAGATTCGAAGAATATACAGTGTAACTTATTTATGTGAAATTTAAATATTCCTCGGGTATTACCTACCCGTTAAAATATTTTTATTATTAACAGTTTGTACAAAAGACTTTTTAATTACAATCTTTATGAAAACATATATACATATATATTTTCTTCAAATGTAATCATGAATTTAATGAGTTAACATGATATTAAACTCATTTAGTTTTCAGTTGGAACTAGAATAAATAATCTCTAAAACATTAGAGATTACATAATCAACATGTCGAACGAAGATAACTGATGTAGAATGTCATGTAGAATGATGATTATACTCGAGGTATATATTGAGATGTTGAGGCATGTGATATTGAAATTTGGGTTGTTGGTGGTACTGTTGGTGCCGGTGATTTGGATGAAGCTGGTACGTTTTGCACCATATTTTCCAAGACTACAACTTATGCGCGAAGTTCGTTAACTTCTTCTATTACACCGGGATGATTGTCGGTTCGGACGAGCGGATGAATGAGGTTTAGAATCTGAGATAGTATATGATCGTGATGAGATACTTTGGAAATGAGAGAGAAAATGGTGTCTCGAACAGGTTCGCCGGTAAACGTTTTAGGTTCATTGTCAAGAGGTGAATTTGGTTAGTGGAAATGATCGCCTTCTTCGCGTTTCCATTGATTAAGTCGACTACGAACCCATCTCCAATTCATTCAGAATAGATGATGGCTAATTGATCGATTCATTCCGGTTACTCTGCTTTCGGAGCTCGAGTGGAAATCCATATCGAAATAGCTGTCGGAATAACTATCGAAATAGCAATCGAAATCTGATGGACTCGAACTGGTTGAGGGATTCATCTTGTACGATCAGATGAAGGATTTTCGATAAGAAATAGATTATAGGATGTAGATTAGTACCCTGCAATACATAATTTACATATGCATATATAATACTAAAATCCCATAAGCTACGGAGGAATCTACGGAAGCTGTCAGGCAAAGGTAACAATAACAGATACGCTAAGATATGAATTTAACTATACACTGTCTATGCAATAAAGGAAGTAAGACGTGTCTTAGACTTTAAGGATGATAAGCAAATAATTTTTCGATACTAAATGATAAGCAAAACTTTTGACATGCAAACACGGTCGAAGTCCAGACTCATTAATGCATTCTAACGACTATCAGTTAGACTCACTAATGCAAGACCTGGTTCGCTAAGACCACCGCTCTGATACCAACTGTGAAGACCCGTCCTAATCCATCCGGACGAAGTCCATATCGATTATAAACGATTCACAACAGTTGATTACATCGCGAGGTACTTGACCTCTATATGATACATTTTACAAACATTGCATTCGTTTTTGAAAAGACAAACTTTCATTACATCGAAAGTTGACAGGCATGCATACCATTTCATAATATATCCAACTATAATTGACTTGATAATAATCTTGATGAACTCGACGACTCGAATGCAACGTCTTTTGAAATATGCCATGAATGACTCCAAGTAATATCTATAAAATGAGCAAATACACAGCGGAAGATTTCTTTCGTACCTGAGAATAAACATGCTTTAAAGTGTCAACCAAAAGGTTGGTGAGTTCATTAGTTTAACTTAAACAATCGTTTCCATCATTTTAATAGACCACAAGATTTCAGATTTCCATTTCTCATAAACATACGTCCCATGCATAGAGACAAAAATATCATTCATATGGATTGAACACCTGGTAACCGACATTAACAATATGCATATATAAGAATATCCCCATCATTCCGGGATCCTCCTTCGGACATGATATAAATTTCGAAGTACTAAAACATCCGGTACTTTGGATGGGGCTTGTTGGGCCCGATAGATCTATCTTTAGGATTCGCGTCAATTACGGGTGTCTGTTCCCTAATTCTTAGATTACCAGACTTAATAAAAAGGGGCATATTCGACTTCGATAATCCAACCATAGAATGTAGTTTCACGTACTTGTGTCAATTTCGTAAAACAGTTATAAAAGTTGTGCATGTATTCTCAGCCCAAAAATATAAAGGGTAAAAAGGCAAATGAAACTCACGATACTGTATTTTGTAGTAAAAATACATATGACGTCATTGAACAATGCAGGGTTGGCCTCGGATTCACGAACCTATATCAATTGTGTATATATTAATACGTATAATGTAAGTTACAAAATTTCATTTATTAATATGTATTATTTATATATTATAGTTTTGTAGAATTTATTCTAACCTTTATTTTAAAACGTATACTTATATTATATTTTAAGTTATATTTTATATATATATCTATTTTATGTATATATATCTATAATGATTTACGTTTATATAAATAGTGACATTAATATATTTATATACATATATTTGTGGTTAGTATTGTATTTATGAAATTTTATTAGTTTGTTATGTGAATTATTAATACAATCCTAGTATATACCATAAGTATATATATAGTGTAGAAAAGATTTATTTGTTAAAATAATAATTTAGATAATAATGATTTACTAATAATAATAATAATTTTATTAATAATGATAATACTAATAGCAAAAAAAATGAAAATGATAACTGTTAATGATACTAATAATAATAACTCTAAAATAATATTAATACTAATACCATACTTATGTTAATAATAAGGGTTCTAATATTTATAAAATGATAAATGATAATCATAATAATACTAGTAAATATTAATGATGATACTGATAAATATGATATTATTAATTGTAAATGTACTGATGATACTATTATTTATAAACCGGTACAAATTCTAATATTGATGATAATAATATATTTTTATTTCCTTCATAATAATAATAATGATAATCATAATCATAATCCTAATGATGATAAAATTCTAAAATGATAAGTTTATTACTAATAATAATATTATTAATACCTATCATAATAATAATAGTAATGTCTATAATACTTTCAAATATGATAACAAGTATGATACTAATAATAACAATAACAATAACAATCAAAACAATCACAATAATAATAATAATACTAATAATAATTAATATATAATAACAATAATAAAATTAGAAAAGAAAACTACCTCACATGAAAAGAGTTTCAAAAAAAAAAAAAATCGGGGTTCCCTTTAAAGCTTCAAAACATTACAGAAAAAAAAAATAATTTGGGTTCTAAAATAAAAAAAAAAAAAATACTAAAGGCCTACTGCAGCGTCGGTTCTTGGAACAAAACAAAAAAAATTGATTTCGTAATAGATAACATTATAGATAATGTTTATAACACGAAATAGTTTTCTAAACATGTATAAAAACTACTGGAATCGTCAATTTGATCAGAAACATATACACGAACGCGAATTTGTCTCAAGAACAATTGTTGACTTTTTTTAAACTAAACTTTGACTTTAAAATTCAAGATTGATATAAAGATTTGAGAGTTGAGATTTTGCAGATAGATTCAAAGAAAGATTTCTAACCTTTCTGCATTTTTAGATTTTGAAACTTTATTCGAAATTGAATTAAGAGAAAAAAAAAATTGGAGCGTGCAGAGAAGAAGAAAAAAAAAATATCGCTGTGCTCTTTAATCCCATTGGATTTCCTTTTTATTTGATTTGCAATTATACATAATCATGTTGTAATAATAGAGATCGGTTGATAAAAAATGGAGAAAATGTCAACACAGGTTCACGAGTTGGGAGCAGGAAAGAAACAAAAAAAATAATAATAATAATAGAGATAAAGGATACAGAGGTCACGCGTATAATATAGATCCCTACTGTTTTTTTAATTAATAATAATAATATATAATAACAATACTATTAATATCTAATAATATTAATAAAATTAATAATAATGATAAATATAATATTAATGATAATAATAATTGTAAAAATGATAATAATAATAATAATAATAATAATAATAATACCATACTAATTATGATAATATTAATATTTTATCGATAATAATAATATTAGTAATAATAATCTAATTTATACATCCAATTTCATCTTTATATGATATAAAGTGATATTATGAATACAAATATTGATATTTGACGATACAAATAACATTACTACAACAACTATATTTGTATTTAAATTTAATTTATTAATATCATCTATTATTATGTAATATTTAATAATTATGTAATATGTATTGTAACATATACTGAATATTATATATTTATGCATTTTAATATAAATATATTATAATATTTATTTACATACTAATTATATTATACTTATGTATGTAATTATGAAAAATATAAATGTTTTATATATGTAAGTATTATATATATTTATTAAAATAGTACATTATTTCATCATAGATATATTATAAATTTCTACATATACATAATATAATAATTATGTATAAAATCATATATATATAGTTATATTTATGTATATATGTATACTACCATATATATAAAATCATGTTTTAAATGTTGAGTAGATGATTAATTATGTATATTAAACAATTAACTACAAAGTATAACATTGTACATTTAATATTTTGATAACGTTGGTAAAATATGTTTGAATCATTTATATACAATATACTATATATATTCAAAATGAAAATCTTTAGTTATTAAATGTTATCTTTTATAATAACAAAATTACTTAATAGTTCATTAATACTAATATAATTAGTTTTATATATAATTATTTATATTTACATTCTTAGTTACAATTAAAGGTTCGTGAATCGTCAGAAATAGTTAAAGGTCAAATGTTATCATGAAATAGTTCAAACATAATGAGACTCGGTTTAATAGACTTTGCTTATCGAGTCGAATCATATAAGATTATGTTTAAATTTGGTCGGAAATTCCCGGGTCATCACAGACCTGTCGGATATTTTACTATAAATCCACCCCCTTCTTTTCCTTATTTTCCATATCTAACATCTTCTATTCTTTCTCCTCAATTCATTCTTTAAACATTCGTTAATATGCTCCATCCAGTACTGATTCTTGTTATACTCCTAACTTTCATATCTGTCATTCTTCTCTTTCATCTACCACCGGAGAATTTTATTCACTTCTACTGTTACCTTGGGGTTATAGTGTTTTTAATTTTCCCGTGCCTTTACGTGGCAATACGTATTGATATGTACGGTTTGTAATTTATGTGTTGTTATCGAGCTTTATATTTTCTTTTATATTCAAGAGTTCCATACTTTTGTCTCCTCTTCCCGACTTCAAGTCAAGCAAATAATGGTCCGGAATTCGTAGGTATGGATTTTGAAATGAACATAGTTAATGTTCTTAAGAAGGAAATCGTAATTGCACGATCTTGATTTGGTAAATTACCAGAATATCCGAAAAGATAGAACTATCACGAAGATATGTTCTTAATATTTTTGGAAATTGGGTAGAATGTAAGAGTCGTGTAAATGGCACATGATGACGGTATGTTCTGTGAATCATCACGTTCCATTAAAAACTCAGCATGACTTACTGTAATATAATCACGTTGATCAAGTGTCATTATATTATACTAACTCATGCTTCAGTTCCCAACACTACTTCAAAACATTCATATTTTAAACTCGAAGATTTCGGCATTTAGAACGAAAATAGTTTCTTTTATGATATAACACAGATAGCATGAAGAGGTAATGGTTTCAGGTAAGAATAGTTATGGAAATATCTTCAGAAATATGGAGGATATTTATAATGGAAGATATGATGATATCTTAGAATATTTAAGATAAGATGATGATGAAGAATATTGTCCACAAAGGTTTTAGAGTAAGGAGCAAGGTATTCGTTAATGACTTCATCAGAAACAGAATCATCAGGATTCTTTAAATACAGTGTTTGGTCCTTGTATTTGTCCTTGGTCTCCTTCATGGTCTACTCAATCCGTTTTTCAGTTCCAAACCTTCTCTTTTTCTTAGCTTTACCACCATACCATTCTTTATCATCAAACTTTTGACTGTTAAAGTCATTTACAGTTTTTGCTGCTTCATCCGCATTTTGAGAACTAATTCGTAATTCAGGGTGTTTTTCAGAAACTTCACATTCAAAGTATGTAAGTATTGGCGTTAGGCGTTATATGTATACATATAACTGTTAGCGTAGAATCGCTGTGAATTTCAAAATACTGATTACTGATTCCCAGTAGTTGGTATGACAATTATTGTTACAGGATGTAGGTGAGTACATGATGGGGTTTCAATGAATAAGTATAATGACTTTTCAGAGAGGTTTAAGTTGAAGTTTATTAAAGTTGTTGATAAGTTTACTGCTAATGTGGCGAGATATAAAAGGTTTCCCGGTAACAATGATGAAGGGGTAATTGTATAAACAATTGAAGGTGATTTGCTGGAGCCGTGACAAAACTGTCTACTTTGGAAAGATGTGGAAAATTTATATTTGGTAATAAATGTCAAAGGGTCTGGCACGGATACATGTTAAACTATAACTTTGGTTTCGAGAGCTTTTCAGGTGCATGACGGTGGGTAATGTGTGGTTGGATCATCATCTCGCGTATCTTCAGGAATTTCGAAGGGTTTGAACACATATGATGTTCTAGGATTTTGAATTTTACAATTATTCTTCTGGGTTCCATGAATAGAAATGATGTTCTAGTACAGTTTTGAAGTCAAAGTATAGTTTTGATAGGTGCAGGAATCTAAGAGTGATGATTTCGGTTATTTCTCGAATTGAATTCTGAAATTTCAAAATCAGAATATGTAATTAGATTCGAATGAGTATGGTTGTTTTGATTTCTATAAAAGAATGTGTATTGTTGTAAAAGTAGGGAGTATAGTTGATGATTGTTGAATCAGAATCGAAGAATGTAACATATTAATTGTGAATTTAAATATCTCTCGGGTATTACCTACCCGTTAAAAAAAATTCACGAGTAATGTTTTGTACCAGAGAATTTTATTACAATCTTTATGAAAATATATGTATATTTTCTTTCGATGTAATACAGATTTAATGAGTTAATATCATATTAAGCTCATTTTATTTTCGGCTTGAATTAGAAATGAATAATCTCTAAAACATTAGAGATTACATAATCTTCACAAAGTATTTCACTACTGTGATTAATACTTCATTTTTTATTCTTATAGATATTTCCTTAGTGAACTATGCTGATGCTCATAGAACTCTTGCTAACTTCGCAAGATATGAATGTTGTTTTCTAGAAAGTTTCGAGTGCATCGAAGATGAAAGTGTAAAATCAAACATGTTGTTGAATGATACACTTGGTTTATTATGAAATCGAATTCATTTAATTGAAGCAGAGATTGTAGTTAAAGATGGTTAGGTTGTTAACGAAGGATGTACATCATAGCATATTAGTAATATGAATTTAACCGAGTAGTATCTACCCTTTTTCAATTCATACTCAATAGGTTAGTACGAAAGACTTATTATAGTTTCAGAATTCATATATATAAATATCTATAAATTCTTCAGAAAGAATGAGTTAATACTTCATAACTCGTTGATACAATATACGTGTTGTTGATTTGTGATGATATCCACAGTAATTTCTTGAACTGGCGGAGCTTATATGTTATAAGTGCTGCTAGTGCTGATGATGCTGGTATAACAAGTCTAGTTTGTAAATCGCACACCATTCTTGTCAGGGTTTCGATTCTTCTTTCTATCATTTCTGTCCACTTATCTAATTTATGGTTAAGGCTGAAATAGATAATCTCTAAGACTTTAGAGATTACATAATCACCACAGAATGTTTCTCCGATCAATACTTCATCGTTTGTTGTTGTTGGTACTCCTTGGTATTTATGGTGCATGTGATATTGATATCTGAGGTACAGGTTGTGATGTTGAGGCGTGTGATGCGGACGTGATTGTTGATGGTGGTAATGATATTGTTGGTGTTGATGATGGTGATACCGTTGATGCCGGTGATGCTGCTGGTGCTTAGGGTATTAAGGCTTGCGATGTTGATGTTACTGGCGGTACTGGTTATGCTGCAGGTGCTGCTGATGGTGTTTGTAATCTTTGCACCATATGTTCCAGAGCCACTACTCGAGCGCGAAGTTCGTTAACTTCTGCTAGTACACCGGGATGATTGGCGGTTGGAGCGAGCGGAATATTAAGATTCATAATATGAGATAGTATATAATCGTGACGAGATACTCTAGCAATGAGTGAGAAAATGGTGTCTCGAATAGGTTCACCGGTAAGTGCTTCAGGTTCATCGCCAAGAGGGCAATGTGGTGGATGGAAAGGATCGCCTTCTTCTTGTCTCCAATGATTGAGTAGACTACGAACCCATCCCCAATTCATCCAGAATAGATGATGGGAGATTTGTTGATCCATTCCGGTGACGCTGCTTTCGGAGCTCAGGTAGATATTCATATCGGAATAGCTGTCGGAATCTTAGGAGTTCGAACTGGTTGAGAGATCCATCTCGTATGATCAGGGAAAGAATTTTTGGTATGAAATAGATTTTAGATTTGGTATTCTTCAATACATAATTTACATATGTGTATATAATACCAAAATCCCATAAATTATGGAGGAATCTTTGAAAGATGTCAGTTAAAGTTCACAGTAACAGATACGATAAGATATTAATTAGCAGATATGCTAAGGTGTGAATTTGTCTATACACTATTTTGCAATAAATGCAGGAAAATGCGTCTAGACTTAAGAATGATAAGCAGGTAATTTCCTAAGGATGATAAGTAGATGATTTCCGACTAAAAATGATAAGCAAAACTTTTGACATGCAGACACGGTCGAAGTCCAGACTCACTAATGCATCTTAACGACTATCTGTTAGACACACTAATGTAAGACCTGGTTCGCTAAGACCACCGCTCTGATACCAACTGAAAGGACCCGTTCATATACATTATAAACGATTCACAATAGTTGATTACATCGCGAGGTATTTGACCTCTATATGATACGTTTTACAAACATTGCATTCGTTTTTAAAAGACAAACTTTCTTTACATCAAAAATTGACGGCATGCATGCCATTTCATATTACATCCAACTATAATTGACTTAATATTAATCTTGATGAACTCAACGACTCGAATGCAACGTCTTTCAAAGTATGTCATGAATGACTCCAAGTAATATCCTTAAAATGAGCTAATGCACAGCGGAAGATTTCTTTAATACCTGAGAATAAACATGCTTTAAAGTGTCAACCAAAAGGTTGGTGAGTTCATTAGTTTATCATAATCAATCATTTCCGTAATAGTAATAGACCACAAGATTTCAGTTTCCATAAATATCCGTACACTCGCAAGTGTATAAAAGTATTCTATAAGTTGTAGGCACCCGGTAACAAGCCTTAATGTTCATGTTTTACCCTCTGAAGTACACCAGACCAGGTGTGTTTAATATAACTTCGAAGTACTAAAGCATCCCATAGTCAGGATGGGGTTTGTCATGCCCAATAGATTTATCTTTAGGATTCGCGCCTATCGTACATAGACAAGTAGTTTAATGTTACCAAGCTAAGGGTATATTTCTGGTTTAAACCCACGTAGAATTTGTTTTAGTACTTGTGCCTATTTCGTAAAACATTTATAAAAACAGCGCATGTATTCTCAGTCCCAAAAATATATATAAAAGGGAGCAAATGAAACTCACAATACTGTATTTCGTAGCAATTATGTATATGACGTCACTGAACAAGTGCAGGGTTTGTCTCGGATTCACGAACATATCAATATTGTGATTCAATATTGTAGGAAAGTACGTAGACGCAACGAAAATGATAAACGTTAGGTTGACCTGACGAGCAATACCCTCGAACAATACCCATAACCTCCATAGCTATAACCCATAATTTCCTTAGCTTTATCCCGTTTGAAAACTTATTTTGAAATCGTCTGAATATAACTCTGTCGTAGTATTTTATGTATACTAATAATATCTTGAAATTATACTAAGTAAATATATATATGTAATTCGATTGAGAGAGTTTAGAGAAATATATTTTCAAGTTTCTATGAAATAATGAAACCTATTGAATTCTATTTATAATAGATTTTTGAATTATTAAAGTGAATTATTAAAGTATGAATTATTAAAGTGAATTATTAAAGTATGAATTATTAAATTGAATTATTAAAGTATGAATTATTAAAGTATGAATTATTAAAGTGAATTATTAAAGTGAATTATTAAAGTATGAATTATTAAAGTGAATTATTAAAGTATGAATTATTAAAGTGAATTATTAAAGTATGAATTATTAAAGTTAAAGTAAAGCAAAAGTGGTTATATATATATTTAATAAAATAAAATATAAATCGTTATATATATATTTAATAAAATAAACTATGTACGTATAATACGCGTATTAATTTAAATCGTTATATATATATTTAATAAAATAAAATATAAATATCGTTATCTTTATCATACTGGTTAAGTAATGAGTTGTCAAAAGTGGTTCTAGATATTTATCAAAGTTATATACATTTTAATAATAAAGTTCTTTTTAAACTAAAAACATTTTTGTACGCTTGAAACTAAATCGAGTACTTATAAATTTGGTTTTCCAAAATTAATTATATTCCAAATCATCCTTTAAAAAGGTTTTATCTATATCGTAAAACATTTTCAATATTATGAAAACTAATCATTATCTTACCAAAAGACACGAGACAATCATTGTAAAGCATGCATTGAAAGTTAAGCAGGAATCTCCACTAACTTTTGTCTAATTCTCGTTAATGAAACTTTTGTTCTTACTTGTAAATCACATTACCAAATATTCCGAATACCGCTAAAAAGAAATGATTTTTCAAATCAACGTGGACCTCATAACAGAGACTCGTAATCATAATTCAATGTATCTGATAATTTAATCATATGATATTATCTTTTAATTCCATCGATAAACATATTGAAACAAATACTTTTATGTAAAGTATTTTATATCTAATACTTTGTTAATGTTTTCAATTAATAAGTATATATTATATATACATATCAGTATACACATAAATGTTCGTGAATCGTTGAGCATAGTCAAAGGGTAATTGATTACATGAATATATATTTCAAAACTTTCGAGACTCAATATTACAGATTTTGCTTATCGTGTCGGAAACATATAAAGATTAAAGTTTAAATTTGATCGGAAATTTTCGGGTCATCACAGACTGCAACTTCTTAATAAAACATTCCCACAGGTGACGGGTTTAGTAGTTGGGGTGAGAAATAAGGTTTTAACTTGTTACAGGGCTGTTGGATATTTCGTAACCCCCATCCTTTTGATGACGTTACAACGTACTGCCTTGCCAACGGCCACAACTGTTATTTCCCACTTGATCAAGGATGGGAAATAGTATTAGTAAAACCCGAATACATGACTTGTTTCTGGTCTTATGAATTACGTGTCTTCATTGCCTTCACTGAACAATTTGAGCTTCACTAAAATTGTTTCATGACCCGTCCTAATCCATCTGGACGAATACATTACATTTAGTTACATCGCGAGGTACTTGACCTCTATATGATACATTTTACAAACATTGCATTCGTTTTTAAAAGACAAACTTTCATTACATCGATAGTTGACGGCATGCATACCATTTCATAATATATCCAACTATAATTGACTTAGTAATAATCTTGATGAACTCGACGACTCGAATGCAACGTCTTTTGAAATATGTCATGAATGACTCCAAGTAATATCTCTAATATGAGCAAATGCACAGCGGAAGATTTCTTTAATACCTGAGAATAAACATGCTTTAAAGTGTCAACCAAAAGGTTGGTGAGTTAATTAGTTTATCATAAATAATCATTTCAGATAGTATAATAGACCACAAGATACTCATATTTCGAAAACAATCTGTGCAGGTCTGCTCACTGCTGGAAAATCATTCATACGATATATAAACACCTGGTAATCGACCTTAACAAGATGCATATAGAATATCCCCCGCATACCGGCATTCAGCACGGTCATGCAAAAGCATACAAACAGGCCACTCTTTTAAATATGATGGTTGTGTACACCTCACAAACAGATCATATCTTTTAAAGCTGGCGGTTGTATACCTATTTCGAAGTACTAAAGCAGTTTAAATTCTCTGACTGGGGCTTATGAGTGCCCATAGATCTATCTTTAGGATTCGCGTCAATTAGGAGCTCGGTTTCCTAATTCTTAGATTACCAGACTATAAAGGGGTGATATCCGGTGTACTCGTAACTCAATCGTAGAATGTTTTTAAGTACTTGTGTCTATTTCGTAAAACAGTTATAAAACAGCGCATGTATTCTCAGTCTCAAAAATATATATATTGCAAAACCATTTAAAAAGGGAGTAATGAAACTCACGCATATATTTATTGTAAAACAGTTAATAAAGCATTTGCATGTATTCTCGGTCCCAAAATGTAAAGAGTAAAAAGGAATCAAATGAACTCACGATACGATATTTGTAGTAAAAATATGCATACGACGATACTGAGCAATGCAAGGTTGGCCTCGGATTCACGAACCTATATCATGTATATATATTAACACATATAATGGTAATCAAACAAATTTAAGTATTATTATTAATTGTTATTTTAGTAACTTGTACATTTCATTAATTACTAAATTAACTATATTTAATTTTATATACAATAAATAGATAATTAATATTTATTACAAACATATTAATATAGTTATGTTTTATGTAAATAATATATTTTTATATAGAAAATCTTTATTTGATATATTAATAATACTAATAATAATAATGATAAAAATAATAATATTAGTGTTAGAAATAATAAAAATTATAATAAAAATAATAATAATGATAATAAATAATAAAAAGTTGTATTATTGTTACAATAAAAATTATAATTTTGATCCTAACTCTTAATACTAATAATACTTATTAATAATACTAGATAGTAATTAATTTTAATATTAATAATAATAATAACAACAATATTAATAATAATAATAATAATAAGTAATAAGTAAACTACCTCAAGAAGTAGTCCTAAAAAAATAACCAAGTCCGGGTTTGAACCCGCGACATCCCGCTAACATCCTTATCCGTTCCTCTGCTGCTTACTTTCTTACTTTCTGTTTTAATTTACCTATTAAATTCTGTTATCCTCTAAATTCGTCCCAACAGAAATTCCAATAATATAACAATTTCTACGGCCCAATTCATAATCCGGATTTCCTTTTGGCCCAGCAACACGACCCATTTATCGAAAGCCTGGTTACATTATGGAAGCCCAAATAGGCAGCCCAGCACTCTAATATTTTTTTAAAAAAAAAAATAATATGTCCTGGCCTAGAATCGAACCCCAAACCTCTCAGTTCTCAACACACCTCCTAACCATCTGTGCCACTCAAGCTTTTCTGATTTGTATTTAATCGAAAGCTATATAACCTCTACTTTCCTGTCTTCACCATCTTCCTTTTAATTAACAAATTATCATCACTTACCTCTTCTTCAACATCATCATCGTTATCTTCATAATTCCATCACCATCATCGTTATTTTATATATTACACCATCATCATCATCTTAAATATTCGCTATTCAACATAACGATCATCTATTACGTATTTCTCTGTTTATCATCCTCTTCATTATCATCATCCTCGTTCATTCTTTGTTTTCTACTGTTGTAGGTTGGAACATAAACGCAGTAGCAACAGGTATTTGATCATGGTTAGCCACATAAAATAATGAAACAATAGTAGTAGTCAAATAAAGGTTGTAGGTGTGGTTTGGTTGGTTTTTGCTTGTGACTTACGATTGCAAAGGCAGTAACACAGCTGTTTTAGAAGGTGGTTCGATGATGATTCTATCTTCTTGAAAGGAAACAGATAAGAAGCAGTAGATAGTAGCAATAGATGGTGAAAAATAGAAAGAAAAAAATATATATATACGAGGGTTGATGGTTCACGAAGAGAGGGAGAGAGAGAAAGAAGGAAAGGTGGTGATTGCGGTTGTTCTTAGTGGTGATGGGTGGCCGAAGGTGGCGGTGGTTATATGGTGGTCTCTCGGTGGTTAAAGGTGATATGATTAAGAGACTGTCAAAATCAAAGAGAAGGAAAGTTGGTTTTTATGGGTTTCACGAAGGTGGTTGTAGGTGTTGGACGATGGTGGTGAGGGTAGATCGTGGTGATTAAACCGAAGGTGATGTTGAGTTGGATTTGCCTCGAGTAAATATTGGTGATGGTGAATCAATTTAGTAGTCGATGATTGTGATAAGTTGATCAAGGAAACCGTAGTAGGTAGTTCATGGTGGTGGTGGAAGGTAGAAGATGATGATGAGGGTGGTGGAGAGGTGGTTGTCGAGAGTGATGAGTTCAGAATGAAGGTGATAATGGTTGATCGTATACATATATATTTGTATCATATATCATTGAATATGTTCTAATAATTAATAATAATAATATAATAATAATTATAATATAATAAAATACATAACACATGTGATTTGAAATAAGGAGCTGGAGGTTTTTGAAGTTATCTGCCGACACTTCTTCACGGCCCGTGTATCATGCACTATTTGAAATCAGGGGCGAATAAAAATCTTCGAAAAAATCTCAAATTTTTAGATTAACTATATTTATTTATTTTGGTCATTATGGTATAAAATTCAATCCTTAGTTTGTTAAATAAAAATTACATCAATTGTCCCTCCCAATTCTGGGTAAAATGTAAAAAGTGTTGAAACTTAACAAATAGTTCCTAAATACATTTTTAATAAGCCTAAAATTTATAGAACTCATTTTCATATTACCGTTTATTTAAAAATTACTTAAGTTTGAATTTAACTTGCTTAATATCAATCGAAACATCAAACGAGCATTACAATCATTTATTATTTATTTTTTATATACTTTATTTATATATAGAGACATATTTTAGATAATAATTATTATAATATCCTATGTTTATTTTATTAATTTTTAATAACAACAACATATAATACTTTAAATTATATTTCGAATTATTATTTATATACACATACACACATATCTATTTACAACTAATTGTTCGTGAATCGTCGAGAGCAGTCGAAGGTCAATTGAATATATGAACATTGTTTCAAAATTTTCTAGACTCAACATTACATAGTTTGCTTATCGCATCAAAATCATATAAAGATTAAGTTTAAATTTAGTCGAAAATTCCCGGGTCGTCACAGTACCTACCCGTTAAAGAAATTTCGTCTCGAAATTTGAGTGGGATCATCATGGTTGACAATAAGTATGTTTTCATGACGAATATGAGTTGATAAATAGAGTTTCATTATCACTGAGTAATATGGATAAAATATTTTGATTATGTGAAGCGTGCAAGTGAAGCTGTCACAAAAGAGTGAAATGAGTAAATGTAGGTTCGTCTTAACCGGTGACGTAGTCACAGTTGATTTCCGGAATTCAAGGGAAAAGATAGAACTATCAAGATATTATGTGCTTGATATGTTTAGAGGTTAGATAGAATGTAAGAGTCGTGTAACATGGAACATGATGACGTTATAATCTGTGAATCACCAAGTTCCATTAGAAACTTAGCATGACTTACTGTAATATAATTACGTTGATCAAGTGTCATTATATTATACTAACTCATGCTTCAGTTCCTAACACTACTTCAAAAACATTCATAATTTAAACTCGAAGGTTTCAGAATTTAGAAACTAAAACAGTTTCCTTTCTGTGGTAATACCGATAGCGTGAAGAGATAAATGATTTCAGATAAGAATAGTTATGAAAATATCTTCAGAAATATCGAGGATATTTATAATGAAAGATACAATGATATCTTAAAATTTCTAATATCGATGGATGATGAAGAAGATTTGTCCGTAAAGGTTTAGATTCAGGAGCAAGGTATTCGTTAATGACTTCAGTAGATGCTGAATCATTTGGATTCTTTGAAGCAGATTTAGTCTTTGTGATTTGTCCATAGCCTACTTCATGGTTTTCTCAATCCATTTTTCAGTACCAAATTTTCTCATCTTTTGAGCTTCTCATCAAACTTTCGACATTTAAGGTTGTTTACAGTTTTTGCTGCTTCATCAGCATTTTCAAAATTTGGAGTATTGATTCGTAGACTGGTTGCTGCTCAGAATTTCAGAATTGAATGTCATAATTCTAAGAGGTAAATGTTATACATATTCATATAACTATTGATGTAGAAACACTGCGAAATTCGAAATGCTGATTGATGATTGATGCTTCTCGGTAGTTGGTATGACAATTATTGTTACAAGATGTAGATAGATATGGGATAGGGTTTTAATGAACAAATATAATGATTTTTCGAAAATTCAAAGATCAATGAAGTTGTTGGTAAGTTTACCGCTAATGTGGTGGAATATAAACGGTTCTCCGGTAATGATAATGAAGGGCAAACTTATATAACAAGGTTATAATAAGGCTAATCTGAATGAAAGTCGAAGTTGATTTGCTGGAGCTGTGACAAAATTTTCTAATTTGGGAAAGGGTTGCAAAGTTATTTTCGGTAGTAATAACGCCAAAGGAGCTAGCACAGATACATGTTAAACATTTACTCAGGTTCCGAGTGTTTTCAGGTGCATAACTATATGTATCAATCTTTTCTTTCGTAGATGAAGTGCGGTTGATTCATTCTCCCGATTGAGGTGTTTTCAAGAATCATGAAAGGTTTGAACGTGGATTGTAATTGTCAAGATACAAATGAGGTTTAAAATGAAATCAAGTGGCAAACTTGAAGAATTGTTTAGTTTCATATGTTATAATCAATATTTTAATTTATTTTAATTGTCCAATGTTGACAGTCCACAGTTAGCAGTCCACAATTTGTAGTTCAACAATTCATATATAATTTAATATATAATATTCGAATTAATTAATACGTGTCGTGACCCATTATATACATGTCTCAAACTCGATCACAACTCAAAGTATATATATTATTATAGAATCAACCTCAACCCTGTATAGCTAACTCGATCATTACCGCATATAGAGTGTCTATGGTTATTCCAAATAATATATTTAGATGCGTCGATATGATATGTCAAAACATTGTATACGTGTCCCGATATTTAAAGTGCGTAAAATAAATAACAGAAATTAAATGACGATAAATAAAATTGCGAGAATTAAAATTGCGATAAATAAATTGCGATAAATAAATGTAATAAGGAATTAACAGTTAGCTAGGAACAGTTAGCTGGGATTTTGTTAGCGTGGATTCTTAGCAAAATTTCTCATAGTTAATTTGTTTGTTTCTAACAAATTTTATTTTGTCCAATGTTTTCTTCATTATGCCACTTGTCGGATTCTGATAGGTCAAAATCCAAATATGAAATTGAATAAAAATGGTTATTCTGTGGTGAACGGATTCGTATACCTGTGGATGTAAGTAGGATAGTAAACGACTGTTGAATTAGATTGAAAGAATGTACAGTGTAACTTATTAATGTGAAATCTAAATATTTCTAGGGTATTACCTACTCGTTAAAATATTTTCACCATTAACAGTTTGCACAAAAGAATTTTTAATTACAATCGTTATGAAAATATACTTACATATATATTTACCTCAGATGTAATCATGGATTTAATGAGTAGATATAATATTAAACTCATTTGATTTACCGTTATAACTAGAATATAAAATCTCTAAAACATTAGAGATTACATAACCATCATGAAGAACGAAGATAACCGATGTAGAGCAAGATGTAGAACGAAGAAAATTGATGTAGGACAATATATGTAGAATGAAGATAATGTTCGAGGTATATATTGTGATGTTGAGGCGTGCGATGTCGAGGCTACTGGTGCTGGTGGTACTGTTAAGAAAGGGAAGATAACTGTTAGTGTCGGTGATGTTGCTGAAGCTGGTATGTTTTGCACCACATTTTCCAAGGCTACAACTCGGGCGCGAAGCTCGTTGACTTTTTCTATTACACCCGGATGATTGTCGGTTCGGACGAGCGGATGAATACGGTTTAGAATTTGAGATAGTATATAATCATGACGAGATATTCTGGAAATGAGAGTGAAAATGGTGTTTCGGACAGATTCGCCGGTAAGTGCTTCAGGTTCTTCGCCAAGATGACAATATGGTGGATGAAAGGAATCGCTTCTTCTTGTCTCCAATGATTAAGTAGACTACGAACCCATACCCAATTCATACAGAATTGAAGATGACTAGTTGGTTGATCCATTTCGTTTACACTGCTTTCGGGGCTTAGGTGAATATCCATTTCGAAATTGCTGTCGGAATAACTATCGGAATAGCTATCGAAATCTGAGCGACTCGAACTGGTTGAGGGATTTATCTCGTACAATCAGATGAAGGATTTTCGATATGAAATAGATTATAGGATGTAGATTGGTACCCTGCAATACATAATTTACATATGCATATATAATACTAAAATCCCATAAGTTACGGAGGAATCTACGGAAGCTGTCAGGAAAAGTCTACAGTGACAGATACGCTAAGATGTGAATTTTGTCTATACACTATCGAGGCATTAAATGCAGTAAGACGTGTCTAGACTTTAAGGATGATAAGCAAATAATTTTTGACACGAAATGATAAGCAAAACTTTTGACATGCAGACACGGTCGAAGTCCAGCTCCAATAATGGATCTAAACAACTATCAGTTAGACACACTAATGCAAGACCTGGTTTACTAAGACCACCGCTCTGATACCAACTTTCATGACCCGTCCTAATCCATCTGGACGAATACATTACATTTGGTTACATCGCGAGGTACTTGACCTCTATATGATACATTTTACAAACATTGCATTCGTTTTTAAAAGATAAACTTTCATTACATCAACAGTTGACATCATGCATACCATTTCATAATATATCCAACTATAATTGACTTAGTAATAATCCTGATGAACTCGACGACTCGAATGCAACGTCTTTTGAAATATGTCATGAATGACTCCAAGTAATATCTCTAATATGAGCAAATGCACAGCGGAAGATTTCTTTAATACTTGAAAAAAACATGCTTTAAAATGTCAACCAAAAGGTTGGTGAGTTCATTAGTTTATCATAAATAATCATTTCAGATAGTATAATAGACCACAAGATACTCATATTTCGAAAACAATCTGTGCAGGTTTGCTCACTGTTGGAAAATCATTCATACGATATATAAACACCTGGTAATCGACCTTAATAAGATGCATATAGAATATCCCCCGCATACCGGTATTCCGCACGGTCATGCAAAAGCATACAAACATGCCACTCTTTTAAATATGAAGGTTGTGTACACCTCACAAACAGATCATATCTTTTAAAGCTGGCGGTTGTATACCTATTTCAAAGTACTAAAGCAGTTCAAATTCTCTGACTGGGGCTTGTGAGTGCCCATAGATCTATCTTTAGGATTCGCGTTAATTAGGAGCTCGGTTTCCTAATTCTTAGATTACCAGACTATAAAGGGGTGATATCCGGTGTACTCGTAACTCAATCGTAGAATGTTTTTAAGTACTTGTGTCTATTTCGTAAAACAGTTATAAAACAGCGCATGTATTCTCAGTCCCAAAAATATATATATTGCAAAAACATTTAAAAAGGGAGTAATGAAACTCACGTATATATTTATTGTAAAACAGTTAATAAAGCATTTGCATGTATTCTCAGTCCCAAAATGTAAAAAGTAAAAGGGAATCAAATGAACTCACGATACTATATTTGTAGTAAAAATATGCATACGACGATACTGAGCAATGCAAGGTTGGCCTCGAATTTACGAACCTATATCATGTATATATATTAACACATATAATGGTAATCGAGCAAATTTAAGTATTATTATTAATTGTTATTTAAGTAACTTGTACGTTTCATTAATAACTAAATTAGCTATATTTAATTTTATATAAAATAAATAGATAATTAATATTTATTACAAACATATTAATATAGTTATGTTTTATGTAAATAATATATTTTTTATATAGAAAATCTTTATTTGATATATTAATAATACTAATAATAATAATGATAAAAATAATAATATTAGTGTTAGAAATAATAAAAATGAAAAAAAAAATAATAATGATAATAAATAATAAAAAGTTGTATTATTGTTACAATAAAAATTATAATTTTGATCCTAACTCTGAATACTAATAATACTTATTAATAATACTAGATAGTAATTAATGTTAATAATAATAATAATAATAACAATATTAATAATAATAATAATAAGTAATAAGTAAACTACCTCAAGAAGTAGTCCTAAAAAAATAACCAAGTCGGGGTTTGAACCCGCCACATCCCGCTAACCCGATAACATCCTTAACCGTTCCTCTGCTGCTTACTTTCTGTTTTAATTTACCTATTAAATTCTGTTATCCTCTAAATTCGTCCCAACAGAAATTCCAATAATATAACAATTTCTACGGCCCAATTCATAATCCAGATTTCCTTTTGGCCCAGCAACATGACCCATTTATCGAAAGCTTAGTTACATTATGGAAGCCCAAATAGGCAGCCCAGCACTCTAATGTTTTTTTTAAAAAAAAATAATATGTCCTGGCCTAGAATCGAACCCCAAACCTCTCGGTTCTCAACACACCTCCTAACCATCTGCACCACTCAAGCTTTTCTGATTTGTATTTAATCGATAGCTATATAGTCCCTGCTTTCCTGTCTTCACCATCTTCCTTTTAACTAACAAATTATCATCACTTACCTCTTCTTCAACATCATCATCGTTATCTTCATAATTCCATCACCATCATCGTTATTTTATATATTACACCATCATCATCATCTTAAATATTCGCTATTCAACATAACGATCATCTATTACGTATTTCTATGTTTATCATCCTCTTCATTATCATCATCCTCGTTCATTCTTTGTTTTCTACTGTTGCAGGTTGGAACATAAACGCAGCAGCAGCAGCATGTATTTGATCATGGTTAGCCACATAAAATAACGAAACAACAGTAGTAGTCAAATAAAGGTTGTAGGTGTGGTTTGGTTGGTTTTTGCTTGGTGACTTACGGTTGCAAAGGCAGTAACACAGCTGTTTTAGAAGGTAGTTCGATGATAATTCTATCTTGTTGAAAGGAAACAGATAAGAAGAAGTAGATAGTAGCAAAAGATGGTGAAAAATAGAAACAAAAAAAATATATATATATATATACGAGGGTTGATGGTTCACGAAGAGAGGGAGAGAGAGAAAGAAGGAAAGGTGGTGATTGCGGTTGTTCTTAGTGGTGATGGTTGGCCGGAGGTGGCGGTGGTTATATGGTTAAGAGACTGTCAAAATCAAAGAGAAGGAAAGTTGGTTTTTATGGGTTTCACGAAGGTGGTAGAGAGAGAGAGAGAGAAAAGAGTGGGTAAAATATAAAAAGTGTTGAAACTTAACAAATAGTTCCTAAATACATTTTTAATAAGCCTAAAATTTATAGAACTCATTTTCGTATTACCGTTTATTTAAAAATTACATAAGTTTGAATTTAACTTGCTTAATATCAATCGAAACATCAAACGAGTATTACAATCATTTGTTATTTATTTTTTTATATACTTTATTTATATGTAGAGACATATTTTAGATAATAATTATTATAATATCCTATGTTTATTTTATTAATTTTTAATTACAACAACATATAATACTTCAAATTATATTTTGAATTATTATTTATATATACATACACACATATATATTTACAATTATTTGTTCGTGAATCGTCGAGAGCAATCGAAGGTCAATTGAATATATGAACATTGTTTCAAAATTTTCTAAACTCAACATTACATAGTTTGCTTATCGTATCGAAATCATATAAAGATTAAGTTTAAATTTAGTCAAAAATTCCCGGGTCGTCACAAATTGTCTTCACATCTGCTTAGTATCAAAGTTATTATGTGCTATATTTCATGATGTATGTAAATTAACGGTATTGTATGATTGTATGATATTGTATCGAAAGTTTAAGCGTGAAATATTAATGAATTAAGTTTTTCATGATAGAATATTATTTCGATAGTAGTAGTTAATTTTTGCGCTAGCTATTAAGTATGAACTTTAACGGGTAGGTACTACCCGAACTAAAATTATAAAACGCTAATATGAAGAAAAGGCTTTTATAAATAAGTTCATATTATGCTACGAAATACTATTGACTACTCCTAATATTCTATATGATTAACTTAACTCTTTTGGCTATTTTTGAAGGAAATGACACCGACTACTCGACAGAACTTGAATATGAACGAAGAAGATTTCCGTGCATTCCTTGCTGCAAACATAGCCGCAGTACAGGCTGCAATGCAAAACAATAACAATAACTCAGGGTCTAGCAGTGGAGTTAATTCCACAAGAAACCTTGTAGGATGCTCCTAGAAGGCTTTCACTGCCTGTAAGCCTCTGGAATTCGACGGGACTGAAGGACTAGTCTAACTGAAACGTTGGACCAAGAAGGTCGAATCTGTGTTTGCTATAAGCAAATGTGCTGAAGAAGATAAGGTAAAGTACTCCACACATACCTTCACAGGTGCTGCGTTAACATGGTGGAACACCTATCTCGAACAAGTGGGACAAGATGCTGCTTACACACTACCATGGTCAGCATTCAAACATTTGATGAATGAGCAGTACCGTTCTAGAAACGAGGTCAATAAGCTCAAGGCAGAGCTTAGAGGATTACGAATACAGGGGTTCGATATTACCACATACGAATGACGATTCACAGAGTTGTGCCTATTGTGTCCAGGAGTGGTCGAGGATGAAGAGGAGAAGATCGACACGTTTGTAAAAGGACTACCAGAAAGGATTAAGGAGGATGTGAGTTCAAATGATCCCACCTCCATACAAAAGGCAAGTCGACTGGCTCACAAACTCATAAATTAGATTGAGGGAAGAATTAAAGAGCAGGCGGCTGAAGAGGCCAAAATGAAGCAAGTCAAGAGAAAGTGGGAAGAAAACAGTGACAAGGGTCACCAATCCAACAGCAACAATAATTGTTATAACAACCACAACAATCGCAATCCCAACAACAACTACAATAAACCCCATAACAACTACAACAAACGTCCCAACAACAAAAATCCCAACAACTATCTCAATAACAAAAATGGCAACCAAAATCAGAGAATTCCGTGCAAAGTTGTGAAGGGTACCATCCGACTACTTACTGTTCGGTATCATGTGCCAAATGTAAGAGAAAGGGGTATAGTGCGGCAAAGTGTGAAGTTTACGGACCAGGGGTTAATGGAACAGAAAATGCCGACATTACTTGTTTCGGATGCGGGAAAAAGGCCATTACAAAAGTAAGTGTCCCAACCAGGGGAATAATAATGGTCAAGGCCGAGGAAGAGTTTTTAACATTAATGCGGCAGAAGCACGGGAAGACCCAGAGCTTGTTACGGGTACGTTTCTTATCGATGAAAAACCTGCTTATATTTTATTTGATTCGGGTGCGGATAGAAGCTTTATGAGTAGAGATTTTTGTGCCAAATTAAGTTGTCCATTAATGCCTTTGGATAATAAGTTTTTACTTGAATTAGCAAACGGTAAATTAATTACAGCAGATAAAATATGTCAGAATCGAGAAATTAAACTGGTTAGCGAAACGTTTAAGATTGATTTGATACCAGTAGAGTTAAGGAGTTTTGATGTGATAATTGGCATGGACTGGTTGAAAGAGGTGAAAGCAGAGATCGTTTGTTACAAAAATACGATTCGCATTATGCGCGAAAAGAGAAAACCCTTAATGGTGTACGGAGAGAAGAGCAACGCGAAGTTAAATCTTATTAGTAATTTGAAGGCGCAAAAGCTAATAAGAAAAGGTTGCTATGCCATTCTAGCACACATCGAAGAAGTCAAACATAAAGAAAAGAACATCGATGATGTTCCCGTCGCAAAAGAATTTCCCGATGTATTTCCAAAAGAATTACCGGGACTACCTCCACATCGATCCGTTGAATTTCAAATAGATCTTGTACCCGGGGCTGCACCGATAGCTCGTGCGCCATACAGACTCACACCCAGCGAAATTAAGGAACTCCAGAGCCAATTACAAGAACTTTTAGAGCGTGGTTTCATTCGACCAATTACATCACCGTGGGGAGCTCCTGTTTTGTTTGTCAAAAAGAAGGATGGTACATTCAGGTTGTGTATCGACTACAGAGAGTTGAACAAACTTACCATCAAGAACTGTTATCCACTACCGAGAATTTACGACTTATTTGATCAACTACAAGGCTCGTCGATTTATTCGAAGATCGATTTACGATCCGAATATCATCAAATGCGGGTGAAGGAGGATGATTTTCCGAAGACTGCTTTTAGAACACGTTACGGTCATTATGAGTTTATGGTCATGCCGTTTGGATTAACTAACACACCAGCTGTATTCATGGACCTCATGAACCAAGTGTGTGGACCATATCTTGACAAGTTTTTCATTATCTTCATCGATGACATACTTATTTACTCTAAAAATGATCAAGAGCACGAAGAACATTTGAGAAAAGTGCTAGAATTGTTAAGAAAAGAAAAACTGTACGCCAAGTTTTCAAAGTGTGCATTTTGGTTGAAAGAAGTTCAATTCCTCGGTCACATAGTGAGCAAAGAAGGTATTCAGGTTGATCCGGCAAAGATTGAAACCGTTGAGATATGGGAAACCCTGAAAACTCTGACACAGATACGCCAATTTTTAGGATTGACTGGTTACTACAGAAGATTCATCCAAGATTTTTCCAAAATAGCAAAACCCTTGACTGCATTAATGCATAAAGGGAAGAAATTTGAATAGAAGGATGAGCAAGAGAAAGCGCTTCAATTGTTGAAGAAAAAGTTAACTACAGCACCTATATTGTCACTGCTTGAAGGGAGTGATGATTTTGTGATCTATTGTGACGCATCAAAGCAAGGTCTCGGTTGTGTATTAATGCAACGAAAGAAAGTAATTGCTTATGCGTCTAGACAATTGAAGATCCATGAACAGAATTATATGACTCACGATTTGGAATTGGGTGCTGTTGTTTTTGCATTAAAAATATGGAGGCATTACTTATATGGGGTTAAATGTACCATATATACCGACCACAAAAGTCTCCAACATATATTTGATCAAAAACAACTGAACATGAGGCAACGTAGGTGGATTGAGCTGTTAAATGATTACGATTTTGAGATTCGTTACCACCCGGGAAAGGCAAATGTGGTAGCCGACGCCGTAAGTAGAAAAGACAGGGAACCTATTCGAGTAAAAGCTATGAATATAATTATTCATAGTAACCTTACTAATCGAATAAAAGAGGTGCAACAATGAGTTTTCAAAGAAGGGAATTTTAAGAAGGAAATACCCAAAGGATCAGAGAAACATCTTAATATTCGAGAAGACGAAACCCGGTATAGGGCTGAAAGAATTTGGGTACCAAGGTTTGGAGACGTGAGGGAAATGGTACTTAGAGAGGCACATAAAACCAGATATTCAATACACCCTGGAGCTGGAAAGATGTACCAAGATCTCAAGAAACAATTTTCGTGGTTGGGTATGAAAGCCGATATCGCCACATATATAGGAGAATGTTTGACGTGTTCTAGGGTCAAAGCTGAACATCCGAAACCATCAGGTCTACTTCAACAATCTGAAATCCCAGAATGGAAATGGGAAAACATTACCATGGATTTCATTACTAAATTGCCAAGGACTGCAAGTGGTTATGATACTATTTGGGTAATAGTTGATCGTCTCACCAAATCAGCACACTTTCTTCCAATGCGAGAAGATGATAAAATGGAAAAGTTAGCATGACTATACTTGAAGGAAGTCATCTCCAGACACGGAATACCAATCTCTATTATCTCTGATAGGGACGGTAGATTTGTTTCAAGGTTTTGGCAAACGTTACAACAAACATTGGGAACTCGTCTAGATATGAGTACTGCCCATCATCCACAAACCGATGGGTAGAGTGAAAGGACGATACAAACTCTTGAAGACATGTTACGAGCATGTGTTATTGATTTTGGAAATAGTTGGGATCGACATCTACCGTTAGCAGAATTTTCTTACAACAATAGTTACCACTCGAGTATTGAGATGGCACCTTTTGAGGCACTTTATGGTAGAAAGTGCAGGTCTCTACTTTTTTGGAGTGAAGTAGGGGATAGAAAAATTACGGGCCCAGAAATTATCTAAGAAACTACCGAGAAAATCATTCAAATTCAACAACGGTTGAAAACCGCCCAAAGTCGACAGAAGAGCTACGCGGACAGTAAAAGAAAAGATGTAGAATTTGAAATTGGTGACATGGTCATGCTCAAGGTATCACCTTGGAAAGGTGTTGTTCGATTTGGAAAACGGGGGAAACTGAATCCAAGGTACATTGGACCATTCAAGATTATAGATTGTGTCGGACCAGTAGCTTACCGACTTGAATTAACTCAACAAATCGCCGACGTACACGATACTTTTCACGTATCGAATCTGAATAAATTCTTAGCCAAAGAAGATCTCACTATTTCTTTAGACGAAATCTAAATCAATGAAAAACTCCAATTCATTGAAGAACCCGTCGAAATAATGGATCGTGAGGTTAAAAGACTTTAGTAAAATAAAATACCAATCGTTAAGGTTCGACGGAATGCTCGTACAGGACCCGAGTTCACCTGGGAGCGTAAAGATTAGATGAAGAAGAAATACCCACACTTATTTCCAGATGATACGTCAACACCTCCAACTGCTTAAAATTTCGGGACGAAATTTATTTAACGGGTAGGTACTGTAGTGACCCGAACTTTTCCATTATTATATATTATATGAGATTAATATTTACATGAATAAATGTTTCCAACATGTTATGCAATCAAACTTGTTAAGACTTGATTAACTGAAACGGATTTAGTGTTAACGTTTGACCACCCAGTTTGCCTGATGATTCACGAACGTCATAACTTGTGATAATTATATAATTGTTTTATTTATTTTATGATGTAAGTTTTTATTATATATATATATATATATATATATATATATATATATATATAAGAAGAAATATAATTAAATCAAAGATGTACAGTAAAACACTATTTGCTACAGTAAAACACTATTTGCTACAGCAAATTTTTGCTTTGCTACAGTAAAACACTATTTGCTACAGTAAAAAACTATTTTCCTACAGCAAAATACTATTGCTACAGTAAAATACTATTTGCTACAGTACACTATTCACTAAAGTAAACACTATTTACTCGTATTCAATCCATATTCGTACTCGTACAATACTCAGCTTCTAGATGTATTTACTATTGGTATATACCAATAGTAAACACCAATGATCAGCAATGAATGAGTCCACAACATGTGGGAACCATTACTTGTCTTCATGTATGAATTATTACACAAAATAACAAAATGAGGAGCCTTTGTTCCATGATAAAAATCACGCCGCCACCATCATTTACTACATCATTTTCATTCCATAATTTCACATACAAATCCTCTCTAACTACCTACTCCAAGAACACTTTCATTTCCAGAAAAATAACCTTCAACTTCATCAAAAACTACATCAAGAACATCCAATTTATCTCAGTAACTTTTCTTTCTAATTCAAGGTAATAATCATATTCAAACTTTAATTCAATTTCTATAACTATAACAATCTTAATTCGAGTAGAAATCTTACTTGAACTTGTTTTCGTGTCATGATTCTACTTCAAGAACTTTCAAGCCATCCAAGATCCTTTGAAGCTCTAGATCATTTCTTGTCATTTCCAGTAGGTTTACCTACTATACTTGAGATAGAAATGATGTTCATAACATCATTTGATTCATATATATAAAACTATCTTATTCGAAGATTTAAACTTGTAATCACTAGAACATAGTTTAGTTAATTCTAAACTTTTTCACAAACAAAGTTAATCCTTCTAACTTAACTTTTAAAATTAACTAAACACATGTTCTATATCTATATGATATGCTAACTTAATGATTTAAAACCAGGAAACACGAAGAACACCGTAAAACCGGACATACGCCGTCATAGTGAAACCGGGGGCTGTTTTGGGTTAGATAAGTAAAAACTATGATAAACTTTGATTTAAAAGTTGTTCTTTTGGGAAAATAATTTTTCTTATGAACATGAAACTATATCCAAAAAATCATGGTTAAACTCAAAGTGGAAGTATGTTTTTCAAAATGGTCATCAAGATGTCGTTCTTTCGACGGAAATGACTACCTCTTTCAAAAACGACTTGTAACCTGTATTTCTGACTATAAACTTATACTTTTTTCTATTTAGTTTCATAAATTATAGTTCATTATGAAACCATAGCAACTTGATTCACTCAAAACGGATTTATAACGAAAAAATTATGGGTAAAACAAAATTGGTTAGATTTACTAGTTTAGCTACGAAAATTTTATAACAAATCTATACTAACCATAACTTAACTAACTTATATTGTATTATACATGTAATCTAACATATATTATGTAATCTTGATAGACCATAGACACGTATACAATGTTTTGACATATCATATCGACGTCATCTATATATATTATTTGGAATAACCATAGACACTCAATATGCGGTAATGCTCGAGTTAGCTATACAAGGCTGAGGTTGATTCCAAAATAATATATATACTTTGAGTTGTGATCGAGTCTGATACTTGTATACACTGGGTCGTGGATTGATTCGAGATAATATATATTGATTTATTTCTGTACTACTAACTGTTGACAACTAATTATGGACTACTAACGTTGGACTGTTAACTTAACAAATTTAAATCGTTAAAAAATGTTGTTAATATATTTCGATCATACTTTAATATATATGTATATATTTGTTATAGGTTCGTGAATCGACCCGTGGCCAAGTCTAATTCTCGACGAATTGATAATCTGTGAAAGTGAGTTATAGTTCCATTTTTACTACCAAATATTTTTGGGATGAGAATACATCAGTTTTATAAATGTTTTACAAAATAGGCACAAGTACTTGAAACAACATTCTATGGTTGGATTATTAAACCGAATATTACCCTTTTTAGTCTGGTAATCTCAGAATTAGGGAACAGAAACCCTAATTGACGCGAATCCTAAAGATAGATGTATTGGGCCTAACAAACCCCATCCAGGTTATGGATGCTTTAGTACTTCAATTTTATCATGTCCGATGAGAGTCCCGGAATGATGGGGATATTCTAGATGCATTTTTGTTAATGTCGGTTACCAGGTGTTCACCATATGGATGATTTTTAATTCGCGGGTTCCGCGTATTATTTTGTACATGGGTTACGTGTGCGGTTATAATTGAAATCTTGTGGCCTATTATTATTATTATTATATTGATTTATGATAAAGATTAAACCTATAACTCACCAACATTTTTGTTGACGTTTAAAGCATGTTTATTTTCAGGTGATTATTAAGAGCTTCCGCTATTCCATGCTAATTAAAGACAAGATTTGAAGGAATATATTATATAGTTTTATACTTACATTGATAAATAACACATTCTTTTATACACTGGGTCGTGGTTAGGATTTATTTCCGCTGTTGCATGCTAATTAAAGACAAGATTAAGAGCTTCCTTCAAACATTGATTTATAAAGGTTTTGACCCTAAACATGCATTTATATTGTGGCTTGCTATGTTAATCGATTGAGTACTCAAGACAGGCTGATTAAGTGGCTGCTAAATCAGAATGTCAGGTGTTCTATATGTGGTATAGAGAAAGATTCTATAAATCACTTATTTTTTAATTGTTCTTATAGTTTGAAGGTCTGGAGAAGTATGAAATCAAAATTGGTATTCAGGGGTCTGCCAGATAATCTGTGTGGAATTGTGCAGTCTCTGTCAAATTACCCATCTGCAAGTAATATTTGGAATGTGATCAATAAATTGGTTCTTGCAGCATGTGTGTATTTCTTGTAGCATGAAAGAAACAATCATATTTTCAGAATGGAGAAGAAGGATGAAGTTGAAGTGTGCAAAAGCATTTTTGCACATAGCTTTGTGCAATGTAAACTGTTTACTTTGAAGGTTAAGCATTCTGGAGCAGTTTGCAGAGTTGCTAGTATTTGGGATTTAAAGCTGATGAATTCTAGATTGTATTTGTAGTTGTTTTGGGTTTTGTATTGGGTTGTTGTTTTGTATGTCTTTTTGGGGCTTGCGTATGTCCAACCCTTGTGTATGCTGTTTCGAAATTAATATATCTTTTGTTTGCCGGGGGAAAAAAACATCTAATTGTAACTTATAAGGTTAATAGATAGTTAAAAGACCACACAATATGTTGTGTTTGTGGGTTTTATGTATCGTTTGTGTTGCCTATCGGCTTATTCAAAGTTTGTGTGATTTATTGTGGTGATGACCAGTTCGGTGATTATTATCATAACGGGTTTGATTAAGGTCTTTTTAACAATTTAGAAGGCTATATACTAAAATAAAAATGGCCCTTAGTGTTCATCGATTTGTTTTCTGTTTATTCGGTTCGGTTTTGAAAATTTTGAAAGCAAAACAAAAACCGAATTCAAATTTAAAATAAAACCGAGTTGAAATTCGAATTCGGTTAGGTTTCGGTTAAACAAGAAAATTATAATTAAACCAAAATAATCATAACAAATCGATCTTGAATTCGACTTTTGATTTCAAAATCCATTTTTTGTCAACATATATTTTAATATATTATTAGTAGATTTAGGTTTTGAAATTCAAATTTGAAAACCGAACCGAGGACCAAATTCAAATTCAGTTTGTTTTTTATTCTAGTATTCGTTCGATTCGGTTTCAAGTTAATCAGTTTGAAATCAAATATTGAACACCCATACTCTTATAACAAACCAATATTTTCGTTGGATTAGGGTATGCTCTCACTCTGCTCACCCCTGCTATTAGAGACTTTGATATGCCTACTAAGATACGATTGAAACAGACAGTTTTATTCGTGCGATGTCGTTAGGTCGCAGGACGTCAGAATCAGTCGATCAAGGTAGCATACAGTGGTTTTGTTATTTATATTATGTGGGGCCTAAATTTACTTTTTACTTTCTAAAGTAGAAGGTAAGTTAACCTAGGGTCGTGTTTTTGAATGGTTTAACGAATTGAAGATCAAGTGGATAATTGTCTTTGGTTAAATTACCTAGGTAAAGATAGTAGTTTGGTTTAAACTAATAGTCCTAAATGCGAAAAAGTAAATAAAGTGGAAGGATATTCGGAGTATGCAGATCAAGGAATTGTTGACCAAGATATTAGTTTGGGCTAGGGAAAGGTAATTATGTTAATGTTAAAACTATGATTGGAATGGTGTCGATCTGGTTGGATGAGCCAATTACACAGACCTACTTATCTCTAGACTCTCAGAGTTCTTGTTGAGTAGCGAAAAGTATGTCACTCGGTCGTATAATTGAACGGTAACTATACCTCGGAGGTTATCCTCAGTAAAACACTAGGTTTATTAGTGAGTTGAGTTCTAATCCTAACCCTCGTTATCAGTTTAGTTAACTGAATAACAACGTGCCGTGTTGATTGAACACTAATCACAAACGAAAGAAGTCCGTCGGGTTAAGTTGACAAAACCTTAAATGAAAACTAACAACCATTTTATCATACTAATGAGATCAAACAAAATCAAACATTATACAACATTACAATTGATATACTGAAAGTAAAGCAGATAGAAACCTAGCAGATACCTAAACAGTTGATATGACTTAATTCTAGGGCAACAATCAAATAAGAACATGCAATAGGTTTGGATCATATAGTCAATGCACTAGCTAGATCTTAACAGCTCCTAAGAGGTCTCCTTGGAACAGTCAATAGGCATACTAGGTCATTCATGTCTCAATTCCTAAGTTCCGTGTCCTAAAAGCGCATTTGATGCCTCTCGAGAACTCCGGCCATACCAAGTTATAGAATCTTCAGACAGTATAACCAGGGGTCTTAATCCTATGAAATAGCTAAGTTCATATAGGCGGACAAGTCATGATCACAACCTAGGTTGATCAATCCTTAAGATGCTAGCATACAAATCTATCAGACTCACAAATTCAGCATAACAATAGTAGCCGTACTAATTTAACATAACTACGCTAACCCAAACTTCTAATTACTTGATTCTTTTTGCATCGCCTTCGTAATTACTAAATCCACAAAATCAACCGACAAAGTGATTATTTTTGAGATAAAGTTTGGAACTTTATGATTTTAGGGCCTAATATCGGGGTAAAAACGTGACTTTTTGGCCGATATCAGACTTCAAACATTAAATTATATTTATGTATAATATATATTAAAAGGTAATATTTTAGAAATTATCAATATAAAAAAAATTTCAAAAGAGTTGTAACAAAGTGCTTAAAAAAATATATTTGTCGTCTAATTATAATTAAGTTAAGCTATAATTTAAATAAAACTATTTTTCTAACAATAAATTCATGACGATTCATTGATAATTCTTTATTAAATTTAATTAACGGTTTGTTATTTAAGTTAATTGATTATATATATATATATATATATATATATATATATATATATATATATATATATATATATATATATATATATATATAGAGAGAGAGAGAGAGAGTGTGTGTGTGTGTGTGTGTTGGGTCCTTCAAAATTCTCCGTTTGTGATGTGCGAAAAGTGCGTTTGCTTAGTTTGCTTTTCAAATTTTAAATTTATATAACCTTTTTTATTGATTCACTTTTAACACCCCAACGAGCAATAAAACCCGGTCAAGTGTAGTATTTTAGGTTATCGTTCCAAGAGAGCGTAGAAGCGGATAAAAGTTGTTATTAATTTATCTTCAGTCTAATCCTTAGGAAAGAATTAGAAGTGATTAATTAAGTATCTTAATTAAGTACATTAATGAAAATAACGAAAAAGAAAGATAGGAAACGTATATTAAAAAGGAAGGTGATTACAAGGACTATCAATGTTTGAAGGAATCTATTATATAGTTTTATACTTACATTGATAAATAACACATAACAATCATAGACCAATTACTATTCCTAAAAACCTAAGCTACAAAACATGCAAAGTAGGACCTAAAGCATATGTCAACTAAGTGGGTGTGCAAAGTTAACATCTTAATTCATAGCATTTGAATAATCACATAATACATATCATCGTCATCTTATGATGGTGACTAAGGCAACATGCAATTAGGCTGACAAATAGATAAACTAATAAACTTAATCATATCATCTATACTAACTAGCTTAAAGAAATCTTAATCAAGTTCTTATGCAATCGACAATCAAACGCATATAAACGAAGGTTCTTCGACTAGACCTAACAATAGCAAGATTACTATGCGAGTGTAGTTTATTATGTTTCTAATTTAATTCTACCAACAATCTTAACTTTAGTTTCATGCAATTCCAATATCTTGTTCGGTGTGGTTAACCTAAAATATTAGGTGAATCAAGTAAAAGCTTACTTAAAATTAATTACTAGTTAATCCTAACTCTTATTACTTAATCATTAAGCATGTAAACACAAATCTTGATCATAGCAGAATTAAACAGAATAAAGAATCATCACAAAAACATAATTATACAGTTCTAGAAGAAACTAGAAACTGCACAATTTGAAGCTCGAAGCCGGCAGCTAAGGCAGATCCAGTCGGCGGCTAAGAATCTGGAAGCCGACGACTTCATCTTATGATTCCACCAATTTACTGTTTTCGTCCACGTAACTACCATGAACATTTAGTTCATGATAAAAGACAAATAAAAATCATAAAATAAAGGCTTAAACATAATTAAATAAAAATGAGATAAAATAAAGATAGAATTACCTCAAAAGTTGAAGGTAAATTGAATAACTTGAATAGTCTTGAATCCTTAAAGGATTTTACAATGAAAGAAACTTGAAATAAAACCCTAAAACTAATAAAATTCGCAACTATAAACTATAAAAATTTTCTGCTCTCTAAACAGCATAATTCAGCCTCTTTTTATAGATTTCGAAAACCGCCACCTGAACCGGCGGCTCAGGTTCCCTAGTCGGCGGCTAGGACCTAGTCAGTGACTTTTTCTTCAAGTTTAACTTTATCTTCAAGCCAAATTAACTTTAACCGTGTGGTTGAGCCGGCGACTCAGCTTTGCGAGCCGGCGGTTTGTGTGTCTTTCGGATTAACCCAAATCTTTTTCGTAATTATCTTGAACTTGATCTTTACGTACAAGAAACTCTACCCGGTGTCTTAAATGACCTAGCCGGCGTCTCTGATTTATTTTCCTTGGTCAACAAGTTTTTCGATTTTTTGACTTGAATTCTTGAATCTTCTAGAAATTCCTGTGAAGCCGGCGGCTTAGAGTATTTAGTCGGCGGCTAACCTTTGAATTTTGAATTTTTGCTCCTTTTCTTCACTTTTTGACCTATTTTATCACACTTTTAAACGGATGAAAATCATCTTTTTACAAGAATTGTTAACTTTTATCCAAATAGGTGTTGAAAACTATGTTTAAATAACAAGATAATGAGCAAAAAGTATGTATAAAATATGTATAATTCAAGCATTATCAGTTTGTTTATTCATATTGTTCATATTCGAAGACGCCTCTAAATTTCATCCTTATTAGATATTAATGTTGTGCATTTCCATTCCATCTTAATAGGTATTTTATACAATGTTATATTGTGACGACCCGAAAATTTCCGACCAAATTTAAACTTAACCTTTATATGTTTCCGACACGATAAGCAGAATTTGTAATGTTGAATCTCAAAAAGTTTGGAACTACATTCATGTAATCAATTATCCTTTGACCGTGTTCGACGATTCACGAACAATTATGTGTATATAGATATGTATATATAATATATAATATTAACTGAAAACATTAACAAAGTATTAGATATATGATACTTTACATGAACGTATTTGTTTCGATATATTTATTGACAGAATTAAGAGATAATATCAAATGATTGAATTATCAGATACATTATGATATGATTACGGGCCTATGTTATGAGGTCCACTGTGATTTAAGAAATCTATTCTTTTTGACCACTCATTACTTAACTAGTATGATAAAATAACGATATTTATATTTTATTTTATCAAATATATATAACGATTTAAATTAATATTATATATATTTATACGCGTATTATACGTACATAGTTTTATACTTTTACTATACTTTAACTTTACCTTTACTTTACTTTTACTTTACTTTAACTTTAATAATTCATACTTTAATAATTCACTTTAATAATTCATACTTTAATAATTCACTTTAATAATTCATACTTTAATAATTAACTTTAATAATTCATACTTTAATAATTCATTTTAATAATTCATACTTTAATAATTCACTTTAATAATTCATACTTTAATAATTCACTTTAATAATTCATACTTTAATAATTCACTTTAATAATTCAAAAATCTATTATAAATAGAATTCAATATGTTTTTTTATTTCATAGAAACTTGAAAATATATTTCTCTAAACTCTCTCAATCGAATTACACATATATATTTTCTTTGTATTATTTCAAGATATTATTAGTATACATAAAATACTACGACGGAGTTATATTCAGACGATTTTAAAATAAGTTTTCAAACGGGATAGAGCTAAGGAAATTATGGGTTATAGCTATGGAGGTTATGGGTATTGATCGAGGGTATTGCTCGTGAGGTCAACCTAACGTTTATCATTTTCGTTTCATCTACGTACTTTCCTGCAATATTGAATCTCAATATTGATACGTGAGCACTCATAACTTAACTTTTATATTTCAATAGTGTATCCCTGACTAGTGCTCGAGTATATAGGATTATGCATACTTGTACATTCGATATTGTCCTTAGATAGGTTTGTTGAATCCTGAATTAGATACATATGCTACTGAGATAGGGTATATGATATGCATGTCATTGGAAAGCTAGCGAAAAATTAAGAACTTTTCATATAGATATCGATTGGTTTCGATGAACGGATTAGAAGTTATAGTCAACTGAATTTTAGTATTATTGTTAAAATGATTATTATTACTATCGTCGTTATTATTTTAATAGAAATATCATTGTTATTATAAAATATCATTATTACTATTATGTTAGTATTATCATTTTATCATAATAACATTTTTAGTAAATATAAATATTGTTATTTTTTTATAGAATAATAATTATTATTATTACAAAATAATACAACTTTTACTTATTATTATTATGATCAATATTATTTTATCAAATAAATAGGGGATACAAAGATATTTTTCACCACGCGTAATATAATTACATTAATAATACTTACCACTATAGTTTTACAATATTAAGTGAACTTTATAAATTTTACTACTTAAGATATATAAAAGTATATTTTATCATATATAAACTTTAATATAAATTTTTATTAATAAATGACTTTTATTATTATAAAATCTAATAAATATATTTAAATATATAAAATGACTATAGTTAAGTTATATAATAAACACGTATAAATTTTAGAAGTCATTTTGGGTTATGTTGACTTTTGCATATTAGTCTCGAGCATTAGGATTGTGGTACACTATGACTTGACCAAAAATTGTTAGACAAATATTGACCAACATATAAATATATATAATTAATATAGGTTCGTGAATCCGAGGCCAACCTTGCACTTGTTAAATGATGTTATATGTATTTTTACTACGAAATACAGTATGGTGAGTTTCATTACTCCCTTTTTATATATATTTTTGGGCTGAGAATACATGCGCTGTTTTATAAATGTTTTACGAAATAGGCACAAGTACTAAAACTAATTCTATGTGGGTTTAAACCAGAAATATACCCTTAGCTTGGTAACATTAAACTACTTGTCTATGTACGGTAGGCGCGAATCCTAAAGATAGATCTATTGGGCCTGACAAACTCCATCCTGACTATGGGATGCTTTAGTACTTCGAGGTTATTTTAAACACACCTGATCTGGTGTACTTTAGAGGGTAAAACATGAACGTTAAGGCTTGTTACCGGGTGCCTACAACTTATAGAATACTTTTATACACTCGCGAGTGTACGGATATTTATAGAAACTGAAATCTTGTGGTCTATTACTGTCATAACCCGACCTTAACCATAAGGACGAATACAATAACATATGATTTCATCGCGAGGTATTGACCTCTATATGCGACATTTTTCAAAAACCGCATTCATTTTTACAATACAAACCATAGCTTTTATTACAAATACAAGGTTTAAACAACTTAATAATGATTATCGTTTAGCGATAATCTTAGACTTACAAACTTTACATGTGATAATAACAATACGACCTCCAACATATTTTACATTACAAATCCTCCGATATGCAGTTTTATTTTTGACACAAATATGCATACTCAAGATCTTGCTTAAATTCAACATGTTGCAGCGGAAGCTTTTAGTTATCACCTGAGAATAAACATGCTTAAAACGTCAACATAAAGTTGGTGAGATATAGGTTTAATGCCGGTAGCGTTATAAATATAGACCACAAGATTTCATATATAAACGTTTTAATAAAAATATTCTAAGTTGTTGAGCACTTGATAACCATACTTAACATTTAATCAACGTCGCATATTCCCTTTATTATGAAATCTTACTACACCGTACCAAGTGTAGTTACCGAAACGAAGTACTGTGCAACCGTTGAATACTGGTCGTCCAGTCCGGTTGGGATTGTCAGGCCCGATAGATCTATCAACAGGATTCGCGTTTACAATACCTCATGTAAATAATAGTTACCAAGTTACAGGGAAGTATGCCAGTGGTACAACTCAACGTAGAATATATATTTTTAATCACTTTTGTCCATAACGTAAATCATAAAATGCATGTATTCTCATCTCGAAATATTTAGAGTTTAAAAGTGGGACTATATACTCACCTTTTCCTTGAAGGTATTTAACTCGACTTGGTCTCCGATAGATATCACGAACCTAACCATATATATAATATATCAACATATTTTCTTTTCAAGTAATCGTTACATATATATATATATATATATATATATATATATATATATATATATATATATATACTTATAATACTTTTAATATTTTCTTAGTCCGTAGTTAGCAGTCTGTTGTTAATGGTCCACAATTAGTTGCTCAATAAAATAAATAAAGACCCCATCATATTCGTATTGATCAGAATTAATCTCGACCCATGGTACCATGTTGTCAAATGACGTGTTGCGTACATAAAGTACCGTGTTGTCAGATGACGTGTTGCGTACAATCATGAGGTCTTATGATTAATCTTCTCGTGTTGTTTACGGGTGGTCCTGGAATATATAAAATCAAATCATAAGTAAATATATATTAAATATTATGTTAATTAGCCAAGATATGATTAATCTGATTTTGTCATAATATGATATATTACAGGTTTTGAAGTGTTTTAAAAATCAAATTAGAAGGATTTATTTAGTTTGCGAACAGGTTTGAAATCATTCAAACTATGTTCTTGTTGTTAAAAATTTTATAACACAAAATAAGTTAGCTATATAAATATGAATCGAATAAGATTATGAATAAGGTTACTACCTCAAGTTACTTGAATAAATCTACTGGAAAAGATAGAAAATAATCTTGATCAAACTTTCTTATGATGATTATAGGTTGTTCATGAAGCTAGTTCTTCATGAGTATTTGCTGAGATTGTGAAGAACACTTAGAGTTCCTAAGAGTGTGTTTTTTTTGTTAGAGAAAGATGGTTGTAAGAATGAAATGAAAAACCAAGGTGATGGTGATACTTATAGGACAGTCTGGTTGTTGAGGGAACAAGGACAAATTATTGTGTTGAATTTTTGAGTAATAATGTATGCTAGCTTACAAATAAGATTCCCTCTTATCTAGGGCAGATCTAAAGCTGATAAGGATATTGATTTGATGTGTATTTACCAATAGTAAATACGTATGAATGATGAGTATGATACGGTAAAAGAAGCTCAAAATCGGGCTTTTATTTTGGATCCAACCGGGCCAAAAATAAAATTTTAAGACATTTTTAATAATGCAATGTTAGCCCAAAAAAAATTTCCAAGCTGACCTGGCAGCTCGACCCCAGCCAGGGAACCCCCGTCATAATCAAGATAAGTTCAAACAAGTGTGCACTCCACACTTCCCCAAACTTGTTCGATATTTATCAAGATTATTTTGGTTACAAATTAATCCCATTACACTTAAATCATATTGGTGACATAAATCACAACACATTATAGATTGTAAGTATATATGTCAAAGAACGTTACATATAGTTATCGTTTTGAAAACTTAAGCTAGTGGTCTCAAAGTATACTTATAACTCATTGTTGTTAGTTCACAATGAAATGTTAAACCATCCTTAAATCATGTTAAATATGTATAGATATGTACATATACATAATCGTATAATTATCGTGTGTTATATAGTTCGTGATATCATCGGTCAAATTGGACGGTCAAACGTTGTGTAAAACTCTTTTCAAAAATATAAGTCTCAACAGTTTAGATTGCTTATTATGTTGGTAAGGTTTTATTTATGTAAATATTAATCTCATAAGTATAGAACGATCGGAAAATTCCGGGTCGTTACAATTACTATTACGGAAATGATTGATTATGATAAACTAATGAACTCACCAACCTTTTGGTTGACACTTTAAAGCATGTTTATTCTCAGGTATTAAATAAATCTTCCGCTGTGCATTAGCTCATTTTAAGGATATTACTTGGAGTCATTCATGACATACTTTGAAAGACGTTGCATTCGAGTCGTTGAGTTCATCAAGATTAATATTAAGTCAATTATAGTTGGATGTAATATGAAATGGTATGCATGCCGTCAATTTTTGATGTAAAGAAAGTTTGTCTTTTAAAAACGAATGCAATGTTTGTAAAATGTATCATATAGAGGTCAAATACCTCGCGATGTAATCAACTATTGTGAATCGTTTATAATGTATATGAACGGATTCTTTCAGTTGGTATCAGAGCGATGGTCTTAGCGAACCAGGTCTTGCATTAGTGTGTCTAACTGATAGTTGTTAAGATGCATCAGTGAGTCTGGACTTCGACCGTGTCTGCATGTCAAAAGTTTTGCTTATCATTTTTAGTCTGAAATCATCTACTTACCACCCTTAGGAAATTACCTGCTTATCATTCTTAAGTCTAGACGCGTTTTCCTACATTTATTGCATAATAGTGTATAGACGAATTCTTATCTTAGCATATCTTTTACTGTGAACTTTGACTGACATCTTTCAAAGATTCCTCCGTAATTTATGGGATTTTGGTATTATATATACATATGTAAATTATGTATTGAAGAATACCAAATCTAAATTCTACAATCTATTTCATACAAAAAAATTCTTTCCCTGATCATACAAGATGGATCCCTCAACCAGTTTGAGTTCCTAGGATTCTGACAGCTATGCCGATATGGATTTCCACATGAGCTCCGAAAGCAGCGTGACCGGAATGGATCAACCAATTAGCCATCATCTATTCTGGATGAATTGGGGATGGGTTCGTAATCTACTTAACCATTGGAGACAAGAAGAAGGTGATCCCTTTCATCCACCACATTGCCCTCTTGGCAATGAACCTGAAGCACTTACTGGCGAACCTGTCCGAAACACCATTTTCTCTCTCATTTCCAGAGTATCTCGTCATGATTATATACTACACCAAATTCTAGATCTTATTTATCCGCTCGTCCGAACCGACAATCACCCCGGTGTAATAGAAGAAGTCAACGAGCTTCGCGCTCGGGTAGTGGCTTTGGAGAATATGGTGCAAAGGTTACAAACACCAGCAGCAGCACCAGCAGCATAACCAGTACCACCATCAACAACATCAACAGTACCATTACCACCACCAACAACAACCGCATCGCAAACCTCAACTTCACAATCTGTCCCACGAGCATCGACGTCATACGCCATGTAGATACCAAGGAATACCACAACGATTAAGTATTGATTCATATCTTCATTGGGGAAACATTCTACGGCGATTATGTAATTTCTAAAGTTTAGAAATTATCTATCCTAGCCTTAACCATAAATCAAATGAGTTTAATTTAATATTAAATCATTAAATCTATATTACATCTGAAGAAATATACACATATATATTTCCATCAAGACTGTAATAAAATTCTTTTGTACAAAATATTAATTGTGAATTTTTTTTTTTTAACGGGTAGGTAATACCCGAGAGATATATAAATTCACAATTAATATGTTACATTCTTCGAATCTGATTCCGCAAGTCATCCATTATACTCCCTACTTTCACAACAATATACATTCTTTTATAGAAATCAAAACAACCATACTCATTCAAAATCTAATTACAAATTCTGATTTTAAAATCTCAGAATTCGATTCAAGATATAACCGAAATCATCACTCTTAGATTCCTACATCTTTCAAAACTATACTTTGACTTCAAAACTGTCCTAGAACCTCATTTCTATTCATGGAACTCACAAAAATATTTGTATCATTCAAAATCTTAGAACATCATATGTATATTAACAATTACAATATGTGTTCAAACACTTCGAAATTCCTAAAGACATGCAAGATGATTATCCAACCACACATTACCCACTGTCATGCACCTGAAAAGCTCTCGAAACCAAAGTTATAGTTTAACATGTATCCATGTCAGATCCTTTGATATTTATTACCAAATATAATTTTTCAATCTCTTTCCAAAATAGACAGTTTTGTCACAGCTCCAGCAAATCACCTTCATTTGTTTATACGAATAAACCCTTCATCATGGTTACCGGGGAACCTTTCATATCTCGTCACATTAGCAGTAAACTTATCAACAACTTCATTAACCTTCGACTTAAGCCTCTCCGAAAATCCACTATACTTATTCATTAAAACCCCATCATGTACTCACCTACATCCTGTAACAATAATTGTCACACCAACTACTGGGAATTAGCAATCAGTATTTTGAATTTCGCGACAATTTTACGTTAAAAGTTATATGTATACATATAACGTCTATCTCCTAGACTTACATACTTCGAATGTGAATTTTCTGTAAAACATCCCAAACTATGAACTAGTTCTCCGAAATTGGAAAAATGCTGATGAAGCAGCAAAAACTGTAAACGACTTTAACAGTCAAAAGTTTGATGATAAAGAATAGTATGGTGATAAAGCTGAGAAAAAGAGAAGGTTTGAAACTGGAAAATGGATTGAGCAGACCATGAAGGAGGCTGTGGATAAATCACAAAGACTAAACCTGCCTTCAAAGGATCCAAATGTTTCAGTGTCTACTGAAATCGTTAGCAAACACCTTACTTCTTATTCTAAACCTTCACAGACAAATCTTCTTCATCATCCATCTATGTTAAGAATTCTAAGATATTATCGTATCTTTTATTATAAATATCTTCGATATTCCTGAAGATATTTTCACAACTATTCCTATCCGAAATCTTTTATCTCTTCACAATATCTGCGTTACAACATAAAAAGAAACTGTGTTAGTTTCTAAATTCTGAAGAAAAAAAAATTCGAATTTAAAATAGGAATGTTTTTAAAGCAGTGTTGGGAACTGAAACATGAGTTAGTATAATATAATGACACTTGATCAACGTGATTATATTACAGTAAGTCATGCTGAGTTTCTAATGGAACGTGATGATTCATAGAACATACCGTCATCATGTACTATTTACACGACTCTTACATTCTACCCAATTTCCAAACATATTAAGAACATATGATCTTGATAGCTCTATATTTTCAGATATTCTGGTAAGTTGCCAAATTAAGATCGTGCCATTACGATTTTCTTCTTGGAACATTAACTATGTTCATCCAAAAATTCATATCTACGAATTCTGGACCATTATCCGCTTGACTTAAGGCTGGGAAGAGAAAATGAAAGCATGAAGCTCCGAAATATAATGGAGAATATAAAGCCCGATAACAACCTCGAAATTACAAACCGTGTATATCAATGTGTATAGCAATATAAAGACACGGGAGAATGAAAAATACAATAACCCCAAGGTAATGGTAGAAGAAAATAACTTCCTCCGGTGGTAGATGAAAAAGAAGAATGACAGATATGAAAGTTAAGAGTATATCAAGAATCAATACTGGATGAAGCATATTAACGAATGCTTTAAAGTATGAATTGGGGAGAAAGACTAGAAGGTGTGAGTTGTGGAAATAAAGAAACGAAGGGGGTGGATTTATAGTAAAATATCAGACAGAGAAATCGAGACAGATTATCGCATTTAATCAAAGAAGGTCATGATTTTTTTTAATCACCGAAGAACCAAATCTTATTGCAAAGATTTTCTTTAAATCCAATGAATTCTGGAAATCAATCATAACTACGTCATCGGTTAAAATAAATATACGTTTACTCATTTCACTCTCTTGCGATAGCTTCACTTATACTCTTCGCGTAATCAAATTGTTTTATCTATATTACTCAATGATGATAAAACTCTATTTATCAACTCATATTCGTCATGAAAATATTTTTATAGTTAGCCATGACGACCTCGATCAAATTTCGGGACGAAATTTCTTTAACGGGTAGGTACTGTGACGACCCGAAAATTTCTGACCAAATTTAAACTTAACCTTTATATGTTTCCGACACGATAAGCAGAATTTGTAATGTTGAATCTCAAAAAGTTTGGAACTACATTCATGTAATCAATTATCCTTTGACCGTGTTCGACGATTCACGAACAATTATGTGTATATAGATATGTATATATAATATATAATATTAACTGAAAACATTAACAAAGTATTAGATATATGATACTTTACATGAACGTATTTGTTTCGATATATTTATTGACAGAATTAAGAGATAATATCAAATGATTGAATTATCAGATACATTATGATATGATTACGGGCCTATGTTATGAGGTCCACTGTGATTTAAGAAATCTATTCTTTTTGACCACTCATTACTTAACTAGTATGATAAAATAACGATATTTATATTTTATTTTATCAAATATATATAACGATTTAAATTAATATTATATATATTTATACGCGTATTATACGTACATAGTTTTATACTTTTACTATACTTTAACTTTACCTTTACTTTACTTTTACTTTACTTTAACTTTAATAATTCATACTTTAATAATTCACTTTAATAATTCATACTTTAATAATTCACTTTAATAATTCATACTTTAATAATTAACTTTAATAATTCATACTTTAATAATTCATTTTAATAATTCATACTTTAATAATTCACTTTAATAATTCATACTTTAATAATTCACTTTAATAATTCATACTTTAATAATTCACTTTAATAATTCAAAAATCTATTATAAATAGAATTCAATATGTTTTTTTATTTCATAGAAACTTGAAAATATATTTCTCTAAACTCTCTCAATCGAATTACACATATATATTTTCTTTGTATTATTTCAAGATATTATTAGTATACATAAAATACTACGACGGAGTTATATTCAGACGATTTTAAAATAAGTTTTCAAACGGGATAGAGCTAAGGAAATTATGGGTTATAGCTATGGAGGTTATGGGTATTGATCGAGGGTATTGCTCGTGAGGTCAACCTAACGTTTATCATTTTCGTTTCATCTACGTACTTTCCTGCAATATTGAATCTCAATATTGATACGTGAGCACTCATAACTTAACTTTTATATTTCAATAGTGTATCCCTGACTAGTGCTCGAGTATATAGGATTATGCATACTTGTACATTCGATATTGTCCTTAGATAGGTTTGTTGAATCCTGAATTAGATACATATGCTACTGAGATAGGGTATATGATATGCATGTCATTGGAAAGCTAGCGAAAAATTAAGAACTTTTCATATAGATATCGATTGGTTTCGATGAACGGATTAGAAGTTATAGTCAACTGAATTTTAGTATTATTGTTAAAATGATTATTATTACTATCGTCGTTATTATTTTAATAGAAATATCATTGTTATTATAAAATATCATTATTACTATTATGTTAGTATTATCATTTTATCATAATAACATTTTTAGTAAATATAAATATTGTTATTTTTTTATAGAATAATAATAATTATTATTACAAAATAATACAACTTTTACTTATTATTATTATGATCAATATTATTTTATCAAATAAATAGGGGATACAAAGATATTTTTCACCACGCGTAATATAATTACATTAATAATACTTACCACTATAGTTTTACGATATTAAGTGAACTTTATAAATTTTACTACTTAAGATATATAAAAGTATATTTTATCATATATAAACGTTAATATAAATTTTTATTAATAAATGACTTTTATTATTATAAAATCTAATAAATATATTTAAATATATAAAATGACTATAGTTAAGTTATATAATAAACACGTATAAATTTTAGAAGTCATTTTGGGTTAAGTTGACTTTTGTTGACTTTTGCATATTAGTCTCGAGCATTAGGATTGTGGTACACTATGACTTGACCAAAAATTGTTAGACAAATATTGACCAACATATAAATATATATAATTAATATAGGTTCGTGAATCCGAGGCCAACCTTGCACTTGTTAAATGACGTTATATGTATTTTTACTACGAAATACAGTATGGTGAGTTTCATTACTCCCTTTTTATATATATTTTTGGGCTGAGAATACATGCGCTGTTTTATAAATGTTTTACGAAATAGGCACAAGTACTAAAACTAATTCTATGTGGGTTTAAACCAGAAATATACCCTTAGCTTGGTAACATTAAACCACTTGTCTATGTACGGTAGGCGCGAATCCTAAAGATAGATCTATTGGGCCTGACAAACCCCATCCTGACTATGGGATGCTTTAGTACTTCGAGGTTATTTTAAACACACCTGATCTGGTGTACTTCAGAGGGTAAAACATGAACGTTAAGGCTTGTTACCGGGTGCCTACAACTTATAGAATACTTTTATACACTCGCGAGTGTACGGATATTTATAGAAACTGAAATCTTGTGGTCTATTACTATTACGGAAATGATTGATTATGATAAACTAATGAACTCACCAACCTTTTGGTTGACACTTTAAAGCATGTTTATTCTCAGGTATTAAAGAAATCTTCCGCTGTGCATTAGCTCATTTTAAGGATATTACTTGGAGTCATTCATGACATACTTTGAAAGACGTTGCATTCGAGTCGTTGAGTTCATCAAGATTAATATTAAGTCAATTATAGTTGGATGTAATATGAAATGGTATGCATGCCGTCAATTTTTGATGTAAAGAAAGTTTGTCTTTTAAAAACGAATGCAATGTTTGTAAAACGTATCATATAGAGGTCAAATACCTCGCGATGTAATCAACTATTGTGAATCGTTTATAATGTATATGAACGGATTCTTTCATATATCTTGCTTATCGAGCAAGGGTTTAGAATCATATTGGATTTATAATATAATTACTTTCCAAATACAAATATAAAAGAGATAAGGGCACTAGAAGTATGTCGGTTATTACCCCCTCGGTGGCTCGGTCTGAGCTAGTGGAGAACGAATGCAAAGACCGAATCAAAAATCATCAAATAGTAGACTAGGTAAGCCTTTGGTAAATATGCCAGCTATTTGAAAACGAGTTGGCACGTGAAGAATCCGTACTCATCTCTTAGTAACTTTATCATGAACAAATGAATATATATCTCAATACGTATAGTCCGTTGGTGCTGAACAGGATTGCCAGATAAATAAATGGCACTAACAATGTAAAAAAAATCAAAGTTGCCTTAGAAATTGGACACTATAGTTCAAGCAATAGATTTTGAATCCAACATGCTTCAGCAATAACGTTTGAAACTCCTCTATATTTGGTTTCAGCAATGGAGGGAGAAAGGGTAAGTTGGCATTTCGAGGATCAAGAAATAAGATTGTCACCCAAGTAAACACAATAGCCCGAAGTAGAGGGACAGATATCTGGAAAATTGGGCCAATCTGCATTCATGTAAGGAACTAGCACATGAGACGTGTCTTATTATCAACCAAGTGTGGGAGTACAGGAAAAAACTGTACTACAATCTGACTCTATACTGTAGCCTTGCGGGTGCTTTGCAGTATTTTAAGTTTACTCGCCCATATATTTCTTATGTGGTGCAACATGTTTGTTTACATGTGCATGCTTCTATTGATGCTCACATGCACTTGTTAAAGCAGATTATACGGTATTAAGTGAGGTTTGATAACGTGAAAAACTAAGGATGAAGGTGAGGTTTGATAACCTAACCCGCTGATACCATATTACTCCGTAGAAGTTAATGTTGTGCCATTTCCTTCCATATTAATAGGAACTTATACAATGTTATATCTTGCTCATCAAGCAAGAGTTTAAATTCATATTGAATTTACAATGTAATTACTTTCCAAATATATATATAAAAGAAATAAGGACTCTAGAAGTATGTTATTTATTAATCCTAACAATGATTGTTAGTGGTGAAACCCATAAAGGTCAAGTTCTTCGGTTCTTGATAGTCGGTTAGTTATCACTACAAGAAAAATGATCATTGTAACGATCTTTTAGTGACGATATATTATTTATTCATTATTAATTTTATCTAGATACCATTAAAAAGGTCGCCACTTGTAGTGATCTGAACTTTTCCATGATTATATATTATATGAGATTAATATTTACATGAATAAATGTTTCCAACATGTTAAGCAATCAAACTTGTTAAGACTTGATTAACTGAAACGGATTTAGTGTTAACGTTTGACCACCCAGTTTGCCTGATGATTCACGAATGTCATAACCTGTGATAATTATATAATCGTTTTATTTATTTTATGATGTAAGTTTTTATTATATATATATATATATATATATATATATATATATATATATATATATATATATATATATATATATATATATATATATATAAGAAGAAATACAGATAAATCAAAGATGTACAGTAAAACACTATTTGCTACAGTAACGAAGAAATTATGGGTAAAACAAAATTGGTTAGATTCACTAGTTTAGCTACGAAAATTTTATAACAAATCTATACTAACCATAACTTAACTAACTTATATTGTATTATACATGTAATCTAACATATATTATGTAATCTTGATAGACCATAGACACGTATACAATGTTTTGACATATCATATCGACGTCATCTATATATATTATTTGAAATAACCATAGACACTCTATATGCGGTAATGCTCGAGTTAGCTATACAGGGTTGAGGTTGATTCCAAAATAATATATATACTTTGAGTTGTGATCGAGTCTGAGACTTGTATACACTGGGTCGTGGATTGATTCGAGAAAATATATATTGATTTATTTCTGTACTACTAACTGTGGACTACTAACGTTGGACTGTTAACTTGACAAATTTAAATCGTTAAAAAAATGTTGTTAATATATTTCGATCATACTTTAATATATATGTATATATTTGTTATAGGTTCGTGAATCGACCCGTGGCCAAGTCTAATTCTCGACGAATTGCTAATATGTGAAAGTGAGTTATAGTCCCATTTTTACTACCAAATATTTTCGGGATGAGAATACATGCAGTTTTATAAATGTTTTTTTACAAAATAGGCACAAGTACTTGAAACAACATTCTATGGTTGGATTATTAAACCGAATATCACCCTTTTTAGTCTGGTAATCTAAGAATTAGGGAACAGAAACCCTAATTGACGCGAATCCTAAAGATAGATCTATTGGGCCTAACAAACCCCATCCGGGTTACGGATGCTTTAGTACTTCAATTTTATCATGTCCGATGAGAGTTCCGGAATGATGGGGATATTCTAGATGCATTTTTGTTAATGTCGGTTACCAGGTATTCACCATATGGATGATTTTTAATTCGCGGGTTACGCGTATTATTTTGTACACGGGTTACGTGTGCGGTTATAATTGAAATCTTGTGGCCTATTATTATTATTATTATTATTATTATGATTTATTATAAAGATTAAACCTATAACTCACTAACATTTTTGTTGACGTTTAAAGCATGTTTATTCTCAGGTGATTATTAAGAGCTTCCGCTGTTGCATGCTAATTAAAGACAAGATTTGGAGTCAGCATGCTTGTATTATATTGTTTAAAAACTGCATTCGGAATTACCTTTTGTTGTAACATATTAATGTAAACCATTATGTAATGGTCGTGTGTAAACGCTATATTTTAGATTATCATTATTTGATAATCTACGCTATGTCCTTTAAATCTTTGTCGATAAAATAAAGGTTATGGTTTGTTTTAAAAAAGAATGTAGTCTTTGAAAAACGTTTCATATAGAGATCAAAACCTCGCAACGAAACCAATTAATATGAAACGTTTATAATCCATATGAACGGGACATTTCACCACTAAATTTTGGTCACTATATGACATTAGTGACGAATTTTACTATTTTGGATTAATAATGTTTTGTAACGGATCTATAGTGACGAGAAGTGACCAACTTATTTTGGTCAGTTACTCGATTTACTGACTAAATTAGTGTTATCAGTGATCAATATCTCTCGTCACTAAAACTTATATTTCTTCTTGTGTATGTTGACAAAGTTCTAACACAGGCGATTAATTTTTCAGATATTTCAGTATTAAAAATGAAAATGAAAAAGTAGGCAGATTACCCATCTTTCTTTTATATGCGTATATTTACTTTCTTTGTTGGACTTAAAAGCTAAATTACTTAATGTCTCTTGGGTTTCATTTTTGATAAATGGGCTTTAGACGGAATTAATATATCTATCGGGTTAGAACGTTCGTGTCCAACAAGATAAAATAACCCTTACTGCCTTACTGGGCTTATTTTTCTTACTTGGAACCTAAAACTCCAACAATCATGCTAGTCCATTAAATTATCCCAAGTTTTATTAAATTGAGATAAGAGTTTTATTAAATTGAGATAAGAGGGCTCCCAACCATGATAAGTTTTCTCACCAAGACTAGCAATCACGTCAACGTCATATTAACATTTTCTCACCAGGACTAATCCATGACTAAATACTCTAAATCATGACATTACTTCCTTAAATAAATTGGGACCCACTATATTATTTAATATAATTAAAGAAGTTATAAGCATCAAAGCTAGTTGTACAAGTCATAAATACAAGTGCTTCCGTCCTCGATTGTGTGGTAAAGTAACATATTGCAGGGCGAGGGGTGAGGGCTAAACCCAGGACTAGCCCAAGGCTAATTGGAGCCATTTGCGCCCTCATGAGGGCTAGCAAGGGCGGTGGTGATGACTAAACCAATGGGAGCCTCTAATAGTCTTCTTGAGTCTAATCAAATAATACAAGGCCAGTGAGCTACAAAGCTACAACGGAGTACAATTCAGAATACTTTTTAACAAGCCAAAACGAAATATATATACAAGGCTTTCTATGTTCGGGTGCTAACATGCATGTGCTCCTTTAAATCAACGAATATTAATTAATGTAAACTTCTAAAGGTGACTGTAAAATACCCTCATCTATTCCTTTAACTAGTAAGTGGCTAGCCAACTCCATTGGACAAAAATAAGCCCAAAAAGAAAAGGGCCAAAAGCCCAAGAAGAAAAGCACAAGGAAATTAGAAGGAAACAAAAAAAAAAAAAAAAAGAGTAGAATTATGTTTTTACTCGGTGAACGGTGAAAGTTCCATCATAATTAGAACATGTATTGGTAAATGATACGGACTACGGAGTATATGATAAAATATAATTACAGAATTTTTTTTTAAAATTTTTTAAGATACAATTTGTCACATACATTGAAAAACACATGTACGGGAGACATTGATGATATAATAGTTCAAACATCGTATTTGAGTAAGACTTATGTTGGTAATGATAATTGTTTAAACATTTAAACATATAGCATGAGCATGTATCAGATTCTTAAATGCTAAGAACATGATTTTGTACATTTAAAATTGTAACTTAACACTAGTTTGTATATATGTTTATTTGGCCTGATGAAACCTATATCACATGGTTTTGCCCACTTTAATATCAAAATTATTTAATATTATAGAGACGTATACTATACATGTCTACATTAGTATAAAGTATAAACAATTGAAAATAATTACTGTTTGAAACAAGTCATTATATTACATTAAAATATTACTCCGTATGTAATTTTAAACTGATCAACGGTTATTAAAGAATGTAGTGGTGAACGAAGTTGATTTTGACTTTGACTTATACCATTTCTCCTTCTCTTAGGTAAAGACTTATTAGTGAATATGGACTTGAAGAACTTGAGGGCATAGGATTCAATCGAGTCACAGTTTCTCTCTATGGCTACCTTGTTGCGAACGAAAGACCAAATCTTTATTCTTCCAGCAATTTTTCTCTCCCCCCGATTAAGAAATAACCCACTCCATTCTCTCTAGAAACACTAATTTACTCCCTCTCTTCTTTGTTACCTTGACAACATTCACTCCTTCGTTTCTTCCCTTTCGACCTTGTTGTCTTCGGCATTTGGTCTCTATTCGGCCAACGGCATATAGCCGGTGGTCTGGTCTATTTTTATTCTGGTTTGTTCTTCGGGCAACCGTCACTTCCCCACTTTTAGTGGCTGGAACTTGCTCTGATGGTTATAGCTACCATCCACCGCCGTTCTGGTGGTGTTTTTGACTATGATTGATAGAGTTTTTTTGGTGCTGTTTAAAATCCCCGACTACGGATCTGTTTGGTTCTTCCTTATCGATGGTGGTTTGGTAGTCCACCAACCTATTAGTGGTAGCTGCCTGGCGTTTGGTGTGTTGGTGTGTTTTCTCTGCTCCTACTTTCTTCCCTTGTTCTCTCCAGGAGTCCTTTCGAATCCGTATTATTACGTTATTTAAAAAAAAAATTATCTCTCATAGAAAACTTGTGACTAGAGTCGACCCTAGCCATAAACCACCAGGTCGACGACAAAGAGCATCAAGAAATTTGAGGACATAAAAAAATTCAAAGCATCACATGTTATACTTGTTAAAAATAGGGTTATAATCGATAATCTGATTGGTTCTTGAATCACGTGAATCACTTTCTCTATTAAATATTCCGACTCTATAAGCCTGGGGGTATCATGAAATCCTAATTGAGATGATACAAAAACGTGATTTGATTACAGACAAGAACAATACAATACAAATCAAAAGCATTAGAGAGGATGCATGTATTCTGTTTTTCGGTTTGAAAAGCTACTGAATGTTTTATGGAGGGAAAACATACTAAATTCGGTTGCAACATGAAGATGTGCAATGAAAAGGTGTAGCAAAAAACCGCAACCTTTCATTTCTTCCGGGAAAACTGTTACCCGAAAATCCATTGGGATGTGACGAAGGGTTTGGCACAAGACTAAAATTACAAAAATACCCTCACATGTTTGATACATGCTTCAATATAACTGAAAAATAGAATGAAAATTAGACGGAAATCAACGTTAAACTGTACAACATCAGGGAAGAGTCAAGCAAAAGAAAAAGATTAAGGAACTGAAGATCAGGTGGTGAAATATAAAATTAAAATATCATTTTGTTAATAATAAGACAAAATTGGTTTGTAACTAATCGATTTCTTAATTTAGTTGTTATAATCTACGGGGCAAAAGTGGTGAAATATATATAATTAAAATATCATTTTTATTTAAGGAACTGAAGATCAAGTTTACGTAACTTTAGGAAAATTAAGATAATAACCAATTAAGGGAGGGAAGTTTCATGACAACACTCAAAAGAGGAGGTAAATATTCCTCCAATACATCGTTGAAGTCGTCAGCTTAGACTGCAAGGTGCAAGTGCATGCATGCCGACTTTTTGAATTCTTAGTTGATGGCTGATGAACACCGACTTTTTTACCTAAACCAAACTTTACGTCTTATAACTGCCATAAAATTTTCAAGATACCCAACTAAAAGTTGTTATTGTATAAACAAAATATTCAACGATTTCCCCCACACGGCCACATACACATATATACTTCAAACGAGAACCACGAAAAAATGTGAGAACTACGATAACCTTTTAGTCTCATAGATTTATGCATTTAAATGTAACAAATTACACGCAAATGTTAATTAATGGTCATTTCATTAATAAATATATGTTTATTACCACAAATTACATGTTAAATTATTATTTATGTGAAATATTCACATGTTCGCAAACAAATATGCACATCTGAACGAGAAAATATATATTGATTATATAGGTGAAATATAAGTTTCTTCGAACTTTTTTTATGTTTAATCTTACTCTTTATCAATATTTACGGGTGATCCATTTTATCACATTTGAAAATCTTTGTAAATTAAAAGTTCTCGAAGTTCTCGCCTTTATTATTGTAGTTTTCGTTGGAACTCTTGACTATATATATATATATATATATATATATATATATATATATATATATATATATATATATATATATATATATATATATATATATATATATATATATATATATATATATATATATATTGGTAGGATCAAGGGGAAGTAACCAATTGGGGGGAAGCAAAAACTTTTTTTTCTTCATTTTTTGAAAAAACTTTGTTTACGAACATTATAAATTGGATGAAAATATGAACATTTAATAAAGACACGTTGTGATCAATGTTTTTATTTTGTCGGTAAAACGCTCGAAGAATTAATATATAACAATTATCGTATTTTTCGAGCGTATGTTGAGGTTTTAGATATTAGGTTTTAGATATTAGGGTTTAGAGGGTTTACACATTAGGATTTAGAAATTTAGGGTTTAGGGTTTAGGGTTTAGATTTAGGGTTTAGATTTAGAATTTAGATTGAGTTTTTAACACGATCGATTTAGAGTTTAGGGTTTAGGGTTTAGGGTTCACGAAGTGTCTTTTTTAAATGTTCATATTTTCGTGTAATCTTGATGCTAGAAAAAAAATTCCGAAAAAACGAAAAAAAAATTATTTTTTGCTTCCCCCCGATTGGTTACTTCTCCATTGATCCTGCCCTTATATATATATATATATATATATATATATATATATATATATATATATATATATATATATATATATATATATATATATATCAAAGGCAAAAGAAGAAAAGAAGAAAAGAAGCCTTCATTGGTCAGAAATCCAGATTTAGAATGCAAACCATTGAACATCGAAAAGATTCAATAAATTATTGGAGACTTCACAACAATAACGAAGCCGAGAACGAAGCCGAGAACGAAGATGAGAAGAAACCCTGAGATAAACTTAGCCGTGACATAGTCAAAACGGGAGATGATCGCGGGTGATCCCAAATTCGTTGTTCTAAAAAAAAAAAAAACTATACTCTAAATAAAAAAACTTTAAAAATCTACCATTCTCTCACCAAAAAAAAACTTTCAATAAAGCTATATTATCCTTCTTACCAGAGGCGAAAACAGGATTTACACCTGAGCACCCCTTAGTCCCCCTTGTCTCTGCCCCTGCTTCTTGCCAAAAACCCTAAAAATACTATCAACTTTCAATAAAGCTATTCAATAAAGCTATAATAGCTACATACTATATGAAACCCTAGAACTTTACACATAATAAAGTTCTAGCTAAAATTTTCGTTCTTTTCGTTGAAGAACAAAGTATTTATTTTGACTAGACAAATATTCAAAAATATATACATTCTCGCCTATCATAAAACCTTCACCCATCACCTCTTTTCTGATAATTACCAATATTTAGACAGTGTATCAACTTAGGTGGTGGAGATTTGATTCTCTATCAAGCTTATGAAAAAAAATGCGCACATGACTGACTAATTGAGTGCCCCCTGAAAACTAGAATATACCACCCTAAACACTTATGTGATGAGTGACCACCAGTGAGATTAGCTTAGTCATGTATATTTCACGCTTGCGAGAATTGAGAAAATGGCCTATAAAATGTCATTTCTTATTTTAAAATAGGAAAATCATGTTATTCATTTCATAAAATCTAAGGATGAATGTTATAGTCTTCTAAGTCTTTATTTACTTAAAAGTATTTTAGAAGGTTTGCTTGAGAACAAGCAAAGTCTAAGAGTGAGATACTAGATATCGCGTAAAAAGTCATGTTTTTATAACGATATCCACTTAAATTCCATATAAGATCCAGCAAAATATTTCTCTAAACACACTAATCTACTAAGTTTTGCTAAACATGAATTTAAAAACACAAATTGCAGAAAAGACGAGAAAAAGCCAAAATTAAGGTTTTCTAGCCATAATCTCAATAAATGCCCTAGCAAACCATCACGGAAGCTCAAGATTATCAACTGAGGCTGCCAGCACTTAATTAAGAGACGCACATGAAGATCTACCAATGACCTAGAAGCTTATCTGATTCATATACAAAGATTAAGAAGTTCGTAGACTTACACACACTCAAAACACAAACAAAACCCTAATCTCACAATACCTCAAATATAGCTGCAAGGAACATTAAGAAGTGATTCGGGGGATTGTGTGAAAGTATTATAAGTCTAAGGAACTCCAAGAAGGTGCATCTACTGAACTTCAAACCAAAACAGGTACCATACTCAACAGCACACTATGAAAAACCAGTACACGACAACAATGGAAGAACCAGAGTATAAACTGGCGACTTAAAGGCAGTTTTTCAAAGCAGATTAACAACTCAGCAGTAAATTAGCTACTCCAGTTACTCAAACTGGAGATCTGAGTAGCAAACTTATTAGACGGTTAGGATCAAGTTATGCAAACTGGTGACTCGGTTACATAAACTTGCGACCTGGCTACAAAATAGCGATCTGAGACCAGCAAACTAGCGACTCAGGCTACAAACTGTAACAAACTGAAACCCGGGCTAGTTGTAAGTGGAATATTTTGCCCTTAGGGTTTTATTATGTGTTTTATATACTTTTATTTTATTTATGTGAATAGTGTTATTTTATTATTTGGTTAAGACCAGTTGTGACAAGGTTCACAGAACATGTTTGTTTATTTAATTTGGACTCCGTTAGGGCCACCTAACGAGGTACGTAAGATTTCAGATAACTGATAAATACCCGTGTGTTGTGGGGTATGGGTTTTAACCCAAATAATTGGGTATTACTTGCTTAATTTTCACATTTCTAGACTTTTCCCCAAAATTACTCCCGTACCTACTTTCTTCACCTCTTGAACCCTAATTCTCCAAATCTCGATTTGAAGTTTGATTTGTGTTAGAAATCGATTCTTTGTATTTTACTGATTCAAACAAGGTAAGAATCATCCATTTTCATTACCTAAATTTGTGTCAAATTGGGTTTGAAGTTAGGTTTTTGTCAAAGTGGGTTTTGATATCAAATTGGTGCAATTTGTGGTTGTTTTGATGTAATATTTGTAGGTTTATGTCCCAAAAGGTTTTATAAACAAGATATGATAAGTTTTGAGGTCGAAAACAAGTATATGGTCGAGATTTGGTGATTTTTGGCTCAAACCCGCCACTTTTCCAATTTCAGCAGCTCAAGAACACACTCGGTAGAGTGTCTTTTGATTTGGGCCGTGTGTCTACACACTCGACCAAGTGTCTATGACACACACTACCGAGTTGGGTAGTGTGTCTTTTCAGCATTTTGAGAAATTTGTTTTGGTCATAACTTTCAAACCGTAACTCCGTTTTTGATGAATCAAATATCGTTGGAATCGTATTGAAGAGTACTTTTCAAGGATGAACTTTTAAGAAGCTGTATCAAACTATTTTTGGGTCGGTAAAATAGGTTTTGGCGTGTGTGTCCCGTTTTCTACGTACTTGTTTGACAATAGTGAATGGAGTTACGTTGTGGACTTGTGAAATGATGTTATGACCTAGTTTATAGTATGATTTGATTATAATATTGATTGAGATATGTATATTGACTTCGTTTGTGTTGTTCTCAGGTGATAAGAACAAGGAAGAAGCTCGGAAGTAAGATAACTGAGCTGTAGCTGGTAATCGGTGAGTGGGTGTCACGACCCTACTTTTTCCGTTATCTTTTTCCGTTAATTATTTAACGACCGTTAACTGTTAGTGTGCCACGTCATTTCCATGACCTATATTATTATTTTTGTAATAATATATATATAATAATTATTATGTGTTATGTGGATATATGTATTCATATTTTAAATTATACGTTTCTACGTTCCGCGGATTTCCATCCGGCGAATCTTTTCGGTTTTTAAACCAACGGTCGAGTTTTCGGGATTTTTAAATCCTAAATAATTTAAATATGATATTTTAAGGTCATATTATTAATAGGTGTATTTATATTTATTTTTCGTCGCGCGTTTGTTATCTTTCCGGATTTTAAATCGCGTAAGTGCGTTTTCGCGTTTCGGGCTTCGTTCGGGTTTTCGGGCCATCAGGAAATTACATTTAAGTGAGATGGACCAAGTGGGGCCCACCCCACTAAAGAATTCGGCTGAATTAGGGAGGGGGAGCACTCCCTTGCTTTTCCATTTTTCTTATTTCATTTTTATTTCACAAATTTGTAACCTAAACCTAATACTTGCATTTTTGCTCTCACCCTCTCCTCTCCTCTCCCTTGTGCCGTCACCATCACCACCATAAACCACCATCATCATCTAAAATTGTAGCTTGGATCATAAATCAATTAACACCAACGCGTTCCTTGTTTCGTTCTCTACGCGATCATATACTTTGATTCTTGATTAGGGTATAAACCCTAACCCTAGATCTTTTCATTTTTATTTATTTTTCTGTATTTTGATGTTATATGATTAGTATGATATGTATAAGTTGTTGTAATGTTGTTTGGATGCGTAGAATTACTCGTTTGTTCATGTTTTCGGTTTGTAAATTTTGGACAGCAGTTTGAAACGTATATTCTGACTTTGTAACTGTTATGAATGTTAAAATAAAGTACATAAATGAGTTCCTCTCATCAAGACATTAACTTTAGACTCCGGATTCATGTCGTTTCGATTCCCGGAGCCCTAGATACGCTTAATTTGGTTTTTGTTAAAGATTGAAAGGTGTTTTTGGCATGAACAAGGTTGGGTCCGACTTTGTGACCATCCTTGGTGTCTTTAGGGTGCCTCATTTGGTTAGGACTGATGGTGGGACGAATATTCATGTTCGGGTCACCTAAATCCGAGCCACGGTTCACCCGTTTTGCCCGAATTACTGTTTTGAGTAAAATGATTTCCCAATTGAAGTCATGGCTGATATGCACGACTTAGGGACTGTTCTTGGAGTGTTCTTGAGTTCATAAATGTGTCGGGTGGTTTGAGTAGGTGAAGTTACATATGTGGCTTGCCCGAAACCGACACCCGGGGCTCAGGATACGACCCGGCGAACTTTTAAATTTATACTTATGGTTAATGATTAAACTTATGATAAAATTTATGGAATTCATTATTAATTAATTACTTAAGATAAAAGAAGTAATTATTTTATTTTAAGACTTTTAATATAATTATTTATTATATTATTTAATTATTAATTATAATTTAATTAACATTTTAATTAAACTTATGATTAGTAATACTTTTATTATTAAAGGAAAATACTTATGATAAGTATTAAATTTAATTAAGAGAAATTATTATAAGACTTATAATAAAGATTAAATAATTATTTAATTATTATAAGACTTAATTATTATTTAATTATGACTTAACTATTAAATACTTATGATTTAATAATTTTAATTAGAAACTTATGATATGATTAATAATTCATTATTAATTAATAATACTTATGATATGATTTAAAATTTATTATAAATTAATAATATTTATATTATGATTGACATTTAATTAATTAATTAAATACTTATGTTATACTAATTATAACATTTCAACTTATATTAACTTTAATAATTCATTTTATTTAATTAAACTTATGTTAAGACATTATTATACACTTTTGACTTTAAATAACGTTATAACCTATGTTATTATTATAACTTACACTTTTAAAATTAATGTTGACTATGTTTGACCAAGGTTGACTTTTGAGTTGACTTTCGGTTGACTTTGACTTTCAGTTGACTTCTGTTGACTTTCTAAATGAGGAAACTTTCCTAACTTCAAAACTTTCTAAAAATAGAACTTTCTAAATTTGGAAACTTTCCAAAAATAGAAACTTTCCAAAAATAGAAACTTTCCAAAAATAGAAACTTTCCTAAAATAGAAAACTTTCCAAAAATGGAAACCTGCTAAAAATAGAAACTTTCTAAAAATAGAAAGTGTGTGTCCTTATGCTGCTCCAATCAAACCGATGCTTGCTGAGTAATGTTCTATGCCTACTTGCAACATGTACAATAGCTATCATACTAAGACTTGGCCTAAGTTAGTTATTTATTTCGACCTGCTTTATTTATAGGTCGGCGTTGTGATCTTTCTTGATCACTTTACTTTACGTGCTGTTCGCTTGTTTGTGAGATTTCTTCAGTTGCTATTTAAGGTGAGTTATAGTCCCATTTTCTATTTTAAATCTTTTGGGATGAGAATACATGCAATTTATTTTATATTTTGGACACAAGTGGAAGTTGGTTTAAATTATTCATTGTGAGTTGAACAAAAATATTCCCTAGTCTGGTAACTGTAATCACTGGTTTCTACTGGTGAACGCGAATCCTATGGATAGATCTATCGGGTTTGACAACCCCATTTCGAGCTAGTCGCGCTAGCAATTTATAATCGGAATGTTTAGTACTTCGTATTTTGTTGTAGATACACTTGTTCGGTGTATATTATTTATTGTGTTTGGCAAGGGTAAATAAATGGTTAAGTGGTTACCAGGTGGCTCACGGAAAATGGAATAATGTTTTATTATATGTTTTCTAGCATATAATTTGGTGTTTCAAAAAAAGAGTTTTTATGTTTTCAAACATAAATTTTTATTGTTTAAATTAAATATTGTTTGCAATATTAAACCTATAATTCACTCAACATTTTTGTTGACAGTTACTCGCATGTTTTATTCTCAGGTTCATGATTGATTGCTTCCGCTGTGCTTAGAGAGTCTGCATATTTATGATGGCAGCTTTTGTTAAACATTAACTTGCATTCTATTTTGTTACATTAAAAAGTGGTTGTTTGTTGACTTTGTTTTGGTCAACTTTTGGTCAAAGTATTATTGTATAGTTTTTCTAAACTTATACATTTTAGTAGATTTCCTTTATAGGAAATCATTTTTAAATAAAGAATGCAAGGTTGTTTTATTAAATTCATATAGAGTTTCGATCAAGCTGTGGGACCAAGTGACGGAGCCGTTAAGTGTTTTGACGGAGTCGTCACAGTTGGTATCAGAGCTCTGGTTGTAGGGAATTAGGCTGCATTGATGTCGTTACCCGAGTCAATAGGGTGCATTAGTGAGTCTAGTCTACAGCCCGGCCTATTATATATTACTATATGTGATTATTTGTATCGTATTGGTATGTATATTGTTGTCATACATACATTTCTATTATGTTCTGAATCCGGGAGGAACTCCCATTCCGATTTAAACGTATTCTCCGACTCATGCGAGTTCATCTTTTAAAGAAACACCTCGGTTAGTAAAACCGAGGGGGTGTCATTCTTGACTTCTGGAATTCTCGGCATTTCTATGTCATCTATTATGGTTATGTATATAACGTTTGAGTTATATTACACGAGATGTCATTCTTGACTTCTAAATGCTCGGCATTTCAATGTCAGCTATTATGTTTAGGTATATAACATTTTTGTTATATTACGTGCATTTGTGCCGTTGTGCCTATGTACTTTGGTTGTTGAAACGGAAAACGTCATTCTTACTTTTAGAGATTCTTGGTACTTTGAAGACATTTTTATGTCATCGTTACTCCTATTCATTACTTTCGATGTCTTTGTCTCTTGTGCTATCATTAGCACATTGTTAAGAAATTGTTTTAGGGAAATTGTGTTGAAATTCAAGGTTGACCACGTGTCCTGACCTTATGTAGTGATATTGGAATGGAACTATGAGTTAGTGAAATATAATGGCGTCAGGCCAACGTGATTATATTACTTTAATTCATAAAAAGTCCCAATATTGTGACATGAGGAATAGAAAGCGAGTCAAAGAAAATTTGTACACCACTCATTCTGAAATTCTAACGTTATTACATGAGTAAGGAAGATACTCATTATCTTATTTGTTGATATGCGAGAGACTCATCTTAACCGAACTACCTACCCCATGTTTTATCATTTATAACTCGCTTGTTAGTGACAGCTTCGCACGTGAATAGTTTTGACCCAAGGACTTGTGTTCTGATAAAAGTCAAGACATTATTTAACTCATTGGTTTTCATGACCTCGTAGCATTTATTGAAGAGATGTCACAAGACGATTCAAGTCCATCACCCGAGCTTTAACGATCTTACTTCAACTCGTAACCTCTGTGATGCGGATACCCTGCTTTTCATTAAAATTTTTACACATTTGTGCAATTGGGCGGTTCTCACGAGATTTATGGGCGAATAGAAGTAATGAAATATTTTGTCATGTATACTATTTATAAAATCATATATGTACGTATGAATTCAAATGGACTAATTTACCCTTACCTATTTTGGCTATTATACACTAAATTATACCTTCAAAATTATTTTAAAAACCACTCTTGTTGAGTTGTTTAGTTAACTCAAATTGATTTACGTAAAATGGTACACGTTGTACATACTTCTAAATTTACTAAGAGCTTCGTTCCATTTATGGGGTTACATTAGACGTTTAAAGCTTTTTCAAAACTTCTTTGATTGATTACATAAGAATTTTCGCATTACTCTACAGAGTGTTTGGATCACATTTATTCTCATCCTCCGTTTAAGGATGAAAATTTACCATTAAGTCCATTGATAGAAATTCTTACACCAGTTTGGATGCCGGTTTTATAAAATTTGTTGGAAAGTCTTTGCGCTCATAGAATTTTCCCTCTTATGGTTGGACATGGCCGAAACGCAGACCGATAAATCAAGTTTCTGGGGTACACTCGATGGTCACCTTATTGTAGAAAAGGCACTAGGTGGGTTTCTACCCCAACTGTTGTTATAATGGGTATCATGGATATATATTACTCTAGACCGTTTGAGGAGTTTCTACTCTCAATTTTCGCTGTCAACCGCAACACCCTCGTAAACATCAATCCTAAGATTCGATACTTTAGGGTGCACGAAATTATTTTTGGAGATTCATCTCACCTGGAGTCGGCCATTCTTTATAACCCATGATTCGCGTTCTTTTCATCCGCACATAAATTTAAGAATATGGATGAATCCTAGACTTCCTCGCTCATTGTACAAGGAAGTTCACTCTCGTTGAATTATCACACCTTTCATACGTCTTCCTTTCGGAAATATAATGAAAATTTACTTTGGAGTCCATGATCCTCGTTAACTCCTTTGAGAGAATTGCCTTAAATATCTATGCCACCGATGTGACTACTCCATATTTATTTCTTCCTTCATTATTGCAACTTTATTTCATCCGTCCCAGTTCGTCCCCTTGGGGAGCTCCCATTTTGTTCGTTGAGAAGAAAGATGGTTCATTTCGTTTGTGTATTGATTATCGTGAATTGAACGAGCTTACTGTTAAAAACCGTTACCCTCTTCCGAGAATTGATGATCTGTTCGATCAACTTCAAGGTTCGTCCGTTTATTATAAGATTGATCTTCGTTCCGGTTATCACCAATTACGCGCTAAAGAATCTGATGTTTCGAAAACTGCTTTTCGCACCCGTTACGGTCACTTTGAATTTCTTGTTATGCCGTTCGGATTGACAAATGCACCTGCTGTGTTCATGGACCTCATGAACCGTGTGTGTAGACCCTATCTGGACAAGTTCGTTATTGTTTTCATCGACGACATCCTTATCTATTCTAAGAGTGATGAAGAGCACGAAGAACACTTGAGGTTAGTGCTTGATTTGTTAAAGAAAGAAGAGTTGTACGCTAAGTTCTCTAAGTGTGCTTTTTGGTTAAGAGAAGTTCAGTTCCTTGGTCACATTGTTAGCAAACAAGGAATACAAGTTGATCCTGCTAAAATTGAGGCGATTGAAAAGTGGGAAACCCCGAAAACTCCTACTCAAATTCGTCAGTTCTTAGGATTGGCAGGTTACTATCGAAGGTTCATCCAGGATTTCTCTCGTATAGCGAAACCTCTGACTGCTTTAACGCATAAAGGGAAAAAGTATGAGTGGAAGGATGAACAGGAGAATGCTTTTCAGATTTTGAAGAAGAAACTGACTACCGCTCCGATATTGTCTTTACCGGAGGGTAATGATGATTTTGTTGTTTATTGTGACGCATCTCGACAAGGCTATGGTTGCGTTTTGATGCAACGAAAGAAGGTTATTGCGTACGCATCACGTCAGTTGAAGATTCACGAGCAGAACTATACAACTCATGATTTAGAGTTGGGGGCTGTTGTTTTTGCACTTAAGATTTGGAGACATTATTTGTATGGGGTCAAGAGTACTGTGTACACAGATCACAAAAGTCTTCAACATATCCTCGATCAGAAACAGTTGAACATGAGACAACGAAGATGGATTGAGACGTTGAATGATTACGATTGTGACCTTTTGTATCACCCGGGTAAGGCCAATGTTGTGGCTGATGCATTGAGTCGTAAAGAAAGGACTGAACCTCGCAGGGTTAGGGCCTTGAATATGACAGTTAGATCAAACCTCGCAAGGCAGATTCTTGAGGCACAACAAGAAGCCTTAAAGGAAGAGAATTTTGTGAAAGAGAACGTAAGAGGTATGGCTAAGAAATTTGAGATTCGAGCAGATGGTACTAGGTACTTTGTAGGACGTCTTTGGGTTCCGAAGTTTGGTGAACTGCGACAACTTGTTTTGGATGAGGCTCATAAGTCTAGGTACTCTATTCATCCTGGTTCAGGGAAGATGTACCATGATCTTAAGGAGCTGTATTGGTGGCCAAATTTGAAAGGTGATGTGGCTACGTATGTGGCTAAGTGTTTGACCTGTTCTAAGGTCAAAGCTGAACATCAAAAACCGTCCGGATTGTTGGTGCAACCAGAAATTCCCGAGTGGAAGTGGGAAGGTATCACTATGGATTTTATCACTAAGTTACCAAGAGTTTCGGGTGGCTACGATGCGATTTGGGTGATTGTAGATCGACTCACTAAGTCGGCTCACTTTTTGCCGATTAGGGAAACCGATTCCATGGAAAAACTCACCCGTTTGTATTTGAAAGAGATTGTTTCGAGGCATGGTGTTCCCGTTTCTATAATTTCCGACAGAGATAGTCGATTTGTATCGAGATTTTGGCAATCGTTGCAAGAAGCCTTGGGCACTAGATTGGATATGAGCACCGCTTATCATCCTCAAACGGATGGTCAAAGTGAGAGGACCATTCAGACATTAGAAGATATGTTGCGAGCTTGTGTGATTGATTTTGGAAATGGGTGGGATAAGTATTTGCCGTTAGCTGAGTTTTCCTATAACAACAGCTACCACGCAAGTATTAAAGCCGCACCGTTTGAAGCTTTGTACGGTAGGAAATGTAGATCTCCTATTTGTTGGAATGAGGTTGGGGATGCTCAACTTACAGGTCCAGAGATTATTCACGAGACTACTGAGAAGATTGTTCAAATTAAAGAAAGGTTGAGAACTGCTAGAAGTCGGCAAAAGAGTTATGCCGACAAAGGAAGGAAAGATGTTGAATTTCAAGTTGGTGATCGTGTTATGTTAAAAGTTTCGCCTTGGAAGGGTGTTATTCGTTTTGGTAAAAGAGGGAAGTTAAGTCCTCGTTTCGTGGGACCGTTTGAGATCATTGAAAGAGTTGGACCGGTGGCTTATCGTTTGAAGTTGCCACAAGAACTCAGTGCTGTTCACGATGTTTTCCATATTTCGAACTTAAAGAAGTGTTTGGCTGAATTTGATCAGACTATTCCTTTGGAGGAACTTCAAGTTGACAAGCAATTGCATTTTATTGAGGAGCCAGTTGAGATCATGGACCGAGAGGTTAAGACTCTTAAACAGAGCAGAATTCCTATTGTTCGGGTCCGATGGAACGCTAGACGCGGTCCCGAGTTCACTTGGGAGCGTGAAGACCAAATGAAGCAGAAGTATCCGCATTTGTTCTCAGATGCCGAGTCAACCCCTGCGCCTGCTTAAATTTCGGGACGAAATTTCCGTAACGGGGAGGTACTGTCACGACCCTACTTTTTCCGTTATCTTTTTCCGTTAATTATTTAACGACCGTTAACTGTTAGTGTGCCACGTCATTTCCATGACCTATATTATTATTTTTGTAATAATATATATATAATAATTATTATGTGTTATGTGGATATATGTATTCATATTTTAAATTATACGTTTCTACGTTCCGCGGATTTCCATCCGGCGAATCTTTTCGGTTTTTAAACCAACGGTCGAGTTTTCGGGATTTTTAAATCCTAAATAATTTAAATATGATATTTTAAGGTCATATTATTAATAGGTGTATTTATATTTATTTTTCGTCGCGCGTTTGTTATCTTTCCGGATTTTAAATCGCGTAAGTGCGTTTTCGCGTTTCGGGCTTCGTTCGGGTTTTCGGGCCATCAGGAAATTACATTTAAGTGAGATGGACCAAGTGGGGCCCACCCCACTAAAGAATTCGGCTGAATTAGGGAGGGGGAGCACTCCCTTGCTTTTCCATTTTTCTTATTTCATTTTTATTTCACAAATTTGTAACCTAAACCTAATACTTGCATTTTTGCTCTCACCCTCTCCTCTCCTCTCCCTTGTGCCGTCACCATCACCACCATAAACCACCATCATCATCTAAAATTGTAGCTTGGATCATAAATCAATTAACACCAACGCGTTCCTTGTTTCGTTCTCTACGCGATCATATACTTTGATTCTTGATTAGGGTATAAACCCTAACCCTAGATCTTTTCATTTTTATTTATTTTTCTGTATTTTGATGTTATATGATTAGTATGATATGTATAAGTTGTTGTAATGTTGTTTGGATGCGTAGAATTACTCGTTTGTTCATGTTTTCGGTTTGTAAATTTTGGACAGCAGTTTGAAACGTATATTCTGACTTTGTAACTGTTATGAATGTTAAAATAAAGTACATAAATGAGTTCCTCTCATCAAGACATTAACTTTAGACTCCGGATTCATGTCGTTTCGATTCCCGGAGCCCTAGATACGCTTAATTTGGTTTTTGTTAAAGATTGAAAGGTGTTTTTGGCATGAACAAGGTTGGGTCCGACTTTGTGACCATCCTTGGTGTCTTTAGGGTGCCTCATTTGGTTAGGACTGATGGTGGGACGAATATTCATGTTCGGGTCACCTAAATCCGAGCCACGGTTCACCCGTTTTGCCCGAATTACTGTTTTGAGTAAAATGATTTCCCAATTGAAGTCATGGCTGATATGCACGACTTAGGGACTGTTCTTGGAGTGTTCTTGAGTTCATAAATGTGTCGGGTGGTTTGAGTAGGTGAAGTTACATATGTGGCTTGCCCGAAACCGACACCCGGGGCTCAGGATACGACCCGGCGAACTTTTAAATTTATACTTATGGTTAATGATTAAACTTATGATAAAATTTATGGAATTCATTATTAATTAATTACTTAAGATAAAAGAAGTAATTATTTTATTTTAAGACTTTTAATATAATTATTTATTATATTATTTAATTATTAATTATAATTTAATTAACATTTTAATTAAACTTATGATTAGTAATACTTTTATTATTAAAGGAAAATACTTATGATAAGTATTAAATTTAATTAAGAGAAATTATTATAAGACTTATAATAAAGATTAAATAATTATTTAATTATTATAAGACTTAATTATTATTTAATTATGACTTAACTATTAAATACTTATGATTTAATAATTTTAATTAGAAACTTATGATATGATTAATAATTCATTATTAATTAATAATACTTATGATATGATTTAAAATTTATTATAAATTAATAATATTTATATTATGATTGACATTTAATTAATTAATTAAATACTTATGTTATACTAATTATAACATTTCAACTTATATTAACTTTAATAATTCATTTTATTTAATTAAACTTATGTTAAGACATTATTATACACTTTTGACTTTAAATAACGTTATAACCTATGTTATTATTATAACTTACACTTTTAAAATTAATGTTGACTATGTTTGACCAAGGTTGACTTTTGAGTTGACTTTCGGTTGACTTTGACTTTCAGTTGACTTCTGTTGACTTTCTAAATGAGGAAACTTTCCTAACTTCAAAACTTTCTAAAAATAGAACTTTCTAAATTTGGAAACTTTCCAAAAATAGAAACTTTCCAAAAATAGAAACTTTCCAAAAATAGAAACTTTCCTAAAATAGAAAACTTTCCAAAAATGGAAACCTGCTAAAAATAGAAACTTTCTAAAAATAGAAAGTGTGTGTCCTTATGCTGCTCCAATCAAACCGATGCTTGCTGAGTAATGTTCTATGCCTACTTGCAACATGTACAATAGCTATCATACTAAGACTTGGCCTAAGTTAGTTATTTATTTCGACCTGCTTTATTTATAGGTCGGCGTTGTGATCTTTCTTGATCACTTTACTTTACGTGCTGTTCGCTTGTTTGTGAGATTTCTTCAGTTGCTATTTAAGGTGAGTTATAGTCCCATTTTCTATTTTAAATCTTTTGGGATGAGAATACATGCAATTTATTTTATATTTTGGACACAAGTGGAAGTTGGTTTAAATTATTCATTGTGAGTTGAACAAAAATATTCCCTAGTCTGGTAACTGTAATCACTGGTTTCTACTGGTGAACGCGAATCCTATGGATAGATCTATCGGGTTTGACAACCCCATTTCGAGCTAGTCGCGCTAGCAATTTATAATCGGAATGTTTAGTACTTCGTATTTTGTTGTAGATACACTTGTTCGGTGTATATTATTTATTGTGTTTGGCAAGGGTAAATAAATGGTTAAGTGGTTACCAGGTGGCTCACGGAAAATGGAATAATGTTTTATTATATGTTTTCTAGCATATAATTTGGTGTTTCAAAAAAAGAGTTTTTATGTTTTCAAACATAAATTTTTATTGTTTAAATTAAATATTGTTTGCAATATTAAACCTATAATTCACTCAACATTTTTGTTGACAGTTACTCGCATGTTTTATTCTCAGGTTCATGATTGATTGCTTCCGCTGTGCTTAGAGAGTCTGCATATTTATGATGGCAGCTTTTGTTAAACATTAACTTGCATTCTATTTTGTTACATTAAAAAGTGGTTGTTTGTTGACTTTGTTTTGGTCAACTTTTGGTCAAAGTATTATTGTATAGTTTTTCTAAACTTATACATTTTAGTAGATTTCCTTTATAGGAAATCATTTTTAAATAAAGAATGCAAGGTTGTTTTATTAAATTCATATAGAGTTTCGATCAAGCTGTGGGACCAAGTGACGGAGCCGTTAAGTGTTTTGACGGAGTCGTCACAGTGGGTCTATCTCCGGATAGAGTTTAAGTAGCATATCATGCTACTGTAGTCGACTCTTTTACCATGCATAGTGTAGGGATTTCCATGTTAGAATAATATAGTATGCCTGATGTTGTGTGTAAATTATGTGTACATTGTGTGAATGGCACCAGTCGGGCCTAGGGAGACTGGGGACTCGAGACCGTGCCTAGGAGAAGTTAGAGTCCGTATGAGGTCAACTATGCCTAGGGGAGGTTAGGTCCATAGGCTACTGATTGTTGAGTATAGTGTGAATGATGCATTCCCTGCATCTGGATAACTATAATGTGAACTGAGTAGCAGGGACTATCGGTAGACTCAAGCCTGATCAGCTGAGATTCGTGTGCTCGTACAAGCTGCCGATCCTCGTATTGTATTATTGAATGCTAGTTGGTAGTTAGCATGTGTTGTTGTTAGTATATAGCTTGTGTGTGGCTTAAGCTATATCTGTTAGATAGATTCCATTCACTTAGCAGTGCGCTAATCCCCTATATATTTACCCCTTGCAGGTTTAGGTACTGCTAGTTGGGATGGGTGCAGATGCATAAGACATGTTTGACAACCCTACTATGATGTGGACTTTTGTTTAAATCATGTTTTGTAATAACGTAACACCATTATGTAAACTTAAACTTAATTACTCAGATTAATGTAATGACGTGACTTATAGTGTGTTTGTTAATAAAGTCTTCCGCTGTGTATAAAAAAAAGGCCGGTGTTACACAAACTGGCATCCCGAAAACAAAATGGCGAAACGAAGATTACAAAATGGCGCCCGGGCCTACTTAGGTGGCGACCCAAAATCAAACTGGCGAGTTTAAAAACTCGCGAGTCACACGCATACTGGCGACCTGGGTCAGCAAATTGGCGATCCGGGCCTTGAAAACTGGCGACCCGAAGCTAAACTGGCGACCCACTTCACCTATAAATTGAAGACCTCGGACGTTCATTTCATTCATTCAGAGTAGTTCCATTTCCAAAGAAATCTCTTTTACAACACACTCTCTCAAAGCTTAGGCCAGTTTACTACAAATTAGTGTAGTTTTGTAACTTTAAGAAGCTGTCTATACATCTTAAAGTTGGATCAGAACTTTGTTTAATGTAATATTTGTCTTTCAATAATTCATACATGAATTCCCGCGATAGTAAGGATTGCAATAAATTCTATGTCATTGTAAGTCAAACTACTGTTATACTCGTCATCAATACGGTAACACCTATCTTTATATCTATATAACTATTATATGTTCTGTTATTATAATTATACTTTATCATTATCGTATTTTGATCCGTAATATTCACCGTGTAAGCTGATGAATATTACACTATCTATCAGATAATAAAATCTTTATACATTCTCTGGATTAAAAGCTATAAATCTATTAAAAAGTCTAGGGAATTACTTTGTATATATTTAACATTGGTCAACTAAAATACAAGTTTACGAATTACCCATTTCAACTGTTTGTGTCGTGAACGGTTTAATTAATCTTAAACGTTAAAACTTTAATTTTCATAAAATTTTGATAGATAGAACTATTAGTAGCGCGCGCTCTATATATATATATATATATATATATATATATATATATATATATATATATATATACATATATACACGTATATATATATATATACGTATATATATATGTATATACGTATATATATATATATGTATATACGTATATATATACGTATATATATATGTATATATGTATATATATGTATATATATGTATATACGTATATATATATACGTATATATATATACGTATATATATATACGTATATATATATATATATATATATATATATATATATATATATATATATATATATATATATATAGAATAACTTAAATACGTAGTTTTATAAAACAAAAAATCACTTCAGAAAAATATCAATTATCATTACAAGAAAATTACTAAAAACAAACATTCAAACTATTTTGGGCTAAAAACCCCAAAAAATGCTCACGAATATATAATAAACATTAATTTTATTTTTAATTTAGGATAACTTTACCATTCTATCCCAAGTGGTTGAGTCGTGTGACGAACCTATGTCATACTTACCCTATCTACTTGTTAGAGAAAAGTGAGTACAATTATAAATATTAATGCCTCTGATGCACTCGTGCGACATGTCTCGCTCTCAGTAAGCTAAAAGTCCCTTGAAACGACCATAGAGACGAAATCAGGACCGACCGTTGCGAGTGAACGTTGCCGCTATCTTCCTTAAAAAAGACGACCGCACCTACGCGCATTAGTCTTGTTCTTTTCACTCTGAATCTATATCACAAACACCTAGAGCTATTTAATAAGATAAAACTGATCTAAAAGACTCGAAAACGACTAAATAACTTTTCAACCCCCTTTTCTAGTTACTTACACACTTTTACAAACATCGCCCATTATGAATACATATCGACGACGAGATAATACCATTTCATGTCCACATGAGAATTTACATCAAATAGTGCGGGTGGATCAATTTCTTTCTTGAGTGAATCATATATCGGAGATTCATTTGAGACAATTATATCGTTATAAAAATAAATCATTACAAAGAATAAATTTCACATCTACATATGACAATTTCAACGCATTATGAAAATTCTTGCAGTCCCAAAGCATGTAATCAATTCTTCTCAACATCCCCTTAAAATTATGTTTCTCCTCGCGGGCATTATATAAGCGTTCAATATATGTGCAATTGGATATCTCAAATACTCTCTGCGATATTGGTTGATGATAAACTTATAAAATATATTTAAACAGATAATCGAAGATGACTCACTTAAGTATTCATCGAACCTATTCGTGGATGTCCCATACGGCAACTGACATAGGGCGAATGTACAATCTTGTAATATTGTCAATGAATGTCGATAAGTTGCATCCTTGTGTTCCTTAAACTCCAAAAATGTATGAGAACAGATTCACTAGAGTATTGAGATATATCTTGTGAAATATGGAACAACGACTGATAGTGCATACTACATTGTCTATTAAACAGGTTAGACGGGTACTTTGACATCTCCGAAAAATAAGCATCCCATCCATAATCGTTGCGGAACAACTTCATGTTCTCTCGAAACATAATTTTGAGTTCGAATGAGTCGTTACTCTGAAGATTACCTCATTTTTCCTCTCGTATATTACTGCAAGACTTGTATAAATTCTTCATCTTCGATAGCAAAAGTGAAAAGAATTTCGTACGATTCCATATATACTACGTGAAAAATAAGAATATTAAGTTTTTTTTTTAAATCACTATGTGTTAAATGGACGAACTTGAGTTGTAGTTATAGCTTTATAAAGGGTTAAAATTCTTTGCTTTCAATGGCCAAATTTTGGCCCAATCAAAATTATTCATGTCATCATCGTTATTTTTATTTTTTAATTTCTAGCCGTCATAACAACACAAAAATAACCCCTCGTAGCGGCTTTTTTTTGGTCATAAGTTGTTAGTTCACTAGCATAAACAGAATATAACGTCCCATAAGGATGACCCTTAGTGTGACTTTATTATACTCCTTTCGTCTCACATTGATGATCCATTATTCCATTTTTAATTATCTCGAATTAATAGTTATTTTCATAAATAATTAAGAATAATAATGTAAAGTTCATTCATACATTTAACTTTTGCATATAAGACAAAAAATATAGATGAAATAAAGAGTAAAATCCTAAAATACAATGTAATGATAATTATTTTTAAACATTTTTCAAATCGTGTATTTTTATTGGGCTATTAACATTGGAATGGGGACTATAGTTTTTGTTTTTATATTTATTAAAAGGAAAAGTAAAAGGATGTTTCGTAGATACTTACGTGTGAGTGATAAAAAGTTGGATGTTTCACGTGCAAAGTTTCATTGGGTTTTGACCAACAAATAATGGTTTAAAAACGTGTGGCGACCAGTCAATTGTACGTTATTGGGTTTTGAAATTTCCGTGTTAACTCAGGCCCATGTCTCTTCCACTTCTATCAGACCCCAAATGTTACTCGTATTATACACTAGTGAATCGTAACTATGCCATACACAGTTTCATACCCCATGTATAAAATGATGTATCTTATAGTTCACACGCATAAAAAACATTTTTTTTTATACGGAAGAAACGTTCGAAACACATAAAAATAGTGTTAAAAGTATTTTTTAATATTTACCTGTTCAGCGTGTTCCGTCAAGAACAATATATAAATTACATATCAGGCCACCCAACGTTTTGTGCAAGCCCTAAGGCAGCTTCCTATGCTTAAGACCTTAAGTAAGCACGTGAGTAGCACCCATGCCACGTCACTATTTAGCATAATGTAGGTTACGTAAATCTCGCATAAATCAATTAATAACAGCATGATAGGTGTCTCCAATATTACAAAGCATTTATGCCTATAAATAGGTCACCTGGGCTATAACTTTACAACTAACTGAAATGTGGCAGAAAACACACTTTCTCTCTCACATATTTCTCACTCTAGAATATACACTTAGCCACAGAGCGCTAGACGGACTAAATCACAGTTTGGCTCAACGAGATTGATAAAGCCACCACACGGTATTCTGGCCATGAACCGGGTCTGCAGGGATCCGTCACGAGGGAAAACATCAATCGACAATATACCTCATCACACTAAGTAGTTCTAGCTTTGTACCGATACTTGTTAGCCGCTAGATGGAAATAGCTATCAACACCCTATGTTACAATTTAATTATCATGAAATAAAAAATATATGGTATAAGAAAAAATGACTATTACATGTATCTTCTATTAATTGTCGATTTTTACCCTTATTTTTACCTACTATTTTGTCTTATATACATACAATAAGAATATAATGAACCTTTACCTTATTATTCTTATCTATTTATAAAAGTAGACAATTAAATTGAGAATTCTAAAATAATATTAGTAGACAATAAATTATGGACGGAGAAGTAATTGAAAGGTTTGAATTCATGATCTCATTCATGTTTGTGTATGTATATGTATATGTATATGTATATGTATATGTATATGTATATGTATATGTATATGTATATGTATATGTATATGTATATGTATATGTATATGTATATGTATATGTATATGTATATGTATATGTATATGCCGTATGTATTTTTGTGTGATATGATGAAGATGATAATATGAATCTACTGTATGAATATGAATCTTGAAATGAATTATATCATTGCTAAAATTACAATTGTGTTTAATGTTGATTACAATTGGTGAAGTTGACAGCATTTGTTAAGCATGTGAAAGTTAAGGTGTGAGGGTGAGGGTGATTGTGAAGGATTAAAGCTTAATTCCTAAGCTAAGTGAGTATTTATACTCCCTTCAACAAATACGAATCGCATCTACAAAATAAGTCCTAACAATCTCCCCCTTATATGTGATTTGTCGTTATGCATCTCTTGACTTTGAACTTTGGAGAAAGACTTGTTTAACGACTTGTTGATGTTGCTTCTGTCTTGAGTTTTGGTCGAGTTATCTTGTGTCTTCTTGTAGGTAGTTGATGAAGATTTATTGATCATTTTAATATCTTGATTTGATTAGAATTCTTCTTTTGAAATTCTCATAAGCATTGATGCTTTGAAGTTGAGTAATTGTGAAATTGATGTGTTGTTTAAAACTTCTTCTTTTGAAAGTTATCTTTTGTCTCTGTGAAACTGGTATCTGGTTGATGTTGAGTCATGTTGAGAATCTTCTTCTTTTGGTGATTCTCTTGATCTTTCATATCTTGGTTGTGTATCTTGAGTTATTGAGAAGTTGTGTTGTCTTGTCTTGTTGATGAGAGAGAGCTTTAATGATGAATCTTGAGATGTGAAATCTTCTCTTGCTCTCTTAGATTGATGCATTATCTCTTGCTCCCCCTCAATTAAAAATTGCTTGTTTCTTTTACTATCTATTTTGGGAAAGACTAAGAGTTTTACCTCATTGAATATTATTACGAGTAATAATAATGACTAAGAGTATAAAGAGGAACCAGAGAAACTAGAGAGCCTAGAAGCTACACAACCAAGTCGACGATAACCATAAGGCCAAAATTAGGCCCAACACAAACACAAAGAATAAAAAAGACACAACTATACAAGATATCATGCTATCTTCATTCTATGAACTCGGCCCGAGTCTTTGAAGTTTATATTCAACAGCTTCAACCGAACCGTAAGTAGATAGTATCAAATAGGCGCTCTTCCGAACGATGGTCTTTAGCCAATAAACGATTATTCCTCTATTGTCAAACATAATAAATTGTTGTTTAAAAAATTAGCTTTGGAAGTACACTTCTAATCGAATTCCTAGAAGCACCTAGCACAAGGCAGTCACGGATCTCTCTCCATTTGTTACTTAGAACCGGCATTAGGAGGAATTGTACCACTTTGGCCCAAATAAGAGTTGTATAGCCACACTCGATAAATAAGTGGTCGTGTGAATCAGACTCAATTTGCATAACGGACAAAGAAGAATTGAATTTTGCCGGATCTCCCATGTTTTCAATTTATCTTGAGTTATAAGATTTTCTCCCATCAAAACCACATCACAAAGGCATGTCATGGAATGCATTGCAAGAATCAAACAACAAAATACCAATTTATCTTTGGGGTACAAGGTCGGATTGAATCCCATACTACTCCAACCAAAAACTTCTGGACAATATCAACAGCTCTCTTCCAACTTATAACGTCCTCATCGATTGGATAAACAATAAACATGAGATGTAGCAAAAGTGGATATTTTACAATCCACCCACTTGGCCAAATGAATTTAGAATTATTAACTATATTACACACCTTTGTATAGTTGATGGATACCAAAGAATGTACATCTCTACTAGACACTATTTTAAAGCACCACATGGAGCCCAGTTATCGAACCAAGCATAAGTACTAAGACCATTCTTTATTTGAAAAAGAAACCTTAAGATGTAGGGATGAACCTTCAAGATATTCCGCCAGCTCCAACTAGCATCTGCTTTAATTGGGACATCATAAAAACTACGGTTATCAAGTTTGTACATGTGAATCCATCGAACCTATAAGGACGGTTTGTTTGTAATAATACTTTGTATATGTGTAGTCATGGGAGAACTATTCCAGTACTTAAGGCTCTTCAAATTCAACCCTCCTTCATCCTTGGGCAAACATAAATCAACCCAATTAACTTTTTTTTTTGCCCCTTTTCATTTCTCCCTGGTACCAATGGAAACCTCTAAGAAAATTTTCAATGACTTTTATGATAGCAGCTGTAAGTATGAAAACCGACGACCAATACACATGCATAGATCTAAGAACTAAAGTGATCAACTGTACCCGACCATCAAAAGAGAGGAACTTATTTTTCCAAACCTCCACTTTGTCTTCACTCTATCCACTATCACTTTGCAATTTCGATACAGTAATCTCGACGACACAAGAAGGACATCCAAGTATCGAACTGGCTACTTACCTTCATCAAATGGAAAAATCGACAAGATCTGGTTTTTCAAGGCCACATGAATATTAGAAAAGAAAACAATACATTTTGGAAGGCTTGGAATTATACCCGAGAACCTTTTAAATTCTTCTATAACGTCACGAATAATAGTAACTGGTTGAACATCCCCACGAGAAAAAATTAAGAGATCATCAGCAAAATATAAGTTTGTAATTTGTAACCTCTCGCAACGCGGATGATACTGGTATTACTGGTTTATTAGGATATTACAATTGATGATGAGGGTAAGCACCTCCATGACCAAAGTAAATAAATACGGGGACAACGAATCTCCTTGACGTAATTTGTGTTTCCCTTTAAAGTACCCATGGAGCTCTCCAATTATACAAATAGAATAAGATGTAGATGTTACACATTTCATGATCCATCTGACCATCTTCAAGGAATATTAAAATAATTAAAGTTACCTCCAGGAAATTCCGGTCACGGTGTCATACACTTTCTGGATGTCAACCTTTAATGCACATCTAGGACCCCCCCCCCATTTAGGTGATAATTCTTCATGATTTCTTGCGTGAGCAAATGTTATCAGAGATCCTCCTCCCAGGAATAAATGCAATCTGATTTATACTCACCACATCTTCCACGCTAGATGTTATTCAATTAGTAATAATTTTGTCAATACATTTATAGATCACATTACAGCACGGAATTGGTCAATCATCAGTCACTTTACTATTCACATTCACCATCTAAAAAATTTACTTATTACTCTTCCCGCTTATTTTTGAAATTCTTTCTTATTAATATTTGAATTAGTTTATTTTTTGTATTATATAACATATGAAATTATATAAATGAAAATGCATTCAATTTATAAAGTTTATTTAAATAAATATTACGCAGCACAATCAAAAATATATAAATCAAAGTACCTTTAAATCTACCATACATACCTCGCTTAAATCTACAATACCTACCGAACTTGTAGGTCAAGCAGGAGGACATTTTACATCATTTTGTATATAGTAAAACAATTATACAACAAAAACAGCAACAACAACAACAACAACAACAACAACAACAACATCAACAACAACAACATCAGCAGCAGTAACAACAACTAGAAACCTACTACAATCTTATAACTTTAATTTAACCAATCGAATCACGGTTTAAAATGTTTGAAAAAATAATGGTTAATAAAAGAAAATAATAATTGCTATGTACATCTCATTTATTTACGTCAACAACAATAAAAAGAGTAAATGATAATCGATGTGTACAACTCATTTATGTACGTCAACAACATTTTATAGAATTTTTGGTAAAAAATCTAAAAGTATTGGCAATTAGAAACAAATAACTACGAAATAAATACAACATAACATTGTTAAATATTTTAAAAATTAAACAATTAAAAAAAGGAAACTAACATGTAAACAAATTAAATACAACCTCGAGGGTCGGGTCTCCTATAATCAGTTTAAACAGTTTCAACCGCTTATGAGGGCTAATAATAAGTTTAAACAGTTTCAACCGCTTATGAGGCCTAATAATATTGAAGAAGTTTTTAGATGATTTACAGGTATTATAAATATAATAAATGTTAGAGTGGTCTAGTGAAGTAAGTGACCTAATTCGTTATTTTTTTTTTACTTTTTTTTAACTTTAATAATAAATCACAAATAAAGATACCGTATTAAATGACGAAAATACGGCCATTTACATCTCAAATCAAACAATGTACTGAGTATGTAACCTGACTCGATACGTGTCATGTTGTGATGCGACTTTAATTATGTTGCACGTGACTCACGTTATTAGTTTTTTTTCTAGTCCGGGTTCAAGACCAAGCCTTGCTGATCTCGTCTATCCTTCACTGATAGAATCTAAAGCAAACAGTTTAGAAAACCGATCAATGAACAAGAAGTGGTGGAGGCAATAAACGATTGTGGTAGTTGTAAAGCTCTCGGGCTGGACGGTTTCAATCTTAGATTTTTCAAGAAGTATTGGGTATCATTAAAGATGATGTGATGAATGTCGTGACTTGGTTTTGGAATGTTGGAGAATTGTCGCGTGAGTGTGAAACGTCCTGTTAAATTTGATAATGCTAAAAACGAACATATATTTCATAGCATTATTCCTCAAGAAAGACAAGCTTTTAGTTGCAATTGTTCTATTTACAAGTGATATTCGTTTAAATAATAAAAGGTGAAGAAAAAAGACAGATTCGACGAATTGAAGACGCAAACGACTAAAAAGTTAAAAAGTACAAAGTACAATCAAAGTGATTCAAATTATTGATGAGAAACGTCTAAAAATTACAAGAGTACAAGCCATGAAACACAAAGTACAAGATATTAAATTGTACAAAAAGGAGTTCGAAAATCCGGAACCGAGACATGAATCAACTTTCAGCGTGCGACGCAACGGACCAAAAATTACAAGTCAACTATGCACAAGAATATAATATTATATATAATTAATTATATATATATATTATATATTATTTTAATCAAAGCAGCCCACGTTGAATTCATTTGGTGAGCTGGATTCCTGACCTCCGCACTCGCGGAACTTTTATGAAGAAAACATCCGCACTCGCGGAGCTCTACAGTGAAACGTGGGCCTATAAAAGGCCGCGCATTCTGATCGATTTCATCATCCTTTTTCTATCTTTCTATCTACGATATATTTATATTTATATTTAATAATTATAATTTTAATTTAAGTTTAATAATAATAAGGTTATAGTGGCGAATGTTGTAAGTGTATAATTCGAAATTCTGTCCGTGTAACGCTATGCTATTAATAATCATTGTAAGTTATGTTCAACCTTTTTAAATTAATATCTCGTAGCTAAGTTATTATTATGCTTATTTAAATCGAAGTAATCATGATGTTAGACTAAATATTAAAGACGGGGTTATTGGGCTTTGTACCATAATTGGGGTTTGGACAAAAGAACGACACTTGTGGAAATTAGACTATGGGCTATTAATGGGCTTTATATTTGTTTAATTGAATGATAGTTCGTTAATTTAATATAAAGATTTACAATTGGACGTACCTATAAATAACCACATACACTCGATCGGACACGATGGGCGGGATATTTATAAGTACTAATAATCGTTCATTTAACCGAACACGGGAATGGAATAATAGTCAATGTACTCATTAAAACAGGGGTGGATTACATGCAAGGACACTTGGTGTAATTGATAATAAAGTATTAAAATCTTATTACAGTTTAAGTCCCCAATTAGTTGGAATATTTGACTTCGGGTATAAGGATAATTTGACGAGGACACTCGCACTTTATATTTATGACTGATGGACTATTATAGACAAAAACCAGATGGACATATCGAATAATCCAGGACAAAGGACAATTAACCCATGGTAATAAACTAAAATCAACACGTCAAACATCATGATTACGGAAGTTTAAATAAGCATAATTCCTTTATTTTGTATTTCATAGCATTTTTATTTACTGTCATTTTATTTATCGCACTTTTAATTATCGCAATTTTATTTATCGTCATTTTATTTATCGCACTTTAATTATCGTTTTTTACTTTACGCTTTAAATTAAGTTATTTTTAATTTTAATATTTTACATTAGGTTTTAACTGCGAAATAAGACATAAAATCGACAAACCGGTTATTAAACGGTAAAAACCTCCTTTTATAATAATTATACTATATATATATATATATATATATATATATATATATATATATATATATATATATATATATATATATACAAATATAGTTTTTAAAAATATAGCGTTAAACTTGGCTAGTTCCCTGTGGACGAACCGGACTTACTAAAAATTACACTGCTGTACGATTAGGTACACTGCCTACAGTGTTGTAGCAAAGTTTAGGTATATCCATTCTATAAATAAATAAATAACTTGTGTAAAATTGTATCATATTTCGTCATATTTCGTAGTAAATATATAACTATTTCGTATACACCTCTGCAAACATCAAGTATTTTTGGGGCCGCTGCTGGGGACACTAAAACGCCTAAGCGAAACGCCATATATAAAAAAAAAGAGATTTTTATTAAGTTTTAATCTATTTTTGTAAAAATATAAGTTTTAAATATTAAAAACAAAAATTTAAAACATAATTAAAAAAAAATTTCAAAACGAAAATATATATTTTATAAAGTATAAAAGTATTTTTTTTAGATCTTAAAAATATAAGTGTATTTAAATTACTTATTTTAAATTTTGTAAAATTATAAAGTAAAAATTAAAACTGAACCTGCGATTTCTGGCCTGCATCTCTTCTGAACCTGCATACTCCGTACTCGCGGAGCTCCTGGGTAGAAAAAATCCGCACTCGCGGAGCCTATTCTGACACGTCAGGTTTCAACATCGTACAGCATTAATTACGGAGTATTATTAATTATTATTATTAATCAACCCTAATTAGGGTTTAATTATTTAATTAATTTTTATTAATTAGTTTTAGTTTTATTTAATTTGTATTTTTAAGTTATAATTAGTTTTATTAAATATATAAAATTAATACTTTTATAAAATAATAATATAAAAATAATATTTTTATAAAAATTAGTAATTTTATCATTTTTAGTTTCTTTTTATAAATTGTATATTTTAATCGTTTATTTCGTAATTTGTAATTTATCGTTCGTAATTAGTTTTAAGACTAGTATTTTGCCGTAGTAACTTTATATTTCTAGATTTTTAGGCTTTGCCGTAAAATCCCTTAAGTGCTTTTTCTTTAGACTAAGATTTAGACGCTTTAGAATTTTACGACGCCGTTTTAAGATTTTAGTACTTTTTAAGTTATTGCCGTTTTGAATATAGAATTCATTTTAAGCTTTAATACATTTAGACGTAAGTTTTAATTTTTAGTATTTAGTACCTTTTAAGTTTCGACGCGCTACTCTCTTATTATTATTTTTCGATCTTTGTTTTTCGACGTTTATTTTTCGACCTTTTATTTTCCGACGCACTATTTTTCCTTCTTATTTCTCGACGCTCTAGTTTTTAGGACATAGAATTTTCTATTTCTTCTCTAAAATTTCAAAACGAAAAATTATTTTAAGTGGTTAAATTGATAGACATCTAAAATTTTCTGGTTCGTAGTAATAGTTGGATTTGTTAGTGGCGAGTTGTGAGCTTCCGATTTAAAGGGTCCTGGCTACCTGCTGCATCTATTGGCTATTCGACCTGAACCATTTTTTGAAGCCGACCTCACAATTGAGAATCCGGAGGATATTCAGGGACAATTCAGAGATCCTGAACCACTAATCATTCCTCCTGAACCACAAATCACTCATCCAGAGATTGTCGAGGAAGAAACCATTAAGTCAGAATCCTCTAGTGATTCAGATTCAACAAACTCAATCATGGAAAATCTGGAACCTCTAAGTATGGAAGACCTAATGAGAGCTAAACGCACTGGCCAAGGTCACGCAATTACTCAACCAGACATTAATGTGCCAGATTATGAAATAAAAGGACAAATCCTACACATGGTAACTAATCAATGCCAATTTAGTGGTGCACTGAAGGAAGATCCAAACGAACATCTTCGTACCTTTAATAGGATTTGTACTCTATTTAAGATCAGAGAAGTGGAGGATAAACAGATATATCTCATGTTATTTCCCTGGACTTTAAAGGGAGAAGCCAAAGATTGGTTAGAATGGTTACCTGAAGGGGCGATTGATACATGGGATGTTTTAGTTGAAAAATTTCTTAAACAATTCTTTCCGCCATCTAAAGCCGTGAGACTTCAAGGAGAAATTGTTACATTCATTCAAAAGCCAAATGAAACTTTATATGAGGCATGGACAAGATTTGGAAAGTTGTTAAGAGGATGTCCGCAACATGGTCTAGACACTTATCAAATAGTACAAATATTCTACCAAGGATGCGACATCACTACACGCAAAGACATCGATATAGCAGCTGGTGGTTTCATTATGAAGAAAACCGCAACCGAAGCTTACAAAATTATTGATAACACCGCTTCCCACTCACATGAGTGGCATCAAGAAAGAGATATCGTTAGATCATCTAAAGCGGCTAGAGCCGATTCTAGCCATGACTTTGATTCCATTTCCGCAAAGATAGATGCTGTTGAGAGACGAATGGAAAAGATGACGAAAGATATTCACTCTATACGAATTAGTTGTGAACAGTGTGGAGGACCAAATTTGACAAAAGATTGTCTCAGTATTGAACAAACAATGGAACAAAGAGAGAATGTTTCATATATAAACCAAAGGCCTGGAAATAATTATCAGAATAATTATCAACCGCCAAGACCAATCTACAATCAAAACCAGAATTATAACCGAAATATTCCATACAACAATCAACAAGGTCCTAGCAATCAACAAGTATCTAATAATACTTACAATCAGCAAAGACCTATTTTTCCAAATGAACCACCACAATCCGATGATAAAAAGCCAAATTTAGAAGATATGATGTCAAAGCTAGTTGAATCTCAAACGCAGTTTTTTACATCTCAGAAACAAACTAATGAACAAAATGCTCAAGCATTTAGAAATCAACAAGCTTCTATTCAAAATCTGGAACAAGAAGTAAGCAACCTAGCAAGGTTAATAGGTGAAAGAAAACCGGGAAGTCTACCTAGCGATACAAATTCTAACCCCCGGAATGAAACAGCTAAAGCCATTACCACAAGAAGTGGTATTACACTTAAACCACCTGAAATACCTGTAATTTCTGATGACTCTATTCCTACTCTACAAGAACCACAATATGAGCAAGAGAAGGAAACATAACCGGTAGTTGAAAAGGTTAATGAAGAAAACACAGTTAAAACTAAACCTTATGTTAAACCGTACCAACCACCACTTCCTTACCCGAGTAAAATGAGAAAAGAAAGACTTGAAGCCGAGCAATCCAAATTCTTGGATATGTTTAAATAGATAAATGTCAATCTTCCTTTCATTGATGTGATTTCAGGAATGCCTAGATATGCTAAATTTCTGAAAGATCTAATCACAAATAGAAAGAAAATGGAAGAACTCTCGGCTGTTACTATGAATGCTAATTGCTCTGCAGTACTGTTGAATAAGATACCAGAAAAATTATATGATCCAGGAAGTTTCACAATTCCATATTTTCTGGGTAGTCTTAGTTCAATAGAAGCATTGGCAGATTTAGGTGCTAGTATAAATCTAATGCTGTATTCACTATACGCTAAACTAGACCTTGGGGAATTGAAACCAACATGAATAAGCATACAACTAGCCAATCGATCAGTAAAATATCCTAGAGGGATAATGGAGAACATGCTAGTTAAAGTTGGTACTTTAGTATTTCCAGTAGATTTTGTTATTCTGGACATGGAAGAAGATTCTCGAGTTCCTCTCATATTAGGAAGACCATTCTTAAACACGGCTAAAGCAATAATAGACTTGTTCGGTAAGAAACTGACCCTAAGTATAGAGGACGAGAGTGTTACCTTTTCTGTGGATAGAGCCATGCAACAACCGCAATCTGCAGATGATACATGTTATTATATTCAAACTATAGATTCACATGCAGAATTGTTAGAAGAATTTCTAGAATTACAAGGAACAAGAGAATGTTCTTTAGGAGAAGGAACTGAACCAATTGATGAAGCTGAAATGTTAGCTACCATTATGGCTAATGAATATGAACCAACAACAGAAGAACTTCAGATGCTAATAGAGGAAGACAGATATCTATACAAATCATCGATAGAAGAATCACTGACATTAGAGTTAAAGCCACTTCCAAACTATTTGGAATATGCTTATTTACATGGTAAATCTAAATTACCTGTAATAATATCGTCTTCTCTTACTGAAAATAAAAAATCTCAACTCATTTCTGTGCTAAAAGCTCATAAACCAGCTATTGCGTGGAAGATTCATGACATTAAAGGCATAAGACCTTCGTATTGCACACATAAAATCCTTATGGAAGAAGGTCATAAAACGTATGTGCAACGCCAACGAAGACTAAATCCTAATATGCAAGATGTTGTTAAGAAAGAAATTATTAAATTGCTAGATGCAGGTTTAATTTATCCAATCTCTGATAGTCCATGGTAAGCCCAGTTCAATGCGTACCTAAGAAATGTGGCATGACTGTCATTACAAATGAGAAAAATGAGCTTATTCCTACTAGGACTGTAACAGGATGACGTTTTTGTATTGATTATAAAAAATTAAATGACGCCACCAGAAAAGATCACTTTCCCTTACCTTTCATTGATCAAATGTTGGAAAGGTTAGCCGAAAATAGTTACTATTGTTTTCTTGATGGTTTTTCCGAATACTTTCAAATTCCAATCGCACCCGAGGACCAAGAGAAAACTACGTTCACATGCCCTTATGGTACTTTTGCTTACAAACGCATGCCATTTGGACTTTGCAACGCCCCTGCAACCTTTTAAAGGTGCATGATGGCGATTTTTCATGACATGATAGAAGAATGCATGGAAGTTTTCATGGATGACTTTTCAGTCTTCGGTGATACTTTTGAATCATATCTAGTTAATCTTGAACGAATGCTTATTAGATGTAAGCAATCAAATCTAGTACTTAATTGGGAGAAATGTCATTTCATGGTTAAAGAAGGCATCGTTCTTGGTCATAAAATTTCAAAGGAAGGAATTAAAGGGGATAGAGCTAAAGTAGATGTAATTGCTAAACTTCCACATCCCACCAATGTTAGAGGAGTTAGGAGTTTTCTAGGGCATGCCGGTTTTTACCGACGTTTCATAAAAGATTTTTCTAAAATTGCCACTCCTATGAATAAACTCCTATAAAAGGATGCTCCATTCATCTTTTCGGAAGAATGCATCAAATCTTTTAATATTCTTAAAGAAAAACTCACTAATGCGCCGATCATGATAACTCCAAATTGGAATCTACCATTTGAACTCATGTGCGATGCAAGTGATTTTGCAATGGGAGCCGTTTTAGGACAAAGGATTGAAAAACGATTTCAACCTATTTATTACGCTAGTAAGACATTACAAGGAGCACAAACGAATTACACAACTACTGAAAAAGAACTCCTTGCTATTGTCTTTGCTTTTGACAAATTTTGTTCATATCTCGTTCTAGCAAAAACGGTGGTCTATACCGACCATTCTGCTCTTAGATACCTATTTTCAAAACAAGATGCTAAACCACGATTAATTCGTTGGATCTTACTCTTACAAGAGTTCGATATTGAAATCCGAGATAAAAAGGGAGCAGAAAATCTCGCCGCTGATCATCTTTCTCGTCTTGAAAATCCCGAATTAGAAGTTCTAAATGAATCGGTCATACAAGATAACTTTCCTGATGAATATCTATTGAAGATAGATTATAGTGAAATTCCATAGTTTGCATACTATGCAAACTACTTAGTATGTGGATTCCTTGAAAAAGGGTTGTCGTACCAAAAACGAAAGAAATTCTTTAGTGATATAAAACACTATTTCTGGGAAGATCCACATTTGTTTAAAAGTTATCCCGATGGAATAATACGCCGATGTGTATTCGGGGATGAAGCCAGTCAAATCTTAAACCATTGTCACACAGGACCAACAGGAGGGCATTATGGGCCTTAACTTACAGCAAGAAAAGTTTACGATGCTGGGTTCTATTGGCCTACAATTTTCAAAGACGCACACCTTCTTTGTAAATCCTGTGATGCATGTCAAAGAGTCGGAAAAATAAGTCAACGTGATGAAATGCCATAAAATGTCATTCAAGTATGTGAAGTATTTGACGTTTGGGGTATTGACTTTATGGGTCCATTTCCAAAATCTCATAATAATCTCTACATTCTCGTTGCCATTGATTATGTATCTAAATGGGCGGAAGCACAAGCTCTCCCAACTAACGATGCACGAGTTGTAGTCAACTTCTTAAAACATCTTTTTGCTAGGTTCGGAACACCGAAAGCTTTAATAAGTGATCGGGGTACTCATTTTTGTAACAATCAACTTGAGAAAGTTCTCAAAAGATATGGAGTAACTCATAAAATCTCAACCGCTTATCATCCACAAACAAGTGGACAAGTTGAAAATACCAACCGAGCATTAAAACGTATTCTAAAAAAAACGTAGGATCAAATCTGAAGGAATGGTCCATGAAATTGGAGGATGCACTCTGGGCTTTTAGAACAGCCTAACAAACTCCAATTGGAACCACACCTTTTAGACTCGTTTACGGAAAAGCATGTCACCTTCCAGTAGAAATTGAGCACAAAGCATTTTGGGCTTTGAAGACATGTAATCTTGATTTGCATGAAATCGAACGTCTACGGTTAAGTCAACTAAATGAATTAAAAGAATTAAGACATGTAGCATATGAAAATTCGTTAATCTATAAGGAAAGAACGAAGAAATGGCATGATAAAAGAATCAGAAGTTTAAAAGAATTCAAGGAAGGAGACCGAGTTCTTCTTTTCAATTCAAGATTCAAGCTATTTCCTGGAAAATTAAAATCAAGATGGTCTGGACCATTCATAGTCAAAAGAGTTTTCCCGTACGGAACAGTAGAATTAATAAATTTAAATGGGATTGAATTTAAGGTTAATAGTCACAGAGTTAAACATTACATAGATAATCCAATGGAAGTTGAAGATGAAGTTAATCACAATTTCGATACCACAGCTAATTAAGTATGGGAAAATTCGAATCTTTTAAGGGTAATATGTATTTCTGTTAGAGTTAGATTTTCTGTTTTCGTGTAGTTCTCGAAAATGGAATCTGAATGGTCTTTCCCTAGCAGACCCTAAAGAACTAGTCTTCTCCCTCCATTCTGAATTTTTATTTCGTTTAGGTTTTACGAGATGAAGAATTCCTTTGATCTGAACCATGGTCTACTACTACACGCTATGATTACTAAACGTAATAATGACACACTTCTGAGTGAAGTGGTATCCTTCATAAGAGCCAAAATGGACGAAGAAAGGAAAGAACTCAGGAAAGATCATCATAAGACACATTTTGGTAAAGGAAAATCAAAATCCGCAACAAAAATAAGAGCACGACACCTTGAAAGATGTCATAAATGCAGAAAATGGTCACACGAAGGTAAATGTTCGAACAATCAAACATATTCAAATACCGAATTTGTTACTCTATGCAGAGAAGGACCGTTCATATGTTTAGAAGAAAAGTTATTGAAGAATCGAGGTTACGTTTATGTAGCTATGGAAAACCAAATCACACGACTCTCCTATGAGTCAGCTAAAGCAGGTCTCTGAGAATTCTTTCTCACAGGTAAGTATGTACAGTTTTTATTTTTATTTTTATTTTTATTGCTTTTAACCTTTTGATAATAAACGCTGAATCGTTCGCTATAAAGTATTAAATTGGTATTCAATAAAATTAGGTATGCGAAACCGAAATTATTGATATCATACAAAAATTTATTACATCACTGCGAAATTTACCGTTTATTCTTAAGGTATAAATATCTTTAATCAATCAATCCAAAATATTTCAGAAATTCGTCAGGAGTAAAACTAGGTTATGGAACCGAAATTACTTTACCCAAAAGAGGGGCGTATATTTTTGATAATATTTGATTGATTAAAGTGGGATAAAAGACCAAAAAGATTTTTCAATTTGAATTTTTACCTTGTTTTTAAAATTAATATATAAATATTAAATTATTATTGTAAATCTTTTTAAATCAATATATTTAAGTTTTTAAATATTTTAAAAATTAATATTTTCAATATAAGTTTGTAAAATTAATGTATAAAAATATTAATAATATTAATATGAATTTTTAATTTTATGCATTTTAAATTTAAGTTTGGTGTTAATTTAAAAACAAAAAAAATTTACTTTATTTCATTAAGTTAAAATTTTGATATTTAAAATTTGTCGTGAGTTGAAGACTAGGTCATTGAACCAAAATTGCTTTATCCGAGGGCGGGACGAGAAATTTTATTATCATTATTTTTAATCTTAATGAATTAAAGTATGCCAAAAATATTTAAAAAACCCAAAAATCTTTGCTTTTAAAACAATCGCTTTAAAAACGACAATTTTTAAATTTTGTCGAGGAACGGACTAGGTAAACATACCGAAACTACCTAAAGTAAAAGGAAACAAAATTTTAAAAAATTATTCATTTAAATTGTTTTAATAAATAAAGGTTTTATAAAAATATATATATATAATAAAATTATTATGTATGTTTGTAGTTTATCTAATGTATAAAACAGGGTAAAACAGCGCACTTTCAAAGACTGGCATTAAGTTCAGCAAAAGCTATTAATTTTGACGACAAAATGAAAAAACAAGTGTGATGTAACAACAGACGGAATGAACAAATGATGTGCACCATTTATCATTCAACATAAACAACAATATATTTGGAAACTTTGGTAAAATTTAATCATTTTTCTACGCTAATCACCCTCAATAATTTAAATTATTACTGATTTCTTGCAAATGAGGGCATTGCAAGATCTTAAGTGTGGGAAGGGGTTAAATTTTTTCGGATTTTTGAAATTTTAAATTTAAACACTTGGTTACCATTAAAAATAATAGTAACGCAGTAGTTGTATTAGAATCTAGTGCTCTATGATAATAAAGAACAGGCCTAGTCTTATATACTGACTACCCAATTCTAGTAAAAATTTTCAAAATTTTCAACTAAATGAACTCAAAATCATGTTTATACATATTTATGAACGATAAAACTAGGTGTTAACACCGAAATTATTGTTACCTCGGAAAGGACATAAATTGAGAAACAACCCAAAATGTCAGAATTCATTTAAAATGGAATAGAGAAAAATAAAAAGGCAAAGAAAGGAAAATAAAAGCTAAGTGTGGGAAAAATTTACCAAGTTATTTAGAATATATATCACATATTTTTGTACAAATAATTGAAGATACTTTTGTTTTGGACAATTTTATCAGTTTTATCCAATTTCTTATAATATATTTGAAAGAAATGTGCCACTTAATTTAAAAGGAAGTAAAGTCTTCTGAGAAAATGACACGCGCTTCTTGATTTAGGTCAGGAAGTTGTCATCCAGACCAGTTGTAGAGTCTAAGAAAAACCTTAAAAAGTTTTCTCGAAAATCAGCTGGAAATCCACGGACCTCAGCATCAAACAGGGTCGCCAAGTAGTCAGACTTATCCTAACCATTAGAGGATCTATCTCATACAATAGGGGGCACCGTGCAAATTAGCTTATAAGACTAATGAATCAGATCCCCAGAAAGGATAATCTCCTTAAAGATCAAAAATCAGCTTTTAAGACTGATATTACTCAATCCTTGATATTGACCTTAAAGATTGAGAATTCAAACTCATAGAATTCGATGATATCTAAACTCGAGCTTGAACGAGAAAATATTTTGATCAAAATTACAAACCGATTTGTTTTCTGAAAACCCATTTTCAATGCGTTCATTACCATTGAACGTAAAATCCTAGAAATCCACCTAGAATTCATTAGGTCACCTGAACCAAATCGAGTGTCAACCGTAAGAATGGTGGTTGCATAGCATGGTCGAAGACAGGACCTTGTGCCAGACCGAAAAACTATAGGGTGATCTTTACTATTGCTCCTACAAAGGATAGTAATTACATCCGACACGTTATAGACCATAATCAAAAGCATGTCACGGGACATTGCCTTAATAGTTGCTTGTTCAACGCTTTTCTTTACAACCGGACGGTAGTTTACCGAAAGGTAATATACGGAGCAAGTAAACTGGAAGTGTTGCTTTCCCAATACAAGGTTAGCAAGTGGGTGACACAAAACCGCAAGTTTTGCAAACACTGGTGAAGGGTTATTCCAGAAAACTTATCTAGGGTAAAAACTAGATTGAATTTTCAAAAAAATCAAATGTTTTCATAAAGATCCAATTTCTTTAAATTTTCATAGTCATGTGGGACTGTAAACCACAATGTTACTACCGTTGTTCATACCGCCATATAGAAATCACTGATGTACTAAGTGTGAAGAATAAAGAAGTGATTCTAGTATTTTTATTTCAAGACTATATTGCTTGAGGACAAGCAACGCTCAAGTGTGGGAATATTTGATAATGCTAAAAACGAACAAATATTTCATAGCATTTTCCCTCAAGAAAGACAAGCTTTTAGTTACAATTGTTCTATTTACAAGTGATATTCGTTTAAATAATAAAAGGTGAAGACAAAAGACAGATTCGACGAATTGAAGACGCAAACGACCAAAAAGCTAAAAAGTACAATGTACAATCAAAGTGGTTCAAATTATTGATGAGAAACGTCTAAAAATTACAAGAGTACAAGCCGTGAAACACAAAGTACAAGATATTAAATTGTACGAAAAGGCGTTCGAAAATCCGAAACCGAGACATGAATCAACTTTCAGCGTGCGACGCAACGGATCAAAAATTACAAGTCAACTATGCACAAGAATATAATATATATATAATTAATTATATATATATATATATATTATATATTATTTTAATCAAAGCAGCCCACGTTGAATTCATTTGGTGAGCTGGATTCCTGACCTCCGCACTCGCGGAACTTTTATGAAGAAAACATCCGCACTCGCGGAGCTCTACAGTGAAACGTGGGCCTATAAAAGGCCGCGCATTCTGATCGATTTCATCATCCTTTTTCTATCTTTCTATCTACGATATATTTATATTTATATTTTATAATTATAATTTTAATTTAAGTTTAATAATAATAAGGTTATAGTGGCGAATGTTGTAAGTGTATAAGTCGAAATTCTATCCGTGTAACGCTACGCTATTAATACTCATTGTAAGTTTTGTTCAACCTTTTTAAATTAATGTCTCATAGCTAAGTTATTATTATGCTTATTTAAATCGAAGTAATCATGATGTTAGACTAAATATTAAAGACGAGGTTATTGGGCTTTGTACCATAATTGGGGTTTGGACAAAAGAATGACACTTGTAGAAATTGGACTATGGGCTATTAATGGGCTTTATATTTGGTTAATTGAATGATAGTTCGTTAATTTAATATAAATATTTACAATTGGACGTACCTATAAATAACCACATACACTCGATCAGACACGATGGACGGGATATTTATAAGTACTAATAATCGTTCATTTGACCGGTCACAGGAATGGATTAATAGTCAATGTACTCATTAAAACAGGGGTGGATTACATGCAAGGACACTTGGTGTAATTGATAATAAAGTATTAAAACCTTATTACAGTTTAAGTCCCCAGTTAGTTGGAATATTTGACTTCGGGTATAAGGATAATTTGACGAGGACACTCGCACTTTATATTTATGACTGATGGACTGTTATGGACAAAAACCAGATGGACATATCGAATAATCCAGGACAAAGGACAATTAACCCATGGTAATAAACTAAAATCAACACGTCAAACATAATGATTACGGAAGTTTAAATAAGCATAATTACTTTATTTCATATTTCATCGCATTTTTATTTACTATCATTTTATTTATCGCACTTTTAATTATCGCAATTTTATTTATCGTCATTTTATTTATAGCACTTTAATTTATCGCACTTTAATTATCGTTATTTACTTTACGCTTTAAATTAAGTTATTTTTATTTTTAATATTTTACATTAGGTTTTAACTGCGACTTAAGGCATAAAATCGACAAACCGGTCATTAAACGGTAAAAACCCCCTTTTATAATAATCAGACTACTTATATATATATATATATATATATATATATATATATATATATATATATATATATATATATATATATATATATATATATATATATATATATATATATATTTATACAAATATAGTTTTTAAAAATATAGCGTTAAACTTGGCTAGTTCCCTGTGGACGAACCGGACTTACTAAAAACTACACTACTGTACGATTAGGTACACTGCCTATAGTCTTGTAGCAAAGTTTAGGTATATCCACTCTATAAATAAATAAATAACTTGTGTAAAATTGTATCATATTTCGTAGTAAATATATAACTATTTCGTATACACCTTTGCAAACATCAAAATTTCACTTGAAAACCACTGTTTACTAGGTCCCACAACATTGATTATTACCTTTATATGATCATTTGAAATAAATAATTCATTGTATTAAAGAAAGATTATCAAAAATAGAAAACTAAACAGAATGAGAAATAATGTTTTAATAAAATCTGCTACACAATGCAGACTCTCTAACACCAACGAAAGCATATAATCAATCATCACCACAGAATAAAACATGCGAGTAAAAGTTAACAAAAATGTTGATGAGTTATAAGGTTTAGTATAATGAATTGAATATTATTTGTGACACCGCTAAAAAAAAATTTATACGTGGCGAAAGCGTTATACTAATTAAATACGATACGATTGATAACTAAAATTAATACAAAATAACTTGTAATTAACATTAATACGGTTCAAACCGATGTCACGGGTCATTCTAACCAAATACAGTTTTAACCGGAAAAGGCGTAATTACATTATGGTTACAAAAGAACACAGTTTAAACAAAGTAAAACACATCAGAGTTAAATCCTGTCAAACATAACATCATCATGCCCGTCTTCTCTCAAAAGCAAAATCTACAAAGCTAACAACCTGTAGGGATGAGATGGAGGGGAATTAGCACGAAGCTAAGTGAGTACAACTAACTACAGGTAATAGCATACAGAAACTGTCAAACTAATCATGTCACAGAGGCTAACACATAAACATCACCCAGTAGTGCAGTCTACAGAGACTCCGACGGTTTGGCCAAACCATTAAGCACCAGTTGATCGAGCTGGGGTTTACCGGAAGTTCCTCCTACATATCGTATTGCATAAATCATCCACACGCGATGAACGCGTCATTCAAACATATACCACACGGATGCAAATAGGCTACCACTTGAGGAACCCAACCCGCAGGTTGATCTCTCCTATCAAATTAGGCTACCACAGGATAGGGATGCACTTGGCTCCATCAACAAGCAACAACTAACACAGAATCATCACAAAAATAACTACAGTAGTAGCATGTTAATTCTAACAAGCATGGCAATCATAGAATAACAAGCTACTCTACACTATTAATCTTTAGTTTGTCTCATTCACCGATTACTAGCAAACGAGAAGGCGTTCATCTATCTAGTCACTGAACCTTCTCTTTCTCATTTTCTCCCGAGAAAGACATAAACACAAGTTAGTTATAGTATCATGATCACCAATATACAAACACACAGCATAACGGTTAAGAAATCAACACTTAGTAAAACTTTCCACTGCCAAAGACACTCGGTCGACTGTCAGAGACAGTCGGCCGACTGTCTACACTCACTCGGTCGAGTGTTTCTCATAGACACCCTCGGCCGTGTGTCTTACACACTCGATCGATGGTTGAGTCGGTCGGTCGAGTGTCAGGAGACACTCAGCCGACTATCTATATCTGCAGGTGTTGAAGAACAAAGCTACGGGTTTCACTCAAATTCAACCAATTCTTGCTCTAGAGCTAGATTATGACCTCAAAACTGACCAAATCAAAGACACTAAGCATGTAGAAATATAAACCCACAAGATTTTGACTCAAACAACATCAAATCTAACCATTTTGACCCAAATTACACACCTTGTAAAACTTACACAAAAACTCAAATTTCTCAAAGATTAAAGCATGAAATGCTATGATTCTTACCTTAATAGAATCAGTAAATCACAAGGGACAAGATAGTGTAAAGAATTCAAGCTCAAGAACAAGGATTTAAGATTAGGTTTTTGTTAGGTGAAGAGATGAAGAACGAGGTGTGTGTTTGTAAATATTATGGAAAATGCAAGAAATGGGCAGCACTAGCCATCTAAAGTGGGTTAAATCCCACACTGTGTAATACACGGGTATTTATCAGTTATCTGATATCTTTTGTCCATTGTTTAGCGATCCAAACGAAGTCCAAATTAAATAAAAAAACATGTTCTGTGACCCTTGTCACAAAATGGTCCTAACCACATCATTAATTAAATAAATAATAAATAAAATAAAAGCATATATTAACACAACACAACTTAAGGGCAAACTAGTAATCTTACAGCTAGGCCCAGTTGAATGATACGAATTGTTGTAAGCAAATTCTATCAATGGAAGATGCAAATCCCAAGAACCACCATATTCTAAGATACACGCTGTCAACATGTCTTCTAACGTCTGAATCATTCGTTCACTCTGACCGTCTGTCTTTGGGTGATAAGCTGTACTTAGATTCACACGTGTAACCAAACTTTGTTGTAAACTGTTCCAGAAGTTAGATATAAACCTAGTATCCCTGTCGGAAACTATTAACATCGGTACACCATGTCGACTAACTATCTCTTTTAAGTACAACTCCGCCAACTCGCTCAACGAAGCTGTTTCACGAGTAGCTAAGAAGTGAGCACTCTTTGTTAAATGATCCACTATCACCCAGATCATGTCATGTCCCTTCTGGGTTCGGGGTAACTTGGTTACAAAATCCATCGTTATATGATCCCACTTCCACTGAGGAATTTCTAACTGTCATAAAGAACCATACGGCTTCTGATGTTTCGCTTTAACTTGCGCACAAATATGACATTTTTCAACGAAACCTGCAACATCTGTCTTCATTGTCAGCGACCAATACAATGTTTTCAAATCTCTATACATCTTAGTACTACCCGAATGCACTGTCAATTTAGATTTATGCGCTTCTGTAAGGATTAAATCCCTCAAATCTCCAATCATAGGCACCCAATTCGGTCTTTATAGGTCTTTAATCCTCTAGAATCATTGCATAGGTCAAATTTTATTTTGGTTATTTGCTCATTCTTTAGGTTTTCATCATTCAATGCCACTAACTGGACGATTTTCAAATGATCGATCAAGTCTAACTTAGATAAGGTCATAGCATGATAGTTCTAGTGCTTGAAGGGAATTTAGAATTCGGTATCAAAAGGTTTGATTAAGTTAAAGTATTACGCCTACTTTCTAATTTTGGTAACTTTCCATTTTTAGAAAGTTTTTATTTTTAGGAAGTTTATATTTTTAGTAAATTTATATTTTTAGAAAGTTCTCATATTTAGAAGGTTTTCTTACTTTGAAAGTCAACATAAGTCAAACGAAAGTCAAACGAGAAAGTCAAACAAAAGTCAACTTAAGTCAACCTAAGTCAACTATGATGTTTAGTATAATCCTAATATCATATGTTATAATATTATTTTATATAATAATTGTATTTCATTTGATATAACATACGTTTAATTAAATTAAATTAAATTAATTTTTAATAAGTTATCATAAGTTTAATCGATATAAATGATATATCATAAGTATTTAATTAATAATTACGTATTAGTTATATTATAAGTGTTTTAATTAATAATGAACTACTAACTATATTATAAATTATTTAATTAATATTTGAATATTAATTATAACATAAGTTTTTGAATTAAATTATTATATCATAAGTATCCATTTAAAAATTGTTATTTAATTTATTTCATAAGTACTTTATTATTAACATAAGTCTTTATTAATAATAATTGTTTAATTTATCATAAGTATCTACTAATTAAATCATGTCACAAATAATTCATAATCAATCCATATCATAAGTTTTAATTAATTAATTACTTAACTAATCTTTTATCATTTGTATTATTAATTAAGTAATAATTAATTTATAACATAAGAATTTATTAGTTTAATAGTAATTTAATCAAACGTAATAAATTTAATTATATTAATAATTAATTCGTAATATAAATAATCAATAAAATAAGTAATATTCTAAGTATTAAATAATTATATTATCTAAAGTATTTTTAAATAATAATAAAAATTATTTATTTATCTTAAGTGTTGGTTAGTGATACAATGATAATATTCAAATGTTAAACCATTTTGTTTTGATGATGACACCAAGTGTTGTGCGCTTAAATAACGTATAGAACAATGCAAGTTCACAAGCCTACACAATCTCTAGAAAACGACCAATACACAAAAATCGTTAAGTCAAAAGAGTCATTTGAAAAATACTGGAAGAGCACGACTGAGACCACGGTCGACCACAGGTCAGACCGTGGGATGGCCTGTACCTTGGTTCTATGAAACAAGGTACACGGTCGACTCCACGGTCAGCCGTGAGTCGAGCGCAGTTTCTCTTGTCCGGATTTTTGATCAAAAAATGTTTGACTACTTCGGGGCATATATAATTTACAAAACTTATTTAAACATACTTAGAATAGTTGCCTCCTTCATATCCAAATGAGTTTTAGTCACTAAAATACTAATCTTGGTTAATCACACTTAATGACGTCTTAATGACACTTTTAGCTTGCGAATAATGTTAAACACACAATTATGGCTAAAAGTTCTTTTTCAAAAGTTATATTTTTAAATCTAAATTAAAAGTAATACTTTAGATGATCATTAAAGTCCCAATTAAAGAGATGTTTTCCACTTGATTATCCATTAAGCATTAATTACATGCTTAATAAGAGTTTAGTGTAAACTCCCAAAAGCCTTCATGTAAAAACAAGTTGGTCTAATTTGAAAGGTTGCAAGTAGCCAATGAATGCATATACTTGCAAAACTAATGTTGACAAAAGGCTTGAAGACTTGTGATTTGAAGTTTGGAAGCTTATGGTTGTCATGGGATCAAAATTCTGCATTTGACTTCAAGAAAAATCAATGACACACCTTTAGTACAATGTGACTTTCATCTTTTAAGCCAATGTCAACTTCAAAGAATACATCCAAGATAAAGGGGGTAATGCAGGTCTTTTCAGATATTTTTGGCATCTAATTTCAGCCATCCAATTAGGGGTGTTCATGGTTCGGGTAGAACCGAAAAAAACCGAGGACCGAAGAGGAACCGAACCGAAACCGAAATACCCGAGAATATTTGGTCCAGTCCTTGATCCATATATTTTGATTATTTCGTGTTTCGGTCCGGTCCGGGTCATACCCGAAAAAACCATGGTTTTGGACCGAACCGATATATATGTGCATAATCTTCTTCTCTAGATATATAACAAGTATGAATATTGTAAAATTTGTACTAAATACAGATTCCTTAGTATCTATAGTAACTGGTCTTATATATATACATGTTTTCTTCATAGAATTATTTTCTTCATAAATTAACATTATATGTATTATTAATTTTCTTTGCTTTAATACTCGATTAAAAACTCTAAGGTTACTATATATCTTCTCGTTTTTCAAGACAATTGCGAATTACAATCTATGATTTCTTAATACTATATTACGTTTAGGCATGTATCTTGTATTCTTGTGTTTCTTGTTTTCTTCCTCATTCGATACACATTATGTTCTTAGTAGGTTTTGAATAATCAAAACTTGTACGTGATAACAACTGTAAAAAAATATCTTAGTAGTTATTGTGATTGGGTACCTATTGTAAACAAAAACTATTCTATTAGATATTATCGTGATATAGTTCTTTGAAGTTCTGGTTATTATTTTAATTTTAAACTTGGATTAGTTTTATCTATATGTTAAGTTTTGCCATTTATGTATGTCGTATATTGATAATTATATGAAGTGCATTTTAAATATGAGAATAAAATATATATATATATATATATATATATATATATATATATATATATATATATATATATATATATATATATATATATATATATATATATATATATATATATATATATATATATATATATATATATATATTATTTTTTCAAAATGATAAAACTGGTCGGGTTTTACTAGAACCGTTTGGACCAATGCAAAAACCGGACCGGACCGAACCATATATTTATGGTCCGGTCCTCGGTTCCTATTTTCACAAAAAATTGGGTTTCGGTCCAGTTCGGGTATTGCTTGGTTCGGTCCGGGTATGGACCATGCACAACCCTACATCCAATAAAAGAAAATGACAAAGTTAAAGATCTCAAACGGCTACAAATTCAAAGGTCAGAGACCTGCACGGTCGACCCACGGTTGGAAGTGAGGTGAGCCGCAGTCATACGGGTTTGAATTTCTCTTGCCTATAAAAGCCAAACCTTGGAGCACTTGAAGACTCACCTCTTGCAATTACATTTCCATACATTTACTGATATCATTTAAATATTATTGTAATCTATTTAGAATGATTGAAGCAAGAGTGATTGTAAATTTAGTTGTGAGTTTACTTGTAAACTATCTTCTTAAAGGGATCTAAAAGATAGGTGAAGTTTCACTTAGTGGAAGCATTAGGATCTTGTGGTAAGAGCATTTGATGATTGTGAATTCTTCAAAGGGACGTATGGGTTCACAAGTTACGGCTTATCGATGAGCTAGTGTTGTATCCGGACACTCCACCGAGTTTGGAGCATCATAGTGAAACTAACTCTCAATTCGTTAGAATTGAGGAGTGGATTAAGGAAAAGTAGTTAACATATTGCCGAACCACTATAAATCTCCGTGTTTGTTCTCTTATCCCTTATCCTTATATTTATTATACTTATGAACAAACTAATCAAATCACACTATAGTAATCTCAAGTTCTAAATCGAAAAAAAGTTTTTAAAATCGCACTAAGTAACTATTCACCCCCTTCTAGTTACTTACAATAAGTTTTTTAATTTTTTTAAATAAGTTTAATTACGCGGTTTTTATTAATTCGTATCTTGCAAACCGCACGTCGGTTTTTAACGATCTTTATATGCTTTTTCAATAACACGATAATCCCGGCAACTTGGCTATGTTTATTTTTCCAGAACTGGCATGCATCCCGATGTCGGATATGGCCAGTTCGTATTTATGTATATTTTTATTCCAAATCTTGTTTTAATTGTATCTTTCAAACCGTTTATCAGATTTTAACATTTTTTATATATTTTTGATTCGCATCATCGATCCTGACACAATGAACTTGTGAAATCAGCTCAGATCATTCATGAATTTCGAGGTCATAACAGCTATACATATTATATATATATATATATATATATATATATATATATATATATATATATATATATATATATATATATATATATATATATATATATATATATATATATATATATATATATATATATATATATATATATATATATATCATAACTTTCCTTCTGTTAATCCGTTTAACATGAATTAAACGACAGCCGCACTACTCATCGAGAGGAACACAATGAGCTACAAATTTTGATCAAGAAAACATGACACGGATCCCGAAATTACTGATTTAAATTCTGTCCAAATTTTAAATAACCAAAAAATCATGTTTTTAACAATTTTTCATATCCAACTTTCACCAATATATTTATGCAAGCACTATAACTAATAATACAATCAAAATAACACATAAATAACAAATAATTAAAAAAGTTAGGGTTAAATTAACTACTTCAAATCAAGAAAGGAGAATAGGAGAAACGTAGAGAATCGCGAGAGGAATCCAAATATCCAATTTGTTTTGAAAGAGGGTTAGAGATGAGGGAGATAGGAGAAGTCGACTTTTTGTGAGGGTTTGGGGGTTTTTCGGCTGACTAGAAAATGCAGAGAGAGGATCGATACTTTTTTTGTTTAGGTTTAGGATAAATGGAATAAATACAAATAAATATAATTTACCAAAAATAAGATAATATTCATAATTAGTTTGATATTATCTCAAATTTAAGAAATTTAAATGTAGATAAATATGGAGAAAAGGCAAACTAAAAAAACTCCTTTAATTTTTTTGCTCGACCAAATATATATATATATATATATATATATATATATATATATATATATATATATATATATATATATATATATATATTCAAAACTATATCCTATATAGATATTTATCTAATTTACTTAAAGTTTGAACATGGACTAAATCAATTAAAAGGAAATAAAATGGATAACCCATTAGGCTACCAAATGGTTCGGCCTAATTGGGCTAAGAGTGGTCCAATTCATTAACTTGGATTTTTTACCTGGGCTTTTACGATAAAATGAACTCGATCCGATAAATAGAACATTGATATGATCGAAACGAACAGTTTTATTTGTGCAGCGTCGTTAGGCCGTAAGGCGTCAGAATCAGCTTATCGGGGTAGCAAACAGTGAATTATTATTTATATTTTGCGGGGCCTAAATTTACTCTTGACTTTCTAATGGTAGAAGGTGTAAGTTAACCTAGGGTCATACTTTTGAATGGTTTAACGAATTGAAGATCAAGTGGATAATTGTCTTTGTTTAAATTACCTGAGTAAAGGATAGTAGTTTGTTTTAAGCTAATAGTCCTAAATGCTGAAAAGTAAAAAAGTTGGAAGGATATCCGGAGTATGCAGATCATGGAAATGTTGACCAAGATATTAGTTTGGGCTAGGGAAAGATAATTATGTTTATGTTAAAGCTATGATTGGAATGGTGTAGATCTGGTTGGATGAGCCAATTACACAGACCTACTTATCTCTAGACTCTCAGAGTTCTCGTTGAGTAGTGAAAAGTGTGTCACATGGTTGTATAATTGAAAGGTAACTATACCTCGGAGGTTATCCTCAGTAAAGTACTAGGTTTATTAGTGAGTTGAGCTCTAATCCTAACCCTCGTTATCAGTTTAGTTAACTGAATAACAACGTGTCGTGTTGATTGAACACTGATCACGAATGGAAGGAGTCCGTCGGGTTAAGTTGACAAAACCTTAAATGAAAACTAACAACCATTTCATCATACTAATGAGATCATACCAAATCAAACATTATACAGCATTACAGTTGATATACTGAAAGTAAAGCAGATAGAAACCTAGCAGATACCTAAACAGTTGATATGACTTAATCCTAGGGCAACTGTAACATCCTCAATCGGGCCTAGCTAGAAGATTACTAAATTGCCCTTAAGTTGGTGTTGTGTTATTATATGCTTTTATTTTTATTTAATGTTTATTATTATTTAATGATGTGGTTAGGACCACTTTGTAACAAAGGTCACAGAATAGGTTTGTTTATTTAATTTGGACTTCGTTTGGGTTGCCAAATGATGTACGAAAGATATCAGATAACTGATAAATACCCGTGTGTTGCACAGTGTAGGAATTAAATCTAAATTAAGTGATTTGTGGCTGTCACTTTTTGGCACTTTCCAGAATTCACCACACACACACACACCCCTACTTGTTCTTCCTCTTCACCAACTAACCAAACCCTAAATCTTCCATTCTTGTTCTTAAATCTGATTGAGTGTTAAAATCGTGTTCCTTGTGTTTCACTCAATCTATCAAGGTATGAATCAAGTGTTTTTATGTTCAATTAGTGTCAAAATTGGAGTTTTTGTTTAGTTTTGTAAAAATGGTGATTTTGGTTCAAAATCACTTGATATGTTGTTGTTTGAGTGTCAAATGAGTTGCGTTGAGTCCCCAAATGGTTTGTGTATAAAGTATAGTCGATTTGATGGTCACAAACAGGTTCAGGAACAAGATTTGGTCAAAATTGGCTTGAACCCGTAGCTTTGTTCTTCTTCTTCTGCAGATAAACACAGTCGGCCGAGTGTCTCCTGACACTTGACCGACCGACTCGACCATCGACCGAGTGTGTTTGACCCACGACCGAGCGTGTCTGTGAGAGACCATCGACCGAGTGACTAAACACTCAGTCAAGTGAGTGAAGAAAGTCGGCCAACTATCTCTGACAGTTGACCGAGTGTCTTTGGTAGTGAAATATTTTATTAAGTGTTGATTTTTAGCCGTTATGCTGCCCGTTTGTATATTGATGATCAGGATGTAAATTTTAAAAGTGCATAAGTGTTAAGTAGAAATTTTTAGCGGAAGCTTTTTGATACAAAAATTTATATACAGTGTTATTGGTGTTAACGGACAGTAACTAACTTGATTTGCCTTATGTTCAGGTGATAAGGATAAGGAAGCCGCTCAGTAGTCGATTATCTGAGCTGGTTACTGGTATTTAGTGAGTGGGACTAACTGGAGAATATAGTATAGAGTAGCATGTTATATTATGATTGCCATGCTTGTTAGATATACTTATTGTTATGGTTAGTTAGTGCGTTGTGATGACTGCATGTTAGTTGATGTTTGTCTGCTGGAGCCCAGTGCGTCCCTATTGTGTGGTAGCCTCGGTAGGAGAGATCAACCTGCGGGTTAGGTTCCTCATGTGGTAGCCTAGACAATCGAGATGTATATATATGTGAATGACGCGTTCGTCGCATGTGGATTATATATATATACACACGGTGGTGGAGGAAGTTCTGGTAAGCCCCGGTCTGATCAACTGGTGGTTAATGGTTTGGCCGAGCCGCCAAAGTCTCTGTAGACGGCACTTGGGTGATGTTTATGTGTTAGACTTTGTGACATGATTAGTATGGCAGTTCCTGTATACTATCGCCTGTAGTTAGTCGTACTCACTTAGCTTTGTGCTAATTCCCCTCCATCCTCTCCCTGCAGGTTGTTAGCTTTTGTAAGTGATGCATTTTTGGGAGATGACCGGCATGGTGATGTTATGTTTGACTATGAAGAAACTCTGATGTGTCTTTTCCGTTAAAACTGAATTCTGGTTATAATGTAACGTGACACTAGAATTATTGTTTAATATTAGCCATCAAATGATTTGGATATGTAATTAAATATGTTTATGTTATGGTAATGGTTAATTAATACTAATGCTTCCGCCACGTATAAAAAAAAATAGCGGTGTCACAGCAACAATCAAACAAGAACATGCAATAGGTTTGGATCATACGGTCAAGGCACTAGCTAGATCTTAACAGCTCCTAAGAGGTCTCTTTGGAACAGTTAATAGGCATACTTGGTCATTCATGTCTCAATTCCTAAGTTCCGTGTCCTAAAAGCGCATTAGATGCCTCTCGGGAACTCCGGCCATACCGAGTTCATAGAATCTTCAGATACAGTATAACCAGGGGTCTTAATCCTATGAAGTAGCTAAGTTCATATAGGTGGACAAGTCCTGATCACAACCTAGGTTGGTTGTGACGATCGCTCCAAATCCATATGGACGAACACGTCATTCATCGATTTCATTGCGAGGTATTTGACCTCTATATGATACGTTTTGTAAACATTGCATTCTTTTGAAAAGGCACACCATAAATGAATATTTAAATCAAAGGTTTTCGACATTTGATGATTTATACATATAGACAATCACCGTAAATAATAGTTTACAATAGTACTTCCGTTGACAATGCAGTCAAAATAAGATACATGGTGATGATTTGGTGAAAGCAACGTTTCCTTGAAAAATATGCCATGTAAGACTCCATGCACATAGCTTGTCTAACATATAAGCAAACAGCGGAAGACTTCTAGGGAACTTGAGAATAAATATGCTAACAAGTGTCAACACAAAGGTTGGTGAGTTCATAGTTTTAGTGTTTCGCATAATCTCTATATAAAAGTGGATCACAAGATTTCAGTTGTTTCATCCAGGAAACGTTTATCAATAGATTTTACATAACAGAGCACCCTGGTAACTAAGCTTTAACGTTATAATAAGTACCCCTGTTTTAACATACATGCAACCAACATGTACAATACACGCAAACCAACGTGTACTAAACTCAAATAGCATACGTCTGTTTTATAGTTCAGGCTAGGGTTTCTATACCCGGAACAGACGGGGATGTCAAGCCCTATGGATCCATATACTACTACTCGCGCCCACCAGTTCTTATAACTGGCAGTTACTAGTTACCAAAGCTAAGGGATTTTCGATTTAAACTCAGTGTAGAATTTAGTATGTACTTGTATCCATTGTTTTTAAAATAAAGTGCATGTATTCTCAGCCCAAAAATATATATTACAAAAGCAATTAAAAAGGGAGCAAATGAAACTCACCTTAGCAGCATATAAAGTTGTTCACCAAAATGTGACCGTAACTCGGATTACCAAATAACCGTAGATCTCAACGTATCAATATTGAGATTCAATATTGCAGGAAAGTACGTAGACGCAACAGAGATGATAAACACTAGGTTTGATTTGCCAATAATACCCACGTACATTACCCATAACTTCCATAGCTATAACCCATAATTTTCTTAGCTCTATCCCGCTTGAAAACCCATTTTTGAAAGTGACATGCTCATGACCTCGTCGTAGTATTTTATGTATAATACTAATTAATAATATTACTACTAATAATATTAAGATTAATAATAATATTAATGTTAATAATAATAATAATAATAATAATAATAATAATAATAATAATAATAATAATAATAATAATAATAATAATAATAAATATAAATATAAATATAATAGAGAAAGAGATCGAGATAGATGGATAATTGAATCAGAAAAATTGAAACGTTTGATATTTAAAGGACCTGGCTCACCTAACATGCCCATGCGATCGTATGGGTCTGAAGGCTTATGGCCATGCGATCGCATGGCCTTCAGTTCCAGCTCACAAACCTTTTTGTCCTACGCTTGTCGACATATTTTTATATTAATATAATATATATAATATATTTAATTTATATAATTAATTATATATTATATTATATTCACGTGTACAGTTGATTTGTAATTTTTGTTCCGATGGCTCGTACGTTATCACCCGACTCATGTCTCGGTTCCGATTTCTCAAACGCATTTTCGTACGCTTAGAAAATTAGCACTTTACGTTTCGTGACTCGTACCTTTGTCAATAATTAGACTTAATCATTGATAAACTATGTCACTCGAAGTGTAGCTTTAATCAATTAAGTGTTTTGGTTATTTGCTTCTATAAATCATCGTCTCGTAGTATATACATATACATATATACATTTTCATTTTGAAATAGTGTTTACTGTAGCAAAGTACTGTAGCAAATAGTGATTTGCGAAAACACTGTAGCTTTTCGGGTACTGTAGCAATTCAAAAATACTGTAGCAAATTAGTGTTTTACTGGTATATCTTAAACGTTTTAGTTAAATTATCTAAATATCAATCGAATCAATACTCGAATGTTACTATCGTTTACTAAATAACTTGAAATCATATATATATATATATATATATATATATATATATATATATATATATGCACATTAAGTTATATATATATATATATATATAAATATATATATATATATATATATATATATATATATATATATATATATTGTTCGTGAATCTTCAAGAACAGTCAAAGAATAATTGATTACATGAATATAGTTCCAAAACTTTCGTGACTCAACATTACAGACTTTGCTTATCGTGTCGGAAACGTTATAGATTAAGTTTAAATTTGGTCAGAAATTTCCGGGTCATCACATTGGTCAATCCTTAAGATGCTAGCATACAAATCTATCAGACTCACAAGTCAGTATAACAATAGTAACCGTACTAATTTAACATAACTACGCTAACCCAAACTTCTATCATGGCAACATACAGATTAATTAAGCCAACATGGTTATTAAACATAAATGGTAACAATACATGTTTAATACAAAAGACAAGCGTTTCAGATAAAAACCTGAAAAGGCCGAAGAAATCTGCCCGAGATTGCAGGGACTCGCTGGGATATCCTCCGGAAAATAAAAGCTAAGCTAGCTACTACTAAAAACTAACTAAAAAGCTTGAAGATATAAAGTGAAATAAAAATTGAGTGTGTATAAAAATGAATGGAAGAGGCCCTTTAAATAGATTTGATTTTTGCCTGCAAATGGCTGGCAGGTAGTTTGGCAAGCCGTTTGCAGGGGCCGTTTAGCTTGGTGGCCCATTTTTTATGCCCGTTTGCATGGACCATATGGCAGGTTGTTTCCCATTGTGGCAGGCTGTTTGGCAGCCCGTTTGGCTGCCATGGTCAGCTTGTTTCCTAGATCGTAACTTGATTTTCTTGGTCGTAACTTGACTTTCACCGTTTTCACTCTAGATTCTTCGTTTTAGCTCCGTTTTACTTGATTCTTTTTGCATCACCTTTGTAATCACTTAATTTATAAAATCAACTAAAAAACGATAATTTTGGCGATAAAGTTTGGAACTTTATGGATTTAGAGCTTAATATTGGGGGTAAAAACGTGACTTTTTGGCCGATATCAAACATTGTGTGAATTAAATACACGAGAAGAATAATAATTCAAGAAATAAAACATAGGAATATGTTATTAATTTCAAATTACATGGGAATGTCGTATAAAAGAATTCGGATTTAGAAATCACGAAAATTTAATCGTTGGTTTGGAAACCGAAACGATTCATCAAATAGAACGTTATACATAAGAATGCGCTAACACATAATCACACATTTTCATTTAATAAATAATATAAGAATATTATTTAATTTATATAGATATAATCAAGTCAAATAAAAATGACATGACAAGGATACCAGTTAACGAAAGTTAAATACTTAACAGAAAAAGATAACGAAAAAAAATAGGGCCATGACAGGGTGTAACGCATCCTTTGTCACACTTATTCTAAAAAAGTGTGATCCCATTAGTCTTAGTTATTATCGACCCATAGGTTTAAAAGGAAGTTTTTACAAGATTGTCGAGAAGATCCTCTCAAATAGACTTCGAAAGGTCATTCCTAGACTAATTGATCCGGAAAAAAGCGCCTTCTTAAAAGAAAGGTTCATTGTAGATGGTGTTTTAATGAAAAATGAATCTCTTGAGTATTTGAAGTCTAACCGTAAAGTGTAATATTTTCAAGGCCGATTTCGAAAAAGCGTTTGATAGCTTAAATTTTGATTTCCTCATGGAAGTTATGGCTAGTATGGGGTTTGGTGAAAAATGGAGAAAATGGATTCTATCATGTCTAAAGTCGGCTTCGATTTCGATTCTAATTAATGGCTCACCTACTGTAACATCCCGACTACAATTCACCAAAACGTGTACCAAATTTTTTTTTCTGGTGCAGCACTTCTTGATGGCGTCCAGCAATGAAGGGTGGGACGGCGTCTAGCAGATCTGGACGGCGTCCAAATGGCCTTCCAGCTGCTGTCCCCGGGTCCAACTTACACGAGCGGAAATCCCGCTTCCCGACACTTTAAAACGAAAACCTTTTCACAACATATCACAATATAATAAACTAATAGGTTTTCATCATCAAAACAAGTTTTACATCACCGGGCCCACATCGGCCCGAATTACGCGTTTCGTTCAAAAATACAAGTTTCGACCATACTAGTTTAATTTCCAAATGACACTAGAGCATGGTGTTTGGGGTTAAACTACCCAAATCTCGGCCGAACTTCCAAAAGCTACCCAAAAGCATCCCCTATCAAAATAAGCGGGAGACCACTAATCCAACCGAAGACCTTTTCCTTTGTCCGCGCCAGAGCCTAAAAAGGTAAACAACGAGAGGGTAAGCTAATGCTTAGTGAATGCAATAATTATACATATACATATATAACTTACTTACTTGCATCACTTACACAATACCATACACGAGCTAGCAATTCTACAACCATGCAAAAACATTATGCATATACTAATAACCGCAATTTACAATGAGCTAGCAATACCAATAGCATAAAGTTCATAATTAAATATGCTAACACAAAATTCATACAACCATGGTTAACCAATCGAATAAGGGAACGGTACTTAAAAGACCGTCGAAGTTCATAACATCCATTAGTGTTACTTAAACACCGCGTAATCACTAATCTCCCGGGTGATGTCTTGAACAACGCGACTCACTCACCCCTATGACAATGTGGCGTCTTGAACAACGCGACGAATCCACATGTCAATCAAAACAATGAGTGGTGCCTTGAACACCGCGGCATCCACTCCCATGACAATGTGGTGCCTTGAACACCGCGACATCCACATGTCAATCAACCAATGAGTAGTGTCTTAAACACCGCGACAATACTACTCGTTACTTAGAGTGTGGTGTCTTGAACAACGCGACAATGCCACATTCATACAACACAAATAAATACATTATATACGGACACGCATAATTATTCCACTCACCTTACGCCTTTGGTGAATCAATAAACCAAGATCGCGACTTCAAGGTAACGTACCTATTACATTTTGCACATATATCAATCATTCATTCAAGTTGGCCAACCAACTCACTCACCATCCTTAGGTCATTTTGACCCATGGTGCAATTCCGACCCATTTGGACACTTAACCCTAATATTGGGTCAACTTCACCAAAAACCCTAACCCTAGCCATTTATGGTCTTAATGCACATATAATCACAATGTTATCTCATTTTCACATTAACAAGACAACTTAGGTAATCAAAGACCCGTTTTACCCATTCGAGGTTTCCACACCCATTCGGGTCACCACATACACAAATAGCACCTATTTACATAACATCTAGGTGTGCTAATGGTTAACTAACCAATTTAAGACTCATAAACACATTTAACATTTCAAAACCCTAGGTTAGTCATCCTTGAGCCCTCATGACTCAAACTCACCCAAAAACCCACAAATCATTAACAAATGGGTTTTATGTTCATCACTAGCCCAAACCCTAACCCTTAAACACATTAAATTAAGGAAATCAAGTTTAGGACTTACCACCACAATCAAAACGTACAAATGAGGAGATGAACAACCTTAATGCTCGAGCTCTAACCCGAAACAAGCTTCTTCCTCTTCTATTTGAGCTTTCTCACACTTGAATCACACTCTCTCTCTAGAATTGAAGTAAATGAAGTTTGGTGGTTGTAAATGGAGTAAATGAAGCTCCAAAAATTGATCTAGGGCTTTAAATTCGGCCTCCAAGTGAAATTACCAAAATACCCACTTTAAATATCTAAAAACAAGGCAGCTGGCCTGCCAGCTAATCTGGACGGCGTCCAGATTTCTGGACGGCGTCCAGCCATTTACAACGGGACGGTGTCCCACCAATTTGGATGGCGTCCAAAGCATCTGTGAAAACAGGATCTTACAACTCTCCCCCACTTGAACTGGATTGCGACCTCGCGATCCAAGCCGCATGACAAGTAGGAAGATATACCAATACAAACTCTTCGGGCTCCCAAGTAAACTCGGAACCTTTACTACGACGCCATTGAACTTTAAAAGTCCTAACCACTTTATTTCTCAATCTTTTAACCTTCTCGTCGAGTATAGCAATCGGCTCCTCAACATACTCCAACTTATTATTTAGCTCAATCTCGTCTAATGGTACCCATGATGAATCATCCGCAAGACACTTACGGAGATGAGAAATATGGAATGTATTATGGATCCCCGCAAGTTCTTCGGGTAATTCAAAACGATACTTAACTTCGCCAACCAGAGCTAAAACTTTAAATGGGCCAATAAATCAAGGAGCTAACTTTCCATGGCGAAACCTTAAGCATCACCATGTCACCTTCTTGGAATTCGATCATTCGCCTATTTGTCGGTACACGACTTTTATCTATCTTGCGCCTTTTTCAAATGAGCCCAAATCATATCGATTTTGATATTCGTTTCTAAAACCAAATCCGTACTCCCGATTTCCTTTTGTCCCACATCACCCCAACAAATTGGAGTTCGACATCTTCGCCCATAAAGCATCTCATACGGTGGCATCCCGATACTAGTATGATAACTATTATTGTACGAGAATTCCACCAAAGGCAAGTGCTCGTCCCAACTACCACTGAAATCAATAATACATGCCCGTAACATATCCTCTAATGTTTGATTCGTACGTTCGGTTTGACCGTCCGTTTGAGGATGATACGCCGTGCTCAATTTTAATTGTGTACCTATATCGTCATGAAACTTTTCCCAAAACCGAGATGTAAAACGGGTATCTCGATCCGAAATAATAGATATAGGAACCCCATGTTGAGCTACTACTTCCTTGATAAACAATTTAGCCAAGGCCTCCGATGATATCGCTTCCCGAATGGGAAGAAACAAAGCACTTTTTGTCAATCTGTCAACTATCACCCAAATTGAATCAAATTGGGTTCTCGCCGTCTTTGGTAACTTTGTGATAAAATCCATGGTAATGTGCTCCCATTTCCACTTTGAGATTTCTAACGGTTGTAACTTACCATACGGCTTTTGGTGTTCGGCTTTAACTTGTAAACACGTGACGCATTGCTCAACATACTTAACAACATCACGTTTCATGCCCGGCCACCAATACTCCTTCCTTAAATCCAGATACATTTTTGTTGCGCTCGGATGAATGGAATACTTTGACTTATGTGCTTCATCAAGAAGCACTCGTCAAAAATCCCCCATCTTAGGCATACACACTCTTCCTTGAAAAGACAACAAACCACGCGAGCCCATAGTAATGAACTCCGATTGCCCCACAATTCGTTCCACATGCTTGTTGTGAACGTAAGCCTCTATTTGAATCACACCAAGTTTTTCAAGAAAATCGTTAGTAATAATCGTACTTAACAATCCCAATCGTAACGTTGGGTGATGACTCTTTCGACTTAACGCATCCGCGACCACATTGGCCTTGCCTGGATTATAAAGTATTTCACAATCATAGTATTTCACCACATCCATCCATCTACGTTGACGATAATTCAAATCTCTTTGATCAAAAAGGTGTTTCAAACTCTTGTGATCCGAATAAATCGTACACTTGACACCATACAAGTAATGGCGCCAAATTTTCAACGCATGAACAACCGCCGCCAACTTAAGATCATGAGTCGGATATCTCGTTTCGTGTTCCTTTAATTGTCGGGAGGCATACGCGATGACTTTACCTCTTTGCATTAGAACACACCCGAGTCCATTTAAAGACGCGTCACAATAAACCGTCATGTCTTTTACCCCTTCCGGCAACACTAACATCAGAGCTTGACATAACTTCTCTTTTAACAATTGAAAAGTAATTTCTTGCTCGTTCTCCCAATTAAATCTCGCATTCTTTCTTGTTAACTTCGTCAATGGAGAAACAATCTTAGAAAAGTCTTGGGTAAACCGACGATAATAACCGGCCAATCCGAGAAAACTTCGGATTTCCGTAGGCGTAGTCGGTCGTCTCCAACTCTTCACCGTCTCTATCTTTCCCGAATCTACTTGAATACCGTCTTTGTTCACAATGTGGCCAAGGAATTGAACTTCCCTTAGCAAAAATTCACATTTGGAGTATTTAGCATACAACTTCTCCTTCTGTAACGTCTTTAACACACTCCGCAAATGATGTTCATGTTCCTTCATACTGTTCGAATAGACAAGTATGTCATCAATGAACACAATTACCGACTTGTCCAACATAGGTTGGCACACTCGGTTCATAAGATCCATGAATGCCGCCGGTGCATTCGTAAGACCAAAAGGCATTACCACAAATTCAAAAATGCCCAAAACGAGTTCGAAAAGCCGTTTTCTCGATATCTTCCTCACGGACCCGCATTTGGTGATAGCCAGACTGTAGGTCGATTTTGGAGAAATATATTGCACCTTGTAGTTGGTCAAACAAATCGTCAATCCGAGGCAATGGATAACGATTCTTGATCGTCACTTTATTCAACTCCCGATAATCGATGCACATCCGCATACTACCATCCTTCTTCTTCACAAATAAAACCGGAGCACCCCATGGTGAAGCACTCGGTCGAATGAAACCCTTCTCAAGCAACTCTAATGGTTTGATTTAACAACTCTTGCATTTCCGTCGGCGATAAGGAGTCTTAGCAATGGGGGTAGCCCCCGGAACCACCTCAATGCGCAATTCAACTTGTCGTTCCGCTGGAACACCCGGTAACTCATCCGGAAAAACGTCTTCAAATTCATTAACCACCGAAATTTCACGAATGGGTGGTGGCTCATCACGAGTATCAACAACATGGGCAAGAAAAGCCATGCCACCACTAACAAGGAAACGATGTGCCCGTGCAAAAGTGCATATCGGCACAAGTCTTCTATGCTTATCACCGTGAATAATTAACTCTCCCCCACTTGGGGTCTTCACACGAATAAATTTTTCATGGCATGCAATATCGGCTCTATTATGATCGAGCCAATCCATACCAACAACGATATCAAAAATACCTAAAGTCATCGGGATAAGATCAATCTTAAAGTTTTCGAAACCAAAAATGACATCACAATTTTTACACACATCAACCACTAGCACCGTCTTGCCGTCCGCTATTTCGACTTCTATCGGACGACTTAACTTAGCTAACGGTCTATTAAGTCTAGGCACAAATTTTGGAGACACAAATGACAAATTTGCGCCGCTATCAAATAGAATCCTTGCCGGATTAGAATTAACCATGAAAGTACCTGAGACAACTTAGTTGGATTGTTTGGCTTCATCATTGGTCATCAAATAATTGCGACCCCTAGCCGTACCCGCCGCCTTCTCCAACTTCTTAAAATTATCGTTGCGCAAGTTGGGACACTCCGGCCTCTTGTGCCCTTCTTTACCACAATTATAACAAGTGACTTTGGTTGTAGAAGATGGGTTGGTGCAATCACGGGCCATATGCCCCTTTCGTCCACAATTGTGACAAGAATAACGGAATTCTCCGGGAACACTCTTCTTCACACTATTAGCACTTTCGGAACCCTTACTCTTTTTGTTCGAATGACTTGTAGCTTCGAACTTCCTCTTACCAAAAGTAAAGCCACTTTTTCTCAACACAAGCACCTCAAACCCTTTGGCCATATTAAACAACTCATCAAAGCTCTTCACCACGTTTACACTAATCTTTTCTTGATAACTATCATTCAAGATTCGATAGAAATCTTCTTTCAACATTTTTTCATTCCCGACATACTCCGGGCAAAATTGGGTCTTGGACAAAAACACGGATTTGAGAGTGTTCAAATCCATCAACCCTTGCCTCAAGGAACGTAACTCGTCCTTAAGCCTAGTAAGATCGGCCGAAGTTCGGTATTCATCGAAAAACTCCACCTTGAATTCATCCCATGTGAACTCCATACATTGTTCTTCGCCATAAACTTAGATTTTCGCGTCCCACCACAACTTAGCATCACCCCTCAACATACTACACCCGTACCTTGTCTTCTTATCGAGAGGACATTCACAAGTACGGAAAGCCCCCTCCATATCGGAGATCCAACGGGCACTCTTAAGAGGGTCTCGTTCACCTTCAAAGGTGGGAGGTTGAGAATCCTTGAAGTTCTTATAGAGAAAGTCCCGTATTCCCACATTATCTTCGTGAAGAATGGCCTTAACTTGTTCCTTTACTACATTGACTAGTTGCTCGTCAATCATATCAAGAAACATTTTCTTAACATCCTCGAGGAACTCCGCCTTTTGACGTTTAAAGATGGCCTCAACTTTGGCCGTGAAGTCAACGTCCTCACTAGTACTTCCGTCATTGGTGTCGTGTCCATTTCTCATATTCATTCTTTAAAATGAAAAAGTTTAAACAATGAAACGAAAGGACTTAACACATATGTATATACATATACACCACAATACCATATCTTGCTTAACAATCGTCGTACATTGCTTGTTTGACACGATTTAAACCCGTAACCATGGTAGCTAATCATTGCTACGCGAGCACGTCGCATTAACTTGCTAGTACAACGCCTATCTCGCTTGATGATTGTTAACACAACACAAAACAATTAGTGCAAGGTTAGTTCACATAAACCTAAACACTAATCAACACCCGGTCCGACCCGTCTCCTACAAGTCCCGCATTTAAATGCATACACATTAAAGTCTAAGTCTAGGCACCTATCTCAAGTCGCCTAAATCCCTTAGACCATGCTCTAATACCACTTGTAACATCTCGACTACAATTCACCAAAACGTGTACCAAAAAAAAAAATTCTGGTGCAGCACTTCTGGACGGCGTCCAGATTTCTGGACGGCGTCCAGCAATGAAGGGTGGGACGGGGTCCAACAGATCTGGACGGCGTCCAAATGGCCTTCCAGCTATTATCCCCGGGTCCAACTTACACGAGCGGAAATCCCGCTTCCCGAAACTTTAAAACGAAAACCTTTTCACAACATATCACAATATAATAAACTAATAGGTTTTCATCATTAAAACAAGTTTTACATCACCGGGCCCACATCGGCCCAAATTACGCATTTCGTTCAAAAATACAAGTTTCGACCATACTAGTTTAATTTCCAAACGACACTAGAGCATGGTGTTTTGGGTTAAATCACCCAAATCTCGGCCGAACTTCCAAAAGCTACCCAAAAGCATCCCCTATCAAAATAAGCGAGAGACCACTAATCTAACCGAATACCTTTTCCTTTGTCTGCGCCAGAGCCTAAAAAGGTAAACAACGAGAGGGTAAGCTAAAGCTTAGTGAATGCAATAATTATACATATACATATATAACTTACTTACTTGCATCACTTACACAATACCATACACGAGCTAGCAATTCTACAACCATGCAAAAACATTATGCATATACCAATAACCGCAATTCACAATGAGCTATCAATACCAATAGCATAAAGTTCATAATTAAATATGCTAACACAAAATTCGTACAACCATGGTTAACCAATCCAACAAGGGAACGGTACTTAAAAGACCGTCGGAGTTCATAACATCCATTAGTGTTACTTAAACACCGCGTAATCACTAATCCCCCGGGTGATGTCTTGAACAACGCGACTCACTCACCTCCATGACAATGTGGCATCTTGAACAACGTGACGAATCCACATGTCAATCAAAACAATGAGTGGTGCCTTGAACACCGCGGCATCCACTCCCATGACAATGTGGTGCCTTGAACATCGCGGCATCCACATGTCAATCAACCAATGAGTAGTGTCTTAAACACCGCGACAATACTACTCGTTACTTAGAATGTGGTGTCTTGAACAACGCAACAATGCCACATTCATACAACACAAATAAATACATTATATACGGACACGCATAATTATTCCACTCACCTTACGCCTTTGGTGAATCAATAAACCAAGCTCGCGACTTCAAGGTAACGTACCTATTACATTATGCACATATATCAATCATTCATTCAAGTTGGCCAACCAACTCACTCACCATCCTTAGGTCATTTTGACCTATGGTGCAATTCCGACCCATTTGCACACTTAACCCTAATATTGGGTCAACTTCACCAAAAACCCTAACCCTAGCCATTTATGGTCTTAATGCACATATAATCACAATGTTATATCATTTTCACATTAACAAGACAACTTAGGTAATCAAAGACCAGTTTTACCCATTCGATGTAGTGACCCGAACTTTTCCATGTTTATATATATTAATTGAGATTGATATTTACATGATTAAATGTTTCCAACATGTTAAGCAATCAAACTTGTTAAGACTTGATTAATTGAAATATGTTTCATATAGACAATTGACCACCCAAGTTGACCGGTGATTCACGAACGTTAAAACTTGTAAAAACTATATGATGACATATATATGGATATATATATATATATATATATATATATATATATATAGTTAACATGATACTATGATAAGTAAACATATCATTAAGTATATTAACAATGAACTACATATGTAAAAACAAGACTACTAACTTAATGATTTTTAAACGAGACATATATGTAACGATTATCGTTGTAAAGACATTTAATGTATATATATATATCATATTAAGAGATATTTATACATGATAATATCATGATAATATAATAATTTAAAATCTCATTTGATATTATAAACATTGGGTTAACAACATTTAACAAGATCGTTAACCTAAAGGTTTCAAAACAACACTTACATGTAACGACTAACGATGACTTAACGACTCAGTTAAAAAGTATATACATGTAGTGTTTTAATATGTATTTATACAATTTTGAAAGACTTCAATACACTTATCAAAATACTTCTACTTAACAAAACTGCTTACAATTACATCCTCGTTCAGTTTCATCTACAATTCTACTCGTATGCACCCGTATTCGTACTCATACAATACACAGCTTTTAGATGTATGTACTATTGGTATATACACTCCAATGATTAGCTCTTAGAAGCCCATGTGAGTCACCTAACACATGTGGGAACCATCATTTGGCAACTAGCATGAAATATCTCATAAAATTACAAAAATATGAGTAATCATTCATGACTTATTTACATGAAAACAAAATTACATATCCTTTATATCTAATCCATACACCAACGACCAAAAACACCTACAAACACTTTCATTCTTCAATTTTCTTCATCTAATTGATCTCTCTCAAGTTCTATCTTCAAGTTATAAGTGTTCTTCATATATTCTACGAGTTCTAGTTACATAAAATCAAGAATACTTTCAAGTTTGCTAGCTCACTTCCAATCTTGTAAGGTGACCACCCAACCTCAAGAAATCTTTGTTGCTTACAGTAGGTTATCATTCTAATACAAGGTAATAATCATATTCAAACTTTGGTTCAATTTCTATAACTACAACAATCTTATTTCAAGTGATGATCTTACTTGAACTTGTTTTCGTGTCATGATTCTGCTTCAAGAACTTCGAGCCATCCAAGGATCCGTTGAAGCTAGATCCATTTTTCTCTTTTCCACTAGGTTTATCCAAGGAACTTAAGGTAGTAATGATGTTCATAACATCATTCGATTCATACATATAAAGCTATCTTATTCGAAGGTTTAAACTTGTAATCACTAGAACATAGTTTAGTTAATTCTAAACTTGTTCGCAAATAAAAGTTAATCCTTCTAACTTGACTTTTAAAATCAACTAAACACATGTTCTATATCTATATGATATGCTAACTTAATGATTTAAAACCTGGAAACACGAAAAACACCGTAAAACCGGATTTACGCCGTCGTAGTAACACCGCGGGCTGTTTTGGGTTAGTTAATTAAAAACTATGATAAACTTTGATTTAAAAGTTGTTATTCTGAGAAAATGATTTTTATTATGAACATGAAACTATATCCAAAAATTATGGTTAAACTCAAAGTGGAAGTATGTTTTCTAAAATGGTCATCTAGACGTCGTTCTTTCGACTGAAATGACTACCTTTACAAAAACGACTTGTAACTTATTTTTTCGACTTTAAACCTATACATTTTCTGTTTAGATTCATAAAATAGAGTTCAATATGAAACCATAGCAATTTTATTCACTCAAAACGGATTTAAAATGAAGAAGTTATGGGTAAAACAAGATTGGATAATTTTTCTCATTTTAGCTACGTGAAAATTGGTAACAAATCTATTCCAACCATAACTTAATCAACTTGTATTGTATATTATGTAATCTTGAGATACCATAGACACGTATACAATGTTTCGACCTATCATGTCGACACATCTATATATATTTCGGAACAACCATAGACACTCTATATGTGAATGTTGGAGTTAGCTATACAGGGTTGAGGTTGATTCCAAAATATATATAGTTTGAGTTGTGATCAATACTGAGATACGTATACACTGGGTCGTGGATTGATTCAAGATAATATTTATCGATTTATTTCTGTACATCTAACTGTGGACAACTAGTTGTAGGTTACTAACGAGGACAGCTGACTTAATAAACTTAAAACATCAAAATATATTAAAAGTGTTGTAAATATATTTTGAACATACTTTGATATATATGTATATATTGTTATAGGTTCGTGAATCAACCAGTGGCCAAGTCTTACTTCCCGACGAAGTAAAAATCTGTGAAAGTGAGTTATAGTCCCACTTTTAAAATCTAATATTTTTGGGATGAGAATACATGCAGGTTTTATAAATGATTTACAAAATAGACACAAGTACGTGAAACTACATTCTATGGTTGAATTATCGAAATCAAATATGCCCCTTTTTATTAAGTCTGGTAATCTAAGAATTTGGGAACAGACACCCTAATTGACGCGAATCCTAAAGATAGATCTATTGAGCCTAACAAACCCCATCCAAAGTACCGGATGCTTTAGTACTTCGAAATTTATATCATATTCGAAGGGTGTCCCGGAATGATGGGGATATTCTTATATATGCATCTTGTTAATGTCGGTTACCAGGTGTTCACCATATAAATAATTTTTATCTCTATGTATGGGATGTGTATTGAAATATGAAATCTTGTGGTCTATTGTTACGATTTGATATATATAGGTTAAACCTATAACTCACCAACATTTTTGTTGACGTTTAAAGCATGTTTATTCTCAGGTGAATATTAAGAGCTTCCGCTGTTGCATACTAAAATAAGGACAAGATTTGGAGTCCATGTTTGTATGATATTGTGTAAAAACTGCATTCAAGAAACTGATTTCAATGTAACATATTTGTATTGTAAACCATTATGTAATGGTCGTGTGTAAACAGGATATTTTAGATTATCATTATTTGATAATCTACGTAAAGCTTTTTAAACCTTTATTTATGAAATAAAGGTTATGGTTTGTTTTAAAAATGAATGCAGTCTTTGAAAAACGTCTCATATAGAGGTCAAAACCTCGCAACGAAATCAATTAATATGGAACGTTTTTAATCAATAAGAACGGGACATTTCAGTTGGTATCCGAGCGTTGGTCTTAGAGAACCAGAATTTTGCATTAGTGTGTCTTATCGAGTTTGTTAGGATGCATTAGTGAGTCTGGACTTCGACCGTGTTTACGAGTTTGTTAGGATGCATTAGTGAGTCTGGCCCCCAAGTGAAATTACCAAAATACCCACTTTAAATATCTAAAAACAAGGCAGCTGGCCTGCCAGCTAATCTGGACGGTGTCCAGATTTCTGGACGGCGTCCAGCCATTTACAACGGGACGGCGTCCCACCAATTTGGACGACGCCCAAAGCATCTGTGAAAACAGGATCTTACACCTACCCGAGAATTCTCCATCGGGAGGAAGAGGGGGGGGGGGGTAAACTTTGAGTGATTCAAGCAAGAGTGATTTTAAACTTAGTTGTGAGTTTACTTAGTGGATTATAAACTTAGAGTGATTCAGGCGATCCCTTGTCTCCTTTCCTTTTTATTCTTTCAGCGGAAGGGCTCAATATTCTCACAAAAGCCGCAATAGATAAGGGTCTTTATAAGGGTGTTGAAATCGGGAGAAATAAAGTGTTGTTATCTCATTTGTAATATGCGGGCGACACTATGGTTTTGAAGAATGGTCTAGAAAAAATGCACGTAATCTCATAAATTTCCTCAAATGTTTCGAATTGGAATCCGGGTTAAAGGTCAATTACCAGAAAAGTTGTCTTTACGGGGTTGGTGTTAGTTCAAGTAAAATTGAGGAACTTGCACGTCATATGGCTTGTCAAGGCGAGAAGTTTCCTTTTATTTATCTCGGTCTTTCTGTCGGGTCAAATATGAAGAAATTAAGTGATTGGGCCCAGGTTATTGATAAAATAAAAAGTAGACTTTCGGATTGGATGATGAAAACAATGTCCTTTAGTGGAAGACTGGTCCTCGTTAAATTGGTCCTCAATAGTCTCCTTATGTATTACTTTTTGTTATTTCGTGCTCCGCCTTGTGTGCTCAAATTGATTGAGAGAGTGAGACGTTCGTTCTTTTGGGGTGGGGATTTATCGGGTTAAAAAAATTTTATACCACTATTTAACCTAATCAGGAGGGGGGGTTTAAATATCGGGCCCTTAAAAACAAAAATCTCGCACTTTTGGGGAAATGGTGGTGGTGGTTTAAAACCTAAAGCAATTGCTTATGGTCAAATATCATTAGAAGTATGTAACAACCCAAACCAACCCGCGATTAAACCGTGTAAAATTACAAAACAAAAAAAAAAAAAAATTTGCTGAACTGCCACCTGGCGCGGCGCGCCACCAGGGGTGCGCGGCGCGCCAAACCTGTCTGTCCAGAAAGTCTTTAAACGCGAAAATGTTTGACTAGTTCCCGACATATTTAGGCGTAACGCTTTTAACCCCATGTTCTATATATAAAAACTAGCACGTTCTATTAATAAAATTATGTTTATGAAGCGAGGCCCACATCGACCCAAATTACCCTTTAAGTATCAAAATACAATTTTCGACCATAAGACTTTTAATACAAAACAAAGCCGAGCATGGCGATTGGGGATACGCTACCCAATCCTAATAAATCCAAAAGCAAGCCTTCTACGCAAACTATGCAAGTCCTCTCATCCTCGTGCTTACCCGAGCCACCATCCGCATGCAATCTATAAAAAGAGTCAACAACGAGAGGGTAAGCTAACGCTTAGTGAATGATAATATACTACATACATATATATGTATAAAATAGACACGCCACAAAATAACAAATACCGCATACCGAGGCATCCATATATAAGGCACTACACTAAGCATACCGTACGATCTCTAAGCAACGAGCTAAAGATACAACAACAATATAAGTTCACCAACGACGATGTGAACAACGCCAAATAGCTACACCCGGAGGGTTAGCTACAACACAACAATACATTAATATATAACAATATAAACGAACAAGGTTAACACCTTAACCCGATATCGAGAACCAAATACCACAATGACGATTGGCCGAACTACACGAGCCTTAGTAATCCGAAACCACACGAGATTACTATCTTCACAACATCGAGGTTGGCCGAACTACACGAGCCTTAGTAATCCGAAACCACACGAGATTACTACCTCAATAAGATGACCGAACTACACGAGTCACCATGAATCCGAACTACACGAGATTCATTTCCACAATACAATAAGATGACCGAAACCACACGCGTCATCGTGAATCTGAATACACACGCGATTCACTTCTCAATATTATACCCTTCGCCATTGGGGTTATATCAACCACATCACAACCACGTGTGATAATGTACACGCGAACGCGTACTTCGCCAAAGATGGTCAACCAAAACGCACAACCGTGCCAATTGGACTCATACAAAAGTCCATCAAATCCATCTATATGTGAAGTGAGCTCTATAGCCGAGAATCACTTCACCCGACCCGCACCCATCCTACACATACATATGCACATAGGATATTATCACTCACCTTGAAGTCTTGAAGAATGCTTCCAAGTAATCCGCAACTCGCCAATGGAAAGTACCTATTCCATTATCACAATTACAACAATACACTTAGAGTGGATTTACAAATCAACCCAATTCGTCACTTAGTGCAATTTCGACCCAAATGCACTTCCAAGCACAAACCGTGCCCAAAACTAACCAATAATCACTAACACAAGTAAGAATGGTCCTAATACGCCAATTAAACCCAAAATCAAGTGTTAAACACGCGTCATACCCATTTTGACACTAAAACTCTAGTTTTGACCCATTAAGTCAAAATCTCACCATTTACAAGTTTTAACACCAAAACACATTTAACTCGGTTTAATACTTCAACTTAATCCATTTTAAGTTTATAAACCTCATTAAATCGCCAAATGGGTCATAATCATCACCAAACCCTAATTTGACCCAAAGTCACAATTAGTCAACCAAATAACCTTAAATGGGTTTCAATACTTCTATAATCACTAACTTAAGTGATTAAACTCAATTTCAAGTCCTAAACATGGCCAATTAGTTCACCAACCTAAAATCCACCAACAATTAACAATAAACCCAATTACTAACATCACTAACCCATTTTATCATCTAAAAGGGTTTTTCATCAAACTAACTCAAACCCTAACTTGAATATCAAATCAAATACATGAAATTCAGAGTTTGAGCTTACCAATACTATCACCGTATAGCCAAGAACGAGAGGAACAACTTTAGAACTCGAGCTTTGATGAGAATCCGCCTCCTTCTTCTCTAAATCCACCTCTCTCTCTAAAACTCTTACTCTCTCACTAGATAAGGTTGGGAGTGTTTGATGAGTGAAAATGTGATCCAAACTGATCAAAGGATCAGTTTTGATGACCCCAAACCGACCCCAAGTAAAAAGACCAAAGTACCCTTCATTTAGACCTTTTAAAAAGGCTAAAAATTGCATCAGACGGGTTCGGCGCGCCGCTCCAACCTTCAGGTCAGTTTTCAGTTTCTTGTTTTGGCCATAACTTTTTGACCGTAGCTCCGTTTTCGATGAATCAAATATCGTTGGAAACGTGATAAGATTTCCTTTCCAATGGTAAGGCTTTGGAACATCAACACAAATTTATTTGGGGTTGAAAGGATACGTACACACCTTGTCACTTCAGACAACGTCCAGTTTCCTTCGGCGTCCGAGCAAGCAACACGTAAACTTCATACACGCATCGTACACCATAAATACATTATGTACAATAAATATTTGGGTCTTACAAAGTATTTATGGAATTGACAGTGATCTTTGGGCGGAGGGTGGGCTTGCTCATCTTCCAACCGTGGGCGTTTGGAATAACATAATTTTTGCAGGAAATAAAATTGAAGAGGTACAAATTCCTTTCAAAGCTTCGTTCAAGAAATCACTTGGGGAAGATAGTTCAACATAATTTTGGAACGACTGCTGGTGTGGTACGGTTGCTTAATAGAAATGTTCAACTAGCTGCATAGGCTCGAGTCAAAGAGTAAAGCTTCGGTGAAGGATAGAGTCTCGGTAACAGAATAAATGAGGTGAGGTTCATTTGGAATTGGCCGTGGATCCCAACAGGAATGTGACATCCTGGAAATTTCCGACCAAATTTAAACTTGATCTTTATATGTTTCCGACACGATAAGCAAAGTCTGTAATGTTGAAATCTCAAAAACTTTGAACTGTGTTTATGTATTCATTTACCCTTCGACTATTCCCGACGATTCACGAACTTTTATGTGTAAATAAATATGCATGAATATATATATATATATATATATATATATATATATATATATATATATATATATATATATATATATATATATATATATATATATATATATATATATATATCTGTGTGTGTGTGTGTATGTGAATATTAAATTGGGAAAACATTAAACGGTTTGATTGTTATGAAAATAAGTTATGAAGTCTATTATATGACTTGAGAATATTAACAATGTATTAAACGTATAATACTTTACATGAACGTACTTGTTTCAATATGTTTATCGGTGGAATTAGAAGATAATATCAAATGATTGATTTATCAAATACATTGTATGATTACGAGTCTCTGTTGAGAAGTCCACTTTGATTTAGGAAACCTTTCCTTTTTAACAGTATTCGAAATAAATGGTAAAGTCATTTACAAGTAAGAACAAATGTGTCAATTTACGTGGGTTAGACAAAACTTAGTGGAGAACTGGATTTCATAATATTTGACTGATCTATTTTTAAACGTATGAAAATGATTTCAAAAACTGTGTATTGTAATCTGTTATTTATAAAGGATTATATAGAATTAGAAGAATTCAATTAAAGCTTTATATTATAAATTTATATATATAGTGTTTCAAAAACGTAAACGTGATATGACATATTAAATTCTATTATTTAAACAGTTATACATAATAATCTTTGAAATATAATTAGTTTTGAAAAACCAAATATTATATTATTAGATAAATATTTCAGACATATATATTATGTATAAATTTATAATTCTAAATGAATATATATATATATATATGTATATATATATATATGTATATATATATATGTATATATATATATATGTATATATATATATATGTATATATGTATATATGTATATATTTATATATGTATATATGTATATATGTATATATGTATATATGTATATATATATATATATATATATATATATATATATATATATATATATATATTTTAACTTAGTCATAAAACATTTTGATTTAAATTAATATGCTTTGATAAATAACGAGGTGTTGATTTATAGAAGCAAATGACCAAATGATTAAGTTACACTTTGAATAATATAGTTAATGGTTAACTAAGTCGAATTATTCATAAATGTACACGTCCGTATTGTTTAGTACAAGTTTTCTCAGCGTACGAGTTAGCGTTCGAGAAACCGAAACCAGAACATAAATCGAGAGACAACGTACGTGTCATCGGAACAAATTTTACAAGTCAATTATGCTCGTGAATATAATATAATATATAAATAATTATATAAATTAAATAATTAATTATATATAAAAATAATATAAGTGTCGGCAGCCAAAATAATACGATGTGGGCTGGATATCAAAGCCATGCGATCGCATGGCCATGTAGTTCTAGCCCCATGCGATCGCATGGGGTGCTGTTTCAAAAATGATTCTATAAAACTCGATCGTTCTGGACTCAAACACACACATATCACATATCCATTTATATTACTCCGTATATATTTATATTTATATTTATATTTATATTATTATTATTATTATTATTATTATTATTATTATTATTATTATTATTATTATTATTATTATTATTATTATTATTATTATTATTATTATTATTATTATTATTATTATTATTATTATTATTATTATGAGTATTAGGTATTGTTATTATTAGTATTTATACATAAAATACTACGACGGAGTGTTGATCGAGTAATTTAAAAATGGATTTTTGAGCGGGATAGAGATGAGGAAACTATGGGATATAGCTATGGAGGTTATGGGTATGGTTTATGGGTTTGTTCGTGAGGTCAATATAGAGTTTATCATCTTCGTTGCGTCTACGTACAATTCCTGCAATATTGAATCACAATATTGATACGTGAGCACTCAAAACTTAACTTTTATATATTAATAGTGTATCCCTGACTAGTGCTCGAGTATATATGTTTATGCATGCTTGTATGTTTAATTTTATCTGTAAGACCCAAATATTTGTTGTGTACATAAGTGTAAATAAGATGCTTGAAGTGGGGGTTTCGTTGTACATTTTAAAATAAAGAAGAATCTGACATGGGCAATCTGTGCGTCGCGCAAGCCTTTGGCGCGCCACGCCATTGGTCTGTGACAGATTCCTTTCTTTTAAATTAGATATTTTGAGGGCTTTTTGGTAATTACACATGAGGGCCCGAATTAAAGGCCCTAGATCAGTTTTGGAGCTTCATTTACTCCATCTTCAACAACCCTTATCACCTCCATTTAATTTCTAGAGAGAGAGTGATATTCTAGTGAGGGAAAACTCATTTTGGGGACACAAGTTCTAAAGTTGTTCATCTACTTCCTAGCTACGTTTTGAGTGTGGTGGTATGTTCTAACTTTGTTTTCCTTGTTTAATTTGATTAAGGGTTACGGTTTGGGGTAAGTGATGAACTTAAAACCCATTTGTTAGTGAATTCGGTGTTTTGGGTGAATTTGGGTCATGTAGACTCAAAGATGACTAATTAGGGTTTTTCAAGTATTAATTGATGTTTATGAGCTTAAATTAGTTAGTTAATTACTAGCACACCTATATATATGTAAGTGGGTGTTGTGAGGGTTAGTGGATGACCCGAAACGGGTGTGTTGACCTTAAATTGGTCAAACGGGTCAAAATGAACCTAGGTTAGTTAATGTTTGTGATTAATGCATAAACCTTGTGTTGAAATGTGTTTTAAACCTATCTTGGCTAATGTTAGGGTTTTGGTGCGAGTTGACCCAATTTTAGGGTTAAGTGTCCAAATGGGTCAAAATGACCTAGTAATGGTGAAGTGTCGTGAGTTTGACCAACTTGAATGAATGATTGATTATATGTACATTGTAATAGGTGCATTACCTTGAAGTTTCAAACTTGGTTTATTGATTCACCGAAGGTGTAAGGTGAGTGGAATAATTATATGCGTAGATATATAATGTATTTATTTGTGTAGCGTGAGATGTGAAGTGTCGATGTGCTAAGACACCACGTTCACGTAACGAGTGAAGTGTCGATGTGTTAAGACACCACTCGGGAGTGAAGCATTGATGTGTTAAGATGCCACTTCGTGAGATGTAACGAGTGAAGTGTCGACGTGCTAAGACACCACTCGGGGTGAAGTGTTGAAGTGTTAAGGCACCACCCAGGGTGAAGTATCGAAGTGTTAAGATGCCACCCGTGGGGTTAGTGTACGAAGTGTTAAGTGCACTAATGGTTGTTGTAAACTCCAACGGTCTTTAAACACCGTTCTCTCGTTCGATTGGTTAACCATGATTATTGCATTGTAGTGTAAGCATATTATATTTGTTCAAGTTAAATATGCTATTGTTATGCTAGCTTGGTATTTGGAGGTTATAGCTTGTATTTATGGCGATAAGCTAATTGTGTTTGTTAGCATGTATACGGTATGCGTGTAAGTGTTTGCAAGTAGATATATTATATATGTATATGTATAATTATTGCATTCACTAAGCTTTGCTTACCCTCTCGTTGTTTACCTTTTTATAGGCTCAGGTATGGACAAAGGTAAGGGCGTTTGTTTGGAGTAGAGATCCCGTTGTGTTAGGGGACGCTTTTGGAGATATTAGCTTTTGGAGTTTGACTGAGACTTGGGTAGTTTAACCCCAAACACCATGCTCGTAGGGTCGTTTGGTATTTAAACTTTTTGTGGTCGAAACTCTCGTTTTGTATTAAACTCATAATTTCGGGTCGATGTGGGCCCCGCTTTGTAAAACTTATTTTATGTTTGGATCGTGTTAGTTTTACATATTTGAATATGTTGTTAAAAGCGTTTTGTCTAATTATGTCGGGAAGTGGCCAATCTTTTTCGTGTTTTTGACTTTTGGGGACAGCGGGCTGTCCAGGTCATTCTGCGCGCCGCGCAATAAGCTGATCAATGAATTTTTTTTTTTTTTGATATTTTAAGCGGGTTCGATTGCGATTTGGTTTGGGTTGTTACAAGTGGTATCAGAGCATGGTCTAAGGGATTTAGGCGACTTGAGATAGGTGCCTAGACTTAGACTTTATTGTGTGTGCGCTTTATGCGGGACTTGTAGGACTTTGGGTCGGAACGGGAATTGCTAGCGCTAGTGTTTATGTGAATTAACCTTGCGCTAATTTTTTTGTGTTGTGTTAGCAATCATCAAGCGAGATAGACGTTGTACTAGCAAGTTAATGCGACGTGCTCGCGTGACAATGATTAGCTACCATTGTTACGGGTTCAAATCGTGTCAAACAAGCGATGTACGACGATTGTTGAGCAAGATGGGGTAGTGTGGTGTATATGTATATACATATGTGTTACGTCCTTTCGTTTCGTTGTTTAACCTTTTCCGTTTTATAGAATGAAGATGAGAAATGGACACGACACCAATGATGGAAGTACTAGTGAGGACGTTGAGTTCACGGCCAAAGTTGAGGCCATCTTTAAACGTCAAAAGGCGGAGTTCCTCTAGGATGTTAAGAAAATGTTTCTAGATACGATTTACGAACAACTAGTCAATGTAGTAAAAGAACAAGTTAAGGCCGTTCTTCACGAGGATAATGTGGGAAGACGTGACTTTTTCTTTAAAAATTTCAAGGATGCACAACCTCCTACCTTTGAAGGTGAATGAGACCCTCTTAAAAGTGCCCGATGGATCTCCGATATGGAGGGGGCTTTTCGTACTTGAGAGTGCCCTCTCGATAAGAATACAAGGTACGGGTCTAGCATGTTAAGGGGCGATGCTAAGTTATGGTGGGACGCGAAAATCCGAATTTATGGCGAAGAACAATGTATAGAATTCACGTGGGATGAATTCAAAGTGGAGTTTTTCAATGAATACCAAACTTCAGCCGATCTTACAAGGCTTAAGGACGAGTTGCGTTCCTTGAGGCAAGGGTCAATGGATTTGAACACCCTCAAATCCGTGTTTTTGTCCAAGACCCAATTTTGCCCGGAGTATGTCGGGAATGATAAGATTTTGAAGGAAGACTTTTACCAAACGTTGAATGATTGTTATCAAGATAAGATTAGTGTAACGGTAGTGAAAACTTTTGATGAGTTATTTGATATGGCCAAGGGTTTTGAGGCGCTCGTGTTGAGGAAGAGCGGCTTTACTTTTGGCAAGAGATAGAGTGAAGGTTCGAACCATTCGAACTTTTTGAACAAAAAGAACAAAAAAGGTTCCGGTAATGCTGGTGGTGGGAAGAAGGGTGCTTTCGGGGATTTTTCTTATTCGTGCTATAATTGTGGATAAAAGGGCCACATGGCTCGTGAATGTCCGAGTCTATCCTCCGCAAAGAAAATCACTTGTTTTAATTGTGGTAAAGAAGGGCACAAAAGGCAGGAATGTCCCGACTTGCGTAATGATAATGTTAAGAAGTTAGAGAAGGCGGCGGGTACGGCAAGGGGTCGAAATTATTTGATGACCAATGATGAAGCCAAGCAATCAAACGAAGTTGTCTCATGTACTTTTATGGTTAACTCAAATCCGGCAAGGATTCTATTTGATAGCGGTGCAAATCTGTCATTTGTATCTCCAAAATTTGTGCCTAGACTTAATAGACCGTTAACTAAGTTAAGTCGTCCGGTAGAAGTCGAAATAGCGGACGGCAAAACGGTGCTAGTGGTTGATGTGTGTAAAAATTGTGATGTCGTTTTTGGTGCCGAAAACTTTAAGATTGATCTTATCCCGATGACTTTGGGTGATTTCGATATCGTTGTTGGTATGGATTGGCTCGATCATAATAGAGCCGATATTGCATGCCATGAAAAATTTATTCGTGTGAAAGCCCCAAGTGGGGGAGAGTTAATTATTCACGGTGATAAGCGTAGAAGACTTGTGCCGATATGCACTTTTGCACGGGCACGTCGTTTCCTTGATAGTGGTGGCATGGCTTTTCTTACCCATGTTGTTGATACTCGTGATGAGCCACCACCCATTCGTGAAATTCCTGTGGTTAGTGAATTCGAAGACGTTTTTTCGGACGAGTTACCGGGTGTTCCGGCGGAAAGACAAGTTGAATTTCGCATTGAGTTGGTTCCGGGGGCTACCCCCATTGCTAAAACTCCTTATCGTTTAGCGCCGACAGAAATGCAAGAGTTGTTAAATCAAACCCAAGAGTTGCTTGAAAAAGGGTTTTATACGACCGAGTGCTTCGCCATGGGGCGCTCCGGTTTTATTCGTGAAAAAGAAGGATGGAAGTATGCGGATGTGCATCAATTATCGGGAGTTAAATAAAGTGACGATCAAGAATCGTTATCCATTACCTCGGATTGACGATTTGTTTGACCAACTTCAAGGTGCAACGTATTTCTCTAAAATCGACCTACGGTCCGGCTATCACCAAATGCGGGTCCGTGAGGAAGATATTGAGAAAACGGCTTTTCGAACGCGTTATGGGCATTTTGAATTCGTAGTTATGCCTTTTGGTCTTACGAATGCACCGGCGGCATTCATGGATCTTATGAACCGAGTGTGCCAACCTATGTTGGACAAGTCAGTGATTGTGTTCATTGACGACATATTAGTCTACTCGAAAAGTATGAACGAACATGAACGTCATTTGTGTGAAGTATTGAAGACGTTACGAAAGGAGAAGTTGTATGCTAAGTTCTCCAAATGTGAATTTTGGCTAAGGGAGGTTCAATTCCTTTGCCACATTGTGAACAAAGACGGTATTCAAGTAGATCCGGGGAAGATAGAGACGGTGAAGAGTTGGAGACAACCGACTACGCCTACGGAGGTCCGAAGTTTTCTCGGATTGGCCGGTTATTATCGTCGGTTTATCCAAGACTTTTTTAAGATCGCTTCTTCATTGACGAAATTGACGAGGAAGAACGCGAGATTTAATTGGGAGAACGAACAAGAAATTGCTTTTCAATTGTTAAAAGAGAAGTTGTGTCAAGCTCCGGTGTTAGTGTTGCCGGAAGGAGTGGAAGACATGACGGTTTATTGTGATGCTTCGTTAAATGGGCTCGGGTGTGTTCTAATGCAAAGAGGTAAAGTCATTGCTTACGCCTCTCGACAATTAAATGAACACGAAACGAGATATCCGACTCATGATCTTGAGTTGGTGGCGGTGGTACATGCGTTGAAAATTTGGCGCCACTACTTGTATGGTGTCAAGAGTACGATTTATTCGGATCATAAGAGTTTGAAACATCTCTTTAACCAACGAGATTTGAATTATCGTCAACGTAGGTGGATGGATGTGGTAAAAGACTATGATTCTGAAATACTTTATCATCCGGGCAAGGCGAAGGTGGTCGCAGATGCGTTAAGTCGAAAGAGCCATCACCCGGCGTTACGATTGGGATTGTTACGTATGATTATTACTAACGATTTTCTTGAAAGACTTGGTGTGACTTAAATAGAGGCTTACGTTCACAACAAGCATGCGGAACGGATTGTGGGGCAATCAGAATTCATTACTATGGGTTCGCGTGGTTTGTTGTCTTTTCAAGGAAGGGTGTGGGTGCCTAAGATGGGTGATTACCGGCGGGTGCTACTTGATGAAGCACATAAGTCAAAGTATTCCATTCATCCGGGCGCGACGAAAATGTATCATGATTTGAGGAAGGATTATTGGTGGCCGGGCATGAAACATGATGTTGTTAAGTATGTTGAGTAATGCGTCACGTGTTTGCAAGTTAAAGCCGAACACCAAAATCCGTATGGTAAGTTACAACCGTTAGAAATCCCGAAGTGGAAATGGGAGCACATTACCATGGATTTTATCACAAAGTTACCAAAGACGGCGAGAACCCAATTTGATTCAATTTGGGTGATAGTTGACCGATTGACAAAAAGTGCTTTGTTTTTTCCCATTCAGGAAGCGATATTGTCGGAGACCCTGGCTAAGTTATTCATCAAGGAAGTCATCTCTCGACACGGTGTTCCTATATCTATTATTTCGGATCAAGATACCCGTTTTACATCTCGGTTTTGGGAAAGGTTTCACGAAGATATGGGTACACAATTGAAATTGAGCACGGCGTATCATCCTCAAACGGACAATCAAACCGAACGTACGAACCAAACCTTGGAGGATATGTTACGGGAGTGTATTATTGATTTTGGTGGTAGTTGGGACGAGCACTTACCTTTGGTGGAATTCTCGTACAATAATAGTTATCATACTAGTATCGGGATGCCACCTTATGAGATGCTTTATGGGCAGAGGTGTCGAACTCCGATTTGTTGGGGTGAAATTGGTCAAAGAGAAATCGGGAGTACCGATTTAGTTTTAGAGACGAATAGCAAGATTGATATGATTCGGGATCATTTGAAAAAGGCTCAAGATAGACAAAAGTCGTATGCCGACAAACGTAAGCGAATGATCGAATTTCAAGAAGGTGACATGGTGATGCTTAAGGTTTCGCCATGGAAAGGCATTATTCGGTTTAGAAAATGGGGAAAGTTAGCTCCTCGTTTTATTGGGCCATTTAAGGTTTTAGCTCGTGTTGGTGAAGTCGCGTATCATTTGGAATTACCCGAAGAGCTTGCGGGGATCCATAATACGTTCCATGTTTCCTATCTCTGCAAGTGTCTTGCGGATGATTCATCTTGGGTACCATTAGACGAAATTGAGCTAAACAACAAGTTAGAATATATTGAGGAGCCGATTGCCATATTCGATGAGAAGGTCAAAAGGTTGAGAAATAAAGAAGTGGGGACTTTTAAAGTTCAATGGCGTCGGAGTAAAGGTTTTGAGTTTACGTGGGAGCCCGAAGAATTCGTGTTGGTTTATCTTCCTTCTTATCATGCGGCTTGGATCGCGAGGACGCGCTCCGATTCAAGTGGGGGAGAGTTGTAGGACCCAAATATTTGTTGTGTACATAAGTGTAAATAAGATGCTTGAAGTGGGGGTTTCGTTGTACATTTTAAAATAAAGAAGAATCTGACCTGGGCAATCTGCGCGCCGCGCCATTGGTCTGTGACAGATTCCTTTCTTTTAAATTAGATATTTTGAGGGGTTTTTGGTAATTACACATGGGGGCCCGAATTAAAGGCCCTAGATCAGTTTTGGAGCTTCATTTACTCCATCTTCAACAACCCTTATCACCTCCATTTAATTTCTAGAGAGAGAGTGATATTCTAGTGAGGGAAAACTCATTTTGGGAAGAAGGAGAAGGAATCTTGCTTAAGCTCAAGTTCTAAAGTTGTTCATCTACTTCCTAGCTACGTTTTGAGTGTGGTGGTATGTTCTAACTTTGTTTTCCTTGTTTAATTTGATTAAGAGTTAGGGTTTGGGGTAAGTGATGAACTTAAAACCCATTTGTTAGTGAATTGGGTGTTTTGGGTGAATTTGGGTCATGTAGACTCAAAGATGACTAACTAGGGTTTTTCAAGTATTAATTGATGTTTATGAGCTTAAATTAGTTAGTTAATTACTAGCACACCTATATATATGTAAGTGGGCATTGTGAGGGTTAGTGGATGACCTGAAATGGGTGTGTTGACCTTAAATTGGTCAAACGGGTCAAAATGAACCTAGGTTAGTTAATGTTTGTGATTAATGCATAAACCTTGTGTTGAAATGTGTTTTAAACCTATCTTGGCTAATGTTAGAGTTTTGGTGCGAGTTGACCCAATTTTAGGGTTAAGTGTCCAAATGGGTCAAAATGACCTAGTAATGGTGAAGTGTTGTGAGTTTGACCAACTTGAATGAATGATTGATTATATGTACATTGTAATAGGTGCGTTACCTTGAAGTTTCAAGCTTGGTTTATTGATTCACCGAAGGCGTAAGGTGAGTGGAATAATTATATGCGTAGATATATAATGTATTTATTTGTGTAGCGTGAGATGTGAAGTGTCGATGTGCTAAGACACCACGTTCACGTAACGAGTGAAGTGTCGATGTGTTAAGACACCACTCGGGAGTGAAGCATCGATGTGTTAAGATGCCACTTCGTGAGATGTAACGAGTGAAGTGTCGACGTGCTAAGACACCACTCGGGGTGAAGTGTCGAAGTGTTAAGGCACCACCCGGGGTGAAGTATCGAAGTGTTAAGATGCCACCCGTGGGGTTAGTGTACGAAGTGTTAAGTGCACTAATGGTTGTTGTGAACTCCGACGGTCTTTAAACACCATTCCCTCGTTCGATTGGTTAACCATGGTTATTGCGTTGTAGTGTAAGCATATTATATTTGTTCAAGTTAAATATGCTATTGTTATGCTAGCTTGGTATTTGGAGGTTATAGCTTGTATTTATGGCGATAAGCTAATTGTGTTTGTTAGCATGTATACGGTATGCGTGTAAGTGTTTGCAAGTAGATATATTATATATGTATGTGTATAATTATTGCATTCACTAAGCTTTACTTACCCTCTCGTTGTTTACCTTTTTATAGGCTCAGGTATGGACAAAGGTAAGGGCGTTTGTTTGGAGTAGAGATCCCGTTGTGTTAGGGGACGCTTTTGGAGATATTAGCGTTTGGAGTTTGACTGAGACTTGGGTAGTTTAACCCCAAACACCATGCTCGTAGGGTCGTTTGGTATTTAAACTTTTTGTGGTCGAAACTCTCATTTTGTATTAAACTCGTAATTCGGGTCGATGTGGGCCCCGCTTTGTAAAACTTATTTTATGTTTTGATCGTGTTAGTTTTACATATTTGAATATGTTGTTAAAAGCGTTTTGTCTAATTATGTCGGGAAGTGGCCAATCTTTTTCGTGTTTTTGACTTTTGGGGACAGCGGGCTGTCCAGGTCATTCTGCGCGCCGCGCGAATGCCTGGCGCACCGCGCAACAGGCTGATCAATGAAATTTTTTTTTTTTGATATTTTAGGCGGGTTCGATTGCGATTTGGTTTGGGTTGTTACATTATCGTTAGATAGCTTATGATAAATTATGAATTTGGTACATATGCGATTGGGATAAGGTATATGATATGTACGTCATTGGAAAGCTGGCGAAAAATTAATAACTTTTCATTTAGATATCGAAGGTTTCGATGAACGGATTAGAAGTTATAGTCAACTGAATTTTAGTATTATTGTTAAAATGATTATTATTACTATCGTCGTTATTATCGTCGTTATTATTATTATTATCTAATTATTATTATTATTATTATTATTATTATTATTATTATTATTATTATTATTATTATTATTATTATTATTATTATTATTATTATTATTATCTTATTAATATAAGTATTATTATTAAAAAAATTTATTGTCATTATTATTATTATAATTGAATATTATTATTAATATTATCATTATTATTATCATAATTACTAGTATTATCATTAATATTATTATAATACTTATTAGTATCATTATCATTAAAACTAATATTAGTATCATCTAATTATTATAATTGCTATTATTATCATTATTATGAATGCGATATAAAAGAGTACTAAAAGCTATTAGATGAATCGATTAGAAAATAATGAGTATAAGTATTATGATGAAATAAAAATATTGTAAGTTATTGATTTAGATAAAAATATCATATTCATTATTTTTTATCATTATTATTAAAAGTATTATTAATATTAAAACTATCATTCTTACTAAAATTATTATTTTTAATAAAAATATCTTTGTTATTATAAATTATCATTTTATCATAATTATTATCATTTTTAGTAAATATAAATATTGTTCTTTCTATTAGTAGAATAATAATTATTATTACAAAATAATACAACTTTTACTTATTATTGTTATTATCGATATTATTTTATCAAATAAAAATGTGGCACAAAGATATTATACTACATGTAATATAATTACATTAATAATACTTATCGTTATATTTTTATGATATTAAATGAACTTTATAAATTTTATTACTTAAGATATATAAAAGTATATTTTTATTATATAAATTTTAATATAAAATTTTATTTATTAATAAATGAATTATATTATTTACTCTAATAAAAACTGTTAAATATATTAAATATATAAAAACGACTATATTTAAGTTATATAATAATCATGTATAAATTTTGGAAATCATTTTTTTAGTCAGATTGACTTTTGTTAACTTTTGTATGATAATCTCGATCATTAGGATTGTGATACACTATGACCTTACCTAAATTGTTAGACAGTTATTGACCAACATATATATATATATATATATATATATATATATATATATATATATTAATATAGGTTCGTGAATTTGAGGCCAACCTTGCACTTGTTCAATGCCATCATATGCATATTTACTACGAAATACAGTATAGTGAGTTTCATTTGCTCCCTTTTTAAATGCTTTTGCAATATATATTTTTGGGACTGAGAATACATGCGCTGCTTTTATAAATGCTTTATGAAATAGACACAAGTGTTCAAAACTACATTCTATGGTTGGATTATCGAACCGAATATGCCCCTTTTTAGCTTGGTAGCCTAAGAATTGGTGCTTATGATAATTGCCACCAATTGATACGAATCCTAAAGATAGATCTATTTAGCCCAACAAGCCTCATCCGAGTTACGGATGCTTTAGTACTTCGATTTATCATGTCCGATGAGAGTCCTGGAATGATGGGGATATTCTATATGCATCCTGTTAAGGTCGGTTACCAGGTGTTCAATTCATATGAATGATTTTTATGCAGATGCATGATGTTTATGAGAAATGAAATGAAAATCTTGTGGTCTATTTAAATAATGAAAATGATTGATTACGATAAACTAATGAACTCACCAACCTTTTGGTTGACACTTGAAAGCATGTTTATTCTCAGGTATAAAAGAAATCTTCCGCTGTGCATTTGCTCATTTTAGAGATATTACTTGGAGTCATTCATGGCATATTTCAAAAGACGTTGCATTCAAGTCGTTGAGTTCAATAAAGATTATTATTAAGTAAATGACAGATTAGGTCATTTATAGTTCGGATATTATGAAATGGTATGCATACCTGTCAACTTTCGAAGTAATGAAAGGTTGTCTTTTGAAAACGAACGCAATGTTTGTAAAATGTATCATATAGAGGTCAAAACCTCGCAATGTAACCATATGTTATTGTATTCGTCCTTATGGATTGGGACGGGTCGTCTCATGTGGTATCAGAGCGGTGGTCTTAGCGAACCAGGTCTTGCATTAGTGTGTCTAACTGATAGTTGTTTAGATGCATTAGTGAGTCTGGACTTCGATCGTGTCTGCATGTCAAAAGTTTTGCTTATCATTTCTAGTCGGAAATCATCTACTTATCATCCGTAGGAAATTACCTGGTTATCATTCTTAGTCTAGACACATCTTACTGCATTGATTGCATGAATAGTGTATAGACAAAATTCATATCTTAGCGTATCTGCTAATTCATATCTTAGCGTATCTGTTACTGTAAACTTTACCTAGCATATTTTGTAAATTCCTCCGTAATCTACGAAATCTTTTGTTATATATATATATATATATATATATATATATATATATATATATATATATATATATATATATATATATATATATATATATATATATATATATATATTCTATGTAATTAGAATACCATTCGATAACTGGAAATCAGTTCATATCGAAAAATCCTTTATCCAATTATACGAAATGGAATTCGCCACTAGTTCAAGTTCCTCGGATTCGGATATGGAGTTTTACTCGAGCTCCGAAGGCAGTGTGACCGGAATAGATTAACTAATTGGCCATCATCTATTTTGGATGAATTGGGGATGGGTTCGTAGTCTACTTAACCATTGGAGACAAGAAGAAGGCGATCCCTTCCATCCACCACATTGCCCTCTTGGCGATGAACCTGAAGCACTTACCGGCGAACCTGTCCGTTATACCATTTTCTCTCTTATTTCCAGAGTATTCCGTCATGATTATATACTATCTCAAATTCTAGATCTTATTCATCCGCTCGTCCGAACCGACAATCACCCCGGTGTAATAGAAGAAGTCAACGAGCTTCGCACTCGGGTAGTGACTTTGGAGAATATGGTGCAAAGATTACAAGCACCAGCAGCAGCACCGGTAGCAACAGTACCATAAGGGTGTACATAATGCTTCAAATATTGTACATATGATCACGTGGGTGTTTTATCATAAGGGTGTACATAATGCTTCAAATATTGTACATATGATCATGAGGGTGTTTTACTATAAAGTTGTACATAATGCTTCAATATTATACATATGGTCGGAGGTGTTTTATCTTAATGTTATACATAATGCTTCATATATTACACAATTAACGTATTTATTACGCAATCATTTTAGAAGAAAATTTTGAAAGAGAAAAAGATTCGATGAATGAAGAGAGTTTGTTAGGGTTGGGTATTTAAGGGTGGATGGATTATTGGATGTTAATATTATTTCTATACTAGTAGGTGTAGTTTAATGATATTTGCGACCAATCTTTGCGACGTTTTTTTTTCTAATTAGAAAAATGATACTTAATGACATCACATATTTGTGTATAACGGCTCCACATGTTATGCATCCGTGCGTTGCACGAAAAGTTGTAATTTGGTATTTTCGCAAATATAAATATCGCGCTTTCAGCATGTGCGTTGCATGACTATTAATGAGCGAAAATTATTATACATGTAATGGTATCAAATGGTTAGGGTATTTAAAAATTATTGACTGCATTTCAAAAACATTAATATTATCATCTGTCATAACCCGACCTTAACCATAAGGACGAATACAATAACATATGATTTCATCGCGAGGTATTGACCTCTATATGTGACATTTTTCAAAAACTGTATTCGTTTTTACAATACAAACCATAGCTTTTATTACAAATACAAGGTCTAAACAACTTAATAATGATTATCGTTTAGCGATAATCTTAGAATTACAAACTTTACATGTGATAATAACAATACGACCTCCAACATATTTTACATTACAAATCCTCCGATATGCAGTTTTATTTTTGACACAAATATGCATACTCAAGATCTTGCTTAAATTCAACATGTTGTAGCGGAAGCTTTTAGTTATCACTTGAGAATAAACATGCTTAAAACGTCAATATAAAGTTGGTGAGATATAGGTTTAATGCCGGCAGCGTTATAAATATACACCACAAGATTTCATATATAAACGTTTTAATAAAAATATTCTAAGTTGTTGAGCACTTGATAACCATACTTAACATTTAATCAACGTCACATATTCCCTTTATTATGAAATCTTACTACACCGTACCAAGTGTAGTTACCGAAACGAAGTACTGTGCAACCGTTGAATACTGGTCGTCCAGTCCGGTTGGGGTTGTCAGGCCCGATAGATCTATCAACAGGATTCGCGTTTACAATACCTCATGTAAATAATAGTTACCAAGTTACAGGGAAGTATGCCAGTGGTACAACTCAACGTAGAATATATATTTTTAATCACTTGTGTCCATAACGTAAATCATAAAATGCATGTATTCTCATCCCGAAATATTTAGAGTTTAAAAGTGGGACTATATACTCACCTTTTCCTTGAAGGTATTTAACTCGACTTGGTCTCCGATAGATATCACGAACCTAACCATATATATAATATATCAACATATTTTCTTTTCAAGTAATCGTTACATATATATATATATATATATATACTTATAATACTTTTAATATTTTTTTAGTCCGTAGTTAGCAGTCTGTTGTTAATGGTCCACAATTAGTTGCTCAATAAAATAAATAAAGAACCCATCGTATTCGTATTGATCAGAATTAATCTCGACCCATGGTACCATGTTGTCAAATGACGTGTTGCGTACATAAAGTACCGTGTTGTCAGATGACGTGTTGCGTACAATCATGAGGTCTTATGATTAATCTTCTCGTGTTGTTTACGGGTGGTCCTGGAATATATAAAATCAAATCATAAGTAAATATATATTAAATATTATGTTAATTAGCCAAGATATGATTAATCCAATTTTGTCATAATATGATATATTACAGGTTTTGAAGTGTTTTAAAAATCAAATTAGAAGGATCTATTTAGTTTGTGAATAGGTTTGAAATCATTCAAACTATGTTCTTGTTATTAAAAATTTTATAACACAAAATAAGATAGCTATATAAATATGAATCGAATAAGATTATGAATAAGGTTACTACCTCAAGTTACTTGGATAAAGCTACTGGAAAAGATAGAAAATAATCTTGATCAAACTTTCTTATGATGATTATAGGTTGTTCATGAAGCTAGTTCTTCATGAGTATTTGCTGAGATTGTGAAGAACACTTAGAGTTCCTAAGAGTGTGTTTTTTTTTTGTTAGAGAAAGATGGTTGTAAGAATGAAATGAAAAACCAAGGTGATGGTGATACTTATAGGACAGTCTGGTTGTTGAGGGAACAAGGACAAATTATTGTGTTGAATTTTTGAGTAATAATGTATGCTAGCTTACAAATAAGATTTCCTCTTATCTAGGGCAGATCTAAAGCTGATAAGGATATTGATTTGATGTGTATTTACCAATAGTAAATACGTATGGATGATGGGTATGATACGGTAAAAGAAGCTCAAAATCGGGCTTTTATTTTGGGTCCAACCCAGCCAGGGGCTCTGCCCCTTGGACCCCGCCAGGGGTTGCCACCCCTTGGACCCCGCTTATCGGGGGCGCTGCCCCCGAACCCCCGTCATAATCAAGATAAGTTCAAACAAGTGTGCACTCTACATAATCGTAAGTATATATGTCAAAGAACGTTACATATAGTTATCGTTTTGAAAACTTAAGTTAGTGGTCTCAAAGTATACTTATAACTCATTGTTGTTAGTTCACAATGAAATGTTAAACCATCCTTAAATCATGTTAAATATGTATAGATATGTACATATACATAATCATATAATTATCGTGTGTTATATAGTTCGTGATATCATCGGTCAAATTGGACGGTCAAACGTTGTGTAAAACTCTTTTCAAAAATATAAGTCTCAACAGTTTGGATTGCTTATCATGTTGGTAAGGTTTAATTTATGTAAATATTAATCTCATAAGTATAGAATGATCGGAAAATTCCGGGTCGTTACAGTACCTACCCGTTAAATAAATTTCGTCCCGAAATTTTAAAATTGTACCTATTTTGCGTTCTCGGGAAACAAATGTGGGTACTTTTGTTTCATCTGATCCTCTCGTTCCCAAGTAAACTCGGGACCCCTTCGAGCATTCCAACGAACCTTAACGATTGGTATGTTGCTCTGCTTGAGCTGTTTAACTTCACGGTCCATGATTTCGACTGGTTCTTCTATGAATTGTAGTTTCTCGTCGACTTGGATTTCTTCAAGAGGAATGGTGAGGTCTTCCTTTGCAAGACACTTCTTAAGGTTTGAAACGTGAAATGTATTATGTACTCTGGCGAGTTGTTGTGGTAATTCGAGTCGATAAGCTACTGGTCCAATGCGTTCGATGATTGATGTTATGCGAGGTGTATACGAAATAGTTTATATTTTACTAGGAAAAACTATTAAATACGATACAATTTTACACAAGATATTTATTTATTTATAGAATGGATATACTTAAACCTTGCTACAACACTTATAGGCAGTGTACCTAATCGTAAAGTAGTGTAGTTTTTAGTAAGTCCGGTTCGTTCCACAGGGAAATCTTTAAACAAAGCTTAACGCTATATTAGTTTACTTTTATAAAAATACAAACATATATATAAGTAATATTATTATTATAAAGGGGGGTTTTTACCGTTTAATGACCGGTTTGTCGATTTTAAAACTTTAGTCGCAGTTAAAACCTAATGTAAAATATAAAATAAATACAAGACTTAAATTAAATCGTAAAGTAAACAACGATAATGAAATTGCGAATAATAAAAGTCCGATAAAATAAACTTACGATAATTAAAAAGTACGATAATTAAAAGTGCGATTAAATAACAATAAATAAAAGTGCGATAATTAGAAGTGCAATTAAATATAAAATAAAGGAAATTAAATATGAAATAAAAGAATTATGCTTATTTAAACTTCCGTAATCATGATGTTTGACGTGTTGATTTTAGTTTTATGCCCATGGGTTAATTGTCCTTTGTCCTGGATTATTTAATCTGTCCGTCTGGTTTTTGTCCATAACAGTCCATCAGTCATAAATATAAAGTGCGAGTGTCCTCGTCAAATTATTATTATACCCGAAGTTAAATATTCCAACTAATTGGGGATTCGAATTGTAACAAGGTTTTAATACTTTGTTTAATGAATACACCAGGTTATCGACTGCGTGTAAACCAAGGTTTTACTACTTTGTTAACAATTACACCAATTACCCTTGAATGTAATTTCACCCCTGTTTTAATTATTCTAGTGGCTATTAATCCATTCTCGTGTCCGGTTAAATGAACGATTATTCGTACATATAAATACCCCGCCCATCGTGTCCGATCGAGTGTATATGGTAATTTATAGGGACGCCCAATTGTAAATCTTTATATTAACATTAACAAACTATCATTTAGTTAAACAAATATAACGCCCATTAATAGCCCATAGTCTAATTTCCACAAGTGTCGTTCTTTTGTCCAAACCCCAATTATGGTACAAAGCCCAATTACCCAATTTTAGTAATTAGCCCAACATCATGATTACTTCGTTTTAAAAAAGCATAATAATAACTTAGCTACGAGACATTAATATAAAAAGGTTGAACATAACTTACAATGATTAAAAATAGCGTAGCGTTACACGGACAGAATTTCGACTTACACCCTTACAACATTCGCTAACATACCCTTATTATTAGAATTATAATTAAAATTAAAATATAAATTATAAATATAAATATAAATTTTACGTATGAATGAGGAAGAAAAAGATGATGAAAATGCGATCAAAATTCGGTTGGCTTTATAGGCAGAAATTCATTTTGGGGCTCCGCGACTCGCGGTGAAATCCTCTTCAAACTCCGCGAGTAGCGGAGGTTACTTTTACAGCTCAGAGGAGTTTGGCTCTTTGTTTACCGACAGTTTATAATATATATATAATTAATATAATTAATTATATATTATATTATATTTATATGCATAGTTAACTTGTAATTTTTAGTCCGTTGCGTCGAGCGTTAAGAGTTGACTCTGGTCTCGGTTCCGGATTTTCGAACGTCCTTGCGTACAATTTTATATATTGTACTTTGCGTTTTGAATCTTGTACTCTTGTGATTTCGAGACGTTTCTTATCAATAATTGGAACCTCTTTGATTGTCTTTTGTTCTTTTGAGCTTTTTGGTCGTTTGCGTCTTCAATTCGTCGAATCTGTCTTTTGTCTTCACCTTTTATTATTTAAACGAATATCACTTGTAAATAGAACAATTGCAACTAAAAGCTTGTCTTTCTTGAGGAATAATGCTATGAAATATATGTTCGTTTTTAGCATTATCAATGATCTTGAACGGGCCTACATACCTTGGGTTCAGTTTACCTCTTTTTCCAAAAAGTATTACACCTTTCCAAGGTGACACCTTTAACATAACCATGTCACTGATCTGAAACTCTAATGGTTTCCTTCAGACATCGGTGTAGCTCTTTTGGCGACTACGGGCTATTTTCAATCTCTCCTTGATTTGTACTATCTTCTCAGTCGTTTCGTGTATGATCTCGGGACCAGTTAATTGTCGATCTCCTAATTCATTCCAACAGATAGGGGATCTACACTTCCTTCCATACAGTGCTTCGAATGGTGCAGCTTTAATGTTCGCATGATAACTGTTATTATACGAGAATTCTGCTAATGGTAGATATTTATCCCATCCGTTTCCAAAATCGATCACACATGCCCTGAGCATGTCTTCAAGAGTCTGAATTGTTCTTTCACTCTGCCCGTCAGTTTGTGGATGATATGCGGTGCTCATATCCAAACGAGTTCCCAGGGCCTCCTGTAGTGATTGCCAAAACTTTGATGTAAATCTACTATCACGATCGGATATAATGGAAATAGGTATTCCATGCCTTGAAACAATTTCCTTTATGTATAATCGTAATAGTTTCTCCATTCTATCCATTTCCTTTATAGGCAAGAAATGTGCAGATTTGGTGAGACGATCAACTATTACCCAAATGGTGTCATAACCCCAGGCAGTCTTAGGTAACTTTGTGATGAAATCCATGTTAATACCGTCCCATTTCTATTCTGGGATTTCTGGTTGTTGAAGTAATCCTGACGGCTTCTGGTGTTCTGCTTTGACTTTGGAACAAGTTAAACATTCCCCAACATATGTTGCAACGTCTGTCTTCAAATTAGGCCACCAATAATGCGTCTTAAGATCTTGATACATCTTTCCAACTCCAGGATGTATCGAGTATCTTGTCTTATGTGCCTCATTCAATATCAACTTCCTTAATCCACCCAACTTTGGTACCCAAATACGGTTTGCAAAATATCGAATTCCATCTTCCCGTATAACGAGTTGTTTCCCATACTTCTTCATTATTTCATTTCCTATGTTTTCTTTAGTAAGAGCTTCTCGTTGAGCCTCTTTGATTTGTGAGTTGAGATTCATGCGAATTTTTATGTTCATTGCTCGTACTCGAATTGGTTCCCGTTCCTTTCTGCTTAGAGTGTCGGCCACTACATTTGCTTTCCCAGGATGATAGCGAATCTCATAATCATAGTCGTTTATCAGCTCGACCCACCTACGTTGCCTCATGTTCAGCTGTTTCTGATCGAAGATATGTTGAAGGCTTTTATGATCGGTAAACACAGTGCATTTAATCCCATATAAGTAGTGTCTCCATATCTTCAATGCAAACACTACTGCTCCCAGTTCTAAATCATGCGTCGTATAATTCCGCTCATGAATCTTCAATTGTTGGGATGCGTATGCTATAACTTTCTTCCGTTGCATAAGGACGCAACCAAAACCTTGTCGCGAAGCGTCACAATATATCTCAAAATCATTGTTCCCTTCAGGTAACGATAAAATAGGTGCTGTAGTCAACTTCTTCTTCAGTAATTGAAATGCACTCTCCTGCTCAGAAGTCCATTCGTACTTCTTCCCTTTTTGTGTTAACGCTGTTAATGGTTTAGCTATTCGGGAAAAACTTGAATAAACCTTCTATAATAACCAGCTAAACCCAAAAATTGGCGTATCTGCGTTGGTGTCTTAGGAGTCTCCCATTTTTCAATGGCCTCAATTTTAGCTGGGTCAACCTGAATTCCTTTGCTACTAACAACATGGCCAAGAAATTGCACTTCTTTCAACCAAAACGCACACTTAGAAAATTTGGCGTATAATTGTTCTTTTCTTAACAATTCTAATACCAATCTTAAATGCTGCTCATGCTCTTGCTCACTCTTGAAATAGATAAGAATATCGTCAATGAAAACGATAACAAACTTATCTAAATACGGACTACAAACTCGATTCATGAGGTCCATGAATACAGCTAGCGCATTCGTTAATCCAAAGGGCATGACCAAAAATTCATAATGACCGTAGCGTGTCCGAAAAGCAGTTTTCGGAATATCTTCTTCTTTGACGCGTAGTTGATGATAGCCCGACCTTAGGTCGATTTTCGAGTAAACACATGATCCTTGCAATTGATCAAATAAGTCATCAATTCTCGGTAGTGGATACCGATTCTTGATAGTTAACTTATTTAATTCACGATAATCTATAAACATTCGGAAAGATCCATCTTTCTTCTTGACGAATAAAATCGGAGCTCCCCACGGTGAAGTGCTCGGTCGAATGAAACCACGGTCCAGTAATTCTTGTAACTGGCTTTGTAACTCTTTCATCTCAGATGGTGCAAGTCAATATGGAGCACGAGCCACTGGTGCAGCTCCTGGTACTAGATCTATTTGAAATTCTACAGATCTAAATGGAGGTAATCCCGGCAACTCTTCCGGAAATACTTCAGGAAAATCTCTTGCCACAGGCACGTCGTTGATGCTCTTCACTTTTTCCTTCGTTTTGACTTTATTAACGTGTGCTAGGATAGCATAGCACCCTTTTGTTCAAGAACTTTTGAGCTTTCAAACAACTAATGAGTTTTAGCTTTGAGTTACCCTTCTCTCCATAAATCATTAATGACGTTCTATCCTTACGAGGAATGCGAATTGCCTTCTTGGCGCACACAACTTCAGCTCCTATTTTGGACATCCAGTCCATGCCGACTATTACATCAAAACTTCCTAATTCTACGGGTATCAAATCAATCTTAAATGTTTCTCCGGCTAAATTTATTTTACAATCACGGCAAATTTTATCGGCTTTAATTAGTTTACCATTAGCTAACTCAATCATGTACTTAGCATCTAGAGGTAATAATGAACAATTCAATTTAGCGTGAAAGTCTCTACATACGTAACTTCTATCGGCACTAGTATCAAATATAATAGATGCGGATAAGTTATTAATGGTAAACGTACCCGTAACAAGCTCCGGGTCTTCGTACGCCTCTCTAGCATTAATAACAAATGCTCTTCCACGTGTAGATCCGTTATTCTTCTCTGGATTCGGGCACTGACTCTTATAATGACCCCGTTTCCCACACCCATAACAAGTAACAGTGGCCAAGGCAGTTCTATTTGCATTGGTGGCAGGAGTCTTGGTACCGTTTATATTTGTAGCGAGAACCCTACAATCTTCAGCAAGATGACCTTTTCGATTACAATTGTTGCATACCACATTACAATAACCAGAGTGATGTTTGTGGCATCTGTTACATAAAGGATTTCGTCCCTTGTAACCTGAGTTCGAATCGCTACCCGCACCTTGCGTGGTTTCTTGTTTCTTGTTGGATTGTTGATGATTACCTTTCCACTTTCTTTTGTTTCCTGATGTCTTGACATCGGTGTTCTTATCCATAATAATCTGGTCCATCAACTCATTCGCCATGGTGATAGCTTCATGAATAGTCTTGGGTTTGGATGCTGTAACATTTGCCTTGACCTTTTTAGGCAACCCGTCTTTGTACAGTTCAATCTTTCGTTCTTCGGTTGGTGCCAATTCGGGACATAGCAAAGCTAATTCCATGAATCGCTGATTGTAGTTGGTGAGTTCAGTACCAACAACTTTCAGGCTTCGTAATTCAGCTTCCAACTTCCTAACCTCGTTCCTTGGACAATATTCGTTGATTAGCATTGTTTTGAATTCTTCCCAAGGAGTATCATAAGCTACATCTCCTCCTACGGCCTTCACATAGTTTTTCCAACATGTGAGTGCACTATCTTGTAGGGTGCACGATGCATACTTGGTCATGTCCTTCTCAATACAACCACTGATTTTAAACACAGACTCAATCTTTTCGATCCACCGGGTTAAACCAACCGGTCCTTCTGTTCTACTGAATGATGAGGGCTTGCAACCTTGAAAAGTTTTGTAAGTGCACCCCACACGAGGATTTGGGTTAACTGCAGCACCTCTTGCAGCCTATCCCATAACATTCTGTCGTTCACTCGCTGATTGATGAGTTCCTGGATTTCTTGTTCCGTCATTCGGTTCAATCGCGCCATAATCTTCAACAAGAATGAAAAAAAATAATTATTCACATGGAATATTATAGATGTAGTATGTATTTACAGTACATCGTAGCTTATTAATAATATGAACCAGTTATTATTATAAAAGCCTTTTCTTCTTATTAGCGTTTTATAATTATATCTAGGGTAGTACCTACCCGTTAAAGTTCATACTTAATAGCTTAGTACGAAAATCAATTACTACCACCCAAATAATACTTAACCATGGAAAATTATTGCATTTCACACTTCACTATTTTACATATGTTTATCTTACATCAAACATTAAGCAAACCACACTAGTAATATTATACAAAACATTATATGATCCCATGGTTTAAAACAACAGCGCATCATTTAACCCAAAGCATTTGTGTTCAAAGAAATCGTTTAAAGGTTATCCTGGTTGTCTCCCTACGTTTTGGCTGAGGAACAGAAGAACTGGATGTCGGGATAGAACTAATAGGAATAGCGGGAATAGGTGTGGAAGTATCTGGTGGAGTTGGTGCGACAACATTCTCTCTAGACTCGGGATTTGGATTTTCCATTTCAGTAGCCTTTCGTTTCTTTCCTCGTTCGAACTTGTCTTTCGTAATTTCCTGTATTTCTTCCTCCTCAGGATCACTTTCTGGTTCCTCTTCAATTGATTCATCCGGAACTTGTGAGTCTTCCCCAAAGGTGTCGTTTTCATCATCGGATAGGTTAATGACTGGAACACCATCTGAAGATCCTGGTTCGGAGTCGCTGAATGTGATAATAAGTTCTAAGCCAGACATCTATCACATAACAACTAGCACGTTAATACCACATAATATTTACATATTAATTTTTAACCAACAAGGATAAGCAATAGTTTTCGAAATCAAACACGGTCAAAGTCCAGACTCACTAATGCATCCTAACAAACTCGATAAGACACACTAATGCAAATTTTCTGGTTCTCTAAGACCAACGCTCTGATACCACATGTCATAACCCGGCCTTAACCATAAGGACGAATACAATAACATATGATTTCATCGCGAGGTATTGACCTCTATATGCGACATTTTTCAAAAACTACATTCATTTTTACAATACAAACCATAGCTTTTATTACAAATACAAGGTCTAAACAACTTAATAATGATTATCGTTTAGCGATAATCTTAGACTTGCAAACTTTACATGTGATAATAACAATACGACCTCCAACATATTTTACATTACAAATCCTCCGATATGCAGTTTTATTTTTGACACAAATATGCATACTCAAGATCTTGCTTAAATTCAACATGTTGCAGCGGAAGCTTTTAGTTATCACCTGAGAATAAACATGCTTAAAACGTCAACATAAAGTTGGTGAGATATAGGTTTAATGCCGGCAGCGTTATAAATATAGACCACAAGATTTCATATATAAACGTTTTAATAAAAATATTCTAAGTTGTTGAGCACTTGATAATCATACTTAACATTTAATCAACGTCGCATATTCCCTTTATTATGAAATCTTACTACACCGTACCAAGTGTAGTTACCGAAACGAAGTACTGTGCAACCGTTGAATACTGGTCGTCCAGTCCGGTTGGGGTTGTCAGGCCCGATAGATCTATCAACAGGATTCGCGTTTACAATACCTCATGTAAATAATAGTTACCAAGTTACAGGGAAGTATGCCAGTGGTACAACTCAACGTAGAATATATATTTTTAATCACTTGTGTCCATAACGTAAATCATAAAATGCATGTATTCTCATCCTGAAATATTTAGAGTTTAAAAGTGGGACTATATACTCACCTTTTCCTTGAAGGTATTTAACTCGACTTGGTCTCCGATAGATATCACGAACCTAACCATATATATAATATATCAACATATTTTCTTTTCAAGTAATCGTTACATATATATATATATATATATATATATATATATATATATATATATATATATATACTTATAATACTTTTAATATTTTCTTAGACCGTAGTTAGCAGTCTGTTGTTAATGGTCCACAATTAGTTGCTCAATAAAATAAATAAAGACCCCATCGTATTCGTATTGATCAGAATTAATCTCGACCCATGGTACCATGTTGTCAAATGACGTGTTGCGTACATAAAGTACCGTGTTGTCAGATGACGTGTTGCGTACAATCATGAGGTCTTATGATTAATCTTCTCGTGTTGTTTACGGGTGGTCCTGGAATATATCAAATCAAATCATAAGTAAATATATATTAAATATTATGTTAATTAGCCAAGATATGATTAATCCGGTTTTGTCATAATATGATATATTACAGGTTTTGAAGTGTTTTAAAAATCAAATTAGAAGGATCTATTTAGTTTGCGAACAGGTTTGAAATCATTCAAACTATGTTCTTGTTGTTAAAAATTTTATAACACAAAATAAGATAGCTATATAAATATGAATCGAATAAGATTATGAATAAGGTTACTACCTCAAGTTACTTGGATAAAGCTACTGGAAAAGATAGAAAATAATCTTGATCAAACTTTCTTATGATGATTATAGGTTGTTCATGAAGCTAGTTCTTCATGAGTATTTGCTGAGATTGTGAAGAACACTTAGAGTTCCTAAGAGTGTGTTTTTTTTTTTGTTAGAGAAAGATGGTTGTAAGAATGAAATGAAAAACCAAGGTGATGGTGATACTTATAGGACAGTCTGGTTGTTGAGGGAACAAGGACAAATTATTGTGTTAAATTTTTGAGTAATAATGTATGCTAGCTTACAAATAAGATTCCCTCTTATCTAGGGCAGATCTAAAGCTGATAAGGATATTGATTTGATGTGTATTTACCAATAGTAAATACGTATGGATGATGGGTATGATACGGTAAAAGAAGCTCAAAATTGGGCTTTTATTTTGGGTCCAACCCAGCCAGGGGTTGCCACCCCTTGGACCCCGCTTATCGGGGGCGCTGCCCCCGAACCCCCGTCATAATCAAGATAAGTTCAAACAAGTGTGCACTCCACATAATCGTAAGTATATATGTCAAAGAACGTTACATATAGTTATCGTTTTGAAAACTTAAGTTAGTGGTCTCAAAGTATACTTATAACTCATTGTTGTTAGTTCACAATGAAATGTTAAACCATCCTTAAATCATGTTAAATATGTATAGATTTGTACATATACATAATCATATAATTATCGTGTGTTATATAGTTCGTGATATCATCGGTCAAATTGGACGGTCAAACGTTGTGTAAAACTCTTTTCAAAAATATAAGTCTCAACAGTTTGGATTGCTTATCATGTTGGTAAGGTTTAATTTATGTAAATATTAATTTCATAAGTATAGAACGATCGGAAAATTCCGGGTCGTTACATCATCCAATATTATATATATGTATAGGTGTATAGGTGTATAGATATATAGTTTTATGAGTCCGTTCGTTAGACGAAAATTGTAAAAATATGATTTGGCAGCCGTTTAATATATTTTCGCAAATATGATTTTGCAACTGGTGAAGTTCGTTACAGATAAATACACAGATAAATACACTGAGTTTTTTTTATGAGCCCGTCCGTTAAACGAAAGTTATAAAAATATGATTTCCTAATAATGATAATTATAAAAACGTATTTTATCCAACAATTTTGAAAAAACATAATAATGTGACATACCTTTTTTTTTTGTTGTTAAATAAAATAAAATAGTCCTCCTATTTGTATGGAGTACGTGGTTTTTTTTTCCAAGTTAGCATAATAGAGATTATTTCTTGAATTTTTAAGTTTAATAGATTTCTTGAATAAATCCAATTTTTATAATTCTATTAACTAATATACATGGCCATTTTTATCTCCATTAATTAGATCAAGTTAATTAATAAATAATTATTTTTATTAAAGATATTTTAATTGATTTATAATGTCATCCAAGTAGGTTAGATTTTTTCTATTTTCTTTTTGATTTTTTTAATGAAGGAAATTGTTTTTTATGATGTCATCATTTTAACATTATAATAGAATATATATATATATTAATTTTTTAGCCGATAAAAAACTATTTTTTTGTTAATCAAGGCACATTTGTTTTTATTAACAACTAATGTTTTTCTTAACGATATTCGAACAATTAATGTGGAATTTATTATGATAAATAATTTAATAAATAAAAAAATATATATATTACGACTTAGTAAAATTAATTTGTATTGCTAAAACAGAAATAGTTACAAATAAATTAAAAAATTTATTCGCATGTTTTTAAACAATATTTTTTGTTTGGGAACACAAATTTTCGATCATAGAAATTGTTTCTTTTCTTTTCTCTCTTATTTATTTATTTATTTATTTTTTTGTGATGCGATGAAAATATCATGTGTTTACGAAGGGCAATACTCCGTAATTTTACACCTACATACTAAAAAGAGACTCGCATTTGGTCGTTTTGCACCCCGTTTACACCCTGTACGTTTATCAAATGACAATTCAAAAAATTTACAGAACACACCCCAAAAAATGTTAGAATGACAATTTTTTTATGGATTATAAAATTATTATTTTAATTAAAAAAACTTAAACAAACTCCACCTATATTTTTAGCGGGCAGTATCTTTACCCTCGCCGCGAGTTAAATTTTCCCGACTTTACCGTACAACTCGAAATAATTTTACGAACACAACGCAACTAACTATGCGCGAAACAGACGCTTTTTAAAAAACCGAACATTTCGGACTATATTTCATACATACATACACACGCATAATAAACAACTCAAAATAATTGCATCATATCGATATTTCCATCCCCTTTTTTACGCAATTTTTTCGGCGCTAAAAACGTGCAGACTATTAGATATGGTAGGTACTAACCAGTGTATTCAAACACAGCCGCATCAACGCGTTTTCGGTTCTATAAATACATAATGCTACGTTAAATATGAATATGCAACTCGAATGGCCCCGTCGCATCGCGCAGACCGATTATACTGTAATAAGGAAACAAAATGATAAGGGAAGTGGTCCTTTGTTTTTATCACTTTACGTCTAAAGTGATTTAAAAGAAAGTGAATTAGCTTTTTGTCTCTTTCAAAAGTTGGATATAGGGACATGACAATCACAGTATGTTATTTTATTCAACTTAATTTCTAACCATTGTTAAGTTGTAGGTTTCATTTTTTTTTTAACGGCAATTTATACAATATATAATCTCTAGCAAAAAGCTAGGAGAGAAAACAGAAAATGATATAGGTTTTACATGCCAATTATTCCAAGAAATACAATGATGACCTCTATACTTTAGTCAATTAAAAGAAAAGAAACGAACTAAGTCATAAATCGAACTTCGCTTTAATTGACCCGAATTAAACACCAAATCATTACAGAACTTCCAAATGAACCAAAGTGTAGTCGAACATATAGAGTAAATCTTCTGTTTTTTGATCTGAGACACATTCAAGTCGTCAAACCAATTCAAGTCATCAAACCAATTCCAGTACCATTCATTCCAAGAATTAAAGATAGGAATTCAAGTTGTAGGTTTCATTGTGTATGATTAGGGGTCGGATGACAATTGTTAATTTTCATGGGATCTGATTTAGATCTACTATCGGTGAATATAAGTGAACTGAACATGTGGATTCTAGTGAATTGATGAGTATAAAGACAACTTGCTTATCCAAAGAAAAAAAAGTATAAAGACAATTTCGATCTGGAAAAACAGGAACCAAAAAATCTTTCGTAATGATTCGTGGGCTTCTTCTAAGATTATATGTGAGATTCAAGTTAAAACGTTTGATTGGATTAGCAATCGATCGGGTAAAATTCTTCATGAGTGGCTTCGTTGGCTAACTAATCCAATTTCGTGTACTTTTCCTATTGATCCAGGCTGAGTAGTCGCTAGTTTTGGTGATATCTATACTTCGAGTCTCTCATGTTTGCAGTTTCAGTTGTGTATTTTCATCATGTATATAGTCTTGTACGTAGCATTTTTTGCTTGTTTTTAAGTCGTGTAGGTCGAGTTAGGTCTTGGGCCGGCCCTCTTGGGCTCCCGCTTGTACATTCTTCGAGGTTTTTTTTTTTAATATAATTGCCTTTCAAAAAAAAAAAAAAAAGTATAAAGACAACTTGTGAAAGATACTCCGTATTAACGAATTAAAATATTAAATGTGTGATTAGTGGATTTATTTTATTATACGGAGTAGTTTTTGAGACAAACACGTTTTAATAATCGTTGATATTCTCATCTACCCGTTACATCCAGTAATCCAACGTATATAGATTTGAAAGGAAGGATGGACCGAAATGAATCAAAATCTAATATATATATATAAATGAGTCAATTTCAAGATCAATTGATATTTCTTTTATACTTTCTTTTTTGAAAAACAAAAATGAAATTAAAGTATGATTTCAAAGATCAAAATGTGATACAAATTGAATCAGACCTTAAAATGCTTTAATGATATATCCTACGATCTACTTGTCATAACCAAGGTTGAAGAATTCGGATCTCGGGGAGATCTCGTTTGAACTTTTTTTAGGGAGATCTCGGCATCTCGGAATAATCCCGGGGAGATCTCGGACGTTGACTTACGTTGAATTTATAGTGTTTTTAATAAAAATATACATAAAAACATAAATATATTTATATTTATATACGTTTTTACGAGATTTTACAAAAATATCCGAGAAATGAGCGAGAAAATCTTAGAAATTACGAATTTTACAAGAAAATCTTATAAATTAGCTAGAAAATCCGAGAAATCGTGGCTTTTACTAAGTTTGACCCCTTTGATCGAGAAATCTCGGGAGATGAACATCTCGTCTCAGTTGCCTTCTAAATACGAGATCTCGGGAGATTTACAACATTGGTCATAACTATTGAACTAAACCTGATTACAGACCCTAAGAGTACACAAATGCAACATTGACCGCAAACCCATGGATAAATGATTAAACTACCCAAGACCGATACTAAAAACGGTGTTGATAAGTTTTTAAAAGCTTGAAAGTGACCGAAAATTGATTGCATTCAAACAACACCACCCACCGCAAACACTAAACTAATTTGAATAAGGAGTTACCTCAACTGCATTTGAGAAATCTAAAAGTTGGGAGCAAAGAGCTATTCATAAAACCTACAGAAGTGACACGATCAATTGTTTTGTATGTGTTACCGTTGCTTGTAAATATCCGTGAGTGTTGAAATAAGTGAATATATACTTTTGTAAGTAACTAGAGGGGGGGGGGTGTTAAATAGTTACTTGATACGTTTTTAACACTTTTTCGATTGATCACCAAATTCGATTTAACTTTAATCAACCAACTCAACTCAACTCAAACTTGATGTGTGTAGTGTATATGTTCAAAATGATAAATGAAGTAATGTAAAGAACATAGACACAAGGATTTATAGTGGTTCGGGTGGATGTTAACTAATCCACCTTAATCCACTCCCCGATTACACTAATCGGGATTTGTTGCTTCACTAAGCACTTTTCTCCAAACCCGGTGGAGATCCGATTTACAAGTCTTCAACTTCTTTGGTAGACAACAAACCTAATCTTTCTATCCCTTTGAAAGATAAACTCCAACCTAGATCAACTTGTCTTCACCTTGGATAAGTATTAATCTCCAAACAAGATTAATCAACTTCCTAAGTCCCTTTAAGGAAGTAGATCACTAAGCTAGCCTATGCTTCTACTAATTGAAGTTACAAGACTTATACACTTTGCAATGATGATTCTAAGACAATACTAGGACATACATTACATTAAGTAAACTCACAAGATAAATGATTTTGATTAGTAAGTTTACAACAACCCAATTCTATATCTATAAGATCATAGAATCTTCTCTTGCTTGATCATATTTGAGTAGTAATTGATGCACTTGTGATCACTGGAAATAAGCCTTTGATATATGCAAGAGGGTTGTAGTGACCCGAACTTTTCCATGTTTATATATATATATATTAAATGAAATTGTTATTTACATGATTAAGTGTTTCCAACATGTTAAGCAATCAAACTTGTTAAGACTTGATTAATTGAAATAGATTTCATATAGACAATTGACCACCCAAGTTGACCGGTGATTCACGAACGTTAAAACTTGTAAAAACTATACGATGACATATATATATGGTTATATATATAGTTAACATGATTTTCTTATAAGTATGTGTAACATCCCGCCTTTTTCCATTTACTTTTCCGTTATACTAATTTAAACTCCGTTATATGTTTATAACATCTCCCGTTGATACGCGTTTTAAATTATCTCGTTTAGGTAATTTACGCACCCGATTCAAATTAGAGGGACTAAACTTGCCAAGAGGCCAAAGATTTGACTAGGTCAACTAGTCAAACCTTCAACCTCCTCCTCTCATTTCAACATCTCCATCTTTCTTCTACTCCCTTTTTCTCTCAAGAACACCAACAAGAATTCATCATCTAAATTCGGATTAGGAAGCTAGCAACAAAACAAATTACAAATTCGTGATCCTTGCATCTTCCTCTTCGATTCCATACCGATTTCATTACATTTGGGTAACTTCCTAAAATCACTAGATTTTGTGTTCTTTATGTTTTTAACTTATAAAAGTGTTAATTAGTGTCTATGGCTCAAGTCTAACATGATTATATGATTTATATGCTCGATCTCGTTGTTTTAGTGCAACTAGCATGAACTTGAATTTTGGTGTGTTGTTCTTGAATTTTGGATGATCATATGTTGTTAGATGTTAAAAGTTCATGTTCTAATTGTGTTCCTAGTATCACTAGCTTCAATTTGATGTGTAGGTTGCTTTAGAAAAGTTCATGAACTTGATTTATGATTTTGGTGAATTTGGGTTAGGGTTTGATGAACTTGAAATGAACTTTTGATGCATTGAATGCCATGAATTAATGTTGGTAAGTGTTTAGTTGGATTGTATGCTTGATTACCTTCGAAACGGCATATCATTCATGTAAATTGGTTGCCCGAATCATTGAATTGCATTTATGAACTTGTATGCGATTAATGTTGAGCATTAGATGCGGTTTTGGTTGTTATAATAGGTAGATTGATTGGTGAAATGTGTTTAGTTGTCTTCCTCGTCAAATTACCATCCCAACGGTATAAAATACTTGACTTGATTGTTTGCAGATCATAAATTCTGTTTATTTGGTATTTGGTTCGTGTACTTAGAAGCTTACTGCATCAGACTGGAATACCAATCTGGACGCCGTCCAGACCCTTGGACACCGTCCCAGATTTCAAAGCTGGACGCCGTCCAGATATTTGGACGCCGTCCCAGCCTTCAAAGCTGGACGCTGTCCAGACAATCTGGACGCCGTCCAGATACATTGACAGACTCTGTCTTCGTTGGTCATTTTACGAAAAATGTTTGCTATGCTATGGACCTCCGATTCACATGTAACTTGTTCTAACATGCTCATATATGATTAAAAACATCAGAAAAATAGTTCGGGACCCGACCCGAACGTGTTGACTTTTCGTTGACTTTGACCCGACCAAGTTGACTTTTAATCAAACTTCACCAAATGTTTGTGCAATCGTTCTAACATGCTTTTATACTTGTACCTTGCATGAAACATGACAATTTGATTCACATGCTATTATGATCGAGTCTTAACGAGCCATAGGACTAATTGAACATCTTTGACCAATCGTGACTATCGTTATTGATACAACCTATTTGTTTAGGTCAAGACTAGCATTGTTCTATGCACACGTTTACTTGTTGAAGTACTTTACTACTCGTGCACTCAAGGTGAGATCATAGTCCCACTTTTACTCTTTTGAAACTTACATTTGGGATGAGAAAACATAAACGTTCCTTTTTAACTAAGTGAACACAAGTACAGGAAAACAAACATTCTACATACGAGTTTGAACAAAAATCCTCAATTCGATTATCATTAGTTACACTTGCCGGGTGTAAGCGAGAACTTATGTTATATGGCCATATGGGTTTGACAAACCCTCATTCAAACGGTTCGCTACCGTTTACGAATGAAATGTATTTTCGAGAAACAGTGTATGTTCTAACACTATGGTGATGGGGTTCTATGGAAGGAATGTTAAGCATTGATAATTGGGTGCTCGTGAAACAAACTTTTGGAATGTATTACTATTATCTCATTGTTGCAAATCTTGTGGTTCACTTGTACTTACTTACTTAAACCTATGATTTCACCAACGTTTTCGTTGACAGATTTCTATGTTTTTCTCAGGTCCTTGAACGATACATGATACATGCTTCCGCTCATTATTTTGATACTTGCATTGGATGTCGAGTATATATGCATACATGGAGCGTCTTTTGGCTACTTTTAAATTGTGTCGCATAAGTTTCATTTGTACTTATAACTTTGTAACGTAACTTGTGGTGGAACTATTCTCGTAAACTTTGAACAATCTTTACATTTGAAATGAATGCGACATATCTTTTGGTCAAACGTTGTTTTAAAGACTTATGACCACGTAACGGGACCTAAGTAGACGGCGCCGTCAATGACGATTTTGTCGGGTCGCTACAGATGGTATCAGAGCGTTGGTTGTAGGGATTTAGAGTTCATTGGTGTCAACCTCGAGTCATAGGGTACATTGGTGAGTCTAGACTACAACCGGTATATAGACTTGAAGTAGGAATTACTTGACTACTTATGCATTTATACTCGAACGCTTCTACTCATATCTACTCTTAGTTCATCTTAATCTCACGTTGTTTAATTTGATTGACACGCCACCTTGACTATATGAAATGATGTCGAATGCACATATGAATCAGGGTAATATAATTTTCGGGATTATATTACGGTGACTCATATGAACGTTCCGACATTGTGGCATAAAGAATTTAAGGCGAGTCAAGGAAAAATTTTCACTCTATCTTTATTCCATATCACGGTTGGTATTATTTAGAATACTAACCAACGGTATTCTTTTGTTTTGAAGGAACAATGCCTCTTCGCCGTGCGTCACGCCGTGAAACTCCCGAACAAGCTCTACAACGCATGATAGCCACCGCCGTAGATGCGGCCATGGCCGGTCACTCATCCAACAACAATAATAATAACAACCACAACAACAACAACAACAACAATGGAGCCGGTAACTCAAACGAGGGATGCTCCTATAAAGCTTTCATGGGGTGCAAACCTCACACTTTCGATGGAACCGGAGGACCGGTTGCTCTCACTCGATGGTTTGAGCAAACGGAAGCCGTTTTCAGCATAAGCGGTTGTCAGGACCAATACAAGGTCAAGTACTCCACTCACACTTTCTCCGGCGTCACTCTCACTTGGTGGAACACCTATGTACAATCGGTGGATACCGATGAAGCCCACGCTCTCTCTTGGTCCGATTTGAAAGGAAAGATGATCACCGAATACTTTCCGCGCGAGGAAACCCGAAAGCTTGAACAAGAGCTAAGAACTCTAAAAGCGGTCGGAAACGATCTCAAGGCCTATAATCAACGATTTTCTGAACTAGCCTTGATGTGCCCAAACCTTGTGAACCCCGAGTCTTTAAGGGTTGAACTTTACATGGATGGTCTTCCAAAGAGCATCAAACACGGAGTAATGTCATTCAAACCCCCTAATCATCAAGAAGCTTTGAACATGGCCCGCAAATTGATAGAGACGGTGGACGAAATCGTAGTACCGGCACCTAAAGCCGAGGACAAGTCGGGTAACAATAAAAGAAAATGGGAAGCCACTCCATCAAGCAACTACAACAACAATACCTTCACCAAAAAGCCTTTCAACAACGACGGCAAGAAAGGTTATGCCGGAACTCAACCTTTTTGCAACAAATGTCACAAGCACCACTCGGGTGAATGCGGCAAGCTAATTTGCCACCGGTGCCAAGGAGTTGGTCATAAGGCCAACAATTGCACAAGCGCCGCCCCCATCGCTCGAAAGGGGCCCAATCCTCCAAAAACAGTCACTTGTTACGAATGTGGCCAAACGGGCCATTATAGAAATGCATGCCCGAAGAGGAAAGATAACCCCAATACGCGCGGCCGAGCTTTCAACATCAACACCGAGGAAGCCCGAGATGATAATGAATTGGTCACGGGTACGTTTCTTCTCAACAACACTTATGTTACTTGTTTATTCGATTCGGGTGCCGATAAGAGTTTTGTATCCAAGACTTTGACTCATTCTTTTAATACTCCACCACGTCCACTAGATACCACTTATACCATTGAAGTGGCCAACGGAAAACTATTGAGTGCCGACACATATTACCGGGGGTGTACGTTAAACATTTTAGGTAATGAGTTTGAAATTGACTTGATACCCATGGAACTAGGGAGCTTCGATGTAATAATCGGTATGAATTGGCTAGCCAAAATGAAATCTCACATCCTTTATGATCTTAACGCAATCCGAATCCCTATCGAGAATGGTGAACCTTTGATCGTCTATGGCGATAAGATTTGCACCGGACTCAACCTCGTTTCGTGTATTAAAGTTAGAAAACTACTCCGTAAGGGTTGTTTTGCGATCCTTGCTCACGTTAAGAAAGTCGAGTCCGATGAGAAGCACATCGATGATGTGCCAATTGTTAGTGACTATTCCGATGTATTTCCCGATGAATTGCCGGGTCTTCCACCTCAACGACCGGTTGAATTCCAAATCGATCTTATTCCGGGAGCCGCACCCGTAGCACGTGCACCATATAGACTCGCTCCATCCGAAATGCAAGAATTGCAAAGTCAAATCCAAGAACTACTTGATCGTGGTTTTATCCAACCTAGCCATTCACCTTGGGGCGCTCCGATTTTGTTTGTTAAAAAGAAAGACGGATCCCTACGAATGTGCATTGACTATCGTGAACTAAACAAATTGACGGTAAAGAACAGATATCCTCTTCCTCGCATCGATGACCTCTTTGATCAACTACAAGGGTCTTGTGTATATTCGAAAATCGATCTCCGCTCGGGTTATCATCAATTGAGGGTTAAGGGGGAAGATATCTCCAAAACCGCTTTCCAAACTATTATGGTAGTTATGAATTCCTTGTCATGCCATTTGGTCTCACTAACGCACCGGCGGTGTTCATGGATCTTATGAACCGCGTGTGCAAACTGTATCTCGATAAATTCGTTATTGTGTTCATCGATGACATATTGATCTATTCTAAAAATGAAGAAGAGCACGAACAACATATCCGACTTGTGCTTGAACTCTTGAGACAAGAACGACTTTATGCCAAATTCTCCAAGTGTGAATTTTGGTTGAAGGAAGTTCAATTTCTTGGTCATGTTGTAAGTGATCAAGGTATTAAAGTCGATCCCACGAAAATCGAAGCCATTAGTAAATGGGAGACTCCTACTACTCCTACTCATATTCGTCAATTCTTGGGTCTCGCCGGGTACTATCGTAGATTCATCGAAAACTTCTCTTTGGTTGCACGTCCTCTAACCGCATTAACTCACAAGGGAAAGAAATTCATTTGGGCGACCGAGCAAGAATCCGCGTTTCAAATCTTGAAGACAAAGCTAACCACCGCTCCTATCTTGTCACTTCCCGAAGGCAATGATGATTTTGTTGTATATTGCGATGCCTCGAAACATGGTTTTGGGTGTGTATTGATGCAACGGAAGAAAGTCATTGCTTATGCCTCTCGACAACTCAAAATTCATGAACGAAACTACACGACGCATGATCTCGAACTCGGAGCCGTTTTCTTTGCACTTAAAATGTGGAGACACTATCTTTATGGAACCAAGAGTACTATCTTTACCGACCACAAAAGTCTCCAACACATTTTCGATCAAAAGCAACTAAACATGAGACAACGAAGGTGGATTGAAACCTTAAACGATTACGATTGCGAGCTTCGTTACCATCCCGGGAAGGCAAATGTAGTAGCCGATGCCTTAAGTCGAAAAGAAAGAGCGGTGCCTCTTCGTGTCCGAGCCTTAAACATCACCATCCACACAAACCTTAATAGCCAAATTCGGGTAGCCCAAGATGAGGCTCTCAAGGATGAAAACCTTTCACGCGAGCTCTTGAACATTCTCGTCTCTCGATTCAAAATTAGGGAGACCGGACTCCGATATTACGCCGGAAGGATTTGGGTGCCTAGTTATGGGGACCTACGAAGCCTTATTTTAGATGAAGCCCATAAGTCACGATACTCGATTCACCCTGGTGCCAATAAGATGTACCATGACCTTAAACAACTATAATGGTAGCCGAACATCAAAAGGGACGTAGCTACTTATGTTTCCAAGTGTTTGACATGTTCCAAAGTCAAAGCCGAACACCAAAGACCGTCTGAACTACTTCAACAACCCGAGATCCCGCAATGGAAGTGGGAAAGGATAACGATGGATTTTATCACCAAGCTATCAAAAACGACGGGCGGTTATGATACCATTTGGGTTATTGTTGACCGTCTCACCAAATCCGCACACTTCCTTGCCATGAAAGAAACGGACAAAATGGAGAAACTTGCACAACTTTACATTAAGGAGATCGTAGCCCGACACGGTGTACCTTTATCGATTATCTCCGACCGAGATGGCCGTTTTGTTTCTAGATTTTGGCGTACTTTGCAAGAAGCATTGGGAACGCATTTAGACATGAGCACCGCATATCATCCACAAACAGACGGACAAAGCGAACGCACAATTCAAACCTTGGAAGACATGCTACGAGCTTGCATTGTCGACTTTGGAAAAGCTTGGGATAAGCGCTTGCCTCTCGCCGAATTCTCCTACAACAATAGTTATCACGCGAGTATTACGCCGCACCATTCGAAGCATTATATGGCCGAAAATGTCGTTCTCCTCTTTGTTGGGCCGAAGTAGGCGACAAACAAATCACCGGTCCCGAACTTATTCATGAAACAACCGAGAAGATCGTTCAAATCCGAGATAGGCTTAGGACGGCCCGGAGTCGTCAAAAGAGTTATACCGACAAATGATGCAACGACCTCGAATTTCAAATCGGTGACCGGGTAATATTAAAAGTCGCACCTTGGAAAGGTGTAATCCGTTTTGGGAAACGCGGGAAGCTAAATCCGCGGTATATTGGTCCTTTCGAAATTTTGGAGCGTGTTGGAACCGTTGCTTATCATTTAGATCTTCCGCCTCAACTGAGTTCCGTTCATCCTACCTTCCATGTATCTAACTTGAAAAAGTGTCTTGCCGAACCCGATATCGTCATCCCTCTCGAGGAACTTACTATTGATGACAAACTTCATTTTGTGGAGGAACCGGTTGAAATTGTGGACACCTCCGTCAAGACATTGAAACAAAGCCGAATCCCGATTGTTAAAGTCCGTTGGAACACCAAAATGGGACCTGAGTTTACTTGGGAAAGACAAGATCAAATGCAAAGGAAGTATCCTCATCTATTCGTGAATTCGGAAACGCAAGATCTCGAGGAAGAAACAACGACTACTACGCCTACTTAAATTTCGGGACGAAATTTCTTTTAAGGAGTAGGTAATGTAACATCCCGCCTTTTTCCATTTACTTTTCCGTTATACTAATTTAAACTCCGTTATATGTTTATAACATCTCCCGTTGATACGCGTTTTAAATTATCTCGTTTAGGTAATTCACGCACCCGATTCAAATTAGAGGGACTAAACTTGCCAAGAGGCCAAAGATTTGACTAGGTCAACTAGTCAAACCTTCAACCTCCTCCTCTCATTTCAACATCTCCATCTTTCTTCTACTCCCTTTTCCTCTCAAGAACACCAACAAGAATTCATCATCTAAATTCGGATTAGGAAGCTAGCAACAAAACAAATTACAAATTCGTGATCCTTGCATCTTCCTCTTCGATTCCATACCGATTTCATTACATTTGGGTAACTTCCTAAAATCACTAGATTTTGTGTTCTTTATATTTTTAACTTATAAAAGTGTTAATTAGTGTCTATGGCTCAAGTCTAACATGATTATATGATTTATATGCTCGATCTCGTTGTTTTAGTGCAACTAGCATGAACTTGAATTTTGGTGTGTTGTTCTTGAATTTTGGATGATCATATGTTGTTAGATGTTAAAAGTTCATGTTCTAATTGTGTTCCTAGTATCACTAGCTTCAATTTGATGTGTAGGTTGCTTTAGAAAAGTTCATGAACTTGATTTATGATTTTGGTGAATTTGGGTTAGGGTTTGATGAACTTGAAATGGACTTTTGATGCATTGAATGCCATGAATTAATGTTGGTAAGTGTTTAGTTGGATTGTATGCTTGATTACCTTCGGAACGGCATATCATTCATGTAAATTGGTTGCCCGAATCATTGAATTGCATTTATGAACTTGTATGCGATTAATGTTGAGCATTAGATGCGGTTTTGGTTGTTATAATAGGTTGATTGATTGGTGAAATGTGTTTAGTTGTCTTCCTCGTCAAATTACCATCCCAACGGTATAAAATACTTGACTTGATTGTTTGCAGATCATAAATTCTGTTTATTTGGTATTTGGTTCGTGTACTTAGAAGCTTACTGCATCAGACTGGAATACCAATCTGGACGCCGTCCAGACCCTGGGACGCCGTCCCAGATTTCAAAGCTGGACGCCGTCCAGATATTTGGACACCGTCCCAGCCTTCAAAGCTGGACGCCGTCCAGACAATCTGGACGCCGTCCAGATACACTGACAGATTCTGTCTTCGTTGGTCATTTTACGAAAAATGTTTGCTATGCTATGGACCTCCGATTCACATGTAACTTGTTCTAACATGCTCATATATGATTAAAAACCTCAGAAAAATAGTTCGGGACCCGACCCGAACGTGTTGACTTTTCGTTGACTTTGACCCGACCAAGTTGACTTTTAATCAAACTTCACCAAATGTTTGTGCAATCGTTCTAACATGCTTTTATACTTGTACCTTGCATGAAACATGACAATTTGATTCACATGCTATTATGATCGAGTCTTAACGAGCCATAGGACTAATTGAACATCTTTGACCAATCGTGACTATCGTTATTGATACAACCTATTTGTTTAGGTCAAGACTAGCATTGTTCTATGCACACGTTTACTTGTTGAAGTACTTTACTACTCGTGCACTCAAGGTGAGATCATAGTCCCACTTTTACTCTTTTGAAACTTACATTTGGGATGAGAAAACATAAACGTTCCTTTTTAACTAAGTGAACACAAGTACAGGAAAACAAACATTCTACATACGAGTTTGAACAAAAATCCTCAATTCGATTATCATTAGTTACACTTGCCGGGTGTAAGCGAGAACTTATGTTATATGGCCATATGGGTTTGACAAACCCTCATTCAAACGGTTCGCTACCGTTTACGAATGAAATGTATTTTCGAGAAACAGTGTATGTTCTAACACTATGGTGATGGGGTTCTATGGAAGGAATGTTAAGCATTGATAATTGGGTGCTCGTGAAACAAACTTTTGGAATGTATTACTATTATCTCATTGTTGTAAATCTTGTGGTTCACTTGTACTTACTTACTTAAACCTATGATTTCACCAACGTTTTCGTTGACAGATTTCTATGTTTTTCTCAGGTCCTTGAACGATACATGATACATGCTTCCGCTCATTATTTTGATACTTGCATTGGATGTCGAGTATATATGCATACATGGAGCGTCTTTTGGCTACTTTTAAATTGTGTCGCATAAGTTTCATTTGTACTTATAACTTTGTAACGTAACTTGTGGTGGAACTATTCTCGTAAACTTTGAACAATCTTTACATTTGAAATGAATGCGACATATCTTTTGGTCAAACATTGTTTTAAAGACTTATGACCACGTAACGGGACCTAAGTAGACGGCGCCGTCAATGACGATTTTGTCGGGTCGCTACAGTATGTATCTCATTAGGTATTTTAACAATGAGTTATATACATAAAAATGAGACTATTAATTTAAGAAACTCGAAAACGATATATATAACGATTATCGTTATAACAACGTCTTACTAGGTACATATGAATCATATTAAGATATTGATACACTTGGTTAATTATGTTAAATGATAAGTAAATATATTATTATGTGTATTAACAATGAAATACATATGTAAAAATAAGACTACTAACTTAATGATTTCGAAGCGAGACATATATGTAACGATTATCGTTGTAACGGCATTTAACTGTATATATATCATACTAAGATATATTATATATCATAATATCATGATAATATAACAATTTAACATCTCATTTGTTATAATAAACAATGGGTTAACAACATTCAACAAGATCGTTAACCTAAAGGTTTCAAAACAAGATTTACATGTAACGACTAACGATGACTTAACGACTCAGTTAAAATGTATATACATGTAGTGTTTTAATATGTATTCATACACTTTTGAAAGACTTCAAGTCAAAATACTTCTACTTAACAAAAATGCTTACAATTACATCCTCGTTCAGTTTCATCAACAATTCTACTCGTATGCACCCGTATTCGTACTCGTACAATACACAGCTTTTAGATGTATGTACTATTGGTATATACACTCCAATGATTAGCTCTTAGCAGCCCATGTGAGTCACCTAACACATGTGGGAACCATCATTTGGCAACTAGCATGAAATATCTCATAAAATTACAAAAATATGAGTAATCATTCATGACTTATTTACATGAAAACAAAATTACATATCCTTTATATCTAATCCATACACCAACGACCAAAAACACCGACAAACACTTTCATTCTTCAATTTTCTTCATCTAATTGATCTCTCTCAAGTTCTATCTTCAAGTTCTAAGTGTTCTTCATAAATTCCAAAAGTTCTAGTTTCATAAAATCAAGAATACTTCCAAGATTGCAAGTTTACTTCCAAGTTTTCTAAATCCATTCCAAGTAATCATCCAAGATCAAGAAACCTTTGTTACTTACAGTAGGTTATCTTTCTAATACAAGGTAATAATCATATTCAAACTTTAATTCAATTTCTATAACTATAACAATCTTATTTCGAGTGGAAATCTTACTTGAAATTGTTTTCGTGTCATGATTCTGCTTCAAGAACTTTCAAGCCATCCAAGGATCCTTTGAAGCTAGATCTATTTTTCTCATTTATAGTAGGTTTATCCAAGGAACTTGAGGTAGTAATGATGTTCATAACATCATTCGATTCATACATATAAAGCTATCTTATTCGAAGGTTTAAACTTGTAATCACTAGAACATAGTTTAGTTAATTCTAAACTTGTTCGCAAATAAAAGTTAATCCTTCTAACTTGACTTTTAAAATCAACTAAACACATGTTCTATATCTATATGATATGCTAACTTAATGATTTAAAACCTGGAAACACGAAAAACACCGTAAAACCGGATTTACGCCGTCGTAGTAACACCGCGGGCTGTTTTGGGTTAGTTAATTAAAAACTATGATAAACTTTGTTTTAAAAGTTGTTATTCTGGGAAAATAATTTTTATTATGAACATGAAACTATATCCAAAAATTATGGTTAAACTCAAAGTGGAAGTATGTTTTCTAAAATGGTCATCTAGACGTCGTTCTTTCGACTGAAATGACTACCTTTACAAAAACGACTTGTAACTTATTTTTCTGACTATAAACCTATAATTTTTATGTTTAGATTCATAAAATAGAGTTCAATATGAAACCATAGCAATTTGATTCACTCAAAACGGATTTAAAATGAAGAAGTTATGGGTAAAACAAGATTGGATAATTTTTCTCATTTTAGCTACGTGAAAATTGGTAACAAATCTATTCCAACCATAACTTAATCAACTTGTATTGTATATTATGTAATCTTGAGATACCATAGACACGTATACAATGTTTCGACCTATCATGTCGACACATCTATATATATTTCGGAACAACCATAGACACTCTATATGTGAATGTTGGAGTTAGCTATACAGGGTTGAGGTTGATTCCAAAATATATATAGTTTGAGTTGTGATCAATACTGAGATACGTATACACTGGGTCGTGGATTGATTCAAGATAATATTTATCGATTTATTTCTGTACATCTAACTGTGGACAACTAGTTGTAGGTTACTAACGAGGACAGCTGACTTAATAAACTTAAAACATCAAAATATATTAAAAGTGTTGTAAATATATTTTGAACATACTTTGATATATATGTATATATTGTTATAGGTTCGTGAATTAACCAGTGGCCAAGTCTTACTTCCCGACGAAGTAAAAATCTGTGAAAGTGAGTTATAGTCCCACTTTTAAAATCTAATATTTTTGGGATGAGAATACATGCAGGTTTTATAAATGATTTACAAAATAGACACAAGTACGTGAAACTACATTCTATGGTTGAATTATCGAAATCGAATATGCCCCTTTTTATTAAGTCTGGTAATCTAAGAATTAGGGAACAGACACCCTAATTGACGCGAATCCTAAAGATAGATCTATTGGGCCTAACAAACCCCATCCAAAGTACCGGATGCTTTAGTACTTCGAAATTTATATCATATCCGAAGGGTGTCCCGGAATGATGGGGATATTCTTATATATATGCATCTTGTTAATGTCGGTTACCAGGTGTTCACCATATGAATGATTTTTATCTCTATGTATGGGATGTGTATTGAAATATGAAATCTTGTGGTCTATTGTTACGATTCATCGGAGAATTGGTAATCCTCCCAATATTTTGCTTCCTTGGCGGAAACACCATTGACCATAATTAACCTTGGTCGGTTGGTTGAGGATTTTCTTTTACTTAACCGTTTTATTATTTCCCCCACCGGTTCAATTTCTTCATCCGGTTCCGATTCTTCTTCCGGTTTCGATTCTTCTTCCGGTTCCGACTCTTCTTCCGATTCCTCTTCGGGAACTTGTGAATCAGTCCACGAATCATTCCAATTTACATTTGACTCTTCATTATTATTAGGTGAGTCAATGGGACTTGTTCTAGAGGTAGACATCTATCACATAATATCAAACGCGTTAAGAGATTAATATATCACATAATATTCACATGTTAAAAATATATAGTTTCCAACAAAATTTGTTAAGCAATCATTTTTCAACTAAACACGGTCGAAGTCCAGACTCACTAATGCATCCTAACAAACTCGATAAGACACACTAATGCAAATTTTCTGGTTCTCTAAGACCAACGCTCTGATACCAACTGAAATGTCCCGTTCTTATTGATTAAAAACGTTCCATATTAATTGATTTCGTTGCGAGGTTTTGACCTCTATATGAGACGTTTTTCAAAGACTGCATTCATTTTTAAAACAAACCATAACCTTTATTTCATAGATAAAGGTATTAAAAAGCTTTACATAGATTATCAAATAATGATAATCTAAAATATCCTGTTTACACACGACCATTACATAATGGTTTACAATACAAATATGTTACAACAAAATAAGTTTCTTGAATGCAGTTTTTACACAATATCATACAAGCATGGACTCCAAATCTCGTCCTTATTTAACTATGCGACAGCGGAAGCTCTTAATAATCACCTGAGAATAAACATGCTTAAAAACGTCAACAAAAATGTTGGTGAGTTACAGGTTTAACCTATATATATCAAATCATAATAATAGACCACAAGATTTCATATTTCAATACACATCCCATACATAGAGATAAAAATCATTCATATGGTGAACACCTGGTAACCGACATTAACAAGATGCATATATAAGAATATCCCCATCATTCCGGGACACCCTTCGGATATGATATAAATTTCGAAGTACTAAAGCATCCGGTACTTTGGATGGGGCTTGTTGGGCCCGATAGATCTATCTTTAGGATTCGCGTCAATTAGGGTGTCTGTTCCCTAATTCTTAGATTACCAGACTTAATAAAAAGGGGCATATTCGATTTCGATAATTCAACCATAGAATGTAGTTTCACGTACTTGTGTCTATTTTGTAAATCATTTATAAAACCTGCATGTATTCTCATCCCAAAAATATTAGATTTTAAAAGTGGGACTATAACTCACTTTCACAGATTTTTACTTCGTCGGGAAGTAAGACTTGGCCACTGGTTGATTCACGAACCTATAACAATATATACATATATATCAAAGTATGTTCAAAATATATTTACAACACTTTTAATATATTTTGATGTTTTAAGTTTATTAAGTCAGCTGTCCTCGTTAGTAACCTACAACTAGTTGTCCACAGTTAGATGTACAGAAATAAATCGATAAATATTATCTTGAATCAATCCACGACCCAGTGTATACGTATCTCAGTATTGATCACAACTCAAACTATATATATTTTGGAATCAACCTCAACCCTGTATAGCTAACTCCAACATTCACATATAGAGTGTCTATGGTTGTTCCGAAATATATATAGATGTGTCAACATGATAGGTCGAAACATTGTATACGTGTCTATAGTATCTCAAGATTACATAATATACAATACAAGTTGATTAAGTTATGGTTGGAATAGATTTGTTACCAATTTTCACGTAGCTAAAATGAGAAAAATTATCCAATCTTGTTTTACCCATAACTTCTTCATTTTAAATCCATTTTGAGTGAATCAAATTGCTATGGTTTCATATTGAACTCTATTTTATGAATCTAAATAGAAAAAGTATAGGTTTATAGTCGGAAAAATAAGTTACAAGTCGTTTTTGTAAAGGTAGTCATTTCAGTCGAAAGAACGACGTCTAGATGACCATTTTAGAAAACATACTTCCACTTTGAGTTTAACCATAATTTTTGGATATAGTTTCATGTTCATAATAAAAATCATTTTCTTAGAATAACAACTTTTAAATCAAAGTTTATCATAGTTTTTAAATAACTAACCCAAAACAGTCCGCGGTGTTACTACGACGGCGTAAGTCCGGTTTTACGGTGTTTTTCGTGTTTCCAGGTTTTAAATCATTAAGTTAGCATATCATATAGATATATAACATGTGTTTAGTTGATTTTAAAAGTCAAGTTAGAAGGATTAACTTTTGTTTGCGAACAAGTTTAGAATTAACTAAACTATGTTCTAGTGATTACAAGTTTAAACCTTCGAATAAGATAGCTTTATATGTATGAATCGAATGATGTTATGAACATCATTACTACCTTAAGTTCCTTGGATAAACCTACTGTAAAAGAGAAAAATGGATCTAGCTTCAACGGATCCTTGGATGGCTCGAAGTTCTTGAAGCAGAATCATGACACGAAAACAAGTTCAAGTAAGATCATCACTTGAAATAAGATTGTTATAGTTATAGAAATTGAACCAAAGTTTGAATATGATTATTACCTTGTATTAGAATGATAACCTACTATAAGAAACAAAGATTTCTTGAGGTTGGATGATCACCTTACAAGATTGGAAGTGAGCTAGCAAACTTGAAAGTATTCTTGATTTTATGAAACTAGAACTTTTGGAATTTATGAAGAACACTTAGAACTTGAAGATAGAACTTGAGAGAGATCAATTAGATGAATAAAATTGAAGAATGAAAGTGTTTGTAGGTGTTTTTGGTCGTTGGTGTATGGATTAGATATAAAGGATATGTAATTTTGTTTTCATGTAAATAAGTCATGAATGATTACTCATATTTTTGTAATTTTATGAGATATTTCATGCTAGTTGCCAAAAGATGGTTCCCACATATGTTAGGTGACTCACATGGGCTGCTAAGAGCTGATCATTGGAGTGTATATACCAATAGTACATACATCTAAAAGCTGTGTATTGTACGTGTACGAATACGGGTGCATACGAGTAGAATTGTTGATGAAACTGAACGAGGATGTAATTGTAAGCATTTTTGTTAAGTAGAAGTATTTTGATAAGTGTCTTGAAGTCTTTCAAAAGTGTATGAATACATATTAAAATACTACATGTATATACATTTTAACTGAGTCGTTAAGCCATCGTTAGTCGTTACATGTAAATGTTGTTTTGAAACCTTTAGGTTAACGATCTTGTTAAATGTTGTTAACCTAATGTTTATAATATCAAAAGAGATTTTAAATTATTATATTATCATGATATTATGATGTACGAATATCTCTTAATATAATATATATACATTAAATGTCGTTACAACGATAATCGTTACATATTTGTCTCGTTTCAAAATCATTAAGTTAGTAGTCTTGTTTTTACATATGTAGTTCATTGTTAATATACTTAATGATATGTTTACTTATCATAATATCATGTTAACTATATATATAACCATATATATGTCATCATATAGTTTTTACAAGTTTTAACGTTCGTGAATCACCGGTCAACTTGGGTGGTCAATTGTCTATATGAAACCTATTTCAATTAATCAAGTCTTAACAAGTTTGATTGCTTAACATGTTGGAAACATTTAATCATGTAAATATCAATCTCAATTAATATATATAAACATGGAAAAGTTCGGGTCACTACAGTACCTACCCGTTAAATAAATTTCGTCCCGAAATTTTAAGCTGTTGAAGGTGTTGACGAATCTTCTGGAAATAGATGCGGGTATTTCTTCTTCATATGATCTTCATGCTCCCAGGTGAACTCGGGTCCTCTACGAGCATTCCATCGAACCTTGAAAATTGGTATCTTGTTTTGCTTAAGTCTTTTAACCTCACGATCCATTATTTCGACGGGTTCTTCGATGAATTGAAGTTTTTCGTTGATTTGGATTTCATCTAACGGAATAGTGAGATCTTCTTTAGCAAAACATTTCTTCAAATTCGAGACGTGGAAAGTGTTATGTACAGCCGCGAGTTGTTGAGGTAACTCAAGTCGGTAAGCTACTGGTCCGACACGATCAATAATCTTGAATGGTCCAATATACCTTGGATTTACTTTCCCTCGTTTACCAAATCGAACAACGCCTTTCCAAGGTGCAACTTTAAGTATGACCATCTCTCCAATTTCAAATTCTATATCTTTTCTTTTAATGTCAGCGTAGCTCTTTTGTCGACTTTGGGCGGTTTTCAACCGTTGTTGAATTTGGATGATCTTCTCGGTAGTTTCTTGTATAATCTCCGGACCCGTAATCTGTCTATCCCCCACTTCACTCCAACAAATCGGAGACCTGCACTTTCTACCATAAAGTGCTTCAAACGGCGCCATCTCAATGCTTGAATGGTAACTGTTGTTGTAGGAAAATTCTGCTAACGGTAGATGTCGATCCCAACTGTTTCCGAAATCAATAACACATGCTCGTAGCATGTCTTCAAGCGTTTGTATCGTCCTTTCGCTCTGCCCATCAGTTTGTGGATGATAGGCAGTACTCATGTCTAGACGAGTTCCTAATGCTTGCTGTAATGTCTGCCAGAATCTTGAAATAAATCTGCCATCCCTATCAGAGATAATAGAGATTGGTATTCCATGTCTGGAGATGACTTCCTTCAAATACAGTCGTGCTAACTTCTCCATCTTGTCATCTTCTCTTATTGGCAGGAAGTGTGCTGATTTGGTGAGACGATCAACTATTACCCAAATAGTATCAAAACCACTTGCAGTCCTTGGCAATTTAGTGATGAAATCCATGGTAATGTTTTCCCATTTCCATTCCGGGATTTCGGGTTGTTGAAGTAGACCTGATGGTTTCTGATGCTCAGCTTTGACCTTAGAACACGTCAAACATTCTCCTACGTATTTAGCAACATCGGCTTTCATACCCGGCCACCAAAAATGTTTCTTGAGATCCTTGTACATCTTCCCCGTTCCAGGATGTATTGAGTATCTGGTTTTTTGAGCTTCTCTAAGTACCATTTCTCTCATATCTCCAAATTTTGGTACCCAAATCCTTTCAGCCCTATACCGGGTTCCGTCTTCCCGAATATTAAGATGCTTCTCCGATCCTTTGGGTATTTCATCCTTTAAATTTCCCTCTTTTAAAACTCCTTGTTGCGCCTCCTTTATTTGAGTAGTAAGGTTATTATGAATAATTATATTCATAGATTTTACTCGAATGGGTTCTCTGTCCTTCCTGCTCAAGGCATCAGCTACCACATTTGCCTTCCCCGGGTGGTAACGAATCTCAAAGTCGTAATCATTCAATAATTCAATCCACCTACGCTGCCTCATATTCAGTTGTTTCTGGTTAAATATGTGTTGAAGACTTTTGTGGTCGGTATATATAATACTTTTGACCCCATATAAGTAGTGCCTCCAAGTCTTTAATGCAAAAACAACCGCGCCTAATTCCAAATTATGCGTCGTATAATTTTGTTCGTGAATCTTCAATTGTCTAGACACATAAGCAATCACCTTCGTTCGTTGCATTAATACACATCCGAGACCTTGCTTTGATGCATCACAATAAATCACAAAATCATCATTCCCTTCAGGCAATGACAATATAGGTGCCGTAGTTAGCTTTTTCTTCAATAACTGAAATGCTTTCTCTTGTTCATCATTCCATTCAAATTTTTCCCTTTATGCGTTAATGCAGTCAAGGGTTTTGCTATTCTGGAAAAGTCTTGGATGAACCTTCTGTAGTAACCAGCTAGTCCTAAAAACTGGCGTATGTGTTTCGGAGTTTTCGGGGTTTCCCACTTTTCAACAGTTTCTATCTTTGCCGGATCCACCTTAATACCTTCTATGTTCACTATGTGACCGAGGAATTGAACTTCTTCCAACCAAAATGCACACTTTGAAAACTTAGCGTACAATTCTTCCTTCCTCAATACTTCTAACACCTTTCTCAAATGTTCACCATGTTCTTGGTCATTCTTTGAGTAAATAAGTATGTCATCAATGAAAACAATGACAAACTTGTCAAGGTATGGTCCACACACTCGGTTCATAAGGTCCATGAACACAGCTGGTGCATTAGTTAAACCAAACGGCATGACCATAAACTCGTAATGACCGTAACGTGTTCGGAAAGCAGTCTTTGGAATATCATCTTCTTTCACCCGCATTTGATGATACCCGGAACGTAAGTCAATCTTTGAATAAACAGACGAGCCTTGTAGTTGATCAAATAAGTTGTCGATTCTCGGTAGTGGGTAGCGGTTCTTGATGGTAAGTTTGTTCAACTCTCGGTAGTCGATACACAACCTGAATGTACCATCTTTCTTCTTGACAAACAAAACAGGAGCTCCCCACGGTGATGTGCTTGGTCGAATGAAAGTTCTTGTAATTGGCTTTGCAGTTCTTTCATCTCGCTGGGTGCGAGTCTGTAAGGAGCACGAGCTATTGGTGCAGCTCCTGGTACAAGATCTATTTGAAATTCAACGGATCGATGTGGGGGTAATCCCGGTAATTCTTTCGGAAATACATCGGGAAATTCTTTTGCAATGGGAACATCATTGATGCTCTTTTCTTCAGTTTGTACTTTCTCGACGTGTGCTAGAACAGCATAGCAACCTTTTCTTATTAGTTTTTGTGCCTTCAAATTACTAATAAGATGTAGCTTCGTGTTGCCCTTTTCTCCGTACACCATTAAGGGTTTTCCTTTTTCTCGTATAATGCGAATTGCATTTTTGTAACAAACGATCTCTGCTTTCACTTCTTTCAACCAGTCCATACCGATTATCACATCAAAACTCCCTAACTCTACTGGTATCAAATCAATCTTAAATGTTTCGCTAACCAGTTTAATTTCTCGATTCCGACATATATTATCTGCTGAAATTAATTTACCATTTGCTAATTCGAGTAAAAATTTACTATCCAAAGGCGTCAATGGACAACTTAATTTAGCACAAAAATCTCTACTCATATAGCTTCTATTCGCACCCGAATCAAATAAAACGTAAGCAGATTTATTGTCAATAAGAAACGTACCCGTAACAAGCTCCGGGTCTTCCTGTGCCTCTGCCGCATTAATATTGAAAACTCTTCCGCGGCCTTGTCCATTCGTGTTCTCCTGGTTCGGGCAATTTCTAATAATGTGGCCCAGTTTTCCACATTTATAACAAACTACATTGGCATAGCTTGCTCCGACACTACTTGCTCCGCCATTACTCGTTCCGACACCATTTGTTCCTTTCGTTCTATTAACCCCTGGTCCGTAGACCTCACACTTCACCGCGCTATGACCATTTCTTTTACACTTGTTGAAAAATTTGGTGCAGAACCCCGAGTGATACTTTTCACACCTTTGGCATAGCTGCTTCTGATTGTTGTTGTTGTTGCGGTTATTATTGTTGTTGGGATGATTGTTGTAGTTGCTGTTGTTGTTATTGTTGTTGTTGTTGTTGGGCCGTTTGTTGTAGTTGCGATTGATGTTGCGATTGTTGGGATAATTGTTGCGATTATTGTTGTAATTGCTGTTGTTGTTGTATTGGTGATTCTTATCACCGTTTTCCTCCCACTTTCTTTTGACTTGCTTCACATTGGCCTCTTCAGCAGTCTGTTCTTTAATTCTTTCTTCAATCTGGTTCACTAGTTTGTGAGCCATTCTACATGCCTGTTGTATGGAGGCGGGCTCGTGTGAACTTATATCTTCTTGGATTCTTTCCGGTAATCCTTTCACAAACGCGTCGATCTTCTCTTCCTCATCTTCGAACGCTCCTGGACACAATAGGCACAATTCTGTGAATCGTCTTTCGTACGTGGTAATATCAAATCCTTGGGTTCGTAACCCTCTAAGTTCTGTCTTGAGCTTATTGACCTCGGTTCTGGGACGGTACTTCTCGTTCATCAAGTGCTTGAATGCTGACCACGGTAGTGCGTATGCATCGTCTTGTCCCACTTGCTCTAGATAGGTATTCCACCATGTTAATGCAGAACCTGTGAAGGTATGCGTAGCGTACTTCACTTTGTCCTCTTCAGTACACTTACTTATGGCAAACACCGATTCGACTTTCTCGGTCCACCGTTTCAATCCGATCGGTCCTTCGGTTCCATCAAATTCCAAAGGTTTGCAGGCAGTGAATTCTTTGTAGGTGCATCCTACACGATTTCCTGTACTGCTAGATCCAAGGTTATTGTTGGTATGTAGCGCAGCCTGTACTGCGGCTATGTTTGAAGCTAGAAAAGTACGGAATTCCTCTTCATTCATATTCACGGTGTGTCGAGTAGTCGGTGCCATTTCCTTCAAAATAGTCAAATGGAACAAGTTAATCATACAGAATATTAAGAGTAGTTAATAGTATTTCGTAGCATAATATGAACTCATTTATAAAAGCTTTTTCTTCATATTAGTGTTTTATAAGTTTAAATTCGGGTAGTACCTACCCGTTAAGTTCATACTTAGTAGCTAACATACAATTCAACTACTACAATTCTATATGAAAAACTGATTATAATAATATTTCGTGTTCAAACTTTTACACAATATTTTACAAACTTACAATACCGCTTATTTTACATATAGCATGAAATATAGCACACAATAAATTTGATACAAGATGGTTGTGAAGATAATTCTAGCTAGTACACAAGTCGTTCAGCAAAGGCAATAAAGACACGTAATTCATACGTCCAGAAACAAGTCATGCATTCTGGTTTTACTAGGATTACTTGCCATCCTTGGTCTTGTGGAACATAACCGTTATGGCCGTTGATAAGACATCGTGTTGTAACGTCGTCAAAGGGACGAGGGTTACGTAATGTCCAACAGTCCCGTAACAATCTAAAAACCTCATTTCTTACCCCAATTACCGACTCCGTCACTTGTGGAAATGTTTTATTTAATAGTTGTAGCCCGATGTTCTTGTTCTCACTTTGGTGAGAAGCGAACATTACTAATCCGTAAGCATAACATGCTTCTTTATGTTGCATGTTAGCCGCTTTTTCTAAATCACAAAGTCCAATATTCGGATATATTGAGTCAAAATAATTTCTTAACCCATTGCGTAAAATAGCATTTGGGTTCCCCGCAATATATGCGTCAAAGTAAACACATCGTAACTTATGGATTTCCCAATGTGATATCCCCCATCTTTCGAACGAAAGCCTTTTATAAACCAAGGCATTCTTGGAACGTTCTTCAAATGTCTTACAAACTGATCTCGCCTTTAATAGTTGTGCCGAAGAATTCTGACCGACTCTAGACAAGATTTCATCAATCATGTCTCCGGGTAGGTCTCTTAAAATATTGGGTTGTCTATCCATTTTGTGTTTTTATACTGTAAAATAGACAAGAGTTAGATTCATAAAAAAAATACTTATTAATACAAGCAATTTTTACATATATCATAAAGCATAAGCACACTATATTACATATATTACACCACACGAATACAACTATCTTATTCCGACTCGCTTGTTTCTTCTTCTTCTTCTTCGGTTTTGGTTCGTTTTACCAAGTTTCTAGGGATATATGATGTTCCCCTAATACGAGCCGTCGTTTTCCACATTGGTTTAGAAAAACCTGGTGGTTTAGAGGTTCCCGGGTCATTGTTACAACTTAAGGACTTCGGGGGTTGACGATACATATAAAGTTCATCGGGGTTGGAATTAGATTTCTCTATTTTTATGCCCTTTCCCTTATTATTTTCTTTTGCCTTTTTAAATTCAGTTGGGGTAATTTCTATAACATCATCGGAATTCTCGTCGGAATCCGATTCATCGGAGAATTGGTAATCCTCCCAATATTTTGCTTCCTTGGTGAAAACACCATTGACCATAATTAACCTTGGTCGATTGGTTGAGGATTTTCTTTTACTTAACCGTTTTATTATTTCCCCCACCGGTTCAATTTCTTCATCCGGTTCCGATTCTTCTTCCGGTTCCGATTCTTCTTCCGGTTCCGACTCTTCTTCCGATTCCTCTTCGGGAACTTGTGAATCAGTCCACGAATCATTCCAATTTACATTTGACTCTTCATTATTATTAGGTGAGTCAATGGGACTTGTTCTAGAGGTAGACATCTATCACATAATATCAAACGCGTTAAGAGATTAATATATCACATAATATTCACATGTTAAAAATATATAGTTTCCAACAAAATTTGTTAAGCAATCATTTTTCAACTAAACACGGTCGAAGTCCAGACTCACTAATGCATCCTAACAAACTCGATAAGACACACTAATGCAAATTTTCTGGTTCTCTAAGACCAACGCTCTGATACCAACTGAAATGTCCCGTTCTTATTGATTAAAAACGTTCCATATTAATTGATTTCGTTGCGAGGTTTTGACCTCTATATGAGACGTTTTTCAAAGACTGCATTCATTTTTAAAACAAACCATAACCTTTATTTCATACATAAAGGTATTAAAAAGCTTTACATAGATTATCAAATAATGATAATCTAAAATATCCTGTTTACACACGACCATTACATAATGGTTTACAATACAAATATGTTACAACAAAATAAGTTTCTTGAATGCAGTTTTTACACAATATCATACAAGCATGGACTCCAAATCTCGTCCTTATTTAACTATGCGACAGCGGAAGCTCTTAATAATCACCTGAGAATAAACATGCTTAAAAACGTCAACAAAAATGTTGGTGAGTTACAGGTTTAACCTATATATATCAAATCATAATAATAGACCACAAGATTTCATATTTCAATACACATCCCATACATAGAGATAAAAATCATTCATATGGTGAACACCTGGTAACCGACATTAACAAGATGCATATATAAGAATATCCCCATCATTCCGGGACACCCTTCGGATATGATATAAATTTCGAAGTACTAAAGCATCCGGTACTTTGGATGGGGCTTGTTGGGCCCGATAGATCTATCTTTAGGATTCGCGTCAATTAGGGTGTCTGTTCCCTAATTCTTAGATTACCAGACTTAATAAAAAGGGGCATATTCGATTTCGATAATTCAACCATAGAATGTAGTTTCACGTACTTGTGTCTATTTTGTAAATCATTTATAAAACCTGCATGTATTCTCATCCCACAAATATTAGATTTTAAAAGTGGGACTATAACTCACTTTCACAGATTTTTACTTCGTCGGGAAGTAAGACTTGGCCACTGGTTGATTCACGAACCTATAACAATATATACATATATATCAAAGTATGTTCAAAATATATTTACAACACTTTTAATATATTTTGATGTTTTAAGTTTATTAAGTCAGCTGTCCTCGTTAGTAACCTACAACTAGTTGTCCACAGTTAGATGTACAGAAATAAATCGATAAATATTATCTTGAATCAATCCACGACCCAGTGTATACGTATCTCAGTATTGATCACAACTCAAACTATATATATTTTGGAATCAACCTCAACCCTGTATAGCTAACTCCAACATTCACATATAGAGTGTCTATGGTTGTTCCGAAATATATATAGATGTGTCGAAATGATAGGTCGAAACATTGTATACGTGTCTATGGTATCTCAAGATTACATAATATACAATACAAGTTGATTAAGTTATGGTTGGAATAGATTTGTTACCAATTTTCACGTAGCTAAAATGAGAAAAATTATCTAATCTTGTTTTACCCATAACTTCTTCATTTTAAATCCGTTTTGAGTGAATCAAATTGCTATGGTTTCATATTGAACTCTATTTTATGAATCTAAATAGGAAAAGTATAGGTTTATAGTCGGAAAAATAAGTTACAAGTCGTTTTTGTAAAGGTAGTCATTTCAGTCGAAAGAACGACGTCTAGATGACCATTTTAGAAAACATACTTCCACTATGAGTTTAACCATAATTTTTGGATATAGTTTCATGTTCATAATAAAAATCATTTTCTCAGAATAACAACTTTTAAATCAAAGTTTATCATAGTTTTTAAGTAACTAACCCAAAACAGCCCGCGGTGTTACTACGACGGCGTAAGTCCGGTTTTACGGTGTTTTTCGTGTTTCCAGGTTTTAAATCATTAAGTTAGCATATCATATAGATATAGAACATGTGTTTAGTTGATTTTAAAAGTCAAGTTAGAAGGATTAACTTTTGTTTGCGAACAAGTTTAGAATTAACTAAACTATGTTCTAGTGATTACAAGTTTAAACCTTCGAATAAGATAGCTTTATATGTATGAATCGAATGATGTTATGAACATCATTACTACCTTAAGTTCCTTGGATAAACCTACTGGAAAAGAGAAAAATGGATCTAGCTTCAACGGATCCTTGGATGGCTCGAAGTTCTTGAAGCAGAATCATGACACGAAAACAAGTTCAAGTAAGATCATCACTTGAAATAAGATTGTTATAGTTATAGAAATTGAACCAAAGTTTGAATATGATTATTACCTTGTATTAGAATGATAACCTACTGTAAGAAACAAAGATTTCTTGAGGTTGGATGATCACCTTACAAGATTGGAAGTGAGCTAGCAAACTTGAAAGTATTCTTGATTTTATGAAACTAGAACTTTTAGAATTTATGAAGAACACTTAGAACTTGAAGATAGAACTTGAGAGAGATCAATTAGATGAATAAAATTGAAGAATGAAAGTGTTTGTAGGTGTTTTTGGTCGTTGGTGTATGGATTAGATATAAAGGATATGTAATTTTGTTTTCATGTAAATAAGTCATGAATGATTACTCATATTTTTGTAATTTTATGAGATATTTCATGCTAGTTGCCAAATGATGGTTCCCACATGTGTTAGGTGACTCACATGGGCTGCTAAGAGCTGATCATTGGAGTGTATATACCAATAGTACATACATCTAAAAGCTGTGTATTGTACGTGTACGAATACGGGTGCATACGAGTAGAATTGTTGATGAAACTGAACGAGGATGTAATTGTAAGCATTTTTGTTAAGTAGAAGTATTTTGATAAGTGTCTTGAAGTCTTTCAAAAGTGTATGAATACATATTAAAATACTACATGTATATACATTTTAACTGAGTCGTTAAGTCATCGTTAGTCATTACATGTAAATGTTGTTTTGAAACCTTTAGGTTAACGATCTTGTTAAATGTTGTTAACCCAATGTTTATAATATCAAAAGAGATTTTAAATTATTATATTATCATGATATTATGATGTACGAATATCTCTTAATATGATATATATACATTAAATGTCGTTACAACGATAATCGTTACATATTTGTCTCGTTTCAAAATCATTAAGTTAGTAGTCTTGTTTTTACATATGTAGTTCATTGTTAATATACTTAATGATATGTTTACTTATCATAATATCATGTTAACTATATATATAACCATATATATGTCATCATATAGTTTTTACAAGTTTTAACGTTCGTGAATCACCGGTCAACTTGGGTGGTCAATTGTCTATATGAAACCTATTTCAATTAATCAAGTCTTAACAAGTTTGATTGCTTAACATGTTGGAAACATTTAATCATGTAAATGTCAATCTCAATTAATATATATAAACATGGAAAAGTTCGGGTCACTACACACCTAATAATAATGAAGAGTCGAATATATATTGGACTGATTCACAAGTTCCCGAAGAAGAACCGGAAGAAGAATCAGAACCGGAAGAGGAGGAACCGGAGGAGGAAATAGAACTGGTGGGGGAAATAATAAAACAGTTAAGTAAAAGAAAATCCTCAACCAACCGACCAAGGTTAATTATGGTCAATGGTGTTTCCGCCAAGGAAGCAAAATATTGGGAGGATTACCAATTCTCCGATGAATCGGATACCGACGAGAATTCCGATGATGTTATAGAAATTACCCCAACTGAATTTAAAAAGGCAAAAGAAAATAATAAGGGAAAGGGCATAAAAATAGAGAAAATCTAATTCCAACCCCGATGAACTTTATATGTATCGTCAACCCCCGAAGCCCTTAAGTTGTAACAATGACCCGGGAACCTCTAAACCACCAGGTTTTTCTAAACCGTTGTGGAAAACGACAGCTCGTATTAGGGGAACATCATATAACCCTAGAAACTTGGCAAAACAAACCAAAACCGAAGAAGAAGAAACAAGCGAGTCGGAATAAGATAGTTGTATTCATGTGGTGTAATATATGTAATATAGTGTGCTTATGCTTTATGATATATGTAAAAATTGCTTGTATTAATAAGTATTTTTTTTTTATGAATCTAACTCTTGTCTATTTTACAGTATAAAAACACAAAATGGATAGACAATCCAATATTTTAAGAGACCTACCCGGAGACATGATTGATGAAATCTTGTCTAGAGTCGGTCAGAATTCTTCGGCACAACTATTTACGGCGAAATCAGTTTGTAAGACATTCGAAGAACGTTCCAAGAATGTCTTGGTTTATAAGAGACTTTTGTTTGAAAGATGGGGGATATCACATTGGGAAACCCATAAGTTACGATGTGTTTACTTTGACGCATATATTGCGGGGAACCCAAATGCTATTTTACGCAACGGGTTAAGAAATTATTTTGACTCAATGTATCCGAATATAGGACTTCATGATTTAGAAAAAGCGGCTAACATGCAACATAAAGAAGCATGCTATGCTTACGGGTTAGTAATGTTCGCTTCTCACCAAAGTGAGAAAAAGAACACCGAGCTACAACTATTAAACAAAACGTTCCCACAAGTGACGGAGTCGGTAATTGGGGTAAGAAATGAGGTTTTTAGGTTATTACGAGACTGTTGGTCATTACGTAACCCTCGTCCCTTTGACGACGTTACAACACGCTGTCTTATCAATGGCCATAACGGTTATGTTCCACAAGACCAAGGATGGGAAGTAGTCCTAGTAAAACCAGAATGCATGACTTGTTTTTGGACGTATGAATTACGTGTCTTTATTGCCTTTGCTAAACGACTTGTGTACTAGCTAGAATTATCTTCAGAACTATCTTGTATCAAAGTTATTGTGTGCTATATTTCATGCTTTATGTAAAATAAGCGGTATTGTAAGTTTGTAAAATATTGTATAAAAGTTTGAACGCGAAATATTATTATAATCAGTTTTTCATATAGAATTGTAGTAGTTGAATTGTATATTAGCTACTAAGTATGAACTTAACGGGTAGGTACTACCCGAATTTAAACTTATAAAACGCTAATATGAAGAAAAAGCTTTTATAAATGAGTTCATATTATGCTACGAAATACTATTAACTACTCTTAATATTATGTATGATTAACTTGTTCCATTTGACTATTTTGAAGGAAATGGCACCGAATACTCGACACACCGCGAATATGAATGAAGAGGAATTCCGTACTTTTCTAGCTTCAAACATAGCCGCAGTACAGGCTGCGCTACATACCAACAATAACCTTGGATCTAGCAGTACAGGAAATCGTGTAGGATGCACCTCCAAAGAATTCACTGCCTGCAAACCTTTGGAATTTGATGGAACCGAAGGACCGATCGGATTGAAACGGTGGACCGAGAAGGTCGAATCAGTGTTTGCCATAAGTAAGTGTACTGAAGAGGACAAAGTGAAGTACGCTACGCATACCTTCACAGGTTCTTCGTTAATATGGTGGAATACCTATCTAGAGCAAGTGGCACAAGATGATGCGTACGCACTACCGTGGTCAGCATTCAAGCACTTGATGAACGAGAAGTACCGTCCCAGAACCGAGGTTAATAAGCTCAAGACAGAACTTAGAGGGTTACGAACCCAAGGATTTGATATTACCACGTACGAAAGACGATTCACAGAATTGTGCCTATTGTGTCCGGGAGCGTTCGAAGATGAGGAAGAGAAGATCGACGCGTTTGTGAAAGGATTACCGGAAAGAATCCAAGAAGATATAAGTTCACACGAGCCCGCCTCCATACAACAGGCATGTAGAATGGCTCACAAACTAGTGAACCAGATTGAGGAAAGAATTAAAGAACAGACGGCTGAAGAGGCCAATGTGAAGCAAGTCAAAAGAAAGTGGGAGGAAAACGGTGATAAGAATCACCAATACAACAACAACAGCAATTACAATAATAATCGCAACAATTATCCCAACAATCGCAACATCAATCGCAACTACAACAAACGGCCCAACAATAACAACAACAACAACAGCAACTACAACAATCATCCCAACAACAATAACAACCGCAACAACAACAACAATCAGAAGCAGCTATGCCAAAGGTGTGAAAAGTATCACTCAGGGTTCTGCACCAAATTTTGCAACAAGTGTAAAAGGAATGGTCATAGCGCGGTGAAGTGTGAGGTCTACGGACCAGAAGTTAACAGAACGAAAGGAACAAATGGTGTCGGAATGAGTAATGGCGGAGCAAGTAGTGTCGGAGCAAGTTATGCCAATGTAGTTTGTTATAAATGTGGAAAACCGGGCCACATTATTAGAAATTGCCCGAACTAGGAGAACACGAATGGATAAGGCCGCAGAAGAGTTTTCAATATTAATGCGGCAGAGGCACAGGAAGACCCAGAGCTTGTTACGGGTACGTTTCTTATTGACAATAAATCTGCTTACGTTTTATTTGATTCGGGTGCGGATATAAGCTATATGAGTAGAGATTTTTGTGCTAAATTAAGTTGTCCATTGGCGCTGTTGGATAGTAAATTTTTACTCGAATTAGCAAACGGTAAATTAATTTCAGCAGATAATATATGCCGGAATCGAGAAATGAAACTGGGTAGCGAAATATTTAAGATTGATTTGATACCAGTAGAGTTAGGGAGTTTTGATGTAATAGTTGGCATGGACTGGCTGAAGAAGGTGAAAGCAGAGATCGTATGTTATAAAAATGCAATTCGCATTGTACGAGAAGAAGGAGAACCCTTAATGGTGTACGGAGAAAAGGGCAACATGAAGCTACATCTTATTAGTAATTTGAAGGCACAAAAACTAATAAGAAAAGGTTGCTATGCTGTTCTAGCACACGTCGAGAAAGTACAAACTGAAGAAAAGAGCATCAATGATGTTCCCGTCGCAAAAGAATTTCCCGATGTATTTCCGAAAGAATTACCGGGACTACCTCCACATCGATCTGTTAAATTTCAAATAGATCTTGTACCAGGAGCTGCACCAATAGCTCGTGCTCCTTATAGACTCGCACCCAGCGAGATGAAAGAACTGCAAAGCCAACTGCAAGAACTATTAGAACGTGGTTTCATTCGACAAAGCACATCACCATGGGGAGCTCCTGTTTTGTTTGTCAAGAAGAAGGATGGTACATTTAGGTTGTGTATTGACTACAGAGAGTTGAACAAACTTACCATCAAAAACCGTTATCCACTGCCGAGATTTGACGACTTATTTGATCAATTACAAGGCTCGTCAGTTTATTCGAAGATCGATTTACGTTCTGGATATCATCAAATGCGAGTAAAGGAGGATGATATTCCAAAAACTGCTTTTAGGACGCGTTATGGTCATTACGAGTTTATGGTTATGCCGTTTGGATTGACTAACGCACCAGCTGTGTTCATGGACCTTATGAACCGAGTGTGTGGGCCATATCTTGACAATTTTGTCATTGTTTTCATCGATGACATACTTATTTACTCAAAGAATGATCAAGAGCACGAAGAACATTTGAGAAAAGTGCTAGAAGTATTGAGGAAAGAAAAACTGTACGCTAAGTTTTCAAAGTGTGCATTTTGGTTGGAAGAAGTTCAATTCCTCGGTCACATAGTGAACAAAGAAGGTATCCAGGTGGACCCGGCAAAGATCGAAACCGTTGAAAAGTGGGAAACCCCAAAAACTCCGAAGCATATACATCAATTTTTAGGATTGGCTGGTTATTACAGAAGATTCATCCAAGATTTCTCCAAAATAGCAAAACCCTTGACTGCATTAACGCATAAAGGGAAGAAATTTGAATGGAAGGATGAACAAGAGAAGGCGTTTCAATTATTGAAGAAAAAGCTAACTACGGCACCTATATTGTCATTGCCTGAAGGGAATGATGATTTTGTGATTTATTGTGACGCATCAAAGCAAGGTCTCGGTTGTGTATTAATGCAACGGACGAAGGTGATTGCTTATGCGTCTAGACAATTGAAGATTCACGAGCAAAATTATACGACGCATGATTTGGAATTAGGCGCGGTTGTTTTTGCATTAAAGACTTGGAGGCACTACTTATATGGGGTCAAAAGTATTATATATACCGACCACAAAAGTCTTCAGCACATATTTAATCAGAAACAACTGAATATGAGGCAGTGTAGGTGGATTGAATTGTTGAATGATAACGACTTTGAGATTCGTTACCACCCGGGGAAGGCAAATGTGGTAGCCGACGCCTTGAGCAGAAAGGACAGAGAACCCATTCGAGTAAAATCTATGAATATAATGATTCACACTAACCTTACTACTCAAATAAAGGAGGCGCAACAAGGAGTTTTAAAAGAGGGAAATTTAAAGGATGAAATACCCAAAGGATCGGAGAAGAATCTTAATATTCGGGAAGACGGAACCCGGTATAGGGCTGAAAGAATTTGGGTACCAAAATTTGGAGATATGAGAGAAATGGTACTTAGAGAAGCTCATAAAACCAGATACTCAATACATCCTGGAACGGGGAAGATGTACAAGGATCTTAAGAAACATTTTTGGTGGCCAGGTATGAAAGCCGATATTGCTAAATATGTAGGAGAATGTTTGACGTGTTCTAAGGTCAAAGCTGAACATCAGAAACCATCAGGTCTACTACAACAACCTGAAATCCCGAAATGGAAATGGGAAAACATTACCATGGATTTCATTACTAAATTGCCAAGGACTGCAAGTGGTTATGATACTATTTGGGTAATAGTTGATCGTCTCACCAAGTCAGCACACTTCCTGCCAATAAGAGAAGATGACAAGATGGAGAAGTTAGCACGACTGTATTTGAAGGAAGTCGTCTCCAGACATGGAATACCAATCTCTATTATCTCTGATAGGGATGGCAGATTTATTTCAAGATTCTGGCAGACATTACAGCAAGCATTAGGAACTCGTCTAGACATGAGTACTGCCTATCATCCACAAACTGATGGACAGAGCGAAAGGACGATACAAACGCTTGAAGACATACTACGAGCATGTGTTATTGATTTCGAAAACAGTTGGGATCGACATCTACCGTTAGCAGAATTTTCCTACAACAACAGCTACCATTCAAGCATTGAGATGGCGCCGTTTGAAGCACTTTATGGTAGAAAGTGCAGGTCTCCGATTTGTTGGAGTGAAGTGGGGGATAGACAGATTACGGGTCCGGAGATAATACAAGAAACTACCGAGAAAATCATCCAAATTCAACAAAGATTGAAAACCGCCTAGAGTTGACAAAAGAGCTACGCGGATAGTAAAAGAAAAGATATAGAGTTTGAAATTGGAGAAATGGTCATGCTTAAGGTTTCACCTTGGAAATGCGTTGTTCGATTTGGTAAACAGGGGAAACTAAATCCAAGGTACATTGGACCATTCAAGATTATAGATCGTGTCGGACCAGTAGCTTACCAACTGGAGCTACCTCAACAACTCGCGGCTGTACATAACAATTTCCACGTCTCAAATTTGAAGAAATGTTTTGCTAAAGAAGATCTCACTATTCCGTTAGACGAAATCCAAATCAATGAAAAACTTCAATTCATTGAAGAACCCGTCGAAATAATGGATCGTGAGGTTAAGAGACTTAAACAAAACAAGATACCGATTGTTAAGGTTCGATGGAATGCTCGTAGAGGACCCGAGTTCACCTAGGAGCGTGAAGATCAGATGAAGAAGAAATACCCTCATTTATTTCCAGATGATACGTCAACACCTCCAACTGCTTAAAATTTCGGGACGAAATTTATTTAACGGGTAGGTACTGTAGTGACCCGAACTTTTCCATGTTTATATATATATATTAAATGAAATTGTTATTTACATGATTAAGTGTTTCCAACATGTTAAGCAATCAAACTTGTTAAGACTTGATTAATTGAAATAGATTTCATATAGACAATTGACCACCCAAGTTGACCGGTGATTCACGAACGTTAAAACTTGTAAAAACTATACGATGACATATATATGGTTATATATATAGTTAACATGATTTTATTATAAGTATGTATCTCATTAGGTATTTTAACAATGAGTTATATACATAAAAATGAGACTATTAATTTAAGAAACTCGAAAACGATATATATAACGATTATCGTTACAACAACGTCTTACTAGGTACATATGAATCATATTAAGATATTGATACACTTGGTTAATTATGTTAAATGATAAGTAAATATATTATTATGTGTATTAACAATGAAATACATATGTAAAAATAAGACTACTAACTTAATGATTTCGAAACGAGACATATATGTAACGATTATCGTTGTAACGGCATTTAACTGTATATATATCATACTAAGATATATTATATATCATAATATCATGATAGTATAACAATTTAACATCTCATTTGTTATAATAAACAATGGGTTAACAACATTCAACAAGATCGTTAACCTAAAGGTTTCAAAACAACATTTACATGTAACGACTAACGATGACTTAACGACTCAGTTAAAATGTATATACATGTAGTGTTTTAATATGTATTCATACAGTTTTGAAAGACTTCAAGTCAAAATACTTCTACTTAACAAAAATGCTTACTATTACATCCTCGTTCAGTTTCATCAACAATTCTACTCGTATGCACCCGTATTCGTACTCGTACAATACACAGCTTTTAGATGTATGTACTATTGGTATATACACTCCAATGATCAGCTCTTAGCAGCCCATGTGAGTCACCTAACACATGTGGGAACCATCATTTGGAAACTAGCATGAAATATCTCATAAAATTACAAAAATGTGAGTAATCATTCATGACTTATTTACATGAAAACAAAATTACATATCCTTTATATCTAATCCATACACCAACGACCAAAAACACCTACAAACACTTTCATTCTTCAATTTTCTTCATCTAATTGATCTCTCTCAAGTTCTATCTTCAAGTTCTAAGTGTTCTTCATAAATTCCAAAAGTTCTTGTTTCATAAAATCAAGAATACTTCCAAGATTGCAAGTTTACTTCCAAGTTTTCTAAATCCATTCCAAGTAATCATCCAAGATCAAGAAACCTTTATTACTTACAGTAGGTTATATTTCTAATACAAGGTAATAATCATATTCAAACTTTAATTAAATTTCTATAACTATAACAATCTTATTTCGAGTGGAAATCTTACTTGAAATTGTTTTCGTGTCATGATTCTGCTTCAAGAACTTTCAAGCCATCCAAGGATCCTTTGAAGCTAGATCTATTTTTCTCATTTCCAGTAGGTTTATCCAAGGAACTTTAGGTAGTAATTATGTTCATAACATCATTCGATTCATACATATAAAGCTATCTTATTCGAAGGTTTAAACTTGTAATCACTAGAACATAGTTTAGTTAATTCTAAACTTGTTCGCAAATAAAAGTTAATCCTTCTAACTTGACTTTTAAAATCAACTAAACACATGTTCTATATCTATATGATATGCTAACTTAATGATTTAAAACCTGGAAACACGAAAAACACAGTAAAACCGGATTTACGCCGTCGTAGTAACACCGCGGGCTGTTTTGGGTTAGTTAATTAAAAACTATGATAAACTTTGATTTAAAAGTTGTTATTCTGGGAAAATGATTTTTATTATGAACATGAAACTATATCCAAAAATTATGGTTAAACTCAAAGTGGAAGTATGTTTTCTAAAATGGTCATCTAGACGTCGTTCTTTCGACTGAAATGACTACCTTTACAAAAACGACTTGTAACTTATTTTTCTGACTATAAACCTATACTTTTTCTGTTTAGATTCATAAAATAGAGTTCAATATGAAACCATAGCAATTTGATTCACTCAAAACGGATTTAAAATGAAGAAGTTATGGGTAAAACAAGATTGGATAATTTTTCTCATTTTAGCTACGTGAAAATTGGTAACAAATCTATTCCAACCATAACGTAATCAACTTGTATTGTATATTATGTAATCTTGAGATACCATAGACACGTATACAATGTTTCGACCTATCATGTCGACACATCTATATATATTTCGGAACAACCATAGTGTAACGACCCGGAAATTTCCGACCAAATTTAAACTCTAATCTCTATATGGTTCCGACACGATAAGCAAAAACCCTAAAGTTGACCCGCACTTTTTCGATCGTTCTATACTTATAAGATTAATATTTACATAAATTAAACCTTACCAACATGATAAGCAATCCAAATTGTTGAGACTTATGTTTTCGAAAAGAGTTTTACACAACGTTTGACCGTCTAGTTTGACCGATGATATCACGAACTATACAATATATGATAATTATACGTTTGTGTATATATATGTATATATACATATTTAACATGATCTAAGAATGTTTTAATATCTCATTTTGTATTAATAACAACAAGTTATATGTGTATTTTGAAACTACTAACTTAAGTTTTCAAAACGATAACAATACGTAACGTTATTTGACTTAAATACTTAAGACTATAATGTTTATACATATATTGTATAAGTAATGTATTTAATCACTTTTAAGAACTTAAATACATAAAATCATATAAGTGTATTCACAAAAGATAGCTATATTTGAATCCTCATTCCATTTTTCACAAAATTTCTATACGTATATTTAGAGTATTTGTACTCGTATCATACCTAGCTCCTATACGTATTTACTAATAGTAAATACACATCAAAATCACCACCTAACCAGCCATTATTCATGCCCTTAGAGCTAGGTAATTACTTTTGAATCATTGCAAGACTAATTACAAAAATACAAACTAGAATTTTGTCATGTTATCCTTAAAGATCACATTTTTAGGAGTATATATGTATCATCATTTTTGATTCATTTTTACTTCAATCTCTTAACTAAAAACACACACTCTTTCTTACTCTCTAAACTCCATAACAATCCAGCAAAGTTCCATAAAGATCTAGCTTCAATAACCATACTAAAACACCATAAGAAAACCATACAAAAACACTTCAAGAAAACCTTCCAAGAACACCAACTTACTTCCAATCTTTCATCCACTTCCATCACCCTTTTGATTCTAGCTTCTTACTTCTCTTTTACAGCAAACTTATCCAAGGAACTTGAGGTAGAATCTATGTTCATAACCTTATTCGATTCATATATATATAGCTATCTTATTTTGTGGTACAAAAGTTTAACAACAAGAACATAGTTTGAATGTTTTCAAACTTGTTTGCAAACTAAATAGATCCTTCTAACTTAACTTTTAAAATACTTCAAGACCTATAATATAACTTATGTATATACTAATTTAACAAGGTAAAACTTGGTTTTTCAAAGTATAAGTATTTTTAGAAAAATGGTCATTAAATGATTTTGTTGTAACAAAAATGTTTAACTTCATATGTTTCACTAATGTTTCACTTATGCCGTATGATTTTGAATACAAACCAAGGTATTTACAGTTCATAGTCTTAAAGAAGAACTCGATCCAAGAAGATGGCAATTTGAATCAACGAAAACGGATTTGTAACGAAGAAACTATGACCGAAACAAAATTGGTTATCCTAGATCATTTCAACTACGGGATCAATTGGAAAAAAATGATATAAATCACATATTTCTAAGATAACATGATATTTTATATATATGTACTTATAATTCAATTTTATATGGTTCAGGATCACCCGTAAACAACACGAGAAGATTAATCATAAGATCCCATGTTTGTACGCAACACGTCATTTGACAACACCGGTACTTTATGTACGCAACACGTCATTTGACAACACCGGTACCATGGGTCAAGATTAATCTCGACCAATACATATACGATGGGGTTTTATTTATTTCGTTGGGGGTTTTATTTATTTCATTGCGGGTATATTAAACATCTAAAAATGAACCATTAAAATTGAATTACTAACAACGAGCTGCTAACTACGGACTAAGGAATTATTCAAAGTATTAAAAGTATAACAAGTATATATATGTGACGTTTGTTTAAAAAGAAAAGGTATTGATATATTATATATGGATAGGTTCGTGATATCAACCGGAGACCAAGTCAAATTATATATATCTTCAAGACGAAAGTGAGTATATAGTCCCACTTTTAAACTCTAAATATTTCGGGATGAGAATACATGTATTTTATGTTTTACGTTATGGACACAAGTAACTGAAAAATATATTCTACGTTGAGTTGTACCACTGGCATACTTCCCTGTAGCTTGGTAACTAATATTTACAGCGGTATTGTAAACGCGAATCCTGTTGATAGATCTATCGGGCCTGACAACCCCAACCGGACTGGACGACCAGTATTCAACGGTTGCACAGTACTTCGTTTCGTGACTACACTTGGTACAGTGTAGTAAGATTTCATATTAAAGGGAATATGCGACGTGATTAATTGTTAAGTATGGTTACCAAGTGCTCAACCACTTAGAATATTTTTATTAAAATGTTTATATATGAAATCTTGTGGTCTATATTTATATCGCTGTCGACATTAAACCTATATCTCACCAACTTTAAGTTGACATTTTAAAGCATGTTATTCTCAGGTGTGAATTAAGTCTTCCGCTGTGCATTATCTCGTACTAAGGATACTACTTGAGGCCATTAAGGACTTATATCATAAGGCGTTGCATTCGAGTCATTGAAGTTCATAGAGACTATTATTAAGTAAATGGCGGTTTAGGTCATTTGAATATTATGAAATGTCAGGCGAATATGTCAATTATGGATGTAACTATAGATTGTCTTTTAAGAATAAATGCAACGTTTGTAAGATGTATCATATAGAGGGCAAGTACCTCGCAATGTTATCAACTATTGTAATTCGTTTGTAATCAATATGGACAACGTCCGGATGATTAGTTTCGGATCCTTTCAGTTGGTATCAGAGCGTTGGTCTTAGCGAACCAGGTCTCCCATTAATGTGTCTAACTGATAGTTGTTAGGATACGTTAGTGAGTCTGGACTTTGACCTTGTCTACATGTCAAAAAGTTTTGCTTATCATTTCTAGTCGGAAACCATCTGCTTATCATCCTTAGGGAATTGTCTGTTTATCATTCATAAGTCTAGACACGTCTTACTGCATTTACTGCATTGATAGTGTATAGACAAAATTCATATCTTAGCATATCTGTTACTATAGAATTGCCTGACACATGCCATAAATTCCTTCGTAGTCTACGAAATCTTTAGGATTATATATATAGATATTCTATATAGTTAGAATATCATCCGATATCTGAAAATCATTTCACATCGAAGATCCCTTCCATCCACCAAATTGTCCTCTTAACGATGAACCTGAAGCACTTACCGGCGAACCTATTCGAAACACCATTTTCTCGCTCATTTCTAGAGTATCTCGTCATGATTACATACTATCCCATATTTCAAATCTTGTTCATTCGCTCGTTCCAACCGTCAATCATCCCGGTATAATAGAAGAAGTCAACGAACTCCGTGCTCGGGTAGTGGTTTTGGAGAATATGGTGCGAAGGTTACAAACACCAACAGCAGCACCAGCAGCATAATCTGTACTACCATCGTCAACGCCGACAGTACCTTTATCACCCCAATCACAACCGCGCCTTAAATCTCAACATCACAATCTGTATCTCGAATATCAACATCACACGACTCAATATCTGTACTTCGAGTATGATCTTCGTTCTATATATCGTTCTACATCGATTATCTTCGCTTTACGTATCGTATGACGATTATGTAATTTCTAAAGTCTTAGAGATTATGTAACCTAGAATTAACGATAAATCAAATGAGTTTAATATCTTATTGACTCATTAAATCTATGATTATCTCTGAAGAAAATATATATGCAAGTATATTTTCATAAAGATAGTAATTAAAAATTCCTTCGTACAAACTATTAATGATGAAAATATTTTAACGGGTGGGTAGTACCCGAGGAATATTTAGAATTCACATTAATAAGTTATATTGTACATTCTTGAATCTGATTCAACGGTTATCTATTATCTTACTTACAACCACCGATATTCGTATCCGCTCACCCCAGAATAACCATTTTCAATCAAATTTCATATTTGGATTTTGACCTATCAGAATTCAATAAGTGGCATAATGAAGAAAATATTGGACAAAAATAGAAAGTGTTAGAAACAAACGAATTAATTAATTGAAATTGTGATAGGAATTCACGCTAACTGTTCCGGCTAACTGTTCCCAGCTAACTGATTAACATTTAATTTATCGCAATTTACATTCTCGCAATTTTATTTATCGTCATTTAATTTCTGTTATTTACTTTTACGCACTTTAAATAACGGGACACGTATGCAAGGTTTCGACTTATCATATCGACCCATCTATATATATATTTCGGAACAACCGTAGACACTCTATATGTGAAGGTGGGAGTTGGCTATACAGGGTCGGAGTTGATTCCAAAATATATATATACTTTGAGTTGTGATCGACACCGAGACCGGTACACGGGTCACGATACGTATTATTTAATTCGAATATTATATATTAAATTATATATGAATCATTGAACCATTGGACTGCTAACTTTGGACAATTAAAATGAATTAAATTAAAATATTGATTATAACATATGAAACTAAATAATTCTTCAAGCTTGCCACTTGATTTCATCCTAAACCTCAATTGTATCTTGACGATTACAATCCGCGTTCAAACTTTTCATGTTTCTTGAAAATATTTCAATCGAGAAAATTGAACTAGCCGCACTCCATCCACAGAAGAAGAGATTTATGCACCTGAAAAACTCTCGAACCCAAATTCGTAGTATCCGTATTGAATCCTTTACCATTTATTAGCAAAAACAATCTTACAATTTCTTTCCAAAGTAACCAAATTTTGTTACAGCTCCATTTCGACTTCTCAGAAAGACTAGCCTTATTATAATCGCGATATATGTACATCATCCTTTCGCCGTCGTTATCGGAGAATCTTCCATATTTCTCGACATCATCAGCAGATGTACCAGCAGCTCGTCATCTTTTTGGTGAAATTCACAATTGGTATTTTGAAAATCTCGCAGAATTTTTTTTTCCGTCAAACCTATAACGTCTATCCCTAAGAAAAAGAGAAGGTTGAGAATTGGAAAACGAATTAAGTAAAGTATGAAGGAGGTTGTGGACAAATCATGAGGAATAAGTTTGACTTCAAAGAATTCAAACGATCCAGTGCCTGCTGAAACCGTTAAGTAAGAACCATACTCGATATTCTAAACCTTTCCGGATAATATTCTTCAACATTACCTTATCCTAGATATTATAAGATATCTTCATATTTTCTGTTATACATATTCGCCATATTTCAGGAGATATTTTTACAACTATTCCTATCTGCGATCATTTATCTCTCCGTAACATCTGCGTTACAATATAAAAGAAACTGTGTTAATTTCTAAATTCTGAAACCTCCGAGATTAAAATATAAATGATTTGAAGTAGTGTTGGGAACTGATGCATGAATTAGTATAATATAATGAAACTTGATCAACTTCATTATATTACAGTAAGTCATGTTAAGTTTCTAATGGAATGTGATGATTCACAGTACCGTCATCATGTGCCATGTTACACGGCTCTTACATTCTATCAAGTCTCCAAACATATTAGAACGTATCACCTTGTTAGTTCTATTTTTCCGGAATATTCGAGTAATTTAACGAATCAAGATCGTGCCATTACAATTTCATTCTAAAACCAATAGCTAGGTTCATTCCAAATTTCCTACCTACGAATTTCGAACCATTGTTCGCTTGGCTCGAGGACAGGAAGAAGAAACGAAGGGACAAAACCTCAGAATAGAAATAGGAACATAAACCACAGCAAATAAGAGAGAGCATTAACTGTGGATGACAATGATTTTAAGGGATGGGAGTAGGAACATCGAAATATAAGGGAAGGTATAAAACCTAACAACAACCCCGAAACTACAAACCGTGCATATCAATACGTATTGCAACGTAAAGGCACGGGAGAATTAAAAACATTATAATTCCAAGGAAAGGATAAAAGAGAATAGATTCTTCTGGTGATAGATGAAAAAGAAGAATGAAAGATATGAAAGTTAGAAATATAACAAGGATTAGAATGGGATGGAGCATATTAGCGAATGTCTTAAAGTAGGAACTAAAGAGAAAGAATAGAAGATGTGGGAAGAAAGAAAGGGAAGGAGGTAAATTTATAGTGAAATATTCGACAAAGAAATCAAAACAGATTGCCGCGTTAAATCAAAGAAGATCCTGATCGCCGCAAAACTAAATCTTATTACATAAGATTTTCTTTAAAACCCTTAAATCCCGGAAATCGATCATAATCACGTCATCGGTTACAACAATTCTATATTTACTCATTTCACTCTTTTGTGATAGCTTCGCTCGTGCGTCTCACATAACCGAATAGTTTTATCTAAATCTTTCAATAATGATAAAATTTCATTATTACCTCATATTCGTCATGAAAACATTCCTATTGTTATTTATGACAACCTCTACCAAATTTCGAGGACGAAATTTCTTTAACGGGTGGGTACTGTAACGACCCGGAAATTTCCGACCAAATTTAAACTCTAATCTCTATATGGTTCCGACACGATAAGCAAAAACCCTAAAGTTGACCCGCACTTTTTCGATCGTTCTATACTTATAAGATTAATATTTACATAAATTAAACCTTACCAACATGATAAGCAATCCAAATTGTTGAGACTTATGTTTTCGAAAAGAGTTTTACACAACGTTTGACCGTCTAGTTTGACCGATGATATCACGAACTATACAATATATGATAATTATACGTTTGTGTATATATATGTATATATACATATTTAACATGATCTAAGAATGTTTTAATATCTCATTTTGTATTAATAACAACAAGTTATATGTGTATTTTGAAACTACTAACTTAAGTTTTCAAAACGATAACAATACGTAACGTTATTTGACTTAAATACTTAAGACTATAATGTTTATACATATATTGTATAAGTAATGTATTTAATCACTTTTAAGAACTTAAATACATAAAATCATATAAGTGTATTCACAAAAGATAGCTATATTTGAATCCTCATTCCATTTTTCACAAAATTTCTATACGTATATTTAGAGTATTTGTACTCGTATCATACCTAGCTCCTATACGTATTTACTAATAGTAAATACACATCAAAATCACCACCTAACCAGCCATTATTCATGCCCTTAGAGCTAGGTAATTACTTTTGAATCATTGCAAGACTAATTACAAAAATACAAACTAGAATTTTGTCATGTTATCCTTAAAGATCACATTTTTAGGAGTATATATGTATCATCATTTTTGATTCATTTTTACTTCAATCTCTTAACTAAAAACACACACTCTTTCTTACTCTCTAAACTCCATAACAATCCAGCAAAGTTCCATAAAGATCTAGCTTCAAAAACCATACTAAAACACCATAAGAAAACCATACAAAAACACTTCAAGAAAACCTTCCAAGAACACCAACTTACTTCCAATCTTTCATCCACTTCCATCACCCTTTTGATTCTAGCTTCTTACTTCTCTTTTACAGCAAACTTATCCAAGGAACTTGAGGTAGAATCTATGTTCATAACCTTATTCGATTCATATATATATAGCTATCTTATTTTGTGGTACAAAAGTTTAACAACAAGAACATAGTTTGAATGTTTTCAAACTTGTTTGCAAACTAAATAGATCCTTCTAACTTAACTTTTAAAATACTTCAAGACCTATAATATAACTTATGTATATACTAATTTAACAAGGTAAAACTTGGTTTTTCAAAGTATAAGTATTTTTAGAAAAATGGTCATTAAATGATTTTGTTGTAACAAAAATGTTTAACTTCATATGTTTCACTAATGTTTCACTTATGCCGTATGATTTTGAATACAAACCAAGGTATTTACAGTTCATAGTCTTAAAGAAGAACTCGATCCAAGAAGATGGCAATTTGAATCAACGAAAACGGATTTGTAACGAAGAAACTATGACCGAAACAAAATTGGTTATCCTAGATCATTTCAACTACGGGATCAATTGGAAAAAAATGATATAAATCACATATTTCTAAGATAACATGATATTTTATATATATGTACTTATAATTCAATTTTATATGGTTCAGGATCACCCGTAAACAACACGAGAAGATTAATCATAAGATCCCATGTTTGTACGCAACACGTCATTTGACAACACCGGTACTTTATGTACGCAACACGTCATTTGACAACACCGGTACCATGGGTCAAGATTAATCTCGACCAATACATATACGATGGGGTTTTATTTATTTCGTTGGGGGTTTTATTTATTTCATTGCGGGTATATTAAACATCTAAAAATGAACCATTAAAATTGAATTACTAACAACGAGCTGCTAACTACGGACTAAGGAATTATTCAAAGTATTAAAAGTATAACAAGTATATATATGTGATGTTTGTTTAAAAAGAAAAGGTATTGATATATTATATATGGATAGGTTCGTGATATCAACCGGAGACCAAGTCAAATTATATATATCTTCAAGACGAAAGTGAGTATATAGTCCCACTTTTAAACTCTAAATATTTCGGGATGAGAATACATGTATTTTATGTTTTACGTTATGGACACAAGTAACTGAAAAATATATTCTACGTTGAGTTGTACCACTGGCATACTTCCCTGTAGCTTGGTAACTAATATTTACAGCGGTATTGTAAACGCGAATCCTGTTGATAGATCTATCGGGCCTGACAACCCCAACCGGACTGGACGACCAGTATTCAACGGTTGCACAGTACTTCGTTTCGTGACTACACTTGGTACAGTGTAGTAAGATTTCATATTAAAGGGAATATGCGACGTGATTAATTGTTAAGTATGGTTACCAAGTGCTCAACCACTTAGAATATTTTTATTAAAATGTTTATATATGAAATCTTGTGGTCTATATTTATATCGCTGTCGACATTAAACCTATATCTCACCAACTTTATGTTGACATTTTAAAGCATGTTATTCTCAGGTGTGAATTAAGTCTTCCGCTGTGCATTATCTCGTACTAAGGATACTACTTGAGGCCATTAAGGACTTATATCATAAGGCGTTGCATTCGAGTCATTGAAGTTAATAGAGACTATTATTAAGTAAATGGCGGTTTAGGTCATTTGAATATTATGAAATGTCAGGCGAATATGTCAATTATGGATGTAACTATAGATTGTCTTTTAAGAATAAATGCAACGTTTGTAAGATGTATCATATAGAGGGCAAGTACCTCGCAATGTTATCAACTATTGTAATTCGTTTGTAATCAATATGGACAACGTCCGGATGATTAGTTTCGGATCCTTTCACATAGACACTCTATATGTGAATGTTGGAGTTAGCTATACAGGGTTGAGGTTGATTCCAAAATATATATAGTTTGAGTTGTGATTAATACTGAGATACGTATACACTGGGTCATGGATTGATTCAAGATAATATTTATCGATTTATTTATGTACATCTAACTGTGGACAACTAGTTGTAGGTTACTAACGAGGACAGCTGACTTAATAAACTTAAAACATCAAAATATATTAAAAGTGTTGTAAATATATTTTGAACATATTTTGATATATATGTATATATTGTTATAGGTTCGTGAATCAACCAGTGGCCAAGTCTTACTTCCCGACGAAGTAAAAATCTGTGAAAGTGAGTTATAGTCCCACTTTTAAAATCTAATATTTTTGGGATGAGAATACATGCAGGTTTTATAAATGATTTACAAAATAGACACAAGTACGTGAAACTACATTCTATGGTTGAATTATCGAAATCGAATATGCCCATTTTTATTAAGTCTGATAATCTAAGAATTAGGGAACAGACACCCTAATTGACGCGAATCCTAAAGATAGATCTATTGGGCCTAACATGTGACAACCCGGAAATTTCCAACCAAATTTAAACTTTATCTTTATATTATTCCGACACGATAAGCAAAGTTTGTTAAGTTAAATCTCAAGAATTTTAAATTGTGTTCATACATTCATTATAACCTCGACCAAATTCCGACGATTCAAGAACCGTTATATATAAATAAATATGTATATATATGTATATATACTATAACTTGAGAATATTAATAAAGTATTTAACGTATAATACTTTACATGAACGTATTTGTTTCAATATGTTTATCGATGAAATTAGAAGATAATATCAAATGATTGATTTATCAGATACATTGTGATATGATTACGGGTCTATGTTATGAGGTCCACTGTGATTTAAGAAATCTATTCTTTTTGACAACATTCGGAAAATGGTAAAGCGATTTATAAGTAAGAACGTGAAGTGTAACTAACTTAGATGTTGGATATCGACAAGTTAAGTAACTCGACATTTTTCATTAAGATGATTTCATACGTTTATTTAACCTTTGAACTTTATCCCATGCTTCACCAACAGACTGTATGAATATATATGATTCTACTTTTCTAAAACGTTTTATGATATAACGATTTCCATTATTTTAACCTTTAAACAAAATGATTCTTAAAAATATCTTTGGTTTTGGAAAACAAAATTATTACATTTATTTGATTTAGTTTCAAACATACAAAAACGTTTTCAGTTTAAAAAGAACTTTATTATTAAAACGTATATAACTTTTATAAATATCTAGAACCACTTTTGACAACTCATTACTTAACCTGTATGATAAAGATAACGATATTTATATTTTATTTTATTAAATATATACAACGATTTAAATTAATATTATATATATATTTATATGCGTATTATACGTACATAGTTTTATACTTTTACTATACTTAAACTTTACCTTTACTTTATTTTTACTTTACTTTAACTTTAATAATTCACTTTAATAATTCATACTTTAATAATTTACTTTAATAATTCATACTTTAATAATTCACTTTAATAATTCACTTTAATAATTCATACTTTAATAATTCATACTTTAATAATTCACTTTAATAATTCATACTTTAATAATTCACTTTAATAATTCATACTTTAATAATTCACTTTAATAATTTAAAAATCTATTATAAATAGAATTCAATAGGTTTCATTATTTCATAGAAACTTGAAAATATTTTTCTCTAAACTCTCTCAATCGATTTATATATATATATATATATATATATATATATATATATATATATATATATATATATATATATATATACTCCGTATTATTTCAAGATATTATTAGTATACATAAAATATTATGTCGGAGTGGTGTCCGAGTGATTTCGAAATTGTTTTTCGAGTGGGATTGGATTAAGGAAATTATGGGTTATAGCTATGGAGGTGATTGGGTATGGTTCATGGGTATGCTTGTGAGGCCAATATAGTGTTTATCATCTCCGTTGCGTCTACGTACCTTTTCCTGCAATATTGAATCTCAATATTGATACGTGAGTACTCATAATTTAACTTTTACATAATAATAGTGTATCCCTGACTAGTGCTCGAGTATATAGGATTATGCATGTTTGTACTTTTAATATTGCCTTTAGTTAGGTTATGTTGAATCCTGAATTAGTTATATATGCGACTGAGATAAGGTATAAGATATGCATGTCGTTGGAAAGCTAGTGAAAAATTAAGAACTTTTCATTTAGATATCGAATGATTTCGATTAACGGATTTGAAGTTATAGTCCATCGAATTTTTATATCATTATTAAAAATGATTATTATTATCGTCGTTATTATCGTCGTTCTAGTTTTAACTTATTATTATTATTATTATTATTATATTATTATTATTATCTTTATCAATAAAAGGATTTATCATTAAAAATTGTTATTTTATTATTATTACTATCGTTATTATCATTAAAGTTATAATTAGTATTATTATTATTATTATTATCTAATTATTATTATTATTATCTAATTATTATTATTATTATTATTATTATTATTATTATTATTATCATTATTAATATATATATCATTATTTAAAAATGGTTATTGTTATTATTATTATTATTATTATATTATCATTATCGTTAATAATGTCATAGTAATTATCATTATTAGTATTATTGTAATTAAAACTAATATTAGTAACACCTAATTATTTTGATTACTATTATTATCATTATTATGAACAAGATATAAAAGACGATTAAAAGCTATTAAATGAAACGATTAGGAAATAATGAGTAAGAGTATCATGATGAAATTAAAATATTATAAGATATTGATTTAGATAAAATTATCATTCTTATTATTTTTATCATTACTATTATTATTAAAAGTATTGTTAGTATCAAAACTATCATTTTAACAAAAATTATCATTTTAATAGAAATGTCATTGTTACTATAAAATATCATTTTTATTATCATTTTAAATAGAATTATTATTTTAAAGATAATATTAAAAATTATCGTAAATATTAAAGTTATCATAATTAGAATTATCGTTTTATCATAATATCATCTTAGTAATTATAAATATTGATATTTTTATAATAATAATTATTATTACAAAATAATACAACTTTTACTTACTAACATTATAGATATTATTTTATCAAATAAATATGTAATACAAACATATTTTACTACGTGTAATAAATTACTTTAATAATACCTATCATATTATCTTTATGATATTAAATGAACCCTATAAATTTTATTACTTAATATATATAAAAGTATATTTTATTATATAAATTTTAATATAAAATTTTCTTTATTAATAAATGAATTATATTATTTACTCTAATAAATCTTTTAAAAATATTTAAAAATATAAAACGACGATATTTAAAATATATTATAATCATGTATAAATTTTGGAAATCATTTTGAGTCAAATTGACTTTTGTTGACTTTTGCATATTAGTCTCGAGCATTAGGATTGTGGTACACTATGACCTGACCTAATTGTTAGACAAATATTGACCAACATATAATTTTATATAATTAATTTAGGTTCGTGAATCCGAGGCCAACCTTGCACTAGTTCAATGACGTTATATGTATTTTCACTACGAAATACAGTATGGTGAGTTTCATTTGCCTTTTTACCCTTTATATTTTTTGGGCTGAGAATACATGCGCAATTTTTATAAATGTTTTACGAAATAGACACAAGTAATCGAAACTACATTATATGGTTGAATTATCGAAATCGAATATGCCCATTTTTATTAAGTCTGGTAATCTAAGAATTAGGGAACAGACACCCTAATTGACGCGAATCCTAAAGATAGATCTATTGGGCCCAACAAGCCCCATCCAAAGTACCGGATGCTTTAGTACTTCGAAATTTATATCATGTCCGAAGGAGGATCCCGGAATGATGGGGATATTCTTATATGCATATTGTGAATGTCGGTTACCAGGTGTTCAATCCATATGAATGATTTTTGTCTCTATGCATGGGACGTATATTTATGAGAACTGGAAATGAAATTCTTGTGGTCTATTAAAATGATGAAAATGAATGATTATGATAAACTAATAAACTCACCAACCTTTTGGTTGACACTTTAAAGCATGTTTATTCTCAGGTATTAAAGAAATCTTCCGCTGTGCATTTGCTCATTTTAAAGATATTAATTGGAGTCTTTCATGGCATATTGCGAAGAACGTTGCATTCAAGTCATTGAGTTCATTAAAGATTATTATTATTAAGTCAATTTATAGTTGGATAGTGGATATTATGAAATGGTATGCATGCCTGTCAACTTTCGATGTAAAGAAAGTTTGTCTTTTAAAAACAAATGCAATGTTTGTAAAATGTATCATATAGAGGTCAAATACCTCGCGATGTAATCAACTATTGTGAATCGTTTATAATGTATATGAACGAGTCCTTTCAGTTGGTATCAGAGCGGTGGTCTTAGTGAACCAGGTCTGCATTAGCGTGTCTAACTAATAAGTCGTTAGGATGCATTAGTGAGTCTGGACTTCGACCGTGTCTGCATGTCAAAAGTTTTGCTTATCATTTCTAGTCGGAAATCATCTGCTTATCATCTATAGGAAATTACCTGCTTATCATTATTAGTCTAGACACGTCATGCAACATTAATTTCATGAGTAGTGTATAGACAAAATTCATATCTTAGCGTATCTGCTAAATCATATCTTATCGTATCTGTTACTTTAAACTTTGCCTGACATATCCCGCAAATTCCTCCGTAATCTATGAAATCTTTTGATCTCTATATATAGATATCCTATGTAAATAGAATACCACCCGATAGCCAAAAAATCATTTTATATCGAAAAATCCTTTATCCAATCGTACGAAATGGAATTTGTCATCAGTTCAAGTCACTCGGATTCCGAAATGGAATCTCACTCAAGCTCCGAAAGCAGTGTGATCGGAATGGATCAATCAATCAGTCATCACCTATTCTGGATGAATTGGGGATGGGTTCGTAGCCTCTTCAATCATTGGAAACAAAAAGAAGGCGATCCTTTCCATCCACCACATTGCCCTCTTGGCGAAGAACCTGAAGCACTTACCGGCGAACCTGTTCGAGACACCATTTTCTCTCTCATTTCTAGGGTATCTCGTCACGATTATATACTAAATCAAATTCTAGATTTTATTTATCCGCTCGTTGCGACCGATAATCATCCTGGAATAATAGAAGAAGTCAACGAACTTCGCGCTCGGGTAGTGGCTTTGGAGAATATGGTGCAGAGATTACAAACACCAGCAGCAGCACCAGTAGCATAACCAGTACCACCATCATCAACGCCAACAGTACCATTACCACCTCCAACCACAACCGCGTTGTAAACCTCAACTTCACAATCTGTCCCACGAGCATCAACGTTATACGCACCATAGATACCAAGGAGTACCAACAACAATAACTGACGAAGTATTAATTCATAACTTCATTGGAGAAACATTCCGCGGCGATTATATAATCTCTAAAGTCTTAGAGATTATCTAATCTAGCCCTAACCATAAATCAGTTAAGCGAACCAAAATGATAGAAGGAAGAGTAGAAACCCTGACAAAAATGGTGTGTGGTTAACAAGTTAAACTTGTTTTACCAACAGCATCAACAGTACCGTCAATGTCACCAGCATCGTCAGTACAGTCAACATCAGAATCAACAACACCTATAACATCACAAACTCCGCCAGTTCAAGAATCACTGTGGACATCATTACGAATCAATAACGTGTATAATGTATCAACAAGTTATGAAGAATTAACTCATTCCCTCTGAAGAAATTATATATATTTTATATATATATATATATATATATATATATATATATATATATATATATATATATATATATATATATATATATATATATATATTTTGAAATAAAAAATAAATCTTTCCGTGCTAAGCTATTGTGTGTGAATCTTAACTACTCGGTTAATTCATATTACAAATATGCAATAATGTACGTCCCTCGCCCGCGTCTTAACCATCGTTAACTACAATCTCTGTCTCAATTCAACAAATTCCAATTCCTAATAAATCAAGTATATATTTGATTTTACACTTCATCATTGATGTAACCGAAACTTTTCAGATAACATCATTCGTACTTTGCGAAGTTCACAAGAATTTAACGAAAACCAACATCACATCTCAACAAATAACGAAGTATTGATTCATAATTTCAATATTATTGAAGAAATACTTATGTAACCTCTAAAGCCTTCAAGAAATTATTCAATTCTAGTTCCAACCGTAAATCGAATGAGTTTAATTTAGTATTAACTCATTAAAATCTATGTTACATCTGAGGAGAATATATACATATATATTTTCATAAAGACTGTAATAAAATTCTTATGTACAAAATATTAATTGTGAAATTTTTTTTAACGGGTAGGTAATACCCGAGAGAGATATATAAATTCACAATTAATATGTTACATTCTTCGAATCAGATTAAGCAAATTATCAATTATACTTCCTACTTTCACAATAATATATATTCTTTCATAGAAATCAAAACAACCATACTCATTCAAACCCAATTACATATTCTGATTTTAAAATCTCAGAATTCAATTTGAGATATAACCGGTACCATCACTTTTAGATTCCTACATCTTTCAAAGCTATACTTTGACTTCAAAAGTGTGTTAGAACATCAAATGTATACAAATGATTACAATCTGTGTTCAAAACCTTCGAAAATCTCTGAAGACACTTCAAATAATGAGCAATCGAGATGATGATCCAACCACATATTACCCACAGTTATGTACTTAAAAAGCTCTCGAAACCAAAGTCATAATTCAACACATATCTGTGTCAGATCTTTTGGCATTTATTAGCAAAAATAACCTTGCAATTCCTTTGCAAAGTAGCAAATTATATCACAGCTCCAGCAAGACAACTTCGATTTTTTCATTCGGAGTAGCCTTATCATAATTTTGATATATGTAATTACCCTTTTGTTACCGGAGAACCTTTCATATTCCACCACATTAGCAATAAACTTACCAACAAGTTCACTGATCTTGGGCATTCCGAAGAATCATTATATTTATCGAAACCTCATCATTTACTCATCTGTCTCTTGTAACGAGAATTGCCATACGAATCATTGGGAATTAGCAATCAGTATTTTGAAATCTCACAGCATGTTGACGCCAACAGTTATACATAACGTCTATTTCCAAGGCTTACATACTTCGAATGTGAAGTTTCTAAAAAAACACTCTGAACCGCGAACTAGTTCTCGAAATGCTGATGAAGCAATAAAAACTGTAAACGACCTTAGCAGTAAAAAGTTTGATGATAAAGATTAGTGTATTAGCAAAGCTCAGAAATAGAGAAGTTTTGGAACTGGAAAACGGATTGAGCAAAGTATGAAGGAGGCTGTGGACAAATCACAAAGACTGAACCTGCCTTCAAAGAATCCAAATGATTCAGTGTCTGCTGAAGTCATTAACGAATACCTTGTTCCTGACACTAAACCCTTACAGATAATATACTTCATCATCCTCTGATATTAGAAATTCTAAGATATCATCGTATCTTTCATTATAAATATCCTCCATATTTCTGAAGATATTTCCATAACTATTCTTATCTGGAATCATTTATCTCTTTGCGCTATCTGTATTACATCAAAAAGGAAACTGTTTAGTTCCTATAGTCTGTAAACCTTTGAGTTTAAAATATGAATGTTTTTGAAGTAGTGTTGGAAACTGAAGCATGAGTTAGTATAATATAATGACACTTGATCAACGTGATTATATTACAGTAATTCATGCTGAGTTTCTAAATGGAACGTGATAATTCACAGATCATAACATCATCATGTGCCATGTTATACGACTCTTGTATTCTATTTAACCTCTAAAATATCAAGAAAATATTTCTTGATGATTCGGCTTTTTCTGAGGTATTCTGGTAATTTGACAAGTCAAGATCGTGCCATTACAATTTTCTTCCTAGAACATTAACAATGTTCATTCCAAAATTCATATCTGCAAATTCTGGACCATTACAAGCGGTGCTTAATCGCAAGAAGAAGAAACGAAAGGACAAAACTCCGAAATAGAAATTGGGGTATTAATTGCAGCAAATAAAAGAGAGCATTAACTGTGGATGATAATGATTATAGAAGATAGAAACAGAGACTTTGAAATATAAGGGAAGATATAAAGCTCAACGACAAACCAAAAGTTATAAACCATATATATCAATGCATATAGCAATATAAAGACACGGGACAACTAGAAACACTATAAACCCAAGAGTATAGTAGAAGTAAATAGATTCTTCCAGCGGTAGATGAAAAAGAAGAATGACCGATATGAAAGTTAGAAGTATATCGAGAATCAGAACTGGATGGAGCATGTTGATGAATACTTTAAAATATGAGTTGAGGGGGAAAGAATAGAAGGTGATGAAACATGACTAGGAACTTAGAAATCAACAGATTTAACTCACACAATAACGGAATAAGTAAATCAAACCCTCTAGTGAATAGGTTAAGCTTTTTGGGATTAATTTAGTCATACCACAACTAAATCAAGTGTGATTAGATCAACACCTAGAGCTATTATTCACCACCTGGGTGATTTGGGTTGAGAGAGAATCGGAGGAGCTCACCAGATCTGAGTGTGTGTAACAAATGAGAGGCTTAACCTAAAATGAAGAACATAAGACTTTATATACCCCTGCTGTTGACTCACCCGTACGATTCATCCATCACACATATGAGTTGGCTTCATCAGCCGTACGGGTGATCACTCACTCGTGTCTTCTTATTTAGGTTGTAATTGTGACTTAGCTCAGCATCAACTGTGCGTATGAGCCTGTCAGCCGTACGAGTGAGGCTTCACTCGGACGTCTGACTAAGTCTAACATAGTCAAACATCCAAATCTCGTTCATGCAGTTCCTGTAACCACATACAAACACGGATAGGATAATAACGAACGATCATGGTGGCATGTAAACTGTTGTACCTGCAATGGACGTGGGTAGATGTCTAGGGACTTGCATAAAATGCATCAACAGAAGGTGTGAGTTGTAAGAAAATGAAGGAGGTGAATTTATAAGAAAATCTCTGACAGAACAATTAAAATGGACGATCGCATTTAAAGTGGATCCTAATTCCCTTTGTTACCGGAGAATCAAATCTTATTACAAAGATTTTCTTCAAATCCCTTAAAATCTGGAAATCAATCATATCTACGTCAAATGATAAGATGAATCTACACTTACTCATTTCACTCTTCTATGTTAGTTTCATTCGTACTCTTCATATAAATGGATTGTTTATCCAAATTATTCGCTGATGATAAAACTCTAATTTTCTGCCTGTATGCATCATGAAAACATACTTATTATCATTCACGACCTTACCACTCAAATTTCGGGACAAAATTTCTTTAACGGGTAGGTACTGTGACAACCCGGAAATTTCCAACCAAATTTAAACTTTATCTTTATATTATTCCGACACGATAAGCAAAGTTTGTTAATTTAAATCTCAAGAATTTTAAATTGTGTTCATACATTCATTATAACCTCGACCAAATTCCGACTATTCAAGAACCGTTATATATAAATAAATATGTATATATACTATAACTTGAGAATATTAATAAAGTATTAAACGTATAATACTTTACATGAACGTATTTGTTTCAATATGTTTATCGATGGAATTAGAAGATAATATCAAATGATTGATTTATCAGATACATTGTGATATGATTACGGGTCTATGTTATGAGGTCCACTGTGATTTAAGAAATCTATTCTTTTTGACAACATTCAGAAAATGGTAAAGCGATTTATAAGTAAGAACGTGAAGTGTAACTAACTTAGATGTTGGATATCGACAAGTTAAGTAACTCGACATTTTTCATTAAGATGATTTCATACGTTTATTTAACCTTTGAACTTTATCCCATGCTTCACCAACAGACTGTATGAATATATATGATTCTACTTTTCTAAAACGTTTTATGATATAACGATTTCCATTATTTTAACCTTTAAACAAAATGATTTTTAAAAATATATTTGGTTTTGGAAAACAAAATTATTATATTTATTTGATTTAGTTTCAAACATACAAAAACGTTTTCAGTTTAAAAAGAACTTTATTATTAAAACGTATATAACTTTTATAAATATCTAGAACCACTTTTGACAACTCATTACTTAACCTGTATGATAAAGATAACGATATTTATATTTTATTTTATTAAATATATACAACGATTTAAATTAATATTATATATATTTATACGCGTATTATACGTACATAGTTTTATACTTTTACTATACTTAAACTTTACCTTTACTTTATTTTTACTTTACTTTAACTTTAATAATTCACTTTAATAATTCATACTTTAATAATTCACTTTAATAATTCATACTTTAATAGTTCACTTTAATAATTCATACTTTAATAATTCATACTTTAATAATTCACTTTAATAATTCATACTTTAATAATTCACTTTAATAATTCATACTTTAATAATTCACTTTAATAATTCAAAAATCTATTATAAATAGAATTCAATAGGTTTCATTATTTCATAGAAACTTGAAAATATTTTTCTCTAAACTCTCTCAATCGATTTACATATATATATATATTTACTCCGTATTATTTCAAGATATTATTAGTATACATAAAATATTACGTCGGAGTGCTGTTCGAGTGATTTCGAAATTGTTTTTCGAGTGGGATTGGATTAAGGAAATTATGGGTTATAGCTATGGAGGTGATTGGGTATGGTTCATGGGTATGCTCGTGAGGTCAATATAGTGTTTATCATCTCCGTTGCATCTACGTACCTTTTCTTGCAATATTGAATCTCAATATTGATACGTGAGTACTCATAATTTAACTTTTACATACTAATAGTGTATCCCTGACTAGTGCTCGAGTATACAGGATTATGCATTTTTGTACTTTTGATATTGCCTTTAGTTAGGTTATGTTGAATCCTGAATTAGTTATATATGCGACTGAGATAAGGTATAAGATATGCATGTCGTTGGAAAGCTAGCGAAAAATTAAGAACTTTTCATTTAGATATCGAATGATTTCGATTAACGGATTTGAAGTTATAGTCCATCGAATTTTTATATCATTATTAAAAATGATTATTATTATCGTCGTTATTATCGTCGTTCTAGTTTTATCTTATTATTATTATTATTATATTATTATTATTATCTTTATCAATAAAAGGATTTATCATTAAAAATTGTTATTTTTATTATTATTACTATCGTTATTATCATTAAAGTTATAATTAGTATTATCATTATTATTATCTAATTATTATTATTATTATCTAATTATTATTACTATTATTATTATTATCATTATTATTATTATTATCATTATTATTATTATTATCATTATTAATATATATATCATTATTTAAAAATGGTTATTGTTATTATTATTATTATTATATTATCATTATCGTTAATAATGTCATAGTAATTATCATTATTAGTATTATTGTAATTAAAACTAATATTAGTAATACCTAATTATTTTGATTACTATTATTATCATTATTATGAACACGATATAAAAGACGATTAAAAGTTATTAAACGAAACGATTAGGAAATAATGAGTAAGAGTATCATGATGAAATTAAAATATTATAAGATATTGATTTAGATAAAATTATCATTCTTATTATTTTTATCATTACTATTATTATTAAAAGTATCGTTAGTATCAAAACTATCATTTTAACAAAAATTATCATTTTAATAGAAATGTCATTGTTACTATAAAATATCATTTTTATTATCATTTTAAATAGAATTATTATTTTAAAGATAATATTAAAAATTATCGTAAATATTAAAGTTATCATAATTAGAATTATCGTTTTATCATAATATCATCTTAGTAATTATAAATATTGATATTTTTATAATAATAATTATTATTACAAAATAATACAACTTTTACTTACTAATATTATAGATATTATTTTATCAAATAAATATGTAATACAAACATATTTTACTACGTGTAATAAATTACTTTAATAATACCTATCATATTATCTTTATGATATTAAATGAACCCTATAAATTTTATTACTTAATATATATAAAAGTATATTTTATTATATAAATTTTAATATAAAATTTTATTTATTAATAAATGAATTATATTATTTACTCTAATAAATCTTTTAAAAATATTTAAAAATTTAAAACGACGATATTTAAAATATATTATAATCATGTATAAATTTTGGAAATCATTTTGAGTCAAATTGACTTTTGTTGACTTTTGCATATTAGTCTTGAGCATTAGGATTGTGGTACACTATGACCTGACCTAATTGTTAGACAAATATTGACCAACATATAATTTTATATAATTAATTTAGGTTCGTGAATCCGAGGCCAACCTTGCACTAGTTCAATGACGTTATATGTATTTTCACTACGAAATACAGTATGGTGAGTTTCATTTGCCTTTTTACCCTTTATATTTTTTGGGCTGAGAATACATGCGCAATTTTTATAAATGTTTTACAAAATAGACACAAGTAATCGAATATGCCCCTTTTTATTAAGTCTGGTAATCTAAGAATTAGGGAACAGACACCCTAATTGACGCGAATCCTAAAGATAGATCTATTGGGCCCAACAAGCCCCATTCAAAGTACCGGATGCTTTAGTACTTCGAAATTTATATCATGTCCGAAGGAGGATCCCGGAATGATGGAGATATTCTTATATGCATATTGTGAATGTCGGTTACCAGGTGTTCAATCCATATGAATGATTTTTGTCTCTATACATGGGACGTATATTTATGAGAACTGGAAATGAAATTTTTGTGGTCTATTAAAATGATGAAAATGAATGATTATGATAAACTAATGAACTCACCAACCTTTTGGTTGACACTTTAAAGCATGTTTATTCTCAGGTATTAAAGAAATCTTCCGCTGTGCATTTGCTCATTTAAAAGATATTAATTGGAGTCTTTCATGGCGGGAAGAACATTGCATTCAAGTCATTGAGTTCATTAAAGTTTATTATTATTAAGTCAATTTATAGTTGGATAGTGGATATTATGAAATGGTATGCATGCCTGTCAATTTTCGATGTAAAGAAAGTTTGTCTTTTAAAAACAAATGCAATGTTTGTAAAATGTATCATATAGAGGTCAAATACCTCGCGATGTAATCAACTATTATGAATTGTTTATAATGTATATGAACGGGTCCTTTCATAACAAACCCCATCCAAAGTACCGGATGCTTTAGTACTTTGAAATTTATATCATATCCGAAGGGTGTCCCGGAATGATGGAGATATTCTTATATATATGCATCTTGTTAATGTCGGTTACCAGGTGTTCACCATATGAATGATTTTTATCTCTATGTATGGGATGTGTATTGAAATATGAAATCTTGTGGTCTATTGTTACGATTTGATATATATAGGTTAAACCTATAACTCACCAACATTTTTGTTGACGTTTAAAGCATGTTTATTCTCAGGTGAATACTAAGAGATTCCGCTGTTGCATACTAAAATAAGGACGAGATTTGGAGTCCATTTTTGTATGATATTGTGTAAAAACTGCATTCAAGAAACTAATTTCGATGTAACATATTTGTATTGTAAACCATTATGTAATGGTCGTGTGTAAACAGGATATTTTAGATTATCATTATTTGATAATCTACGTAAAGCTTTTTAAACCTTTATTTATGAAATAAAGGTTATGGTTTGTTATAAAAATGAATGCATACTTTGAAAAACGTCTCATATAGAGGTCAAAACCTCGCAACGAAATCAATTAATATGGAACGTTTTTAATCAATAAGAACGGGACATTTCAAGGGTCAGCTTCAAATGCTCTTAAATGTTTGCCTTTTATAGTGGGATTCAAAAAGTAGCCGTTGACACACGGTTGCCTGAACGGTCGACCATGGTGCGACCGTGCGTGCTCTAGTCCAAAATTGGTATCCGTTGTATAGCCGTTTGACTCAAATTTGAACACCATATTTTGGCACCTTTACTCCTTCTAGCACCTGCAAAAGAAACCAAACATCCTATACAAGTACTATATGCATTAAGTGTGTGAGATTTGGTCTTAATGTATGAAAGTGACTAATCATTCCAAAAGTGGCAAACCCAACATTCTTGGAGAAGTGTCTTGATTGATATTTAGGGAAATCTCAGTTTGGTCAAGACTTAGTTAGTCACATTAATGCATTTGGTCCAATTCTAAAGACTAGTCACTATGTCAGTAACTTCCTAGTTTCAATTAATTACAAGTCATGTTCTTTTTGAGTTTGGTTAGAGATTAATTGAATAATGTCTCTATATATAATCATGAAATATGTAGAGACATCAAAGTTAAGTCTTAAGTAGTCACCCTTAGTTACTTAGACTAGACCACATAGATAATTGACTATACTTTCATTGTGAACCATTTTACACTTAATCTATTGGAGTAGGTTAGTTACTTGAATCCTAACTAGTGAGCACATAGCAAACATATTAATCAAGTTGACAAGTTTATGAGGATTAATCATATTGGGAAGTAGCAAGTAATACTCACATAGCAAGAGATAGTTATTCTAGAATCAATCATATAGATACTTGCACAACTTATAATTCAAGCTTTAACAAGTTTCAGTGCAATATAACATATTGCTTGATTAATGTGTAAGCACACATTAATGTCCAACACATACACAAGAGAAGAGCAATCTCTAGTTGGGACTTGGTGACCATCCTAAATGTATCTAAGTGTGTTTTAGGATTACAAGTCATTACTAGTTAACCTTGAGAGCATTGTTCCTCATTTAGCCTTAATTAATCACTAAGTCATTTCTAATAGCAATTATTGTTCTAGTGATATTGGCTTAAGTGTGTTGGTACTTGATGATCATACTAAGAATATCTAGATAAGAATTAAGATCACAAGTTGTTGATTAACATTTATGTGTTATGCCTAATCTTGGTTAATTTGTTATTAAAATGTCATTAGGCGTAATTCATCACAATTAGTATTTTTATGATCAAAACTCAATTGAGTATGGAGAAGGCATCTATTCTAAGCATGTTGAGAAAGGTTTCATGAATTATAGATGTCGGGAACTAGTCAAACTTTATTTGGTCGAAAATGGTAACAGAGAAAACTACGGTCGCACTGCGATTGACCGTGGTGGTGACCGTGCAACTTGTTTTCCCAAAACTGTGTTGCAATTCAGTTTGGGGTTTCACGGTTGACTATGCGGTCGACCGTACCTCGACCGTGTGTTTAGCTGAACTTTTAATTTCATTCTTTAACCTATGTTTGACTTGATCGTTTGCAAGATAAAGTATGGATTAGTGACCTTGCGTGTTTTATGTTAAGATGTCAGTCATTACTTATGCATATGTATGTGTCATCATCAAAACATATTCTTTGGTTAATCGTACTTAAGTTTGTCGTTTAGTTCATTAACCAACATTCAACCAACAACTTTGATCATTTTTACATATTATTGCTTGTAGCATTTATGAGCATTATAATACTGAGTATTTTAAAACATATTTATTAATTTGTGTGTGTGGGTGTGCTTGCGTGCGTGTATATGTGTGTTATTATGGCATATACACACCCATAAATTTATTTGTGATTCTCTCACTTATAAATTAATTGTAGTTGTTGATGCATATTTTGTGTGGTCGTCGCTGGGCGAATAACGTTTATTATTACATTATACACCTAGTTTTATTACACGTGTGATACTGATCAGTTACAGGAGCATATGTGACTGTCGGACTGACTGTTGGGCCGTTCATATCGATAGGCCCATTAGGGTTACCTAAGTCTAGGTCGTCTATATATATCAGTGTTACATGTGTTTTAGGGTTAAGAGAGTATAACCCTAATTGGGGTCAGGCTAGAACCCTAATTTGGAAGAGCCGTTTTGGCGATTCCTGTGCATAGGGGAGATCATGCTCGATCTCCCCTGGCCAACCGATGTTTCTCCGTTTAAATCAATTGTAAGTGTAACGTTTATATTAATAATGTTGATTTATGTTTGATTCATCGTGTTTATCTCTTCCGTCTTTGATTTTGCTCGAATATAGTTGTTAATGATCCTTAATCGAACCAACAAATTGGTATCAGAGCTGGTACAACCGAGCTCGTGATTGGATCGAAGAAAAAAGACGTTAATTTTGCTGCAAAATCGTTTTTAGATCTCACAGTTGACTTTTATTGACTTTTATGGGTTTTTGAGATCTAAATCGAATTAAGGAAAAGTGTTTAAATAGAAAGGTTGGTAATAATTTAGTGATTTTATCTTCAAAGTTTCAGAATCTAATTCGAAGTTTTGACCATGTTATGAAGATTTTTTGTTTCGAATTTTTTAGATCTAAATCGATTGATTCCGCAATTTTAGGTGTTTGTTTGCAAAATCTGAGAATGGGTTAATGTTTACCAGGTCCTAATGATGCTGCCTGCAAACTTTCATTAATTTTCATGAAATTTTGAGTCGTTTTCGAGTTTCACCACCACAAACCACCATGTCAACCACCACCGACTGTTTTCAGAAAATTTAGGGAAGAAGAAATGCGAATTAGCGTGTGTATACAAGAGTGGGAGATTTTGGTCGTATTTGAAGTTTTTTTTTTTTTTTGGTTGAAGCGTACGGGTATGAAGAAAAAAAATTGAATTGAAACAGAGGTGCAAGCAAGTTCCAAAAGTGACGATGGCAAAGAGGTAATTAGAATGAACTTTCTTAGAGCTGGCCCCCACGTGCTCTTTGAATTGGTGTCCTTGTCACATGGATGCAATTTTTTGTCCGCTGACTCTTCTACATACAAATATTTAGGTGAATCACTTAATACTATTTCTTTAATTCTTATTCTTTTATCCAAGCCCAACTTCGATATTTTCTTTTAACCCAATTTTCATTTATTCCTTAATGTTTATTATTCATCTAGTGATTTTCACACCAAACCTTTCCTAAACCTTTCTATCGTATTATTCACTGAAGAAATAATGTACATATTTAATGGACAACCTCCATGTCCGTCAGATTTATTTAGTAGGTGAGTACGGAAACACTTGTTTTGAGAAGTATTAGTGGGGTAATCGGGAGCATACGACTATATATGGGCCAACAACGTTTATTATTCCGCACTTCTCGAGATTCCGCTTTATGGAGGGAATCTTTTTGTTGATATTCCGCTTTATAGAGGGAATATGTTTGTTCCAGTTCCTCTTGAAGAAGGAACTGAGGTTGATGTTTCGCGATCATGAGGTACCTATTTGACTTTCTTTGGTGAGTTTGATAGCAATAAAGACTTATTTGAGTTATTAATTATGGATTGGACTCCTCTATATATTTTGCCTTTACAAGATGCAAGTCAGGATGAACGTTAGTGCTACGATGTTTAATAGGATATAGCTAACAGTGAGGGGGAAGATTCTACGATTTATGATTCTGAGAGAGTTGGTTTGTTTGAAGATTTTATCAGAGATGTCGATAGGATCTCAGTTCAGTCTTAGGGGGAATCTTGTTGCATTGGTACTATGGGTAACACGTACAAGTGAAGTTTGAAGAAACTACAGGATGACTATTAGCATTTTGACTTCAATGCTGGAAGACTTTGATGTTCTAAGTTTGGATTTTCACGTATTCTGGAAGACTTTTGATAGAGCTTGTGATTTTAAGATTATGGTACTATTACAGAGATTGACTGAAGATTGCAAGAGGTGTTTACAATAATTCGCTAGCAACGTCCAAGGGGGAAATTGTTGATGCATATTTTGTATGGTCGTCGCTGGACGAATAACGTTTATTATTACATTATAAACCTAGTTTTATTACACGCGTGATACTAATCAGCTACAGGAGCATATGTGACTGTTGGACTGACTGTTGGGCCGTTCATGTCGATAGGCCCATTAGGGTTACCTAAGTCTAGGTCGTCTATATATATCAGTGTTACATGTGTTTTAGGGTTAAGAGAGTATAACCCTAACGGGGTCAGGCTAGAACCCTAATTTGGAAGAGCCGTTTTGGCGATTCCTATGCATAGGGGAGATCATGCTCGATCTCCCCTGGCCAACTGATGTTTCTCCGTTTAAATCAATTGTAAGTGTAACGTTTATATTAATAATATTGATTTATGTTTGATTCATCGTGTTTATCTCTTCCGTCTTTGATTTTGCTCGAATATGGTTGGTAATGATCCTTAATCGGACCAATAGTAGTTCATTTTAGATAAGAGAGGTGATCCTCATATACCACTTTTTAATCCATGTACTGATGTACACCTAATTACCTATTATACCCTTAATTGTAGTTAGAATAATAATATAAGTTTAATTCTCCAAAGGTATAATTGTAATTGTATGAGACAAAAGTATACGTGAATCAAAAAGTGATGTGTGAGGATCACATTCTAGTAGATAAACACTTTTAATTATTATTGTATACACATTTTTCTTATTATTTAATAAGTTAATTACTTCAATATCGGAAGTTGTGATGTGAGCGGGGTTATTATCGCTGCATCGGCATAGTTGAAACGGGAGATCGCAACGGGTGGTTTAAGTCCCCCTCGAATGATCCCAATCGCTTTCAATATATATATATATATATATATATATATATATATATATATATATATATATATATATATATATATATATATATAGTGGTAGGATCAAGGGGGAAGTAATCAATCGGGAGGAAGCGGGGGAAGCAAAATTTTTTTTTTTCGTTTTTTGAAAAAACTTTGTTCACGAACATTATATATTGGATGAAAATATGAACATTTAATAAAGACACTTTGTGATAAATGTTTTTATTTTGGTGGGAAAACGCTCGAAGAATTACTATATAACAATTATTGTGTTTTTCGAGCGTATGTTGAGGTTTTAGATATTAGGGTTTAGATATTAGTGTTTATAGGGTTTAGATATTAGGGTTTAGAAATTTAGGGTTTAGGGTTTAGATTTAGAATTTAGATTGAGTTTTTAACACGAACAGTTTAGGGTTTAGGGTTTAAGGTTTAGGGTTTAGGGTTTGATGTTTTGGGTTTATGGAATAAACCCAAAACCCAAAACCCTAAACTCTAAATCGGGCTAAATTTTTACTTCACAAAACATGAAAAAAAAAACGTTCACATTCTTCACGAACAATATTATCTTGAATGTTATTTTTATCGATCGTTTTCCCGCCTAAATAATAACATTCATCACGAAGTGTCTTTTCTAAATGTTCATATTTTCATGTGATCTTGATGCTGGAAAAAAAAATTCCAAAAAAACGAAAAAAACAATTGTGCTTCCCCCGATTGGTTACTTCCTCATTTATCCTGCCCATATATATATATATATATATATATATATATATATATATATATATATATATATATATATATATATATATATATATATATATATATATATATATATATATATATATATATATATATATATATATATATATATATATATATACACTTCAACATCGCTCAGTAAAATACACTTTGATAACGTATTTCTCATTTATCTCTCATTTAAACATCTATGATATTGATGTGTCGATCAATAAAATTTGTTACACACACTTATAGTCACATTATGCTGTACATATTGACTTAAAATTAATTGTAAAGTCGGTTGTCGGGAGGTGACTTTGACTCCCCTTATACTTTTGACACATAATTCATTACGGTCATACAAAGCTATTGATACATTTATAATTCATTACGGTAATATTTACTTTTTAAGTATATGATGTGTTAGGCCGACAAATTTATTAGAGTTTAAGAAAGCTGAGCTTAACTTATAATTTTAATAAGCTATAAATCATAAACTTTATTTTACCTACATTAATAGCAGAATCTATCTATCTATATATATATATATATATATATATATATATATATATATATATATATATATATATATATATATATATATATATATATATATATATATATATATATATATATAATAATAATAATAATAATAATAATAATAATAAATATATAAAAATTGAGTCCTGAAAAATTAAATAGGCCTTAATAAATATCGTTAACTCCATCAAAATTACCCTTCATTTATATTATTTACCGCCAGTAAATAAATTCATCATTAACTCCATTGCATTTACCCTTCCTTTTTAACCCAACTTATAATTTATAACCATTTAACCACTTAACAAAAATGATAAAAATTAATTTCCAAATAATAAATCCAAAATAATAATGTCTTTTGTACTTCCAACTTTTTTACAAAAAACAACAAATGATAGTAAAAAGTAAATAATCTATATCTATCTATCTATCTATATATATATATATATATATATAGTCCTGAAAAATTAAATAGGCCTTAATAAATATCGTTAACTCCATCAGAATTACCCTTCATTTATATTATTTACCGCCAGTAAAAAAAATTCATCATTAACTCCATTGCATTTACCCTTCCTTTTTAACCCAACTTATAATTTATAACCATTTAACCACTTAACAAAAATGATAAAAATTAATTTCCTAATAAGAAATCCAAAATAATAATGTCTTTTGTACTTCCAACTTTTTTTCAATAAACAACAAATGATAGTAAAAAGTAAATAATGGTTAAAAGATTAACTAAGTTAACCCTAAGGTGCATAAGTCAAACCTAATAATTAGTATATTTTACATGTAAGTCTGACATATATATATATATATATATATATATATATATATATATATATATATATATATATATATATATATATATATATATATATATATATATATATATATATATATATATATATATATATATATATATATATACACGTACGTTTATATTTATATTTATATTATTACACAATTTAATGACAAAACCTTTTGATTTCACTTAATGATATACTCTATTGATTAATATAAGTTTACTTCATTCATTTGTCCTTCAATTTTCTTGAATTAATTATAGATTATAAGAATCTATATTTATTGAAAGATCACCTATTTATTAATTGCAAACGTACGTCTATATGTTTTCTCATCATTCAATAATAGAACCTTTTTATTGAATAATACGGAGTAGTATAAAAAGGGTACATCATCCATCATATAATCCACATTTTAAACACCTTCCTTAATATTGATTCATTTTTGTAGAGACCCGTCCTAATCCATCCGGACGAAGTCCATCTCGATTATAAACGATTCATAATAGTTGATTACATCGCGAGGTACTTGACCTCTATATGATACATTTTACAAACATTGCATTCGTTTTTAAAAGACAAACTTGCTTTACATTGTAAGTTGACGACATGCATACCATTTCATAATATATCCAACTATAATTGACTTAATAATAATCTTGATGAACTCAATGACTCGAATGCAACGTCTTTTAAAATATGTCATGAATGACTCCAAGTAATATCTCTATAATGAGCAAATGCACAGCGGAAGATTTCTTTCATACCTGAGAATAAACATGCTTTCCAGTGTCAACCAAAAGGTTGGTGAGTCCATTAGTTTATCATAAACATTCATTTTCATCAATTTAATAGACCACAAGATTTCATATTTTCATAAACATCATTCTCATATTAGGCATTTCGCAAACTGCATAGAGATAAAAATCATTCATATGGATTGAACACCTGGTAACCGACGTTAACTTAATGCATAGAATATCCTCAAAACAGAACCTCTCGTCTGTATAATAATCTCGAAGTACTAAAGCATTCGTACCCCGAATGGGACTTGTCAAGGTTCATAGATCTATCTTTAGGATTCGCGTCAATCAGGGGCCATTTCCCTAAATTCTTAGGTTACCAGACTTGAAGGGCGATATTCGGTTAATAATCCAACCATAGAATGTAATTTTAAGTACTTGTGACTATTTCGTAAAACATTTATAAAAGCAGCGCATGTATTCTCAGTCCCAAAAATATATATTGCAAAAACATTTAAAAAGGGAGCAAATGAAACTCACTTAATGTATTTTGTAGTAAAAATACATATGATTAAATTGAACAATGCAGGGTTGGCCTCGGATTCACGAACCTATATCATTTGTATAATTATTAATATACATAGTTGTACTTGAACAAATATATAAATAAATTTATTAGTTATATCTTGTTTATATTAATAATATTTATATGTTTTATATATTCATTTTGTATATAAATATATTAATTGTTGTTATGTCATATATATTAAACATATCATTTGTATATCAATAATAGTAGTTATATTAATACCAGAATAATCTTAATAGTGGTAAAAAGATAATAATTATGATACTTAGTATTATTAATAAGATAATAATGTTAATAATTCTATTAATAATAATACGTGTAAAAATATTAATTTTTATTGTTAATGACAGTTTTGATAATAATGATTTACTTGATAATAATAATAATAATTCTAATCATAATCATAATATTGATAATACTACTAAAATGGTAAGTTTAATAATTTTAGTAATACTTATAATAGTAATAATGATAATATTAATAATAATATTACTTACTAATAATACTAGTAATGAATATGATGTTAGTAATAACGATAATAATATTATTAGTCATAATTGTGATTTTTAATTGTGTTAATAATAAATGATAACTTTTATTAATACCAATGATAATAGTAATAATAACAATCTTATTACTAATGAAAGTATTAATAATAATATTACATAGTGATATTACTAGTAAGTGTAATAATATTGGTTATACGATATTGGTTATACGATAATATTAATAATAATAATAATTCTAATCGTAATTTTAATACTTATACCAATACTATTAATGTCATTAACAATACCTACTAATGTTACTTAATTAACAAAAGGGATAATAATATTAATTATAGTATTTATGTTACCATAATAATAATAATAACAATAATAATAAATAAAATTGAGAAAACTACCTCACAAAGAAAATGTTCCAAAAAAAATGCCCACGCTCGGGCTCGAACCCGCGACTTCTCGCTCACCGACCAAAGACTCAAACCATTCTGCCCATTCTGTTTTTCTGAATTACCTTGCACCCGAAATTATATAACCCGTTTATAACTATGTTCAACTTCATCTTCTTCATTAAAAAAAAATCAAATCGATACAACTCATTACAATAACTCAGATTACTTCAAATTATTAATGACAAATCAATACCCAAAGTTTATATTAATTGAAATCAACAACAAAAGAAAAAAAAATTAAAACGAGTGCTGTTGCCTGCTTACGGTTTTGAAAAAAAAAATATATGATCTTGAGATTTAGTACATTTTAGCAAAAGATTTCAACACAAGATCCATTTCAAATTATCTCTAAAAACTTTCTGAATCCTCAATTTCAACAAAAACATCAAAACGATTTCAAATTTCGCGATGAACAAATTGTTTGACTTTTTGTTTCTAAAGTTTGACTTCAAAATTCGGGTTCGATAGGAAGAACTGGAGGATAATCTTTTGCAGATAGTTTAAGTAAAACATTCCTAACACTTCTTCACTTTTAGATTTTGAAAATTGATATTGACTCGAACTTTTGATAAATTGAATCAAGAACAGAACGACGAGTTCCAGCTCCTATTATTTTCTGTTTTAAATCATTATATGAAAATAAATGTAATTGATAATTGCTAATAATAGGGAAGTAATTGTATGGATTCATGTTTAATAACATACCTAAATCATGTGATTTATAGTCTGGAGGTAGTTGACCGAATCACACAGGAAAATATCAAGGAAATATAAAATATAAAGTAGAAAGGGATGGGAAACAGATTTTGTAATTAACTGTATTAAATTGTTCCTGACATACTATACGATCAGAAATAGAAGACAAAGAAAAAATTAAATCTGATAGTTAGGTGAATCAACTCGTACGATTTATTTCCGCTTTATGATGTATATAATTAATAATTAATATTAATATTTAATGATTATATATAATAATAATATTAATAATATTAATAATATTAATAATATTAATAATTAATAATACAACTAATGACCATACAATTGGTAGTATTATGTTATTAATGTTAATAGTAATAAAATGCATTATTTTCTAATAATAATAACATAACAATTTATACATATATCAATTTTTTATATCTAGTCAACTATTACTAATAATAATTTTTGTTTCAATAATTATTATAACAACTATAATTTAATTTGTTTTATATATCTATTATTACTTATGTAATATTTAATAATCGTATAATATATAATATAATAACTTTTTTTATTTATTTATTATTTATACATTTTTATATATAATACAATATTATAATAATCATATATATTTATATGTAACTTTATCTTTAATTTACACTTATTTATTTTATATCTTATTTTACTCATTTAATTCTAATGTTTAAATTATATTTTATAATATCAAATTATTATATATACCTACATTTATATATGTATATACATATCTATTTATAACAAATGTTCGTGAATCGTTGGGAATAGTCAAAGGGTAATTGAATATGTGAACGCAGTTCCAAAATTTTTGAGACTTCAACATTACAGACTTTGCTTAACGTGTTGAAAACATATAAAGATCAAGTTTAAATTTGGTCAAAAATTTCCGGGTCGTCACAGTACCTACCCGTTAAAGAAATTTCGTCCCGAAATTTGAGTGAGGTAGTCATGGATAACAATAGAAATGTTTTCATGACAAATATGAGTTGATGAATAGAGTTTTATCATTACCGAGTAATATGGATAAAATAATTCGATTGTTCGAAGAGTATGAATGAAGCTATTACAAAAGATTGAGATAGAGATTTAACTTTTGACGTGGTCACAATTGAATTTTGAAAATAAGGTGCTTCTTTCCTTTTGACGTTGTCTTGGTGGAATTCCAGGGATTTAAAGAAAATCTTCTAAATCTAAAATATTTGATTCTTCGGCGAATAAAGAAATTAAGATCTCTATAATTAATACGGTGATCTGCCTCGATTACTCTGTCTGATATTTCCATTATAAATTAAACTCTTCCATTCCATTATTCTCACCATTCCTATACTTTCCTTCTTGTTTCATACATCCAAAAGATTCCGAAAGTGCTTAATCCAGTTCTAATCCTTGTTCTTATTCTGACTATCGCAATAATCATTCTCCTTTTCCAACTTCCACCGGAAGAATCTGTTTTCTTATACTATTACCTTGGGATGATACTATTCTTAATTCTACCGTGTCTTTATATTGCTATTCGTATTAATATCCACAGTTTGTTACCTCCGTGTTGTTATTGGGCTTTATATTTTTCTCTTATATTTTGGAGCTCTTTGCCTTTTTATTATCCTCTCGATCTCTAGTATAGCGAGTAATGGTCCAGAATTCGTAAGTATGGAGTTTCGAATGAACTTAATGCTCTAAACGAGAAAGAACGTAATAGCACGATTTAATTTGTCAAATTACCAGAATCACTGAGAATAGAACTATCAAGAATATATTTTCTTGATGTGTTCAGAAGTTAATTAGAATGAAAGTGTTATGTAACATGACACATAATGACGTTATAATCTGTGAATCATTATGTTCCATTTAGAAACTCAATATGACTTACTGTAATATAATCACGTTGATCAAGTGTCATTATATTATACTAACTCAAGCTTCAGTTCCCAACATTACTTCAATAACATTCATATTTTAAGCTTGAAAGTTTACAGAATATAGAAACTAATAGTTTCTATATGATGTAACACTGGTAGCACGAAGAGATTAATGATTTCAGATAAGATTAGTTATGAAAATATATTCAGAAATATCGAGGATATTTATAATGAAAGATACGATAATATCTCGGAATATCTAAGATCAGAGGATGATAGAAACTATTGTCCGTAAGGGTTTAGAGTAAGGAGCAAGATATTAGCTAAAGACTTTAGCAGGCATTGAATCACTTAGATTCTTTGAAGTCAAACTTATTCTTTATGATTTGTCCACGGCTTCCTTCATAGTTTCGTATAATCCGCTTTTCGGTACTAAATTTTCTATTGAATGTTTCCAATACTCCATTCTTTATCATCAAACTTTCGACGGTTAAGGTCGTGTACAGTTTTTTTGCCGCTGTATTCAGCTTTTTCAGAGTTTGTGGTATTGATTTACAGACTGGGTGCTTTTCAGAATTTCAGAATGAAAGATCATAATTCTAAGAGATAAATGTTATACATATAACTGTTGATGTAGATATGCGGTGAGTTTTCAAAGTATTGATTGCTGATTCTCGGTAATTGGTATGTCAGTTCTCGTTTCAATATGCGGATGAGTATATGAGAGGATTTCAATGAATAAATATGATGATTTTTCGGGAAGTCAAAATCAATAAAGTTGTTGGTAAGTTTACTGCTAACGCGGTGGAATATAAATGGTTCTCCGGTAACGATGATGAAGAGGCAAACATATCTATCAAAGTTATAATAAGACTTATTCAAATGAAAGTCGAAGTTGACTTGCTGGAGCTGTGACAAAACTGGCTATCTCGAACAAGAATTGCAAAGTTATTTTCGGTAATAATAACGCTAAAGGAATTAGCACAGCTACGTATTAAACATTTACTCAGTTTCTGAGGGTTTTCAGGTGCATAACTGTATGCATCAATCTTTCCTTCCGTAGATGAAGTGCGGTTGGTTCATCCTCTCGTTTGAGATGTTTTCAAGAATCATGAAAGGTTTGAACGCGGATTGTAATCGTCAAGATACAAATGAGATTTAAGATGAAATCAAGTGGCAAACTTGAAGAATTGTTTAGTTTCATATATTATAATCTATATTTTAATTCATTTTAGTTGTCTAATGTTATTAGTCCACAGTCGATAGTCCACAGTTGACCGTCCAATAATTCATATATAGTTTAATATACAATATTCGAATTAATTAATACGTGTCGTGACCCGTGTACATATCTCAGACTCAATCACAACTCAAAGTATATATATTATTGTAGAATCAACCTCAACCCTGTATAGCTAACTCCAACATTACTGCATATAGAGTGTCTATGGTTATTCCAAATAATATATATAGATGCCTCGATATGATATGTCAAAACCTTGTATACGTGTCCCGATATTTAAATGCGTAAATAAATAACAGGAATTAAATGACGATAAATAAAGTGCGTAAAGTAAATAACAGAAATTAAATGATGATAAATAAAATTGCGATAATTAAACGTACAATAAGGAATTAACAGTTAGCTAGGAACAGTTAGCTAGGATTTTGTTAGCGTGGATTCTTAACAAAATTTCTCATAGTTAATTTGTTTGTTTCTAACAAATTTTATTTTGTCCAATGTTTTCTTCATTATGCCACTTGTCAGATTCTGATAGGTCAAAATCCAAATATGAAATTGAATGGAAATGGTTATTTTGTGGTGAACGGATACGTGCATCGGTGGATGTAAATAGGATAGTAAATGACTGTTGAATCGGATTTGAAGAATGTACAGTATAACATGTTAATATGAAAGTTAAATATTTCCTCGGGTATTACCTACCCGTTAAAATATTTTCACCTTTAACAGTTTGTACAAAAGAATTTCTAATTACAATCTTTATGAAAACATATATACATATATATTTTCTTCAGATGTAAGTCGTGGATTTAATGAGTTAATATGATGTTAAACTCATCTGATTTACGGCTAGAATCAGAGTACATAATCTATAAAACATTAGAGATTACATAATCGCCATGAAGAACGAAGATAATTGATATAGAACGATACGTAGAACGAAGATTATATTCGAGGTACAGAATGTGCTATTGAGGTATATGATGTTGAAACTGGGTTTATTGGTGGTACTGTTGGTGCTGGTGATGTTGTTAAAGCTGGTAAGTTTTGCACCATATTTTACAAATTGATTACTCGAGCATGAAGCTCGTTGACTTCTTCCATTATTCTAGGATGATTGTCGGTCGGAACGAGCGGATGAATGAGGTTTAGAATTGTGGATAGAATATAATCGTGTCGAGCTACTCTGGAACTGAGGCTGAAAATGGTGTTTCGGATAGATTTGCCGGTAAGTGTTTCAGGTTCTTCGCTAAGAGGGCAATTTGGTGGATGGAAGGGATCACCTTCTTCTTGCCTCCAATGATTAAGTCGACTACGAACCCATCAGATGAATTGGGGATGACTGATTGATTGATTCATTCTAGTGACACCGCTTTCGGAGCTTAGGTGAATATCCATGTAGGAATAGCTGTCGGAATAACTATCAGAATAGCTATTGAAATCTGAGGGACTCGAACTGGTTGAGGGATTCATCTCGTACGATCAGATGAAGGATTTTCAATAAGAAATAGATTATAGGATGTAGATTATTACCCTACAATACATAATTTACATAAACATATATATATATTACTAAAATCCCATAAGTTACGGAGGAATCTACGGAAGCTGTCAGGCAAAGATAACAATAACATATACGTTAAGATATGAATTTATCTATACACTGTCTATGTAATAGAGGCAGTAAGACATGTCTAGGCTAAGAATAATGAGCTGGTAATTTCCTAAGGATGATAAGCAGAAGATTTTCGACAAAAATGATAAGCAAAACTTTTGACATGCAGACACGTCGAAGTCCAAACTCACTAATGCATCCTAACGACTTATAAGTTAGACACACTAATGCAGACCTGGTTCGTTAAGACCATCGCTCTGATACCAACTATAGAGACCCGTCCTAATCTATCCGGACGAAGTCCATCTCGATTATAAACGATTCATAATAGTTGATTACATCGCGAGGTACTTGACCTCTATATGATACATTTTACAAACATTGCATTCGTTTTTAAAAGACAAACTTGCTTTACATTGTAAGTTGATGATATGTATACCATTTCATAATATATCCAACTATAATTGAATTAATAATAATCTTGATGAACTCAATGACTCGAATGCAACGTCTTTTGAAATATGTCATGAATGACTCCAAGTAATATCTCTATAATGAGCAAATGCACAGCAGAAGATTTCTTTCATACCTGAGAATAAACATGCTTTCAAGTGTTAACCAAAATTTTGGTGAGTCCATTAGTTTATCATAAACATTCATTTTCATCAATTTAATAGACCACAAGATTTCATATTTTCATAAACATCATTCTCATATCAGGCATTTCGCAAACTGCATAGAGATAAAAATCATTCATATGGATTGAACACCTGGTAACCGACGTTAACTTAATGCATAGAATATCCCCAAAATAGAACCTCTCGTCTATATAATAATCTCGAAGTACTAAAGCATTCGTACCCCGAATGGGACTTGTCAAGGTCCATAGATCTATCTTTAGGATTCGCGTCAATCAGGGGCCATTTCTCTAAATTCTTAGGTTACCAGACTTGAAGGGTGATATTCGGTTAATAATCCAACCATAGAATGTAATTTTAAGTACTTGTGTCTATTTTGTAAAACATTTATAAAAGCAGCGCATGTATTCTCAGTCTCAAAAATATATATTGCAAAAGCATTTAAAAAGGGAGTAAATGAAACTCACTTAATGTATTTTGTAGTAAAAATACATATGATTAAATTGAACAATGCAGGGTTGGCCTCGGATTCACGAACCTATATCATTTGTATAATTATTAATATACATAGTTGTACTTGAACAAATATATAAATAAATTTATTAGTTATATCTTTTTTATATTAATAATATTTATATGTTTTATATATTCATTTTGTATATAAATATATTAATTGTTGTTATGTCATATACATTAAACATATCATTTGTATATCAATAATAATAGTTATATTAATACCAGAATAATCTTAATAGTGGTAAAAAGATAATAATTATGATACTTAGTATTATTAATAAGATAATAATGTTAATAATTCTATTAATGATAATATGTGTAAAAATATTAATTTTTATTGTTAATGACAGTTTTGATAATAATGATTTACTTGATAATAATAATAATAATTCTAATCATAATCATAATATTGATAATACTACTAAAATGGTAAGTTTAATAATTTTAGTAATACTTATAATAGTACTAATGATAATATTAATAATAATATTACTTACTAATAATACTAGTAATGAATATGATGTTAGTAATAACGATAATAATATTATTAGTCATAATTGTGATTTTTAATTGTGTTAATAATAAATGATAACTTTTATTAATACCAATGATAATAGTAATAATAACAATCTTATTACTAATGAAAGTATTAATAATAATATTACATAGTGATATTACTAGTAAGTGTAATAATATTAGTTATACAATAATGTTAATAATAATAATAATCCTAATCATAATTTTAATACTTATACCAATACTATTAATGTCATTAACAATACCTACTAATGTTACTTAATTAACAAAAGGGATAATAATATTAACTATAGTATTTATGTTACCATAATAATAATAATAACAATAATAATAATAATAATAATAATAATAATAATAATAATAATAATAATAATAATAAATAAAATTGAGAAAACTACCTCACAAAGAAAATGTTCTAAAAAAAATGCCCACGCTAGGGCTCGAACCCGCGACCTCTCGCTCACCGACCAAAGACTCAAACCATTCTGCCCATTCTGTTTTTCTGAATTACCTTGCACCCGAAATTATATAACCCGTTTATAACTATGTTCAACTTCATCTTCTTCATTAAAAAAAAAATCAAATCGATACAACTCGTTACAATAACTCAGATTACTTCAAATTATTAATGACAAATCAATACCCAAAGTTTATATTAATTGAAATCAACAACAAAAGAAAAAAAAAATTTAAAACGAGTGTTGTTGCCTGCTTACGGTTTTGAAAAAAAATATATATGATCTTGAGATTTAGGACATTTTAGCAAAATATTTCAACACAAGATCCATTTCAAATTATCTCTAAAAACTTTCTGAATCCTCAATTTCAACAAAAACATCAAAACGATTTCAAATTTCGCGATGAACAAATTGTTTGACTTTTTGTTTCTAAAGTTTGACTTCAAAATTCGGGTTCGACAGGAAGAATTGGAGGATAATCTTTTGCAGATAGTTTAAGTAAAACATTCCTAACACTTCTTCACTTTTAGATTTTGAAAATTGATATTGACTCGAACTTTTGATAAATTGAATCAAGAACAGAACGACGAGTTCCAGCTTCTATTATTTTCTGTTTTAAATCATTATATGAAAATAAATGTAATTGATAATTGCTAATAATAGGGAAGTAATTGTATGGATTTATGTTTAATAACATACCTAAATCATGTGATTTATAGTCTGGAGGTTGTCGACCGAATCACACAGGAAAATATCAAGGAAATATAAAATATAAAGTAGAAAGGGATGGGAAACAGATTTTGTTATTAACTGTATTAATTTGTTCCTGACATATTACATGATCAGAGATAGAAGACAAAGAAAAAATTAAATCTGATAGTTAGGTGAAACAACTCGTACGATTTATTTCCACTTTATGATGTATATAATTAATATTAATATTTAATGATTATATATAATAATAATATTAATAATAAAAATAATTAATAATACAACTAGACCATACAATTGGTAGTATTATGTTATTAATGTTAATAGTAATAAAATGCATTATTTTCTAATAATAATAACATAACAATTTATACATATATCAATTTTTTATATCTAGTCAACTATTACTAATAATAATTTTTGTTTCAATAATTATTATAACAACTATAATTTAATTTGTTTTATATATCTATTATTACTTATGTAATATTTAATAATCGTATAATATATAATATAATAAATTTTGTTGAATATTTATTATTTATACATTTTTATATATAATATAATATTATAATAATCATATATATATTTATATGTAACTTTATCTTTAATTTACACTTATTTATTTTATATCTTATTTTACTCATTTAATTCTAATGTTTAAATTATATTTTATAATATCAAATTATTATATATACCTACATTTATATATGTATATACATATCTATTTATAACAAATGTTCGTGAATCGTTGGGAATAGTCAAAGGGTAATTGAATATGTGAACGCAGTTCCAAAATTTTTGAGACTTCAACATTACAGACTTTGTTTAACGTGTTGGAAACATATAAAGATCAAGTTTAAATTTAGCAAGAAATTTCCGGGTCATCACAATTTTCCCAATGCTTGAAATGCTTCCGGAGATATATGAGAGATATGTCCCATGAATTATGGTAATTGTTGAAAGAACATTGCCAAGTATGTTAAATATTATTTTTTGCCAATTTGGTTTGTAATTTTTTTCGAGTTACCATTTACTATTTGGTTCTAATTTACATGGATGTGAATTAACGTAGGTGAATGATATTACATGTTGCAGCTGATTTGGTAAGATTAAATTTTGAGTGGCATAATTTGGTTTTGTTGTTGATGCAATTGAGCAACTTTTTGATGATATTGACATGTAGAAAAATTGCACGAGACGTGGTTTAAATGTTTAATATGTGTGATTGTATGGTGTAGTATGGCATCGAAATATATGTAATCATGTCGGGGTACATGTTATGTTAAGATTGTTTAAAGTGCTTTCATGGTCAAATCGAGGTATTATCATTTTATATATAAAAATTAATCTATACAAACTTACTGATAGATAAATCTCTTTATTTTGATCATGTTGATTAATGTTACTTAATTTTATTGTGACATTATTTTTTCATGTACAAATATTTTTTAATTTTCTACACATATGGTTTGTACTTAGCATGTGTCAAGTAGGAGATCACGAATTTACCTTAAGAATGGATATAGAAAATGAGGAATGGAGTGGGGCAATGGGCTAACAACTTCATTTCACCACAATTATTAAAGGTAGAGATGTCTACTTATAATAATAATTTGGTAAAACAAGTCTACATATTTCAAACATTCACTTATATGGAGTAATTAGGAAAGTACACCATTTATCTATTTCATACCACACAAGACAACAAAATACAGAGACGTTGAGCGTGACTACTGAAAATAGCCTAATCCGGCTGGTATGGTTGAAAGATATATTGAAACGGTAAGCTATATAGACTTAACGAGTAGGATCAATCTTAATCAACACTAATGTATAATTGAATTTAGATAGTTTTAATGAAAGAATTTATTTTATTTTTTTAAATCATACGACAAAAAATAAATTCTTTTTTTTTTGTTTTTTTTGCTTACTAATAAAAAAGAATTTATTTTTTGTCGTATGATTTCTCAATAATAAAAAAAAAATAGTACGTACTTAATTTCTTTATATTCATCAAGTTAATAAACTCATCAAGTTATTTTATTATGTTCATCTCAATTACAAGAATCGGTATATCATTATTGATTGAATGTTATTATATTGTGATGTAAGTATACCTAACAAACGTAAAAGATAAAAGCATTTATGTAATAATGTGACCATGTTTAAATTGTTCATTTTAAATCTAGATATTTTAAACTTAATTCTATAACTAATCAAACTATTCACTTTCCCACAAATTTATTGTCACGCTTTTACATTAAACTAAAAAGTTACTACTCTCTTCAGCTCAGTGATTGTTTTTAGTTTCATCTGCTCTATGTAGTTATTTGAAACATTTATTTCGAATAGGAATATTATTATAACAAATTATACATATGGAACAAACATATGCTATAACACGAGACTCAAATGTACAATTTTTTCGCAAACACGCATCCAAAAAAATTCTACTTAGGCACATGGAGAATAAGACCAACATTAAATTAAACATGAATTTTAAAATATTGAAATTTGGGACAAGCTGTGCAATGCACGGGCTTTGCAATAAGAGAGCAAATTTATAATATAATATAAGGGAGTGAATATATAATATAATATAATATAAATAAATTAAAAACATAAAATAAATTTTTTTAACACTCATAAATATATGACCTTTCATATTCTTTGTACGATAAATAACTGTAAATTAATTTCATTGATTGTAAAAATTCCCTTAACTTATGAATTGCGGTTTAAACCTACTCAAAAGTCACACAAACTTATTATCTTATTGATAGTTAATTAATTTCAAAGTATTTGTTATGTATATATAAATAGTACATACCCATTTCCACACATTCAAGGTAAATATTTTGAGCCTTACTTAATATTGGTTCATTAACAATTAAATCACGTTAGTATCTTAAGCTGTTTCAAGGTATGTATGTACATATGATTTGTGCTTTCTATAACCGCTTAGTCAAGGGTGATCAGTTTTGTTTTTATATTGTAATGTGGCAACCAAACTGGAAGTAGATTGCTTTTGTCATGATTTGAGGAGTGGTTATTAAGCGTGTTAGTTTTGATGATAACATTTTATTTATTTGTTGTTTATCTTTGTCCAATAATCTATATGTTTATATATTTTTATGTGTTTTTATATATTTTGCAATCCGGTGAACCTGAAGCTTTATGATTATCACTTATCAACTTACACATGTATGTTCATTCCTATATAATCTATGGTAAGTATGTATGGTAAGTTGGTTGACGTCTTTTTATCTCTATTAGGCAAATAACGAGGTGAAAGTGAATGTGTTTCATATATTTGTTAAGCTTTATAAATGAGAGCCTTGATTAATTTTGTTTCTAAAAATGTTTGTCGTTTTTCATTATTTACTTTACATTATTTACTTAGTTTACTTATTTACTTTACATTATTTACTTAGTTTACTTGCTTATATAACTCTAGCATATGAAGTTAATAGAATATAAGTGTACCTTAAGCCTTTCAGTATCCCAAAGTATTTATACATCATCTATCTTTCATGTGAGATGTTTACTTGAATTGTTAGACCACTTCATCCTGATCAAGATTTTCACTGAATAAATTGGAGTGGAAAAAGGGCTACAAAGGTATTCTTGATGCTATAGTTGCGGGAAATATTTTAAGGAGAATTAGAATTTTTCATAATGACAATTTGAACTGTTTCCAAGAGTGATAGAATTTGAACTCTTATTTTCCTAACTAACATTCTCCTAATATATTCACTTGCTCAATGTTATATCCCGGTGAATGTTGATAGAATGTTCTACCAATTATAGTTGATGGTATCATGTTGACCCTTCCTTAAATGTTTAACCTATGGACGTAAGATATAACTGAACTTTAAGTGCTTACCGGTTCAATTGTTGGGACCAATTAAAAAGAGGTGATCGAAAATCTATACACTTAAAAGGTAAAATTATCATCTTATCAAATTTTTACATCAACAATGATATTATTCTCATTATGTTTAGTTTCATCAGAAGGAGTAGATGTTTCTTCACTTTTGTGAGAGTCATGACGGGAAGAAGAAGACTCTTTTTGTCGAAGTTGGAGCTTAGTGCTTCTTTTTGCGTATCTGAAAGTTATTGCTTATCTCTTATAATTTGTATGGATATATGAACCTGCATCAACAATCATGTATAACAAGTATTACTATATCCACCTAATGTATAGAACTATTTGTTTCATATATTACTAAAAACACGAACCATAACCATCGTCGTGCAACGCACGAGAAATGCACTTAGTTTATAAATAAAGAAGCTTTACAAAAAAGCTTTATTATATTAGTTTACATTTAATATATGAGTTGTACAAAAATATTACAAATATAAGCTTTAGCTCCAGCTACTTTACTTAGGGATGTCAATGGATAACGGATATTGATCGGGTGATGTATTTATTTAGTTTTGTTCATCCATATTCATATTCATTTAATTTTGATTCATCCATCCATATCCATATCCACTTGATTAAGCGGGTTAATGGATATCTACTAGATAATCAAAAAATGTTATACAGTAATATACTCGAATATGCGATGAAAACTAAAGCATAATATATCAAAAATAAATATAAATGACATACTTGAAATCTATCCACAAAGACGTGTACTTTTTTCCGAAAATAGAACACGGTTTATTGAATTTCTATCAAACATAGACTATGACAAATTAAATGTGTAATTTATATGTTTATTTTATTAAATATACGTGTTTTTATTATAATATATCATAGTTGAATAGTTAACTTATTACACGATTTCAAGCAAAATGTACGTGTAACGTTAAATGTATTTATAATAGTTAATGTGTATGCCTCTATCTATATTAATGTATTTGCATATGTGTTTCGTGTATTAATGGATATATCCATGGATGAAACTTTTCATCTAAATCCGTATCAATATCCATATAAGTTTAACCATCCGTATTCATATTCATTTAAGTTCATTCATATCCATCATGAATCGAGTAGATATCCACTAAACCAAGTGACTATTTTCATCACTACTTATCAAACACTTATAAAAAAACATAAACTCGAGTTTCCAACTTCAAAATATGCTTTAACCTCAGTTTCAGTCATATCTTCCGGTTACAAGTTTCAGCCAATTTCATTCAAACACACTAATATTATATATAATATCTAGCTAAGCTTATATACTACTACTCCGCATTAACTTTTATATATTAAACATTTTTTATGAGCATTATTATGTTTAAATTTATAATCATAAATAATGTTTCAAATGCGAATGGTTTAACGATGATCATTGAATCGGTTATCCACGTATCACCTTAGATTATAATTTGGATTTTGCCACAATCCCGACAAATGCCATTATATATATATATATATATATATATATATATATATATATATATATATATATATATATATATATATATATATATATATATATATATATATATATATATATATAGACAGCGATTGGAATTACCCGAGTGGAACTAAACCACCTGTTGCAATCATCTCTCATTTCAACTATGCCGATGCAGCGATAATAACCCCGCCCCCATCGCTGCCCGGGAGGAAACCTTGAAACCGATCCAAGGGCACGGCCAAGTAAAATCCCCCTCCCATTTACCCTCCAAACGATATGAAAAATGTACCATAGGTGGATACTTCATGGCAAAGATGAAATTGTGTTTTAATATGCAACAATGAGGGTAGAACTCCTGACCTTCCCTAAAAGAGATAGACCACCAACCGTTGGACCACATACATATTATATAACTAGTTAAGCAATTAGTAAAAAAATAATGGATGCAAATACAATAAAATTTGGTCTGCAAAAATGCATATTGCAAAAATAAAGATATACTGTACGATTTTAACTTTAGGAAAGAAAAATGTTGATTGGTTGTCGGGTGGCAATAAAGACAAGAAGTACGTACATGCATTTGTGGTAAACTTGAAATACGACGTGGTCGGTACAAGAATGTCAACGATTATCCTTACAATTCCATGTACGGCCTTAAATTCAAATCTCATGCTAAAATTACAAGTTAGTGTATATATATTTTTAAAATTGTTTAATGATACTCGTAGCTAGCATACCACTCCTACCAACGCTAAAAAAAATAAAAAATAAAAAATAAAAAATAAAAAATAAAAAATAAAAAATAAAAAATGCTCTCCTCCAATATACCTCATACCTTACAATTCAAATTTCTAACCCCTCATTTTCCCCCTCCCAACTATTAGAATATATACTCCTTCCGTTCCAATTTAATAATCATCTTTTAATTTTTCGAGTTCTTTATTTATTAACTTTGAATTTAATTAAAAAAATTTTGAAGCAAAGAAATTCCCTTATGAACAAACACATTGACTCCCAGTAGAGGGTAAACCCTCGGATAATCGAGTCCCCCCCGAACACCAGACCTTGTACCGGGTGAATTGGACATTATGCGCACCCTCTGGTCAGGATTTAAATAACTTCTTGTGTTATATAATATTTGATAAAAGTTATATCAAATGAACGTACATATAAAACTTAATTTATTCATATAAATTTCAACAAATATTATATAACATTGATCATGCATAGATTTTTCAAAAGGAACATCATGCACAATCTATACGTAAAGTGGGGTTTAAGGATATTAGTATTTAGCTTTCCAATCCGACTACCGTGCATAACCCTAGCTGATATGATAATATCGGCGAGGTGGCTAAACGGTTAAGTCCACCATTTATGACGGTCGTCGATCAATGGCCCGAATAAGGTCGTAGGTAAGTGTCGTAGTGGACTAACATGTTAACCTTTGTGTTGAACGATGATGACAATGATGTTTTACGTAAACATGGCCCCGTAGGAACCAATCAAGTTGTGTTTACGTAATGTTTTGTGTGTTAATGAGGTTTTTAGGATTTCGTATTTATAGATAAACCTTATTCATCCAAAATTGTCATAATCCTTTCCATAACTAACTTCCCAGAATTCCGGATATAATTATGAAAATGATGATGTACTTGGTCAACAAGAAATTAATGACCGACATGTGGATAATTGCACATGCCATTCACATGTCGCAGACTTAATGATACGCGAAGTGAAATTCGCATTGACTGCGCATTGATTTTATAGGAGTTAATGCGTAATAGCGCATTTACATACGTGAAATCTGCGTATGCGAATATGCGCATGATTAAACACAACAAATTATTTAAAGTCGAAGTTAAGAAACAAAACTTTAAAAAGTCAAAACATAACTATTAATTTGGAATATAGGTCGTATAAATATATTAGAATTTATAAATATATCAGAATTTATAAATATATAAATACAATAATCAAATATTATAGATTACAAAGATACAATATAAAACCTAATGAATTCTAATGAACTGAATTTACTATACAATCGGGCTAGACCAATCCTAATATATTTATATATTCTAATACCAACATGATCTCTGACTAGGGTTGTATATGGTTCATACCCGGACCAGACCAGACAATAACAGAACAAACTGAAAACCAAATTTTTATGAAAAAAATCGAGGACTGAACCATACATATATGGTTCGGTTCCGTCCGATTCTAGCTTCTATTCAAGCACTTCTGGTAAATACTTAACCCATTTATTTTTCAAAAACTAACATATATATATATATATATATATATATATATATATATATATATATATATATATATATATATATATATATATATATATATATATATATATATATCGACATGTTCAAACGAGAACCACAAAAAGCGAGAACTGTGCAAATTTTATCGTTTTTATGTATTTAAATACAACAAATTACATGCAAATGTTAAATAATGCGCATATCATTAACAAACATATGTTCATTACCACAAATTACATGTTAAATTGTTAATTATATGAAATGTTTACATGTATCACAAAGAAATATGCACAAGTGAACGAGAAACTATATACTCAATTATATTGGTAAAATATAAGTTTTTTCAAACTATGTTATGTTCATTCTTACTCTTTATCACTATTTATGAGTGATTCAATCTACTCACATGTGAAAAACTTTATAAATTAAAAGTTCTCGCAGTTCTCGCTCTTTTTGTGGTTCTCGTTTGAACTTTTGAAGATATATATATATATATATATATATATATATATATATATATATATATATATATATATATATATATATATATATATATATATATATATATATATATATATATATATATATATATATCTTCAAAAGTTCAAACGAGAACAAAAACAAGGTCGAGAACTGCGAGAAGCATTAAATTACAAAGATTTTCACATGTGAGTAGGTTGAATCACATATAAATGTTGATGTAGAGTAAGATTGAACAAAAAATAGTTTAAAAACCCTATAATTTAACTATAAAATTAAATATATTTTCGTTCACATGTGCAGATTTGTTTGTGTAACATGCGAACATTTCATATAATTTATAATTGTACATATAATTTGTGATTGTGAATATTTTTTGCCAATGATATAAGCATTATATAACAGTTATATGTAGTTTGTTGAATATAAATGCATATAAACCATGTAATTCAAGAGTTCTCACATTTCTCGCCTTTTTTATAGTTATCGTTTGAACCTGCCTCTATCTCTCTCCTTCTCTCTATCTCTACACACACACACACACACACACACACATACATACATACATACATACATACATATATATATATATATATATATATATATATATATATATATATATATATATATATATCACTAAAAACTAACATATATATTCCTTCATATTACCATATTTTGACCCGATAGATACATATGAATCGGGTAATGGATCGAATAAATACCCGATCCATAAATATCTTTAAAAATTAATTTATATATTCTTTCATATTACCATATTCACAAATATAGGTCATATGATTATCAATATAATATATATTTACATATGTACATTTATGTATATAAATGAAAAAACTTAAGTTATATAAATAAAACTAATTCAAATTTCACATCCTTTTTTTTGTTAGTTCAACATGCACATTCTCTTTTTCTTCTTCATTTGATTCACTACCAGATATAATTTTAATGTATTCTTTAATCTATGTAAAACAATACGTAGTACAGTAGAACCTCTGTAACTGTAATTTAATACTCGATAAATTAATAACCTCGGTAAAATTAATAATTTATCAGGTCTCAACTTGAGATCAGTACAAAATTGGACTCCAATCGAATAAATAATAAAATATTTTTTTTGAAATCACCATGTAAATATATTGGTCCCAATGAAATATAAATTAATAATTACTATTTGTGTTTTTGAAATCACGTATATAGAACTTGACAGGTTCATTAATGTGTAAACGTACATAATGGAAATTTTGAAAGTACTTGTTTATGTTTTATTCAAATAGGTAAAGTGAACGGACATGATAATTTCGAATGTCGATACATTAATTTGAGACTTCCTCACAAATATAAACCAATTTTTTTAAATTAATAATTTATTAATTTATCGGTATAATAATATCTCGATAAATTAATAAAATATGTCAGTCCCAACATTATTAATTTATAGAGTTTCTACTGTATTACATAATCATAGTAAATAATCCAACAATTAAATAAACTACAATACAAAATGATTTCAACAAGTATCCAATTTAGTGTGTAAATTACGTTTTTAGTCCAATAATACATTATAATAGGTCTATACAAAAAGACTAATCCAACTTAAAATTTTAAAAGGTGAAAAGAAACAGTTCGCAAATGTATGTCCACTAGTAATACATAAAAAAATGTTATTCATACATTATCTTCGGTTCAGTACAAATTCTTATATATTCGGATTTAGATCATACCCGAAACTTTTGAGCCGGGTTTAGGTAATCCAGACCCGAACCCAATTAGGAAACCCTGTCCCACACCCGTCGTGTCCTCATTTACTTACTAATCGTCGGGTTATCAAGTTTCCCCACGGGTAAACAGGGATCCCATTTACTTATTAACTCTTGGATTATCGATTTTCTTGTGGGTATCGAATATCCCCGCTGTTAGCCACTATCATTCACCATTCACTTATTTCAATTTATGTTTCAATAACGCTATTAAATTGAGTACTAAATCTAAATAAATATATTTAAATATCGAATAATAGTACAATACCACATTGTAGCTTATATTATTATTATTATTAAATTTTATTATTGCTATTAATGAAAATGAAATCCCCTTCGGGTCGGGTATACGTGTATATAGCCGGGTATACGGGTCGGGTATGCACGTTTGTATCTAAACTCATCCCCATAACCGAACCCGAAAAAAATTAAAACCATCCCCATACCTGGCCCAAGACCAGAATACCCGAACCCGAAGCCGGCCCAAAAGTGTCGGTTTCGGGTTTACCCATCGGGTACTGGTCTTTTTGCCATCCCTATTCATACATCATCTTCGTTTCGGTCCAAATTCTTGTATTTTCGAAATTAGACAAGACGAACCGATATCGAAAAAATGAAAATATATGGGCTAGGAACCTGACCGAATAACCTTGGGTATTTTATTTTTGGGTCATTTCCTCCCCGGTTCTCGATTTTTTTTATTCTAACCGAACCATGAAAACTGCAACCCATTTTCGGTGAAACCCTCTACTGCTCCATACGTTACCCTACTTTCGGATAAGAAAGTTACTGCTCATAATGCTTCTTGTCAACAAGCTACTCTGATTTACTTAAGGCTTAGAGGCTCCCGGTGGTGTTTGTAATAACCATACTTTTTCTGTTAACTTTTTCGTTAAATATTTAACGACCGTTACTTAAATTTTGTGATTCAGTCGATTTTAATATATATATATATATATATATATATATATATATATATATATATATATATATATATATATATATATATATATATATATATATATATATATATATTCTCGACTTCATTAATAATATGTAACAACCCATCTTTTTCAGCATAGTGGCGCGTCAAGCCACCTTTTTGGCGCGCCGCGCAAAATGTCTGGAAGTCTGGGACAGTTTTGTTTTTTTAAAAGATGAAGGTCCATTTTGTAATTTCGAGAACAAAAGGTTGGAATGCCTTGAAGATTACAGAACTCATTTTCATTCTCACTCTAGACAAAAAAAATAATAATAATAAAAATAAGAATGAGTTTTGGAATTCAAGAACTAGGGTTTTGAAACTGAATGTAAAATATTGAGCAAGTTAAATTGAGGTGTTATCTAGCTTGAAGAAGTCAAGTTCCTGCAACTATCATCTTCCTCATCTTAAGCTTTATTCATTGTAAGAAACTCTAACTTTAATAAGTTTAATTAATTGTGTTTATGCTAAGATTTTGGTAGTATTAAGTGTTCTTGAGTCTAATTAGTGATGTTATAAACTTGGCTAGTTCAAAAATGAATTTAAATGATTTTAGGGTTTTGTTGTTCATGAAATTGGTTAAGAGGAATTATGGAATGAAAGAAGATAGTGATTTTGTTATGTTGTGCTTAAAATTAAGATAATGCATATAAGGTGTTTGTAAAAATGTCACAATAAAAATATAAACATGTTGTTGAACTAAGTTTGCATGTAAAGGATTTATGAACTAGCTATGACACATTTAATGAAAGAGATAAGTTAAGAAAGTTGTTACTTTAAGAAAATTATCTTGATTAATTTAGAAGTGAAAGTGTTAATGTGATTAGCATATTTTAGGTGCTGATCAAAGGAATGAAATTCGAAGCACACAAGGTTTAGTTCAAGTACAAAGTGAGTTGTATGTGGGTAATTTGGGCGGGAATGATGTGATTATAGGTGTTCTGGATTGAATCCGTGCATGAGGTTATCTATAATCATATGGGAAGGAAATGAATTATGTTTACGATGTTATGAGTGGGCATAGGGTACGTTTAATGATGCAAGTGACGAGACTTCGGTCAAACCCTTGTAAGTATAATGATGCAAGTGGCGAGACTTCGGTCAAACCCTTGTAAGTATGATGGTGTAAGTGGCGAGACTTCGGTCGAACTCTTGTAAGTATGATGATGCGGGATGTGAGACTGTGGTCAAACCCATGTAAGGTTGATGATTCGGATCCGAGTAAGTGTATGATACCCTATGTGTTAGATAAATTACATTATGTATTTTGGCCTAATTACTTGCTATACATTCACTAAGAATTTCGCTTACCTATGTTATGTTGACATGTTTTGTTGGTTCTCATCAGCATCGCGAGGGTAAGGGACCAACTTATGACTAGTGGAGCGTTTTGTCAATTAGTAAGTGGTATGCAAGTCTCTTTTGATCTAGCTCATGTAACCGCTCGGATGACGCCATGTGATGTACATGATTTGTAAAATTAAAAGTGGTCATGTGTTGTTGGGGTCATATACTACGTTTTAATACTTATGTTGTTTTGAGTCTTAATCGACCACTTAAGAAATGTTGTTGTGTTAAACAATGCATTAAGTGTATGTGAGAATGTTTAATGAATGAAAACGCTTGGTCTTAAGCTAATTTTCAGGTATGGAAGTTATATGTTGCTCTTGAATGTAAAAGGATTTCTTATGGCATGTTTTGGTATATTGAGTCAAGAGTCAAAATGGGTTATGTTGAAAATTCCAAGTGTAGGTTTGTCATGCGTTACTGCACGCCGCACAAATTATATGTGTGTCGTGCAGTATAAGATTTTTCAGGGTCAGTAGCCAGTCTCCATAAAATTGTCAACTTTCTTTAATACTGCACGCCACACGGATCTTTGGCGTGGCGCGCAGTATACCTGAGGGTCAGACCGGTAAAAAATAAAAAATAAATGAATAATTTCGATTTAAGGGCGTCTCATAATACATATTAAGTGTGTGTTATATAATGTGCTTACATGCTTTGGTTTAGAAATTACTTTGTGAACCCGGACACGTCATTTCCGACTTATAACGATTCCAAATATTTTTAAGGAAATTCTTATGTCATCCTCATTCATAATTATTATTCGTAATAATTTAATTGTCTTTGTGCTATCCATAGTACATTGTTTAAGAATTTAATCATTATCGTGTGCCGTAGTAATAGTCGAGACTCACATGTTTTGCATGTAAATTTTTAGTAGCCAATTTAGGAAAAATAGAAGTTTCGAGAAACCCATTCTTCTCCCAAAAATCGGCCCATGCCTATGGGGGTGTATTTTGTAACTTTTTATTTAGCTAGTATTTGATTTAGTTAAGACTATAAACTGTTTATTTTCCTCCTGCTCTTTTCTCTTAGCTGTAACCTGCACCATCACCATCATACTTAACGATCTTCATCATCCATCAACAATTCCTTCAAGTTCTGATCAAGTCTTGCAAGTATTTGAGTGCTAGTGATAATCCCTTTAATTTCTATTAGGATTCTTTGCTTAGATTGGTAAGAAAGGTATAAACCCTAATTGTAAATCTCTGATTTTTATCTTTATTGATATCATAATCATGTCTAGTTCTCGAGTTTTTGTTTATACAAGTGCGAATTTGTTAATTAGATAAAAGTTGTGTCGTTTTTGAAAATTCGAATGTATATATGCTTATTTCGACCATTAGATAATTTTATTAAATTATAATAAGTTCATTGAATTTCTTGTGATGAGTAGATAATTTTTGATATAAGATTTCGCGATTTTTGTTAATTGTTTGCAAGTTATAATTAAAACAAGTTTTAGGCGTGTGCTGTTAAAAACTGATTTGACTGTCGGGTGCGTTTGTTTTTGCTGCAACTTTTCTTGGACGAATCATATCTTGAATTTTTTTTTCTGTAGATTCTTGACTTAGATACGAAGCTTCTTCAATTGGTCTTGACTGATTTAGAATTGCCGGTGATTTTTCTAAAAAATGTGAAAGTTATTACTGGCTGAATTTAAATAAGACTCACTTGTAAACAAATTGTGTTTTAATAATATTGATAAATGATCAAGGTCTGAATATTTTTTTACTCACATGTCACTTAGAAACTAAACTACTCCAATTGAATTATTACTTTTTGGAGTTGTAGTTATTTAATTATATTTTTCGTAAAAACTGTGTTTTGAAACCAAGTCAAATTGCAAAGTCTTTGAAACTTGAATTTATTACGCCAATTGGTGACAATTTTGAGTCAAATAAATTTGTGGAAACAATGTACCTGATCTTTAGAGTCTCAGGTCAAAAGGATAAGAATTAATATGTACTTGGAGTAGCATTATGTAAGTGTCGTTCAGTAGTAGGTCAAGTAGTGACACTACTGATCATTTTAACTTTCTAAAATGTATTTTATGAGTTAACTCTCGAACATTAAACGTGTTTATTAATTCAGTAGGTTGATTTCTTGTAAATCTTGATAAACTCATGTTGAGTGAAAGGATTTCACTAAATGTTAGGCGCAATGCACACTACACTGTTGTTTTCTCAAACATTGTTGATTTTGGAACTTTGTCGAAGACAATTTTGTCAAACTCGAACATAGGATTGATGATTATTGTAACATCCTGTAATCGGGCCTAGCTGAAAAGACCCTTTTGACCTTAGGTGTGTTGGTATGTTATTATAATAAATATATGTTTATAATTATTTGGTTGTTTAATTGAGACCAGTTTGTGACAAGGGTCACAGAACAGGTTCGTTTGTTTAATTTGGACTCTGTTAGGGCAGTCAAATTAAGTACGAAAGATATCAGATAACTGGTAAATACCCGTGTGTGACGGGGTATGACGTTTAACATAAATATATAAGGATGGCATCAGCCATTTTCTTGAAGTTTCTTGAAATCTCATTTCACACTCCGTACCTTCACTTTTACCTACACCAAAACCCTAATCCTTAATCCTTGCTTTAGAGCTCAAATTGTTTGTATCTTTGTGTTCTCTGTGACTTACTAATCCTATCAAGGTAAGAATCATAAAATTTCATGCTCTAATCTTTGAAAAAAATGGGTTTTTGTGTGAGTTTGTTGAAAGTATGAATTTTGGTCAAAAATCTTTAATTTGGTGTAGTTTGTGTCAAAATCTTGTGGGTTTATACTCCTACATGTTTAGTATACTTGATTTGGTTAATTTTAAGGTCAAAATCGAGCTCTAGAGCAAGAATTGGTGATTTGTGCTTGAAACCCGTATGTTTTGCTGTTGCTGCTGCTGATGAATGCAACCGCACGGTTGCATATTGTAACCGTACGGGTGTATGGTGTAACCGTACGGATGCAAGTGCAACCGTATGGGTGCAGCAGTGTTGTGCAACTGGGCCAGAAGCTTGCAACCGTACGAATGGAGGCTGTAACCGTACGGATGGAGGCTGTAACCGTACGGATGCACCTGCAACCGTACGGGTATATATCAGAACCTGTTTTGTTGTTTAAGTGTTGGTTTCTAGCTATTATGTTGCCCGTTTGTATAGTGATGAAGTATATATATATATATGTATGTATATATATATATATATATATATATATATATATATATATATATATATATATATATATATATATATATACATTGTGATTGTGATATTGTGAGTATTTGGAATATGATTTGCTAACTTGTGAGTATTGTTTTCAGGTGATACTGACGAGGAGAAGACTCGGTCACATTAGACTACCGAGTGTGACGATCGCTCCAAATTCATATGGACGAATACGTCATTCATCGATTTCATTGCGAGGTATTTGACCTCTATATGATACATTTTTATAAACATTGCATTCTTTGAAAAAGGTATACCATAATGAATATTTAAATCCAAGGTTTTCGACATCTGATGATTTCTACATATAGACAATCACCGTAAATAATAGTTTACAATAATACTTCCGTTGACAATGCAGTCAAAATAGATACATGATGATGGTTTTGTGAATGCAACGTTTTCTTGAATAAAGCATGTATGACTCCATGTACAAAGCTTGTCTAACATATAAGCAAACAACGAAAGACTTCTAGGGAACCTGAGAATAAACATGCTAACAAGTGTCAACACAAAGGTTGGTGAGTTCATAGTTTTAATGTATCGTATAATCTGTATATAAAGGTGGATCACATGATTTCAGTTGTTTCATCCAGAAACGTTTATCAAAATATTCTACAAGATTGAGCACCCTGGTAACTAAACTTAACGTATATATAATTTGTACCTTTTGTATAATCATCTTAATATGTAACGACCCGAATTTTTCCGATCGTTTTATACATATGAGATTAATATTTACATAAATTAAACATTACCAACATGATAAGCAATCCAAATTGTTGAGTCTTGTGTTTTTGAAAAGAGTTTTACACAACCTTTGACCGTCCAATTTGACCGATGATATCACGAACTATATAACATACAATAATTATACGATTGTGTACATATACGTATTTATACATATTTAAAATGATCTAAGGATGGTTTAACATATCATTGTGTACTAATAACAATGAGTTATAAGTATACTTTGAGATTACTAACTTAAGTTTCCAAAACAGTAACTATACGTAACGTTCTTTGACATATATACCTATAATCTATAATGCTTATACAAGTATAGTATAAATACGTATTTAATCACTTCTAAAGTGCTTAAATACATAAAACAATATAAGTATATTCACAAAAGATAGTTATATTTGAATTCTCGTTCCGTTTCCTCAAGATTTCTACACGTATACTTAGGGTATATGTACCCGTATTATACGCAGCTTCTAGATGTATTTACTATTGATATATACCAATATAAAATACCAATGATCAGCCATGAATGATTAAAAGACATGATAGCAACTTGTGGGAACCATCCTTTGTCATTAATCAAGACTTATGAACTAAAAATCAAAACATAAAATCTATATATATACATGCATATATCACGCCATATATACACATACATACACTTTCATATCATTTTTCTTCAAGCTAGATTATATTCTAAACTCTCTCATCTTCAACCTTCATGTGTTCCTCAAGATCTTCATAAGTTTCTAGCTTCATAATCAAGGTAAAACTATGTTTAAACTTTGATTCAATTCATGTAAGTTAATTATCTTAAATCAAGATATAAACTTACTTACAACCTTTGTTTCTTTCATGATTTCACTTCTTAATCTTTCAAGTCATCAAGAACAAGTTCATATCTTGTTTATTCAGTAACTTTCTTCATCATACTTGAGGTATAACCTTTGTTCATCATCTTGTTCAATTATAACTATCTTATTAAGAATATACAAATCATAACAACAAGAACATAGTTTGAATGATTTCAAATTTGTTCGCGAACTAAATAGATCCTTCTAACTTGACTTTTAAAACACTTCAAGACCTGTAATATATCATAATGATATGCTAACTTAACAAGATACAACTTGATTTTACAAAGAACACCTTAAAACTGAATCTACATCGTTGGAGTGCAACCGGGGGCTGTTTTGGGTTGGATAATTAAAAACCATCTTAAACTTTGAATTGGAAGTTTATATTCTGGAAAAATGATATTTCTTATGAATATGTTAATATATAAAAATCTCATGGTGTAACTCAAAGTGTAAGTATTTTTGTAAAAATGATCATCTAGATGTTTTTACAACGGAAATGATCACTTTCATAAGATTCACCAAAGTTTGACCTATAACCTGTGATTTCGAATGCAAACTAAGGTATTTACAGTTCATATTCATAAATAATGACTCGATCCAAGGAAGTGGCAAGTTGAACCAACAAAAACGGAGTTGTATTGAAGAAACTACGGCTAAAACAAAATTGGGTATCCAAAGCTAGTTTAGCTACGAAATTAATCGGAGTAAAACTAAACTAATCATATCTTTGCTAATTAATATGATATTTTATATATATTTACTTATGATTTGATTTTATATATTTCAGGATCACCCGTAAACAACACGAGAGGATTAATTATAAGACCTCATGATTGTACGCAACACGCCATTTGACAACACGGTACTTTATGTACGCAACACGTCATTTGACAACACGGTACCATGGGTCGAGATTAATTCCGATCAATACGAATATGATGGGGTCTTTATTTATTTTATTTAGCAACTAATTGTGGACCACTAACATCGGACTGCTAACTACGGACTAATAGATATTAAAAGTATTATAAGTATATACGTAACGATTAATTGAAAAGAAAATATGTTGATATATTATATATATGGTTAGGTTCGTGATATCTATCGGAGACCAAGTCGTGTTAAATATCTTCAAGGCAAAAGTGAGTATATAGTCCCACTTTTAAACTCTAAATATTTCGGGATGAGAATACATGCATTTTATGATTTACGTTATAGACACAAGTGATTAAAAATATATATTCTACGTTGAGTTGTACCACTGACATACTTCCCTGTAACTTGGTAATTACTATTTACATGCGGTATTGTAAACGCGAATCCTGTTGATAGATCTATCGGGCCTGACAACCCCAACCGGACTGGACGACCAGTATTCAACGGTTGCACAGTACTTCATTTCGGTGACTACACTTGGTACGGTGTAGTGAGATTTCATAATAAAGGGAATATGCGACGTTGATTAAATGTTAAGTATGGTTATCAAGTGCTCAACCAGCTAGAATATTTTTATTAAAACGTTTATGTATATTAAATCTTGTGGTCTATATTTATAACGCCGCTAGCATTAAACCTATATCTCACCAACGTTATGTTGACATTTTACGCATTTTTTTCTCAGGTGATAATTAAAAGCTTCCGCTGCATTATGCCGAATTTAAGCAAGATTTGGAGTATGCATATTTGTGTCAAAAATAAAACTGCATATCGGAAGATTTGTAATGGGAAATATGTTGGAAATCGTATTGTTATTATCAAATGTAAAGTTTGTAAGACTAAGATTATTACTAAACGATAATCATTATTATGTTGTTTAAGCCTTTGGTTATAATAAAGATTATGGTTTGTATCATAAAAACGTATGCAGATTTTTAAAAATGTCACATATAGATGTCAATACCTCGCAATGACACCAATGAATACGTGACGTTTATATTCGATATGAACGGGACGCTTCAGGTGGTATCAGAGCGTTGGTCTTAGAGAACCAGAAAATTTGCATTAGTGTGTCTTATCGAGTTTGTTAGGATGCATTGGACTTTGACCGTATCTGAATTCGAAAACTATTGCTTATCCTTGTTGGTTAAAAATTAATATGTAAATATTATGTGGTACTAACGTGCTAGTTGTTATGTGTGATGACCCGAAAATTTCTGATCAAATTTAAACTTAATCTTTAATGTTTTCGACACGATAAGCAAAGTCTATGAAGTTGAATCTCAAAATTTTGAACTATTCAATTACCCTTCGATTGTTCTCAATGATTCGCAAACCATTATATGTAAATAGATACATATATATACTATAACTTGAAAGCGTAACAACGTTTTAATTGTTTAATACCGTACATTAAATTTATTGGTTTAAATATTTATTTGAATATATATGATAAGTTGAAATATTAATTGTATGAATAAATTGCGACGTATATTTAAAACGTGTTTATGAATGTTGAAAATATATATTAACTTGGTCATAAAATGATTTGTTATTATATATCAACAAATAGCGAGACAATGATTTATAGAAGTAAATGACCAAAACACTCGAAAGTTTAAGATACACTTTGAACGATATAGTTTATTGATAATTTAAGACTATATTTTGACAAAGGTACGAGTCACAAAACGTAAATTGCGAGTTTTCTAAGCGTACGAAAATGCGTTTGAGAAACCGGAACCGGGACATAAGTCGAGTGACAACGTACGAGTCATCGGAACGAAAATTACAAGTCAACTATGCATGTGAATTTAATATAATATATAATTAATTATATAAATTAAATATATTATATATATTATATAAAATTATGTCGACAAATAAAAAGTTAAAAGTTTGTGAGCTGGATCAGAGGGCAATGCGATCGCATGGCCTTGAAGCACAAATCCCATGCGATCACATGGGGTACTTTTTCAGAAAAGGTTCTATAAATTGCTCAGTTTTCACACTTCTTTCTCTAATTATATATTACTCGGTATTTATTTTATTTATTTATTATTATTATTATTATTATTATTATTATTATTATTATTATTATTATTATTATTATTATTATTATTATTACGATTAATATTATTATTAATCTTATTATTATTAATATTATTAATTAGTATTATACATAAAATACTACGACGAGGTTATGAGCGTGTCACTTTCAAAATGGTTTTCAAGCGGGATAGAGCTAAGAAAATTATGGGTTATTGCCAAGGATGTTATGGGTAATGTTCGGGGGTATATTTGTGAATCAAACCTAGTGTTTATCATCTCCGTTACGTCTACGTACTTTCCTACAATATTGAATCTCAATACTGATACGTAAGCACTCATATCTTATCTTTTATATATTAATTATGTATTCATGTCTAGTGCTCGAGTATATATATTTATATATGCTTGTATGCTAAATTTTGTCGTTAAACAGTTTATAATGAATCACTAATTAAATACATATATTACTGGTAAAAGGTATATGATATACATGTTTTTGGAAAGCTGGCGAAAAATCAATAACTTTTCATTTAGATATCAAATAGTTTCGATGAACGGATTAAAAGATATGATCAACTGAATTATGTTTGACGTTAATTGAAATTGCTTTTGAATCTACAATTAACATTTAAACAACTTGTTTACGAGATTGATAAAATGGATTTTTGAATATTACCAACCGAGTAAATGACTCCTTATATAAGGTATGTCTCGTTTTGTTGAACTATTGTCAAAATTGACTTTTTGAAACGACTTTGGATAACTATTATATGTCGATCTCAAGCATTAGGATTATGATACACTATGACCTGACCTAGCTTGATAGACATTTATTGACCAACATATGTTTTCTAGGTTGAGATCTACGGTTATTTGGTAATCCGAGTTTCAGTCACATTTTAGTGAACGACTTTATATGCTGCTAAGGTGAGTTTCATTTGCTCCCTTTTTAAATGATTTTGCAATATATATTTTTGGGCTGAGAATGCATGCACTTTATTTTAAAAACAATGGACACAAGTACATACTAAATTCTACACTGAGTGTGAACCGAAAATCCCTTAGCTTTGGTAACTAGTAACTGCCAGTTATAAGAACTGGTGGGCGCGAGTAGTAGTATATGGATCCATAGGGCTTGATATCCCCGTCCGAGCTAGAGCACTAGCCTTTTAACGGACGTATGCTATTTGAGAAGCTTACACGTTGGTTTGCGTGTATTATTAAGATGATTATACAAAGGGTACAAATTATATATACGTTAAGTTTAGTTACCAGGATGCTCAATTTCGTAGAATATTTTGATAAACGTTTCTGGATGAAACAACTGAAATCTTGTTATCCACCTTTATGTACAGGTTATGCAAAACATTAAAACTAAGAACTCACCAACCTTTGTGTTGACACTTGTTAGCATGTTTATTCTCAGGTTCCCTAGAAGTCTTTCGTTGTTTGCTTATATGTTAGACAAGCTATGTGCATGGAGTCATACATGCTTTATTCAAGAAAATGTTGCATTCTCCAAATCATCACCATGTATCTTATTTTTGACTGCATTGTCAACGGAAGTACTATTGTAAACTATTATATTACGGTGATTGTCTATATGTAGAAATCATCAGATGTCGAAAACCTTTGATTTAAATATTCATTTATGGTGTGCCTTTTCAAAAGAATGCAATATTTACAAAACGTATCATATAGAGGTCAAATACCTCGCAATGAAATCGATGAATGACGTGTTCGTCCATATGGATTTGGAGCGATCGTCACAGTTGGTATCAGAGCGTTGGTCCTAGCGAACCAGGTCTTGCATGAGTGTGTCTAACTGATAGTTGTTAAGATGCATTAGTAAGTCTGGACTTCGACCGTGTCTGCATGTTAAAAGTTTTGCTTATCATTTCTTGTCGGAAATTACATGCTTATCATTCTTAAGTCTAGACACGTTTTACTGCATTGATTGCATGAATAGTGTATAGACAAAATTTATATCTTAGCGTATCTGTTACTGTAAACTTTTCCTGACATCTTCCAAAAATTTCTCCGTGATTTATGGAATTTGGTATTATATATACATATGTAAATTATGTATTGAAGAATACCAAACTAAATTCTATAATTTAATTCATATCAAAAATCATCTCCCTAATTATACAAGATGGATCCCGTATCTAGTTCAAATTCCTTAAACTCTGACAGCTATTCCGATATGGATATTCACCTGAATTCTGAAGACAGTGTAACCGGAATGGATCAACCAATTAGCCATCATCTATTCTGGATGAATTGGGGATGGGTTCGTAATCTACTTAGTCATTGGAGACAAGAAGAAGGCGATCCCTTCCATCCACCACATTGCCCTTTTGGCGAAGAACCTGAAGCACTTACCGGCGAACCTGTTCGTAATACCATTTTCTCTCTCATTTTCAGAGTATCTAGTCATGATTATATACTATCTCATATTCTAAATCTTATTCGTCCGCTCGTCCGAACTGACAATCATCCCGGTGTAATAGAAGAAGTCAACGAGCTTCGCACTCGGGTAGTGGCTTTGGAGAATATGGTGCAAAGGTTACAAGCACCAGCAGCATCACCGGCATCAACAGTACCACCGACAACAACACCAACAGTACCATTACCACCACCAACAATATTCGCATCGCAAACCTCAACTTCACAATCTGTTCCACGAGCATCAAAGTCATGCGCACCGTAGTTACCAAGAAATACCAGCAACAATAACCGATGAAGTATTAACTCATTTCCCCTGAAGAAATTTTATGTATATTTAATATATATGAATTTTGAAATCAAAATAAATCTTTTCGTACTAAGCTATTACGTGTGAATTTTAACTGGTAGGTACTACTCGGTTAGTTCATATTACTAATATGCAATGATGTACATCCTTCCTTAACAACTTAACCATTGTTAACAACAATCTCTGTTTCAACTTAATGAATTCGATTTCATACTAAACCAAGTGTATTATTCAGTTACATAATTGATTTTACATTTTCATTTTCGATATACTCGAAACTTTCCAGAAAACATCATTTTTACCTTGCGAAGTTAGCAAGAGTTCCATAAGCACCAACATGATTCACTGAGGAAATATCAATAAAACTAAATAACGAAGTATTGATTACATTAGTAAAATACTCCACGAAGATTATGAAATCTTTAATGTTTTAGAGATTATTCATTTCTCATTCAAGCCAAAAATCAAATGAGCTTACTATGATCCGAATTACATTCCAAGAAAATATACATACATATATTTTCATAAAGACTGTAATGAAAAATTCTTTTGTACAAAATATTACTTGGGAAATCTTTAACGGGTAGGTAATACTCGGAAAATATATAAGTTTATAATTAATATGTTACACTGTACATTCTTCAACCTTGATTCAAAAAAAAAAAAAAAAATTATTAACAATGCTCGCAACGATATACAATCGTTTTTATACAAATTCAATTACATATTCTAATATTAACGGATCAGAATCCAAGTCATAACTCTGAACCGGTGAAATCATTCTTAGATCTCTACATTTTTCAAAGCTATACTTTAACTTCAAAACTGTGAAAGATCATTTGGTATTGTTTTTACCAAAAATAACCTTGCAATTCCTTTTCAAAGTATCCAGTTTTACCACACTTCCAACCAGTCAACTTCAACTTTTCAGATTAAGCCTTATTGTAATCTTGATATATACGTTCTTGTTACTGGGGAACCTTTTATGTTCCACCACATTAGCAGTAAATTTACCAACAACTTCATTGATCCTTAACCTTCCGAAAAATCCTTATACTCATTGAAACCCTATCATGTACTCATCTACATCTTGTAACGATAATTACCATACCAACTACCGGGAATTAGCAATCAGTATTTTGAATTTCGCAGCAATTCTACGCCAACAGTTATATATAAACATATAATGTCTATCTCCTAGACTTATTTACTCCGAATGTGAAGTTTCTGAAAAACACCTTAAACTACGAACTAGTTCTCGAAATCTTGAAAAATGCTGATGAAGCAGCAAAAACTGTAAATGACCTTAACAGTAAAAAGTTCGATGATAAAGGATAGTGTGCTGGCAAAGCTCAGAAAAAGAGAAAGTTTGGAACTAGAAAACGGATTGAGCAAAGTATGAAAGAGGCTGTGGATAAATCCCAAGGACGAAACTTGTCTTCAAAGAATCCAAATGATTCAGTATCTGCTGAAGCCATTAACGAATACCTTGCTTCCGAATCTAAACCCTTGCGGAAAATATTCTTCATCATCCTCTGATATTAGAAATTCTAAGATATCATCGTATCTTTCATTATAAATATCCTCCATATTTCTGGAGATAATTCCATAATCATTCTTATCGGAAATCAATTTTCTCCTTACGATATCTGTGTTACACCATAAAAAAAACTATTTTAGTTTCTAAATTTTGAAACTTTCAAGTTTAAAATATAAATGTTTTGAAGTAATGTTAGGAATTGAAGCATGAGTTAGTAGAATATAATGACACTTGATCAACGTGATTATATTACAGTAAGTCATGCTGAGTTTCTAATGGAACGTGATAAAGGTTCACAGATCCCACCCTCATCATGAACCATGTTACATAACTCTTTCATTCTATTTAACCTCTAAACATATCAAGAAAATATTTTTCTTGATGATTCGGTCTTTTTCGAGGTATTTTGGTAATTTGACAAGTCAGATTGTACCATTACCGTTTCTTTCTTAGAATATTAATTATGTTCATTCCGAAATTCATACCTACGAATTCTGGACCATTATCCGCTTGACTTAAGGTCGGGAAGAGAAAACGAAAGCATGAAGCTCCGAAATATAATGGAGAATATAAAGCCCGATAACAACCCCGAAATTACAAACCGTGTATATCAATGCGTATAGCAATATAAAGACACGGGAGAATGAAAAACACTATAACCTCAAGGTAATAGTAGAAGAAAATAACTTCCTCTGGTGGCAGATGAAAAAGAAGAATGAAGGATACGATAGCCAGGAAAATATCAAGAATCAGAACTGGATTAAGCATTTTCACAATCTATTGGGATGTATGAAATAAGAAAGAAGATTATAGGAGTGTTGAAAATAAATGAAACGTAAGAGGTCAATTTATAGCGAAATATCAGACATAGCAATCGAGGCAGATTACGCATTTAATCAAAGAAAATCCTAATTTCCGCAAATTCCGAAGAATCAAATCTTATTTAGATTATGAAGATTTTCTATTCCGTAAATTCCGGAAATCAATCGTAACTACGTCAAAAGTTAAGACGAATCTCTATTCTTTCATTTCACTATATTACGATAACTTCTCTCATACACTTTGAGTAATTGGATTGTTTTATCCATATTATTCAACGGTGATAAAAATTGTATTTATCAACACATATTCGTCATGAAAACATTTTTATTGTTAGCCATGACGACCTCACTCAAATTTCGGGACGATATTTCTTTAACGGGGAGGTACTGTGATGACCCGAAAATTTCTGACCAAATTTAAACTTAATCTTTAATGTTTTCGACACGATAAGCAAAGTCTATGAAGTTGAATATCAAAATTTTGAACTATTCAATTATCCTTCGATTGTTCTCAATGATTCGCAAACCATTATATGTAAATAGATACATATATATACTATAACTTGAAAACGTAACAACGTTTTAATTGTTTAATACCGTACATTAAACTTATTGGTTTAAATATTTATTTGAATATATATGATAAGTTGGAATATTAATTGTATGAATAAATTGCGACGTATATTTAAAACGTGTTTATGAATGTTGAAAATTTATATTAACTTGGTCATAAAACGATTTGTTATTATATATCAACAAATAGCGAGACAATGATTTATAGAAGTAAATGACCAAAACACTCGAAAGTTTAAGATACACTTTGAATGATATAGTTTATTGATAATTTAAGACTATATTTTGACAAAGGTACGAGTCACAAAACGTAAATTGCGAGTTTTCTAAGCGTATGAAAATGCGTTCGAGAAATCGGAACCGGGACATAAGTCGAGTGACAACGTACGAGTCATCGGAATGAAAATTACAAGTCAACTATGCATGTGAATTTAATATAATATATAATTAATTATATAAATTAAATATATTATATATATTATATAAAATTATGTCGACAAACAAAAAGTTAAAAGTTTGTGAGCTGGATCAGAGGGCAATGCGATCGCATGGCCTTGAAGCACAAATCCCATGCGATCGCATGGGGTACTTTTTCAGAAAAGGTTCTATAAATTGCTCAGTTTTCACACTTCTTTCTCTAATTATATATTACTCGGTATTTATTTTATTTTTTATTATTATTATTATTATTATTATTATTATTATTATTATTATTATTATTATTATTATTATTATTATTATTATTATTATTATTATTATTATTATTATTAAGATTAATATTATTATTAATCTTATTATTATTAATATTATTAATTAGTATTATACATAAAATACTACGATGAGGTTATGAGCGTGTCACTTTCAAAATGGTTTTCAAGCGGGATAGAGCTAAGGAAATTATGGGTTATTGCCAAGGATGTTATGGGTAATGTTCGGGGGTATATTTGTGAATCAAACCTAGTGTTTATCATCTCTGTTACGTCTACGTACTTTCCTACAATATTGAATCTCAATACTGATACGTAAGCACTCATATCTTATCTTTTATATATTAATTATGTATTCATGTCTAGTGCTCGAGTATATATATTTATATATGCTTGTATGCTAAATTTCGTCGTTAAACAGTTTATAATGAATCACTAATTAAATACAAATATTACTGGTAAAAGGTATATGATATACATGTTTTTGGAAAGCTGGTGAAAAATCAATAACTTTTCATTTAGATATCAAATAGTTTTGATGAACAGATTAAAAGATATGATCAACTGAATTATGTTTGACGTTAATTGAAATTGCTTTTGAATCTACAATTAAGATTTAAACAACTTGTTTACGAGATTGATAAAATGGATTTTTGAATATTACCAACCGAGTAAATGACTCCTTATATAAGGTATGTTTCGTTTTGTTGAACTATTGTCAAAATTGACTTTTTGAAACGACTTTGGATAACTATTATATGTCGATCTCGAGCATTAGAATTATGATACACTATGACCTGACCTAGCTTGATAGACATTTATTGACCAACATATGTTCTCTAGGTTGAGATCTACGGTTATTTGGTAATCCGAGTTTCAGTCACATTTTGGTGAACGACTTTATATGCTGCTAAGGTGAGTTTCATTTGCTCCCTTTTTAAATGATTTTGCAATATATATTTTTGGGCTGAGAATGCGTGCACTTTATTCTAAAAACAATGGACACAAGTACATACTAAATTCTACACTGAGTGTGAACCGAAAATCCCTTAGCTTTGGTAACTAGTAACTGCCAGTTATAAGAACTGGTGGGCGCGAGTAGTAGTATATGGATCCATAGGGCTTGATATCCCCGTCCGAGCTAGAGCACTAGCCTTTTAACGGACGTATGTTATTTGAGAAGCGTACACGTTGGTTTGCGTGTATTATTAAGATGATTATACAAAGGGTACAAATTATATATACGTTAAGTTTAGTTACCAGGGTGCTCAATTTCGTAGAATATTTTGATAAACGTTTCTGGATGAAACAACTGAAATCTTGTGATCCACCTTTATGTACAGATTATGCAAAACATTAAAACTATGAACTCACCAACCTTTGTGTTGACACTTGTTAGCATGTTTATTCTCAGGTTCCCTAGAAGTCTTTCGCTGTTTGCTTATATGTTAGACAAGCTATGTGCATGGAGTCATACATGCTTTATTCAAGAAAATGTTGCATTCACCAAATCATCACCATGTATCTTATTTTTGACTGCATTGTCAACGGAAGTACAATTGTAAACTATTATATTACGGTGATTGTCTATATGTAGAAATCATCAGATGTCGAAAACCTTTGATTTAAATATTCATTTATGGTATGCCTTTTTAAAAGAATGCAATATTTACAAAACGTATCATATAGAGGTCAAATACCTCGCAATGAAATCGATGAATGACGTGTTCGTCCATATGGATTTGGAGCGATCGTCACAGTTGGTATCAGAGCGTTGGTCCTAGCGAACCAGGTCTTGCATGAGTGTGTCTAGCTGATAGTTGTTAAGATGCATTAGTAAATCTGGACTTCGACCGTGTCTGCATGTTAAAAGTTTTGCTTATCATTTCTTGTCGGAAATTACATGTTTATCATTCTTAAGTCTAGACACATTTTACTGTATTGATTGCATGAATAGTGTATAGACAAAATTCATATCTTAGCGTATCTGTTACTGTAAACTTTTCCTGACATCTTCCGAAAATTTCTCCGTGATTTATGGAATCTGGTATTATATATACATATGTAAATTATGTATTGAAGAATACCAAACTAAATTCTATAATTTAATTCATATCAAAAATCATCTCCCTAATTATACAAGATGGATCCCGTATCTAGTTCAAATTCCTTAAACTCTGACAGCTATTCCGATATGGATATTCACCTGAATTCCGAAGACAGTGTAACCGGAATGGATCAACCAATTAGCCATCATCTATTCTGGATGAATTGGGGATGGGTTCGTAATCTACTTAGTCATTGGAGACAAGAAGAAGGCGATCCCTTCCATCCACCACATTGCCCTCTTGGCGAAGAACCTGAAGCACTTACCGGCGAACCAGTTCGTAATACCATTTTCTCTCTCATTTCCAGAGTATCTAGTCATGATTATATACTATCTCACATTCTAAATCTTATTCATCCGCTCGTCCGAACTGACAATCATCCCGGTGTAATAGAAGAAGTCAACGAGCTTCGCGCTCGGGTAGTGGCTTTGGAGAATATGGTGCAAAGGTTACAAGCACCAGCAGCATCACCGACATCAACAGTACCACCGACAACAACACCAACAGTACCATTACCACCACCAACAATATTCGCATCGCAAACCTCAACTTCACAATCTGTTCCACGAGCATCAACGTCATACGCACCGTAGTTACCAAGAAATACCAGCAACAATAACCGATGAAGTATTAACTCATTTCCCCTGAAGAAATTTTATGTATATTTAATATATATGAATTTTGAAATCAAAATAAATATTTTCGTACTAAGCTATTACGTGTGAATTTTAACTAGTAGGTACTACTCGGTTAGTTCATATTACTAATATGCAATGATGTACATCCTTTCTTAACAACTTAACCATTGTTAACAACAATCTCTGTTTCAACTTAATGAATTCGATTTCATACTAAACCAAGTGTATTATTCAGTTACATAATTGATTTTACATTTTCATTTTCGATATACTCGAAACTTTCCAGAAAACATCATTTTTACCTTGCGAAGTTAGCAAGAGTTCCATAAGCACCAACATGATTCACTGAGGAAATATCAATAAAACTGAATAACGAAGTATTGATTACATTAGTAAAATACTCCACGAAGATTATGAAATCTTTAATGTTTTAGAGATTATTCATTTCTCATTCAAGCCAAAAATCAAATGAGCTTACTATGATCCGAATTACATTCGAAGAAAATATACATACAGATATTTTCATAAAGACTGTAATGAAAAATTCTTTTGTACAAAATATTACTTGTGAAATCTTTAACGGGTAGGTAATACTCGGGAAATATATAAGTTTACAATTAATATGTTACACTGTACATTCTTCAACCTTGATTCAAAAAAAAAAAAAATTATTAACAATTCTCGCAACGATATACAATCGTTTTCATACAAATTCAATTACATATTCTAATAATAACGGATCAGAATCCAAGTCATAACTCTGAACCGGTGAAATCATTCTTAGATCTCTATATTTTTCAAAGCTATACTTTGACTTCAAAACTGTGAAAGATCCTTTGGTATTGTTTTTACCAAAAATAACCTTGCAATTCCTTTTCAAAGTATCCAGTTTTACCACACTTCCAACCAGTAAACTTCAACTTTTCAGATTAAGCCTTATTGTAATCTTGATATATACGTTCTTGTTACTGGGGAACCTTTTATGTTCCACCACATTAGCAGTAAATTTACCAACAACTTCATTGATCCTTGGCCTTCCGAAAAATCCTTATACTCATTGAAACCCTAACATGTACTCATCTACATCTTGTAACGATAATTACCATACCAACTACCGGGAATTAGCAATCAATATTTCGAATTTCGCAGCAATTCTACGCCAACAGTTATATATAAACATATAATGTCTATCTCCTAGACTTATTTACTCCGAATGTGAAGTTTCTGAAAAACACCTTAAACTACGAACTAGTTCTCGAAATCTTGAAAAATGCTGATGAAGCAGCAAAAACTGTAAACGACCTTAACAGTAAAAAGTTTGATGATAAAGGATAGTGTGCTGGCAAAGCTCAGAAAAAGAGAAAGTTTGGAACTGGAAAACGGATTGAGCAAAGTATGAAAGAGGCTGTGGATAAATCCCAAGGACGAAACTTGTCTTCAAAGAATCTAAATGATTCAGTATCTGCTGAAGCCATTAACGAATACCTTGCTTCCGAATCTAAACCCTTGCGGAAAATATTCTTCATCATCCTCTGATATTAGAAATTCTAAGATATCATCGTATCTTTCATTATAAATATCCTCCATATTTCTGGAGATAATTCCATAATCATTCTTATCAGAAATCAATTTTCTCCTTACGATATCTGTGTTACACCATAAAAAAAACTATTTTAGTTTCTAAATTCTGAAACTTTCAAGTTTAAAATATAAATGTTTTGAAGTAATGTTAGGAATTGAAGCATGAGTTAGTAGAATATAATGACACTTGATCAACGTGATTATATTACAGTAAGTCATGCTGAGTTTCTAATGGAACGTGATAAAGGTTCACAGATCCCACCCTCATCACGAACCATGTTACATAACTCTTTCATTCTATTTAACCTCTAAACATATCAAGAAAATATTTTTCTTGATGATTCGGTCTTTTTCGAGGTATTCTGGTAATTTGACAAGTCAGATTGTACCATTACCGTTTCTTTCTTAGAATATTAATTATGTTCATTCCGAAATTCATACCTACGAATTCTGGACCATTATCCGCTTGACTTAAGGTCGGGAAGAGAAAACGAAAGCATGAAGCTCCGAAATATAATGGAGAATATAAAGCCCGATAACAACCCCGAAATTACAAACCGTGTATATCAATGCGTATAACAATATAAAGACACGGGAGAATGAAAAACACTATAACCCCAAGGTAATAGTAGAAGAAAATAACTTCCTCTGGTGGCAGATGAAAAAGAAGAATGAAGGATACGATAGCCAGGAAAATATCAAGAATCAGAACTGGATTAAGCATTTTCACAATCTATTGGGATGTATGAAATAAGAAAGAAGATTATAGGAGTGTTGAAAATAAATGAAACGTAAGAGGTCAATTTATAGCGAAATATCAGACATAGCAATCGAGGCAGATTACGCATTTAATCAAAGAAAATCCTAATTTCCGCAAATTCCGAAGAATCAAATCTTATTTAGATTATGAAGATTTTCTATTCCTTAAATTCCGGAAATCAATCGTAACTACGTCAAAAGTTAAGACGAATCTCTATTCTTTCATTTCACTATATTACGATAACTTCTCTCATACACTTCGAGTAATTGGATTGTTTTATCCATATTATTCAACGGTGATAAATATTCTATTTATCAACACATATTCGTCATGAAAACATTTTTATTGTTAGCCATGACGACCTCACTCAAATTTCGGGACGAAATTTCTTTAACGGGGAGGTACTGTGATGACCCGGAAATTTCTGACCAAATTTAAATTTAATCTTTAATGTTTTCGACACGATAAGCAAAGTCTATGAAGTTGAATCTCAAAATTTTGAACTATTCAATTACCATTCGATGGTTCTCAATGATTCGCAAACCATTATATGTAAATAGATACATATATATACTATAACTTGAAAACGTAACAACGTTTTAATTGTTTTATACCGTACATTAAACTTATTGGTTTAAATATTTATTTGAATATATAATTGTATGAATAAATTGCGACGTATATTTAAAACGTGTTTTTGAATGTTGAAAATATATATTAACTTGGTCATAAAACGATTTGTTATTATATATCATCAAATAGCGAGACAATGATTTATAGAAGTAAATGACCAAAACACTCGAAAGTTTAAGATACACTTTGAATGATATAGTTTATTGATAATTTAAGACTATATTTTGACAAAGGTACGAGTCACAAAACGTAAATTGCGAGTTTTCTAAGCGTACGAAAATGCGTTCGAGAAACCGGAACCGGGACATAAGTCGAGTGACAACGTACGAGTCATCGGAATGAAAATTACAAGTCAACTATGCATGTGAATTTAATATAATATATAATTAATTATATAAATTAAATATATTATATATATTATATAAAATTATGTCGACAAACAAAAAGCTAAAAGTTTGTGAGCTGGATCAGAGGGCAATGTGATCGCATGGCCTTGAAGCACAAATCTCATGCGATCGCATGGGGTACTTTTTCAGAAAAGGTTCTATAAATTACTCAGTTTTCACACTTCTTTCTCTAATTATATATTACTCGGTATTTATTTTATTTATTATTATTATTATTATTATTATTATTATTATTATTATTATTATTATTATTATTATTATTATTAAGATTAATATTATTATTAATCTTATTATTATTAATATTATTAATTAGTATTATACATAAAATACTACGATGAGGTTATGAGCGTGTCACTTTCAAAATGGTTTTCAAGCGGGATAGAGCTAAGAAAATTATGGGTTATTGCCAAGGATGTTATGGGTAATATTCGGGGGTATATTTGTGAATCAAACCTAGTGTTTATCATCTCCGTTACGTCTACGTACTTTTCTACAATATTGAATCTCAATACTGATACGTAAGCACTCATATGTTATCTTTTATATATTAATTATGTATCCATGTCTAGTGCTCGAGTATATATATTTATATATGCTTGTATGCTAAATTTCATTGTTAAACAGTTTATAATGAATCACTAATTAAATACATATATTACTGGTAAAAGGTATACGATATACATGTTTTTGGAAAGCTGGGGAAAAATCAATAACTTTTCATTTAGATATCAATTAGTTTCGATGAACGGATTAAAAGATATGATCAACTGAATTATGTTTGACATTAATTGAAATTGCTTTTGAATCTACAATTAAGATTTAAACAACTTGTTTACGAGATTGATAAAATGGATTTTTGATTATTACCAACCGAGTAAATGACTCCTTATATAAGGTATGTCTCGTTTTGTTGAACTATTGTCAAAATTGACTTTTTGAAACGACTTTGAATAACTATTATATGTCGATCTCGAGCATTAGAATTATGATACACTATGACCTGACCTAGCTTGATAGACATTTATTGACCAACATATGTTCTCTAGGTTGAGATCTACGGTTATTTGGTAATCCGAGTTTCAGTCACATTTTGGTGAACGACTTTATATGCTGCTAAGGTGAGTTTCATTTGCTCCCTTTTTAAATGATTTTGCAATATATATTTTTGAGCTGAGAATGCATGCACTTTATTTTAAAAACAATGGACACAAGTACATACTAAATTCTACACTGAGTGTGAACCGAAAATCCCTTAGCTTTGGTAACTAGTAACTGCCAGTTATAAGAACTGGTGGGTGCGAGTAGTAGTATATGGATCCATAGGGCTTGATATCCCCGTCCGAGCTAGAGCACTAGCCTTTTAACGGACGTATGTTATTTGAGAAGCGTACACGTTGGTTTGCGTGTATTATTAAGATGATTATACAAAGGGTACAAATTATATATACGTTAAGTTTAGTTACCAGGGTGCTCAATTTCGTAGAATATTTTGATAAACGTTTCTGGATGAAACAACTGAAATCTTGTGATCCACCTTTATGTACAGATTATGCAAAACATTAAAACTATGAACTCACCAACCTTTGTGTTGACACTTGTTAGCATGTTTATTCTCAGGTTCCCTAGAAGTCTTTCGCTGTTTGCTTATATGTTAGACAAGCTATGTGCATGGAGTCATACATGCTTTATTCAAGAAAATGTTGCATTCACCAAATCATCACCATGTATCTTATTTTTGACTGCATTGTCAACGGAAGTACTATTGTAAACTATTATATTACGGTGATTGTCTATATGTAGAAATCATCAGATGTCGAAAACCTTTGATTTAAATATTCATTTATGGTGTGCCTTTTCAAAAGAATGCAATATTTACAAAACGTATCATATAGAGGTCAAATAACTCGCAATGAAATCGATGAATGACGTGTTCGTCCATATGGATTTGGAGCGAACGTCACATTATGTGATAGATGTCTGGCTTAGAACTTGTTATCACATCCAGCGACTCCGAACCAGAATCCTCAGATAGTGTTCCAGTCATTAACCTATCCGATGATGAAAACGACACCTTTGGAGAAGACTCACAATTTCCGGATGAATCAATTAAAGAGGAACCGGAAAGTGATTCTGAGGAAGAAGAAATACAGGAAATTACGAAAGACAAGTTCGAACGAGGAAAGAAATGAAAGGCTACTGAATTGGAAAATCCAAATCCCGAGTTTAGTGAGGATGTTGTGGCACCAACTCCACCAGACACTTCCACCCCTATTCCCGCTATTCCTATTAGTTCTATCCCGACATCCAGTTCTTCGGTCCCTCAGCCAAAACGCAGGGAGACAGCCAGGATAAGCGTTAAGCGTTTTTTTAAAAAAAAAACGTTTTGGGTTAAATGATGCACTGTTATTTTAAACCATGGGATCATATAACGTTTTGTATAATATTACTAGTGTAGTTTGCTTAATGTTTGATGTAAGATAAGCATATGTAAAATAGTGAAGTGTGAAATGCAATAATTTTTCATGGTTGAGTATTATTTGGGTGGTAGTAATTGATTTCCGTACTAAGCTATTAAGTATGAACTTTAACGGGTAGGTACTACCCTAGATAAAATTATAAAAAGCTAATAAGAAGAAAAGGCTTTTATAATAATAACTGGTTCATATTACTAATAAGCTACGATGTACTGAAAATACACACTACATCTATAATATTCCATGTGAATAATTTTTTTTTTTCATTCTTATTGAAGAATATGGCGCGATTGAACCGAATGATGGAACAAGAAATCGAGAAACTCATCAATCAGCGAGTGAACGACAGAATGTTATGGGTCGAAGCTGCAAGAGGTGCTGCAGTTAACCCAAATCCTCGTGTGGGATGCACCTACAAAACTTTTCAAGGTTGCAAGCCCTCATCATTTAGTGGAACAGAAGGACCAGTCAGTTTAACCCGGTGGATCGAAAAGATTGAGTCTGATATGACCAAGTATGCATCGTGCACCTTACAAGATAGTGCACTCACGTGGTGGAAAAACTATGTGAAGGCCGTTGGAGGAGATGTAGCTTATGATACTCTATGGGAAGAATTCAAAACAATGCTAATCAACGAGTATTATCCAAGGAACGAGGTTAGGAAGTTGGAAGCTGAACTACGAAGCCTGAAAGTTGTTGGTAGTGAACTCACCAACTACAATCAGCGATTCATGGAATTAGCTTTGCTATGTCCCGAATTGGTACCAACCGAAGAACGAAAGATAGAACTGTACAAAGATGGTTTGCCTAAAAATGTCAAGGCAAATGTTACAGCATCAAAACCCAAGACTATTCATGAAGCCATCACTATGGCAAACGAGTTGATGGACCAGATTATTCTGGATAAGAACACCGATGTCAAGACATCAGAAAACAAAAGAAAGTGGGAAGGTAATCATCAACAATCTAACAAGAAACAAGAAACCACGCAAGGTGCGGGTAGTGGTTCAAGCTCAGGTTACAAAGGACGAAATCCTTTATGTAACAGATGCCACAAACATCACTTTGGTTATTGTAATGTGGTGTGCGATAATTGTAATCGAAGGGGTCATCTTGCTGAAGATTGTAGGATTCCTGTTACAAATACAAATGGCACCAAGACTCCTACCACCAATGCAAATAGAACTGCCTTGACCACTGTTACTTGTTATGGGTGTGGGAAACAGGGTCATTATAGGAGCCAGTGCCCAAATCTAGAGAAGAATAACCGATCTACACGTGGAAGAGCATTTATTATTAATGCTAGAGAGGCGTGTGAAGACCCGGAGCTTGTTACGGGTACGTTTACCATTAATAACTTATCAGCATCTATTATATTTGATACTGGTGCCGATAGAAGTTACGTGTGTAGAGACTTTTATGCTAAATTGAATTGTTCATCATTACCTCTAGATGCTAAGTACATGATTGAGTTAGCTAATTGTAAATTAATTAAAGCCGATAAAATTTGCCGTGATTGTAAAATAAATTTAGCCGGAGAAACGTTTAAAATTGATTTGATACCCGTAGAATTAGGAAGTTTTAACATAATAGTCGGCATGGACTGGATGTCCAAAATAGGAGCTGAAGTTGTGTGTGCCAAGAAGGCAATTCGCATTCCTCGTAAGGATAAAATGCCAGTAATGATTTATGGAGAGAAGAGTAACTCAAATTTAAAACTCATTAGCTGTTTGAAAGCTCAAAAGTGCTAGAAGAAAGGGTGCCATGCTATCCTAGCACATATTAATAAAGTTGAAATGAAAGAAAAAGAGAAGTGCATCAACGACGTGCCTGTGGTAAGAGATTTTCCTGAAGTCTTTCCGGAAGAGTTGCCAGGATTACCTCCATTTAGATCTGTAGAATTTCAAATAGATCTAGTACCAGGAGCTGCACCAGTGGCTCGTGCTCCATACAGACTTGCACCGTCTGAAATGAAAGAGTTACAAAGCCAGTTACAAGAATTACTAGACCGTGGATTCATTCGACCGAGCACTTCACCATGGGGAGCTCCAATTTTGTTTGTTAAAAAGAAAGATGGATCTTTTAGGATGTGTATAGATTACCGAGAATTAAATAAGTTAACTATCAAGAATCGGTATCCACTACCGAGAATTGACGACTTATTTGATCAACTACAAGGATCATGTGTTTATTCGAAAATCGACCTAAGATCGGGCTATCATCAACTACGCGTCAAAGAAGAAGATATTCCGAAAACTGCTTTCCGGACACGCTACGGTCATTACGAATTTTTGGTCATGCCGTTTGGATTAACGAATGCGCCAGCTGTATTCATGGACCTCATGAATCGAGTTTGTAGTCCGTATTTAAATAAGTTTGTTATCATTTTCATTGAGGATATTCTCATCTATTCCAAAAATGAGCAAGAGCATGAGCAGCATTTAAGGTTGGTATTAGAATTGTTAAGAAAAGAACAGTTATACGCCATATTTTTTAAGTGTGCATTTTGGTTGAAAGAAGTGCAATTTATTGGCCATGTTGTTAGTAGCAAAGGAATTCAGGTTGATCCAGCTAAAATTGAGGCCATTAAAAAATGAGAGACTCCTAAGACACCAGTGCAGATACGTCAATTTTTGGGCTTAGCCGGTTATTATAGAAGGTTTATTCAAGATTTTTCCCGAATAGCTAAACCATTAACAGCGTTAACGCAAAAAGGGAAGAAGTACGAATGGACTTCTGAGCAGGAGAGTGCATTTCAATTACTAAAGAAGAAGTTGACTACGACGTCTATTTTATTGTTACCTGAAGGGAACGATGATTTTGAGATATATTGTGACGCTTCGCGACAAGGTTTTGGTTGCGTCCTTATGCAACGAAAGAAAGTTATTACGTACGTATCCCGACAATTGAAGATTCACGAGCGAAATTATACGACGCATGATCTAGAACTGGGATCAGTAGTGTTTGCATTGAAGATATGGAGACACTACTTATATGGGGTTAAATGCACTGTGTTTACCAATCATAAAAACCTTCAACATATTTTCGATCAGAAACAGCTGAACATGAGGCAACGTAGGTGGGTCGAGCTGATAAATGACTATGATTGTGAGATTCGCTATCATCCCGTGAAAGCGAATGTGGTGGCCGACGCTCTAAGCAGAAAGGAACGAGAGCCAATTCGAGTACGAGCAATGAACATAAAAATTCGCATGAATCTCAACTCACAAATCAAAGAGGCTCAACGAGAAGCTCTTACTAAAGAAAACATAGGAAAGGAAATAATGAAGAAGTATGAGAAGCAACTCGTTATACGGAAAGACGAAATTCGATATTTTGCAAAACGTATTTGGGTACCAAAGTTGGGTGGATTAAGGAAGTTGATATTGAACGAGGCACATAAGACAAGATACTCGATACATCCTGGAGTTGGAAAGATGTATCAAGATCTTAAGACACATTATTGGTGGCCTAATTTAAAGACAGACGTTGCAACATATGTCGGGGAATGTTTAACTTGTTCCAAAGTCAAAGCAGAACACCAAAAGCCGTCAGGGTTACTTTCAACAACCAGAAATCCCAGAATGGAAGTGGGATGGTATTACCATGGATTTTATCATGAAGTTACCCAAGACTGCATGGGGTTATGACACCATTTGGGTAATAGTTGATCGTCTCACCAAATCTGCACATTTCTTGCCTATAAAGGAAATGGATAAAATGGATAAACTATTACGATTATACATAAAGGAAATTATTTCAAGGCATGGAATACCTATTTCCATTATATCCGATCGTGATAGTAGATTTACATCAAAGTTTTGGTAATCACTACAGGAGGCCCTAGGAACTCGTTTGGATATGAGCACCGCATATCATCCGCAAACTGACGGGCAGAGTGAAAGAATAATTCAGACTCTTGAAGACATGCTCAGGGCATGTGTGATCAATTTTGGAAACGGATGGGATAAATATCTACCATTAGCAGAATTCTCGTATAATAATAGTTATCATGCGAGCATTAAAGCTGTACCATTTGAAGCACTATATGGAAGGAAGTGTAGATCCCCTATCTATTGGAATGAAGTAGGAGATCGATGATTAACTTGTCCCGAGATCATACACAAAACTACTGAGAAGATAGTACAAATCAAGGAGAGATTGAAAACAGCCCGTAGTCGCCAAAAGAGCTACACCGATGTCCGAAGGAAACCATTAGAGTTTCAGATCTGTGACATGGTTATGCTAAAGGTGTCACCTTGGAAAGGTGTAATACGTTTCGACAAAAGGGGTAAACTGAACCCAAGGTATGTAGGCCCGTTCAAGATCATCGAACGCATTGGACCGGTAGCTTATCGACTCGAGTTACCACCACAACTCGCCGTAGTACATAATACGTTTCACGTTTCAAACCTTACGAAGTGTCTTGCAAAGGAAGACCTCACCATTCCTCTTGAAGAAATCCAAGTCGACGAGAAACTATAATTCATAGAAGAACCAGTCGAAATCATGGACCGTGAAGTTAAACAGCTCAAGCAGAGCAACATACCAATCGTTAAGGTTTGTTGGAATGCTCGAAGGGGTCCCGAGTTTACTTGGGAACGAGAGGATCAGATGAAACAAAAGTACCCACATTTGTTTCCCGAGAACGCAAAATAGGTACAACTTTAAAATTTCGGGACAAAATTTATTTAACGGGTAGGTACTGTAACGACCCTGATTTTTCCGATCGTTTTATACATATGAGAAAATATTTACATAAGTTAAACATTACCAACATGATAAGCAATCCAAATTATTGAGTCTTGTGTTTTTGAAAAGAGTTTTACACAACCTTTGACCGTCCAATTTGACCGATGATATCACGAACTATATAACATACACTAATTATACAATTGTGTACATATACGTATTTATACATATTTAAAATGATCTAAGGATGGTTTAACATATCATTGTGTACTAATAACAATGAGTTATAAGTATACTTTGAGATTACTAACTTAAGTTTCCAAAACAGTAACTATACGTAACGTTCTTTGACATATATACCTATAATCTATAATGCTTATACAAGTATAGTATAAATACGTATTTAATCACTTCTAAAGTGCTTAAATACATAAAACAATATAAGTATATTCACAAAAGATAGTTATATTTGAATTCTCGTTCCGTTTCCTCAAGATTTCTACACGTATACTTAGGGTATATGTACCCGTATTATATGCAGCTTCTAGATATATTTACTATTGATATATACCAATAGAAAATACCAATGATCAGCCATGAATGATTAAAAGACATGATAGCAACTTGTGGGAACCATCCTTTGTCATTAATCAAGACTTATGAACTAAAAATCAAAACATAAAATCTATATATATACATGTATATATCACGCCATATATACACATACATACACTTTCATATCATTTTTCTTCAAGCTAGATTATCTTCTAAACTCTCTCATCTTCAACCTTCATGTGTTCCTCAAGATCTTCATAAGTTTCTAGCTTCATAATCAAGGTAAAACTATGTTTAAACTTTGATTCAATTCATGTAAGTTAATTATCTTAAATCAAGATATAAACTTACTTACAACCTTTGTTTCTTTCATGATTTCACTTCTTAATCTTTCAAGTCATCAAGAACAAGTTCATATCTTGTTTATTCAGTAACTTTCTTCATCATACTTGAGGTATAACCTTTGTTCATCATCTTGTTCAATTATAACTATCTTATTAAGAATATACAAATCATAACAACAAGAACATAGTTTGAATGATTTCAAACTTGTTCGCGAACTAAATAGATCCTTCTAACTTGACTTTTAAAACACTTCAAGACCTGTAATATATCATAATGATATGCTAACTTAACAAGATACAACTTGATTTTACAAAGAACACCTTAAAACTGAATCTACATCGTTGGAGTGCAACCGGGGGCTGTTTTGGGTTGGATAATTAAAACCCATCTTAAACTTTGAATTGGAAGTTTATATTCTGGAAAAATGATATTTCTTATGAATATGTAAATATATAAAAATCTCATGGTGTAACTCAAAGTGTAAGTATTTTTGTAAAAATGATCATCTAGATGTTGTTTTTACAACGGAAATGATCACTTTCATAAGATTCACCAAAGTTTGACCTATAACCTGTGATTTCGAATGCAAACTAAGGTATTTACAGTTCATATTCATAAATAATGACTCGATCCAAGGAAGTGGCAAGTTGAACCAACAAAAACGGAGTTGTATTGAAGAAACTACGGCTAAAACAAAATTGGGTATCCAAAGCTAGTTTAGCTACGAAATTAATCGGAGTAAAACTAAACTAATCATATCTTTGCTAATTAATATGATATTTTATATATATTTACTTATGATTTGATTTTATATATTTCAGGACCACCCGTAAACAACACGAGAGGATTAATTATAAGACCTCATGATTGTACGCAACACGTCATTTGACAACACGGTACCATGGGTCGAGATTAATTCCAATCAATACGAATATGATGGGGTCTTTATTTATTTTATTGAGCAACTAATTGTGGACCACTAACATCGGAATGCTAACTACGGACTAATAGATATTAAAAGTATTATAAGTATATACGTAACGATTAATTGAAAAGAAAATATGTTGATATATTATATATATGGTTAGGTTCGTGATATCTATCGGAGACCAAGTCTTGTTAAATATCTTCAAGGCAAAAGTGAGTATATAGTCCCACTTTTAAACTCTAAATATTTCGGGATGAGAATACATGCATTTTATGATTTACGTTATAGATACAAGTGATTAAAAATATATATTCTACGTTGAGTTGTACCCTTGGCATACTTCCCTGTAACTTGGTAACTACTATTTACATGCGGTATTGTAAACGTGAATCCTGTTGATAGATCTATCGGGCCTGACAACCCCAACTGGACTGGACGACCAGTATTCAACGGTTGCACAGTACTTCGTTTCGGTGACTACACTTGGTACGGTGTAGTGAGATTTCATAATAAAGGGAATATGCGACGTTGATTAAATGTTAAGTATGGTTATCAAGTGCTTAACCACCTAGAATATTTTTATTAAAACGTTTATGTATATTAAATCTTGTGGTCTATATTTATAACGCCGCTAGCATTAAACCTATATCTCACCAACGTTATGTTGACATTTTAAGCATGTTTATTCTCAGGTGATAATTAAAAGCTTCCGCTGCATTATGCCGAATTTAAGCAAGATTTGGAGTATGCATATTTGTGTCAAAAATAAAACTGCATATCAGAAGATTTGTAATGCGAAATATGTTGGAAATCGTATTGTTATTATCAAATGTAAAGTTTGTAAGACTAAGATTATCACTAAACGATAATCATTATTATGTTGTTTAAGCCTTTGGTTATAATAAAGATTATGGTTTGTATCATAAAAACGTATGCAGATTTTTAAAAATGTCACATATAGAGGTCAATACCTCGCAATGACACCAATGAATACGTGACGTTTATATTCGATATGAAAGGGACGCTTCATAATAATACACGCAAACCAACGTGTACGCTTCTCAAATAGCATACGTCCGTTAAAAGGCTAGTGCTCTAGCTCGGACGGGGATATCAAGCTCTATGGATCCATATACTACTACTCGCGCCCACCAGTTCTTATAACCGGCAGTTACTAGTTACCAAAGCTAAGGGATTTTTGGTTCAAACTCAGTATAGAATTTAGTATGTACTTGTGTCCATTGTTTTTAAAGTAATTGCATGTATTCTCAGCCCAAAAATATAGATTGCAAAAGCATTTAAAAAGGGAGCAAATGAAACTCACCTTAGCAGCACATAAAGTCGTTCACCGAAATGTGACCGAAACTCGGAATACCAAATAACCGTAGATCTCAACCTAGAGAACATATGTTGGTTAATAAATGTCTATCAAGCTAGGTCTGGTCATAGTGTATCACAATCCTAATGCTCGAGATCGACATACAAAAGTTATCAAAAGTCGTTTCAAAAAGTCAATCTGACTCAATACTATAGTTGAATGATCTGGGCAATCGAAACATTTTAACATTTCACATAGTTTCCCAATTCTTGTAAAATTAAACTATAGTTTTTATAAGGCATTAAAATATGATAAAACAATCAATTTTGACAATTGTTCAACAAAACGAGACGTGCCTTATATAGAAATTCATTTACTCGATTAGTAATATCTAAAATTCCAATTTATCAATCTCATCGACAAGTTGTTTAAATATTAATTTCAGATTCAAAAGTAATTCCAATTGACGTTGATCATAATTCAGTTGCCCATATCTTTTAATTCGTTCATCGAAATTTCGCGATTTCTAAATGAAAAATTATTGATTTTTCGCCAGCTTTCCAAAAACATGCATATCATATACCTTTTATCAGTAATATATGTATTTAATTCGTGTTTCATCATAAACTGTCTAACGACGAAATTTAGCATACAAGCATGCATAAACATATATACTCGAGCACCAGACATGTATACACTATTAATATATAAAAGATAAGATATGAATGCTCACGTATCAATATTGTGATTCAATATTGCAGGAAAGTACGCAGACGCAACAGAGATGATAAACACTAGTTTGACTTACGAGCAATACTCCCCAATTATACCCATAACCTCCATAGCTATAACCCATAATTTCCTTAGCTCTATCCCGTTTGAAAAGCTTGTTTTGAAATAATTCGCTTATGACTTCGTCGTAGTATTTTATGTATAATAATACTACTAATAATAATATTAATACTCTTAATAATAATAATATAATTAATAATAATAATAATAATAATAATAATAATAATAATAATAATAATAATAATAATTTAAATATAAATATAGAGAGAGAGATACAGAGGGATGAAGAGTTGAGCAAAAAGATCACGTTTTATAGTACCTGACATGTTCTAGCCCTCCATGCGATCGCATGGTTTTTGGGCATCATGGCCATGCGATCGCATGGCCCTCTGATCCAGCTAACATTCGTTTAACGTTTTGCTTGTCGAAATAATATTATATAATATATTTAATTTATATAATTTATTATATATTATATTAAATTCACGTGCATAGTTGACTTGTAATTTTCGTTCCGATGACTCGTACGTTGTCACTCGACTTATGTCCTGATTCCGGTTTCTCGAACGCATTTTCGTACGCTTAGAAAACTAGCACTTTTCGTTACGCGACGTGTACCTTTATCAAAAATTAAACTTAATTATTGATAAACTATGTCACTCGAAGTGTAGCTTTAATCAATTAAGTTTTTTGATTATTTGCTTCTATAAATCATCGTCTCGTAGTATATACATATACATATACATTTTTTTACTTTAGCAAATAGTGATTTTCAAAAACACTGTAGCATTTTGGGTACTGTAACAATTCGAAAATACTGTAGCAAATTAGTGTTTTACTTGTTCATCTTAAACATTTTAGTTCACTTATCTAAATATCAATCGAATCAACAAACGAATGTTACTATCGTTTACTAAATAACTTGAAATTATATATATGTATATATCTTTATTTAATATACATAAATCAGTTTTTAAATACACATTGCAAGTTATTTATAATTAATTTTAATAATTAATGTGATGACCCGGGAATTTCCGATCAAATTTAAACTTGAATCTTATTTGATTTTGATACGATAAGCAAAGCCTGTAAAGCTGAGTCTCAAAATTTTGAAATAAATTACATGAATGCAATTGCCCTTTGACCAATCCCGACGATTCACGAACAATTGTTTGTAATTAAATATGTATATACATATAGATGTAAGTATATATGGTAATTGAAAATAATAAAAAATATAATTTTGAACACTAGAATTTAATAAGTAAAATAGGATATAAATAATTAAGTAGTAATTAAAAATGAATCTATGTATAGAAATATATGATTTCTATATATAATTATTATATATATATATATATATATATATTCTAATATACGTTGAAATTTGTAAAACTTAATACTTACGATAACTTATTATATAATGTAAATTATATAGATGTATTACCAAAACAATAATATGTAATATTAAAATATAAGATCTTATTATAGATATAGTTAATATAATAATGTTATTATTACTTTCAATATTAAAATAAATACTAGTGTTATTAATATTATCAAAATATATAAATTCTATATGTATAAGTTATTATAGCATTATTATTATTCCTAATATTATATTATTATCTATAACTAGTATCATTGTTATAAATATCATTAACAACTTTATCATTGACAATTTTACTAAAATTATTTTTATGGTTTATTATTATTATTACTTTTATCATTATGTATCATTTGATGTTATTATTATTAACACTATTATTATTTATTAGTATCTTCATAGCATTATCAATATTATTATTAGTATCATTAATATTAGTATTTTAATATGAAAATGGAAATATGTAACATGTTATATCTCCATTATTACTAGTATTATAAATTGTATTATTATTAGATATTATTGTTACATTATCATTACTAATTATTATTATTATAGTTATCCTTATTATTAATATAAAGTAAGATAAATTATTATTATCATTAATAATAATGTTAATATTAATATTATTATTATTAATTATTATGAAGCTTATCTTTTTATTAATATTAACATATCAATATCATTATTTCTCTTTATTATTTTGATATTATTGTTATCACTAATATTATTTCGATATTATTATTATTAACAATTTTATTATTATTATTATTAGTATTAGTATTCTTATTATTATTATTTAATATTATTATGAATATTATTATTAATAATTATTACTATAAATTTCATTAAAATTTTTAGTTACGAATTATTATTATTATTATTACTTTTATTATTAATGATATTATTTGTATTTGAATTATTATGGATAAGAATTATAATTATTAATTAATAATAATAATTATATATCTTCATACGCTTAATCTGGAACCCAATTCTGTTTCCATATCAATCAACTATAGTTAAATTTTGTTATTTTCTGAGTTGTTAGTTTCCAATATCGAATAAATCGTACTAATTTGTTTCAAGTCTTTGTCTGAGTTATTTTTTTTATTTCTTTCTGCTAGATAAAAACTGTCGACCTATTATGTTTTATAAACAATCGATTGACACTGCATTCCTATCACAATTCATTTAGAAACTAACAACCAAACATTCTTTATACACTATCTCACTGCAAATTGGGAAATTCAAACAGAAAAAAATAAGAACCCAGTCGTCTACCTCTGTTCTTCAACTTTTGGGTCAAATCACGATTACGAATCAAAATTTAAAATCCTTAAATGTATAAATGTTAGAAATCTATCACATAACCTTTCTGTAAAGTTTCAATCCTCAATTTTTCGTATTGAATGCAAATTTTGAAGTCAAAGTTTAAACTTTAAAAGTCAAAAGAATTGTTCATCAAGAAATTTGAGTTTAATTCAAAGTTTTGGATCTAATTGAGGTTACAGAAGGTTTGTACGTTTGATTTGAAAACATTTTCATGTAGGAAGTTTTACCTAAAACCTTCTTAATTTCAAAAATCAAAATCATGTTCATCGTTTATATATTTTTCTATTTCAGCTCAGATTCTTTATTTATCCTGTTATATATTTAAATCCTTCACACAAAGATTATTTTTCTGATATATATTAAAGTCTTAAAAATGTTAAGAATAGACTGTAAATTGAATGGAATTGAGTAAGTGCTCGACTGGATTGTGAGAAGAAGATGAACAGAAGGTTGAGTTAAATAAATTAATATGGGATTAAAAACAGATAAGTAGAATCAGCTCGATTGGTTATGGTATTGTGTTGGTGAGTGAAGGGTAGGGGGTTCAAGCCTACACAGGGACATTTTTTTTTTTTTTTACAGAAATCAATTCATAGAGGTTCGTGAATCCGAGGCCAACCCTGCATTGTTCAATATAGTCATATGTATTTTTACTACAAAATACATTAGGTGAGTTCATTTGATTCCCTTTTACTCTTTACGTTTTTGGGACTGAGAATACATGCGCTGTTTTTATAACCGCTTTATTAAATGCTTTTGAAATACATTTTGAACTGCGAATACATGAAATGCTTTTATAAATGTTTAACGAGATAGACACAAGCAAAACATTCCTCGAGTGAATTATGTGGACGTGATAATTGCCACCATTGAATTATGTGGACGTGATAATTGCCACAATTGATATGAATATTTTTCCCCTGATTATTATTGCTTGGTAACATAAGAATTAGGGAACATCACTAATTTTGAGAATTAGTGCACGCCAAATTGACGCGAATCCTAAAGGTAGCTACCGGGTTTAACACCCCCACCCAGAATGTTCACTAGACAGAAGGGCTAGTGGGCGTGGTATTTAGTACTTCGAAGTTTATATGATTATTATACAGACGAGATGTTCTGTTTTGGGGATATTATTATGCGCATTATATGTTAAGGTCGGTTACCAAGCCAAGTTATGAAAGCAATGAAAAGTGAATGTTATGTATCGAGAGAATGATTTTATACACAGGTTATGTGTATGTTATTTTTGTGCACGAGATATGTGTACGGGTACTAAGATTTATGAAAGATGATTTCGTACAAGAGAAAGGTGTACTGTATTTTAAAAGATATCGCATGTACATTACAGGTGGGTATATGATTCGGGCCCATTTGTACCATGCAGGATTTAAATATTGTGGTCTATCAAAATGATGAATTTTATTGTTTTAAGATAAACCTATGAACTCACCAACCGTTTGGTTGACACTTGAAAGCATGTTTATTCTCAGGTATGAAAGAAACCTTCCGCTATGCATTTGCTCATTTTAAATACATTATTTGGAGTCGATCATCGCAATGGAATCAGATGTTGGTGACTTCGTCCAGATGGATTAGGACGGGTTCTTACAATTAATATTTCAACTTATTGTATATATATATATATATATATATATATATATATATATATATATATATATATATATATATATCTATTTACAGATAAATGTTCGTGAATCGTCGGTCAATAGTCAAAGGTTAACTGAATATATAACATTAGTTCAAAAATTTTGAGAATCAATATTACAGACTTTGCTTATCATGTCGGAAACATTAAATCATTTAAAGATAAAGTTTAAATTTGGTCAGAAATTTCTGGGTTGTCACAGTACCTACCCGTTAAAGAAATTTTGTCCCGAAATTTGGTTGGGATGGTCATGGATGACAATAAGTATGTTTTCATGACACATACGAGCTGAAAATTAGAGTTTTATCATCATTGAGTAATATAGATAAAACAATTCGATTTTGTGAAGAGTACGAGTGAAGTTATCACCAAAAGAGTGAAATGAATAAATGTAGATTCGTCATATCTTTTGACGTATGTAGGATTGATTTCCGGAGTTCAAGGGATTTAGAGAAAATCTTCGTAATAAGATTTGATTCTTCGGTAATTAAGGAAATTAGAATCCTCTTTGGTTAAATGCGATGATCTGTCTCAATTGCTCTGTCTGATATTTCACTATAAATTAACTTCTTCCGTTCCATTACTTTCACCACTCCTATACTTAATTCTCAAATTCAAAAGATTGTGAAAATGCTTAAACCAGTTCTGATCCTTGTCCTTATCCTTACTATCACAACAATCATTATCCTTTTCCAACTTCCACTGGAGGAATATGTTTTCTTCTACTTCGCTCTTGGGGTTGTAGTGTTTTTAATTCTCCCGTGTCTTTATGTTGCAATAAATATTGATATACACGGTTTGTAATTTTTGTGTTGTTATTGGGCTTTATATTCTCCCTTATATTTCGGAATTCCATACTTTTGTTTTCTCTTCCCGAATTTAAGTCAAACGAGTAATGGTCCAGAATTTGTAGGTATGAAGTTTCGAATGATCATAACTAATGCTTTAAGAAATTGTAATAATACGATCTTGATTGGTTAAATTACCAGAAGTTACGGAAAAGATAGAACTATCAAGAATATATATTCTTGATTTGTTTGGAGATTAGGTAAAATGTAAGAGTCGTGTAACATGGCACATGATGACGTTATAGTCTGTGAATCATCATGTTCCATTAGAAACTCAGCATGACTTACTGTAATATAATCACGTTGATCAAGTGTCATTATATTATACTAACTCATGCTTCAGCTCACTACTTCAAAAACATTCTTATTTTAAACTCGAAGGTTTTAGAATTTAGAAACTAAAATAGTTTCTTTTATGATGTAATACAGATAGCGCGAAGAGGTAAATGATTTCAGATAAGGATAGTTATGAAAATATCTTCAGAAATATCGAGGATATTTATAATGAAAGATACGATGATATCTTAGAATTTCTAATATCAAAGGATGATGAAGAAGATTTGTCCGTAAAAGTTTAGAGTCAGGAGCAAGGTATTCGTTAATGACTTTAGCAGATACTGAATCATTTGGATTCTTTGAAGGCAGGTTTAGTCATTGTGATTTGTCTATAGCCTCCTTCATGGTTTGCTCAATCCGTTTTCCAGTTCCAAACCTTCTCTTTTCTGAGCTTTGCCAACAAACTATTCTTTATCATCAAACTTTTGGCTGTTAAGATCATTTACAGTTTTTGCTGCTTCATCAGCATTCAAAGTTATCATAACCGAATCTTCGGTTATCAATCCGAGGTGTTTTCAAAAGTTTGAAGGGTTTGCATGAAGATTGTAACTGTCAAGATACATATGATGTTCTAGAATTTTGAATGATACAAATATTTTTCTGGGTTTTATGAATAAAAGTGATGTTCTAGCACAGTTTTAAAGTTAAAGTATAGCTTTGAAAGATGTAAGAATCTAAGAGTGATGTTTTCTGTTAAATCTTAACTTGGATTCTGATTTGTCAAAATCAGAATATGTAATCAAATTTGGGTAGAATGGTTATTTTGATTTCTATGAAAGAATGTATCTCGTTGTGAAAGTAGTGGGTATAGTTGATGATTTACTGAATCAAAATCAAACATATTAATTGTGACTTTATATATCTCCCGGGTATTACCTACCTGTTAAAAGTTTCACAAGTAACATTTTGTATAAAAAAATTTTCATTACAGTCTTTATGAAAATATATTTATGTATATTTTCTTCAGATGTAATACAAATATCATATTAGGTTTATTTGATTTTTGGCTGGAATTAGAAATGAATAATCTCTAAACCATCAGAGATTACATAATTTTCGCGGAGTATTTCACTAATATAATCAATACTTCGTTATTCAGTTTTATTGATATTTCCTCAGTAAATTATGTTGGTGCTTATGGAACTCTTGCTAACTTCGCAAGGTACGAATGATGTTTTCTGGAAAGTTTCAAGTACATCAAAAATGAAAGTGTAAAATCAAACATGTATTTGAATAATACACTTGATTTGGAATCTATTAAGTCGAAACAGAGATTATAGTTAACGATTGTTAAGTCATTAACGAATGATGTACATCATAGCATATTAATAACATGAACTAACCGAGTAGTTAAGATTCACACGTAATAGCTTAGTACGAAAAGATTCATTTTGATCTCAAAATTCATATATATAAAATATACATATAATTTCTTTAGAGGGAATGAGTTAATACTTCATAACTCATTGATACGATATATGCGTTTGTTGATTAGTGATGATGTTTGCGGTGATTATGGATCTGGCGGAGCTTGTGGTTGTTGTAGATGCTACTGATGCTGACGATGCTGATGGTACTGACGGTGCTGCTGCTAACAGATCTAGCTTGTAAATCGTGCACCATTCCGATCAGGGTTTTATTTCATCATTTCTGTTCGCTCATTCATCTGGTTTACAAATAGAACTAGAATAAGTAATCTCTAAAACTTTTTGACACTACATGTTCTCTGCATAATATTTCTTCGATGAAGTTATGAATTAATACTTCATCGTTTGTTGTTTTTGGTATTCCTTGGTATCTATGGGGCGTATGACGTTGATGTTCGAGGTACAGATTGTGATGTTGAGGTGTGGGATGCGGATGTTATTATTGGTGGTGGTAATGTTACTGTTGGTGTTGCTGATGGTGGTATTGTTGCTGTCGGTGCTGCTGCTGGTGCTTGTAACCTTTGCACCATGTTCTCCAAAGCCACTACCCGAGCGTGAAGCTCGTTGACTTCTTCTATTATACCGGGATGATTGTCGGTTTAGACGAGCGGGTGAATGAGATTCAGAATTTGAGATAGTATATTATCGTGACAAGATACTCTGGAAATGAGAGAGAAAATGGTGTCTCGAACAGGTTCGCCGGTGACTGCTTCAGGTTCTTCGCCAAGAGGGAAATGTGGTGGATGGAAGGGATAACTTTCTTCTTGTCTCCAATGACTAAGCAGGCTATGAACTCATCCCCAATTCATCCAGAATAGGTGATGGCTGATTGGTTGATCCATTCCGGTTACACTGTCTTCGGAATTCAGGTGAATATCCATATCGGAATAGCTGTCGGAGTTTAAGGAATTTGAACTAGATACGGGATCCATCTTGTATAATTAGGGAGAGATTTTTGATATGAATTAGATTATAGAATTTAGTTTGGTATTCTTCAACACATAATTTACATATGTATATATAATACCAAATTCCATAAATCACGGAGAAATTTTCAGAAGATGTCAGGAAAAGTTTACAGTAACATATACGCTAAGATATGGATTTTTGTCTATACACTATTTATGCAATAAATGCAGGAAAACGTGTCTAGACTTAAGAATGATAAGCATGTAATTTTCGACAAGAAATGATAAGCAAAACTTTTAACATGCAGACACGGTCAAAGTCCAGACTTACTAATGCATCCTAACAACTATCAGTTAGACACACTCATGCAAGACCTGGTTCGGTAGGACCAACGCTCTGATACCAACTGTGACGATCGCTCCAAATCCATATGGACGAATACGTCATTCATCGATTTCATTGCGAGGTATTTGACCTCTATATGATACATTTTATAAACATTGCATTCTTTGGAAAAGGTATACCATAATGAATATTTAAATCCAAGGTTTTCGACATCTGATGATTTCTACATATAGACAATCACCGTAAATAATAGTTTACAATAATACTTTCGTTGACAATGCAGTCAAAATAGATACATGATGATGGTTTTGTGAATGCAACGTTTTCTTGAATAAAGCATGTATGACTCCATGCACAAAGCTTGTCTAACATATAAGTAAACAGCGAAAGACTTCTAGGGAACCTGAGAATAAACATGCTAACAAGTCTCAACACAAAGGTTGGTGAGTTCATAGTTTTAATGTATCGTATAATCTGTATATAAAGGTGGATCACATGATTTCAATTGTTTCATCCAGAAACGTTTATCAAAATATTCTACAAGATTGAGCACCCTGGTAACTAAACTTAACGTATATATAATTTGTACCCTTTGTATAATCATCTTAATAATACACGCAAACCAACGTGTACGCTTCTCAAATAGCATACTTCCGTTAAAAGGATAGTGCTCTAGCTCGGACGGGGATATCAAGCCCTATGGATCTATATACTACTACTCGCGCCCACCAGTTCTTATAACCGGCAGTTACTAGTTACCAAAGCTAAGGGATTTTCGGTTCAAACTCAGTATAGAATTTAGTATGTACTTATGTCCATTGTTTTTAAAATAAAGTGCATGTATTCTCAACTCAAAAATATAGATTGCAAAAGCATTTAAAAAGGGAGCAAATGAAACTCAGCTTAGCAGCACATAAAGTCGTTCACTGAAATGTGACCAAAACTCGGAATACCAAATAACCGTAGATCTCAACCTAGAGAACATATATTGGTCAATAAATGTCTATCAAGCTAGGTCTGGTCATAGTGTATCACAATCCTAATGCTCGAGATCGACATACAAAAGTTATCAAAAGTCGTTTCAAAAAGTCAATCTGACTCAATAGTATAGTTGAATGATCAGGGCAATCGAAACATTTTAACATTTCACATAGTTTCCCAATTCTTGTAAAATTAAACTATAGTTTTTATAAGGCTTTAAAATATGATAAATCAATCAATTTTGACAATTGTTCAACAAAACGAGACGTGCCTTATATAGAAATTCATTTACTCGATTAGTAATATCTAAAATTCCAATTTATCAATCTCATAGACAAGTTGTTTAAATATTAATTTCAGATTCAAAAGCAATTCCAATTGACGTTGATCATAATTCAGTTGCCCATATCTTTTAATTCGTTCATCGAAATTTCGCGATTTCTAAATGAAAAGTTATTGATTTTTCGTCAGCTTTCCAAAAACATGCATATCATATACCTTTTTTCAGTAATATATGTATTTAATTCGTGATTCATCATAAACTGTCTAACGACGAAATTTAGCATACAAGCATGCATAAACATATATACTCGAGCACCAGACATGTATACACTATTAATATATAAAAGATAAGATATGAATGCTCACGTATCAATATTGTGATTCAATATTGCAGGAAAGTACGCAGATGCAACAGAGATGATAAACACTAGTTTGACTTACGAGCAATACTCCCGAATTATACCCATAACCTCCATAGCTATAACCCATAATTTTCTTAGCTCTATCCCGCTCGAAAAGCTTGTTTTGAAATAATTCGCTTATGACTTCGTCGTAGTATTTTATGTATAATAATACTACTAATAATAATATTAATACTCTTAATAATAATAATAATATAATTATTAATAATAATAATAATAATAATAATAATAATAATAATAATAATAATAATAATAATAATAATAATAATAATTTAAATATAAATATAAATATAGAGAGAGAGATACAGAGGGATGAAGAGTTGAGCAAAAAGATATCATTTTATAGTACCTGACATGTTCCAGCCCTCCATGCGATCGCATGGTTTTTGGGCATCATGGCCATGCGATCGCATGGCCCTCTGATCCAGCTAACATTCGTTTAAAGTTTTGCTTGTCGACATAATATTATATAATATATATAATATATTTAATTTATATAATTAATTATATATTATATTAAATTCACGTGCATAGTTGATTTGTAATTTTCATTCCGATGACTCGTACGTTGTCATTCGACTTATGTCCCGGTTCTGGTTTCTCGAACGCATTTTCGTACGCTTAGAAAACTAGCACTTTTCGTTACGCGACGTGTACCTTTATCAAAAATTAAACTTAATTATTGATAAACTATGTCACTCGAAGTGTAGCTTTAATCAATTAAGTGTTTTGATTATTTGCTTTTATAAATCATCGTCTCGTAGTATATACATATACATATACATTTTTTTACTGTAGCAAATAATGATTTTCGAAAGCACTGTAGCATTTTGGGTACTGTAGCAATTCGAAAATACTGTAGCAAATTAGTGTTTTACTTGTTCATCTTAAACATTTTAGTTCACTTATCTAAATATCAATCGAATCAACAAACGAATGTTACTATCGTTTACTAAATAACTTGAAATTATATATATGTATATATCTTTATTTAATATACATAAATCAGTTTTTAAATACACATTGCAAGTTATTTATAATTAATTTTAATAATTAATATTTCAACTTATTGTATATATATATATATATATATGTATATGTATATGTATATATGTATATATATATATATATATATATATATATATATATATATATATATATATATATATATATATATATATGTATATGTATATGTACATAAATCAGTTTTTAAATACACATTGCAAGTTATTTATAATTAATTTTAATAATTAATATTTCAACTTATTGTATATATATATATATATATATATATGTATATGTATATGTATATATGTATATATATATGTATATATATATATATATATATATATATATATATATATATATATATATATATATATATATATATATATATATATATATATATATATATATATATATATATCTACAGATAAATGTTCGTGAATCGTCGGTCAATAGTCAAAGGTTAACTGAATATATAACATTAGTTCAAAAATTTTGAGAATCAATATTACAGACTTTGCTTATCATGTCGGAAACATTAAATCATTTAAAGATAAAGTTTAAATTTGGTCAGAAATTTCCGGGTTGTCACAACCAAGTGATGCCGGTATCGGTGAGTGGGACTAACTGGAGAATATTGTATAGAGTAGCATGTTATATAATGATTGCCATACTTGTTATATATACTTATTGTTGTGGTTAGTTAGTACGTTGTGATGACTGCATGTTAGTTGATGCTTGTCTGTTGGAGCCCAATGCGTCCCTATTGTGTGGTAGCCTCGGTAGGAGAGATCAACCTGCTGGTTGGGTTCCTCATGTGGTAGCCTAGATAGTCGTGGTGTATATATGTGTGAATGACGCGTCTGTCGCGTGTGGATTATATATATACAACATGGTGGTGGAGGAACTTTTGGTAAGCCCAGTCCGATCAACTGGTGGTTAATTGTGATGACCTAGAAAATTTCATATTAATAAATTAATTACAGGATAAATGTGTCCGACACGATAAGCGAACCTATTATGTTGAGTCTTAAAACTTTTTGAACTAGTTTACACATTCATGTACCTTTCTTTTTTTCCGACGATTCACGAACGTCATAACCTGTGATAATTATAAAATTCACTTTGCTACAGTAAAACACTATTTGCTACAGTGAAAACGACTTTGCTACAGTAAAACATTATTTGCTACAGTGAAAACGACTTGCTACAGTAAACACTATTTGCTACAGTAAACCGACTTTGCTATAGTAACACACTATTTGCTACAGTACACACTATTTTGCTACAGTAAACACTATTCGCTACAGTTTTTTTATGTCGACGAGCTAGCAAACAAAAGCGGATCAGGCGGCCATGCGATCGCATGGCAAATACACTACAAACCCGTGCAATCGCATGGGCTACAGGAAATGTAAAAGTACTATAAATACGCCAGTTTTCTGCTCGACTCATCACACTCTTCTTATTCTGTAATCTATATTTATATTTATAATTTTAATTTTAATTTTAAGTTTAATAATAATAAAGTATATTCGAGGGTGTTTTAATTCGGGTTTCAAACCGTTTTAAGCTAAAGAAATATTGGGTATTGTTCGGGGTATTGTTCGTGAATCCAAGACCAACAATACAGTCATCCACTATCTTTACGTCTACATAATTTGCCTACAATATTAAACCTCAATATTGAACCGTGAGTTTATAGATCCCTTTTTAAATACTTTAAATATTTTTGGGCTGAGAATACATGCAATTTATTTTAAACGCAAAAAGACACAAGTACATCTTAAATTCTACACTGAGTTAAACCAAAAATCCTTTAGCTTTGATAACTAGTAGCTGCCAGTACATAGGATATGGACTGGTGGGCGCGAATAATTGTATATGGATCCATAGGGCTTGACATCCCCGTCCGAGCTAGAGCGCTAGCCTTTTAACGGACGTATGTTATTTGAGTTTATGACACGTTGGTTTGCGTGTATTAAAAAGAATAGGGTAATTATCATTATAACGTTAAGTTTAGTTACCAGGGTGCTCTGTTACGTAGAATCTATTGATAAACTTTTGATGAAATCTTGTGGTCTATCTTTATATATATTTATGACTCGAGCAATTAAACCTATAACTCACCAACATTCGTGTTGACTTTTTAGCATGTTTTATTCTCAGGTCCTTAGACTGCTTCCGCTGTGATGTGCTTGTTGCCTGCATGGAGTCTCTCATGCTTTGTATAAAGTTTATTGCATTCGAAATAAAACTGCGTTGTGTAATAAATAATTTGACTGTGATGTCAAACTGTATGATAAAAACTTATGTATTTCGGGGATTTGCTTATACCTAAGCACTCACCAACATGTTTATAACTTTCAATGTTTAGAAAATCACTTATTTTGATGAATGCAATATTTTATCAAAACGTATCATATAGAGGTCAAAACCTCACTGTGGAATCAATGATTAACGTTGTGACGACCCGAAAAATTTCAACTTATTTTAAACCAATTCTCTATATGATTTAATAATTTCGTCATGATAAGCAATGAATTTTGACAAGTTTTAAAACTTTTGAAATGAGTTTTATACAAACAATTGACCATCCATTTGTCCGACGATTCATGAACGTCATAACTTGTATTAATTATACACTTATGTATATATATGGATTATATATAACTTGAATATATGATAATTAAGTATCTCATTAAATATATTAACAATGGATTATATACATAAAATGAGACTACTAACTTAAGGACTTCGAAATGATATATATATGTGTGTGTGTGTGTGTGTATATATATATATATATATATATATATATATATATATATATATATATATATAACGCTTAATGACGTTATAACTTCTAAGTTAAAATAAATATATATGTATTGTATTAAGATGTATTAATACACAGTTTCTAGATGTATTTACTATTGGAATATACTAATAGGAAAACATCATTTTCAACCTTTTATCATGGAAAATGACATTCTTGTTATTACATATGACTCATGAGACATCTTTAAACACATAAACAAAATAATTTTGTATTTATACCCGTATTATACACAACTTCTGGATGTATTTACTATTCGTATATACCAATAGCAAAACATCATTTTCAACCTTTTTAATCATGGGGGAGACATGTTTAACAACTCTTAACATCTAGTATTAAACTTGTAGCTAAAATTTCAACTTAGAATCTCTTTATATCTATATACATATGACATTTTATATATCTATATCTATATCATTTCCATTTCAATTTTTATTCTAAGATTTTACTCCCTAAAAACACACACTTGAAAGCCTTTGTTCTACTACTTCAATTCAGCAAAAACACTTCAATTATAAGCCTTAAAACAACCTAAAATTATCATAAGAAAAACCAAACAAGAACACTTCATGAAGATCATCCATTTCAAGTTTATACTTTCAATCTTTTGAACCCATTTCAAAAACTCTTTGAAGATCAAGAATTATACTTCCTTTCCAGTAGCTTTATCCAAGTAACTTGAGGTAGTAACCTTATTCATAATCTTATTCAATTCATATTCATAAAGCTATCTTATTTTGAGTTATAAATTATAACAACAAGAACATAGTTTGAATGATTTCAAACTTGTTCGCAAACTAAATAGATCCTTCTAACTTGAATTTTAAAACACTTCAAGACCTGTAATATATGATAATGATATGCTAACTTAACAAGATACAACTTGATTTTACAAAGAACACCTTAAAACTGAATTTATGTCGTCGGAGTGCAACCGGGGGCTGTTTTGGGTTGGATAATTAAAAACCATCTTAAACTTTGAATTAGAAGTTTATATTCTGGAAAAATGATATTTCTTATGAATATGTTAATATATAAAAATCTCATGGTGTAACTCAAAGTGTAAGTATTTTTGTAAAAATGATCATCTAGATGTTGTTTTTACGACAGGAAATGATCACTTTCATAAGATTCACCAAAGTTTGACCTATAACCTGTGATTTCGAATACAAACTAAGGTATTTACTATTCATATTCATAAATAATGGCTCGATCCAAGGAAGTGGCAAGTTGAACCAACAAAAACGGAGTTGTATTGAAGAAACTACGGCTAAAACAAAATTGGGTATCAGAAGCTAGTTTAGCTACGAAATTAATTGGAGTAAAACTAAACTAATCAAATCTTTGCTAATTAATATGATATTTTATATATTTTTACTTATGATTTGATTTTATATATTTCAGGACCACCCGTAAACAACACGAGAGGATTAATTATAAGACCTCATGATTGTACGCAACACGTCATTTGACAACACGGTACTTTATGTACGCAACACGTCATTTGACAACACGGTACCATGGGTCGAGATTAATTCCGATCAATAAGAATACGATGGGGTCTTTATTTATTTTATTGAACAACTAGTTGTGGACCACTAACATCGGACTGCTAACTACGGACTAATAGATATTAAAAGTATTATAAGTATATATGTAACGATTATTTGAAAAGAAAATATGTTAATATATTATATATATGGATAGGTTCGTGATATCTATCGGAGACCAAGTCGTGTTAAATATCTTCAAAGTAAAAGTGAGTATTTAGTCCCACTTTTAAACTCTAAATATTTCGGGATGAGAATACATGCATTTTATGATTTACGTTATAGACACAAGTGACTAAAAATATATTCTACGTTGAGTTGTACCATTGGCATACTTCTCTGTAGCTTGGTAACTACTATTTACATGTGGTATTGTAAACGCGAATCCTGTTGATAGATCTATCGGGCCTGACAACCCCAACCGGGCTGGACGACCAGTATTCAACGGTTGCACAGTACTTCGTTTCGGTAACTACACTTGGTACGGTGTAGTGAGATTTCATAATAAAGGGAATATGCGACGTTGATTAAATGTTAAGTATGGTTACCGAGTGCTCAACCACTTAGAATATTTTTATTAAAACGTTTATGTATATGAAATATTGCAGTCTATATTTATAACGCTGCTAGCATTAAACCTATATCTCACTAACTTTATGTTGACATTTAAAGCATGTTTATTCTCAGGTTCCTAGAAGTCTTCCGCTGTTTGAATATATGTTAGAGAAACCATGTGCATGGAGTCATACATGTTTTATTCGAGGAAGCATTGCATTCACAAAATCATCACCGTGTATTTATTTTGATTGCATTGTCAACGGAAGTATTCTTGTAAACTGTTATTTACGGTGATTGTCTATATGTAGAAATCATCAGATGTCGAAAACATTGAATTTTAAATATTCATTTATGGTATATCTTTTCAAAAGAATGCAATGTTTATAAAACGTATCATATAGAGGTCAAATGCCTCGCGATGTAATCATATGTTATTGTATTCGTCCCTATGGATTGGGTCGGGTCATTTCATGTGGTATCAGAGCGGTCGTCTTATCGAACCAGGTCTGCATTAGTGTATCTAACTGATAAGTCATTAGGTTGCATTAGTGAGTCTGGACTTCGACCGTGTCTGCATGTCAAAATTTTGCTTATCATTTTGTGTCAAAAATCATCTACTTATCATCCGTAGGAAATTACCTTCTTATCATCTTAAGTCTAAACGCGTCTTACTGCATTCATTGCATGAATGGTGTATAGACAAAATTCATATCTTAGCGTATTTGCTAATTCATATCTACGCGTATCTGTTACTGTAAACTTTGTCTGACATATTCCGTAAATCCCTCCGTAATCTACGAGATCTTTTGTTCTATATATGTAGATATTCTATATAATTAGAATACCACCCGATAGCCGGAAAATCATTTCATATCGAAAAATCCTTTATTCAATCATACGAAATGGAACTCGTCACTAGTTCAAGTCCCTCGGATTCAGATATGGAATACCACTCAAGCTCCAAAAGCAGTGTGACCGAAATGGATCAACCAATCAGTCATCATCTATTTTGGATGGATTGGGGATGGGTTCGTAGCCTCCTCAATCATTGGAGACAAGAAGAAGGTGATCCCTTCCATCCACCAAATTGCCCTCTTGACGATGAACCTGAAGCACTTACCGGCGAACCTGTTCGAGAAACCATTTTCTCTCTCATTTCCAGAGTATTTCGTCACGATTATATACTACATCAAATTCTAGATTTTATTTATCCGCTCGTCCGAACCGACAATCACGCCGGTGTAATAGAAGAAGTCAACGAGCTTCGCGCTCGGGTAGTGGCTTTGGAGAATACGGTACGAAGGTTACAAACACCATCAGCAGCATCAACAGCATAACCAGTACCGTCAATAACATCAACATCGCAAGCCTCAATACCCTAAGCACCAGCAGCATCACCAGCATCAACGTTATCACCATCATCAACATCAATAGGATCATTACCACCACCAATAATCACATCCGAATCACACGCCTCAATATCACCATCCGTACCTCAGATATCAACGTCACATGCACCATATATACCAAGAAGTACCAACAACAACAAACGATGAAGTATTGATTCATAACTTCATCGGAGAAACATTCTATGGTGATTATGTAATCTCTAAAGACATAGAGATTACCTATTTCTGCCTTAACCATAAATCAGATGAGGGGACAGAAATGATAAAAGGAAGAGTAGAAACCCCGACAAGAATGATGCGTAAGGTACAAGCTAGACTTGTTTTACCAACAGCATCAGCAGTACCCATAGCCTCACCAACACAGTCAGTGCTGTCAACATCGTTAGAATCGTAAGCACCTTTAACATCACAAGCTCCACCAGTTCAAGAATCACCGTGGACATCATCAATAACGCGTATATTGCATCAATGAGTTATGAAGTATTAACTCATTCTTCTGAAGAATTTATATAAATATTATATATATATGAATTCGGAAACCAAAATAAATCTTTTCGTACTAAGCTATTAATTATGATTTGAAAAAGGGTAGATACTACTCGTTTGAATTCATACTACAAATATGCAATGATGTACGTCCTTCGTCAGCAACTTAATCATCGTTAACTACAATCCCTGTTTCAATTCAATGAATTCCGTTTTATAATAAACCAAGTGTATTATTCAATAATATGTTTGATTTTACACTTTCATTTTCAATGTACTCGAAGCTTACTGGGAAACAACATTCATATCTTGCGAAGTTAGCAAGAGTTCAATGAGTATCAGCATGATTCACTAAGGAAATATATATAAGAATAAATAATGAAGTATTGATCCATAACTTCATTAATATTCTGTGAAGAATATGTGGTTCCTAAACGTTTTAGAGATTACTTATTCTAGCTCAAACCGAAAATCAAATGAGTCTAATATTATATTGACTTATTAAATTCATGATTACATCTGAAGAATATATATATGTACATATATTTTCATAAAGATTGTAATAAAATTCTCTGGTACAAAACATTACTTGTGAAATTTTTTTAACAGGTAGGTAATACCCGAGAGATATATAAATTCACAATTAATATGATTATATTCTTCGACTCTGATTCAACAATCATCAACTATACTCACTACCTTCACAATAATATACATTCTTTTATAGAAATCAAAACAACCATTCTCATCCAAATTTGATTACGACAAAACGAAATCCAAGTCAAGACTTAACAGAAGACATCACTCTTAGGACTCTTACATCTTTCAAAACTGTACTTTGACTTCAAAACTATGCTAGAACATCATAAGATTCTTGGAACCCAGAAAAATATTTGTATCATTCAAAGTCCTAAAACATCATATGTATATTAACAATTACAATCTATGATCAAACCCTTCGAAATTCCTGAAGACACTTCAAATAATGGACAATCGAGATGATGATCCAACCACACATTACCCGCAGTCTTGCACCTGAAAAGCTCTCGAAACCAAGGACATAATTTAACACGTATCCACGTTAAATCTTTTAGCATTTATTAGCAAAAATAACTTTGCGATTCCTTTTCAAAATAGCAAATTTTGTCACAGTTTCAGCAAGTCAACCTCGACTTTCCATTCAAAGTAGCCTTATTATAACCTGTAATACATGCGATTACCCTTTTGTTACCAGGGAACCTTTTATATTCCACGACATTATCAGCAGATGTACCAGCAACTTGTTACCCCTTTGGCAGAATCAACAATTGGTATTTTGAAATCTCGCAGCGTTTCTATTTCAGCAGTTATATATTTATATATACAACGTCTATCCCCAAGAATTACATATTTTAAATGTGAAGTTTCTGAAAAATGCTCCAGTATACGAAATAGTGCTATGAAGTTTTGGAAAAGACTGATAAAGTGGTAAAGACAGTAGACAACAATTACGGTCAGAAATTTGACAATAAAAAATAATAGATTGGAAAAGCTCGAACGAAAAATTTGGTACTGGAAAATGGATTGGGCAAAGTATAAAGGAGGTCGTGGACAAATCACAAGGACGAAATCTACCTTCAAAGGATTCAAATGATTCAGTGTCTGCTGAAATCGTTAGTAAGAACCTTACTCCTTATTCTAAACCTTCACAGACAGATTTTCCGCGTCATTCCCTGATCTTAGATATTCTAAGATATCATCGTATATTTCATTATAAATATATCTGATATTCCTGAAGATATATTCCCAACTATCTTCATCAAAAATCATTTATCTCTTCACAATATCTGCATTACAACATAAAAGAAACTGTGTTAGTTTCTAAATTCTGAAAAATTCGAGTTTAAAATATGAATGTTTTGAAGTAGTGTTGGAAACTGAAGCATGAATTAGTATAATATAATGACACTTGATCAACGTGATTATATTACAGTAATTTGTGTTGAGTTTCTAAATGGAACATGATGATTCACAGATCATGACGTCATCATGTTCCATGTTACACAACTTTTACATTCTACCCAATCTCCAAACATATTAAGAACATATCTCCTTGATAATTCTATCTTTTCGGACATTCTGGTAACTTACCAAATCAAGATCGTGCAATTACTATTTCCTTCTTAGAACATTAACTATGTTTATTTCAAAATCCATACCTACGAATTCCGGACCATTATTCGCTTGACTCGAAGTCGGGAAGAGGAAACAGAAGTATGGAACTGTTGAATATAAAAGAAAATATAAAGCTCGACAACAACAAATAAATTACAAATCGTGTATATCAATACGTATTGCAACATAAAGGCACGAGAGAATTAACAATACTATAACCCCAAGGTAATAGTAGAAATAAATAAAATCCTCCGGTGGTAGATGAAAAAGAAGAATGACAGAGATGAAAGTTAAGAGTATATCCAGGATCAGTACTGGATGAAGCATACTGATAAATGTTTTAAAGTATGAATTGAGGGAGGAAGAATAGAAGGTATGAGTTGTAAGGAAATGAAGGGAGGTGGATTTATAGTAAAAGATCCGACAGAGCAATCAAAATAGATGATCGCATTTAAAGCGGATTCTAATTTCCTTGATTATCGAAGAATCAAATCTCATTATGAAGATTTTACTCCAAATCTCTTGAACTTGGAAATCAATCCTATCTACGTCAAAAGATATGACGAATCTATACCTACTCATTTCACCCTTTGGTGATAGCCTCACTCGTACTCTTCACAAAAATCAAATTGCTTTATCAATATTACTTGATGATAATAAAACTCTAATTTCCAACTCGTATACGTCATGAAAACATACTTATTGTCAGCCATGACCATCCCATTCAAATTTCGGGACGAAATTTCTTTAACGGGTAGGTACTATGACGACCCGGAAAATTTCAACTTATTTTAAACCAATTCTCTATATGATTTAATAATTTCGTCATGATAAGCAATGAATTTTGACAAGTTTTAAAACTTTTGAAATGAGTTTTATACAAACAATTGACCATCCATTTGTCCGACGATTCACGAACGTCATAACTTGTATTAATTATATACTTGTGTATATATATGGATTATATCTAACTTGAATATATGATAATTAAGTATCTCATTAAATATATTAACAATGGATTATATACATAAAATGAGACTACTAACTTAAGGACTTCGAAATGATATATATGTGTGTGTGTGTATATATATATATATATATATATATATATATATATATATATATATATATATATATATATATATATGTATATATATATATATGTGTATATATATATATGTGTATATATATGTGTATATATATATATATATATAATGCTTAACGACGTTATAACTTCTAAGTTAAAATAAATATATATGTATTGTATTAAGATGTATTAATACACAGTTTCTAGATGTATTTACTATTGGAATATACTAATAGGAAAACATCATTTTTAACCTTTTATCATGGAAAATGACATCCTTGTTATTACATATGACTCATGAGACATCTTTAAACACATAAACAAAATAATTTTGTATTTATACCCGTATTATACACAACTTTTGGATGTATTTACTATTCATATATACCAATAGTAAAACATCATTTTCAACCTTTTTAATCATGGGGGAGACATGTTTAACAACTCTTAACATCTAGTATTAAACTTCTAGCTAAAATTTCAACTTGGAATCTCTTTATATCTATATACATATGACATTTTATATATCTATATCTATATCATTTCCATTTCAATTTTTATTCTAAGATTTTACTCTCTAAAAACACACACTTGAAAGCCTTTGTTATACTACTTCAATTCAGCAAAAACACTTCAATTATAAGCCTTAAAACAACCTAAAATTATCATAAGAAAAACCAAACAAGAACACTTCATGAAGATCATCCATTTCAAGTTTATACTTTCAATCTTTTGAACCCATTTTAAAAACTCTTTGAAGATCAAGAATTATACTTCCTTTCCAGTAGCTTTATCCAAGTAACTTGAGGTATTAACCTTATTCATAATCTTATTCGATTCATATTCACAAAGCTATCTTATTTTGAGTTATAAATTATAACAACAAGAACATAGTTTGAATGATTTCAAACTTGTTCGTAAACTAAATAGATCCTTCTAACTTGAATTTTAAAACACTTCAAGACCTGTAATATATCATAATGATATGCTAACTTAACAAGATACAACTTGATTTTACAAAGAACACCTTAAAACTGAATTTATGTCGTCGGAGTGCAACCGGGGGCTGTTTTGGGTTGGATAATTAAAAACCATCTTAAACTTTGAATTGGAAGTTTATATTCTGGAAAAATGATATTTCTTATGAATATGTTAATATATAAAAATCTCATGGTGTAACTCAAAGTGTAAGTATTTTTGTAAAAATGATCATCTAGATGTTGTTTTTACGACAGGAAATGATCACTTTCATAAGATTCACCAAAGTTTGACCTATAACCTGTGATTTCGAGTACAAACTAAGGTATTTACTATTCATATTCATAAATAATGGCTCGATCCAAGGAAGTGGCAAGTTGAACCAACAAAAACGGAGTTGTATTGAAGAAACTACGGTTAAAACAAAATTGGTTATCAGAAGCTAGCTTAGCTACGAAATTAATTGGAGTAAAACTAAACTAATCAAATCTTTGCTAATTAATATGATATTTTATATATTTTTACTTATGATTTGATTTTATATATTTCAGGACCACCCGTAAACAACACGAGAGGATTAATTATAAGACCTCATGATTGTACGCAACACGTCATTTGACAATACGGTACTTTATGTACGCAACACGTCATTTGACAACACGGTACCATGGGTCGAGATTAATTCCGATCAATAAGAATACGATGGGGTCTTTATTTATTTTATTGAACAACTAGTTGTGGACCACTAACATCGGACTGCTAACTACGGACTAATAGATATTAAAAGTATTATAAGTATATATGTAACGATTATTTGAAAAGAAAATATGTTAATATATTATATATATGGATAGGTTCGTGATATCTATCGGAGACCAAGTCGTGTTAAATATCTTCAAAGCAAAAGTGAGTATATAGTCCCACTTTTAAACTCTAAATATTTCGGGATGAGAATATATGCATTTTATGATTTATGTTATAGACACAAGTGACTAAAAATATATTCTACGTTGAGTTGTACCACTGGAATACTTCCCTGTAGCTTGGTAACTACTATTTACATGTGTTATTGTAAACGCGAATCCTGTTGATAGATCTGTCAGACGAACAGTATTCAACGGTTGCACAGTACTTCGTTTCGGTGACTACACTTGGTACGGTATAGTGAGATTTCATAATAAAGGGAATATGCGACGTTGATTAAATGTTAAGTATGGTTACCGAGTGCTCAACCACTTAGAATATTTTTATTAAAACGTTTATGTATATGAAATATTGCGGTCTATATTTATAACGCTGCTAGCATTAAACCTATATCTCACCAACTTTATGTTGACGTTTAAAGCATGTTTATTCTCAGGTTCCTAGAAGTCTTTCGCTGTTTGAATATATGTTAGAGAAACCATGTGCATGGAGTCATACATGTTTTATTCGAGGAAGCATTGCATTCACAAAATCATTACCGTGTATTTATTTTGATTGCATTGTCAACGGAAGTATTCTTGTAAACTGTTATTTACGGTGATTGTCTATATGTAGAAATCATCAGATGTCGAAAACATTCAAATTTTAAATATTCATTTATGGTATATCTTTTCAAAAGAATCAATGTTTATAAAACGTATCATATAGAGGTCAAATGCCTCGCGATGTAATCATATGTTATTGTATTCATCCCTATGGATTGGGTCGGGTCGTTTCAAACGTGCAGCGTCAATAGCGATTTTGACAGGCCGTTACAGTTGGTATCAGAGCTTGAGGTTATAGGGAACCAGAATTTGCATTAATGTGTTTAACTGGTAATTGTTAGGATGCATTAGTGAGTCTGGACTCTGACCATATATGTTTTTACCAAATTTTGCTTATTATTTTGTCAAAAACATTATATGTGATATATTTATATGCTAACATAATTGTTGTTTCAATTATGTGATAGATGACTTCTTCTAATCCCATCATTTTGTACGATTCTGAATCGGACACTGAGTCTATTCTTTCCACAACTAAAAAGGGCGTTCCAATACATATTAAAGAAGAAATTGTGTTAGTCGGGGAATCTCAACTCCCCATAAACCCAGGGGAGGATTTCGCTAATGAAATAAAAGAAATCACAAGGAAGGAATTCAAACTTGCTATAAAGAACCACAAAAATAAAAAGTCCTTAATTATTAAAAAGGAACGGGACCATTCGATCCGTAACTACCCTTATTGTATTAAACCCACTGAGGCAACAAGTACCTCAAAACCTCGATCAAAAATTAAATACACTTCTACAATGTCTGTCGGACCATGCACACACAAACAATTGGCAGAGAGAACCAAATGGGAAGAAGTTTATGATAGTTCTGAATAAACAACCTCGTAACCATAAATCTTCCATGCGCTATTCTATTGCTTATGTGTGCTACTCTATCTTGTTGTGTAGAATAAGCATATGTAAAATATCGATATTGTATGGTATTGTATTATTTTGGTTTATTAATAATAAATGCATGGAATGATTATTTATTATTAATAAACTAAAATAATACAATACCATACATGCATGGAATGATTATTTGTATTATTTTGGTTTATTAAAGCAGAAGGAGTAGATACGGCATATGATATCTCTTGGGAAGAACTGAAAAAGATGCTAATCGAGGAGTACTGTCCTCAAAACGAGATCAGAAAAATAGAATCTGAGTTACGTAATCTGAAGGTTTTCCGCGCAAATCTCAATAAGTATGAAAAGCGTTTCATGGAACTAGCCTTGTTGTGTCCCGAATTGGTGCCAAACGAGAAACGAAAGATCGAAATGTATACTGACGGTTTATCGATCAATATAAAAGGAAATGTTACATCGTCCAAACCGAATACGATGCAGGAAGCCATGACAATGGCACACCAACTCATGGACCAGATCACAGAGAGTTCGATTAAGGCACCAATTACCGAAGTCAAGACAACTGAAGGAAAGAGGAAATAGGAAGACTATAAAGGCAAAAGTACTCACTTGAAGAAACAAGAAACTTTTAAAGGTAAACAAGATGGGGCAACTGCTAGTCCAAACTATAAGGGACCCCATCCGTTCTGCAAAAGATGTTACACACATCATGCAGGTTATTGCCAAGTGGTCTGTGATAAGTGCAACAAGAAAGGACATGTGGCGAAAGATTGTTATGCCACCGTTTCTGAAGTAAAGACAAAACCGACCGATGTCAAGAAATATTTTGGATGCGAGAACTCTAGTCACTTTATAAATCAATGCCCTGATAAGGAGAAGAATAAAGAACCCGCACGTGGGAGGGCATTTAATGTTAGTGCCAGTGAAGCACGTGAGGATCCTGATCTTGTCACTGGTACGTTTACCGGTAATAATCAACTAGCTTCTATTATGTTTGATCCGGGTGCTGATAGAAGTTATATGTGTATAGACTTTAGTTCTAAACTAAAATGTGTATCGTTGCCTCTAGACGATAAATATACTATTGAATTAGCTAATGGTAAACTAATAAAAGCCGATAAAATTTGCCATGGTTGCGAAATAAATCTCGCTGGTGAAACCTTCAAAATCGATTTAATACCCATAGAATTAGGAAGTTTTGACGTAATCGTTGGCATGGACTGGATGTCCAAAAAAAGAGTGGAAGTTTTTTGCGCTGAGAAAGCAATCCGCATCCCTCGTAAGGATGAAACGTCATTAATGATTTATGGGGAGAAAAGCAACTCGAAGCTGAACCTTATCAGCTGTATGAAGGCCCAGAAACTTATAAGTAAAGGTTGTTATGCTATTCTGGCACACGTAAAGAAGATCGATACTGAAGAAAGAAGCATTGATGACATGCCGGTTGTAAGAGAATATCCCGGAGTATTTCCAGAAGAATTATCGGGGCTACCTCCACACAGATGTGTAGAATTTTAGATTGATCTCGTACCAGGAGCTGCACCTGTAGCCCGATCTCCATATAGACTTGTGATATGGCCGAAACGGACGGTTTTTAATTGCGCGGTGTCGTCAGGCCGCGGCTCACCAGGATCAGCCACTCGTGGGAGAGGGTACTGTTTTAAATTTATATTTAGCGGGGCCTAAATCTTACCACTCCTTATAAGTAAGAGAAGTATGACCTAGAGTCGTATTTTTGAGATATCAGTAACATCGAACCTATATTTTAGCCTAAGATAGTTAGGGAGTAGTGAATGTTTATTTTGGGATTTTCTAGTTTATAAGACAGGTAAAGTAAATGCGATAAAATTTGTAATTCAGATAAGGTTAAAGTAAGTGCATACTATGATTTCATCAGTTATGTTGCCGATATTATGGAATGCTGGCTCATGAATAGGCAGAGGCCTTGTATTCATTACACTAGTCCTAAACGCCCCTATCATAAGACCTGTCACTGGGTACTGCGTTAGGCTTGAAGATTCTGAATAGACAGCAACGTCCCTTACCCCCGATGCCGTGCAGTCTGACTACAGGCATACACGTTCAGACAGCTCATCCAATTGAGCGACTCGGTTGGGTGACGTATTAACATTCCAAAATGGTCTAAACTTTCTTAAGCATAATAGAACACATGGTTTACCATATCCGAGAGATGCGATGTGCTTCAATGCTTTCGTTAATGATTGGTAAAGATAGTTAGGCCCTTAAAAAGAGTTCAACCATAAAAAAAACCATGGCCAAGTCAAGTTGACTTCCATGAACACGTTCGGTTATCCTAACGGTCCAATCCTTTATGTGTCTAAACAAACATTTCCTTAATTAACTAAGAATCCCTCAAGCGGGGTGCAATGCTTGAGACCGCATTATGGTGCAGTGTACTGGTCAACACTAACCGTGTTCCATGGCCTTACTTAGCAGAGGTACAGCTTACAACAACCGCTGTGCTTCAGCGTGCACGTACGAAGTTTATATGCTTGGTGACTACACTAGCATGGTCTAGGACCGACAATGTACTAAGGGTCTAGTCAGATGTTTCACTACGAAAGAGTCCTCAGTCGGAATCCAAAGCTCGATAGACTTACTACAACCGGTGTGCCTCGGTCGATCTTACGTTGTATCCGATAGACTTCTCTTACCAAGGGGTGACATAGATAGTGTACTCTGAATCGGGGTTCGCGACTTCCCAATAACAGAGCCTACAACTACGTTCTACTAGTTGGAAAAGCGATTGAGTTTAAAGCATAATCGGAAAGCATTTTGACAGCATACACAAACCATAATATTATTTCGGCATTATAACTGCTAGCATCATAGCATACACTAAAGATAACTACTCGCTAATCATGGCAACAATATCATAAAACATTATATAAGATAAAGGATAGAAGTAACAGTAGATTAAACGAGTTTCGAATACAAAAGTGACAACTTCAAGACTCCAGACCGCTCCTAATACAATCTTCAGCGTTCTTCTCTGGGTACTAGGTTTCCCTTACGGAGTCAAAGGCCTTGAGAGTATGACTAATATTGTACAAGAGAGAGAGAAAGAAGTGAATTGAAGTGTGTGTTGGAATGAATGACAAAGACCCTTTAAATAGACTTGGAATTTGCCAGAATACGCCTGGAAGGCCGCATGGCAGGCCATATGGTGGGGCGTATTTGGCAGGCCGTATTGCTGGCAGACCGCATGGTGGGCCGTGTGTTGGGGTGTATTTGGCAGGCCGTATCCATATAGGCAGGCCATATGGCAGGCCGTATGGCAGGCCGGATTTGATGCTGGTCAGCCTTGATTCCCTGGATCATAACTTGATTTCTTGTCTTTCACCGTTTTTGCTCTAGAATCTTCGTTTTAGCTCCGATTCTCTTGATTCTTTTTGCACCACCTTCGTAATTACTTGTTCTTCAATTCTAACCGACGAAGTGGGTATTTTGCCGACAAAGTTCAAATCTTTCTTGTTTTTGGGCCTTAATACCGGGGTGAAAACGTGACTTTTTAGCCGATATCAAATATCTCACACTTAGACTTTGCTTGTCCTCAAACAAACTCTCATTTTTTAAGAATCTTTTCGGTGTTTCTTTTCTAATAGCCTAAGCGGTTTGCTTTTATTATAAGAGCAAAAAGATAAGGTGAGTCATCTATGTTAGGATTGAAATTATCTCTGCAAGCATGCGAGGAGGTTACATGACATAGTGTAACAACCCAACCCGTTAACCAACCAATTACGCGGAATAAAAAAAAAATTCTTTGTGCAGCACATGGCGCGGTGCGACATGACCCCGCGCTGCGCGCAAAAGGGCCTGGACAGGCTGCTGTCCCAAAAAGTCCCAAATGCGAAAATGTTCGACCACATCCCGACACATTTAGACTAAACAGTTTTCACAACATATTGTAATAGATAAAACTAACACGTTCCATTAATAAAAAGGGTTTTACGACATCGGGCCCACATATGCCCAAATTACCCTTTAAGTACCAATTTCAAGTTTTCGACCACACGACTTTTAACACAAAATAAAGCCGAGCATGGCGATTGGGGATACGCTACTCAATCCTAATCAATCCAAAAGCAAGCCTTCTAAAGCAACTACGCGAGTCCACTAGTCCCACGCTTACCCGAGCCACCGAATCCATGCAAATCTGTAAAAAGGTAAACAACGAGAGGGTAAGCTAACGCTTAGTGAGTGAGAATATACTACATACATATATATATTCATAAAATGGACACGCCACACAAAACCAAATACCGCATACCGGAGCATCCAAGCATAAAGGCAAGCTAATCTAAGCATACCGTAAGATCACTAAGCAACGAGCTAAAGATATATCAACAAAATATAAGTTCACCAGCAACGATGTGAACAATGCCAATAAGCTACACCCGGAGGGTTAGCTACATCATGACAATACAACATTATACGTATTCAATATTTAACATGCTAACAATATCCAACAACATAATACGATACATCACAACATATACATAAACAACTATATGGTTAACCATAAACGCGTCATGGTGCTACCGGCTCCGTGGTTCACACCGTACGCAATGCTATGACGCTACCGGCTCCGTGTTTCACGTCACTACGCATTTGAGTCATACTCTTTTATAGTGCTACCGGCTCCGTGGTTCACACTTTGGTGCTACCGGCTCCGTGGTTCACACCTCATTTTATAGTGCTACCGGCTCCGTGGTTCACACTCCGATGCTACCGGCTCCATGGTTCACATCTCAAACATGCACTATGATCCTACCGGCACCGTGGTTCACATCATAGCACATTCACACACACACTATGGCATTCCCGGCTCCGTGGGTCACACCATAGCTTACAAATAAATATACCATATACATACATGTATAATTACTCCACTCACAATATTAACCCTTCGCCATTGGGGTTATATAATCCACATCACAAGCTCTTGTGATAACGTACACACAACGTGTGCACCTCGCCAAAGGTGGTCAACCAAAACGCACAACCGTGCCAATTGGACCTATACACAAGTCCATCAAATCCACCTATATGTGAAGTGAGCTCTATAACCGAGAACCACTTCACCCGACCTGCACCCATCCTACACATACATATGCATATAGGATATTAACACTCACTTTGTCGCCTTGAAGAATGCCACCGAATAATCCGCAACTCATCAACGGAAAGTACCTATTCCATTTTCACAAATACATCAACACACTTAGAGTGGATTTACAAACCAACCCAAAACAACACTTAGTGCAATTTCGACCCAAATGCACTTCCAAGCACAACCGTGCCCAAACTAACCAATTATCACTAACACAAGTGAGAATGGTCCTAATATGCCAATTATACCCGAACACAAGTGTTAAACACCTATCGTTCTCAAAATCGCCCATAAACCCTAATTTTGACCCATAAAGTCAAAATCTCACCAATTACAAGTTTTGACACCAAAACATATTTAACCCGGTTTTATACTTCAACTTAATCCATTTTAAGTTTATAAACCTTATTAAATCGACAATTGGGTCATCATCATCACCAAACCCTAATTTTGACTCTAGTCAAAATTAGTCAACAAAACACACCTAAAAGTGTTCCAACACTTCCATAATCACTAAACCTAGTGATTAAACCCAATTACAAGTCCTAATCAAGGCCAATTTGTTCACCAACCCGAAATCCACCAACACTAACAATAAACCCGATTACTAGCATCACTAAACTCACTTCATGAGTTTAAATGGGTTTCTTAACAATTTAAGTTCAAACACTAACTTTGAATATCAAATCAAACAATGAAATTCGGAGTTAGAACTTACCACAACAACCAAAACGTAGCTCGGAACGAGGTGAACAACTTTAACACCCGAGACTTTGATCAATTCAAGCTCCTTCTTCTCCAAATCAAGCTCTCTCACTCTAGAACTCTTCCTCTCTCTCTATATGTGGATGAGAGTGTTTGTGTGGGTGAGAAATGAGCTCCAATGGAGTTCTAGATCAGTCTTGATGACCCTAAACCGACCCTAAATGAAAAGACCAAAGTACCCCTCATTTAGACCTTTTAAAAAGGCTGAAAATTGCATCAGACGGGTTCGGCGCGCCGCGCCGAAAGGTGGAGCGCCTCTCCAACCTACAGGTCAGTTTTCAGAAACTTGTTTTGGCCATAACTTTTTGACCGTAGCTCCGTTTTCGATGAATCAAATATCGTTGGAAACGTAATAAGATTTCCTTTCAAATGGTAAGGCTTTGAAACATCAACACAAACTTTATTTGGGGTTGAAAAGATACGTACACACCTTGTCACTTCAGACAACGTCCAGTTTCCTTCGACGTTCGAGCAAGCAACACGTACACTTCATACACGCATCGTACACCATAAATACATTATGTACAATAAATATTTGGGTCTTACAACTCTCCCTCACTTAAACTCGATCACGTCCTCGTGATCTTTTTCACTTAACCAATCCGGAACTACTCAACAGCCCTCAATCCTAAGTTCCAATCCGAACTTTCCTAGACAATTCTTCCCAATGAATCACCTTTAACAACTAAAATCGTCACCCGCGATTTATCAAAACCACTATCCGAGCACTAAAACCTGCTTTTTTCCCCATATCGGGAAAAACTCAACCAATCTCGTACCGAGATATCAATTCCTTAGCGTACCTTTACCAAGGACAACGCTGTAAGTGACCAAGCCTCAACCTAAAGTCAACGATCCGAACGTTGAAGATCGAACCACATGAATCCTTACGGATTACACTTACCACTAAACATCCTTTGTAGTGCGCAATACAACCAATACGCCACTATCCTAACATCATAAGCAACGGATAAAACCAAAAGCGCCCAAAACGACTATGGCAACGCTAAACCTAAGGTGCACAAAATCGACTATTGTCACACCCGTAACAACATGTGAGCGAAACACGGCTATCGCCCTACTAATCACACAACATGGTCCTCACGATCCCACCATCGGTGAATAAAACAACCGATAGATCATACCACACGGTCCTTACGACCCCACCATCGGTGTATAAAACAACCGATAGATCACTCAAAACCGGATGAAGTCAGCGGACCCCATCAACGGTCATGCTTCACCGATATAACACTACACCCGTGATGAAGTCAGCGGAACCCGAAGGTCATGCTTCACCAATCAACGATCTCATGATGAAGTCAGCGGACCCCGAAGGTCATGCTCCACCAATCAACGATCCCATGATGAAGTCAGCGGACCCCGAAGGTCATGCTTCACCAATCATCGATCTCATGATGAAGTCAGAGGACCCCGAAGGTCATGCTCCACCAATCCACGATCCCTTTTGGCCTCGAACAACGAGTAGCGTAACATTGCGCTCTGCTACGCCATAGTGAAACCTAACGGATACCACTAACCATTCACACAATCGAGCAAGAACCGCCTATATCAAACATAGGCACAAAACAAAAATTCTCTAAAAGAGGATCTGATACGCACATCCCTTAACCGAGGGATTTCACCTTGCTCACCATACCCGTCCATTATCTCTCAACGAGATTTACAACATTACTGCCTTGGTGATATTTCAAATCCAAAATCATAAGTACAATTTATCCGAAATTGTACTCAACCACAAATCGACCAAATCTAGGTCCCGACACAAATTTCGGATCTACCAAAAGCATTCTCCAAAATCTCACACTAAAACCTTCGCGTGCGGGAGTGTAACTCCCCCACTTGGAACTACGTTCCATAACCACATCTCGTAGACCCGCACAATGCTACCAAAGGCAGACTTTACCAATAATTGGGTTCACACGGCCCATCACCACGTCTTGCTTCAATTTTGAGCATACCAAGGATCCTAACCTATCCTTAAAAACTTCGAACAAAAAGTGTACCACAATTTACACGAACTATACACTCGCAATCATCCAATTGCTTAAGTTTTTCGAATTTCACCTGATCGTTCATGTACCTAAGGGTTTCACTTCGGTACCCTAAGTACAATGTAACCGCAACACAATCGGAGTCGAACACCACGCTAGTAGGTATAAAAAGGCACCTAATGTCGCATCACGTAGACTCCTTTACCAACATACATCGAGATCAACACTCGATTTCAAGAATTTCAATCCACCCGACGAACCTCATGGTTCATCAACTTCAACGCGAAAGCGAACACGCGCTTAACGACCGAACACCAAAACCCATTTCCATGGTTTGGTAGAAACATTTCCCAAATACTAAGGAATGCTTGGTTGCACCAAGTCTTACGCCCTTCGCCCGACAATCAAACGCCACCATAGGGTACTTCCATTAGGAACGTCACCCATATCAATAATATGCACAACACAATTGAGACCTTAAGGGTCTCACTCGAACGAGCTTAATGACCGGATACCAACCAAAATGCCTAAGCGCCCAAGGATTCGCACCATAGAGTCAAGGCACAACACACCACTTATACGCTCTACTGAGAGCAAACCGGAACCATAAACGTAAACCGCCCGCTTGCTACGAATTAACTCCAATGGAGAATAAAGTTTAGCTAAGACTTACGCACATACCGCATGTTATTACAAACGAACAACATATAATTTTGTACTAAAGGTACCTGATGTAGCGCTGTTGGGCTTCCGTGCTCCACTACCCATCATGTATTCGCGCTCTAACCTCCTAACCCGATCGTCATGCGATTCGGAACACTCTGACTTTCGGTGTCCCTCCATCCGACAAATGAAACACCTGATTGAGACTAAAGGCACTACCGTACAATCTTGTGCCAAATGACCTCGTTCCCCACACTTAAAGCACGTGAGCTTGTAACCCTTCTTACTCTTTTTCTTCACATTCCCGACGCCTTCAGGCGTACTTCGTGCCCTCTTACCATGAGCACCATGTAATCCTAACCTTGCTTGTACATCTTTATCATCACTACCTCGAGGTTTGGGAAACCTCTTTTCAAACTCTTCCTTTACAACTTTAGTCGCTTGGTCTCGGACCATTTCCGTCATTTGTTCTTCGACCAACTCCTTAGTTACTTCCCTAACTTTGTTGGTGAAAACCGAGACATATTGCTCAAACACGGCCTCAATCTTTAACGTTAAATCATCCTTCCCTTCATGAATAGGCTCACTCGTTCCGCATCCATTTTCTATTTTCATTCTAAGGGATGCAAACGATTAGATCACGAACGTATAGACCACACGCACAACACTGTCCCATCTTGCTAAACACTCGTCGTACATCACTTGTTAGACATGATTTGCACCCGTAATAAGGTTTGCAAGTCCTTATTACGCATACACACCGTATCAACTTGTTAGTACAACGACCGCCTCGCTTGATGATATAAACAAACACAAACAAAATTCTACGCGATATAAACACACGCGAGAATTATTATCACAACACAAAAGTATATTAATAATATCCACATTACTAATATAAAGGTTAGTCCACCTACAAACAAGGCACTAACTATAACCTATTTCGATCCGTAATCCTACAAGTCCCGCAACAAATTTAGCACACACAAAAGTCTAAGTCTAGGTACCTATCTCAAGTCACCTAAATCCCTTAGACCATGCTCTGATACCACTTGTAACAACCCAACCCGTTAACCAACCAATTACGCGGAATAAAAAAAAAATTTCTTTGTGCAGCACATGGCGCGGCGCGCCAGGACCTCGCGCGGCACGCAAAAGGGCCTGGACAGGCTGCTGTCCCAAAAAGTCCCAAATGCGAAAATGTTTGACCACATCCCGACACATTTAGACTAAACAGTTTTCACAACATATTGTAATAGATAAAACTAACACGTTCCATTAATAAAAAGAGTTTTACGACACCGGGCCCACATATGCCCAAATTACCCTTTAAGTACCAATTTCAAGTTTTCGACCACACGACTTTTAACACAAAATAAAGCCGAGCATGGCGATTGGGGATACGCTACCCAATCCTAATCAATCCAAAAGCAACCTTCTAAAGAAACTACGCGAGTCCACTAGTCCCACGCTTACCCGAGCCACCGAATCCATGCAAATCTATAAAAAGGTAAACAACGAGAGGGTAAGCTAACGCTTAGTGAGTGAGAATATACTACATACATATATATGCATAAAATGGACACGCCACACAAAACCAAATACCGCATACCGGAGCATCCAAGCATAAAGGCAAGCTAATCTAAGCATACCGTAAGATCACTAAGCAACGAGCTAAAAAATATCAACAAAATATAAGTTCACCAGCAACGATGTGAACAATGCCAATAAGCTACACCCGGAGAGTTAGCTACATCACGACAATACAACATTATACGTATTCAATATATAACAGGCTAACAATATCCAACAACATAATACGATACATCACAACATATACATAAAAGACTATATGGTTAACCATAAACGCGTCATGGTGCTACCGGCTCCGTGGTTCACACCGTACGCAATGCTATGACGCTACCGGCTCCGTGGTTCACGCCACTATGAATTTGAGTCATACTCTTTTATAGTGCTACCAGCTCCGTGGTTCGCACTTTGGTGCTACCGGCTCCGTGGTTCATACCTCATTTTATAGTGCTACCGGCTCCGTGGTTCACACTCCGATGCTACCGGCTCCATGGTTCACATCTCAAACATGCACTATGATGCTACCGGCACCGTGGTTCACATCATAGCACATTCACACACACACTATGGCATTCCCGGCTCCGTGGGTCAAACCATAGCTTACAAATAAATATACCATATACATACATGTATAATTACTCCACTCACAATAATAACCCTTCACCATTGGGGTTATATAATCCACATCACAAGCCCATGTGATAACGTACACACAAAGTGTGCACCTCGCCAAAGGTGGTCAACCAAAACGCACAACCGTGCCAATTGGACCTATAAATAAGTCCATCAAATCCACCTATATGTGAAGTGAGCTCTATAACCGAGAACCACTTCACCCGACCCGCACCCATCCTACACATACATATGCATATAGGATATTAACACTCACTTTGTCTCCTTGAAGAATGCCACCGAATAATCCGCAACTCGTCAATGGAAAGTACCTATTCCATTGTCACAAATACATCAACACACTTAGAGTGGATTTACAAACCAACCCAAAACAACACTTAGTGCAATTTCGACCCAAATGCACTTCCAAGCACAACCGTGCCCAAACTAACCAATTATCACTAACACAAGTGAGAATGGTCCTAATATGCCAATTAAACCCGAACACAAGTGTTAAACACCTATCGTTCTCAAAATCGCCCATAAACCCTAATTTTGACCCATAAAGTCAAAAACTCACCAATTACAAGTTTTGACACCAAAACCTATTTAACCCGGTTTTATACTTCAACTTAATCCATTTTAAGTTTATAAATCTTATTAAATCGACAATTGGGTCATAATCTTCACCAAACCCTAATTTTGATTATAGTCAAAATTAGTCAACCAAACACACCTAAAAGTGTTCCAACACTTCCATAATCACTAAACCTAGTGATTAAACCCAATTACAAGTCCTAATCAAGGTCAATTTGTTCACCAACCCGAAATCCACCAACACTAACAATAAACCCGATTACTAGCATCACTAAACTCACTTCATGAGTTTAAATGGGTTTCTTAACAATTTAAGTTCAAACCCTAACTTTGAATATCAAATCAAACAATGAAATTCGGAGTTAGAATTCACCACAATAACCAAAACGTAGCTAGGAACGAGGTGAACAACTTTAAAACCCGAGACTTTGATCAATTCAAGCTCCTTCTTCTCCAAATCAAGCTCTCTCACTCTAGAACTCTTCCTCTCTCTATATGTGGATGAGAGTGTTTGTGTGGGTGAGAAATGAGCTCCAATGGAGTTCTAGATCAGTCTTGATGACCCTAAATCGACCCTAAATGAAAAGACCAAAGTACCCCTCATTTAGACCTTTTAAAAAGGCTGAAAATTGCATCAGACGGGTTCGGCGCGCCGCGCCGAAAGGTGGAGCGCCGCTCCAACATACAGGTCAGTTTTCAGAAACTTGTTTTGGCCATAACTTTTTGACCGTAGCTCCGTTTTCGATGAATCAAATATCGTTGGAAACGTAATAAGATTTCCTTTCCAATGGTAAGGCTTTGAAACATCAACACAAACTTTATTTGGGGTTGAAAAGATACGTACACACCTTGTCACTTCAGACAACGTCCAGTTTCCTTCGGCTTCGAGCAAGCAACACGTACACTTCATACACGCATCGTACACCTTAAATACATTATGTACAATAAATATTTGGGTCTTACAACTCTCCCCCACTTAAACTCTCCACTTAACCAATCCGGAACTACTCAACGGCCCTCAATCCTAAGTTCCAATCCGAACTTTCCTAGACAATTCTTCCCAATGAATCACCTTTAACAACTAAAATCGTCACCCGCGATTTATCAAAACCACTATCCGAGCACTAAAACCTGCTCTTTTCCCCATATCGGGAAAAACTCAACCAATCTCGTACCGAGATATCAATTCCTTAGCGTACCTTTACCAAGGACAACGCTATAAGTGACCAAGCCTCAACCTAAAGTCAACGATCCGAACGTTGAAGATCGAACCACATGAATCCTTACAGATTACACTTACCACTAAACATCCTTTGTAGTGCGCAATACAACCAATTCGCCACTATTCTAACATCATAAGCAACGGCTAAAACCAAAAGCGCCCAAAATGACTATGGCAACGCTAAACCTAAAGTGCACAAAATCGACTATTGTCACACCCGTAACAACATGTGAGCAAAACACGGCTATCGCCATACTAATCACACAACATGGTCCTCACGATCCCACCATCGGTGAATAAAACAACTGATAAATCACACCACACGGTCCTTACGACCCCACCATCGGTGTATAAAATAACCGATAGATCACTCAACACCGGATGAAGTCAGCGGACCCCGTCAACGGTCATGCTTCACCGATATAACACTACACCCATGATGAAGTCAGCGGACCCCGAAGGTCATGCTTCACCAATCAACGATCTCATGATGAAGTCAGCGGACCCCGAAGGTCATGCTCCACCAATCAACGATCCCATGATGAAGTCAGCGGACCCTGAAGGTCATGCTTCACCAATCAATGATCTCATGATGAATTCAAAGGACCCCGAAGGTCATGCTCCACCAATCCACGATCCCTTTTGGCCTCGAACAACGAGTAGCGTAACATTGCGCTCTTCTACGCCATAGTGAATCCTAACGGATACCACTAACCATTCACACAATCGAGCAAGAACCGCCTATATCAAACATAGGCACAAAACAAAAATTCTCTAAAAGAGGATCCGATACGCACATCCCTTAACCGAGGGATTTCACCTTGCTCACCATACCCGTCCATTATCTCTCAACGAGATTTACAACATTACTACCTTGGTGATATTTCAAATCCAAAATCATAAGTACAATTTATCCGAAATTGTACTCTACCACAAATCGACCAAATCTAGGTCCCGAGACAAATTTTGGATCTACCAAAAGCATTGTCCAAAATCTCACACTAAAACCTCCGCGTGCGGGAGTGTAACTCCCCCACTTGGAACTACGTTCCATAACCGCATCTCGTACACCCGCACAATGCTACCAAAGGCAGAATTTACCAATAATTGGGTTCACACGGCCCATCACCACGTCTTGCTTCAATTTTGAGCATACCAAGGATCCTAACCTATCCTTAAACACTTCGAACAAAAAGTGTACCACAATTTACACGAACTATACACTCGCAATCATCCAATTGCTTTAGTTTATCGAAATTCACCTGATCGCTCATGTACCTAAGGGTTTCACTTCGATACCCTAAGTACAATATAACCGCAACACAATCGGAGTCGAACACCACGCTAGTAGGTATAAAAAGGCACCTAATGTCGCATCACGTAGACTCCTTTACTGTAGTGACCCGAACTTTTCCATGTTTATATATATTAATTGAGATTGATATTTACATGATTAAATGTTTCCAACATGTTAAGCAATCAAACTTGTTAAGACTTGATTAATTGAAATATGTTTCATATAGACAATTGACCACCCAAGTTGACCGGTGATTCACGAACGTTAAAACTTGTAAAAACTATATGATGAAATATATATGGATATATATATAGTTAACATGATACTATGATAAGTAAACATATCATTAAGTATATTAACAATGAACTACATATGTAAAAACAAGACTACTAACTTAATGATTTTTAAACGAGACATATATGTAACGATTATCGTTGTAAAGACATTTAATGTATATATATCATATTAAGAGATATTCATACATGATAATATCATGATAATATAATAATTTAAAATCTCATTTGATATTATAAACATTGGGTTAACAACATTTAACAAGATCGTTAACCTAAAGGTTTCAAAACAACACTTACATGTAACGACTAACGATGACTTAACGACTCAGTTAAAATGTATATACATGTAGTGTTTTAATATGTATTTATACACTTTTGAAAGACTTAAATACACTTATTAAAATACTTCTACTTAACAAAAATTCTTACAATTACATCCTCGTTCAGTTTCATCAACAATTCTACTCGTATGCACCCGTATTCGTACTCGTACAATACACAGCTTTTAGATGTATGTACTATTGGTATATACACTCCAATGATCAGCTCTTAGCAGCCCATGTGAGTCACCTAACACATGTGGGAACCATCATTTGGCAACTAGCATGAAATATCTCATAAAATTACAAAAATATGAGTAATCATTCATGACTTATTTACATGAAAACAAAATTACATATCCTTTATATCTAATCCATACACCAACGACCAAAAACACCTACAAACACTTTCATTCTTCAATTTTCTTCATCTAATTGATCTCTCTCAAGTTCTATCTTCAAGTTCTAAGTGTTCTTCATAAATTCTACAAGTTCTAGTTACATAAAATCAAGAATACTTTCAAGTTTGCTAGCTCACTTCCAATCTTGTAAGGTGATCATCCAACCTCAAGAAATCTTTGTTTCTTACAGTAGGTTATCATTTTAATACAAGGTAATAATCATATTCAAACTTTGGTTCAATTTCTATAACTATAACAATCTTATTTCAAGTGATGATCTTACTTGAACTTGTTTTCGTGTCATGATTCTGCTTCAAGAACTTCGAGCCATCCAAGGATCCGTTGAAGCTAGATCCATTTTTCTCTTTTCCAGTAGGTTTATCCAAGGAACTTAAGGTATTAATGATGTTCATAACATCATTCGATTCATACATATAAAGCTATCTTATTCGAAGGTTTAAACTTGTAATCACTAGAACATAGTTTAGTTAATTCTAAACTTGTTCGCAAAAAAAAGTTAATCCTTCTAACTTGAATTTTAAAATCAACTAAACACATGTTCTATATCTATATTATATGCTAACTTAATGATTTAAAACCAGGAAACACGAAAAACACCGTAAAACCGGATTTACGTCGTCGTAGTAACACCGCGGCTGTTTTGGGTTAGTTAATTAAAAACTATGATAAACTTTGATTTAAAAGTTGTTATTCTGAGAAAATGATTTTTATTATGAACATGAAACTATATCCAAAAATTATGGTTAAACTCAAAGTGGAAGTATGTTTTCTAAAATGGTCATCTAGACGTCGTTCTTTCGACTGAAATGACTACCTTTACAAAAATGACTTGTAACTTACTTTTCTGACTATAAACCTATACTTTTTCTGTTTAGATTCATAAAATAGAGTTCAATATGAAACCATAGCAATTTGATTCACTCAAAACGGATTTAAAATGAAGAAGTTATGGGTAAAACAAGATTGGATAATTTTTCTCATTTTAGCTACGTGAAAATTGGTAACAAATCTATTCCAACCATAACTTAATCAACTTGTATTGTATATTATGTAATCTTGAGATACCATAGACACGTATACAATGTTTCGACCTATCATGTCGACACATCTATATATATTTCGGAACAACCATAGACACTCTATATGTGAATGTTGGAGTTAGCTATACAGGGTTGAGGTTGATTCCAAAATATATATAGTTTGAGTTGTGATCAATACTGAGATACGTATACACTGGGTCGTGGATTGATTCAAGATAATATTTATCGATTTATTTCTGTACATCTAACTGTGAACAACTAGTTGTAGGTTACTAACGAGGACAGCTGACTTAATAAACTTAAAACATCAAAATATATTAAAAGTGTTGTAAATATATTTTGAACATACTTTGATATATATGTATATATTGTTATAGGTTCGTGAATCAACCAGTGGCCAAGTCTTACTTTCCGACGAAGTAAAAATCTGTGAAAGTGAGTTATAGTCCCACTTTTAAAATCTAATATTTTTGGGATGAGAATACATGCAGGTTTTATAAATGATTTACAAAATAGACACAAGTACGTGAAACTACATTCTATGGTTGAATTATCGAAATCGAATATGCCCCTTTTTATTAAGTCTGGTAATATAAGAATTAGGGAACAGACACCCTAATTGACGTGAATCCTAAAGATAGATCTATTGGGCCTAACAAACCCCATCCAAAGTACCGGATGCTTTAGTACTTCGAAATTTATATCATATCCGAAGGGTGTCCCGGAATGATGGGGATATTCTTATATATACATCTTGTTAATGTCGGTTACCAGGTTTTCACCATATGAATGATTTTTATCTCTATGTATGGGATGTGTATTGAAATATAAAATCTTGTGGTCTATTATTATGATTTGATATATATAGATTAAACCTATAACTCACCAATATTTTTGTTGACGTTTTAAGCATGTTTATTCTCAGGTGATTATTAAGAGCTTCCGCTATCGCATACTTAAATAAGGACGAGATTTGGAGTCCATGCTTGTATGATATTGTGTAAAAACTGCATTCAAGAAACTTATTTTGTTGTAACATATTTGTAATGTAAACCATTATGTAATGGTCGTGTGTAAACATGATATTTTAGATTATCATTATTTGATAATCTAAGTAAAGCTTTTTAAACCTTTATTGATGAAATAAAGGTTATGGTTTGTTTTAAAATGAATGCAGTCTTTGAAAAACGTCTCATATAGAGGTCAAAACCTCGCAACGAAATCAATTAATATGGAACGTTTTTAATCAATAAGAACGGGACATTTCAGTTGGTATCCGAGCGTTGGTCTTAGAGAACCAGAATTTTGCATTAGTGTGTCTTATTGAGTTTGTTAGGATGCATTAGTGAGTCTGGACTTCGACCGTGGTTACTTGAAAAATGATTGCTTAACAAATTTTGTTGGAAACTATATATTTTTAACATGTGAATATTATGTGATATATTAATCTCTTAACGCATTTGATATTATGTGATAGATGTCTACCTCTAGAACAAGTCCCATTGACTCACCTAATAATAATGAAGGGTCAAATGTAAATTGGAATGATTCGTGGACTGATTCACAAGTTCCCGAAGAGGAACCGGAAGAAGAGTCGGAACCGGAAGAAGAATCGGAACCGGAAGAAGAATCGGAACCGGATGAAGAAATAGAACTGGTGGGGGAAATAATAAAACGGTTAAGTAAAAGAAAATCCTCAACCAACCGACCAAGGTTAATTATGGTCAATGGTGTTTCCGCCAAGGAAGCAAAATATTGGGAGGATTACCAATTCTCCGATGAATCGGATTCCGACGAGAATTCCGATGATGTTATAGAAATTACCCCAACTGAATTTAAAAAGGAAAAAGAAAATAATAAGGGAAAGGGCATAAAAATAGAGAAATCTAATTCCAACCCCGATGAACTTTATATGTATCGTCAACCCCCGAAGTCCTTAAGTTGTAACAATGACCCGGGAACCTCTAAACCACCAGGTTTTTCTAAACCAATGTGGAAAATGACGGCTCGTATTAGGGGAACATCATATATCCCTAGAAACTTGGCAAAACGAACCAAAACTGAAGAAGAAGAAACAAGCAAGTCGGAATAAGATAGTTGTATTCGTGTGGTGTAATATATGTAATATAGTGTGCTTATGCTTTATGATATATGTAAAAATTGCTTGTATTAATAAGTATTTTTTTATGAATCTAACTCTTGTCTATTTTACAGTACAAAAACACAAAATGGATAGACAACCCAATATTTTAAGAGACCTACCCGGAGACATGATTGATGAAATCTTGTCTAGAGTCGGTCAGAATTCTTCGGCACAACTATTTAAGGCGAGATCAGTTTGTAAGACATTCGAAGAACGTTCCAAGAATGCCTTGGTTTATAAAAGGCTTTCATTCGAAAGATGGGGGATATCACATTGGGAAATCCATAAGTTACGATGTGTTTACTTTGACGCATATATTGCGGGGAACCCAAATGCTATTTTACGCAATGGGTTAAGAAATTATTTTGACTCAATATATCCGAATATTGGACTTCGTGATTTAGAAAAAGCGGCTAACATGCAACATAAAGAAGCATGTTATGCTTACGGATTAGTAATGTTCGCTTCTCACCAAAGTGAGAACAAGAACATCGGGCTACAACTATTAAACAAAACGTTCCCACAAGTGACGGAGTCGGTAATTGGGGTAAGAAATGAGGTTTTTAGATTGTTACGGGACTGTTGGACATTACGTAACCCTCGTCCCTTTGACGACGTTACAACACGCTGTCTTATCAACGACCATAACGGTTATGTTCCACAAGACCAAGGATGGGAAGTAATCCTAGTAAAACCAGAATGCATGACTTGTTTCTGGACGTATGAATTACGTGTCTTTATTGCCTTTGCTGAATGACTTGTGTACTAGCTAGAATTATCTTCACAACCATCTTGTATCAAATTTATTGTGTGCTATATTTCATGCTATATGTAAAATAAGCGGTATTGTAAGTTTGTAAAATATTGTGTAAAAGTTTGAACGCGAAATATTATTATAATTAGTTTTTCATATAGAATTGTAGTAGTTGAATTGTATATTAGCTACTAAGTATGAACTTAACGGGTAGGTACTACCCGAATTTAAACTTATAAAATGCTAATATGAAGAAAAAGCTTTTATAAATGAGTTCATATTATGCTACAAAATACTATTAACTACTCTTAATATTCTGTATGATTAACTTGTTCCATTTGACTATTTTGAAGGAAATGGCACCGACTACTCGACACACCGTGAATATGAATGAAGAGGAATTCCGTACTTTTCTAGCTTCAAACATAGCCACAGTACAGGCTGCGCTACATACCAACAATAACCTTGGATCTAGCAGTACAGGAAATCGTGTAGGATGCACCTACAAAGAATTCACTGCCTGCAAACCTTTGGAATTTGATGGAACCGAAGGACCGATCGGATTGAAACGGTAGACCGAGAAGGTCGAATCGGTGTTTGCCATAAGTAAGTGTACTGAAGAGGACAAAGTGAAGTACGCTACGCATACCTTCACAGGTTCTGCGTTTACATGGTGGAATACCTATCTAGAGCAAGTGGGACAAGGCGATGCGTACGCACTACCGTGGTCAGCATTCAAGCACTTGATGAACGAGAAGTACCGTCCCAGAACCGAGGTCAATAAGCTCAAGACAGAACTTAGAGGGTTACGAACCCAAGGATTTGATATTACCACGTACGAAAGACGATTCACAGAATTATGCCTATTGTGTCCTGGAGCATTCGAAGATGAGGAAGAGAAGATCGACGCGTTTGTGAAAGGATTACCGGAAAGAATCCAAGAAGATATAAGTTTACACGAGCCCGCCTCCATACAACAGGCATGTAGAATGACTCACAAACTAGTGAACCAGATTGAAGAAAGAATTAAAGAACAGACTGCTGAAGAGGCCAATGTGAAGCAAGTCAAAAGAAAGTGGGAGGAAAACGGTGATAATAATCACCAATACAACAACAACAGCAATTACAACAATAATCGCAATAATTATCCCAACAATCGCAACATCAATCGCAACTACAACAAACGGCCCAACAACAACAACAACAACAACAACAGCAACTACAACAATTATCCTAACAATAATAATAACCGCAACAACAACAACAATCAGAAGCAGCTATGCCAAAGGTGTGATAAGTATCACTCGGGGTTCTGCACCAAATTTTGCAACAAGTGTAAAAGAAATGGTCATAGCGCGGTAAAGTGTGAGGTCTACGGACCAGGGGTTAATAGAACGAAAGGAACAAATGGTGTCAGAACGAGTAATGGTGGAGCAAGTAGTGTCGGAGCAAGTTATGCCAATGTAGTTTGTTATAAATGTGGAAAACCGGGCCACATTATTAGAAATTGCCCGAACCAGGAGAACACGAATGGACAAGGCCGCGGAAGAGTTTTCAATATTAATGAGGCAGAGGCACAGGAAGACCCGGAGCTTGTTACGGGTACGTTTCTTATTGACAATAAATCTGCTTACGTTTTATTTGACTCGGGTGCAGATAGAAGCTATATGAGTAGAGATTTTTGTGCTAAATTAAGTTGTCCATTGACGCCTTTGGATAGTAAATTTTTACTCGAATTAGCAAATGGTAAATTAATTTCAGCAGATAATATATGTCGGAATCGAGAAATTAAACTGGTTAGCGGAACATTTAAGATTGATTTGATACCAGTAGAGTTAGGGAGTTTTGATGTGATAATCGGTATGGACTGGTTGAAAGAAGTGAAAGCAGAGATCGTTTGTTACAAAAATGCAATTCGCATTATACGAGTAAAAGGAAAACCCTTAATGGTGTACGGAGAAAAGGGCAACACGAAGCTACATCTTATTAGTAATTTGAAGGCACAAAAACTAATAAGAAAAGGTTGCTATGCTGTTCTAGCACACGTCGAGAAAGTATAAACTGAAGAAAAGAGCATCAATGATGTTCCCATTGCAAAAGAATTTCCCGATGTATTTCCGAAAGAATTACCGGGATTACCCCCACATCGATCCGTTGAATTTCAAATAGATCTTGTACCAGGAGCTGCACCAATAGCTCGTGCTCCTTACAGAATCGCACCCAGCGAGATGAAAGAACTGCAAAGCCAATTACAAGAACTTTTAGAGCGTGGTTTCATTCGACCAAGCACATCACCGTGGGGAGCTCCTGTTTTGTTTGTCAAGAAGAAAGATGGTACATTCAGGTTGTGTATCGACTACCGAGAGTTGAACAAACTTACCATCAAGAACCGCTACCCACTACCGAGAATCGACGACTTATTTGATCAACTACAAGGCTCGTCTGTTTATTCAAAGATTGACTTACGTTCCGGGTATCATCAAATGCGGGTGAAAGAAGATGATATTCCAAAAACTGCTTTTAGGACGCGTTATGGTCATTACGAGTTTATGGTTATGCCGTTTGGATTGACTAACGCACCAGCTGTGTTCATGGACCTTATGAACCGAGTGTGTGGGTCATATCTTGACAAGTTTTTCATTGTTTTCATCGATGACATACTTATTTACTCAAAGAATGATCAAGAGCACGAAGAACATTTGAGAAAAGTGCTAGAAGTATTGAGGAAAGAAAAACTGTACGCTAAGTTTTCAAAGTGTGCATTTTGGTTGGAAGAAGTTCAATTCGTCGGTCACATAGTGAACAAAGAAGGTATCCAGGTGGACCTGACAAAGATCGAAACCGTTGAAAAGTGGGAAACCCCAAAAACTCCGAAGCATATACGTCAATTTTTAGGATTGGCTGGTTACTACAGAAGATTCATCCAAGATTTCTCCAAAATAGCAAAACCCTTAACTGCATTAACGCATAAAGGGAAGAAATTTGAATGGAAGGATGAACAAGAGAAGGCGTTTCAATTATTGAAGAAAAAGCTAACTACGACACCTATATTGTCATTGCCTGAAGGGAATGATGATTTTGTGATTTATTGTGACGCATCAAAGCAAGGTCTCGGTTGTGTATTAATGCAACGGACGAAGGTGATTGCTTATGCGTCTAGACAATTGAAGATTCACGAGCAAAATTATACGACGCATGATTTGGAATTAGGCGCGGTTGTTTTTGCATTAAAGACTTGGAGGCACTACTTATATGGGGTCAAAAGTATTATATATACCGACCACAAAAGTCTTCAACACATATTTAATCAGAAACAACTGAATATGAGGCAGCGTAGGTGGATTGAATTATTGAATGATTACGACTTTGAGATTCGTTACCACCCGGGGAAGTCAAATGTGGTAGCCGATGCCTTGAACAGGAAGGACAGAGAACCCATTCGAGTAAAATCTATGAATATAATGATTCATAATAACCTTACTACTCAAATAAAGGAGGCGCAACAAGGAGTTTTAAAAGAGGGAAATTTAAAGGATGAAATACCCAAAGGATCGGAGAAGCATCTTAATATTCGGGAAGACGGAACCCGGTATAGGGCTGAAAGGATTTGGGTACCAAAATTTGGAGATATGAGAGAAATGGTACTTAGAGAAGCTCATAAAACCAGATACTCAATACATCCTGGAACGGGGAAGATGTACAAGGATCTCAAGAAACATTTTTGGTGGCCGGGTATGAAATCCGATGTTGCTAAATACGTAGGGGAATGTTTGACGTGTTTGAAGGTCAAAGCAGAGCATCAGAAACCATCAGGTCTACTGCAACAACCCGAAATCCCGGAATGGAAATGGGAAAATATTACCATGGATTTCATCACTAAATTGCCAAGGACTGGAAGTGGTTTTGATACTATTTTGGTAATAGTTGATCGTCTCACCAAATCAGCACACTTCTTGCCAATAAGAGAAGATGACAAGATGGAGAAGTTAGCACGACTGTATTTGAAGGAAGTCATCTCCAGACATGGAATACCAATCTCTATTATCTCTGATAGGGATGGCAGATTTATTTCAAGATTCTGGCAGACATTACAGCAAACATTAGGAACTCGTCTAGACATGAGTACTGCCTATCATCCACAAACTGATGGGCAGAGCGAAAGGACGATACAAACGCTTGAAGACATGCTACGAGCATGTGTTATTGATTTCGAAAACAGTTGGGATCGACATCTACCGTTAGCAGAATTTTCCTACAACAACAGCTACCATTCACGAGCATGTGTTATTGAGATGGCGCCGTTTGAAGCACTTTATGGTAGAAAGTGCAGGTCTCCAATTTTTTGGAGTGAAGTGGGGGGTAGACAGATTACGGGTCCGGAGATAATACAAAAACTACCGAGAAGATCATCCAAATTCAACAACGGTTGAAAACCGCCCAAAGTCGACAAAAGAGCTACGCTGACATTAAAAGAAAAGATATAGAATTTGAAATTAGAGAGATGGTCATGCTTAAATTTGCACCTTGGAAAGGCGTTGTTCGATTTGGTAAATGAGGGAAATTAAATCCAAGGTATATTGGACCATTCAAGATTATTGATCGTGTCGGACCAGTAGCTTACCGACTTGAGTTACCTCAATAACTCGCGGCTGTACATAACACTTTCCATGTCTCGAATTTGAAGAAATGTTTTGCTAAAGAAGATCTCACTATTCCGTTAGATGAAATCCAAATCAACGAAAAACTTCAATTCATCGAAGAACCCGTCGAAATAATGGATCGTGAAGTTAAAAGACTTAAGCAAAACAAGATACCAATTGTTAAGGTTCGATGGAATGCTCGTAGAGGACCCGAGTTCACCTGGGAGCATGAAGATCAGATGAAGAAGAAATACCCGCATCTATTTCCAGAAGATTCGTCAACACCTTCAACAGCTTAAAATTTCGGGACGAAATTTATTTAACGGGTAGGTACTGTAGTGACCCGAACTTTTCCATGTTTATATATATTAATTGAGATTGATATTTACATGATTAAATGTTTCCAACATGTTAAGCAATCAAACTTGTTAAGACTTGATTAATTGAAATATGTTTCATATAGACAATTGACCACCCAAGTTGACCGGTGATTCACGAACGTTAAAACTTGTAAAAACTATATGATGACATATATATGGATATATATATAGTTAACATGATACTATGATAAGTAAACATATCATTAAGTATATTAACAATGAACTACATATGTAAAAACAAGACTAATAACTTAATGATTTTTAAACGAGACATATATGTAACGATTATCGTTGTAAAGACATTTAATGTATATATATCATATTAAGAGATATTCATACATGATAATATCATGATAATATAATAATTTAAAATCTCATTTGATATTATAAACATTGGGTTAACAACATTTAACAAGATCGTTAACCTAAAGGTTTCAAAACAACACTTACATGTAACGACTAACGATGACTTAACGACTCAGTTAAAATGTATATACATGTAGTGTTTTAATATGTATTTATACACTTTTGAAAGACTTCAATACACTTATCAAAATACTTCTACTTAACAAAAATGCTTACAATTACATCCTCGTTCAGTTTCATCAACAATTCTACTCGTATGCACCCGTATTCGTACTCGTACAATACACAGCTTTTAGATGTATGTACTATTGGTATATACACTCCAATGATCAGCTCTTAGCAACCCATGTGAGTCACCTAACACATGTGGGAACCATCATTTGGCAACTAGCATGAAATATCTCATAAAATTACAAAAATATGAGTAATCATTCATGACTTATTTACATGAAAACAAAATTACATATCCTTTATATCTAATCCATACACCAACGACCAAAAACACCTACAAAAACTTTCATTCTTCAATTTTCTTCATCTAATTGATCTCTCTCAAGTTCTATCTTCAAGTTCTAAGTGTTCTTCATAAATTCTACAAGTTCTAGTTACATAAAATCAAGAATACTTTCAAGTTTGCTAGCTCACTTCCAATCTTGTAAGGTGATCATCCAACCTCAAGAAATATTTGTTTCTTACAGTAGGTTATCATTCTAATACAAGGTAATAATCATATTCAAACTTTGGTTCAATTTCTATAACTATAACAATCTTATTTCAAGTGATGATCTTACTTGAACTTGTTTTCGTGTCATGATTCTGCTTCAAGAACTTCGAGCCATCCAAGGATCCGTTGAAGCTAGATCCATTTTTCTCTTTTCCAGTAGGTTTATCCAAGGAACTTAAGGTTGTAATGATATTCATAACATCATTCAATTCATACATATAAAGCTATCGTATTCGAAGGTTTAAACTTGTAATCACTAGAACATAGTTTAGTTAATTCTAAACTTGTTCGCAAACAAAAGTTAATCCTTCTAACTTTACTTTTAAAATCAACTAAACACATGTTCTATATCTATATGATATGCTAACTTAATGATTTAAAACCTGGAAATACGAAAAACACAGTAAAACCGGATTTACGCCGTCGTAGTAACACCGCGGGCTGTTTTGGGTTAGTTAATTAAAAACTATGATAAAATTTGATTTAAAAGTTGTTATTATGAGAAAATGATTTTTATTATGAACATGAAACTATATCCAAAAATTATGGTTAAACTCAAAGTGGAAGTATGTTTTCTAAAATGGTCATCTAGACGTCGTTCTTTCGACTGAAATGACTACCTTTACAAAAACGACTTGTAACTTATTTTTCCGACTATAAACCTATACTTTTTCTGTTTAGATTCATAAAATAGAGTTCAATATGAAACCATAGCAATTTGATTCACTCAAAACGGATTTAAAATGAAGAAGTTATGGGTAAAACAAGATTGGATAATTTTTCTCATTTTAGCTACGTGAAAATTGGTAACAAATCTATTCCAACCATAACTTAATCAACTTTTATTGTATATTATGTAATCTTGAGATACCATAGACACGTATACAATGTTTCGACCTATCATGTCGACACATCTATATATATTTCGGAATAACCATAGACACTCTATATGTGAATGTTGGAGTTAGCTATACAGGGTTGAGGTTGATTCCAAAATATATATAGTTTGAGTTGTGATCAATACTGAGATACGTATACACTGGGTCGTGGATTGATTCAAGATAATATTTATCGATTTATTTCTGTACATCTAACTGTGGACAACTAGTTGTAGGTTACTAACGAGGACAGTTGACTTAATAAACTTAAAACATCAAAATATATTAAAAGTGTTGTAAATATATTTTGAACATACTTTGATATATATGTATATATTGTTATAGGTTCGTGAATCAACCAGTGGTCAAGTCTTACTTCCCGACGAAGTAAAAATCTGTGAAAGTGAGTTATAGTCCCACTTTTAAAATCTAATATTTTTGGGATGAGAATACATGCAGGTTTTATAAATGATTTACAAAATAGACACAAGTACGTAAAACTACATTCTATGGTTGAATTATCGAAATCGAATATGCCCCTTTTTATTAAGTCTGGTAATCTAAGAATTAGGGAACAGACACCCTAATTGATGCGAATCCTAAAGATAGATCTATTGGGCCTAACAAACCACATCCAAAGTACCGGATGCTTTAGTACTTCGAAATTTATATCATATCCGAAGGGTGTCCCGGAATGATGGGGATATTCTTATATATGCATCTTGTTAATGTCGATTACCAGGTGTTCACCATATGAATGATTTTTATCTCTATGTATGGGATGTGTATTGAAATATGAAATCTTGTGGTCTATTATTATGATTTGATATATATAGGTTAAACCTATAACTCACCAACATTTTTGTTGACGTTTTAAGCATGTTTATTCTCAGGTGATTATTAAGAGCTTCCGCTGTCGCATACTTAAATAAGGACGAGATTTGGAGTCCATGCTTGTATGATATTGTGTAAAAACTGCATTCAAGAAACTTATTTTGTTGTAACATATTTGTAATGTAAACCATTATGTAATGGTCGTGTGTAAACAGGATATTTTAGATTATCATTATTTGATAATCTACGTAAAGCTTTTTAAACCTTTATTGTGAAATAAAGGTTATGGTTTGTTTTAAAATGAATGCAGTCTTTGAAAAACGTCTCATATAGAGGTCAAAACCTCGCAACGAAATCAATTAATATGGAACGTTTTTAATCAATAAGAACGGGACATTTCATTTACCAACATACATCGAGATCAACACTCGATTTCAAGAATTTCAATCCACCCGATGAACCTCATGGTTCATCAACTTCAACGCGAAAGCGAACACGCGCTTAACGACCGAACACCAAAACCCATTTCCATGATTTGGTAGAAACATTTCCCAAATACTAAGGAATGCTTGGTTGCACCAAGTCTTACGCCCTTCGCCCGACAATCAAACGTCACCATAGGGTACTTCCATTAGGAACGTCACCCATATCAATAATATGCACAACACAATTGAGACCTTAAGGGTCTCACTCGAACGAGCTTAATGACCGGATACCAACCAAAATGCCTAAGCGCCCAAGGATTCGCACCATAGAGTCAAGGCACAACACACCACTTATACGCTCTACTGAGAGCAAACCGGAACCATAAACGTAAACCGCCCGCTTGCTACGAATTATCTCCAACGGAGAATAAAGTTTAGCTAAGACTTACGCACATACCGCATGTTATTACAAACGAACAACATATAATTTTGTACTAAAGGTACCTGATGTAGCGCTGTTGGGCTTCCGTGCTCCACTACCCATCATGTATTCGCGCTCTAACCTCCTAACCCGATCGTCATGCGATTCGGAACACTCTGACTTCCGGTGTCCCTCCATCCGACAAATGAAACACCCGATTGAGCCTAAAGGTACTACCATACAATCTTGTGCCAAATGACCCCGTTCCCCACACTTAAAGCACGTGAGCTTGTAACCCTTCTTACTCTTCTTCTTCACATTCCCGACGCCTTCAGGCGTACTTCGTGCCCTCTTACCATGAGCACCATGTAATCCTAACCTTGCATGTACATCTTTATCATCACTACCTTGAGGTTTGGGAAACCTCTTTTCAAACTCTTCCTTTACAACTTTAGTCGCTTGGTCTCGGACCATTTCCGTCATTTGTCCTTCGACCAACTCCTTATTTACTTCCCTAACTTTGCCGGTGAAAACCGAGACATATTGCTCAAACACGGCCTCAATCTTTAACGTTAAATCATCCTTCCCTTCGTGAATAGGCTCACTCATTCCGCATCCATTTTCTGTTTTCATTCTAAGGGATGCAAACGATTAGATCACGAACGTATAGACCACACGCACAACACCGTCCCATCTTGCTAAACACTCGTCGTACATCACTTGTTAGACATGATTTGCACCCGTAATAAGGTTTGCAAGTCCTTATTACGCATACACACCGTATCAACTTGTTAGTACAACGACCGCCTCGCTTGATGATATAAACAAACACAAACAAAATTCTACGCGATATAAACACACGCGAGAATTATTATCACAACACAAAAGTATATTAATAATATCCACATTACTAATATAAAGGTTAGTCCACCTACAAACAAGGCACTAACTATAACCTATTTCGATCCGTAATCCTACAAGTCCCGCAACAAATTTAGCACACACAAAAGTCTAAGTCTAGGTACCTATCTCAAGTCACCTAAATCCCTTAGACCATGCTCTTATACCACTTGTAACAACCCAACCCGTTAACCAACCAATTACGCGGAATTAAAAAAAAAATTCTTTGTGCAGCACATGGCGCGGCGCGCCATGACCCCGCGCGGCGCGCAAAAGGGCCTGGACAGGCTGCTGTCCCAAAAAGTCCCAAATGCGAAAATGTTTGACCACATCCCGACACATTTAGACTAAACAGTTTTCACAACATATTGTAATAGATAAAACTAACACGTTCCATTAATAAAAAGGGTTTTACGACACCGGGCCCACATATGCCCAAATTACCCTTTAAGTAGCAATTTCAAGTTTTCGACCACACGACTTTTAACACAAAATAAAGCCGAGCATGACGATTGGGGATACGCTACCCAATCCTAATCAATCCAAAAGCAAGCCTTCTAAAGCAACTACGCGAGTCCACTAGTCCCACGCTTACCCGAGCCACCGAATCCATGCAAATCTATAAAAAGGTAAACAACGAGAGGGTAAGCTAACGCTTAGTGAGTGAGAATATACTACATACATATATATGCATAAAATGGACACGCCACACAAAACCAAATACCGCATACCGGAGCATCCAAGCATAAAGGCAAGCTAATCTAAGCATACCGTAAGATCACTAAGCAACGAACTAAAGATATATCAACAAAATATAAGTTCACCAGCAACGATGTGAACAATGCCAATAAGCTACACCCAGAGGGTTAGCTACATCACGACAATACAACATTATACGTATTCAATATTTAACATGCTAACAATATCCAACAACATAATACGATACATCACAACATATACATAAACAACTATATGGTTAACCATAAACGCGTCATGGTGCTACCAGCTCCGTGGTTCACACCGTACGCAATGCTATGACGCTACCAGCTCCGTGGTTCACGCCGCTACGCATTTGAGTCATACTCTTTTATAGTGCTACCGGCTCCGTGGTTCACACTTTGGTGCTACTGGCTCCGTGGTTCACAGCTCATTTTATAGTGCTACCGGCTCCGTGGTTCACACTTCGATGCTACCGGCTCCATGGTTCACATCTCAAACATGCACTATGATGCTACCGGCACCGTGGTTCACATCATAGCACATTCACACACACACTATGGCATTCCCGGCTCCGTGGGTCACACCATAGCTTACAAATAAATATACCATATACATACATGTATAATTACTCCACTCACAATATTAACCCTTCGCCATTGGGGTTATATAATCCACATCACAAGCCCATGTGATAACGTACACACAAAGTGTGCACCTCGCCAAAGGTGGTCAACCAAAATGCACAACCGTGCCAATTAGACCTATACACAAGTCCATCAAATCCACCTATATGTGAAGTGAGCTCTATAACCGAGAACCACTTCACCCGACCCGCACCCATCCTACACATACATATGCATATAGGATATTAACACTCACTTTGTCGCCTTGAAGAATGCCACCAAATAATCCGCAACTCGTCAATGGAAAGTACCTATTCCATTTTCACAAATACATCAACACACTTAGAGTGGATTTACAAACCAACCCAAAACAACACTTTGTGCAATTTCGACCCAAATGCACTTCCAAGCACAACCATGCCCAAACTAACCAATTATCACTAACACAAGTGAGAATGGTCCTAATACGCCAATTAAACCCGAACACAAGTGTTAAACACCTATCGTTCTCAAAATCGCCCATAAACCCTAATTTTGACCCATAAAGTCAAAATCTCACCAATTACAAGTTTTGACACCAAAACATATTTAACCCGGTTTTATACTTCAACTTAATCCATTTTAAGTTTATAAACCTTATTAAATCGACAATTGGGTCAGTATCATCACCAAACCCTAATTTTGACTCTAGTCAAAATTAGTCAACCAAACACACCTAAAAGTGTTCCAACACTTCCATAATCACTAAACCTAGTGATTAAACCCAATTACAAGTCTTAATCAAGGCCAATTTGTTCACCAACCCGAAATCCACCAACACTAACAATAAACCCGATTACTAGCATCACTAAACTCACTTCATGAGTTTAAATGGGTTTCTTAATAATTTAAGTTCAAACCCTAACTCTGAATATCAAATCAAATAATGAAATTCGGAGTTATAACTTACCACAACAACCAAAACGTAGCTAGGAACGAGGTGAACAACTTTAAAACCCGAGACTTTGATCAATTCAAGCTCCTTCTTCTCCAAATCAAGCTCTCTCACTCTAGAACTCTTCCTCTCTCTCTATATGTGGATGAGAGTGTTTGTGTGGGTGAGAAATGAGCTCCAATGGAGTTCTTGATCAGTCTTGATGACCCTAAACCGACCCTAAATGAAAAGACCAAAGTACCCCTAATTTAGACATTTTAAAAAGGCTGAAAATTGCATCAGACGGGTTCGGCGCGCCGCGCCGAAAGGTGGAGCGCCGCTCCAACCTACAGATCAGTTTTCAGAAACTTGTTTTGGCCATAACTTTTTGACCGTAGCTCCGTTTTCGATGAATCAAATATCGTTGGAAACGTAATAAGATTTCCTTTCCAATGGTAAGGCTTTGAAAAATCAACACAAACTTTATTTAGGGTTGAAAAGATACGTACACACCTTGTCACTTCAGACAACGTCCAGTTTTCTTCGGCGTTCGAGCAAGCAACACGTACACTTCATACATGCATCGTACACCATAAATACATTATGTACAATAAATATTTGGGTCTTACACATAGGCTAGCTTTCACGGGTCACTCAAATCACTCAAGTGTTTAGGGTTCCCTATAGATCTAAGAAATGAAGTACGCTCATAGCCAGTCATGCTGCACCCATCGTCATAGGCTTGATAAAGACTCAAATCCTTGCTGCTAATGCAAGAACGGTAGTAATCTCAGCTTAATAGGTCATTTGTCAATGATGGGAAGGGAATTTTGGAGTGGTAGTGAAGTCGTTTTTGAAGGGTGAGATAAAAGGGTAATGTAGTCTTTACACAGACTTTTATTCGGATAGATAAGAGTGCTAAAGTATTTTGAGATGCACTTTTGAACTTTTTCTTCATTTGATAATCATTTTCGGTCGAGTTCTCTTTGGCATTTCTCTTATTTAGTTCTGCTCCTTTTTTCAGAACTTGAAAATATCATCATTTTTTTTTGAGACTTCATCTCGAGAAACTTTTTGCCGGTAAACTTTTTCAAGACCTTTGCCATGATACTTGAGAGGTTTATAACATCGGGTTTTCAGAAGGAATCTGATAGTGCTCCAAATGAACATATATTTAGTAGCAATATCCTCCCAATATGTAAATTATTTAGTTGTAATTGTCCTATTTTAAGTTGTAATCGTTTATATTAAATAAGTGCGAAGGCAAAAGGCAAAAACGACGATTTGAAGACGCAAATGACCAAAAAGCTCAAACGTACAAGATACAATCCAAATGCTTCAATTTATTAATGAGAAACGTGTAAAAATGACAAAAGTACAAGTTGCGGAACGCAAAGTACAAGATATTAAATTATACGAAAGGACGTTCGAAAATCCGGAAGCGGGACCTGAGCCAACTATCAACGCCCGACTCAACTGACCAAAAATTACAAGTCTACTATGCACAAGAATATAATATAATATATATAATTATATAAATTATATATATTTATTAATTATGTCGACAAGCAAGTGGCCAAACAAATGTGAGCTGGATCCAGTGGCCATGCGATCGCATGGCCTGGATGCCTATAACTTATGCGATCGCATGGCCTGAAAAATCAGGCCAGGTCCTATAAATAGCCAGTTTATTCGACAAATTAAACACACACCACAATATATATTACTCCCTCTGTTTAATTTATAAATATATATATAATATATATATATATATATATATATATATATATATATATATATATATATATATATATATATATATATATATATATATATATATATATATATATATATATATATATATATATATATATAGTATAGGGTAGTTTTATATTAGTTAGTTTGGGTTATGTAAAGGTTATGTTACGGGTTTTAAAGTCAAAGTTCTGTCTGTGTAAAGCTACGCGATAAATACTCAATGTAAGTTATGTTCTCCTTTTTAAATTAATGTCTCGTAACTAAGTTATTATTATGCTTATTTAAATCGAAGTAATCGTGATGTTGGACTAAATATTAAGATGGGGTAATTGGGCTTTGGACTATAATTAGAGTTTGGACAAAAGAACGACACTTGTGGAAATTAGACTATGGGCTATTAATGAGCTTTATATTAAATTAACGATACCTCGTTAATTTAATATAAAGGTTACAATTTGATGTATCAATAATTTGACGTTTCAATATATAACCACATACGCTAAATCGGATACGATGGGCGGGATATTTATAAATACAAATTATTGTTCATTTGACCGGACACGGGGATGGATTAATAGTCAATGGACTCATTAAAACAGGGGTGGATTACATTCAAGGGTAATTGGTGTAATTGTTAACAAAGTATTAAAACCTTGGTTTACACACAGTCGATAACCTGGTGTATTCATTAAACAAAGTATTAAGACCTTGTTACAGTTCGAATCCCCAGTTAGTTGGAATATTTGACTTCGGGTATAAAGTTAAAATTGCCGAGCATTTTATAATTATGGCCGATGAACTATTATGGACAAAAACCAGATAGGTTTCAAATACATCAAGGACAAAGGACAATTAACCCAGGGTAATAAATAATCAAAACGTCAAACATCATGGTTACGGAATTTTAAATAAGCATAATTATTATATTGTTATTTATTTTACGCACTTTAATTATTGTCATTTATATTTACGCTTAAGTTTTAAAATCGACAAACCGGTCATTAAACGGTAAACCCCCTTTTATATATTATTATATATATTTATATATATTTTGTACAAATATAGTTATATAAAATGTAGTGTAAAATAAGCCAGCTCCCTGTGAAATGAACCGGACTTACTAAAAACTATACTACTCTATGATTAGGTACACTGGCTATAAGTGTTGTAGCAAGGTTTAGGTATATTCCATTCAATAAATAAATAAAACTTGTGTAATTCGTAACGTATTTCGTAGTAAAAACAATAGTATTTCGTACCCCTCTGCTTTAACATCAAGTATTTTTGGTGCCGCTGCCAGGGAGTCGTCGAAACGCAATATTTTTAATTTATTTTTGTATAAATATATTTATATATATTTTTAGAAAAACAATATAAAGTTATAAAAAAAACTGGACTTACAGGCCCATGCGATCGCATGAGCCAGAAGCCTCAACACCATGCGATCGCATGGCCTGCCCTAATAGGTCTGACTCGAGCATTAAATACGTTTAGGGTTTATAAATAATAATTATTATTAATTAGGGTTATTTATTTTAATATTTAGTTTTAGTTTTATTTAAAATTAGTAATATTAAGTTTTAATTAGTTTTATTAATATATAAAATTAATACTTTTATAAATAATTATATAAAAATAATATTTTTATAAAAATAGGTAATTTTATCATTTTTTGTCTCTTTTTATAATTTGTATATTTTAATCATTTGTATATTTTTCGTTCGCAATTAGTTTTAAAATTAATTTTTCCGTAGTTATTTTATATTTATAGATTCTTAGGCTTTGCCGTAAAATCCCTTAAGAGCTTTTTCTTTAGATTAAGATTTAGGCGCTTTGGAATTTTACGACGCCGTTTTTCGCTTTAGTTTTAAATAGATTTTTGTGCCTTTAATTAATTGCCGTTTTCTGAATAAAATTGCATTTACCTTTAGACCTTTAGGCGCAACTTTTTAGATATAATTTTTAGACTTTTAAGTTTCGACGTTTTTCTTTCTTATTTTTATTTTTCGACGTTTTTCGACGCGCTTCTTTTTCTTTCTTATTTCTCGATGATCTAGTTTTTAGGACATAGAATTTTCTATTTCTTTTCTAAAATTTCAAAAACGAAAAATTATTTTAAGCGGTTAAATTGATAGACATCCAAATTTTCTGGTTCGTAGTAATAGTTGGATTTGTTAGTGGCTGAGTTGTGAGCTTCCGATTTAAAGGGTTCTGGCTCCCTGCTACATCTTTTGGCTATTCAAAACATGGGCAAAAGCAGAAAAAGTCTATTAATTTGATAACTTATATAATTTTTTGTTAGTAAATCCACCACATTGTAGCTAAAATTTGGTAATAAGCGCATTATGAAAAATCTTGAAAATATCTTGGAAACTCTTTATGACATCCGAAATCAATTTCATCAATACTCTCAAACAGGTGTTGATGACAATTCATTCGGTCAATCTTGGATCACGAATGACGAAACAATAACTGGTTGTGAAATCTGTGGAGATTATCACTCAACATGGGAATGTTATAATTACGTTCCTATGGAAAATTACGCACCCACGGAACCTGAATGGAACGATTATGAAGAATACAATTCAAATTGGGATTATTCCCAAGAATATATCTGAAAGGATCCGTTCATATACATTATAAACGATTCACAATAGTTGATTACATCGCGAGGTATTTGACCTCTATATGATACATTTTACAAACATTGCATTCGTTTTTAAAAGACAAACTTTCTTTACAACGAAAGTTGACGGCATGCACACCATTTCATAATACATCCAACTATAATTGGCTTAATAATAATCTTGATGAACTCAATGACTCGAATGCAACGTCTTTCAAAATATGCCATGAATGACTCCAAGTAATATCCTTAAAATGAGCTAATGCACAGCGGAAGATTTCTTTAATACCTGAGAATAAACATGCTTTAAAGTGTCAACCAAAAGGTTGGTGAGTTCATAGGTTTATCATAACAATCATTTCAATATATTAATAGACCACAAGATTTCCGTTTATAAATATATGTACACTCACAAGTGTATAAAAGTATTCTATAAGCTGTAGGCACCCAGAAACAAGCCTTAACGTTCATGTTTTACCCTCTGAAGTACACCAGATCAGGTGTGTTTAAAATAACCTCGAAGTACTAAAGCATCCCATAGTCAGGATGGGGTTTGTCAGGCCCAATAGATCTATCTTTAGGATTCGCGCCTACCGTACATAGACAAGTAGTTTAATGTTACCAAGCTAAGGGTATATTTTTGGTTTAAACCCACATAGAATTAGTTTTAGTACTTGTGCCTATTTCGTAAAACATTTATAAATCAGCGCATGTATTCTCAGCCCAAAAATATATATTGCAAAAGCAATTAAAAATGGAGCAAATGAAACTCACAATACTGTATTTCGTAGTAAAAATACATATAACGTCATTTAACAAGTGCAAGGTTGGCCTCGGATTCACGAACGTATCAATATTGAGATTCAATATTGCAGGAAAGTACGTAGACGCAACGGAGATGATAAACACTATATTGACTTCACGAGCATACCTATGAACCATACTCATCACCTCCATAGCTATAACCCATAATTTCCTTAGCTTCGACTCATTCAAAAAACTATTTTGAAATCACTCGGACAGCACTCCGTCGTAATATTTTATGTATACTAATAATATCTTGAAATAATACAGAGTAAATATATATATATATACATATATATATATATATATATATATATATATATATATATATATATATATATATATATATATATATATACATAAATCGATTGATAGAGTTTAGAGAAATATATTTTCAAATTTCTATGAAATAATGAAACCTATTGAATTCTATTTATAATAGATTTTTTAATTATTAAAGTGAATTATTAAAGTATGAATTATTAAAGTGAATTATTAAAGTATGAATTATTAAAGTGAATTATTAAAGTATGAATTATTAAAGTGAATTATTAAAGTATGAATTATTAAAGTATGAATTATTAAAGTGAATTATTAAAGTATGAATTATTAAAGTGAATTATTAAAGTGAATTATTAAAGTATGAATTATTAAAGTTAATTATTAAAGTTAAAGTAAAGTAAATGTAAAAGTAAAGTAAAGGTATAGTTAAAGTATAGTAAAAGTATAAAAACTATGTATGTATAATACGCGTATAAATATATATAATATTAATTTAAATTGTTATATATATTTAATGAAATAAAATATAAATATCGTTATATTTATTATACTGGTTAAGTAATGAGTTGTCAAAAGTGATTCTGGATATTTATAAAAGTTATATACGTTTTAAAAATAAAGTTCTTTTTAAACTGAAAACGTCTTTGTACGTTTGAAAATAGATTAATAGAATATTATGGAAACCAATTCTCCACTAACTTTTGTCTAACTTTCGTAAATGACACTTTTTGTTTTTATTTATAAATAGCTTTACAAATTATTCTGAATATCGTTAAGAGGAATAGATTTTCTCAAATCATAGTGGACCTCTCAACAGAGACTTGTAATCATAATTCAATGTTTCTGATAATTCAATCATTTAATATATATTTTTTTTAATTTCGTGGAAAATCATATTGAAACAAATACGTTCGTGTAAAGTATTATACGTTTAATACTTTATTAATATTCTCAAGTTATAATATATATATACATAACATATCTATTTATATATAACGGTTCGTGAATCGTCAGAATTTGGTCGAGGTTATAATGAATGTATGAACACAGTTTAAAATTCTTGAGATTTAACTTAACAAACTTTGCTTATCGTGTCGGAATTAAATAAAGAATAAAGTTTAAATTTGGTCGGAAATTTTCGGGTCGTCACAATATCCAAACTCAACAACCAGAAGACGAGGAGAATTATGTGTCTGAAAATCTTTTAGACAATATGAAAATCAAACTCGAAGAACTCGATGCTCAAAATGAACAAATGAGAGAGTTTGTAAATAGGCAAGCTGAAACTCTATCAGACTACACACCTGTTGATCTGAGGAGTCATGTACAAGAAAATCTCATATCATCGAATTTTGTTGAATTCGAGAGCTCCGAAATCACCAACTATCCCGATGATACTTTTTATTCAGCTTTACCAATTTCACAACATATCGACACATTAGCCTCTACCGACAAAATCATCGATCCATTAATGGATGAAGAAGAAGTAAGGGTGACAAATTGGTACTCTTGGGAAAACGATAACATTGAAAACTTTACCCTCGAGACCAAAGTGGTGGGATCGATAAGTACCGTTAATGAAAAAGAATCTGCTTCGATCCCGAAATTCACCATTCCACAACCTTCTAACCCAATATTCTCAATAGACAAGTCATCTACTGAAGATGAACTACGAGCTATAATAGATAATGACACCTCAGATTTCACCCAATTGGGTAATAGAGGTGAAAACTTTGATCCCGAGAATAAACGGAAGGAAATGTTAGGAGTTGTCCACCCTATAGAAATATGTATGTCGGTGTATATCGATCCATTTGACCAAGAACCAGAAAAGAGATGTATCCATTTACTAAAAGCTACACTTAAAAAAGAATTAAGTAGTGACGATCGGGTGGTTCTAAACTTTAAACCCATTGATATATTATACACCACCCGAGATGTAAATAACTGGCTCACTATTCTAATTCGTGGAACTTATTCTACAGACTTCACATATCGTCAGCTAAGTATGGGGAAGTCTAACCCCACTTAACGTTAAATTAGGGGTTCGGGTCAGTGCATAACTCATTAATAAACATGGATAATAAGTAAGGGTAAAAGACGCATTTTCAAATATTAACAAACAGCTTAGAAAAGCAGCCGTTTTTGAAAAAAAAAAACAAAAACATGTGTGATAAAACAAGAAGGGATGAACGATGAGGTGCACCATCTATCATTCGACGAGCTTTGAAAATAAAAACTAGGTATTTTTAATCATTTTCTACACTAATCACCCTCATGAATTTATAATTAGAGTCTGATTTCATGTAAATGAGGGCATTGCATGATCTCAAGTGTGGGGAAGGGTTATAAATTCTCTCAGGTTTATACTTGGCATATTTTCTAAATTTTGTGAAAATTTTAAAAAATTTCAACTAAATGAATTCAAAGTCATGTTTAAACATATTTATGAACGATAAAACTAGGTGTTAATGCCGAAATTATTGTTACTTCGGAAAGGACATAAATTGAAAAACAACTAAAACGCTTGAATTTATTTATTAAGATATAAAAAGACGCATGAAAAAAGCCAAGTGTGGGGAGAATGTACCAAGTTATTCAATTAAAAACTATCTATAACATGTTTTTGTTAAGTTATTGCAGGTGCTTTTATTTTGGACTAAATTAACTGGTTTACCCGATTTACTGTAATGAAAGATGGATCTACATGATGAATCAATTCCATCATTAAAAGGAAGTAAAGTCTTCCGAAAAAGACACGCGCTTCTTGATTTAGGTCAAGAAGTTGTCGTCCAGACCAGCTGTAGGTTGACGAAAAATCTAGAAAAGTCATCTCTAAAATCAGCAGGAAATCCATGGACCTCAGCATCGAACAGGGTCGCCAAGTGGTCAGACTTATCCTAACCATGAGAGGATCTATCTCGTAAAATGGGGAGGGCGCCATACAAATTAGCTTGATAAGACTAATGAATCAGACCCCCAGAAAGGATAATCTCCTTAAAGATTAAAAATCAGCTTTTAAGACTGATATTACTCAATCCTTGAGATTGATTTTAAAGATTGGAAATTACAAACTCATGGAATTCAATGATATCTAAACTCGAGCTTGAACGAGAAAATATTTTGATCAAAATTACAAACCGATTTGTTTTCTGAAAACCTATTTTCAATGCGTTCATTACCATTGAACGTAAAATCCTAGGAATTCACCGGGAATTCATTAGGTCACCGGAACCAAATCGGGTGTCAACCGTAAGAACGGTGCTTGCATAGCATGTTCGAAGACAGGACCTTGTGCCAGACCGAAAAATTATAGGGTGATCTTTACTATTGCTCCTACAAAGGATAGTAATTGCATCCGACACTTTGTAAACCATGAACATCTGCATGTCATTAGACATCACCTTAACAGTTGCTTGTTCAACGCTTTCCTTTACAACCGGACGGTAGTTTATCATAAGGTAATATACGGAGCAAGTATACTGGACGTGTGCTTTCCTAATACAAGGTTAGCAAGTGGGTGACACAAAATCGCAAGTTTTGAGCTAAAATTTTAAAATCTGAAACCTACAAAACCCACAAAAATATTTTGCAAATACCGGTGAAGGGTTATTCCGGAAAACTTATCGAGGGTAAAAGCTAGATTGAATTTTCAAAAGATCAAATGTTTTCATAAAGATCCAATTTCCTTAAAGGATCTAAATTTTCATAGTCATGTGGGACTGTAAACCACATCGTTACTATCATTTTTATACCACTGTATCAAAATCACTGATGTATAAAGTGTGAGAATAAAAAAGTGATTCGAGTGAAGTGTGATTTTATTTCAAGTTATGTATTGCTTGAGGACAATCAATGTTCAAGTGTGGGGATATTTGATAGTGCTCCAAATGAACATATATTTAGTAGCAATATCCTCCCAATATGTAAATTATTTAGTTGTAATTGTCCTATTTTAAGTTGTAATCGTTTATATTAAATAAGTGCGAAGACAAAAGGCAAAAATGATGATTTGAAGACGTAAATGACCAAAAAGCTCAAATGTACAAGATACAATCCAAGTGGTTCAATTTATTGATGAGAAACGTCTAAAAATGACAAAAGTACAAGTTGCGAAACGCAAAGTACAAGATATTAAATTATACGAAAGGACGTTCGAAAATCCGGAACCGGGACCTGAGCCAACTATCAACGCCCGACTCAACGGACCAAAAATTACAAGTATACTATGCACAAGAATATAATATAATATATATATATATAATTATATAAATTATATATATATTATATATATTTATTAATTATGTCGACAAGCAAGTGGCCAAACAAATGTGAGCTGGATCCAGTGGCCATGCGATCGCATGGCCTGGATGCCTATAACTCATGCGATCGCATGGCCTGAAAAATCAGGCCAGGTCCTATAAATAGCCAGTTTATTCGACGAGTTAAACACACACCATAATATATATTACTCCCTCTGTTTAATTTATAAATATATATATATATATATATATATATATATATATATATATATATATATATATATATATATATATATATATATATATATATATATATAGTATAGGGTAGTTTTATATTAGTTAGTTTGTGTTATGTAAAGGTTATGTTATGGGTTTTAAAGTCAAAGTTCTGTATGTGTAAAGCTACACGATAAATACTCAATGTAAGTTATGTTCTCCTTTTTAAATTAATGTCTCGTAACTAAGTTATTACTATGCTTATTTAAATCGAAGTAATCGTGATGTTGGGATAAATATTAAGATGGGGTAATTGGGCTTTGGACCATAATTGGGGTTTGGACAAAAGAACGACACTTGTGGAAATTAGACTATGGGCTATTAATGGGCTTTATATTAAATTAACGATACCTCGTTAATTTGATACAAAGGTTACAATTTGACATATCAATATATAACTACATACGCTTAATCGGATACGATGGGCGGGATATTTATAAATACAAATTATTGTTCATTTGACCGGACACGGGGATGGATTAATAGTCAATGGACTCATTAAAACAGGGGTGGATTACATTCAAGGGTAATTGGTGTAATTGTTAACAAAGTATTAAAACCTTGGTTTACACACAGTCGATAACCTGGTGTATTCATTAAACAAAGTATTAAGACCTTGTTACAGTTCGAATTCCCATTTAGTTGGAATATTTAACTTCGGGTATAAAGTTAAAATTGCCGAGCATTTTATAATTATGATCGATGAACTATTATGGACAAAAACCAGATAGGTTTCAAATACATCCAGGACAAAGGACAATTAACCCAGGGTAATAAATAATCAAAACGTCAAACATCATGGTTACGGAAGTTTAAATAAGCATAATTATTATATTGTTATTTATTTTACGCACTTTAATTATTGTCATTTATATTTACGCTTAAGTTTTAAAATCGACAAACCGGTCATTAAACGGTAAACTCCCTTTTATATATTATTATATATAATTATATATATTTTGTACAAATATAGTTATTTAAAATATAATGTAAAATAAGCCAGCTCCCTGTGAAACGAACCGGACTTACTAAAAACTATACTACTCTACGATTAGGTACACTGCCTATAAGTGTTGTAGCAAGGTTTTGGTATATCCCATTCAATAAATAAATAAAACTTGTGTAATATTTCTTCGTATTCGTAATAAAAATAAGAGTATTTCCTAGTACACCTCGCAAATATCAGAATCTCATTTTCTAGATTTTTCGAGAGATGGTAAAGGTGATATGGATGTGGTGGCGGAGTAGAAGTAGTGGAGGTGCGGAAGGTTTATGTTTAACAAATGGCTAGCTATTTTGAGTATAACCGAATCGCGTTTCGCTGCTTGGAGATGTAGATCTAAAGCAAGTTCTGATTCTGAGAACAGACATCGGCACTCTCAACGGAAAATAGTGAAGCATTAAAGATGAATGCTGGTCTTATTTGGGGTGCCTCACCATAATCAATTTAGGTCGATAATGCCTTAGTCATGCAATGCTCTATTAGAGATTTCAATCTAACAAGAATTCTACCTTACTTAAGCCTTATTTTTATTGACAAACGTTTTAGGTTTTCAAAAATACTCTTTCGAAAAGGGTTTCTTTTTGCAAAAAAATTTGAAATTTGGCTTAAGGACTTGGAATCTTCGTAATGGTTTATTATAATACAGCATAAAAAGATACCAACATCCCACACTTAGACGAACATTATCCTCAATGTTCCTAGTGTATCCCACACTTAGGAGTTTAATTTGAAGATTTAGGAGTATTTTTCTAGTGTTTTAGTTGGGTGTTATCCCACACTTAGTGAAAAGCTAGGATGTGGCATAGTTTGAATCTTGAGCTAGTAGCGAAAAGAAAGAAATACCCCTAGTAGATGCGGCTGGCTTCCTTGCTTCTTTATCGGCTCATTTGTCATCCTTTATTCTTATACTCTACTTTATTGCACTGGTTGCCTCCCGAGAAGCGCTTTTGTTTAAGGTCGTTGGCTCGACCATAGTGAAGCTTCAAAAAGCAAACATTCCTCGCCGATGGTTGTGATCTTGGTCTTCTCAAGGGAATGTGAGTCTTGGTGGATAAATCCTGAGAAAGTGTCGGACCAATAGTGGTAACAGGTCCGGTACTTCTCTTGAAGATCTTCTGAAAGATAAGTAGTGCGCAGTTTTGGCTCTTGATAAGTCTTGAAGTTCAATGAGAATATGATCTACAGCCCAGCTGGTTGACCCATGAATGTCAATCATAGAAGCAGTGCTGGTGTTGATGATTTCTCTGATGGGATGCTCATTTCGGAGGTCTTCAAACAATGTAAGAAACTGTATCTTTAGAATTTCGAAGTCTTCAGAACGGTGATCTCCACAGTAGGAGTTGCTTTGCACAGATTAGTTAAGAGACAAAGCTGGAAAGAAGTGAACAGCAATCCTGATCCGAGTATTAATTTCACCGTCTTTGAGTATATCTCCCGACATCCAGCTTTAAATGTGAAACTAGGATCTGTGGACTCGTGGAAGATACATGATAGCTACTTCGTAACATAGGTGGCAATGTTGACTCGATCTGGTTCAAGATGAGAGAAAGGATTGTTTCGCCTTGCTTCCTCCATGATAGCGTCTTGTAACTCTTTGATAATCAGATCAGCGTGGTGATCAATTGTTACGTAAATCACTAGTCTGTCTGGTGTGCTTTTGAAATTATCTCTATCCAGAAGAGCGAAAAGACTGTGAATATCCTCGACCATGTGCAAATCAGAGTGATAAGTCGGGCGTCCAGTGGAAAGATCCATATGCTTCCAGATGAGAGTCAGTAGTGCTCGTTTGTTTCGTGAGAACGGAAGTGCAGATCCGGCTAAGGCGTTATAAACCCTAGAGTAAATGATCTCCTGATCTCGACATAATCTTGTTTCGAGAATAGTGCGAACCACTGAATTATGCTCTCGTTGCCTTTCTTCGTGATAGATATGATCGTGAAGAGAATTGATAAAGTCTTGAATGCGTTCTTCTAGGATTTCAACATCATTGTCTTCTCTTTGGAGATAGAGGTGGTGTTCTTCTCTGATAGCCATAATTCGTTCTGTTAAGCGTAGCGAAAAATCAATGGTTGACTTTCAGATGGCTTCGAGAATGTCTTCAAATTCATTGGTGAAATGTCCCGTTCTTATTGATTAAAAACGTTCCATATTAATTGATTTCGTTGCAAGGTTTTGACCTCTATATGAGACGTTTTTCAAAGACTGCATTCATTTTTAAAACAAACCATAACCTTTATTTCATAGATAAAGGTTTTAAAAAGCTTTACATAGATTATCAAATAATGATAATCTAAAATATCCTGTTTACACACGACCATTACATAATGGTTTACAATACAAATATGTTACAACAAAATAAGTTTCTTGAATGCAGTTTTTACACAATATCATACAAGCATGGACTCCAAATCTCGTCCTTATTTAACTATGCGACAGCGGAAGCTCTTAATAATCACCTGAGAATAAACATGCTTAAAAACGTCAACAAAAATGTTGGTGAGTTACAGGTTTAACCTATATATATCAAATCATAATAATAGACCACAAGATTTCATATTTCAATACACATCCCATACATAGAGATAAAAATCATTCATATGGTGAACACCTGGTAACCGACATTAACAAGATGCATATATAAGAATATCCCCATCATTCCGGGACACCCTTCGGATATGATATAAATTTCGAAGTACTAAAGCATCCGGTACTTTGGATGGGGCTTGTTGGGCCCGATAGATCTATCTTTAGGATTCGCGTCAATTAGGGTGTCTGTTCCCTAATTCTTAGATTACCAGACTTAATAAAAAGGGGCATATTCGATTTCGATAATTCAACCATAGAATGTAGTTTCACGTACTTGTGTCTATTTTGTAAATCATTTATAAAACCTGCATGTATTCTCATCCCAAAAATATTAGATTTTAAAAGTGGGACTATAACTCACTTTCACAGATTTTTACTTCGTCGGGAAGTAAGACTTGGCCACTGGTTGATTCACAAACCTATAACAATATATACATATATATCAAAGTATGTTCAAAATATATTTACAACACTTTTAATATATTTTGATGTTTTAAGTTTATTAAGTCAGCTGTCCTCGTTAGTAACCTACAACTAGTTGTCCACAGTTAGATGTACAGAAATAAATCGATAAATAATATCTTGAATCAATCCACGACCCAGTGTATACGTATCTCAGTATTGATCACAACTCAAACTATATATATTTTGGAATCAACCTCAACCCTGTATAGCTAACTCCAACATTCACATATAGAGTGTCTATGGTTATTCCGAAATATATATAGATGTGTCGACATGATAGGTCGAAACATTGTATACGTGTCTATGGTATCTCAAGATTACATAATATACAATACAAGTTGATTAAGTTATGGTTGGAATAGATTTGTTACCAATTTTCACGTAGCTAAAATGAGAAAAATTATCCAATCTTGTTTTATCCATAACTTCTTCATTTTAAATCCGTTTTGAGTGAATCAAATTGCTATGGTTTCATATTGAACTCTGTTTTATGAATCTAAATAGAAAAAGTATAGGTTTATAGTCAGAAAAATAAGTTACAAGTCGTTTTTGTAAAGGTAGTCATATCAGTCGAAAGAACGACGTCTAGATGACCATTTTAGAAAACATACTTCCACTTTGAGTTTAACCATAATTTTTGGATATAGTTTCATGTTCATAATAAAAATCATTTTCTCAGAATAACAACTTTTAAATCAAAGTTTATCATAGTTTTTAAGTAACTAACCCAAAACAGCCAGCGGTGTTACTACGACGGCGTAAGTCCGGTTTTACGGTGTTTTTCGTGTTTCCAGGTTTTAAATCATTAAGTTAGCATATCATATAGATATAGAACATGTGTTTAGTTGATTTTAAAAGTCAAGTTATAAGGATTAACTTTTGTTTGCGAACAAGTTTAGAATTAACTAAACTATGTTCTAGTGATTACAAGTTTAAACCTTCGAATAAGATAGCTTTATATGTATGAATCGAATGATGTTATGAACATCATTACTACCTTAAGTTCCTTGGATAAACCTACTGGAAAAGAGAAAAATGGATCTAGCTTCAACGGATCCTTGGATGGCTCGAAGTTCTTGAAGCATAATCATGACACGAAAACAAGTTCAAGTAAGATCATCACTTGAAATAAGATTGTTATAGTTATAGAAATTGAACCAAAGTTTGAATATGATTATTACCTTGTATTAGAATGATAACCTACTGTAAGAAACAAAGATTTCTTGAGGTTGGATGATCACCTTACAAGATTGGAAGTGAGCTAGCAAACTTGAAAGTATTCTTGATTTTATGAAACTAGAACTTTTGGAATTTATGAAGAACACTTAGAACTTGAAGATAGAACTTGAGAGAGATCAATTAGATGAATAAAATTGAAGAATGAAAGTGTTTGTAGGTGTTTTTGGTCGTTGGTGTATGGATTAGATATAAAGGATATGTAATTTTGTTTTCATGTAAATAAGTCATGAATGATTACTCATATTTTTGTAATTTTATGAGATATTTCATGCTAGTTGCCAAATGATGGTTCCCACATGTGTTAGGTGACTCACATGGGCTGCTAAGAGCTGATCATTGGAGTGTATATACCAATAGTACATACATCTAAAAGCTGTGTATTGTACGTGTACGAATACGGGTGCATACGAGTAGAATTGTTGATGAAACTGAACGAGGATGTAATTGTAAGCATTTTTGTTAAGTAGAAGTATTTTGATAAGTGTCTTGAAGTCTTTCAAAAGTGTATGAATACATATTAAAATACTACATGTATATACATTTTAACTAAGTCGTTAAGTCATCGTTAGTCGTTACATGTAAATGTTGTTTTGAAACCTTTAGGTTAACGATCTTGTTAAATGTTGTTAACCCAATGTTTATAATATCAAAATAGATTTTAAATTATTATATTATCATGATATTATGATGTACGAATATCTCTTAATATGATATATATACATTAAATGTCGTTACAACGATAATCGTTACATATATGTCTCGTTTCAAAATCATTAAGTTAGTAGTCTTGTTTTTATATATGTAGTTCATTGTTAATATACTTAATGATATGTTTACTTATCATAATATCATGTTAACTATATATATAACCATATATATGTCATCATATAGTTTTTACAAGTTTTAACGTTCGTGAATCACCGGTCAACTTGGGTGGTCAATTGTCTATATGAAACCTATTTCAATTAATCAAGTCTTAACAAGTTTGATTGCTTAACATGTTGGAAACATTTAATCATGTAAATATCAATCTCAATTAATATATATAAACATGGAAAAGTTCGGGTCACTACAGTACCTACCCGTTAAATAAATTTCGTCCCGAAATTTTAAGCTGTTGAAGGTGTTGACGAATCTTCTGGAAATAGATGCGGGTATTTCTTCTTCATCTGATCTTCACGCTCCCAGGTGAACTCGGGTCCTCTACGAGCATTCCATCGAACCTTGACAATTGGTATCTTGTTTTGCTTAAGTCTTTTAACCTCACGATCCATTATTTCGACGGGTTCTTCGATGAATTGAAGTTTTTCGTTGATTTGGATTTCATCTAACGGAATAGTGAGATCTTCTTTAGCAAAACATTTCTTCAAATTCGAGACGTGGAAAGTGTTATGTACAGCCGCAAGTTGTTGAGGTAACTCAAGTCGGTAAGCTACTGGTCCGACACGATCAATAATCTTGAATGGTCCAATATACCTTGGATTTAATTTCCCTCGTTTACCAAATCGAACAACGCCTTTCCAAGGTGCAACTTTAAGCATGACCATCTCTCCAATTTCAAATTCTATATCTTTTCTTTTAATGTCAGCGTAGCTCTTTGTCGACTTTGGGCGGTTTTCAACCGTTGTTGAATTTGGATGATCTTCTCGGTAGTTTCTTGTATAATCTCCGGACCCGTAATCTGTCTATCCCCCACTTCACTCCAACAAATCGGAGACCTGCACTTTCTACCATAAAGTGCTTCAAACGGCGCCATCTCAATGCTTGAATGGTAACTGTTGTTGTAGGAAAATTCTGCTAACGGTAGATGTCGATCCCAACTGTTTCCGAAATCAATAACACATGCTCGTAGCATGTCTTCAAGAGTTTGTATCGTCCTTTCGCTCTTCCCATCAGTTTGTGGATGATAGGCAGTACTCATGTCTAGACGAGTTCCTAATGCTTGCTGTAATGTCTGCCAGAATCTTGAAATAAATCTGCCATCCCTATCAGAGATAATAGAGATTGGTATTCCATGTCTGGAGATGACTTCCTTCAAATACAGTCGTGCTAACTTCTCCATCTTGTCATCTTCTCTTATTGGCAGGAAGTGTGCTGATTTGGTGAGACGATCAACTATTACCCAAATAGTATCAAAACCACTTGCAGTCCTTGGCAATTTAGTGATGAAATCCATGGTAATGTTTTCCCATTTCCATTCCGGGATTTCGGGTTGTTGAAGTAGACCTGATGGTTTCTGATGCTCAGCTTTGACCTTAGAACACGTCAAACATTCTCCTACGTATTTAGCAACATCGGCTTTCATACCCGGCCACCAAAAATGTTTCTTGAGATCCTTGTACATCTTCCCCGTTCCAGGATGTATTGAGTATCTGGTTTTATGAGCTTCTCTAAGTACCATTTCTCTCATATCTCCAAATTTTGGTACCCAAATCCTTTCAGCCCTATACCGGGTTCCGTCTTCCCAAATATTAAGATGCTTCTCCGATCCTTTGGGTATTTCATCCTTTAAATTTCCCTCTTTTAAAACTCCTTGTTGCGCCTCCTTTATTTGAGTAGTAAGGTTATTATGAATCATTATATTCATAGATTTTACTCAAATGGGTTCTCTGTCCTTCCTGCTCAAGGCATCGGCTACCACATTTGCCTTCCCCGGGTGGTAACGAATCTCAAAGTCGTAATCATTCAATAATTCAATCCACCTACGCTGCCTCATATTCAGTTGTTTCTGGTTAAATATGTGTTGAAGACTTTTGTGGTCGGTATATATAATACTTTTGACCCCATATAAGTAGTGCCTCCAAGTCTTTAATGCAAAAACAACCGCGCCTAATTCCAAATCATGCGTCGTATAATTTTGTTCGTGAATCTTCAATTGTCTAGACGCATAAGCAATCACCTTCGTTCGTTGCATTAATACACATCCGAGACCTTGCTTTGATGCATCACAATAAATCACAAAATCATCATTCCCTTCAGGCAATGACAATATAGGTGCCGTAGTTAGCTTTTTCTTCAATAACTGAAATGCTTTCTCTTGTTCATCATTCCATTCAAATTTCTTCCCTTTATGCGTTAATGCAGTCAAGGGTTTTGCTATTCTGGAAAAGTCTTGGATGAACCTTCTGTAGTAACCAGCTAGTCCTAAAAACTGGCGTATGTGTTTCGGAGTTTTCGGGGTTTCCCACTTTTCAACAGTTTCTATCTTTGCCGGATCCACCTTAATACCTTCTTTGTTCACTATATGACCGAGGAATTGAACTTCTTCCAACCAAAATGCACACTTTGAAAACTTAGCGTACAATTCTTCCTTCCTCAATACTTCTAACACCTTTCTCAAATGTTCACCATGTTCTTGGTCATTCTTTGAGTAAATAAGTATGTCATCAATGAAAACAATGACAAACTTGTCAAGGTATGGTCCACACACTCGGTTCATAAGGTCCATGAACACAGCTGGTGCATTAGTTAAACCAAACGGCATGACCATAAACTCGTAATGACCGTAACGTGTTCAGAAAGCAGTCTTTGGAATATCATCTTCTTTCACCCGCATTTGATGATACCCGGAACGTAAGTCAATCTTTGAATAAACAGACGAGCCTTGTAGTTGATCAAATAAGTCGTCGATTCTCGGTAGTGGGTAGCGGTTCTTGATGGTAAGTTTGTTCAACTCTCGGTAGTCGATACACAACCTGAATGTACCATCTTTCTTCTTGACAAACAAAACAGGAGCTCCCCACGGTGATGTGCTTGGTCGAATGAAACCACGCTCTAAAAGTTCTTGTAATTGGCTTTGCAGTTCTTTCATCTCGCTGGGTGCGAGTCTGTAAGGAGCACGAGCTATTGGTGCAGCTCCTGGTACAAGATCTATTTGAAATTCAACGGATCGATGTGGGGGTAATCCCGGTAATTCTTTCGGAAATACATCGGGAAATTCTTTTGCAATGGGAACATCATTGATGCTCTTTTCTTCAGTTTGTACTTTCTCGACGTGTGCTAGAACAGCATAGCAACCTTTTCTTATTAGTTTTTGTGCCTTCAAATTACTAATAAGATGTAGCTTCGTGTTGCCCTTTTCTCCGTACACCATTAAGGGTTTTCCTTTTTCTCGTATAATGCGAATTGCATTTTTGTAACAAACGATCTCTGCTTTCACTTCTTTCAACCAGTCCATACCGATTATCACATCAAAACTCCCTAACTCTACTGGTATCAAATCAATCTTAAATGTTTCGCTAACCAGTTTAATTTCTCGATTCCGACATATATTATCTGCTGAAATTAATTTACCATTTGCTAATTCGAGTAAAAATTTACTATCCAAAGGCGTCAATGGACAACTTAATTTAGCACAAAAATCTCTACTCATATAGCTTCTATCCGCACCCGAATCAAATAAAACGTAAGCAGATTTATTGTCAATAAGAAACGTACCCGTAACAAGCTCCGGGTCTTCCTGTGCCTCTGCCGCATTAATATTGAAAACTCTTCAGCGGCCTTGTCCATTCGTGTTCTCCTGGTTCGGGCAATTTCTAATAATGTGGCCCGGTTTTCCACATTTATAACAAACTACATTGGCATAGCTTGCTCTGACACTACTTGCTCCGCCATTACTCGTTCCGACACCATTTGTTCCTTTCGTTCTATTAACCCCTGGTCCGTAGACCTCACACTTCACCGCGCTATGACCATTTCTTTTACACTTGTTGCAAAATTTGGTGCAGAACCCCGAGTGATACTTTTCACACCTTTGGCATAGCTGCTTCTGATTGTTGTTGCTGTTGTTGTTATTATTGTTGTTGGGCCGTTTGTTGTAGTTGCGATTGATGTTGCGATTGTTGGGATAATTGTTGCGATTATTGTTGTAATTGCTGTTGTTGTTGTATTGGTGATTCTTATCACCGTTTTCCTCCCACTTTCTTTTGACTTGCTTCACATTGGCCTCTTCAGCAGTCTGTTCTTTAATTCTTTCTTCAATCTGGTTCACTAGTTTGTGAGCCATTCTACATGCCTGTTGTATGGAGGCGGGCTCGTGTGAACTTATATCTTCTTGGATTCTTTCCGGTAATCCTTTCACAAACGCGTCGATCTTCTCTTCCTTATCTTCGAACGCTCCTGGACACAATAGGCACAATTCTGTGAATCGTCTTTCGTACGTGGTAATATCAAATCCTTGGGTTCGTAACCCTCTAAGTTCTGTCTTGAGCTTATTGACCTCGGTTCTGGGACGGTACTTCTCGTTCATCAAGTGCTTGAATGCTGACCACGGTAGTGCGTATGCATCGTCTTGTCCCACTTGCTCTAGATAGGTATTCCACCATGTTAACACAGAACCTGTGAAGGTATGCGTAGCGTACTTCACTTTGTCCTCTTTAGTACACTTACTTATGGCAAACACCGATTCGACCTTCTCGGTCCACCGTTTCAATCCGATCGGTCCTTCGGTTCCATCAAATTCCAAAGGTTTGCAGGCAGTGAATTCTTTGTAGGTGCATCCTACACGATTTCCTGTACTGCTAGATCCAAGGTTATTGTTGGTATGTAGCGCAGCCTGTACTGCGGCTATGTTTGAAGCTAGAAAAGTACGGAATTCCTCTTCATTCATATTCACGGTGTGTCGAGTAGTCGGTGCCATTTCCTTCAAAATAGTCAAATGGAACAAGTTAATCATACAGAATATTAAGAGTAGTTAATAGTATTTCGTAGCATAATATGAACTCATTTATAAAAGCTTTTTCTTCATATTAGCGTTTTATAAGTTTAAATTCGGGTAGTACCTACCCGTTAAGTTCATACTTAGTAGCTAACATACAATTCAACTACTACAATTCTATATGAAAAACTGATTATAATAATATTTCGTGTTCAAACTTTTACACAATATTTTACAAACTTACAATACCGCTTATTTTACATATAGCATGAAATATAGCACACAATAAATTTGATACAAGATGGTTGTGAAGATAATTCTAGCTAGTACACAAGTCGTTCAGCAAAGGCAATAAAGACACGTAATTCATACGTCCAGAAACAAGTCATGCATTCTGGTTTTACTAGGATTACTTGCCATCCTTGGTCTTGTGGAACATAACTGTTATGGCCGTTGATAAGACATCGTGTTGTAACGTCGTCAAAGGGACGAGGGTTACGTAATGTCCAACAGTCCCGTAACAATCTAAAAACCTCATTTCTTACCCCAATTACCGACTCCGTCACTTGTGGAAACGTTTTATTTAATAGTTGTAGCCCGATGTTCTTGTTCTCACTTTGGTGAGAAGCGAACATTACTAATCCGTAAGCATAACATGCTTCTTTATGTTGCATGTTAGCCGCTTTTTCTAAATCACAAAGTCCAATATTCGGATATATTGAGTCAAAATAATTTCTTAACCCATTGCGTAAAATAGCATTTGGGTTCCCCGCAATATATGCGTCAAAGTAAACACATCGTAACTTATGGATTTCCCAATGTGATATCCCCCATCTTTCGAACGAAAGCCTTTTATAAACCAAGGCATTCTTGGAACGTTCTTCAAATGTCTTACAAACTGATCTCGCCTTTAATAGTTGTGCCGAAGAATTCTGACCGACTCTAGACAAGATTTCATCAATCATGTCTCCGGGTAGGTCTCTTAAAATATTGGGTTGTCTATCCATTTTGTGTTTTTATACTGTAAAATAGACAAGAGTTAGATTCATAAAAAAAATACTTATTAATACAAGCAATTTTTACATATATCATAAAGCATAAGCACACTATATTACATATATTACACCACACGAATACAACTATCTTATTCCGACTCGCTTGTTTCTTCTTCTTCTTCGGTTTTGGTTCGTTTTGCCAAGTTTCTAGGGATATATGATGTTCCCCTAATACGAGCCGTCGTTTTCCACATTGGTTTAGAAAAACCTGGTGGTTTAGAGGTTCTCGGGTCATTGTTACAACTTAAGGACTTCGGGGGTTGACGATACATATAAAGTTCATCGGGGTTGGAATTAGATTTCTCTATTTTTATGCCCTTTCCCTTATTATTTTCTTTTGCCTTTTTAAATTCAGTTGGGGTAATTTCTATAACATCATCGGAATTCTCGTTGGAATCCGATTCATCAGAGAATTGGTAATCCTCCCAATATTTTGCTTCCTTGGCGGAAACACCATTGACCATAATTAACCTTGGTCGGTTGGTTGAGGATTTTCTTTTACTTAACCGTTTTATTATTTCCCCCACCGGTTCAATTTCTTCATCCGGTTCCGATTCTTCTTCCGGTTCCGATTCTTCTTCCGGTTCCGACTCTTCTTCCGATTCCTCTTCGGGAACTTGTGAATCAGTCCACGAATCATTCCAATTTACATTTGACTCTTCATTATTATTAGGTGAGTCAATGGGACTTGTTCTAGAGGTAGACATCTATCACATAATATCAAACGCGTTAAGAGATTAATATATCACATAATATTCACATGTTAAAAATATATAGTTTCCAACAAAATTTGTTAAGCAATCATTTTTCAACTAAACACGGTCGAAGTCCAGACTCACTAATGCATCCTAAGAAACTCGATAAGACACACTAATGCAAATTTTCTGGTTCTCTAAGACCAACGCTCTGATACCAACTGAAATGTCCCGTTCTTATTGATTAAAAACGTTCCATATTAATTGATTTCGTTGCGAGGTTTTGACCTCTATATGAGACGTTTTTCAAAGACTGCATTCATTTTTAAAACAAACCATAATCTTTATTTCATAGATAAAGGTTTTAAAAAGCTTTACATAGATTATCAAATAATGATAATCTAAAATATCCTGTTTACACACGACCATTACATAATGGTTTACAATACAAATATGTTACAATAAAATAAGTTTCTTGAATGCAGTTTTTACACAATATCATACAAGCATGGACTCCAAATCTCGTCCTTATTTAACTATGCGACAGCGGAAGCTCTTAATAATCACCTGAGAATAAACATGCTTAAAAACGTCAACAAAAATGTTGGTGAGTTACAGGTTTAACCTATATATATCAAATCATAATAATAGACCACAAGATTTCATATTTCAATACACATCCCATACATAGAGATAAAAATCATTCATATGGTGAACACCTGGTAACCGACATTAACAAGATGCATATATAAGAATATCCCCATCATTCCGGGACACCCTTCGGATATGATATAAATTTCGAAGTACTAAAGCATCCGGTACTTTGGATGAGGCTTGTTGGGCCCGATAGATCTATCTTTAGGATTCGCGTCAATTAGGGTGTCTGTTCCCTAATTCTTAGATTACCAGACTTAATAAAAAGGGGCATATTCGATTTCGATAATTCAACCATAGAATGTAGTTTCACGTACTTGTGTCTATTTTGTAAATCATTTATAAAACCTGCATGTATTCTCATCCCAAAAATATTAGATTTTAAAAGTGGGACTATAACTCACTTTCACAGATTTTTACTTCGTCGGGAAGTAAGACTTGGCCACTGGTTGATTCACGAACCTATAACAATATATACATATATATCAAAGTATGTTCAAAATATATTTACAACACTTTTAATATATTTTGATGTTTTAAGTTTATTAAGTCAGCTGTCCTCGTTAGTAACCTACAACTAGTTGTCCACAGTTAGATGTACAGAAATAAATCGATAAATATTATCTTGAATCAATCCACGACCCAGTGTATACGTATCTCAGTATTGATCACAACTCAAACTATATATATTTTGGAATCAACCTCAACCCTGTATAGCTAACTCCAACATTCACATATAGAGTGTCTATGGTTGTTCCGAAATATATATAGATGTGTCGACATGATAGGTCGAAACATTGTATACGTGTCTATGGTATCTCAAGATTACATAATATACAATACAAGTTGATTAAGTTATAGTTGGAATAGATTTGTTACCAATTTTCACGTAGCTAAAATGAGAAAAATTATCCAATCTTGTTTTACCCATAACTTCTTCATTTTAAATCCGTTTTGAGTGAATCAAATTGCTATGGTTTCATATTGAACTCTATTTTATGAATCTAAATAGAAAAAGTATAGGTTTATAGTCGGAAAAATAAGTTACAAGTCATTTTTGTAAAGGTAGTCATTTCAGTCGAAAGAACGACGTCTAGATGACCATTTTAGAAAACATACTTCCACTTTGAGTTTAACCATAATTTTTGGAAATAGTTTCATGTTCATAATAAAAATCATTTTCTCAGAATAACAACTTTTAAATCAAAGTTTATCATAGTTTTTAAGTAACTAACCCAAAACAGCCCGCGGTGTTACTACGACGGCGTAAGTCCGGTTTTACGGTGTTTTTCGTGTTTCCAGGTTTTAAATCATTAAGTTAGCATATCATATAGATATAGAACATGTGTTTAGTTGATTTTAAAAGTCAAGTTAGAAGGATTAACTTTTGTTTGCGAACAAGTTTAGAATTAACTAAACTATGTTCTAGTGATTACAAGTTTAAACATAAGATAGCTTTATATGTATGAATCGAATGATGTTATGAACATCATTACTACCTTAAGTTCCTTGGATAAACCTACTGGAAAATAGAAAAATGGATCTAGCTTCAACGGATCCTTGGATGGCTCGAAGTTCTTGAAGCAGAATCATGACACGAAAACAAGTTCAAGTAAGATCATCACTTGAAATAAGATTGTTACAGTTATAGAAATTGAACCAAAGTTTGAATATGATTATTACCTTGTATTAGAATGATAACCTACTGTAAGAAACAAAGATTTCTTGAGGTTGGATGATCACCTTACAAGATTGAAAGTGAGCTAGCAAACTTGAAAGTATTCTTGATTTTATGAAACTAGAACTTTTGGAATTTATGAAGAACACTTAGAACTTGAAGATAGAACTTGAGAGAGATCAATTAGATGAATAAAATTGAAGAATGAAAGTGTTTGTAGGTGTTTTTGGTCGTTGGTGTATGGATTAGATATAAAGGATATGTAATTTTGTTTTCATGTAAATAAGTCATGAATGATTACTCATATTTTTGTAATTTTATGAGATATTTCATGCTAGTTGCCAAATGATGGTTCCCACATGTGTTAGGTGACTCACATGGGCTGCTAAGAGCTGATCATTGGAGTGTATATACCAATAGTACATACATCTAAAAGCTGTGTATTGTACGTGTACGAATACGGGTGCATACGAGTAGAATTGTTGATGAAACTGAACGAGGATGTAATTGTAAGCATTTTTGTTAAGTAGAAGTATTTTGATAAGTGTCTTGAAGTCTTTCAAAAGTGTATGAATACATATTAAAATACTACATGTATATACATTTTAACTGAGTCGTTAAGTCATCGTTAGTCGTTACATGTAAATGTTGTTTTGAAACCTTTAGGTTAACGATCTTGTTAAATGTTGTTAACCCAATGTTTATAATATCAAAAGAGATTTTAAATTATTATATTATCATGATATTATGATGTACGAATATCTCTTAATATGATATATATACATTAAATGTCGTTACAACGATAATCGTTACATATATGTCTCGTTTCAAAATCATTAAGTTAGTAGTCTTGTTTTTACATATGTAGTTCATTGTTAATATACTTAATGATAAGTTTACTTATCATAATATCATGTTAACTATATATATAACCATATATATGTCATCATATAGTTTTTACAAGTTTTAACGTTCGTGAATCACCGGTCAACTTGGGTGGTCAATTGTCTATATGAAACCTATTTCAATTAATCAAGTCTTAACAAGTTTGATTGCTTAACATGTTGGAAACATTTAATCATGTAAATATCAATCTCAATTAATATATATAAACATGGAAAAGTTCGGGTCACTACAATTGGTAACATTGATGAAGGTGATCATGTCTGCATGTGTTGATATAACCGGAATTCGATCTGAAAAAGAGTCCAGCTCCCCTCGATCTGGTTCGGTTGGAGAGTGTGAGTTATTCGGAATGTTTTCATGTTGCTCTTCCTCTTCATCATCGGTATCTGGTTCCTCTGAGGATACGTCTGATGAACGGGTTTCTTCAGTATTCTGATTCTCCACTTTGATACTTACATGATCAATTTCTATATCCTTAACCTCAGCCTTGTCGGTCTTTTTTTTGAAGCGAATGATTAAATTGTAATCTTCCGTCTCAAGCCTCATTATTTCTTCATGACACTCAGTGATTGGAACGGGTATTGTCGCAGTTTCTTTTACGTCTTCCATTTCCTCTTCCTCCTCAGATTCCTCCTCTTCCTCTATTTCTTCACTGGGATCCTCTTCTTCCTTTTCTGGGTCGTTTACAGACTGTGATTCGACACCCATCTTGACATCGTCGCCTGGTGGTAAAGACTCCTCTTCGGAAGTGATCTGTCTGGTGGAAATAGAAAACATCTCTGCCTGTCCAGAAAGATCAGTTGGTCGGTCAATTTTGAAGGTAACGCTCTCCCCATGTGATCGTAAGATAAAGGTTTGATTGTACACATCAATGACAGTCCTAGCCGTATTCATAAAAGGCCTTCCTAACACTACTGGGGTGTGTAGGACTTCCTTGATATCCATTACTACAAAATCCGTAGGGTACAAGAACTTGTCGACTTTCACCAAGACGTTCTCAACTATGCCCTTAGGATACCGAATTGTAAGATCGGCAAGTTGGATTGTCATTTTGGTTGGTGACAAGTCTCCTAACTCTAATCTCTTGCAGAGAGAGTAGGGGATTAGGTTGATACTTTCTCTTAAATCTGCTAGCGCATGAATGGTTCCAGATTGGTAGATTGAACACGGGAAAATGAATCGGCCCGTATCTCCTAGCTTAGGTGGTAGAGAGTTTCTGAGTAATGCAGAGCATTCTTCACTCAGTGGAATTTTGTTAGAGTCTGGTATCCTCTCCTTTGTAAAAAGAAGCCTTCGGATGTATCTCTTCTGGTTGGGAACTTTGGAAATGGTGTCCAGGGATCTGCCATCCAGTTTGAAGGAATCAAGCTTGGATGGTTCTCCTTGTAGCCTTCCAGGATAAGGTACGCGAACTGGAATTTCAGGGGTCAGCATCTGAGTATATGTCAATTTGTTCTTGAGCCTAGTTGACCTTCTCCGTGGTTCTTCCTCTGGGATTACGGAATTCATTTGCTTTGCCTCTTCTATGTGGGGATTTTGGATAGTATTACTTGGCAATCTTCCCTGCGGTCGGATTTCAAGGCGTTGTGATAACTGTCCGAGATGCGTTTCCAAACTTTTGAGCAGAGCCAATTGATTTCTCATTAGTATCTCCGTCTGATCTTGTCTGGCTGCAGTTCTCTGATTTAGCTGTTGTTGTCCTTGGATGAATTGAGTTAACTGATCATCAGCTCCGAGAGTGGGGTTAGCTGCTTTTGTAATCTGGGTGGTAGGGGAATTTTCCTCAGCTGGGGGACCAGTGAGTGGAAGTGGTTGATCATAGGTCAATTGAGATTGTTGGGCTGGGTAAGGTGGATAGCGATAGCGGAAAGGTTGATTGGTTCGCTAAAATTGATTAACCCTAGGTGGATGATTGAATTCAAGATTTGGTGGACTAGCTGGGTATTGGACGTAACAGACTGAACCGTCGGGGTTTTCGTACTCAACTTGATATTCTTCAGTAGGTTGCGGGTTGGTACAATTAACACAAGCCTAAGCTTGGTTAACCTGCTGCGGCTGCATCTTCAATTCTCTGAGTTGTTTAGCAAGAGATTACATCTTGTCCGTGAGGGATTTGATGGCCTCTGTTTGATTGTTAAGTGCAGAGAGTGGGGCAGATGATGAAGTTGTTTCACCACTGTTCCAGTCATGATGATGCATCGTCATGTTTTCGAGCAATTCCCATTCTTCGTCTGCGGTTTGGTTCACCAGATTCCCTTGAGCTGCTGCATCGATCGTCATCCTATGATTTACCGTAAGACCATTGTAGAAGGTGCAGATTTGGGCTGACCGTTCTAGCTGGTGATTAGGGCATTTCTTCAGCAAGGTTTTGAAACGCTCCCATGCAGTGTAAAGAGATTCATCATAACTTTGTTTGAAGTTAATGATGTCATTCTTCAGCTTGGTTTGTTTAGAAGGGAGGAAATATTTGTTTAGGAATTTAGTAGCCATCTCCGTCCATGACGTGATGGAATCTTTTTCCAGTCCTTCGAACCAAGTTTGAGCATGATGAGTGAGAGAATAGGGGAACAGGTATAGCCAGACTATATCTTGTCCTATCCCTGGCTGTTTGTAGGAGTTCGAAAGAGATATGAATTTATCAAGGTGAGAATTAGGATCGTCATTCGGTAATCCATGAAACTAACAGCTATTCTGAATGAGCTGGATGATGTGATGTTTTAACTTGAACGAGTATCCTTGAATCTTGGGAAATCTGATTGGTCTTCCTCAACCTTCAATCGAGGGTTTGGTATTTTCTGCTAAAGTAACGCGTAACACCATTTGGTTTCTGATTCGTGCTTCCTTGCGTGCTTTAGAGATTATTGCGTCTGCATCAGGTACGAATAACAATGGCCCTGGTCTAGATCGGGTTTGGGTCATACACTGGGTATGCCTTTTTGTTTTTAATTTTTTGCAGATAAGCTAAATTATAATAAGCTAAACTAAACTAATTTAATTCTACGGTAATCTAATTTGATCTAATTGTAACCTAAGTTAATCTAAGGTAATCTAATCTAAGGTAGTCTAAGGTAATCTAAGGTAATCTAATCTAAGGTAATCTAGAGTAATCTAAAGTTCTTTAGCTAATTAACTAACTATCCTACGGTGGAATATGTTTTTGGTTCTGGCTACTGATTCCCTGGTATTTCGGTGACAGAGCTCTGCACAAACTATTCAACAAACCAAGTGGCCAGGTCGACTACAGAGAGGCAGGATCCTTTTGGCCCCAATATAATTGGCGACTGTTCGGAAAATCCAATAACCAAGTCCGTGTATAATTGTCTTTCTTAGACACCACTAAATGCTTGTGAATAAGTTTGATAGAGAGCAGTATTGCCTGATACCAGTTCCCCGGCAGCAGCGCTAAAAACTAGTCACTCTCCTGATATGGCCGAAACGGACAGTTTTTAATTGCGCGGTGTCGTCAGGTCGCGGCTCGTCAGGATCAGCCACTCGTGGGAGAGGGTACTGTTTTAAATTTATATTTAGCGGGGTCTAAATCTTACTACTCCTTATAAGTAAGGGAAGTATGACCTAGAGTCGTATTTTTGAGATATCAGTAACATCGAACCTATATTTTAGCCTAAGATAGTCAGGGAGTAGTGAATGTTTATTTTGGGATTTTCTAGTTTCTAAGACAGGTAAAGTAAATGCGATAAAATTTGTAATTCAGATAAGGTTAAAGTAAGTGCATACTATGATTTCGTCAGTTATGTTGCCGAGATTATGGAATGCAGGCATACACATTCAGACGGCTCATCCAATTGAGCGAATCGGTTGGGTGACGTATTAACATTCTAAAATGGTATAAACTTTCTTAAGCATAATAGAACACATGGTTTACCATATCCGAGAGACGCGATGTGCTTCAATGCTTTCGTTAATGATTGGTAAAGATAGTTAGGCCCTTAAAAAGAGTTCAACCATAAAGAACACCATGGCCAAGTCAAGTTGACTTCCATGAACACGTTCGGTTATCCTAACGGTCCAATCCTTTATGTGTCTAGACAAACATTTCCTTAATTAACTAAGAATCCCTCAAGCGGGGTGCAATGCTTGAGACCGCATTATGGTGCAGTGTACTGGTCAACACTAACCGTGTTCTATGGCCTTACTTAGCAGAGGTACAACTTACAACAACCGCTGTGCTTCAGCGTGCACTGTGACGATCGCTCCAAATCCATATGGACGAACACGTCATTCATCGATTTCATTACGAGGTATTTGACCTCTATATGATACGTTTTGTAAACATTGCATTCTTTTGAAAAGGTACACCATAAATGAATATTTAAATCAAAGGTTTTCGACATCTGATGATTTCTACATATAGACAATCACCGTAATATAATAATTTACAATAATACTTCCATTGACAATGCAGTCAAAATAAGATACATGGTGATGATTTGGTGAATGCAACGTTTCCTTGAAAAATATGCCATGTATGACTCCATGCACATAGCTTGTCTAACATATAAGCAAACAGCGGAAGACTTCTAGGGAACCTGAGAATAAACGTGCTAACAAGTGTCAACACAAAGGTTGGTGAGTTCATAGTTTTAATGTTGCGCATAATCTGTATATAAAGGCGGATCACAAGATTTCAGTTGTTCAATCCAGAAACATTTATCAAAATATTCTACGAAATTGAGCACCCTGGTAACTAAACTTAACGTATATATAATTTGTACCCTTTGTATAATCATCTTAATAATACACGCAAACCAACGTGTACGCTTCTCAAATAGCATACATCCGTTAAAAGGCTATTGCTCTAGCTCGGACGGGGATATCAAGCCCTATGGATCCATATACCACTACTCGCGCCCACCAGTTCTTATAACTGGCAGTTATTAGTTACCAAAGCTAAGGGATTTTCGGTTCAAACTCAGTGTAGAATTTAGTATGAACTTGTATCCATTGCGTTTAAAATAAAGTGCATTATTCTCAGCCCAAAAATATATATTGCAAAAGCAATTAAAAAGGGAGCAAATGAAACTCACCTTAGCAGCATATAAAGTCGTTCACCAAAATGTGACCGAAACTCGGTATATCAAAGAATCATAGATCTCAACCTAGAGAACATATGTTGGTCAATAAATGTCTATCAAGCTAGGTCAGGTCATAGTGTATCACAATCCTAATGCTCGAGATCGACATACAAAAGTTATCCAAAGTCGTTTCAAAAAGTCAATTTTGACAATAGTTTAACAAAATGAGACGTGCCTTATATAAAGATTCATTTACTCGGTTGGTAATATTTAAAAATTCACTTTATCAATCTCGTAAACAAGTTGTTTAAATCTTAATTGTAGATTCAAAATCATAATTCAGTTGATCATATCTTTTAACCCGTTCATCGAAACTATTCGGTGTCTAAATGAAAAGTTATCGATTTTTCGCCAGCTTTCCAAAAACATGTATATCATATACCTTTTACCAGTAATATATGTATTTAATTCGTGATTCATTATAAACTGTTTAACGACGAAATTTAGCATACAAGCATGTATAAATATATATACTAGAGTACTAGACATGGATACACTGTTAATATATAATAGATAAAATATAAGTACTTACGTATTAATATTGAGATTCAATATTGTGGGAAAGTACGTAGACGTAACGGAGATGATAAACACTAGGTTTGATTCATAAATATATCCCCGAACATTACCCATAACCTCCTTGGCAATAACCCATAATTTCCTTAGCTCTATCTCGCTCGTAAAACTCATTTTTAAAAGTGACATGCTCATAACCTCGTCGTAATATTTTATGTATAATATTACTAAAAATATTAAGATTAATAATAATTTAATAATATAATATAATATAATAATAATAATAATAATAATAATAATAATAATAATAATAATAATAATTTAAATAAAATAAATACGGAGTAATAAGTGTGTGTAAACTGAGCAAAAATGAATTCAATTTATAGGCCTTTCCTGAAATCTGACCCCATGCGATCGCATGGGTTTTATGCCTATTTTCCATGCGATCGCATGGCCCCAAAATCCAGCTCACATTTTTTTGTATTTTTGTTTGTCGACATAATAATTAATAATATATAGAATATATTTAATTTATATAATTAATTATATATTATATTAAATTCACATGCATAGTTAAATTGTAATTTTTGTTCCGATAAGTCGTACGTTGTTACGCGACTTATGTCCCAGTTCCTTTTTTTGAGTGTCCCTTCGTACGCTGAGAAAACTTGTAATTTTCATTCTGGGACACGTACCTTTGTCAAAATATAGCCTTAAATTATCCCTAAATTATACCACCCAAAGTATATCTTAAACTTTCGAGTATTTTGGTCATTTACTTCTATAAATCATTGTCTCGTTATTTATTAATATAATAGTATTTATCAAGCGTTTCATAACCAAGTTAATATCTATTCTCAATATTTACAAACACGTTTTAAATATACGTCGCAAGTTATTCATACAATTAATATTCCAACTTATCATATATATTCAAATAAATATATAAACCAATAAGTTTAATGTACGGTATTAAACAATTAATACATTGTTATGTTTTCAAGTTATAGTGTATATATATATATATATGTATCTATATATACATATAGTTGTTCGCGAATCGTCGAGAACAACCGAAAGGTATTTGAATAGTTCAAAAAATTTTGAGATTCAGTTTTACAGACTTTGCTTATCGTGTCGAAAATGTTAATCATACAAAGATTAAGTTTAAATTTGGTCAGAAATTTCCGGGTCATCACATGCACGTACGAAGTTTATATGCTTGGTGACTATACTAGCATGGTCTAGGACCGAAAATGTACTAAGGGTCTAGTCAGATGTTTCACTACAAAAGAGTCCTCAGTTGGAATCCAAAGCTCGATAGACTTACTACAACCGGTGTGCCTCGATCGATCTTATGTTGTATCCGATAGACTTCTCTTACCAAGGGGTGACACAGATAGTGTACTCTGAATCGGGGTTCGCGACTTCCCAATAACAGAGCCTATAACTACGTTCTATTAGTTGGAAAAGCGATTGAGTTTAAAGCATAATCGGAAAGCATTTCGACAGCATACACAAACCATACTATTATTTCGGCATTATAACTGCTTACATCATAGCATACACTAAAGATAACTACTCGCTAATCATGGCAACAATATCATAAAACATTATATAAGATAAAGGATAGAAGTACCAGTAGATTAAATGAGTTCCGAATACAAGCATTATAAACTGTTTAACGACGAAATTTAGCATACAAGCATGTATAAATATATATACTCGAGTACCAGACATGGATACACTGTTAATATATAATAGATAAAATATAAGTACTTACGTATTAATATTGAGATTCAATATTGTAGGAAAGTACGTAGACGTAACGGAGATGATAAACACTAGGTTTGATTCATAAATATATCCCCGAACATTACCCATAACCTCCTTGGCAATAACCCATAATTCCTTAGCTCTATCCCGCTCGTAAAACTCATTTTTAAAAGAGACATGCTCATAACCTCGTCGTAATATTTTATGTATAATATTACTAAAAATATTAAGATTAATAATAAATTAATAATATAATATAATAATAATAATAATAATAATAATAATAATAATAATAATAATAATAATAATAATAATAATAATAATAATAATAATAATAATAATAATAATAATAATAATAATAATAATAATAATAATTTAAATAAAATAAATACGGAGTAATAAGTGTGTGTAAACTGAGCAAAAATGAATTCAATTTATAGGCCTTTCCTGAAATCTGACCCCATGCGATCGCATGGGTTTTATGCCTATTTTCCATGCGATCGCATGGCCCCAAAATCCAGCTCACATTTTTTTGTATTTTTGTTTGTCGACATAATAATTAATAATATATAGAATATATTTAATTTATATAATTTATTATATATTATATTAAATTCACATGCATAGTTAAATTGTAATTTTTGTTCCGATAAGTCGTACGTTGTTACGCGACTTATGTCTCGGTTCCGGTTTTTTTGAGTGTCCCTTCGTACGCTGAGAAAAATTGTAATTTTCATTCTGGGACACGTACCTTTGTCGAAATATAGCCTTAAATTATCCCTAAATTATACCACCCAAAGTATATCTTAAACTTTCTAGTATTTTGGTCATTTACTTCTATAAATCATTGTCTCGTTATTTATTAATATAATAGTATTTATCAAACGTTTCATAACCAAGTTAATATCTATTCTCAATATTTATAAACACGTTTTAAATATACGTCGCAAGTTATTCATACAATTAATATTCCAACTTATCATATATATTCAAATAAATATTTAAACCAATAAGTTTAATGTAGTGTTAAACAATTAATACATTGTTATGTTTTCAAGTTATAGTATATATATATATATATATATATATATACACATATAGTTGTTCGCGAATCGTCGAGAACAACCGAAAGGTATTTGAATAGTTCAAAAAATTTTGAGATTCAGTTTTACAGACTTTGCTTATCGTGTCGGAAATGTTAATCATACAAAGATTAAGTTTAAATTTGGTCAGAAATTTCCGGGTCATCACAGTACCTACCCGTTAAAGAAATTTCGTCCCGAAATTTGAGTGAGGTCGTCATGACTAACAATAAAAATGTTTTCATGCCGTATATGTGTTGATAAATAGAGTTTTATTTCCGTTAAATAATATGGATAAAACAATCCGATTTTTCGAAGCGTATGAGAGAAGTTATCGTAAAAGAGTGAAATGAAGAATAGAGATTCGTCTTAGCTTTTGACGTAGTTACGATTGATTTCCGGAATTTAAGGAATAGAAAATCTTCATAATCTAAATAAGATTTGATTCTTCGGAATTTGCGGAAATTAGGATTTTCTTTGATTAAATGCGTAATCTGCCTCGATTGCTATAAATTGACCTCTTCCGTTTCATTTATTTTCACCACTCCTATAATCTTCTTTCTTATTTCATACATCCCAATAGATTGTGAAAATGCTTAATCCAGTTCTGATTCTTGATATTTTCCTGGCTATCGTATCCTTCATTTTTCTTTTTCATCTGCCACCAGAGGAAGTCATTTTCTTCTACTATTACCTTGGGGTTATAGTGTTTTTCATTCTCCCGTGTCTTTATATTGCTATACGCATTGATATACACGGTTTGTAATTTCGGGGTTGTTATCGGGCTTTATGTTCTCCATTATATTTCGGAGCTTCATGCTTTCGTTTTCTCTTCCCGACCTTAAGTCAAGCGAATAATGGTCTAGAATTCGTAGGTATGAATTTCAGAATAAACATAATTAATGTTCTAAGAAAGAAATGGTAATGGCACAATCTGACTTGTCAAATTACCAGAATATCCAGAAAAGACCGAATCATCAAGAAATACATTTTCTTGATATATTTAGAGATTATATAGAATGAAAGAGTTATGTAACATGGTTTATGATGAGGGTGTGATCTGTGAACCTTTATCACGTTCCATTAGAAACTCAACATGACTTACTGTAATATAATCACGTTGATCAAGTGTCATTATATTATACTAACTCATGTTTCAGTTCCCAACATTACTTCAAAACATCCATTTTTTTCGAATTTTTCAGATTTTAGAAACTAAAATAGTTTCTTTTATGATGTAACACAGATAGCGCGAAGAGGTAATGATTTCATAAAAGAATGGTTTCGAAAAATATCTTCAGAAATATGGAGAATATTTATAATGGGAGATACGATGATATCTTAGAATATTTAAGATAAGATGATGATGAAGAATATTGTCCGCAAAGGTTTTAGAGTAAGGAGCAAGGTATTCGCTAATGATTTCAGCAGACTCTGAATCATTTGGATTCTTTGAAGGTAGATTTAGTCTTTGTGATTTGTCCACAGCCTCCTTCATGGTCTGCTCAATCCGTTTTTCAATTCCAAACCTTCTCTTTTTCTCTGCTTTACCACCATACTATTCTTTATCATCAAACTTTTGACTGTTAAGGTCGTTTACAGTTTTTGCTGCTTCATCAACATTTTTCCAAAATTCGGAGAACTAGTTTTGTAGTTTGGGGTGTTTTTCGAAAACTTCACATTCGAAGTATGTAAGTCCATGAGGTAGACGTTATATGTACACCTATAACTGTTGGCGTAGACGTGCTACAAGATTTCAAGATACTGATTGCTAATTCCCGATAGTTGGTATGGCAATTGCCGTTACAAGATGTGGATGAGTACATGATACAGTTTCAATGAGTATAAGGATTTTTCGGAAGGTCAAAGATCAATGGAGTTGTTGGTAAATTTACTGCTAATGTGGTGGAACATGAAAGGTTCCCCAGTAACAAAAACGTATATGCCAAAATTACAAGTCTGAAAGGTCGTCGTTGATTAGTTGAATGGTTGATAATACTGGATACTTTGAAAAGGAATTGCAAGGTTATTTTCGGTAATAAATAATGCTAAAGGATCTTGCATAGTTTTAAAGTCAAAGTATAGCTTTGAAAGATGTAGAGATCTAAGAATGATGTCACCGGTTCAGAGTTATGGCTTGGATTCTGATCCGTCGATATCAGAATATGTGATTGATTTTGTATGAAATGATTGTGTATCATTGTGAAGATAGTGAGTATAGTTAATGATTTTTGAATCAAAATTGAAGAATGTACAGTGTAACATATTAATTGTGAACTTAAATATTTCTCGAGTAGTACCTACCCGTTAAAGATTTCACAATTAATAATTTGTACAAAAGAATTTTTATTACCGTCTTTATGAAAATATATGTATGTATATTTTTTTTCAAATCTATTACAGATTTAATGAGTTAATATCATAATAAGCTCATTTGATTTTCGACTTGACTTAGAAATGATTAATCTCTAAAACATTAAAGATTACATAATCTTTGCGGAGTATTTCGCTAATATACATTATTTATTCTTATTTCTCGGTGAAGGATGTTGATGCTCGTGGAATTCTTATGAACTTCATAAGATATAAATGATGTTTTCTAGAAAGTTTCGAGTACATCGAAGATAAAAGTGTAAAATCAAACATGTAATTGATTAATACACTAAGTTCATTATGAAATGGAATTCATTGAGTTGAAACAGATATTTGTAGTTAACGATGGTTAAGTTGTTAACGAAGGATGTACATCATTGCATATTAGTAATATGAACTAACCGAGTAGTACCTACCAGTTAAGATTCACACGTAATAGCTTAGTACGAAAAGATTTATTTTGATTTAAAAATTCATATATATTAAATATACATAAAATTTCTTCAGGGGAAATGAGTTAATACTTCATCGGTTATTGTTGCTGGTATTTCTTGGTAACTACGGTGTGTATGACGTTGATGCTCGTGGAACAGATTGTGAAGTTGAGGTTTGCGATGCGGATGTTGTTGGTGGTGGTAATGGTACTGTTGGTGTTGTTGTCGGTGGTACCGGTTATGCTGCGGGTGCTGCTGCTGGTGTTCGTAACCCTTGCACCATATTCTCCAAAGCCACTACCCGAGCACGAAGCTCGTTGACTTCTTCTATTATACCGGGATGATCGGTGGTTCGGACGATCAGATAAATAAGATTTATAATATGGGATAGTATATAATCATGATGAGATACTCTGGAAATGAGAGAGAAAATAGTATTACGAATAGGTTCGCCGGTAAGTGCTTCAGGTTCTTCGCCAAGAGGTGAATGTGGTGGATGGAAGGGATCACCTTCTTCTTGTCTCCAATGATTAAGTAGGCTACGAACCCATCCCTAATTCATCCAGAATAGGTGATGGCTGATTGGTTGATCCATTCCGGTTATACTTTCTTCAGAGTTCAGGTGAATATCCATATCGGAATAGCTGTCGGAATTTAAGGAATTTGAACTAGATACGGGATCCATCTTGTATAACTAGAGAGATGATTTTTGATATGAAATAGATTATAGAATTTGATTGGTACTCTTCAATACATAATTTACATATGTATATATAATACCAAAATCTCGTAAATTATGGAGAAATTTTCGGAAGATGGCAGTCAAAGTTTACTGTAATAGATATGCCAAGATATGAATTTTGTCTATACACTATCTATGCAATCAATGCAATAAGACGCGTTTAGACTTAAGATGATAGACAGGTAATTTCTGACAAGAAATGATAAGCAAAACTTTTGACATGCAGAAACAGTCGAAGTCCAGACTTACTAATGCATCCTAACAACTATCAGTTAGACACACTTATGCAAGACCTGGTTCACTAGGACCAATGCTCTGATACCAACTGTGACGATCGCTCCAAATCCATATGGACGAACACGTCATTCATCGATTTCATTGCGAGGTATTTGACCTCTATATGATACGTTTTGTAAACATTGCATTCTTTTGAAAAGGCACACCATAAATGAATATTTAAATCAAAGGTTTTCGACATCTGATGATTTCTACATATAGATAATCACCGTAATATAATAATTTACAATAATACTTCCATTGACAATGCAGTCAAAATAAGATACATGGTGATGATTTGGTGAATGCAACGTTTCCTTGAAAAATATGCCATGTATGACTCCATGCACATAGCTTGTCTAACATATAAGCAAACAGCGGAAGACTTCTAGGGAACCTGAGAATAAACATGCTAACAAGTGTCAACACAAAGATTGGTGAGTTCATAGTTTTAATGTTGCGCATAATCTGTATATAAAGGTGGATCACAAGATTTCAGTTGTTCAATCCAGAAACGTTTATCAAAATATTCTACGAAATTGAGCACCCTGGTAACTAAACTTAATGTATATATAATTTGTACCCTTTGTATAATCATCTTAATAATACATGCAAACCAACGTGTACGCTTCTCAAATAGCATACATCCGTTAAAAGGCTATTGCTCTAGCTCGGACGGGGATATCAAGCCCTATGGATCCATATACCACTACTCGCGCCCACCAGTTCTTATAACTGGCAGTTACTAGTTACCAAAGCTAAGGGATTTTCGGTTCAAACTCAGTGTAAAATTTAGTATGTACTTGTATCCATTGCGTTTAAAATAAAGTGCATGTATTCTCAGCCCAAAAATATATATTGCAAAAGCAATTAAAAAGGGAGCAAATGAAGCTCACCTTAGCAGCATATAAAGTCGTTCACCAAAATGTGACCGAAACTCGGTATATCAAAGAATCATAGATCTCAACCTAGAGAATATATGTTGGTCAATAAATGTCTATCAAGCTAGGTCAGGTCATAGTGTATCACAATCCTAATGCTCGAGATCGACATACAAAAGTTATCCAAAGTCGTTTCAAAAAGTCAATTTTGATAATAGTTTAACAAAATGAGACGTGCCTTATATAAAGATTCATTTACTCGGTTGGTAATATTTAAAAATTCACTTTATCAATCTCGTAAACAAGTTGTTTAAATCTTAATTGTAGATTCAAAATCATAATTCAGTTGATCATATCTTTTAACCCGTTCATCGAAACTATTCGGTGTCTAAATGAAAAGTTATCGATTTTTCGCCAGCTTTCCAAAAACATGTATATCATATACCTTTTACCAGTAATATATGTATTTAATTCGTGATTCATTATAAACTGTTTAACGACGAAATTTAGCATACAAGCATGTATAAATATATATACTCGAGTACTAGACATGGATACACTGTTAATATATAATAGATAAAATATAAGTACTTACGTATTAATATTGAGATTCAATATTGTGGGAAAGTACGTAGACGTAACGGAGATGATAAACACTAGGTTTGATTCATAAATATATCCCCGAACATTACCCATAACCTCCTTGGCAATAACCCATAATTTCCTTAGCTCTATCTCGCTCGTAAAACTCATTTTTAAAAGTGACATGCTCATAACCTCGTCGTAATATTTTATGTATAATATTACTAAAAATATTAAGATTAATAATAATTTAATAATATAATATAATATAATAATAATAATAATAATAATAATTTAAATAAAATAAATACGGAGTAATAAGTGTGTGTAAACTGAGCAAAAATGAATTCAATTTATAGGCCTTTCCTGAAATCTGACCCCATGCGATCGCATGGGTTTTATGCCTATTTTCCATGCGATCGCATGGCCCCAAAATCCAGCTCACATTTTTTTTGTATTTTTGTTTGTCGACATAATAATTAATAATATATAGAATATATTTAATTTATATAATTAATTATATATTATATTAAATTCACATGCATAGTTAAATTGTAATTTTTGTTCCGATAAGTCGTACGTTGTTACGCGACTTATGTCCCAGTTCCTTTTTTTGAGTGTCCCTTCGTACGCTGAGAAAACTTGTAATTTTCATTCTGGGACACGTACCTTTGTCAAAATATAGCCTTAAATTATCCCTAAATTATACCACCCAAAGTATATCTTAAACTTTCGAGTATTTTGGTCATTTACTTCTATAAATCATTGTCTCGTTATTTATTAATATAATAGTATTTATCAAGCGTTTCATAACCAAGTTAATATCTATTCTCAATATTTACAAACACGTTTTAAATATACGTCGCAAGTTATTCATACAATTAATATTCCAACTTATCATATATATTCAAATAAATATTTAAACCAATAAGTTTAATGTACGGTATTAAACAATTAATACATTGTTATGTTTTCAAGTTATAGTGTATATATATATATATATATATATATATATATATATATATATATATATATGTATCTATATATACATATAGTTGTTCGCGAATCGTCGAGAACAACCGAAAGGTATTTGAATAGTTCAAAAAATTTTGAGATTCAGTTTTACAGACTTTGCTTATCGTGTCGAAAATGTTAATCATACAAAGATTAAGTTTAAATTTGGTCAGAAATTTCCGGGTCATCACATGCACGTACGAAGTTTATATGCTTGGTGACTATACTAGCATGGTCTAGGACCGAAAATGTACTAAGGGTCTAGTCAGATGTTTCACTACAAAAGAGTCCTCAGTTGGAATCCAAAGCTCGATAGACTTACTACAACCGGTGTGCCTCGATCGATCTTATGTTGTATCCGATAGACTTCTCTTACCAAGGGGTGACACAGATAGTGTACTCTGAATCGGGGTTCGCGACTTCCCAATAACAGAGCCTATAACTACGTTCTATTAGTTGGAAAAGCGATTGAGTTTAAAGCATAATCAGAAAGCATTTCGACAGCATACACAAACCATACTATTATTTCGGCATTATAACTGCTTACATCATAGCATACACTAAAGATAACTACTCGCTAATCATGGCAACAATATCATAAAACATTATATAAGATAAAGGATAGAAGTACCAGTAGATTAAATGAGTTCCGAATACAAAAGTGACAACTTCAAGACTCCAGACCGCTCCTAATACAATCTTCAGCGTTCTTCTCCGGGTTCTAGGTTTCCCGCACGGAGTCAAAGGCCTTGAGAGTATGACTAATATTGTACAAGAGAGAGAAAGAAGTGAATTGAAGTGTGTGTTGGAATGAATGACAAAGACCCTTTAAATAGACTTGGAATTTGCCAGAATACGCCTGGCAGGCCGCATGGCAGGCCGTATGGTGGGGCGTATTTGGCAGGCCGTATTGCTGGCAGACTGCATGGTGGGCTATGTGTTGAGGCGTATTTGGCAGGCCGTATCCATACAGGCAGGCCATATGGCAGGCCCTGTGGCAGGCAGGATTTGATGCTGGTCAGCCTTGATTCCCTGGATCGTAACTTGATTTCTTGTCTTTCACCGTTTTTGCTCTAGAATCTTCGTTTTAGCTCTGATTCTCTTGATTCTTTTTGCACCGCCTTCGTAATTACTTGTTCTTCAATTCTAATCGATGAAGTGGGTTTTTTTCCGACAAAGTTCGAATCTTTCTTGTTTTTGGGCCTTAATACCGGGGTAAAAACGTGACTTTTTAGCCGATATCAACTTGCACCTTCAGAAATGCAAGAATTACAAAACCAGTTGCAAGAATTATCGGACCGTGGATTTATTCGTCCCAGTTTTTCACCTTGGGGTGCTCCTATTCTGTTCATCAAGAAGAAGGATGGATCTATGAGAATGTGCATAGATTATCGAGAATTAAACAAATTAACGATCAAGAAACTGTACCCATTACTGAGGATTGATGATTTGTTTGATCAATTGCAAGGATCAAGTGTTTATTCTAAGATTGATCTATGCCCCGGATATCATCAGCTGAGAGTGAAGGAAGAAGATGTTCCTAAAACCGCGTTCAGAACCCGTTACGGTCACTATGAATTTTTAGTCATGCCTTTTGGATTGACTAATGCTCCAGCAATATTCATGGATCTAATGAATCGCATCTGTAGACCGTATTTAGACAAATTTGTCATTGTTTTTATCGACAACATATTGATTTACTCAAAGAACAAGGAAGAACATGAGCAACACTTAAGACTGGTACTGGAGGTACTCAAGAAAGAAGAACTGTACGCAAAATTTTCGAAGTGTGATTTCTGGTTATAAGAAGTACAATTTTTGGGCCATGTTGTCAGTAAACATGGAATTAAAGTTGACCCTGCCAAGATCGAAGCCATTAGTAAATGGGAAACACCGAAGACTCCAACACAAATCCGCCAATTCTTAGGTCTTGCTGGTTATTACCGAAGATTCATTCAAGATTTCTCTAAAATTGCCAAACCCTTAACTGCATTGACTCAAAAGGAAAAGAAGTATGATTGGTCCACGGAGCAGGAATCCTCATTCTAGTTATTAAAGAAGAAGTTAACGTCTGCACCCATTTTGTCATTACCGAAAGGAAATGATGATTTTGTGATCTATTTTGACGCTTCACGCCAAGGTTTAGGATGTGTATTAATGCAACGCACAAAAGTTATCGCATATGCCTCACGACAACTAAAAATTCATGAAAAGAACTATACGACGCACGATTTGGAACTTGGAGCAGTAGTTTTTGCACTCAAAATATGGAGACACTATCTTTATGGCACCAAGTGTACAGTGTACACCGACCATAAGAGTCTTCAGCATATTTTTGATCAAAAATAACTCAATATGAGGCAACGTCGCTGGGTAGAGTTGTTAAACGATTACGATTGTGAAATCTGTTACCACCCCGGAAAGGCTAATGTTGTAGCTGATGCCCTAAGTCGGAAAGAAAGAGTAAAACCTCTTAGGGTCCGAGCTTTGAACATTACAATTCGTACTGATCTCACAAAGCAAATTCAAGCAGCACAGTTAGAAGCTTTAAAAGAAGAAAACGAAAAAGGTGAAATGAGCACAGGATTAGAAAAATAACTTGAAGTAAAAGCCGATGGAACCCTGTATTTTGCTGGTAGGATATGGGTACCAAAACATGGTAACCTAAGGCAACTAGTACTGGATGAAGCACACAAAACGAGGTACTCAATTCATCCAGGAAACGAGAAAATGTACCACGATCTCAAGAAGTTCTATTGGTGGCCTAATATGAAGACAGAAATTGCTACTTATGTAAGCAAATGTTTGACGTGTGCAAAGGTCAAAGCTGAGCACCAAAAGCCGTCAGGATTACTGCAATAACCAGAAATTCCGCAGTGGAAACGGGAAAGAATAACCATGGATTTCATTACGAAATTGCCAAGGACTACTGTGATGACCCGACAATTTCCGACTAAATTTAAACTTAATATTTATATGATTTCGATAGGATAAGCAAAGTCTGTAATGTTGAAATCTCAAAAAAAAAAAAAAAAAACTTTGAACTGTGTCATGTAATCAATTACCCTTCGACTGTTCTCGACGAGTCATGAACAACTATTTGTAAATAGATAACATATATATTTAAATAGGTATTTATAATTTGAAATATAATTTAGAATATTATATAATATGATTATTAGGATTTATATTGTAAAATAAATAAAATAAAATGCAATTAATGGAAACTATATTTAAGAATATATAGATATATATAAATATGTATATAAATACTACTTGTAAATATATAAAATAATATTAAATCTATTTGTTTAAAAATATATAATATATATTTATGTGATAAAACTTGTTATTTAAACTGATTATATTTAGAGTGAGAGTAAATGGAAAATGAATGATTTCGAGCTTAATTAGTAAACGTCAGTAACATTCGATTGATGTTTTGTTAGTTTTAATATAGATATTGTACATGTTTATGAAGGATTGAAATAAAAGTTGGACTGTAAATTGATTACGAAGATTTTAGATTTGTCAAAAATATTTTTACCTTTTTATTATTAAATATTAGCACTCCGTACATATAAATTGGAACAGAAAATAAATAATTATTGAACCTTTTTGATCAGGTTTCAAACAGTTAATGAGTGAAATAATTAATTATATTTAATCTAAAAGTTTAGGATTTTTAGGAACACTTTTATATTCTAACTGTTTAACAATGATCACGATATAACACAGTCCGTGAAAAGTGTCGGTAGGATAAAACAAGAATTCAGAATGCTGTACTATTTGATCACGTTCCAATTTTTATGATAGTTGATTTATGATTTATTATAATATATTAATATTAATTATTAAAGTATGTTTTTCTTTTGTCTGCCAATTATCAATATCTATATCTAAAAGATCTCTTAATCTATATATACATAACATATATGTATATCCATAGAGAATTCACATATCAACGAAAACGAACCATCTTCTTCCTGCATTTTTCGTGAACCAACTCTCAACTCCACCTACACACAACCGTCTCCTCAAATATTATAGACCACACCACCACCCCATTCGTGCTTGTTTTCTACAAGATACTACACAACCCACAAATCATCATGAACCACTACCATCATCGAGAAACTGCTATATCTATTTCTATTTTTTTGAATCAGCTTGACCAAACCCATCACCCACAAAACCATCATCTTAGATCACCACTTCATCATACCATCGAACCATTCTTGCTCACTTTCTATTTATACTACCTGCTCGCTACTGTTTCTGTCCAAATCAGTTCAACTCAAATCGCCTGCTATTCGAAGACTGCTGCTTCCTGTCTTCTGTCTGATCAGACCCATTAAAACACCAACCATCAACATCAATATGAAACCGGTACACTCACTCATCTTCTTCACACCAAATGGTTTGAACACCATTTTTATGTGAGCTGCTACTGCTACTTTTGTTTCTGTATTCTAGTTCGAACGGACCCCAAAAATATCATCAACACTTGCTACTAGCTGCTATTGAACTGTTTCTGTTTTCTGTCGAATAACATCACAAAAAAAAACCAAACTCAGCTGCTATTTATATTCTGTTTCTGTTTCTATTTAGTCGTGAGCCAACCCAAACAGCCGACATCTTCACCCCTTTAAACTGCAAACTACAGCTGCTACGAGTAGTTGTTTTCTGTTTCTGTTTATTTTTACAGTTTATAAACCCAAAAACTTTGCAACCCATTTGAGAAGATGATGAATAGTGATGGTGAACGAAGAAGAAGATGATACAGTGTGATTATGATAATGACGATGGTGATGTACTAATGATTAACGATAAAGATGATGATGATGATCGATCAATGATAATGAATCGATGATATTAAATTATGACTAGGATAAAGAACCGAACCCTTGAAAATTTATCATGGGTCAACATAAACTGATAAATGGATCGGTTTAATTTTTAGGCCACTTAAGTTTTATATGGATTTGCAAACTTGGGCTGAAACAAGAGCATTTGAGAGATTAAAACAGTTTTCGGGTTACATAGTTTAGGAAGGAAATTAAAACAGAATAAGCAGGTCAAAGCAAATGGTTAAGGGTATGTTGGGTTAAGGAGTGGTCTCGGGTTCGATTCTAGGCTTGGACATTTTTTTTTTTGCTTCTTCAAAGGTAGTCCCATTTATTATTATTATTATTATTATTATTATTATTGTAATTATTATTATTATTATTGTTATTATTATTATGATTATTATCATTAGTATTATTATTAATTTGATTTGATTATTATTATTAGTATTATAATTATTAGTGTGACTAATTAACACTTAATATTATTAATATGATTATAGTAAGTAAATTATTACTAATATCATTATTACTAATATTATTATTATTATTATCATTATTATTATTACTACAAATAAAATGACTAGTATTATTATCAAAATTGATATTGTCATTATTAAATCTAATTATTATTATTATTAACACTATTTTAGTATTATTAAGGTCATTATTTTAACAAACCAAAAGTTATTTATATAAAAATATATCAAATACACATATAATAACTATATAAATATTACATTACTATTTTAAATAAGTAATATATAATTAATATATACAAACGGGATTGATTCTTATTACCTGTTAATCATATGTGTTAATATATATATAAATGATATAGATTCGTGAATCCAAGGCCAACCCTGCATTGTTCCATATCGTCAAATGTATTTTTACTACAAAATACAGTATAGTGAGTTTCATTTGCTCCCTTTTTACTCATTACATTTTTGGGCTGAGAATACATGTAAATGCTTTATTAACTGTTTTACAATATTTATATGCGTGAGTTCATTTGATTCCCTTTTACTCTTTACATTTTTGGGACTGAGAATACATGCGCAATTTTTATAAATGTTTTACGAAATAGACACAAGTAATCGAAACTACATTATATGGTTGAATTATGGAAATCGAATATGCCCCTTTTTATTAAGTATGGTAATCTAAGAATTAGGGAACAGACACCCTAATTGACACGAATCCTAAAGATAGATCTATCGGGCCCAACAAGCCCCATCCAAAGTACCGGATGCTTTAGTACTTCGAAATTTATATCATGTCCGAAGGAGGATCCCGGAATGATGGGGATATTCTTATATATATATTGTGAATGTCGGTTACCAGGTGTTCAATCCATATGAATGATATTTTTGTCTCTATGCATGGGACGTATGTTATTGAGAAATGGATATATGAAATCTTGTGGTCTATTAAAAAAATATGAAATGATTATTTATGCTAAACTAATGAACTCACCAACCTTTTGGTTGACACTTGAAAGCATGTTTATTCTCAGGTATGAAAGAAGTCTTTCGCTGTGCAATTGCTCATTTAAAAGATATTACTTGGAGTCATTCATGACATATTTCAAAAGACGTTGCATTCGAGTCGTCGAGTTCATCAAGATTATTATTTAGTCAATTATAGTTGAATATATTATGAAATGATTTGCATGTCATCAATTTTCGATATAAAGCAAGTTTGTCTTTTAAAAACGAATGCAATGTTTGTAAAATGTATCATATAGAGGTCAAGTACCTCGCGATGTAACCAACTATTGTGAATCATTTGTAATCGATATGGACTTTGTCCGGATGGATTAGGACGGGTCCTTTCAACTGCAAGTAGTCATGATACTATTTGGGTGATAGTTGATCGTCTAACTAAATCAGCTCACTTCCTACCAATAAAGGAGACAGACAATATGGAGAAATTAGCACGCCTATATTTGAAGAAAGTAGTTTCCAGGCATGGTGTACCCATCTCCATCATATCTGATCGCGACACCCGATTACATCACTTTTTTGGCAGTCATTACAAAAAGAATTGGGAAATCGATTAGATATGAGCACCGCTTATCACTCACAGACAGATGGTCAAAGTGAAAGAATAATACAAAAATTGGAAGACATGTTACGGGCATGCGTGATTGACTTTGGAACCAGTTGGGATCGATACTTACCGTTGGCAGAATTTTCATACAATAACAGCTATCATACGAGCATCAACACAGCGCCATTTGAAGCATTTTACGGTAGAAAGTGCAGATCTCCTATCTGTTGGAGTGAAGTAGGAGAAAGACAACTTACTGGACCAGAAATTATTCATGAAACCACCGAAAAGATCATTCAAATACAACAGCGATTGAAAACGGCCATGAGTCGCCAAAAGAGTTATGCTGATGTAAGAAGAAAACTGCTAGAATTTTAAGTGGGCTACAAAGTCATGTTGAAAGTGTCACCCTGGAAAGGCGTTGTACGATTCGGTAAACGAGGAAAGCTAAGTCCTAGGTACGTAGGACCCTTTGAAATCACAGAAAGAATTGGAGCAGTTGCTTATTGATTAAAGCTACCGCAAGAACTTAGTAGTGTTCACGACACATTTCACGTGTCAAATTTAAAGAAATGTTTAGCTGAAGAGGATGTCGTAATTCCTCTTGACGAAATACGAATCAATGATAAACTCCATTTTATCGAAGAACCTGTTGAAATCATGGACCGTGAAGTCAAACAATTAAAACAAAGCAAAATACCGATAGTTAGAGTTTGTTGGAATGCTAGATGAGGACCCGAGTTTACTTGGGAATGTGAAGATTAAATGAAGTAAAAGTATCCACATTTGTTCACTGATATCGCTCATAAAAGAAGTACTACTCAAAATTTCGGGACGAAATTTTCTTTAACGGGGAGGTACTGTGATGACCCAGAAAATTTCATATTAATAAATTAATTACAGGATAAATGTATCCGACACGATAAGCGAACCTATTATGTTGAGTCTTAAAACTTTTTGAACTAGTTTACACATTCATGTACCTTTCGATTTTTTTTCGACGATTCACGAACGTCATAACCTGTGATAATTATAAAAATCACTTTACTACAGTAAAACACTATTTGCTATAGTGAAAACGAATTTAAATACGAATTCCATAAATTTTATAATAATATATGCGGTTACAATTTAAATACGGATTCCATAAATTTTGAGTTGGTTGTAAAAAATTCTATATTTATTTTTAATTGATTTTAGAATATATATCCGTAATTACTAGGAAATCAATTTCATAAAGGGTTAAGGCTATAAATACGCTATATACTTTCACTTTTATTTCAATGTAGGCTATATACCAAATAAATTACCAGTGTAGGTCATATACTTTTAAAAAGTGTTCTAATGTAGGCTATTGGTGACCGGTTATCTGCTGAACCTGTAAAATCAAATTTTTTAAGATTTTTTTTTTTAATTTTATATAGCTACAAAAAGGTTATATACATTAATTTGCGTTCTGATGTAGGCTATATACAAAAAAAATTTGTTCCGATATAGGCTATATACATTCACTTTTGTTCGCTCATTTTTGTTTTATCCGGTTAACAAGTTCAATGCGTTCATATTAGCATATTTTTTGAAACAAAAAATAGCCTACACTGATATTTTATTGGGTATATAGCATACATTGGAAAAAAGTGAAAGTATATAGAGTATTTATAGCTTTAACCATTTCATAAATTACCAGTGTTATAGTTAAAAATTTGATGAAGGTGTAATCTAGTATTGAATTTACATCAAAAACTACTTTCATTTTGTAAAGTGCATAAATTGAAATTTAATATTTAAATATGATTTTACCAACATAAATTTCATAATTTACGATTAGTTTCAATTCAATATAACTGTCTATATTCAGTAACAACTCAATAATGATTATATTTGATTTAAATGAATAACTTAAATATAGTAATTGTTTCATAAATATAGCAACTAGGTAAATAAGGTTGTAAGTAGAGATGAGAAAAAGACAAAAATACCTTTGAGAATATTTTATTGTGTTGAATAGTAAATCCGTTTGTGCTACAAAGTAATATATTATTGTGGTAAATAGTAAAACTCTTTGCTATAATGATATATAGTGAAAATTATATTCAGTAACAACTCATTAACTGTTATATTAAATTTAAATTCATAACTTAATTATAGTAATTATTTCCTAAACTATAGTAATATAGTAACTAGGTAAATAGAGTTGTAAGTGGGCATAGGAAAAAGACAAAAATACCTTTGAGCATATTTTAATATGTTGAATAGTAAATTCCTTTGCTCTACAAAGTAATACAATATTGTGATAAATAGTAAAACTCTTTTCTCTAATGATATATAGAGTAATTAAGTATATCAATTATCCGTTCTAAATTTGTGATGATTTTTATCGGGAATATCGATTACAAAAACATATTTCATATTGATAATAATAAATTCAAATGTATATATAATATATCAATTGTATCAAATAATTGTAAGTACAAAACTATAGGAAATGGAGTAGTAATTAAATCAATTGACTTTCTAATATGATATTTTCCATTTCGAGTTTTCATAAAATATAAATAAATATAATACATCATTATCCAATTAAAAAGGAACCACACGAAAATTGTCCCTAACAAGCATGTGGTCAGCCGCGCGATGCGATGTCGGACCAGGTTAATATTTCTACGTCTTCGTTTATCATTTACATATTGTAGGATAATTCTTCTTCGACAGCCAAAATTATATGCTCTTCAATGGATCTTGTGTTTGCTTAGTCTTTCTTTTTCTTCAATTTCTTAGGAGGTGTGTCGATCTGCAGTTAAAATGAAGTAGTTAGCCATAAGTATATATTTGTTGTTTTGATTGCAATAACTTATTGTTTTAGTTTTTACGTTGTTGAAATGGTAGTGCTCGTTTTACAGTAGTGGTAGTACTTGCTGATAAGCTTCTTGCTTCTAGCGTTGTGCCTGCAAAATGTTGTTTACGTCAGTTTGTTCAAACCACTAAACATATGTTATTCATTCGTGTGTTGTTCTTTTAAAGAGAGTTGGAAAAAGGATACACTTAGACCACTCGTAACAGGGGGACCCAACGCCATTGTAGCCGAGCTGGAGGGCCGAAAACGCCTGCAAAATGCCGTAACGGCGCTGTGGTTGGTGGCGTTGCGGCGGCGTTGGCGATGATTCAACGGAGCAAGAAACGGGAGTGGTGGATAGGTGGCTGTTTGTGGTTGGGCTAGGAAACTAGCCGTTGGTCTTTAACGGTTTAAAAAAAAAACTAATATATTTATTTTATCTATATATATACATAATTACCTTATAATTTTACACACAACAATTATCTTTCTTTCATTCTTTAACTCTCTTCTTATTAAAAATCACAAAAAATGGTGTGATGACCCGGAAATTTCTGACCAAATTTAAACTTAATCTTTAACGTTTCCGACACGATAAGCAAAGTCTATAAAGTTGAATCTCAAAATTTTGAACTATTCAATTACCCTTCGATTGTTCTCAATGATTCGCGAACAATTATATGTAAATAGATACATATACTATAATTTGAAAACTTAACAAAGTGTGGAGTATATGATACTGTGCATTAAACTTATTGATTTGATTATCTGATTTATATATTTAACTACGGAATTAAAAGATTATGCCAAACGATTGAATGAAAGGATATTTATTGAGTCCCTTAAGGATTATGATATTATTACGGGTCTCTGTTGTGAGGTCCACGTTGATTTGGGAAATCATTCATTTTTAATAGTATTCGGAATAAATGGTAAAGTGTTTGTTTCAATAACGTAATTTGGACACATACAATAATAAGGAATATTAACTGTTAGAATTAGATATATTTGATTTCAAGTTATTTATTAAACGGTAGTAACATTCAATTGATATTTAGATAAGTTAACTAAAATGTTTAAGATGAACAAGTAAAACACTAATTTACTACAGTATTTTCGAATTGCTACAGTACCTGAAAAGCTAGTGTGTTTTCGAAAAACACTATTTGCTACAGTAAAACACTATTTGCTACAGTAAAAAACGAATTTCGACATTGCTACAGTGAAAACGACTTTGCTACAGTAAAGCACTATTTGCTACAGTAAAAACGACTTTGCTACAGTGCTACAGTAAACACTAGTGCTACAGTAAACACTATTGCTACGATAAACACTAATTGATACAGTAAACACTATTTGCTACAGTATTTTTATATCGATGAACTACCAAACAAAAGCGGATCAGGCGGCCATGCGATCGCATGGCAAAAGCAATGAAAACCCATGCGATCGCATGAGGTACTGTAGCAGGCCACATACTATAAAAACTCTATTTGGTTCCAGTTTCTTTTCCTCACTCATTTTTACTCCGTATCATTTATGTTATTATTATTATTATTATTATTATTATTATTATTATTATTATTATTATTATTATTATTATTATTATTATTATTAATATTATTATTAATATTAAGATTAATATTATTATTAATCCTATTATTTTTAGTAGTATTAGTACATAAAATACTACGACGAGGTTATGAGCGTGTCACCTTCAAAATGGGTTTTCGAGCGGGATAGAGCTAAAGAAATTATGGGTCATAGCTATGGAGGTTATGGGTAATATTCGTGGGTAATATTCGCAAGTCAAAACTAGTGTTTATCATCTCTGTTACGTCTACGTACATTCCTGCAATATTGAATCACAATATTGATACGTGAGCATTCATATCTTATCTTTTATATATTAATTGTGTATCCATGTCTAGTGCTCGAGTATATATATTTATACATGATTGTATGCTAAATTTCGTCGTTAAACAGTTTATAATGAATCACGAATTAAATACATATATTACTGGTAAAAGGTATATGATATACATGTTTTTGGAAAGCTGACGAAAAATCAATAACTTTTCATTTAGATATCGAATAATTTCGATGAACGGATTAAAAGATATGATCAACTGAATTATGATTGACGTTAATTGAAATTGCTTTTGAATCTGCAATTAAGATTTAAAAAACTTGTCTACGAGATTGATAAAATGGATTTTTAAATATTACCAGTCGAGAAAACGAATTCTTATATAAGACACATCTCGTTTTGTTGAACTATTGTCAAAATTGACTTTTTGAAACAACTTTGGATAACTTTTGTATGTCGATCTCGAGCATTAGGATTGTGATACACTATGACCTGACCTAGCTTGATAGATATTTATTGACCAACATATGTTCTCTAGGTTGAGATCTACGATTATTTGATATTCCGAGTTTCGGTCACATTACGATGAATGACTTTATATGCTGCTAAGGTGAGTTTCATTGCTCCCTTTTTAATTGCTTTTGCAATCTATATTTTTGGGCTGAGAATACATGCTATTTATTTTAAACGCAATGGATACAAGTACATACTAAATTCTACACTGAATTTGAACCGAAAATCCCTTAGCCTTGGTAACTAGTAGCTGCCAGTACATAGGATATGGACTGGTGGGCGCGAATAACAGTATATGGATCCATAGGGCTTGACATCCCCGTCCGAGCTAGAGCGCTAGCCTTTTAACGGACGTGTGTTATTTGAGTTTAGGACACGTTGGTTTGCATGTATTAAAACGAATGGGGTATTTATCATTATAACGTTAAAGCTTAGTTACCAGGGTGCTCTGTTATGTAGAATCTATTGATAAATGTTTCTGGATGAAACAACTGAAATCTTGTGACCCACTTTTATATACAGATTATACGAAACACTAAAACTATGAACTCACCAACCTTTCTGTTGACACTTGTTAGCATGTTTATTCTCAGGTTTCCTAGAAGTCTTCCGTTGTTTGCTTATATGATAGACAAGCTATGTGCATGGAGTCTTACATGGCATATTTTTCAAGAAAACGTTGCATTCACCAAATCATCACCATGTATCTTATTTTGACTGCATTGTCAACGGAAGTACTGTTGTAAACTATTATTTACGGTGATTGTCTATACGTAGAAATCATCAGATGTCGAAAAGCTTTGATTTAAATATTCATATATGGTTTGCCTTTTCAAAAGAATGCAATGTTTATAAAACGTATCATATAGAGGTCAAATACCTCGCAATGAAATCGATTAATGACGTGTTCGTCCATATGGATTTGGAGCGATCGTCACAAATGGATAAGGCCTTCAAAATGTTTAACTTTTTAATCGATGATTCGGATGATGAAAAAATTGTTATGTTCGTTAACAGTTTATAGGAAGAAGAGGAAGAAGAAGTAGAAGGAGAGGCGAGTAGTTCACGAGTCCCTCGTCCCCGCACTTATATTGCACGGGATCGTGAAGCTGCTACCGAGAGGTTATACAATGATTATTTTGCGGAATCACCGAATTATCCTGAAAAAAAGTTCAAGCGACGGTTTCGAATGAGTCGTCAATTGTTGCTCCGTATCATCGAAGGTATATCTAACTATAATAGTCATAATATACCCGATTATTATTTGTACTTTAGGGAGCGTCCCGATTGTACTGGACGTCAAAGTTTGACAATATACCAAAAGTGTACGGCGACCATACGCCAAATGGCGTATGGAACCACACCTGATATGTTTGACGAATATATAAAAATTGGTGAGAAAACTGCTGCCCAATGTCTAGAAAACTTTTGTCAATGCGTATTTCATTTGTTTGCAAGAGAGTATTTGTATAAACCAACCGCCGATGATATTGCACGGCTTTATAATTTTCATTCACAAAAACATGGTTTACCGGGTATGCTTGGTAGTATTGATTGTATGCATTGGGAGTGGAAAAATTGCCCTGTTGCGTGGCAAGGGCAATATACTCGAGGTGATCAAAAAGGCCCGTCTGTTATGCTCGAGGCAGTAGCCTCTCAAGATTTGTGGATATGGCATGCATTTTTTGGTATGGCGGGTTCAAACAACGACATTAATGTTTTAAATATGTCGCCATTATTCAACACCATAAAAGATGGCACTGCTCCAACTTCACCATTTGAAGTAAACGGGCATCACTATGAGAGAAGGTATTACTTTGGTGATGGTATATACCCGGATTGAGCTATGTTGGTAAAAGCTCCCCACAACCCAATTGACGAACCACGCAAAAAATTTAACAGGTTTCAAGAAAGTGCAAGGAAAGATATTGAGCGTGCATTTGAGGTACTTCAAGGTAGATTTGCAATGTTAAAAACTCCGGCGAGAACTTTAGACTTCAACAAAATTAGAAGACATATGTACGCTTGTATTGTCTTACATAACATGATTCAAGAAAACAATGGTTTTGTGATAACTCATCGAGAGGAAAGAATGATTGCAAGGAATCCGCTATGACAGTTAATCAGGAATTTGAGGGATCGAAATGCTATTGTTAAGGAAATACAAGATCGTCAAGTACACAATATGTTGGAGGCCGATCTAACCGAACATGTTTGGAACTTGTCACCGTTTTTTCGTTCCGCTAATAATGTCGAGTAGTATGTGATGTATTATTCTAGTTTATTTTTATGTGTTTCAGTTTGATGTACTTTTTTATCAGTTTAATAATTTATGTTTTTCTAGTTCCGCTAATATGTTATGTAATATTAATGCAACTGTTGTTTACTTAAAATAGCCGTTTATTGCATTGTTTCATAAAACGATTACATTAAAATAAAAAACCAACTTAGTTCCTAAAACGATATTACATTATGTCCTAACGGCTATCTTGAACAACTGACTACTCGTCATCGTCACTTGGTGCAACACCATCTTCATTTGGTGCAACTTCATCGTCACTTGTTGCATAAAGTGAAGCTCGCATCTCCGGATCTTCATTGTCCGAGCTTTCTGGTACATCCTCTCCACTGCTTGAAATGGCGTAACTTTCATCCAAAAATTCGGTATATAGATTAATTGCTTCTTCACGAACCAAAGCTTTTCCAATCAAACCATAGTAATGAAAGTCATCTTCAATTTTGGTTGGGCGGACGTTTGGGTTTTTGAAATACCAAACTTCTCTCGGTTGGTATGGTACGTCTCGCTGGATAATTGGAAGGAAATAATACCAATAATGATACTCACGCGTATCGACCCAATAACTAAGTGTGTCGCAGGGTGTGTAATTTTTCATGTCGTTGGAAAACTGACCTCCGTGATGAACTTTGATGTCAACATTCAATGGACTCATTTTGAAATTTGAGAGGAAATTGAGATGAATTTGAGAGAGTTAATATGATAAGTGTGTGTTTTAATTTGAGGTAAATGGGTGTTTATATAGAGGAAAATTGAAAAAAAAAAATATTTAAAAATAAACGGCTAGTTTCTAGCCGTTGCAATTCAAATTTTTTTTTAAAATTTAATTTTATTACATTAAATAATAAAAATAAGTTAAAAGAATAAAATAAAACAGGAAAATACAAAAATAAATGCCACATCAGCATTCCACTACCACAACACCAACCCATAACACCAACTTTCAACACCACCACTACTCCACTCTCTCCCACAACACATCCTAATCATCAAAAAACCCACAACAACACCCCCACAACATACAACACCATTACAAATGGTCTTATTTCATCTATATTTCAAAAAGATAAATTAACTTAAAAATCAAACCAATACTTAGTGGGTCATGCTGGATATACTTGCTTGGCTAAATTCAACTAAAAATATAAAAAGGAGAAAAAACGAATCGTGGCAAACCCAAAATGTGTTTCTAGGTATGAGGTGGTTCCCACTATCCACATAAATTAAAAATTGATAAAACAAAAATAACTAAAGACAGACTCGAACTTGTGATGAATCGGATAACAAACAACGGTGCCAACCATCCACGCTGGGAAACTTATCAAAAATGGAGGTCTAAATTTGCTATTTATCAACTTACAAAAATCGTGATTTAAGCAATAATACAATACTGTAAACAGTAAAAGTATGGACTTTATTAATATAAGTATAATTAAACGACAGTTATAATTTCATTAAAATCTTACAAAATTGAATTAATTATTCTTAATTTAAATGCATAATCAATCGATTAAAATTTGATTCAATAAAGAGTAGCTAACCATTAGGCCAAGAGGGAAGGGTAGTACGTGGTTAAACATTGTACGTGCAGGTTGTGATATCGAGGACATTGGCGTGAATTTAAGAGATTCTTTTATCAAGCAAATTGGTGATGGAAGCACAACTCAATTCTGGGAAGAAACATGGTGTTCGGAAATACCCCTGAAAGAGAAATTCAAGAGACTTCATCATCTTGATCGTGATCCTAATGTAACAGTTAAAGATCGAGTGAAATGGACTGGAAATTTATGGGAAGGCACTTGGGACTGGCACCGAGACATCACGGGTCGAGCAAATGATGATCTACAACAGCTTATTAATACTATTGATGCATATGTGAAAATTGACAGGAACAAGGATGTATGGCATTGGAAGCTCGCGACTAATGGTGAGTTTACAAAGAAAAAATTGGCGACACTAATTGAAGAAAAACAGTCCGGGATAATAGAACGAGGCAAGAAACGTTAAAAAACAATTTAGTTCCGGGTAAAGTGGAAGTTTTTCTATGGAGGCTCCTGAAAAAACGCATCCTAACTCGAGTTGAACTAGATAAAAGGGGAATCGATTTAGACTCTATTAGATGCCCCGTATGCGATGATGGTTTGGAAACAATCGAACACTCCTTTATCCTTTGTCGACATTCTCTTGATGTTTGGGAAAGGATCTATAGGTGGTGGGGATTGGGACCGGTCACTAACTTGAGCATCTACAAGGCTTTTCGAGGGAAAAATAATAGAGCAATGACGACGTTAGGTTCTAAAACTTGGCAAGCTACGGAATGGGCGTGCGCATATCTTGTATGGAATAATCGTAACTAAAAATTTTTCGCGAAAAAAGTTGGAATGGGCCGACGGTGTTGATGGAAATTCAGCTTAAAACATTTGATTGGATTTCCTCCCACATCAAAAAAGTGAAGATCGATTGGTTTACTTGGTTGCATAATCCGAGTTTGTATGTCGTTTGATAGAATGTTTTAGTTGCCATACTTGCATTCGAGTAATGTCTATAGTTGCAGCCTTTGCAACTTGTGTGTTAGTCGCGGCCGACAGTGTCGTGCATAGTGTTTCTGTCGTGTTCATATGTATTTGTTTCGTGTTGGGTGTAATGGGCTGGGCTCCCTTTAGCCCTTCGAGCGTAAAAAATTTTTGCTTTTCGAAAACAAAAGAGTAGCTAATTTCCATTTCTACTAAACCTCATAAAAAAATTGGTCGTTTAGGGCCAATTTGTGTGTGGAGTGCATTGTAGTTTTGGCCAAGGAAGAAAAGAGTCAAAGGAGATATAGTTAAGGGGTAATATGTGTATATATTTAGGGGTAAAAGTGGGGTATAAAAGATAACTTTTGAGATTTAAATCTACTAAACCTCATCGAAAAATTGGTCGTTTAGGGCCAATTTGTGTGTGGAGTGCATTGTAGTTTTGGCCAATGAAGAAAAGAGTCAAAGGAGATATAGTTAAGGGGTAATATTTGTATATATTTAGGGGTAAAAGTGAGGTATAAAAGATAACTTTTGAGATTTAAATGTAACTCTTTAATTTAATATAATAAATATTATATAAAACTCACCCAATTTTTTAACGGGATTTTTTTTTCATGACCCGTCCTAATCCATCTGGACGAATACATTACATTTGGTTACATTGCGAGGTACTTGACCTCTATATGATACATTTTACAAACATTGCATTCGTTTTTAAAAGACAAACTTTCATTTACATCGAAAGTTGACGGCATGCATTCTCTTTCAAACTATATCCATCTATAATTGACTTAATAATAATCTTGATGAACTCAACGACTTGAATGCAACGTCTTTTGAAATATGTCATGAATGACTTCAAGTAATATCTCTAAAGTGAGCAAATGCACAGCGGAAGATTTCTTTCATACCTGAGAATAAACATGCTTTAAAGTGTCAACCAAAAGGTTGGTGAGTTCATTAGTTTATCATAATCAATCATTTCCATAATTTTAATAGACCACAAGATTTTCATTTTCAGTTCTCATAAATATACGTCCCATGCATAGAGACAAAAATCATTCATATGGATTGAACACCTGGTAACCGACCTTAACAAAATGCATATAGAATATCCCCATCATTCCGGGACACCCATCGGACATGATAAACTCGAAATACTAAAGCATTCCAAATTCTAGAATGAGGCTTGTTGGGCCCGATAGATCTATCTTTAGGATTCGCGTCAATTTGGGGGGTCTGTTCCCAAATTCTTAGGCTACCAAGCTAAAAAGGGGCATATTCGGCTTCGATCATTCAACCATATAATGTAGTTTCGATTACTTGTGTCTATTTCGTAAAACATTTATAAAAGCGCATGTATTCTCAGACCCAAAAATATATATTGCAAAAGCATTTAAAAAGAGAGTAATGAAACTCACCATACTGTATTTTGTAGTAAAAATACATATAACGTCTTTGAACAAGTGTAGGGTTGGTCTCGGATTCACGAACCTATATCATTTGTGTACTTATTAATATACTTAACTATAATCGAACATGTTTATATATATTATTAGTAATTCACTTGTTATATTATATATGTTCTAGGTAAATTTATTATATTTAATTTATATATCTTATATATCTATTATTTATCATTCATCATAACAAACATTTATATCAAGATTTATGTATGATAAAAATATATATTTTATATATTAGTTTATATATTTTACATATGACTTATTTATTATCATTTTAATAATAAAGATATAAGAATATGTATTATTAATTAATGATAAGAATGATAATACTAATGATAATAATTATAATAACAATAATAGTGTTAATTTTAATAATAATAAAGATAATAACTTTACTAATTTTGATAAAAATGATATTTTTACTAAAAATATAATAACTTTGATAGTTTTTAATTAAGATGATACTTTATTTTAACCATAAAATAATAATAATAATATTATTATTATTATTATTATTAATACTAATAAGTTTTATCATAAACTTCCAGTTGAACTTCTAACCTTTTAACTACAGTTTCTATATCTTAATTTCATAATCATATTCATAATTGTACAGGTATTCATATAATGTATAACCAGTTTCTATGTTTTACCTTAACAGCTTTCATTGCTAATCTCATAATATAGTTGTTATTAATATGTTCGTAACCATAATAATTAATAATAACAATAGTAATACCAAAATAATAATACTAATAATAATAAAATTAATAATGTTTATGCTAATAATATTAATACTGCTAATAATTTAGACTAGATTAATGATAATAATATTAATAGTAATAATAATACTAATAATGATATAAATTATATTAGTTTTAGTAATGATAATAACAATTTACTTAACAACAATAATTAATGATAATAATAATAATAATGATAATAATAATAATAATAATAATAATAATAATAATAATAATAATAATAATAATAATAATAATAATAATAATAATAATAATAATAATAATAATAATAATAATAATAATAATAATAATAATAGAAGTGCTACCTTAATGAAACAAGCTAAAAAAATTAAACGCTCCTGCCCAGGCTCGAACCCGCAACCTCCCGTTCATCACCCACACCACCAAACCATCTGCTCTGTTTGCTTTTATCTGTTATACTTCACAACCAAATTCTATATAACCGTATTTCCCCATTTCCTCTTCTTCTAAATTTCATAACGTGGCCTAACATCACTTCGGCCCAATTGCGAATACTCGGCCCAATACCATTTAATTAACTAAACCCAATTAATAAACCCTTTAGCCTATTTCCTTTTAAACTCCATATGGCCCAAGTGACAAATAAGAATATCACGATATATGTTTACATACCCCATACGCAGCAGTCATCTATGGTGAAGGTAAAAAAATTAGACACGCAATGGTAGCTGTAATTAGGTTTATGTTTTTAAAATATGTCGGCCATTAAGGTTTGAATTGTCCCACATAATTTCGTTATCCTCTCCACTACCATAAAGGGTTTTTGTAATCGTTCAAAAAGAAGAAAAATAAAATACTTGGAGCTGAGTAGTAACGGCTGTACATGTGGTTTCAATTATTTAAACCATTCCTTTATCCAACCTAAAGTTCGTGGGGTTTGGTCAGAAAAAGGAAGCATAAAGAAATGTGAAGTAACCTTTATCATATAATATTATCCTTTCTTCGACTTTTAGGTGTATTTAAAACGGAATATAGCGGCCATAATAACCAACCATCTTGATAATTGATTGGTTTTGTATTTGAGCATGAAACAAAGCAGGATCATAGTATTAATTTTGTTTGACAGCAGGAACACAGAAACAATCTGGTGGCGGGTTTGTTTGCGTGAGCTGATCCAGGAAACAGAAGAAGTCGAGCAGAACCGAAGTTGTGTGGTGTTTGCTGGTGACAGAAAACAGTAACGAAGAAGCAACATCTCAGTTTGCTTTAAAGAGTGTTCAATGATGGTTGTTCAACTTGGTGGTGATCGAATGAAGGTAAAGGTGGTGAGATTGTGATGGTTCTCGGATGAGAAGCGAAGAGAGAAAAATGGTGGTGTCGATTAGATGGAAGAGGGTGGTGATTTCAAACATAAACGCAAGTGTTGGTGGTTGTTCATGGTTTAAAGATGGTGGTGTGATCGAATAGCAAGGCTGCAGCAACAGTATCTAATTTAGATGATGGTGATCGATGTTTTGGCGATAATGGGTGTTAGGGTGGTGATGATATGATTGTCGTGAAGGTGGTGCTACAAAATAAACAACGAATAAAATATGTCGAACGATTTCAAGGACGGTTTAACATGAAGCAGATGATAACGAGGGTGGTGTTTCCCGGTGATGGTGGCAGCTGTGGAGGTGGTGATTCACTATGGTGGTGTCGGGTTTTTGCAGTAAAGGAGAAACAGATAGATAGATTGAAGCAGAAAGAGAAGTTTGGTTTATATTTATATTCTTGTGAGTAATCAATTGGTCGACAGCATTCAATCACAAACAGGCATTCAATCACAAACAGTAGAAAACGTGTAACTGATACATGATAGATTATTCGCCATTCTTTGTTTTTATTTTATAATTGATTTTAATAATTAATAAATATATTAATAATAGTAATATTAATTAATCATAGTGTTGAGAGACTGAGATTGAAGGGAACGGTTAACAAACACAACACATCAATAAATGAAAATATCAAAGTTCCTACAGTGAAGCCATCGAGGTTTTTAAACTCTTGTACCGACAGTTTTAACTCGAATATATATCGTGTCCATTGCTAAACAGTTTAATATCTAAAAGTGTTCCTAAAAAAAATCCCAAATTTTCAATTTAAATCCCTTTATTTATTCTGGTCATTACCTGTTTGAAACTTGATCAAAGAGGTTCGATAATTATTTATTTTCTGTTCCAATTTATATGTACGGAGTACAAAAACTTAGATTGAAAAGGTAAAAAAAAAAATTTATCAAAACTATTTTCTTTTTAATCAATTTTTGGAATAACTTTTATTTTAAAACTTCATATATATTAGACCTATTTTAAAAATAATTAAACGTCAACCGAAAGTTACAGACATTTACCATTTAAGCTCAAAATTAATTATATTTAATATACACTATGTATATATATATAAACAGTTGTAAATAACAAAATTTACTACGCAAATAAATATATATTAAATAATTAAATTAAATATAACAACATATATATACAAGAAATATACATATAAAATAATAATTTTTTATTACAATGTATTTTATTGTACATATTTATTTATAACAATAAATGTTATATAATAGTTTATTAATGTTCATGTTATTATATATATATATATTACATATATTTATATTTATATATACACATATTTATATATATCTACATATTTACAAGCAATGGTTCGTGAATCATCGGGGACAGTTGAAGGTCACGTGAATATATGTAAATAGTTCAAACTTTTTGAGACTCATCATTACAGACTTTGTTTATCGTGTCAAAATATATAAAGATTGAGTTTAAATTTGATCAGAAATTTTCGGGTCGTCACAGTACCTACCCGTTAAAGAAATTTCGTCCCGAAATTTGAGTGAGGTCGTCATGGCTAACCAAAAAATATTTTCATGACGAATATGAGTTGATAAATAGGGTTTTATCATTATTGAGTAATATGGATAAAATAATTCTTTTATTCAAAGAGTACGAGTGAAGCTATCATAAAAGAATGAAATGAGTAAATGCAAGTTTGTCTTAACCGGTGACGTAGTCACGGTTGATTTCCGGAATTTAAGGGATTCAAAAGAAAATCTTGGAAATCTATAAGATCTGATTCTTCGAAATTTAAGGAAATTAGGATTTCTTTAATTAAATGCAAAGATCTGCCCCGATTACTACGTCTGATATTTCCATTATAAATTTACCTTTTCCGTTCTATTAATTTTCACCATTTCTATATTTAATTCCCAACTTCAAAAGATTTTTAAAATGCTTTATCCAGTTCTGATTCTTGTCCTTATCCTTACTATCGCAACAATCATTCTCCTTTTCCAACTTTCACTGGAGGAATCTTTTTTCTTCTACTTTGCCCTTGGGGTTATAGTGTTTTTAATTCTCCCGTGTCTTTATATTGCTATTCGTATTAATATCCATGGTTTGTAACCTCCGTGTTGTTATTGGGCTTTATATTTTCTCTTATATGTTGGAGCTCTTTTGCTTTTTTATTCTCTTCTCGACCTCTAGTAAAGCTAGTAATGGTCCAGAATTCGTAAGTATGGAGTTTCGAATGAACTTAATGTTCTAAACGAGAAAGAACGTAATAGCACGATTTAATTTGTCAAATTACCAGAATCACTCAGAATAGAACTATCAAGAATATATTTTCTTGATTTGTTCAGAAGTTAATCAGAATGAAAGAGTTATGTAACATAACACATGATGACGTTATGACCCGTGAATCATCAAGTCCCATTAGAAACTCAGCATAACTTACTGTAATATAATCACGTTGATCAAGTGTCATTATATTATACTAACTCATGCTTCAGTTCCCAACACTACTTCAAAAACATTCATAATTTAAATTCAAAGATTTACAGAATATAGAAACTAAAATAGTTTCCTTTATGATGTAATATAGATAGCATGAAGAGATAAATAATTTCGGACGAGAATATTTATGAAAATATCTTCAGAAATATCGAAGATATTTATGATGATATTTTAGAATTTCTAAGTTCGATGGTTGATGAAGAAAGATTTTTCTGCAAGATTTTAACATGAGTACGGAGCAAGATATTGGTTGAAGGTTTCATCGGATCCAAAATTACCTGAATTCTTTGAATATATGGTATGGTTCTTGTATTTGGCCTTGGTCTCCTTCATGGTTTGCTCAATCTGTTTTTTAGTACCAAATTTTCTATCGAGCGTTCCTAACACTCCCTTCTTTATCATCAAACTTTTGGCTGTTTAGACCATCTACAATTTTTCTGTTTTCTCTGCATTTAATGCTACGATATCTGAATCATCGGTTATCAATTCGAGGTGGTTTCAAGAGAATTGTGTTTTTAGATGATTAAACGCTGATGGTAATATGATGGAATATAAAAGGTTCCCTGGTAACAATAAAAGAGCACACATATATATACCAAGGTTATAATAAGGTTGTTTTGAACGAAAAGTCGAAGTTGACTTGCTGGAGCTGTGACAAAATTTTCTAATTTGAAAGAAAAAAATGCAATGTTATTTTCGGTAATAACAATGCCACAGAAGCGAGCACAGATTCGTGTTAAATGTTTACTCAGGTTCCGAGAGTTTTCCAGGTGCATGCCCATATGCATAGGTTCTCCCTTTCGTAGATAACGTGTGGTTGGATCATCCTCTTGATTGAGGTGTTTTCAAGAATCATGAAAGGTTTGAACGCGGATTGTAATCGTTAAGATACAAATGAGGTTTAAGATGATATCAAGTGGCAAACTTGAAGAATTTTTTAGTTTCATATGTTATAATCAATATTTTAATTCATTTTAATTGTCCAATATTATTAGTCCACAGTTGATAGTCCACAGTTAGCAATTCAATAATTCATATATAGTTTAATATATAATATTCGAATTAATAAATATGTCATCGTGACCTGTGTACATGTCTCAGACTCGATCACAACTCAAATTATATATATTATTATAGAATCAACCTCAACCCTGTATAGCGAACTCGATCATTACAACATATAGAGTGTCTATGATTATTCCAAATAATATATATAGATGCGTCGATATGATATGTCAAAATCTTGTATACGTGTCCCGATATTTAAAATGCGTAATTAACAGTATTTAAATGACGATAAATAAAGCGCGTAAAATAAATAACAGAAATTAAATGCCGATAAATAAAATTGCGAGAATATAAATTGCGATAAATAAACTGCGATAAATAAATTGCGATAATAAAATGTAATAAGGAATTAACAGTTAGCTAGGAACAGTTAGCTAGGATTTTGTTAACGTGGACTCTTAACAAAATTTTCTCATGGTTAATTTGTTTGTTTCTAACAAATTTTATTTTTGTCCAATGTTTTCTTCATTATGCCACTTGTTGGATTCTGATAGGTCAAAATCCAAATATGAAATTGAATGAAAATGGTTATTCTGTGATGAACGGATTCGTACTTCCGTGGTTGTACCTATGATAGTAAATGACTATTGAATCAGATTCGAAGAATATACAGTGTCACTTATTAATGTGAAATCTAAATATTTCTAGGGTATTACCTACCCGTTAAAATATTTTCACCATTAACAGTTTGTACAAAAGAATTTTTAGTTACAATCTTTATGAAAATATACTTACATATATATTTTCCTCAGATGAAATCATGGATTTAATGAGTTAATATGATATTAACTCATCTGATTTACCGTTAGAACAAGAATATATAATCTCTAAAACATTAGAGATTACATAATCGTCATGTCGAACGAAGATAAATGATGTAGAACGATATGTAGAATGATGATTATACTCGAGGTACATAATGAGATGTTGAGGTGTGTGATGTTGAACTTGGGTTGTTGGTGGTACTGGTATTGATGTTGCTGAAGCTGGTAAATTTTGCATCCTATTATCCAAAGTCACTACCCGAGCGTGAAATTCGTTGACTTCTTCTATTATTCCGGGATGATTGTTGGTCGAAACGAGCGGATGAATAAGGTTTAGAATTTTTGATAGAATATAATCGTAGCGAGATATTCAGGAAATGAGGGTGAAAATGGTGTTTCAGACTAGTTCACCGGTAAGTTCTTCGGGTTCTTCGTCAAGAGGTGAATTCGGTTGACGGAAAGGATCGCCTTCTTCTTGTCTCCAATGATTCAGTAGACTATGAACCCATCAGATGAATTGCGGATGGCTGATTGGTTGATCCATTCCGGTCTCACTGCTTTCGGAGCTCGAGTGAAAATCCATATCGGAATAGCTGTCGGAATAACTATCAAATTCTGAGGGACTCGAACTGGTTGAGAGATTCATCTCGTACGATCAGATGAAGTATTTTCGATAAGAAATAGATTATAGGATGTAGATTAGTACCCTGCAATATATAATTTACATATGCATATATAATACTAAAATCTCATAAGTTACGGAGGAATCTACGAAATCTGTCAGGCAAAGGTAACAATAACATATACGCTAAGATATGAATTAGCAGATACGCTAAGATATAAATTTTATCTATACACTATTCATGTAATTATTGCAGTATGATGTGTCTAGACTAAAAATGATAAGCACGTAATTTTTCGACAAAAATGATAAGCAAAACTTTTGACATGCAGACACGGTCGAAGTCCAGACTCACTAATGCATCTAAGAAACTATCAGTTAGACACACTAATACAAGACCTGGTTCACTAAGACCACCGCTCTGATACCAACTTTCATGACCCGTCCTAATCCATCTGGACGAATACATTACACTTGGTTACATTGCGAGGTACTTGACCTCTATATGATACATTTTACAAACATTGCATTCGTTTTTAAAAGACAAACTTTCATTTACATTGAAAGTTGATGACATGCATTCCCTTTCGTACTATATCCATCTATAATTGACTTAATAATAATCTTGATGAACTCAACGAATCGAATGCAACATCTTTTGAAATATGTCATGAATGACTCCAAGTAATATATCTAAAGTGAGCAAATGCACAGTGGAAGATTTCTTTCATACCTGAGAATAAACATGCTTTAAAGTGTCAACCAAAAGGTTGGTGAGTTCATTAGTTTATCATAATCAATCATTTTCATCATTTTAATAGACCACAAGAATTTCATTTTCAGTTCTCATAAATATACGTCCCATGCATAGAGACAAAAATCATTCATATGGATTGAACACCTGGTAACCGACCTTAACAAGATGCATATAGAATATCCCCATTATTCCGGGACACCCATCGGACATGATAAACTCGAAGTACTAAAGCATTCCAAATTTAAGAATGGGGCTTGTTGGGCTCGATAGATCTATCTTTAGGATTCGCGTCAATTTGGGGGTCTGTTCCCAAATTCTTAGGCTACCAAGCTAAAAAGGGGCATATTCGGCTTCGATCATTCAACCATATAATGTAGTTTCGATTACTTGTGTCTATTTCGTAAAACATTTATAAAAGCGCATGTATTCTCGGACCCAAAAATATATATTGCAAAAGCATTTAAAAAGAAAGTAATGAAACTCACCATACTGTATTTTGTAGTAAAAATACATATAACGTCTTTGAACAAGTCTAGGGTTGGTCTCCGATTCACGAACCTATATCATTTGTGTACTTATTAATATACTTAACTATAATCGAACATGTTTATATATATTATTAGTAATTCACTTGTTATATTATATATGTTCTAGGTAAATTTATTATATTTAATTTATATATCTTATATATCTATTATTTATCATTCATCATAACAAACATTTTTATCAAGATTTATGTATGATAAAAATATATATTTTATATATTAGTTTATATATTTTACATATGACTTATTTATTATCATTTTAATAATAAAGATATAAGGATATGTATTATTAATTAATGATAAGAATGATAATACTAATGATAATAATTATAATAACAATAATAGTGTTAATTTTAATAATAATAAAGATAATAACTTTACTAATTTTGATAAAAATGATAGTTTTACTAAAAATATAATAACTTTGATAGTTTTTAATTAAGATGATACTTTATTTTAACCATAAAATGATAATAATAATAATAATAATAATATTGTTAATACTAATAAGTTTTATCATAAACTTCCAGTTGAACTTCTAACCTTTTAACTACAGTTTCTATATCTTAATTTCATAATCATATTCATAATTGTACAGGTATTCATATAATGTATAACCAGTTTCCATGTTTTACCTTAACAGCTTTCATTGCTAATCTCATAATATAGTTGTTATTAATATGTTCGTAACCATAATAATTAATAATAACAATAGTAATACCAAAATAATAATACTAATAATAATAAAATGAATAATGTTTATGCTAATAATATTAATACTGATAATAATTTAGACTAGATTAATGATAATAATATTAATAGTAATGATAATACTAATAATGATATAAATTATATTAGTTTTAGTAATGATAATAACAACTTACTTAACAACAATAATTAATGATAATAATAATAATAATAATAATAATAATAATAATAATAATAATAATAATAATAACAATAATAGAAGTGCTACCTTATGAAACAAGCTAAAAAAATTAAACGCTCCTGCCCAGGCTCGAACCCGCAACCTCCCGTTGATCACCCACACCACCAAACCATCTACTCTGTCTGCTTTTATCTGTTATACTTCACAACCAAATTCTATATAACCGTAATTCCCTGTTTCCTCTTCTTCTTAAATTTCATAACGTGGCCTAACATCACTTCGGCCCAATTGCGAATACTCGGCCCAATACCATTTAATTAACTAAACCCAATTAGTAAACCCTTTAGCCTATTTCCTTTTAAACTCCATATGGCCCAAGTGACAAATAAGAATATCACGGTATATGTTTACATACCCCATACGCAGCAGTCATCTATGGTGAAGGTAAAAAAAATTAGACACGCGATAGTAGCTGTAATTAGGTTTATGTTTTTAAAATATGTCGACCATTAAGGTTTGAATTATCCCACATAATTTCGTTACCCTCTCCACTACCATAAAGGGTTTTTGTAATGGTTCGAAAAGAAGAAAAATAAAATACTTGGAGCTGAGTAGTAACGGCTGTACATGTGGTTTCAATTATTTAAACCGTTCCTTTATCCAACCTAAAGTTCGTGGGGTTTGGTCAGAAAAAGGAAGCATAAAGAAAAGTGAAGTAACCTTTATCATATAATATTATCCTTTCTTCGACTTTTAGGTGTATTTAAAACAGAATATAGCGGCCATAATAACCAACCATCTTGATAATTGATTGGTTTTGTATTTGAGCACGAAACAAAGCAGGATCATAGTATTAATTTCGTTTGACAACAGGAACACAGAAACAATCTGGTGGCGGGTTTGTTTGCATGAGCTGATCCAGGAAACAGAAGAAGTCGAGCAGAACCGAAGTTGTGTGGTGTTTGTTGGTGACAGAAAACAGTAACGAAGAAGCAACATCAGTTTGCTTTAAAGAGTGTTCAATGATGGTTGTTCAACTTGGTGGTGATCGAATGAAGGTGAAGGTGGTGAGATTGTGATAGTTCTCGGATGAGAAGCGGAGAGAGAAAAATGGTGGTGTCGATTAGATGGAAGAGGGTGGTGATTTCAAACATAAACGCGAGTGTTGGTGGTTGTTCATGGTTTAAAGATGGTGGTGTGGTCGAATAGCAAGGCTGCAGCAACAGTATCTAATTTAGATGATGGTGATCGATGTTTTGGCGATAATGGGTGTTAGGGTGGTGATGATATGATTGTCGTGAAGGTGGTGCTGCAAACGAAACAACGAATAAAATATGTCGAACGATTTCAAGGACGGTTTAACATGAAGCAGATGATGACGAGGGTGGTGTTTCCCGGTGATGGTGGCAGCTGTGGAGGTGGTGATTCACTATGGTGGTGTCGGGTTTTTGCAGTAAAGGAGAAACAGATAGATAGATTGAAGCAGAAAGAGCAGCTTGGTTTATATTTATATTCTTGTGAGTAATCAATTGGTCGACAGCATTCAATCACAAACAGGCATTCAATCACAAACAGTAGAAAACGTGTAACTGATACATGATAGATTATTCGCCATTCTTTGTTTTTATTTTATAATTAATTTTAATAATTAATAAATATATTAATAATAATAATATTAATTAATCATAATGTTGAGAGATTGAGATTGAGGGGAACAGTTAACAAACACAACACAGTAATAAACGAAAATATCAAAGTTCCTACAGTGAAGCCATCGAGGTTTTTAAACTCTTGTACCGACAGTTTTAACTCGAATATATATCGTGTCCATTGCTAAACAGTTTAATATCTAAAAGTGTTCCTAAAAAAATCCCAAATTTTCAATTTAAATCCCTTTATTTATTCTGGTCATTACCTGTTTGAAACTTAATCAAAGAGGTTCGATAATTATTTATTTTCTGTTCCAATTTATATGTACGGAGTACAAAAACTTAGATTGAAAAGGTAAAAAAAAAAAAATATTTATCATAACTATTATCTTTTTATTAAATTTTTGGAACAACTTTTATTTTAAAACTTCATATATATTAGACCTATTTTAAAAATAATTAAACTTCAACCGAAAGTTACAGACATTTACCATTTAAGCTCAAAATTAATTATATTTAATATACACTATGTATATATATAAACAGTTGTAAATAACAAAATTTACTACGCAAATAAATATATATTAAATAATTAAATTAAATGTAACAACATATATATACAAGAAATATACATATAAAATAATAATTTTTTATTACAATGTATTTTATTGTACATATTTATTTATAACAATAAATGTTATATAATAGTTTATTAATGTTCATGTTATTATATATATATATATTACATAATATTACATATATTTATATATACACATATTTATATATATACACATATTTACAAGCAATGGTTCGTGAATCATCGGGGACAGTCGAAGGTCACATGAATATATGAAAATAGTTCAAACTTTTTGAGACTCATCATTACAGACTTTGCTTATCGTGTCGAAATATATAAAGATTGAGTTTAAATTTGATCGGAAATTTTCGGGTAGTCACATTTTTCTTGCCGCGAAGTAGATTTCTACGTTATCACCATTCAACTCGAAATAATTTTACGAACAAAACGTAACTAATTATATTCGAAACGGAGTTTTTTATATATAAAAAAGTGAAACATTTTGAATTAATTATATATACATATATCATAAACAAACTAAACCAATTATATCACATGAGTTCGAGTACTTTAATCCATTTTGTTCGCTTATTTTTTTCTCTGTTCTTGCTCAACATTAGTTTTATAAAAGACGTTAAAATGTTCTATCGCAACGTACGAACCATTAGGTATACTAGATAGCAAACAACATATATTCAAATACAATCGCAGCAACGCGCGGTCCGAATTATTTCTAGTTATCTCTGAATTCAGCACTGGAATCATATGAAATCTCAACAACTTAATCTTTGCACTGTATATATAAATAAATTCCTTTGTGCGTTATTAGATACATAAAAAATAAAATAACTTAGACAATTCAACTGAGAAATGAAAATGAAAAGTGACATTTCATATATTTGGATGCTATCAAGGACTTTTGGAAGTTAAAGATAAAAGTACTAAGCTTATGGAAGACACTATAATTTGAAGACGATCATTATGGATGAGAAAGTATTTTTATCTACATTTTCACTTAAAATGCTATTTAATCTAAGACTTCTTATTTTAATACACTGATTATCTATTTCAAATTTAACTGTTACAAATGCAGTATGATAAGATCCATGACACAATCAAGCATGAGAATATGTCTCTACATATCTAGTCGGTGTTAGTACACTGCGTTTTTCAAGTTTCACTCATATTAAGTCTTGTGTAAGTTCAAATAAACTTTTAATATAAAAGTTATATACTTAGATTCAAATTACGGATTATATATTCAAACGAAGCATTGCTTCAATGGTACCGCGGTTACACTTGTGTACTCGCAGTGCTAGAGGTCTCGGGTTCGAGCCTCGTCACCCGCTCTAGGAATTGAAATATATTCCTTGAAGGTGGCCCAAAGGGAAGGTTTTACCGACCCGCTCCGGGACTAAGATCCGGCCCGCCTGCCCCTCGGGATGGTTAAAGGGTTGGATCCTCAGAGTGTGGTTCGGGTTTCCTGCCCGAAAGCGCGCGTGTGTGTGCAAATGATGACTAGGCTTCGCCGCTTCGGTCCGGACTGATGCAAGCTTGCCTTTCAAAAAAAAAAAAAAAATTACGGATTATATATAAGCAAATACATTTTACGTTTATATGCCGAGTAAACATTTAAACTCAAAAACCAATTGTGAACTTTAATATATTATTTAAAACGTTTTCATTCAGCTAGCCCGTAATGTTAAGGGTCCTTCAATTAATGTACAACATACTGCTAAAAACAGTGATGGAGGATTTAAAGGACATGAGGGTGCCATGGTCACCACAACAAATTTTGTCATTACTAGCAATTTTTATAGTTTTATGGACTAATTATGTTAAATTCAAATTTTGGCCCCAACAAATTAATATTTAGATTTCTAGCATACGTTTTATCAATCCTAGGTTATTAAATTGTAAAACTAAATGGGTTATTAGATTACAAACCCTATTACATTTTCGAAATTTCGGCTTTTTATGTATCCTCGTAAGTTTCATCTTGCCGCATAAATGATACGTATTCTATTCATTTTTTCTATTTTGTTGCTACTGTTATTTTCTACTTATCAACTACTACATATTATAATCTACAGAGTATAATTTTTTTTCAATGAAGGTTGTGTTCCTCTTTGTTATACGTAATAATCATGATTTTATGAATTATATATATATATATATATATATATATATATATATATATATATATATATATATATATATATATATATATATATATATATATATATATATATATATATATATATAGTGGTAGGATCAAGAGGGAAGTAACCAATCGGGGGGAAGCGGGGGGAAGCAAAAACTTTTTTTTTCATTTTTTGAAAAAACTTTGTTCACGAACATTATAGATGAGATGAAAATGTGAACATTTAGTAGAGACACTTTGTGATAAATGTTTTTACTTTGGCGGAAAAACGCTCGAAGAAGTAATATATAACAATTATCGTATTTTTCGAGCGTATTTTGAGGTTTTAGCTATTGAGGTTTAGATATTAGGGTTTAGATATTAGGGTTTATAGGGTTTAGATATTAGGGTTTAGAAATTTAGGGTTTAGGGTTTAGATTTAGGATTTAGATTGAGTTTTTAACATGAACGGTTTAGAGTTTAGGGTTTAGGGTTTAGGGTTTTGTGTTTTGGGTTTATGGAATACACATAAAACACCAAACCCTAAACCCTAAACTCTAAATCGGGCTAAATTTTACTTCACAAAACATGATAAAAAACGTTCATATTCTTCACGAACAATATTATCTTGAATGTTATTTTTGTCGATCGTTTTCCCGCCTAAATAATAACATTCATCACGAAGTGTCTCTTCTAAATGCTCATATTTTCGTGTGATCTTGATGCCGGAAAAAAAATTCAAAAAAAAAAACGAAAAAAATATTTTTGCTTCCCCCCGCTTCCCCCCGATTGGTTACTTCCCCATTGATCCTGCCCCTATATATATATATATATATATATATATATATATATATATATATATATATATATATATATAATCAAGAGGGAAACACCTTTTCTGAGGAAAAGAGGAAGAAATTTTTTTTTTCGTTTCTTGAAAAAAACTTTGTTCACGAACATTATAGATTAGAAGAAAATATGAACATTTAAAAAAGACACTTTGTGATGATTGTCATTATTTTGGCGGGAAAACGTTCGAAGAAAAAAAATAAAAACATTCAATGCATTGAATGTTTTGCCGCTGAGTTTATTTGCATCGTTTTGTTTTCATCTTGTATGAAGTGTTTTTTTTTTCGAATTTAGCCCGATTTAGGGTTTAGGTTTAGGGTTTAGGTGAAATGTCCCGTTCATATTGATTATAAACGTTAGATATTAATTGATTTCGTTGCGAGGTTTTGACCTCTATATGAGACGTTTTTCAAAGACTGCATTCTTTTTTAAAACAAACCATAACCTTTATTTTTATCGACAAGGTTAAAAGGACACCACCTAGATTATCCAGAAATGATAATCTAAAAATATCACACTTACACACTACCAATACATATTGGTTTACAATATTAATATGTTACAACAAAGTAAATCTCGAATGCAGTTTTAAAACAATATTATACAAACATGCTGACACCAAATCTTGTCCATATATTAGCATGCAACAGTGGAAGCTCTTAATAATCACCTGAGAATAAATATGCTTTAAACGTCAACAAAAATGTTGGTGAGTTATAGGTTTAACCTATATATTTATCAAATCGTAATAATAGACCACAAGATTTTCATTTTTCAATATACATCCCATACATAGAGATAAAAATCATTCATATGGTGAACACCTGGTAACCGACATTAACAAGATGCATATAGAATATCCCCATCATTCCGGAACACCCATCGGACATGATAATTTCGAAGTACTAAAGCATTCCAAATTCCAGAATGGGGCTTGTTGGGCCCGATAGATCTATCTTTAGGATTCGCGTCAATTTGGGGGTCTGTTCCCAAATTCTTAGGCTACCAAGCTAAAAAGGGGCATATTCGGCTTCGATCATTCACCTATATAATGTAGTTTCATTTACTTGTGTCTATTTCGTAAAACATTTATAAAATTGCATGTATTCTCATCCCAAAAATATTAGATTTTAAAAGTGGGACTATAACTAACTTTCACAGATTTTTACTTCGTCGGGAAGTAAGACTTGGCCACTGGTCGATTCACGAACCTATAACAAATATGTACATATATATCAAGGTATGTTCAAAATATATTTACAACATTTTTAATACGTTTTACTGTTTTAAGTTTATTAAGTCAGCTGTCCTCGTTAATAACCTACAACTAGTTGTCTACAGTTAGATGTACAGAAAATAAAGCAATATATATTATCTCGAATCAATCCATGACCTCGTGTATACAAGCCTCAGGCTAGATCACAACTCAAAGTATATATAATATTTTAGAATCAACCTCAACCATGTATAGCTAACTCCAACATTACTGCATATAGAGTGTCTATGGTTGTTCCGAAATATATATATATATATATATATATATATATATATATATATATATATATATATATATATATATATATGGGTCGATATGATATGTCAAAACATTGTATTCGTGTCTATGGTATCCCAAGATTACATAATATATTAGAATACATGTATAATACAATATGAGTTAGCTAGGATATGATTAATATAGATTTGTTACCAATTTTCACGTAGCTACAACAAGCAAAATTATCCAATCTTGTTTTACTCATAACTTCTTCGTTTTAAATCCGTTTTGAGTGATTCAAGTTGCTATGGTTTCATATTGAACTTAAGTTTATGAATCTAAACAGAAAAAGTATAAGTTTATAGTCAGAAATACAGGTTACAAGTCATTTTTGTAAAGGTAGTCATTTAAGTCGAAAGAACGACGTCTAGATGACCATTTTGGAAAACATACTTCCACTTTGAGTTTAAACATGATTTTTGGATATAGTTTTATGTTCATAAGAAAAATCATTTTTCGAGAAGAACAAATTTTAAATCAAAGTTTATCATAGTTTTTAATTAACTAACCCAAAACAGCCCGCGGTGTTACTACTACGGCGTATATCCGGTTTTACGATGATTTTCGTGTGTTCAGGTTTTAAATTATTAAGTTAGCATATCATATAGATATAGAACATGTGTTTAGTTGATTTTAAAAGTCAAGTTAGAAGGATTAACTTTTGTTTGCGAACAAGTTTAGAATTAACTAAACTATGTTCTAGTGATTACAAGTTTAAACCTTCGAATATGGTAGCTTTATCAAAATGAATCGAATGATGTTATGAACATCATTACTACCTCAGATTTTGTGGTTAAACCTACTGAAAATGAGAAAAATAGATCTAGCTTCAAAGGATCCTTGGATGGCTTGAAAGTTCTTGAAGTAGAATCATGACACGAAAACAAGTTCAAGTAAGATTTCCACTCGAAATAAGATTGTTAAAGTTATAGAAATTGAATCAAAGTTTGAATATGAGTATTACCTTGTATTAGAAAGATATCTTACTGTAAATAAGAAAGATTTCTTGAGGTTGGATGATCACTCAAAGTGGATTTGCAAGATTGAAAGTAAGCTAGCAAACTTGAAAGTGTTGTTGGTGTGTTCTTGAGTAGTTGTTTTATAACTTGGTTTATGTATGGATTTATGAACTAGATTGAGCTAGATTTTGTTGAAGATGATGAAGAACACTTAGAACAAAGGAAGAACACTTGAGAGAGAGTAATTTGATTCAAGAAAATTGCAAAGTTAATGTGTTTGTGGTACCTAACATTCACGTGAATATGTAGTAGCAATATAGGCTCCATTAGTTTGTAATTTTGTGAGATATTTCATGCTAGATGTTAAATTATGGTTCCCACATGCTTAGGTGACTCACATGGGCTGCTAAGATCTGATCATTGGAGTGTATATACCAATAGTAAATACATTTAGAAGCTGTGTATTGTACGAGTACAAATACTAGTGCATACGAGTGGAATTGTTGATGAAAATGAACGAGGATGTAATTGTAAGTATTTTTGTTAAGTAGAAGTACCTTGATAAGTGTCTTGAAGTCTTTCAAAAGTGTATGAATACATAGTAAAATACTACATGTATATACATTTTAACTGAGTCGTTAAGTCATCGTTAGTCGTTACATGTAAGTGTTGTTTTGAAACCCTTAAGTTAACGATCTTGTTAAATGTTGTTAACCCATTATTTATTATAAATAATGAGATATTAAATCATTACATTATCATGATATAATGATGTATTAATATATCTTAATATGATATATATACATTTAAATGTTGTTACAACGATAACCGTTACCTGTATGTCTCGTTTCGAAATCCTTAAGTTAGTAGTCTTGTTTTTACATATGTAGTTCATTGTTAATATACTTAATGATATATTTAATTATTATAATACATGTTAACTATATATATATATATATATATATATATATATATATATACACATATATATATATACATATATATATATATATATATATATATATATATATATATATATATATATATATATATATATATCCATATATATTTCATCATATAGTTTTTACAAATATTAACTTTCGTGAATCACCGGTCAACTTGGGTGGTCAATTGTCTATATGAAACCTATTTCAATTAATCAAGTCTTAACAAGTTTGATTGCTTAACATGTTGGAAATACTTAATCATATAAATATCTATTTCATTTAATATTTATAAACATGGAAAAGTTCGGGTCACTACAGTACCTACCCGTTAAATAAATTTCGTCCCGAAATTTCAAGCAGTTGGAGGTGTTGACGTATCTTCTGGAAATAAGTGCGGGTATTTCTTCTTCATCTGATCTTCTCATTCCCAGGTGAACTCGGGTCCTCTACGAGCATTCCATCGAACCTTAACAATTGGTATCTTGTTTTGCTTAAGTCTTTTAACCTCACGATCCATTATTTTGACGGGTTCTTCGATGAATTGAAGTTTTTCGTTGATTTGGATTTCGTCTAACGGAATAGTGAGATCTTCTTTAGCAAAACATTTCTTCAAATTTGAGACGTGGAAAGTGTTATGTACAGCCGCGAGTTGTTGAGGTAATTCAAGTCGGTAAGCTACTGGTTCGACACGATCAATAATCTTGAATGGTCCAATATACCTTGGATTTAATTTCCCTCGTTTACCAAATCGAACAACGTCTTTCCAAGGTGCAACTTTTAGCCTGACCATATCTCTAATTTCAAATTCTATATCTTTTCTTTTAATGTCAGCGTAGCTCTTTTGTCGACTTTGGGCGATTTTCAACCGTTGTTGAATTTGGATGAGCTTCTCGGTAGTTTCTTGTATTATCTCCGGACGCGTAATCTGTCTAACCCCCACTTCACTCCAACAAATCAGAGACCTGCACTTTCTACCATAAAGTGCTTCAAATGGCGCCATCTCAATGCTTGAATGGTAACTGTTGTTGTAGGAAAATTCTGCTAACGGTAGGTATCGATCCCAACTATTTTCGAAATCAATAACACATGCTCGTTGCATGTCTTCAAGTGTTTGTATCGTCCTTTCGCTCTGCCCATCAGTTTGTGGATGATAGGCAGTACTCATGTCTAGAAGAGTTCCTAATGCTTGCTGTAATGTCTGCCAGAATCTTGAAATAAATCTGCCATCCCTATCAGAGATATTAGAGATTGGTATTCCATGTCTGGAGACGACTTCCTTCAAATACAGTCGTGCTAACTTCTCCATCTTGTCATCTTCTCTTATTGGCAGGAAGTGTGCTGATTTAGTGAGACGATCAACTATTACCCAAATAGTATCAAAACCACTTTCACTCCTTGGCAATTTAGTGATGAAATCCATGGTAATGTTTTCCCATTTCCATTCCGGGATTTCGGGTTGTTGAAGTAGACCTGATGGTTTCTGATGCTCAGGTTTGACCTTAGAATACGTCAAACATTCTCCTACGTATTTAGCAACATCGGCTTTCATACCCGGCCACCAAAAATGTTTCTTGAGATCCTTGTACATCTTTCCCGTTCCAAGATGTATTGAGTATCTGGTTTTATGAGCTTCTTTAAGTACCATTTCTCTCATATCTCCAAATTTTGGTACCCAAATCCTTTCAGCCCCATACCGGGTTCCGTCTTCCCGAATATTAAGATGCTTCTCCGATCCTTTGGGTATTTCATCCTTTAAATTTTCCTTTTTTAAAACTCCTTGTTTCGCCTCCTTTATTTGAGTAGTAAGGTTAGTGCAAATCATTAAATTCATAGCTTTTACTCGAATGGGTTCTCTGTCCTTTCTGCTCAAGGCGTCGGCTACCACATTTGCCTTCCCCGGGTGATAACGAATCTCAAAGTCGTAATCATTCAACAATTCAATCCATCTGCGCTGAAAGGACCCGTTCATATACATTATAAACGATTCACAATAGTTGATTACATCGCGAGGTATTTGACCTCTATATGATACGTTTTACAAACATTGCATTCGTTTTTAAAAGACAAACTTTCTTTACATCTAAAATTGAAGGCATGCATACCATTTCATATTACATCCAACTATAATTGACTTAATATTAATCTTGATGAACTCAATGACTCGAATGCAACGTCTTTCAAAGTATGTCATGAATGACTCCAAGTAATATCCTTAAAATGAGCTAATGCACAGCGGAAGATTTCTTTAATACCTGAGAATAAACATGCTTTAAAGTGTCAACCAAAAGGTTGGTGAGTTCATTAGTTTATCATAATCAATCATTTCCGTAATAGTAATAGACCACAAGATTTCATATACATAAACGTTTTAATAAAAATATTCTAAGTGGTTGAGCACTTGGTAACCATACTTAACATTTAATCAACGTCGCATATTCCCTTTATTATGAAATCTCACTACACTGTACCAAGTGTAGTCACTAAAACGAAGTACTGTGCAACCGTTGAATACTGGTCGTCCAATTCGGTTGGGGTTGTCAGGCCCGATAGATCGATCAACAGGATTCGCGTTTACAATACCGCATGTAAATGGTAGTTACCAAGTTATTAGGGAAAAATATGCAAATTGGTACAACTCAACGTAGAATATGTTTTTAGTACTTGTGTCCATTTCGTAAAACAATTATAAAATAGTGCATGTATTCTCAGCCCAAATATATATATAAAAAGGGAGTAATGAAACTCACAATACTGTATTTCGTAGCAATTATGTATATGATGGCACTGAACAAGTTCAGGGTTTGTCTTGGATTCACGAACCTATATTAAGTATATATATTTATATGTTGGTCAATATCTGTCTAACAATTTAGGTCAAGTCGTAGTGTATCACAATCTTAATGCTCGAGACCGACATGCAAAAGTTAACAAAAGTCAACTTGACCCAAAATGACTTTTAAAATCTATACATGTTTATTATATAACTTATATATAGTCGTTTTATATATTTAAATATATTTATCAGATTTTATTATACTAAATAATACAAGTCATTTATTAATAAATAAAAATTTATATTTAAATTCATATATGATAAAAATATACTTTTATATATCTTAAGTAATAAAATTTATAAAATTCACTTAATATCATAAAAATATAGTGGTATGTATTATTAATGTAATTATATTACGTGTGGTAAAAATATCTTTGTACGTATATTTATTTGATAAAATAATATTGATAATAATAATAATGATAAAAATAATAAAATGATAGTTTCAATAAAAATATTAATTTTTAGTAATAAAGATAATTTTAGTAATAACATCAACTGATAACAATTATAATAATCATTTTAATAATAATATTAAAATTAATAATAATTCAGTTGACCATATCTTTTAATCCATTCATCGAACCCACACGATTTCTAAATGAAAAGTTATTAATTTTTCTTTAGCTTTTCAATGACATGCATATCATATACCTTATCTCAGTAGCATATGTATCAAATTCGTGATTTATCATAAACTATTTAACGACGAAACTTAGCATACAAACATGCATAATCATATATACTCGAGCACTAGTCAGGGATACACTATTAATATATAAAAGATAAGATATGAATGCTCACGTATGAATATTGTGATTCAATATTGCAGGAAAGTACTTAGACGCAACGAAAATGATAAACGTTAGGTTGAACTCACGAGCAATACCCTCGAACAATACCCATAACCTCCATAGCTATAACCCATAATTTCCTTAGCTCTATCCCGTTTGAAAACTTATTTTGAAATCGTCTGAATATAACTCTGTCGTAGTATTTTATGTATACTAATAATATCTTGAAATAATACTAAGTAAATATATATATGTAATTCGATTGAGAGAGTTTAGAGAAATATATTTTTAAGTTTCTATGAAATAATGAAACCTATTGAATTCTATTTATAATAGATTTTTGAATTATTAAAGTGAATTATTAAAGTATAAATTATTAAAGTGAATTATTAAAGTATGAATTATTAAAGTGAATTATTAAAGTATGAATTATTAAAGTGAATTATTAAAGTATGAATTATTAAAGTGAATTATTAAAGTGAATTATTAAAGTTAAAGTAAAGTAAAAGTAAAGTAAAAGTAAAGTAAAGGTAAAGTTAAAGTATAGTAAAAGTATAAAACTATGTACGTATAATACGCGTATAAATATATTTAATATTAATTTAAATCGTTATATCATAAAACATTTTAGAAAAGTAGAATTATATATATTCATAATAGGTTTCAAGTTTTTAAATTACAGTCTGTTGGTGAAGCATGTGATAAAGTCTAAAGGTTTAATAAACGTATGAAATCATCTTAATAAAAAATATCGAGTTACTTAACTTGTCGATATCCAACATCTAAGTTATTTACACTCCACGTTCTTACTTATAGATCACTTTACCATTTTTCGAATATTGTCAAAAACAATAGATTTCTTAAATCACAGTGGACCTCATAACATTGGCCCGTAATCATATCATAATATATCTTATAATTCAATCATTTGATATTATCTCTTAATTCTGTCGATAAATATATCGAAACAAATACGTTCATGTAAAGTATCATATATCTAATACTTTGTTAATGTTTTCAGTTAATATTATATATTATATATACATATCTATATACATATAATTGTTCGTGAATCGTCGAACACGGTCAAAGGGTAATTGATTACATGAATATAGTTCCAAACTTTTTGAGATTCAACATTACCAATTCTGCTTATCGTGTCGGAAACATATAAAGGTTAGGTTTAAATTTGGTCAGAAATTTCCGGGTCGTCACATGCGCTGCCTCATGTTCAGTTGTTTTTAATTAAATATGTGTTGAAGACTTTTGTGGTCGGTATATATAATACTTTTGACCCCATATAAGTAGTGCCTCCAAGTCTTTAATGCAAAAACAACCGCGCCTAATTCCAAATTATGCGTCGTATAATTCTGCTCGTGAATCTTCAATTGTCTAGACGCATAAGCAATTACTTTCATTCGTTGCATTAATACACAACCGAGACCTTGCTTTGAGGCGTCACAATATATCACAAAATCATCATTCCCTTCACGCAATGACAATATAGGTGCCGTAGTTAACTTTTTCTTCAACAATTGAAACGCTTTCTCCTGCTCATCCTTCAATTCAAATTTCTTCCCTTTATGCGTTAATGCAGTCAAAGGTTTTGCTATTTTGGAAAAATCTTGGATGAACCTTCTGTAGTAACCAGCCAGTCCTAGAAATTGGCGTATATGCTTCGGAGTTTTCGGGGTTTCCCACTTTTTAACGGTTTCAATCTTTGCTAGATCCACCTGAATACCTTCTTTGTTCACTATATGACCGAGAAATTGAACTTCTTCTAACCAAAATGCACACTTTGAAAACTTAGCGTACAGTTTTTCTTTCCTTAACAACTCTAGCACTTTTCTTAAATGTTCTTCGTGCTCTTGGTCATTCTTTGAGTAAATAAGTATGTCATCGATGAAAACAATGATAAACTTATCAAGGTATGGTCCACACACTCGGTTCATGAGGTCCATGAACACAGCTGGTGCGTTAGTCAACCCAAACGGCATAACCATAAACTCGTAATAACCGTAACGCATCCTAAAAGCAGTCTTTGGAATATCATCCACCTTCACCCGCATTTGATGATACCCAGAACGTAAATCAATCTTTGATTAAACCGACGAGCCTTGTAGTTGATCAAATAAGTCATCGATTCTCGGTAGTGGGTAGCGGTTCTTGATGGTAAGTTTGTTCAACTCTCGGTAGTCGATACACAACCTAAATGTACCATCCTTCTTCTTGACAAACAAAACAGGAGCTCCCCGCGGTGATGTGCTTGGTCGAATGAAACCACGCTCTAAAAGTTCCTGTAACTGACTTTTTAATTCTTTCATTTCGCTGGGTGCGAGTCTGTATGGAGCACGAGCTATTGGTGCAGCTCCTGGTACAAGGTCTATTTGAAATTTAATGGATCGATGTGGGGGTATTCCCGGTAATTCTTTCAGAAATACATCGGGAAATTCTTTTGCGATGGGAACATCACTGATGTTCTTTTCTTCAGGTTTAACTTCCTTGATGTGTGCTAGAATGACGTAACAACCTTTTCTTATTAGTTTTTGTGCCTTCAAACTACTAATAAGATTTAATTTCGCGTTGTTCTTTTCTCCGTACACCATTAAAGGTTTTCCTTTTTCACGTATAATGCGAATCGCATTTTTGTAACAAACGACCTCTGCTCTCGCCTTTTTCAACCAGTCCATGCCAATTATTACATCAAAACTCCCTAACTCGACTCGTATTAAATAAATTTTAAACGTTTCATCCCCCAATTTAATTTCTCTATCCCGACATATATTATCTGCTGAAATTAATTTACCGTTTGCTAATTCGAGTACAAATTTACTATCCAAAGGCGTCAATGGGCAACTTAATTTAGCACAAAAATCTCTACTCATATAGCTTCTATCCGCACCCGAATCAAATAAAACATAAGCAGATTTATTGTCAATAAGAAACGTACCCGTAACAAGCTCCGAGTGTTCCTGCGCTTCTGCCGTATTAATATTAAAAACTCTTCCGCGGCCCTGCCCATTAGTATTCCCCTGATTCGGGCAATTACTTCTAATGTGGTACGGTTTTCCACATCCATAACAAACAAAAGCGGCATTACTTGTTTCGGCACTATTTGTCCCTTTAGTTCTGTTAAACTTTGGTCCGTAGACCTCACACTTTTTCGCACCATGGCCAGTTCTTTTACACTTGGTGCAAAATGTCGTACAAAACTCATTCTGGTGGTACTCTTCACACCTTTGACATTTTTGGTTTTTGTTGCCGTTGTTGTTATTGAGGTTGTTGTTGGGATTGTTATTGTTGTTGGAACGGTTGTTGTAGTTGTTGTTGTTGTTGGGATGTTTTTTGTTGTTATTGTTAGGATTGCGGTTATTGTTGCGATTGTTGTTGTGGTTGTTGGGATAGTTGTTGCGATTGTGGTTGTAATTGTTATTGTTGTTGTACTGGTGATTCTTGTCACTATTTTCCTCCCACTTTCTCTTGAGTTGTTTCGTGTTGGCTTCTTCGGCTGCCTGCTCTTTAATTCTTCTCTAAATCTGATTTATGAGTTTATGAGCCATTCGACTTGCCTTTTGTATGGAAGCAGGCTCATGTGAACTCACATCTTCTTGAATCCTTACTAGTAACCCTTTTATAAACGCGTCGATCTTCTCTTCTTCATCTTCGAACATTCCCGGACACAATAGGCACAACTCTGTGAATCGTCGTTCATATGTGGAAATGTCGAACCCTTGTGTTCGTAACTCTCTAAGCTCTACCTTGAGCTTATTGACTTCGTTTCTAGGACGGTACTGCTCGTTCATTAATTGCTTGAATGCCAACCACGGTAGTGCCTAAGCAGCATTTTGTCCTACCTGTTCAAGATAGATGTTCCACCATGTTAACACAGTACCTGTGAAGGTATGCGTAGCGTACTTAACTTTGTCCTCTTCAGTACACTTACTTATGGTAAACACCGATTCGACTTTCTCGGTCCGCCGTTTCAATCCAATTAGTCCTTCGGTTCCATCAAATTCCAAAGGTTTGCAGGCAGTGAACTCTTTATAGGAGCATCCTACACGACTTCTTGTGAAATTAGTTCCACTGCTAGATCCAGAGTTATTGTTATTTTGCATCGCAGCCTGTACTGCGGCTATGTTTGCTGCAAGGAAAACACGGAAGTCTTTCTCACTCATGTTCAAATTCTGACGAGTTGCCGGTGCCATTTCCTTCAAAAATAGCCCAAAAGAATTAAGTTAATCATATAGAATTTTAAGAGTAGTCAATAGTATTTCGTAGCATAGTATGAACTCATTTATAAAAGCTTTTTCTTCATATTAGCATTTTATAGTTTTAATTCGGGTAGTACCTACCCATTAAGTTCATACTTAGTAGCTAATATACAATTCAACTACTACAATTCTATATGAAAAAACTGATTATAATAACATTTCGCGTTCAAATTTTATACAAAATTACAAACTTACAATACCACTATTATACATATAGGATGAAATATAACACATAATAACTTTGCTACTCGGCGGCTATAAAGGCAATTCTAGTTAATACGCAAGCTGTTCAGCAAAAGAAATAAAGACACGTAATTCATAAGTCCAGAAACAAGTCATGCATTCTGTAACGACCCTGGATTTTCCAACGTTTATTTATTAATAATTATTATTAATACTTGTGATTTAATGAATGTATTGTTTATATACGTTTACATGTTACCATACTTGACTTTAAATGCCCGAAACGTCTTTGTGACACGCGTACATTACACGAATAATATTTTCAAGTATTATTTACATTCATGATTAAGTTTTATTAATCATTTTAATTATCTAAGACTACTAGTTAATTACTTGGGCTCTTATTGGATTTATTTTTTAACTAATGGAACTTGGGCTTTTATTAGTGTTAATGGACTTAAGAGCCCACCCTACACATTAAATGGATTAATAAGCCCATTTTATAAATGCAAGTTTTACTCTTAAGATGGAACTGGATGGTTAAGTGCATGGAAGACTAGTTACTTGCTTAGTTGCACCTTATCCCCATGAACATACTCCTTGTAACCAACTTTTAAGACTTTAACATGCTAGTGACTAGTGAGTATCTCCCTCCCCCTTTCTTTTGTGCAGGCCAGGCCAAAGGGAGGATTAAATTTTTTTTGTGACTTATTACTAGTATTACTCTCTCACTTTCTCACACACACACAAGTTACTTGAAATTTTCTCTCATTTCTTTCTCTCATTCTCTCTAAATATTGTAAGTAACTTGAGCAAACTTTTCTCTTCTTTCTTTGTTTGAAAACCGAAGCAACACCTTCATCATCATCATTCTTTTGCTTGTTTAATTACTTGTCTTTGATTGTTGTTTGATTACATGTAGTTGTTGTTATTTACTTACATGTTACTAAGAATCAAACTCTTTAGTTTGTTCTTCATTTATCTTGTATTTACAAGAACACACAAGAACTAAACTCTCTAGTTTATGTTCTACATTTAATATCTTGAAAGATTGTAAGTTCATGTGTTGAAAATCATTACTTGTAATTCATGTTTGTAAACATAAAGTTTACATTCTTAAAGATCAAGCCTTGGTTTGAATGTTTAAAGTATGAACAACCATGGACTAGTTACTTGATTACTTTATTTCTTGCATCTTTTAAAATTGTGAGTTTGGTTGTAGTTGGTCAAGTGTTACTAGTTAACTTTGATCTCATTTTTCTTGAACAAAAGTTAACTTGAAAGTTCAAGAACATGGAAGTGTAACTCTTTAGTTATAACTTCATATACTTATGTAAGATCTAAGTTTATATAGCTTATGGTCTTCTAATTTTGTCATAAGCAAGAGCTTAAGAGCTTACATACACCTTACAAGATGATAATCTAAGTTTCATAACTTATGGTTTCATTAAAGTAAAGATTCAAGTATTATTACTTAAGGTTTAACTTAATAACTTTAGATCTAGACTTTTGAGTCTTGGATCTTCAAGATCTAACTAAGAACTATGTTCGACAACTTAAGATCTTGATTAGTTAGTTTACTCTCTAGTTTGTAGTTCAATATTAGTTTTATATTTCATGTATGTGTTAAATCTAAGACTTTGATGTAACTTTGGTTCATCAAAACACTTGCAACACTTAAGTGAGTTGTGCTACATATCTTAGAATTGCACTTGTGTTATGATGGTTAAAACTTGGTAAAGATGATGTAAACCCATCAATGAGTTGTACACTTGAAGCTATATGCATCAAGGATGAGAACCGTGATGAACATCAAGCACCAAGAACCCACCGGAACCTACAGTTTTACTATTTCTGTGTCTGATTAGTATGACCTGGGCTACTGTAATGTTGATATTCAGTTATCTCTGTTCGATTAGATAACTTTTCATTTAGGACTCGTCTAAATCCGAGTTACGGTTTAGGATTTATGGCCCTCCGATCGTCACTATGTCCTTTTAACGTTGTGCTGAAAATTCTGACCTACTCGCACTTAGACCGTCGCCACGGTCAAACGAAGACGAGTTTGCTTCTAAAATTTTTACCACAACTAAAGGACTCATATACGGAGCCATGGACACTGGTCTCACCTTATTTCAATAGGTATTGAGGACGTGGTGACTGATCCAAGTCAGCCTTTGTTTTAAACTTCTTTCATGAACGAATCTTACTTTACACCTTTTGTTTGATGATGAATGATGATGACCCTTAAGACCTAATTTACATACATTTAAACCTATTGGAACGATTTACTGACTTAGTACTATTTGACTTAGGTTGAGGACCTTCCGGACCTACGTACTTACTTACTTCCCGACTCGACTTTACCACTACTTTACCACTGTGAGTTATAGCATCCTTTTTACTTTAACTATTTTGGGAACTGAGAATACATGTGCATTTTACGTTTTACATACTAGGCACGAGTACCTAAACTTATATATGTGTGGGTTATATAACAGCATAAACATTCCCTTTAGCTCGGTAACGTTTAGTCATTGGTTTTTGAACCGGTGAACGCGAATCTTAGATATGGATCCATAGGGTTTGATATCCCCACTCGGGCTAGTTGCGCTAGCATTTAACGAGTATTTAATACTTTGTAAACATACGCACTTGCCAAGTGTACTTTCAGGGGGTATAAACGTTAAGTTAGTTACCAAGTGCCCACGGTTCAACATATACTTTATCATACTGTTTTGAAACGCTCTCTGTAGCACTGAAATCTCGTGGCCTACCTTACATACTGTTATACTTAAACTATAGCTCACCAACCTTTGTGTTGACATTTTTAAGCATGTTTTTCTCAGGTGCTTAAAGTTGCTAGCTTCCGCTGTTGTACTAGTCTTGCTGTAGACACCCGCTGCTTTAGAGATGTCACTGCATGAACGTTTATCTTGCATTCATAAACATTATTACTTTTGAAACTATGATTTTTAATGACCTATGGGTCACATACTATTATCCTTGCTTATATTCATTGAAGCATACTTTGGTTGTTAAACTTTGATGTTGGTTAAGACATCACTTTTTATCATGAATGTAAACGTATTTTGAAATAGCATATAGTGTTTGACCTTATAATGATCCTGTTGTTGATGATTCGTACACGATGGTTTTGTACGGGGCATCACATTTGGTATCAGAGCATTGGTAGTAGGGAATTAGGTTGCATTAGTGAGTCTAAGATCGACCCGGGTAGGGTTCACTAATAGGACTAATCTACAACTTGCTAGTTTACTTGTTTCCGCTGAACTTACTGCATGCTGCTGCTTACTTTTACTGCTATATGCCATATGCTACTATATGATTTCACTACTGCATGCTATTATCTGCTTTCGATTGCATGATACTTGTCGTTATTGTCATGCTATTTACTGTTATACATGATCTAGACTGTTGTAGTTACTTGGCCTAATACGTGCTTGCTTTATGACTTACTGACATGGAAAATTTATTTTTCCTTGTTCAGATGTTGGATATTTCACCTTCTATCATTTTGGGCAGCGATTCAGACACTTCAGCCACTTCACCTGCCACTGTTGCCGCTCCCCCGATCCCGTCGGCGACACACTCTAGTGACCCAGGCGCTTCGTCCTCCGGAGCTAGTAGTCATGCGCCTGCCCCAGTGGGTACTACAGACGGAGCCCAGGACCTCCCGGAGATTCCAGCTCCACTTGCCCCTTTACCTCAGGAGCCACAGCATCATCCCAGTGGTGTTGTGATTCCTGCGGAATTTGGGAAAGGTCCATTCCGTAATCAGTATCGTCATTGGTGCCGACGCGCTCCTGATGGACGACTCGTGCCGATCCCGCCTTTTAGATATCGACATATGATGGCCACCCGAGGAGAGCCAGTACAGCCACCCGTGCAGCCACTTTCATATGATTCAGACGACCCATCATCCGACGACACATCCTCAGACGACTCTAGTGGCGAGGATTCCACCGATGACTCCGACGAGGAGGACCCCGATGATGCACCTGTTTAGCCACCCTCCACCCCGCTGAAGAAGCGGTACCATTTCGACGGTACCATTATTCCGGGGATCAACGGAGGTATAGCATTCACTGACGCATTTGGTCGGCGTCGTAGGGTTACCGCCCGTAAGCGGCTTGTGCCGTACCCTGCTGATCCCTTCATCCGTAAGCCTTACCGTTTCGCAGCCTCTACTTCTGGAGCCGAACTGTCTGCACCACCAGCTCCACCAGCACCACTCGTGCCGATTGCACTGCCTGCCCCACCATCCCCCTCTGTCGAGGAACTGATGAGGGAGGTGGAGATCCTCCGCGCTCGGGTAACTGAGCTCGAGGACCAGATGTCCCACGTATTGGACATCCTACACCCACCGTCACCGTAGGACTTTTGTAGTAGATTTCATTATGTAATCTAGTTGTAGTTTTATGTTTCACTTATGTATTGTACGAAATTATGCGAATGTATGCAACTTATTATTATTAATGAATGGACTTTGTGTTGTTTACTTTTTGCACAAGTGTTCTGTTTACGTTACTGTACCATGGTTTTGTGATATCAGTATCTAGTTTCTCTACTTAATTAACATGTGTTGTGTTGTTTACATGTTGGTTGTTATATACTGTATTATTATATATTGAATACTGGATTTTTACTTGAGTCAAAATTTTTGTTTAGAACACCATGGCCAACGGACGATCAACACCTACCATAGCCCAAATCGAGGAGATGATTGCCGAAAGGGTAGCCGCAGCCATTGCGGAAATGCAACCCCAAGCTCCACCGCCACCGCCACCGGTTATTCAACCCATTCGTAATGGGTGCACATACAAAGAGTTCCAAAGCTGCAAACCCCACAACTTCAGTGGAACGGAGGGGCCAGTTGGTCTCACTAGATGGTTCGAGAAATTAGAATCTGTGTTTCGAGTTAGTAACTGCTCGAAAGCGAATAAAACCAAGCTTGCTTCATGCACTCTGTCTGACGGCGCACTAACGTGGTGGAACACGTTGGCTCAAGCAAAAGGTATTGATGAGGCATTTGCTGCCCCATGGGAGGAATTCAAAGGGGCCCTAATTGAGGAATATTGCCCTAGGACCGACATCCAGAAGATGGAGATTGAATTTATGCAGTTAAAGGCCGTTGGGAACGACCTTGATAGTTACAACCGGAGGTTTTTGGAATTAGCCCTGATGTGTCTGACAATGGTTACCCCGGAGTTTAAACTAATGGAAAGGTACTTCTGGGGACTTCCTAAGTGCATTAAGGGAAACGTCACCTCGTCCAAGCCACCCAATGTCCCGGAAGCGATGCGCATGGCGCATACTTTAATGAATCAAATTATCATCGATGAACCGGAGAAGGCTAAGTCTGAAGCGGGTAGTAGTGAGAAGCGCAAATGGGATAACAACATGGGAAGGACCTATGATCAAAACCCGGCGAAACGACATGAGGGTTTCAGAGGAAACAACAACGGTGGAAACCCCAATCCGAACACCAACTCAAACCCCAACTACAAGGGAACCTTACCACAATGCAAGCGGTGCTACAAGCACCATACTGGGTATTGTAACGTTGTTTGTGAAAAGTGCCAACGGACTGGACATATCGGTAAAGACTGCAAGGTCACCACTTTGAATGGGAAGCCGAACCCCAATGGACCGAAAAAGTGCTACGAATGCGGACAGACGGGCTATTTCAGAAATACGTGCCCCAACAAAAGAAAAGACAGCGGACCACCCCGTGGTAGAGCTTTCAACGTTAATGCAAGGGATGCACGCGAGAATCCCGACTTGGTGACAGGTATATTCACTATCAACAATCTTTTAGCTTCTGTCCTATTTGATACTGGTGCCGATAGAAGTTATGTATGTAGACACTTTTGCGATAATATTAATTGGTCGTTAGTCCCGTTAAAAGAAAGTATGCTTGTCGAGGTAGCCAATGGAAAACTTGAGAAAGTTGACCATATTAGTCGAGGAGCTATTATCAACATAGCTGGTGCAGATTTTAAAATTGATTTGATACCCATCAAATTGGGAAGGTTTGACGTGATCGTCGGTATGGATTGGTTAGCCAAGATAAGGGCCGACATTATCTGTGGAGATAAAGCTCTGCGTATACCACAAGGAGACGGTGAGCCACTGATCATTTACGGAGAGAGATGTACCTCGAAGCTGAACCTCATTAGTTGCGTGAAAGCGCAAAAGATCATGAAGAAGGGACGTCTTGCTGTCCTAGCACATGTAAAAACGGTAGAAACCGAGGTGAATATTTCCTCCTCCAGAACCTCTTCTTCTTCTGGTTCTTCCTCTTCCGGTTCCTCCTCTTCCGGTTCCTCTTCTTCAGGTTCCTCCTCTTCCGATTCCTCCTCTTCCGGTTCCTCCTCTTCCGGTTCTTCTTCGGGAATTTGTGAATCTTCCCAAAATATATTCTACTCTTCATTATTATTAGGTGAGTCGATGGGATTTGAACTAGTGGTAGACATCTATCACACAATATCAAACACATTAAGAGGTTAATATATCACATAATATTTACATGTTAATAATATATAGTTTCCAACAAAAGTGTTAAACAATCGTTTTTAAAGAAAACACGGTCGTAGTCTAGACTCACTAATGTATCCTAACAAACTCGATAAGACATACTAATGCAAATTTCTGGTTCTCTAAGACCAATGCTCGGATACCAACTGGAATGTCCCGTTCATATTGATTATAAACGTTCCATATTAATTGATTTCGTTGCGAGGTTTGGACCTCTATATGAGACATTTTTCAAAGACTGCATTCGTTTTTAAAACAAACCATAACCTTTATTTTTATCGACAAGGTTAAAAGGACACCACCTAGATTATCCAGAAATAATAATCTAAAAATATCACACTTACACACTGAGACGACCCGTCCAAATCGATAAGAATGAATACAATAACATATGGCTACATCGCGAGGTATTTGACCTCTATATGATAAAATTTTACAAACATTGCATTCATTTTTAAAAGACAGACTTTCATTTTATTGAAAGTTGACAGGCATGCATACCATTCCATAACATCCAAACTATAAATGACCTAATCTGTCATTTACTTTAGTAATAATCTTTATTGAACTCAATGACTTGAATGCAACGTCTTTTGAAATATGGCATGAATGACTCCAAGTAATATCTCTAAAGTGGGCAAATGCACAGCGGAAGATTTCTTTCAAACCTGAAAATAAACATGCTTTCAAGTGTCAACCAAAAAGTTGGTGAGTTCATTAGTTTATCGTAATCAATCATTTCCATAATTTTAAGAGACCACAAGATTTTCATTTCCATTTCTCATAAATATACATCCCATGCATAGAGACAAAAATCATTCATATGGATTGAACACCTGGTAACCGACATTAACAAGATGCATATAAGAATATCCCCTATCATTCCGGGACATCCATCGGACATGATAAAACAACATCGAAGTACTAAAGCATCCGCAACCATGGATGGGGTTTGTTAGGCACAATAAATCTATCTTTAGAATTCGCGTCAATTAGTAGATCGGTTTACTAATTCTTAGGCTACCAAGCAAAAAGGGGCATATTCGACTTCGATCATTCAACCATAGAATGTAGTTTCAATTACTTGTGTCTATTTCATCAAACATTTATAAAAGCTCATGTATTCTTAGTCCCAAAAATATATATTGCAAAAGCATTTAAAAAGGGAGTAATCAAACTCACCATACTGTATTTCGAAGTAAAAATACATATAACATCATTGAACAAGTGTAAGGTTGGCCTCGGATTCACGAACCTATATTAAGTATATATATTTATATGTTGGTCAATATCTATCAAACAATTTAGGTCAAGTCGTAGTGTATCACAATCCTAATGATCGAGATTAATATGCAAAAGTTTAACAAAAGTCGCCTAATTCAAAAATGACTTTCAAAATCTATTCATTTTTATTATATAACATAAATATAGTCGTTTTATATAATTAAATATTTTTCTCAGATTTAAAGTAAAACATACAAGTCATTTATTAATAAATAAATAAAAATTATATTAAAAATTTATATATGATAAAAATATACTTTTATATATCTAAAGTAATAAAACTTATAAAGTTCACTTAGTATCATAAAGTATAATGATATGCATTATGAATGTAATTATATTACGTGTAGTAAAAATATCTTTGTATCACATATTTATTTGATAAAATAATATTATTAATAATAATAATAATAATAATAAGTAAAAGTTATATTATTTTGTAATAATAATAATTTTTATTATTCTACTAATAATAACAATATTTATATTTATAATGTTTATAATAAAATGATAATTCTAATCATGATAACGATACTTTTTAATATTAACTGTAATAATAATAATATTTTATAAAATAATAATTCTATTTAAAATGATAATTTTTAATAATAATAATACTAAAATGATAAAAATAATGATATTTTATAACAACAATGATATTTTATCAAAATGATAATTTTTAATAAAAATGATAGTTTTAATTTTTAATGATTCTTTTAATAATAACGATAAAAATAATAACTCGATAGTTTTGATAAAAATATTAATTATTTTAATAATAATAATAATAATAATAATAATAATAATTATAATTATAATTATAATAATAATAATAATAATAATATTGATTATTAAATAATAATAATAATAATAATAACGATTATAACGACGATAACGATAATAACGATAACGATAACGATAACGATAACGATAACGATAATCATTTTAACAATAATACTTTAAAATTATAGATAATTCAATTGACGATATCTTTTAATCCGTTCATCAAAACCATACGATATCTAAATGAAAAGTTTATAGTTTTTCGCCAGCTTTGAAACAACATGTATATCATATACCTTATCTGAATCGCAAATGTAACAAATTCATATTTTATCATAAACTATATAACGACAATATTAAATCTACAAGCATGCATAATCCTATATACTCGAGCACTAGTCAGGGATACACTATTAATATATAAAAGTTAAGTTATGCATGCTCACGTATCAATATTGAGATTCAATATTGCAGGAAAGTACGTAGACGCAACGGAGATGATAAACACTAGTTTCACCTCACGAGCATACCCCCAAATCATACCCATTACCTCTTTAGCTATAACCCATAATCTCCTTAGCTATAACCCATAATTTCCTTAGCTCTATCCTGGTCGAAAAACTCGTTTGAGATAACTCGCTCAAGACCTCGTCGTTGTATTTTATGTGTACTACTAATAATACTAATACTACTAATAATAATACGCACTTGATACATAATATTAATAATCTTAATAATAGTAATAATAATAATATATATTCATATGCTTATGCGAATTAGAGGTGAATGAATTCAGAATCAGAACACGGTCGAATTTATAAAGGTTTGATGTCCCCTTGTTCGCATGAAATTGCTTTACAACTTGCATGATTTGTTTTTACTCTTGCCGACACTCATATTACACATATGATACACATATTTATATTATTTAATAAATAATATATTTAATCTTTAGAATTAATTAAATATTATATTATATTCTCGTGCATAGTTGATTTGTAATTTTTACACCGATGTGTTGTACGTTGACCCTCGACTTAAGTACCGGTTCCGGTTTTTCAAACGAGGTTTCGTACGCTAAGAAAACTAACACTTTACGTTACACGACGTGTACCTTTATTAATAATTAGAGTTAAATTAATGGAAAACTAACCCACCCAAAGTGTAACTTAATCTTTTGAGTGTTTTGGTCATTTACTTCTATAAATCATATTCTCGTTATTTATCAAAGTATGTTTTTAAATCAAAACGTTATATATCAAGGTTAATATTTTATTTTATCATTTTGCAAAATATATATATACACATATTCATTTACAATTATAAGTTTATATATATTATAAATATTCATTTAGAAATATAAATTTATATATATTATAAATATTTATTGAATAATATAATATTTAGTTTTTCAAATACAAATTATATTTCAAAGTAATATTTTAGATCGTTAATATAATAGGAATTATTATATCATACAATGTTTTCATTTTAAAACTTAACTAAGTATAGTTCATTTATGTGTTAGCGTTTATTTTAACTTCTTAACATACTAATTGACATATCTAAATATCAATCGAATCAATAAGCGAGTGTTACAATCGTTTACTTATTTAATTTGAAATCAAATATATCTAATATACAAAAACACGTTTTAAATACACGTTGCAAGTTATTTATATATCTATCAACCAAAGTTCCACATTACATTATATGAACAAAGACATTTTAATAACAAGTTCTATTATATCGAAAAACGTTTTTGTACGTTTGAAAATAGATCAATCAAGTATTGTGAAATTCAATTCTCCACTAACTTTTGTCTAACTCTCGATGAGTGACACTTTGTTCTCATTTGTAAATCACTTTACCATTAATTCCGAATACCGTTAAAAAGAAACGATTTCTCAAATCAATGTGGGCCTCGTAAAAGTGACTCATAATCATAATTCAATGTATCTGATAAATCAATCATTTGATATTATCTTCTAATTCCATCGATAAACATATTGAAACAAATACTTTTATATATCAAATACTTTGCTAACGTTTTCAATTAATAAGTATATATTATAAATACATATCAGTATACACATAAATGTTCGTGAATCGTTGAGCATAGTCGAAGGGTAATTAATGACATTAATATAGATTTTAAAACTTTCGAGACTCAACATTACAGATTTTGCTTATCGTGTCGGAAACATATAAAGATTAAAGTTTAAATTTGATCGGAAATTTCTGGGTCATCACAGTACCTACCCGTTAAAGAAATTTCGTCCCGAAATTTGATCGAGGTCGTCATGGCTAACTACAAAAATGTTTTAATGACGAATATGAGTTGATGAATAGAGTTTTATCATCATTGAGTAATATAGATAAAACAATTTGATTACGCGAAGAGTATAAGTGAAGCTATCGCAAAAGAGTGAAATGAGTAAATGTATATTTGTTTTAACCGATGACGTAGTTATGATTGATTTCCGGAATTCATGGGATTTAAAGAAAATCTTTGTAATAAGATTTGGTTCTTCGGCGATTTAGGAAATCAGAATCTTATTTGATTAAATGCAATAATCTGTTCCGATTGCTCTGTCGGATATTTCACTATAAATCTACCCCCTTTGCTTCCTTATTTCCATATCTCACATCTTCTATTCTTTCTCCTCAATTCATACTTTAAAGTATTCATCAATATGCTCCATCCCGTTTTGATCCTTGTGATAATGCTAAAAACGAACATATATTTCATAGCATTATTCCTCAAGAAAGACAAGCTTTTAGTTGCAATTGTTCTATTTACAAGTGATATTCGTTTAAATAATAAAAGGTGAAGACAAAAGACAGATTCGACGAATTGAAGACGCAAACGACCAAAAAGCTCAAAAGTACAAAAGACAATCAAAGAGGTTCCAATTATTGATAACAAACGTCTTGAAATTACAAGAGTACAAGAATCAAAACGCAAAGTACAAAATATAAAATTGTACGCAAGGACGTTCGAAAATCCGGAACCGGGACCAGAGTCAACTCTCAACGCTCGACGCAACGGACTAAAAATTACAAGTCAACTATGCACATAAATATAATATAATATTTAAATAATTCTTATAATTATTTAATATATTATATTATTTATAAAACCGTCGGCAGAAGAAAACAACCAAATATGAGCCTCCCCAGCTGGCCATGCGATCGCATGGCCTGGAAGGCATAAATCCATGCGATCGCATGAGCCCCAGTTCCAGCCCACATGCCTATAAAAATCGAGCTTTGGTGCACCACAAATCCATCTATCTTTCTCTTCTCTCCATTCAAACGTAATATTTATATTTATAATTTATATTTTAATTTTAATTTTAATTATAATTCTAATAATAAGGGTATGTTAGCGAATATTGTAAGGGTGTAAGTCGAAATTCTGTCCGTGTAACGCTACGCTATTTTTAATCATTGTAAGTTATGTTCAACCTTTTTACATTAATGTCTCGTAGCTAAGTTATTATTTTGCTTATTTAAAACGAAGTAATCATGATGTTGGGCTAATTACTAAAATTGGGTAATTGAGCTTCGTACCATAATTGGGGTTTGGACAAAAGAACGACACTTGTGGAAATTAGACTATGGGCTATTAATGGGCTTTATATTTGTTTAACTAAATGATAGTTTGTTAATGTTAATATAAAGATTTACAATTGGGCGTCCCTATAAATTACCATATACACTCGATCGGACACGATGGGCGGGGTATTTATATGTATGAATAATCGTTCATTTAACCGGACACGGGAATGGATTAATAGCCACTAGAATAATTAAAACAGGGGTGAAATTATGTATAAGGACACTTGGTATAATTGATAACAAAATATTAAAACCTTGGGTTACACTCAGTCGACATCCTGGTGTAATTATTAAACAAAGTATTAAAATCTTGTTACAGTTTAAGTCCCCAATTAGTTGGAATATTTAACTTCGGGTATAAGGATAATTTGACGAGGACACTCGCACTTTATATTTATGACTGATGGACGGTTATGGACAAAAACCAGACGGACATATAAAATAATCCAGGACAAAGGACAATTAACCCATGGGCATAAAACTAAAATCAACACGTCAAACATCATGATTACGGAAGTTTAAATAAGCATAATTCTTTTATTTCATATTTAATTTTCTTTATTTTATATTTAATTGCACTTCTAATTATCGCATTTTATTTATTGTTATTGTATTTAATTGCACTTTTAATTATTGTACTTTTTAATTATCGCAAGTTTATTTTATCGCACTTTCATTTTATGCAATTTCATTATCGTTATTTACTTTACGCTTTAAATTAAGTCTTGTATTTATTTATTATTTTACATTTGGTTTTAACTGCGACTAAAGTTTTAAAATCGACAAACCGGTCATTAAACGGTAAAAACCCCCCTTTTATAATAATAATATTACTTATATATATATTTGTATTTTTATAAAAGTAAACTAATATAGCGTTAAGCTTTGTTTAAAAAGATTCCCTGTGGAACGAACCAGACTTACTAAAAACTACACTACCTATAAGTGTTGTAGCAAGGTTTAAGTATATCCATTCTCTAAATAAATAAATATCTTGTGTAAAAATGTATCGTATTTAATAGTATTTCCTTGTAAAAATTAATAGCTATTTTCTATATACCTCGCACGACACCAAGTATATTTTTGGCGCCGCTGCCGGGGAACTCTTAAACGCCGAAAGCGCAACGCTAATATAAAAAAAAAGATTTTTAGTTTACTTTTATTAAAATTCGTTTTTATAAAAATACATTTTAAATATTCAAAAATATAAAAAAAAGAAAAATATAAATATAAATATATATATTTTTTTAGAGTTTGGTAAATATTTAAGTTTTATAAAGTTTCTTTATTTTTATTTTTTTTATTTTGTAAAAATATAAGTTTATTTAATTTATAAATATATTTTATATTTTACAGCAAAAACAGGAAAAAAAAATTAATTCGGCCTGTACTGTAGCAGCCCACTCTGTGGCCCGAAACCCTAGCCCATGCGATCGCATGGCTGGGCAACTGAGGACTCATGCGATCGCATGAGCTCATCTGACACGCCCTACTGAACCTGCCGACAGCATTAATTACGGATTATTATTAATTATTATTAATATTAAACCCTAATTAGGTTTAGTTATTATATTAATTAATTTTAGATATTAATTAATTTGTATTTTTAGTTTAATTAGTTTATTAAATTGTAAAATTAATAGTTTTATAAAATAAATAATATAAAAATAATATTTTTATAAAAATTGTAATTTTTACAACTTTTTGTATATTTTTATATTTTGTCCCTTTTTAATCGTTTTAGCGTAATAATTGTATTTTTCGCTCATATTTAGTTTTAAACTTAGTTTTTGCCATAGTTATTTTTACTTCTAGATTTTTAGGCTTTGCCGTAGAATTTCTTAAGTGCTTTTTCTTTAGACTAAGATTTAGGTGCTTTAGAATTTTGCGACGCCTTTTTAAGTTTTAGTTTCTTTTTAAGTTATTTTCATTTGGGATTTAGTTTTTCCTGTAAGCTTTAATATTTTTAGACGACTTTTACCTATGTATCAATTATCATTCCAATTAGTAATCTCAATTTGCGATTATAATTTTAAGTTAGTTGTAGTAATAAGGTTAGGTTAGTCAAGTATTTTTAAGTTTTATAAGTTTCTTTTATTTTTTCCGTCACCTTTTATTTTTTCAACCATTTTTCTTTTTCGATTTTTTTCCGACGCGCTCTTTTTCTTTCTTATTTCTCGCTATTCTAGTTTTTAGGACATAGATTTTTATTCTACTTCTTATCTAAATTTCTTAAAATTACGAAAATTTATTTTAAGTGGTTAAATTGATAGACATCAAAATTTTCTGGTTCGTAGTAATAGTTGGATTTGTACGTGGACCGGGTTATTGGAGCCAAACAGTCCTCAATTATATTGAGACCAAATGAATCCTGCCCCTCTGCTGCATCTTTTGGCTATTCGAAACGTGGGCAAAATCAGAAAAGTCTATTGATTGGATAACTTATTATAATTTTTCTTTCCTTTTAAAAACTAATAGGATATTCAGTGAATGCACCGAGCAAGACGTTCACCACCTTTTGTACGTTCACCACCTGTAACTAGATCAAGACATTTAGCAAATATTACTGCCGTTGATTTTTCTTTAGAATCGTCATCCAGTCGACCAAGTACTTCAGTTCAAATTTCCGATAATCCATTTTTTGAACCCGACCTCACAATTGAGAATCCGGAGAATATTCAGGAACGGTTCGTAGATCCTGAACCACTAAACTTTCCTCCGGAACCACCAATCATTCAAACAGAGATTGTTGAGGAACGAACCATTAAATCAGAATCCTCTAGTGATTCCGATTCAACAAATTCAATTATGGAGAATCTGGAACCTTTAAGTATGGAAGACCGAATGAGAGCTAAACGCACTGGCCAAGGTCACGCAATTACTCATCCAGACATTAATGCGCCAGATTATGAAATCAAAGGACAAATTCTACACATGGTGACTAATCAATGCCAATTTAGTGGTGCGCCGAAGGAAGATCCAAATGAACATTTACGTACCTTTAATAGGATCTGCACACTATTTAAAATCCGAGAAGTGGAGGATGAACAGATATATCTCATGTTATTTCCCTGGACTTTAAAGGGAGAAGCCAAAGATTGGTTGGAATCGTTACCTGAAGGGGCGATCGATACATGGGACGTTTTAGTTGAAAATTTTCTAAAACAATTCTTTCCTGCATCTAAAGCCGTAAGACTTCAAGCAGAAATTGTTACGTTCACACAGAAGCCAAATGAAACCCTATATGAGGCATGGACTAGATATGGAAAGTTGTTAAGAGGATGTCCGCAACATGGTTTAGACACCTGTCAAATAGTACAAATATTCTACCAAGGATGCGACATCACTACAAGGAAAGACATAGATATAGCAGCTGGTGGTTCTATTATGAAGAAAACCGAAACTGATGCTTACAAAATTATTGATAACACTGCTTCCCACTCACATGAGTGGCACCAAGAAAAAGATATCGTTAGATCATCTAAAGCAGCTAGAGCCGATTCTAGCCATGACTTAGATTCTATTTCCGCAAAGATAGATGCTGTCGAGAGACGAATGGAAAAGATGACTAAGGATATTCACTCAATACGAATTAGTTGTGAGCAGTGTGGAGGACCACATTTGACAAAAGATTGTCTCAGTATTGAATTAACAATGGAACAAAGAGAGAATATTTCATACATAAACCAAAGGCCTGGAAATAATTATCAGAATAATTATCAACCGCCAAGACCGATTTACAATCAAAACCAAAATTATAACAGAAATATTCCATACAACAACCAACAAGGTCCTAGCAATCAACAACTATCCAATAATACTTATAATCAGCAAAGACCTAATTTTCAAAACAAACCACCACAACAAACCGATGATAAAAAGCCGAATTTAGAAGATATGATGACGAAGCTAGTTGAAACTCAAACGCAGTTTTTCACATCTCAGAAACAAACTAATGAACAAAATGCTCAAGCATTTAGAAATCAACAAGCTTCTATTTAAAACTTGGAACAAGAAGTAAGTAACCTAGCAAGGTTAATAGGTGAAAGAAAACCGGGAAGTCTACCTAGTGATACAAATGCTAACCCCTGGAATGAAACAGCTAAAGCCATTACCACAAGAAGTGGTACAACACTTAAACCACCTGAAATACCTGTAACTTCGGATAAAGCTATTCCTACTCCACAAGAACCACAACCTGATCAAGATAAGGAAAAAGAACCGGTAGTTGAAAAGGTTAATGAAGATAACACAGTTAAGGCTAAACCTTATGTTAAACCATACCAACCACCACTTCCTTACCCTAGTAAAATGAAGAAAGAGAAACTTGAAGCCGAGCAATCCAAATTCTTGGATATGTTTAAACAGATAAATGTAAATCTTCCTTTCATTGATGTGATTTCAGGAATGCCTAGATATGCTAAATTCATGAAAGATCTAATCTCAAATAGAAAGAAAATGGAAGAACTCTCGGCTGTTACTATGAATGCTAATTGTTCAGTAGTGCTGTTGAATAAGATACCAGAAAAACTATCTGATCCAGGAAGTTTCACAATTCCATGTTTTCTGGGTAGTCTTAGTTCAATAGAAGCATTGGCAGACTTAGGTGCTAGTATAAATCTAATGCCGTATTCACTATACGCTAAACTAGACCTTGGAGAATTGAAACCAACCAGAATAAGCATACAACTAGCCGATAGATCAATAAAATATCCTAGAGGGATAATGGAGAACATGCTAGTTAAAGTTGGTACTTTAGTATTTCCAGTAGATTTTGTTGTTCTGGACATGGAAGAAGATTCTCAAGTTCCTCTCATATTAGGAAGACCATTCTTAAACACGGCTAAAGCAATGATAGACGTGTTCGGTAAGAAATTGACCCTAAGTATAGAGGATGAGAGTGTTACCTTTTCAGTTGATAAAGCAATGCAACAACCGCAATCTGCAGATGATACATGTTATTATATTCAAACTATAGATGCACCTGCAGAATTATTAGAAGAATTTCCAGAATTACAAGGAACAGGAGAATGTTCTTTAGGAGAAGGTAATGAGCCAATTGATGAAGCTGAAATGTTAGCTACACTTATAGCTAATGGATATGAACCAACAACAGAAGAAATTCAAATGCTAAAAGAAGAAGACAGATATCGATATAAATCATCGATAGAAGAACCTCCGAAATTAGAGTTAAAGCTACTTCCAAACCATTTGGAATACGCTTATTTACATGGTGAATCTGAGTTACCTGTAATAATATCGTCTTCTCTTACTGAAAATGAGAAATCACAACTCATTTCTGTGTTGAAAGCTCATAAACCAGCCATTGCATGGAAGATTCATGATATTAAAGGAATAAGTCCTTCGTATTGCACACATAAAATCATTATGGAAGAAGGTCATAAAACGTATGTGCAACGCCAACGAAGACTAAATCCTAATATGCAAGATGTAGTTAAGAAAGAGATTATTAAACTGCTAGATGCAGGTTTAATTTATCCAATCTCTGATAGTCCATGGGTAAGCCCAGTTCAATGCGTGCCTAAGAAGGGTGGCATGACTGTCATTACAAATGAGAAAAATGAGCTTATTCCTACTAGGACTGTAACAGGATGGCGTGTATGTATTGATTATAGAAAATTAAATGACGCCACCAGAAAAGATCACTTTCCCTTACCTTTCATTGATCAAATGTTGGAAAGATTAGCCGAAAATAGTTACTATTGTTTTCTAGATGGATTTTCCGGATATTTTAAAATTCCAATAGCACCCGAAGATCAAGAGAAAACTACATTCACGTGCCCTTATGGTACTTTTGCTTACAAACGCATGCCATTTGGACTTTGCAACGCCCCTGCAACCTTTCAAAGGTGTATGATGGCGATTTTTCATGACATGATAGAAGAATGCATGGAAGTTTTCATGGATGACTTTTCAGTCTTCGGTGATACATTTGAATCATGTCTAGTTAATCTGGAACGAATGCTTATTAGATGCGAACAATCAAATCTAGTACTTAATTGGGAGAAATGCCATTTCATGGTTAAAGAAGGCATCGTTCTTGGACATAAAATTTCAAAAGAAGGAATTGAAGTGGATAGAGCTAAAGTAGATGTAATTGCTAAACTTCCACATCCCACCAATGTTAGAGGAGTTAGGAGTTTTCTAGGCCATGACGGTTTTTACCGACGTTTCATAAAAGATTTTTCTAAAATTGCCACTCCTATGAATAAACTCCTAGAAAAGGATGCTCCATTCATCTTTTCAGATGAGTGTATCAAATCTTTTAATATTCTTAAAGAGAAACTCACTAATGCACCGATCATGATAACACCAAATTGGAATCTACCATTTGAACTAATGTGCGATGCAAGTGATTTTGCAATGGGAGCCGTTTTAGGACAAAGGATTGAAAAATTTCAACCTATATATTATGCTAGTAAGACGTTACAAGGAGCACAAACGAACTATAAAACTACTGAAAAAGAACTCCTTGCTATTGTCTTTGCTTTTGACAAATTTCGATCATATCTCGTTCTAGCAAAAACGGTGGTCTATACCGACCATTCTGCTCTTAGATACCTATTTTCAAAACAAGATGCTAAACCAAGATTAATCCTATGGATCTTACTCTTACAAGAGTTTGATATTGAAATCCGAGATAAAAGAGGAGCAGAAAATCTCGCCGCTGATCATCTTTCTCGTCTTGAAAATCCCGAATTAGAAGTTCTAAATGAATCGGCCATACAAGACAACTTTCCTGATGAATATCTATTGAAGATAGATTATAAAGAAATTCCATGGTTTGCAGTCTATGCAAACTACTTAGTTTGTGGATTCCTTGAAAAAGGATTATCGTACCAAAGACGAAAGAAATTCTTCAGTGATATAAAACACTATTTTTGGGAAGATCCGCATCTGTTTAAAAGTTGTCCCGATGGAATAATACGCCGATGTGTATTTGGAGATGAAGCTAGTAAAATTTTAAACCATTGTCACACAGGACCAACAGGAGGGCATTATGGGCCTCAACTAACAGCAAGAAAAGTTTATGATGCTGGATTCTATTGGCCTACAATTTACAAAGACGCACACCTTCTTTGCCAATCTAGTGATGCTTGTCAAAGGGCCGGAAAAATAAGTCAACGTGATGAAATGCCACAAAATGTCATCCAAGTATGTGAAGTATTTGACATTTGGGGTATTGACTTTATGGGTCCATTTCCAAAAATCTCTTAATAATCTCTATATTCTCGTAGCCATTGATTATGTATCTAAATGGGCGGAAGCACAAGCTCTCCCAACTAACAATGCACGAGTTGTAGTCAACTTTTTAAAACGTCTTTTTGCAAGGTTTGGAACACCGAAAGCTTTAATAAGTGATCGGGGTACTCATTTCTGTAATAATCAGCTTGAGAAAGTTCTTAAAAGATATGGAGTAACTCATAAAATCTCCACCGCATATCATCCACAAACAAGTGGACAAGTTGAAAATACCAACCGAGCTTTAAAACGTATTCTAGAGAAAACCGTAGGATCAAATCCGAAGGAATGGTCCATTAAATTGGAGGATGCACTCTGGGCTTTTAGAACAGCCTACAAAACTCCAATTGAAACCACACCTTTTAGACTTGTCTATGGAAAAGCATGTCATCTTCCAGTAGAAATTGAACACAAAGCATTTTGGGCTTTGAAGACATGTAATCTTGATTTACATGAAGCCGGACGTCTACGATTAAGTCAACTAAATGAATTAGAAGAATTAAGACATGAACATACGAAAATTTGTTAATCTATAAAGAAAGAATGAAGAAATGGCATGATAAAAGAATCAGAAGTTCAAAAGAATTTAAAGAAGGAGACAGAGTTCTTCTTTTCAATTCACGATTCAAGCTATTTCCTGGAAAATTGAAATCAAGATGGTCTGGACCATTCATAGTCAAAAGAGTTTTCCCATACGGAACGATAGAATTAATAAATTCAAATGGGATTGAATTTAAAGTTAATGGTCACAGAGTTAAACATTATATAGATAGTCCGATGGAAGTCGACAACGAAGTTAATCACAATTTCGACACCACAGCTAACTAAGTGTGGGGAGAATCAAGTCTTTAAAGGATAATATGTATTTCTGTTAGAGTTAGATTGTCTGTTTTCGTGTAGTTCTCGAAAATGGAACCCGAATGGTCTTTCCCTAGCAGACCCTAAAGAACTAGTCTTCTACCCCCATTCTGAATTTTTATTTTTTTTTAGGTTTTTACAAAATGAAGACTGCCTGTGAACTAAACCATGGTCTAATGCTACACGCTTTGATCACTAAACGTAATAATGACACACTTCCGAGTGAAATAGTATCAGTAATCAGAGAAAGAATGGACGGAGTTAGAAAAGAATCCAGATGTGAAGATAATAAGTTACAATTTGGTAAAGGAAAATCAAAATTCGCAGCGAAAAGAAGAGCACGACACCTAGAAAGATGTCACAAATGCGGAAAATGGTCACATGGAGGTAAATGTTCAAATAATCAAACCTATTCAAATACCGAATTTGTTACTTTATGCAGAGACGGACCGTTCATATGTTTAGAAGAAAAGACACTGAATGCTCGAGGTTATGCCTATGTAGCCATGGAAAACCAATTAAACCGACTATCTTATGAATGGGATAGATCATATAACTAAGAAATCTATTTCACAGGTATGTCTGTACATTTTTTATTTTTATTTTTTTTAACCTTTTGATAATAAACGCTAATTTGTTCGCTATAAAGTATTAAATTGGTATTGAATAAAATTAGGTTTGGCGACCGAAATTATTGATATCATTCAAAAATTTATTACATCACTGCGAAATTTAACGTTTATTCTTAAGGTATAAATATCTTTAATCAATCAACCCAAAATATTTCAAAAATTCGTCATGAGTTAAATTAGGTCTTGGAACCGAAATTACTTTACCGAAAAGAGGGGCGTATATTTTTGATAATATTTGATTGATTAAAGTGGGATAAAAAGCCAAAAAGATTTTTAATTTTATTTTTACCATATTTTTAAAATTAATATTTAAATCTTAAATTAATATTGTAAACTTTGTAAAAACAATATATTTAAAATTGTAAATACTTGAAAAATTAATATAAGTTTGATGTGAATTTATAATATGAATTTTTAAATTAAGTTTGGTGTGAATTTTTAATTTTTAAAATATGAATTTTTAATTTTATGCATTTCAAATTTTAAGTTTGGTGTGAATTTTTAATATTAATTTTGAATTTTATATTTAAGTTGTGTGAATTTAAAAACAAAAATTTACTTTATCTCATTAAGTTAAAAATATGATTTTTAAAATTCGTCGTAAGTTGAAGACTAGGTCTTTAAACCGAAATTGCTTTACCCGAAGGAGGGACGAGAACTTTTATTATCATTATTTTTAATCTTATTGAATTAAAGTATGCCAAAAACATTTAAAAAACCCAAAAATCTTTACTTTTAAAAACCGCGCTTTGATTTGACAAATTTTAAAATTTTGTCGAGGGACAGACTAGGACAACGATCCGAAACGCCCTCGCTCCTAAAGGAAACCAAATTTTTAAAATTTAATTAATTATAAGTTTTATAAAGTATAAGGTTTTATATATAAAAAAAAAAGTCAGAAATCACTGTAGCCGGCACCCCATGCGATCGCATGGGGTTTGCACTTGGAACCCATGCGATCGCATGGGGACCAAATGCAGGTCAGAAACAAATACATCAGCGGGTCTGTTCTTCACACAAAACACACACATACAACCGAAAAAACTCTCAAATCTTCACCAAATTTCTCCAAAATTCACCGTAATTCGTCATTTTTCTTGCTCTAATCATGCCTAGATTCTCATTCTTCAGCAAATTGGTAAAAATTACACCCCTAAACTCTATAAATTCCTAGTTTTTGTGATAATTACCAATTTTTTACCTAATGCAATTTTGTTAATTTCTAGTGTAATTAGTGTTAAATTGTTAGTATTTTATGCATGTATAACCTAGATTGATGCTATTTAACATGATTTGAAGCCAAAAACTTCAAAATTTTTAGAAATCTAGGGTTTATGTTCTTGAGAAAATTTGGGGCTTTTTGATATAAACAGGTTATGGCCGATTTTTGTCATGAATTATTGCTAAATTGAGTAGTGTAACATGTTTAGATAGTTAAATGATCCAAACATTGATCCTAAACATGATTTTTGGAGATTAAAGTGGACTTTTTAAGTCCAAAATTCATGAACTTGATTAATTTGATATATTTGCCCTTTGAGACTTGTTTAATTATTAGTAATGAATATTTTGACATGTTATTTGAGTTAAATGCTTATCAATTTTGTATACATTTTCATATGTGCTTATTTGAAAATTGTAGAATTGTGAAAAATTGTGAAAATGTGTATAAGTTTAATTTTGATTTAACATGTTATAGTGATTGTTTTAAGTTGTTATTTTGCTAACACTAATGCATATTTGGTTGCACAAATTTTGTGTTTAATGTGTTTTACAGAGAGCCGATACTGGAGGTTCAGGAGCATCATCATCTAGACGACCAGCACCAGCACCAGAACCAGAACCAGAAATGCAATACGAACAAGAACCACAACAGGAACAACAACAGCCTGATCAGCACATACCTTATTATGATCCGGTACAGTTTATTGATGAATTCATAGTATTCCCAATGAGGCCGCCAGTAGAATTCCCAACGATTCCTGAGCACACTCTACATCCTAATCTGAGATTTGATAGAAGATGGAGAGATTACGAGACATATCAAAGGAACAAATTCAAATTGGTAACAAAAAATGTAGAGGTGCCAAGGGTAATCGATTGGGCCCCTTTGGAAACGGTCCATCTAGCTGACCGTGTTAGACAGCTTTTAGTTCAAAGGTATGGCAGTTCTTCTTTTATAGATTGGGAACATCTTTTCACCATTCGTAGACCTGTATATAAGGAATGGTGTGTTGAGTTGATAAGTACTGTATCACTTGATACAAATATTGTTAGAATAAATGATAGAAGATTTCTTAGGTTTATCCTTGGCGGTAGGATGTACAGAATGTCCATGTTGGACATGGCCAGGGCTTTACAGATATATACTCCTGGTGAGTTGCTATTACCCGATTGTACAAACTTGATTCATTATGGTAAACGGGTAGATAGTAACTTTGACGCTGACGCCATTTGGAGGCGTATGTCACATTTTGATGTTTTTACACGAGCAGGAGGACACTCCTATACACATATTGACAGAGCCGAGCTTCGTATTATTCATAGATTTTTGGCTAACTCGATTACACAAAGAGGTCATAATAAAGAAAAAATTACCTTATATGATTTATTCTACCTAAAGTGTATTCGGGATCCTAGAAGCTTTGTCAATATCCCTTACTGTGTTGCTTTTTATTTATCTAAAATGGTAGAGGGAATGCAGGATGGGAGTATAATAGGAGGAGGTATTTTTGTTACTCTCATTGGAGAGTATTTAGGTGTTGATAGGAACCAAGGGGGTCCATTACAGATTTGTAGAGAACAGGTTGAGCCCTTAGGATTGAAAGTTTATGTGGGTGCTAAGGTATTGAAAAGTAGACGTAACCAGGCAGTACCCTATGAGGGATCTCATCCTCAGGTAGAGAGAGGCTCAGACGAGGAAATAGAGGAGGCGGAAGACATTAGGGATGTCTTTCGAGATGCTATTCTTGACGTCCACGTTCGTATAGATGAGGAAGCAATGACGAACGCGGCAAGACATAGTATGTATGAGCAGTGGAACTCCGAGCGAGTATACGAGGATTATAGGCGATGCCAACACGATAGCTGGTTAGTTCATCAGCACCAAATCATGAGCCAGCTATCATATCAGGTACCAAATAACTATGTACCTACTCGACCTGCTCATTTTCCGCCACATAGCCCCGATATCCGACCACCCTTTAACCGGTATGACTATAACCAAGCCTATCAGAACACCTATAACCAACAATGGAACCCACCCGATGAGATGAACTGGAACCCCTATCCAGACTGATTTAGTTCCATTTGGTTATTTTTTTGATTTTTATGTTTTTATCTTTTAACTTTTTCATGTTTAAACTTATGTTATTGGATATATTTGTGTAATTTTTATTATTTTATTATTATTGTGTACTAATATTTCATATTTAGAATTTGAAAGTGGGATATTAAGTCCCATTTCAAATTGCCATGCATAATTATATTTGTATGTATGTATATTGTCGATTGTACAAAACAGGGTAAAACAGCGCATTTTCAAAGACTGGCATTAAGTTCAGCAAAAGCTACTAATTTTGACGACAAGATGACAAATAAATGTGATGTAACAACAGACAAAATGAACAAATGATATGCACCATTTATCATTCAGCAAACAAACGCCAATATGTTTGGAAACTTTGGTAAAATTTAATCATTTCTACGCTAATCACCCTCAATAATTTAAATTGTACTGATTTCTTGCAAATGAGGGCATTGCAAGATCTTAAGTGTGGGAAGGGGTTAAATTCTTTCGGATTTTTAAAATTTTTATCTTTATACATTTGGTTACCATTAAAAATACTAGTAACGTAGTAGTTGTATTAGAATTTAGTGCTCTCTGATAATAAAGAACAGCCCTAGTCTTATATACTGACTACCCAATTCTAGTAAAATTTTCAATTAAATGAACTCAAAATCATGTTTATACATATTTATGAACGATAAAACTAGGTGTTAACACCGAAATTATTGTAACCTCGGAAAGGGCATAAATTGAGAAACAAACCAAAATGTTGAAATTCATTTAAAATGGAATAGAGGACGATAAAAAGGAAAATAAAAGCCAAGTGTGGGAAAATTTACCAAGTTATCTTAAACATATGTCACATATATCTGTAACAAATAACTGAAAATACTTTTGCTTTGGACTAAACTAAACCATTTTACCCGATGAAAGAAAAGAAGAGATGGATCTACACGATGAATCAATTTCATCATTAAAAGGAAGTAAAGTCTTCCGAAAAAGACACGCGCTTCTTGATTTAGATCAAGAAGTTGTCATCTAGACCAGCTGTAAGTTGACGAAAAATCTAGAAAAGTCATCTCTAAAATCAGCAGGAAATCCACGGACCTCAGCATCAAACAGGGTCGCCAAGTGGTCAGATTTATCCTAACCATGAGAAAGATTTATCTCGTACAATGGGGGGGCACCATGCAAATTAGATGGATAAGACTAATGAATCAGATCCCCAGAAAGGATAATCTCCTTAAAGATTAAAAATCAGCTTTTAAGACTGATATTACTCAATCCTAGAGATTGACCTTAAAGATTGAGAATTACAAACTCATGAAATTCAATGATATCTAAACTCGAGCTTGAACGAGAAAATATTTTGATCAAAATTACAGACCGATTTGTTTTCTGAAAACCCTATTTTCAATGCGTTCATTAACATTGAACGAAAAATCCTAGGAATTCACCTGGAATTCATTAGGTCACCTGAACCAAATCCGGTGTCAACCGTAAGAACGGTGGTTGCATAGCATGGTCAAAGACAGGACCTTGTGCCAGACCAAAAAATCGTAAGGGTGAGCTTTACTATTGCTCCTACCAAGGATAGTAATTGCGTCCGACACGTTATAGACCATAATCAAATGCATGTCATTAGACATTGCCTTAACAGTTGCTTGTTCAACGCTTTCCTTTACAACTGGACGGTAGTTTACCGAAAGGTAATATACGGGACAAGTAAACTGGACGTGTTGCTTTCCAAATACAAGGTTAGCAAGTGGGTGACACAAAACCATAAGTTTTGAGCTAAACTTTTCAAATCTGAAACCCACCAAACCCACAAAAATATTTTGCAAACACCGGTAAAGGGTTATTCCGGAAAACTTATCTAGGGTAAAAACTAGATTTAATTTTCAAAAGATCAAATGTTTTCATAAAGATCCAATTTCCTTAATGGATCTAAATTTTTATAGTCATGTGGGACTGTAAACCATATCGTTACTACCATTGTTTATACCGCCGTATAGAAATCACTGATGTACAAAGTGTGAAGAATAAAGAAGTGATTCTAGTATTTCAAGACGATATTGCTTGAGGACAAGCAACGCTCAAGTGTGGGAATATTTGATAATGCTAAAAACGAACATATATTTCATAGCATTATTCCTCAAGAAAGACAAGCTTTTAGTTGCAATTGTTCTATTTACAAGTGATATTCGTTTAAATAATAAAAGGTGAAGACAAAAGACAGATTCGACGAATTGAAGACGCAAACGACCAAAAAGCTCAAAAGTACAAAAGATAATCAAAGAGGTTCCAATTATTGATAAGAAACGTCTCGAAATTACAAGAGTACAAGAATCAAAACGCAAAGTACAAAATATAAAATTGTACGCAAGGACGTTCGAAAATCCGTAACCGGGACCAGAGTCAACTCTCAACGCTCGACGCAACGGACTAAAAATTACAAGTCAACTATGCACATAAATATAATATAATATTTAAATAATTCTTATAATTACTTAATATATTATATTATTTATAAAACCGTCGGCAGAAGAAAACAACCAAATATGAGCCTCCCCAGCTGGCCATGCGATCGCATGGCCTGGAAGGCATAAATCCATGCGATCGCATGAGCCCCAGTTCCAGCCCACATGCCTATAAAAATCGAGCTTTGGTGCACCACAAATCCATCTATCTTTCTCTTCTCTCCATTCATACGTAATATTTATATTTATAATTTATATTTTAATTTTAATTTTAATTATAATTCTAATAATAAGGGTATGTTAGCGAATATTGTAAGGGTGTAAGTCGAAATTCTGTCCGTGTAACGCTACGCTATTTTTAATCATTGTAAGTTATGTTCAACCTTTTTACATTAATGTCTCGTAGCTAAGTTATTATTATGCTTATTTAAAATGAAGTAATCATGATGTTGGGCTAATTACTAAAATTGGGTAATTGGGCTTTGTACCATAATTGAGGTTTGGACAAAAGAACGACACTTGTGGAAATTAGACTATGGGCTATTAATGGGCTTTATATTTGTTTAACTAAATGATAGTTTGTTAATGTTAATATAAAGATTTACAATTGGGCGTCCCTATAAATTACCATATACACTCGATCGGACACGATGGGCGGGGTATTTATATGTATGAATAATCGTTCATTTAACCGGACACGGGAATGTATTAATAGCCACTAGAATAATTAAAACAGGGGTGAAATTATGTACAAGGACACTTGGTATAATTGATAACAAAATATTAAAACCTTGGGTTACACTCAGTCGACATCCTGGTGTAATTATTAAACAAAGTATTAAAATCTTGTTACAGTTTAAGTCCCCAATTAGTTGGAATATTTAACTTCGGGTATAAGGATAATTTGACGAGGACACTCGCACTTTATATTTATGACTGATGGACTGTTATGGACAAAAACCAGACGGACATATTAAATAATCCAGGACAAAGGACAATTAACCCATGGCATTAAACTAAAATCAACACGTCAAACATCATGATTACGGAAGTTTAAATAAGCATAATTCTTTTATTTCATATTTAATTTTCTTTATTTTATATTTAATTGCACTTCTAATTATCGCATTTTATTTATTGTTATTGTATTTAATTGCACTTTTAATTATTGTACTTTTTAATTATCGCAAGTTTATTTTATCGCACTTTCATTTTACGCAATTTCATTATCGTTATTTGCTTTACGCTTTAAATTAAGTCTTGTATTTATTTATTATTTTACATTTGGTTTTAACTGCGACTAAAGTTTTAAAATCGACAAACCGGTCATTAAACGGTAAAAACCCCCCCTTTTATAATAATAATATTACTTATATATATATTTGTATTTTTATAAAAGTAAACTAATATAGCGTTAAGCTTTGTTTAAAAAGATTCCCTGTGGAACGAACCGGACTTACTAAAAACTACACTACTGTACGATTAGGTACACTGCCTATAAGTGTTGTAGCAAGGTTTAAGTATATCCATTCTCTAAATAAATAAATATCTTGTGTAAAAATGTATCGTATTTAATAGTATTTCCTTGTAAAAATTAATAGCTATTTTCTATATACCTCGCACGACATCACCTTGATATACTTCTAACCGTCATATCTGTCATTCTTCTTTTTCATCTACCACCAGAGGATTTTATTTACTTCTACTATTATCTTGGGGTTATAGTGTTATTAATTTTCCCGTGTCTTTACGTTGTAATACGTATTGATATACACGATTTGTAAATTATGTGTTGCTGTCGGGTTTTATATCTTTCCTTATTCTTTGAAGTCCATGCTTCTGTTTCCTATAATCATTGTCATCCATAGTTAATTCCCTCTCCTATTTGCTGCGGTTTATACCCCCATTTACACTTCGAAACTTCATTCTTTCGTTTCCTCTTCTTGTCATTAAGCACCGCATGTAATGGTCCAGAATTCGTAGGTATGAAGTTTTGGATGAACATAGTTAATTTTCTAAGAAGAAAATCGTAATGGCACGATCTTGATTTGTTAAATTACCATAATACATTGAAAAAGACCGAATCATCAAGAAAAATATTTTCTTGATAGTTTAATAGTAGTAGTTAAATAGAATGAAAGAGTTATGTAACATGGTTCATGATGAGGGTGTGATCTGTGAATCATCACGTTCCATTAGAAACTCAGCATGACTTACTGTAATATAATCACGTTGATCAAGTGTCATTATATTATACTAACTCATGCTTCAGTTCCCAACATTACTTCATTCAAATTTTTAATTTGAATTTTTCAGAATTTAGAAACTAACACAGTTTCTTTTATATTGTATCGCAGATATTGCGAAGAGATAAATGATTTCAGATAAGAATAATTGTGAAAATATCTTCAGGAATATCGAAGATATTTATAATAAAAGATACGATAATATCTTAGAATTTCTAACATCGATGAATGATGAAGAAGATTTGTCTGTGAAGGTTTAGAATAAGAAGTAAGGTGTTTGCTAACGATTTCAGCAAACACTGAATCATTTGGATCCTTTGAAGCAGGTTTAGTCTTTGTGATTTTTCCACAGTCTCCTTCATGGTCTGCTCAATCCGTTTTTCAGTTCCAAACCTTCTCTTTTTCTCAGCTTTACCACCATACTATTCTTTATCATCAAACTTTTTACTGTTAAAGTCATTTACAGTTTTTGCTGCTTCATCAGCAATTTTTCCAATTTCGAAGAACTAGTTCATAGTTTGGGATGTTTTTCAGAAACTTCAAATTCGAAGTATGTAAGTCTTGGAGGTAGACGTTATATGTATATATATAACTGTTGGTGTAAAATTGCTGCGAAATTCAAAATACTGATTACTGATTCTCAGTAATTGGTATGACAATTTTGTTACAGGATGTAGGTGAGTACATGATGGGGTTTCAATGAATAAGTATAGTGACTTTTCGGAGAGGCTTAAGTCGAAGGTTAATGAAGTTGTTTATAACTTTACTGCTAATGTGGCGAGATATGAAAGGTTTCTCGGTAACAATGATGAAGGGGTAATTGTTATAATAAGGTTTATTCGTATAAACAAATGAAGGTGATTTGCTGAAGTTGTGACAAAACTGTCTATTTTGGAAAGAGATTGAAAAATTATATTTAGTAATAAATGTCAAAGGATCTGACACGGATACGTGTTAAACTATAACTTTGGCTTCGAGAGCTTTTCATGTGCATGATGGTGGGTAATATGTGGTTGGATCATCATCTCGCGTGTCTTCAGGAATTTCGAAGGATTTGAACTCCTATTTTAATTATTAATATACATATGATGTTCTAGGATTTTGAATGATACAATTATTCTTCTGGGTTCCATGAATAGAAATGATGTTCTAGTACAATTTTGAAATCAAAGTATAGTTTTGAAAGATGTAGGAATCTAAGAGTGATGATTTCGGTTATATCTCGAATTGAATTCTGAGATTTCAAAATCAGAATATGTAATTAGATTCGAATGAGTATGGTTGTTTTGATTTCTATAGATGAATGTATATTGTTGTGAAAGTAGTGATTATAGTTTAATGATTATTGATTAATTGAATGATGTACCGTATAACATATTAATTGTGATCTCCAATATTTCTCAGGTATTACCTTCTCGTTAAAAAAAAATTCACAATTAATATTTTTGTACAATAGAATTTTATTACAGTCTTTATGAAAATATGTGTATGTATATTTTCTTCAGATGTAATACAGATTTAATGAGTTAATATCATATTAAGCTCATTTGATTTTTCGGCTTGAATTAGAATGAATAATCTCTAAAACATTAGAGATTACATAATCTTCGCAGAGTATTTCACTAATGTAATTAATACTTCAATATTTATTTTTATTGATGTTCCTCGGTGAAGGATGTTGATGCTCGTGGAATTCTTGCGAACATGTTTTCTAGAAAGTTCTGGGTATATCGAAGGTGTAAAATCAAACATGTGATTGAATAATACACCTGGTTTGTTATGGAATGGAATTCATTGAGTTGAAACACAGATTGTAGTTAACGATGGTTAGGTTGTTAATGAAGGATGTACATCATAGTATATTAGTAATATGAATTTAAACGAGTAGTATCTACCCTTTTTCAATTCATACTTAATAGCTTAGTACGAAAAGATTTATTATAGTTACAAAATTAATATATATATAATATATATATATATATATATATATATATATATATATATATATATATATATATATATATATATATAATTTCTTCAGAAGAATGAGTTAATACTTCATAACTCGTTGATACAAAATACTCGTTGTTGATCAGTGATGATGTCCACGGCGATTCTTGAACTGGCGGAACTTGTGATGTTAGAGGTGCTGCTAGTGCAGATGATGCTGACAGTACTGACGGTGCTGGTGGTGCTGACGATATTATTGATGCTGATGATACTACCAGTGACTGCTGGTGATGCTTGTATAACAAGTCTAGCTTGTAAATTGCGCACCATTCTTGTCAGGGTTTCGATTCTTTTTCATATCATCTCTATTCATTCTACTCATCTGATTTATGGTTAAGGCTAAAATAGATAATCTCTAAGACTTTAGAGATTACATAATCACCGCAGAATGTTTCTTCGATGAAGTTATGAATCAATACTTCATCGTTTATTGTTGTTGGTATTCCTTGGTATCTATGGGGCGTGCGATGTTGATATCCAAGGTACAGGTTGTGATGTTGAGGCGTGTGATGCGGATGTGATTGTTGGTGGTGGTAATGATACTGTTGGTGTTGATGATGGTGGTACCGTTGATGCTGGTGATGCTGCTGGTGCTTAGGGTATTGAGGCTTGCGATGTTGATGTTACTGGTGGTACTGGTTATGCTGCTGGTGCTGCTGATGGTGTTTGTAATCCTTGCACCATACTCTCCAAAGCCGTCATGCGAGCGCGAAGTTCGTTAACTTCTGCTAGTACACCGGGATGATTGGTGGTTGGAACGAGCGGATGAATAAGATTTAGAATATGGGATAGTATATAATCATGATGAGATACTCTAGAAATGAGTGAGAAAATGGTGTCTTGAATAGGTTCGCCGATAAGTGCTTCAGGTTCATCGCCAAGAGGGCAATGTGGTGGATGGAAGGGATCGCCTTCTTCTTGTCTCCAATGATTGAGTAGACTACGAACAGATCCCCAATTCATCTAGAATAGATGATGGGAAATTGGTTGATCCATTCCACTGACGCTGCTTTCGGAGCTCAGGTAGATATCCATATCGGAATTGCTGTCGGAATCTGAGGAATTCGAACTAGATGCGGAATCCATCTTGTATAATCGGGGAAAGAATTTTTGGTATGAAATAGATTATAGGAGTTAGATTTGGTATTCTTCAATACATAATTTACATATATATATATATATATATATATATATATATATATATATATATATATATATATATATATATATATATATATATAATACCACAATCCCATAAATTACAGAGGAATCTTTGAAAGATGTCAGTCAAAGTTCACAGTAACAGATATGCTAAGATAAGAATTCGTCTATACACTATTATGCAATAAATGCAGGAAAACGCATCTAGACTTAGGTAATTTCCTAAGGATGATAAGTAGATGATTTTCGACTAGAAATGATAAGCAAAACTTTTGACATGCAGACACGGTTGAAGTCCAGACTCACTAATGCATCTTAACGACTATCTGTTAGACACACTAATGCAAGACCTGGTTCGCTAAGGCCACCGCTCTGATACCACATGAGACGACCCGTCCAAATCCATAAGAACGAATACAATAACATATGATTACATCGCGAGGTATTTGACCTCTATATGATAAATTTTACAAACATTGCATTCATTTTTAAAAGACAGACTTTCATTTTATCGAAAGTTGACAGGCATGCATACCATTCCATAACATCCAAATTATAAATGACCTAATCTGTCATTTACTTTAGTAATAATCTTTATTGAACTCAATGACTTGAATGCAACGTCTTTTGAAATATGCCATGAATGACTCCAAGTAATATCTCTAAAATGGGCAAATGCACAGCAGAATATTTCTTTCAAACCTGAGAATAAACATGCTTTCAAGTGTCAACCAAAAGGTTGGTGAGTTCATTAGTTTATCGTAATCAATCATTTCCATAATTTTAATAGACCACAAGATTTTCATTTCCATTTCTCATAAATATACGTCCCATGCATACAGACAAAAATCATTCATATGGATTGAACACCTGGTAACCGACATTAACAAGATGCATATAAGAATATCCCCTATCATTCCGGGACATCCATCGAACATGATAAAATAACATCGAAGTACTAAAGCATCCGCAACCATGGATGGGGTTTGTTAGGCCCAATAGATCTATCTTTAAGATTCGCGTCAATTAGTAGATCGGTTTACTAATTCTTAGGCTACCAAGCAAAAAGGGCCATATTCGGCTTCGATCATTCAACCATAGAATGTAGTTTCAATTAATTGTGTCTATTTCGTCAAACATTTATAAAAGCGCATGTATTCTCAGTCCTAAAAATATATATTGCAAAAGCATTTAAAAAGGGAGTAATTAAACTCACCATACTGTATTTCGTAGTAAAAATACATATAACATCATTGACCAAGTGTAAGGTTGGCCTCGGATTCACGAACCTATATTAAGTATATATATTTATATGTTGGTCAATATCTATCAAACAATTTAGGTCAATTCGTAGTGTATCACAATCCTAATGCTCGAGATTAATATGCAAAAGTTTAACAAAAGTCGCCTAATTCAAAAATGACTTTCAAAATCTATTCATTTTTATTATATAACATAAATATAGTCGTTTTATATAATTAAATATTTTTCTCAGATTTAAAGTAAAACATACAAGTCATTTATTAATAAATAAATAAAAATTATATTAAAAATTTATATATGATAAAAATATACTTTTATATATCTAAAGTAATAAAACTTATAAAGTTCACTTAGTATCATAAAATATAATAATATGCATTATGAATGTAATTATATTACGTGTAGTAAAAATATCTTTGTATCACATATTTATTTGATAAAATAATATTGATAATAATAATAATAAGTAAAAGTTGTATTATTTTGTAATAATAATAATTTTTATTATTCTACTAATAATAACAATATTTATATTTATAATATTTATAATAAAATGATAATTCTAATCATGATAACGATACTTTTTAATATTAACTGTAATAATAATAATATTTTATAAAATAATAATTCTATTTAAAATGATAATTTTTAATAATAATAATAATACTAAAATGATAAAAATAATGATATTTTATAACAACAATGATATTTTATCAAAATGATAATTTTTAATAAAAATGATAGTTTTAATTTTTAATGATGCTTTTAATAATAATAACGATAAAAATAATAACTCGATAGTTTTGATAAAAATATTAATTATTTTAATAATATTAATAATAATAATAATAATAATCATAATAATAATAATAATAATAATAATAATAATAATAATAATAATAATAATAATAATAATAATAATAATAATAATAATAATAATAATAATAATAATAATAATAATATTGATTTTTAAATAATAATAATAATAATAATAATAACGATAATAACGACGATAACGATAACGATAACGATAACGATAATCATTTTAACAATAATACTTTAAAATTATAGATAATTCAATTGACGATATCTTTTAATCCGTTCATCAAAACCATACGATATCTAAATGAAAAGTTTATAGTTTTTCGCCAGCTTTCCAACAACATGTATATCATATACGTTATCTCAATCGCAAATGTAACAAATTCATATTTTATCATAAACTATATAACGACAATATTAAATCTACAAGCATGCATAATCCTATATACTCGAGCACTAGTTAGGGATACACTATTAATATATAAAATTGAAGTTATGCGTGTTCACGTATCAATATTGAGATTCAATATTGCAGGAAAGTACGTAGACACAACGGAGATGATAAACACTAGTTTGACCTCACGAGCATGCCCCCGAATCATACCCATAACCTCCTTAGCTATAACCCATAATCTCCTTAGCTATAACCCATAATTTCCTTAGCTCTATCCCGCTCGAAAAACTCATTTGAGATAACTCGCTCAAGACCTCGTCATAGTATTTTATGTGTACTACAAATAATACTAGTACTACTAATAATAATACGCACTTGATACATAATATTAATAATCTTAATAATAGTAGTAATAATAATAATAATAATAATAATAATAATAATAATAATAATAATAATAATAATAATAATAATAATAATAATAATAATAATAATAATAATAATAATAATAATAATAATATATTCATATGCTTATGCGAATTAGAGGTGAATGAATTCAGAATCAGAACGCGATCGAATTTATAAAGGTTTGATGTCCCCTTGTTCGCATGAAATTGCTTTACAACTTGCATGATTTGTTTTTACTCTTGCTGACACTCATATCACACATATGATACATATATTTATATTATTTAATAAATAATATATTTAATCTTTAAAATTAATTAAATATTATATTATATTCTCATGCATAGTTGATTTGTAATTTTTACACCGATGTGTTGTACGTTGACCCTCGACTTAAGTACCGGTTCCGGTTTTTCAAACGAGGTTTCGTACGCTAAGAAAACTAACACTTTACGTTACACGACGTGTACCTTTATTAATAATTAGACTTAAATTAATGAAAAACTAACCCACCCAAAGTGTAACTTAATCTTTTGAGTGTTTTGGTCATTTACTTCTATAAATCATATTCTCGTTATTTATCAAAATATGTTTTTAAATCAAAACGTTATATATCAAGGTTAATATTTTATTTTATCATTTTGTAAAATATATATATATACACATATTCATTTACAATTATAAGTTTATATATATTATAAATATAAATTTAGAAATATAAATTTATATATATTATAAATATTTATTGAATAATATAATATTTAGTTTTTAAAATACATATTATATTTCAAAGTAATATTTTAGATTGTTAATATAATAGGAATTATTATATCATACAATGTTTTCATTTTAAAACTTAACTAAGTATAGTTCATTTATGTGTTAGCGTTTATTTTAACTTCTTAGCATACTAATTGACATATCTAAATATCAATCGAATCAATAAGCGAGTGTTACAATCGTTTACTTATTTAATTTGAAATCAAATATATCTAATATACAAAAACATGTTTTAAATACACGTTGCAAATTATTTATATATCTATCAACCAAAGTTCCACATTACATTATATGAACAAAGACATTTTAATAACAAGTTCTATTATATCAAAAAACGTTTTTGCACGTTTGAAAATAGATCAATCAAGTATTGTGAAATTCAATTCTCCACTAACTTTTGTCTAACTCTCGATGAGTGACACTTTGTTCTCATTTGTAAATCACTTTACCATTAATTCCGAATACCGTTAAAAAGAAATGATTTCTCAAATCAATGTGGGCCTCGTAATAGAGACTCATAATCATAATTCAATGTATCTGATAAATCAATCATTTGATATTATCTTCTAATTCCATCGATAAACATATTGAAACAAATACTTTTATATATCTAATACTTTGCTAACATTTTCAATTAATAAGTATATATTATAAATACATATCAGTATACACATAAATGTTCGTGAATCGTTGAGCATAGTCGAAGGGTAATTGATGACATGAATATAGATTTTAAAACTTTCGAGACTCAACATTACAGATTTTGCTTATCGTGTCGGAAACATATAAAGATTAAAGTTTAAATTTGATCGGAAATTTTCAGGTCATCACACACACTACCAATACATATTGGTTTACAATATTAATATGTTACAACAAAGTAAATCTCGAATGCAGTTTTAAAACAATATTATACAAACATGCTGACACCAAATCTTATCCATATATTAGCATGCAACAGCGGAAGCTCTTAATAATCACCTGAGAATAAACATGCTTTAAACGTCAACAAAAATGTTGGTGAGTTATAGGTTTAACCTATATATTTATCAAATCGTAATAATAGGCCATAAGATTTTCATTTTTCAATATACATCCCATACATAGAGATAAAAATCATTCATATGGTGAACACCTGGTAACCGACATTAACAAGATGCATATAGAATAGCCCCATCATTCCGGGATACCCATCGGACATGATAATTTCGAAGTACTAAAGCATTCCAAATTCCAGAATGGGGCTTGTTGGGCCCGATAGATCTATCTTTGGGATTCACGTCAATTTGGGGGTCAGTTCCCAAATTCTTAGGCTACCAAGCTAAAAAGGGGCATATTCGGCTTCGATCATTCACCCATATAATGTAGTTTCATTTACTTGTGTCTATTTCGTAAAACATTTATAAAATTGCATGTATTCTCATCCCAAAAATATTAGATTTTGAAAGTGGGACTATAACTCACTTTCACAGATTTTTACTTCGTCGGGAAGTAAGACTTGGCCACTGGTCGATTCACGAACCTATAACAAATATGTACATATATATTAAGGTATGTTCAAAATATATTTACAACATTTTTAATACGTTTTACTGTTTTAAGTTTATTAAGTCAGCTGTCCTCGTTAGTAAACTATAACTAGTTGTCCACAGTTAGATGTACAGAAAATAAAGCAATATATATTATCTCGAATCAATCCACGACCTCGTGTATACAAGCCTCAGGCTAGATCACAACTGAAAGTATATATAATATCTTGGAATCAACCTCAACCCTGTATAGCTAACTCCAACATTACTGCATATAGAGTGTCTATGGTTGTTCCAAAATATATATATATATATATATATATATATATATATATATATATATATATATATATATATATATATATATATATATATATATATATATATATATATATGGGTCGATATGATATGTCAAAACATTGTATTCGTGTCTATGGTATCCCAAGATTATAATATATTAGAATACATGTATAATACAATATGAGTTCGCTAGAATATGATTAATATAGATTTGTTACCAATTTTCACGTAGCTACAACAAGCAAAATTATCCAATCTTGTTTTACCACTACTACACAAATGAGAATGCAAACCCCCAATACAAACCGGTTTTTACCTTAACTCCTAAAAACAGGTTTGCAAAGTGAAACGAGACCGGTTTTAAAAAATTCGAAAATGGGGAACCGATTTTTACAAAAAACAGGTTTGGAAAGTAGACTTTGCAAACCTGTTTTTTTAAAAAAACAGGTTTCGACTTTGCAAACCGGTTTTTTAAGAAAACCGGTTTGCAAAGTCTACTTTCCAAACCTGTTTTTTTCTAAACCGGTTTGGACTTTTCAAACCTGTTTTTTTTTTTTAAAACCGATCTGGAATTCCCAACGGCTATATCTGAACAAGCACTGTATCAGCTGGTGTCTTCATCCACAATCACACACACATTTACTCTTCATTCAATTTCAAATACCATCTTCATTCAATTTCAAACTCCAATCATTTTACACATACATTTAATTTACTTCATCCCCAATCAACTTACTTCATCCCCAATCAACTTATTTCATTAAATTCCATAACTTTAACAACAATAAATTCCATTTCAAGTTATTTAAATTTAAGGTGTATTTCATTGTTCTTTTATTGTGTATATATTCAATCAAACATATTGCAAGTTTTATATTTATTTATTTAAGTAGTATGTATTTAGAATGTGCTTGTAGTTTAAATATTAATATTTTAATTTGGATATATATAGGTATTTGAAGATTATTTATCATCATGTTGAAGTTTAAAGTTCTCGTTGCTTAGTCGCCTTGAATCTAAAACAAACATAAGGTATGTATCTCTTTAAAACTTAACTCGTTCATGTATGATTTGTTTCTAGCATTAAGTTTATATAGTATCTTAAAATCATTCATATGTATGATTTGTATTTCTTTGAATTGTGTTGGTAATTTTATATTATTTGCTAAATTAATTAATGATTACATATTGGTTACGGCTATAATTTAAGAACAAGCTATAAAATGGCATACGTGCATCTTGTTAATTAACTTTTTTTATATGTATAGATGGAACGTAAAATGGATGTACGAGATACAGCGTCATAGTCATGAGTATCTTTCAAAGTTGTCCGAATTTATAAAAGTTGCCGACGCGGATCGAGTGAAAAAACAAAAAGAGAAAGCCCCATGTCCATGTAAAAAATGTCAAAATTTCAATAGCTATGCAGATCTTAATATAATTAGCCAACATCTAATAGTAGACGGCTTTGTGGATGAGTATGATTGTTGGTCATGGCATGGAGAAAAATTAGTAGATAACAATAATGTTACTTATGAACGAAATGTTGATGTTAATGATGAAAATATCGATTCGTGCAATGATGAAAATTTTGATTCATACGATGATGGTTATGATGATAATTTAGACGGTATGTTTCATGATTTGGAAGGTAATATTGATGAAATCAATTACGATAAGTTTCAACAAGTTTTCATTGACACGGAAAAACCATTATATGACGGTTGTACAAAATTTACCAAATTATCGGCCGTCTTAAAGTTGGTGAACTTAAAAGCGAACAACAATTGGAGCGATAAAAGTTTCACGAACCTTTTAGAGTTATTGCACGAAATGCTACCCGAAGATAACGACCTACCTGTTTCATACTATCGAGCAAAAAAAATGATGTGTCCAATGGGATTGGAAGTTGAAAGAATACATGCATGTCCAAATGATTGTATACTATATAGAAACGAGAATAAAGATTTGCATGCATGTTTTGTATGTAGTGCGTCAAGGTACAAGCAAAAAAAATAAATGGAAGTTAACAATGACGTGACAAAGAATGGCCCTCCCGCGAAACTATTGTGGTATTTTCCCATCATTCCAAGACTAAAACGATTATTTGCGAGCCCGAAAGATGCAAAGTTGTTGCGTTGGCACGCCGAAGAGCTTAAAAAGGATGGAAAGCTAAGACATGTGGCAGATTCTTCTCAATGGATGAATATTGATAATATATATCCGGAGTTTGGAAATGAGGTTAGAAATATTAGATGTGGACTTAGTTCCGATGGTATTAATCCTTTCAGAAACATGAGCAGTCGTCGTAGCACTTGGCCGATTCTTTTATGTATATATAATCTCCCACCATGGTTATGCATGAAACGCAAATACATCATGATGATAGATCTAGTGGTAGATTGTCTTTTTTGTAGGTTTTTATATAGTTTGTGGTAGATTTTAGGTTTTTATACTGAAAAAATTGTAAAAAAAATTGGTTCAAAACCTGCTGGTATTGTATGGCTAGTGCTTTTACAGCAGAAACGGAATACAGGTTCAATTTTGTATATCAGGTTCAATTTTGTACATCAGGTTCAATTTTGTCCAGAATATAGACAAAAAACTGGTTTACAGCAGAAACCAAATTTTCATTCATTCCATTTTTATAGCAGATTAAAAACTGGTTTATAGCAGATTTAAAAAAAAACGGAATCTACAAACCGGTTTCAACCAAAAACAGGTTTGTAAAGTGGACTTTCCAAACCCCTTTTCTCAGTTAACCGGTTTGTAAAGTGGACTTTCCAAACCCCTTTGTTCAGATACCCGGTTTGTAATGTGGACTTTTCAAACCCCTTATTTCTGGAAAACCGGTTTGAATTCCCCACTTTCTACACCGATTTTAAAATCGGTCTGAGTTTTCCAAACCCCTACCTTTGCAAACCGATTTTAAAACCGGTTTGCAAGGTCCATAAAACCGATTTGGATTGTCCGTTTTTGTAGTAGTGTACCCATAAATTCTTCGTTTTAAATCCGTTTTGAGTGATACAAGTTTCTATGGTTTCATATTGAACTTAATTTTATGAATCTAAATAGAAAAAGTATAAGTTTTTAGTCGGAAATACAGGTTACAAGTCGTTTTTGTAAAGGTAGTCATTTCAGTCGAAAGAACGACGTCTAGATGACCATTTTGGAAAACATACTTCCACCTTGAGTTTAAACATGATTTTCGGATATAGTTTCATATTCATAAGAAAAATCATTTTCCCAGAAGAACACCTTTTAAATCAAAGTTTATCATAGTTTTTAATTAACTAACCCAAAACAGCCCGCGGTGTTACTACTACGGCGTATATCCGGTTTTACGATGATTTTCGTGTGTTCAGGTTTTAAATCATTAAGTTAGCATATCATATAGATATAGAACATGTGTTTAGTTGATTTTAAAAGTCAAGTTAGAAGGATTAACTTTTGTTTGCGAACAAGTTTAGAATTAACTAAACTATGTTCTAGTGATTACAAGTTTAAACCTTCGAATATGGTAGCTTTATCAAAATGAATCGAATGATGTTATGAACATCATTACTACCTCAGGTTTTGTGGATAAACCTACTGGAAATAAGAAAAATAGATCTAGCTTCAAAGGATCCTTGGATGGCTTGAAAGTTCTTGAAGTAGAATCATGACAAGAAAACAAGTTCAAGTAATATTTCCACTCGAAATAAGATTGTTAAAGTTATAGAAATTGAATCAAAGTTTGAATATGAATATTACCTTGTATTAGAAAGATATCTTACTGTAAATAAGAAAGATTTCTTGAGGTTAGATGATCACTCAAAGTGGATTTGCAAGATTGGAAGTAAGCTAGCAAACTTGGAAGTGTTGTTGGTGTGTTCTTGAGTAGTTGTTTTATAACTTGGTTTATGTATGGATTTATGAACTAGATTGAGCCAGATTTTATTGAAGATGATGAAGAACACTTAGAACAAAGGAAGAACACTTGAGAGAGAGTAATTTGATTCAAGAAAATTGCAAAGTGAATGTGTTTGTGGTACCTAACATTCACGTGAATATGGAGTAGCAATATAGGCTCCATTAGTTTGTAATTTTGTGAGATATTTCATGCTAGATGTTAAATTATGGTTCCCACATGGTTAGGTGACTCACATGGGCTGCTAAGAGCTGATCATTGGAGTGTATATACCAATAGTAAATACATTTAGAAGCTGTGTATTGTACGAGTACAAATACGAGTGCATACGAGTGGAATTGTTGATGAAAATGAACGAGGATGTAATTGTAAGCATTTTTGTTAAGTAGAAGTACTTTGATAAGTGTCTTGAAGTCTTTCAAAAGTGTATGAATACATATTAAAATACTACATGTATATACATTTTAACTGAGTCGTTAAGTCATCGTTCGTCGTTACATGTAAGTGTTGTTTTGAAACCTTTAAGTTAACGATCTTGTTAAATGTTGTTAACCTATTGTTTATTATAACTAATGAGATATTAAATCATTACATTTTCATGATATAATGATGTATTAATATATCTTAATATGATATATATACATTTAAATGTTGTTACAACGATAATCGTTACCTGTATGTCTCGTTTCGAAATCCTTAAGTTAGTAGTCTTGTTTTTACATATGTAGTTCATTGTTAATATAATTAATGATATATTTACTTATCATAATATCATATTAACTATATATATATATCCATATATATATCATCATATAGTTTTTACAAATATTAACGTTCGTGAATCACCGGTCAACTTGGGTGGTCAATTGTCTATATGAAACCTATTTCAATTAATCAAGTCTTAACAAGTTTGATTGTTTAACATGTTGGAAATACTTAATCATATAAATATCAATTTCATTTAATATATATAAACATGGAAATGTTCGGGTCACTACATTAGGGTTTTCGGGTTTACTACGTAAACCCTCAACCTTCAACCCTAAACATTAAACTCTAAACCGTTCGTGTTAAAATATTCAATCTAAACCCTAAATTCTATACCCTAAACCCTAATTTCTAAACCCAAAACCCTAATTTCTAAACCCTAATAGCCAAACTCTAATTTTTAACCCCCTAATTTCTAAACCCTAATTTCTAACCCCTTAAAAAAAACTCAGAATCAAAACATTCAATGCATTGAATGTTTTTATTTTTTTCTTCGAGCGTTTTACCGCCAAAATAATAATATTCAACACAAAGTGTCTTTTTTAAATGTTCATATTTTCATGTGATCTTGATGCCTGAAAATTTTTTTTGAAAAAAATGAAAAAAAATTAATTCCCCCCACTTCCCCCAAAAAAGTGCTTCCCTCTTGATTATATATATATATATATATATATATATATATATATATATATATATATATATATAGGGGCATGATCAATGGGGAAGTAACAAATCGGGGGGAATAATTTTTTTTTTTTGTTTTTTTGGAATTTTTTTCAGGCCTCAAGATCACACGAAAATATGAACATTTTGAAAAGACACTTCGTGATGAATGTTATTATTTATGCGGGAAAACGATCGACAAAAATAACATTCAAGATAATATTGTTCGTGAAGAATGTTACCATTTTTTTTCCATGTTTTGTGAAGTAAAATTTAGTCCGATTTAGAGTTTAGGGTTTAAGGTTTGGTGTTTTGGGTTTATGGAAACTCTAAACCGTTCGTGTTAAAAACTCAATCTAAATCCTAAATCTAAACCCTGAATTTCTAAACCCTAATATTTAAACCCTATAAACCCTAATATCTAAACCTTAATATCTAAAACCTCAATATACGCTCGAAAAACACGATAATTGTTATTTATTAGTTCTTCGAGCGTTTCCCGCCAAAATAAAAACATTTATCACAAAATGTCTTTATTAAATGTTCATATTTTCATCCAATCTATAATGTTCGTGAACAAAGTTTTTTCAAAAAACGAAAAAAAAAAAAGATTTTGCTTCCCCCCGCTTCCCCCCGATTGGTTACTTCCCTCTTGATCTTACCACTATATATATATATATATATATATATATATATATATATATATATATATATATATATATATATATATATATATATATATATATATATCTATAAATATATATAAACGAAAAAGTTATTCTTGATTGTGGTTGAAAGTTATTTTAGGATGTTTGTATCTATATATTATATCTATATATCTATATTATATATATTATTAAACTAATTACATTTTTTTAATATTAAACTAATATTAGTTCCAAATATAAGTTAATAGCTTATCTTCGGTCAAGAAAAGCCAAAAATTATGAACATATATGTATTGTTAGCGGACTACTATTATTGTTATTAATTATTAATAATAATAATAATAATAATAATAATAATAATTATTATTATTATTATTATTATTATTATTATTATTATTATTATTATTAATTATTAATTAATTAATTACTATTATTGCTCTTAGCCCCTTATATTTATGTTAGGCCCATAGTTGTTTTGGTAGTATATATTATATATTATTATATTATGAATATATATTAAAACCCACCAAATGTTTACAACGGATTAATCTTTCTGTTCGTCGTGAGTTAGGTTCCACCGCCATCACCGTTCAACTCGAAATAATTTTACGAACAAAACGCAATAAATTGTATTCGAAACGGAGCTTCGATGCACTACCAACGGAGCATTTCTTTTTAGCAATAAATATGAAAGTTATTTAAATTTACAGTTTAAGTCCTTAAAATATTTATGAACACGCAAATATAACTATTATAATATTAATTATACATGACGACTCCCCCGAGTACCACTATTTTGCTAAAATTACTAACAACTTTTCTAAAATTAAACTCGGTGGTTACACTTTTATTCAAAACATAATTGTATATAATAATTGTAAAATAATATAACTTATACTTAGTAATGTTACTTTTCATGACAAATTTTCAATGTACTATAAATATTACGTAATATATAATTTATATATTAAAAAGATATTAATGATGAGAAAAAATTGTAGATATTAAGTTACTAACACCACCCAAAATCACTTTTAAAATTTATCAACACCACGGGCTCTTAAACTCAAAAGAACTTTTAAAATTCGTCAACACCACGGACTCTTAAACTCAAAAGGAATTTTTAAAACTTGTCAACACCACGGGCTCTTAAACTCAAAATAATTTTTAAAAGTTTTCAACAACACGGGCTCTTAAATAATTTTATAATTTTCCTATTTTTTAATATCGCTATTTACATACCAATATGAACTGCAAATTAGATTTTTTACACGGTTATTTATACACCCGTGCAACGCACGAGCTCAAAAACCTAGAATATATATATATACATATATATATATATATATATATATATATATATATATATATATATATATATATATATATATATATATATATATATATATATAAGTTTGCAAGTCCGGAAATGCAGACAAGGTTATTTGTTTAATTATATGATGGTATAGGTATATACAACCAAGCTAGCCAGGATATATATAAAATATATATAAGTTTATCACTTAGTTAATTTACTTGCCAATAGTCAATATGCCTATACCATCATATATCATATAATTAAACAAATAACCTTGTCTGCATTTCCGGACTTGCAAACTCATAATTCCAATAAAGTAAGATTATCACAATGAGTCAATGACACAAAGTAAAAAAAAAAATATATATATATTTGGAAAAACAAATGGTTAGATAAACCTACTAAGACAATGACCCAAGCTAAACTTAATGTGATCAAGTTGCAAACCTTGTCTCTAGATTGCCACCCCGTTTACCAAATATGCCCCACTAATGTTTTACTTTTGTGATAGGTTCGTTCATACGTCGTAGTCATTGAACCACTTTTTCTAAATTAAAACGAACCAATAAATCACATGTAATTTGTTTGAAATCCCAATTTACCTTTTAAACAATGTATGATGATATAAAAAGATCAAACAAAAAGATGATGATGATTCAACCCGATATTATGATGTTTCTTGTCTCAATTAACAAACTAAGGAAGGTGACATGGGTGCATACTATCACCATCATGGTTGGCATTTATTGTAGTTATTCGATCATTATTTTTGAAAATACTAAAAGGTTCAAAAGTAAAAGAAATTTGCTGTTCAATTCGATAATATTGTCTAAAGGTGTCTTTTAAACCTAAGGTTGAAGAAGTTAATGTGCACACCTTCTCTCTACGCACACATTGTGTTTTAAACGAGGATTAAAAAATTTAACAAACAATTCGAGTACATACTATACGAGTATATAGCAATCATAACGTGTCTTAAAAAATAAGATAGGGATTCTTTATTTTGAATTAGCGAGGAAACCACTCTATGAACGAGCACATTGACTCCCTCATAGAGAACAAATCTCGAGTAATCAAGGTCTCCGAGCGTGAGACCTGATACCGGATGAATTGCGTATTATGTGCGTCCTCTAGTCACACTCCATTTTTGAACGATTTAGCATAGGCACGAATCAAACTCGTATGTTGTGTTTCATTGGGCAACTCGAAAACCACTAACATATTATACGGAGTATTATATAACAAATTAATGATCTAACAAAAACCAAAAATTAACGATCATGTGATGACATCAACTCTTTATCTAGTTATGAATAATCACGTACATGTCAACTAGCACATTATATCCGTCATTCATGAAAGTTTCGAGTAAAACAATTATACTTTGTTTCATAGTTTACAACGGATTCAATAGCCAACTCTTCCAATCAATATTTGTTGGATATAGTTTTGGTTAGAAGAATTGGATACGGTTGCTTTGTATTTGTGAATGGATGTTATCCCACATAGGTGGGAGGAAGAACTGGGAGGGGGATGACTTAGTTATAAAAGGAGTGTTAAGTCTCACTTTCAAATTGCACCAATCAATACACTTTAAGTATTTGATTATTTCTTTCTTTCTTACCCTTGTTTGAGAGTTGTATTAGTTAAATATTTTGGAGAGTGTAGTTGGCTTAAGAGAGTCGTCTATATCATTGTAACAATTTGTGATATAGTGTATTTTCTCTCTTTGGGGGCCGGTGGTTTTTCTCCTGTTTTGGAGTTTTCACGTTAAATCTTGTGTTGTGTATTGTTCTTATTTCTTTACTATTATTGTTGGGCTGGGTGGTAGGAATTAGTGAGACCGTAATTTCTCAACAACTGGTATCAGAGCGTCAGGTTTGACGGGGGTCTCGGTTATAGGAGTCGGAGTATGCTCTGTGGTTGCCACGGGAGTGGATCGTCCACATCAGAAACGAGTTCTATTGATCGTATAGGGTATCTGGTTACACAATATTTTTTCTGATTCGGAGTAAGTGGTGTCTAGAATTTGTAGTGGACCGGGTGTTGGATTTTCCAATTTAACGGATCCTGTGCGCCACTCCACTACATTTGTCGGCCAGTCGAAACGTGAGCAAAATCAGAGAAATTGTTGTTTATAGGATACGGATACGATGTCGAAGTTCAGTCCAATGAGGTTTGATGTTGAGAAATTTGATGGGAGGATCAATTTTGGCTTATGGCAGGTTCAAGTCAAGGATGTGTTGATTCAGTCTGGTTTACACAAGGCTTTGAAGGGTAAATCTACCCTTGTTCCTGGCAGTGATTCTAGCAGTAAGTTCGATGAAGAAGAATGGGATGACATGGATTTGAGAGCAGCAAGTGCGATTCGTTTGTGTCTTGCAAAGAACGTGCTTGCAAATGTGCACGGGTTATCAACGGCAAAGAAGCTTTGGGTTAAACTATAGCAGTTGTACCAGGGCAAGGACATCTCAAATCGGTTGTGCCTTAAAGAACAATTTCATACTCTGCGTATGGATGGGGGTTCAAAGATTTCAGATCATCTAAGTATTCTTAACGGTATTGTTTCGGAACTGGAGGCTATTGGAGTTAAAACGGATGATGAAGATAAAGCTTTGAGGTTGATATTATCTTTATCATCGTCCTATGAGCATATAAAACCTATTCTAGTGTACGGGAAAGAAACGTTGAAGTTTGAAGATGTTACTAGCAAGCTCTTATCCGAGGAGAAAAGATTGGAAGGTAACGGGGTCTCGTCATCAGAAGCTACGGTACTGTTGTGTTCGGATAGGTAGAAGAGAAACTCTAGAAAGAATCTGACATGCTGGAAGTGCGGGAAGACTGGGCATGTAAGGGTTAATTGTTCAGGTGGAGCTAATCCGGCAAATGGCTCCAAAAATGCTAACATTGTCTCCGTCGTTACGGAGAGTGACAAATTCTTCTGAAGTCATGTCATCCTCATGGTGTGTCAATGTGACGACCCGGAAAATTTCGACTTATTTTAAACCAAATTCTATATATGAATTAATATTTCTGACACGATAAGCAAAACCTATTAAGATGAGTCTCAAAATTTTTATTTATTTATTATGCATATTCATTTACCCTTTGACTAATCTCGATGAATCACGAACCATTGTTTGTAAAAAATGTGTATATATAAATATATGTATATATAGGTATAATAACTTGAAACGTTAATAACTATTATACAAATTGTTGTTATAAATAAATAAGTAAAATAAAATACGTTGTAATGAAAACTATTATTATATATATATATATATATATATATATATATATATATATATGAATATTACTTGGATATATATATTGTTATATTAAATTTAATTGTTTAAAATATAAAATTAATATATTTATTTACGTAATAAAATTTGCTATTTAAAAATATTTTTATATATATATAAAGTGTATATTAAATATATATGATTTTGATCCTAATTGGTAAATGTCTGTAACTTTCGGTTAACGTTTCGTCGATTTTAAAATAGGTCTAATATATATATATATATATATATATATATATATGAAGTTTTAAAATAAAAGTTGGTCCATAATTTGATTAAAAAGATATTAGTTTTGATAAATATTTTTTTTTACCTTTTCAGACTAAGTTTTTGTACTCCGTACATATTATTTGTTACAGACAATATCTGTCAAATAATCTTTTTACAACTGGTTTTCCCACGGTACTGAACAGAACGAATATTTATATTTTATGTAAAAGTTTGGGATTTTTCTAAGTACTTTGAAACGGACTACGAAATATATCCATATTAAAAAAACCGTCGGTAGGAAGAAAACAAATTAGAGGGCTGCTGAATTTATTAATAATTTTAATATACACGTTTATATTATTTAGGACCTAATATCTCTTTCTATATATTAGTCTATTCTTCATTCTTGTTTCCAGATTACTGCAACCTACTACTGATTAATTGTACACTCGTTTGATACTGCATCAACACTATCTTCATTCTAGCTCCTATATTATATATACTCTTTCTCTTGCTACTCTCTTCGTGAATTACTACTACTCCCTGACTTATGCTCTATGTTCAACACCACAACCACAAACACCTCCAAACCATCGAAACCCACCTCTTCACTAACGGGTACCTTCTGTTTTCTATTATGATCATCATCTTCACTCATCAACTCCACACCATTCCACCACCTCATCATGAACAACCCGCGGCCACCACCATCGGTTATTACATGAACGATCACCACCCAAGAACATCCCAAAACTGTCATCTCTGTTCTGTTGATCAACGAAAACCGAACATCACCATAACCATTACCACCCATCGACCCATTTTCGTTTTCATTGTTGTTAGTATTAGAAATCATCAAAACAATCACCACTATCACCTTCATCTCATCACTACAAACCATCATCGAACAACATCATCGTTCTTCACCAAACCAACCTCATGGACTACTACTAGTTATTCGATTGTTGCAGCTATTTTAGAACGAAAACCACAACCCACTTGTTTCAATCCCTTTCTGTTTCAGCTGCAAACCCTCGATCTCCCAGCCAACAGGCTGCTGTATTTATGTTTCTTTTTTCGATGTTATATTATATTTTTCTGTTTCTGTATCTATTCAAACAACCCTCAAAACCCATCAAACACCACCGCAACCCTTGTGGGTTTCCTGTTATTTTCTTTCTGCCTAGTCGATCAACAGACACCATTAAATCATCTTTAAAACTGAAACAACCGCTGCTATATGACTGTCTATTTCGATTCTCAATCAAACCCAACAGCCTTTTAGCTCGATAACTCATGTTATCACTACTCCTTCCTGCTTTTCTTCTTATTTTCATTCGAAAACCATCAATAAAATAAAACCTGCAAACTACTGTAACCATCGTCTATTTACTGATCCTGTTGTACAGCTGCAACTCTACGGCTACTACTCCTATTCCTAATTCGTTTAAACAACCCAGTGTATTAATATATAAGAATAAAACAAAAGGTAGTTTATGAGATTAAGCACCGACAGAATTTTAAGTGGAGGTGTCGGCAAGTGTATTAAGGGCTGGAATCCTAATCCCACGAATATATAAACTATATTTTTCCCCCTTTTTGGGCCGAGATTCAGTTGGGCTTAGATGAATTAAATGATTAGGCCGAATGTTATGGGAAGGAGATGAAACAGAAATAAATACTGGTTATATATTTTTAACCATCGAATTAAATCAGAAAACGCTGAAATAGTGTAATGGTTACGGGGTTGTTTGGGTTAGCGAGAGGTCGTGGGTTCGAGACAGGGCAGAGGCAGTTTATTTTCTTTTTTGAAGCTTTTTCTTTTAAAGGTAGTTTTATTATTATTATTATTATTATTATTATTATTATTATTATTATTATTATTATTATTATTATTATTATTATTATTATTATTATTATTATTATTATTATTATTATTGTTATTATTATTATTATTGCTAACCTTAGTAACATGATTATTAGTATAATTAATATTTTTTATCATTATCACTATCACTAAGTATTATTAGTAGTAGTGTTACTATCATAATGCAAATTATTATTATCATTACTTTTACCACTAGTATTATTATTATTATTATTATTATTATTATTATTATTATTATTATTATTATTATTATTATTAAAAGTATTAGTATTATAGATATTATTATTATTATTATCATAATTACTAAATGTATCATTATTTTTAAAGTTACAATTTTTTTTATCAAAATTAGTATTACCGTCGAAATTAACATTTTTATCAAAATTACCAATTTACGATTGAAATTGTTATTACTATCATTATTAAGAAATATCATGAGTTTATCAAAATTAGTATTAGTATTATTATTATTATTATTATTATTATTATTATTATTATTATTATTATTATTATTATTATTATTATTATTATTATTATTATTATTATTATTATTATCATTATTATTATTATTATCATTATTATTATTATTATTTCAATAAAAATTAGCTATATAAAACCATATCTAATACATATAACCTAACTCTATTACTATATTAATTAATTAATCAAGATATATAAAATAAAGATATTTAAGTTACTAATGGAGCTCATAACTTATTAAATTAACAGTGAATCACCAATAATAATATATATATTTGTTCGACTACGATTATATGTATTAATAAATATACAAATGATATAGGTTCGTGAATCCAAGGCCAACCGTGCATTGTTCAGTTTCGTCATATGAATATTTTTACTACAAAATATTGTAGAGTGAGTTCATTTGCTCCCTTTTACTCTTTATATTTTTGGGACTGAGAATACATGCGCTGTTTTTATAACTGCTTTATTAAATACTTTTAATATATATTTTGAACTGAGAATACATGAAATGCTTTTATAAATGTTTGACGAGATAGACACAAGCAAAACATTCCTCGAATGAATAATTATGCAGACAGAAGTTCTGTAGATTATTATTGAATTAGTTGGACGTGATAATTGCCACTAATTGTTGTGAATATTTTCCCCTGATTATTATTGCTTGGTAACCTAAGAATTATAATCGGGTATGGCCCTAATTCACGCGAATCCTAAAGGTAGCTACCGGGTTTAACACCCCCACCCAGAATGTTCACTAGACGGAAGGGCTAGTGGGCGTGGTGTTTAGTACTTCGAAGTTTATATATTATACAGACGAGATGTTCTATTTTTGGGGATATTATTTATGCGCATTATATGTTAAGGTCGGTTACCAAGCCAAGCAATGAATGAAAAGTGAATGTTATGTATCGAGAGAATGATTTTATACACAGGTTATGTGTATGATATTTTTGTACACGAGATATGTGTACGGTTACTAAGATTTATGAAAATGGATTCGTACACGAGATAGGTGTACTGTATTTGAATCTTGTGGTCTATCAAAATGATGAATTTTATTGTTTTAAGATAAACCTATGAACTCACCAACCTTTTTGGTTGACACTTGAAAGCATGTTTATTCTCAGGTATGAAAGAAATCTTCCGCTGTGCATTTCCTCATTTTAGAGACATTATTTGGAGTCGACCATCGTAATGGGACCAGATGTTGGTGACTTCGTCCAGATGGATTAGGACGGGGATTGACATGTGGTATCAGAGCGGTGGTCTTAGCGAACCAGGTCTTGCATTAGTGTGTCTAGCTGATAGTTGTTTAGATGCATTAGTGGGTCTAGACTTCGACCGTGTCTGCATGTCAAAAGTTTTGCTTATCATTTCTAGTCGGAATTCATCTACTTATCATTCGTAGCAAATTACCTGCTTATCATTCTTAGTCTAGACACGTCTTACTGCCTCTATTGCATAGACAGTGTATAGATAAATTCATATCTTAGTGTATCTGTTATTGTTACCTTTGCCTGATAGCTTCCGTAGATTTCTCCATAACTTATGGGATTTTAGTATTATATATGCATATGTAAATTATATATTGCAGGGTACTAATCTACATCCTATAATCTATTTCTTATCGAAAATTCTTCATCTGATCGTACAAGATGAATCCCTCAACTAGTTCGAGTCCCTCAGATTCCGATAGCTATTCCGATAGTTATTCCGACAGCTATTCCGACACGAATGTTCACCTAAGCTCCGAAAGCAGCGTCACCAGAATGAATCAACCAATCAGCCATCCCCAATTCATCTGATGGGCTCATAGAAGACTTAATCAATGGAGATGCGAAGAAGGCGATCCTTTCCACCAACCAAATTGCCCTCTTAGCGAAGAACCTGAAGCACTTACCGGCGAATCTATCCGAAACACCATTTTCTCTCTCATTTCCAGAGTATCTCGTCATGATTATATACTATCTCAAATTCTGAACCTTATTCATCCGCTCATCCGAACCGACAATCATTCCGGTGTAATGGAAGAAGTCAACGAGCTTCATTCTCGAGTAATCAAATTGGAAAACGTGGTTTAAAATCTACCAGCTTCAGCAACATCACTAGTGCTAACAGTACCATCAACATCAACACCAGTACCACCAACAAACCAAGTCTCAACATCACATGTCTCAACATCTCATTCTGTACCTCGAGTATAATCATCGTTCTACATGACGTTCTACATCATTTATCTTCGTTCGACATGATGATTATGTAATCTCTAATGTTTTAGAGATTATGTACTCTAGTTCTAACCAAAAAGCAAATGAGATTAATATCATGTTAACTCATTAAATCCATGATTACATCTGAAGAAAATATATATATATATATATATATATATATATGTTTTCATAAAGATTGTAATTAAAAATTCTTCTGTACAAACTGTTAATGGTGAAAATATTTTAACGGGTAGGTAATACCCAAGGAATATTTAGATTTCACATTAGTAAATTACACTGTACATTCTTCGAATCTGATTCAACAGTCAATTACTATCCTACTTACATCCAAGATATACGGATCCATTCACCACAAAATAACCATTTTCATTCAATTTCATATTTAAATTTTGACTTCTCAGAATCCAACAAGTGGCATAATGAAGAAAACATTTGACAAAATAAAATTTGTTAGAAACAAACAAATTAACTATGAGAAGAATTTTGTTAAGAATCCACGCTAACTATTTTTAGCTAACTGTTCCTAGCTAACTGATTTCATTTTATTTATCACAATTTAATTATCGCAATTTATGTTCTCGCAATTTTATTTATCGTCATTTAAATTCTGTTATTTATTTTACGCATTTTAAATACCGGGACACGTATACAAGGTTTTGACATATCATATCGACGCATCTATATATATTATTTGGAATAACCATAGCACTTTATATGCAGTAATGATCGAGTTAGCTATACTGGGTTGAGGTTGATTCTATAATAATATATATACTTTGAGTTGTGATCGAGTCTGAGACATGTACACGGGTCACGATACGTATTAATTAATTCGAATATTATATATTAAACTATATATGAATTATTGGACTGTTAACTGTGGACTATCGACTGTGGACTAATAACATTGGACAATTAAAATGAATTAAAATATTGATTATAACATAAGAAACTAAACATTTCTTCAAGTTTGCCACTTGATTTCATCTTAACCCTCATTTGTATCTTGACGATTATAATCTGCGTTCAAACCTTTCATGATTCTTGAAAACACCTCAATGGAGAGGATGAACCAACCGCACTTCATCTACGGAAGAAAAGATTAATGCATATAGTTATGCACCTGAAAACACTCAGAACATGAGTAAACGTTTAACATGTATCTGTGCTAGATCCTTTAGCATTATTATTACCCAAAATAACTTTACAATCCCTTTCAAAGTAGTAAATTTTGTCACAGCTTCAACAAGTCAACTTCGACTTTTCGTTCGAAACAACCTTATTATAACCTTGATATATATATGTGTACTCTTTTATTGTTACCGGGGAACCTTTTATATTTCATCATATTACCATCAGCGTTTAATCATCTAAAAACACAATTCTCTTGAAACTACTTCGGATTGATAACCGGTGATTCAGATAGCATTAAATGCAGAGGAAACAGTAAAACTGTAGATGGTCTAAACGGCCAAAAGTTTGATAATAAAGAATGGAAAGTTGGGAACGCTCGATAGAAAATTGGTCAGTCGTGTTGGGTCTGCCACCCAGTTGAACTGAAAAACAGATCGAGATAACCATGAAGGAGAAAAAGGACAAATACAAGGACCAAACCCTATATTCAAAGAATCCAGGTAATTCTGGATCCGATGAAATCTTTAAAGAATATCTTGCTCCGAAGTCATGTTAAAATCTTCCGGAAATTTTTCTTCATCAACCTTCGAACTTAGAAATTCCAAAATATCATCATAAATATCTTCGATATTTCTGAGGATATTTTCATAACTCTTCTTGTCTGAAATTATCTACCTCTTCGTGCTTTCTGTATTCCATTATATTGGAAACTTCTATAAAATCTAAGTATAAATTATGAATGAATTATGGAGAAGTGTTGGGAATTGAAGCATGGGTTAGTATAATATAATGACGCCCGGCCAACGTGATTATATTACAGTAAGTCATGCTGAGTTTCTAATGGAACGTGATGATTCACAGACCATAACATCATCATGTGCCATGTTACACGACTCTTACATTCTACCTCATCTCCAAACATATCAATAACATGTTTTCTTGATAGTCCTATTTTTCTCTTGAATTATGGTAATTTGACAAATCAGATCGTGCTAATACAATTTCTCTCTTAGAACACTAGCAAAGTTCATTCGAAACTTCATACTTAGGAATTCCGGACCATTACTCGCTTTACTAGAAGTTGAGAGGAGAATAAAAAGGCAAAGAGCTCCAAAATATAACAAAAAATATATATTTATAAAGCCCAATAGCAACACGGAGGTTACAAACCGTGGATATCAATACGAATAGCAATATAAAGACACGGTAGAATTAAGAATAGTATCATCCCAAGGTAATAGTAAAAGTAAACAGATTTTTCTGGTGGAAGATTAAAAAGAAGGATGACAGAAATGATAATTAGGAAAATATGAAGGATTAGAACTGGATGAAGCATTTTCACAATCTTTTAGAAGTAAGAATTAAGAAAGAAAGTATAGGAGTGATGAAAATAATGGAACGGAAGATATGAATTTATAATGAAATATCAGACATAGCAATCAAGGTAGATGATCGCATTTAATTAAAGAGGATCTTAATTTCCTTATTCACCGAAGAATCAAATCTTATATAGATTACGAAGATTTTCCTTAATGTCCTTGAATTCCGAAAATCCACCGTGACTACGTTAAAAGTTAAATCTCTATCTCAATCTTTTGTGACAGCTTCGCTCGTATGCTTCGAATAATCAAATTATTTTATCGGTATTACTCAATGATGATAAAATTCTATCTTATCAATTCATATTCGTCATTAAAATATTTTTATTGTTAGCCATGACCACCTCAATCAAATTTCGGGACGAAATTTCTTTAACGGGTAGGTACTGTGACGACCCGGAAAATTTTGACTTATTTTAAACCAAATTCTATATATGAATTAATATTTCTGACACGATAAGTAAAACCTATTAGGATGAGTCTCAAAATTTTTATTTATTTATTATGCATATTCATTTACCCTTTGACTAATCCCGATGAATCACGAACCATTGTTTGTAAAAAATGTGTATATATAAATATATGTATATATAGGTATAATAACTTGAAATGTTAATAACTATTATACGAATTGTTGTTATAAATAAATAAGTAAAATAAAATACGTTGTAATGAAAACTATTATATATATATATATATATATATATATATATATATATATATATATATATATATATATATATATATATATATATATATATATGAATATTACTTGTATATATATATTGTTATATTAAATTTAATTGTTTAAAATATATAATTAATATATTTATTTACGTAATAAAATTTGTTATTTAAAAATATTTTTATATATATATAAAGTGTATATTAAATATATATGATTTTGAGCCTAATTGGTAAATGTCTGTAAATTTCGGTTAACGTTTCGTCGATTTTAAAATAGGTCTAATATATATATATATATATATGAAGTTTTAAAATAAAAGTTGGTCCACAATTTGATTAAAAAGAGATTAATTTTGATAAATATTTTTTTTTTACCTTTTCAGACTAAGTTTTTGTACTCCGTACATATTATTTGTTACAGACAATATCTGTCAAATAATCTTTTTACAACTGGTTTTCCCACGGTACTGAACAGAACGAATATTTATATTTTATGTAAAAGTTTGGGATTTTTCTAAGTACTTTGAAACGTCACTATTTAGCAATGGACTACGAAATATATCCATATTAAAAAAAAACCGTCGGTAGGAAGAAAACAAATTAGAGGGCTGCTGAATTTATTAATAATTTCAATATACACGTTTATATTATTTAGGAACTAATATCTCTTTCTATATGTTAGTCTATTATTCATTCTTGTTTCCAGATTACTGCAACCTACTGCTGATTAATTGTACACTCGTTTGATACTGCATCAACACTATCTTCATTCTAGCTCCTATATTATATATACTCTTTCTCTTGCTACTCTCTTCATGAATTACTATTACTCCCTGACTTATGCTCTATGTTCAACACCACAACCACAAACACCTCCAAACCATCGAAACCCACCTCTTCACTAACTGGTACCTTCTTTTTCTATTATGATCATCATCTTCACTCATCAACTCCACACCATTCCACCACCTCATCATGCACAACCCATGACCACCACCATCGGTTATTACATGAACGATCACCACCCAAGAACATCCCAAAACTGTCATCTCTGTTCTGTTAATCAACGAAAACCGAACATCACCATAACCATTACCACCCATTGACCCATTTTCGTATTCATTGTTGTTAGTATTAGAAATCATCAAAACAATCACCACTATCACCTTCATCTCATCACTACAAACCATCATCGAAAAACATCATTGTTCTTCACCAAACCAACCTCATGGACTACTACTAGTTATTCGATTGTTGCAGCTATTTTAGAACGAAAACCACAACCCACTTGTTTCAATCCCTTTTTGTTTCATCTGCAAACCCTCGACAACCATCACCTACAACTTTCCTTTATTTTCATATCTTTTTCTTCTGATCGATCTCCAAGTAAACAGGCTGCTGTATTTATGTTTCTTGTTTCGATGTTATATTATATTTTTTCTATTTCTGTATCTATTTAAACCACCCTCAAAACCCATCAAACACCACCGCAACCCTTGTGGCTTTCCTGTTATTTTCTTTATGCCTAGTCGATCAACAGACACCATTAAATCATCTTTAAAACTGAAACAACCGCTGCTATATGAATGTCTATTTCGATTCTCAATCAAACCCAACAGCCTTTTAGCTCGATAACTCATGTTATCGCTACTCCTTCCTGCTTTTCTTCTTATTTTCATTCGAAAACCATCAATAAAATAAAACCTGCAAACTACTGTAACCATCATCTGTTTACTGATCCTGTTGTACAGCTGCAACTCTACGGCTACTGCTCCTATTCCTAATTCATTTAAACAACCCAATGTATTAATATATAAGAATAAAACAAAAGGTAGTTTATGAGATTAAGCACCGACATAATTTTAAGTGGAGGTGTCGGGAAGTGTATTGAGGGCTGGAATCCTAATCCTACGAATATATAAACTATATTTTTTTCCCTTTTTGCAAACGTCCCAAAAAGTTATTTACTGGATCCCTTTTCGTTTGAGTTGCATTTGGGCCGAAATCCTTTTTGTAATTTTGGGCCGAGATTCAGTTGAGCTTAGATGAATTAAATGATTAGGCCGAATGTTATGGGAAGGAGATGAAACAGAAATAAATAGTGGTTATATATTTTTAACCGTCGAATTAAATCAGAAAACGCTGAAATAGTGTAATGGTTAAGGGGTTGTTTGGGTTAGCGAGAGGTCGTGGGTTCGAGACAGGGCAGAGGCAGTTTATTTTCTTTTTTGAAGCTTTTTCTTTTAAAGGTAGTTTTATTATTATTATTATTATTATTATTATTATTATTATTATTATTATTATTATTATTATTATTATTATTATTATTATTATTATTATTATTATTACTACTGCTAACCTTAGTAACATGATTATTAGTATAATTAATAATTTTTATCATTATCGCTATCACTAAGTATTATTAGTAGTAGTGTTACTATCATAATGCAAATTATTATTATCATTACTTTTACCACTAGTATTATTATTATTATTATTATTATTATTATTATTATTATTATTATTATTATTATTATTATTATTATTATTATTATTATTATTATTAAAAGTATTAGTATTATAGATATTATTTTTATTATTATTATCATTATTACTAAATGTATCATTATTTTTAAAGTTACAATTTTTATCAAAATTAGTATTACCGTTGAAATTAACATTTTTATCAAAATTACCAATTTACGATTGAAATTGTTATTACTATCATTATTAAGAAATATCATGAGTTTATCAAAATTAGTATTATTTTATTATTATTATTATTATTATTATTATTATTATTAATATTATTATTAATATTATTATTATTATTATTATTATTATTATTATTAATATCATTATTATTATTATTATTACAATAAAAATTAGCTATATAAAACCATATCTAATACATATAACCTAACTCTATTACTATATTAATTAATTGATCAAGATATATAAAATAAAGATATTTAAGTTACTAATGGAGCTCATAACTTATTAAAATAACAGTGAATCACCAATACTAATATATATATTTGTTCGACTACGATTATATGTATTAATAAATATACAAATGATATAGGTTCGTGAATCCAAGGCCAACCCTGCATTGTTCAGTTTCGTCGTATGAATATTTTTACTACAAAATATTGTAGAGTGAGTTCATTTGCTCCCTTTTACTCTTTATATTTCTGGGACTGAGAATACATGCGCTGTTTTTATAACTGCTTTATTAAATGCTTTTGAAATATATTTTGAACTGAGAATACATGAAATGCTTTTATAAATGTTTGACGAGATAGACACAAGTAAAACATTACTCGAATGAATTATTATGCATACAGAAGTTCTGTGGATTATTATTGAATTAGTTGGACGTGATAATTGCCACTAATTGTTGTGAATATTTTTCCCCTGATTATTATTGCTTGGTAACCTAAGAATTAGAATCGGGTATGGCCCTAATTCACGCGAATCCTAAAGGTAGCTACCGGGTTTAACACCCCCACACAGAATGTTCACTAGAGGGAAGGGCTAGTGGGCGTGGTGTTTAGTACTTCGAAGTTTATATATTATACAGACGAGATGTTCTATTTTTGGGGATATTATTTATGCGCATTATATGTTAAGGTCGGTTACCAAGCCAAGCAATGAATGAAAAGTGAATGTTATGTATCGAGAGAATGATTTTATACACAGGTTATGTGTATGATATTTTTGTACACGAGATATGTGTACGGTTACTAAGATTTATGAAAATGGTTTCGTACACGAGATAGGTGTTGTAGTGACCCGTCCTAATCCATCTGGACGAAGTCTTCAACAGTTGGTCCCATTGCGAGGTTCTGACCTCTATATGCCATGAATGACTCCATGTAATATGAGCAAAAGCACAGCGGAAGATTTCTTTCATACCTGAGAATAAACATGCTTTAAAGTGTCAACCAAAAGGTTGGTGAGTTCATAGGTTTATCATAACAATCATTTCAATATTTTAATAGACCACAAGATTTCCGTTTATAAATATATTTACACTCGCAAGTGTATAAAACCGTTCTGCTTATGTTGAGGCCTCAGTAACCAGCCTTAACAATAATATAATAAGTCATCTTCGCAAAGATGGATATGTACACTCGCAAGTGTATAAATAATCCTCGAAGTACTAAACATCCGCCCACTAGCTCTTATGTCTAGTGCAGCCTACAGGATGGGGGTGTTAAGCCCGATAGATCTATCTTTAGGATTCGCGCTTACATGCTCTTATAACATGTAACTAAATTACCTAGCACATCAATCCGCAGAATATCATTTTTAATCACTTGTCTCTATTTCGTAAAGCATTTATAAAAGCAGCGCATGTATTCTCAGCCCAAAAATATATATTGCAAAAGCAATTAAAAAGGGAGCAAATGAAACTCACTGTATTGTATTTTGTAGTAAAAATACATATGACGACATTGAACAACTAAACAATGTAGGGTTGGCCTCGGATTCACGAACCTATATTATTTATATATATATGTTAACACATATAATTGAAATAAAATAAAATGACAGTTTTCATAAAATAATATCTTTAAATAAAATTGGTGATTTTAATAATGATGATATTTTTAATGATAATGATAATGATAATACTAATAATAGTAGTAATGATAATACTACTTGTATAATAATAATAATAATAATAATAATAATAATAATAATAATAATAATAATAATAATAATAATAATAATAATAATAATAATAATAATAATAATAATAATAATAATAATCTCATTAATAATTGTAATAATATTATTAAGAATGATTCTTATATTAATAATAATGAATAAAAATGATATTTCATTTAATCATGACTTTATTATATTTATATTTATAGCCATAGCTTATATTGTCGTAACCCTAGTCATACATATAATTGTATTTCTCGGTTAACTATATCCATTATCGTAACCATAATCATATTCATTTTATTCTTCCATAAATTAAGCATCTTTTATATCATAAACAATATCACAATAATAATAATAATAGTAATAGTAATAATAATAATAATAACAACCACAACAACAATAATAATAATAATGGAATGAAAAAAATTAAAGTGTATACCCTTTAAGAGGTAATCCTAAAAAGAATTGTTCCATACGAGACTCGAACCCACAACCTCTCAGTCACCCGAACACTCTTTAACCATCGAACCGCTCCAGTTTTTCTGAATTAGTTCCGACACCAGTTTATATAACCCGTTAGCCAAGTCCAATCATCAATCACGGCCCAACAAAGTATAAGGCTCGGCCCAAAGTATAAACGATCCAATAGCAAAGAAAAAAAAATAAAGGAATTCGGTTCTTTATCTTGTTTTCAAAAATCCCAGCCGATTAGACAGATAAATAATAATATCATCATCTTCTTTTTCCTGCGTTTATAACATCATCGTTATCTCCTCAGTAACATCGATCTCGTTCATATTACCCATCATCATTATCCATTATTTTCTTCGTTTAACCTCCATAAAGATGAACACGTATAGCAGTTTGATGGGTGTGATATTCGTGAATCGACAGAAGTAGAAAGGATGGAGGGTTTCACTTATTTGGGTTGTAGGTTCATGATGATTGTAGGAGGTAATAGCAAATAATGAATTATGTTTTAATGGGTTTAGGGTGTTTGTACAGAATTAAAAACATTGTGGGTTTCGGGTTTGGCTCAAGTAAAGAGTAAACAGATAAGTGACGGGTCTTGTCTCGGGTTAACAACCGAGATAGAAACTAGGGTGATCATCTCGACTCGTTAAAGTAGGAGATCGATTGAAGCAGAAAACAGTAAACAGCGTGCTGTCCTTCATCATCGTTGTCAATTAACTCGTTTAATGTCTTAATCGTTTAGCACGTCATTGTAGCAGAAAAAAAAAATAGAAGCATGAACAGCGGTTTACAGATGGTTCTTGATGGTGAGATTGTAGTGTAGCTAAATGAAACCAAAAATTTATGAGAGAGAGGAGAGAGATGAGAGGTAGAGAAATAGAGAGAGTTACGGTGGTTTGAAATGGTGGAGGTGATAATCATGGTGATGTTAAACGGGTTTTGGTTTGAACATGGTGAGGATGTTGATCATGAAAACTGTAAGTAGAAACACACTCGAAGATGATGGGGTTCGATGGCGATAAAAAGTTTGATGAAGGTGATGATTAGTGGTGGTTGTAGGTGTTGGATGGCGTATGGTGGCTCGTGGTGATTGCCGGGATGGTGGCTCGTAAGGGTGAAGGTTGAATGATAGAGCAATATGGTGCAGGGATATATATCTATATATTTCTCTTATGCATATCACATAAATACATATACATATAATTACAATGACATCTAAAAATAATAAAATATTATCAATCAATATGCACTAGAAAAAGAAACGTGAGGGAATAGTAAGCCGCCTAATTATTCTACCGACACTTATACGGACTATTAAATCGTGCCCCATTGTTCACTCAGTGGCGAATAAAAAAGTCTTCAGAAAAATTCCAAATTTTTTATTTTAAATTTCTTTAATTATTTTAGTCATTATGATATAAAATTCGGTCATTAAATATTAAATAAAAATTACATCAACTCTCCCTCTCATTTATGGGTAAATTATAAAAAAGTGTTAAAAATTAAATAATTAGCTTCTAAATATATTTTTAATAAGCCTAAAATTTATAGAACCATTTTCAGATCACCTTTTATTTTAAAATTACATAAGTTTGAATTTATCTTGCTTAATATCAATTGGAACATTAAACGAGTATTACAATCATTTAGTATTTATTTTTAATATACATTATTTATATATAGAGGTATATTTTAAATAATAATTATTATAATATACTATTTTTATTTTATATAATTAATTTTAGTAACAACAACATATTATATTTCAAATTATAATTCCAATTACCATGTATATATATACACATATATCTATTTATAAATAGTTGTTCGTGAATCGTCGGGAATGGTCGAAGGTCAATTGAAGGTATGAACACAGTTTTAAACTTTTTGAGATTTAACTTAACAAACTTTGCTTATCGTGTCGGAAACATATAAAGATTAAAGTTTAAATTTGATCGGAAATTTCCGGGTCATCACAGTACCTACCCGTTAAAGAAATTTCGTCCCGAAATTTGAGTGAGGTCGTCATAGCTAACAATAAATATGTTTTCCTGACGAATATGAGTTGATAACTTGAGTTTTATCATCATTGAGTAATATGGATAAAAATAATTCGATTATTCGAAGAGTGCGAATGAAGCTATTCACAAAAGGATGAAATGAGAAACAAAGATTTGTTTTTAACTTTTGACGTAGTCAGGTTTGAATTTAGAAAATAAGGCGCGTCTTAACTTTTGACATTGCCTTGGTTGAATTCCGGAATTTAAGGGATTTAAAGAAAATCTTGAAGATCTATAAAATCTGATTCTTCGGGATTTATGGAAATTAAGATCTCTTTAATTAAATACAGTGATCTGCCCCGATTACTACGTCTGATATTTCCAGTATAAATTAAGCTCTTCCTTTCCATTATTCTCACCATTCTTATACTTTCTTTCTTAGTTCATACATCCAAAAGATTCTGAAAATGATTAATCCAGTTCTGATCCTTGTCCTCATCCTTACTATCGCAACAATCATTCTCCTTTTCCAACTTCCACCAGAGGAATCTGCTTTCTTCTACTTCGCCCTCAGGATTATAATGTTTTTAATTCTCCCGTGTCTTTATGTTGCGATAAACATTGATATACACGGTTTGTAATTTATGTGTTGTTATCGGACTTCATATTCTCCCTTATATTTCAAAGCTCTATGCTTTTGTTTTCTCTTCCCGACTTCAAGTCAAGCGAATAATGGTCCAGAATTTATAGATATAGAGTTTCGAATGATTATAATGTTCTAAGCATGAAGGAATGTGATAGCACGATTTGATTTTCAAATTTATCAACATCACGGAAGATAGAACCATCAAGAATACATTTTCTTGATTTGTTACGGAGTTAAGTAGGATGAAAGAGTTATGTAACATGGCACATGATGACGTTATGATCTGTGAATCATCACGTTTCATTTAGAAACTCAGCATGACTTACTGTAATATAATCACGTTGATCAAGTGTCATTATATTATACTAACTCATGCATCAGTTCCCATCATTACTACAATAACATTCATATTTTAAGCTTGAAAATTTACAGAATATAGAAACTAACAGTTTCTATATGATTTAATACTGATAGCACGAAAAGATTAATGATTTCAGATAAGAATAGTTATAAAAATATCTCCAGAAATATGGAGGATATTTATAATGAAAGGTACGATAATATCTCAGAATATCTAAGATCAGAGGATGATAGAAACTATTGTCTGCAAGGGTTTAGAGTAAGGAGCAAGTTATTCACTATAGACTTTAGCAGACATTGAATTATTTGGATTCTTTGAAGTCAAACTTATTCTTTGTGATTTATCCACGGCTTTCTTCATAGTTTCGCATAATCTGCTTTTCGGTACTATATTTTCTATTGAATGTTTCCAATATATTGATACACAGGAAGCACGAAGAGGTATATAATTTCGGACGAGAATATTTATGAAAATATCCTCAGAAATATCAAAGATATTGATGATGATATTTTGGAATTTCTAAGTTCGACGGTTGATGGAGAAAGATTTTCCGCAAGATTTTAACATGACTTCGGAGCAAGATATTCTCTAAAGATTTCAACGGATCCAGAATTACCTGAATCCTTTGAATATAGGATTTGGTCCTTGTATTTGTCCTTGGTCTCCTTCATGGGTAACTCAATCTGTTTTTCAATACCCAATTTTCTATCGAGCGTTCCTAACACTCCTTTCTTTATCATCAAACTTTTGTCCGTTTAGACCATCTACCATTTTTCTGTTTCCTCTGCATTTAATGCTATGATATCTGAATCATCGGTTATTAATCCGAGGTGGTTTCAGGAGAATTGTGTTTTTAGATGATTAAACGCTGATGGTAATATGATGGAATATGAAAGGTTACCTGGTAACAATAAAAGAGCACGCGTATATATAAACGTTATAATAAGGTTGTTTCGTACGAAAAGTCGAAGTTGACTTGTTGGAGCTGTGACAAAATTGGCTAATTTTGAAAAGGGATCGCAAAGTTGTTTTTGTTAATAAATGCCAAAGGATCTGACGCGGCTACGTGTTAAACTTTTACTCAATTTCCGAGAGTTTCTCAGGTGCATAACTATATGCATAAATCTTTCCTTCCGTAGATGAAGTGCGGTTGATTCATCCTATCGATTGAGGTGTTTTCAAGAATCATGAAAGGTTTGAACGCAGAATGTAATCGTGAAGATACAAATGAGGTTTAAGACGAAATCAAGTGGCAAACTTGAAGAATTGTTTAGTTTCATATGTTATATTCAATATTTTAATTCATTTTAATTGTCCAATGTTATTAGTCCACAGTCGATAGTCCACAGTTGACAGTGCAATCATTCATATATAGTTTAATATATAATATTTGAATTAATTAATACGTATCGTGACCCGTGTACATGTCTCAGACTCGATCACAACTCAAAGTATATATATTATTATAGAATCAACCTCAACCCTGTATAGAGAACTTGATCATTACTGCATATAGAGTGTCTATGGTGATTCCAAATAATATATATAGATGTGTCGATATGATATGTCAAAACCTTGTATACGTGTCCCGATATTTAAAGTGCGTAAAATAAATAACAGAAATTAAATGACGATAAATAAAGTGCGTAAAGTAAATAACAGAAATTAAATGACAATAAATAAAATTGCGAGAATATAAATTGCGATAAATAAATCGCGATAAATAAAATGTAATACGGAATTAACAGTTAGCTAGGAACAGTTAGCTAGAATTTTGTTAGCGTGGTTTCTTAATAAAATTTAATATTGTTAATTAGTCTGTTTCTAATCAATTTTTATTGTGTTCATTATTTCTTCATTATGCCACTTGTTGGATTCTGATAGGTCAAAATTCAAATATGAAATTGAATTTGAATGAAAATAGTTATTCTTTGGTGAACGGATAAGTATCCCGGTGGTTTTAAATAGGATAGTGAATAACTGTTGAATCAGATTCGAAGAATATACAGTGTAACTTATTAATGTGAAATTTAAATATTCCTCGGGTATTACCTACCCGTTAAAATATTTTTATTATTAACAGTTTGTACAAAAGAATTTTTAATTACAATCTTTATGAAAACATATATACATATATATTTTCTTCAGATGTAATCATGAATTTAATGAGTTAACATGATATTAAACTCATTTAGTTTTCAGTTGGAACTAGAATAAATAATCTCTAAAACATTAGAGATTACATAATCACCATGTCGAACGAAGATAACTGATGTAGAATGTCATGTAGAATGATGATTATACTCGAGGTATAGATTGAAATGTTGAGGCATGTGATATTGAAATTTGGGTTGTTGGTGGTACTGTTGGTGCCGGTGATTTGGATGAAGCTGGTACGTTTTGCACCATATTTTCCAAGACTACAACTTATGCGTGAAGTTCGTTAACTTCTTCTATTACACCGGGATGATTGTCGGTTCGGACGAGCGGATGAATGAGGTTTAGAATCTGAGATAGTATATGATCGTGATGAGATACTTCGGAAATGAGAGAGAAAATGGTGTCTCGAACAGGTTCGCCGGTAAACGTTTTAGGTTCATTGTCAAGAGGTGAATTTGGTTAGTGGAAATGATCGCCTTCTTCGCGTTTCCATTGATTAAGTCGACTACGAACCCATCTCCAATTCATTCAGAATAGATGATGGCTAATTGATCGATTCATTCCGGTTACTCTGCTTTCGGAGCTCGAGTGGAAATCCATATCGAAATAGCTGTCGGAATAACTATCGAAATAGCTATCGAAATCTGATGGACTCGAACTGGTTGAGGGATTCATCTCGTACGATCAGATGAAGGATTTTCGATAAGAAATAGATTATAGGATGTAGATTAGTACCCTGCAATACATAATTTACATATGCATATATAATACTAAAATCCCATAAGCTACGGAGGAATCTACGGAAGCTGTCAGGCAAAGGTAACAATAACAGATACGCTAAGATATGAATTTTGTCTATACACTTTTTATGCAGTCAATGCAATAAGATGTGTCTAGACTATAAATAATGGGCAGGTAATTTACTAAGGATGATAAGCAAATGATTTCCGACTATAAATGATAAGCAAAACTTATGACATGCAGACACGGTCGAAGTCCAGACTCACTAATGCATCCTAACGACTTATCAGTTAGACACACTAATGCAGACCTGGTTCACTAAGACCACCGCTCTGATACCACCTGTAGTGACCCGTCCTAATCCATCTGGACGAAGTCTTCAACAGTTGGTCCCATTGCGAGGTTCTGACCTCTATATGCCATGAATGACTCCATGTAATATGAGCAAAAGCACAGCGGAAGATTTCTTTCATACCTGAGAATAAACATGCTTTAAAGTGTCAACCAAAAGGTTGGTGAGTTCATAGGTTTATCATAACAATCATTTCAATATTTTAATAGACCACAAGATTTCCGTTTATAAATATATGTACACTCGCAAGTGTATAAAACCGTTCTGCTTATGTTGAGGCCTCAGTAACCAGCCTTAACAATAATATAATAAGTCATCTTCGCAAAGATGGATATGTACACTCGCAAGTGTATAAATAATCCTCGAAGTACTAAACATCCGCCCACTAGCTCTTATGTCTAGTGCAGCCTACAGGATGGGGGTGTTAAGCCCGATAGATCTATCTTTAGGATTCGCGCTTACATGCTCTTATAACATGTAACTAAATTACCTAGCACATCAATCCGCAGAATATCATTTTTAATCACTTGTCTCTATTTCGTAAAGCATTTATAAAAGCAGCGCATGTATTCTCAGCCCAAAAATATATATTGCAAAAGCAATTAAAAAGGGAGCAAATGAAACTCACTGTATTGTATTTTGTAGTAAAAATACATATGACGATATTGAACAACTAAACAATGTAGGGTTGGCCTCAGATTCACGAACCTATATCATTTATATATATATATGTTAACACATATAATTGAAATAAAATAAAATGACAGTTTTCATAAAATAATATCTTTAAATAAAATTGGTGATTTTAATAATGATGATATTTTTAATGATAATGATAATGATAATACTAATAATAGTAGTAATGATAATACTACTTGTATAATAATAATAATAATAATAATAATAATAATAATAATAATAATAATAATAATAATAATAATAATAATAATAATAATAATAATAATCTCATTAATAATTGTAATAATATTATTAAGAATGATTCTTATATTAATAATAATGAATAAAAATGATATTTCATTTAATCATGACTTTATTATATTTATATTTATAGCCATATCTTATATTGTCGTAACCCTAGTCATACATATAATTGTATTTCTCGGTTAACTATATCCATTATCGTAACCATAATCATATTCATTTTATTCTTCCATAAATTAAGCATCTTTTATATCATAAACAATATCACAATAATAATAATAATAGTAATAGTAATAATAATAATAATAATAACAACCACAACAACAATAATAATAATAATGGAATGAAAAAAATTAAAGTGTATACCCTTTAAGAGGTAATCCTAAAAAGAATTGTTCCATACGAGACTCGAACCCACAACCTCTCAGTCACCCGAACACTCTTTAACCATCGAACCGCTCCAGTTTTTCTGAATTAGTTCCGACACCAGTTTATATAACCCGTTAGCCAAGTCCAATCATCAATCACGGCCCAACAAAGTATAAGGCTCGGCCCAAAGTATAAACGATCCAATAGCAAAGAAAAAAAAATAAATGAATTCGGTTCTTTATCTTGTTTTCAAAAATCCCAGCCGATTAGACAGATAAATAATAATATCATCATCTTCTTTTTCCTGCGTTTATAACATCATCGTTATGTCCTCAGTAACATCGATCTCGTTCATATTACCCATCATCATTATCCATTATTTTCTTCGTTTAACCTCCATAAAGATGAACACGTATAGCAGTTTGATGGGTGTGATAATCGTGAATCGACAGAAGTAGAAAGGATGGAGGGTTTCACTTATTTGGGTTGTAGGTTCATGATGATTGTAGGAGGTAATAGCAAATAATGAATTATGTTTTAATGGGTTTAGGGTGTTTGTACAGAATTAAAAACATTGTGGGTTTCGGGTTTGGCTCAAGTAAAGAGTAAACAGATAAGTGACGGGTCTTGTCTCGGGTTAACAACCGAGATAGAAACTAGGGTGATCATCTCGACTCGTTAAAGTAGGAGATCGATTGAAGCAGAAAACAGTAAACAGCGTGCTGTCCTTCATCATCGTTGTCAATTAACTCGTTTAATGTCTTAATCGTTTAGCACGTCATTGTAGCAGAAAAAAAAAATAGAAGCATGAACATCGGTTTACAGATGGTTCTTGATGGTGAGATTGTAGTGTAGCTAAATGAAACCAAAAATTTGTGAGAGAGAGGAGAGAGATGAGAGGTAGAGAAATAGAGAGAGTTACGGTGGTTTGAAATGGTGGAGGTGATAATCATGGTGATGTTAAACGGGTTTTGGTTTGAACATGGTGAGGATGTTGATCATGAAAACTGTAAGTAGAAACACACTCGAAGATGATGGGGTTCGATGGCGATAAAAAGTTTGATGAAGGTGATGATTAGTGGTGGTTGTAGGTGTTGGATGGCGTATGGTGGCTCGTGGTGATTGCCGGGATGGTGGCTCGTAAGGGTGAAGGTTGAATGATAGAGCAATATGGTGCAGGGATATATATCTATATATTTCTCTTATGCATATCACATAAATACATATACATATAATTACAATGACATCTAAAAATAATAAAATATTATCAATCAATATGCACTAGAAAAAGAAACGTGAGGGAATAGTAAGCCGCCTAATTATTCTACCGACACTTATACGGACTATTAAATCGTGCCCCATTGTTCACTCAGTGGCGAATAAAAAAGTCTTCAGAAAAATTCCAAATTTTTTATTTTAAATTTCTTTAATTATTTTAGTCATTATGATATAAAATTCGGTCATTAAATATTAAATAAAAATTACATCAACTCTCCCTCTCATTTATGGGTAAATTATAAAAAAGTGTTAAAAATTAAATAATTAGCTTCTAAATATATTTTTAATAAGCCTAGAATTTATAGAACCATTTTCAGATCACCTTTTATTTTAAAATTACATAAGTTTGAATTTATCTTGCTTAATATCAATTGGAACATTAAACGAGTATTACAATCATTTAGTATTTATTTTTAATATACATTATTTATATATAGAGGTATATTTTAAATAATAATTATTATAATATACTATTTTTATTTTATATAATTAATTTTAGTAACAACAACATATTATATTTCAAATTATAATTCCAATTACCATGTATATATATACACATATATCTATTTATAAATAGTTGTTCGTGAATCGTCGGGAATGGTCGAAGGTCAATTGAAGGTATGAACACAGTTTTAAACTTTTTGAGATTTAACTTAACAAACTTTGCTTATCGTGTCGGAAACATATAAAGATTAAAGTTTAAATTTGATCGGAAATTTCTGGGTCATCACAGGTGTACTGTATTTAAATCTTGTGGTCTATCAAAATGATGAATTTTATTGTTTTAAGATAAACCTATGAACTCACCAACCTTTTGGTTGACACTTGAAAGCATGTTTATTATCAGGTATGAAAAAAATCTTCCGCTGTGCATTTGCTCATTTTAGAGACATTATTTGGAGTCGACCATCATAATGGGACCAGATGTTGGTGACTTCGTCCAGATGGATTAGGACGGGGATTGACAGTTCGTGCCACCATGGAAAGGAATGTTCGTTAGCGATTCCACAATTGCACATGGGCACTGGTTTGACATTGGTGCAGGTTGTGTGGTGGAAACTGATGTTGTAGCTGATGAAACTGCCAGGGAAAGCTAAATAGGAAGTTGCACCATAACTGTTCAGCTAGTTATACAACATGTGCCGAGGTGAAATGCTTGAAATGTGATGTTCTATGTGTGATACTCTTTATGGTGGGGTATGATAATTCTGTTTAGAGTTATGATTGTCTATTATGACAATGATTGTCAGGTCTTGACAATGTTCGATGAAGATGCAAGTTTTGTCTCTTGGGAGATAATGTCAACGGCATGAAGATGAGGATCTTGAAGTTGTCGTCGAGGAAGCATCTACATTGGTTATCCTTGCAATATGGAAGCATGGTTATCTTCTTCTATCCAAAAGGTGGAGATTTGTTGGATATAGTTTTGGTTAGAAGAATTGGATATGGTTGCTTTGTATTTGTGAATGGATGTTATCCCACATAGGTGGGAGGAAGAAGTGGAAGGGGGGTGACTTAGTTATAAAAGGAGTGTTAAGCCTCATTTCCAAATTGCACTAATCAATACACTTTAAGTATTTGATTATTTCTTTCTTTCTTACCCTTGTTTGAGAGTTGTATTAGTTAAATATTTTGGAGAGTGTATTTGGCTTAAGAGAGTCGTCTATATCATTGTAACAATTTATGATATAGTGTATTTTCTTTCTTTGGGGGCCGGTGGTTTTTCTCTTGTTTTGAATTTTTCACGTTAAATCTTGTGTTGTGTATTGTTCTTATTTCTTTACTATTATTGTTGGACTGGGTGGTGGGAATTAGTGAGACCGTAATTTTCCAACAATATTATCTCTATCGCTATGATACGTCCATGAATACGAAGTGGAACGAATAATATCATATAAATCTCCTCTTTTCAACCTTGAATCTGAAAAAAAAATAACTCCATTCCGATGTCGCTAAATTATCCAAAAAAAAGTCTTCAACATAGGGTGTAAACGCGAGGTTTTGTATAAGTCTAAGCAGTCTAAGAATCAAACCAATTATTCCAATCGGCCCAAAAACTAAATCACTGAAATTTCACACCCACTCATAATCTGACTTTGTGCCACAAATCTAAAGCAATGTGACAAAAGAACATTATGTGGTATGTTGATTCTATACCGAAGGAATAAATCGGACAACATATCTCCATTATTTCTAAACTGCATTTAAATAACGAAACATTCTGTATAATATTACATAGCTCCCAAAAACTTGTTCATTTCTACCACCAATATTATCTCTACACCATCTCCAAATCCAAATTGCATTTAAAAACTTATATTCGATACTCGCATCTTGATCGGAAGCCAAATGAAAATCCAGTTAAATCGATTACATCCACTACCTAACTAATTATCCAACCAAAATTGAAGTTAATTCCATTTCTCACCATGTGCTTAATAAGATTACATGGAATTATATTAGAGTATTGTGCTTTTAAAAAGAATCTCAAGATTTTGAACCATATGTTAGTGTTGCGATTACTATTAACTTTCAAACCTGATTGTGATCCATACATCGAAATAACGATCTCTATCCATAAACTACTTGATCAATCATGAAGTTGCCATATCAATTTGAATAACAATACCATGTTAAAAGTTTCCAAGCTTCCAAAAATGAGAGAGATGAGAGAGAGAGAGAGAGAGAGAGAGAGAGAGAGGGAGTGCTTCCAAACACAAGAGGTAAGGGAGAGATTCAGATTCAAATTGGCGGGCACGAGTGATAATCAATGGAAATACAATGGTGACTCTAGGAACGATTACAGGTGGATCTTCGGCACGAAATTGACATCGTTCATGTTCTACAATTTCCCGGATGGATGGACAGTCACAGATCTTTGGAGGGTTTTCAAAAAGTACGGATCAGTTAGAGACGTATACATGGCCAGGAATCGATTAAGGAATGGTTGCAAGTTTTCTTTTGTTCGATTTGGAGATTTGGTGAACGAAGATAGATTACTCAGATCATTGGAAGAAATATTTTTTGGAGATAAGAAGATTAGGGTTTTTAAAGCAACATATAAGAAGAAAGATCCAACATGGCAGACTGGTTTTGAACCTTGTTCCGACACCAGGGATAAAGGCGGTTACAGATCGATGAATAATGGAGGCCAGGTTAGGAACATATGGTCTTTAAAAAATGATGCTTACAGAAAAGGTAATCTTAGGGAGATGCTTGATAATATTAATAATAGAAGAAGGGTAGAGGATTTCCCAAATCTGGAGTCTATGTATCGTAAGGGGGATCTTAGGGATAGAATCAATCAAAACAAAAAAGGAGGACAAGGTAACCCTACCGGTCCAAATACCCCTCAAAAACAATTTAACGCATCCAAAATCGTAGAGATTGGAGAAGAGGATTGTAATGATTCAAAACTGCAATCGGCTATCATTGGCAATGTTTCATCCATTGAAGTTCTTGGGGGTGTAGACAAGTTGTGCAGGATGGAGGGATTAGTTGACTACGCGATCAAATATCGTGGGGGATTATAACTAATGATAATCTTGGATTCTCCTACTACTGCTAACAACATTTTATCAAATCCAAATCACTCAATCTGCGAATGGCTTAAAAAATATTCGTTGCTGGGACGATGTATCCTATACAGGAAGGTTAGCATGGTTATCCATAAGGGGTGTACCAGTGTCATGTTGGAATAAAAACACATTTAAGGCCACTGCAATTTGGTGGGGAACAGTCCTTGAGATGGAGAACTGTGAGATAGTCGATAAAGAACATCAAAATTTAGTGGTGGGTAAAGTCTTAGTCAAGTGTCACACATCCAGGGGAATCAATGAGCGCATGATGCTTAAACATAAGTCTAAGGTAGTTCATATTAATGTTTTTGAAGAAACTCATAAGGAGATTGAGATTCTATTTAATCCAAGCGTGGATGATGTGGATGCTGTTCAAAATCCTAATAATGGTGATGATACAAAGAATGGCAATAATGAAGAAAACGATGAAGATAATTCTAATGAGGATAACGAATCTTTCAAAACAGAAGATGAGGATGATTTTCAAATTGAAGATACATATGAAAGGCAGGGTGAGTTTAAAGGTTATTATTCCGGTGACGAAGATGCTAAGGAAGCCGGTGAAGGGGTCGGAAACAATGGTGGAGAAGCAAAGATGGAAGCCCAAGGGTCTTGCATGGAGTTTGGTGAAACATTAAACTGCAATTATGATCATGATGTAGGTTTTGAGAAGACTGCCAGCGTGAGTCCTATAGGTAATAATGATGAAGATTTTGTCTTGGATACACAAGTACCGCCTCCTTTCTCTTCCCCAAAACAAACCAAGCCTTGTAACTTTAATATCCCAACACCTAAAACAATTCAACCATATCACCAGCCCTATCCACACGCCATATTATTCCCAAAATTACCCCAAAAGTGAGCCCATTTACAGATCTAAGCCCAATGCCCCCTTAACCCAAAAAGAAACCAATAGCGAGCCCATTAAACCAAATAACTCAAAGTTGCCTTTTTCATACCAAGCCAACACGATTTCGGATACCCAATCACAACCCATCCATATATCTCCAAACGAGCCCAAGGATTGGAATAAATCTGATAAGCCCAATATCGAGCGTGAGCCCATTAATCATGACACCAACACCTCAAACCCAACTAACTCAATCGAGCACCAGATATCCCACAACCAATGCTTTAGCCCATCCCCATCCCTACGATCCTCTTCCAATCCTATCAAATTTACCCATGCTGATGATCGACAACCCAACCAGGAAACTTCTCCTACACCAAACACCAGCCCTATTTCCAAATTCGCCCTCGATGCCGACCGTGATATTCCTAAAGCACCAAAACATAGAACCAAAACCAAGTCTATTTTAGCAACCAGCTCTCAACATCCCAAATCAACCTCAAACGGTAACCGATCTAACTCAACTCTTTGCATTAATTGTGTTCGTTGCACCCCTGGGAACTAGAAGTCATCATCACGTCTTATGCGTATGAAATCAGTGGCGAGATTGGGTAGTAACATGAAGAAACAAGAGTATTGCTCCAAGTGTAAACCTAGCGCAAAAGAAACAAGTACCTCACACAGGGATAGATTAAATCATCAGAGTAGAAAGAGTGAGGCCAGTAGGAATGTTCGAAAAACTTCCTCAAATGTAAGTGTGAACAGAGTTAGCCCTAGTGGGGTGTCATAGTCAGGGAGCAGTGATGAAGTGATGGAATACGGGAAAAGATTGGGCCTTAAATGGCCAGAGGTAAATTCTCGTAAGCGGTAGATATGTAGTTGTTTATGTCTCACAGTTTATAGTTCAAAATGAAGGTTATTTCAATAAATATTAGAGGTTTTGCGAAAGAAGGAGCATTTGGTTGGGTTAAGAATTTATGTAGAGATGAAAAACCGGATATTTTGGCTATTCAAGAAACAAAGAGTAGTGGTGTTAGTGATGTTCGGGCCTCTAATTTGTGGTGGAACAATAGTGTAGGGTTAGCTCAAAAAAATGCAGTAGGTAGCTCTGGAGGTTTGATGCTACTGTGCGATAGCAATTCTTTTAGTGTAGAAGTTATTGTGAAGGGTGAATTCTTTGTGGCAATCAAAGGAAGATGGGCTATATCGAAGAAATAGTCTATTGTTGTGAATGTCTATGGGCCACACGATGATGCGGGGAAAAAAAGAATGTGCGAATCCTTGGAATCTTTACTGAAAAAAGTTGACACGAGTTGGTTATTGTGCGGGGACTTCAATGAAGTGAGGAATGAGGATGAAAGGTTTAATAGTGTATACATCCCAAGTCGTGCAATGATATTTAACAATTTCATCTCAAATAATGAGCTAATTGAAGCCCCTCTTGGCGGTAGAAAATTCACACGGGTTTGTGATAATGGTATTAAGATGAGTAAGCTTGATAGGTTCCTTGTATGTGAAAAATTCATTAATTTATGGGAGGATTTATCAGCTATTGTTATGGATAGGAAATTCTCGGACTATTGTCCGATTTTATTAAGAGATAAGATTGTTGATTTCGGGCCTAAACCATTTAAGTTTTTTAATGAATGGTTAAATGTTGATGGAGTAGACAAGGTGATCAAAGAGGCATGGAACATTGAGGTAAAGGGTAATAGAATGGATTGTATCTTTCGAAATAAATTGAAGAATGTAAAAATGCCTTAAAAACGTGGAAGACCTCAAACTTTTCTAATTTAGATCAAGAGATCAAAGAGACCAAAAAAAGGGTGGATAAGTGGGAATTGTTAGCAGAAAACGAAATCCTTTTGGAGCATGAAAGAATGGAGTGTCGAAAGCAGTGGTTGAGCAAAGAAAGATCAAAGGTAAATATGCTTAGACAAAAATCAAGAATCAAGTGGATACTAGAAGGTGACGAAAATTCGAGCTACTTTCATGGAATTATTCGAAGGAAGTACAATAGCAATAACATTCAGGGTTTGGTCATTAATGGCAATTGGAATGAAAATGCGTGTGATATCATGAATGCCATTCACTCACATTTTGAACTTCAATTTAAGAAAAAGTGTAACAACAGGCCCACCATGTCCGATTTAAGATACCCGGTTTTGAGTGAAGAGCAGGCCGTAAGCTTATAGCTACCTTTCACAGAAGAAGAAGTGTTGCAAGCTTTAAAGGATTGTGATAGTAACAAGGCCTCGGGACCCGACAGTTTCAATATGGGATTTTTCAAAAAGTATTGGGATGTTATAAAAATCGATTTAATGAACACAATTCAGTGGTTTTGGGAGAAGGGGGAAATTTCAAAAGGTTGCAATGCTTCGTTCATCTCATTAATCCCGAAGATAAAGGATCCATTAGGCTTAAACGATTATCGACCCATAAGCTTCATTGGTAGTTTCTATAAGATAGTGTCAAAGATACTGTCTAATAGAATCCGGCAAGTTATCCCAAGTGTGATTGGTATTGAACAAAGTGCTTTCTTGAAGGGAAGATTTATCCTAGATGGGGTTCTAATCGCAAACGAGACCATCTATTACATTAGAAGAACCCATAATAAGGGATTGATATTTAAGGTGGATTTCGAGAAGGCGTTTGATAGCCTTGATTGGGATTATTTAAAGCAAGTAATGGTAAGCATGGGTTTTGGGGATAGGTGGTGCAAATGGATTATGTCATGTTTATATTCGGCTTCCATTTCCATATTAGTTAATGGTTCTCCCACTAACGAGTTCTCTATGGGTCAGGGAGTGAGGCAAGGAGACCCACTCTCTCCTTTTCTTTTTATAGTGGCGGTTGAAGGTCTAAATATTCTTGCGAAATCAGCGGTTGACCGAAAACTTTATAAGGGTGTGGCATAGGTAGGAATAAAATTATAGTTTCACATCTCCAATACGCAGATGATACTATATTTTTCGGAGAATGGAATTATGATAATTTGAGGAGCCTTATGAATCTACTTAAATGTTTCGAACTCACATCGGGTCTCAAGATAAACTTTGGCAATAGTTGTATTTATGGGGTTGGGGTGGATGATAATGAATCTTCATCTATTGCAAATCTTTTTGGTTGTAAATTCGGGAACTTTCCGTTCACCTATCTAGGGTTTCTGATTGGAGCAAGAATGAAAAAACTAAGTGATTGGAAAGTAGTAGTCGAGAAATTCAAGAGTAAACTTTAGGATTGGAGAACACGTTCGATTTCTTTTGGTGGTAGGGTTACACTTGTTAAATCGGTTCTTTCGAGTCTTCCGTTGTATTACTTTTTGTTATATCGTGCCCCGCCTTGTGTGTTAAAAGAACTTGAGAGAGTGAGGAGAGATTTCTTTTGGGGAAATTCCGGGGAGGGGAAAAAAATTGCGTGGGTAAAATGGGAGAAAATAATGCTTCCATATTCGGATGGCGGGCTTAATGTGGGCTCGTTGTTGTGCAAAAATTTAGCCTTATTATGCAAGTGGTGGTGGCGGTTCCATACCGATTCAAACTCTTTATGGGCCAAAGTCATCGCGAGCATTTATGGGCCAAATGGTGGAAAGAATCCTCACTTCGGTTACCTTTCACCACTTCTTTTCAGCATCTAATTGGTGATGGTTCTTCCACAGCCTTCTGGTCAGACAATTGGCTAGGGGGAGAAGTTCTTTGATCCAAGTTCAACAGGTTATATCAGTTAGATCAAAACAAAGAGGAAAAAGTGGCGGATCGAGTTAGGTGGCAAGACAGTGGATGCAACTTCAGTTGGCAATGGAGTCGTGATTTAAGCGGGAGAACAAAAGACATGTTGGAAGAGTTAATTATGCAAATCCGGTCCTATAATCTCAATACAGGACCGACAGTCACAGGTACAGCAGGTGTATGCAGATGGTTGATGGCGTCGAATGGGGTTTTCACTACGAAAAAACTGAATTATTTGGTCATGGAGAAAGTGTTAGCAAATGAGAGGAGTCAACCGGAAACAATGAAGAATACCTTGGTACCTAAGAAAGTCGAAGTTTTTATATGGAGATCTTTTAAAAAGCGATTGCCAACATTAATCAAGCTTGATAAGAGAGGCGTGGATCTTCACTCGGTAAGATGTTCCATGTGTAATGATGATGTCGAATCAATAGAATATGCTTTAATCTTTTGTAAATTTGCTTATGACGTGTGGACAAGAATTTATAATTGGTGGGGATTAGGTACGTACTCGAGATTAAGTATTATTGAGACTTTTGCGGGATCCTTGAATAGACACTCTTCGGAACTTGGAGCAAAAATTTGGCAAGCGGTGGAGTGGTCGTGTGGATATATATTGTGGAAAACTCGGAACTTAAAAATCTTCAAAAACAAAAGTGTGTGCGTCCCTTCACTAGTTAATGAGATACAAATCATGAGCTTTGATTGGATTTCTAGAAGATTAAAATGTCCAAAGTTAAATTGGTGTAGGTGGCTATCGAATCCGCAAGATTACTTAGCGATCACGTAGTTTGTGTATGTTTATTTGCTATCTCAGCATATAGTATGGTTTTTTAAGTTTTGAACTTGTTAGTTCTGGTTTTGTTATGCTGCTATATGCTTGTATCTAGCAGCCTTTGTAACATCTTCTTTTAATATAATATTCAGTTGCTTTAAAAAAAAAAAAAAAAAAAAAATTTAAATCACCCTTTTTAAAAAAAGATAAAATCAACTCTCATTTAACCCAAAACCATTTTTTATATTCTTGATCACCGCAAAAAAAAAAAAAAACTTACATCTCAACATTTTCAAATCATGTAGAAATTTTTTAGGACATTTAAATATTGAAAATAAAAAAATACCTGAACTTTCTAGAACCAATCTAAGGAGAGCGAAACGATCTCCTATATAAAACAAGCGAACTTTGCATGAAGATAACTTATTCTTAAGCTGTTCAACTATAAGTTTTCAACTCGAATCTAATTCATTTTGGATTCCGTAGGAAGACAAAAATATGTAAAAGGATATTGACCTTGCGCACATCCCGAATAATTAACCATATCTTCCATCTCTTAATTCAAAACACCTAAACCGAACATATTTGATTTCTCAACATTTATTTTAAGACCGCATCTTATATAAAAAAAAAGGTTGAGAATACAACTTACACTATTTTATTCATGATTCCATTCCGTAATTATCATAGTATCATCTACATAGAATAAATGAGAAAGTTTTTTGCTTAAAAATCCAATGCTTGCTCCTTTTATAACACACGTATCTCCAGCTGCTTTTAAATCGAGATGGAGTTCTTCCATAATAGTAAAAAATGTACGCACCTAAAGGGTCACCCCAAAGAAGGCCACTTTCAATGCCAAATTCTTTAGTAGGACTACCATTGACTAAAATAGATGTTCAAGTAGTTTAAGCACATATTCATCCATCCATGATCTCTATTTATCACCAAAGCCTAATTTTGAAAGAATATGATCGAGATATTTTCAACTAATCGAATCATAAGCTTTTTCAAATCAACTTTCAACATCATCAACTTTTTTGATTTTGCTTTGTACCAATCCATCACCTCCCTCAAAATTAAAAGCCCGTCTAATATTTGACGATGTGATATGAACGCAATTTGTTCAAAACTAATAACCTTGTCAATAACCGATGCCAACCGAAGAGTAAGAATTTTTGCAATGATTTTATACAAGACACCAATTAACGAAATATGCCTGAACTTGCGGGCATAGCCCAAAGGTTCCCCCCATGTACTTTATGTCATGGGATAGGGAGAGGTCATGGGTTCGATCCTTAGGGATGACATGATTTTATCTAAAACAATTGAACACCAATAACAATGGTATATATTGACCCTATAGGGAGGTTTTACCGGTTTCGTTCACGGACCTCTACCCAGGAACATTGTTAGAATGGATGTGTTCCCTAGTACCGTCGATCGGGTTCGGTTTTCCGCCCGAACGTGTGTGATACGTGCAAATGATGAGGGTCGTTGAAATAAATGATCTACTTATGGAAAAAAAATCGCCCTTAAAAAAATAACAAAATAAGCCAAATAAAAAAATAAGCCTTGATCAATGTAGGATTGTTTACCTTTAGAATCAAGGTGATACAAGCATACTAGAATTGTTAGGCAAGAGGCCAAAGTTAAAAGTTCTCTAAGTCAAATGAATATCATCATCTTTAAAATTGTCCCAAAACCTTTATAAAAACAAAAATGTAAAACCGTCCGGTTCAGGTTCCTTACCACTACCATAAGCTCACACGACATTTCAAATCTCCACTTCCGTGATCTCACATTCTATCTGATTCATTCAATTCCGCCCGAGACTCGATATCATTAATAAAAGCAACAAGTAGAATCCTTTTTAAACTTTGTCTTATAGAAATAAAAGAATGCTTGTTTGATGATAAGTGGATCAGTGATCCAAACCCCCTCCAACATTAGACGGCGAACAGATTTTTGATAACGCCTTTGAGTAATTAATCCATGAAAATCTTAGAAAAATATTGTTGAAAAGTTTGTTTTCATCAAACTTTGGAGTTTGGACACAAATAGTTATATGTTCGAGTAACATACATTTGTAACTTTTTAGAGGGTTTTGTAGTCCCTGATGAGGGTGATGTTATGCGAGGTGTATACGAAATAGTTATATTTTTATTGCGAAATACTATTAAATACGATACAATTTTACACAAGTTATTTATTTATTTATAGAGTGGATATACCTAAACCTTGCTACAACACTTATAGGCAGTGTACCTAATCGTAAAGTAGTGTAGTTTTTAGTAAGTCCGGTTCGTTCTGCAGGGAGCTAGCCAAGTTTAACGCTATATTTTTTAAAAACTATATATATATATATATATATATATATATATATATATATATATATATATATATATATATAGTAGTATTATTATAAAAAGGGGGTTTTTACCGTTTAATGACCGGTTTGTCGATTTTATGTCTTAAGTCGCAATTAAAACCTAATGTAAAATATTAAATATACAAATGACTTAATTTAAAGCGTAAAGTAAATAACGATAATAAAATTGCGATAATTAAAAGTGCGATAAATAAAATGACGATAAATAAAATTGCGATAATTAAAAAGTACGATAATTAAAAGTTCGATAAATAAAATGACAGTAAATAAAAGTGCGATGAGATATAAAATAAAGGAATTATGCTTATTTAAACTTCCGTAATCATGATGTTCGACGTGTTGATTTTAATTTATTACCATGGGTTAATTGTCCTTTATCCTGGATTATTCGATATGTCCATACGGTTTTGTCCATAATAGTCCATCGGTCATAATTATAAAGTGCGAGAGTCTTCGTCAAATTATCCTTATACCCGAAGTCAACTATTCCAACTAATTGGGGATTCGAACTGTAACAAGGTCTTAATACTTTGTTTAATGAATACACTAGGTTATCGACTGTGTGTAGTCCAAGGTTTTAATACTTTGTTAATAATTACACCAATTACCCTTGAATGTAATCCACCCCTGTTTTAATGAGTCCATTAACTATTAATCCATCCCCGTGTCCGGTAAAATGAACAATTATTTGTATTTATAGATATCCCGCTCACTGTACCCGATTAAGAGAGTAAGAGAGATTGAATTATATTGTGTAATTAATTCGGCCGAAAACGTTGCAATTTATAGGACTTGGCCAGCTACAGCATCTCATGCGATCGCATGACTTTAACACTACCTGGCCATGCGATCGCATGGCCAGCTGTACCAGCTCACATTGCATTTTAAACGTGGGCTGCTCGTATTTATTTAATATATAATATAATATATATAATTTTATATAATTAATTATATATTATATTATATTTTTGTGCATCGTTGACTTGTAATTTTAGCTCCGTTGAGTTGCCCGTTGATAGTTGGTTCATGTCCTGGTTCTGGATTTTCGAACGTCCTTTCGTACGATTTAATATCTTGTACTTTGCGTTTCGCGGCTCGTACTCTTGTAACTTTTAGACGTTTCTCATCAATAATTTGAACCTCTTAGATTGTACTTTATACTTTTTAGCATTTTGATCATTTGCGTCTTCAATTCGTCGAATCTGTCTTTTGTCTTCACCTTTTATTATTTAAACGAATATCACTTGTAAATAGAACAATTGCAACTAAAAGCTTGTCTTTCTTGAAGGATAATGCTATGAAATATATGTTCGTTTTTAGCATTATCAAATATTCCCACACTTAAGCGTTGCTTCTCCTCAAGCAATATAGAACTTGAATATAAACATACTTGAATCACTTCTTTATTCTTCACACTTTGTACATCAGTGATTTCTATACGGCGGTATGAACAATGATAGTAACGATGTGGTTTACAGTCCCACATGACTATAAAAATTTAGATCCTTTAGAAAATTGGATCTTTATGAAAACATTTGATCTTTTGAAAATTCCATCTAGCTTTTACCCTAGATAAGTTTTCCGGAATAACCCTTCACCGGTGTTTGCAAATTGTTTTTGTGGGTTTCAGATTTGAAAATTTTAGCTCAAAACTTATGGTTTTGTGTCACCCACTTGCTATCCTTGTATTGGGAAAGCAACACGTCCAGTATACTTGCTCCGTATATTACCTTCTGGTAAACTACCGTCCGGTTGTAAAGGAAAGCGTTGAACAAGCAACTGTTATGGCAATGTCCCGTGACATGCTTTTAATTATGGTCTATATCGTGTCGGATGCAATTACTATCCTTTGTAGGAGCAATAGTAAAGATCACCCTATAGTTTTTCGGTCTGGCACAAGGTCCTGTCTTTGACCATGCTATGCAACCACCGTTCTTACGGTGGACACCCGATTTGGTTCAGGTGACCTAATGAATTCCGGTGAATTCTTAGGATTTTACGTTCAATGGTAATGAACGCATTGAAAATAGGGTTTTCAGAAAATAAATCGGTTTGTAATTTGATCAAAATATTTTCTCGTTCAAGCTCGAGTTTAGATATCATCAAATTCCATGAGTTTGTAATTCTCAATCTTTAAGGTCAATCCCAAGGATTGAGTAATATCAGTCTTAAAAATTGATTTTTGATCTTTAAGGAGATTATCCTTTCTGGGGATCTGATTCATTAGTCTTATAAGCTAATTTGCATGGTGCCCCCATTGTACGAGACAGATCCTCTCATAGTTAGGATAAGTCTGACCACTTGGCGACCCTGTTTGATGCTGAGGTCCGTGGATTTTCAGCTGATTTTCGAGAAAACTTTTCAAGGTTTTTCGTAGACTCTACAACTGGTCTGGACGACAACTTCCTGACCTAAATCAAGAAGTGCGTGTCTTTTTCTCGGAAGACTTTACTTCCTTTTAAATTCCATTTATATTACAATAAACTGGGTAAAACTGATTAATATCGTCCAAAACAAAAGTATCTTCAATTATTTGTACAAAAATATGTGATATATGTTCTAAATAACTTGGTAAATTTTTCCCACACTTGGCTTTTATTTTTCTTTCTTTGCCTTTTTATTCTCCTCTATTCCATTTTAAATGAATTCAAACATTTTGGGTTGTTTCTTATTTTATGTCCTTTCCGAGGTAACAATAATTTCGGTGTTAACACCTAGTTTTATCGTTTATAAATATGTATAAACATGATTTTGAATTCATTTATTTGAAAATTTTTAAAAATTTTACTAGAATTGGGTAGTCAGTACATAAGACTAGGGCTGTTCTTTATTATCAGAGGGCACTAGATTCTAATACAACTACTGCGTTACTAGTATTTTTAATGGTAAACAAGTGTTTAAATTAAAATTTTAAAAATCCGAAAGAATTTAACCCCTTCCCACACTTAAGATCTTGCAATGCCCTCATTTGCAAGAAATCAGTAGCAATTTAAATTATTGAGGGTGATTAGCGTAAAAAATGATTAAATTTTACCAAAGTTTCCAAACATATTGTTGTTTGTGTTGAATGATAAATGGTGCACATCATTTGTTCATTCCGTCTGTTGTTACATCACACTTGTTTTTCGTTTTGTCGTCAAAATTAATAGCTTTTGCTGAACTTAGTGCCAGTCTTTGAAAATGCGCTGTTTTACCCTGTTGTGTACATGAGATAAAATACATACAATATAAATATAAACATGCATGGTAATTTGAAATAGGACTTAATATCCCACTTTCAAATTACAAAAATAAAATATTAATACAAAATAATAAAAATATTAAACATTACATTAAAGTATCAAAATGTTAAATGTTTAGCATAAATAAAATTAATAAAAGAGAAGACATCACCAATGGAACACTATTGATTTAGATAGGGGTTCCAGTTCATATCATCGTTTGGGTTCCATGGTTGGTGATATGTGTTCTGGTATGCTTGATTGGGGTCGTACAAGTCATAGGGTAGTCGCATGTCGGGCTGATGAGGTGGATAGTAAGCAGGTCGAGTCGGGATGTAGTTATTTGGTACCTGATATGATAGCTGGCTCATGATTTGGTGCTGATGAACTTGCCAGCTATCGTGTTGGCGTTGCCTGAAAGTCTCATACTCATTCGCGGCTTGCCACTGCTCATATCGACGATGCCTATCCTCGTTAGTCATTTCTACCTCATCTATACGCTAGAAAATGTCAGTAGCACTATCCCTAATGACATCCCTAATGTCATCCGCTTCCTCCATCTCATCATCCGAACCCCTCTCTACCTGTGGATGGCGGCCCTCATATTGTACTGCCTGATTGCGTCTCCTAGTCAATACCTTTGCACCTTGATAGACTTGCAAACCTGAAGTCTCGTCCTGTTCCCTACATACCATCATCGGACCCCCTTGATCCCTATCTACACCTAAATACTCTCCAATGAGAGTAACAAAAATACCTCTTCCTATTATTCCCTCTTCCTGTATTCCTTCCACCATTTTGGACAGATAAAAACCAACACAGTAGGGGATATTAACAAAGCTTCTAGTGTTTCGAATGCACTTAAGGTAAAATAAATCGTGTAAGGTCATTTTCTCCTTATTGTTACCTCTTTGTGTAATCGAGTTTGCTAATAATCTATGTATTATACGAAGCTCGGCTTTATTAATATCTAAATAGGAGTGTCTTCCTCCCCGCATAAACACATTAAAATTTGACATACGCCTCCAGATGGCGTTGGCGTCAAAATTTCTATCTACACTCTCACCATGATAAATCAAATTTGTACAATCAGGTGATAGTAATTCAGCGGGAGTGTAAATCTGTAAAGCCATGGCCATGTCCAGCATGGACATCCTGTACATCCTACGGCCAAGTAAAAATCTAAGAAAACTCTTATCATCTAACCTATCTACATCTTTATTCAAAGCTATAGTACTCATTAGCTCAATACACCACTCTTTATATACAGGCCTACGAGTGGTAAATAAACGTTCCCATCAGTAAAAGAAGAGCTGCCATACCTTTGGATTAGATGCTTCCTAACTGGGTTAGCTAGGTGGACCCTTTCCAAAGGCTCCCAATCTATTACCCTTGATACTTCTACATTTTTGGTCCAAAGCTTAAATTTGTTACTTTCGTACGTCGGGTAATCTCTCCAACTTCTATCAATCCTTAAATTGGGATGCAACTGTTCTTCATGAATTGTTGGGTGTTCTATTATATGGTGAACATGAAATACAGCGTAGGCAATAAAAAATTGTGGGTCTGGTTCATAGTATGGTACGTGTTGATCATAATGTTGTTGTTGTTCATGTTGTTGCTCCGGCTCGTGATATTGCATCTCTGGATGTAGTTCCGGATCAGGTTGCCTAGACGATGATGCACCGTTCGTATCTGTATTTCTCTACAAAACACATTAAACACAAAATTTGTGCATCCAAATATGCATTAGTGTTAGCAAAATAACAAATTAAAACAATTACAATAACATGTTTAATCCATATTAAACTTATACTCATTTTCATATTTTTATCAATTCTATACTTTTTCAAATAAGCATATTTGAAAATGTTTACAAAGTTCATAAGCATTCAACTCAAATAACATGTCAAAATAATCACTACTAACAATTAAACAAGTTTCAAATGGCATTTATATCAAATTAATCAAGTTCATGAATTTTAGACTTATAAAGTCCACTTTAATTCTCAAAAATCATGTTTAGGATCAAAGTTTGGATCATTTAGCTACCTAAACATGTGACACTACTTAATTTAGCAATAATTCATGACAAAAATCGGCCATAACCTGTTTATATCAAAAAGTCTCAAATTGCTCAAGAACACAAACCCTAGATTTCTAAAAATTTTGACGTTTAAGGCTTCAAATCATGACAAATAGCATTAATCTAGGTTATACATGCATAATATACTAACAATTTAACTCTAATTACACTAGAAATTAACAAAATTAAATTAGGTAAAAATTAGCTCAAGAACACTAAAATTCGAATTTAAAGAGTTTTAGGGGTGAAATCTTTACCTTCCTGCTTCCCCATCTGAGAAAAGATATGATTATAGCGGATTATTGTGACGAATTTCGTGAATTTTGGTTGAAAATTGGTGATTTTAGGTGAATTTTTGGGAGAGTTTTCGTGTGTTTTTGTGTGTGTGTTATTGTGAAGACAGAACAGCTAGATGGCTTTTGATCCTGTCCAGCATTTTAGTGCCATGCGACCACATGGCTTTTCAGCACAAACCACATGCGATCGCATAGGGTCTAATGTTTTTTTTTTTTAATAAAACCTTTGACTAATAAAACAAAAATTAAATTAATTAAAATTTTGTTTCTTTTAAGAATGAGGGCGTTTCGGTATGTCGTCCTAGTTCGTCTCTCGACAAAATTTTAAAATTTGTCATTTTAAAGCGTTATTTTAAAAGCAAAGATTTTTGGGTTTTTTTTAATGTTTTTGGCATACTTTAATTTAATAAGATTAAAAATAATGATAACAAAATTTCTCGTCCCGCCCTCGGGTAAAGCAATTTCTTTTCAACGACCTAGTCTTCAACTCATGACGAATTTTTAGAAATCACATTTTTAACTTAATGAAATAAAGTACATTTTTATTTTTAAATTCACACCAAACTTAAATTTAATATGCATAAAATTAAAAATTCATATTATTATCATTAATATTTTTATACATTAATTTTATAAACTTATATTGAAAATATTAATTGTTAAAATATTTAAAAACTTAAATATATTGGTTTTAGAAATTTACAATAATAATTTAATATTAATTTAAAAACAAGGTAAAAATTAAAATTAAAAATCTTTTTGGTCTTTTATCCCACTTTAATCAATCAAATATTATCAAAAATATACGCCCCTCTTTTGGGTAAAGTAATTTCGGCTATTTTACCTAGTTTTACTCCTGACGAATTTCTGAAATATTTTGGATTGATTGATTAAAGATATTTATACCTTAAGAATAAACGGTAAATTTCGCAGTGATGTAATAAATTTTTGTATGATATTAATAATTTCGGTTTCGCATACCTAATTTTATTGAATATCATTTTAATACTTTATAGTAAACGATTCAGCGTTTATTATCAAAAGGTTAAAAGCAATAAAATAGAATAAAAACTGTATATACTTACCTGTGAGATAGAATTCTCAGAGACCTGCTTTAGCCGACTCATAGGAGAGTCGTGTGATTTGGTTTTCCATAGCTACATAAGCGTAACCTCGATTCTTCAATAACTTTTCTTCTAAACATATGAACGGTCCTTCTCTACATAGAGTAACAAATTCGGTATTTGAATATGTTTGATTGTTCGAACATTTACCTTCGTGTGACCATTTTCCGCATTTATGACATCTTTTAAGGCGTCGTGCTCTTCTTTTTGTTGCGGATTTTGATTTTCCTTTACCAAAATCTTATGATGATTTTTCCTGAGTTCTTTCCTCACTTCGTCCATTTTGCCTCTTATGAATGATACCAGTTCACTCGGGAAGATGTTATTATTACGTTTAGTAATCAAAGCGTGTAGTAGTAGACCATGGTTCAGATCAAAGGAATTCTTCATCTCGTAAAACTTAAAAGAAATAAAAATTCAGAATGGAGGGAGAAGACTAGTTCTTTAGGGTCTGCTAGGGAAAGACCATGCGGATTCTATTTTCGAAAACTACACGAAAATAGAAAATCTAACTCTAACAGAAATATATATTATCCTTAAAAAGACTTGATTCTCCCCACACTTAGTTAGCTGTGGCGTTGAAATTGTGATTAACTTCGTTTTCAATTTCCATTGGACCATGTATGTAATGTTTAACTCTGTGACCATTAACTTTAAATTCAATCTCATTTGAATTTATCAACTCTATTATTCCATATGGGAAAACTCTTTTGACTATGAATGGTCCAGACCATCTTGATTTCAATTTTCCAGGAAATAGCTTGAACCATGAATTGAAAAGAAGAACTCTGTCTCCTTCCTTAAATTCTTTTGAACTTCTGATTCTTTTATCATGCCATTTCTTCGTTCTTTCCTTATAGACTAACGAATTTTCGTATGCTTCATGTCTCAATTCTTCTAATTCGTTTAATTGACTTAACCGTAGACGTCCGGCTTCATGTAAATCAAGATTACTTGTCTTCAAAGCCCAAAATGCTTTGTGCTCAATTTCTACTGGAAGGTGACATGCTTTTTCGTAAACGAGTTTAAAAGGTATGGTTCCAATTGGAGTTTTGTAGGCTATTCTAAAAGCCCAGAGTGATCCTCCAATTTTATGGACCATTCCTTCGGATTTGATCCTACGATTTTCTCTAGAATATGTTTTAAAGCTCGGTTGGTATTTTCAACTTGTCCACTTGTTTGTGGATGATAAGCGGTTGAGATTTTATGAGTTACTCCATATCTTTTGAGAACTTTCTCAAGTTGATTATTACAAAAATGAGTACCCCGATCACTTATTAAAGCTTTCGGTGTTCCGAACCTAGCAAAAAGACGTTTTAAAAAATTGACTACAACTCGTGCATCGTTAGTTGGGAGAGCTTGTGCTTCTGCCCATTTAGATACATAATCAATGGCAACGAGAATGTAGAGATTACAATGAGATTTTGGAAATGGACCCATAAAGTCAATACCCCAAATGTCAAATACTTCACATACTTGAATGACATTTTGTGGCATTTTACCGCGTTGACTTATTTTTCAGGCCCTTTGACAAGCATCACAGGATTTACAAAGAAGGTGTGCGTCTTTGAAAATTGTAGGCCAATAGAATCCAGCGTCGTAAACTTTTCTTGCTGTGAGTTGAGGCCCATAATGTCCTCCTGTTGGTCCTGTGTGACAATGGTTTAAGATTTGACTAGCTTCATCCCTGAATACGCATCGGCGTATTATTCCATCGGGACAACTTTTAAACAAATGTGGATCTTCCCAAAAATAGTGTTTTATATCACTAAAGAATTTCTTTCATTTTTGGTACGACAACCCTTTTTCAAGGAATCCACATACTAAGTAGTTTGCATAATCTGCAAACCATGGAATTTCATTATAATCTATCTTCAAAAGATATTCATCAAGAAAGTTGTCTTGTATGGCCGATTCATTTAGAACTTCTAATTCAGGATTTTCAAGACGAGAAAGATGATCGGCTGCGAGATTTTCTGCTGCCTTTTTGTCTCGGATTTCAATATCGAATTCTTATAAGAGTAAGATCCAACGGATTAATCGTGGTTTAGCATCTTGTTTTGAAAATAGGTATCTAAGAGCAGAATAGTCGGTATAGACCACCGTTTTTGCTAGAACGAGATATGAACGAAATTTGTCAAAAGCAAAAAAAATAGCAAGGAGTTCTTTTTCAGTAGTTGTGTAATTCGTTTGTGCTCCTTGTAACGTCTTACTAGCGTAATAAATAGGTTGAAATCATTTTTCAATCCTTTGTCCTAAAACGGCTCCCATTGCAAAATCACTTGCATTGCACATAAGTTCAAATGGTAGATTCCAATTTGGAGTTATCATGATCGGTGCATTAGTGAGTTTTTCTTTAAGAATATTAAAAGATTTGATGCATTCATCTGAAAAGATGAATGGAGCATCCTTTTCTAGGAGTTTATTCATAGGAGTGGCAATTTTAGAAAAATCTTTTATGAAATGTCGGTAAAAAACGGCATGCCCTAGAAAACTCCTAACTCCTCTAACATTGGTGGGATGTGGAAGTTTAGCAATTACGTCTACTTTAGCTCTATCTACTTCAATTCCTTCTTTTGAAATCTTATGACCAAGAACGATGCCTTCTTTAACCATGAAATGGCATTTCTCCCAATTAAGAACTAGGTTTGATTGTTCGCACCTAATAAGCATTCGTTCAAGATTAACTAGACATGTTTCAAAAGTATCACCGAAGACTGAAAAGTCATCCATGAAAACTTCCATGCATTCTTCTATCATGTCGTGAAAAATCGCCATCATGCACCTTTGAAAGGTTGCAGGGGCGTTGCAAAGTCCAAATGGCATGCGTTTGTAAGCAAAAGTACCATAAGGGCACGTGAAGGTGGTTTTCTCTTGGTCCTCGGGTGCTATTGGAATTTGAAAGTATCTGGAGAAACCGTCAAGAAAACAATAGTAACTGTTTTCGGCTAATCTTTCTAACATTTGATCAATGAAAGGTAAGGGAAAGTGATCTTTTCTGGTGGCGTCATTTAATTTTCTATAATCAATACAAACACGCCATCCTGTTACAGTCCTAGTAGGAATAAGCTCATTTTTTTCATTTGTGATGACAACCATGCCACCCTTCTTAGGTACGCATTGAACTGTGCTTACCCATGGACTATCAGAGATTGGATAAATTAAACCTGCATCTAGTAGTTTAAAAATTTCTTTCTTAATAACATCTTGCATATTAAGATTTAGTCTTCGTTGGCGTTGCACATAGGTTTTATGACCTTCTTCCATAAGGATTTTATGTGTGCAATACGAAGGAATTATACCTTTAATGTCATGAATCTTCCAAGCAATAGCTGGTTTATGAGCTTTTAGCACAGAAATGAGTTGAGATTTTTTATTTTCAGTAAGAGAAGACGATATTATTACAGGTAATTCAGATTCACCATGTAAATAAGCGTATTCCAAATGGTTTGGAAGTGGCTTTAACTCTAATGTCGGTGGTTCTTCTATCGATGATTTGTATCGATATCTGTCTTCCTCTTTTAGCATTTGAAGTTCTTCTATTTTTGGTTCGTATTCATTAGCCATGAGTGCGGCTAACATTTCAGCTTCATCAATTGGTTCAGTTCCTTTTCCTAAAGAACATTCTCCTGTTCCTTGTAATTCTGAAAATTCTTCTAACAATTCTGCATGTGAATCTATAGTTTGAATATAATAACATGTATCATTTACAGATTGCGGTTGTTGCATGGCTCTATCAACAGAAAAGGTAACACTCTCGTCCTCTATACTTAGGGTCAGTTTCTTACCGAACATGTCTATTATTGCTTTAGCCGTGTTTAAGAATGGTCTTCCTAATATGAGAGGAACTCGAGAATCTTCTTCCATGTCCAGAATAACAAAATATACTGGAAATACTAAAGTACCAACTTTAACTATCATGTTTTCCATTATCCCTCTAGGATATTTTACTGATCGATCGGCTAGTTGTATGCTTATTCGTGTTGGTTTCAATTCTCCAAGGTCTAGTTTAGCGTATAGTGAATACGGCATTAAATTTATACTAGTACCTAAGTCTGCCAATGCTTCTATTGAACTAAGACTTCCCAGAAAACATGAAATTGTGAAACTTCCTGGATCAGAGAGTTTTTCTGGTATCTTATTCAACAGTGCTGCAGAACAATTAGTATTCATAGTAACAGCTGAGAGTTCTTCCATTTTCTTTCTATTTGTGATTAGATCTTTCAGGAATTTGGCATATCTAGGCATTCCTGAAATCACATCAATGAAAGGAAGATTGACATTTATTTGTTTAAACATATCCAAGAATTTGGATTTCTCGGCTTCAAGTCTTTCTTTTCTCATTTTACTTGGGTAAGGAAGTGGTGGTTGGTATGGTTTAACATAAGGTTTAGCCTTAACTGTGTTATCTTCATTAACCTTTTCAACTACCGGTTCTGTTTCCTTATCTTTCTCAGATTGTGGTTCTTGTCTAGTAGGAATAGAGTCATCAGAAATTACTGGCATTTCAGGTGGTTTAAGTAATACCACTTCTCGTGGTAATGGCTTTAGCTGTTTCATTCCGGGGGTTAGCATTTGTATCGCTAGGTAGACTTCTCGGTTTTCTTTCACCTATCAACCTTGCTAGGTTGCTTACTTCTTGTTCCAAATTTTGGATTGAAGCTTGTTGATTTCTAAATGCTTGAGCATTTTGTTCATTCATTTGTTTCTGAGATGTGAAAAACTGCGTTTGAGATTCAACTAGCTTCGACATCATATCTTCTAAATTTGGCTTTTTATCATCGGTTTGTGGTGGTTTAGTTGGAAAAATAGGTCTTTACTGATTGTAAGTATTATTAGATACTTGTTGATTGCTAGGACCTTGTTGGTTGTTGTATGGAACATTTCGGTTATAATTCTGATTTTGATTGTAGATTGGTCTTGGCGGTTGATAATTACCTTGGTAATTATTTCCAGGCCTTTGGTTCATGTATGAAACATTCTCTCTTTGTTCCATTGTTTGTTCAATACTGAGACAATCTTTTGTCAAATATGGTCCTCCACACTGCTCACAACTAATTCGTATTGCGTGAATTTCTTTAGTCATTTTTTCCATTCGTCTCTCGAAAGCATCTATCTTTGCGGACATGGAATCAAAGTCATGGCTAGAATCGGCTCTAGCCGCTTTAGATGATCTAACGATATCTTTTTCTTTGTGCCACTCATGTGAGTGGGAAGCAGTGTTATCAATAATTTTGTAAGCTTCAGTTGCGATTTTCTTCATAATGGAACCACCAGCTGCTATGTCGATGTCTTTTCGTGTAGTAATGTCGCATCCTTGGTAGAATATTTGTACTATTTGATAAGTGTCTAAACCATGTTGCGGACATCCTCTTAACAACCTTCCAAATCTTGTCCACGCCTCATATAGAGTTTCATTTGGCTTTTGAGTAAACGTAACAATTTTTCCTTGAAGTCTCACGGCTTTAGATGCCGGAAAGAATTGTTTAAGAAATTTTTCAACTAAAACATCCCATGTATCAATCGCCCCTTCAGGTAACGATTCTAACCAATCTTTGGCTTCTCTCTTTAAAGTCCAGGGAAATAACATGAGATAGATCTGTTCATCCTCAACTTCTCTGATCTTGAATAAAGTACAAATCCTATTAAATGTTCGAAGATGTTCGTTTGGATCTTCCTTCGGCGCACCACTATATTGGCATTGATTAGTTACCATGTGTAGGATTTGTCCTTTAATTTCATAATCTGGCGCATTAATGTCTGGTTGAGTAATTGCATGACCTTGGCCAATGCGTTTAGCTATCATTCGGTCTTCCATACTTAGAGGTTCCAGATTTTCCATGATTGAATTTGTTGAATCTGAATCACTAGAGGATTCTGAATTAATGGTTTCTTCCTCGACAATCTCTGGAAGAGTGATTTGTGGTTCAGGAGGAATAATTAGTTGTTCAGGATCTCTGAATTGTCCCCGAATATCCTCCGGATTCTCAATTGTGAGGTCGGGTTCAAAAAATGGATTATCAAAAATTTGAATTGGAGTACTTGGTCGACTAAATGAAGATGCTAAAGAAAAATCAACGGTGATAATATTTGCTAGATGTCTTGATCGAGTTACAGGTGGTGAACGTATGAAAGGTGGGGAACGTTTTGCTCGGTGCATTCACAGAATATCCTATTAGTTATAAAAGATAAAAATTATATAAGTTATCAAATTAATAGACTTTTCTGATTTTGCCCACGTTTCGAATAGCCAATAGATGCAGCAGGTAGCCAGGACCCTTTAAATCGGAAGCCCACAACTCGCCACTAACAAATCCAACTATTACTACGAACCAGAAAATTTTGGATGTCTATCAAATTAACCACTTAAAATAATTTTTTCGTTGAAATTTAAAGAAATTAAAGAAAACTCTATGTCCTAAAAACTAGAGCGTCGAGAAATAAGAAAGAAAAAGAGTGCGTCGAAAAACGTCGAAAAATAAAAGGTCGAAAAATAAAAATAAGAAAGTAAAGCGTCGAAACTTAAAAGCCTAAAAACTAAGAATTAAAGGAATTAAAACTTAAAGGAATTCTATATCCAAAACGGCAATAACTTAAAAAGTACTAAAATCTTAAAATGGCGTCGCAAAATTCTAAAGCATCTAAATCTTAATCTAAATAAAAAGCACTTAAGGGATTTTACGGCAAAGTTTAAAAATCTAGAAATATAAAATAAACTACGGCAAACACTAATCTTAAAACTAATTACGAATGATAAAAATACAAATTACTAATAAAAAGATATAAATATATAAAAATAAAACTTAAAGTTATAAAAATACAATTTATATATTACTTATTTAATAAAAGTATTAATTTATATATTTAATAATAATAATTAAACTTAATAAAACAAATTAAATAAAACTAAAAGTAATTATTATAATATAAAACCCTAATTAGGTAATTAATTAATAATAATAATAATTAACCCTAATCCGTACGTACCAGGTATCAGTCCTGTCAGCAACCCTCATGCGGTCGCATGAGTTTTATGCATACGGGCCATGCGATCGCATGGCTTCTGGATCCAGCTCAGATCTTGGGCTGCTACAGTACGGCCCGTTTATAGTTTTATATATTTTTTTTCTGATTTATATTATATAAAGTATGTATATAAAATGAATAAAAACTTATATTTTAAAAATAGAAATAGAAATACTTTATAATTTTATATATTTTGAACAACTCTTAAAATATATATATATATATATATACATATATATATATATATATATATATATATATATATATATATATATATATATATATATATATATTTTTTTTTTTTGAATTTATTTTTTAAATTTAAAACGTATTTTTACAAAAATAAATTAAAACATAATAAGATTTTTTTATAGCGTTTCGCTTCGGCGTTTAAGATGTTCCCCGACAGTGGCGCCAAAACTAATTGATGTTATGCGAGGTGTATACGAAATAGTTATATTTTTATTGCGAAATACTATTAAATACGATACAATTTTACACAAGTTATTTATTTATTTATAGAGTGGATATACCTAAACCTTGCTACAACACTTATAGGCAGTGTGCCTAATCGTAAAGTAGTGTAGTTTTTAGTAAGTCCGGTTAGTTCCGCAGGGAGCTAGTCAAGTTTAACGCTATATTTTTAAAAACTATATTTGTATTAAACGACTTAATTTATGTCTTAAGTCGCAATTAAAACCTAATGTAAAATATTAAATATACAAATGACTTAATTTAAAGCGTAAAGTAAATGACGATAATAAAATTGCGATAATTAAAAGTGCGATAAATAAAATGACGATAAATAAAATTACGATAATTAAAAAGTACGATAATTAAAAGTGCGATAAATAAAATGACAGTAAATAAAAGTGCGATGAGATATAAAATAAAGGAATTATGCTTATTTAAACTTCCGTAATCATGATGTTCGACGTGTTGATTTTAATTTATTACCATGGGTTAATTGTCCTTTGTCCTGGATTATTCGATATGTCCATACGGTTTTGTCCATAATAGTCCATCAGTCATAATTATAAAGTGCGAGAGTCTTCTTCAAATTATCCTTATACCCGAAGTCAAATATTCCAACTAATTGGGGATTCGAACTGTAACAAGGTCTTAATACTTTGTTTAATGAATACACCAAGTTATCGACTGCGTGTAGTCCAAGGTTTTAATACTTTATTAACAATTACACCAATTAACCTTGAATGTAATCCACCCCTGTTTTAATGAGTCCATTAACTATTAATCCATCCCCTTGTTCGGTAAAATGAACAATTATTTGTATTTATAGATATCCCGCCCACCGTACCCGATTAAGCGTATGTGGTTATATATAGATACGTCAAATTGTAACCTTTATATTAAATTAACAAGGTATCGTTTAGTTAATATAAAGCCCATTAATAGCCCATAGTCTAATTTTCACAAGTGTCGATCTTTTGTCCAAACCCCAATTATGGTACAAAGCCCAATAATCTTGTTTTAATATTTAGCCCAACATCACGATTACTTTGTCTTAAAAAAGTATAATAATAATTTAGCTACGAGACATTAATTTAAAAAGGTTGAACATAACTTACAATAAGTATTAATCGCGTAGTGTTACACGGACAGAATTTCGACTTACAAACTTACAACATTCGCTACCATAACCTTATTATTATTAAACTTTAATATTAAAATTATAATTAAAATATAAATATAATATATATTTAAGAGAGTAAGAGAGATTGAATTATATCGTGTAATTAATTCGGCCGAAAACATTGCAATTTATAGGACTTGGCCAGCTACAGCATCTCATGCGATCGCATGACTTTAACACTACCTGGCCATGCGATCGCATGGCCAGTTGTACCAGCTCACATTGCATTTTAAACGTGGGCTGCTCGTATTTATTTAATATATAATATAATATATATAATTTTATATAATTAATTATATATTATATTATATTCTTGTGCATCGTTGACTTGTAATTTTAGTTCCATTGAGTTGCGCGTTGATAGTTGGTTCATGTCCCGGTTCTGGATTTTCGAATGTCCTTTCGTACGATTTAATATCTTGTACTTTGCATTTCGTGGCTCGTACTCTTGTAACTTTTAGACGGTTCTCATCAATAATTTAAACCTCTTGGATTGTACTTTGTACTTTTTAGCGTTTTGGTCATTTGCGTCTTCAATTCGTCGAATATGTCTTTTGTCTTCACCTTTTATTATTTAAACGAATATTACTTGTAAATAGAACAATTGCAACTAAAAGCTTGTCTTTCTTGAAGAATAATGCTATGAAATATATGTTCGTTTTTAGCATTATTAGAGGGCTTTACAACGACCTAAAATGTGTTCAAAAAGGATTAAAGGTGATTGAGATATCGAGCCTCAAAGTTGCTAGTTTGGTGCCAAATTGACTTGAAGAATAAGTGAAGTGGAAGTTGTCCCACATTGGAAGTGGGAACAAACATAAGGCAATGTTTAAATAAGTGTTATGCTTATAGAGGAACTAATACTGAATGTATACAAAGATATACGTGATACTTAAAACCATCTTAAATGGTATATTTAAGGCAGTGTTTAAATATTTGAAGTCGATTTTGTCTCGATATAAGTGATATCGTATAACATTCCTTGTGAGAAAAGCTATGAAGAATATGAATGATGCATTTTCTATTCTCATGTTTTGGACTTGAAGTCTATAAAATACTAGACTTAGACTTGTTAATAATGATCATCTGCAGAGATCAATTAACAACTAATATTTCACCGTGTTGAATTAATTTAAAGGAAAAATCACTTTCATTCACTAATAGAAGCATTTGATATATTGTGAAAGCAGATTTGTAAACATCATTGATGATGTGAATTATTCCATTTTATTTGGAATATGATATTGAAGATAATTATAAATATAAAGATGACAACCTTTATTATATTATTATTTTAAGATTTGAATTACCTAATCAGAATTCAGATGTGGAAATATAATTTGAGTGCGAGAACTTTGTTAAGTTTTCTAAATTGGACGTCTCTAGGTCAAACCTAGAATACGACTAATAATTGCTCAAGTGTGTTAAAATATAGATCACAAAAGATGTAAATCTTATGTGTGGTCATTTGAACGCTTCATTGATTGGAATCATATTAGATATATATGATTATGATATCAAGTTGCAAGACATGTGGGGGGAAGTTCTAAAAGGATGAGCAGTAACCCTTGTTAGTTGTGTAAAATGAACACAATAACTTTAAAATGTGGGGGTGTCTTGTATTTGATATTAAGAACAAGATACATGATAACACGTTCTAATGTATCTAATGAGTTGTACTAGATCCGACTTAGCATGCTGTAAGCAAGCCAAGTAGATACAAGAGTAATCCAAGTACATCGCATTAGAGTTAAGTCAGTAACAGATATCCTGCAGTGATCAAGGGACATTGTGCTGGAAACTAGATATCTGATACGAATGATTCCAGAAGCAACAAGTGGGTATGTATTCACACTTGGAGGTGCAACTATATCTTGGAAATCGTTTAAACAAGTGGTTATTACTAGATCCACGATGGAATCAGAATTCGTCGCTTTAGATAAAGCTGGTGAAGAGGTAGAATGGCTATGTCAATTCGTTAAAGGTATACCAGATGGCCTAAGCCGGTGTCGGCTATACGTATACATTGTGATAGTCAATTGGCGATTGGTAGAGCTCATATTACAATGTGTAATGTTATGAATAAAATATGATACGTAGATATAATAAAGTACGACAACTAATCTCTAGAGGAATATCACTATTGACTATGTGAAGTCAAAGGATAATGTTGCAGATCCGCTAACAAAAGGCTTAAGTAGAGAGTTAGTGTATGAGTCGTGCATGGGAATAGGACTAGAGCCCTTGAAAAGCTAAGTTTATATGAAGGAAAACCTAACTCAGTTGACTGGAGATCCCAAAATCTGAGTTCAATAGGATAACCTACTTGTATGAACTGGCGAAGTCACTGTGGGGGAGTTAATTACTAAACTAGCAACCCCTACACCTTTTGAAGGGAGTTTACTAATTGAGAGTAGACTTCCTAGTTCATTCCTAAAAGTGATAAGTAATAGGATAAGCCTATGGCTTTTAATGATTCAACTGAAATAACCATGCTTGGTTAATCAGTAGCCATTCTGTAACGACCCGACTTTTTCGACTTACTTTTGTGCTTGTTACTTTCTGCGAAACTGTGTATTTGTGCGTACTATGTTGGTTTATATTCTGGGATCTCATTTCATGATTAATTACTTTCGTTAATACCATACAACGTGCCATTAAGTACTTAGTTACTTAACCTGATCCTTGAATGCTTTTATGACCGTTAGTGTCACTTTACGTTTAGAACGAGCTATATGTTTTGGTACACGTTTAACTTTGGTTGTAATTGGAATATTACGATTACGTAATACTAATTTTTATTTCCTAATAACAATTACTTGGGTTATTGGTTGCTTAATTACGCTTAGTAATTTACTTATGCTCACTAGTTAGTCTTGTTGGACTTTCTACCTTGTTGGACTCAAGCCCACCATACTCTAGCTAATAGACTATTTAATTAGCCCAATATTAAATGGTTTATGACCCATATAAATGTAAGACAAAAACCCATTTATAAGAGCCAACATACTAGCATTTTTGTTCACCATTATCACAAATGTTGCATGGGATCCTAACAATAAGCACCACCTTTAGACCACCACTAACCAAAAAGTAAAAAGGTGTCCCCCTTGTCCCCCCCCAAACCCCACGGCCAACCACGACCATTTTCACTATAAATACCAAGCTATTTCCTTCCATTTTACACTTGATCTCATTCTCATTTTACGCACACTTACTCTCTTATTTTCTCTCTAGTCTTTCTCACTCTAAAAAGTGTAAGTTTCAAATTTTTTTCTTCTTATTTTCGACATCATCATCATCACTAAAGGATCAAGCTTTTTAGCTTCTTGATCTTGTTATATCTTGAAGATTCAAACTTTGATTTGAATCCTTCAAGAACATGAATGAATCAAGCTTTCTAGCTTTGAATCTTCATTATTTTGATGGATCTAAGCTCTATAGCTTAAGATCACTTTATTTTTGTTAAAATATCAAAACTTATGTTTATGTTCTTCATGTAACTTGTAGATCTAGCCTTTTGCTTTAAGGATGTTCAAGAACATTAAAGATCCAAGCTTTCTAGTTTAGGGTTTCATTATTTTTTAAAGATCTTAGCTTTTTAGCTTATGGTCTCATTACTTTTACTAGATCTTAGCTTTCTAGTTTATGGTCTCATTAATCTTGTAAAGATCCAAGCTTTCTAGCTTAGGGTTTCTTAATACTTGAGATCTAAGTTATTATTGTAGATCTCACTTACTTGGAACCTTTTTATGATTTTTATGGTGATAAAAATCAAGTCTTCATCATCTCATATGATGAAGATGCATAAACTAGTGTCAAAAGGACAAAGGTTAAAGCTTTATTGTGTTTATGTAATAAAGAGACAACCTTGATGTTCAAAACTTGTAGAATGTTAGCTTTTACTCTTAGTTGTGTGTTTATGGTTGAAAATTGGTCAAAGTGATGCTAAAATATCAAAGAGTTGTACACTTGAAGCTTACACGCATCAAGGATTAGAACCGTGATGAGCATCAAGCACCAAGAAACCCACCAGAGCACATGTTTGCTGTTTTTCGGGGTCTGATAAGACTCCTAGGACTTCTGTAAAATTTATTTTCAGATAGTTCGTTTCGAGTAGATGACTTTTCATTTAGGACTCGCCTAAATCCGATATACGATTTAGGATTTATAGCCTTCCGAAAATCACTACGCCCTTGTAACGACGTGCTGAAAATTCTGACCTACTCACGCTTGAACCGTCACCAGGGTCAAACGACATGTAGTTAGGATCTGAAATTTGGATAGCGGTTAGAGGACTCACATACGGAGCCTTAGACACTGACCACACATCTTTTCGTTTTGTATAGAGGTCGTAGCAGCTGTCCGAAGTCAGCCTTTTGTTTTGATCTCTATTCTTGTTGAAAACTTACTTTATCTTTTACGAATGATGATGATGATACTTAAGATTTAATTTATTCACTTTTAAACTTTTGGGGACAATATACTGACTTAGTGACCTTTGACTTAGGTTGATGACCTTTCGGACCAACTTACTACCTGAATACTTTTCATATCGACTTTTACTGCTTATTCACTGTGAGTTATAGCTTCCCTTTTTACTTTAGCTATTTTGGGACTGAGAATACAAGCGCTTTTTATGTTTTACATACTAGACATGTGTACTTAAACTTTACATATGTGTGGGTGACATAACGGCACAAAGATTCCCCTTAGCTCGGTAACGTTTAACTATTGGTTTATGAACCGGTAGACGCGAATCTTAGATATGGATCCATAGGGTTTGACATTTTAACACCCCGTCAAAAATCCTTTTAACGGAATGTTAACTCTGGTCCCAGTGCTTGGCTTGACTTCTACGTAACAGCAATATTCTACAGCGGAAGCAATTAATACCTGAGAATTAAACACGCAAAACGGATCAACAATAATGTTGGTGAATCTACAGGTTTAAAGTTATATAATAGTATCTGAAAAATAGTTATCAGAAAAATAGTTTAAATTTCCTTGACCACGAGATTTTACAAGTACAACACCAAGTTGCAAAAACGTTGCATAATCTGAGCACCTGAATACTAGCAATGACCCGAGTATAGAAACCACTATACCTGCCCTTACCTCGTAAAAAGTTATACACTTGTTCGAGTGTATCTAATGTTCAAAGTAAATGTACCACAGCTAATAATGTAGGGTGAGGTTGTCAACCTAACGGATCCGTTCATCTAAATTGTGCTTACACCGATGGTATTAAAAGTATTCAAGCTAGAGGCTTTGTGAACAAACTCAGTACGCATATATATAATACTCGTGTCAATACAAAAGCATTTGATAATGTAAGTATAACAGCGTGTATTCTCATCCCTGAAAACATGTAAAAAGCGGGACTGTAGACTCACATTTGGATAAAGCTCGGATTGAAAGACAAAACTTGTACGGTTTACAGCTGAATAATGCAACCTAAGTATACGTATTTAGGTTGGTCAATATATGTATCTTAAATAAGGGTGGTTTCATAGTATAAGTTCTCTTATTGCTCGACTCGACGCGTTTCAAAGTAAAAGTCAACTATATCATGCAAGTCAAACAAAGTCAACCGAAGTCAAACCGAAAGTCAAACTTGGTCAATGTGGTCAACTAAAGTCAATATCAGAAGGTTCATGTCAAATTTTGGTCAACATGTCAATCCTAAGTCAAACAACATGTTTTAGATCATGAATGGTCATTTTCACAATTTCAGTTTATCGTTGTGCACAAAGTTCATGAACACGTAGCATACTTAGCATATTATCTCATAATACAAAATTCATGCAAACATGGAAACCTCCAGATCATAAGTATACTAAAAATAAATTCACAAAAAGTCTGGCCAGGGTCTCATAAAATAATTAAAAGTCAGAAATCAGAAGGGGTACATTTGGGGTTTGCCAAGTCAGTTTCTGACCGCGCACTGATATCGTTTTGGCTATAACTGGAGCTAGGAATATGAAATTGATACAATACTAGTGGCCATAGTTCAAGGACAAGTCAAACTAACACATATCAAAAATCTAGCAATTTTTGTTTAGCCAATTTGTACAGTTTATTCATGCAAGTTGAATGTTCAGTTTTTCAGCTCAATTCAGAAGTCACACAAAGTATGACACTAGTGTGCCCAATGCATAAAGTTTTGGAGTTTGCAATAAACTAACCATAAGTCACATATCATGTCAAAATTCATAATCCAGAAACTTACATGCTCATTCAATAAACACAAACCACAGAGTATAAAACAGAGAGCAATTTACAGATTCGATTCTAGTTTGGCTAGTCACATTCGCACGCGATTATCCGAAGATCTAGATACAATCAGCCTATGATATCTACATGAAAGGTGAAGTAATTTTCTGTGTACTTTTCAAATATGTAAAGCTTTAATCACAGAAGTTAACACATTTTTATCATACAAGGCTGTTTTCATGCAAGTGCTGTATAAATCCACTTTTACGCTAAATCAAGCATATCTCGGGTTATACATAAGCAAACGACATGATATCCTAGTCTAATTTGTGTGCTTTTAAATTATATTTCCAGTGGTATAAGTTTCACATGCCAATTCGTGGTCTATCAAACCCAGATTTCTGATTACACACAAAAACACAACGTTAATTTCAATTAGTCATAACTTGATCATCCGGACACGAAATCAATTGAATCCAAAGCCTAAACTCAATAGTTTTTCGCAAGGAATCTGAATATAACATAATAATTAACCTTTGAAAAACTTAAATTTACTGATCATGCATAAAAAAATTCGGTTTTAAACCCTAACGCATCAAACAATCAAATTAACGATAACAATTAACATGTACACGTATAGACTTGAGCAATTGACAACATAACTATGAAAATTTGATAAAAATCAGATTTTTAAGATTAGGGTTCATGTGTTTATACCTTAGATCACCAAATAGATTACACCAATACGTAGAGGACGATGGGAATTGCACTTTTCGTGTTCAAGGCTTAAGCTAAAAATTAATTTTGATGGGTGTTGTGTGGGAGATGATGATCGATGAAGAAGGGAGGCAGGAGGAGAGAAACAAAGTCGACTAATTAGGTCTAGGGGTTTTAGTTGCAGTGTTTTATTTCTCTAGTAATTAGATTAGGGCTTAATACTACACACTAGTGACAATTACAAGCCCAAAAAAGATAATTAAAGGGGGAGGTGGGCCATTCGGCCGAATGGGGGCCACTATGGGTATCCCGGGCTCTTGTTTTTCAAAAGTGCGTATTTGTGGTCCGTTTCAAGTGTCGTTTAGTCGTACCGAAGGCCCGAAACGCTAAACCGATCGTTAAACGCAACCAAACGTTAATTTATTAAAACCCAATAAATTAAATATTTTTAAGAAGTTAATAATTAATAATTTAATTATTAAAATAAACCCGAACGTTTCGTTGCTCAAAAAGCCGTTATCAAAACCGTATCGTTTTTATCGTATTTCTTTATCTGAAATATATATTTGAATTAATATCAACCCATATTAATTATTGTAACCCACCAAGGATCAGGTACACATTTATTACATATAAACACATAAACGTCAAGTAATCGTCATTAAACAAACTAACGGAAGGTTAACGGAAGTAACGGAAAAAGCAGGGTTGTTACATTACCCACCTGTTATTAAAAATTTCGTCCCGAAATTTTAGTGATCGTCCGTTGAAGTAGTTTCCTCGGGAAACAGTTGCGGGTATTTCAGTCTCATCTGGTCTTCATGCTCCCACGTGAACTCTGGTCCTCTTCTCGCGTTCCACCAAATTTAACGATAGGAATTCTGCTTTGTTTCAACTGTTTGACCTCACGGCCCAAGATTTCAACAGGTTCCTCAATGAAATGAAGTTTGTCACTGATACGCAGTTCCTCTAATGGAATAATCAAATTCTCATTGGCTAGGCACTTCTTTAGGTTGGATACATGAAAAACTTCGTGTATACCACTGTGTGCTTGTGGCAACTCTAACCTGTAAGCTACCGATCCAACCCTTTCAGTTATCTCGAACGGTCCAACATATCTAGGACTCAATTTACCTCTTTTCCCAAATCGTACAACACCCTTCCAAGGTGATACTTTAAGCATAACTTTGTCACCAACTTGGAATTCTATGTCCTTCCGTCTAACCTCAACGTAACTTTTTTGACGACTCTGAGCCGTTCTCAATCGTTCCTGAATCTGTAGGATTTTCTCAGTTGTCTCCTGAAAAATCTCAGGGCCTGTCAACTGACTATCTCCCAATTCGCTCCAAAAAACGGGAGATCTATACTTCCTTCTGTACAACGCCTCGAAAGGTGCAGCTTTAATGCTCGCATGGTAGCTATTATTGTATGAGAACTCAGCCAGTGGTAAGTACTTATCCCATCTATTTCCGAAATCAATGACACATGCTCGCAACATGTCCTCAAAAGTCTGAATAGTTCGTTCGCTCTGGCCATCTGTCTGGGGATGATATGTTGTACTCATATCTAAACGGGTCCCCATTGCTTTCTGTAACGACTGCCAAAACCTGGAAGTGAATCTACTGTCGCGATCGGATATAATAGATATAGGCACTCCATGCCTAGAAACTACTTCCTTAATGTAGATCTGAGCCAATTTCTTTATTTTATCAGTTTCTTTTATCGGTAAGAAGTGTACAGACTTAGTGAGATGATCCACGATAGCCCAAATAGTATCGTAACCTCCCACTGTTCTCGGCAGTTTCGTGATGAAGTCCATTGTAATACCTTCCCACTTCCACTGGGGAATCTCTGGTTGAGTCAATAACCCTGATGGCTTCTGATGCTCAGCCTTGACTTTAGCACAAGTCAAACACTTCCCGACATAGGTAGCAATATCATCTTTCAAATTTGGCCACCAATGAAACGCCTTCAAATCTTGGTACATTTTATCTGATTCCGGATGAATTGAGTACCTTGACTTGTATGCTTCCTCCAACACTAGTTCTCTCAATCCACCAAACTTTGGTACCCAAATTTGATTAGCAAAGTACCGTGTTCCGTCCTCCTTGATGACAAATTTCTTATCCATTCCTCTGAGAAATTCAACATCGACATTTTCTTGCTTCACTGCTTCTTGCTGTGCTTCACGGATATGTGATGTGAGATTCATACGGATAAGTATGTTAAGCGCTTTAACCCTAAGGGGGTTCTCTCGCTCTTTTCTGCTCAGAATATCCTCCACAACATTCGCCTTGCCCGGATGGTATTGAAGTTCGCAGTTATAATCGTTAAGTAATTCCATCCAACGTCGTTGTCTCATGTTGAGCTGTTTATGATCGAATATGTGCTGTAAACTCTTATGGTCAGTGAAGATAGCAAACTTGGTCCCATACAGGTAGTGTCTCCACATTTTAAGTGCAAAGACAACAGCTCCTAGTTCAAGGTCGTGCGTAGTGTAGTTCTGCTCGTGAATCTTTAACTGACGCGATCCATAAGCAATAACTTTATTTCATTGCATAAGCACGCAACCCATTCCTTGTCGTGAGGCATCACAATAAACAACAAAATCTTCACTTCCCTTAGATAGAGACAATACTGGTGCGGTTGTTAACTTCTCTTTCAATAACTGAAATGCAGTTTCTTGTAGTTCTGACCACTCATACTTCTTGCCCTTATGAGTCAACGCAGTTAATGGTCGGGCAATCTTAGAGAATCCCTTAATGAATCTCCTGTAGTAACCAGCTAGACCCAAAAATTGCCGAATCTGAGTTTGCGTCTTTGAAGTTTCCCAATTCTTAACCGACTCAATCTTTGCTGGATCGACCTGTATTCCATTGGCCCCTACAACATGGCCAAGAAATTTTACCTCTGGTAATCAAAAGTCACACTTAGAGAATTTTGCATGCAACTGCTCTTTTCTAAGCATAGTCAATATCGAACGTAGATGTTGTTCGTGCTCTTCCTTGTTCTTAGAGTACACCAATATATCATCAATAAACAAAATGATAAATTTATCTAGGTATGGCTTACACACACGGTTCATGAGGTCCATGAACACTGCTGGTGCGTTCATTAAACCAAACGGCATCACTGTAAACTCATAATATCCATAACATATTCTAAACGCCGTCTTCGGGACATCAGCTTCTTTGACTCTCAATTGGTGATACCCGGATCTCAAATCAATCTTCGAATAACAACTAGATCCCTGTAGTTGATCAAATAAGTCATCAATCCTCGGTAGCGGATACTGATTCTTGATTGTCAACTTGTTCAATTCTCTGTAGTCGATACACAATCTCATCGACCCATCCTTCTTCTTAACAAACAAGACTGGAGTTCCAACTCGGGAATTCATGGTTATGTGACACACCTTCTAGTACATGTCACAAATTAGGGCATTACAACCCTAATGTTCTTCACTATGGGAAGCTCTTGTAGTTCTAAAGGTGCAAATGCGTATATTGTACGCGTAACGGGTCCAGCTGCTGGCACCAAATCAATTCGAAATTTGACTTCACGGTGGGGTGGACGTGTAAACCCGAAACAATCTCTAATAGTCGGGACATATTCGGGTCTCTTAAACGTCGATCCATCTTCACTCACATGTGCCAGAATTGTGAGACATTCTCATCTCATGTATTTCTGGACCTTCAAGAAATTAGTGTAACAAGACGGTGTACTTATCTCTTCTCCGTACACCATTACCGTCGGTGAAAGGAATTCGAATAGCCTTCAGGTCGTAGCTGCCTCGATTGTATCGTCAGATGACCAGTTTGTTTCTACCACATGGTTAAAACTTCCCAGTTTAATAGTTCTATAGAGTACATGTTGTCTAAGGAAGGTACGTGGTTATAAACGTTGCGACCAAACTTCTCTAGCGTAATGCTTCTCTCAGCACCGGTGTTGACAGCATATATAAACACTATGGTTGATGAGTGAGAACGTGACGAATTTCATGGAAAACAAAAATGAACAAGGTGTAATGGTGACTCAAACAAAATTTGGTATTTAATCGAAAAGGGTTTGTACAAACTTCCAGATGTATGTGCCTCGCGGAAAATAGATGAAGTGTTGTTCGCGTCGATGTGTTCAAAGTTGGTTGGTAATGTTTGTGGGTATAATTAAAATCATTGCCGCTTAAGAAAAGTACGTTGGAAAAGAATGAGAAGGGATACGGTAAAAAGTAGTATTACTAGTAGAAATGAGTGATGACGTTAGCGATAAGTAGCGATGGGTTGTGACAAGCAGTGATGATAGTAGTGACGTATAAGTTGTTAGATCGCATGCTCGCATCATAAGTATATATACACATGTATACCAATTGTACCCAATAAGGCATAATAGTTATCAGTCGGTAGACTCGTATTGGGAAACAAAATCATGAACGGTGGGTAGCTGAATGATTGGTAAGTTGGAAGTCGGGTAGACAATATCTACTACGTATTGTGCGGGCGGTTATCAGGAATTCCTCCTTTAAAGACGTATCAGAAATAAGTTGTGATGCACATTAGCAAGTAGTAAAACGCGGAGGAGTTGGTAGTATCAAGTATTACTTAGTAGTGGTAAGCAGTAATGAGTAGTATTGGGTAGTAGCAAGTACCAAGGGTTAGTAGTAAGTAGTATTTAGTAATGACAAGTAGTGAGAAGTAGTGTTCAGTCGTGACTAGCAGTGAGAGGCGATGTTGAGTAGTAGTTAACAGCGATAAACAGTACTGAATAGTGGTATGAAATGACGAGTGTGCTCAAGTATTGTCCTTGTAGTGACAAGTAGTGATCGGTGGCGGCAGGCAGTGTCGAGCAGTGATGAGTTGTGTCAAGATTACAATTTATAATACAATTAAGTTGCACAGTGTAAGTTTCTACTCACATTTAAGATTACACGGTTTGTTTTCTAAACGTTGTTTACCCAAGTAACCTACTTGACTCGGCCCCAATTCCTTATTTTGCGATGTCGGAACTTCTATATGAGTTACCGTAATGTAATCCCGGTCATTACATTACGCTATCTCACATTTCCATTCGACATCACTCCATAAGTTCAAGATGGCGTAGTCAACTTAATTTAGTTAAATCTGGCTTCGTGTGTACGTATGTGTTTCGTGATATAGTATATTTAGTCCAAGTCCATATTGTATGGTATAAGGCGTATATGTATGTCGTGTAATGTGTAGCCCTACATGTAGCATTGTGAAGCAAATAGTGCAGGTATGGTGTATAAAAGTCATCCAAGACACATGGCTATAGACTAGACTTCACTAATGCGCCCTATGGTTAGACACACTAATGTATCCTAGTTCCCTATAGCCACAGCTCTGATACCATCTTTAACACCCCGTCAAAAATCCTTTTAACAGAATGTTAACTCTGGTCCCAGTGCTTGGCTTGACTTCTACGTAACAGCAATATTCTACAGCGGAAGCAATTAATACCTGAGAATAAAACACGCAAAATGGATCAACAATAATGTTGGTGAATCTACAGGTTTAAAGTTATATAACAGTATCTGAAAAACAGTTATCAGAAAAATAGTTTAAATTTCCTTGACCACGAGATTTTACAAATACAACACCAAGTTGCAAAAACGTTGCATAATCTGAGCACCTGAATACTAGCAATGACCCGAGTATAGAAACTACTATACCCGCCCTTACCTCGTAAAATGTTATACACTTGTTCGAGTGTATCTAATATTCAAAGTAAATGCACCACAGCTAATAATGTAGGGTTAGGTTGTCAACCTAACGGATCCGTCCATCTAAATTGTGCTTACACCGATGGTTTTAAAAGTATTCAAGCTAGAGGCTTTGTGAACAAACTCAGTACGCATATATATAGTACTCATGTCAATACAAAAGAATTTGATAATGTAAGTATAACAGCGTATATTCTCATCCCTGAAAACATGTAAAAAGCGGGACTGTAGACTCACCTTTGGATAAAGCTCGGATTGAAAGACAAAACTTGTACGGTTTACAGCTGAATAATGCAACCTAAGTATACTTATTTAGGTTGGTCAACATATGTATCTTAAATAAGGGTGGTTTCATAGTATAAGTTTTGGTATTGCTCGACTCGACGCGTTTCAAAGTAAAAGTTAACTATATCATGTAAGTCAAACAAAGTCAACCAAAGTCAAACTGAAAGTCAAACTTGGTCAATGTGGTCAAATAAATTCAATATCAGTAGGTTCATGTCAAATCTTGGTCAACATGTCAATCCTAAGTCAAACAACACGTTTTAGATCATGAATGGTCATTTTCACAATTTCAGTTTATCGTTGTGCACAAAGTTCATGAACACGTAGCATACTTAGCATATTATCTCATAGTACAAAATTCATGCAAACATGGAAACCTCCAGATCATAAGTATACTAAAAATAGATTCCAAAAAGTCCATCCAGGGTCTCTTACGATAATTAAAATTCAGAAATCAGAAGGGGTACATTTGGGGTTTGCCAAGTCAGTTTCTGACCGCGCACTGATTTTGTTTTGGCTATAACCGGAGCTAGGAATATGAAATTGATACAATACCAGTGGCCATAGTTCAAGGACAAGTAAACTAACACATATCAAAAATCTAGCAATTTTTATTTAGCCAATTTGTACAGTTTATTCATGCAAGTTGAATGTTCAGTTTTTCAGCTCAATTCAGAAGTCACACAAAGTATGACACTAGTGTGCCCAATGCATAAAGTTTTGGAGTTTACAATAAACTAACCATAAGTCACATATCATGTCAAAATTCATATTCTATAAGCTTATATTCTCATTCAATAAACACAATCCACAGAGTATAAAACAGAGAGCAATTTACAGATTCGATTCTAGTTTGGCTAGTCACATTCGCACGCGATTATCCAAAGATCTAGATGCAATCAGCCTATGATATCTAATGAAAGGTGAAGTACTTTTTTGTGTACTTTTCAAATATGCAAAGCTTTAATCACAGAAGTTAACACATTTTATCATACAAGGCTGTTTTCATGCAAGTACTGTATAAATCCACTTTTACACTAAATCAAGCATATCTCGGGTTATACATAAGCAAACGACATGATATCCTAGTCTAATTTGTGTGTTTTTAAATTATATTTCCAGTGGTATAAGTTTCACATGCCAATTCGTGGTCTATCAAACCCAGATTATGATTATACACAAAAACACAACGTTAATTTCAATTAGTCATAACTTGATCATCCGGACACGAAATCAAGTGAATCCAAAGCCTAAACTCAATAGTTTTTCGCAAGGAATATGAATATAATATAATAATTAACCTTTGAAAAACTTAAATTTACTGATCATGCATAAAAAAATTCGGTTTTAAACCCTAACGCATCAAACAATCAAATTAACGATAACAATTAACATGTACGCGTATAGACTTGAGCAATTGACAACATAACTATTAAACTTCGATAAAAATCAGATTTTTAAGATTAGGGTTCATGTGTTTATACCTTAGGTCACCAAATAGATTACACCAATACGTAGAGGACGATGGGAATTGCACTTTTCGTGTTCAAGGCTTAAGCTAAAAATTAATTTTGATGGGTGTTGTGTGGGAGATGATGATCGACGAAGAAGGGAGGCAGGAGGAGGGAAAAAAGTCGACTAATTAGGTCTAGGGGTTTTAGTTGCAGTGTTTTATTTCTCTAGTAATTAGATTAGGGCTTAATACTACACACTAGTGACAATTACAAGCCCAAACAAGATAATTAAAGGGGGAGGGTGGGCCATTCGGCCAAATAAGGCCCACTATGGGTATTCTGGGCTCTCATTTTGCAAAAGCGCGTATTCGTGGTTCGTTTCAAGTGTCGTTTAGTCGTACTGAAGGCCCGGAACGCTAAACCGATCGTTAAACGCAACCAAACGTTAACTTATTAAAAACCCAATAAATTAAATATTTTTAAGAAGTTAATAATTATTAATTTAATTATTAAAATAAACCCGAGCGTTTCGTTGCTCAAAAATCCGTTATCAAAACCGTATCGTTTTTATCGTATTTCTTTATCTGAAATATATATTTGAATTAATATCAACCCATATTAATTATTGTAATCCACCAAGGATCAGGTATGCATTTATTACATATAAACACATAAACGTCAAGTAATCGTCGTTAAACAAACTAACGAAAGGTTAACTGAAGTAACGAAAAAAGCAGGGTTGTTACAGACATCCCCACTCGGGCTAGTCGCGCTAGCATTCAACGGGTGTTTAATACTTCGTAAATAGATGCACTCACTAAGTGTACTTTTAGGGGGTAATATTACGTTAAGTTAGTTACCGGTGCCCACGGTTAAGCATATACTTTTCATACTGTTTTGAATACGAAATCTCGTGGTCTACATTACATTACTGATTACAAACAAACTATAGCTCACCAACATTCATGTTGACCTTTTAAGCGTGTATTTCTCAGGTGCTTAGATGTTGTTGCTTTCGCTGTTAGACTTACTGTCTTGGTGTTATAGACTTGCTGTTACAGACTCGCCGTGTTAGACTTCCGCTGCATTACTTAGAGATGTCTCAATCATGGAACTTTTATTTTGCATTCGCAACTTATGTTATTTTGAATAATGGCTTTGTAACGACCTTTGTGTCACGTTATCTTTTGTAAAATGTTATCTTTTCATGAATGCAAAACTTGTTTTAAAACAGCATGTAGTATTATACCGTGTAATGGACCTGTTGTTGACGATTCGTACATGATGGTTTTATACGGAGCATCACATTTGGTATCAGAGCATTGGTGGTAGGGAATTAGGTTGCATTAGTGAGTCTTGACCGAGCCGAGTAGGATTTGCTAATAGGACTAATCTACAACTTGCTCGTTTACTTGTTTCTGCCGAACTGCTGCATGCTACTGTATTATACTAGTGCATGCTACTGCTTACCTTTACTGCTATGCGAACTTGTTGTATGCTATTGCTATTTTCTCGCTACTTCATGCTACTATCTGCCTTTGATTGCATGTTACTTTTATTTGATACTGTTACGATTGCCATGCTATGTACTCCTAGGATGCTGTAGTGCCTGATTACATGCTTGCTATATGTCTTACTGACATGGAAAAAGTTATTTTTCCTTGTTCAGATGTCAAACATGCAGCCCACGACCTTTGACTTCGAGAGTGACTCAGATACGTCTGCTATCTCGCCTACTATTGTTGCTGAGTCACCGCTACCCTCCGGCGACTCTGGCGATTCATCTTCTGGAGATAGTATACACGCGCTTAACCTGATGGACATCTCAGACAGAGACAAGGATCCCGAAGAGATTCCAGCTCCACTCAGCCCTAGACTCCTGGGGCCACATCACCATTCTGGTGGTACTGTGATTCTTGGGGGAGACGAGGACGGTCCCTTCCGTAACGAGCGTGGACATTGGGTTAGACGCACCACTGACTGACGTGTTGTACCGATTACACCTGGCAGATATCGACTTATGACCACCGGCCAGATGCTTTCTCTCGCCCGTGATGTACCTGCACTACCTTCAGATGATTCAGACGGTTCATCATCCTACGACACCAGCGAGGAGGATCCCGAGGAGGATTCTGAGGAGGACCCCGAGGAGGAGCCCGTGCAGCCACCCTCTACCCCGCCGAAGAAGCAGTACCGCTTCGATGGTACTGTTATTCCAGGGGTTAATGGAGGTAAGCCGTTCGTGAACGCACATGGACAGTTGGTTAGGGTCACAACCCGTAAGCGGTTTGTACCGTATCCTGCCGATCCATTTATGCGTAAGGTCGCCCGCTTAGTGCCGTCTACTTCTAGTGCTGTATCTGGACCATCTGCACCACCGGCACCACCTGCATCACCAGCATCTCCCACCGTGGAGGAACTGACGAGGGAAGTGCATGCCCACCGTTCTTGGGTAACTAAGCTCGAGGACCAGATGACCCACCTGATGGAAATCATTTACCCACCCTCACCCTAGGACTGTTGTATTAGATTTCTTTATGTATCCCGTTAGTAGTTTCCTATTTTTCATTTATGTATTGTACGAACCTCATGCTATTGTATGCAATTTTCTTACTATGAATGGAATTACTGTTGTTGATTTATTTTACGGCGTTTTATTACATGTTGGCTTTTGTGCTATCTACTGCTTGTTTGCCATGCTTAGTTAACGTGTATTGTGTTGCTTCCATGCTTAGTTAACGTGTATTGTGTTGCTTCCATGTTGTTTACCTTATGCTGTGACGTTATTGGTTAATGGATTTTGACTTAAGTCGAAATCTTTGTTTGGAAGATCGATGGCTAACGGAAGAGGTCCAAGGGAAATGCCCACAGCAGCACAGATTGAGGAGATGATAGCCGCTCGAGTAGCCATAGCTATGGCTAATGCCAACCCCCAAGCTCTACCGGCTAACCAGAACATCCAGAATGGGTGCACTTTCAAGGAATTTCAGAGTTGTAAGCCCCACAATTTCTGTGGAACAGAAGGGCCAGTTGGGCTGACGAGATGGTTTGAGAAGTTGGAATCTGTATTTTGTGTGAGTAACTGCTCCGAAGTGAATAATACCAAGTTCACGTCGTGCACGCTGTCAGATGGTACTTTGACTTGGTGGAATACGTTAGCCCAGGCTCAGGGAATTGGCGAAGCTTATGCTACACCATGGGAGGAGTTTAAGAGGGCTATGATTGAGGAATACTGCCCCAGAACCGAAATTCAAAAAATGGAAGCGGAATTTTGGGAACTGAAAGTTGTAGGAACTGACCTTGATGGCTACAACCGAAGGTACTTGGAGTTGGCATTGATGTGCCCCACAATGATTACTCCGGAGTACAAACGGATGGAGAGGTATCTGTGGGGACTCCCTAAGGATATTCAGGGAAATGTCACTTCTTCGAAACCAGCAAATGTCCCGGAAGCTATGCGAATGGTGCACACCCTGATGAATCAAATTACCCGCCAAGAGCCAGAGAAGGCGAAATCAGAATCGGGTGCTAGTAATGGCAAACGTAAGTAGGACGGAAACAAGGGAAAAGGTTTTGATAAAAACCCAGCTAAAAGGTATGACAATTTTATGGGAAACAACAACTGGAGGAACCCTAACCCGAACCCTAGCTCTAACCGTAACTACAAAGGTACCCTTCCTCAGTGTAAGAGATGCTACAAGCATTACATTGGACACTGCAACGTAGTGTGTGAGAAGTGTAAAAGGATTGGACACGTCGGCTGAGATTGTAAGAACACCACCCCAGCTGTGAGGACAAACCCAAGTGGACCAAGGAAGTACTATAAGTGCGGTCAGCAGGGCCACTTCAGGAATGAATGTCCCAACAAGAAGAAGGATGGCAGGCCAGCACATGGAAGAGTCTTCAACATGAATGCCAGAGATGCCCGCGAGTATCCTGAATTGGTTAAAGGTACATTCACTATTAATCAACTATTAGCTTCTGACCTGTTTGATACCGGTGCCGATAGGAGTTATATATGTAGACACTTTTGCTCTAAGATAGATTGGTTGTTAGTGCCTTTGGATGAGAGTATACTTGTTGAGGTAGCCAATAGGAAACAAGAGAAGGTTGACCAAATTGGCCGAGGAGGTATTATAAACTTAGCTGGTGTGGATTTTGAGATTGATTTGATACCCATTAAGTTGAGGAGCTTTGATGTGATAGTCGGTATGGACTGGTTGTCTAAGGTGAAAGCAGAAGTTATTTGTGGAGAGAAGATTCTTCGCATACCTTGCGAAGATGGTGAGCCACTAATTATTTACGGAGAGAGATGTAGCCCGAAGTTGAACCTTATTAGTCGCATGAAGGCATAAAAGGTTATGAATAAGGGGCGTTTTGCTTTTTTGGCGCACGTGAAGAAGTTAGAAACTGAGGAGAAAAGCGTGGATGATGTACGAATCGTGAACGAATATTCTGACATCTTTTCAGAAGAATTACCAAGATTACCGCTGCCGAGATCAGTGGAGTTTCATATTGATCTAGTGCCAGGAGCTGCACCTGTAGCTCGCGCACCTTATCGACTTGCACCTTCCGAACTGTAAGAGTTGCAGAGTCAACTGTAGGAACTGCTAGATCGTGGATTTATCCGACCGAGTTCATCGCCTTGGGGCGCACCTGTTTTGTTCGTGAAGAAGAAGGACAGATCTTTCCGCATGTGTATCGATTATCGTGAACTGAACAAGTTGACGATCAAGAATCGGTATCCCTTTCCCAGGATTGACGATCTTTTCGATCAGCTGCAAGGATCCAGCGTTTACTCCAAGATCGATTTACAATCAGGTTATCACCAGTTGAGGGTGAAGGAGAGTGATGTACTGAAGATTGCGTTCCGAACTCGTTATGGTCATTATGAGTTTCTGGTGATGCCATTCGGTTTAACCAACGCACCAGCCATGTTTATGGATCTTATGAATTGCGTATGCAAGCCGTACCAGGACAAATTCGTTACCGTATTCATAGACGATATCCTAATCTATTCCAAAAGCGAAGAAGAACATGAGCAACATCTTCGACTCATGCTAGAACTCTTGAGACAAGAGAAACTCTATGCCAAATTCTCCAAGTGTGAATTTTGGTTGAAGGAAGTCCAATTTCTTGGTCATATTGTGAGCGATCAGGGTATCAAAGTCGATCCCGCAAAGATCGAAGCCATCAGCAAGAGGAAAACCCCCACTACTCCTGCTCATATCCGTCAATTTTTAGGCCTCGCCGGTTACTATCGTAGATTCATCGAAGGTTTCTCTTTGATTGCGCGTCCTTTGACGGGTTAACTCATAAAGGGAAGAAGTTTGTTTGGGAAACCGAGCAAGAGTCGGCATTCCAAACCCTGAAGCAGAAGTTAACCACCGCTCCTATTATGTCCCTTCTCGAAGGTAGTGATGACTTCGTTGTGTATTGCAATGCCTCCCGACAAGGTTTTGGGTGCGTATTGATGCAACGGAAGAAGGTTATTGCTTACGCCTCCTGACAACTGAAGATTCACGAGCGAAACTACACTACTCACGATCTCGAGCTTGGAACCGTCGTCTTTGCGCTCAAACTGTGGAGACACTATCTTTATGGCACCAAGAGTACCATCTTCACCTATCACAAAAGCCTCCAACACATCTTTGATCCGAAGCAACTGAATATGAGACAGCGTCGATGGATCGAGACATTGAACGACTATGATTGTGAACTTCGTTACCATCCTGGCAAGGCAAATGTTGTAGCCAATGCCTTGAGCCAAAAGGAAAGAATGGTACCCCTTCGTGTCCGCGCCTTGAACGTCACCATTCACACGAATCTCAATAGCCAAATCCGTGTAGCCCAAGAGGAAGCTCTCAAGGAGGAGAATATTGCTCAAGAGCACTTGAACATTCTCGTCTCTCGATTCGAGGTTAAGGAAACTGGAATCCAATATTTTGTCGGAAGAATCTGGGTGCCCAGTTATGGAGATTTACGAAGCCTTATTCTATATGAAGCTCACAAGTCAAGGTATTCGATTCATCCAGGAGCTGGTAAGATGTACCACGACCTCTAGGTTCAATATTGGTGGCCAAACCTCAAAAGGGATGTTGCTACGTATGTTGGAAAGTGTTTGACTTGTTCTAAGATCAAGGCCGAACATCAAAGGCCATCCGGGTTACTTCAGCAACCCGAGATCCCGCAATGGAAGTGGGAAGGAATAATGATGGACTTCATCACAAAGCTACCGAAGACGGTAGGCGGTTATGATACCATCTGGGTTATCATTGACCGTCTTACCAAATCTGCACACTTCCTAGCCATGAAGGAAACTGATACGATGGAGAAACTCGCGCAACTATACATAAAGGAGATTGTATCTTGTCACGGCGTACGCTTATCGATTATTTTAGACTGAGAAGCCCGTTTTGCTTCTAGATTTTGGAGTTCTTTACAAGAAGCTTTGGAAACACGTTTAGATATGAGTACTGCGTATCACCCGCAAACCGACGGACAGAGCGAACGCACGATTCAAACTCTGGAGGACATGTTGCGTGCTTGTGTAATTGATTTCGGAAAGGCTTGGGAAAAGCATTTGCCGCTGGCCGAATTCTCTTACAACAATAGGTATCATGCAAGCATTAAGGCTGCACCTTTCGAAGCCTTGTATGGCCACATATGTCGTTCTCCTATTTGTTGAGCTGAAGTAGGTGAAAATAAAATCACCGGACCCGAACTCGTCCATGAAACAACCGAGAAGATTGTCCAAATTCAAGCGAGGCTCAAGACAGCTCGTGATCGTCAAAGGAGCTATGCCGATCTTAAACGTAAAGATCGCGAATTCCAAGTAGGTGACCGAGTGATGTTGAAAGTCGCACCTTGGAAAGGTGTAATCCATTTCGGAAAGCGTGGAAAGCTAAATCTGCCATATATTGGTCCTTTTGAAGTCTTGGAGCGTGTTGGACCCGTTGCTTACCGTTTGGATCTTCTGACTCAGTTGAGTGCAGTTCATCCCACTTTCCACGTGTCGAATCTGAAGAAATGTCTTGCTGAACCAGAACTTTTCATACCTCTTGAATAACTTACGATTGATGACAAACTCCACTTCGTGGAAGAACCTGTTGAAATTATGGACCATGAGGTCAAAACCTTGAAACGCAACAACATTCCAATTGTCCGAGTCTGTTGGAATGCTAAACGAGGACCCGAGTGTATTTGGGAACGAGAGAATCAGATGATGCAGAAGTATCCTCACCTCTTCACAACTCTACCATCTACCTCAGCTTAAAATTTTGGGACGAAATTTTCATTAACGGGTGGGTAATGTAATGACCCGACTTTTTCGACTTACTTTTGTGCTTTTTACTTTCTGCAAAACTGCATATTTGTGCGTACTATGTTGGTTTATATTCTGGGATCTCATTTCATGATTAATTACTTTCGTTAATACCATACAACGTGCCATTAAGTACTTAGTTACTTAACTTGATCCCCGAATGCTTTTATGACCGTTAGTGTCACTTTACGTTTAGAACGAGCTATATGTTTTGGTACATGTTTAACTTTGGTCGTAATTGGAATGTTACGACTACGTAATACTAATTGTTATTTCCTAATAACAATTAATTGGGTTATTGGTTGCTTAATTACGCTTAATAATTTACTTATGCTCACTAGTTAGTCTTGTTGGACTTTCTACCTTGTTGGACTCAAGCCCACCCTACTCTAGCTAATGGACTATTTAATTAGCCCAATATTAAATGGTTTATGACCCATATAAATGTAAGACACACACCCATTTATAAGAGCCAACGTACTAGCATTTTTGTTCACCATTATCACAAATGTTTCATGGGATCCTAACAATAAGCACCACCTTTAGACCACCACTAACCAAAAAGCAAAAAGGTGTCCCTCTTGTCCCCCCCCCAAACCTGTCATGACCCGGATTTTTCCATGGTTATATATTCAAAGATATTAATATTTATATGATTAAATGTTTTCAACATGTTAAGAAATCAAACTTGTTAAGACTTGATTAATTGGAACGAATTTTATGTAGACGTGTGACAACCCAATTTGTCCGATGATTCACGAACGTTATAACTTGTAAATGACATGACAATATATATATGAACTTATATATATATTTAACATGATGAAATGATAATTAAGTATCTCATTAAGTATATTAACCATGAACTATATACATAAAATGAGACTACTAACTTAATGATTTTGAAACGATATATATACGTAACGATTATCGTTGTAATAACGTCTTAATATTTATATATCGTATTAAGATATATTAACACACTATGTTATCATGATATTATAACAATTTAACATCTCATTAGATACAATAACAATGGGATTAATTACATTTAACAAGGTCGTTGATGTTTCGCGAGGTGTATATAAAATACTATTAAATTTTAGCAGGAAATACTATTAAATACGATACAATTTTACACAAGATATTTATTTATTTAGAGAATGGATATACTTAAACCTTGCTACAACACTTATAGGCAGTGTACCTAATCGTACAGTAGTGTAGTTTTTAGTAAGTCCGGTTCGTTCCACAGGGAATCTTTTTAAACAAAGCTTAACGCTATATTAGTTTACTTTTATAAAAATACAAATATATATATATAAGTAATATTATTATTATAAAGGGGGGTTTTTACCGTTTAATGACCGGTTTGTCGATTTTAAAACTTTAGTCGCAGTTAAAACCAAATGTAAAATATTAAAAATAAATACAAGACTTAAATTAAAGCGTAAAGTAAATAACGATAATGAAATTGCGAATAATAAAAGTGCGATAAAATAAACTTGCGATAATTAAAAAGTACGATAATTAAAAGTGCAATTAAATAAAATAACAATAAATAAAAATGCGATAATTAGAAGTGCAATTAAATATAAAATAAAGGAAATTAAATATGAAATAAAAGAATTATGCTTATTTAAACTTCCGTAATCATGATGTTTGACGTGTTGATTTTAGTTTTATGCCCATAGGTTAATTGTCCTTTGTCCTGGATTATTTAATATGTCCGTCTGGTTTTTGTCCATAACAGTCCATCAGTCATAAATATAAAGTGCGAGTGTCCTCGTCAAATTATTCTTATACCCGAAGTTAAATATTCCAACTAATTGGGGACTTAAACTGTAACAAGATTTTAATACTTTGTTTAATAATTACACCAGGATGTCGACTGAGTGTAACCCAAGGTTTTAATATTTTGTAATCAATTATGCCAAGTGTCCTTTTACATAATTTCACCCCTGTTTTAATTATTCTAGTGGCTATTAATCCATTCCCGTGTCCGATTAAATGAACGATTATTCGTACATATAAATACCCCGCCCATCGTGTCCGATCGAGTGTATATGGTAATTTATAGGGACGCCCAATTGTAAATCTTTATATTAACATTAACAAACTATCATTTAGTTAAACAAATATAAAGCCCATTAATAGCCCATAGTCTAATTTCTACAAGTGTCGTTCTTTTGTCCAAACCCCAATTATGGTACAACGCCCAATTACCCAATTTTAGTAATTAGCCCAACATCATGATTACTTCGGATTAAATAAGCATAATAATAACTTAGCTACGAGACATTAATGTAAAAAGGTTGAACATAACTTACAATGATTAAAAATAGCGTAGCGTTACACGGACATAATTTCGACTTACACCCTTACAATATTCGCTAACATACCCTTAATATTAGAATTATAATTAAAATTAAAATTAAAATATAAATTATAAATATAAATATATCGTATGAATGGAGAAAAGAGAAAGATAGATTGATATTTTTGGTGCACCAAAGCTCGATTTTTATAGGCATGTGGGCTGGAACTGGGGCTCATGCGATCGCATGGATTTATGCCTTCCAGGCCATGCGATCGCATGGCCAGCTGGAGAGGCTCATATTTGGTTGTTTTCTTCTGCCGAAGGTTTTATAAATAATATAATATATTAAATAATTATAAGAATTATTTAAATATTATATTATATTTATGTGCATAGTTGACTTGTAATTTTTAGTCCGTTGCGTCGAGCGTTGAGAGTTGACTCTGGTCCCGGTTCCGGATTTTCGAACGTCCTTGCGTACAATTTAATATCTTGTACTTTGCGTTTTGAATCTTGTACTCTTGTAATTTCGAGACGTTTCTTATCAATAATTAGAACCTCTTGGATTGAATTTTGTACTTTTGAGCTTTTTGGTCGTTTGCGTCTTCAATTCGTCGAATCTGTCTTTTGTCTTCACCTTTTTTTATTTAAACGAATATCACTTGTAAATAGAACAATTGCAACTAAAAGCTTGTCTTTCTTGAGGAATAATGCTATGAAATATATGTTCGTTTTTAGCATTATCAAATATTCCCACACTTGAGCGTTGCTTGTCCTCAAGTAATATCGTCTTGAAATACTAGAATCACTTCTTTATTCTTCACACTTTGTACATCAGTGATTTCTATACGGCGGTATAAACAATGATAGTAATGATAGAACCATGGTTAAAGGTGGGTGTGTCATCCACAGTTGCCTCGGGTTTAGGTCAACGACACTTGCAATCAAATAGCCAATTTACTTTCGGTTTCCAAAGCAAAGTGCACATTTGAAAGGCGGTTTACAGTCCCACATGACTATGAAAATGTAGATCCTTAAGGAAATTGGATCTTTATGAAAATATTTGATCTTTTGAAAATTCAATCTAGCTTTTACCCTAGATAAGTTTTCCGGAATAACCCTTCACCGGTGTTTGCAAAATATTTTTGTGGGTTTGGTGGGTTTCAGATTTAAAAATTTTAGCTCAAAACTTGCGGTTTTGTGTCACCCACTTGCTAACCTTGTATTTGGAAAGCAACACGTCCAGTTTACTTGTCCCGTATATTACCTTTCGATAAACTACCGTCCGGTTGTAAAGGAAAGCGTTGAACAAGCAACTGTTAAGGCAATGTCCCCTGACATGCTTTTAATTATGGTCTATAACGTGTCGGACGCAATTACTATCCTTGGTAGGAGCAATAGTAAAGCTCACCCTTATGATTTTTCGGTCTGGCACAAGGTCCTGTCTTTGACCACTATGCAACCACCGTTCTTACGGTTGACACCCGATTTGGTTCAGGTGACCTAATGAATTCCAGGTGAATTCCTAGGATTTTACGTTCAATGGTAATGAACGCATCGAAAATGGGTTTTCAGAAAAACAAATCGGTTTTAATTTGATCAAAATATTTTCTCGTTCAAGCTCGAGTTTAGATATCATCGAATTCCATGAGTTTGTAATTCTCAATCTTTAAGGTCAATCTCTAGGATTGAGTAATATCAGTCTTAAAAGCTGATTTTTAATCTTTAAGGAGATTATCCTTTCTGGGGATCTGATTCATTAGTCTTATCCAGCTAATTTGCATGGTGCCCCCCCATTGTACGAGATAAATCCTTCTCATGGTTAGGATAAATCTGACCACTTGGCGACCCTGTTTAATGCTGAGGTCCGTGGATTTCCTGCTGATTTTAGTGATGACTTTTCTAGATTTTTCGTCAACCTACAGTTGGTCTGGACGACAACTTCTTGACCTAAATCAAGAAGCGCGTGTCTTTTTCGGAAGACTTTACTTCTTTTTAATGATGGAATTGATTCATCGTGTAGATCCATCTCTTCTTTTCTTTCATCAGGTAAAACAGTTTAGTTTAGTCCAAAGCAAAAGTATTTTCAGTTATTTGTACAAAAATATGTGATATATGTTTTGAATAACTTGGAGAATTTTCCCACACTTGGCTTTTATTTTCCTTTTTATCGTCCTCTATTCCATTTTAAATGAATTTTAACATTTTGGTTTGTTTCTCAATTTATGTCCTTTCCGAGGTAACAATAATTTTGGTGTTAAAACCTAGTTTTATCGTTCATAAATATGTATAAACATGATTTTAAGTTCATTTAATTGAAAATTTTGAAATTTTTTACTAGAATTGGGTAGTCAGTATATAAGACTAGGGCTGTTCTTTATTATCAGAGAGCACTAGATTCTAATACAACTACTGCTTTACTAGTATTTTTAATGGTAATCAAGTGTATAAAGATAAAAATTTTAAAAATCCGCAAGAATTTAACCCCTTCCCACACTTAAGATCTTGCAATGCCCTCATTTGCAAGAAATTAGTACAATTTAAATTATTGAGGGTGATTAGCGTAGAAATGATTAAATTTTACCAAAGTTTCCAAATATATTGGCGTTTGTTTGCTGAATGATAAATGGTGCATAGCATTTGTTCATTTCGTCTGTTGTTACATCACATTTATTTGTCATCTTGTCGTCAAAATTAGTAGCTTTTGCTGAACTTAATGCCAGTCTTTGAAAATGCGCTGTTTTACCCTGTTTTGAACAATCGACAATATACATACATACAAGTATAATCATGCATGGCAATTTGAAATGGGACTTAATATCCCACTTTCAAATTCTAAATATGAAATATTAGTACACAATAATAATAAAATAATAAAAATTACACAAATATATCCAATAACATAAGTTTAAACATGAAAAAGTCAAAAGATAAAAACATAATAATCATAAAAATAACCAAATGGAACTAAATCAGTCTGGATAGGGGTTCCAGTTCATCTCATCGGGTGAGTTCCATTGTTGGTTATAGGTGTTCTGATAGGCTTGGTTATAGTCATACCGGTTAAAGGGTGGTCGGATATCGGGGCTATGTGGCGGAAAATGAGCAGGTCGAGTAGGTACATAATTATTTGGTACCTGATATGATAGCTGGCTCATGATTTGGTGCTGATGAACTAACCAGCTATCGTGTTGGCGTCGCCTATAATCCTCGTATACTCGCTCGGAGTTCCACTGCTCATACATACTATGTCTGGCCGCGTTCGTCATTGCTTCCTCATCTATACGAACGTGGACGTCAAGAATAGCATCTCGAAAGACATCCCTAATGTCTTCCGCCTCCTCCATTTCCTCGTCTGAGCCTCTCTCTACCTGAGGATGAGATCCCTCATAGGGTACCGCCTGGTTACGTCTACTTTTCAATACCTTAGCACCCACATAAACTTTCAATCCTAAGGGCTCAACCTGTTCTCTACAAATCTGTAATGGACCCCCTTGGTTCCTATCAATACCTAAATACTCTCCAATGAGAGTAACAAAAATACCTCCTCCTATTATACTCCTGTCCTGCATTCCCTCTACCATTTTAGATAAATAAAAAGCAACACAGTAAGGGATATTGACAAAGCTTCTAGGATCCCGAATACACTTTAGGTAGAATAAATCATATAAGGTAATTTTTTCTTTATTATGACCTCTTTGTGTAATCGAGTTAGCCAAAAATCTATGAATAATACGAAGCTAGGCTCTGTCAATATGTGTATAGGAGTGTCCTCCTGCTCGTGTAAAAACATCAAAATGTGACATACGCCTCCAAATGGCGTCAGCATCAAAGTTACTATCTACCCGTTCACCATAATGAATCAAGTTTGTACAATCGGGTAATAGCAACTCACCAGGAGTATATATCTGTAAGGCCCTGGCCATGTCCAGCATGGACATTCTGTACATCCTACCGCCAAGGATAAACCTAAGAAATCTTCTATCATCTATCCTAACTATATTTGTATCAAGTGATACAGTACTCATCAACTCAACGCACCATTCCTTATATACAGGTCTACGAATGGTGAAAAGACATTCCCAATCTGTAAAAGAAGAACTGCCATACCTTTGAACTAAAAGCTGTCTAACACGGTCAGCTAGATGGACCATTTCCAAAGGGGCCCAATCAATTACCCTTGGCACCTCTACATTTTTTGTTACCAATTTGAATTTGTTCCTTTGATATGTCTCGTAATCTCTCCATCTTCTATCAAATCTCAGATTAGGATGTAGAGTGTGCTCAGGAATCGTAGGAAATTCTACTGGCGGCCTCATTGGGAATACTATGAATTCATCAATAAACTGTACCGGATCATAATAAGGTATGTGCTGATCAGGCTGTTGTTGTTCCTGTTGTGGTTCTTGTTCGTGTTGCATTTCTGGTTCTGGTTCTGGTGCTGGTGCTGGTCGTCTAGATGATGATGCTCCTGAACCTCCAGTATCGGCTCTCTGTAAAACACATTAAACACAAAAATTGTGCATCCAAATATGCATTAGTGTTAGCAAAATAACAACTTAAAACAATCACTATAACATGTTAAATCAAAATTAAACTTATACACATTTTCACAATTTTTCACAATTCTACACTTTTCAAATAAGCACATATGAAAATGTATACAAAATTCATAAGCATTTAACTCAAATAACATGTCAAAATATTCATTACTAATAATTAAACAAGTCTCAAATGGCAAATATATCAAATTAATCAAGTTCAAGAATTTTGGACTTAAAAAGTCCACTTTAATCTCCAAAAATCATGTTTAGGATCATTTAACTATCTAAACATGTTACACTACTCAATTTAGCAATAATTCATGACAAAAATCGGCCATAACCTGTTTATATCAAAAAGCTCCAAATTGCTCAAGAACACAAACACTAGATTTCTAAAAATTTTGAAGTTTTTGGCTTCAAATCATGTTAAATAGCATCAATCTAGGTTATACATGCATAAAATACTAACAATTTAACACTAACTACACTAGAAATTAACAAAATTGCATTAGGTAAAAAATTGGTAATTATCACAAAAACTAGGAATTTATAGAGTTTAGGGGTATAATATTTACCAATTTGCTGAAGAATGAGAATCTAGGCATGATTAGAGCAAGAAAAATGACGAATTACGGTGAATTTTGGCGAAATTTGGTGAAGATTTGAGAGTTTTTTCGGGTGTATGTGTGTGTTTTGTGTGAAGAACAGACCCGCTGCTGTATTTGTTTCTGACCTGCATTTGTTCCCCATGCGATCGCATGGGTTCCAAGTGCAAACCCCATGCGATCGCATGGGGTGCCGGCTACACTGATTTCTGACTTTTTTTTTTTATATAAAACCTTATACTTTATAAAACTTATAATTAATTAAATTTTAACAATTTTGTTTTCCTTTAGGAGCGAGGGCGTTTCGGATCGTTGTCCTAGTCTGTCCCTCGACAAAATTTTAAAATTTGTCAAATCAAAGCGCGGTTTTTTAAAAGTAAAGATTTTTGGGTTTTTTAATGTTTTTGGCATACTTTAATTCAATAAGATTAAAAATAATGATAATAAAAGTTCTCGTCCCTCCCTCGGGTAAAGCAATTTCGGTTCAAAGACCTAGTCTTCAACTTACGACGAATTTTAAAAATCATATTTTTAACTTAATGAGATAAAGTAAATTTTTGTTTTTAAATTCACACAACTTAAATATAAAATTCAAAATTAATATTAAAAATTCACACCAAACTTAAAATTTGAAATGCATAAAATTAAAAATTCATATTTTAAAAATTAAAAATTCACACCAAACTTAATTTAAAAATTCATATTATAAATTCACACCAAACTTATATTAATTTTTCAAATATTTACAATTTTAAATATATTGTTTTTAAAAAGTTTACAATATTAATTTAAGATTTAAATATTAATTTTAAAAACATGGTAAAAATAAAATTAAAAATCTTTTTGGCTTTTTATCCCACTTTAATCAATCAAATATTATCAAAAATATGCGCCCCTCTTTTCGGTAAAGTAATTTCTGTTCCAAGACCTAATTTAACTCATGACGAATTTTTGAAATATTTTGGGTTGATTGATTAAAGATATTTATACCTTAAGAATAAACGTTAAATTTCGCAGTGATGTAATAAATTTTTGAATGATATCAATAATTTCGGTCGCCAAACCTAATTTTATTCAATACCAATTTAATACTTTATAGCGAACAAATTAGCGTTTATTATCAAAAGGTTAAAAATAAAAAAAATAAAAACTGTACAAACATACCTGTGAAATAGATTTCTTAGTTATATTATCTATCCCATTCATAAGATAGTCGGTTTAATTGGTTTTCCATAGCTACATAGGCGTAACCTCTAGCATTCAGTGTCTTTTCTTCTAAACATATGAACGGTCCGTCTCTGCATAAAGTAACAAATTCGGTATTTGAATTGGTTTGATTATTTGAACATTTACCTCCATGCGACCATTTTCCGCATTTGTGACATCGTTCTAGGTGTTGTGCTCTTCTTTTCGCTGCGGATTTTGATTTTCCTTTACCAAATTGTAACTTATTATCTTCGCATCTGGATTCTTTTCTAACTCCGTCCATTCTTTCTCTGATTACTGATACTATTTCACTCGGTAGTATGTCATTATGACGTTTAGTGATCAAAGCGTGTAGCATTAGACCATGGTTTAGTTCACAGGCAGTCTTCATTTTGTAAAAACCTAAAAAAAATAAAAATTCAGAATGGGGGGAGAAGACTAGTTCTTTAGGGTCTGCTAGGGAAAGACCATTAGGGTTCCATTTTCGAGAACTACACGAAAACAGACAATCTAACTCTAACAGAATTACATATTATCCTTTAAAGACTTGATTCTCCCCACACTTAGTTAGCTGTGGTGTCGAAATTGTGATTAACTTCGTTGTCGACTTCTATCGGACCATGTATGTAATGTTTAACTCTGTGACCATTAACTTTAAATTCAATCCCATTTGAATTTATCAATTCTATCGTTTCGTATGGGAAAACTCTTTTGACTATGAATGGTCCAGACCATCTTGATTTCAATTTTCCAGGAAATAGCTTGAGTCGTGAATTGAAAAGAAGAACTCTGTCTCCTTCTTTAAATTCTTTTGAACTTCTGATTCTTTTATCATGTCATTTCTTCGTTCTTTCTTTATAGATTAACGAATTATCTTATGCTTCATGTCTTAATTCTTCTAATTCGTTTAGTTGACTTAACCGTAGACGTCCAGCTTCATGTAAATCAAGATTACATGTCTTCAAAGCCCAAAATGCTTTGTGTTCAATTTCTACTGGAAGATGACATGCTTTTCCATAAACAAGTCTAAAAGGTGTGGTTCCAATTGGAGTTTTGTAGGCTGTTCTAAAAGCCCAGAGTGCATCCTCCAATTTAATGGACCATTCCTTCGGATTTGATCCTACGGTTTTCTCTAGAATACGTTTTAAAGCTCGGTTGGTATTTTCAACTTGTCCACTTGTTTGTGGATGATATGCGGTGGAGATTTTATGAGTTACTCCATATCTTTTAAGAACTTTCTCAAGTTGATTATTACAGAAATGAGTACCCCGATCACTTATTAAAGCTTTCGGTGTTCCAAACCTTGCAAAAAGATATTTTAAAAAGTTGACTACAACTCGTGCATCGTTAGTTGGGAGAGCTTGTGCTTCCGCCCATTTAGATACATAATCAATGGCTACGAGTATATATAGATTATTATGAGATTTTGGAAATGGACCCATAAAGTCAATACCCCAAATGTCAAATACTTCACATACTTGGATGACATTTTGTGGCATTTCATCACGTTGACTTATTTTTCCGGTCCTTTGACAAGCATCACAGGATTTGCAAAGAAGGTGTGCGTCTTTGTAAATTGTAGGCCAATAGAATCCAGCATCATAAACTTTTCTTGCTGTTAGTTGAGGCCCATAATGCCCTCCTGTTGGTCCTGTGTGACAATGGTTTAAAATTTTACTAGCTTCATCTCCAAATACACATCGGCGTATTATTCCATCGAGACAACTTTTAAACAAATGTGGATCTTCCCAAAAATAGTGTTTTATATCACTGAAGAATTTCTTTCGTTTTTGGTACGATAATTCTTTTTCAAGGAATCCACAAACTAAGTAGTTTGCATAGTCTGCAAACCATGGAATTTCTTTATAATCTATCTTCAATAGATATTCATCAGGAAAGTTGTCTTGTATGGCCGATTCATTTAGAACTTCTAATTCGGGATTTTCAAGACGAGAAAGATGATCAGCGGCGAGATTTTCTGCTCCTCTTTTATCTCGGATTTCAATATCAAACTCTTGTAAGAGTAAGATCCAACGGATTAATCTTGGTTTAGCATCTTGTTTTGAAAATAGGTATCTAAGAGCAGAATGGTCGGTATAGACCACCGTTTTTGCTAGAACGAGATATGATCGAAATTTGTCAAAAGCATAGACAATAGCAAGGAGTTCTTTTTCAGTAGTTGTATAGTTCGTTTGTGCTCCTTGTAACGTCTTACTAGCATAATATATAGGTTGAAATCGTTTTTCAATCCTTTGTCCTAAAACGGCTCCCATTGCAAAATCACTTGCATCGCACATTAGTTCAAATGGTAGATTCCAATTTGGTGTTATCATGATCGGCGCATTAGTGAGTTTCTCTTTAAGAATATTAAAAGATTTGATACACTCATCTGAAAAGATGAATGGAGTATCCTTTTCTAGGAGTTTATTCATAGGAGTGGCAATTTTAGAAAAATCTTTTATGAAACGTCGGTAAAAACCGACATGCCCTAGAAAACTCCTAACTCCTCTAACATTGGTGGGATGTGGAAGTTTAGCAATTACATCTACTTTAGCTCTATCCACTTCAATTCCTTCTTTTGTAATTTTATGTCCAAGAATGATGCCTTCTTTAACCTTGAAATGGCATTTCTCCCAATTAAGTACTAGATTTGATTGTTCGCATCTAATAAGCATTCGTTCCAGATTAACTAGACATGATTCAAATGTATCACCGAAGACTAAAAAGTCATCCATGAAAACTTCCATGCATTCTTCTATCATGTCGTGAAAAATCGCCATCATACACCTTTGAAAGGTTGCAGGGGCGTTGCAAAGTCCAAATGGCATGCGTTTGTAAGCAAAAGTACCATAAGGGCACGTGAATGTGGTTTTCTCTTGGTCCTCGGGTGCTATTGGAATTTGAAAATATCCGGAAAATCCATCTAGAAAACAATAGTAACTATTTCCGGCTAATCTTTCCAACATTTGATCTATGAAAGGTAAGGGAAAGTGATCTTTTCTGGTGGCGTCATTTAATTTTCTATAATCAATACACACACGCCATCCTGTTACAGTCCTAGTAGGAATAAGCTCATTTTTCTCATTTGTAATGACAGTCATGCCACCTTTCTTAGGCACGCATTGAACTGGGCTTACCCATGGACTATCAGAGATTGGATAAATTAAACCTGCATCTAGCAGTTTAATAATCTCTTTCTTAACTACATCTTGCATATTAGGATTTAGTCTTCGTTGGCGTTGCACATACGTTTTATGACCTTCTTCCATAAGGATTTTATGTGTGCAATATGAAGGACTTATTCCTTTAATATCATGAATCTTCCATGCAATGGCTGGTTTATGAGCTTTCAACACAGAAATGAGTTGTGATTTCTCATTTTCAGTAAGAGAAGACGATATTATTACAGGTAATTCAGATTCACCATGTAAATAAGCGTATTCCAAATGGTTTGGAAGTGGCTTTAATTCTAATTTCGGAGGTTCTTCTATCGATGATTTGTATCGATATCTGTCTTCTTCTTTTAGCATTCGAATTTCTTCTGTTGTTGGTTCATATCCATTAGCTATAAGTGTAGCTAACATTTCAGCTTCATCAATTGGTTCATTACCTTCTCCTAAAGAACATTCTCCTGTTCCTTGTAATTCTGGAAATTCTTCTAATAATTCTGCATGTGCATCTATAGTTTGAATATAATAACATGTATCATCTGCAGATTGTGGTTGTTGCATTGCTCTATCAACTGAAAAGGTAACACTCTCGTCCTCTATACTTAGGGTCAGTTTCTTACCGAACACGTCTATCATTGCTTTAGCCGTGTTTAAGAATGGTCTTCCTAATATGAGAGGAACTTGAGAATCTTCTTCCATGTCCAAAACAACAAAATCTACTGGAAATACTAAAGTACCAACTTTAACTAGCATGTTCTCCATTATCCCTCTAGGATATTTTATTGATCTATCGGCTAGTTGTATGCTTATTCTGGTTGGTTTCAATTTTCCAAGGTCTAGTTTAGCGTATAGTGAATACGGCATTAGATTTATACTAGCACCTAAGTCTGCCAATGCTTCTATTGAACTAAGACTACCCAGAAAATATGGAATTGTGAAACTTCCTGGATCAGATAATTTTTCTGGTATCTTATTCAACAGCACTGCTGAACAATTAGCATTCATAGTAACAGCCGAGAGTTCTTTCATTTTCTTTCTATTTGAGATTAGATCTTTCAAGAATTTAGCATATCTAGGCATTCCTGAAATCACATCAATGAAAGGAAGATTTACATTTATCTGTTTAAACATATCCAAAAATTTGGATTGCTCGGCTTCAAGTTTCTCTTTCTTCATTTTACTCGGGTAAGGAAGTGGTGGTTGGTATGGTTTAACATAAGGTTTAGCCTTAACTGTGTTATCTTCATTAACCTTTTCAACTACCGGTTCTTTTTCCTTATCTTGATCAGGTTGTGGTTCTTGTGGAGTAGGAATAGTGATAAGGCTAAAAAGGAACATATATTTCATAGCAAAATCCCCCAAGAAAGACAAGATTTTAGTTGCAATTGTTCCATTTTCGAGTAATATTCGTTTATTTTAAATAAGTGCGAAGACAAAAGGCGAAAACGAAGATTTGAAGACGCAAAGGTCCAAAAAGCTCAAAAGTACAAGATACAATCAAAAAGGTTCAAATTATTGATGAAGAACGTCTAAAAATGACAAGAGTACAAGTTACAAAACGCAAAGTACACGATATAAAATTGTACGAAAGGGCGTTCGAAAATCCGGAACCGAGGCATGAACCAACTTTCAGCGCTCGACGCAACGGTGTAAAAATTACGAGTCAACTATGCACAAGAATAAAATATAATATTTAAATAATTCATAATAAGAATAATATTAAATAATAAAAAGTTGTTAATTGAGCATAGTTCAGGGGTCGTAAATGAAAATTTCAATTCTAATTTCGCTATAAAAGCGATGATTTACTATCAAAATGGGAGACTTCTTTTTTCGATCAATTTTTCTATCTTTTTCTTACTTTTCTATATCAAATATCAATATCTATATTTATAATTCTCTATCATAATGTTAATGTAATAAGATATAACAATAATCTTAATTTTAATTTTAAATTATGATAATAATAAGATTTATGATAGAGATCGTTTGAGTGTGTAAGTCGAAATTCTGTCCGTGTAACGCTACGCTATTTTTAATCATTGTAAGTTATGTTCAACCTTTTTTACATTAATGTCTCGTAACTAAGTTATTATTATGCTTATTTGAGCCGAAGTAATCGTGATGTTTGGCTAAAATATTAAGAAGGGGTTATTGGGCTTTGTACCATAATTGGGGTTTGGGCAAAAGACCGACACTTGTGGAAATTGAACTATTGACTATTAATAGATGGGGGGTATTGTCTAATTGAGTGACAACTCATTGGAGTCTGTCGAACCTATCTTCAAATTAATTAACCTAATAATTAATAATGATTATGGTTGTCCTATTTAGTGACGTTCATATGGAATCTGTTATAATCATTTAATTAATCAATTGGGTTGGGTAATTGATTATTCATTCTGATCAAGTGGATGAATTAATATTCATAAACTAATTAAAACGGGGGTGGATTACATACAGTGATAACTGGTGTAATTGTTGACAGAAGTGATAACTGCGTCACAGTTTAAATCCTTAATCAGTTGGAATATTTGACTTCGGGTATAAGGGTAATTTGACGAGGATACTCGCACTTTATATTTATGACCGATGGACTATTATGGACAAAAACCAGATAGACGTATCAAATAAACCAGGACAAAGGACAATTAACCCATGGTAATAAATTAAAATCAAAAAGTCAAACATCATGGTTACGGAAGTTTAAATAAGCATAATTGTTTTATTGTATTTTTCATCGCACTTTTATTTTCTGTCATTTTATTTTCTGTCATTTTATTTATCGCAATTTATTTTACGCACTTTAATTTTTGTCATTTATTTTTACGCTTAAAATCGACAAACCGGTCATTAAACGGTAAAACCCCCATTTTATAATAATACTACTACTTATTTATATATATATTTTTACAAATAAACTTAATAATATAGCGTTAACTTCACCAGCTCCCTGTGGAACGAACCGGACTTACTAAAAACTACACTACTCTACGATTAGGTACACTGCCTATAAGTGTTGTAGCAAGGTTTAGGTATATCCACTCGATAAATAAATAAATAAAACTTGTGTAATATTTCGTCGCATTTTGTAGTAAAAATTAATACTATTTCGTACACCCCCGCTACATCATCAAGTTTTTGGCGCCGCTGCCGGGGAGCACTAAAACGCTATATTTTTAATTTATATTTGCAAAAATAAAAAAAAATAAAAAAAAACGTAAAAAAAAAAAAAAAAAAACGTAAAAAAAAACAAAAACAAAAACGTAAAAAAAAAAACAAAAACGTAAAAAAAAAAAACGTAAAAAAAAAAATTATTAAAAAAAATATATTTTTTTTAAGATTTTGTCTATAAAAAAAAAATGTTTTTTTAGTTTTATTACCTTTAGATTTTTAGACTATATTCGCAACTTTTAGTATTAAGTTTAGTTTGCCATAGTTATTTTTACTTCTAGAATTTTTAGTTTTGCCATAAAATCCCTTAAGTGCTTTTTCTTTAGACTAAGATTTAGGTGCCTTAAAATTTTGCGACGCTATTTTTCGTGCTACTTTCTTATTTTTATTTATCTTTCGACGCCGTTTACCTATGTATCAATTACAATTCCAATTAGTGATCTCCATTTGTAGCTTTAATTTTAAGATAGTGATAGTTATAAGGTTGGATTAACCGCGTGTTTACAAACCACTCTTCGTCTTTTTCATTTTTCGACACTTTTCGACGCGCAATCTTTTTCTCTCTTATTTCTCGCCATTCTAGTTTTTAGGACTTAGAATTTTTTCTACTTCTTCTCTAAATTTCTTAAAATTACGAAAATTTATTTTAAGTGGTTAAATTGATAGACATCAAAATTTTCTGGTTCGTAGTAATAGTTGGATTTGTACGTGGACCGGGTTATTGGAGCCAAACAGTCCTCAATTATATTGAGACCAAACGAATCCTGCCCCTCTGCTGCATCTTTTGGCTATTCGAAACGTGGGCAAAATCAGAAAAGTCTATTAATTGGATAACTTATTATAATTTTTCTTTCTTTTTTATAACTAATAGGATAATTCTGTGAATGCACCGAGCAAGACGTTCGCCGTCGGTCATACGTTCACCACCTGTAACTCGATCAAGACATCGTTTAACAAATATAGCTGCCGTTGATTTTTCTTTAGACTCGTCATCAAGTCGACCGAGTACTTCAACTCAAATTTCCGATAATCCAGTTTTTGAAACCAATATCACAATTGAGAATCCGGAGAATACTCAGGGACAATTCCGGGACCCTGATCCATTAATTATTCCTCCGGAACCACCAATCATTCAAACAGAGATTGTTGAGGAAGAAACCATTAAATCAGAAACCTCTAGTGATTCAGATACAACACTTTCAATCATGGAAAATCTAGAACCTCTAAGTATGGAAGACCGAATGAGAGCTACACGCACGGGCCAAGGTCATGCCATTATTAAACCAGAAGTTAATGCTCCAGATTATGAAATTAAAGGACAAATTCTACACATGGTAACTAATCAGTGCCAATATAGTGGTACGCCGAATGAAGACCCAAACGAACATCTTCGTACGTTTAATAGGATCTGTACACTATTCAAAATCCGAGAAGTGGAAGACGAACAAATTTATCTCATGTTATTTCCCTGGACTTTAAAGGGAGAAGCCAAAGATTGGTTAGAATCGTTACCTGAAGGGGCGATTGATACATGGGATGTTTTAGTTGAAAAATTTCTTAAACAATTCTTTCCGGCATCTAAAGCCGTGAGACTTCAAGGAGAAATTGTTACGTTCGCGCAAAAGCCAAATGAAACATTATATGAGGCGTGGACAAGATTCGGAAGGATGTTGAGAGGATGTCCTCAACACGGATTAGATACTTTTCAAATAGTGCAAATCTTCTATAAAGGCGTAGACATCGCTACAAGAAAAGACATCGACATAACAGCTGGTGATTCCATTATGAAGAAAACCGCAACTGAAGCTTACAAAATTATTGATAACACAGCATCCCACTCACATGAGTGGCACCAAGAAAAAGATATTTATCGTTCATCTAAAGTGGCTAGAGCCGATTCTAGCTATGACTTTGATTCCGTTTCTGCAAAAATAGATGCTTTCGAAAGACGAATGGAAAAGATGAATAAAGATATTCACGCAATACGAATCAGTTGTGAGCTATGCGGTGGACTACACTTATTGAAAGATTGTCACATTGAACCAACATTGGAACAACGAGAGAATGTTTCCTATATGAACCAAAGGCCTGGAAATAATTATCAAAATAATTATCAACCGCCAAAGCTAAACTTCAATCGAAATCAAAACATTCTTTACAATCCAAAAGGACCCGAAAATAACTGGTACAACCAACAAGGTCCGAATAACCAACCAACTCAAAACAACACTTTCAATCAACAAAGACCTAGCTTGTATAAACCACCACAACAAACCGAAGAGAAAAAGCCAAATCTAGAAGAAATGATGGCAAAGCTAGTTGAATCTCAAACACAATTTATTACATCTCAAACTCAAACGAATGAGAGGTTTGATCAGTCATTAAGAACTCAAAAAGCTTCCATTTTGAATCTAGAAAAATACGTAGGTACTCTTGCTAGCATGATGAGTGAGAGGGAACAAGGAAAGCTACCGAGTAATACTGAAGTAAATCCTCGGAATGAGAATGTTAATATGGTGTCAACAAATTCTGAAAAACCAGCACCAGAAGATGGGAAGATTTTAGATGTGAGTAACAATGAAGAAGTTACACCACCACCACCCGAGTATGTAAAGCCAATGGTGGCACCATACAAACCACCCATCCCGTTTCCAAGAAAAGGAGTTGAGTATGAGCAAGTAATAAGTAATAAAGATTGTGATACTTCTGGAAAGAAGAAGAAGAAAAAGAATAAGAAAGTACAAGAAACAAAAGCCGTAGAAGTAAACCCGGTGAATACAGTTCCACCAAAACCTCCACCTAGGGTAGGTGATCCGGGTGAATTTATTGTTCCTTGTCTACTTAGTGATTGTGTCATGTATAATGCACTAGCAGATTTAGGTGCAAGTGTGAGTGTTATGTCTCTTTCATTATATAAGAGATTAGGAGTAGGTGAGTTAAGTCCAACGGATATGAGTGTTCGACTCTTTGATCAAACCATTAAGCACCCAGTTGGAATTGCTGACAACCTACCCATTCAAGTAGGTAATTTAACCTTTCTAGTCGAATTCATTGTCATTGACATAGAAGAGGACCCAAACATTCCTCTAATTTTAGGTCGACCATTCTTAGCGTCCACCGGGGCGTTCTTTGATGTAAGAAACGGTAGAATGACACTTAGTAGTGGTGACTAATCGATCACCTCTATGATTCGAAAGTATAAATCTCCACCAACCAAAACCGTTGAACCAGAAAAAATAATTGGTAAGAACCATGTTGTTTTACCAACTCCAACGGTAGTGCTTAATAATAATAAAACGCCTAAGTGTGGGGAAAATGAAGTAACACCTAATGATGACATGATAACAAAGAACCCCGTTATTGATACGAAATTAAATGACCCCATTATTAACAGTTCAATGAAGAAACTTTTTAAACGGGCTATTGATGCTAGAAGTAAGGGGAACTTTAAGTTATGTAACCGGTTAGTATCCAATCTGTCGCCTAAAGAAAGGGCGAAGCTAGTTGAATTATGGGATATTACGGAAGAAGCCGGGCACTGGCTTAAAGAAAAAGTCACGGATATGCAAGTTGATTATGGACCAAGAGAAATTGACGATGAAGTTAATCACAATTTTGACACCACAGCTACCTAAGTGTGGGGAGATTCAAGTGTTCTAAAAAGAAAATGCTATCTAGAGTTAGTTGTTCTGTTCTCGTGTAGTTCTGAGAATGGAATCCGAGTGGTCTTTTCCACTAGCAGACACTAAAGAACTAGTTTTCTCCCTCCATTCTGAATTTTTGTTTTGTAGGTTTTTTATGAAATTAATATGCATTTTAATTTAAGTTTTTAAAAACAAAATTTACTTTAATTCATTAAGTTGAAAAAATGATTTCTAAAATTCGTCGTGAGTTGAAGACTAGGTCATTAAGCCGAAATTACTTTACCCGAGGGCGGGGCGACAAATTTTGTTATCATTATTTTTAATTTTATTGATTTAAAGTATGCCAAAAATATTATACTTTATAAATTTTTGAAAAGTGGGGTTATAAACCAAACTTCAAAAATATATATATATATATATGTTTGTATTTTATCTTATGTACAAAACAGGGTAAAACAACGCACTTTCAAAGACTGTCATTAAAGTTCAGCAAAAGGTACTAATTTTGACGACAAGACGCAAAACAACAAATATGATATAACAAATGAAGGAATGAACGATGAGGCGCCATCTATCATTCGACGAGCTTTGTAATTACAAACTCGGTATTTTTAATCACTTTTCTACGCTAATCACCCTCATGAATTTAAATTATAGTCTGATTTCATGCAAATGAGGGCATTGCATGATCTTAAGTGTGGGGAAGGGTTATAAATTCTCTCAGGTTTATACTTGGTTTATTTGCCAAATTTTGTGAAAATTTGAAAAATTTTCAATTAAATGAAGTCAAAATCATGTTTATACATATTTATGAACGGTGAAAACTAGATGATAATACCGAAATTATCGTTACATCGGAAAGGACATAAATTGTGAAACAACCTAAAATGCTTGAATTCATTTAAAATGGAATAAAGGAGAATAAAAAGGCAAAGAAAGAAACTAAGTGTGGGGAGAATGTACCAAGTTATTTAATTAAAAACTATCTATCACATATCTTTGTACAAGATTATTGCAGGTACTTTTGTTTTGGATGATACTAATCAGTTTTACCCGGTTTACTGTAATATATTTGAAAGAAAGATGGATCTACACGATGAATCAATTCCATCATTAAAAGGAAGTAAAGTCTTCCGAAAAAGACACGCGCTTCTTGATTTAGGTCAAGAAGTTGTCGTCCAGACCAGCTGTAGGTTGACGAAAAATCTAGAAAAGTCATCTCTAAAATCAGCAGGAAATCCACGGACCTCAGCATCAAACAGGGTCGCCAAGTGGTCAGATTTATCCTAACCATGAGAAGGATTTATCTCGTACAATGGGGGGCACCGTGCAAATTAGCTTGATAAGACTAATGAATCAGATCCCCAGAAAAGGATAATGTCCTTAAAGATTAAAAATCAGCTTTTAAGACTGATATTACTCAATCCTAGAGATTGACCTTAAAGATTGAGAATTCAAACTCATGGAATTCAATGATATCTAAACTCGAGCTTGAACGAGAAAATATTTTGATCAAAATTAAAACCGATTTGTTTTCTGAAAACCCATTTTCAATGCGTTCATTACCATTGAACGTAAAATCCTGAGAATTCATCAGAATTCATTAGGTCACCTGAACCAAATCGGGTGTCAACCGTAAGAACGGTGGTTGCATAGCATGGTCGGAGACAGGACCTTATGCCAGACCGAAAAATCATAGGATGATCTTTACTATTGCTCCTACCAAGGATAGTACTAGCATCCGACACGTTAAAAGACCATAATCAAATGCATGTCACGGGACATTGCCTTAACAGTTTCTTGTTCATCGCTTTCCTTTACAACCGGACGGTAGTTTGCCGAAAGGTAATATACGGAACAAGTAAACTGGATGTGTGCTTTCCGATACCGGGATAGCAGTGGATTACACGAACCTAAATGTTTTTAGCCAAAATATTGATCCACAAATATATTTTGCAACACCAATGGTGGATCAAATCAGAAAACTTATCTAGGGTAAAAGCTAGATTGAATTTTCAAAAGATCAAATGTTTTCATAAAGATCCTATTTCCTAAAGGATCTAAATTTTTATAGTCATGTGGGACTGTAAACCACCTTTCAAATGTGCACTTTGCTTTGGAAACCGAAAGTAAATCGGCTATTTGATTGCAAGTGTCGTTGTCCTAAACCCAAGGCAACTGTGGATGACACACCCACCTTTAACCATATCGTTACTATCATTGTTTATACCGCTCTATCAAAATCACTGATGTACAAAGTGTGAAGAATAAAGAAGTGATTCGTGTGATGTATTATATTATTTCAAGACTGTATTGCTTGAGGACAAGCAACGCTCAAGTGTGGGGATATTGATAAGGCTAAAAAGGAACATATATTTCATAGCAAAATCCCCCAAGAAAGACAAGATTTTAGTTACAATTGTTCCATTTTCGAGTAATATTCGTTTATTTTAAATAAGTGCGAAGACAAAAGGCGAAAACGAAGATTTGAAGACGCAAAGGTCCAAAAAGCTCAAAAGTACAAGATACAATCAAAAAGGTTCAAATTATTGATGAAGAACGTCTAAAAATGACAAGAGTACAAGTTACAAAACGCAAAGTACACGATATAAAATTGTACGAAAGGGCGTTCGAAAATCCGGAACCGAGGCATGAACCAACTTTCAGCGCTCGACGCAACGGTGTAAAAATTACGAGTCAACTATGCACAAGAATAAAATATAATATTTAAATAATTCATAATAAGAATAATATTAAATAATAAAAAGTTGTTAATTGAGCATAGTTCAGGGGTCGTAAATGAAAATTTCAATTCTAATTTCGCTATAAAAGCGATGATTTACGATCAAAATGTGAGACTTCTTTTTTCGATCAATTTTTCTATCTTTTTCTTACTTTTCTATATCAAATATCAATATCTATATTTATAATTCTCTATCATAATGTTAATGTAATAAGATATAACAATAATCTTAATTTTAATTTTAAATTATGATAATAATAAGATTTATGATAGAGATCGTTTGAGTGTGTAAGTCGAAATTCTGTCCGTGTAACGCTACGCTATTTTTAATCATTGTAAGTTATGTTCAACCTTTTTTACATTAATGTCTCGTAACTAAGTTATTATTATGCTTATTTGAGCCGAAGTAATCGTGATGTTTGGCTAAAATATTAAGAAGGGGTTATTGGGCTTTGTACCATAATTGGGGTTTGGGCAAAAGACCGACACTTGTGGAAATTGAACTATTGACTATTAATAGATGGGGGGTATTGTCTAATTGAGTGACAACTCATTGGAGTCTGTCGAACCTATCTTCAAATTAATTAACCTAATAATTAATAATGATTATGGTTGTCCTATTTAGTGACGTTCATATGGAATCTGTTATAATCATTTAATTAATCAATTGGGTTGGGTAATTGATTATTCATTCTGATCAAGTGGATGAATTAATATTCATAAACTAATTAAAACAGGGGTGGATTACATACAGTGATAACTGGTGTAATTGTTGACAGAAGTGATAACTGCGTCACAGTTTAAATCCTTAATCAGTTGGAATATTTGACTTCGGGTATAAGGGTAATTTGACGAGGATACTCGCACTTTATATTTATGACCGATGGACTATTATGGACAAAAACCAGATAGACGTATCAAATAAACCAGGACAAAGGACAATTAACCCATGGTAATAAATTAAAATCAAAAAGTCAAACATCATGGTTACGGAAGTTTAAATAAGCATAATTGTTTTATTGTATTTTTCATCGCACTTTTATTTTCTGTCATTTTATTTTCTGTCATTTTATTTATCGCAATTTATTTTACGCACTTTAATTTTTGTCATTTATTTTTACGCTTAAAATCGACAAACCGGTCATTAAACGGTAAAACCCCCATTTTATAATAATACTACTACTTATTTATATATATATTTTTACAAATAAACTTAATAATATAGCGTTAACTTCACCAGCTCCATGTGGAACGAACCGGACTTACTAAAAACTACACTACTCTACGATTAGGTACACTGCCTATAAGTGTTGTAGCAAGGTTTAGGTATATCCACTCGATAAATAAATAAATAAAACTTGTGTAATATTTCGTCGCATTTTGTAGTAAAAATTAATACTATTTCGTACACCCCCGCTACATCATCAAATAGCTTCATCAGAAATTACAGGTATTTTAGGTGGTTTAAGTGTTGTACCACTTCTTGTGGTAATGGCTTTAGCTGTTTCATTCCGGGGGTTAGCATTTGTATCACTAGGTAGACTTCCCGGTTTTCTTTCACCTATTAACCTTGCTAGGTTACTTAATTCTTGTTCCAGATTTTGAATAGAAGCTTGTTGATTTCTAAATGCTTGAGCATTTTGTTCATTGGTTTGTTTTTGAGATGTGAAAAACTGCGTTTGAGTTTCAACTAGCTTCGTCATCATATCTTCTAAATTCGGCTTTTTATCATCGGTTTGTTGTGGTGGTTTATTTTGAAAATTAGGTCTTTGCTGATTGTAAGTATTATTGGATACTTGTTGATTGCTAGGACCTTGTTGGTTGTTGTATGGAATATTTCTGTTATAATTCTGGTTTTGATTGTAAATTGGTCATGGCGGTTGATAATTATTCTGATAATTATTTCCAGGCCTTTGGTTTATGTATGAAATATTCTCTCTTTTTTCCATTGTTAATTCAATACTGAGACAATCTTTTGTCAAATGTGGTCCTCCACACTGCTCACAACTAATTCGTATTGAGTGAATATCTTTAGTCATCTTTTCCATTCGTCTCTCCACAGCATCTATCTTTGCGGAAATGGAATCTAAGTCATGGCTAGAATCGGCTCTAGCTGCTTTAGATGATCTAACGATATCTTTTTCTTGGTGCCACTCATGTGAGTGGGAAGCAGTGTTATCAATAATTTTGTAAGCATCAGTTTCGGTTTTCTTCATAATAGAACCACCAGCTGCTATATCTATGTCTTTCCTTGTAGTGATGTCGCATTCTTGGTAGAATATTTGTACTATTTGACAGGTGTCTAAACCATGTTGTGGACATCCTCTTAACAACTTTCCATATCTAGTCCATGCCTCATATAGAGTTTCATTCGGTTTCTGTGTAAACGTAACAATTTCTGCTTGAAGTCTTACGGCTTTAGATGCAGGAAAGAATTGTTTAAGAAATTTTTCAACTAAAATGTCCCATGTATCGATCGCCCCATCAGGTAACGATTCCAACCAATCTTTGGCTTCTCCCTTTAAAGTCCAGGGAAATAACATGAGATATATCTGTTCATCCTCCACTTCTCGGATTTTAAATAGTGTGCAGATCCTATTAAAGGTACGTAGATGTTCATTTGGATCTTCCTTCGGCGCACCGCTAAATTGGCATTGATTAGTCACCATGTGTAGAATTTGTCCTTTGATTTCATAATCTGGCGCATTAATGTCTAGATGAGTAATTGCGTGACCTTGGCCAGTGCGTTTAGCTCTCATTCGGTCTTCCATACTTAAAGGTTCCAGATTCTCCATAATTGAATTTGTTGAATCGGAATCACTAGAGGATTCTGATTTAATGGTTCGTTCCTCAACAATCTCTGTTTGAATGATTAGTGGTTCCGGAGGAAAGTTTAATGGTTCAGGATCTACGAACCGTTCCTGAATATTCTCCGGATTCTCAATTGTGAGGTCGGGTTCAAAAAATGGATTATCGGAAATTTGAACTGAAGTACTTGGTCGACTGGATGACAATTCTAAAGAAAAATCAACGGAGGTTATATTTGCTAAATGTCTTGATCTAGTTACAGGTGGTGAACGTACAAAAGGTGGTGATCGTCTTGATCGGTGCATTCACTGAATATCCTATTAGTTTTTAAAAGGAAAGAAAAATTATAATAAGTTATCCAATCAATAGACTTTTCTGATTTTGCCCACGTTTCGAATAGCCAAAAGATGCAGCAGAGGGGCAGGATTCGTTTGGTCTCAATATAATTGAGGACTGTTTGGCTCCAATAACCCGGTCCACGTACAAATCCAACTATTACTACGAACCAGAAAATTTTGATGTCTATCAATTTAACCACTTAAAATAAATTTTCGTAATTTTAAGAAATTTAGATAAGAAGTAGAATAAAAATCTATGTCCTAAAACTAGAATAGCGAGAAATAAGAAAGAAAAAGAGTTCGTCGAAAAAGATCGAAAAAGAAAAATGGTTGAAAAATAAAAAGTGACGGAAAAATAAAAGAAACTTATAAAACTTAAAAACACTTGACTAACCTAACCTTATTACTACAACTAACTTAAAATTATAATCGAAAATTGAGATTACTAATTGGAATGATAATTGATACATAGGTAAAAGGTGTCTAAAAATATTAAAGCTTACAGGAAAAACTAAATCCCAAATGGAAATAACTTAAAAAGAAACTAAAACTTAAAAAGGCGGCGCAAAATTCTAGAGTACCTAAATCTTTGTCTAAAGAAAAAGCACTTAAGGGATTTTACGGCAAAGCCTAAAAATCTAGAAATAAAAATAACTATGGCAAAAACTAAGTTTAAAACTAAATATGAGCTAAAAATACAAATATTACGCTAAAACGATTAAAAATGGACAAAATATAAAAATATACAAAAACTTGTAAAAAGTACAATTTTATAAAAATATTACTTTTATATTATTTATTTTTAAAGGTATCAATTTTATAATTTATTAAAACAAAATAAAACTAATTAAAACTAAAAAAAAATACAAAATAAAATAAATAATAAAATAACAATACCCTAATTAGGGTTAATTAATAATAATTATAATTAATTATTATACTCCGTAATGATTGCTGGCTGCAGTCTGGCGTGTCAGATGGGCTCATGCGATCGCATGAGTCCTCAGTTGCCCAGCCATGCGATCGTATGGGCTAGAGTTTCGGGCCACAGAGTGGGCTGCTACAGTACAGGCCGAATTAATAAATTTTTTTTTTTTCTGTTTTTGCTGTAAAATATAAAATATATTTATAAATTAAATAAAACTTAAATTTTTACAAACTAAAAAAAATAGAAATAAAGAAACTTTATAAAACTTAAATATTTACCAAACTCTTAAAAAAAATATTTATATTTTTGTTTTTCTTTTAATATTTTTGAATATTTAAAACGTATTTTTACAAAAGCGTACTAAAAATAAAAATCTTTTTTTTTATATTAGCGTTGCGCTTCCGGCTTTTAAGCTAGATTGACTCCCCGGCAGCGGCGCCAAAAATATACTTGATGTTTCGCGAGGTGTATATAAAATACTATTAAATTTTAGCAGGAAATACTATTAAATACGATACAATTTTACACAAGATATTTATTTATTTAGAGAATGGATATACTTAAACCTTGCTACAACACTTATAAGCAGTGTACCTAATCGTTCCACAGGGAATCTTTTTAAACAAAGCTTAACGCTATATTAGTTTACTTTTATAAGAATACAAATATATATATATAAGTAATATTATTATTATAAAGGGGGTTTTTACCGTTTAATGACCGGTTTGTCGATTTTAAAACTTTAGTCGCAGTTAAAACCAAATGTAAAATATTAAAAATAAATACAAGACTTAAATTAAAGCGTAAAGTAAATAACTATAATGAAATTGCGAATAATAAAAGTGCGATAAAATAAACTTGCGATAATTAAAAAGTACGATAATTAAAAGTGCAATTAAATAAAATAACAATAAATAAAAATGCGATAATTAGAAGTGCAATTAAATATAAAATAAAGGAAATTAAATATGAAATAAAAGAATTATGCTTATTTAAACTTCCGTAATCATGATGTTTGACGTGTTGATTTTAGTTTTATGCCCATGGGTTAATTGTCCTTTGTCCTGGATTATTTAATATGTCCGTCTAGTTTTTGTCCATAACAGTCCATCAGTCATAAATATAAAGTGCGAGTGTCCTCGTCAAATTATTCTTATACCCGAAGTTAAATATTCCAACTAATTGGGGACTTAAATTGTAACAAGATTTTAATATTTTGTTTAATAATTACACCAGGATGTCGACTGAGTGTAATCCAAGGTTTTAATATTTTGTAATCAATTATGCCAAGTGTCCTTTTACATAATTTCACCCCTGTTTTAATTATTCTAGTGGCTATTAATCCATTCCCGTGTCCGGTTAAATGAACGATTATATGGTAATTTATAGGGACGCCCAATTGTAAATCTTTATATTAACATTAATAAACTATCATTTAGTTAAACAAATATAAAGCCCATTAATAGCCCATAGTCTAATTTCTACAAGTGTCGTTCTTTTGTCCAAACCCCAATTATGGTACAACGCCCAATTACCCAATTTTAGTAATTAGCCCAACATCATGATTACTTCGGATTAAATAAGCATAATAATAACTTAGCTACGAGACATTAATGTAAAAAGGTTGAACATAACTTACAATGATTAAAAATAGCGTAGCGTTACACGGACAGAATTTCGACTTACACCCTTACAATATTCGCTAACATACCCTTATTATTAGAATTATAATTAAAATTAAAATTAAAATATAAATTATAAATATAAATATATCGTATGAATGGAGAAAAAAGAAAGATAGATTGATATTTTTGGTGAACCAAAGCTCGATTTTTATAGGCATATGGGCTGGAACTGGGGCTCATGTGATCGCATGGATTTATGCCTTCCAGGCCATGCGATCGCATGGCCAGCTGGGGAGGCTCATATTTGGTTGTTTTCTTATGCCGACGGTTTTATAAATAATATAATATATTAAATAATTATAAGAATTATTTAAATATTATATTATATTTATGTGCATAGTTGACTTGTAATTTTTAGTCCGTTGCGTCGAGCGTTGAGAGTTGACTCTGGTCCCGGTTCTGGATTTTCGAACGTCCTTGCGTTCAATTTAATATCTTGTACTTTGCGTTTTGAATCTTGTACTCTTGTAATTTCGAGACGTTTCTTATCAATAATTAGAACCTCTTGGATTGAATTTTGTACTTTTGAGCTTTTTAGTCGTTTGCGTCTTCAATTAGTCGAATCTGTCTTTTGTCTTCACCTTTTTTTATTTAAACGAATATCACTTGTAAATAGAACAATTGCAACTAAAAGCTTGTCTTTCTTGAGGAATAATGCTATGAAATATATGTTCGTTTTTAGCATTATCAGTCGTTAACTTAAAGGTTTCGAAACAACACTTAGATGTAACAACTAACGATGATTTAATGACTCAGTTAAAATATGTGTGTGTGTGTGTATGTGTGTATATATATATATATATATATATATATATATATATATATATATATATATATATATATATATATATATATATAGTGTATTAAGATATATTAATACACATTTGAAGGAGTTCAAGACATATATCAAAACACTCATAGTTAACAAAAATGGTTACAATTCCATTCTCATTCATTTTCATCAACAATTCTACTCGTATTCGCTCGGTATTTGCACTCGTATTATACCCAGCTTCTAGATGTATTTACTATTGGTATATACCAATAAAAATCTGCTCCTTAGCAGCCTTAAATGATTAAGGAACATGTAGAACCAACCATTTGTCAATTAACATGAATTATTTAGCAAGAAAACAAAATTAGGAATCTTTTCTTTCTTTATAAACTAAAAACGTTTTTATGCATGCACACCATTTCTTCATTCCATTTTCCCATACTTACACTCCCAATTCTCTCTAAAAATACTCCTAACTTCATACTTGATCATCTCCAAGCATTTTTCCCATCATTTAGCTTCAATTACAAGCTTTAATCATCATAAAAACAACCTAGAATCAAGATGTTGCAAGATTACTTCCAATCTTTTTAATCCAATCCAACAACTCATCAAAGATCAAGAACTTCCATCTAATCTCAGTAACTTTTCATTCTTAATCAAGGTAATAATCATATCCAAGCTTTAGTTTAATTCCTATAAACATAACTATCTTAAATCAAGTAGTGATCTTACTTGAACTTGTTTTGGTGTCATGATTCTGCTTCAAGAACTTCCAAGCCATCAAAGATCCTTTGAAGCTCATGTTATTTTCTCATAATTTCCAGTAGGTTTACCTACTATACTTGAGGTAGTAATAATTTTCATAACATCATTCGATTCATATATATATAACTATCTTATTCGAAGATTTAAACTTGTAATCACTAGAACATAGTTTAGTTAATTCTAAACTTTTTCGCAAACAAAGTTAATCCTTCTAACTTAACTTTTAAAATCAACAAAACACATATTCTATATCTATATGATATGCTAACTAAATGATTTAAAACCTGTAAACACGAAGAAAACCGTAAAATCGGACATACGCCGTCGTAGTAAAATCGGGGGCTGTTTTGGGTTGGATAATTAAAAACTATGATAAACTTTGATTTAAAAGTTGTTCTTCTGAGAAAATGATATTTCTTATAAACATGAAACTATATCCAAAAATCATGGTTAAACTCAAAGTGGAAGTATGTTTTTCAAAATGGTCATCAAGATGTCGTTTTTCGACGGAAATGACTACCTCTTTCAAATATGACTTGTAACCTGCAACTCCAACTATAAACCACTACTTTTTAAGTTTAGTTCTAAATACTACAGTTCATTATGAAACCATAGCAATTTTATTCACTTTAAACGGAGTTGTAATGAATATTTGGCAAGCAAAACAAAATCTGCTAAAATTAACGTTGTATGGACGAAATTTATATTGTAAAAACTATATTAACCATATCCTTGCTAACTTTTTCTATATATATTTGGACATGTTATCATTAGTATAACAAAATATTATAATCTTAATTAATTTCGAGATTGTATATATATATAATAATCTTGGTACATTCCATGACAATAAGTATACAATACGTTTTGATAAATCCTAAGACAATACATACACAATATGTCTTAGTTAATTCTAAGACAATACGTATACAATACGTCTCTAGTTGATGCAAAGACAATACGTATACAATACGTCGTGGGGTAATTCTAAGATTATATATATACCGATTATTGGACTGTTGGACATTTCGGACTATTTTGGACTTAACAAAGGACTACTAACATAAAAATGTTAAAAATTAATTCTATGAACTTGTTTTATTTTATTCACATGTCGTATTATTATCTGAATCATTATTATTATTATAGGTTCGTGAATCCAAGGACGACGACCATATTTTTAATAAGTTGAAAACTTATTATTAATATACTTTTACTACCGTGAGTATATAGTCCCATTTTTAAACTCTACAAATATTTTGGGATGAGAATACATGCATTTTATGTTTTACGCAATAGACACAAGTACTTAAAATATATTCTACGTTGAGTTGTACCACATTGCATATCTTCCCTAATAGCTTGGTAACTAATATTTACATGTTGTAAGAACATGTAAGCGCGAATTCTATTGATAGATCTATCGGGTTTGACAACCCCAACCGGGCTAGTCGCTCTAGTATCGTAAACGGTTGCATAGTACTTCGTTTTTACTACACTTGGTACAGTGTAGGGAGATTTCATAATAAAGGGAATATGCCACATTGATGTCAAAGCAGAGGGGTATAAAATACTATTAATTTTTTTTGCAGAAAACACTATTAAATACGATACAATTTTACACAAGATATTTATTTATTATTAGAATGGATATACTTAAACCTTGCTACAACACTTATAGGCAGTGTACCTAATCGTACAGTAGTGTAGTTTTTAGTAAGTCCGGTTAGTTCCACAGGGAAATCTTTAAACAAAGCTCAACGCTATATTAGTTTACTTTTATAAAAATACAAATATATATATAAGTAATATTATTATTATAAAGGGGGGTTTTTACCGTTTAATGACCGGTTTGTCGATTTTAAGACTTTAGTCGCAGTTAAAACCTAATGTAAAATATAAAATAAATACAAGACTTAAATTAAAGCGTAAAGTAAATAACGATAATGAAATTGCGAATAATAAAAGTGCGATAAAATAAAATTGCGATAATTAAAAAGTACGATAATTAAAAGTGCGATTAAATAACAATAAATAAAAGTGCGATAATTAGAAGTGCAATTAAATATAAAATAAATGAAATTAAATATGAAATAAAAGAATTATGCTTATTTAAACTTCCGTAATCATGATGTTTGACGTGTTGATTTTAGTTTTATGCTCATGGGTTAATTGTCCTTTGTCCTGGATTATTTAATATGTCCGTCTGGTTTTTGTCCATAACAGTCCATCAGTCATAAATATAAAGTGCAAGTGTCCTTGTCAAATTATTATTATACCCGAAGTTAAATATTCCAACTAATTGGGGATTCGAATTGTAACAAGGTTTTAATACTTTGTTTAATGAATACACCAGGTTATCAACTGCGTGTAAACCAAGGTTTTACTACTTTGTTAACAATTACACCAATTACCCTTGAATGTAATTTCACCCCTGTTTTAATTATTCTAGTGGCTATTAATCCATTCCCGTGTCCGGTTAAATGAACGATTATTCGTACATATAAATACCCCGCCCATCGTGTCCGATCGAGTGTATATGGTAATTTATAGGGACGCCCAATTGTAAATATTTATATTAACATTAACAAACTTTCATTTAGTTAAACAAATATAAAGCCCATTAATAGCCCATAGTCTAATTTCCACAAGTGTCGTTCTTTTGTCCAAACCCCAATTATGGTACAAAGCCCAATTACTCAATTTTAGTAATTAGCCCAACATCATGATTACTTCGTTTTAAATAAGCATAATAATAACTTAGCTACGAGACATTAATATAAAAAGGTTGAACATAACTTACAATGATTAAAAATAGCGTAGCGTTACACGGACAGAATTTCGACTTACACCCTTACAACATTCGCTAACATACCCTTATTATTAGAATTATAATTAAAATTAAAATTAAAATATAAATTATATATATATATTTTACGTATATATGAGAGAAGAGAGATTTAGATTATGATTTTTGATCAGAATTCGGTTTGCTTTATAGGGATTTTTGATTTTTGATGCTCCGCGACTCGCGGTGAATTTTGCCTTCAAACTCCGCAAGTCGCGGAGTTTGAAATTCCAGCTCATATCTTGGAGTCTTTCTCTGCCGACGGATTTTATATATAAATATAAAATATAAATAATTAATATAATTATTTATATATTATATTATATTCTTGTGCATAGTAGACTTGTAATTTTTAGTCCGTTGCATCGAGCGTTAAGAGTTGACTCTAGTCCCGATTCCGGATTTTCGAACGTCCTTGCGTACAATTTTATATTTTGTACTTTGCGTTTTGAATCTTGTACTCTTGTAATTTCGAGACGTTTCTTATCAATAATTGGAACCTTTTTGATTGTCTTTTGTACTTTTGAGCTTTTTGGTCGTTTGCGTCTTCAATTCGTCGAATCTGTCTTTTGTCTTCACCTTTTATTATTTAAACGAATATCTCTTGTAAATAGAACAATTGCAACTAAAAGCTTGTCTTTCTTGAGGAATAATGCTATGAAATATATGTTCGTTTTTAGCATTATCACACATTAATGGTTAAGTATGGTTACCGAAGCGCTCAACAACTTATAGAATATTTTTATTGAAATGTTTGTAACTATGAAATCTTGTGGTCTATATTTCTATCGATGCTAGCTTTAAACCTATATATCTCACCAACCTTTGTGTTGACTGTTTAAGCATGTTTATTCTCATGTCCTTAAGAAAGTCTTCTGCTGTTGCATTATCTGAGCAAGCTGTGCATGGAGTCTCATGCTTTTGTTTAAATGAAGTGTTGCATTCAATAAAACCTTTGTCATGTATTATATTCGACTGTTATGTCACGTGTGTAGTATTTGGAAACCGATGTATCATGGGGATTATTTCTTAAATAATCGCCCACTTGTTTAAAACATGCATTATGTATAATAATGGTGTGCTTTTTATGAAACGAATGCAATATTTTTCTAAAACGTATCATATAGAGGTCAAATACCTCGCTATGGGACCAATGAATAACGTACTGCGTTTATAGTAATATGGACGTGTCGTTTCAAAACCCCACGGCCAACCACCACCATTTTCACTATAAATACCAAGCTATTTCCTTCCATTTTACACTTGATCTCATTCTCATTTTACACACACTTGCTCTCTTATTTTCTCTCTAATCTTTCTCACTCTAAAAAGTGTAAGTTTCAAATTTTCTTCTTCTTCTTTTCTTCTTATTTTTGACATCATCATCATCACTAAAGGATCAAGCTTTTTAGCTTCTTGATCTTGTTATATCTTGAAGATTCAAACTTTGATTTAAATCCTTCATGAACATGAAATATTCAAGCTTTCTAGCTTTGAATCTTCATTATTTTGATGGATCTAAGCTCTATAGCTTAAGATCACTTTATTTTTGTTAAAAGATCAAAACTTGTGTTTATGATCTTCATGTAACTTGTAGATCTAGCCTTTTGCTTTAAGGATCTTCAAGAACATTAAAGATCCAAGCTTTCTAGCTTAGGGTTTTATTATTTTGTTAAAGATCTTAGCTTTTTAGCTTATGGTCTCATTACTCTTACTAGATCTTAGCTTTCTAGCTTATGGTCTCATTAATCATGTAAAGATCTAAGCTTTCTAGCTTAGGGTTTCTTAATACTTGAGATCTAAGTTATTATTGTAGATCTCACTTACTGGGAACCTTTTTATAATTTTCATGGTGATAAAAATCAATTCTTCATCATCTCATATGATGAAGATGCATAAACTTTTGTCAAAAGGACAAAGGTTGAAGCTTTATTGTGTTTATCCCCACTCGGGGTAGTCGCGCAAGCATTCAACGGGTGTTTAATACTTCGTAAACAGACGCACTCACCAAGTGTACTTTTAGGGGGTAATATTACGTTAAGTTAGTTACCGGGTGCCCACGGTTAAGCATATACTTTTCATACTGTTTTGAATACGAAATCCCGTGGTCTACATTACATTACTGATTACAAACAAATTATAGCTCACCAACATTCGTGTTGACCTTTTAAGCGTGTATTTCTCAGGTGCTTAGACGTTGTTGCTTCCGATGTTAGACTTGCTGTCTTGGTGTTATAGACTTGCTATTACAGACTCGATGTGTTAGACTTCCGCTGCATTACTTAGAGATATCTCAATCATGGAACTTTTATTTTACATTCGCAACTTATGTTATTTTGAATAATGGCTTTGTAATGACCTTTGTGTCACGTTATCTTTTGTAAAACGTTATTTTTTCATGAATGCAAAACTTGTTTTAAAACAACATGTAGTATTATATACCGTGTAATGGACCCGTTGTTGACGATTCGTACATGATGGTTTTGTACGGGGTGTCACACATTCGGTGGTGAATCACCTATGTGAGAGAGAAGTGGTGTCGCTTCGAAGGGTATTGTTGGGACACAATACTTGATAAGCTCTCGTGGAACCAGGCTAATGTTCATGACCATAACAAACATAACTATGAGGACTTGACGTTGCAAGGGAGAGTCTTGTGTGAAGCGTATTGTCGCCTACACAAACGGCAGATGAGTTTAAAGACATCGTCGTCTACTCAGAGCCAGTAGACTAAGTGAGTTTTCACAAGCGGAAGTTTCAAAGGGTAGCACCTACTTATCATATGCAAGATTCAACCGCTGAAACTTAATTGGAATATTGTTGTTTCTGAGATCGATCTCCATTCATGTGGGGGATTGTTAGAAAAATTGTGACACTGCTAAATTTTTTTTTTTTTGACGTGGCGGAAGCATTAGTATTAATTAACCATTACAATAACATAAACATATTTAATTACAAATCCAAATCATTTGATGGCTAACATTAAACAATGATTCTAGTGTCACGTGATATTACAACCAAAATCAGTTTTAAAGAAAAAGACACATCAGAGTTTCTTCGTAGTCAAACATAACATCACCATGCTCGTCTTCTCCCCAAAAAGCATCACTTACAAAAGCTAACAACCTGCAGGGAGAGGATGGAGGGGATTTAGCACGAAGCTAAGTGATTACAACTAACTATAGGCAATAGTATATAGGAACCGTTATACTAATCATGTCACAAAGTCTAACACACAAACATCACCCAAGTGCCGTCTACAGAGTCTCTGACGGCTCGGCCAAACCATTAACCACCAGCTGATCGGACTGGGGCTTACCAGAAGTTCCTCCACCATCGTATGTATATATATAATCCACACGTGACGAACGCATCATTCACATATATATACACCTCGATTGTCTAGGCTACCACATGAGGAACCCAACCCACAGGTTGATCTCTCCTACCGAGGCTACCACACAATAGGGACGCACTGGGCTCCAGCAGACAAGCATCAACTAACATGCAGTCATCACAACGTACTAACTAACCACAACAGTAAGTATATCTAACAATCATGACAATCATAATATAACATGCTACTCTATACTATATTCTCCAGTTAGTCCCACTCATCAATTACCAGCAACCAGCTCAGATAATCTACTACTAAGCGGCTTCCTTTTCCTTATCACCTTAACATAAGGCAAATCAAGTTAGTTACTGTCCGTTAACACCAAATAACACAGTACGTAAATTTTTGTATCAAAAAGCGTCCGCTAAAATTTTTTGCTTAACACTTGTGCATTTTCAAAATTTACATCATGATCATCAAAATACAAACGGGCAGCATAACGGCTAAAAATCAACACTTAGTAAAATATTTTACTGCCAAAGACCATCGGTCGATCGACAGAGACGGTCGGCCGATCGTCACTACACCATCGGTCGATGGACTTCACTATCGGTCGATCGGTAAAATTACAACCATTGGTCGAAGGATTCACACCATCGGTCGACGATCTAGTCCATCGGCCAATCGCCATACACCATCGGTCGATGGTCATGGACCATCGGCCGAGGGTAGTTCTTCTGCAGCAACATCTACCAAGTGACGGGTTTCACACCAAACTCACCAATTCTTGCTCTAGAGCTCGATTATGACCTCAAAACTGACCAAATCGAAGACACTAAGCATGTAGAAACATAAACCCACAAGATTTGGACTCAAACAACATCCAATTTAACCATTTTCACCCAAAATACACACTTTGTAAAAACTAACACAAAAACCCAATTTTCTTGAATATTAAAGCACGAAATGTTACAAATCTTACCTTAAAAGAATCAGTAAATCGCAAAGAACACAAAGATATGAACAATTTGACCTCTAGAACAAGGATTAAGACTTAGGGTTTTTGTTATGGGTGAGGATGAAGGTACGAGGTGTGTTAGTGTGTGGAAGAGTTTGGAAAATGAGGAGAGAAGCAGCACTTTAGTCATTTAATTGGGTTTAATTCCCACACTATGCAACACACAGGTATTTATCAGTTATCTGATATCTTTCGTATATCATTTGGTAACCCAAACGAAGTCCAAATTAAATAAACAAACATGTTCTGTGACCCTTGTCACCAACTGGTCCTAACTACAATATTATTTAATAGTAAATATTAAATAAATATAAAAGCATATAATAACACAACACAAACTTACGGGCAATTTAGTAATCTTACAGCTAGGCCCAGTAGAGGATGCTACAAAAATTGTGTTGAAAAGTGCGCTTTCACCAAACTTTGTTCACAAATAGTTATATGTTTGAGTAACATATATTTGTAACTATTTAGAGGGTTTTGTAGTCCCTGGCGAGGGCGTTACAACGACCTAAAATGTGTCCAAAACGGATTAAAGGTGAATGAGATATCGAGTCTCAAAGTTTCTTTGGTGCCAAATTGACTTGAAGAATAAGTAAAGTGGAAGTTGTCCCACATCGAAAGTGCGAACAATCTTAAGGCCTTGATCTCCACTATAAATAAAGCCTTTAGGTTTTGTTGAAAGACACACCAAATACTAGAGAGCACAAACACAATTAGTTTTTCCTCTCAGCCACAACAAGGTCACCCGGTTCCGGTTACCTTTCAGGCAAGTGTTCAAGTCCGGAAGTACGCTGCTTCGGACCGGTGTACCCTGGAAACAGACGAAGAATCTGTTTAATGGAATTGTGTCAAACACAAGCTCGGTTCAACCTCCTATTTTCGGTTAGATCATTCTATCCTTTTGTTCTTATTAATGATTATTTATTATACATATTTCTTTCTCATTGTTATGTTTATGATAATATGTATAATTTTTCAGTTTCGTATATATTTTACCTACATAAAATTAGTTTTCCACAATTTGTCTTTTGTTAGCCCATCTTTATACTTAGTCTATATTACTTGCATTGTATGGGCTTGGCCCTCTAGCCTTTCTAGGGTTTATTAGCCTTTATATTGAGATTGGATGTATGCAGTAGACACAACAGAATAATAGACGATATTCATTAAATAACATGGTATCACGAGCCTTCTTTTTCTCAACCCTAATTCCCATCGTCACTTTGTAAATCCCTAATCTTCTTCTACACCTTCAGATCACTCGATTCTCATCATCATCATGACCAATACATATGACAAAATATACACAGTTACATCGATCTCTCATATCATACCTGTCAAACTAGATCTATCGAAGCTTAATTATTCTCACTGGAAACGCCTGTTTACTACACATTGTGCTGGCTTTGAAGTCTCAAAATTTATCCTTGGCACTTCAACTGCTGAGGAACAAGCAACATCCGAATGGCTCAAGGCCGATGCAGTTGTTTCCACGTGGATATACAATACAATCTCTGAACCGCTTCTCGAACGTTTACTCAACTCGGAGCCTGCCTCATCCCATGCTGCGTGGACTTTTTTGGAAAACTTGTTCATAGATAACAAGCTTGCAAAAACAATGGAGTTAAATGCCGAATTACGTAACCTTGATATCGGCAGTCAATCAATCGAGGAGTACCTTCGAAAACTGGATCGTATAGCGACTCACCTGCGCAATCTCGGCTCCAAGGTTTTAAGAATACTTAAAAATGTTTTAAGAATACTTATTTATTTTAACTTTTTTGTCATTTAATTTTTATGTCCAAAATAAAACTTTGAAAATAAAGTGTAATACAGTAGACTAATAGTATGGACATGACGGTTACTTTATTAGAATGGTTTAACCAGTAACAAAGAAATTTAAGTACACATGCATGCATGATCCACGTAACAGCCGTAACTTCTTATCTCGACTAATTTATGAATATAGTTTACATGTCACAAATACAACTAGAAAATTCCATTAGAATAATAAATGTTAGGAGTACTATAAAATTAAGGGCATGCAGTTAATTAAATATAAATTTCTCGCCGGCTACATTATTGTGGCGGTTGATTAACAAATTCAATCAGAATCTTAAATAATTTATTAATTAGACTAGACTAGAAAGGAGAATCTTACTTGTGCTAATTGCATGTTTCACGTAAAACTATTTTTCAAATATTTATTACTCATTATTTTATATTACATGTATGTATATAGTCACAATCAACATGAAGCACTGATAACATGCACCATGCGTAATGTTATTTTTCGAGCTTTTTTTTCATCATATGTGAAGTTTTTTTTAAGATTTAGCCCGATTTAGAGTTTATGGTTTAGGCTTAGGGTTTTGGATTTTAGGTTTAGTCCCAAAACCCTAAGCACTAAACCCTAAACTCTAAACCGTTCGTGTTAAAATTCAATCTAAACTCTTATTTCTAACCCCTAATTTCTAACCCCTAATTTCTAAACCGTAATTTCTAAATCTTAATTTTTAAACAAAAAAAAAAAATCAAAAGCAAAACATTCATTGCAATAAATGTTATCATTTATTTCTTCGAGCGTTGTTCCGCTAAAATAATAATGTACATTCATCACAAAGTGTTTTTTTTTTAAATATACATATTTTTATGTGATCTTAATGTCCGAAAAAATAATTAAAAAAATAACGAAAAAAATTCACTTGTTAGTTGTTGTTGTAATAAATTATTTAAATGTTCTATTACCATAAAGAATAATGAATTGTCAGGCCATTAATTAATGAATTAGTGAATGGCTCGTAAGAATTAAAGTTAATTAAGCGTCACTGTAAGACCCAATTGTTAAATGTATATTTTATTAATATTAATTAATAGTGTTAGTTAATTTAGTTTTGGTTAAAAAAACGACCAACCTTGTAAGACATTAAGTGAAGGAGGGTCAAAATTATAAATATGTTAAAATTTAGGGAGGTGATACTCACACACCCAAAATTGATCCATCCACACTTTTTAGTACAAAATTGACAGTTATAACCCTAAATATATCTAGGGAGTTGGACCTTCATAACTGAAAATTAAGGGTATAATAGTAAGTTAGTGTATATGGATCAATTTTTGGTGTGTGAGTATCATCTCCCTAAAATTTACCTCTTAAAAATCGGAAAAACACTTCATTGTTCCATAAATTTAAAAAAAATAAAGAATAAGTGAGGCAGTACTTGTGAGTGACGATTTTGGGGATCAAGAACAAGAACCCTAGATTTTCTTCATGCAACTAAATTAAAGGGTGTAATCAACATTGTTATCAATTACTAACACCATTGAAGCTTGTGATTTTCTTAACTTCTCATCATCTCCATAGAAATTGGGGGTTTTATAACCTAATTTGAGGTATGAGCTTTTTATATCCTTAAATCGGAATTTTTGTTGATAGATGACTCTATTATTGTTAGAAATTAAACTTTTAGTTTCATTGAAACCCTAATTCAAAAATTAGGGTTATGGTTTATGAATTTGGGAATTTTATAAATGGTGAAGTAATCAAATGAAAACTAGTAATTGTGACTTGATGGTGTGAGTCAAAACTGACTTTGACTCGGGTTGACTTAAGTAATTAGTGAGTAAATTATATATATAATGAAGTTGATAGTGAAGTAAAAAGACTTACAAGTAGTAAGTCTTGTGTTTTTGGTTTAAATGGTGTCAAAATGGGCATTATGGGTCTATGAGGAAAACTCTAGTGATTTGGGTCTTAATGACCAAGTATGAATAGATTGTGATGTATGTGTATGAAATTATTGTTTAGGTGATTGTACTAGAAGCTTGTGACTTGTCTTGCTTGGAAGTGTGTTAACCATTTTGCTTCGAATTAAGGTGAGTATAATATGCATATATAATTTGGCAAATTTGATTGTTGTATGTCGATTATGCAATATTGTTGTTGGGGGCTGAAACCCTACATGACATCGGGGAGATGTACTTGATATCGGGGAGATGTTTACTTTTACATCGGGGAGATGTACTTTATGTTGGAAGATGATTGTACTTGAAGTTTATCCTTTATATACGTATATTGTATTCATTAAGCGTTTCGCTAACTCCGTTGTGATTTAACATTTTGTAGGATCAAGTCACGCTAAGGGTAAGCAAGTGGAGACGATAGATTGAGTGTGGATGTTTGAAATGCTTAAGGACTTGACTAGATGCTTGTTGTACATTTGGCTTTGCTATGACGTTATGTGAACACTTTTTTGCTTGCCTTTTTGGGTTGTGATTGTATATGGGTAGATGATTCCGGAACTCTCGCTCTTATACTAGTCAATGTAGTAGTTTTTTTGTATACAATGGATCGAAATAACTATTTTGTTGTGAATATGGGTCAAGTGTACCAAATGTTTTTAGAACCGATCTTTTATGTGTAAGGATGCTTGTAAATGAATTCTGGAAATATTTACAGGTTTGGAAGTGTTTAAATTTGTTTGTGTTGGATTAAGAATAATTACAACCTTTTGACGCGCCGCGCAGTACAGTAAAAAATTGTGTGTGTGTATATATATATATATATATATATATATATATATATATATATATATATATATATATATATATATATATATGTCGTTTTTCAGGAAATGGTTCATGGTCGTTTCAGTCACGGTCTTGATCGAGTCACCTAATTGTAGCCTAACTCCCTTCATAGGGTATTCTAACTCAATTATAGTCGACCTCTATCTCAAACAAATTTAGTAACTACTAATAGGTTTTGCAGTCAAGTGATCATAAATCAAACATGCAAGTGGCAAAAAAACATATTAATGTTGAATTGCTATTAAAATACTTCATGATTTAAAAAAAAAAAAAAAAAAAAAAAAAAAAAAAAAAAAAGAAGAAAGTCTATGATCTTTATAATTTATACGAGTATAGTAGAAGTAAGGAATTTATATCATTAATAGGCTGAATAGGTGGGGTGCTACCGATTAAAAACTCGGTAATGTTGAGGTTAAGCTCAATTTAAGAATTTAACAATTAAACCACAGAATTTTGGATTTTGTGAACATTACATAAATCTAAGCTGGACTGAAGTTGTCAAATTTGGAATCAACATAACATATTTCCACTTCTAACATCAATTAGACAAGTACAAACTAACTTATCATGCATTGTTATAAGAAAAAACTTCATTCCTCGTCCTTGAATTTTACATCAAATTTAACTCCTCATTCTTTTTCTTTTTTGTGCATCCCTCGTCCCTAATGTATCACAATTCTACATCCCTCGTCCTTTTTCTTAACTCCTCGTCCTTTTTCTTTCTGTCAATTCTACATCCCCCGTCCCTAAAAAGGACGAGGGATGTAGAATTGTGATACATTATGGACGAGGGATGCACACAAAAAAAAAAGGACGAGGAGCCAAATTTGATGTAAAGTTCATGGACGATGAATGAAATTTTGTCTTGTTATTCCAATACACACTTTGAGATTTAATTAATTTAAAACTCAATTAATTTATAATTTCTATCTAGTAAAATGACCCGTGAAATCACGGAGTTATTTAAACGAAACGGTTTAATGATATGTTTTAGGTATTAAGTGAATGTAGATGTTAAAGTTATTTACATTTATTCTCACATCACTCTCTTCCAATTTTCATTACAATTATTATTTTTCTTGTCATAAAAGCTTACATTACAACATTTTATTGAGACATGTATTTCGCATAAATATGTAACATAATTAATCCCATAAAGAGAACATGTATTTGAATAATAATAATAATATAATAATTATAGTTATAACTATAATAATAAAGGTTGCTTAAAAATGAAGTATTTATATTTTTAATAATAATTAATAATAATAACAAATACCTCTTGAAATTTATTTAAAAAATTAAAATACAATTATTATATAAAGGTTGTACAATATGCTTCAAAGTTTGTACATATGTTCATAAGGTGTTTTGTAAAAGATTGTACAATTTCTTTTAAAGTTTGTACATATGATCATAAGTTGTACATAATGCTTCAAATAATGTAAATATGGTCATGATGTGTTTTACCATAAGAGTGTACATAATGTTTCAAATATTGTAAATATGGTTATGAATGTGTTTTATCATAAGGTTGTACATAATAATTCATATATTATAGAATTGACATGTTAATATTTTTGTTAAATACAATTAATTATTTTAATGATATCATCATGTGAGTCTTAGAAATTTTCTCTTTATTTTTAATTTTGTTTAAGCTTGAATAATCTTTATTTATGACATCATTATTATAGAGATTTATTAGATATAGATAGATTATTAGTAAATAATTATATTTTAATTCTAAATTAACTAAGATTAATTAATGACATCATCAATATTTGTATAAATGACAAGTTTAAGCAAAATAAAGAGTTACATTGTGAAATGATTAAATCATCATTTTAGAGATTTAATAGAACTACTAGTGAAATGACTCGTGGAACTACGGGTTTGGTTAAATGAAACAGTTTAATGATATGTTTTAGGAATTAAGTGAATGTAAATGCTAAAGTCGTTTAGTTTAATGACCCGTAAAATCACGGATTCTGACTAAGAAACTTGTCGTTGTTTTTACGAACATATAGAGACATGTCCTTTCACATACATATGTAACGTAATTAATCCCGTAAAGAGAATCTATATTTGAATATTAATATTATAATAATAATTATTATTATAATTATAATTATAATAATAATAATAATTAATAATAATAATAATAATAATAATAATAATAATAATAAAGTTTGCTTTAAAATTTAGTATTTATATTTTTAATAATAATTATTACTAATAACAAATGACTTTTGAATTTTTTTTTTAAATTAAAATACAATTATTATATGAAGGTTTTACAATATGTTTTAAAATTTATACATTTGTTCATTGAGCGTTTTGTAGAAGATTGTACAATTTGTTTTAAAGTTTGTACATATGATGTAAAACCACAGATTCTGACTAAGAAACTTGTCGGTATTTTTACAAACATATAGAGACATGTATTTTCACATACATATCTAATGTAATTAATCCGTAAAGAGAATCCATATTTGAATATTAATACTATAATAATGATAATAATGATGATAATAATAATAATAATAATAATAATAATAATAATAATAATAATAATAATAATAATAATAATAATAATAATAATAATAATAATAATAATAATAATAATAATAATAATAAAGTTTGCTTAAAAATTAAGTATTTATATTTTTAATAATAATTATTACTAATAACAAATGCATTTTAAATTTTTTTAAAATTAAAATACAATTATTATATGAAGATTGTACAATATGCTGTAAAATTTGTACATTTGTTGATTGAGCGTTTTGTAGAAGATTGTACAATTTATTTTAAAGTTTGTACATATGATCATGTGGGTGTTTTATCATGGGTTGTACATAATGCTTAAAATATTGTAAATATGAAGTAAAGGCGTGCAATTCGTTTGAGTTTTCTAGGGTTTTAATTTGATTTGGGAAAAGGGAGATATTTTGAACTGCGATTTGTATCCGTATATGTTTTTTGATTTAGCGAGTATATTGCGGAGCACGGGGATAATTTTATTTACCATATAAAAAACAAATACTCCGTAAATTACAAATGGAATAAAGGACACATCTTTTGTTAATTTATATCTTAATCATAATTAATTGTAAAGATTAAATTTTAATTGTAAATAAAATTGATTTATGATGTCATCCAAGTGGGTTAGATTTTTTTTATTTTTTTTTTAATTTTTTTCAACGAAGAAAAATGACTATTTATGATATCATCATTATAGTATTTTAATATTAATTATAGAATAAATTGAATTTTAGTGACGTATGACTTTGAGATAAAACATTAAGGCGCAATTAATAATCTCGAATTTTTTTTTAAAATTAGATTTTCATTCGTTACTTATTAATTCAATCTAATGATTACTATGTTTATACGTGTATTAAATAAAAATTTTGATAAATTTGTGACATCAAGTACAAATTAATGTAAAATGGAACGAATGCTCTTGAATTCTTTGTAATCGTTATTTGGCTGTTCGTTAGGGAGGTTTGAGTTTAATGAAATTTAATGTAAAAAAAAAGACATTATAATAACTATGGTTACCCAATGGGTTTTGATTAAATAAATTATAAGATATTGACATTTAGTTATGAAAGATGCTAATATGTGCTCTCATGACATAAATGGTTCATAACTCTTTTCACTAAATTTAAAATGAGAACATTCTTATTTAAATGCTTATATTAGTTACATACATATATATATATATATATATATATATATATATATATATATATATATATATATATATATATATATATATACTAGTTTTATATCTGTGTAAACACATGGGCATTATAAATAAAGTCATATGTGATATATTGTCATAGTTAATAATTAGTTGAATCATAAATTATTCTTAACTTTGAACTCGCATATACCCAGAAATCTTTAATTAAAAACTAGTATTTTTAATTTTTTTAATATAAGTAATTCAAACAATTACCAAAGAAATCAATATAAATAACTTTAAAAGTGATTAAGATATAATGGTGTATTTTATGAACTTTCAGAATTAACCTACAAGTTTTATTTTGAGCATAATGTTAATGTTAATTAACAACTTTTATTTATATATAATATAAATTTATTTCAATTCAAACTTATTAGTTCCTGTCAAATTCAATTTCTATACAACTTAAAATTTAATAAAAGTAGTCCATCATTCCTTAAACATATATGGAGTATCTAATAGCATTATTTAAGTTAAAAATATATTGATATAAATTTAATGTTACAAATATATATTTAATTAAAAATTATAAAGTAATAAATTCTGATTGATTAATTAAAAATGTATACAAGTTGTAATTAATAATAATGATAACGATAAAATAATAAATAATATATATAATTAGATAAGATATATAATGAAAAAAGATTTTGACAAAAATATACAATACATGCAGAATATTAGATAGAGGAGAGATGAGAGAGAGAACAGGAGAGAGAAAATTCTAAGAGAGAGAGAATTTGAGAGAAAGAGCGGCGGGCATAGGAAGAACTCGATGGAACTACAACGGCGACTCTAGGAACGACTATAGGAGATTCTACGGCACTCGACTAACTTCGTACATGTTTTTCAACTTTCCGGATAATTGGGTTGTCACTGACTTCTGGAAGCTATTCAAGAAATATGGATCCGTTCGAGATGTGTATTTGGCCAGAAACAGGCTTAAAATGGCTTGAAGTTCGCCTTCGTGCGTTTCGGAGATGTGGATGACGACACTAGGCTGCTGAAATCACTCGAAAATATCAAGTTTTTTGATGATAGGCTGATCAAAATTTTTAAAGCATATGAAAGAAGCATCGAACCAACACATGAAGCAAAATACGAGAAGCAAGAGAAGTTTTTTGAAGGCAGGCAAAAAAAAAATTCAATTTCAATTTCAATCCCAACAATGCTGGAAACGAAAGAGATGGGCGGAGTTTTAAGGATGCAATGGTGGACGACTTAAGACAGAAATTATTCAGGAAGAAGAATAACGAGGGAGATCTAAGAAGTCATTTAAATCGAATGAGAGAACAAGATACGAGCAGCCATATTCCAAAAAACAACCAGAAAGCTTGGGGAGGTCCAATGCTTGTAGAAATTGAAGATGAAAAGTCAAATGATTCGCTTCTGCAAGCTGCCATTATAGGGGATGTTGCACAATATGAGTTACTAGAAAAGGCAGAAAAGCTGTGCAAACTAGAGGGACTAACCAATTTCAATCTAAAATATCTTGGTGGTTTACAGCTTATGGTCATCCTCGACTCTCCAGTGATGGCCAGGAATATCCTCTCAAACCCAAGTCATCCAATTCAAAATTGGTTTAAAAATATCAGGTTTTGGGAAGAAAATTGCTGGAACCCGGGAAGGCTGGTGTGGTTAACTATCAGGGGAGTCCCGGTATCATGTTGGAATCCATACACGTTTAAATCAATCGCGCATTGGTGGGGTAGTGTCATGGATATGAAAAATTGTGAGAATCTAGAGAACCAAAAGCCATTAATGAAGTAGTCATGCTTAAGCATAAGAAAAGCGTGGTACATGTCAATGTCACTAAAAATCCAGAAGATATAGTGGAGGTAAGTTTTCAAAAGGATTCTGAAACAGCCCAACCAGTATTTAAACCGGTCCATAAATTTTTTTCTTTAATACATTAATACTTAGGTCTCATTTATGTTTCCAAAAACATCTTTAACACAATAATAAGTTCAATAAGCTTTAAAACATTTAATACATAGTTTAAATATCCGAACAGGCAAACACGACCCGACTATTTTAAATTCCAACAAAACCAAGCATGGTGATTGGGGATACACTACCCAATCCTAATCAATACAAAAGCACGTCTTCTAAAGTAACCTACGCGAGTCCACTAGTTCACACGCTTACCCGTGCCACCGCCTCCATGCAAATCTATAAAAATGTGAACAACGAGCGGGTAAGCTAATGCTTAGTGAATGTAAAGATATTATACACATACATATGCATAAAATGGCTACGCATCACCAAGCATCAAAATAACACATACCGTCTTGTAACACCCCGTTTACCCGTACGTATCGAAAGGTACTTACTTAATCAATTGTACGTCCATAACTCGTTAGCTTATGCGTAAATGTATGAATATATATATATATATATATATATATATATATATATATATATATATATATATACTTGATAATGTGTGCATATATATATATATAAGTTTAAACATGGGTTTTGTTAGCATTAAGTCTTGTGAGACTATTGTGGAAGGCTAGGTGAATATAGGAAGCGGGTTTGGATTGTACAAATTAAATAACATCAAAAATTGTTTAAGATGGTCAAGCAGTTCAGATGCATCCTTAAGCCGCGCCGCGGCAAATGGGTCCGCGCCGCGGCATATAAAGCAAACCTGGATCAGGGAATGGATTAAGAAGGGTCTATTTTCCCTTTATGTGTCACGCCGCGACGATTGAGTCCACGCCGCGATAGTTCTGCTGGACTGGTGTCGGACTTAGCTCATTTTAAGGGGTTTTAAGGGGCAAAATGGTAAATTGACATGTGGATCTGATGGGAGCATTAACTCTCCACCACATATTCATTTATTTCATTTTCTTTTCCATTTTCTTTCCAATTTCTCTCCCAAAACACAAAACCCACTTAGTTTAATCTTGAGATTTGGAGTTGGAGATTTGTGAATCAAACCTAGGAGCGAGATTTAAAGTTGTTCTCCTTGTTACTAGCTACGAGAAGATAGTCTTGGTAAGTTCTAACTTTATGTTTTAAGTTTTAATTGGTTAAAGGCTAGGGTTTGGGTTACTAGAGATTTGTATGACCCATTTGAGGGTAAAATGGGTGAGTTTGGGTTATGTTGTTGTAATGAAACCCTAATAGCCACAATCTAGGGTTTTGGCCTTGTGATTTGGAGTTGTAAGTGCCAAATGGTGTTGTTAGTCACTAATGCACTTTAAGTTTAATGAAAGAAGTGTAAATGGGTAAGTTTGACTTGATTGTGAATCTAAGAAATATAAAATGGGTCAAAATGTACTAGTTGACCTAATTAGATGAAATGGGTATAGATTGCCCTAAGTTTTGTGTTAATTGAAGTTAATAGACTTTAATTCACTAGTCTTAGTGATTAAAGTCGAGTCTTGGCCATTTATGGGCGGTTGTGAGTAGTTGAGTCATTTAATGCAAATTGGGTCATTAAATGCTCAAGTGGGAGTATTGTGGTTAATCCCACTAGTTGTGAAATTGAATGTGCACTTAATGATTTAGGTACATTGCGTTGAAGCTCGGAAGTGCTAAATCATCATCCTTGTGATAAGGTGAGTGGAATAATTATACGTTCATGTATATGGCGTGTTTATTTGTGAATGTTATGGTATGAACCATGTGCCGGTAGTGCCATAACATGTATGTGACGGTATAGGATGTGAACCACGTGCCGGTAGCATCGAGTGTGAACCACGTGCCGGTAGCACTATAAAATGAGGCGTGAACCACGTACCAGTAGCGTCAAAGTGTAAACCATGTGCCGGTAGCACTATAAAAGAGTGAGACTCAAATGCGTATGGTGTGAACCACGTGCCGGTAGCACCATAGCGTTATGGTTAACCATATTGTGTTGTGATCGTTTAGCATTATATATATATATATATATATATATATATATATATATATATATATATATATATATATATATATATATATATATATATATATATATATATATATATATATATGGTGTTGAGTATATGCTAATGAGATTTTGTGTCAATGTACGACTTGTTGGTATTTCGGGTATGATTGACTTGCTATGTGAGTTACATGTTCGTGCGAGGTATTTGGTATTTGTGATTGCAAATAGATGGGTTATATATATGTATATATAACTATTGCATTCACTAAGCATTGCTTGCCCTCTCATTGTTTACCATTTTTATAGGTTCCGGCTTGGACAAGGGTAAGGGCATACGGTTGGATTAGTTGTCTCCCGGTTATGTTGACAGGGGGTGCTTTTGGGATAGCTTTTGAAGTGGCCTAACGTTTTGGGTAGTTTAGCCCCAAACTATGCTCGAGTGTCGTTTGGATTATAAACTATCATTGTAGTGGGTCAAACTTGTATTAAACTTAATTAATGGCCTTCGAGCCTTTGTAAACATTTAAATGGTTGTACGTTTAAATGGAACTTGTGGAATGGTTTACATATTTAATTGGCGCGTAAATGTGTATTGTATAAAAAAAAAATTATAGTATGGAATACGGGTTGGGTTGTTTCACGTCTCCGCATGGTAAACAAACTACAAAAGAGCACAATACACAAAGTAGCTACACGCTACGTAAACGCCAAGCTAACGTCATAAGATTAGCTACAACACAACAATAAGTATATACGCGTATATAACAACTATAATCAGCGATAACGATAAGGTTAACCCCTCCAAACCACATGAAGGTCGGCCGAACTACCCGAGCCTTAGTGAATTCGCACTACCTGAGATTCACTTCCTTCACCACTTCTACAACAGAAGTTGGCCGAACTACCCGAGCCCTAGTGAATTCGCACAACCCGAAATTCACCACCTCATCACCAAGATGACCGAAACAACCCGAGTCATCATGAATCCGCACTAACCGAGATTCATTTCCTCAACAACAAATGCTAGCAACCCATCGCCAAAAGGGTTATCCAAAACGCTATCCAATTCACAAAACCAAGGGTAAAAACCCACAACGCGTAAGCGTATCACATGGACCCGAAGCACAAGGTCCATCCTCCCACACGAACATAGAGTAAAGCTGAACAAGGGTCACCCTACACACACGCACCCATTTTACACATACACATGTGTATAGTAAATTTACACTCACCTTGAAGTCTTGATGGATGCCAACCAAAATCCACAAATGCTAATGGAACGTACCTATTCCATTATCACATGACAAATAACACAATTAGGGCGGATTTACAAACCAACCCAAATCGACAACTAGCGCAATTTTGACCCAATGCACCTCCGAGTACAAACCGCGCCCAAACTAACCAATAATCACTAACACTAGTGACAATGGTCCTAATACGCCAATTAAACCCAAACATAAGTGTTAAACACTTATCATTCTCAAAATCGCCCATAAACCCTAATTTGACCCATAAGAAGTCAACATTTCGCCACGAACAAGTTTTGACACCAAAACATATTTAACTCTGGTTTATACTTCAACTTAATCCATTTTAAGTTTATAAACCTTATTAAATCGACAATTGAGTCATAATCATCACCAAACCCTAATTTTGACTCTAATCAAAATTAGTCAACCACATGAACCCTAAAGGCTTCCAACACCTCAATAATCACTAAATACTAGTGATTACACCCATTTGCAAGTCTTACCAACTTACACTTGTTCACCAAACCCAAAACCCGCCAATAACAACAATAAACCCGAACCTTGGTGTTAATCTTCAATTAACAACTAAATGGGTTCCATCTATGAACATACAAGCCAAAAGCCCCAATTTGAATGATGAACACGAAAATGAAATTCGGAGTTAGAGCTTACCGCTAGTATCAACTTGTAGCTAAGAACGAGGAGAAAAAACTTGTCTCTTACGCTTTCGATCAAAACCCGCTTCTTCCTTTCCAAAAATCCCTTTGAATCAATTGGGGTGTTTGAGTTTTTGAGAGAAAATGAAGAAGAAAAGGAAAAAGATAAAAGAAAATGAGATGAGTGGATGGGATTTAAGATCCCAAATCTGGCACATACGTGAAATGACCAAAATGCCCTCGAACATCCTTTAAAATTGCAAATCTGGTACCAGCTCGCCCAGAATGCCGCGCCGCAGCCTTAATCGTCGCGCCGCGACCAATAACGTATTCTGGTGGTTGCCTTAACATGCCTCCTGGAATTGAAATCAGCTAAATGCCGCGCCGCGGCCCTTTCAGTCGCGCCGCGACCCAAGGCGTGGTCTGGTGCCTTCCTTACCATGCCTTCTGATTCTGATTTGTTTGTAATGTCGCGCCGCGACCCACTCCTTCGCGTCGCGACCTTTAACTTGGTCTGATCACTTTTCGCATACAAGAACTTTAGCGCACGAACATGTCTTAATTCCTTCATACAACTATCGTACATACGCGATACACCTGTAAATCATATACGGGGAAAACGGGGTGTTACAGATTCCAGATCTGCTTGGGAGATGGGGGAGTCAGACAGTCCTGCACCTTTGAATTTTAACGATGGCCTCAAGACAAAAGAAGGTTTAAAACCTACAAACGAAGGTGTAGACTATGATTCAGATGAGGATGATGATACTTTTAGCACAGACGATTAATGCCCCTTAAAAGATATGAATGAACGTTTTGAGGATGATACACTTTCCGGCAAAAAATCCGGCAGTACCAAAAAATACGATGAAGGCAAAGTAGAAGATCAGGAGTCGTGCATGGGAATTGAAAACAAAATCAACTGCAACCATAATTATGGTGTGGGGCCCGAGGACAATGAATCTGTCGATGAAACCCCCCAAAAGTCGGCGCAAAAAAAACGTGAAGTGACAGCTGTAGATGACGTAGAAGATGTAGAGTTTGTCTTGGAAACTCAAATGAAAAGTAAACGTAATTCTAACCCTAAAACACTGTTAGCCAGCCCAACTCTTAAGCCCAACAATGTCCTTAAATCAAACTCTTCTAGCCCAAGAATCCCCACCACCTCAGTCAAGCCCATCTCACTAAGCCCAAAACAACAACCCCAACCTGACAAGCCCACTTCCAATCAAGCCCCAACAAATAAACTATCCTCTACCCTCTATCCGACAAGCCCAATTCAGTGTGCCCAAAAATGCAACCTCACCATAACAAGCCCACTCCACCTCATGAGACACCAAGCAACGTATCTTCAAACCCAAACCCAACTCCCATTCTTGAGAAACCCACTAACATGCCTGAAAACAACCTCGCTTCTCCAGCAGAAAACGCGATTAATACACCCTCCACCTTAACCCCCTCAAATTGCAAACAAAGAAATCCCGAAATGCGATTAATACACCCTCCACCTTAACCCCCTCAAATTGCAAACAAAGAAATCCCTCAATTTCTAACCCTAAACCGATCGCTACACCTGACGAGATGCAAAACTTTAGTCCAATCTCAAGACTGAATCTAATTGATGAAGCTCCAATTGCAGATACCCCCAATTCGATCAATTCGAAAGTCCCCGAGACGTGTAAAATCAAAACCAAAAGACAATAAGAAAAAATTGTGCAGGATACCGTCTCACAAGGCATACGTTCCACTTCCACTACCTGTATCAGATGTTCATGTGCTAGACAAACTCCGGGTGACTGGAAAACCTCTTCAAGATTCTTAAGGATGAAGTCTTTGGCCAGACTAGGTAGTAATAAGAAGAAGAAGGTTGGTTGTCATAAGTGTCAAAGAAAGAATACGTCAAGTGAGTCAATAAGCAACCTACCAATGGCCATGATCCAACACACAGGATGAACAAACCTGATTGCAATTATGCCCAATCAAGACCCAACAAGCCGTGCTCGGAAAACACCTCCAGACACAACAATCGAAGCAGGTGAATGGGTAAGGCATGATCCAGAAGCAGTAAGGAGGTTTATGAATATGGGAAGATGTTGGGCCTAAAGTGGCTGGAGGAAAAACAGTCTGGCGGATCACAATTGTATGTATTCTCCCTTCTTATATCGATGTTATCTGTTTTCAATGAAGGTAATATCTTTAAACATTAGGGGTTTCGCGAAAAAAGGTGCTTTTGGATGGGTTAAAAATCTTTGTAGAATCGAAAAACTGGTTATCCTAGCATTACAGGAGACTAAGTGTAGAGAGGTAAGCGATTTTTAGGTGTCAAATCTTTGGTGGTCGAGTGATTTTGGGTATGAGCAAAAAGAAGCGATTGGGTCTGCAGGGGGAATAATGTTAGTCTGGGATAGGAACTCCTTCACAACTGAGAGTTTAATGATTAGTGAATTTTTTGTTGCCATAAAAGGAAAATGGAATCATCTTCAAAGTGATTCGATAATCGTAAATGTGTATGGCCCTCACGAAGATGTCGAAAAAACTAGAATGTGGGAAACACTAGACAGTATGATGAGCAACATAGATACTAGGTGACTTTTATGTGGAGATTTTAACGAGGTGAGAGACGAAAACGAGAGATTCAACAGTGTTTTCATCCCTAGTCGTGCGAATAGATTTAATTTCTTCATAAAAAATAATGGCCTGGTTGAAATCCCCTTAGGTGGCAGAAGATTTACCCGGGTATGCGACAACGGTTTGAAATTGAGCAAGCTAGATCGATTTTTGGCGTCTGAAAATTTTCTCAATCAATGGGATGATCTATCGGCTATTGTGCTAGATAGAAAATTTTCGGACCACTGTCCTATCGTTCTTAAGGACAAGGTTGTTGATTTCGGGCTGAAACCTTTCAGATTTTTCGACGAATGGTTACACATGGAAGAATCAATTTCTCTAATTAAGGATGCATGGAATATGGAGGTAAATGGGTATCGAAAGGATTGCGTTTTTCGGAATAAACTCAAAACAGTCAAGTCGGAACTTAAATCGTGGAACAAGTCAACGAACAACCTTAATCGAGACATTGAAAAGCTAAAATCAAAGGTGGATGAATGGGAAATTTTAGCCGAAAGAAGACCCCTGAATGAAGAAGAAAGGTTATCATGGATGGAGTCGAGAAAAAGCTGGTTAGACAAAGAAAGGGCAAAGGCAAATATGCTTAAGCAAAAAATGCGTATATAGTGGATACTTGAGGGGGATGAAAACTCTAGATATTTCCACTCAATTATTCGGCATAGGTACAACAAGAATAACATTCGTGGACTCGTGATAAATGGTTTATGGAACGAAAGTGTAGAGGACATAAAAGATGCAATTCACAGCCATTTTAGTTACCTCTACAACGTCAGACCAAGAAACCGTCCATCGATGAGTAATTTGCACTATCCATCCATCACATCAAATCAGGCCGCAAACCTGGAATGCCCTTTCACCGAAAAAGAAATATGGGATGCTTTGAGTGATTGCGCGAACGACAAGGCTCCGAGCCCGGATGGTTTTAACATTCGTTTTTTAAGAGTTTCTGGGATACCATTAAGGCCGATCTATTAAATGCGATCCACTGGTTCTGGGAAAAAGGTGAGCTCTCGAAAGGATGTAACGCGTCATTCATAACCTTAGTCCCAAAAATAAAAGATCCACTTGGGTTAAATGATTACCGACAGATTAGTTTGATTGGAAGCTTCTACAAAATTCTATCGAAAGCTCTATCACTTAGACTTCGTAAGGTTATTCCAAATGTGATCGGGGTTGAGCAAAGTGCATGCTTAAAAGATAGAATTATCCTCAATGGCGTCCTTATCGCAAACGAAACCGTAGATTTCATAAAAAGATCTCGAAAAAAGGTCTAATATTTAAGGTCGACTTTGAAAAGGCTTTTGACTCTCTTGATTGGGACTTTCTGATGGAAGTAATGAGAAGCATGGGGTTTGGTGATAGATGGTGTAAATGGATCCTAGCGTGTCTCAATTCGGTATCGATTTCAATACTAGTCAACGGCTCACCCACAAAAGAATTCTCAATGGGGAGGGGAGTTCGCCAAGGAGACCCGCTCTCCCTTTTTCTTTTCATTCTAGCCGTTGAAGGACTTAACATACGTGGAAAGCGGTGGTAGAAAGAAATCTCTTTAAAGGGGTTGAAGTGGGTAATGACAAAATAATCGTCTCTCACCTTCAATACGCGGACGACACTATCTTCTTTGGCGATTGGAGTCGGGAAAATTTGAGGAACCTCATGAACCTACTCAAATGTTTCGAACTCACCTCGGGATTAAAGGTAAATATGGGTAAGAGTTGTGTATATGGAATCAGGGTGGATACATTAGAGGTTACTTGTGTAGCAAACGAATTTGGATGTAAAGATAGTAGTCTACCTTTTTCATATCTTGGTATACCTATAGGCACAAAGATAAGGAAACTAGGTGATTGGAAAACGGTGATTGACAAAGTGAAAAGTAAATTATCGGATTGGAAAGCACGTTCGATTTCTTTCGGGAGTCGTGTTACTCTTATCAAGTCGGTTCTTTCGAGTCTTCCTTTGTATTTCTTTTCGATCTTCCTTGCCCCGCCTAGTGTGATACATGAGCTTGAGAGAGTAAGAAGAGAGTTTTTTTGGGGGGTTACCGGGTCGGGGAAAAAAAATTCTTGGATAAAGTGGGAAAAAATTCTTTTACCTTATGCGGACGGGGGCCTAAATATAGGCTCTCTAAAGTGTAAAAATTTGGCCCTATTATGCAAATGGTGGTGGCGGTTTCATACCGAGCTTCCTCGTTATGGACCAAAATTATTAAGAGCATATATGGGCCTTCGGGTGGGCCTGATTTTCGCAGCCCAATCGCTAGTTCTCGGCTTGTGGGCACTTGGACTAACATTTTAAATGCAGGAAAAATCACTTCAAATTTTTGTGTTCCTTTCTCTAGTTCTTTTCAGCGGACAATTGGAAACGGGTCATCAACAGCATATTGGAAGGATTTATGGATTGGTGAAGAAAAACTGGAGCATAAATTCAGCAGAGTATATCGATTGGAGTCAAATAAAGAGGCAAAAGTTTCGGATCGTGTTTGTTGGGGTAATGGAAGCTGTGTTTTCACATGGAATTGGTGCAGAAACATTATGGGATGTGCAAACGGTGATCTTCAGGTACTCATCAATTTGATCTCATCCTCTAATCATACGGGTGGGGAAACAGATTCCTGGAAATGCGTGCTATCATCGAACGACAAATTCACATCAAAGAAACTTCAAGGTCTGATCGAGGAAAAATGGCTTACGGGTGGAAGAGGAAATCGAGAAACTTTGCGTAATTACTTGGTTCCTAAAAAAGTGGAAATTTTCATTTGGCGGGTTCTTCATAAAAGGATCCCGGTCCTTACCGAACTAGATAAACGAGGTGTCGATCTCCACTCGGTTCGATGTCCTACTTGTGACGAAGACATAGAAACGATTGATCACTCTTTGGTTTTTTGCAAACATGCTTTAGAGGTTTGGTCCCGGGTTTATAAATGGTGGGGATTGGGTAATTATTCGAATCTCAGTACATCCGAGACTTTCCTAGGTTCTACAAACGCATCAACTTCTGAGCTCGGGTCAAAAATTTGGCAGGCGGTTGAATGGACAATCGGATACATGATATGAAAAAATCGCAACAATAAGGTATTCAAAAATAAAAGCTGGTGTGGACCGTTCGCCCTAAGTGAGATACAAGTAATCAGCTTCGAATGGATTTCTAGACGAGTAAAAGGGAAGCAGCTCGATTGGCACGTTTGGCTATTGAATCCACAGGTCTACTTGACGCTATCGTGAACTATCGTGTCTCCAAGACAGTCTACTGTCGAGTTTGTTTTCTTTCTGTGCTATCTCAGCATACTTTGAATTGTGTTTAATAAGTAGTCACAAGAGCATAGCTTGTATATAGGCATTAGTCGTGTAATGGTAAGTCCTTCCTTCGACTGCAGCTTTCATCTAGCAATTAGGTCTGTGTACTCTTCTTTTTTTCATGGTTCTATAAAGTTTTTGGTTGCCTTTCAAAAAAAAAATGCATAATATTAGATAAAATAATACACACGTATATGATAATAAAGTAAATATATTACGTATATAGGAATAAGATCTTTAGCCATATATATTACTCTAATTGAACTAAAGTAGTAACAACACTAACAATTAACTAAAATTATATATTGAAAGACTAACAAAGTAATAAACAATATATAATGAAATTGAAAGTGAGCGATTATTAATTGAATGACTAATCAAGATTACACTTTTAAAATAAATGACTACCAACATAAATAAAAAGTATTGAAGACTAAACCTATATAACAACAAGGACCATCAACATAATATATGTGTGTGCGCGCACGCTACGTAAGTAATATATAAATATATATTTATCGCGTGAATCACCCTTTACCTAAAAAAAAGTAGTATATAAATATATACTCTGTTAGTTTACATCCATTAGGCATTTCTCGAATGGTATGGAAGCCTTGTGTTGAGACAGGTTCATGTCCGAGATATAATTGGTGCGGGTTTGAATCCCAGGGAAGAGGTTTTCTCCGGGATTCTGTTGTGGTGACAAGGTGCATGCTGTAAGCCACTCGGTTTATTCCAAAGCACACCGGTTACGCATTGCGCGATGGTGTGTGTGTGTGAGAAGTTTCCTCCTAACGTGTGTGTGGGTGACATATAATCGCGAAGGTGGTTAAGTTCCTCTGAGTGATGTCGATACTGACGTTAAAAAAATTGTAGACTTTGACGGGTATCAAATATACTCCTTAGTTTTTAAAGTAGTTTATTATTTTAATTTTAAGTTTTTTCTAAAGCAGTTGTTAGTTAGAATCTAAGGTAGCTCTCTTTATGTATTTTGTATTTCTGAAGTTTGACAAGGCTGCGCTATGTCACAATCCAACAATTTTATGGCCCAACCCACTAAGTTTATGGCCCAATATGTGAAAATCAAAGAAGGCCCAAGAACCTCATGGAAGTTCACTAGAACTTTCCCATGAGTTCTTCCATGGAATGGTATAGAATGTCCATGGAAATATCTAGATACATGAAGCTTCTAGTTCTTAGATCTTAGCCATCCATTGTATTTAATCCTAGCCATCCATTTTGTGATATGAGTAGTATAAATAGGGGTGGCCTCATTTGGCACACCACACCTCAAATCTCAAACATTCTCTCTTGTAAAGCATTCTCAAGCAATATAAGTATTTTCTTCAATTCCACTTGTTCTATAATATTTTCTCTTTTGGTTACTTGAATCGTTATAAGGTCCGAGTAAGGCTGACTTAGTAGAGACTAAGTGCCGCACGTGAGCTTATCGAGATAAGTCCGTGACATTTGGTATCAAGAGCAAGGTCGATTCAAGGAGATGGCAACCGAGACCGAGAAGAATGTGAGCGCAACAAGTGGTGTGATGGGTGATGAGACTCGTGGTCGGGTAGAGACTCGCCAAGGAGCCAAGAAGAACCGAGGTACGTCTAAAGACTTTGTAGCAAACTTGGACAAGAGGGTCATGGATGTAGAGACATCCATGGACGACGTGAAAGCAAAGGTCGAAGACGTCCACCAACGTTTGGATGGTTTGGACGGGGACTTTGACGAATTGAAAGATGATTGCAAGAGTGCAATCAACGTGCTAGACGTTGACATGCGACGTGAGATCCATGACTTAAGGGGTATGCTCATGGATGAGATTACGAAGTTGCGAGGAGAAATGGAGGGGGAGGTTTCCACTATTCACCAACGCCTCGTGGATTTACAAACCAACATGAACTCTTGTTTGAGATTCATGGCTAGTGGGGGTGGCAACACTGGATGCAATGCTCTGAAGGTGGACATTCCCAAGCCGTCACCGTTCGTGGGGAAGCGGGAAGCCCGAGCGGTTGATGATTTTATATGGGAGATGGAACAATACTTGGAGGGAGTCAACATAGTGGATGATGCAATGAAGATCAAGACGGCAACTCGTTACCTGAAGGATACCGCAGCATTATGGTGGCGTCGTCGATATGGAGATATCGAGAAAGGTACGGTTACTATTGATACTTGGGATGATTTCCTTACTGAACTTAAGAATCAATTCTACCCCAAGAATGCTCAAAAGGATGCGATGAGTCGTCTACGTAAATTACATCATTCCAGGACGATTCGGGAGTATATTAAAGAATTCACGAACCTTAGCCTGGAGGTCCCAGATATTCCCGATGATATTCTTCTCTTCTATTTTCTCGATGGTTTGCAACCTTGGGCTAAAACGGAGTTGGAGAGACGAGGAGTCCAAGACCTTGCCACCGCAATTGCTCAAGCGGAGGCACTAGTCGACCATGCTAATAGGAAATATTCGTTCAAGTCAAAAGATAAGAAGGTGAGCCATGAGAAAGGTGGGGGAGATAAGCCCGCCCAATCAAGGAATGATAATACACGTAAGTCACCAACCGGGAATAACAAGAGCATAAAAACTTCTTACAAGAATGATGGATGTTTCATATGTGATGGACCGCATAGAGCCCGAGATTGTCCGAAGAAAGCTAGCCTTCATGCTATGGAAGCTCAAAAGGCGGGTTGTCAGGATGAGGAGCGGTGCATAGGATCAATGCATATCCTCAACGCAATCAAGGCCAAGACGAAGATACCCAAGGTAGTGGCTAAAGGACTCCAATTCGTAGATATTAACATTTGTGGAGATCGGGTACGAGCTTTGGTGGATACGGGAGCAACTCATAACTTTATCTCCACCGATGAAGCCAAAAGGCTAGGACTTAAGGAAACAAAAGAGAGTGGCATGATGAAGACGGTGAACACGAGTGCCAGGCCGATTAGTGGGGTGGCTAAAGACGTATATGTGAAGATTGGAGAATGGGAAGGAATGATTGATCTCTCAGTCGTGCCTATGGACGACTTCAAGTTGGTACTTGGGATGGAGTTCCTAGATAAGGTACGCGGTTTTCCTATGCCGTTTGCTAATTCACTGTGTATCTTGGATGGTGAGAAGACTTGTATGGTGTCAACCGAACGTGGAAGCAAGAGTGCATCCAAGTCACTTTCGGCCATGCAATTCAAGAAGGGGTACAACAAGAATGAGACATGCTATTTAGCGGTAGCAAAGCAAGAGACGGTTGAAGATAAGGGAAAACTAGAGGTACCCAAGGAAATTGAGAAGGTCCTTGATGAGTTCAAGGATGTCATGCCCAAGGAGTTACCAAAGAAGTTACCACCTAGAAGGGAGGTTGACCATGCGATTGAGTTGGAGCCGGGATCAAAACCACCTTCCAAAGCCCCATACCGAATGCCACCACCCGAGTTAGAGGAGTTGCGAAGACAACTCAAGGAGTTGCTGGATGCGGGATACATCCGACCGTCAAAATCCCCGTATGGTGCTCCGGTGCTATTTCAAAGAAAGAAGGATGGGTCCTTGCGGATGTGTATAGATTACCGGGCACTCAACAAGGTAACTATCAAGAACAAATACCCAATCCCACTTATTGCTGATTTGTTCGATCAACTTGGGAAGGCGAGATACTTCTCCAAGTTAGACTTGAGATCGGGATATTATCAAGTCCGAATTGCCGAAGGAGATGAGGCTAAGACCACATGCGTGACGAGGTATGGCGCTTATGAATTTCTAGTCATGCCCTTTGGTTTAACCAATGCCCCTGCCACATTTTGTACTTTGATGAACAAATTATTCCACCCGTTCCTCGACAAGTTTGTCGTGGTGTACTTGGATGACATAGTCGTGTATAGCGACACCATGGAAGATCATGTGAGGCACTTGAAGAAAGTATTTCAAGTACTAAGGGACAACGAGTTGTATGTGAAGCTAGAGAAATGTTCATTCGGATTAGAGGAGGTGGATTTTCTTGGACATAGAATTAAAAATGGGAAGTTACTCATGGATGGGGCTAAGGTCAAGGCAATTCAAGAGTGGGAGGCACCAATGAAGGTGACTGATTTACGATTTTTTTCTTGGTTTAGTAAACTACTATCGTCGTTTTATCAAGGGATACTCGGCGAAAGCGGCTCCATTGGCAGAATTGTTAAAGAAGAACAAAGCTTGGTTGTGGGATGAGAAATGTCAAGCAGCATTCGAAGAGTTGAAAGGAGCGGTCATGGAAGAACCGGTGTTGAGACTTCCGGATGTGACCATTCCGTTCGAGTTACACACAGACGCATCGGACTTTGCTATTGGAGGAGTTCTAATGCAAGAGGGTCACCCAATCTCGTTCGAAAGCCGAAAACTTAACGAGGCGGAAAGGAAGTACACTGTGCAGGAGAAGGAGATGACGGCAGTGGTTCATTGTTTGAGGACATGGAGGCATTATCTTTTGGGATCAAGGTTCGTGATTAAGACGGATAATGTGGCAACGAGTTATTTTCAAACCCAAAAGAAGTTGAGTCCTAAACAAGCTCGTTGGCAAGACTTCCTAGCCGAATTTGACTATGTGTTGGAGTATAAGCCTGGGAAAGCCAATGTGGTAGCTGATGCCCTAAGTCGTAAGGCGGAGTTTGCAGCGATCACAAAACCACAATTCTTCCTTCAAGATCGTATAAAGGAGGGATTAGAGCATGATTCTATAGCCAAAAACCTTGTTGGATTGGCTCGAGATGGGAAAACGCGAAGGTTTTGGCTCAAGGGTGATCTATTATTCACCAAAGGAGACCGGTTATATGTGCCTAGGTGGGGTGATCTTAGACGGACAATCTTGAAGGAGTGTCATGATTCAAAGTGGGCTGGTCATCCAGGTATCAAGAGGACACTGGCATTAGTAGAAGGCACTTATTATTGGCCAGGGATGGAAGACGACGTAGAGACGTACGTGCGGACATGCCTAATATGCCAACAAGACAAGATAGAGCAACGCCAACCAGGAGGACTATTACAGCCGCTACCTACACCGAAAGGACCATGGGAGAGTGTTTCCATGGACTTCATTACTTGCTTACCCAAGTCGGAAGGGTGTGGGAGTATTATAGTCGTGGTAGACCGGTTTTCTAAGTATGGTACCTTCATAGCCGCATCATCCGAAGTTACCGCGGATGAAACCGCAAAACTATTTTTCAAGAATGTGGTGAAGTATTGGGGGATACCACATGTGATAGTAAGTGATCGAGATCCGAGGTTCACAGGGCGTTTTTGGACAGAGTTGTTCAAGATCATGGGGACGGACTTGAATTTCTCCACGAGTTTTCATCCCCAAACGGACGGACAAACAGAAAGGGTGAATGCACTATTGGAGCTCTATCTTCGACACTATGTAAGTGCAAATCAACATGATTGGGCTAAGCTCCTTGATATTGCTCAGTTCTCTTATAACATGCAAAGGAGTGAGTCCACGGGGAAGAGTCCTTTTGAGTTGGTGACAGGACGCCAACCTTTGACCCCAAATGCTTTGGCCGCTTCATATGATGGAAGCAGCCCAGCCGCTTATAGAACGATGAAGGAGTGGCACGAACAAGCCGACTTGGCCCGAGCATCACTAGATAAGGCGGCCAAAAAAATGAAGAAATGGGCAGATGAGAAAAGGCGACATGTTGAGTTCAAAGTTGGGGACCAAGTGATGGTGAAGCTTTTACCTCAACAATTCAAAACATTTAGGAAGGTGCACAAAGGATTGATCCGGAGATATGAAGGCCCATTCCCAGTAATTGGACGTGTTGGGAACGTATCCTATCGAGTCCAACTACCGCCCAAGTTAAAGATTCATCCAGTCTTCCACGTAAGTTTTCTAAAACCTTATCATGGGGACGAGGAAGAACCAGAACGAGGAGTTTCCAAACGAGCACCAATGGCAGTTGCGACTTCGTTTGATCGTGAGGTGGAAGATATCTTGTTACATCGAACGGTACGAAGACGAGGTGTGCCGAGCTATAGAGAATACCTAGTTAAGTGGCGTAACTTACCCGATAGTGAAGCAAGCTGGGAGGCCGAAGACCTATTGTGGCAGTTCACAGACAAAATCAAGAAGTATCACGAGGATCACACGACGAGGACGTCGTGAGCTTAGGTGGGGGAGAATGTCACAATCCAACAATTTTATGGCCCAACCCACTAAGTTTATGGCCCAATATGTGAAAATCAAAGAAGGCCCAAGAACCTCATGGAAGTTCACTAGAACTTTCCCATGAGTTCTTCCATGGAATGGTATAGAATGTCCATGGAAATATCTAGATACATGAAGCTTCTAGTTCTTAGATCTTAGCCATCCATTGTATTTAATCCTAGCCATCCATTTTGTGATATGAGTAGTATAAATAGGGGTGGCCTCATTTGGCACACCACACCTCAAATCTCAAACATTCTCTCTTGTAAAGCATTCTCAAGCAATATAAGTATTTTCTTCAATTCCACTTGTTCTATAATATTTTCTCTTTTGGTTACTTGAATCGTTATAAGGTCCGAGTAAGGCTGACTTAGTAGAGACTAAGTGCCGCACGTGAGCTTATCGAGATAAGTCCGTGACAGCTAGCTGTTAGTTTTGGACCAATCTGGCTTGTTATGCCCGAATTTCAGTTAAAAATATTATAGTAAAGAAACTAACTATTCCTCTACTTTTGATAATTCGTAACTACATTTACCGACACTTGAGAGTTTGTTGGCTTAATTTATACTCCATTTTTATTTTAATGGACTCTTATATCTATGCTTACACAAGTTAATTAATATAGTTATCATAATTTCCTAATTTCCTAATCTCCTAATTTTATTGACAGAACAAATAAGTATCAAGACTTCAACATATTTAATTCAAAACTAGTGGAAATGACTCATGGTATCATGGACTTTTTAAACGAAACTGTTCAATGTAATGTAAATGTTAAAGTCATTTAGTTTAATGACCCGTAGAACCACGGATTACAACTAAGAAACTTGTCGTTGTTTTTACAAACATATTGTTTTACTTAACTTGGTCAGAATAAATGAACTACAACACCAATCGAATGCTAACCCGTATATAAGCCGAAAACAATATCCAATATTGTTTGTAACTTTGAAAATGTAGTAAAAATTACTACATTACCTTTTTTTGTACAAAAACAAATACTCCGTATATCTTATCTTTATCGAATGAAAAAAATACTAAAATTTGACCTTTTGTTTCTACTCATCTTTTACACCTCACACACCAAGAAAATTCTTGGGGTTTAATTATTTATTATTTATATCTAATATATATACACTCCGTATAATATATTACATATCTTTAATTAGGAAAGAATTAAAGATGAATTAGAATAAAAACATAACCTTAATATCTCGATCAAAAATACTTCAACAGAAAGATCATGTTTTAAAATATTATTTCTTTTTATGTTATTTTTTTCTAATGTTTATTTAAGCAATTAATATATAAAATAACAATGACATCATTATTTAAGTTATCAAATAAGGGAAGTGATACTCACACACTAGTATTTGATCCTTACACACTTTTACAATAAAACTTACAATTATATCCTTAAATTTATCTAGGGAGTTGAACCACTATTATTGTAATTAAGGACATATTAATAAATTAGGTGTGTATGGATCAAAAACTAGTGTGTGAGTATCACCTCCCATCAAATAATTAGTTACTATAAGTACAATTTTTTTAATAATAAAATATTTAAGATTAATGACATCATTTAAGTGATCAAGATTTTTTCTTTTTTCTTTTTGATTTTTTTTAACAAATGAATTAGTCTAATAATGACATCATCATACCAAAGGGCCATTGGCCTGGCGGTATGAGATGAACTCTTCAACCAAGAGGTTGTGGGTTCAAGCCTCACTTGAGGTAGTGAGATATAAATATTTGTGGTTTCATGTGTAGTTTGTAGGTTTGTCTTTCAAAAAAAAAAAAAAAAATGACATTATTATTATAGAATTTTAATAGAAACTATAGATACATATTGCTATACCATTCCCAAAGCACATGATTATAAATCTTGAGTATTAGTTCACATTATTTTGTTGGTTTTCTGTCTTTAACTAAATTAATTAAATTTTGAGCTTATTGTAATTCTTAAAATATATGTTATTTTTGTAGTTTATCTGACTTTAGACAGTTTTTTTTTAACGGCGAATTTGCATCAGCGGATTATTTTGTGTTGATTTTCTGTTATATTAAAATATTTGATTTTATTATCGTTGTTTTAATACCTAGTATAAATATAAATAATATAATATAATAATTACTAGTAATTATAAATCATATTTAAATTTATTATTTTTTCAATACTTTAAAAGGAAAATATAATATAACTAATTAAAAATACATTAGGGCTACAGTTTTCCTTGAAGGGGAGTCAATTGTTTCTACAAATTAAATGAAGTATCATGGAACTCTCCACGTGAATCTTCCACACACATACTAAACTAGATCTGCGTTAAGTGTTTGCAAACTTTTTAAAATTCACCGAGTAATTTATCTTTTAAGTTATATATTGTATTATTTATAATTAATGCATTAAATTACTTCTAAATAAATACGACTATACGAGTAATTTGGTTTTCGTACACCGTTGAAGTTCGTTTGATCAATCTAAAGCAATTCCAAATGGCATATATAGACAGCTCTGTTTGAGCAAATCTTTAAATTAATGTAACAGCCAGCAATTAATATCTAGTTGACAAAACTAAGTAGATAAAATGTTAGGCAAGTTAGCTGCTCCCAACGGTATTGTCTCCACTCCCGTCCACCCCATCGTCTAGGAGGGTGCCGATGGCAGCGGTGCGCCCATGCGGCCACCCAACTAGCCGCCCTCTTCCTCGTCTCTTGGCTCGTCTCTTTGTGAAATGTTTGTGGACGGAAGGAGTGTTGTTTTTTGTGGTATTTTTTGCTTTTAAACTTGTACATTTAATTAATTAATCAATATAGTGGATCCCAATATTTATGAGGAAGTATGTCATTGTTGATAGTGTTTAGTCATGGGTTAGTCCTGAGAAGGAAGTGCTGATGTGGCGTTGATGTGGCGCCTAGTCCTAAGGAGGAAGTGCTGCCATGATTGTGAGCACTCTAATCTGCACATCTAATTATCTAGACGTTGTTATCATCTACTTATTTACCTCCATTATAACCGAAGATCAATCAAAAACCTCATTTTGGCATAAGATTGGAGTTGCCAAAATCGGTAGCTAGGTTATTTAATTTGAACGATTATAGAAGCTTTATTTACTTACGATTTTCGGCCCGACTTCAAGATGCTGCCAGAACTCTAGCTAGTAGAATAGTTTGAAGAGGTTAATAGATAAACCTTACTAATATCATCCATTGAATAAGATCATAATTTATATAGAACACAGAATAACTAACTAGCTATATGTTAGGAGATATCTATAACAATGATTTCTTAGTAATAGGAAATGTCACAATCCTATACATTAGGAAAAATATCCTTAATGCTCTGAACGGCGGTAAAAATCTAATCTTGGACTGATATGATCTTCTAGAATTCGAAGGAATCGAAGAAGATCTAGTAAACAACCTGGAAGCTTCGAAGGAAGAATCGGCTTCAAAATTTATTTACAAGATTGAAATTACAATTAATATGAAATTGCTATTACAATCTGAGATTTACAGAAAAAGGAAGGAGATGAGTGTTTGCGCACACACACACACACTAAATTCATAAACTTCCTATTACAAATGGTAAGAACTACTATTAATACTACTGGACCATTATGTTATTTCAGTTAGAGTCATGTGCTACACACATGTTCCGTTTGATACCCATTACAAACCACTTTTCTTGAAATGATTCTTGTCCTTAAGAATCTCTTTGAAAAGAATGGCGATTAGCAACACTTGGTAAGGCTTTGTTCCACATAGTTTTGGTGTTCGTGCATTCTCTTCACATTGCTTGCTTCTTTTCCTTCCATACAATTCCAGCTATGACTAGTACAGTTACCCTTACGATCTGAAATATATCGCTCATTGCACCTATAACAATTGGTTAGTACAATACAAAATTCATATTAGCTCCACCATGCTGATGTTACAAATTTGGCCAGAACATGTTCGAGTCCTCAGACACATGTGATCGACGATTACCTGAAAAATAATTCCTTTTGTGATAAAGATATGAACATCTGATGTTAGCCTCATCCAAATCTCTGTGGATCTCCTTTCAGTTGCACATGTTATGGCTCCTGATCTGAAGGACGATTGTCATGTTTACCAACAGAAATTAACGCGTTTGTAGGTGGCTCAACAACTTTAAAACGCTTCTTCTCAGGTTCCTTAGGTTCAAAAAGTACACCTTCAACACATTCTATGTTCCTTACGACATTCATCTTTAAATCGCTCCCCGAAAACGCGTACAAAAAGCGCGACCCATTAATCTTTTAAATGAACTTGGGCATTGATGAGTTTTTACAATGGACCCATTCTTTTATTTTCTCTATTATAAGCTTAGAACCATTTGGGTCTTCAAGTAAACACAATGGACCCACTTTTGAGGCTTTGGATCTTGTTTGCCAGGTCTACTTGTTATCTTCGTGATCTTGTGGGTATATTCGTTCGAAAAAGAGAGAGACTATTCTCAATGAGCTCAAAATTGCTCTATGTGAGCACGACACTATGTGAGCCAAAGACTAGCTCTGTGAGATCTAGCAACTGCTCCTTGTGAGCTTGGCGCTTTGTGAGCCAAAAACCAGCTCTTCATAATCATACGGAGTATTATCATTGTTCGTTTTACTCATCTCACTTACAAAAGAACCAAAATAATCAGCCCAAGTTCATTAAGTTTTTATGGCCCAACAACTTAACGTCCCACTAGAGGAGGAGATATCGGCCCAACTATCTAACCCGTTATAAATTACACGATGAGGGTCCAGTTGTGGTTTTTGAAAACAAATTACATAAAGTAAACAGCCATTGACCATACTCGAATATAATAAGTCAAGTAGGTCATTTGTTTAATACCTTGTCTGCCACAAGAAAAAGATTTTAACACGCGTAATAGTTGTTAGTTGCGTCTGAGTCTGTGATATATATATATATATATATATATATATATATATATATATATATATATATATATATATATATATATATATATATATATATATATATATATATATATATATATATATATATAACCACGATGATAAAGATGGGTGATTGTTTTTCAAAATATATATATATATATATATATATATATATATATATATATATATATATATATATATATATATATATATATATATAACCACGATGATAAAGATGGGTGATTGTTTTTCGAAGTTGACAGAAAACAGAAATTTTAAACGCAGTTTGAGGTATTTTAATACACAACGGCAATAATCTTCGAAGTTGTTTGGGTCTGTGCACCCACGAACAGAAAAGGAGAGAAACAAGAATCATCAGCAGCCATGATTCTGGGTTTCACGCAGTTGAGAGGTAGAGAGAGAGAGAAAATAGTGAGAGAGATAAATGATAGAGAGAGGGGGAGACGATGGAGGTGGCTTGTGGTGTTTTGCTTGGTGTGTTAGGCAGGGAAAATAAACAGAAATCGAATGTGTAGTGGCGATTGGTGGTGAGTTTAGTGGTGACTTGTTCACAATAGAAAAACAGAAAAAAATAAAACGGGTTAGGGTGGTTTACGGTTATCGTGTTTGTTTATGGTGTCATGGTGTTAAAGTAGTAATGGTGGAAGTGGTGGTTGATTGAAAGACGGTTACAGCGGTGGTTATCGAGCATGAGAAGCTAGTAATTATTAATGGTTTGATGATGTTTTAAGATGGAGTTCAAACTGTAAAATATTCGATTTAGGAGAAGACTAGCTGCAGTAATAGCATAAATAATTTGCAGTTTAGAGAAAGGATGCATGGTGATTGTGGTGGGTTAAGATGGCCGATTAAAGTGATGGTGGTTCAAGGTGTCTTCCATGATTGTTGTAGTTGTAATGGTGATGGTGTGTAGTAGTTCAAAACAGAAATCAAGGAAGGGGATCGATGGGTAGTAAAATTTATCAAGTTGGTTGTTTTTTTTTTGTGAGATGGTGTGGTTGGTATCTCATATATCTAAATGTAGTTACATATTGATTGAAAGGAATAAAACACTACGTTGGGTAGATTTATGGTACAAGGAGTGGGGTATTATAGAAGAAAATGAAAGAAGAGAACAATAACTTAATTCAAGAAAAGGAATGCAAAAATATAATATCTTAAGGTTGCCGACACTTTTGGATTCATTATAATACGGACTGGATCTCGTGCCCCGTTGATAATCAGTGTCGGACAAAAATTATTCGGAAAAATCCCACATTTTTAAATTAACTATATTTATTTATTTTGTCATTATGGTATAAAATTCAGTCATTAATTTAATAAATGAAAATTACATCAACTGTCCCTCTCATTTATGGGTAAAATATAAAAAATTCTAAAATTTAACAAACAGCTCCTAAATACATTTTTAATAAGTCTATAATTTATAGAACTCGTTTTCGAATCACCGTTTATTTTAAAATCATATAAGTTTGAATTTAGTTTGCTTAATATCAATTGGAACATCAAACGAGTATTACAATCATTTAATATTTATTTTTACTATACTTTATATATATATATATATATATATATATATATATATATATATGTTGTAAATAATTATTATTATAATATTCTATTTTTTTTTAAATTTTATTTTACATAATTCGTTTTAATATCAACCACATATAATGTTTCGAATTATATTTCCAATTTATATATATATATATATATATATATATATATATATATATATATATATATATATATATATATATATATATATATATATATATATTCACTCATAACTATTTACAAATAGTGGTTCGTGAATCGTCGGGAATAATCAGTGGTCAACTAATTCCATATAAACAGTTCAAAATTTTTAGACTCAATTTTACAGATTTTGCTTATCGTGTCAAAACCATATAAAGATTAAGTTTAAATTTGGTCGGAAATTTTCGGGTCATCACAGTACCTACCCGTTAAAGAAATTTCGTCCCGAAATTTGAGTAAGGTCGTCATGGTTGACAATAAATATGTTTTTATGACGCATACGAGCTAGAATTTAGAGTTTTATCATCATTAGATAATACAGATAAAAATTTGTTCACTGATATCGCTCATGAAACAGGTACTACTCAAAATTTCGGGACGAAATTTTCTTTAAGGGGGAGGTACTGTGATGACCCGAAAATTTTTGACTTATTTAAACCACTTCTCTATACGATTTATTATTTTAACACGCTAAACAAAGTCTGTTAGATTGAGTCTCAAAATTTTAGAACTGTTTCATATATATAATTACATTTGATTACTCTCGACGATTCATGAACAATTATATGTATGTATATATATATATGTACAAGTAAAACGACTTTCCTACAGTAAAACCCTATTTGCTACAGTAAAATTACTTTGCTACAGTAAAACACAATTTGCTACAGTAAAACACTATTTGCTACAGTGAAACCGTATTTTGCTACAGCGCTACAGTGATTTGCTACAGTAAAAATTACTTTGCTACAGTAAAACACAATTTGCTACAGTAAAACACTATTTGCTACAATGGAACCGTATTTTGCTACAGTGCTACAGTAAACACTATTTGCTACAGTAAACACTATTTTGCTACAGTGAAACCGTATTTTGCTACAGTACTACAGTGATTTGCTGCAGTAAAACGCTATTTGCTACGGTAAAACACTATTTACTACAGTGAACACTATTTGCTACAGTAAATACTATTTGATGTCGACGAACTAGCAAACAAAAACAGAAAAGGCGGCCATGCGATCGCATGGCAAAAACACTGAAAACTCATGCGATCGCATGAGCTACAGTAAATCGAAAAGTACTATAAAAGGTCAGTTTTGCTCGACGAAATTTTTCATAATTATTTCTGTAACTTAAATTTTAATTTATAGTTATAATTTAAGTTTAATAATAATAAAGTATATTCGAGGGTGTTTTAATTCGGGTTTCAAACCGCTCTAAGCTAAGGAAATATTGGGTATTGTTCGGGGTATTGTTCTTGAATCCAAGGCCAACCATACAGTCGTCTACCATCATTACGTCTACGCAATTTGCCAACAATATTGAGTCTCAATATTGAACTGTGAGTTATAGATCCCTTTTTAAATACTTTAAATATTTTTGGACTGAGAATACATGCAATTTATTTTAAACGCGATAAGACACAAGTACATACTAAATTCTACACTGAGTTAAACCGGAAATCCCTTAGCTTTGGTAACTAGTAGCTGCCAGTACATAGGATATGCACAGGTGGGCGCGAATAATTGTATATGGATCCATAGGGCTTGACATCCCCGTCCGAGCTAGAGCGCTAGCCTTTTAACGGACGTATGTTATTTGAGTTTAAGACACGTTGGTTTGCGTGTATTAAAACGAATGGGGTAATTATCACTATAGCGTTAAGTTTAGTTACCAGGGTGCTCTGTTACGTAGAATCTATTGATAAACTTCTGATGAAAACTTGCGGTCTATCTTTATACATGTTTATGACTCGAGCAATTAAACCTATAACTCACCAACATTCGTGTTGACTTTTTAGCATGTTTTATTCTCAGGTCCTTAGAATGCTTCCGCTATGATGTGCTTGTTGCCTGCATGGAGTCTCTCATGCTTTGTACAAAGTTTATTGCATTCAAAATAAAACTGCGTTGTGTAATAAATAATTGGACTGTGATGTCAACCTGTAAATTAAAGACTTATGTATTTCGGGGTTTTGCTTATACCTAAGCACTCGCCCACATGTTTATAACTTTCTATGTTTAGAAAGTCACTTATTTTAATGAATGCAATATTTTATCAAAACGTATCATATAGAGGTCAAAACCTCACTGTCGAATCAATGATTAACGTGCCGCGTCAATAGCGATTTTGACGGGTCGTTACAGTTGGTATCCGAGCTTGAGGTCATAGGGAACCCGAAATTACATTAGTGTGTTTAACTGGTAATTGTTATGATGCATTAGTGAGTCTGGACTATGACCATATCTGTTTTTACTGATTTTTGCTTATTATTTGGTCAAAAACATTATATGTGATATATTTATATGCTAACGTAATTGTTGTTTCAATTATGTGATAGATGACTTCCTCTAATCCTATCATTTTGTACGACTCGAAATCGGACACTGAATCTATTCTATCCACAACTGAAAAGGGCGTTCCAAAACCTATTAAAGAAGAAATTGTGTTAGCCGGGGAATCTCAACTCCCGGTAAACCCAGAGGAGGTTCCAGCTCCACCCAGCTTTAGTTTTCCGGAGCCACAGTATCGTTGGCATGGACCCATGATCCCTGGAGTAAACGAGGATCGTCCATTTCTAAACAAATATGGACATTGGTCCAGATATACCGCCGACGGGCGGGTTGTGCCGATTACGCCTGGCAGATTTCGGTTCATGACCACCGGTACATATTCTTGCAGTTCGTCATCATATTCTCCTACACATGACTCAGACAGTTCGTCATCAGACGAGATCAGTAAGGAGGAGGATTTCGCTAATGAAATAAAAGAGATCACTAAGGAGAAATTCCAACTTGCTATAGATAATAAAAACAACCACAATAATAAAATGTCCTTAATTATTAAAAAAGAACAGGACCATTCGATCCGTAACCACCCTTATTGTATTAAACCCACTGAGGCAACGGGTACCTCAAAACCCCAACTAAAAATAAAATACACTGCCAGAATGTCTGTCGGACCATGTGCACATAAACAATTGGCAGAGAGAACCAAATGGGAAGAAGTTTCTGATAGTTCTGAATAAATGACCTCGCAACCATAAATCTTCCATGCGCTATTTTATTGCTAATGTGTGCTACTCTATCTTGTTATGTAAAATAAATATGTAAAATATCAGTATTGTATGGTATTGTATTATTTTAGTTTATTAATAATAAATGCATGGAATGATTATTTGTATTATTACTACTTCTTATTATTATTATTACATAATAATGTAGTAACTCGCTATAATTTTTCATAGTGGAATATTATTAGGATTTTAGTAGTTAATTCCTTGTACTAGCTATTATGTATGAACTTAACGGGTAGGTAATACCCTAGAAATAATTATAAAATGCTAATAAGAAGAAAAGGCTTTTATAATAATTGGTTCATATTATTAATATGCTACGATTAACTATTGACAACTCATTTTACCTATAATATTCTATATGATTAAATTATATCTGTTGTGTTTATTGAAGAAACATGTCTCAAATGTCGGATGCTGAGTTTGAGCAACTAGTCGAGAAACGTGTGAATGAAAGAATTGCTGCAACCGAAGTAGCAAAAGCAACAGCCGAAGCAGCAGCCAAAGCAGCAACCGTAAACACAAACTCACGAAACGGATGCTCATACAAAACTTTTCAAGGATGCAAACCACAGACGTTTAGTGGAACCGAGGGACCAGTCGGTCTAACCCGATGGTTTGAAAAGATGGAGTCCGTTTTCAAAATCAGTAATTGTGCGAACGGAGACAAGTCAAAGTATGCTTCGTGCATATTGCAAGATGGTGCACTTACTTGGTGGAACAATTATGCTAAAGCAGAAGGAATAGATACGGCATATGATATCTCTTGGGAAGAACTGAAAAAGATGCTAATCGAGGAGTACTGTCCTCGAATCGAGATCAGAAAAATGGAATCTGAGTTACGTAATCTGAAGTTTATCGGCGCGAATCTCAATAACTATGAAAAGCGTTTCATGGAACTAGCCTTGTTGTGTCCCGAATTGGTGCCAAACGAGAAACGAAAGATAGAAATGTATATTGACGGTTTATCGATCAATATCAAAGGAAATGTTACATCGTCCAAACCGAATACGATGCAGGAAGTCATGACAATGGCACACCAACTCATGGACCAGATCACAGAGAGTTTGATTAAGGCACCAATTACCGAAGTCAAGACAACTGAAGAAAAGAGGAAATGGGAAGACTATAAGGGCAAAAGTACTCACCTGAAGAAACAAGAAACTTTTAAAGGTAAACAAGATGGGGCAACTGCAAGTCCAAACTATAAGGGACCCCATCCGTTCTGCAAAAGATGTTACACACATCATGCAGGTTATTTTCAAGTGGTCTGTGATAAGTGCAACAAGAAAGGACATGTGGCGAAAGATTGTTATGCCACCATTTCTGAAGTAAAGACAAAACTGACCGATGTCAAGAAATGTTTTGGATGCGGAAAGTCTGGTCACTTTATAAATCAATGCCCTAATAAGGAGAAGAACAAAGAACCCGCACGTGGGAGGGCATTTAATGTTAGTGCCAGTAAAGCACGTGAGGATCCTAATCTTGTCACGGGTACGTTTACCGTTAATAATCAACTAGCTTCTATTATGTTTGATACGGGTGCTGATAGAAGTTATATGTGTAAAGACTTTAGTTTTAAACTAAAATGTGCATCATTACCTCTAGACTATAAATATACTATTGAATTAGCTAATGGTAAACTGATAAAAGCCGATAAAATTTGCCATGGTTGCGAAATGAATCTCGCTGGTGAAACCTTCAAAATCGATTTGATACCCGTAGAATTAGGAAGTTTTGACGTAATCGTTGGCATGGACTGGATGTCCAAAACAAGAGCGGAAGTTGTTTGCGCTGAGAAAGCAATTCGCATCCCTCGTAAGGATGAAACGTCATTAATGATTTATGGGGAGAAGAGCAACTCAAAGCTGAACTTTATCAGCTGTATGAAGGCCCAGAAACTTATAAGAAAAGGTTGTTATGCTATTCTGGCACATGTAAAGAAGATCGATACTGAAGAAAGAAGCATTAATGACATGCTGGTTGTAAGAGAATATCTCGGAGTATTTCCAGAAGAATTACCGGGGCTACCTCCACACAGATGTGTAGAATTCCAGATTGATCTCATACCAGGAGCTGCACCTGTAGCCCGATCTCCATATAGACTTGCACCTTCAGAAATGCAAGAATTACAAGACCAGTTGCAAGAATTATCGGACCGTGAATTTATTCGTCCTAGTTTTTCACCTTGGGGTTGTAGTGACCCGAACTTTTCCATGTATATATATATTAATTGAGATTGATGTTTACATGATTAAATGTTTCCAACATGTTAAGCAATCAAACTTGTTAAGACTTGATTAATTGAAATATGTTTCATATAGACAATTGACCACCCAAGTTGACCGGTGATTCACGAACGTTAAAACTTGTAAAAACTATATGATGACATATATATGGATATATATATAGTTAACATGATACTATGATAAGTAAACATATCATTAAGTATATTAACAATGAACTACATATGTAAAAACAAGACTACTAACTTAATGATTTTTAAAAGAGACATATATGTAACGATTATCGTTGTAAAGACATTTAATGTATATATATCATATTAAGAGATATTCATACATGATAATATCATGATAATATAATAATTTAAAATCTCATTTGATATTATAAACATTGGGTTAACAACATTTAACAAGATCGTTAACCTAAAATTTTCAAAACAACACTTACATGTAACGACTAACGATGACTTAACGACTCAGTTAAAATGTATATACATGTAGTGTTTTAATATGTATTTATATACTTTTGAAAGACTTCAATACAATTATCAAAATACTTCTACTTAACAAAAATGCTTACAATTACATCCTCGTTCAGTTTCATCAACAATTCTACTCGTATGCACCCGTATTCGTACTCGTACAATACACAGCTTTTATATATATGTACTATTGGTATATACACTCCAATGATCAGCTCTTAGCAGCCCATGTGAGTCATCTAACACATATGGGAACCATCATTTGGCAACTAGCATGAAATATCTCATAAAATTACAAAAATATGAGTAATCATTCATGACTTATTTACATGAAAACAAAATTACATATCCTTTATATCTAATCCATACACCAACGACCAAAAACACCTACAAACACTTTCATTCTTCAATTTTATTCATCTAATTGATCTCTCTCAAGTTCTATCTTCAAGTTCTAAGTGTTCTTCATATATTCTACAAGTTCTAGTTACATAAAATCAAGAATACTTTCAAGTTTGCTAGCTCACTTCCCATCTTGTAAGGTGATCATCCAACCTCAAGAAATATTTGTTTCTTACAGTAGGTTATCATTCTAATACAAGGTAATAATGATATTCAAACTTTGGTTCAATTTCTATAACTATAACAATCTTATTTCAAGTGATGATCTTACTTGAACTTGTTTTCGTGTCATGATTCTGCTTCAAGAACTTCGAGCCATCCAAGGATCCGTTGAAGCTAGATCCATTTTTCACTTTTCTAGTAGGTTTATCCAAGGAACTTAAGGTAGTAATGATGTTCATAACATCATTCGATTCATACATATAAAACTATCTTATTCGAAGGTTTAAACTTGTAATCACTAGAACATAGTTTAGTTAATTCTAAACTTGTTCGCAAACAAAAGTTAATCCTTCTAACTTGACTTTTAAAATAAACTAAACACATGTTATATATCTATATGATATGCTAACTTAATGATTTAAAACCTGGAAACACGAAAAACACCGTAAAACCGGATTTACGCCGTCGTAGTAACACCGCGGGCTGTTTTGGGTTAGTTAATTAAAAACTATGATAAACTTTGATTTAAAAGTTGTTATTCTGAGAAAATGATTTTTATTATGAACATGAAACTATATCCAAAAATTATGGTTATTCTGAGATACGTATACACTGGGTCGTGGATTGATTTAAGATAATATTTATCGATTTATTTCTGTACATCTAACTGTGGACAACTAGTTGTAGGTTACTAACGAGGACAGCTGACTTAATAAACTTAAAACATCAAAATATATTAAAAGTTTTGTAAATATATTTTGAACATACTTTGATATATATGTATATATTGTTATAGGTTCGTGAATCAACCAGTGGCCAAGTCTTACTTCTCAACGAAGTAAAAATATGTGAAAGTGAGTTATAGTCCCACTTTTAAAATCTAATATTTTTGGGATGAGAATACATGCAGGTTTTATAAATGATTTACAAAATAGACACAAGTACGTGAAACTACATTCTATGGTTGAATTATCGAAATCGAATATGCCCCTTTTTATTAAGTCTGGTAATCTAAGAATTAGGGAACAGACACCCTAATTGACGTGAATCCTAAAGATAGATCTATTGAGCCTAACAAACCCCATCCAAAGTACCGGATGCTTTAGTACTTCGAAATTTATATCATATCCGAAGGGTGTCCCGGAATGATGGGGATATTCTTATATATGCATCTTGTTAATGTCGGTTACCAGGTGTTCACCATATGAATGATTTTTATCTCTATGTATGGGATGTGTATTGAAATATGAAATCTTGTGGTCTATTATTATGATTTGATATATATAGGTTAAACCTATAACTCACCAACATTTTTGTTGACGTTTTAAGCATGTTTATTCTCAGGTGATTATTAAGAGCTTTCGCTGTCGCATACTTAAATAAGGACGAGATTTGGAGTCCATGCTTATATGATATTGTGTAAAAACTGCATTCAAGAAACTTATTTTGTTGTAACATATTTGTATTGTAAACCATTATGTAATGGTCGTGTGTAAACAGGATATTTTAGATTATCATTATTTGATAATCTACGTAAAGCTTTTTAAACCTTTATTGATGAAATAAAGGTTATGGTTTGTTTTAAAATGAATGCAGTCTTTGAAAAACGTCTCATATAGAGGTCAAAACCTCGCAACGAAATCAATTAATATGGAACGTTTTTAATTAATAAGAACGGGACATTTCAGTTGGTATCCGAGCGTTGGTCTTAGAGAACCAGAATTTTGCATTAGTGTGTCTTATCGAGTTTGTTAGGATGCATTAGTGAGTCTGGACTTCGACCGTGTTTATTTGAAAAATGATTGCTTAACAAATTTTGTTGGAAACTATATATTTTTAACATGTGAATATTATGTGATATATTAATCTCTTAACGCGTTTGATATTATGTGATAGATGTCTACCTCTAGAACAAGTCCCATTGACTCACCTAATAATAATGAAGAGTCAAATGTAAATTGGAATGATTCGTGGACTGATTCACAAGTTCCCGAAGAGGAACCGGAAGAAGAATCGGAACCGGAAGAAGAATTGGAACCGGAGGAGGAGGAACCGGAAGAAGAAATAGAACCGGTGGGGGAAATAATAAAACGGTTAAGAAAAAAAAAATCCTCAACCAACCGACCAAGGTTAATTATGGTCAACGGTGTTTCCGCCAAGGAAGCAAAATATTGGGAGGATTACCAATTCTCCGATGAATCGGATCCCAAACGAGGATTCCGATGATGTTATAGAAATTACCCCAACTGAATTTAAAAAGGCAAAAGAGAACAATAAGGGAAAGGGCATAAAAATAGAGAAATCTGATTCCAACCCCGATGAACTTTATATGTATCGTCAACACCCGTATTCCTTAAGTTGTAACAATGACCCAGGAACCTCTAAACCACCAGGGTTTTCTAGACCAATGTGGAAAACAACGGCTCGTATTAGGGGAACATCATATATCCCTAAAAACTTAGCAAAACGAACCAAAACCGAAGAAGAAGAAACGAGCGAGTCGGAATAAGATAGTTGTATTCGTGTGGTGTAGTAATATAGTGTGCTTATGCTTTATGATATATGTAAAAATTGCTTGTATCAATAAGTATTTTTTTTTATGAATCTAACTCTTGTCTATTTTACAGTATAAAAACACAAAATGGATAGACAACCCAATATTTTAAGAGACCTACCCGGAGACATGATTGATGAAATCTTGTCTAGAGTCGGTCAGAATTCTTCAGCACAACTATTTAAGGCGAGATCAGTTTGTAAGACATTCAAAGAACGTTCCAAGAATGCCTTGGTTTATAAAAGGCTTTCGTTCGAAAGATGGGGGATATCACATTGGGAAATCCATAAGTTACGATGTGTTTACTTTGACGCATATATTGCGGGGAACCCAAATGCTATTTTACGCAATGGGTTAAGAAATTATTTTGACTCAATATATCTGAATATTGGACTTCGTGATTTAGAAAAAGCGGCTAACATGCAACATAAAGAAGCATGTTATGCTTACGGATTAGTAATGTTCGCTTCTCACCAAAGTAAGAACAAGAACATCGGGCTACAACTATTAAACAAAACGTTCCCACAAGTGACGGAGTCGGTAATTGGGGTAAGAAATGAGGTTTTTAGATTGTTACGGGACTGTTGGACATTACGTAACCCTCGTCCCTTTGACGACGTTACAACACGATGTCTTATCAACGGCCATAACGGTTATGTTCCACAAGACCAAGGATGGGAAGTAATCCTAGTAAAACCAGAATGCATGACTTGTTTCTGGACGTATGAATTACGTGTCTTTGTTGCCTTTGCTGAACGCCTTATTTATTAACTAGAATTATCTTCGCAACTACTTTGTATCAAAGTTTTATGTGCTATATTTCATGCTATATGTAAAATAGCGGTATTGTAAGTTTGCAAGTTATTGTATAAAGGTTTGAATATGATATATATTTTTTTTTGTGATTAGTTTTTCATATAGAATTGTAGTAGTTGAAATGGTATATTAGCTACTAAGTATGAACTTAACGGGTAGGTACTACCCGAATTAAAGAGTATAAAACGCTAATATGAAGAAAGAGCTTTTATAAATAAGTTCATATTACGCTACGAAATACTATTGACTACTCTTGATATTCTATATGATTAACTCGTTTCATTTGACTATTTTGAAGGAAATGGCACCGACTACTCGACACACCGTGAATATGAATGAAGAGGAATTCCGTACTTTTCTAGCTTCAAACATAGCCGCAGTACAGGCTGCGCTACATACCAACAATAACCTTGGATCTAGCAGTACAGGAAATCGTGTAGGATGCACCTACAAAGAATTCACTGCCTGCAAACCTTTGGAATTTGATGGAACCGAAGGATCGATCGGATTGAAACGGTGGACCGAGAAGGTCGAATCGGTGTTTGCCATAAGTAAGTGTACTGAAGAGGACAAAGTGAAGTACGCTACGCATACCTTCACAGGTTCTGCGTTAACATGGTGGAATACCTATCTAGAGCAACTGGGACAAGACGATACATACGCACTACCGTGGTCAGCATTCAAGCACTTGATGAACGAGAAGTACCGTCCCAGAACCGAGGTCAATAAGCTCAAGACAGAACTTAGAGGGTTACGAACCCAAGGATTTGATATTACCACGTACGAAAGACGATTCACAGAATTGTGCCTATTGTGTCCGGGAGCATTCGAAGATGAGGAAGAGAAGATCGACGCGTTTGTGAAAGGATTACCGGAAAGAATCCAAAAAGATATAAGTTCACACGAGCCCGCCTCCATACAACAGGCATGTAGAATGGCTCACAAACTAGTGAACCAGATTGAAGAAAGAATTAAAGAACAGACTGCTGAAGAGGCCAATGTGAAGCAAGTCAAAAGAAAGTGGGAGGAAAACGGTGATAAGAATCACCAATACAACAACGGCAATTACAACAATAATCGCAACAATTATCCCAACAATCGCAACATCAATCGCAACTACAACAAACGGCCCAACAACAACAACAACAACAACAACAACAACAACAACAACAGCAACTACAACAATCATCCCAACAACAATAATAACCATAACAACAACAACAACAACAATCAGAAGCAGCTATGCCAAAGGTGTGAAAAGTATCACTCGGGGTTCTGCACCAAATTTTGCAACAAGTGTAAAAGAAATGGTCATAGCGCGGTGAAGTGTGAGGTCTACGGACCAGGGGTTAATAGAACGAAAGGAACAAATGGTGTCGGAACGAGTAATGGCGGAGCAAGTAGTGTCGGAGCAAGTTATGCCAATGTAGTTTGTTATAAATGTGGAAAACTGGGCCACATTATTAGAAATTGCCCGAACCAGGAGAACACGAATGGACAAGGCCGCGGAAGAGTTTTCAATATTAATGCAGCAGAGGCACAGGAAGACCCGGAGCTTGTTACGGGTACGTTTCTTATTGACAATAAATCTGCTTACGTTTTATTTGATTCGGGTGCGGATAGAAGCTATATGAGTAGAGATTTTTATGCTAAATTAAGTTGTCCATTGACGCCTTTGGATAGTAAATTTTTACTCGAATTAGCAAATGGTAAATTAATTTCAGCAGATAATATATGTCGGAATCGAGAAATTAAACTGGTTAGCGAAACATTTAAGATTGATTTGATACCAGTAGAGTTAGGGAGTTTTGATGTGATAATCGGTATGGACTGGTTGAAAGAAGTGAAAGCAGAGATCGTTTGTTACAAAAATGCAATTCGTATTATACGAGAAAAAGGAAAACCCTTAATGGTGTACGGAGAAAAGGGCAACACGAAGCTACATCTTATTAGTAATTTAAAGGCACAAAAACTAATAAGAAAAGGTTGCTATGCTGTTCTAGCACACATCGAGAAAGTACAAACTGAAGAAAAGAGCATCAATGATGTTCCCATTGCAAAAGAATTTCCCGATGTATTTCCGAAAGAATTACCGGGATTACCCCCACATCGATCCGTTGAATTTCAAATAGATCTTGTACCAGGAGCTGCACCAATAGCTCGTGCTCCTTACAGACTCGCACCCAGCGAGATGAAAGAACTGCAAAGCCAATTACAAGAACTTTTAGAGCGTGGTTTCATTCGACCAAGCACATCACCGTGGGGAGCTCCTGTTTTGTTTGTCAAGAAGAAAGATGGTACATTCAGGTTGTGTATCGACTACCGAGAGTTGAACAAACTTACCATCAAGAACCGCTACCCACTACCGAGAATCGACGACTTATTTGATCAACTACAAGGCTCGTCTGTTTATTCAAAGATTGACTTACGTTCCGGGTATCATCAAATGCGGGTGAAAGAAGATGATATTCCAAAGACTGCTTTCAGAACACGTTACGGTCATTACGAGTTTATGGTCATGCCGTTTGGTTTAACTAATGCACCAGCTGTGTTCATGGACCTTATGAACCGAGTGTGTGGATTATACCTTGACAAGTTTGTCATTGTTTTCATTGATGACATACTTATTTACTCAAAGAATGACCAAGAACACGGTGAACATTTGAGAAAGGTGTTAGAAGTATTAAGGAAGGAAGAATTGTACGCTAAGTTTTCAAAGTGTGCATTTTGGTTGGAAGAAGTTCAATTCCTCGGTCACATAGTGAACAAAGAAGGTATTAAGGTGGATCCGGCAAAGATAGAAACTGTTGAAAAGTGGGAAACCCCGAAAACTCTTAAACACATACGCCAGTTTTTAGAACTAGCTGGTTACTACAGAAGGTTCATCCAAGACTTTTCCAGAATAGCAAAACCCTTGACTGCATTAACGCATAAAGGGAAGAAATTTGAATGGAATGATGAACAAGAGAAAGCTTTTCAGTTATTGAAGAAAAAGCTAACTACGGCACCTATATTGTCATTGCCTGAAGGGAATGATGATTTTGTGATTTATTGTGACGCATCAAAGCAAGGTCTCGGTTGTGTATTAATGCAACGAACGAAGGTGATTGCTTATGCGTCTAGACAATTGAAGATTCACGAACAAAATTATACGACGCATGATTTGGAATTAGGCGCGGTTGTTTTTGCATTAAAGACTTGGAGGCACTACTTATATGGGGTCAAAAGTATTATATATACCGACCACAAAAGTCTTCAACACATATTTAATCAGAAACAACTGAATATGAGGCAGCGTAGGTGGATTGAATTGTTGAATGATTACGACTTTGAGATTCGTTACCACCCGGGGAAGGCAAATGTGGTAGCCGATGCCTTGAGCAGGAAGGATAGAGAACCCATTCGAGTAAAATCTATGAATATAATGATTCATAATAACCTTACTACTCAAATAAAGGAGGCGCAACAAGGAGTTTTAAAAGAGGGAAATTTAAAGGATGAAATACCCAAAGGATCGGAGAAGCATCTTAATATTCGGGAAGACGGAACCCGGTATAGGGCTGAAAGAATTTGGGTACCAAAATTTGGAGATATGAGAGAAATGGTACTTAGAGAAGCTCATAAAACCAGATACTCAATACATCCTGGAACGGGGAAGATGTACAAGGATCTCAAGAAACATTTTTGGTGGCCGGGTATGAAAGCCGATGTTGCTAAATATGTAGGAGAATGTTTGACGTGTTCTAAGGTCATAGCTGAGCATCAGAAACTATCAGGTCTACTTCAACAACCCGAAATCCCGAAATGGAAATGGGAAAACATTACCATGGATTTCATCACTAAATTGCCAAGGACTGCAAGTGGTTTTGATACTATTTGGGTAATAGTTGATCGTCTCACCAAATCAGCACACTTCCTGCCAATAAGAGAAGATGACAAGATGGAGAAGTTAGCACGACTGTATTTGAAGGAAGTCGTCTCCAGACATGGAATACCAATCTCTATTATCTCTGATAGGGATGGCAGATTTATTTCAAGATTCTGGCAGACATTACAGCAAGCATTAGGAACTCGTCTAGACATGAGTACTGCCTATCATCCACAAACTGATGGGCAGAGCGAAAGGACGATGCAAACACTTGAAGACATGCTACGAGCATGTGTTATTGATTTCGGAAACAGTTGGGATCGACATCTACCGTTAGCAGAATTTTTCTACAACAACAGCTACCATTCAAGCATTGAGATGGCGCCATTTGAAGCACTTTATGGTAGAAAGTGCAGGTCTCCGATTTGTTGGAATGAAGTGGGGGATAGACAGATTACGGGTCCGGAGATTATACAAGAAACTACCAAGAAGATCATCCAAATTCAACAACGGTTGAAAACCGCCCAAAGTCGACAAAAGAGCTACGCTGACATTAAAAGAAAAGATATAGAATTTGAAATTGGAGAGATGGTCATGCTTAAAGTTGCACCTTGGAAAGGCGTTGTTCGATTTGGTAAACGAGGGAAATTAAATCCAAGGTATATTGGACCATTCAAGATTATTGATCGTGTCGGACCAGTAGCTTACCGACTTGAGTTACCTCAACAACTCGCGGCTGTACATAACACTTTCCACGTCTCGAATTTGAAGAAATGTTTTGCTAAAGAAGATCTCACTATTCTGTTAGATGAAATCCAAATCAACGAAAAACTTCAATTCATCAAAGAACCCGTCGAAATAATGGATCGTGAGGTTAAAAGACTTAAGCAAACCAAGATACCAATTGTTAAGGTTCGATGGAATGCTCGTAGAGGACCCGAGTTCACCTGGGAGAGTGAAGATCAGATGAAGAAGAAATACCCGCATCTATTTCCAGAAGATTCGTCAACACCTTCAACAGCTTAAAATTTCGGGACGAAATTTATTTAACGGGTAGGTACTGTAGTGACCCGAACTTTTCCATGTATATATATATTAATTGAGTTTGATGTTTACATGATTAAATGTTTCCAACATGTTAAGCAATCAAACTTGTTAAGACTTGATTAATTGAAATATGTTTCATATAGACAATTGACCACCCAAGTTGACCGGTGATTCACGAACGTTAAAACTTGTAAAAACTATATGATGACATATATATGGATATATATATATATAGTTAACATGATACTATGATAAGTAAACATATCATTAAGTATATTAACAATGAACTACATATGTAAAAACAAGACTACTAACTTAATGATTTTTAAACGAGACATATATGTAACGATTATCGTTGTAAAGACATTTAATGTATATATATCATATTAAGAGATATTCATACATGATAATATCATGATAATATAATAATTTAAAATCTCATTTGATATTATAAACATTGGGTTAACAACATTTAACAAGATCGTTAACCTAAAGGTTTCAAAACAACACTTACATGTAACGACTAACGATGACTTAACGACTCAGTTAAAATGTATATACATGTAGTGTTTTAATATGTATTTATACACTTTTGAAAGACTTCAATACAATTATCAAAATACTTCTACTTAACAAAAATGCTTACAATTACATCCTCGTTCAGTTTCATCAACAATTCTACTCGTATGCACCCGTATTCGTACTCGTACAATACACAGCTTTTAGATGTATGTACTATTGGTATATACACTCCAATGATCAGCTCTTAGCAGCCCATGTGAGTCATATAACACATGTGGGAACTATCATTTGGCAACTAGCATGAAATATCTCATAAAATTACAAAAATATGAGTAATCATTCATGACTTATTTACATGAAAACAAAATTACATATCCTTTATATCTAATCCATACACCAACGACCAAAAACACCTACAAACACTTTCATTCTTCAATTTTCTTCATCTAATTGATCTCTCTCAAGTTCTATCTTCAAGTTCTAAGTGTTCTTCATATATTCTACAAGTTCTAGTTACATAAAATCAAGAATACTTTCAAGTTTGCTAGCTCACTTCCCATCTTGTAAGGTGATCATCCAACCTCAAGAAATATTTGTTTCTTACAGTAGGTTATCATTCTAATACAAGGTAATAATCATATTCAAACTTTGGTTCAATTTCTATAACTATAACAATCTTATTTCAAGTGATGATCTTACTTGAACTTGTTTTCGTGTCATGATTCTGCTTCAAGAACTTCGAGCCATCCAAGGATCCGTTGAAGCTAGATCCATTTTTCTCTTTTCCAGTAGGTTTATCCAAGGAACTTAAGGTAGTAATGATGTTCATAACATCATTCGATTCATACATATAAAACTATCTTATTCGAAGGTTTAAACTTGTAATCACTAGAACATAGTTTAGTTAATTCTAAACTTGTTCGCAAACAAAAGTTAATCCTTCTAACTTGACTTTTAAAATCAACTAAACACATGTTATATATCTATATGATATGCTAACTTAATGATTTAAAACCTGGAAACACGAAAAACACCGTAAAACCGGATTTACGCCGTCGTAGTAACACCGCGAGCTGTTTTGGGTTAGTTAATTAAAAACTATGATAAACTTTGATTTAAAAGTTGTTATTCTGAGAAAATGATTTTTATTATGAACATGAAACTATATCCAAAAATTATGGTTAAAATCAAAGTGGAAGTATGTTTTCTAAAATGGTCATCTAGACGTCGTTCTTTCGACTGAAATGACTACCTTTACAAAAACGACTTGTAACTTATTTTTTCGATAATAAACCTATAATTTTTCTGTTTAAATTCCAAAATAGAGTTCAATATGAAACCATAGCAATTTGATTCACTCAAAACGGATTTAAAATGAAGAAGTTATGGGTAAAACAAGATTGGATAATTTTTCTCATTTTAGCTACGTGAAAATTGGTAACAAATCTATTCCAACCATAACTTAATCAACTTGTATTGTATATTATGTAATCTTGAGATACCATAGACACGTATACAATGTTTCGACCTATCATGTCGACACATCTATATATATTTCGGAACAACCATAGACACTCTATATGTGAATGTTGGAGTTAGCTATACAGGGTTGAGGTTGATTCCAAAATATATATAGTTTGAGTTGTGATCAATACTGAGATACGTATACACTGGGTCATGGATTGATTCAAGATAATATTTATCGATTTATTTCTGTACATCTAACTGTGGACAACTAGTTGTAGGTTACTAACGAGGACAGCTGACTTAATAAACTTAAAACATCAAAATATATTAAAAGTGTTGTAAATATATTTTGAACATACTTTGATATATATGTGTATATTGTTATAGGTTCGTGAATCAACCAGTGGCCAAGTCTTACTTCTCGGCGAAGTAAAAATATGTGAAAGTGAGTTATAGTCCCACTTTTAAAATCTAATATTTTTGGGATGAGAATACATGCAGGTTTTATAAATGATTTACAAAATAGACACAAGTACGTGAAACTACATTCTATGGTTGAATTATCGAAATCGAATATGCCCCTTTTTATTAAGTCTGGTAATCTAAGAATTAGGGAACAGACACCCTAATTGACGCGAATCCTAAAGATAGATCTATTGGGCCTAACAAACCCCATCCAAAGTACCGGATACTTTAGTACTTCGAAATTTATATCATATCCGAAGGGTGTCCCGGAATGATGGGGATATTCTTATATATGCATCTTGTTAATGTCGGTTACCAGGTGTTCACCATATGAATGATTTTTATCTCTATGTATGGGATGTGTATTGAAATATGAAATCTTGTGGTCTATTATTATGATTTGATATATATAGGTTAAACCTATAACTCACCAACATTTTTGTTGACGTTTTAAGCATGTTTATTCTCAGGTGATTATTAAGAGCTTTCGCTGTCGCATACTTAAATAAGGACGAGATTTGGAGTCCATGCTTATATGATATTGTGTAAAAACTGCATTCAAGAAACTTATTTTGTTGTAACATATTTGTATTGTAAACCATTATGTAATGGTCGTGTGTAAACAGGATATTTTAGATTATCATTATTTGATAATCTACGTAAAGCTTTTTAAACCTTTATTGATGAAATAAAGGTTATGGTTTGTTTTAAAATGAATGCAGTCTTTGAAAAACGTCTCATATAGAGGTCAAAACCTCGCAACGAAATCAATTAATATGGAACATTTTTAATTAATAAGAACGGGACATTTCAGGGGTGCTCCTATTCTGTTCGTCAAGAAGAAGGATGGATCTATGAGAATGTGCATAGATTACCGAGAATTAAACAAATTAACGATCAAGAATCGGTACCCATTACCGAGGATTGATGATTTGTTTGATCAATTGCAAGGATCAAGTGTTTATTCTAAGATTGATCAACGCTCCGGATATCATCAACTGAGAGTGAAGGAAGAAGATGTTCCTAAAACCGCGTTCAGAACCCGTTACGGTCACTATGAGTTTCTAGTCATGCCTTTTGGATTAACTAATGCTCCAGCAGTATTCATGGATCTAATGAATCGCATCTGTAGACCGTATTTAGACAAATTTGTCATTGTTTTTATCGACGACATATTGATTTACTCGAAGAACAAGGAAGAACATGAGCAACACTTAAGACTGGTACTGGAGATACTCAAGAAAGAAGAATTGTACGCAAAATTTTCGAAGTGTAATTTCTGGTTACAAGAAGTACAATTTTTGGGCCATGTTGTCAGTAAACATGGAATTAAAGTTGACCCCGCCAAGATCGAAGCCATTAGTAAATGGGAAACACCGAAGACTCCAACACAAATCCGCCAATTCTTAGGTCTTGCTGGTTACTATCGAAGATTCATTCAAGATTTCTCTAGAATCGCCAAACCCTTAACTGCATTGACTCAAAAGGGAAAGAAGTATGATTGGTCCACAGAACAGGAATCCTCATTCCAGTTATTAAAGAAGAAGTTAACGTCTGCACCCATTTTGTCATTACCGGAAGGAAATGATGATTTCGTGATCTATTGTGATGCTTCAAGCCAAGGTTTAGGATGTGTATTAATGCAACACACAAAAGTCATCGCATACGCCTCACGACAACTAAAAATTCATGAAAAGAACTATACGACGCACGATTTGGAACTTGGAGCAGTAGTTTTTGCACTCAAAATATGGAGACACTATCTATATGGCACCAAGTGTACAGTGTACACCGACCATAAGAGTCTTCAGCATATTTTTGATCAAAAACAACTCAATATGAGGCAACGTGGCTGGGTAGAGTTGTTAAACGATTACGATTGTGAAATCCGTTACCACCCCGAAAAGGCTAATGTTGTAGCTGATGCCCTAAGTCGAAAAGAAAGAGTAAAACCTCTTAGGGTCCGAGCTTTGAATATTACAATTCGTACTGATCTCACAAAGCAAATTCAAGCAGCACAGTTAGAGGCTTTAAAAGAAGAAAATGAAAAAGGCGAAATGAGCAGAGGGTTAGAAAAACAGCTTGAAGTAAAAGCCGATGGAACCCTGTATTTTGCTGATAGGATATGGGTACCAAAACATGGTAATCTAAGGCAACTAGTACTAGATGAAGTACACAAAACGAGGTACTCAATTCACCCAGGAAACGGGAAAATGTATCACGATCTCAAGAAGTTTTATTGGTGGCCTAATATGAAGACAGAAATTGCTACTTATGTAAGCAAATGTTTGACGTGTGCAAAGGTCAAAGCTGAGCACCAAAAGCCATCAGGATTACTGCAACAACCAGAAATTCCGCAGTGGAAATGGGAAAGAATAACTATGGATTTCATTACGAAATTGCCAAGGACTGCAAGTAGTCATGATACTATTTGGGTGATAGTTGATCGTCTAACTAAATCAGCTCACTTTCTACCAATAAAGGAGACAGACAGTATGGAGAAATTAGCACGCCTATATTTGAAGGAAGTAGTTTCCAAGCATGGTGTACCCATCTCTATCATATCTGATCGCGACACCCAATTCACATCACGTTTCTGGCAGTCATTACAAAAAGCATTGGGAACTCGATTAGATATGAGCACCGCTTATCACCCACAGACAGATGGTCAAAGTGAAAGAACAATACAAACATTGGAAGACATGTTACGGGCATGCATGATTGACTTTGGAACTAGTTGGGATCGACACTTACCGTTGGCAGAATTTTCATACAATAACAGCTATCATACGAGCATCAACGCAGCGCCATTTGAAGCACTTTACGGTAGAAAGTGCAGATCTCCTATATGTTGGAGTGAAGTAGGAGAAAGACAACTTACTGGACCAGAAATTATTCACGAAACCACCGAAAAGATCATTCAAATACAACAGCGATTGAAAATGGCCATGAGTCGCCAAAAGAGTTATGCTGATGTAAGAAGAAAACCGCTAGAATTTCAAGTGGGCGACAAAGTCATGTTGAAAGTGTCACCCTGGAAAGGCGTTGTACGATTCGGTAAATGAGGAAAGCTAAGTCCTAGGTACGTAGGACCCTTTGAAATCACCGAAAGAATTGGAACAGTTGCTTATCGATTAAAGCTACCGCAAGAACTTAGTAGTGTTCACAACACATTTCACGTGTCAAATTTGAAGAAATGTTTAGCTGAAGAGGATGTCGTAATTCCTCTTAACGAAATACGAATCAATGATAAACTCCATTTTATCGAAGAACCTGTTGAAATCATGGACCGTGAGGTCAAACAATTAAAACAAAGCAAAATACCGATAGTTAGGGTTCGTTGGAACGCAAGACGAGGACCCGAGTTTACTTGGGAACGTGAAGATCAGATGAAGCAAAAGGATAAAAATTTGTTCACTGATATCGCTCATGAAACAGGTACTACTCAAAATTTCGGGACGAAATTTTCTTTAAGGGGGAGGTACTGTGATGACCCGAATATTTTTGACTTATTTAAACCAATTCTCTATACGATTTATTATTTTAACACGCTAAACAAAGTCTGTTAGATTGAGTCTCAAAATTTTAGAACTGTTTCATATATATATAATTACCTTTGATTACTCTCGACGATTCATGAACAATTATATGTATGTATATATATATATGTACAAGTAAAACGACTTTCCTACAGTAAAACCCTATTTGCTACAGTAAAAATTACTTTGCTACAGTAAAACACAATTTGCTACAGTAAAACACTATTTGCTACAGTGAAACCGTATTTTGCTACCGTGCTACAGTGATTTGCTACAGTAAAACACTATTTGCTACAGTAAAACACTATTTGCTACAGTAAAAAATACTTTGCTACAGTAAAACACAATTTGCTACAGTAAACACTATTTGCTACAGTGAAACCGTATTTTGCTACAGTGCTACAGTGAAAACACTATTGCTACATTGATTTGCTACAGTAAAAACACTATTTGCTACAGTAAACACTATTTGCTACAGTAAAAATTACTTTACTACAGTAAACACTATTTGCTACAGTAAACACTATTTGCTACAGTAACACTATTTGATGTCGACGAACTAGCAAACAAAAACAGAAAGGGCGGCCATGCGATCGCATGGCAAAAACACTGAAAACTCATGCGATCGCATGAGCTACAGTAAATCGAAAAGTACTATAAAAGGTCAGTTTTGCTCGACGAAATTTTTCATAATTATTTCTGTAACTTAAATTTTAATTTATAATTATAATTATAATTTAAGTTTAATAATAATAAAGTGTATTCGAGGGTGTTTTAATTCGGGTTTCAAACCGCTTTAAGCTAAGGAAATATTGGGTATTGTTCTTGAATCCAAGGCCAACCATACAGTCGTCTACCATCATTACGTCTACGCAATTTGCCAACAATATTGAGTCTCAATATTGAACTGTGAGTTATAGATCCCTTTTTAAATACTTTAAATATTTTTGGGCTGAGAATACATGCAATTTATTTTAAACGCGATAAGACACAAGTACATACTAAATTCTACACTGAGTTAAACCTGAAATTCCTTAGCTTTGGTAACTAGTAGCTGCCAGTACATAGGATATGGACTGGTTGGCACGAATAATTGTATATGGATCCATAGGGCTTGACATCCCCGTCCGAGCTAGAGCGCTAGCCTTTTAACGGACGTATGTTATTTGAGTTTAAGACACGTTGGTTTGCGTGTATTAAAACGAATGGGGTAATTATCACTATAGCGTTAAGTTTAGTTACCAAGGTGCTCTGTTACGTAGAATCTATTGATAAACTTTTGATGAAAACTTGTGGTCTATCTTTATACATGTTTATGACTCGAGCAATTAAACCTATAACTCACCAACATTCGTGTTGACTTTTTAGAATGTTTTATTCTCAGGTCCTTAGAATGCTTCCGCTGTGATGTGCTTGTTGCCTGCATGGAGTCTCTCATGCTTTGTACAAAGTTTATTGCATTCAAAATAAAATTGCGTTGTGTAATAAATAATTGGACTATGATGTCAACCTGTAAATTAAAGACTTATGTATTTCGGGGTTTTGCTTATACCTAAGTACTCGCCCACATGTTTATAACTTTCTATGTTTAGAAAGTCACTTATTTTAATGAATGCAATATTTTATCAAAACGTATCATATAGAGGTCAAAACCTCACTGTGGAATCAATGATTAACGTGCCGCGTCAATAGCGATTTTGACGGGTCGTTACAATATAACAAGTCATCTTCGCAAAGATGGATATGTACACTCGCAAGTGTATAAATAATCCTCGAAGTACTAAACATCCGCCCACTAGCTCTTATGTCTAGTGCAGCCTACAGGATGGGGGTGTTAAGCCCGATAGATCTATCTTTAGGATTCGCGCTTACATGCTCTTATAACATGTAACTAAATTACCTAGCACATCAATCCGCAGAATATCATTTTTAATCACTTGTCTCTATTTCGTAAAGCATTTATAAAAGTAGCGCATGTATTCTTAGCCCAAAAATATATATTGCAAAAGCAATTAAAAAGGGAGCAAATGAATCTCACCTAATGTATTTTGTAGTAAAAATACATATGACGACATTTAACAAGTGTAGGGTTGACCACGGATTCACGAACCTATATCATTAATGTATATTAACACATATATTTGTAATCGAACAAATTTATATATATTATATCTTAGTTTATATGTTATATGTATTTAATTTGTATATATTTAAAATGATTAATATTTATACATGTAGATATCTTAATATGTATATTAGTATTTTATCAATAATTTGTTATTTGTAATATTTATAAAAATAATGTTAATATGTTTAGTATATAATTATGTGCAATATAAGTATAATATTTATTTGTTATAAAAATAATAATAAAAAATGATAATTAAAATAATAATGATAATGTTAATAATAATAACAATACTAGTAACAATAATAATAATAATAATAATAATAATAATAATAATAATAATAATAATAATAATAATAATAATAATAATGGCTACCTCAAAGCTTTTTTTAAAAAAAATGCCATTGCACTCGGACTCGAACCCGCGACCTCCCGCTCACACAACCACACTCTAACCATTACCTCAAATCTGTCTTTCTGTTTATATTTATATCCCGATTGTATTTAACTCGATTTTTCTGTCATCTTCAATACCCTCATTCATGAACATCACATATCATCCTTATCTATATCGTATCACCATCATCATAAGCTTATTATCTTCATAATCATACGGAGTATTATCGTTGTTCGTTTTACTCATCTCACTTACAAAAGAACGAAAATAATCAGCCCAAGTTCATTAAGTTTTTATGGCCCAACAACTTAACGTCCCACTAGAGGAGGAGATATCGGTCCAACTATCTAACCCGTTATAAATTACACGATGAGGGTCTAGTTATGGTTTTTGAAAAAAAATTACATAAAGTAAACAGCCATTGACCATACTCGAATATAATAAGTCAAGTAGGTCATTTGTTTAATACCTTGTCTGCCACAAGAAAAATATTTTAACACGCGTAATAGTTGTTAGTTGCGTCTGAGTCTGTGATATATATATATATATATATATATATATATATATATATATATATATATATATATATATATATAACCACGATGATAAATATGGGTGATTGTTTTTCGAAGTTGACAGAAAACAGAAATTTTAATCGCAGTTTGAGGTATTTTAATACACAACGACGGCAATAATCTTCGAAGTTGTTTGGGTCTGTGCACCCACGAACAGAAAAGGAGAGAAACAAGAATCATCAGCAGCCATGATTCTGGGTTTCATGCAGTTGAGAGGTAGAGAGAGAGAAATAGTGAGAGAGGGAGATAAATGATAGAGAGAGAGGGAGACGATGGAGGTGGCTTGTAGTGTTTTGCTTGGTGTGTTAAGCAGGGAAAATAAACAGAAATTGAATGTGTAGTGGCAATTGGTGGTGAGTTTAGTGGTGACTTGTTCACAATAGAAAAAAAATAAAATGGGTTATGGTGGTTGGCGGTTATCGTGTTTGTTTATGGTGTCATGGTGTTAAAGTAGTAACGGTGGAAGTGGTGGTTGATTGAAAGACGGTTACAGCGGTGGTTATCGAGCATGAGAAGCTAGTAATTGTTAATGGTTTGATGATGTTTTAAGATGGAGTTCAAACTGTAAAATATTCGATTTAGGAGAAGACTAGCTGCAGTAATAGCATAAATAATTTGCAGTTTAAAGAAAGGATGCATGGTGATTGTGGTGGGTTAAGATGGCCGATAAAAGTGATGGTGGTTCAAGGTGTCTTCCATGATTGTTGTAGTTGTAATGGTGATGGTGTGTAGTAGTTCAAAACAAAAATCAAGGAAGGGGATCGATGGGTAGTAAAATTTATCAAGTTGGTTGTTTTTTTTTTTGTTGATGGTGTGGTTGGTATCTCTTATATCTAAATGTAGTTACATATTGATTGAAAGGAATAAAACACTGGTATCTCTTATATCTAATTGTAGTTACATATTGATTGAAAGGAATAAAACACTACGTTGGGTGGATTTATGGTACAAGGAGTGGGGTATTATAGAAGAAAATGAAAGAAGAGAACAATAACTTAATTCAAGAAAAGGAATGCAAAAATATAATATCTTAAGGTTGCCGACACTTTTGGATTCATTATAATACGGACTGGAAATCGTGCTCCATTGATAATCAGTGTCGGACAAAAAGTATTCGGAAAAATTCCACATTTTTAAATTAACTATATTTATTTATTTTGGTCAATATGGTATAAAATTCAGTCATTAATTTAATAAATGAAAATTACATCAACTGTCCCTCTCATTTATGGGTAAAATATAAAAAATTCTAAAATTTAACAAACAGCTCCTAAATACATTTTTAATAAGTCTATAATTTATAGAACTCGTTTTCGAATCACCGTTTATTTTAAAATCATATAAGTTTGAATTTAGTTTGCTTAATATCAATTGGAACATCAAACGAGTATTACAATCATTTAATATTTATTTTTACTATACTTTATTTATATCAAAAATCTAAATCTATTTCATATCAAAAATCATCTCTCTAATTATACAATATGGATCCCGTATCTAGTTTAAATTCCTTAAACTCCGACAGCTATTCCGATATGGATATTCACCTGAACTCCGAAGATAGTGTAACCGGAATGGATCAACCAATCAGCCATCACCTATTCTGGATGAATTGGGGATGGGTTCGTAGCCTGCTTAGTCATTGGAGACAAGAAGAAGGTGATCTCTTCCATCCACCGCATTTCCCTCTTGGCGAAGAACCTGAAGCACTTACCGGTGAACCTGTTCGAGACACCATTTTCTCTCTCATTTCCAGAGTATCTCGTCATGATAATATACTATCTCAAATTCTGAATCTTATTCATCCGCTCATCCGAACCAACAATCATCCCGGTGTAATAGAAGAAGTCAACGAGCTTCGCGCTCGGGTTGTGGCTTTGGAGAATATGATGCAAAGGTTACAAGCACCAGCAGCATCACCGGCATCAACAGTACCACCGACAACAACACCAACAGTATGATGTTAAAGCTAAGGGGTATAAAATACTATTAAATTTTACAAGGAAATACTATTAAATACGATACAATTTTACACAAGATATTTATTTATTTATAGAATGGATATACTTAAACCTTGCTACAATACTTATAGGCAGTGTACCTAATCGTACAGTAGTGTAGTTTTTAGTAAGTCCGGTTCGTTCCACAGGGAAAATCTTTAAACAAAGCTTAACGCTATATTAGTTTACTTTTATAAAAATACAAATATATATATAAGTAATATTATTATTATAAATGGGGGTTTTTACCGTTTAATGACCGGTTTGTCGATCTTAAAACTTTAGTCGCAGTTAAAACCAAATGTAAAATATTAAAAATAAATACAAGACTTAAATTAAAGCGTAAAGTAAATAACGATAATGAAATTTCGATAAATAAAAGTGCGATAAAATAAACTTGCGATAATTAAAAAGTACAAAAATTAAAGTGTAATTAAATACAATAACAATAAATAGAATGCGATAATTAGAAGTGCAATTAAATATAAAATAAAGGAAATAAAATAGGAAATAAAATAATTATGCTTATTTAAACTTCCGTAATCATAATGTTTGATGTTATGATTTTAGTTTTATGCCCATGGGTTAATTGTCCTTTGTCCTGGATTATTTAATATGTCCGTCTGGTTTTTGTCCATAACAGTCCATCAGTCATAAATATAAAGTGCGAGTGTCCTCGTCAAATTATTCTTATACCTGAAGTTAAATATTCCAACTAATTGGGGACTTAAACTGTAACAAGATTTTAATACTTTATTTAATAATTACACCAGGATGTCGACTGAGTGTAACCCAAGGTTTTAATACTTTGTTAACAATTATGTCAAGTGTCCTTGTACATAATTTCACCCCTGTTTTAATAATTCTAGTGACTGTTAATCCATTCCCGTGTCCGGTTAAATGAACGATTATTCGTACATATAAATACCCCGCCCATCGTGTCCGATCGAGTGTATATGATAATTTATAGGGACGCCCAATTGTAAATCTTTATATTAACATTAACAAACTATCATTTAGTTAAACAAATAATAAGCCCATTAATAGCCCATAGTCTAATTTCCACAAGTGTCGTTCTTTTGTCCAAACTCCAATTTTGGTACAAAACCTAATTACCCAATTTTAATATTTTTAGCCCAACATCATGATTACTTCGGATTAAATAAGCATAATAATAACTTAGCTACGAGACATTAATGTAAAAAGGTTGAACATAACTTACAATGATTAAAAATAGCGTAGCGTTACACGGACAGAATTGGGACTTACACCCTTACAACATTCGCTAACATACCCTTATTATTAGAATTATAATTAAAATTAAAATTAAAATATAATTATAAATATAAATATTACGTATGAATGGAGAAGAGAAAAGATATATTTTTTTGCGTTCACCAAACTGCGAATTTATAGGGGATGTGGCCTGACTTTTCATGCCATGCGATCGCATGGACTTTCTTCTTCCTGGCCATGCGATCGCATGGCCAGCTGGGAGAGCTCACATGTTGCTTGTTTCCTTGTGCCGACGTTTTATAAATATAATATAATATATATATTAATTTTAAGAATTAATTATATATTATATTATATTCATATGCATAGTTGACTTGTAATTTTTAGTCCGTTGCGTCGAGCGTTGAGAGTTGACTCTGGTCCCAGTTCCGGATTTTCGAACGTCCTTGCGTACAATTTAATATCTTGTACTTTGCGTTTTGAATCTTGTACTCTTGTGATTTCGAGACGTTTCTTATCAATAATTGGAACCTCTTTGATTGTATTTTGTACTTTTGAGCTTTTTGGACCTTTGCGTCTTCAATTCATCGAATCTGTCTTTTGTCTTTACCTTTTATTATTTAAACGAATATCACTTGTAAATAGAACAATTGCAACTAAAAGCTTGTCTTTCTTGAGGAATAATGCTATGAAATATATGTTCGCTTTTAGCATTATCACAGTACCATTTCCACCACCAACAACAACCGCATCGCAAACCTCAACTTCACAATCTGTTCCACGAGCATCAACGTCATACGCACCATAGTTACCAAAAAATACCAGCAACAATAACCGATGAAGTATTAACTCATTTCCCCTGAAGAAATTTTATGTATATTTAATATATATGAATTTTGAAATCAAAATAAATCTTTTCGTACTAAGCTATTACGTGTGAATCTTAACTGGTAGGTACTACTCGGTTAGTTCATATTACTAATATGCAATGATGTACATCCTTCCTTAACAACTTAACCATTGTTAACTACAATCTCTGTTTCAACTTAATGAATTCCATTTCATAATAAACCAAGTGTATTATTCAATTACATAATTGATTTTACATTTTCATTTTCGATGTACTCGAAACTTTCCAGAAAACATCATCTGTGCCTTGTAAGGTTCACAAAAATTCCACGAGCATCAACATCCTTCACCGAGGAATAAGAATAAATAATGAAGTATCGATTACATTAGCGAAATACTTCACAAAGATTATGTAATCTTTAATCTTTTAGAGATTAATCATTTCTAAGTCAAGCCGAAAATCAAATGAGCTTAATATGATATTAACTCATTAAATCTGTGTTACATTTGAAGAAAATATACATACATATATTTTCATAAAGACGGTAATAAAAATTCTTTTGTACAAAGTATTAATTGTGAAATCTTTAACGGGTAGGTAATACCCGGGAAATATATAAGTTCGCAATTAATATGTTACACTGTACATTCTTCAACTTTGATTCAAAAATTATTAATAATGCTCACAACGATATACAATCGTTTTCATACAAATTCAATTACATATTCTGATATTGACGGATCAGAATCCAAGTCATAACTCTGAACCGGTGACATCATTCTTAGATCTCTACATCTTTCAAAGCTATACTTTGACTTTAAATCTGTGCAAGATCCTTTAGCATTGTTTTTACCAAAAATAACCTTGCAATTCCTTTTCAAAGTATCCAGTATTATCAACCGTTCAACCAGTCAACGACGACCTTTCAGACTTGTAACTTTGGCATATACGTTTTTGTTACTGGGGAACCTTTCATGTTCCACCACATTAACAGTAAATGTACCAGCAAATTCATTAATCTGTGACTTAAAGTCTCTCCGAAAAACCATTATAATTGTTCATTGAAACCCTATCATGTACTCATCCACATCTTGTAACGGTAATTACCATACCAACTACCGGGAATTAGCAATCAGTATTTCGAATTTCGTAGCAATTCTATGCCAACAGTTATATATATACATATAATGTCTATCTCCTAGACTTATTTACTTCGAATGTGAAGTTTCCGAAAAACACCCAAACTGCGAAACTAGTTCTCCGAATTTTGGAAAAATGCTGATGAAGCAGCAAAAACTGTAAACGACTTTAACAGTCGAAAGTTTGATGATAAAGAGTAGTGTGTTGGAAAAGCACAGAAAAAGAGAAAGTTTGGTACTGAAAAACGAATTAAACAAATCATGAAGGAGGCTGTGGACAAATCACAAAGACTAAACATGCCTTCAAAGAATACAAATGATTCAGTATCTGCTGAAGTCATTAACGAATACCATGCTCCTGACTCAAAACCGTTACTAACAAATCTTCTTCATCCTCCTTCGATATTAGAAATTCTAAGATATCATTATATCTTTCATTATAAATATCTTCGATATTTCTGAAGATATCTTCATAACTATTATTATCCGAAATTATTTATCTCTTCGTGCTATCTGTGTTACATCATAAAAGAAACTATTTTAGTTTCAAAATTCTGAAAATCTTGAAAAATGGATGTTTTTGAAGTAGTGTTGAGAACTGAAGCATGAGTTAGTATAATATAATGACACTTGATCAACGTGATTATATTACAGTAAGTCATGCTGAGTTTCTAATGGAACGTGATAAAGGTTCATAGATCATACCCTCATCATGAACCATGTTACATAACTCTTTCAATCTATTTAACCTCTAAACTATCAAGAAAATATTTTCTTAATGATTCGGTCTTTTTTCGAGGTATTCTGGTAATTTGACAAGTCAGATTGTGCTATTATCGTTTCTTTCTTAGAACATTAATTATGTTCATTCCGAAATTCATACCTACGAATTCTGGACCAATATTCGCTTGATTTAAAGTCGGGAAGATAAAACAAAAGCATGAAGCTTCAAAATATCAATGGGAGTATATATAAATCACAGTAAATTAGAGAGAGTATTAACTATGGATGTCAATGATTATGGAAAGACAGAAGCAGAGACATCGAAATATAAGGGAAGAAATAAAACTCAACAACCACCTAGAAATTATAAACCGTATATATCGATGAATATAGCAATATAAAGACAAGGGAGGACTAAAAACACTATAAAACCAAGAGTATAGTAGAAGTGAATAGATTCTTCTGGCGGCAGATGGAAAAGAAGAATGACGGATATGAAGGTTAGAAGTATATCAAGAATCAGAACTGGATGGAGCATATTGACGAATGCTTTAAAATAAGAATTGAGGGAGAAATAATAAAAGGTATGAGCTGTGGAAAATAAGGAAACGAAGGGGGTAGATTTATAGTATAATATCAGACAGGAAAATCGAGACAGATCATCGCATTAAATCGAAAAGAATCATAATTTACTTAATTACTGAAGGATCAAATCTTATTACGAAGATTTTCTCCAAATCTCTTGAACTCCGGAAATCAACCCATCTACGTCAAAAGATATGACGAAACTTACTTTTTCTCATTTCACTCTTTTATGATAACTTCACTCGTACACTTCATATAAACAAATTGTTTTATCCATATTACTCAATGATGATAAAACTCTAATTTTCAACTCGTATGAGTCATGAAAACATACTTATTGTCATCCATGACCATCCCAACCAAATTTCGGGACGAAATTTCTTTAACGGGTAGGTACTGTGACAACCCAAAAATTTTTGACCAAATTTAAACTTTATCTTTAAATGATTTAATGTTTTCGACACGATAAGCAAAGTCTGTAATGTTGAGTCACGAAATTTTTGGAACTATATTCATGTAATCATTTATTCTTTGACTGTTCTCGAAGATTCACGAACAATATATATATATATATATATATATATATATATATATATATATATATATATATATATATATATATATATATATATATATATATATATATATATATATATATATATATGATTTCAAGTTATTTAGTAAACAATAGTAACATTCGATTATTGATTCGATTGATATTTATATAAGTTAACTAAAACGTTTAAGATGAACTAGTAAAACACTAATTTGCTATAGTATCTTCGAATTGCTACAGTACCCGAAAAGCTACAGTGTTTTCGAAAATCACTATTTGCTACAGTAACCACTATTTGAAAATGAAAATGTATATATGTATATGTATATACTACAAGACGATGATTTATAGAAGCAAATAACCAAAACACTTAATTGAGTAAAGCTACACTTCGAGTGACATAGTTTATCAATGATTAAGTTTAATTTTTGATAAAGGTACACGTCGCGTAACGAAAAGTACTAGTTTTCTAAGCGTACGAAAATGCATTCGAGAAACCGAAACCGGGACATAAGTAGAGTAACAACGTACGAGTCAACGGACCAAAATTTAAAAGTCAACTATGCACGTGAATATAATATAATATATAATTAATTATATAAATTAAATATATTATATTTATATTATAATAATATATCGACAAGCTAGTGTACAAAACGATTGTGAGCTGGATCCCATAGCCATGCGATCGCATGGCCAAGGAGGCTAAACCCCATGCGATCGCATGGGGTACTGTTTCAAGTCAGGTACTATAAAAGCTCGATCTGATTCCAGCTGAATCTATCTATCCCTCTTTCTCTAATATTACTCCGTATATTTATTTATTTTATTATTATTATTATTATTATTATTATTATTATTATTATTATTATTATTATTAAGATTAATATTATTATTAATCTTATTATTATTTTTAGTAGTATAATAATTATTAGTATTATACATAAAATACTACGACGAGGTTATGTCCAAATGATTTCAAAATGGTTTTCGAGCAAGATAGAGCTAAAGAAACTATGGGTTATAACTATGGAGGTTATGGGTAATGTTCGTGGGTATTGTTCGCAAGTCAAACCTAGTGTTTATCATTTTCGTTGTGTCTACGTACTTTCCGGCAATATTGAATCACAATATTGATACGTGAGCATTCATATCTTATCTTTTATATATTAAAAGTGTATCCATGTCTAGTGCTCGAGTATATATGTTTATGCATGCTTGTATGCTAAATTTCGTCGTTAAACGGTTTATGATGAATCACGAATTAAATACATAAATTACTGATAAAAGGTATATGATATGCATGTTTTTGGAAAGCTGGCGAAAAATCAATAACTTTTCATTTAGAAATCGCGTAATTTCGATGAACGAATTTAAAGATATGGTCAACTAAATTATGATTGACATTAATTGAATTGCTTTTGAATCTACAATTGATATTTAAATAACTTGTTTATAAGATTGAAAAATTAGATTTTCAAATATTACTAATCGAGTAAATGAATTTCTATATAAGGCACGTCTCGTCTTGTTGAGCAATTGTCAAAATTGATTGTTTATCATATTTTAAAGCCTTATAAAAACTATAGTTTAATTTTACAAGAATTGGGAAACTATGTGAAATGTTAGAATGTTTCGATTGCCATGATCATTCAACTATAGTATCGAGTCAGATTGACTTTTTGAAACGACTTTTGATAACTTTTGTATGTCAGTCTCGAGCATTAGGATTATGATACACTATGACCTGACCTAGCTTGATAGACATTTATTGACCAATATATGTTCTCTAGGTTGAGATCTACGGTTATTTGGTATTCCGAGTTTCGGTCACATTTTGGTGAACGAATTTATGTGCTGCTAAGGTGAGTTTCATTTGCTCCCTTTTTAATTGCTTTTGCAATCTATATTTTTGGGCTGAGAATACATGCACTTTATTTTAAACGCAATGGACTCAAGTACATACTAAATTCTACACCGAGTTTGAACCGAAAATCCCTTAGCTTTGGTAACTAGTAACTGTCAGTTATAAGAACTGGTGGGCGCGAGTAGTTGTATATGGATCCATAGGGCTTGACATCCCCGTCTGTTCCAAGTATAGAAACCCTAGTCTGAACTATAAAACAGACGCATGCTATTTGAGTTTAGTACACGTTGGTTTGCGTGTATTGTACATGTTGATTGCAAGTATGTTAAAACAGGGGTACTTATTATATAGACGTTAAAGTTTAGTTACCAGGGTGCTCAATCTTGTAGAATATTTTGATAAACGTTTCTGGATGAAACAACTGAAATCTTGTGATCCACCTTTATATACAGATTATACGAAACATTAAAACTATGAACTCACCAACCTTTGTGTTGACACTTGTTAGCATGTTTATTCTCAGGTTCCCTAGAAGTCTTACGCTGTTTGCTTATATGTTATACAAGATATGTGCATGGAGTCATACATGCTTTATTCGAGAAAACGTTTCATTCACAAATCATCACCATCTATCTTATTTTGACTGCATTGTCAACAGAAGTATTATTGTAAACTATTATATTATGGTGATTGTCTATATGTAGAAATCATCAGATGTCGAAAACCTTTGATTTAAATATTCATTTATGGCGTGCCTTTTCAAAAGAATGCAATGTTTACAAAACGTATCATATAGAGGTCAAATACCTCGCAATGAAATCGATGAATGACGTGTTCATCCAAGTGGATTTGGAGCGATCGTTACAATTAGGGAGATGATTTTTGATATGAGATAGATTATGGGTTTTAGATTGGTATTCTTCAATACATAATTTACATATGTATATATAATACCAAGATCCCATAAATTACGGAGGAATCTTCGGAAGATGTCAGGTAAAGTTTACAGTAACAGATATGCCAAGATATGAATTTGTCTGTACACTATCTATGTAATAAATGTAAGAAAACGCGTCTAGACTTAGGAACGATAAGTAAGTAATTTCTGACAAGAAATGATATGCAAAACTTGGTAAAAACAGATACGGTTATAGTCCAGACTCACTAATGCATTCTAACAATTACCAGTTAAACACACTAATGCAAATTCTAGTTCCCTATGACCTCAAGCTCTGATACCAACTGTGATGACCCGTCCAAATCCACTTAGACGAATACATCATTCATTGATTTCATAGTGAGGTACTGACCTCTACATGATACGTTTTGTAAACATTGCATTCTTTTGAAAAGGCACACCATTAATGAATATCAAATTCCAAGGTTTTCGACATCTGATGATTTCTACATAAATTTTCGACATCTGATGATTTCTACATAAAGACAATCACCGTAAATAATAGTTTACCATAATACATCCTTTGACAATGCAGTCAAAATAAGATACATGGTGATGATTTTGTGAATGCAAAGTTTTTTCGAATAAAGCATGTATGACTCCATGCACATAGCTTGTATAACGTATAAGCAAACAGCAGAAGACTTCTAGGAACCTGAGAATAAACATGCTTAAAAGTGTCAACACAAAGGTTGGTGAGTTCATAGTTTTAATGTTGCGCATAATCTGTATATAAAGGTGGATCACAAGATTTCAGTTGTTTCATCCAGAAACGTTTATCAAAATATTCTACGAAATTGAGCACCCTGGTAATTAAACTTTAACGTATATATAATAAGTACCCCAGTTTTAACATACATGCAACCAACATGTACAATACACGCAAACCAAAATGTACTAAACTCAAATAGCATACGTCCGCTTTACAGTTCAGGCTAGGGTCTCTATACCTGGAACGAACGGGGATGTCAATCCCTATGGACCCATATACAACTACTCGCGCCCACCAGTTCTTATAACCGGCAGTTACTAGTTACCAAAGCTAAGGAATTTTCGATTCAAACTCAGTGTAGAATTAAGTATGTACTTGTGTCCATTATTTTTAAAATAAAGTGCATGTATTCTCAGCCCAAAAATATAGATTGCAAAAGCCATTAAAAAGGGATCAAATGAAACTCACCTTAGCAGCACATAAGGTCATTCACCGAAATGTGACCGAAACTCAGAATGCAAAATAACCGTAGATCTCAACCTAGAGAACATATGTTGGTTAATACATGTCTAACAAGCTAGGTCGGGTCATAGTGTATCACAATCCTAATGCTTGAGACCGACATGCAGAAGTTAACAAAAGTTATCTCAAAAGTTAACCTGACCCAATATGATCTTTAAATCTATACATGTTTATTATATTAACATAATATAAGTCTTGATAATTGAACGAATTTATAGTTTATCAAACTCAAAATATTATTTATTTCAGGAGCTATATTATATTTGAGTTATCATGGCAATCGAACATGTTTTATTATTTCACATAGTGTTTATAAAGCTTTAAAACATGATAAGACAGTCAACTTTGACAATTGCTCAACAAGACGAGACGTGCCTTATATAGAAATTCATTTACTCGATTAGTAATATTTGAAAATCCAATTTATCAATCTTATAAACAAGTTGTTTAAATATCAATTGCAGATTCAAAAGCAATTTCAATTAATGTTAATTATAATTCAGTTGACCATAATTTTTAATCCGTTCCTCGAAAACACACGATTTCTAAATGAAAAGTTATTAATTTTTCGACAGCTTTCCAACGACATGCATATCATATACCTTTTATCAATAACATTTGTATCCAATTCGTGATTCATCATAAACTATCTAACGACAAAATTAAAGCATGCAAGCATGCATAAACATATATACTCGAGGACTAGACATGGATACACTATTAATATATAAAAGATAAGATATGAATGCTCACGTATCAATATTGTGATTCAATATTGTAGGAAAGTACGTAGACACAACGGAGATGATAAACGCTAGGTTTGACTTGCGAACAATACCCATGAACATTACCCATAACCTCCATAGCTATAACCCATAGTTTCCTTAGCTCTATCCCGCTCGAAAAGTTTTTTTTGAAATCGTTTGGGCATAACCTCATCGTAATATTTTATGTATAATAATACTAATAATAATACTCCTAACTATAAAAATAATAATAATATTAATCTTAATAATAATAATAATAATAATAATAATAATAATAATAATAATAATAATAATAATAATAATAATAATAATAATAATAATAATAATAATAATAATAATAATAATATACCTTGATAGAGATTGAGATCGAGAGAAATAAGTGAGCCAGAGAACCAGAATTCGATTTGCATTTATACAACTTTCCTGAATCTGATGCCCATGCGATCGTATGGGCTTCCAGTGCAAATGTCATGCGATCGCATGACCTGCCTGGACAGCTCACTTTCATTTGTTTTCTTGCTTGTCGACATATTATTATATATATAATATATATATATATATATAATTTATATTAATTATATATATATGATACTATATTCATGTGCATAGTTGACTTGTAATTTTAGGTTCGATAACTTGTACGTTGACGCTCGACTTATGTCCCGGTTCCGGTTTTTCGAACATCCTTTCGCATGCTAAGAAAACTTGTCCTTTACGTCTCACGACAGGTACCTTTATTAATAATTAAACTTATTCGCTAATAATTTATATTACAAGGAATGTAATTTATAAATTTGAGTGTTTTGATCATTTGCTTCATTAAATCATCATCTCGTTATTAATACGTATATATTCAATATTCATAGACACATTTTAAATACACGTTGTGAGTTATTTATATATTTAATTATAATATTAAATATCATTTTGTATATATTCAAATTATGTTATTTAAACAAAATTGTTTTAATAATCAAATTCAATTGAATCGAAAAACGTTTTCGCACGTTTGAAAATAGATTAATTGAATATTATGAAATTCAATTCTCCACTAACTTTTGTCTAATTTTCGTTATTTGACACTTTGTTCTCAATGGTAGATTACTTTACCAATTATTCCGAATACCGTTAAAAAGGAACGATTTCTCAAATCAATTTGAACCTCGTCATAGAGACCCGTAACAATATCATAATGTATCTGATAATTCAATCATTTGATATTATCTTTTAATTCTTTCGATAAATATGTTAAACATATATTGAAACAAAAACGTTCATGTAAAGTATTATACATCTAATACTTTGTTAATTTTTTCAATTACTATAACTATATATTGTATATACATATCTATATACACATAAATGTTCGTGAATCGTCGAGCATAGTAAAAAGGGTAATTGAATATATGAACATAGTTCCAAAATTTTCGAGACTCAACATTACATACTTTGCTTATCGTGTCAGAATCATATAAAGATTAAATTTAAATTTGGTCAAAAATTTCTGGGTCGTCACGATATTTATAGCCATCAAAGGAATAAATATGTGAAGTCCACAAATAAGAATGCATAATATCAAGAGGTAAATGCGCATACAAAGTATTAGTAGAGAATGGTAGCTTATGACTTCTGTTGCATATTTGCATTGACACGAAATATAATTGAAAGAAAAATTATTTGAAAGACTAATATTCAGTGACACAACTATGAACTTGAAAACATCAGTTGATGGATGACTGTAAACGATCATGTCATTCTTTCGTGGTAGCTTTAATAGAAGAGTATGCACATATGAAGGTGGCAACCGAGGAGATTGGACAGGTCCCACACTTAGGGAGTCTTATGACTAGTGTGGTTCAAGTGAGTCGATCATTCACAACACAAAAATCTGAAGTAAAACTAATTAGTAAATAATTATCATTGCATAATTGATTCACCAGAAAAAGAATATCACAATGCATATTAGGTACTAAAGAACTTTAGAAATTGATAAGCGTTTGGAAGTAGAAGGAAGCAAGGTAGATCCAATGCGGACAATTGGAAGCCCCTTACCATTCCCAATCACGATTTCATATGGTCCATCATAAGGGTTATGCAGTGAAGATTTGCAAAATCTTGAGTAACATGGTGAGAAGTACCCGAGTCAAGTAACCACTCATTGGGTTGAGAAGAGGCAACGGCAATAGCAACATTAGATTGAAGACTTGTAGCTCGATAGGATGGTAGAGTAATGTGAGGGTGACTTTCAGCAAACACTGGGCACTTCTAAAGTGAACATCCTTTAGTGTTACACCGCCGACATTTCCTAAGAAAAGGTCTAGAACCTGTAAAGTTGGGGTTGGCAGCCTATTTTAGTGAGTGTTGTAAACGAGCCATGTTTAATAGAATGTTTGCGTGTTGCGGTTTGATGATGATTGATATTACCAAGTAACAGTGGAAAGTACAGTAGTAGGTAAAGTGCTTAATATAAGGTGGATTTAGATTGTTAGTTGACAATCAATTAACTTCTCATGAAGTTCTATGGAGGATATCGACGTGTCCCTTGCATTAAACGCATCTATGAGTCCTTGGTAGGAATCATCAAACCCTTATAACACATAGTCTGTGATGTCTTCTTTAGTAACAGTAGCACTAAGAAGAGATAGGTGATCGATACATGTTTTTTTAGCATGCATGTATTCACTAATCAATTGATGACCTTTAACGATGTTTTCGAGTTATAGCTTTAGTTGTTTAATATAGACACGAGTTGAATTATAATAGGTGTTAGTTAGGGTGTCTCAAAGCTGTTCCCATCATGGTTGTAAGATATAACATCCCGCCTTTTTTCGTTAAATTTATGTTAACACCGTCTTTTTTTTTTTTTGATAATATCTTTCGTTATCTAGATTCGTACCTTCCATTAACTAGCGTTTCAATAACTTCGTTATTTAATTATAACACCTCTCGTTTACTCTAGCGTTTTTAAAATAATTCGTTCGGTTAATTCACGCACCCGCTTTTAAACTCGAGGGACTAACTTTGCCAATTGACCAAAAATGTAACTAGTGGTTGACTAGTCAACCACCACTCACCTACCACCTCTCATTTCACTCTTATCTCTTCTTTCTTACTTCCACTTTTTCTCTCATTTCTCCAAACAAAGATTCATCATCCATTTCACATCTAGGAAGCTCACAACAAATCCGACTACATATTTGTGATCCTTGCATCATCCTCTTCAATTTGGTACCAATTTCATAGCTTGGGGTAAGCTTTTCAAAATCTCTAATTTTCATAAATTAGACCTTTAAACTTGAAATTGTGTTAATTAGTGTCTATGGCTCATTGTGATGTCGTATATGTAATTTGTATGCTCGATATTGTTATTTGGTGTAACTAGCATGAACACTTGAAATGGATTAGTTTAATCTTTGATTTTGATTGATTAAATGTTGTTAGATGTTAAATCTATTGTGTTAAATGTGTTACTAGCATCATTAGCTTCAATTTGATATGTTGGTTGGCTTGGTAAGACCTCATTAACAGGATTGTTGATTTCATGATTCTTGGTTAGGGTTTGATAGATTTTAAAACGAACTTTTGATGCATCAAATGTTTTTCAATGTGGTTGGTAAGTGTTTAGTTGTATTGTATGCGTAATTACCTACGAAGCGGAATATTATATGTGTGTAGTAAGCTCCCGAATCATGGAATGCGTTTTACGAACTTGAAACTTTGATAATGGACTTTTAACTATCATTCGACGAGCATTTTGATTTTTGTAAATAGTGTTTTTGGTAAATGAAATGTGTTTAGTTGAATTCCTCATCAAAATACCTTTCCAACAATATAAGATACGTGTTTTGAATGTTTACGGTTCATTAGTTATGGTTGTTTGAAGTTGGATTCGTGCATAAATCAAAACTGCCCAGATTTGCTAAACAGATACACTGAGCGGCGCTCGGGGGGCCTTGAGCGGCGCTCCGGGCCTCGGCTGTCTAAAAATTTACATTTTCGTTTAATTCCCGCTATGCTATACATGTCCGATTAACATGAAACTTGGCCAACATACTTATATATGCTTATCTTTCATAGAAAAATTGTCGGATACCCGACCCGACCCCGTTGACTTTGACTTTGACTTTGACCAAGTTTGAATTTTAGTCAATCATAACCAAATACTTATGCAATCATTCTAATCTTCTTTTATACTTGATTCTTGCATGAAACTTGACAACGTGATTCACATACTATATTAATCGAGTCGTAACGAGCCATAGGACTGATTGAACACATTTCGCCCGACCTTGCGTCGTAACCGTTAATTGATACAACTTATTTGTTTAGGTCAAGACTAAGCAACTTTCATTTGCACAACATTTAATTTCAAGTACTTTGGCATGCAACTACGGTGAGATCATAGTTCCATCTTTTCAACAACTTTTATACTTTAAATCATGGGATGAGAAACATATACGGTTTATACTTTTATACTTTGAACACAAGTACGAAAACAAACATTCCACGTACGAGTTAGAACACAAATTCTCAATTCGATTATCATTAGTTACACTTGCCGGGTGTAAGCGAGAACTTATGTTGTATGGCCATATGGGTTTGACAAACCCTCATTCGGACGGTTCGCTACCGTTATGCGGATGAAATATATTTTCGAGAATAAGTGTATGTTCTAACACTATGTGATGGGGTAACGTTTGTTAAGCCTTGATAATTGGGTGCTCGTGATAACAATTTTTAGAATGATTTTACTATTACTTCAACGTTATAAATCTTGTAGTTCAAAGACAACGTTTACAAATACACCTATGATTTCCTAAAACATTTTTCGTTGACAGTTTTCTATATGTTTCTCAGGTTCATACATGGCTACTAGATACATGCTTCCGCACACTTTGATTACTTGCTTGGAGTCAACCATGCATGCATACGGTAGGGATAGCACATTTGGATTTAAACTTTAAGCATACCTACTTACGCTATTTATAGCAACCGTGATTTTCAACTTATATTATGTCGCAAGTCATTTCAATTATACTTTATAACTTTTGTAAACTTAAACTTATGGTCGAACCATTTGGTAACTTAAAACTTTGTAAGTCTTATACGTTTCAAATGAATGCGAAATAATTTTGGTCAAACGCGTCTCATTTAGGGACTATGACCACGTAACGGGACCTAAGTTAACGGCGCCATCAATGACAATTTTGTCGAGTCGTTACATAAGAGAAACCAATGGTAATATTTGTTGATAAAGGGTGCATGTGAGAGAACTAAATAGTAAGTGATCCTGTCTAACCCAAGTGAGATAAAGAGGATTCGGTGATGACATGTTGTCGGTGATGGTGGTTGTTGGTGGCGTCCAGAAAGGGATCCATCCATAGCCATCAAGAGTTGCTTGGACTGAAGTTTCCACGAGGTATAGTTAACCGCTGTGAGTTTGATGATGTTTGGAATGTTAACGATGATGGTAGGGTTTTTGAGATAAACATCCTTCGGTATATGTGACGACCCGGAAATTTATGACTAAATTTAAACTTTATCTTTATATTATTCTGACACGATAAGCAATGTTTGTTAAGTTAAATCTCAAGGATTTTAAACTATGTTTATACATTCATTTAAACCTCGACCAAATTCCAATGATTCACGAACCATTAAATGAACATATATGAATATGTATGTATATGTGTATATGTTATAAATTGAAAATGTCAACAAAGTATTTAAACGTATAATGCTTTATATGAACGTATTTGTTTCAATATGATTATCGACGAAATTAAAAAATATATATATTAAATGATTGAATTATCAGAAACATTGAATTATGATTACAAGTCTCTGTTGAGAGGTCCACTATGATTTGAGAAAATCTATTCCTCTTAACGATATTCGGAATAATTTGTAAAACTATTTATAAATAAAAATAAAAAGTGTCATTTACGAAAGTTAGACAAAAGCTAGTGGAGAATTGGTTTCCATAATATTCTATTAATCTATTTTCAAACGTACAAAAACATTTTCAGTTTAAAAAGAACTTTATTATTAAAACGTATATAACTTTTATAAATATCTAGAATCACTTTTGACAACTCATTACTTAACCAGTATAATAAATATAACGATATTTATATTTTATTTCACTAAATATATATAATGATTTAAATTAATATTATATATATTTATACGCGTATTATACATACATAGTTTTTATACTTTTACTATACTTTAACTTTACCTTTACTTTACTTTTACTTTACTTTAACTTTAATAATTCATACTTTAATAATTCACTTTAATAATTCATACTTTAATAATTCACTTTAATAATTCATACTTTAATAATTCACTTTAATAATTCATACTTTAATAATTCACTTTAATAATTTAAAAATCTATTATAAATAGAATTCAATAGGTTTCATTATTTCATAGAAACTTGAAAATATATTTCTCTAAACTCTCTCAATCGATTTACATATATATATATATATATATATATATATATATATATATATATATATATATATATATATATATATATATATATATATATATATATATATATATATATATATATATATATTTTTTTTTTTTGCTCTGTATTATTTCAAGATATTATTAGTATACATAAAATATTACGACGGAGTGATGTCCGAGTGATTTCAAAATAGTTTTTTTGAATAAGTCGAAACTAAGGAAATTATGGGTTATAGCTATGGAGGTGATGGGTATGGTTCATGGGTATGCTCATGAGGTCAATCTAGTGTTTATCATCTCCGTTGCGTTTACGTACTTTCCTGCAATATTGAATCTCAATATTGATACGTGAGCACTCATAACTTAACTTTTATATATCAATAGTGTATCCCTGACTAGTGCTCGAGTATATAGGATTATGCATGCTTGTACATTCGATATTGTCCGTAGATAGGTTTGTTGAATCCTGAATTAGATACATATGCTACTGAGATAGGGTATATGATATGCATGTCATTGGAAAGCTAGCGAAAAATTAAGAACTTTTCATTTAGATATCGAATGGTTTCGATGAACGGATTAGAAGTTATAGTCAACTGAATTTTAGTATTATTGTTAAAATGATTATTATTACTATCGTCGTTATTATTTTAATAGAAATATCATTGTTATTATAAAATATCATTATTACTATTATGTTAGTATTATCATTTTATCATAATACCATTTTTAGTAAATATAAATATTGTTATTTTTTTATAGAATAATAATAATTATTATTACAAAATAATACAACTTTTACTTATTATTATTATGATCAATATTATTTTATCAAATAAATAGGGGATACAAAGATATTTTTCACCACGCGTAATATAATTACATTAATAATACTTACCACTATTGTTTTACGATATTAAGTGAACTTTATAAATTTTACTACTTAAGATATATAAAAGTATATTTTATCATATATAAACGTTAATATAAATTTTTATTAATAAATGACTTTTATTATTATAAAATCTAATAAATACATTTAAATATATAAAACGACTATAGTTAAGTTATATAATAAACACGTATAAATTTTAGAAGTCATTTTGGGTCAAGTTGACTTTTGTTGACTTTTGCATATTAGTCTCGAGCATTAGGATTGTGGTACACTATGACTTGACCAAAAATTGTTAGACAAATATTGACCAACATATAAATATATATATAATTAATATAGGTTCGTGAATCCGAGGCCAACCTTGCACTTGTTAAATGACGTTATATGTATTTTTACTACGAAATACATTATGGTGAGTTTCATTTGCTCCCTTTTATATATATTTTTGGGACTGAGAATACATGCGCTGTTTTTATAAATGTTTTACGGAATAGGCACAAGTACTAAAACTAATTCTACGTGGGTTTAAACCAGAAATATACCCTTAGCTTGGTAACATTAAACTACTTGTCTATGTACGGTAGGCGCGAATCCTAAAGATAGATCTATTGGGCCTGACAAACCTCATCCTGACTATGGGATGCTTTATTACTTCGAGGTTATTTTAAACACACCTGATCTGGTGTACTTCAGAGGGTAAAACATGAACGTTAAGGCTTGTTACCGGGTACCTACAACTTATAGAATACTTTTATACACTTGCGAGTGTACATATATTTATAAACGAAAATCTTGTGGTCTATTAATATATTGAAATGATTGTTATGATAAACTTATGAACTCACCAACATTTTGGTTGACACTTTAAAGCATGTTTATTCTCAGGTATTAAAGAAATCTTCCGCTGTGCATTAGCTCATTTTAAGGATATTACTTGGAGTCATTCATGGCATATTTTGAAAGATGTTGCATTCGAGTCATTGAGTTCATCAAGATTATTATTATGTCAATTATAGTTGGATGTATTATGAAATGGTGTGCATGCCGTCAACTTTCGTTGTAAAGAAAGTTTGTCTTTTAAAAACGAATGCAATGTTTGTAAAATGTATCATATAGAGGTCAAATACCTCGCGATGTAATCAACTATTGTGAATCGTTTATAATGTATATGAACGGGTCCTTTCAGTATAGTATGAGATGACATGATGAAGGTGATATATGATGGTGATGTGCAACCAAAATCTTTTTATTAGGTAGCGACGATTGTAGAGTTTAGAAACTTAGATCAAATCCCATGAAAAGGTTAATTGATGAACTTTAATCTCACTCATTATTAAGATAAGATTACTGTTTGTACAATTTTTGGCAGATTTTATCGAAGAGATAAGTATGCCAACACCTGGTCACGAAGAAGATAAAATGTGGGTGAATTTCCCTTCGTTGGCTATTCCTCGAAGGTTGCAAGTGTAGTAACTGCTTTACGCCACCGAAAGAGAGTTGAGAGTATATGGATATGACATCCGGGTTATTGATTGTGTAAGTATGTCTCATTTAATTCTCTTATTTGTAGGAGAGTTTTCTATTCCTTTCAGGTTGCTAATTCCCCATACAATTTGGAAGGATTAGTTGAATTTTCCCTTTTGGCTTCTTACAAAGGGAAAGTCACGTTGTCTTCTTTCTATCTTTGCTTAGTTGACCTGCCAGGCTACTATGAGGGTATTGTAGTTGACTTTTATCCAACCAAGGTTCGGTGCGTGGTACTCGATGCCACCGCTTCGTCATGAATTGGCTTCGCATGTTCTCTTCGTTCCTTTCTTTGTATATATCTTTACTTTATGAGAGATGGGGTACACTATCAAGCCCCCCAGTTTAAGTTTACGAAGCATCACTTGAAGCTTCGTGAAATTTAATTCTGGTAATACTAGGTGATGATTTGACATCTGAAACAACTTTCTTTTCTTTTGAGTTACCGTATTTGCCCCTTTTAGTTGTCTCGTTTCCTTCTTATTTTTCAGGGGTACGATCATCCTTTTGTTTTGCTTTTGCGGTTACTGAGGAGTTTCTGTGTTGATTTGACGGCAGTTCGGCTGGGTAATAAGTGGTTTTTATTCTCGATTTATCACCATTTCTTCCTTTTATTCCGATTACCGTCTTCCACCATTGTTGTTTCAAGGTATTCTCACTTCCTTTCCTCTCTTAATTTTTCTTGTAATTATGGGTCTAAAATATGGCATTAACGTCTGTACTAGTAGCGTTATCCCCACTATTGTCCGAACTTTCTAAAACCCTAAGTTTATCTGAGGGGGATACGATAATTCCTTTTAAAGACCAAACTATTTTGCAATTTCCCGACGACCGTGTCGACGTTTATACTTAGATTTTCTCTGAGTGTAATGTTAGGGTTCCTATTTATCAAATTAGAGCGTTTTAGATTACTTCTCCGTTCATGTTACTCTGTTACATCATTTGGCCAGATAAAAGATTGTGTCTTTTGAGGTGATGTGTCAGGCCTATGGTGGTGAACCTTCTGTCGACTTGTTCTGTTGTTTCTTTCAAACCAGTGATGCCGTTGAGTGGGTTACTGTGGCTAAGCGCAAGAAAAGAAATGAGGTTTCTCAAAATCCTCCTGTTTGCTTTTCGCCCTACAACTCAGATGTTCGTAATTGAAAATCCACCTTTGTTTTCATGAAAAAAATCTTTCTTTCATCCTTTAAAATTCCTTATGTTTGTGATAAGGAAAGGGCAATAGTGCCTCATGAATTTATGGATCCTATTCCCGATGATTTTACCAATGATCTTTTGTTTATAAGGATATGTAATCACCGTATTCTTGCTTATTGTATTCAAATGCCATCTTTCTTAAACTTGGGATGTCACCAAGTTGGGAGTAGGGCTACATTATCAATTACGATTTATAAATAAACTAGCCAGGTATATGTTAAGAGATATATCCTACAAAGATTTATCTTAGTGATATGAATATATATATTAGGAAACGATATCCTTAAGACCATTCGTAACGGTAGGGGGCGTGAGTTGGGGGCGTGGGTTGCTTTTTGATGACTAGGACGTGTGGGTGGTTTGAGTGAAGTAGTGGTGGTGTGGGTTAGTGGTGTGGGTTAGTGGAAAGCTGATGTGGCATTTTATTTTTAATTTTTCTGTTTTATTTATTGCTTTATTGAATTTATTATTAATATTTTCAAATTTAATTTTTAAAATTCAAAAATAAACGGATACTTTTTTCTTTTTTTTCAAAAACGGATACTTTTTCACCTATAAATACACCCACTAACCCAATTCATTTCACACACTTCACTTCTCAACTCAAAATCAAAACACTTTCAATCAGTGAAAATGAAAACAATTCCCCCAATGATTGTTGCATACGATGTTAATTACGGGGGTGATTTCCGTAATCATATGAAGGTCTACAAGTCTGGCAAAAAAAATTCATTCGAAGGAATCGATATCCGTGACATTGGTTTAGACGATCTGCTAGCCTTTCTGAAGGCAAATGTACCGTGTGAATACACGGATGTGTTGTTTTTTGAAGACGATTATGATGATGAGATGGAGGCAAGCTATCTCCGTACCTATGATCAATGGTACGGGATAAAAGATACCATTGAAGATCGTGGTAAGCGCATTACTCTGTATGTGGTTCTTGAAGATGAAGAAACGTTGGGTTGGCGTTACATCGATGAAGCGGCCGAAGAAGAAAAAGAAGAACCGGTGGCTCCAGAGTACGACACAGATGGTCATTTTTTTGATGAACTCTACTGAATTCATCGATGTTTGTGTTGTGTTTTAAGATCTTATGTTGTATTTCAGTTTAATGTAGTTCTTGTTTAAAAAATGTAACTGTTTGTGTGTTGAATAAAAGTGATGTTTAAAAATAATATTACATTACTCAATAAGTAAACACGAAGAACATTAATTTAAATTACCGAAATTAAAAATTACATAATTTAAAAATCTTAACCGAAACTAGAAATACATAACAAATTACTCAATAATATTAGCGGTACGAAAGTAAGGTGATAAGTTTCAAACGTGCTCGGTTAAATCTGCCTCTAACTGTTTGTGAACTTGCTTATCTCTTATTTCCTTCACCATTGCATCTCGATCCCTCAAATCCCTGTGTAACCGTCGTGGTGGGTTCCGTTGTATCATTCTTTCTTCTTTCTTCGCAATAACAAACCCGTTATTTTCTTGAATCATGTTATGTAATACGATACACGCATACATATGTCTTCTTATTTTGTTGAAGTCCAAAGATCTCGCCGGAGTTTTTAACATTTGAAATCAACCCTGTAATACTCTAAATGCACGCTCAATATCTTTTCTTGCACTTTCTTGAAACCTTTTAAAATTTTTCCGCGGTTCATCAGTTGGAGAATGGGGAGCTTTGACCAACATTGCCCAATCGGGGTATATACCATCACCTAGGTAATAACCTCTTTCGTAGTGATGCCCGTTAACATCGAATGGTGAAGGTGGAGCAGTTCCTTTTTTAATAGTGTTGAACAATGGTGAATAATTTAAAACGTTAATGTCGTTGTTCGCACCTGCCATACCAAAGAATGCATTCCATATCCACAAATCTTGCGAGGCGACTGCTTCTAGCATAATGGACGGGCCTTTTTTACTTTCATGACCCGTCCTAATCCATCCGGACAATGTCCATATCGATTACAAATGATTCACAATAGTTGGTTACATCGCGAGGTACTTGACCTCTATATGATACATTTTACAAACATTGCATTCGTTTTTAAATGACAACCTTTCATTTACATCGAATGTTGACGACATGCATACCATTTCATAATATATCCAACTATAATTGACTTAATAATAATCTTGATGAACTCGACGACTCGAGTGCAACGTCTTTTGAAATATGTCATGAATGACTCCAAGTAATGTCTCTAATATGAACAAATGCACAGCGGAAGATTTCTTTCGTACCTGAGAATAAACATGCTTTCAAGTGTCAACCAAAAGGTTGGTGAGTTCATTAGTTTAACATAAATAATCATTTCATAATTTTAATAGACCACAAGATTTCATATTTCCATTTCTCATAAACATACGTCCCATGCATAGAGACAAAAATATCTTTCATATGGATTGAACACCTGGTAACCGACATTCACAATATGCATATAAGAATATCCCCATCATTCCGGGATCCTCCTTCGGACATGATATAAATTTCGAAGTACTAAAGCATCCGGTACTTTGGATGGGGTTGTTGGGCCCGATAGATCTATCTTTAGAGTTCGCGTCAATTAGGGTGCCTGTTCCCTAATTCTTAGATTACCAGACTTAATAAAAAGGGGCATATTCGATTTCGATCATTCAACCATATAATGTAGTTTTGATTACTTGTATCTATTTTGTAAAAACATTTATAAAAATTGCGCATGTATTCTCAGCCCAAAAATATAAAGGGTAAAAAGGTAAATGAAACTCACGCTTATAAATATTGTAAAATAGTTATTAAAACATTGCATGTATTCTCAGCCCAAAAATATATATAAAAAGGGAATAATGAAACTCACTGTACTGTATTTTGTAGTAAAAATACATATGATGACATTTGAACAAATGCAGGGTTGGCCTCGGATTCACGAACCTATATCATTTGTATATATATTAAAACGTATAGTTGTAATTGAACAAGTTTATATATATTATTATTAGTAGTATGCTTGTTATTTTATATGTTATATATATATATATATATATATATATATATATATATATATATATATAGATAAATTTAATATATCTTAATTTATATATATTTATATAACTAATATTTATCATTCATTATACACATTAATAATAATAATTTATATTAAAGTTTATATATGATAAGATATATCTTTATATTAGTTGTTATATTTGATATATAGCTTAGTTAATCTCATTTTAACATTAACAATATGATGATATGTAATATTAATATTTTTGTAATGTATTTTCATGTAAAAATATTTTTTTGTATTATTATTAACAATGATAATAATAACAATAGTTTTTAGAAAAAAATGCTAACTTTGATAATAACAATAATACTTAAACAATGGTTTTATTCATATTGGTGCTACAAATATTAACTTTAATGATAACACTAATAATAATACTACTGATAATAATAATAACCAAAATAATAATTTTATTGCTGGTGTAGTTTTGATAATAATATTAGTAATAAAAATATTAAAAATACTAATCATAACTGTAATTGTACACATGATAATGATAATAATTGATAACTAATACCTTTTATAGTAAAAATAATAATAACCACAATACTTAATGATAATATTAGTAACCACACTAATGATAATATTATTAATCAGATTAATGATAATAATAATAATAATTATACTACCTATATAATTGATAATAATGTAAACTATATTAATATAAATCATAATATCCATAATAATAATCAACATGATAACCATAACTAATGATAATATAATAATAATAAAAATAATAATACTAAAAATAATAATAATAATAATAATAATAATAATAATAATAATAATAATAATAATAATAATAATAATAATAATAATAATAATAATAAGGAAATATTAATACTAAAAAAATAAGATAACTACCTCAAAAAGACGCCTTAAAAAAATAAAACTGCCGTGTACGGGACTCGAACCTGAGACCTCTTAAACATCACCAACACACATGAACCACTCGACTATCTGTTTTCATTCTGATATATAATGAAATAAAAAATAGATAACCCGTATTAGCTTCTGTTTCTTCTTCTTCATCTTCAACTTGAAATCAAATCGATCAATATAATTACCATACCAAATCTTGTTTGTGTTAAAATGATTATACGAATCAAAATACTTGGTTATGTGTTTAATTCATTCACATACGGTGTTTTAATTTTTTTAAAAAAAATGTGACTGCAGTTCAATTGTCACACGATGAACTCAATAATTGAACTTAAAATTTAGAACGTTTTAGATCGAGGTTTCTGAATGAAAAAGGTTGCAATTCCTCTTTATAAACTATCTGAGTAATTAATTTAATTCAAAACATTAAAATACTTTTGAATTTCACTATGAACGTCTCGTTTGACTTTCAAGAACCGAACTTTGACTTCCGAAATTTGTGATGAATAAGAAGAATTGGAATTTGTAAATTTGTAGTTACTTTTAGTAAAGGGAAATAAACAAGATTGCATTATTATAATTTGAAAAATCGTTTGAAATCGAATTATGTGTAAAAAGTGCACTTACAAAGATGTCGAGCCATTTTAATGGTATTTCTGTTTAATCTTTTAACAGAATTGGTTGTATGTGATAATTGATAATGAAGTTGAACATTGGAATGGTTTTAGTATAATATTATGAGTAATTGATTCGTTCGATCTGGAATAGAGAACAGAGAGAAGTAAATAAATAAATAAAAAATAAGAAAATATAACTGATATTGATTATAATCGAAATAGTTTGATTGTGAATCAGTTCCTGTGATGTAAATCAGATTGGAGGCAGAGTCCAAAAGCTAAAACAGTATGATTGTTACATATACCAACTCACTCGTACAAATCTCTTGACTTTTATAACTTATCTAATTAATATTAATAACTACAAGTATAGAAATATCAAATATATTAATAATAATAATACTAATAATTATTATATTGATATTGATAATAATTATAATAATAGTAATAGATAATGATAAATATATATATATATATATATATATATATATATATATATATATATATATATATATATATATATATATATATATTTATATAGTAATAATAATATTATTCATAATATTAATAATAATACTAATTATATTAATATTGTTAACATTAATAATAACATTAATAATAGTAATAATTTAAACATATCAATTTTATAAATATATACATAGAAAGTAGTAATATTACTAATTCAAATATTAACAACAATAATAATAATAATAATAATAATAGTAATGAAAAATAATATTGATATATCAGTTAGATTCAAATTTGTAACTTAATATAACACCATTCATTTATGTAATGTTATATTGTCTGTTGACATTTACAGAATAGTTAGTATTTATATATGTATTAAATAGAAATCATGTATGTATTCATATATCATAATACCTAAACTTTGTAATTTCTATTTAATTTATTAATATTTCATATGCCATTTAATGTTTATACATTTTTATAGTATATATATATATATATACAAATCTTAATTTGTATAGAATCACATATATATTTATATATAAATATAGGTATTTATTTTTATATCTTATTTTATATATTTAATTTTTAATATTTTAAATTATATTTTATAATTTCAAAGTATTATATATATACATATTTATTTAACAACAATTATTCGTGAATCGTAGGATGCAGTCAAAGGTCAAATGGTTTCATGTACCAGTTCTAAAGTTTTAAGACTCAACCTTATAGACTTTTGCTTATCGTATCGAAATCATATAAAGATTAAGTTTAATTTTGGTCAGAAATTCCCGGGTCATCACAGTACCTACCCGTTAAAGAAATTTCGTCCCGAAATTTGAGTGAGGTCGTCATGGCTAACAATAAATATGTTTTCCTGACGAACATGAGCTGATAAATAGAGCTTTATCATTATTGAATAATACAGATAAAATACTTCGATTATTCGAAGAGCACGAATGAAGCTATCACAAAAGAGTGAAATGAATAAATGAAGTTTCGTTTTAACTTTTGACGTTGCTTTGGTTGAATTCTGGAATTCAAGGGATATAAAGAAAATCTTCGAAATCTAAATGATTTGATTTCTTCAGCAAATAAGGAAATGAGGATCTCTACAATTAATAAGGTGATCAGCTTCGATTACTCTGTCTGATATTTCCATTATAAATTAAACTCTTTTGTTCCATTATTCTCATCATTCCTATACTTTCATTCTTGTTTCATACATCCAAAATATTCTGAAAATGCTTAATCCAGTTCTGATCCTTGTCCTCATCCTTACTATCGCAACAATCATTCTCCTTTTCCAACTTTCACCAGAGGAATCTGCTTTCTTCTACTTCACCCTTGGGATTATAATGTTTTTAATTCTCCCGTGTCTTTATGTTGCGATAAACATTGATATACACAGTTTGTAATTTCCGTGTTGTTATCGGGCTTTATATCTTCCCTTTTACTTCGAAATCCTTGCTTCCGTTTTCTATAATCATTGTCATCCACAGTTAATGCTCTCTCCTATTTTGCTGCGATTTATATTCCAATTTTCTATTTCTGAGCTTCATGCTTTGGTTTTCTTTTCACAAGTAGCGATCCAGAATTCATTGGTGTGGAGTTTCGAATGAGCTTAAAGTTCTAAATAAGAAAGAACGTATTAGCACGATTTGATTTGTCAAATTACCAGAATCACTGAGAATAGAACTATCAAGAATATATTTTCTTGATATATTTAGAAGTTCATCAGAATGCAAGAGTTATGTAACATGGCACGTGATGACGTTAGGATCTGTGAATCATCATGTCCCATTAGGAACTCAGCATGACTTACTGTAATATAATCACGTTGATCAAGTGTCATTATATTATACTAACTCATGCATCAGTTCTCAACATTACTTCAATAACATTCATATTTTAAGCTCGAAAGTTTACAGAATATAGAAACTAACAGTTTCTATATGATGTGATACTGATAGCTTGAAGAGATTAATGATTTCATATAAGAATAGTTATAAAAATATCTCCAGAAATATGGAGGATATTTATAATGAAAGATATGATAATATCTCGGAATATCTAAGATCAGAGGATGATAGAAACTATTGTCTGCAAGGGTTTAGAGTAAGGAGCAAGATATTAACTATAGACTTTGGCAGACATTGAATCATTTGGATTCTTTGAAGTCAAACTTACTCTTTATGATTTGTCCACGACTTTCTTCCTAGTTTCGCATAATCTGCTTTTCGGTACTAAATTTTCTATTGAATGTTTCCAATATAATGATACACAGGAAGCACGAGGAGGTATATAATTTTCGGAGGAGAATATTTATGAAAATATCCTCAGAAATATCGAAGATATTGATGATGATATTTTAGAATTTCTAAGTTCGATGGTTGATGGAGAAAGATTTTTCGCAAGATTTTAACATGACTTCGGATCAAGATATTCTTTAAAGATTTCAACGGATCCAGAATTAACTGGATTCTTTGAATATAGAGTATGATCCTTGTATTTGTCCTTGGTCTCCTTCGTGGTTAGCTCAATCCGTTTTCCAGTTTCAAATTTTTTTTTTTCTGAGCTTTTCCAACCTACTATTTTTTATCATTAAACTTTCGACGATTAAGGTCGTTTACGGTTGTCTACAGTTTCTGCTGCTTCATTCAGCTTTTTCAACATTCAGAGTATTAATTTGTAGACTGAGTGCTGTTCAGAGTTTCAGAATGAAAGGCCATAATTCTAAAAGATAAATATTATAAAGATACATATAACTGTTGTTTTGGAAACGTTGCGAGACTCACAATACAGATTTGTTGATTTTCGGTAATTGGTATGGAAATTCTTGTTACAAGATGCGTATGAGTATATGATAGAGTTTCAATTAATATAATGATTTTCGGAAAATCAAAGATCAACGGAGTAGTTGGTACATCTTCTGATAATGTCGTGGAATATAAAAGGTTCCTCGGTAACAATAAAAGAGTACATATATATATCAAAGTTATAATAAGGTTGTTTTGAACGAAAAGTCGAAGTTGACTTGCTGGAGCTGTGATAAAATTTGCTACTTTGAAAGGGATTATCAAGTTATTTTGGGTAATAATAATGCTAAAGGAGCTAACACAAATACGGGTTAAACGTTTTACTCAGGTTCCGAGTGTTTTTCAGGTGCATAACTATATGCATCAATCTTTTCTTTCATAGATGAGAGGCAGTTGGTTCATCCTCTCGATTGAAGTGTTTTCAAGAATTATGAAATGTTTAAACGCAGATTGTAATCGTCAAAATACAAATGAGGTTTAAGATGAAATCAAGTGGCAAACTTGAAGAAATGTTTAGTTTCATATGTTATAATCAATGTTTTAATTCATTTTAATTGTCCAATGCTATTAGTCCACAGTCGATAGTCCACAGTAACAGTCCAATAATTCATATATAGTTTAATATATAATATTCGAATTAATTAATACGTATCGTGACCCGTGTACATGTCTCAGACTCGATCACAACTCAAAGTATATATATTATTATAGAATAAACCTCAACCCTGTATAGAGAACTCGATCATTACTGCATATAGAGTGTCTATGGTTATTCCAAATAATATATATAGATGCGTCGATATGATATGTCAAAACCTTGTATACGTGTCCCGATATTTAAAGTGCGTAAAATAAATAACAGAAATTAAATGACGATAAATAAAATTGTGAGAATTAAAATTGCGATAATTAAATTGTGATAAATAAAATGTAATCAGTTAACTAGGACCAATTAGCTAGGAACAGTTAGCGTGGATTCTTAACAAAATTTCTCATAGTTAATTTGTCTGTTTCTAACAAATTTTATTTTGTCATATGTTTTCTTCATTATGCCACTTGTTGAATTCTGATAAATCAAAATCCAAATATGAAATTGAATGAAAAATGATTATTCTGTGGTGAACGGTTACTTATATCTGTGGATATAAGTAGGATAGTAAATGACTGTTGAATCAGATTTGAAGAATGTACAGTGTAACTTATTAATGCGAAATCTAAATATTCCTCGGGTATTACCTACCCGTTAAAATATTTTCACCATTAACAGTTTGTACAATAAAAAGTTTAATTACAATCTTTATGAAAACATATATACATATATATTTTCTTCAGACGTAATCATGGATTTAATGAGTCAATGTTATATTAAACTCATCAGATTTACGGTTAGAACTAGAGTACATAATCTCTAAAACATTAGAGATTACATAATTGCCATGAAGGACGAAGATAGTTTATATAGAACGATTCGTAGAACGATGATGATGCTTGAGGTATAGATTGCGAGATTGAGACGTGTGATGATGTTGTTGTTGTTGGTACTGGTTATGTTGCTGGTGCTGCTGATGGGTGTACTGTTGCTGTCAGTGCTACAAGTGTTGTTGGTGCTGAGGTTGATGATGATGTTGGTGTAGTAAGTATAGCTTGTAATTCACGCACCATTCTTGTCAGGGTTTCTATCCTACTCTCTATCATTTCTATCCATCCACTCATCTGATTCGATAGATCTTGATTATCAATTCGAAGTTCCCTAACTTCTTCTAATATTTCCCTTCGATTGGTATTCGGAAGTAGAGGTTGAATATTTTCTGAGATTGCAGTAACGCGACCTTCGCGGTGGAAAACTTTAGCAAGAAGGGTGAATACAGTGTTGCGCATGGGTTCACCAGTGAGTACATCATTTTCTCCGATGTTAGGAGGTAAGTTTGGTTCGCGGTAGGGCTCGCCTTCTTCATTTCTCCATCGAGTGAGTAAGTCTCGGACCCACCCCCATCTCCTCCAGAAAGAAAAATAACTAAATGGTTGAGGCACTTCTGGTTCATTGACTTCGGAGTCTCCTTCAATATACATCTCAAAATCGCTTCCGGAACTAATGGAATCCAAGCTAGGTGTAGGATCCATCTCTCACGATCAGTTAAAGGGTTTTGATATGAAATGATTTTCGGTTATCAGATAATATTCTAATTATATAGAATATTTAATATAGTACAGAAGATCCCGTAGATTACGGAGGAAATTAAGGAAACGTGTCAGATAAAGTCTACAGTAACAGATACTCTTAGATATGAGTTTTATCTATACACTATTCATGCAGTCAATGCAGTAAAACGTGTCAAGACTAAGAATAATGAGCAGGTAATTTCCTAAGGATGATAAGTAGATGATTTCTGACAAAAACGATAAGCAAAACTTTTGTCATGCAGACACGGTCAAAGTCCAGACTCACTAATGCATCCTAACGACTATCAGTTAGACTCACTAATGCAAGACCTGGTTCGCTAAGACCACCGCTCAGATACCAACTTTCATGACCCGTCCTAATCCATCCGGACAATGTCCATATCGATTACAAATGATTCACAATAGTTGGTTACATTGCGAGGTACTTGACCTCTATATGATACATTTTACAAACATTGCATTCGTTTTTAAATGACAACCATTCATTTACATCGAATGTTGACGACATGCATACCATTTCATAATATATCCAACTATAATTGACTTAATAATAATCTTGATGAACTCGACGACTCGAATGCAACGTCTTTTGAAATATGTCATGAATGACTCCAAGTAATGTCTCTAATATGAACAAATGCACAGCGAAAGATTTCTTTCGTACCTGAGAATAAACATGCTTTCAAGTGTCAACCAAAAGGTTGGTGAGTTCATTAGTTTAACATAAATAATCATTTCATAATTTTAATAGACCACAAGATTTCATATTTCCATTTCTCATAAACATACGTCCCATGCATAGAGACAAAAATATCATTCATATGGATTGAACACCTGGTAACCGACATTCACAATATGCATATAAGAATATCCCCATCATTCCGGGATCCTCCTTCGGACATGATATAAATTTCGAAGTACTAAAGCATCCGGTACTTTGGATGGGGCTTGTTGGGCCCGATAGATCTATCTTTAGAGTTCGCGTCAATTAGGGTGTCTGTTCCCTAATTCTTAGATTACCAGACTTAATAAAAAGGGGCATATTCGATTTCGATCATTCAACCATATAATGTAGTTTTGATTACTTGTGTCTATTTTCTCAAAACATTTATAAAAATTGCGCATGTATTCTCAGCCCAAAAATATAAAGGGTAAAAAGGTAAATGAAACTCACTCTTATAAATATTGTAAAATAGTTATTAAAACATTACATGTATTCTCAGCCCAAAAATATATATAAAAAGGGAATAATGAAACTCACTGTACTATATTTTGTAGTAAAAATACATATGACGACATTTGAACAAATGCAGGGTTGGCCTCGGATTCACGAACCTATATCATTTGTATATATATTAAAACGTATAGTTGTAATTGAACAAGTTTATATATATTATTATTAGTAGTATGCTTGTTATTTTATATGTTATATATATATATATATATATATATATATATATATATATATATATATATATATATATATATATATATATATATATATATATATATATATATATATATATATAGATAAATTTAATATATCTTAATTTATATATATTTATATAACTAATATTTATCATTCATTATACACATTAATAATAATAATTTATATTAAAGTTTATATATGATAAGATATATCTTTATATTAGTTGTTATATTTGATATATAGCTTAGTTAATCTCATTTTAACATTAACAATATGATGATATGTAATATTAATATTTTTGTAATGTATTTTCATGTAAAAATATTTATTTGTATTATTATTAACAATGATAATAATAACAATAGTTTTTAGAAAAAAAATGCTAACTTTGATAATAACAATAATACTTAAACAATGGTTTTATTCATATTGGTGCTACAAATATTAACTTTAATGATAACACTAATAATAATACTACTGATAATAATAATAACCAAAATAATAATTTTATTGCTGGTGTAGTTTTGATAATAATATTAGTAATAACAATATTAAAAATAATAATCATAACTGTAATTGTACACATGATAATGATAATAATTGATAACTAATACCTTTTATAGTAAAAATAATAATAACCACAATACTTAATGATAATATTAGTAACCACACTAATGATAATATTATTAATCAGATTAATGATAATAATAATAATAATTATACTACCTATATAATTGATAATAATGTAAACTATATTAATATAAATCATAATATCCATAATAATAATCAACATGATAACCATAACTAATGATAATATAATAATAATAAAAATAATAATACTAAAAATAATAATAATAATAATAATAATAATAATAATAATAATAATAATAATAATAATAATAATAATAATAATAATAATAATAATAATAATAATAATAATAATAATAATAATAAGGAAATATTAATACTAAAAAAATAAGATAACTACCTCAAAAAGACGCCTTAAAAAAATAAAACTGCCGTGTACGGGACTCGAACCCGAGACCTCTTGAACATCACCAACACACATGAACCACTCGACTATCTGTTTTCATTCTAATATATAATGAAATAAAAAATAGATAACCCGTATTAGCTTCTGTTTCTTCTTCTTCATCTTCAACTTGAAATCAAATCGATCAATATAATTACCATACCAAATCTTGTTTGTGTTAAAACGATTATACGAATCAAAATACTTGGTTATGTGTTTAATTCATTCACATACGGTGTTTTAATTTTAAAAAAAATGTGACTGCAGTTCAATTGTCACACGATGAACTCAATAATTGAACTTAAAATTTAGAACGTTTTAGATCGAGGTTTCTGAATGAAAAAGGTTGCAATTCCTCTTTATAAACTATCTGAGTAATTAATTTAATTCAAAACATTAAAATACTTTTGAATTTCACTATGAACGTCTCGTTTGACTTTCAAGAACCGAACTTTGACTTCCGAAATTTGTGATGAATAAGAAGAATTGGAATTTATAAATTTGCAGTTACTTTTAGTAAAGGGAAATAAACAAGAATGCATTATTACAATTTGAAAAATCGTTTGAAATCGAATTATGAGTAAAAAGTGCACTTACAGAGATGACGAGCCATTTTAATGGTATTTCTGTTTAATCTTTTAACAGAATTGGTTGTATGTGATAATTGATAATGAAGTTGAACATTGGAATGGTTTTAGTATAATATTATGAATAATTGATTCGTTCGATCTGGAACAGAGAACAGAGAGAAGTAAATAAATAAATAAAATAAGAAAATATAACTGATATTGATTATAATCGAAATTGTTTGATTGTGAATCAGTTCCTGTGATGTAAATCAGATTGGAGGCAGAGTCCAAAAGCTAAAACAGTATGATTGTTACATATACCAACTCACTCGTACAAATCTCTTGACTTTTATAACTTATCTAATTAATATTAATATTAATAACTACAAGTATAGAAATATCAAATATATTAATAATAATAATACTAATAATTATTATATTGATAATAATTATAATAATAGTAATAGATAATGATTAAATATATATATATATATATATATATATATATATATATATATATATATATATATATATATAGTAATAATAATATTATTCATAATATTAATAATAATACTAATTATATTAATATTGTTAACATTAATAATAACATTAATAATAGTAATAATTTAAACATATCAATTTTATAAATATATACATAGAAAGTAGTAATATTACTAATTCAAATATTAACAACAACAACAATAATAATAATAATAATAGTAATGAAAAATAATATTGATATATCAGTTAGATTCAAATTTGTAACTTAATATAACACCATTCATTTATGTAATGTTATATTGTCTGTTGACATTTACAGAATAGTTAGTATTTATATATGTATTAAATAGAAATCATGTATGTATTCATATATCATAATACCTAAACTTTGTAATTTCTATTTAATTTATTAATATTTCATATGCCATTTAATGTTTATACATTTTTATAGTATATATATATACAAATCTTAATTTGTATAGAATCACATATATATTTATATATAAATATAGGTATTTATTTTATATCTTATTTTATATATTTAATTTTTAATATTTTAAATTATATTTTATAATTTCAAAGTATTATATATATACATATTTATTTAACAACAATTATTCGTGAATCGTTGGATGCAGTCAAAGGTCAAATGGATTCATGTACCAGTTCTAAAGTTTTAAGACTCAACCTTATAGACTTTTGCTTATCGTATCAAAATCATATAAAGATTAAGTTTAATTTTGGTCGAAAATTCCCGGGTCATCACATTTATCACCTCTAGTATATTGACCTTGCCACGCAATTGGACAATTCTTCCACTCCCAATGCATACAATCAATACTACCAAGCATACCCGGTAAACCATGTTTGTGGGCATGAAAACTATAAAGCCGAGCAATATCTTCGGCTGTTGGTGTAACGCCCCGTACAAAACCATCGTGTACGGATCATCAACAACAGGATCATCACAAGGTCAAACACTATATGCTGTTTGAAAACTGATTTGCATTCATTAAAAAGATAACGTTTTACAAGGATAACATGTCATAAGACTTATTACAAACCATTGTTCCAAAATAACATAAGTTTACGAATGCAAAACATAAGTTTCATGATTGAGACATCTCTAAGTTATGCAGCGGATATCTAACACAGCAGGTCCTTAACAGCAATTCAATAATAGCATGACAGCAAGTGTAACAGCGGAAGCAATAAACCTCTAGGCACCTGAGAAATACACGTTTAAAAAGTCAACACGAATGTTTGTGAGCTATAGTTTAAGTTGTAATAGTAACGTAAGATAGGCCACGAGATTTCAGTGCTGCAACAGCGTATCAAAACAGTATGAAAAGTATATGCATAACCGTGGGCACCCGGTAACTAAACTTAACGTTTATAACCCCCTGAAAGTACACTTGGCGAGTGCGTATGTTCACGAAGTATTAAACACCCGTTAAATGCTAGCGCGACTAGCCCGAGTGGGGATGTCAAACCCTATGGATCCATATCTAAGATTCGCGTTCACCGGTTCAAAAACCAATGACTAAACGTTACCGTGCTAAAGGGAATGTTTATGCCGTTATATAACCCACATACATACAAAGTTTAAGTACTCGTGCCTAGTATGTAAAACGTAAAAAGCGCATGTATTCTCAGTCCCAAAAATAGTAAAAGTAGTAAAAAGGGATGCTATAACTCACAGTGATAAAAGCGGTAAAGTCGGTAATGAAAGTACGCAAGTAGTAAGTCGGTCCGAAAGGTCGTCAACCTAAATCAAAGGTTACTAGGTCAGTAGGTTGTCTTAATAAGTTCTAATAGTGCATAAAATAAGTTTAAGTGTCATCATCATTCATCATCATTCATCATCGTAAAAGCTAAGTGAGTTTGACAAGAATAGAGATCGAAACAATAGGCTGATTTCGGTCAGCAGCTACGACCTCTACGTAAATCGAAAAGATGCATGGTCAGTGGCTATGGCTTCGTACATGAGTCCCCTAACAGCTGACCAATTTTCAGAACCTAACTCGTCTTCGTTTGACCGTGGCGACGGTTTAAGTGCGAGTAGGTCAGAAATTTCAGCACAACGTTAATAGGGTGTAGTGACTCTCGGAGGGCCATAAATCCTAAACCGTAACTCGGATTAAGGCGAGGCCTAAACGGAAAATCATCTACTCGAACCGAACTAACTGAAAATAATCTTTCCAGTAGTCCAGGTGGTCGGATCAGATACGAAAATCAGTGGACATGTGCTCCAGTGGGGTTCTTGGTGCTCGATGCTCATCACGGTTCTCATCCTTGATGCTTGTAGCTTCAAGTGTACAACTCGTTGATGGTTTAGCATCACTTTTGACCAAGATTCACCATCAATACACAATATGTTAAGACCAAGTAAGAATACAACTCATTCATGAGTCTTAGATGGATGATGAACCAAGGTTACATCATATCCATAGTCTTAACACTAATACAAGTCACAATAACAACTAAAGTTGCAAACTTTACATCAATTTAACAAGTATGAACACAATCTAAGTCAAAAGAGGTGATGGAACCCTAAGCTAGAGAGCTTGGATCCATTTCACACAAGTCACAAGGTTACAAAGCTAGAAAGCTTGAACCTTTAAGTGTTCTTGAAAATCTTGAAGCATAAAGCTTGGATCTTGAAGATACATGAAGATTACAAACAAAAGTTTGAATCTTTTTAACAAAATAACAAGATCAAAGTAAAAAGAACTTGAATCTAACAACAATATATGAAGATTCAAGCTAGAAAGCTTGCATCTTGATTGTTCTTGAAGATCTTGAAGCATAAAGCTTGGATCTTGAAGATGCATGAAGATTACAAACAAAAGTTTGAATCTTTATCATAAAATAGAAAGATTAAAGTATAAAAGAAGTAGATCTACAAAAGATATGAAGATTCAAGCTAGAAAGCTTGAATCTTCCATGTTCTTGAAAGATTCATGCTTGAATCAACAAGATATAAGTAAGATCAAAGCTAAAAGGAAACTTGATCTCCATAAATGATGATGATGACCACGATTTTGAAAGGAAAAGGAAAGGGAAAAGAAAACTTACAAGTAGAAGAAAGAAAGAAAGGAGAAGTGTGTGAAATGCTAAAATGATCAAGTGTTGTAACGAGGGACTTAAGGCTAGTATTTATAGGCAAAGAGTGAGCACATAGATTGATGACATGGCAAGGGTGGTGGTGGTGATGGGGTGGACGAATTTTAGAGGGGGAAGGGGGACAAAATCTTGCTTTTTGGCTAATGGTGTCTAAAGTATGTCCTTTTGCTAGAATCTTATGTAACAAAGTTGATAATCCTTATCCATTATGCTAGTATGACTCATTAATTAATTTATTTATTATTTATTTATTATTATGGGCCACTAGTAATAATACTTGGGCTAATTAATTGGGTCACTAGCTAGAGTAGGGTGGGCTTGAGCCCAACAAGGTAAAAAGTCCAAAAAGGCTAACTATTGGGCTTTAGCAATTAAATAAATAAAATTAAGCATCCAAAGGCCCAGGTAATTATTATTAGAAAATAATAATTAATATTTCGCAGTCCAAAAGTTCCGGTTCCGACAAATTCAAACGTGCGCGCAGTCCGCGTTTTAATCGTAACGGTAAATAACACTAACGGTTATAAAGCATCCAATGGACAAGTTAAGCATTCTACATACACCAAGGCACGTTTTAAAGTAAATATGAATATAAAACACGTGTGCCAAGGTTCCGGAGTAATAAAGTAACACAGTACGCACAAATACGCAGTTTCGCTAAAATACAAGGCATAAAAGCAAGTCGAAAAAGTCGGGTCGTTACAGTTGGTTTTCTCAAGTACTGTCTAGCAAACAAATGAAACACGCATCTACAAAAATTATCTAAACATAAAGTGTAGTGACCCGAACTTTTCCATGTTTATATATATTAATTGAGATTGATATTTACATGATTAAATGTTTCCAACATGTTAAGCAATCAAACTTGTTAAGACTTGATTAATTGAAATATGTTTCATATAGACAATTGACCACTCAAGTTGACCGGTGATTCACGAACGTTAAAACTTGTAAAAACTATATGATGACATATATATGGATATATATATATATAGTTAACATGATACTATGATAAGTAAACATATCATTAAGTATATTAACAATGAACTACATATGTAAAAACAAGACTACTAACTTAATGATTTTTAAACGAGACATATATGTAACGATTATCGTTGTAAAGACATTTAATGTATATGTATCATATTAAGAGATATTCATACATGATAATATCATGATAATATAATAATTTAAAATCTCATTTGATATTATAAACATTGGGTTAACAACATTTAACAAGATCGTTAACTTAAAGGTTTCAAAACAACACTTACATGTAACGACTAACGATGACTTAACGACTCGGTTAAAATGTATATACATGTAGTGTTTTAATATGTATTTATACACTTTTGAAAGACTTCAATACACTTATCAAAATACTTCTACTTAACAAAAATGCTTACAATTACATCCTCATTCAGTTTCATCAACAATTCTACTCGTATGCACCCGTATTCGTACTCGTACAATACACAGCTTTTAGATGTATGTACTATTGGTATATACACTCCAATGATCAGCTCTTAGCAGCCCATGTGAGTCACCTAACACATGTGGGAACCATCATTTGGCAACTAGCATGAAATATCTCATAAAATTACAAAAATATGAGTAATCATTCATGACTTATTTACATGAAAACAAAATTACATATCCTTTATATCTAATCCATACACCAACGACCAAAAACACCTACAAACACTTTCATTCTTCAGTTTTCTTCATCTAATTGATCTCTCTCAAGTTCTATATTCAAGTTCTAAGTGTTCTTCATAAATTCTACAAGTTCTAGTTACATAAAATCAAGAATACTTTCAAGTTTGCTAGCTCACTTCCAGTCTTGTAAGGTGATCATCCAACCTCAAGAAATCTTTGTTTCTTACAGTAGGTTATCATTCTAATACAAGGTAATAATCATATTCAAACTTTGGTTCAATTTCTATAACTATAACAATCTTATTTCAAGTGATGATCTTACTTGAACTTGTTTTCGTGTCATGATTCTGCTTCAAGAACTTCGAGCCATCCAAGGATCCGTTGAAGCTAGATCCATTTTTCTCTTTTCCCGTAGGTTTATCCAAGGAACTTAAGGTAGTAATGATGTTCATAACATCATTCGATTCATACATATAAAGCTATCTTATTCGAAGGTTTAAACTTGTAATCACTAGAACATAGTTTAGTTAATTCTAAACTTGTTCGCAAATAAAAGTTAATCCTTCTAACTTGACTTTTAAAATCAACTAAACACATGTTCTATATCTATATGATATGCTAACTTAATGATTTAAAACCTGGAAACACGAAAAACACCGTAAAACCGAATTTACGCCGTCGTAGTAACACCGCGGGCTGTTTTGGGTTAGTTAATTAAAAACTATGATAAACTTTGATTTAAAAGTTGTTATTCTGAGAAAATTATTTTTATTATGAACATGAAACTATATCCAAAAATTATGGTTAAACTCAAAGTGGAAGTATGTTTTCTAAAATGGTCATCTAGACGTCGTTCTTTAGACTGAAATGACTACCTTTACAAAAACGACTTGTAACTTATTTTTCTGACTATAAACCTATAATTTTTCTGTTTAGATTCATAAAATAGAGTTCAATATAAAACCATAGCAATTTGATTCACTCAAAACGGATTTAAAATGAAGAAGTTATGGGTAAAACAAGATTGGATAATTTTTCTCATTTTAGCTACGTGAAAATTGGTAACAAATCTATTCCAACCATAACTTAATCAACTTGTATTGTATATTATGTAATCTTGAGATACCATAGACACGTATACAATGTTTCGACCTATCATGTCGACACATCTATATATATTTCGGAACAACCATAGACACTCTATATGTGAATGTTGGAGTTAGCTATACAGGGTTGAGGTTGATTCCAAAATATATATAGTTTGAGTTGTGATCAATACTGAGATACGTATACACTGGGTCGTGGATTGATTCAAGATAATATTTATCGATTTATTTCTGTACATCTAACTGTGGACAACTAGTTGTAGGTTACTAACGAGGACAGCTGACTTAATAAACTTAAAACATCAAAATATATTAAAAGTGTTGTAAATATATTTTGAACATACTTTGATATATATGTATATATTGTTATAGGTTCGTGAATCAACCAGTGGCCAAGTCTTACTTCCCGACGAAGTAAAAATCTGTGAAAGTGAGTTATAGTCCCACTTTTAAAATCTAATATTTTTGGGATGAGAATACATGCAGGTTTTATAAATGATTTACAAAATAGACACAAGTACGTGAAACTACATTCTATGGTTGAATTATCGAAATCGAATATGCCCCTTTTTATTAAGTCTGGTAATCTAAGAATTAGGGAACAGACACCCTAATTGATGCGAATCCTAAAGATAGATCTATTGGGCCTAACAAACCCCATCCAAAGTACCGGATGCTTTAGTACTTCGAAATTTATATCATATCCGAAGGGTGTCCCGGAATGATGGGGATATTCTTATATATGCATCTTGTTAATGTTGGTTACCAGGTGTTCACCATATGAATGATTTTTATCTCTATGTATGGGATGTGTATTGAAATATGAAATCTTGTGGTCTATTGTTACGATTTGATATATATAGGTTAAACCTATAACTCACCAATATTATTGTTGACGTTTAAAGCATGTTTATTCTCAGGTGAATACTAAGAGCTTCCGCTGTTGCATACTAAAATAAGAACAAGATTTGGAGTCCATGGTTGTATGATATTGTGTAAAAACTGCATTCAAGAAACTGATTTTGATGTAACATATTTGTATTGTAAACCATTATGTAATGGTCGTGTGTAAACAGGATATTTTAGATTATCATTATTTGATAATCTACGTAAAGCTTTTTAAACCTTTATTTATGAAATAAAGGTTATGGTTTGTTTTAAAAATGAATGCAGTCTTTGAAAAACGTCTCATATAGAGGTCAAAACCTCGCAACGAAATCAATTAATATGGAACGTTTTTAATCAATAAGAACAGGACATTTCAGTTGGTATCCGAGCGTTGGTCTTAGAGAACCAGAAAATTTGCATTAGTGTGTCTTATCGAGTTTGTTAGGATGCATTAGTGAGTCTGGACTTCGACCGTGTTTTCTTTAAAAATGATTGCTTAACATTTTTGTTGGAAACTATATATTATTAACATGTATATATTATGTGATATATTAATCTCTTAACATGTTTGATATTATGTGATAGATGTCTACCTCTAGAACAAGTCTCATTGACTCACCTAATAATAATGAAGAGTCAAATGTAAATTGGAATGATTCGTGGACTGATTCACAAGTTCCCTAAGAGGAACTCGAAGAAGAGTCGGAACCGGAAGAAGAATCGGAACCGGAAGAAGAATCGGAACCGGATGAAGAAATAGAACCGGTGGGGGAAATAATAAAACGGTTAAGTAAAAGAAAATCCTCAACCAACCGACCAAGGTTAATTATGGTCAATGGTGTTTCCGCCAAGGAAGCAAAATATTGGGAGGATTACCAATTCTCCGATGAATCGGATTCCGACGAGAATTCCGATGATGTTATAGAATTTACCCCAACTGAATTTAAAAAGGCAAAAGAAAATAATAAGGGAAAGGGCATAAAAATAGAGAAATCTAATTCCAACCCCGATGAACTTTATATGTATCGTCAACCCCCGAAGTCCTTAAGTTGTAACAATGACCCGGGAACCTCTAAACCACCAGGTTTTTCTAAACCAATGTGGAAAACGACGGCTCGTATTAGGGGAACATCATATATCCCTAGAAACTTGGCAAAACGAACCAAAACCAAAGAAGAAGAAACAAGCGAGTCGGAATAAGATAGTTGTATTCGTGTGGTGTAATATATGTAATATAGTGTGCTTATGCTTTATGATATATGTAAAAATTGCTTGTATTAATAAGTATTTTTTTTATGAATCTAACTCTTGTCTATTTTACAGTATAAAAACACAAAATGGATAGACAACCCAATATTTTAAGAGACCTATCCGGAGACATGATTGATGAAATCTTGTCTAGAGTCGGTCAGAATTCTTCGGCACAACTATTTAAGGCGAGATCAGTTTGTAAGACATTCGAAGAACGTTCCAAGAATGTCTTGGTTTATAAAAGGCTTTCGTTCGAAAGATGGGGGATATCACATTGGGAAATCCATAAGTTACGATGTGTTTACTTTGACGCATATATTGCGGGGAACCCAAATGCTATTTTACGCAATGGGTTAAGAAATTATTTTGACTCAATATATCCGAATATTGGACTTCGTGATTTAGAAAAAGCGGCTAACATGCAACATAAAGAAGCATGTTATGCTTACGGATTAGTAATGCTCGCTTCTCACCAAAGTGAGAACAAGAACATCGGGCTACAATTATTAAACAAAACATTCCCACAAGTGACGGAGTCGGTAATTGGGGTAAGAAATGAGGTTTTTAGATTGTTACGGGACTGTTGGACATTACGTAACCCTCGTCCCTTTGACGACGTTACAACACGCTGTCTTATCAACGGCCATAACGGTTATGTTCCACAAGACCAAGGATGGGAAGTAGTCCTAGTAAAACCAGAATGCATGACTTGTTTCTGGACGTATGAATTACGTGTCTTTATTGCCTTTGCTGAACGACTTGTGTACTAGCTAGAATTATCTTCACAACTATCTTGTATCAAAGTAATTGTGTGCTATATTTCATGCTTTATGTAAAATAAGCGGTATTGTAAGTTTGTAAAATATTGTATAAAAGTTTGAACGCGAAATATTATTATAATCAATTTTTCATATAGAATTGTAGTAGTTGAATTGTATATTAGCTACTAAGTATGAACTTAAAGGGTAGGTACTACCCGAATTTAAACTTATAAAACGCTAATATGAAGAAAAAGCTTTTATAAATGAGTTCATATTATGCTACGAAATACTATTAACTACTCTTAATATTCTGTATGATTAACTTGTTCCATTTGACTATTTTGAAGGAAATGGCACCGACTACTCGACACACCGTGAATATGAATGAAGAGGAATTCCGTACTTTTCTAGCTTCAAACATAGCCGCAGTACAGGCTGCGCTACATACCAACAATAACCTTGGATCTAGCAGTACAGGAAATCGTGTAGGATGCACCTACAAAGAATTCACTGCCTGCAAACCTTTGGAATTTGATGGAACCGAAGGACCGATCGGATTGAAACGGTGGACCGAGAAGGTCGAATCGGTGTTTGCCATAAGTAAGTGTACTGAAGAGGACAAAGTGAAGTACGCTACGCATACCATCACAGGTTCTACGTTAACATGGTGGAATACCTATCTAGAGCAAGTGGGACAAGACGATGCGTACGCACTACCGTGGTCAGCATTCAAGCACTTGATGAACGAGAAGTACCGTCCCAGAACCGAGGTCAATAAGCTCAAGACAGAACTTAGAGGGTTACGAACCCAAGGATTTGATATTACCACGTACGAAATACGATTCACAGAATTGTGCCTATTGTGTCCGGGAGCATTCGAAGATGAGGAAGAGAAGATCGACGCGTTTGTGAAAGGATTACCGGAAAGAATCCAAGAAGATATAAGTTCACACGAGCCCGCCTCCATACAACAGGCATGTAGAATGGCTCACAAACTAGTGAACCAGATTGAAGAAAGAATTAAAGAACAGACTGCTGAAGAGGCCAATGTGAAGCAAGTCAAAAGAAAGTGGGAGGAAAACGGTGATAAGAATCACCAATACAACAACAACAGCAATTACAACAATAATCGCAACAATTATCCCAACAATCGCAACATCAATCGCAACTACAACAAACGGCCCAACAACAACAACAACAACAACAACAACAACAACAACAACAACAACAACAACAACAACAACAACAACAACTACTACTACAACAATCATCCCAACAACAATAACAATCAAAAGCAGCTATGCCAAAGGTGTGAAAAGTATCACTCGGGGTTCTGCACCAAATTTTGCAACAAGTGTAAAAGAAATGGTCATAGCGTGGCGAAGTGTGAGGTCTACGGACCAGGGGTTAATAGAACGAAAGGAACAAATGGTGTCGGAACGAGTAATGGCGGAGCAAGTAGTGTCGGAGCAAGTTATGCCAATGTAGTTTGTTATAAATGTGGAAAACCGGGCCACATTATTAGAAATTGCCCGAACCAGGAGAATACGAATGGACAAGGCCGCGGAAGAGTTTTCAATATTAATGCGGCAGAGACACAGGAAGACCCGGAGCTTGTTACGGGTACGTTTCTTATTGACAATAAATCTGCTTACGTTTTATTTGATTCGGGTGCGGATAGAAGCTATATGAGTAGAGATTTTTGTGCTAAATTAAGTTGTCCATTGACGCCTTTGGATAGTAAATTTTTACTCGAATTAGCAAATGGTAAATTAATTTCAGCAGATAATATATGTCGGAATCGAGAAATTAAACTGGTTAGCGAAACATTTAAGATTGACTTGATACCAGTAGAGTTAGGGAGTTTTGATGTGATAATCGGTATGGACTGGTTGAAAGAAGTGAAAGCAGAGATCGTTTGTTACAAAAATGCAATTCACATTATACGAGAAAAAGGAAAACCCTTAATGGTGTACGGAGAAAAGGGCAACACGAAGCTACATCTTATTAGTAATTTGAAGGCACAAAAACTAATAAGAAAAGGTTGCTATGCTGTTCTAGCACACGTCGAGAAAGTACAAACTGAAGAAAAGAGCATCAATGATGTTCCAGTCGCAAAAGAATTTCCCGATGTATTTCCGAAAGAATTACCGGGACTACCTCCACGTCGATCTGTTGAATTTCAAATAGATCTTGTACCAGGAGCTGCACCAATAGCTCGTGCTCCTTACAGACTCGCACCCAGCGAGATGAAAGAACTGCAAAGCCAATTACAAGAACTTTTAGAGCGTGGTTTCATTCGACCAAGCACATCATCGTGGGGAGCTCCTGTTTTGTTTGTCAAGAAGAAAGATGGTACATTCAGGTTGTGTATCGACTACCGAGAGTTGAACAAACTTACCATCAAGAACCACTACCCACTACCGAGAATCGACGACTTATTTGATCAACTACAAGGCTCGTCTGTTTATTCAAAGATTGACTTACGTTCCGGGTATCATCAAATGCTGGTGAAAGAAGATGATATTCCAAAGACTGCTTTCAGAACACGTTACGGTCATTACGAGTTTATGGTCATGCCGTTTGGTTTAACTAATGCACCAGCTGTGTTCATGGACCTTATGAACCGAGTGTGTGGACCATACCTTGACAAGTTTGTCATTGTTTTCATTGATGACATACTTATTTACTCAAAGAATGACCAAGAACACGGTGAACATTTGAGAAAGGTGTTAGAAGTATTGAGGAAGGAAGAATTGTACGCTAAATTTTCAAAGTGTGCATTTTGGTTAGAAGAAGTTCAATTCCTCGGTCACATAGTAAACAAAAAAGGTATTAAGGTGGATCCGGCAAAGATAGAAACTGTTGAAAAGTGGGAAACTCCGAAAACTCCGAAACACATACGCCAGTTTTTAGGACTAGCTGGTTACTACAGAAGGTTCATCCAAGACTTTTCCAGAATAGCAAAACCCTTGACTGCATTAACGCATAAAGGGAAGAAATTTGAATGGAAGGATGAACAAGAGAAAGCGTTTCAGTTATTGAAGAAAAAGCTAACTACGGCACCTATATTGTCATTGCCTGAAGGGAATGATGATTTTGTTATTTATTGTGATGCATCAAAGCAAGGTCTCGGTTGTGTATTAATGCAACGAACGAAGGTGATTGCTTATGCGTCTAGACAATTGAAGATTCACGAGCAAAATTATACGACGCATGATTTGGAATTAGGCGCGGTTGTTTTTGCATTAAAGACTTGGAGGCACTACTTATATGGGGTCAAAAGTATTATATATATCGACCACAAAAGTCTTCAACACATATTTAATCAGAAACAACTGAATATAAGGCAGCGTAGGTGGATTGAATTGTTGAATGATTACGACTTTGAGATTCATTACCACCCGGGGAAGGCAAATGTGGTAGCCGATGCCTTGAGCAGGAAGGACAGAGAACCCATTCGAGTAAAATCTATGAATATAATGATTCATAATAACCTTACTACTCAAATAAAGGAGGCGCAACAAGGAGTTTTAAAAGAGGGAAATTTAAAGGATGAAATACCCAAAGGATCGGAGCTGCATCTTAATATTCGGGAAGACGGAACCCGGTATAGGGCTGAAAGGATTTGGGTACCAAAATTTGGAGATATGAGAGAAATGGTACTTAGAGAAGCTCATAAAACCAGATACTCAATACATCCAGGAACGGGGAAGATGTACAAGGATCTCAAGAAACATTTTTGGTGGCCGGGTATGAAAGCCGATGTTGCTAAATACGTAGGAGAATGTTTGACGTGTTCTAAGGTCAAAGCTGAGCATCAGAAACCATCAGGTCTACTTCAACAACCCGAAATCCCAGAATGGAAATGGGAAAACATTACCATTGATTTCATCACTAAATTGCCAAGGACTGCAAGTGGTTTTGATACTATTTGGGTAATAGTTGATCGTCTCACCAAATCAGCACACTTCCTGCCAATAAGAGAAGATGACAAGATGGAGAAGTTAGCACGACTGTATTTGAAGGAAGTCGTCTCCAGACATGGAATACCAATCTCTATTATCTCTGATAGGGATGGCAGATTTATTTCAAGATTCTGGCAGACATTACAGCAAGCATTAGGAACTCGTCTAGACATGAGTACTGCCTATCATCCACAAACTGATGGGCAGAGCGAAAGGACGATACAAACGCTTGAAGACATGCTACGAGCATGTGTTATTGATTTCGGAAACAGTTGGGATCGACATCTACCGTTAGCAGAATTTTCCTACAACAACAGCTACCATTCAAGCATTGAGATGGCGCTGTTTGAAGCACTTTATGGTAGAAAGTGCAGGTCTCTGATTTGTTGGAGTGAAGTGGGGGATATACAGATTACGGGTCCGAAGATTATACAAGAAACTACCGAGAAGATCATCCAAATTCAACAACGGTTGAAAACTGTAGCGACCCGACCAAATCGTCATTGACGGCGCCGTCTACTTAGGTCCCGTTACGTGGTCATAAGTCTTTAAAACAACGTTTGACCAAAAGATATGTCGCATTCATTTCAAATGTAAAGGTTGTTCACGTTTTACAAGAATAGTTCCACCACAAGTTACGATACCAAGTTTTAAGTACAAATGAAACTTATGCGACACAATTTAAAAGTATCCAAAAGACGCTCCATGTATGCATGTATACTCGACATCTAAGCAAGTATCAAAAGAGTGCGGAAGCATGTATCACTAAGCATTCAAAACCTGAGAAAACATAGAAGAATCTGTCAACGAAAAACGTTGGTGAAATCATAGGTTTAGTAAGTAAATTGTATTGAACCACAAGGTTCTTTAAGAATTGCTCAACCAGAATCATTCACATTCCAAAATAGTATTTGTATCACGAGCACCCAATTATCAAGGCTTAACCGAATCTTCCCTCTGAATTTTGAATTTAGTGTTAGAACTTACACTATACATTGTTGAAATTATATTTCATTCACTAACGGTAGCGAACCGTCTGAATGAGGGTTTGTTAAACCCGTATGGCCACACAACATAATTACACGCTTACACTTACACCCTGCAAGTGGAACTAATGATAATTGGATTGAGGACTTTTGTTCAAACTCGCTGTGGAATGTTTGTTTTCCTTGTACTTGTGTTCAAAGTATAAAAGTAAGTAGCACCAAATGTAACAAAGTATATGTTTCTCAGCCCACAATTTAAAGTATAAAAAGTTGTTGAAAAGGTGGGACTATGATCTCACCTTGAGTGCAAGAGTTAATAAAGTACTTTGACAAGTAAACGCGTGCAAAGACAAAGCTAGTCTTGACCTAAACAAATAGGTTGTATCAATAACGATAATCACGAAGGGTAAAGATGTTCAATTAGTCCTATGGCTCGTTACGACTCGATTAAGTATAGCATGTGAATCACGTTGTCAAGTTTCATACAAGAAACAAGTATAAAAGCATGTTAGAACGATTGCATAAAAGTTTGGTTAAGTTTGACTAAAAGTCAAACTTGGTCAAAGTCAACGAAAAGTCAACGCGTTCGGGTCGGGTCCCGAACTATTTTTCTATGCTAAATATTCATATACAAGTATATTAAAACAAGTTTCATGTGAATCGGAGGTCGGTAGCTAGTCAAACATTTCGCGTGAAATGTGACAAAGTGAGCAGAATCTGGCCAGGCCAATCCGCGCGCCGCGCGGGGATGGGGCGCGTCGCGCCACCATCTGGGCAGAGATTTCTGGTCAGTTTTCAAAGTATGCACGAGCCAAACATCAAACATTCACCATTTATGATCCGCAAACAACCAAAACATGTATCTTATATCCTCGGAAAGGTATTTTGACGAGCAATACAACTAACCACATATCATCAAACAAAAACATCATTTACAATAGCCGAAATCTCATCAAGTGATCAATAAAAGTCCATTTTCAAAGTTTCAAGTTCGTAAAACGTATTTTATGATTCGGGAATCCAATTTACACATACGATATGCCGTTTCGAAGGTAATTAAGCATACATTGCATCTAAACACTTACTAACAACATTAACAAGTATTCAACGCATCAAAAGTTCGTTTCAAAGTCTATCAAACCCTAGTCAAACATCACAAAATCCTTAATCGGGTTTTTGAAGTTTTCTTAATCAACCTACGCATCAAAACGAAGCTAGTGATACTAGTAACACAATTAAAACATGAACTTTAACAATCAAACAACATTTAATCTTCCAAAATGCAAGATTAAGCAAACCCATTTCAAATGTTCAAACTAGTTACTCAAAACAACAAATCGAGCAAGTAAATCATATATTCATGCTAGACACGAGCCATAGACACTAACTAACACCATTTCAAATCAAAAACACGAATTTAGAGAAATCTAGAGTTTTAGAAATGTTACCCAAAATCGATGAAGTTGGTATCAAATCGTAGAGAATGAAGAGAGGATTAAGAATATGTAGTCGGATTTGTTGTGAGCTTCCAAGATTGAATTTAGATGATGAATGAATGGAATGGGTTTGTGTGTGTGTTCTTGAGATGGAGAGAAAAGAGGTGAGGGAGATGATGGAATGAAAAATGGGTTGACTAGTTGACCTAGTCAACTAGTTTGCCCATTTGGCAACTCCGGTCCCTCGAGTTTCAAAGCGGGTGCGGGATTTAACCGATCGAATATTTTAAATTTCACGGGAGTACGGGAGATATTGAAATCCGATAACGAGAATATTTAAAACGTTACATAACAAAGGATACGAATCTAGATACGAAGGGTATTATTTAAAAAGAAAAAGACGGACGTTAAAATAATTTAACGGAAAAATGCGGGATGTTACATTATCCACACCTCAAAAGAAATTTCGTCCCGAAATTTAGTTGGAAGTAGTAGTCGATATCTCTTACTCGAGACTTAGAGTAGTAACCCTACGAATGTGTGAAGGTACTTTCTTGGGCATTCCACGAATCCGGATAGTCGGGGTGTTACGTTGTATTGAGGTTCGATTTCACGATCCATGATTTCAACCAGTTTTCCCATGAAGAGGAGTTTGTCATCAATAGTTGGTGCATCTAAAAGGATTGCACATTCCTGTTCCGCATGACACGTTTCTAAGTTTGTTACACGAAATGTAGGATAAATGGAAACTTAATTGAGTCGGAGGTTCTAAACGGTAGGAAGCGGTTCCAATACGCCCCAAGATTTCAAAAGGATCAATATTGCGGATATAAATTTCCTCGATTTCCCGAAACGGATTACACCTTTCCAAGGTGCGGTTTCTCAATATTACGCGGTTACACACTGGGATTTGTGAGGTTTTCATCTAAGTTTGGTATAACTCTTCTGGCGACTACGGATCGTCTCGAGCCCTCCTCGGATTTGAATGATTTCAATTGTTGTTTCTTGATGGAGTTCAGATTTCGGTGGTTGATGCTTTGGTTAAATGAACAGGGGTATGACATTAGCGGTCATATAGGGTTTCGGAAAGTGCGCGTGAACACACGAGTGGTAACTACTGTTGTAAGAGTGATCTACTAAAAGCGACCATGCAAGTTTGAAACATGTCTTTTGAAGACGTAAATCGTTCGTTTGTTCGGTTCGTCTGTTTGTGGGTGGTACGCGGTACTCATGTCTAAGCGGGTTCCCAAGGTTCCTTGTAAAACTAGAAGTGAAACGAGTATTTCGATACAGGATGAATGACGAAGATACACCGTGTTGGAATAGAATCTCTTAAGATATGTTTGAACAAGTCAGTTAGGGTTCGAAAAATGTTCGTTAGGACTATTCACCCTCGTGGCGAATACTAATGTAATATGAGGAGTTTATCTGTCCATGGAGAAATGTTACAAGGAGTTTCCTTAAACGGAAATGCGAGCGATGAGGATAGGAGTGAAATGAGGACTTTGAATAGGATGAGCTTACATCTCGAGGTTGCCATAACGCGCCTCTAGTTGTCGAAAATTGAAGTCTGGAAGAGAAACAAGATAGTACACGTAGTTGTATAGTTCGGGGTTGAATAATAGTTGGCCGATTATCAGAAACACAAGGGCGTTAAGTCAAAGAAGAGTGAAGTATCGTTGGATTGTGTGTTATCCTAAATTCCAGTAATATCAGACGGAAATGGTGAAATATCAGGGGTGTGTAGTGTGGTACGTGATGACGAGAAAATTGATCGGATCCACAATTTAGTATTCGACTTCTCCGTGCAAGATAACGAATTTAACTAGAAATGTTGGTGTGAAGAATCACGCTCAAGGTTCGATCGCGGAGAGATTAAAGTCGTGTAACACGAGAAAAGTCAGAAATGAATTTTCGGTAATAACAGACGAGGTCTAAGATTTTACGAATACAAGTCTGAGTGGGGAGAGTTTCCTGATTACATGTGGCTTGATTTTGAGATTGATTGAAATGCCTTGATCATTAACATTATGGTCTAGAAAATTGGACTTCGTTCAACAGAAATTCTCACTCGGAGAATTTGGTATAAAGTTGCTCTTTTCTCAAAAGTTCGAGCGTAAGATGGTGATGTTGTTCGTTTTCCTTCTTTACTTACATAAGTTAAGATGTCATCTATAAATACGATAACAGATTAGTCTATATGAATTTGCATACGCGGTTCAAGAGGTTTATGGATACGGGCGAGCCCTAAATAAATCAAACGGTACTAAGAGAGTTTTACAACTAACGTTGCGAGTTCGGAAAGTGGCTTAGGAGACATCGTCTCACTTAACCCCCAATTGATGATAACCGGAACGGAGGTCGATTTGGAACATACGGGATTCGTGCAAATAATCATGAGGTCATGGATGCGAGGGAGAGGGTATCGGTTTCCAACCGAAAATTACTCAGTTCACAATAATCTATACAAGATGATGGGGAAATATTTTTTTTTTTTTTTTTTTTTTTTTTTTTACGAAAAGGTTTCGAGCTCCCTAGTTCTATAGGTGTCAAGTCAAAAGTCTTAACGTATATCCTCCAATAAAATTTATAGGCACACAATATTTTCCGTTGGTCACTTAAATCGTCTAAGTAATATCTAGGGGAAAAAAAAGTGGAATGTAAAGAGCACGAGTCAAAGACTTGGTTAATAAACATCTAGCGGTAATCGAATCGAATAAGTATGAAATATACTGTTTGTTGTGAAGAAACGTACCCGTGACTAGTCCATCGTCGTCTCGGGCATCCTAGGTGTCGATGTTGAAAGTTCAACGGCGTGCGTTGGGGTTGATTTTCTTGTTTGGGCACGCACTCCTAAAATGACCCGGTTGGCCACATTCAAAACAAACACCCGTCTTGGGTGCATTGTGCTCCTTTTGAGCGACGGGAGCGGTATTCCTACACTCGTGGGCTACATGGCCACTTCTTTGACACTTCAAGCAAAATGGTTTGCCACATTCGCCTAAATGATGTTTGTAGCACTCGTTACAATACGGTAGGTGTCCGGTATAACCCCCCTTGCCATCGGAGGTGTAAAGCTTCTTAGTAAAGTTGTTGTTGCTTGATTGGGAGGGTTCCCACTTTCTTTTGTTGCCGACCGATTTATCCTCGGCCTTAGGTGCCGGAACTACGATTTCGTCAACCGTTTCAATTAGTTGGCGAGCCATGTTCATAGCGGCTTGATGAGTAGTGGGTTTGGATGACATCACCCCTTGTTTGATGCTTTTTGGAAGACCGAGCATGTAGAGCTCAATCCTTTGAGATTCGGGGTTAACAAGATTAGGACACATCAAGGATAGTTCGGCGAAGCGTTGATTATAAGCTTTAAGATCGTTTCCGACCGCTTTCAAAGCTCTTAGTTCTTCCTCAAGCTTTCGGGTTTCTTCGCGCGGAAAATATTCAACAATCATCTTTTCCTTTAGATCGGCCCAAGAGAGGGCATGAGCTTCATCGGTACCCACCGATTGAACATAGGTGTTCCACCATGTTAGAGCAATTCCGGAGAAAGTGTGAGTGGAGTATTTGACCTTGTCTTGGTCCCGACAACCGCTTATGCTAAAGACGGCTTCCGTTTGCTCAAACCATCGGGTGAGCACGACCGGTCCCCCGGTTCCATCAAAAGTGTGAGGTTTGCACCCCATGAAAGCTTTATAGGAGCATCCCTCGTTTGAGTTTCCGGCTCCATTGTTGTTGTTGTTGTTGTTGTTGTTGTGGTTGTTATTATTATTGTTGTTGGATGAGTGACCGGCCATGGCCGCATCTACGGCGGTAGCTATCATCCGTTCGAGAGCTTGTTCGGGAGTTTCATTGCGGCGTACACGACGAGGAGCCATTGTTCCTTCAAGACACAAGAATATCGTTGGTTAGTATTTTCAACAATACTAACCGGAGTATGGAATAAGGATAGAGAGAAAATTTTCCTTGACTCGCCCTAAATTCTTTATGTCATAATGTCGGAACGTCCATGTGAATCACCGTAATATAATCCCGGAAATTATATTACCCTGATTCTCATGTGCATTTAACATTACTTCATAAATTCAAGGTGGCGCGTCAACAAAATTTATCAACATAAGATCAAGATCGAATACGAGTTAGATATGATAGAAGAGTTCGAGTATAAATGCACAAATAGTCAAGTAATTCCTACTGCAGTCTATATGCCGGTTGTAGTCTAGATTCACCTATGTACCCTATGACTCGGGGTGGACACAAATGAACTCTAAATCCCTACAACCAAGGCTCTGATACCATCTGTAGCGACCCGACCAAATCGTCATTGACGGCGCCGTCTACTTAGGTCCCGTTACGTGGTCATAAGTCTTTAAAACAACGTTTGACCAAAAGATATGTCGCATTCATTTCAAATGTAAAGGTTGTTCACGTTTTACAAGAATAGTTCCACCACAAGTTACGATACCAAGTTTTAAGTACAAATGAAACTTATGCGACACAATTTAAAAGTATCCAAAAGACGCTCCATGTATGCATGTATACTCGACATCCAAGCAAGTATCAAAAGAGTGCGGAAGCATGTATCACTAAGCATTCAAAACCTGAGAAAACATAGAAGAATCTGTCAACGAAAAACGTTGGTGAAATCATAGGTTTAGTAAGTAAATTGTATTGAACCACAAGGTTCTTTAAGAATTGCTCAACCAGAATCATTCACATTCCAAAATAGTATTTGTATCACGAGCACCCAATTATCAAGGCTTAACCGAATCTTCCCTCTGAATTTTGAATTTAGTGTTAGAACTTACACTATACATTGTTGAAATTATATTTCATTCACTAACGGTAGCGAACCGTCTGAATGAGGGTTTGTTAAACCCGTATGGCCACACAACATAATTACACGCTTACACTTACACCCTGCAAGTGGAACTAATGATAATTGGATTGAGGACTTTTGTTCAAACTCGCTGTGGAATGTTTGTTTTCCTTGTACTTGTGTTCAAAGTATAAAAGTAAGTAGCACCAAATGTAACAAAGTATATGTTTCTCAGCCCACAATTTAAAGTATAAAAAGTTGTTGAAAAGGTGGGACTATGATCTCACCTTGAGTGCAAGAGTTAATAAAGTACTTTGACAAGTAAACGCGTGCAAAGACAAAGCTAGTCTTGACCTAAACAAATAGGTTGTATCAATAACGATAATCACGAAGGGTAAAGATGTTCAATTAGTCCTATGGCTCGTTACGACTCGATTAAGTATAGCATGTGAATCACGTTGTCAAGTTTCATACAAGAAACAAGTATAAAAGCATGTTAGAACGATTGCATAAAAGTTTGGTTAAGTTTGACTAAAAGTCAAACTTGGTCAAAGTCAACGAAAAGTCAACGCGTTCGGGTCGGGTCCCGAACTATTTTTCTATGCTAAATATTCATATACAAGTATATTAAAACAAGTTTCATGTGAATCGGAGGTCGGTAGCTAGTCAAACATTTCGCGTGAAATGTGACAAAGTGAGCAGAATCTGGCCAGGCCAATCCGCGCGCCGCGCGGGGATGGGGCGCGCCGCGCCACCATCTGGGCAGAGATTTCTGGTCAGTTTTCAAAGTATGCACGAGCCAAACATCAAACATTCACCATTTATGATCCGCAAACAACCAAAACATGTATCTTATATCCTCGGAAAGGTATTTTGACGAGCAATACAACTAACCACATATCATCAAACAAAAACATCATTTACAATAGCCGAAATCTCATCAAGTGATCAATAAAAGTCCATTTTCAAAGTTTCAAGTTCGTAAAACGTATTTTATGATTCGGGAATCCAATTTACACATACGATATGCCGTTTCGAAGGTAATTAAGCATACATTGCATCTAAACACTTACTAACAACATTAACAAGTATTCAACGCATCAAAAGTTCGTTTCAAAGTCTATCAAACCCTAGTCAAACATCACAAAATCCTTAATCGGGTTTTTGAAGTTTTCTTAATCAACCTACGCATCAAAACGAAGCTAGTGATACTAGTAACACAATTAAAACATGAACTTTAACAATCAAACAACATTTAATCTTCCAAAATGCAAGATTAAGCAAACCCATTTCAAATGTTCAAACTAGTTACTCAAAACAACAAATCGAGCAAGTAAATCATATATTCATGCTAGACACGAGCCATAGACACTAACTAACACCATTTCAAATCAAAAACACGAATTTAGAGAAATCTAGAGTTTTAGAAATGTTACCCAAAATCGATGAAGTTGGTATCAAATCGTAGAGAATGAAGAGAGGATTAAGAATATGTAGTCGGATTTGTTGTGAGCTTCCAAGATTGAATTTAGATGATGAATGAATGGAATGGGTTTGTGTGTGTGTTCTTGAGATGGAGAGAAAAGAGGTGAGGGAGATGATGGAATGAAAAATGGGTTGACTAGTTGACCTAGTCAACTAGTTTGCCCATTTGGCAACTCCGGTCCCTCGAGTTTCAAAGCGGGTGCGGGATTTAACCGATCGAATATTTTAAATTTCACGGGAGTACGGGAGATATTGAAATCCGATAACGAGAATATTTAAAACGTTACATAACAAAGGATACGAATCTAGATACGAAGGGTATTATTTAAAAAGAAAAAGACGGACGTTAAAATAATTTAACGGAAAAATGCGGGATGTTACAAAAACCGCCCAAAGTCGACAAAAGAGCTACGCTGACATTAAAAGAAAAGATATAGAATTTGAAATTGGAGAGATGGTCATGCTTAAAGTTGCACCTTGGAAAGGCGTTGTTCGATTTGGTAAACGAGGGAAATTAAATCCAAGGTATATTGGACCATTCAAGATTATTGATCGTGTCGGACCAGTAGCTTACCGACTTGAGTTACCTCAACAACTCGCGACTGTACATAACACTTTCCACGTCTAGAATTTGAAGAAATGTTTTGCTAAAGAAGATCTCACTATTCCGTTGGACGAAATCCAAATCAACGAAAAACTTCAATTCATCGAAGAACCCGTCGAAATAATGGATCGTGAGGTTAAGAGACTTAAACAAAACAAGATACCGATTGTTAAGGTTCGATGGAATGCTCGTAGAGGACCCGAGTTCACCTGGGAGTGTGAAGATCAGATGAAGAAGAAATACCCACATCTATTTCCAGAAGATACGTCAACACCTCCAACTGCTTAAAATTTCGGGACGAAATTTATTTAACGGGTAGGTACTGTAGTGACCCGAACTTTTCCATGTTTATATATATTAATTGAGATAGATATTTACATGATTAAATGTTTCCAACATGTTAAGCAATCAAACTTGTTAAGACTTGATTAATTGAAATATGTTTCATATAGACAATTGACCACCCAAGTTGACCGGTGATTCACGAACGTTAAAACTTGTAAAAACTATATGATGACATATATATGGATATATATATAGTTAACATGATACTATGATAAGTAAACATATCATTAAGTATATTAACAATGAACTACATATGTAAAAACAAGACTACTAACTTAATGATTTTTAAACGAGACATATATGTAACGATTATCGTTGTAAAGACATTTAATGTATATATATCATATTAAGAGATATTCATACATGATAATATCATGATAATATAATAATTTAAAATCTCATTTGATATTATAAACATTGGGTTAACAACATTTAACAAGATCGTTAACCTAAAGGTTTCAAAACAACACTTACATGTAACGACTAACGATGACTTAACGACTCAGTTAAAATGTATATACATGTAGTGTTTTAATATGTATTTATACACTTTTGAAAGACTTCAATAAACTTATCAAAATACTTCTATTTAACAAAAATGCTTACAATTACATCCTCGTTCAGTTTCATCAACAATTCTACTCGTATGCACCCCTATTCGTACTCGTACAATACACAGCTTTTAGATGTATGTACTATTGGTATATACACTCCAATGATCAGCTCTTAGCAGCCCATGTAAGTCACCTAACACATGTGGGAACCATCATTTGGCAACTAGCATGAAATATCTCATAAAATTACAAAAATATGAGTAATCATTCATGACTTATTTACATGAAAATAAAATTACATATCCTTTATATCTAATCCATACACCAACGACCAAAAACACCTACAAACACTTTCATTCTTCAATTTTCTTCATCTAATTGATCTCTCTCAAGTTCTATCTTCAAGTTCTAAGTGTTTTTCATAAATTCTACAAGTTCTAGTTACATAAAATCAAGAATACTTTCAAGTTTGCTAGCTCACTTCCAATCTTGTAAGGTGATGATCCAACCTCAAGAAATCTTTGTTTCTTACAGTAGGTTATCATTCTAATACAAGGTAATAATCGTATTCAAACTTTGGTTCAATTTCTATAACTATAACAATCTTATTTCAAGTGATGATTTTACTTGAACTTGTTTTCGTGTCATGATTCTGCTTCAAGAACTTCGAGCCATCCAAGGATCCGTTGAAGCTAGATCCATTTTTCTCTTTTCCAGTAGGTTTATCCAAGGAACTTAAGGTAGTAATGATGTTCATAACATCATTCGATTCATACATATAAAGCTATCTTATTCGAAGGTTTAAACTTGTAATCACTAGAACATAGTTTAGTTAATTCTAAACTTGTTCGCAAATAAAAGTTAATCCTTCTAACTTGACTTTTAAAATCAACTAAACACATGTTCTATATCTATATGATATGCTAACTTAATGATTTAAAACCTGAAAACACGAAAAACACCGTAAAACCGGATTTACGCCGTCGTAGTAACACCGCGGGCTGTTTTGGGTTAGTTAATTAAAAACTATGATAAACTTTGATTTAAAAGTTGTTATTCTGAGAAAATGATTTTTATTATGAACATGAAACTATATCCAAAAATTATGGTTAAACTCAAAGTGGAAGTATGTTTTCTAAAATGGTCATCTAGACGTCATTCTTTCGACTGAAATGACTACCTTTACAAAAACGACTTGTAACTTATTTTTCCGACTATAAACCTATAATTTTTCTGTTTAGATTCATAAAATAGAGTTCAATATGAAACCATAGCAATTTGATTCACTCAAAACGGATTTAAAATGAAGAAGTTATGGGTAAAACAAGATTGGATAATTTTTCTCATTTTAGCTACGTGAAAATTGGTAACAAATCTATTCCAACCATAACTTAATCAACTTGTATTGTATATTATGTAATCTTGAGATACCATAGACACGTATACAATATTTCGACCTATCATGTCGACACATCTATATATATTTCGGAACAACCATAGACACTCTATATGTGAATGTTGGAGTTAGCTATACAGGGTTGAGGTTGATTCCAAAATATATATAGTTTGAGTTGTGATCAATACTGAGATACGTATACACTGGGTCGTGGATTGATTCAAGATAATATTTATCGATTTATTTCTGTACATCTAACTGTGGACAACTAGTTGTAGGTTACTAACGAGGACAGCTGACTTAATAAACTTAAAACATCAAAATATATTAAAAGTGTTGTAAATATATTTTGAACATACTTTGATATATATGTATATATTGTTATAGGTTCGTGAATCAACCAGTGGCCAAGTCTTACTTCCCGACGAAGTAAAAATCTGTGAAAGTGAGTTATAGTCCCACTTTTAAAATCTAATATTTTTGGGATGAGAATACATGCAGGTTTTATAAATGATTTACAAAATAGACACAAGTACGCGAAACTACATTCTATGGTTGAATTATCGAAATCGAATATGTTCCTTTTTATTAAGTCTGGTAATCTAAGAATTAGGGAACAGACACCCTAATTGACGCGAATCCTAAAGATAGATCTATTGGGCCTAACAAACCCCATCCAAAGTACCGGATGCTTTAGTACTTCGAAATTTATATCATATCCGAAGGGTGTCCCGGAATGATGGGGATATTCTTATATATGCATCTTGTTAATGTCGGTTACCAGGTGTTCACCATATGAATGATTTTTATCTCTATGTATGGGATGTGTATTGAAATATGAAATCTTGTGGTCTATTGTTACGATTTGATATATATAGGTTAAACCTATAACTCACCAACATTTTTGTTGACGTTTAAAGCATGTTTATTCTCAGGTGAATACTAAGAGCTTCCGCTGTTGCATACTAAAATAAGGACAAGATTTGGAGTTCATGTTTGTATGATATTGTGTAAAAACTGCATTCAAGAAACTGATTTCGATGTAACATATTTGTATTGTAAACCATTATGTAATGGTCGTGTGTAAACAGGATATTTTAGATTATCATTATTTGATAATCTACGTAAAGTTTTTTAAACCTTTATTTATGAAATAAAGGTTATGGTTTGTTTTAAAAATGAATGCAGTCTTTGAAAAACGTCTCATATAGAGGTCAAAACCTCGCAACGAAATCAATTAATATGGAACGTTTTTAATCAATAAGAACGGGACATTTCATAAAGCAGCTGTTTTCTCACCAATTTTTATGTATTCGTCATGTAAATCATGTGTAGTTCCATACGCCATTTGACGTATGGCCGCCGTGCATTTTTGAAGTATCGTCAAACTTTGACGACCAGTAGCATCGGGACGTTCCCTAAAAAACATAAAATAATCGGGAATATCGCCACTATTAAAGTTTGATATACCTTCGATGATACGGAGAAATAATTCACGACTCATTCGATAACGTCGTCTAAAGTTCTTTTCCGTATAATTTGGAGTTTCAGAAAAATAATCGTTGTATAACCTCACTGCCGCATCTTCACGATCCCTTGGAATATAGGTACGGGGGCGAGGGACTCGTGAACTTGTAGCTTCTCCCTCGACATCTTCGTCCGCCAAACTACTAACAAAATTATATATTTTTTTCATCATCCGAATCGTCACCAATAACAATTTCGAACATTTTGAAAATTTTATCCATTATGAAATTTTATAGTGTTTGTAAATATGAAAGGAAAAATATTATTGGAGGAAAGAAATGTATATAGAATGAGTTAAATAGTTGTGTATATATAGGATAAATAATATTGGATTAATTTTTTTTTTTTTATTAAACCCCGAATTTTGCAACGGATACATTACACAATAAATGAAATTTTGCCAAGTGTCCCAATCACCATCCCCACACCCGTTTCGTTCCCCGTCTCCAACCCACACACCACCGCCACCCCACCTCCCCTGCCCCTCTCCCACGCCCCGATACAGACCTCCCCACCGCGTGACCGGATGCCACCTCATCCCCCACGGCGTGGCTGCCACTCCGTTACAAGTCGTCTAACAAGTGACCATTCAAATTCATATATCCCATTTATCTAATTTTACTTGTTAATGTTTTAAACAAGAATAGCAATCGCTAATTTTAGTCCACATATCCTAACAATTCGATTTAATTTTATCACGTGCCACGTTTGTAACAGTTGAAACTACAAAACTCGCCGGCTAGCCGTCCTTATCAATCTGGCAACAATTTAAACGGAAAACATCCGCGTGGTTTGGCTGACGTGTGCTGACCGGCCCCACGTGTCCCCTGTCATGTTGCTGTAAATACCTGTCATGGTCCCACTTGTCCCCTCCCGAGTCTACACCCCGCCATTCTCCTAAATATTTACAAATTTGTCCACGACCTCTCCTCTCCTCTCCTCTCCTCTCGTCAGCTACCTTCCTTCCTAGTTTCCACAACCGCCTTTTCCCCTAATGGACCCCACACATGACTTGTCACGTGACCATTCTCATCTTTCTTTCTTTCCATTATATAAATCCCATTCATCCCCACCCAATTTCTCCTCACTTCAAAATCCCAACTCCTCCTCCTCTAAAAAATAAACACACATCTCTATTTTTTTACAAACATAATTTACTCCGCACAAACTTTCACATATTATTTGTTACGTTGTAACTTAATCAGCTATTACAAAATTGTGTTTATAAAATGGCGGTTGATGCGTTGTGTTCACCGTTAGGACCACCAGCGTGCGAAAAAGATGCGAAAGCGCTTCAATTTATCGAGGAAATGACTAGAAATGCCGACAGCGTTCAAGAAAACGTGTTGGCTGAGATTCTAAGTCGAAATGCGAAGACGGAGTATCTCCGTCTTCACAATCTTGATAGTGCTACTGATCGTGACACGTTCAAGTCTAAAATTCCTATGGTTACTTATGAGGATCTTCAACCAATTATTAACCGTATCGCCAATGGTGATCGATCTCCAATTCTTTCATCTCATCCAATTTCTGAATTTCTCACAAGGTAATTATTTAATACCATCAAAAATTCAAAACCGTCATTCTTATACTTATTGTTTAACCGGAAAAAAAAACAAATATGCATGGAATTTACAAATTTATAGCTAACTTATTTTTTTGTTTATTTATCATGAACAGCTCTGGCACATCAGCAGGTGAAAGAAAACTTATGCCGACTATTAAGGAAGAGTTGGATCGACGTCAACTCCTTTACAGTCTGCTCATGCCAGTAATGAACCTGTAAGTACGCTATTTATTCATTTACTTATTTTACTCCACCACCCTTTCTGGAATTTGTGTTTTTGCCTTATTAAATTGTAAAAAAATTCAGATATTTTAAGAAGTACAAGAATTTCAACACAACGTACATAATTATTCGCTATTTATATTTATTTAATTTAATTAATCAAAAATAATACTAGTTGACTAGAATTTATTTTCTTATGAGATTTTTAATTGTTTTTGTGACAGATACATGCCTGGATTAGACAAAGGAAAGGGACTCTACTTTTTGTTTGTCAAGTCCGAAACAAAGACTCCGGGAGGTTTAATGGCCCGACCCGTTTTGACAAGTTACTACAAAAGTGATCATTTCAAGACCCGGGCGTTTGACCCGTATAACGTTTACACCAGCCCAAATGAGGCTATTCTTTGCCCCGATTCTTTTCAGAGCATGTATTCACAAATGCTTTGCGGTCTTTATGAACGAGAACAAGTTCTTCGTCTCGGTGCGATTTTCGCTTCGGGCCTACTCCGTGCCATCCGGTTCCTCCAGCTCAACTGGAAGGAACTAGCACACGATATTCGAACCGGAAATCTTAACCCCAAAATTTCTGATTCGAATATCAAACGTTGCATGTCACAAGTGCTAAGACCCAACCCAGAGCTCGCAGATTTTATTGTATCCGAGTGCTCGAAAGACGATTGGGAAAAAATCATCACCCGAATTTGGCCAAACGCAAAGTATCTAGAAGTAATTGTTACCGGTGCAATGGCTCAATATATTCCTACATTGGATTATTATAGTGGTGGGTTACCTAAAGTTTGTACAATGTACGCGTCATCCGAGTGCTATTTCGGGCTTAATCTCAACCCGATGTCCAAACCGTCTGAAGTTTCGTACACGATCATGCCAAATATGGGCTACTTCGAGTTCCTGCCACATGACCCGAACTCGAATTCGTCCACAAGTGCGACCAGTGATAAACTGGTCGACCTTGTGAACGTGGAAGTAGGAAAGGAATACGAACTCGTAATCACTACATACGCGGGGTTATGCAGGTACCGAGTTGGTGACATCCTTCGAGTCACCGGGTTCCACAACTCGGCCCCACAGTTCAATTTTGTCCGAAGAAAAAATGTACTGCTCAGCATTGATTCGGACAAAACTGACGAGGCCGAGTTACAATCAGCCGTAGAAAATGCATCGAAAGTTTTAAACGAATTCAATACAAGCGTCGTGGAGTACACAAGTTACGCGGACACAAAAACGATTCCGGGTCATTATGTCATTTACTGGGAGTTGTTAGTTAAAGATTCAGCTGAGTCTCCACAGAATGATGTTTTGGAAAAATGTTGTTTGGCAATGGAAGAATCATTGAGTTCGGTTTACAGACAGGGTCGGGTGGAGTGTAATTCAATCGGGCCGTTGGAGATCCGAGTAGTTAAAAATGGTACGTTTGAGGAATTAATGGATTATGCAATATCTAGGGGTGCATCAATCAATCAATACAAAGTTCCACGGTGTGTAAATTTTACACCAATAATGGAACTTCTTGACTCCAGAGTGTTGTCGACGCATTTTAGTCAAAGTTTGCCTCATTGGACTCCAGAACGACGTCGTTGAACAGGTGATTGTTTAGTTGTCACACGAAACCGACTATTTGGAAAGTCAATGTAAGAAAAATATTCGTGACTTTAGGATTTCTTTTATTTTAAGTTTATATATTTTTTTAATTTCTATTTTGTGTGGGTGATTAATTAAAAAACCACTTATGGGCATAGTTTAGGAGATTAAGATGGGGACGTTGATGTAAAAAACAGGTTTCTTTCGTATGTTTTTCTCATAAACAAGAACCTGTACGTATTCGTCTGCTTATGTAGTTATATATTTATATTTATTGATAAATTAAAACTCTTAATTTGTTTACATCATTCGTGAACGCAATTCTTTGTATAATTTAATTATCGCACTATGTAAATTGTTGCCTAACATTAATACATATCACTTCCTAACATTTTTATTAGTTTGGCACAACCACTTGTATTTATTCATATTACAGTGATTGCTTTTAGTACGGATAGTCGAAACCTTGTTCCTAGACGTAAGATACATGAAAAAACGTACATGAATAAGATCCTAAACTTTTATACGTAACATACAGAAGTTTGAAAATAAAAGTTACGTATTACATAATTAAATATAAAACTTTTTATTTATCTTTGTTGGGATTGGACGCTATCTAGTTGGAATCTAGTCATGTACACGAAATAGGATTTGTGTTGCATAACAAAATACTTTTGCATGCAATTCTGAAAAACACCAAAATTCATAAATAGGACAACTTAAAAAATATACTCCGTATATAGTTAGCGTTTATTATTGTTTATATATTATATATAGTTAGTAATTAATGCGTAATAAGTAATAACATACTCTCTTGTCACTTGTGTATGAACTATGCACTTAAGTATCGTTTGATAGATTAATGAAGAAATTAAATAGTTTAATTACTAAATGAGTAACAAAAAGTACATGTAAATTATGGACAGTTGTAAATACTAGCATGGTTGTTAGGTTTTGATTTAATATAACTACAATTGTATCCTTTAATGAGGAAGAACGTGAAGTTCATAAATGTATGGGGGAAATGTTTAACCACAATGCACATGCAATTACGTTCTTTATTAATTGTTAAAATTATTACTTATTAATTAATAATGTTATTTTATTTTAGTTTATCTTATAAATTTCAATCGATCAATTATTGGTAAATACAATATTGCACCAATTAAAATACTCCGTATATGTTATCCGATAAATAAGAAATTATACATATCACAGCCCAAGCAATAAATGAGTCAATTACGCGGTTTTATATACAGATCGATATTATGCATTCATATACTCCTAATTCTTATGATCGTCTAATTATATAGCATGTTTTGTAATAAATGAGAATCACTACGAATCAACAAGAAACTACGTAGCTACCACAACGACTGTATGTATTGCAACAAATTAAACGCGTACGAATGTTAACCGGAACTACCACAATAGTGTACATTAAACCGGATTTCATAAAGGTAAATTAGCTAGTTATAGTGGCTTTATGGTAAGTGAAAAATTTTAGAAGCACTAACCACAAAATTCATGTAAGAATTGTTAGAGTGCGAAGCGTGTTAAACAAGGATTCGAAAAAGAAGAATTCGGTTCGCCAGATAAGGCGCGCCGCGGCCTATCCTAGGCGCGACGCGACCTAAAGTGTGAACAGGGGTCGAGCTGAAGAAAGTTTTTGTCTCGGATTTTGCCGTGGAGGCGCGGCGCGGCTATGCCTGACGGAGAAGTTTCCAAAACGTGTTTTCTTGTTCCCAAAGCTATTTCTTTGTTGAGTTTTGCATGTTTAAGCATCTTATTGTAACCCATACATGGATCCACGAAATTTATTAATAAAAGAACTCTCTTAGGTGGCCGAAGATTAAAGTAATCATTCGTGATTACATATAACCTCGTTAAATTCTCTTATCTTTATCGTTTTTTGCTAGTTTCTTCATATACATCAATTATTTTCGTTTATTGTTAAGGCTCACATGCTTCATTCATAACAAGTGGTATCAAGAGCTTCGGTTCGGTTTCACGGGAACAATGGCGGAAAAGAGTGATGAGAAGATTGATAAGTTTGATGGGAATGATTTTAGCTTTTGGAAGATGAAAATAGAAGATGTACTCTATCAAAAGAAGCTTTACCAACAGTTGAAGTGTGTTAAACCGAAAGAGATGACTCAAGGCGAGTGGGAGTTGTTGGATAGGCAAGCCCTAGGAGTTGTTCGACTTTCTCTAGCCAAGAACGTTGCTTACAACATCGTGGGTGAAACCACAGTGGCGGGTGTACTTGCGGCTTTATCTAACATGTATGAAAAGTCATCCGCTTTGAATAAAGTTTTTTTGATTCGGCAATTGGTGAATGCTAGGATGATGGAGGGTTCCTCGGCGGCGGATCATGTTAACGAATTTAATTCGATTTTAACTCGTTTGAAGTCGGTGAATATTAAATTCGATGATGAGCTTGAGGCGTTGTTTTTGCTATCTTCATTGCCAGAGAGTTGGGCCGGTACGGTTACGGCGGTTAGTATTTCATCCGGAACTACTATGTTAACTTTTGAAGGAATCCGGGATTTGATTCTTAGCGAAGGTATTCGTAGGAGAGATTCGAATGGAAGTTTGGGTTCGACTCTAAGTGTTAGTTGGGGAAGAGCTAGGTCAAGAAGTCCGTCAAGGAGCAAGAACGTGGTGTGTTGGAATTGTCAACACGTTGGTCACTATAAGTCAAAGTGCTCGAGTCTTAAGTCGGGTGGGAGCGTATCGACTGTCGTGATCGAAGATGCGTTGATGTGCCAAAAAGAGGTTCTTGACGAATCTTGGGTTTTAGATTCGGGTGCCTCGTATCATGTTACCCCATACATGAACGAGATGGTGAATTTCAAGGAATACTCTGGTAAGGTTCGAGTTGCGAATGGGAGTACACTTGAAATTGCAGGTATTTGTGATCTCGTGGTTAGAAAATTGAATTATGCTTGGATCTTGAGGAATGTTCGGTCGTTCCAAAGCTCAAGAGTCGGTTGATTTCGGTTGGGCAATTGGATGACGATAATTGTCATGTCATATTTGGAGATCAAAAGTGTGTAGTGTTTAAGGGAGATTATGTGGTTGCTCGCGGGTTTAAAAAGGGAACCATGTGTATGGTTGAAGTTCCTAAGGAGGAATGGCTAGGTGAATTTGTGGATGTCAAAAGTCCTAGCATGCTAATGCTTTCCGAAATTGTTGAGGGATCTTGTTTGAGTGGGAGCTCAAAGGAAGTTGAAGCTAGTAAAAATTCGGGTCGAATTGGGTACACTAGAGCTTTCGGTACTTCGGGTAGATCTTCTCTAATGACAACTTTGTTGTGGTCGACCGAGGAAGATGAACAAGAGGTTTTCTTAAGAGTCATGGTTGATGATACATCCGTACAATGGGAGTTGGCTCGGGCTGGAATATCGAATTTGTCAAAAGACGTGCGCACATATGTGGTCGGTGTTCCAATGGTGAAAGCGAAGGCGGTTATGTGGAAGATCAAGGGTGTGATTGCGTTCTCACACGGCTGCCTTGATGGTGTTATCCATATGTTTGATCTACCGGCGGGTTTATTCATTGTTGGAAAGTTGAATCGGGTGGATGACATTGTGTACGGGTGGATCGCTTGGGCGATGGGGTTAATTTGATCGGGTCGGACTCAAACGACCTGTTATCTCCAAAACTAAGGAGGTATGTGCCATAGCCAATGAGAGGTTCTTGTTTCCCAAGCTAGTAACAAAAGGATCGAATTATAGCTCAGCGGTATTTTTTGGTGTCGAAAGACTTCACTTGCACGAAGGTTATCAGGAGAAGTGCGGCGTGATTCAGGTGCAAATCTGGCAGTATCAAAAGGAGGTATAATTAGCGGGTCAAGTTGTTAATGTGGGATGATGATGATGTTAATGATGTTAGGTTAAGATGGATGTTGTTTAACGTCTCTTCGAGTGGGAGATCGTTGGAGTGCGAAGCGAGTAAAACAAGGATTCGAAAAAGAAGAATTCGGTTCCAAGATAAGGCGCGCAGCGGCCTATCCTAGGCGCGACACGGCCTAAAGTGTGAACAGGGGTCGAGCTGAAGAAAGTTTCTGTTTCAGATTTTGCCATGGAGGCGCGGCGCGGCCCTCTATGGGCGCGGCGCGGCTATGCCTGACGGGGAAGTTTTCAAAAACGTGTTTTCTTGTTCCCAAAGCTATTTCCTTGTTGAGTTTTGCCTATTTACGCATCTTATTTCTAATCGATACATGGGTCCACGAAACTTATCAATAAAATAACTCTCTTTGGTGGCCGATGATTAATGTAATCATTCGTGATTACATATAACCTCGATAAATTCTCTTGTCATTATCGTTTTTTGCTAGTTTCTTCATGTATAACAATTATTTTCGTTTATTGTAAGTGGGTTTGATAACCTAGGATTATCTAGTCTTGTTAGGGCTCATGTGCTTCATTCCTAACAAGAATATATAGTTTTTTATATAAATTTATGTATATAGTAGTATAATACACTAATGAAATAGGTAAACAACGATAATTATTTATTATTACTGTTATTATTGTTGTTATGTTATTATCATCATTTGTTTGACATGCTACAAAATTTGTTATTAATTATTGTTATTAGAAATTAAAATTAGACTAATTATATTTTATATTATTATATTATTTTGTTTGCATATAGTGAAAAAAATGACAAACGGGATATATGTACAATAATAGTCGTTCAATTTTTTATTTTATCTTTTTTAACAAAAAGATCAACTATATTAAAAAAAATGGAACTTTCTTAAACGATTAATGAAAACCTACAAACATACAAACTTTGGGAAAAACCAAGTTCAACATGAGGACAACGCCCTAACAAATAAGCAGAACAAACAGAACACGAGAGGAAGTAAGCATTATAATGATGTATCATATGATTTATATGCGTAAAGGAAGAAATAACCCTCGGAGAATGGAAACATACTCAAAAGCTATGGAAAACTTATTATAATGACGTTTAGCGATACAACAAGAAATAGTAATAAGGAATAAAAACAGGTCGTCCAATGTGTAGCGTAAGCTCTACAGGCCGCCCAGGTTTTAGCGTAAGCCCTACAGGTGGCTTTTAATGTATAAGTCCTAAATATCAAAGTATAAACCACGTGAGCAACAGACATGCCATATCAGCATAAAATAGAAAGTTGCTTACGTACTTCTCGGATAATGTGTCTCCGAACAATCCTGATATCCCAGATGCTTATAAATAGGGTACATGGACCAACGCTTATCAGACACTTAGACTTGTGTCAAAGAACACATTTTCTCTCTCATATAGTACTTTATCTCTCTAGAACTCAACAACAGAGCGGTAGAACGCTAAAAAGACCAACTTACAGTTTGGCTTCGCATATTGACTTAAGCCACCCTACGATCTCTGTATCATGATTCGGGTCTGCACGAACGCTTTTCGGCGAGAAAACAGTCAATCGACAATCCACTCTACTAAGAGTCTTAACCATATACTTGTAATTGTATCGGCTGGCCGGAAATCGGTACAAACACATTACAACGACACAAACTAAATCGACTACAATAATCGTTCTATTGACACTCATATATACCTACATAAGTATCAAATAGCTGGTCCTCCCTTGTCATACTCACTGTTGTAAAAAACCGCGATTACTCATGATTAATCCACGATTACTCTTTTTTAAGGGCAGTCCGTTCTGATTTTTATAAATTCGCTTAATTAATTAGACAACGTTGGTTAATGAGTCAAAATTGTATTTTTTGATCAAAGTTTGTCAAAGTCAAACTTGGTCAACATTTTAACTTACATTTGAATTTTTGAATAAGATGGACGATTTTAGACAATTGTGTTTATGTTTATGCTTATTTTATGGATTTTTCTATGTTTACACGTATAATTTTGAAATTTAATATGTTAATGTATGAAAAGTACAATTTAATTAATCCCCGATTAATGTTCGAGTTGCCAACTACTCCTTCCAAAATCCCGCCGATTACTTCCTGAATAGCGAGTTTTGGAACCTTGGTCATACTACGGAGTACTTATATTATCCGACAAAAGATAATATCAATATCGAAGTTTAACGTTTGAAGGTGTTAGTTTCATGTTTAATTAAAAAGGCACAATTCATTAGCTGATTTATTTATACTGTGTACATGAAGCCTAGTTGATTTTAAAAATCGATTTTTTTTTACAAGTTCATGAATACTCGCTTGTGTAACGAAGAACCTAAATAAAATTTACTAGTTGATAATAAGACCTAAGCAACTGTAATTCGTCCTAGACAGGGAGAATGGTGAGAGAGAGTAGAGAGAGAAACACACATTCATCCAAGGTTTTCAACGATGCGAGGCAACCTACTGGAGCAAGGCGAAGAGATGAGGAGGTAAGGGGTTACGAACGACATCAACACACAAGGGTTAACGGCAACGACATCAAATCACTGTTCTTCTACAATTTTTCGGATTCTTGGAACGTTTCAGATCTATGGGGTTTCTTCAAAACATTCGGTACTGTCAAGGAAGTTTATGTACCACCGGTTAAGCGACTGAAGAGTGGGGCTCGATTCGGTTTTGTAAGATATGATGGGGTTCCAGATTCCCTGATTGATAACCTCATTAGGAAACTCAATACTACTCGTTTCCCAGATTATGGGGATTTAAACTTAAAAGTTTTTAGAGCAAACGAAAGGGTCTCTTCGAGTGCAAAGGGACAACCCGCTCCACATCAACCAACAAGATTCAACAGTAACATGGTAAATGGAAGGAGTTTTAGAAACGTGGTAGATGCAAGGGAGATTATTGACGAAAAGAAAAAGCAAAATCTGGAAAAAACCGAAGGGAAGATTGCTTATGCAAAAGAAGATCAAGAAATCTTATCGATATTGAATCACTCCATCACTGGAACCCTAAAATCGATTGACCACTTGGAGATTTTCGGGGAAATCTGCAGATCGGAAGGGTTAGTTGATATTGAAATCAAATATTTAGGTGGGCTAGATATTCTGATTACTTTCAGCAAAGTGGAGGTCGCAACTATAATCCTGGAAAATAGGAATCACTTTCTTTACCAGTGGCTTGATAATCTAAAGCCATGGACGAAACACATCAAGAATCCTGGTAGATTGTCTTGGGTTAGCATCACAGGTGTGCCTATTGATGCATGGAAGGAGGATACTTTCAAATCAATAGCAGAATGGTGGGGCAAACCTATCGAATTCTACAACTGCCAGCTTCATGGAAATCAATCTTTGGTCATGGGAAAGGTTCTTATTCATACTAAAGAGATTAACCTTATAAATGATCGAGTTATTCTTGTTGTAGGCCCTCGATTGATAAAAGTGCAGGTGGTTGAAGAAATTAATGATATTGTGGACATTGTAATGGAAGCAGATGATGATGTACACGAAGGGTCACACAATGAAAATGACGTAGGTGACAACATAATCTCTGATGAAGAATCAGCATTGGAAGGGGACTCCTCTGATGACGATGGGGAAGATGATATTGGTGATGTCGAAGGTGTTGCAGAGAAAATCAACGAGGGATCAAGTTCCCCACATCATGAGGTTCGTGGTTCAGGTGATCGGTTACCTACCGGTCACCGGAATCCGGCGATGGATTCCGGGAATACCAAAAGTCCAAAGCAAGTTCAGGTTTCCAACATGTTTAATGATGGCATTAATGTCAGTCCATCCCCCAAAAAATCTGGTGAGTATTCTGTTGGCAACTACACATCTCCTGTCACGACCCTACTTTTTCCGTTATCTTTTTCCGTTAATTATTTAACGACCGTTAACTGTTAGTGTGCCACGTCATTTCTATGACCTATATTATTATTTGTAATAATATATATATATATATTAATTATTATGTGTTATGTGAATATTTGTATTCATATTTTAATGTATACGTTTCTACGTCTCGTGGATTTCCATCCGGCAAATCTTTTTGGTTTTCAAACCAACGGTCGAGTTTTTGGGACATTTAAATCCTAAATATTTTAAATATGATATTTTATGATCATATTATTAATAGGTGTATTTATATTTATTTTTCGTCGCGCGTTTGTTATTTTTCCGGATTTTTAATCGCGTAAGCGTGTTTTCGCGTTTCGGGTTTCGTTCGGGCTTTCGGGCCACAAGGATTTATCATTTAAGAAAGTTGGCCCACCATGGGGCCCACCCCATCCCAAATTCGGCCGAACCCCATGAGGGGGGGAGTGCCATTCCCTTATTTTCTTTTTTTTCATTTACACTTCACCTTAATTTCCCTAAAAACCTAATTGCACCAAAATTCTCTCAATTCCTCCTCTCCCTCCCTCTTTGGCCGTCGCCCACCACCACTATAATCATCATCATCTTTTTTTTTAAAGCTTGGATCAAGAGATCATCTACATAAACGTGTTCTCCTCTTCGTTCTCTACGCGATTACATACTTTGATTCTCGATTTGGGTATAAACCCTAACCCTAGAACTTTTCATTTTTATTTATATTTCTGTATTTTGAGTTTATATTATTAGTATGATGTATATTAGTTGTTGTAATGTTGTTTGGATGAGTAGAATTACTCGTTTGCATATGTTTTCGGTTTGTAAGTTTTGGACAGCAGTTTGATTCGTGTTTTCTGACTTTGTAACTGATATGAATGTTAAAATAAAGTACATAAATGAGTTCCTCTCATCAAGACATTAATTTTAGACTCCGGATTCATGTCGTTTCGATTCCCGGAGCCCTAGATATGCTTAATTTGGTTTTTGTTAAAGATTGAAAGGTGTTCTTGGCATGAACAAGGTTGGGTCCGACTTTGTGACCATCCTTGGTGTATTTAGGGTGTGTCATTTGGTTAGGACTGATGGTGGGACGAATTTTCATGTTCGGGTCACCTAAATCCGAGCCACGGTTCACCCGATGTGCCTAAATTACTGTTTTGAGTAAATTGATTTTCCCAAGTGTGGTCATGGCTGATATCCACGACCTAGGGACTGTTCTTGGAGTGTTCTTGAGTTCATAATTGTGTTGGGTGGTTTGAGTAGGCGGAAATGCATATGTGGCTCGCCCGAAACCGACACCCGGGGCTCAAGATACGACCCGATGAACTTTTAAACTTAAAACTTATGGTTAATTATTAAACTTATGTTAAAATTAATGGATTTCATTATTAATTAATTACTTATGATAAAAGAAGTAATTATTATTATTTAAAACTTATGATATAAATATTTATTATATCATTTAATTATTAATTATGATTTAATTAACATTTTAATTAAACTTATGATTAATAATACTTTTATTATTAAAGGAAAATACTTATGATAAGTATTAAATTTGTTTTTGAGAAATTATTAAAAGACTTATAATAAATATTAAATAATTATTTAATTATTATAAGACTTAATTATTATTTAATTATGATTTAATTATTAAATACTTATGATTTAATAATTTTAATTAGAAACTTATGATATGATTAATAATTCATTATTAATTAAAAATACTTATGATATAATTTAAAAATTATTATTATTAATAATACTTATATTATGATTAGTATTTAATTAATTTATTTAAATACTTATGTCGTACTAATTATAACATTTCAACTTATATTAACTTTAATAATTCATTTTATTTAATTAAACTTATGTTAAGACATTATTATACACTTTTGACTTTAAATAACATTATAACCTATGTTATTATTATAACTTACACTTTTAAAATTAATGTTGACTATGTTTGACCAAGGTTGACTTTTGAGTTGACTTTCGGTTGACTTTGACTTTCAGTTGACTTCTGTTGACTTTCTAAATAAGGAAACTTTCCTAACTTCAAAACTTTCTAAAAATAGAACTTTCTAAATTTGGAAACTTTCCAAAAATAGAAACTTTCCAAAAATAGAAACTTTCCAAAAATAGAAACTTTCCAAAAATAGAGACTTTCCTAAAATAGAAAACTTTCCAAAAATGGAAACCTGCTAAAAATAGAAACTTTCTAAAAATAGAAAGTGTGTGTCCTTATGCTGTTCCAATCAAACCGATGCTTGCTGAGTAATGTTCTATGCCTACTTGCAACATGTACAATAGCTATCATACTAAGACTTGTCCTAAGTTAGTTATTTATTTCGACCTGCTTTATTTATAGGTCGGCGTTGTGATCTTTCTTGATCACTTTACTTTACTTGCTGTTCGCTTGTTTGTGAGATTTCTTCAGTTGCTATTTAAGGTGAGTTATAGTCCCGTTTTTACATACTTTTCAAAGTATACTTTTTGGGATGTGATTACATGCATATTTTTATTTATGGTTAGACACAAGTAACAGTTAAATTTAATTATTCATTGTGAGTTGGACAAAAATATTCCCTAGTCTGGTAACTGTAATCATTGGTTTCTACCGGTGAACGCGAATCCTACGGATAGATCTATCGGGTTTGACAACCCCATTTCGAGCTAGTCGCGCTAGCAATTTGTTTATCGGAATGTTTAGTACTTCGTAATTTGTTGTAGATACACTGTCCAAGTGTATATTTTTATTGTGTTTGGTAAGGGTAAATAAAGGGTTAAGTGGTTACCAGGTGGCTCATTGATAATGGAATGATGTTTAATGTTTTCTAACATTTTTAAATCTTGTGGTCTAAAGTTTACTTATTTATTTAAACCTATAATTCACTCAACCTTTGTGTTGACAGTTTACTTGCATGTTTTCACAGGTACTTGAGTTATTTGATGCTTCCGCTGTCGTTAGAAGAGTCTGCATGCATTTGGGCAGATTTTATGAAACTATTTATGAAACTTAAGTTTGCATTCTATTTTGGATAATTTAAATTGTGGGTTTGTTGGCAATGGTTTGTGTCAACTTTTGGTTCATTACTATGGTTGGTTGATTTAAACTACTTAATTGGGTTTGTTTCCTTTTTGGGCAACATTTTGAAATAAAAGAATGCAACTTTGTTTATTTAATTCATTTAAGTCCGATCAAGCTATGGGACCAACTGACGGATCCGTTAAGTGTTTTGACGGGGTCGTCACATGTGGTATCAGAGCTCTGGTTGTAGGGAACTAGGCGGTCTTAATGTGGTCAACCCGTGGTTATTAGGGTGCATTAGAGTCTAGTCTACAGCCCGACCTTTTTGCTATAGCATTAATATGCATTTCATTTCGTATAAGTTATATTATTAGCTTTTATATCTTTTTGGTATGTGGTTTGCGGTTTTGCTGTTTGCAGATGTCGACTTCGAGCGATAACTCTGTTGCTGCTCCTGCTCCACCGTCTCCTGCTAGACGCCGTGCTAATCAACCAGAGATCGATGATCCTGTTCATTACTATTTTTCTACCATTACTCATATGAACCGGGCTTATAATGAGGTGACACGTATTAACGCCCTTAGTGATTGTTTGCGCACCTTGCCACATAATGAAGTTATGGACGAGATCCGTGCCGACATGGGTAACTTTATCACTTTCAAGCATAGGGTTGAGGATGCGAACCGTAAGCGTGATCGAGAGGTTAATGCTAAGTTCGAGGCTCTCAAGAGCACCGTTCGTGTGTTGAAGGAAGAGTTGGATGTTGTGAAAGGGAAGTTGCGTAAGTATGAGGATCCTGCTGAGACTCATGCTGGACCAGCTTATCACACCCGCTCTAAGCGAATGTGATGTGATTATTCATATTGATTATCTATTTCATCAGACTTAATGTCCTTTTTATACATACATTTTGGGTTATGTACGGCGTTTTGCCGAGGATTTTATTAAGATTTTGTTATGGGATATTTTTTTCATTATGTATGGATGGTTATTTTTATGACGTCTATTATCATGTTTTATTTCTGATATTATGGCTCTTGGCATGTTATATTATGCGTAATATATGTTCATGTATGTTAGGTGCTATGTATGTTGTATGATGTTATCTTAAAATATGTATGCATGTGATGGTTATTTCTATAACAATCATAAGTATCATGTTATTACTCATAGTGTTAGTTGACTAATATCTTAATGGTTAGTCTTTTCGTGTTTTGATCTATTCCTTTATGACACTAGTATTATTCTTGGTACTAACGGATGTGTTATTCTATTTTGAAGATCATGCCTCCAAGAGAGTCCACTGAAGCGCGTATGCAACGCCTGATCAATGAAGGAATTGCTGCTGTTATGGCAGCAAATGCTAATCCTCAGGTGCTAATAACTGAAATCAGCGTGTGTGTCCTCGTTGCTATAAAGCTCATGATGGTTACTGCACAGTTACTTGTAAGAGGTGCTCTAAGCAAGGGCACATTGCTAAAGATTGTACAGTGCTTTTACCGGGGTCTGCTACTCCCGCGACTGGTGGTAATAATAATAATGTTGGTAATAGAGGTGGTAACGGTAACGGTAATGGGAAATCGAATAATGGAGGTAATCCAAGGGTTTGTTATGAGTGTGGGAAGCCGGGGCATTTCCGAGATGCTTGTCCCAACAAGAAGACTGCAGAGACTGCACGCGGCCGAGCGTTTAACATTAATGCTAAGGATGCGGAGGAAGATCCTAAGCTTGTTACTGGTACGTTCTCAGTCAACGATTTATCAGTTTATGTATTATTTGATTCAGGGGCTGATTTAAGTTTGGTGTCGAGTAAATTAAGTCCGAGAATCAAAACGCCGTTAACTCTCTTAGACAATACTTATGTTGTTGAAGTAGCTAATGGTAAGGAACTTACTGCTAAGACTGTACATCGTAAGTGTAACATTAATCTGGGTGGTAGGGATTTCGAGATAGATTTGATACCGATTGAACTTGGTAGTTTTGATATTGTTATTGGTATGGATTGGTAGTCTGCAAACCGTGCTGAGATCGTGTGTTATGATAAGGCTATTCGTATTACTGATGTGATTGGAGAGCCATTGATGGTCTTTGGAGATAAGAAATGCACACAGTTAAACCTTATTAGCTGTATGAAAGTTCGTAAACATCTCCGCAAAGGCTGTCATGCTATCCTTGCTCATGTTGTTGATCCTAGTAAGGAAGTAAAGAACGTTGATGACGTTCATATTGTTAGGGATTTTCCCGAGGTGTTTCCCGATGACTTACCTGGCCTTCCGCCGCAACGCGCGGTAGAATTTCATATTGATCTTGTTCCCGGCGCTGCTCCTGTAGCACGTGCTCCTTATCGTCTTGCGCCTTCTGAACTTCAAGAATTGTCAAGTCAACTCCGTGAGTTGTTAGACAAAGGTTTTATTCGTCCTAGTTCGTCCCCTTGGGGAGCTCCTGTTCTGTTTGTTAAGAAGAAGGATGGTTCTTTTCGTTTATGCATTGATTATCGTGAACTGAATAAGCTCACTGTTAAAAATCGTTATCCTCTTCCGAGAATTGATGATCTGTTCGATCAGCTTCAGGGTTCTTCTGTTTATTCAAAAATTGATCTTCGTTCTGGCTATCATCAGTTGCATGTTAAAGAATCTGATGTTTCAAAAACTGCTTTTCGCACCCGTTACGGTCACTTTGAATTTCTTGTTATGCCGTTCGGATTGACAAATGCACCTGCTGTGTTCATGGACCTCATGAACCGTGTGTGTAGACCCTATCTGGACAAGTTCGTTATTGTTTTCATCGACGACATCCTTATCTATTCTAAGAGTGATGAAGAACACTTGAGGTTAGTGCTTGATTTGTTAAAGAAAGAAGAGTTGTACGCTAAGTTCTCTAAGTGTGCTTTTTGGTTAAGAGAAGTTTAGTTCCTTGGTCATATTGTTAGTAAACAGGGAATACAAGTTGATCCTGCTAAAATTGAGGCGATTGAAAAGTGGGAAACCCCGAAAACTCCTACTCAGATTCGTCAGTTCCTAGGATTAGCAGGTTACTATAGAAGGTTCATACAAGATTTCTCTCGTATCGCGAAACCTCTGACTGCTTTAACGCATAAAGGGAAGAAGTACGAGTGGAAGGATGAACAAGAGACTGCTTTTCAGATTTTAAAGAAGAAGTTGACTACCGCTCCGATATTGTCACTACCTGAGGGTAATGATGATTTTGTTGTTTATTGTGACGCTTCGCGTCAAGGCTTTGGTTGTGTTTTGATGCAACGAAAGAAAGTTATTGCGTACGCATCACGTCAGTTGAAGATTCACGAGCAGAACTATACAACTCATGATTTAGAGTTGGGGGCCGTTGTTTTTGCACTTAAGATTTGGAGACATTATTTGTATGGGGTCAAGAGTACTGTGTACACAGATCACAAAAGTCTTCAACATATCCTCGATCAGAAACAGTTGAACATGAGACAACGAAGATGGATTGAGACGTTGAACGATTACGATTGTGAACTTTTGTATCATCCGGGTAAGGCCAATGTGGTGGCGGATGCGTTGAGTCGTAAAGAAAGGGCTGAACCTCGCAGGTTTAGGGCCTTGAATATGACAATTAGAACAAACCTCGCAAGGCAGATTCTTGAGACACAACAAGAAGCCTTAAAGGAAGAGAATTTTGTGAAAGAGAACGTAAGAGGTATGGCTAAGGAATTTGAGATTCGAGCAGATGGTACTAGGTACTTTGTAGGACGTCTTTGGGTTCCGAAGTTTGGTGAACTGCGACAACTTGTTTTGGATGAGGCTCATAAGTCTAGGTACTCTATTCATCCTGGTTCAGGAAAGATGTATCATGATCTTAAGGAGCTGTATTGGTGGCCAAATTTGAAAGGTGATGTGGCTACGTATGTGGCTAAGTGTTTGACCTGTGCTAAGGTTAAAGCTGAACATCAAAAACCATCCGGATTGTTGGTACAACCAGAAATTCCCGAGTGGAAGTGGGAAGGTATCACTATGGATTTTATTACTAAGTTACCGAGAGTTGCGGGTGGCTATGACACTATTTGGGTGATTGTAGATTGACTCACTAAGTCGGCTCACTTTTTGCCAATCAGGGAAACAGATTCAATGGAGAAGCTCACTCGTTTGTACTTGAAGGAGATTGTTTCTAGGCATGGTGTTCCTGTATCCATTATTTCGGACCGAGACAGTCGTTTTGTATCGAGGTTTTGGCGATCTTTACAGGAAGCCTTGGGAACTAGATTAGATATGAGCACCGCTTATCATCCTCAAACGGATGGTCAAAGTGAGAGGACCATTCAGACATTAGAAGATATGTTGCGAGCTTGTGTGATTGATTTTGGGAATGGGTGGGATAAGTATTTGCCGTTAGCTGAGTTTTCTTATAACAACATTTATCACGCAAGTATTAAAGCCGCACCGTTTGAAGCTTTGTACGGTAGGAAATGTAGGTCTCCTATTTGTTGGAATGAGGTTGGGGATGCTCAACTTACAGGTCCAGAGATTATTCACGAGACTACTGAGAAGATTGTGCAAATTAAAGAAAGGTTGAGAACTGCTAGAAGTCGGCAAAAGAGTTATGCCGACAAAGGAAGGAAAGATGTTGAATTTCAAGTTGGTGATCGTGTTATGTTAAAGGTTTCGCCTTGGAAGGGTGTTATTCGTTTTGGTAAAAGAGGGAAGTTAAGTCCTCGTTTCGTGGGACCGTTTGAGATCATTGAAAGAGTTGGACCGGTGGCTTATCGTTTGAAGTTGCCACAAGAACTCAGTGCTGTTCACGATGTTTTCCATATTTCGAACTTAAAGAAGTGTTTGGCTGAATTTGATCAGACTATTCCTTTGGAGGAACTTCAAGTTGACAAGCAATTGCATTTTATTGAGGAGCCAGTTGAGATCATGGACCGAGAGGTTAAGACTCTTAAACAGAGCAGAATTCCTATTGTTCGGGTCCGATGGAACGCTAGACGCGGTCCCGAGTTCACTTGGGAGCGTGAAGACCAAATGAAGCAGAAGTACCCGCATTTGTTCTCAGATGCCGAGTCAACCCCTGCGCCTGCTTAAATTTCGGGACGAAATTTCCGTAACGGGGAGGTACTGTCACGACCCTACTTTTTCCGTTATCTTTTTCAGTTAATTATTTAACGACCGTTAACTGTTAGTGTGCCACGTCATTTCTATGACCTATATTATTATTTGTAATAATATATATATATTAATTATTATGTGTTATGTGAATATTTGTATTCATATTTTAATTTATACGTTTCTACGTCTCGCGGATTTCCATCCGGCAAATCTTTTTGGTTTTCAAACCAACGGTCGAGTTTTTGGGACATTTAAATCCTAAATATTTTAAATATGATATTTTATGATCATATTATTAATAGGTGTATTTATATTTATTTTTCGTCGCGCGTTTGTTATTTTTCCGGATTTTTAATCGCGTAAGCGTGTTTTCGCGTTTCGGGTTTCTTTCGGGCTTTCGGGCCACAAGGATTTATCATTTAAGAAAGTTGGCCCACCATGGGGCCCACCCCATCCCAAATTCGGCCGAACCCCATGAGGGGGGGAGTGCCATTCCCTTATTTTCTTTTTTTTCATTTACACTTCACCTTAATTTCCCTAAAAACCTAATTGCACCAAAATTCTCTCAATTCCTCCTCTCCCTCCCTCTTTGGCCGTTGCCCACCACCACTATAATCATCATCATCTTTTTTTTAAAGCTTGGATCAAGAGATCATCTACATAAACGTGTTCTCCTCTTCGTTCTCTACGCGATTACGTACTTTGATTCTCGATTTGGGTATAAAACCTAACCCTAGAACTTTTCATTTTTATTTATATTTCTGTATTTTGAGTTTATATTATTAGTATGATGTATATTAGTTGTTGTAATGTTGTTTGGATGCGTAGAATTACTCGTTTGCATATGTTTTCGGTTTGTAAATTTTGGACAGCAGTTTGATTCGTGTTTTCTGACTTTGTAACTGATATGAATGTTAAAATAAAGTACATAAATGAGTTCCTCTCATCAAGACATTAATTTTAGACTCCGGATTCATGTCGTTTCGATTCCCGGAGCCCTAGATATGCTTAATTTGGTTTTTGTTAAAGATTGAAAGGTGTTCTTGGCATGAACAAGGTTGGGTCCGACTTTGTGACCATCCTTGGTGTCTTTAGGGTGTGTCATTTGGTTAGGACTAATGGTGGGACGAATTTTCATGTTCGGGTCACCTAAATCCGAGCCACGGTTCACCCGATGTGCCTAAATTACTATTTTGAGTAAATTGATTTTCCCAAGTGTGGTCATGGCTGATATCCACGACCTAGGGACTATTCTTGGAGTGTTCTTGAGTTCATAATTGTGTTGGGTGGTTTGAGTAGGCGGAAATGCATATGTGGCTCGCCCGAAACCGACACCCGGGGCTCAAGATACGACCCGATGAACTTTTAAACTTAAAACTTATGGTTAATTATTAAACTTATGTTAAAATTAATGGATTTCATTATTAATTAATTACTTATGATAAAAGAAGTAATTATTATTATTTAAAACTTATGATATAAATATTTATTATATCATTTAATTATTAATTATGATTTAATTAACATTTTAATTAAACTTATGATTAATAATACTTTTATTATTAAAGGAAAATACTTATGATAAGTATTAAATTTGTTTTTGAGAAATTATTAAAAGACTTATAATAAATATTAAATAATTATTTAATTATTATAAGACTTAATTATTATTTAATTATGATTTAATTATTAAATACTTATGATTTAATAATTTTAATTAGAAACTTATGATATGATTAATAATTCATTATTAATTAAAAATACTTATGATATAATTTAAAAATTATTATTATTAATAATACTTATATTATGATTAGTATTTAATTAATTTATTTAAATACTTATGTCGTACTAATTATAACATTTCAACTTATATTAACTTTAATAATTCATTTAATTTAATTAAACTTATGTTAAGACATTATTATACACTTTTGACTTTAAATAACATTATAACCTATGTTATTATTATAACTTACACTTTTAAAATTAATGTTGACTATGTTTGACCAAGGTTGACTTTTGAGTTGCCTTTCGGTTGACTTTGACTTTCAGTTGACTTCTGTTGACTTTCTAAATAAGGAAACTTTCCTAACTTCAAAACTTTCTAAAAATAGAACTTTCTAAATTTGGAAACTTTCCAAAAATAGAAACTTTCCAAAAATAGAAACTTTCCAAAAATAGAAACTTTCCAAAAATAGAAACTTTCCTAAAATAGAAAACTTTCCAAAAATGGAAACCTGCTAAAAATAGAAATTTTCTAAAAATAGAAAGTGTGTGTCCTTATGCTGTTCCAATCAAACCGATGCTTGCTGAGTAATGTTCTATGCCTACTTGCAACATGTACAATAGCTATCATACTAAGACTTGGCCTAAGTTAGTTATTTATTTCGACCTGCTTTATTTATAGGTCGGCGTTGTGATCTTTCTTGATCACTTTACTTTACTTGCTGTTCGCTTGTTTGTGAGATTTCTTCAGTTGCTATTTAAGGTGAGTTATAGTCCCGTTTTTACATACTTTTCAAAGTATACTTTTTGGGATGTGATTACATGCATATTTTTATTTACGGTTAGACACAAGTAACAGTTAAATTTAATTATTCATTGTGAGTTGGACAAAAATATTCCCTAGTCTGGTAACTGTAATCATTGGTTTCTACCGGTGAACGCGAATCCTACGGATAGATCTATCGGGTTTGACAACCCCATTTCGAGCTAGTCGCGCTAGCAATTTGTTTATCGGAATGTTTAGTACTTCGTAATTTGTTGTAGATACACTGTCCAAGTGTATATTTTTATTGTGTTTGGTAAGGATAAATAAAGGGTTAAGTGGTTACCAGGTGGCTCATTGATAATGGAATAATGTTTAATGTTTTCTAACATTTTTAAATCTTGTGGTCTAAAGTTTACTTATTTATTTAAACCTATAATTCACTCAACCTTTGTGTTGACAGTTTACTTGCATGTTTTCACAGGTACTTGAGTTATTTGATGCTTCCGCTGTCGTTAGAAGAGTCTGCATGCATTTGGGCAGATTTTATGAAACTATTTATGAAACTTAAGTTTGCATTCTATTTTGGATAATTTAAATTGTGGGTTTGTTGGCAATGTTTTGTGTCAACTTTTGGTTCATTACTATGGTTGGTTGATTTAAACTACTTAATTGGGTTTGTTTCCTTTTTGGGCAACATTTTGAAATAAAAGAATGCAACTTTGTTTATTTAATTCATTTAAGTCCGATCAAGCTATGGGACCAACAGACGGATCCGTTAAGTGTTTTGACGGGGTCGTCTCATCTCCCAATGAAAAAAAACCCCTCGACTCCAGTGCATAACCTACCTAAAAACCCTAGCACCAGCCATAACACAATTCACTCGGACGATTCTACCCCTAGGCCCAACCCAGCAGCCCATGTTTGCAAAAAGCCCACAAATACCCCTATCTCCCCATTGACCCATTCTACCCCTCCCATTCACATACCCTCTCAAACCAAAGCCCAATCCGTTTCACACTCACCTCCAAAGCCCATCTCACCTGTAGCCCAACTTGACAACAACTTTGACTCCTCTCCGTTGACTACCCCAATTGATCATGCCAAATTGGACAAACACATCCCCGATAATACTCCTTCTCATCCCGATACACCACTTTCCTCCACCCCATCCAACTCAATTAACAATCTATTCGCTTCGGGGGGAGTCGATTCAACTGTCGTTGGTGACTCTTTCCCAATCAATCATTCCTCCTCTCACCCTAACCTCACACCCTTAGCCGATAACCTTCAGCAACCCACTCGCTTTCCATCTCAAATCCCCCTTTCTGATCCTGTCTCAAACCTAAATGTTCCCAATCTTGCTACCAAAATCCGAAAACAAAACAAACATCCCACATCCTCCTCAAAGAACCCTAACCTGTCCTTTAAACATGTCGCTAGAAACCCTTCACACAGTACCCCTCAAACCACTCAAAGAACAGAAAGATCAAATAAGTGGCCAGGGACTTCTCGATTCCTCCACATCAAAAGATTAGCCAGATCTATTCATCATACTAGCAACACGCAGGTGAAAAAATCAATTTCCTTACATCATAAGGTTAAATCCCAAGCCTTAAACCCGAAAACATCCAGCAGAAAGAACTCACAAGGATCAAAAATCGACTCCTCGAGTCTAGAGGTTAAAGAATTCGGGAGCAAGATCGGGGTAAGATGGAAAGCCAATTAGGCTCATCTTGCATTCGCTGTATTCGGTTACTTTTTTTGTAATCATGTTAATTGTCTTATCGCTTAACGTTCGTGGAGTTGGTCAACCAGGTAAGAAAGAATGGTTGAAAGCCTTATGTAGTAAAGAAAAACCATCGATCTTGGCGTTACAAGAAACAAAATGTGAAGAATTCAGTGAATCGTGGATAGAATACATCTGGGGCTCGGATAACTTTAAGTTCATTTATAAATCGTCGGTTGGTTTCTCGGGTGGCATGCTGTTAGTTTGGGATGCATCGATGGTTAAAATTGATCAAGCCATATAAGGTGAATTTCACATTGGAATTAAAGGTAAAGTCGAAGGGTGTGATGATGAGATAGCAGTTCTAAATGTATACGGTCCACACACAACCGAAAAGAAGATTCGATTTTGGGACTCATTAAAGGCAATACTTAGCTATAAAGCTATGCCGTGGTTGTTAGTTGGTGACTTCAACGAGGTGAAAACCGAAACCGATAGGATCAATTCGGAATTTAACAGAAGCTGGGCGAACATGTTCATTGCATTTATAGATAGTGAGAGGCTGATTGACATTCCCCTAGGTGGTCACAGATTCACTAGAATGAGTGGAGATGGAACAAAACTTAGCAAACTGGACCGGTTTCTGGTATCTGAAGAGTTCGTTCATTTATGGCCGACACTTTCGGCAAAGGTATTGGATCGTTTTCTATCAGACCATTGTCCCATTATTTTAAGACACGCAAACACAGATTATGGTCCAAAACCGATCAGAGTGTTTAATGAATGGCTAAAAATCGGTGGTGTTGATGCGATTGTCTCGAATGCTTGGAACACTCCGGTAAGTAGCCGTACACCTGATAGAATTCTGCGGGATAAGCTAAAAAAATGTAAAGCAGGAATTGAAGAAAGTTGGGTCGAGTTTCAGTAATCTGGATAATGAAATTATCGAGGTGTCCAAACAGGTCCTAGATCTTGAGAAGGCTGCAGAAACTCGGCAGCTAAGCGATGTCGAGAGGATCACGTGGAAGGAAAAAAGAAAAGTTTGGTTTGAAAAGGAGGCTACGAAACGCAATTTTCTAAAGCAAAAGGGGAAAATTAAATGGAATCTGGAGGGAGACGAAAACTCAAAGTTCTTCCATAATTTTGTAAATCGAAGGGCAAACAAGAATGCGATTAGAGGTCTTAATATCAATGGATCCTGGACAGAGGCCCCATTCGAAATCAAAGAAGAGGTGTACAATTACTTTGAGTCGACATTTAAACAACCCAACTCAGAGAAGTGTGTGTTCGATTTTCAAGATGACAGACTCTCGAATTCCGACAGACAATTATTAGAAGCTAAGTTCTCAGAAGATGAAGTGTGGGACGCAATTAAAAGTTGCGGGAGTTCTAAAGCACCGGGACCCGACGGTTTTGGTATGAAAAAATTTTTCAAAAAGTTTTGGTGGTTGATTAAAGGAGACATTATGAACTTTTTCGAGTGGTTTTGGTCTTCGGGAAAACTGTCAAAAGGGTGTAATGCGTCTTTCGTTACCTTGATTCCAAAGATTGATAACCCATTGATTGTTAAGGATTTTAGGCCGATAAGTTTAATTGGAAGTATCTACAAAATTCTGGCGAAAGTTCTTTCGTTAAGATTGGCGAAGGTAATTCACAAAGTTATAGGTGTGGAGCAAAGTGCTTTTGTTAAGAATAGATACATCCTAGACGGGGTTCTAATAGCTAATGAAGTAATTGATGACGTAAAAAGGAGAAAGAGCAAAGGGATGATCTTAAAGGTTGATTTCGAGAAGGCCTTTGATAGCCTAAAATGGGACTTTATTGAATCAACTATGAAAAGTCTTGGTTTCGGAATCAAGTGGACCAAGTGGATAATGTCGTGCATCTCATCGGCATCCATATCCATCCTCGTTAACGGTTCACCAACTAAAGAATTTATCCCGGAGAGAGGTGTTCGGCAAGGGGATCCGATTTCTCCGTTCTTGTTTATAATTGCAGCTGAAGGGCTGAATTTGCTCACTAAACAATGCTGCGATTCGGGTCTTCTAAAAGGTATTTCGGTGGGTAAAGACAACATTCCGATTACCCATTTACAATATGCGGACGACATGATATTCTTTGGTGAATGGAGTAGGAGAAACGCGTCAAATACTATGAAACTATTAAAGTGTTTTGAAGACCTTTCGGGATTAAAGATTAATCTGACAAAAAGCAGTTTGTTCGGTCTTGGTGTGAGCGAATCGGAGCATTTGTAAATGGCTGATTTTATATATTGTATGGCCGGGTCGCTTCCTTTGAAATATCTCGGTGTTCCGATAGGTACAAAAATGAATAAAGTCCATGAATGGACTCCGGTGATAGAAAAGTTCAAAAAGAAGTTAGCTACGTGGAAAGCAAAAACCTTATCTTTCGGTGGCCGTCTTACTCTTGTGAAATCGGTGTTAAGTAGTTTACCCCTTTACTTCTTCTCAATTTACCGAGCTCCAGTTCGCGTGCTAAAGCAACTTGAAAATCTAAGGTGCGCTTTTTTCTGGGGCGGGTCGGGGGATTCTAAAAAACTTTCATGGGTTAAATGGGAGAAAATTTTGGGTCCAATTTGAAATGTCCCGTTCTTATTGATTAAAAACGTTCCATATTAATTGATTTCGTTGCGAGGTTTTGACCTCTATATGAGACGTTTTTCAAAGACTGCATTCATTTTTAAACAAACCATAACCTTTATTTCATCAATAAAGGTTTAAAAAGCTTTACGTAGATTATCAAATAATGATAATCTAAAATATCCTGTTTACACACGACCATTACATAATGGTTTACAATACAAATATGTTACAACAAAATAAGTTTCTTGAATGCAGTTTTTACACAATATCATACAAGCATGGACTCCAAATCTTGTCCTTATTTAAGTATGCGACAGCGGAAGCTCTTAATAATCACCTGAGAATAAACATGCTTAAAACGTCAACAAAAAATGTTGGTGAGTTATAGGTTTAACCTATATATATCAAATCGTAACAATAGACCACAAGATTTCATATTTCAATACACATCCCATACATAGAGATAAAAATCATTCATATGGTGAACACCTGGTAACCGACAATAACAAGATGCATATATAAGAATATCCCCATCATTCCGGGACACCCTTCGGATATGATATAAATTTCGAAGTACTAAAGCATCCGGTACTTTGGATGGGGTTTGTTAGGCCCAATAGATCTATCTTTAGGATTCGCGTCAATTAGGGTGTCTGTTCCCTAATTCTTAGATTACCAGACTTAATAAAAAGGGGCATATTCGATTTCGATAATTCAACCATAGAATGTAGTTTCACGTACTTGTGTCTATTTTGTAAATCATTTATAAAACCTGCATGTATTCTCATCCCAAAAATATTAGATTTTAAAAGTGGGACTATAACTCACTTTCACAGATATTTACTTCGTCGGGAAGTAAGACTTGGCCACTGGTTGATTCACGAACCTATAACAATATATACATATATATCAAAGTATGTTCAAAATATATTTACAACACTTTTAATATATTTTGATGTTTTAAGTTTATTAAGTCAGCTGTCCTCGTTAGTAACCTACAACTAGTTGTCCACAGTTAGATGTACAGAAATAAATCGATAAATATTATCTTGAATCAATCCACGACCCAGTGTATACGTATCTCAGTATTGATCACAACTCAAACTATATATATTTTGGAATCAACCTCAACCCTGTATAGCTAACTCCAACATTCACATATAGAGTGTCTATGGTTGTTCCGAAATATATATAGATGTGTCGACATGATAGGTCGAAACATTGTATACGTGTCTATGGTATCTCAAGATTACATAATATATAATACAAGTTGATTAAGTTATGGTTGGAATAGATTTGTTACCAATTTTCACGTAGCTAAAATGAGAAAAATTATCCAATCTTGTTTTACCCATAACTTCTTCATTTTAAATCCGTTTTGAGTGAATCAAATTGCTATGGTTTCATATTGAACTCTATTTTATGAATCTAAACAAAAAAAGTATAGGTTTCTAGTCGTAAAAATAAGTTACAAGTCATTTTTGTAAAGGTAGTCATTTCAGTCGAAAGAACGACGTCTAGATGACCATTTTAGAAAACATACTTCCACTTTGAGTTTAACCATAATTTTTGGATATAGTTTCATGTTCATAATAAAAATCATTTTCTCAGAATAACAACTTTTAAATCAAAGTTTATCATAGTTTTTAATTAACTAACCCAAAACAGCCCGCGGTGTTACTACGACGGCGTAAATCCGGTTTTACGGTGTTTTTCGTGTTTCCAGGTTTTAAATCATTAAGTTAGCATATCATATAGATATAGAACATGTGTTTAGTTGATTTTAAAAGTCAAGTTAGAAGGATTAACTTTTGTTTGCGAACAAGTTTAGAATTAACTAAACTATGTTCTAGTGATTAAAAGTTTAAACCTTCGAATAAGATAACTTTATATGTATGAATCGAATGATGTTATGAACATCATTACTACCTTAAGTTCCTTGGATGAACCTACTGGAAAAGAGAAAAATGGATCTAGCTTCAATGGATCCTTGGATGGCTCAAAGTTCTTGAAGCAAAATCATGACACGAAAACAAGTTCAAGTAAGATCATCACTTGAAATAAGATTGTTATAGTTATAGAAATTGAACCAAAGTTTGAATATGATTATTACCTTGTATTAGAATGATAACCTACTGTAAGAAACAAAGATTTCTTGAGGTTGGATGATCACCTTACAAGATTGGAAGTGAGCTAGCAAACTTGAAAGTATTCTTGATTTTATGAAACTAGAACTTTTGGAATTTATGAAGAACACTTAGAACTTGAAGATAGAACTTGAGAGAGTTCAATTAGATGAAGAAAATTGAAGAATGAAAGTGTTTGTAGGTGTTTTTGGTCGTTGGTGTATGGATTAGATATAAAGGATATGTAATTTTGTTTTCATGTAAATAAGTCATGAATGATTACTCATATTTTTGTAATCTTATGAGATATTTCATGCTAGTTGCCAAATGATGGTTCCCACATGTGTTAGGTGACTCACATGGGCTGCTAAGAGCTGATCATTGGAGTGTATATACCAATAGTACATACATCTAAAAGCTGTGTATTGTACGAGTACGAATACGGGTGCATACGAGTAGAATTGTTGATGAAACTGAACGAGAATGTAATTGTAAGCATTTTTGTTAAGTAGAAGTATTTTGATAAGTGTATTGAAGTCTTTAAAAAGTGTATAAATACATATTAAAACACTACATGTATATACATTTTAACTGAGTCGTTAAGTCATCGTTAGTCGTTACATGTAAGTGTTGTTTTGAAACCTTTAGGTTAACGATCTTGTTAAATGTTGTTAACCCAATGTTTATAATATCAAAAGAGATTTTAAATTATTATATTATCATGATATTATGATGTACGAATATCTCTTAATATGATATATATACATTAAATGTCGTTACAACGATAAACGTTACATATATGTCTCGTTTCAAAATCATTAAGTTAGTAGTCTTGTTTTTACATATGTAGTTCATTGTTAATATAATTAATGATATGTTTACTTATCATAATATCATGTTAACTATATATATAACCATATATATGTCATCATATAGTTTTTTTACAAGTTTTAACGTTCGTGAATCACCGGTCAACTTGGGTGGTCAATTGTCTATATGAAACCTATTTCAATTAATCAAGTCTTAACAAGTTTGATTGCTTAACATGTTGGAAACATTTAATCATGTAAATATCAATCTCAATTAATATATATAAACATGGAAAAGTTCGGGTCACTACAATACCTACCCGTTAAATAAATTTCGTCCCGAAATTTTAAGCTGTTGAAGGTGTTGACGAATCTTCTGGAAATAGATGCGGGTATTTCTTCTTCATCTGATCTTCACGCTCCCAGGTGAACTCGGGTCCTCTACGAGCATTCCATCGAACCTTAACAATTGGTATCTTGTTTTGCTTAAGTCTTTTAACCTCACGATCCATTATTTCGACGGGTTCTTCGATGAATTGGAGTTTTTCGTTGATTTGGATTTCATCTAACGGAATAGTGAGATCTTCTTTAGCAAAACATTTCTTCAAATTCGAGACGTGGAAAGTGTTATGTACAGCCGCGAGTTGTTGAGGTAACTCAAGTCGGTAAGCTACTGGTCCGACACGATCAATAATCTTGAATGGTCCAATATACCTTGGATTTAATTTCCCTCGTTTACCAAATCGAACAACGCCTTTCCAAGGTGAAACTTTAAGCATGACCATCTCTCCAATTTCAAATTCTATATCTTTTCTTTTAATGTCAGCGTAGCTCTTTTGTCGACTTTGGGCGGTTTTCAACCGTTGTTGAATTTGGATGATCTTCTCGGTAGTTTCTTGTATAATCTCCGGACCCGTAATCTGTCTATCCCCCACTTCACTCCAACAAATCGGAGACCTGCACTTTCTACCATAAAGTGCTTCAAACGGCGCCATCTCAATGCTTGAATGGTAGCTGTTGTTGTAGGAAAATTCTGCTAACGGTAGATGTCGATCCCAACTGTTTCCGAAATCAATAACACATGCTCGTAGCATGTCTTCAAGCGTTTGTATCGTCCTTTCGCTCTGCCCATCAGTTTGTGGATGATAGGCAGTACTCATGTCTAGACGAGTTCCTAATGCTTGCTGTAATGTCTGCCAGAATCTTGAAATAAATCTGCCATCCCTATCAGAGATAATAGAGATTGGTATTCCATGTCTGGAGACGACTTCCTTCAAATACAGTCGTGCTAACTTCTCCATCTTGTCATCTTCTCTTATTGGTAGGAAGTGTGCTGATTTGGTGAGACGATCAACTATTACCCAAATAGTATCAAAACCACTTGCAGTCCTTGGCAATTTAGTGATGAAATCCATGGTAATGTTTTCCCATTTCCATTCCGGGATTTCGGGTTGTTGAAGTAGACCTGATGGTTTCTGATGCTCAGCTTTGACCTTAGAACACGTCAAACATTCTCCTACGTATTTAGCAACATCGGCTTTCATACCCGGCCACCAAAAATGTTTCTTGAGATCCTTGTACATCTTCCCCGTTCCAGGATGTATTGAGTATCTGGTTTTATGAGCTTCTCTAAGTACCATTTCTCTCATATCTCCAAATTTTGGTACCCAAATCCTTTCAGCCCTATACCGGGTTCCGTCTTCCCGAATATTAAGATGCTTCTCCGATCCTTTGGGTATTTCATCCTTTAAATTTCTCTCTTTTAAAACTCCTTGTTGCGCCTCCTTTATTTGAGTAGTAATGTTATTATGAATCATTATATTCATAGATTTTACTCGAATGGGTTCTCTATCCTTCCTGCTCAAGGCATCGGCTACCACATTTGCCTTCCCCGGGTGGTAACGAATCTCAAAATCGTAATCATTCAATAATTCAATCCACCTACGCTGCCTCATATTCAGTTGTTTCTGATTAAATATGTGTTGAAGACTTTTGTGGTCGGTATATATAATACTTTTGACCCCATATAAGTAGTGCCTCCAAGTCTTTAATGCAAAAACAACCGCGCCTAATTCCAAATCATGCGTCGTATAATTTTGTTCGTGAATCTTCAATTGTCTAGACGCATAAGCAATCACCTTCGTTCGTTGCATTAATACACAACCGAGACCTTGCTTTGATGCGTCACAATAAATCACAAAATCATCATTCCCTTCAGGCAATGACAATATAGGTGCCGTAGTTAGCTTTTTCTTCAATAACTGAAACGCTTTCTCTTGTTCATCATTCCATTCAAATTTCTTCCCTTTATGCGTTAATGCAGTCAAGGGTTTTGCTATTCTGGAAAAGTCTTGGATGAACCTTCTGTAGTAACCAGCTAGTCCTAAAAACTGGCGTATGTGTTTCGGAGTTTTCGGGGTTTCCCACTTTTCAACAGTTTCTATCTTTGCCGGATCCACCTTAATACCTTCTTTGTTCACTATGTGACCGAGGAATTGAACTTCTTCCAACCAAAATGCACACTTTGAAAACTTAGCGTACAGTTCTTCCTTCCTCAATACTTCTAACACCTTTCTCAAATGTTCACCGTGTTCTTGGTCATTCTTTGAGTAAATAAGTATGTCATCAATGAAAACAATGACAAACTTGTCAAGGTATGGTCCACACACTCGGTTCATAAGGTCCATGAACACAGCTGGTGCATTAGTTAAACCAAACGGCATGACCATAAACTCGTAATGACCGTAACGTGTTCTGAAAGCAGTCTTTGGAATATCATCTTCTTTCACCCGCATTTGATGATACCCGGAACGTAAGTCAATCTTTGAATAAACAGACGAGCCTTGTAGTTGATCAAATAAGTCGTCGATTCTCGGTAGTGGGTAGCGGTTCTTGACGGTAAGTTTGTTCAACTCTCGGTAGTCGATACACAACCTGAATGTACCATCTTTCTTCTTGACAAACAAAACAGGAGCTCCCCACGGTGATGTGCTTGGTCGAATGAAACCACGCTCTAAAAGTTCTTGTAATTGGCTTTGCAGTTCTTTCATCTCGCTGGGTGCGAGTCTGTAAGGAGCACGAGCTATTGGTGCAGCTCCTGGTACAAGATCTATTTGAAATTCAACGGATCGATGTGGGGGTAATCCCGGTAATTCTTTCGGAAATACATCGGGAAATTCTTTTGCAATGGGAACATCATTGATGCTCTTTTCTTCAGTTTGTACTTTCTCGACGTGTGCTAGAACAGCATAGCAACCTTTTCTTATTAGTTTTTGTGCCTTCAAATTACTAATAAGATGTAGCTTCGTGTTGCCCTTTTCTCCGTACACCATTAAGGGTTTTCCTTTTTCTCGTATAATGCGAATTGCATTTTTGTAACAAACGATCTCTGCTTTCACTTCTTTCAACCAGTCCATACCGATTATCACATCAAAACTCCCTAACTCTACTGGTATCAAATCAATCTTAAATGTTTCGCTAACCAGTTTAATTTCTCGATTCCGACATATATTATCTGCTGAAATTAATTTACCATTTGCTAATTCGAGTAAAAATTTACTATCCAAAGGCGTCAATGGACAACTTAATTTAGCACAAAAATCTCTACTCATATAGCTTCTATCCGCACCCGAATCAAATAAAACGTAAGCAGATTTATTGTCAATAAGAAACGTACCCGTAACAAGCTCTGGGTCTTCCTGTGCCTCTACCGCATTAATATTGAAAACTCTTCCACGGCCTTGTCCATTCGTGTTCTCCTGGTTCGGGCAATTTCTAATAATGTGGCCTGGTTTTCCACATTTATAACAAACTACATTGGCATAACTTGCTCCGACACTACTTGCTCCGCCATTACTCGTTCCGACACCATTTGTTCCTTTCGTTCTATTAACCCCTGGTCCGTAGACCTCACACTTCGCCGCGCTATGACCATTTCTTTTACACTTGTTGCAAAATTTGGTGCAGAACCCCGAGTGATTCTTTTCACACCTTTGGCATAGCTGCTTCTGATTGTTGTTGTTGTTGCGGTTATTATTGTTGTTGGGATGATTGTTGTAGTTGCTGTTGTTGTTGTTGTTGTTGTTGTTGTTGGGCCGTTTGTTGTAGTTGCGATTGATGTTGCGATTGTTGGGATAATTGTTGCGATTATTGTTGTAATTGCTGTTGTTGTTGTATTGGTGATTCTTATCACCGTTTTCCTCCCACTTTCTTTTGACTTGCTTCACATTGGCCTCTTCAGCAGTCTGTTCTTTAATTCTTTCTTCAATCTGGTTCACTAGTTTGTGAGCCATTCTACATGCCTGTTGTATGGAGGCGGGCTCGTGTGAACTTATATCTTCTTGGATTCTTTCCGGTAATCCTTTCACAAACGCGTCGATCTTCTCTTCCTCATCTTCGAATGCTCCCGGACACAATAGGCACAATTCTGTGAATCGTCTTTCATACGTGGTAATATCAAATCCTTGGGTTCGTAACCCTCTAAGTTCTGTCTTGAGCTTATTGACCTCGGTTCTGGGACGGTACTTCTCGTTCATCAAGTGCTTGAATGCTGACCACGGTAGTGCGTACGCATCATCTTGTCCCACTTGCTCTAGATAGGTATTCCACCATGTTAACGCAGAACCTGTGAAGGTATGCGTAGCGTACTTCACTTTGTCCTCTTCAGTACACTTACTTATGGCAAACACCGATTCAACCTTCTCGGTCCACCGTTTCAATCCGATCGGTCCTTCGGTTCCATCAAATTCCAAAGGTTTGCAGGCAGTGAATTCTTTGTAGGTGCATCCTACACGATTTCCTGTACTGCTAGATCCAAGGTTATTGTTGGTATGTAGCGCAGCCTGTACTGCGGCTATGTTTGAAGCTAGAAAAGTACGGAATTCCTCTTCATTCATATTCACGGTGTGTCGAGTAGTCGGTGCCATTTCCTTCAAAATAGTTAAATGGAACAAGTTAATCATACAGAATATTAAGAGTAGTTAATAGTATTTCGTAGCATAATATGAACTCATTTATAAAAGCTTTTTCTTCATATTAGCGTTTTATAAGTTTAAATTCGGGTAGTACCTACCCGTTAAGTTCATACTTAGTAGCTAATATACAATTCAACTACTACAATTCTATATGAAAAACTGATTGTAATAATATTTCGCGTTCAAACTTTTATACAATATTTTACAAACTTACAATACCGCTTATTTTACATAAAGCATGAAATATAGCACACAATAACTTTGATACAAGATAGTTGTGAAGACAATTCTAGCTAGTACACAAGTCGTTCGGCAAAGGCAATAAAGACACGTAATTCATACGTCCAGAAACAAGTCATGCATTCTGGTTTTACTAGGACTACTTCCCATCCTTGGTCTTGTGCAACATAACCGTTATGGCCGTTGATAAGACAGCGTGTTGTAACGTCATCAAAGGGACGTGGGTTACGTAATGTCCAACAGTCCCGTAATAATCTAAAAACCTCATTTCTTACCCCAATTACCGACTCCGTCACTTGTGGAAACGTTTTGTTTAATAGTTGTAGCCCGATGTTCTTGTTCTCACTGTGGTGAGAAGCGAACATTACTAATCCGTAAGCATAACATGCTTCTTTATGTTGCATGTTAGCCGCTTTTTCTAAATCACGAAGTCCAATATTCGGATATATTGAGTCAAAATAATTTCTTAACCCGTTGCGTAAAATAGCATTTGGGTTCCCCGCAATATATGCGTCAAAGTAAACACATCGTAACTTATGGGTTTCCCAATGTGATATCCCCCATCTTTCAAACGAAAGTCTCTTATAAACCAAGACATTCTTGGAACGTTCTTCGAATGTCTTACAAACTGATCTCGCCTTAAATAGTTGTGCCGAAGAATTCTGGCCGACTCTAGACAAGATTTCATCAATCATGTCTCCGGGTAGGTCTCTTAAAATATTGGGTTGTCTATCCATTTTGTGTTTTTAAACTGTAAAATAGACAAGAGTTAGATTCATAAAAAAATACTTATTAATACAAGCAATTTTTACATATATCATAAAGCATAAGAACACTATATTACATATATTACACCACGCGAATACAACTATCTTATTCCGACTCGCTCGTTTCTTCTTCTTCGGTTTTGGTTCGTTTTGCCAAGTTTCTAGGGATATATGATGTTCCCCTAATACGAGCCGTCGTTGTCCACATTGGTTTAGAAAAACCTGGTGGTTTAGAGGTTCCCGGGTCATTGTTACAACTTAAGGACTTCGGGGGTTGACGATACATATAAAGTTCATCGGGGTTGGAATTAGATTTCTCTATTTTTATGCCCTTTCCCTTATTATTTTCTTTTGCCTTTTTAAATTCAGTTGGGGTAATTTCTATAACATCATCGGAATTCTCGTCGGAATCCGATTCATCGGAGAATTGGTAATCCTCCCAATATTTTGCTTCCTTGGCGGAAACACCATTGACCATAATTAACTTTGGTCGGTTGGTTGAGGATTTTCTTTTACTTAACCGTTTTATTATTTCCCCCACCGGTTCTATTTCTTCATCCGGTTCCGATTCTTCTTCCGGTTCCGATTCTTCTTCCGGTTCCGACTCTTCTTCCGGTTCCTCTTCGGGAACTTGTGAATCAGTCCACAAATCATTCCAATTTACATTTGACTCTTCATTATTATTAGGTGAGTCAATGGGACTTGTTCTAGAGGTAGACATCTATCACATAATATCAAACACGTTAAGAGATTAATATATCACATAATATTCATATGTTAAAAATATATAGTTTCCAACAAAAATGTTAAGCAATCATTTTTAAAGAAAACACGGTCGAAGTCCAGACTCACTAATGCATCCTAACAAACTCGATAAGACACACTAATGCAAATTTTCTGGTTCTCTAAGACCAACGCTCTGATACCAACTGAAATGTCCCGTTCTTATTGATTAAAAACGTTCCATATTAATTGATTTCGTTGCGAGGTTTTGACCTCTATATGAGACGTTTTTCAAAGACTGCATTCATTTTTAAACAAACCATAACCTTTATTTCATCAATAAAGGTTTAAAAAGCTTTACGTAGATTATCAAATAATGATAATCTAAAATATCCTGTTTACACACGACCATTACATAATGGTTTACAATACAAATATGTTACAACAAAATAAGTTTCTTGAATGCAGTTTTTACACAATATCATACAAGCATGGACTCCAAATCTTGTCCTTATTTAAGTATGCGACAGCGGAAGCTCTTAATAATCACCTGAGAATAAACATGCTTAAAACGTCAACAAAAAATGTTGGTGAGTTATAGGTTTAACCTATATATATCAAATCGTAACAATAGACCACAAGATTTCATATTTCAATACACATCCCATACATAGAGATAAAAATCATTCATATGGTGAACACCTGGTAACCGACAATAACAAGATGCATATATAAGAATATCCCCATCATTCCGGGACACCCTTCGGATATGATATAAATTTCGAAGTACTAAAGCATCCGGTACTTTGGATGGGGTTTGTTAGGCCCAATAGATCTATCTTTAGGATTCGCGTCAATTAGGGTGTCTGTTCCCTAATTCTTAGATTACCAGACTTAATAAAAAGGGGCATATTCGATTTCGATAATTCAACCATAGAATGTAGTTTCACGTACTTGTGTCTATTTTGTAAATCATTTATAAAACCTGCATGTATTCTCATCCCAAAAATATTAGATTTTAAAAGTGGGACTATAACTCACTTTCACAGATATTTACTTCGTCGGGAAGTAAGACTTGGCCACTGGTTGATTCACGAACCTATAACAATATATACATATATATCAAAGTATGTTCAAAATATATTTACAACACTTTTAATATATTTTGATGTTTTAAGTTTATTAAGTCAGCTGTCCTCGTTAGTAACCTACAACTAGTTGTCCACAGTTAGATGTACAGAAATAAATCGATAAATATTATCTTGAATCAATCCACGACCCAGTGTATACGTATCTCAGTATTGATCACAACTCAAACTATATATATTTTGGAATCAACCTCAACCCTGTATAGCTAACTCCAACATTCACATATAGAGTGTCTATGGTTGTTCCGAAATATATATAGATGTGTCGACATGATAGGTCGAAACATTGTATACGTGTCTATGGTATCTCAAGATTACATAATATATAATACAAGTTGATTAAGTTATGGTTGGAATAGATTTGTTACCAATTTTCACGTAGCTAAAATGAGAAAAATTATCCAATCTTGTTTTACCCATAACTTCTTCATTTTAAATCCGTTTTGAGTGAATCAAATTGCTATGGTTTCATATTGAACTCTATTTTATGAATCTAAACAAAAAAAGTATAGGTTTCTAGTCGTAAAAATAAGTTACAAGTCATTTTTGTAAAGGTAGTCATTTCAGTCGAAAGAACGACGTCTAGATGACCATTTTAGAAAACATACTTCCACTTTGAGTTTAACCATAATTTTTGGATATAGTTTCATGTTCATAATAAAAATCATTTTCTCAGAATAACAACTTTTAAATCAAAGTTTATCATAGTTTTTAATTAACTAACCCAAAACAGCCCGCGGTGTTACTACGACGGCGTAAATCCGGTTTTACGGTGTTTTTCGTGTTTCCAGGTTTTAAATCATTAAGTTAGCATATCATATAGATATAGAACATGTGTTTAGTTGATTTTAAAAGTCAAGTTAGAAGGATTAACTTTTGTTTGCGAACAAGTTTAGAATTAACTAAACTATGTTCTAGTGATTAAAAGTTTAAACCTTCGAATAAGATAACTTTATATGTATGAATCGAATGATGTTATGAACATCATTACTACCTTAAGTTCCTTGGATGAACCTACTGGAAAAGAGAAAAATGGATCTAGCTTCAATGGATCCTTGGATGGCTCAAAGTTCTTGAAGCAAAATCATGACACGAAAACAAGTTCAAGTAAGATCATCACTTGAAATAAGATTGTTATAGTTATAGAAATTGAACCAAAGTTTGAATATGATTATTACCTTGTATTAGAATGATAACCTACTGTAAGAAACAAAGATTTCTTGAGGTTGGATGATCACCTTACAAGATTGGAAGTGAGCTAGCAAACTTGAAAGTATTCTTGATTTTATGAAACTAGAACTTTTGGAATTTATGAAGAACACTTAGAACTTGAAGATAGAACTTGAGAGAGTTCAATTAGATGAAGAAAATTGAAGAATGAAAGTGTTTGTAGGTGTTTTTGGTCGTTGGTGTATGGATTAGATATAAAGGATATGTAATTTTGTTTTCATGTAAATAAGTCATGAATGATTACTCATATTTTTGTAATCTTATGAGATATTTCATGCTAGTTGCCAAATGATGGTTCCCACATGTGTTAGGTGACTCACATGGGCTGCTAAGAGCTGATCATTGGAGTGTATATACCAATAGTACATACATCTAAAAGCTGTGTATTGTACGAGTACGAATACGGGTGCATACGAGTAGAATTGTTGATGAAACTGAACGAGAATGTAATTGTAAGCATTTTTGTTAAGTAGAAGTATTTTGATAAGTGTATTGAAGTCTTTAAAAAGTGTATAAATACATATTAAAACACTACATGTATATACATTTTAACTGAGTCGTTAAGTCATCGTTAGTCGTTACATGTAAGTGTTGTTTTGAAACCTTTAGGTTAACGATCTTGTTAAATGTTGTTAACCCAATGTTTATAATATCAAAAGAGATTTTAAATTATTATATTATCATGATATTATGATGTACGAATATCTCTTAATATGATATATATACATTAAATGTCGTTACAACGATAAACGTTACATATATGTCTCGTTTCAAAATCATTAAGTTAGTAGTCTTGTTTTTACATATGTAGTTCATTGTTAATATAATTAATGATATGTTTACTTATCATAATATCATGTTAACTATATATATAACCATATATATGTCATCATATAGTTTTTTTACAAGTTTTAACGTTCGTGAATCACCGGTCAACTTGGGTGGTCAATTGTCTATATGAAACCTATTTCAATTAATCAAGTCTTAACAAGTTTGATTGCTTAACATGTTGGAAACATTTAATCATGTAAATATCAATCTCAATTAATATATATAAACATGGAAAAGTTCGGGTCACTACACAATTGATAAGGGCGGGTTAAATGTGGGTTCACTTTTCGGGAAAAATATTGCTTTGTTAGGAAAATGGTGGTGGCGTTTTCTACGCGACCAAAATTCGTTATGGGTTAGAGTAATCACTAGTATTTACGGGGCGGGTGGGGGTTTACCAACTAATGCGGCTGCTGCAAGTTCTATTACAGGTGCAACCACGTGGGAAAACATCGTAAAAATTGGGAAAGTTTCGGCAGATCTTGGATTTGATTTTGCAGGTTCATTCGTAAAACAGTTAGGTGATGGGTCAGCAACCAGGTTTTGGCTGGACTCTTGGGCCGGTCCATCTAATCTAAAATCAAGTTTCAGCAGGTTATTTGCATTAGAATCAAGAAAAGCGGTGATGGTCTGTGACAAGCTGCCGAACAGAAACATCGCAGGCGATCAAGGTTTCACCTGGGAATGGATTCGTGAGATTCGGGGTAGGGCTGTTTCAGATTTGAATGCTCTAATCGCCATGATCAGCGGGTTTTCAACTAGGGAGGATATAGAAGATCGGTGGGAATGGAGTTTAGATTCGAACGGGCAATTCACAACAAAAAGAATGGCGCAACTAGTGGATGAAAAACACCTTCGGTACACAATTTCAGTGGGGACGCAGCGTAACAGGTTTGTCCCACAAAAATTATGGATTTTCGTTTGGAGATCGGCACTCAAAAGAATCCCGGTAAAAGAAGAACTTGACAAACGCATGATTGATCTAGACTCGGTGCTATGTCCATTGTGCAAGTGTGAGATCGAATCGGTAGATCACATTATGTTCAAGTGTGTAAAGGTTATGGGCATTTGGGATCTTATTCAAAGATGGTGGAATATCTCGAGCCTTAAGTTCAGCAGTCTCTCGGAGGTTTTCGACGACACAACGGGCATTGCAAATGGTAACATTCATGGTAAGAGTGTTTGGCAAGGAGTTAAGTGGATCGGGGCATACTCGATTTGGAAATCTAGGAACGATTCGGTGTTCTCAAGGAAGGAATGGAACGCATCACAAGTCTTCTCTAGCGTTCAATTGTCATCATTCGAATGGATTTCAAGAAGATCTAAAAAGCTCTCAATCGATTGGAGTCAATGGCTAATCAATCCGAGTTCCTATCTAAACAATCGATCCGGCATAGGCTAAAATCTAAATGTTTTTAGTAGATATTCAAATGTATATATTTGTATAGTCTAGGGACTCGATCGATCATCATCACTGTAATCCGAGTTTTATGTGTATAATACAAATTTTGCTTTTCAAAAAAAAAAAAAAAAAAAAAAAAAAAATTTACTAGTTGATCGAGTCATCGAACCGCAATAATCTGCACGGACAACTATATACATGATGATTTAGATCTTATCCAATTAATGGTTTAGAATATTTAGCTCCTTATATACATTTGCTTAAAAAATTGATCACCTAGAAAGAAACATAAGCATATCAAATATCAATATCAAATGTATATTATCTGAAAATTTGAATTTGCAGTTATATTCAAAATGCTTGTTTCAGACATGTTGGTCCATGACATTATGTTGTATAAATTGAGCAAGCTAGGTTGGGCCAAAAAGTTATTTTTGTTGGTGGGTGGTTTCATTCAAAGCCTCTTCTCATTGAACTTTTTCTTTGATATTTGTTGATATTAACGTATATTTTTTTAAGTATAACATAATAATGATAAAACGGATCCGAAGATCAAATATGTACAACTGATACAATGAAATTAAAACGGATTCTAGTCAAACTAAACAAACCTAAATAAAACAGCCTGGCCGACAGATCGAGAGAGCACGTTTAACTATGAAGTAAAACAAGACTAAACTATAACACATAAAATCAAACTACATTCTTTTTTTCTTTTCTTTTTTTGAAAGGCAATGCCTCAAAGTGATGTTGGTAGAGATTGAACATGGGTCTTCTTTAGAAATTCATAAAGAATCAACCAGTTAACCACCTCTTTGGGGTTAATCAAACTACATTCTATGTAAAATAGTTTACTATAAATGAGTTAGACCATGTTGTCTTGTATGTATTTTAAAAAAGGTGAGCGACAGGTTTTGCCTTGATGTTTATTACTCCCTTTTGAGGCTTACTATAAAGTGTAAACGTCCTAAGTGGATTATCATGCGACAGTTTTCGACTCTTACACAGTCATCCTAATATAGATTGCTTGTGAAGTTAGAACTTAATTTTTTTCTGATTTAATGTGAAAAAAGGACGTGTGATTCATATACTATTGTTTAGTGTGTAATTTAATTAAATTAGATGACTTATCTAACATTTTATACAACTTTGTACACGGAAAGAAATGTATGTAGCAACAAATACAACTGGATGCAAAGACCGAAAATTTGTTAAAATCAAAACATAGAAAAGGTGCTAATGATGGAAAACTTTTCTTGCCTAACTTTCTGAAAGCGTATTAGACGTACACGAGGGTGTTTATATACACGTATTTTAATTCAAAATATAAATTGTTTACATGATAAAGTTCTTAATTTCATTATTTGTATAAGGAAGGAGTTCTCTAAGATTATTTTGTTGAAGGTGTGAAGAATTTGATCAAAAGAACAATGCGTGACTTGGTGAACAAGGCTTGACTTGGTGAACAAGCCGTAGGGAGCTTGACTTGGTGAAGAAGTCGTAGAGATTTTGTTGCCTTAATTAAATCTTCTAGTAGGAATGGAGTATGGAGCAAGTAATAGATATTTATGGAATGTCTTTTGCTTGAAGGACAAGTTTAACTCTTCCTATAAATTGTAACCCCTAGCCTCATTGTAATGTGTGCACAAAATTAATAGTAGAAAATCTCTGGTTTGCGCCCGTGGAGTAAACCCTTCTCCGTGTTTTGGAGTTGGGATATAACCACGTTAAATACCCGTGTCGTTTGTACTTTATTTATCGTTATGCTTTAATTATTCGTTTATCGTTTGTGGGTTAGTGATTCGCATAAATCACTTGTCTTATTAGGGCCTACCGAATTCCTAACAAGTGGTATCAGAGCTTCAAGGTTCGAAGACGGGCACGATGGCGATTTGAAAGCAAGATATTCGATATGTTTGATGATTCGGGTGTTCATCAACGTTAGATTAAACGACATGGTTGTGTGTTTTGCAACTTGTGTCGAGATATCGAAGATTTGTTGCTGAAGACAAAGAAGAGATTTTCGGGAAGATCCGGGTATCGAATCTAAGTTATCATTACTTGCGGTCCCGTTTGAGGGAATAATGAACTTTTCAAAATTCGGATTCTACTGCGCAGCTGGAGAAGAAAAATCACTTCGGGTTCGTTAACAGTTGGATCGTCTTGAAATTGTTACTGAAGGTGCTGGAGTCATAGATATAGTAGCTATAAAAATTTGAGGAAGATCGAACCTTTAGATCTCGAGATATAATTTTTCGAAGTTGCTGCCATTCAGGTTTAACCTATTTTGTTTCGGAGCTGTTAGAGGAGAAAAATTATTACGGGTTCGTTAACCGTCGGATCGCCTTGAAAATTTTACTGTAGATGTTAGACTTGTAGATATAGTTGTGTTCAAAATTTGACAATGATCGGACCGTTAGATCTTGTGTTATGTTTTTTCGAAGTTGCAGTCGTTTGGGTTTAGAGCTTCTGTAAGAGAAATTTCATAGAGTATTCGTCTACCGTTGGATCGACTTGAAACTTCGACTGTACGTTTCAGAGGTATTGATCTAAGCGTGGTAAAACTTTGGTGATGATCGGACCGTTGGATCTTGAGATACAATTTTTTAAGTTGCGGTAGTTTTATGAGAGAGTTCCGGTTTTGATGTTGCGAGTGGCGAGACGATTTGTTTTGCGAATCTTCGAGCGATAAAGGCTGTGATTTTTCAGAGATGTAGGTTTGTTACGGAAGCCAAAATATATTCCGGATGTGATGGACGGCGCTGTGGGCGCACCTCTCAACGCGTGTGCGTTCCCTTGGTAACCTCGAGTTGATCCTGAAGTCTTGTATCGAAATCTCACTGGTCCGCACATAGACAGTTTGAGAGTTCCATTTGGCGGCGGTAAAGGTTGGATCCGAACTATCGTTGGTAGGGAGACCCATATGGATTTGGGTTTTGAGGGGAGGTTTGTTATGGAGCAAACAATAGTCATACATCGAATATGGGGTAGAAACAAATGTGTGCTTAAAAGGTGGTTTCTCTCTAGTTTTGGCAGTAAGGTAGCAAACAATGGGACATTCGTTTGGAAATCGAAAGTAGGAGTTATCGATAAGGTTGGATACTCGCAGGTTGTAGTATGGATGTGTGGATAACGCAACGTGACATTTGCAGCATGTCAACGGTTGGCTTAACCCCTTGGTTGGCACACGCGGTTGTGCACCCTCAGTGGATGAGTTGATCTTGGAGCCTTGTACCATAAGTAGACTTGATGTGGTCCCATTCAAGTTGTGTTCCGAGGTTGCGGCAACTACTAAAGAAGGTTGGATCTTGACTATCATTGGAGGGATGCCGAGTTGAACTTGGGTTTGAGGGGAGGTTTGTTATGGTGCAAACCAAAGTCCAACATCAGATTATTGAACGGGTCGACTAATGTATTTAGTCGAATATTCTATAGTATATGAAATATGTGGGCGGGGTTAGAGCTTCTCTCACTAAATAAATTGGTTTGAAGTTGTCGGAAAGAACGTGTTCGACTGTGGCTCGGGTTTGGTTGATGGTTTGTTCAACAAAGCGAGCGGTTTTCTTCCGGGTGACCAATTAGGAATCTTTAGGTGATGGTAGAAGTGGATAATCTTGTAAGTCCTGGAACTTGAGCTTTCTAGAGGGTGTCGGGAATTCGATGGGAGTTTGGTAACCGACGGAAGTACTGAGCTAGTGGGAGTTTGACGACTAATGGGAGTTATGGAGACGATTATGCAACGTGGGTATCTGGCATTCACATGATTAGTGCGTATAACACTAGGGTACTTGGATGCTGCAAACATACCCTCGAATGGCAAATAGATTTGCAACTGACACGGGGAACAAACCAGATTCTTCTCGGGTTGTCACGGTTTTATTTCTTACTCATACAGTGGGAGCGTGCTTGGGATGAGAAGATGGAGTTTGTGAAATTCATAGCTATGAGGAGGTCAGTGTACCAGCGAGAAAGCGGAAAGTTGAAAAGGTGGTAGATTTCGAGGTTGTTCTCACTGGAGCCTTGATGAAGAGTCTACAAAGACGTCTGTTGAATTTTCTGATTGCGGGTAAAAGGAAATCATAGATAGACGGGAAATCCTGTATGAGGGTGATCATTGACATGTGTGTTCGGGATTGGACATGTCTAGAGTGATCGTGAGGCGGTGTAGTCTCATGAAGAATCCTATAATTGAAGAGTTGCATACTTCAATTGATCTTCTTGTGTAAGAAGATGATGGTGCAAGAAACCGAGAGTACCCAAGTTAGTAACTGGAGATCGGGTTGAAGCTTAGCGGTTTTGATATCGAAAGACTTTCTTCCCTCTGGTGTGGAAGAGCGGCGTAACCCGGATGTTTGATTCCGGCATTATCAAAAGTCGTAGCTGAGAGGAGATCGGGAGTTGCTATGGGTATTTGAACAACATTGACAATTGAGGCGGTTATTGATTTCTAGTTTAGACAAGTAGTGTTAAAGACCTTGTATCGAAAGTCTACTCATTCGACGTATGTGATGAGTGTGCGTGTCCCAAATGGAGTTTGGCGGTATAATGGTGGTTTGACGTTCTTGGTCAGAAATGGAGATTGATGTTCGGGTTTGTTCAAAATCTTCAAGTGGGAGATTGTTGAGTAGTGAAGAGTTTACTCAAAGTCTTCAAGTGGGAGATTGTTGAAGGTGTGAAGAATTTGATCAAAGGAACAATGCGTGACTTGGTGAACAAGGCTTGACTTGGTGAACAAGCCGTAGGGAGCTTGACTTGGTGAACAAGTCGTAGAGATTTTGTTGCCTTAATTAAATCTTCTAGTAGGAATGGAGTATGGAGCAAGTAATAGATATTTATGGAATGTCTTTTGCTTGAAGAATAAGTTTAACTTGTTGGACAAGTTTAACTCTTCCTATAAATTGTAACCCCTAGCCTCAATGTAATGTGTGCACAAAATTAATAGTAGAAAATCTCTGGTTTGCGCCCGTGGAGTAAACCCTTCTCCGTGTTTTGGAGTTGGGATATAACCACGTTAAATACTCGTGTTGTTTGTACTTTATTTATCGTTATGCTTTAATTATTCGTTTGTCGTTTGTGGGTTAGTGATTCGCATAAATCACTTGTCTTGTTAGGGCCTCCCGAATTCCTAACATATTTGTCTTTAAGACCGCTTGTAGCGGTTGCATTCAACGGCGTAGGAGGGTGAGGTGGCTCCAAGCGCCGCCCTCTTCTAGTCTTCTTTCGGTATCAAGGCGTTGGGAGGTGCTCAAATGGTGGCGTTCCTGGGATTTCAACGAAATGGCAACATAGTTGTTTACAATTTTATAAATTTTATAATATTTTAAAAATATTATTTTTATCCATTTTAATACCTAACCCAATTATATTTTACCACATCATCACAATACTCTTAACCCACACCAAAAACTCACACCACCACTATTCCACATAAAATAACCACACATCCTAATCATCAAAAATGTACAAAAAGCAACCCACACCACCCACTCACGCCCCCTACCACTACAAATAGTCTAAAAAATTTCAATAAACATATTTTATTTGGAAATTATAAATAAACTACTAACTTCAAGAAAATAACTATCATCAACCAATAAAGTGTAGACCTACTTTTTTTTGCATAAATTTACTTCTTAATGACATGCTTGTTTGATTCTTAAAAACAACTTTAAGGGCTGTCATGAAAAACTCTTAAAATGATATTTGTGATGACTCTCTTAAAAGATGTCTTTAAAAAATTCGAACATCCGTACTTTGTTTGTATATTAGGAATAACCACTCATTTTCTAAAAATTAACTACGCTCAATCAACAAAGTGTACTACTACATGTTGAATAAATTTACTTTTTAATGACAATTCTTAGCGATCTCATCATAAAAAAAATCGTAAGGATATAGACTTCTTAAATGACAGTTCTAAAAGATGTCTATATTTTGTATATTGAGAATAACCACTCACTTCCTGAAATAACTATCTCAACCAACAAAGTGTAAAAATACTTTTTGCATAAATTTACTTCTTAATTGCAGCTCTTAGATTTTTTTTTATCAAAATTCCATATAGATAAGAACTTTTTTAATGACAACCCTAATGATCGTTTTATATAAAAATTCTTTTATTTTACATGTATATTAGATCTTAGATATATCTTACATTAAATTATTTTATCTTAAAAAACAAGTAGCTTTCGGCATGGTTGTTTGTAAGCCTAGAAAATTATGGGGGAGTATAAAATAGTAGTTTTGAATGTAGTATTGATTGTTCCGTATTTTAAGCGTATTTTAGTTCATAAATGGCGAAAGTTAGAAGCATTTTGAAGATAAAAAGAAGATGTGAGTTTTTAGTGAAAAATGACATTTGAAGACGTTTTGTGCAAAAAGTTATTAAAAGCCGAAAAGCTTCAGCATTTTATAACTGGCGTAAGTTATGCCAGCCTTGGCGTAATTTATGCCAAAGAGGAAAGTTTGATCAGGACAAATGTGGAATTGGTGGCATAAAAATACGCCAGAGTGCGACATAGTGGCGTAGTACAATTTTTTTGCATCCGAATTTTGAGTGATTTTTGCTTAGGAAACAAGTTTACTACTCCCTATATAAAGAGAACCCTAGAATACGAATTGAGCACCTATTATTCCAGTTTTTAAAGCCAAAACACAACCCTTACACCAAAGTTCATCATTATTTTCAAGATTCAAGTCATGATCAAAGGCGTATTCTCCAATATTCATCACAAGATCATCATGTTCATCTTCACCAATATCAGCGGTAAGTTATCTTTACTTTATTCCTGTCATGAACGATTAGTATATGTTGTATTCATTCAAGTTTTGTGTGATTTGCAATATTGTAATGCTTATGTCTTTTGTATTATGAGAATTGCAAATTGATTAAGTTTATTTAATGCAAGTTGATTATCGTTGATTATTGCAAAAACTATTATTGTTACTTAACATATTGTGCTTGATCCATTATATTTCTAAGTAGGTTAGGGATAAAGACAAGTGTTTAAGTGTCATAATCGTGCCCAAGATAATTGCTCTATTAAACTTATGAGTGTCTATGAGATTTAATTAGAACTTGATAACACATAACTTGTTTGAATGCATGCATGTCTAATCGGAATTGAAAAGGAGTAAAGGTTTTTTAATAAGTGTTTACAACTCTTGTTCTGTATTTATTTGCTTTCAATCACCAAAGTTTAAATCTTGCTTAGTTTAATAGTTAGATTAGTTAATCATTAGTTATACAAACAACCAAATCCTGAAAATTACTTGCTTTTGACCATCACTTCTCGTGGAACGAATCATGCTTACCCTTACTAGTTAAAGGTAATTAGGTTGATTTTGATCGTTACTTCGACATCGATCAAATTTTGACTCCGCTTCCGGAGAGGTGTGCGTTTGATTGCAAGCTCTTATTTTAATTGATTTCTTTTAAAATTTGAAAACTTCTAAAAATTATAAAATCTAGAAATCCAAAAATTATTTTCCTTTTGCATTTAGTTCAATTTATTTCTTTTATTTGTTATTTTTTCAGCTTTACGCTTGGTATGTTTATTAGTGTTTTCAGGTTAGTGTATACGTACGATGAAGAAAGGAGGAGATTCACCATTACATTACGATCCGGAAGTTAAGAAATCATCAAAAGCAAATCTCAAGTTTACTAAAGCCTTAAAAGCTTCAACAAGTTCAATTGTGGCTCAATCACAATCGCCACCAAGGGAACAACTCATTGAGGATACACTACCAGATTCACGAAAGTCAAGTGAGCATTCTTACTCATCGGAAGAGTCAACGGACTCGATGGCAGAAAGAGATACAAGTGGAGTGAATTCGTACTACTAACCGAGTGTGTATGAAGACCATTCTTTTATTATCTATCCGGCTGTTCCAAATGGGAACAGTCGGAGATTTGAGGTCCGTCCTCAGTTAATTGCAATTTTTCCAACTTACCGAGGTATGGTATCGGAAGAGCCGTATGAGCACATTACGGATTTCAATGAGATTTGTGCTACAAATCAAGTTAACGGTTTCACGATGAAGATGTACGTCTTCGTCTATTTTTTTACCCTTTGAAAGACAAGGCCAAACGTTGGTTTTTGTCCTTACCCGCCCGAAGTATAACTACATGGGCGATGATGAAAAAAAAAATTCTTGAGGAATTCTATCCCATAAGTAATACTTCAGATATGCGTTTGCAAATTAAATCTTTTAAGAATTAAGAAATTGTCGGGAGAACTTTTTCATGAGGCATACGAGCTTTTGAAGGAATTACTTAACCACGAAATACCAAAATGGGAATTTGTCAAAGTTTTCTTTGATAGCTTAGATTCTCAAAGTAGACAGTTCCTTCATTAGCATGGAGTGGTGGAGCATTCTTGACACGAAACAGTGATTATGAGTGGGCATTTTTTGAGCAACTAAGCAAGGGTTCTAAAAGCCAAGTTCTGTTAATCAAAAAGATACAACTCCAGCCCGAGTGAACCACGTGGCTAACTCAGAGGGACCATCTAGGAATGTGGACCAAGTGTTAGAAGAGCTTAGGAAACTTTATTTTAACAACCCGAACCAGGGTAGTTTTGTTAATACTATGCAGGTCCAAGACGTTTACGTAAATTGTGGTGGTGCATCTCATTATACACAAAGGAGTAAGATGGTGATGCCGATTATGGAAGAACAGGTTAACGAAGTTTAGGGTAGGAATAATGACGCATTCTCCAACACTTACAACCCGGGTTGGAGAAACCACCCAAACTTCAGTTGGAGCAACAACAACAACGCATTGAATCCCAACCAATTCCAAAACCCAAATAACCAAAGGCAACAAAACATCTACTAAAACCAAGGAAATTACTCACATCAATACCAAAACACAAACCAATACCCGAATCAAAACTGCAATTATCAAAACCAACACCAAAACACATTTCATAACAACCCGCCACTCAACCAACCACCAAGTATTGATGCCAAAATGGATGATTTACTGGTGGAAGTGAGAAAGATGATGGAGCTACGAAACAAGTAGATTGGAGCATTGGCAAAAGATATTGGGAATGTTGCGGAACAAAAAGCTTTAAGGGAATCGGGAAAGATTGCGAGTTACACAGTATTAAATCCAAATCATAAAGATAAGGGGTCATGGAGTAAATATGGTAGGAACGTTGATGAGTGGAAAAACATACAATAACCAAGTGGAGGAACCAAAGCAAAAGCAAACGCAACGCAGTTCAGGTAAGTCTTCGATCATTCCAGCAATAAATTGTTTTCGTGGAGTTCAGTTGGTGAAACGGGAATTCGTTTATCGCACCTTTTTTATGCGGATGATGTCGTGTTTTCGACTGGAATCCTCGAGATATGTTACATATTGTTGAGGTTTTTCAGTCTTTTTACATAGATTCAAGTCTAAAAGTTATCTTTGTTTAATCCAATATATATGGTGTTAATGTGATTGATCACGAGCTCCAGGACTTGGTAGCGTTAACTGGATGCTCTCTAAGTTCCATGCCATTCACATATCTGAGATTTCCTTTCGGGGCAAATACGAGTAGGATTGCAAATTAGGATTGTGTCATTGATAGATTTCGTAAACGGCAGTCAGGTTGGAATGCCTCTTTGCTCTCCATAGGGGGTTGCCTGACTTTGGTTAAATCTGTTTAGATCTGCGTGGTGCTTGGTGCGTGATGGATATTCACGACGAAAATGGTTGTCTCGGTCATTATATCGTCAACACGCATCACGCTCCAAGCTATAAGCATGATGATGCATGGTCATGGGGTATTTTTAGAATTATGATTATTTAAGAGCATATTGTTAAACAGTTTTGAAAACGAGAGGTCATTTTAACCAATTTCCCATATGGTTTGTATTATCTGTATACAAGCCATGGGCTAAATTATCTAAAAGCTACTCCGTAATATTTACGGGCTTAGCCCAAATATATAGTCCAATAATGGAACAGCTCGAGCCGTTTTGTCGTTTGTTACAATTTATTTTAAATTTCAACTTAATAATAATAATTAAATTTAAATTAAAATAAAAAAGAAATGCACTCTATGATTTGTGGCGAAAGCTGCATAGAACACAAGCAAGTGATAGATAGATAGATAGATAGGTGGTAAAAAGATAGCGCAAAAAGGTGTCTGTTAATGGCATCTTTTGCCGCTTCTTTTATATCTTCATCATCTTCTTCTTCTTGTGCTTCATCTTCTTCACTTAATTTTGGGCGTAATCAATTCGTACGCTTTCCAATCGTTCGTTTTCATAAAGTTTCAATCAAGAAAACCCTAGTTTTTGCGTCTTCTTCTTCATCAGATGGAATCAGACCACATGAAGGAGATTCACGCTCCAAGGTTCGTTTTATTATTTTGATTCGAATTATAGCTAAGCTAATCAATCTGCACCTATCAATTTATCGAATATCACAATTTAACCTAATAGATGCGTAGCTTGCAATTATAACTTATGATGCAAATCGTGAAGCTTGTTTAGTTATTATTGGAATATGAATTTAATTTTCTATGGATTGAATAGAACTGATTGTACCTTGATTGTTAATAAATGTGCCAGAAAAAGTCGGTACTGTTAAAATTGATTCAAGAGATAGAGCCATTAGATGTAAGCCTCATCCAGAGAGACGTACCACCTACTACGGTAGACGCGATGAAGAGGACTATTTCAGGAATGTTAGGGTTACTACCTTCAGACCAGTTTCAAGTTTTGATTGAAGCTTTATGGAAACCCCTTTCGAAACTATTGGTTTCTTCTTTGATGACCGGGTACGTATGCTTCATGAGTATTCGTATACATTTTTTATTTGCTAATTTTGTCGATAAGTTTAGGACTTCGCATGATCATAATGAAGTGTGCACAGTTTCAGGAACATAATCGTAATACACGGTTTTAAAATTTAAATCGTGTGTATTTTGGTTCATGAAACAGTGACTACTTTCTTTAAGACCTATAGATGGATTCTAATTGAATACATTCTATTCATATCTGAATTTGGATTCAGTTATTTAAGCCGATTTTTCAATTTACATTCAAGACATCTAATAAACTCCATTGGAGTCCATTGCTTTGTTGTAATCCTAATTTACGAATTTCAGTATTCATGTAAGCGTAGAGTATCCAAGAATGGGAAAAGATGAAATATATGATGCTAATATGATTCTTTATCTTAAATTATAATGAACATAAAGACTGGCTTTTGTGTGTTTGAAAATCAATATAAACCTGTATGACATGGATGTTTTTCTAATGAAATTGGAAATGCGTATAAAGCTAATCCAATTGTTTAAATAGTCGCAGCCATGGCTTCTCGACGTAGTCACACTGTACTCAATCAAATAGTCGCAGCCATGGCTCCTAGGCGTGTATTGATTTTGAATTTCGATACAAATATTAAAATTAAAATAATACTTAAATAAGTGTTGTATCTATAAATATTTTGAATGTACTGATTTCTGGTGAATTTTGATTATGTGTGGGTCTGATGGTACTTGAATATCACTGTAATCATGTTGCATTACAGGTATACACTGCGGAATGCTGAATATAGGCTATGTTTGGAGAGGAACTTTGATAATGATGAAGAAGCTACAGATAAGCAGACTTTTGAAGATTCGAAATCTCAAGCATTACAAACCTTACTGCACAACAATATAATAACTAATACACTTTGTAGTCAAGATGAACTACATAAGTCTGAAAAAGTTGGTGAAAATGCATCAAATATTCCAGATCTTGATCAAATGACCCCTGAAATGCAACAATATATTTTAAAGCTGCAATCCCGCTTGTTTTCTGTCAAAAAGGTAAAAACTTCACAAAGTTTGTTTTTCTCGTTATGTTTATAGTCAAGGTTGCACGTGGAGTAATTGGTTGAGACTTTGGAGGGAGTAATAGGCAATTTGGGGATTAATCGGATTGGACTGTTTATAATTGAAATAACAAACATCAAAATTATGTGTAAATATAGAAGGAAACCATATATAAAAACATAAACTATTAACATAATTGTCTAATAACATAGATCTAATCGTTCATTTTTTTCAAAAACTCTAGTATTGTAGCTTAAATTCATGTTAAAATGTTACCAATTTTGACTTTGACCAACAATTCCGATTTTGAACCATTAACCAATGTTGATCGATTAATTAAACGGAATTTGAAAAATCGGAACAAGCTGTTCTTAAAAAGGCGTAATCGAGGATTAATCGGGCACAATATTATAGTATATTGATTGGTGATGCATAAGCCCAATTCACATACACTACTATCGAAATGGTATTTGTTGAGAACAAGGAAGATACAAGCTTTGCGAAATGGAATTTGGTTCTCCGTGGATGATCAATCAATAGTTTCAACAGCTTATATGCATATGTTTTTTAATGTGATGTTTTCTACCAGTATGGTCTAGATTGTGATACATTTTTAGTAGCAGTACTCGTTCACAGCTCTTTTATGCCATCTTCTATAGAAACTTGCAGTGGAAATTTATGCAAAAACAAGTAAATTATTATTGCAATTATAAAATAGCTAGGAAAGAAATACAACACTGTTATTTAGTGGTTTCACCAATCACTCTTTGTAGGTCTCGTGGGAGCTCTTCCACTATACTCAAATAGCTCGTTAGAAGTGTACAACTACACTATCTATAATGTTTGACTTCACTGGCACTCTTCTATGTTTCTTACAAATTGTAGGCTTTATAATACTTTTTTTTTAAGAGTGGTATTGAATGGGAGAATTAATAGTAATTTGTTCTCTTGGATAGATTGGAGACCTACTTGTGTTCTTATTGTATACCCAAAGTTTGGTTAATAGTGTTACGGACTTTTGTCTTCACTCATGCGTCCACTTTTTGATGCTTTCTAACAGTTCTTTAAAGTTTTGTAAACATTGTGTTAGTATTTTCGATCTGTTTGTAAACATCAGTCTTGTACTTCTATAATATCTTTACGGAGTTACAGAAGTATCAATAGGTGAAGTACTAACTCATTGATCATATAATCACCAATAGGTTGAAAAGAACTATTGATTGTTAGTATTGATTACATCACATTTAATAAAGGTGGTTGACTAATGCCAAATACCCAAAAGGGACCTTTCATAGTCAAGTATCTGGTCTTTGAAGTAATTATAGGTTTTGTAGTAAATTTATACATTACGCTTTTGATTTTCAGGAGCTCCATGAAGTTAAAAGGAAGAATGCAGCTCTCCAGATGCAACAGTTTGTTGGGGAAGAAAAGAACGAATTGTTGGACTACTTGAGATCCTTACAACCAGAAAAGGTTAGTCGTACAGTTTATAATAATTACTTATTACTTATGCTGCACTTAGTATTTTTTTTTCCCTGTTATCAGTTACTTATCTGAGATTGATTGATTAATTGATTGTTGTTGACAGGTGGCAGAGCTATCAGAGCCAACATCTGCAGACCTGAAAGAAACAATCCATTCGGTAGTCCATGGTCTCCTTGCGACCCTTTCCCCTAAGATGCACTCACAAGCTCCTCCTCATATATCTGAAACCACCTCAATAGTAGAAACTGCAAATACTGAAATTGGCAACGATCTCATAGAGAACACTTCAGTTCAATTTCAGCCCCTCATCTCTTTAACTCGGGACTATCTAGCTCGTCTTCTCTTTTGGTTAGTCCTTCTATATATGTTAATATATATATTTTTTTATTATTACCTCATATTAATTTAGTGTTTTGTGTACATGCTAAAGTTGAATTGAAATATACGTATATTTTACCATTTTCATGGTGTCTCAATTTTATTTTATTTTTTAAAATTTTTTTTTCCTACTTATTGGGCGGAGGTTCACTCGGAAGCAATCTCTCTATCCGTCGAATAGAGAGAGGGATGACTTTCTCTACTTTTGAGAGTGTTTTCACTCTGGGTGGAGAAATGACTTGTCTTTATTCTCGGATAGGGGAAAGATTGTCTACATCTCACCTCCCCATACACCACTTATGTGGTATTGGGTTTTGTTGTTGTTGTTGTTGTTGTTGTTGTTGTTGTATATTTAATACGTAACTAGTAATTATGAAGTCTAATATTTGTATTGGTAGGTGCATGCTACTGGGGCATTACCTGAGAGGGTTGGAGTACCGAGTGGAACTTATGGACCTTTTAGCACTGTCAAGCAATGCACAGATTGAGGCTTCTGATGGTGAAAATCTACAGTGAGTAAGGACTTCACATCAGTATGTGTGTTTGTAGACAGTTTGATAACTCGGTCCACATGGTGATCAATGATGATATTTATATTACGAGTTGGGATCTTATAAAGAACTTTAGTTGGTTGCAATGAAGTGATATAGAAACTGCAGTTTCAAGATTTATTAGATGTTGACACCTAAGTCCTATAAGAATCAAAGTTTAGGGCAACAAGGGCAATCATTGCCCTTTCAGCCCTAACAATTGAAGTAGTAGGGTTTTAGTAGCGACATGTTTAAAATCTGACTTGATGTTTCTTGTTGCTGGGCACAAGGGTGATAGGGTGTATGTGTTGGTTGCTTTCTTTTCTTTTATATGTTTTTTTTTTTTTTCTTGATTTGAATCTTGAGGTTGGTAATTGACTTTTGTTTGTACATCTGCGCATATTCTTGCTGTATAATTGAACAATTTGAGTTTGAAATAATAGTAGATGCATTTTTTGTTGATAATACGTCTTAAAGGATTTGTCCTTTCTCCATTGTGTCTTTGGTTGTATCTGTTATATATCGTCATTGTCTCCATGATCTTGAATTGTTTATCAGGATGACAAATGAATAAAGTATTTATATTTAGCTGTTGAGGTAACCTGATCTTAGCTTCTCATATCTCATACTTGTTAATAAATGCTAATGATGAAGGTTGGGGATGAAAGCAGTTTCTTCCCTGGTTCGTTCCTACTCCCTTTTCTCATCCTTGTTTCGTGCTGCTTTAGATGTTTTTCATGGCGGGGGACCAGGGGTTTCAAGGGCTTTTCTCTTCCGGCAGCTTTCTAATTTCCTGGCTGATGTTTCCTGTCCAGACCAAGACTCAGCACCTGCTCCTGGTTTTGTTTGCTTCGGTTCAACTAGCAGTGGTGAGAACATGTGGTGTGAGTGTAGTATGGGTGATTCCATCTATAGGTCTTGTGGTTTGTGGTAGTGTTTCCAGTTTTGTAGTAGTGTTTTTGTGGGATTGAGGGTGTTTGTTTGGCAATTTAAGTGTGGTAAAGGTTTGAGGTGGCTTAGTTTGATGTGTGCTTGTCTTTGAAGCTTCAATGGATTTTTCAATGTTGCAAAGTTTGTTTGTTCATGGCTACTTCTCTGCGTTTTGTGTCGCGTCCTTGCTCCGGCGATCTCTCCTTTTTTCGCGGTTCCTTTCTCCGATGTCCGCCCTGTAGCTCGTTGAAACACCTCTTGGTTCGGCGGCTTCGAGATTGCATGGTTGCATCTTGGCAAGTTGACTTGTTTATTGTCCTCCGATCCAGGAGTTCACCCGTTTTTGTGTTTAGACGCTCGGTCGGCTTGACGCTTGGAAAGTTTTTTGGGGCGCGGAATTCGGGACGGATCTTGATTCCGTAGAGTGCAGTTTGTTTCTCGCCTTCAAATGTGTTCAAGGCACTCAATATTATTATGTTTCGCTTCGATCGAGATTTGGCGAAGATGGGAGGTCTGGCGGTCTCTTTGGTCATGTTTGTTTGTTTCTTAGTGTATTGTGTTTTGCTGCAACATTTAACAGTGTTGTTTTCAGAGATTAGGCAATGTTGCAGGTTCAAGGAGATCGTCGAATCTATTCAAGTTGATCGATTTTTAATTGGCCGATCAAACAATAACTACTAAAGATGTTTCTTTCTTTCTTTGAGTAACTATTTGTTTGAAAGAGGGACCCCTTACATTCTAAGAATTGTTCTCGCAATCAGTGGCGGAAATAAGATTTTTACTCACCGGGGGCAAAAAAAAATTTAAAACTGTAGCAATTTTTTTGGACAAAATTTGAAGGTTTTTAGGCAAAATTTGAAATTTTTGGGGCAAAAGTTGGAAAATTTTGGGCAAAATTTGAAAGTTTTGGGGCAAAATATGTAGGTTTTGGGGCAATAAAGAAAATTCACCGGGGTCAAAGTCGAAAAATCCAAATTTTTACACTGAAAAAAAAATCCACTAGGGGGCGGGCGCCCCCCTCTGGCCCACATAGTTTCGCCATTGTTCGCAATCCGTCCTACTTGCAAACTCGTTACATTACCCCATCAGAGGCTCAACAGCTTCCCACAAGAGATGAACATGTGTGAAAATTGGAATCTTCAACTTCTATAACCTTCAATCGTCTTCCTGAAATATCTTGCAATCAATTTTAAATCGAGACATGGTGAATCTTTCAATCTAAGGCCATTTCAGCATTTGCTCTCAGTCTCGTTACTTCTTTTAGCCTAGACTTTGTTGGTCGTTAGTATTTGTATAACACCAGTCAGAAAGAATATCTACTTATCTAGTACCTGCTATGATAGTGTGATTAACCAGCACCAGCGTTTTTTATGAGTGATTCTATGTAAGTCTATAAAATTGGTTCTTCATTGTTGCATGTTGTTAAAACAATTAGCGATGATGATACATATATGAATCAAAAACACACATACGACAGCATGTAAGAAGACAAGCCTTTGCATCCTAAAACAACACCGATTTTGAGATGATCTAAATAATACCGCTACACCTACAAACTTTGAAATAGCAAGCACAATGCTGGTAAAAATGCAAACAACGTTTATTCAGAATCTGAATCATGAGAGTTAGAGCCATGTCTAACGTTTCTTGTTTGCGTCTTTGATGGTTTCAAAGATGATTCACCTTCAAAAAAGATAACTTGGGCTTTCGCCAATCTCTCCTCAAGTTCCTCAGTGCTAAAATCATCGGTCCCACCAAGCTCATTAAATCCCACCTATACATAATTTTAATAAATTCTATGAATACAAAAGGAAAAACAACTAAATAAGTGCTTATCTTTTGAGTGAGTCCGACGTACCACATAATCATCCACTTTAGCATTCTTTATAAGCGCAATAGTCGGAAGAACAACAATCTTTAGCTTCTCTGCAAGAAACGGACTTTTCTCTGCTTGAATCTTTATGAATCGTGTCTCAATATGCTGCTTGGCCAAAATGCCCAAGTGTTTGTCCACTACCTGCAGTTAAACATAAAAAACTTAAATTCTTTCATGTTCATTACTATCAAATCCTTGTATAGTAAATGCATCCACACATACAATCTTACTCAATCTGATCTAAATCTTCAAGTAAACACTTATCATCCATGTTAATCACCATACTTACTAATCCACTATTACCAAACTATTTTAAAACTATCGTTCTGTCTACAAAACTAAGACTTGGAGCTTTGTTTGAAGCCTAGATGCACCAAGGTCTGGGGAATGGATTTCACTATGTTATTGAAGTAGTAGTTGTATCAAATTACAACTCAACACTAAGGTGTCGTTTGTTTTTCAGTCAGTCTGCGCGCCTGCAAATGTTTTTACTGCAGACTGTTCGTTATTGACATAAGATAAAATAATGTCTCATTCTGTCTGCAATCTCGCAGACTTAGAAATGTGCTTCTAAGTGCTACAGACACGATTAAGTTATTTTACAAACATAAAAACAAACACTCTTCAATATTCAACATACAGACCTTTAGACCACATCTTCTTTACATACATGGTCTGCAGATCCGCAGACAAAAACATCTTAAAAAAACAATGTTTCTACTGCTTTCTGCAATGCTACACACTTTTTCGATACAGTTAGTTTTACGCTTAGATAACCTGGTGTAGTTTATCATACTATGTAACTATGAACATTAAAGCAAAGGAATTGAGTTGCACAACACGAATTAGCAATAATTAAAAATTGAAAAATAACCTTGCAAGGCCAATTTTCGCGATAAAAGTGACAAACGACACGATCACTAGCTTTAACAATTGTAAAAAAATCCTTTTCGGAGAAGATTTCAGTGTATTCTGAGTGACCTAATGATATCCAACGGCTACGTTTCTCAGCCATTTTCTTCATCTGCTGCAACCTGCGTTCTCTCAGCACCTCAATATCGTCTAAATCAAGCTTTTCTAATGCAGCAATTTCATCGTCTATCTTGTCTTCTACTGCTTTCGCTACCGTTAACACTTGTTGCTCTATAATCTAAATAATCAAATAAAACATCGACTTAATTAATTTATAATCTGCAAAAACCAAATAAAACACTGATAAAAGAAAAGAAAAACTAGAAACTGACCTCTTGAACTTTGTTCTCCATTGAATTCGAATTTTTTATCCAGGAAATTTGAAATTGAAATGAAGATCTAGATCTGGCGAGGGTTTGCAATTCAATTTCGGATTACGTTCTTATTGAATGTGGGAATGTTTTTCAGTAATGATTTGATTCGTTTTATAAATTTGGGTCAGGCTGATTTATTTTATCAATAAAGTTCATGGGCCTAACCCATTAGTAAGATAATAGGCTATCAATAGAGAAATTAGTCAAAATGTCACAATTTCATAAATGTTTAATAATTTGTCCTTAAAAAAAACGTAATTTCCTCTGACCACGCATTACGCACTATGCATAATATGTTCATGTCCGTGTGTAGTGTGTTTTACCGAGCATCGTTGCTGGTTATACAAGAATAATTAACTTTTAAATCGTTCTTGATCTTCAAACCAAAAAAACACAAAAACGTTATTGATCTTAAAACGCAAACACACACACACACACACACGCGTGTGTGTGTGTGTGTGTGTGTGTGTGTGTGTGTGTGTTTCAAGATCTTAAAACAGCTCATCAACTAAATCTTGAGTTTTGAGGGTAACTGATCAACTATATTATTTTTCATGGTAACTGATCTTGTTGAATATCTCTTTAAGTTTTTGATGATCCACAAACCGTTGCAAGATCTTATCATCCACATTCACCTTTTTCCTCGGTCCCCCAACAGCCTCGAACGTATTCACGAAAATCGTCGTTTCATGCGTGTTTCGAGGTTTTTGGTGCGTGTGAATTTTAAAATTGAATTGGACATCATATTAAACGAGAAACATGTATCATGCGTGTTAGTTGGTTAGTGCGTGATGCGTTACCACTTGCTTGTCTTTCTTGGGTGCTTGGTGACCACGCATCACGCACCAAGCTACACCATCGTGCATGGTGCGTGATGCGTGGTCAGGGGACATTATTGCAATTTTGAAATTTCAGGGACGTATTGTTAAATAATTTTAGATATAAGGACATTAACCAATTTCCATTATCAATATACACTGGATACAAAACAGATACAAATCTCAAATAATTGGGTATACATACACAACCAAACACATATTATGATATTTTATAGTATAACACAAAAAAGCATATCAATAGAGCGTTTGGATTTACGATTTGGCGGTGATTATTTGATTATTACGTTTTAAAACACAACAAAATATTTAATAATGTTTGAATAAGTAAAATAAAGAATCAATTATTTACGTTTTGGGGTGATCAAAACGCATAAATTACCACCAAGCATTTGAATAAGTATTAACCTTGTACTTGCTTCTGGTGGGCCAAATAAGGAGTGGAATCGTGTCCCTTGCCCATGGTTCGATTCCAGAGGGTTTTTATTGATAACTTTGTGGTATATTCTGTCGAGGAAAAGTTGGGGTTTCCTCCTCCTAACGTGTAACGAGATTGAATCGGGTGCATGGCATCTCCCTATGGTGGGCTCCAGTCAGTGATCCGTTGCATAGTCGTTCAAAAAAGAAAAAAGAAAAAAAGACCCATAAATTAAGAAGTATGTAGTTACCTACTGCACCCAATCATGATTTTCCAAATTAATGCTTTTGTGGTTAAAATTACATGTCGGCCATTTCATCTAGATGAATGCAAAATAGCTAGCCATTTCATCTAGATAAATACAAGAGATTCTTGTTTACGGACCTCGGGTTAGGTATTCTTGGATTGACTGGTGAACGTTATTTCAGTGTGGCTATTGAGGAGTGGTGGATGCGACGTTTGGATACGCAATCGGGTTATTATGTATGTTTTAAGTTTTATATATGGTGGGTTGTTTGCTTGCTTCCATTTCTATAGCAATTTCAATAGTGCTCCCTCTATAGTTTCAATGTTTGTTGTTCATAGTGTGTAGGACGTGTAGAGCGAGCGTCAAAGAATTTTGATCGGTTGTGACCAACTACTTTCAACATATCCGTAAGATCTGCTCGACGTGTAACCACCGAGTCATTTGACCTATCATACATACATACATACATACCTACATACATACATACATACATACATACATACATACATACATACATACATGCATGCATGCATACATACATACATACATACATACATACATACATACATACATGCATACATACACCCATACATACATACATACACCCATACATACATACATACATACATACATACATACATACATACATACATTCGTCAAAACAGAATCATGATAAATACAAATAGCCTCTTGTATATCGTGCGAATTGTGATTTTCATATTTATGCATTTTCACCATTTTTATAGATTATGTCATCATCGGTGTTTTTCCTTTCTATATTCTTTTTAGATATTTATTGATTATCTTAAAATGCTAGCTTAATATGTTTATTATTATATAACTATCATTGTTACTTCTACTACTATTCCTATTGTGTAAAGCTAGCCGAATTGAACCCGTTAACATGTTTTTCAGTGGTAATGATTATTCAATTCATAAAAAAGTAATAATGTCCATTATTGTCATTTTACAAACGATATTGCATTACAAATTAATTTGTCAAACGATTATTTAATTATTGTAACTTCTAACAGCATAATCAAATATAAACCTCAACTAGTTGATTGCATTTTCTTATCACTGATTATTTAATTTTGGTTATTACAAGCGCAAAATTGATATTCAAAATATAATTCAAAACACGAGTAAGTTATGTATGGACAAAAATTGAGCGATCATCATCCCAAATAAAAACATACGAAATTCCAAATACAAAAATGGTATCATTATCTTACAAAAGTCCAAATACAAAATTGGTATCATTTTGGAACTTATATATGTATCAACCCGTTGTAGAACTTATTATTAGTATTATATTATTATTATTATTATTATTATTATTATTATTATTATTATTATTATTATTATATTATCATTATTATTAGTAGCACTATTAGTATTATTACTAGTATTATTATTAGTAATATTATTAATATTATTATTAGTATGATTATTAGTATTAAAAATATTATGATTAGTATTATAAATATTATTTATTATTTATTATGTAACATCCCGTTTTCCTCATACATAGACTAAAGGTACGTATTTTACCTTGTACGTTTATTATTAACCGCAAACGATTGTGTGTAGTATAAATGTTAGAAAATGTTGAAAATGGTGTGGTCAGGCCTCCTGTCGCGTTTGGGCTCTATGTATCGCGTTTCAGCTCGTCGCGATACGCGACATGTGAAGCTGGAACGCGACAGGTTAAAATCCTTCAAACTGTCCACTTTGTCGCATTCTGGTGCGGTTTGTCGCGTCCTGGGTGTCGCGTAACGCGACAAATTGTCGTGAAACGCGACAGATGTCGCTGTTTGACAATTTTAGCCATTTTAAATGGCATCTTTTGTGGGTGTAATGGTCTTTTCACTTATGGCCGGTTTTGGGAGTCTAAAAGCTGATTCAAGCTTATTCTATCACATTAAACACTTATTCAACTATATCTCATTCAATTTTAGAGAGAGAGAGAGAGTTAGGGTTAGTGAGAGAGAGCTCACTTGGAGAAGAAGGAGACCAAATCTCACCCAAGTCCGAGTTTTAAAGTTTTTCCCTATGTCTCTAGCTACGTTGTGATTGTATTGGTAAGTCTTAACTCCGTGTTTTGAGTTTTAATTGATTTATGGCTAGAGTTTGTTCATTTGGGACTTTTAAGACCCATTTGGGGGTTAAATGGGTTAACTTGGGTTAAGTTGGTGTATAGAAACCCTAAGACTTGTAATCTAGGGTTTGGTCATTGGTTTGATGTTTGTAAGTGTCAATGGTGTTATTAAATCACTAATACACTTATTGAATAATGAAAGATTGTTAATGGGTCCAAGTTTGTAAGTCTATGTGTTAAGATGGGTCAAATGAGAAATGGTTGACCTAGTCGGGTGAAATGGGTATGAAATACCCATAACATTGTGTTGATTTGTGCTAGTAGACTTTAATCACTAGCTTTTAGTGAATTATGTTGAGTTTTGGCCATTTATGGGTGGTTTTGGTGTAAGTGGGTTATTTAATGCATTTGGGTCATTAAATGCTCAAGAGTTAAGTAATGTGGTTAGTTCCACAAGTTTGTGTATTGAATATGTACTTAATGTATTAGGTACTTTGCTTTGAAGCATACGGAAGTGTTTGATCAACACCGATGTGTTAAGGTGAGTGAAATAATTATATGCGTGCATATATAATATATTTATTTGTGGGGCATGAGTGGTGAAGTGTCGACGTGTTAAGACATCACTTCTCATGTGGCGAGTGAAGTATCGACGTGTTAAGACACCACTCGTGAGTGAAGCATCGACGTGTTAAGATGCCACTTCAAGAGATGTAACGAGTGAAGTGTCGACGTGTTAAGACACCACTCGGGGTGAAGTGTCGACGTGTTAAGACACCACCCGGGGTGAAGTATCGACGTGTTAAGATGCCACCCGTGGGGTTAGTGTACGATGTGTTAAGTGCACTAACGGTTGTTATGAACATCGATGGGAAATTCAAGTACCATTCCTTGTACGATTGCTTAACCATGGTTGTGTGTGGTATTGTGGCATATTATATTGTTCGAACTATATGCTATTGTTATGCTAGCTCGTGTGGTTGAAGGTTTAGTATTACACTTGTGTTAGTATGATTAATTATATTGCTAGCATGTATGCGGTAAATGCGTAAGTGATTTCAAATAAGTAGGTTGTATATGTAATCGTATAATAGTTGCACTCACTAAGCATTAGCTTACCCCTCTCGTTGTTTATCTTTTTAGATGCAGGTGCGGAGAAAGGGAAAGGGGTTGTTGGATACTAGTTCCCCTATGTTGGATTCTTGATGAAGTTTCTGGAAGTCGGCCTAGTGTTTTGGGTACTTTAGCCCCAAACCATGCTCGAAGTGTTGTTTGGATTAAAACTATCATTTTTAACGGGTCGAACTTGTATTACGTTTGTTTAAGGGCCTTTGTGCCTTATTTGTAAACATTAAACTTGTGGCATTGTTTTAATGGTTTGTATGGGATGGTTTACACCTTTTGTATGGCGCGTAAATGCCTTAATTACAAAAAAAAAAAAAAAAAAAATTACTCGTGTTAAATACGGGTTGGGTTGTTTCAAGTGGTATCAGAGCATGGTCTAAGGGATTTAGGCGACTTGAGATAGGTGCCTAGACTTAGACTTTATTGTGCATGCGCTTTATGCGGGACTTGTAGGACTTCTGGTCAGATCGGGAATTGTTAGTGCTTAGGTTTGTGTGATCTAACCTTGCGCTAATTGTTTTGTGTTGTGGTTGTAGTCATCAAGCGAAATAGACGTTGTACTAACAAGTTAATGCGACGTGCTCGCGTAACAATGATTAGCTACCATTGTTATGGGTGCAAATCGTGTCAAACAAGCGATGTACGATGATTGTTGAGCAAGATGGGGCGGTAAGGTGTATATGTGTATGTGTATGTGTCATGTCTTTTCGTTTCGCTATTTAACCTCTTCCGTTTTATAGAATGAAGATGAGAAACGGACACGACACCGATAATGGGGGCATGAGCGAGGACCTCGAGTTCACGGCCAAAGTTGAGGCCATTTTGAAAAGTCATCATGCAGCTTTCCTTGAAGATGTTAAGAAAATGTTTCTAGATACGATTAACGAGCAATTAGTCAATGTAGTAAAGGAACAAGTCAAGGTTGTCCTTCAAGAGGATAACGTTGGAAGGCGGGACTTTTTCTACAAGAATTTCAAGGATGCTCAACCTCCTACTTTTGAGGGTGAAAGGGACCCACTTAAGAGTGCCCGGTGGATCTCCGATATGGAGGGGGCTTTTCGTACTTGTGAATGCCCTCTTGATAAAAAGACGAGGTATGGTTGTAGCATGTTAAGATATGATGCTAAGTTGTGGTGGGATGCGAAAATCCAACTTTATGGTGAAGAGCAATGTATGGACTTTACTTGGGATGAGTTTAAGGCGGAGTTTTTCCAAGAGTACCGAACTTCGGCCGACCTTACTAGACGTAAGGATGAGTTGCATTCCTTAAGGCAAGGGTCGATGGATTTGAACACTCTTAAATCCGTTTTCTTGTCAAAAACCCAATTTTTCCCGGAGTATGTCGGGAATGATAAAATGTTAAAGGAAGACTTCTATCGAATCTTGAACGACAACTATCAAGAGAAGATTAGTGTGAACGTGGTGAAAAGTTTTGATGAGTTGTTCGATATGGCCAAAGGTTTCGAGTCGCTCATCTTGAGAAAGAGTGGCTTTACATTTGGCAAAAGGAAGTTTGAAGCTACTAGTCATTCGAACTTTTTAAACAAGAAGAACAAGAAGGGCTCCGAGAGTGTTGGTAGTGTGAAGAAAGGTGCTTTCGAAGATTTTACTTATGCGTGCTACAATTGTGGACAAAAGGGGCACATGGCTCGTGATTGTCCGAAACCATCATCTACAACCAAGCTCACTTATTTTAATTGTGGTAAGGAAGGGCACCGAAGGACGGAGTGTCCCGATTTATGGGGTGATCATGTTAAGAGGGTGGAAAAAGCGGTGGGCATGGCTAAGGGGTGAAATTATTTGATGACCAATGATGAGGCCAAGCAATCCAATGAAGTTGTCTCAGGTACTTTCATGGTTAACTCTAATCCGGCAAGGATATTATTTGATAGCGGTGCTAATTTGTCTTTTGTATCGCCTCAATTTGTGCCTAAGCTTAACAAACTGCTAGCTAAGTTAAGTCATCCGGTAGAAGTTGAAATAGCGGATGGTAAGACGGTGCTAGGGGTTGATGTGTGTAAAATTGTAATATTGTGTTTGGTACCGAAACGTTTAAAATTGATCTCATTCCGAAGACTTTGGGTGAGTTTGATATTGTTGTGAGTATGGATTGGCTCGATCGTTATAGAGCCGATATTGCATGCCATGATAAGTTCATTCGTGTAAAGACCCCAAGTGGGGGAGAGTTGATTATTCATGGTGATAAACTAAGAAGACTCGTACCATTATGCACTTATGCACGGGCGCGACGTTTTCTAAAGAGTGGTGGTATGGTTTTCTTTGCCCATGTAGTTGATACTCGTGATGAGCCACCATCCATTCGTAAAATTCTGGTGGTTAATGAATTTGAAGACATTTTTTCGGATGAGTTACCGGGTGTTCCGGCGGAAATACAAGTTGAATTCCGCATTGAGTTGGTTCCGGGAGCTACTCCCATTGCTAAAACTCCTTATCATTTAGCGCCGATGAAAATGCAAGATTTGTTAAATCAAACCCAAGAGTTGCTTGAAAAGGGTTTTATTCGACCGAGTTCCTCGCCATGGGGTGCTCCGGTTTTGTTTGTGAAAAAGAAAGATGGTAGTATGCGGATGTGCATTGATTATCGGGAGTTGAACAAAGTGACGATCAAGAATCGTTATCCATTGCCTCGGATTTACGATTTATTTGACCAACTCCAAGGTGCAATGTATTTTTCTAAGATTGACTTAGGATCCGGCTATCATCAAGTGGGGGTCCGTGAGGAAGACATAGAGAAAACGGATTTCCGAACTCGTTACGGGCATTTGAGTTTGTAGTTATGCCTTTTGGTCTTACGAATGCACCGACGGCATTCATGGATCTTATGAACCGAGTGTGCCAACCTATGTTGGACAAGTTAGTAATTATGTTCATTGACAACATACTTGTTTATTCTAAGAGTATGAAGGAACATGAACACCATTTGCGTGAAGTGTTGAAGACGTTACGGAAGGAGAAGTTGTATGCTAAGCTCTCCAAATGTGAATTTTGGCTAAGGGAAGTTCAATTCCTTGGTCATATTGTGAACAAGGACGGTATTCAAGTAGATCCGGGGAAAATAGAGACGGTGAAGAGTTGGGGACAACCGACTACGCCTACGGAAATTTGAAGCTTTCTCGGATTGGCCGGTTAATATCGTCAGTTTATCCAAGACTTTTCTAAGATCGCTTCTCCTTTGACGAAGTTGACGAGGAAGAACGTGAGGTTTAATTGGGAAAACGAGCAAGAAGTTGCTTTCCAATTATTAAAGGAGAAATTGTGTCAAGCTCCGGTATTGGTTTTACCGGAAGGGATTGAAGATATGATGGTTTATTGTGATGCCTCATTAAATGGAATCGGGTGTGTTCTAATGCAGAGGGGTAAGGTCATCGCTTACGCCTCTCGACAATTAAAGGAACACGAAAAGAGATACCCGACTCACGATCTTGAATTGGCGGTGGTGGTACATGCATTGAAAATTTGGCACCACTACTTGTATGGTGTCAAGTGTACGATTTATTCGGATCATAAGAGTTTGAAACATCTCTTTGATCAATGAGATTTGAATTATAGTCAACGTAGGTGGATGGATGTGGTAAAGGATTATGATTGTGAGATACTTTATCATCCGGGTAAGGCGAACGTGGTCATGGATGCGTTGAGTCGAAAGAGTCAACATCCGGCAATACGAGTAGGATCGTTACGCATGATCATTACTAACGATTTTCTTGTAAAGCTTGGCGAGATTCAAATAGAAGCGTACGTTCACAACAAACGTGAAGAGCGGATTGTGGGGCAAACAGAGTCTATTACTTTAGGCCCGCATAGTTTGTTGTCTTTTCAAGGAAGTGTGTGGGTGCCTAAGATGGGTGGCTATCGACAAGTGCTACTTGATGAAGCACATAAGTCAAAGTATTCCATTCATTCGGGTGCAACAAAGATGTACTATGATTTGAGGAAAGAGTATTGGTGGCCCGGTATGAAACGTGATGTTGTTAAGTATGTTGAACAATGCGTCACGTGTTTGCTGGTCAAAGCCGAACACCAAAAGTTGTACGGTAAGTTACAACCATTGGAAGTCCCGAAATGGAAATGGAAGCACATTACCATGGACTTCATTACTAAGTTACCAAAGACGGCGAGAACCCAATTTGATACGATTTGGGTGATAGTTGATAGATTGTCGAAGAGTGCTTTGTTTCTTCCCATTCGGGAAATGATATCGTCAGAAACTTTGTCCAAGTTGTTTATCAAGGAGGTGATATCAAGAAACGGGGTTCCTATATCTATTGTTTCGGATCGAGATACTCGTTTCACATCTCGGTTTTGGAATAAGTTTCATGAAGATATGGGTACTCAATTGAAAATGAGCACGGCGTATCATCCTCAAACGGACGGTCAAACTGAGCGTATGAATCAAACGTTGGAGGATATGTTAAGGGTGTGTGTTGTTGATTTTGGTGGTAGTTGGGATGAGCACTTACCATTAGTGGAATTCTCGTACAATAATAGTTACCACACTAGTATAGGAATGCCACCTTATGAGATGCTTTATGGGCGTAGGTGTCGAACTCCTATTTGTTGGGGTGAAGTGGGTCAACGAGAAATTGGGAGTACCGATTTGGTTCTAGAGACGAATAGTAAGATTGAGATGATTCGGGCTCAACTTAAGGCGGCGCAAGATAGACAAAAATCTTATGCCGATAAAGGTAGGAGACCGATTGAGTTTCAAGAAGGTGATATGGTGATGCTTAAGGTTTCGCCATGAAAAGGTGTTACTCGGTTTCGAAAACGAGAAAAGTTAGCTCCTCGGTTTATTGGCCCTTTCAAGGTTTTGGCTCGTGTTGGTGAGGTTGCTTATAGACTAGAGTTGCCCGAAGAGCTTTCGGGGATCCATAACATATTTCATGTTTCCCATCTTCGTAAGTGTCTTGCGGATGACTCGAGTTGGGTGCCATTAGATGAGATTGTGTTGAATAATAAGTTAGAGTATGTCAAATAGCCGATTGCAATCCTTGATGAGAAGGTTAAAATGTTGCGGAACAAAGAAGTTAGAACTTTCAAAGTGCAATGGCGACATCGTAAGGGTTCCGAATTTACGTGGGAATCTGAAGAGTTTGTATTGGTGTATCTTCCGGCTTGTCATGCGGCTTGGATCGCGAGGACGCGCTCCGATTCAAGTGGGGGAGAGTTGTAACATCCCGTTTTCCTCATACATAGACTAAAGGTACGTATTTTACCTTGTAAACGTTTATTATTAACCGCAAACGATTGTGTGTAGTTTAAATGTTAGAAAATGTTGAAAATGGTGTGGTCAGGCCTCCTGTCGCGTTTGGGCTCTATGTATCGCGTTTCAGCTCGTCGCGATACGCGACAGGTGAAGCTGGAACGCGACAGGTTAAAATCCTTCAAATTGTCCACTTTGTCGCGTTCTGGTGCGGTTTGTCGCGTCCTGGGTGTCGCGTAACACGACAGATGTCGCTTTTGACAATTTTAGCCATTTTAAATGGCATCTTTTGGGGGTGTAATGGTCTTTTCACTTATGGCCAGTTTTGGGAGTCTAAAAGCTGATTCAAGCTTATTCTATCACATTAAACACTTATTCAACTACATCTCATTCAATTTTAGAGAGAGAGAGAGTTAGGGTTAGTGAGAGAGAGCTCACTTGGAGAAGAAGGAGACCAAATTTCACCCAAGTCCGAGTTTTAAAGTTGTTCCCTACGTCTCTAGCTACGTTGTGATTGTATTGGTAAGTCTTAACTCCGTGTTTTGAGTTTTAATTGATTTATGGCTAGGGTTTGTTCATTTGGGACTTTTAAGACCCATTTGGGGGTTAAATGGGTTAACTTGGGTTAAGTTGGTGTATAGAAACCCTAAGACTTGTAATCTAGTGTTTGGTCATGGGTTTGGTGTTTGTAAGTGTCAATGGTGTTATTAAATCACTAATACACTTGTTGAATAATGAAAGATTGTTAATGGGTCCAAGTTTGACCAAGTTTGTAAGTCTATGTGTTAAGATGGGTTAAATGAGAAATGGTTGACCTATTTGGGTGAAATGGGTATGAAATACCCATAACATTGTGTTGATTGGTGCTAGTAGACTTTAATCACTAGCTTTTAGTGAATTATGTTAAGTTTTGGCCATTTACGGGCGGTTTTGGTGTAAGTGGGTTATTTAATGCATTTGGGTCATTAAATGCTCAAGAGTTAAGTAATGTGGTTAGTTCCACAAGTTTGTGTATTGAATGTGTACTTAATGTATTAGGTACTTTGCTTTGAAGCATACGGAAGTGTTTGATCAACACCGACGTGTTAAGGTGAGTGGAATAATTATATGCGTGCATATATAATGTATTTGTTTGTGGGGCATGAGTGGTGAAGTGTCGACGTGTTAAGACACCACTTCTCACGTGGCGAGTGAAGTGTCGACGTGTTAAGACACCACTCGAGAGTGAAGCATCGACGTGTTAAGATGCCACTTCAAGAGATGTAACGAGTGAAGTGTCGACGTATTAAGACACCACTCGGGTGAAGTGTCAACGTGTTAAAACACCACCCGGGGTGAAGTATCGACGTGTTAAGATGCCACCCCTGGGGTTAGTGTACGACGTGTTAAGTGCACTAATGGTTGTTATGAACACCGATGGGAAATTCAAGTACCATTCCTTGTACGATTGCTTAACCATGGTTGTGTGTGGTATTGTGGCATATTATATTGTTCGAACTATATGCTATTGTTATGCTAGCTCGTATGGTTGAAGGTTTAGTATTACACTTGTGTTAGTATGATTAATTATATTGCAAGCATGTATGCGGTAAATGCGTAAGTGATTGCAAGTAAGTAGGTTGTATATGTAATTGTATAATTGTTGCACTCACTAAGCATTAGCTTACCCCTCTCGTTGTTTATCTTTTTAGATGCAGGTGCGGAGAAAGGGAAAGGGGTTGTTGGATACTAGTTCCCCTATGTTGGATTCTTGATGAAGTTTCTGGAAGTCGGCCTAGTGTTTTGGGTAGTTTAGCCCCAAACCATACTCGAAGTGTTGTTTGGATTAAAACTATCATTTTTAACAGGTCGAACTTGTATTACGTTTGTTTAAGGGCCTTTGTGCCTTATTTGTAAATATTAAACTCGTGACATTGTTTTAATGGTTTGTATGGGATGGTTTACACCTTTTGTATGGCGTGTAAATGCCTTAAGTACAAAAAAAAAAAAAATATTTACTCGTGTTAAATACGGGTTGGGTTGTTTCATATTATTTACGTTATTTGTATTTGTATCACTAGTATTAGTATCAGTGTTATTATTATTAGTAGTAGTAGTAAATATAATAATATTATTAGTATTATTTCTAGTAATATTATAAGTATTAGTATTAGTATTATTTGTATTATTAGTGTCATTAGTATTTAATAGTATTATTATTACTATTACGATTAGTGTTATTATTCTATTAATATTAGTATTAATAGTATTATATTAGTAGTATTAGTATTATTAGTGTTGATAGTTTTTTTTATTAGTACTATTAGTATTATTATTAGTATTAGTTATATTATTAGTATTATTAGTATAACTAGTATTATTAGTATTATTATTATTACTATTATTAGTATTATTAATTGTATTAGTAGTATTATAAGTATTATCAGTATAAGTAGTATTATATTAGTATTATTTCTATAATTATTAGTAATATTATAAGTATTATTATTAGTATTAGTAGTATTGCTATTATTATTATTATTAGTATTATTAATATTAATATTATTAGTAGTATATGTAGTATTGATAGTACTATTAGTATTATTATTATTATTATTATTATTATTATTATATTATTATTTTTATTATTAGTATTAATAGTATTATTATTATTATTATTATTATTATTATTATTATAAGAATTATTTTTAGTATTAGTAGTATTATAAGTATTATTTGTATAATTAGTATTATATTGGTATTTATTATTAGTATTAGTATTATTACTATTAGTATTAGTAGTATTGTAAGTATTATAAGTATTATATTAGTACTATTTCTATTATTAATAGTAATATTATTAGTATTATTATTATTATTTGTGTTATTTGTATTAGTATTATTTGTATTAATATTATTATTATTATTAATGGTGTTATGAATATTATTATTATTAGTATTATTAGTATTAGTGTTATTATCGATGTTATTAATAGTTATTGTTAGTATTAATATTATAAATAGTATTATTAGTAGTAATATTATTAGTATTAGTATTATTTGTATTATTATTATTATTATTATTATTATTATTAATATTTTAAATATCAATATTAGTATTATTAGTAATATTATTAAAACCAATAATGTTGTTATTTGTATTAGTAGTATTTTTAGTATTATTATTAGTATTATTAGTGTTGTTATTAGTATTTTAATGTTATTAGTATTAATAGTAGTATTAAAACTACTCTTAGTATTATTATTTGCATTTATTATTAGTATTAATATTATTATTAGTATTACTAGTATAATTAGTATTATTATTATTATTGTTAGTATTAGTATTATTTTTAGTATTAGTAGTATTATAAGTATTATCAATATAATTAGTATTATATTAGTAGTAATAGTTTTACTATTTATATTATTAGTATTATTAATATTATTAGTATTAATAGTACTATGAGTATTATTATTAGTATTATTTGTATTATTATTAGTATTATTAGTATTACTAGTATTACTAGTATTATTATTACTATTATTAGTATTATTTTTAGTATTAGTAGTATTATCAGTATAATTAGTATTATATTAGTATTAGTATTAATAGTATTATAAGTATTATTAGTATTATTTCTATTATTATTAGTAACATTAGTAATATTATTAGTATTATTATTAGTGTTAATATTGATATTTGTATTAGTATTATTATTAGTATTAGTTGTATTATTAATATTATTATTAGTATTAGTGGTATTATTAATATTATTATCAATATTATTTATTATTTTTGTTATTTGTATTAGTATTAGTGTTATTGTGATAGTGCTCCAAATGAACATATATTTAGTATCAATATTATTTCAATATGTAAAGCTTTTAGTTGCAATTATTCTATTTTTATGTAATATTCGTTTAAATAAATAAGTGCGAAGACAAAAGAAAAAAATGACGATTTAAAGATGCAAATGACCAAAAAGCTAAAAAGTACAAAGTACAATCCAAGTGGTTCGAATTATTGATGAGAAACGTCTAAAAATTACAAGAGTACGAGCCGCGGAACGCAAAGTACAAAATATCTCAGCATCCGAAAGGACGTTCGAAAATTCGGAACCGGGACATAAACCGAGAAGAAACGTACGAGTCAACGGAGCTAAAATTACGAGTCAACTATGCACAAGAATATAATATAATATATATATATATATATATATAATTATTATATATATTATGTTATATAATAAATAAATCAAGAGCCGCCCACGTTTTTGGCAAGTATATGAGCTGGATCAGGAGGCCATGCGATCGCATGGCCAGAAGGCATAAAAGCCATGCGATCGCATGGGATGCTGTACCTGGCCAAGTCTATAAATTGAGCAATTTTCAGACGAGTTATGTACACCTTTTCTTCTTTCTTTCTCTTTACATGTAATATATATATATATATATTTATAATTATAATTATAATTTTAATTTTAATTTAAGTTAATAATAATAAGGTTATTGTAAGAATATTTTACGGGTTTTAAGTCGAAATTCTGTCCGTGCAACGCTACGCGATTAATCACCACTGTAAGCTATGTTCTTCCTTTTTAATTTAATGTCTCGTAACTAAGTTATTATTATGCTTATTTGAGCCAAAGTAATCGTGATGTTAGACTAAATACTAAGACGGAGTTATTAGATTTTGTACCATAATTAAGGTTTGGACAAGAGACCGACACTTGTGGACATTGGACTATTGACTATTAATAGATATGGGGTATTGTCTAATCGAATGACAACTCATTAGAATCTGTCGAACCTATCTTCAAATTAGTTATCTAATAATTATTAAAATGATTATGTATGTTCTATTTAGTGACGTTTATACGACATCTTTTACGATCATTTAATTAATTATTCGGATTGGGTAATTGATTATTCATTCTGATCAAGTGGGTAAATTAATATTCATATCTCATTAAAATAGGGGTGGATTACATACAAGGATAATTGGTGTAATTGTTAACAAAGTATTAAAACCTTGGATTACACGCAGTCGATAACCTGGGTAATTATTAAACAAAGTATTAAAACCTTGTTACAGTTCGAATCCCTAGTTAGTTGGAATATTTGACTTCGGGAATAAGGTTAATTTGACGAGTATTTTATAATTATGACCGATGGACTATTATGGACAAAACCATATAGGTATCAAATAAAGCAGGACAAAGGACAATTAACCCGGGTAACAATTAATTAAAATCAAAACGTCAAACATCATGGTTACGGAAGTTTAAATAAGCATAATTGTTTTATTTTATATCTCATCGTACTTTTATTTACTGTCATTTATTTATTGTCATTTTAAATATTGTTATTTATTTTACGCATTTTAATTATCGTCATTTATCATTACGCTTAAAATATAAAATCGACAAACCGGTCATTAAACGGTAAAACCCCCCTTTTATATAATATTATTACTACTTATATATATATATATATATATATATATATATATATATATATATATATATATATATATATATATATATTATAAATATAGTTGTTAAAAATATAGTACGTATCACTAGCTCCCTGTGGAACGAACCGGACTTACTAAAAACTATACTACTCTACGATTAGGTACACTGCCTATAAATGTTGTAGCAAGGTTTAGGTATATCCCATTCAATAAATAAATAAATAACTTGTGTAAAATTGTATCATATTTAATAGTATTTCGTACTACACCTCGCATAACATCAAGTTTTTGGCGCCGCTGTCGGGGACTCGGCGAAACGCTATATTTTTAATTTTGTAAAAATATAATTATATATAAGTTTGAAAAAAAGGAAAAAAATATAAAACATTAAAAAGAAAAAAGATATATATATATTTTTAAGATTTTTTTTATATTTAGTTTTAAAATATAAGTTTTTTTTATATATAAATACTTTTTATAAATCAAATTCAGAAAAAAATAAAAAAAATAAAATAGAAAACTGCGCCGAAGCTGTTCGAAGCCCGAATCAAATCTGGAATATTGGGCCATGATCGCATGACCCATCTTGCTAAAACTCATGCGGTCGCATGAGGTACACTGACAGCAGATACCTCGGACATTAATTATTTGTAGGGTTTTTAATATAATATATTTATTATTAATTAGGGTTTTAATTTAATAATAATTAGTTTTAGTTTTAATAAATTTTGTTTTAATTAAGTTTTTATATTTATAGCTTAATACTTTTATAAAATATAATATAAAAATAATATTTTTATAAAATTTGTATTTTTTAGTTATAATTTGTATTTTTATTCATTTATTTCGTAATATTTGTCGTTCGTAATTATATTTTTAGTTTCATTTCGCCTTAGTTTAAGTTTAGTATTAAGTTTTTGCCGTAATTTTCCCTTAAGATCTTTTTCTTAGAACTGGAATTTAGAGGCTTTAGAATTTTACGACGTCGCTTATCGCTTTTATATTTAATAGATTTTAGTGCCTTTCTAAGTTATTGCCGTTTTAGATATAGAATTCATTTTAAGCTTTAATACCTTTAGACGCAATTTTTAGTTTTTAGTTTTTAGACTTTTAAGTTTCGACGTTTTTCTTTCTTATTTTTATTTTTCGATTTTTATTTTTCGACGTTTTTTGATGCACGTTTTTTCTTTTTCATTTCTACGCTCTAGTTTTTAGGACATAGATTTTTATTTCAAAATTTCGACGAAAAATTATTTTAAGCGGTTAAATTGATAGACATCCAAAATTTTTTGGTTCGTAGTAATAGTTGGATTTGTTAGTGGCGAGTTGTGGGCTTCCGATTTAAAGGGTCCTGGCTACCTGCTGCATCTATTAGCTATTCGAAACGTGGGCAAAAATCTAAAAAGTCTATAGCTTATATAATTTTTTATCTTTTATAACTAATAGGATATTCAGTGAATGCACCGAGCAAAACGTTCATCACCTTTCATACGTTCACCACCTGTAACTCGATCAAGACATCTAGCTAATATTACCGCCGTTGATTTTTCTTTAGAATCGTCATCTAGTCAACCAAGTACTCCAATTCAAATTTTCGATAATCCATTTTTTGAACCCGACCTCACAATTGAGAATCCGGAGAATATTCAAGGACAATTCAGAGATCCTGAACCACTAATCATTCCTCCGGAACCACAAATTACTCATCCACAGATTGTTGAGGAAGAAATCATTAAATCAGAATCCTCTAGTGATTCAGATTCAACAAATTCAATTATGGAAGTAACAGAACCTCTAAGTATGGAAGACCGAATGAGAGCCACACGCGTGGGCCAAGGTCACGCCATTATTAAGCCAGATATTAATGCGCCAGATTATGAAATCAAAGGACAAATCCTACACATGGTAACTAATCAATGCCAATTTAGTGGTACGCCGAAGGAAGATCCAAATAAACATCTTCGAACTTTTAATAGGATCTGTACACTATTCAAAATTAGAGAAGTTGAGGATGAACAGATCTATCTCATGTTATTTCCCTGGACTTTAAAGGGAGAAGCCAAAGATTGGTTAGAATCGTTACCTGAAGGGGTGATTGATACATGAGATGTCTTAGTTGAAAAATTTCTTAAACAATTCTTTCCGGCATCTAAAACCGTGAGACTTCAAGGAGAAATAGTTACGTTCACACAAAAGCCAAATGAAACTCTATATGAGGCGTGGACAAGATTTGGAAAGTTGTTGAGAGGATGTCCTCAACATGGTTTAGACACTTATCAAATAGTACAAATATTCTACCAAGGATGCGATATTACTACACGAAAAGACATCGACATAGCAGCTGGTGGTTCCATTATGAAGAAAACTGCAACTGAAGCTTACTTATTGATAACACTGCTTCCCACTCATATGAGTGGCATCAAAAAAAAGACATCGTTAGATCATCTAAAGCAGCTAGAGCCGATTCTAGCCATGACTTTGATTCCATTTCCGCAAAAATAGATGCTTTCGAGAGACGAATGGAAAAGATGACTAAAGATATTCACGCAATACGAATCAGTTGTGAGCAATGCGGTGGACCACACTTAACAAAAGATTGTCACATTGAGCAAACGATAGAACAAGGTGAGAATGTTTCCTACATGAACCAAAGGCTGGGAAATAATTATCAGAATAATTATCAACCGCCAAGGCCAAACTTCAATCGAAATCAAAACATTCTTTACAATCCAAATGGACCTAACAATAACTCGTTGATAGTGCTCCAAATGAACATATATTTAGTAGCAATATCCTCCCAATATGTAAATTATTTAGTTGTAATTGTCCTATTTTAAGTTGTAATCGTTTATATTAAATAAGTGCGAAGACAAAAGGCGAAAATGACGATTTGAAGACGTAAATGACCAAAAAGCTCAAATGTACAAGATACAATTCAAGTAGTTCAAATTAATGATGAGAAACGTCTAAAATTGACAAGAGTACAAGTTACGAAACGAAAAGCACGAAGATTAAAGAATTGAAGAAAAAGCGTCCTAAAACTGGTAAATGGTCCTTAAAGCCATAGTGCACTCAAAAGCGTCCCAAAAATTGAGTTAAAAGACTTGCGCAGATTTTGGGAGTTAAGGAAAATAATTTTTTGTGCAAATTTCAAATTGCAAAACGCAAAGTACAAGATATTAAATCGTACGAAAGGACGTTCGAAAATCCGGAACCGGGACCTGAGCCAACTATCAACGCGCGACGCAACGGACTAAAAATAACAAGTCTACTATGCACAAGAATATAATATAATATTTAAATAATTATATAAATTATTTATATATTATATATATTTAAATAAAATGTCGACAAGCTAGGAAACAAACCAAGTTTGGCTGGATCCAGCTGGCCATGCAATCGCATGGCCTGGCTGCCTTATTCCCATGCGATCGCATGGCAGGAAAAAGGTGGTCACATTGCTATAAAAAGGCAGTTTGTCGAACGAGTTTAAAACACAACAAAATAATAATAATATTCCCTCTGTAATATATATATATATATATATATATATATATATATATATATATATATATATATATATATATATATATATATATATATATATATATTATATATATATATATAATATATATATTAGTTTAGTTTTATATTAGATTAGTTTGGGTTATGTAAAGGTTATTTTAAGGGTTTTAAAGTCGAAGTTCTGTCTGTGTAAAAGCTACGCGATAAATACTCAATGTAAGTTATGTTCTCCTTTTTAAATTAATGTCTTGTAACTAAGTTATTATTATGCTTATTTGAGCCGAAGTAATCGTGATGTTAGGCTAAATATTAAGATGGGATAATTGGGCTTTGGACCATAATTGGGGTTTGGACAAAAGAACGACACTTGTGGAAATTAGACTATGGGCTATTAATGGGCTTTATATTAAATTAATGATACCTCGTTAATTTAATATAAAGGTTACAATTTGACGTATCTATATATAACCACATACGCTTAATCGGATACGATGGGCGGTATATTTATAAATACAAATTATTGTTCATTTGACCGGACACGGGGATGGATTAATAGTCAATGGACTCATTAAAACAGGGGGTGGATTACATTCAAGAGTAATTGGTGTAATTGTTAACAAAGTATTAAAACCTTGGATTACACACAGTCGATAACCTGGTGTATTCATTAAACAAAGTATTAAGACCTTGTTACAGTTCGAATCCCCAATTAGTTGGAATATTTGACTTCGGGTATAAGGTTAAATTTGCCGAGCATTTTATAATTATGACCGATGAACTATTATGGGCAAAACCCAGATAGGTTTCAATTACATCCAGGACAAAGGACAATTAACCCAGGGTAATAAATAATCAAAACGTCAAACATCATGGTTACGGAAGTTTGAATAAGCATAATTATTATATTGTTATTTATTTTACGCACTTAAATTATCGTCATTTATATTTTGCATTAGGTTTTAATTGTGACTTAAAATATAAAACCGACAAACCGGTCATTAAACGGTAAACCCCCTTTTATATATTATTATATATAATTATATATATTTTGTACAAATATAGTTAATTAAAATATAGTGTGAAATAAGCCATCTCCCTGTGGAACGAACCGGACTTACTAAAAACTATACTACTTTACGATTAGGTACACTGCCTATAGTGTTGTAGCAAGGTTTAGGTATATCCCATCTGTAAATAAATAATTAAAACTTGTGTTATTTGTATCATATTTTGTAGTAAAAATAATAACTATTTCGTATACACCGCTGCACACATCAAGTTTTTGGCGCCGCTGCCGGGGAGTCGGCGAAACGCAATATTTTTTAATTTATTTTTGTATAAATATATTTATATATATTTTTAGAAAAACAATATAAAGTTATAAAAAAAAACTGGACTTACAGGCCCATGCGATCGCATGAGCCAGAAGCCTCAACACCATGCGATCGCATGGCCTGCCCTGACAGGTCTGACTCGAGCATTAAATGCAGTTAGGGTTTATAATTTTATTATTAATTAAATTAGGGTTTAATTATAATATTAATTAGTTTAAGTTTGTTTTGATATTTAATTTGTAATTTTAAGTTTATTTATTATTATTAAATATATAGATTAATATTTTTATATAATAATAATATAAAAATAATATTTTTATAAAATTTGTATTTTTATCATTTTAATTATAATTTGTATTTTTATCGTTTATTCGTAATATTTGTATCTTTATCGTTCGTAATTAGTTTTAAGACTAGTATTTTGCCGTAGCTTATTTTATATTTCTAGATTTTTAGGCTTTGCCGTAAAATCCCTTAAGTGCTTTTTCTTTAGACTAAGATTTAGGTGCTTTAGAATTTTGCGATGCCGTTTTAATATTTTAGTACCTTTTTAAGTAATTGCCGTTTTGGATATAGAATTTCTTTTAAGCTTTAATACCTTTAGACGCAACCTTTAATTCTTAGTTTTAGACTTTTAAGTTTCGACGCGCTACGTTCTTTTTATTATTTTTTGACCTTTTATTTTTAGACGTTTTCCGACGCGATCTTTTTCTTTCTTATTTCTCGACAATATAGTTTTTAGGACATAGAATTTTCTATTTTTCTCTAAAATTTCAAAAACGAAAAATTATTTTAAGCGGTTAAATTGATAGACATCCAAATTTTCGGTTCGTAGTAATAGTTTGATTTGTTAGTGGCTGAGTTGTGAGCTTCCGATTTAAAGAGTTCTGGCTTCCTGCTGCATCTATTGGCTATTCGAAACGTGGGCAAAAGCAGAAAAGTCTATTAATTTGATAACTTATATAATTTTTATTTTTATAACTAATAGGATAATTAAGTAAATGCACCACATTGTAGCTAAAATTTGGTAATAAGCGCATTATGGAAAATCTCGAGAATATTTTGGAAACTCTTTATGACATCTGAAATCAATTTAATCAATACTCTCAAACGGGTGTTGATGACAATTCGTTCGGTCAATCTTGGATCACGAATGACGAAACAATAACTGGTTGTGAAATCTGTGGAGATTATCACTCAACATGGGAATGTTATTATTACGTTCCTATAGAAAATTATGCACCTATGGAACCGGAATGGAATGATTATGAGGAATACAATTCTAATTGGGATTATTCCCAAGAATATATCCAAACTCAACAACCAGAAGACGAGAAAAATTATGTGCCTGAAAATTCTTTAGATTATATGAAAATCAAACTCGAAGAACTTGATGCTCAAAATGAACAAATGAGAGAGTTTGTAAACCGGCAAGCTGAAACTCTATCAGATTACACACCTGTTGATCTGAGGATTCGTGTGCAAGAAAATCTCATATCATCGAATTTTGATAAATTCGAGAGCTCCGAAATCACCTACTATCCCGATGATACTTTTTATTCAGTCTTACCAATTTCACAACATATCGACACATTAGCCTCTACCGACGAAATCATCGATCCATCAATGGATGAAGAAGAAGTAAGGGTGACAAATTAGTACTCTTGGGAAAATGATAACGTTGAAAATTTTACCCCCGAGACCAAAGTGGAGGAACCGATAAGGACCGTTAATTAAGAAGAATTTGCTTCAATCCAGCCATAACCTTCCAACCCAATATTCTCAATAGACGAGTCATCTACCGAAGATGAACTACGAGCTGTAATAGATAATGACACCTCGGATTTTACCCAATTGGGTAATAGAGGTGAAAACTTTGATCCTGAGAATAAAAGGAAGGAAATGATAGGAATTGTCCACCCTATAATATGTATGTCGGTGTATATCGATCCATTTGACCAAGAACCAGAAAAGAGACAAATCCATTTACTAAAAGCTACACTTAAAAAAGAATTAAGGGTGAGTCTAAACTTTAAACCCATTGATATATTTTATACCACCCGAGATGTAAATAACTGGCTCACTATTTTAATTCGTGGAACTTATTCTACCGACTTCACATGTCGTCAGCTAAGTATGGGGAAGTCTAACCCCACTTAACGTTAAATTAGGGGTTCGGGTTAGTGCATAACTCGTCAATAAAAATGCATGATGAGTAAGGGTAAAAGACGCATTTTCAAATATTAGCAAACAGTTCAGAAAAGCAACCGTTTTTGAATAAAAATATGTGTGATAAAACAAGAAGGAATGAACGATGAGGCGCGCCATCTATCATTCGACGAGCTTTGTAATTACAAACTGGGTATCTTTAACTACTTTTCTACACTAATCATCCTCATGAATTTATAATTAGAGTCTGATTTCATGCAAATGAGGGCATTGCATGATCTCAAGTGTGGGGAAGGGTTATAAATTCTCTCAGGTTTACACTTGGTTTAATTGCCAAATTTTGTGAAAATTTGAAAAATTTTCAACTAAATGAACTCAAAATCATGTTTATACATATTTATGAACGATAAAACTAGGTGTTAATGCCGAAATTATTGTTACCTCGGAAAAGACATAAATTGAGAAACAACTAAAACGCTTGAATTTATTTATTAGGATATAAAAAGACGCATGAAAGAAAGCCAAGTGTGGGGAGAATGTACCAAGTTATTCAATTAAAAAACTATCTATCACATGTTTCTGTAAAGTTATTGCAGGTGCTTTTGTTTTGGACTAAATTGACTGTTTTACCCGCAATATTATTATAAAGATAAAAGAAAAGATGGATCTACACGATGAATCAATTCCATCATTAAAAGGAAGTAAATTCTTCCGTAAAAGACACGCGCTTCTTGATTTAGTTCAAGAAGTTGTCGTCCAGACCAGCTGTAGGTTGACGAAAAATCTAGAAAAGTCATCTCTAAAATTAGCAGGAAATCCACGGACCTCAGCATCAAATAGGGTCGCCAAGTGGTCAGACTTATCCTAACCATGAGAGGATCTGTCTCGTAAAATGGGGAGGGCACCGTGCAAATTAGCTTGATAAGACTAATGAATCAGATCCCCAGAAAAGGATAATCTCCTTAAAGATTAAAAATAAGCTTTTAAGCCTGATATTACTCAATCCTAGAGATTGACTTTAAAGATTGAGAATTACAAACTCATGAAATTCGATGATATCTAAACTCGAGCTTGAACGAGAAAATATTTTGATCAAATTACAAACCGATTTATTTTCTGAAAACCCATTTTCAATGCGTTCATTACCATTGAACGTAAAATCCTAAGAATTCACCTGTAATTCATTAGGTCACCTGAACCAATTCGGGTGTCAACCGTAAGAACGGTGGTTGCATAGCATGGTCAAAGACAGGACCTTGTGCCAGATCGAAAAATTATAAGGGTGATCTTTACTATTGCTCCTACAAAGGATAGTAATTGCATCCGACACGTTGTAGACCATGAACATCTGCATGTCATTAGACATTGCCTTAACAGTTACTTGTTCAACGCTTTCCTTTACAACCGGACGGTAGTTTACCGAAAGGTAATATACGGAGCAAGTATACTGGACATGTTGCTTTCCTAATACAAGGTTAGCAAGTGGGTGACACAAAACCATAAGTTTTGAGCTAAAATTTTCAAATCTGAAACCCACAAAACCCACAAAAATAATTTGCAAACACCGGTGAAGGGTTATTCCAGAAAACCTGTCTAGGGTAAAATCTAGCTTGAATTTTCAAAAGATCAAATGTTTTCATAAAGATCCAATTTCCTTAAGGATCTAAATTTTTATAGTCATGTGGGACTGTAAACCACATCGTTACTATCATTGTTTATACCGACGTATTAAAATCACTGATGTATAAAGTGTGAGAATAAAAAAAAAAGTGATTCGAGTGAAGTGTGATTTAATTTCAAGTTCTGTATTGCTTGAGGACAAGCAACGTTCAAGTGTGGGGATATTTGATAGTGCTCCAAATGAACATATATTTAGTAACAATATCCTCCAAATAAGTAAATTATTTAGTTGTAATTGTCCTATTTTAAGTTGTAATCGTTTATATTAAATAAGTGCGAAGACAAAAGGCGAAAACGACGATTTGAAGACGTAAATGACCAAAAAGCTCAAATGTACAAGATACAATTCAAGTAGTTCAAATTAATGATGAGAAACGTCTAAAATTGACAAGAGTACAAGTTACGAAACGAAAAGCACGAAGATTAAATAATTGAAGAAAAAGCGTCCTAAAACTGGAAAAGGGTCCTTAAAGCCATAGTGCACTCAAAAGAGTCCCAAAAATTGAGTTAAAAGACTTGCGCAGATTTTGAGAGTTAAGGAAAATAATTTTTTGTGCAAATTTCAAATTGCAAAACGCAAAGTACAAGATATTAAATCGTACGAAAGGACGTTCGAAAATCCGAAACCGGGACCTGAGCCAACTATCAACGCGCGACGCAACGGACTAAAAATTACAAGTCTACTATGCACAAGAATATAATATAATATTTAAATAATTATATAAATTATTTATATATTATATATATTTAAATAAAATGTCGACAAGCTAGGAAACAAACCAAGTTTGGCTGGATCCAGCTGGCCATGCGATCGCATGGCCTGGCTGCCTTATTCCCATGCGATCGCATGGCAGGGAAAAGGTGGTCACATTGCTATAAAAAGGCAGTTTGTCGAACGAGTTTAAAACACAACAAAATAATAATAATATTCCCTCTGTAATGGGCTTTATATTAAATTAACGATACCTCGTTAATTTAATATAAAGGTTATAATTTGATGTATCTATATATAACCACATACGCTTAATCGGATACGATGGGCGGGATATTTATAAATACAAATTATTGTTCATTTGACCGGACACGGGGATGGATTAATAGTCAATTGACTCATTAAAACAGGGGTGGATTACATTCAAGGGTAATTGGTGTAATTGTTAACAAAGTATTAAAACCTTGGATTACACACAGTCGATAACCTGGTGTATTCATTAAACAAAGTATTAAGACCTTGTTACAGTTCGAATCCCCAATTAGTTGGAATATTTGACTTCGGGTATAAGGTTAAATTTGCCGAGCATTTTATAATTATGACCGATGAACTATTATGGGCAAAACCCAGATAGGTTTCAATTACATCCAGGACAAAGGACAATTAACCCAGGGTAATAAATAATCAAAACGTCAAACATCATGGTTACGGAAGTTTAAATAATCATAATTATTATATTGTTATTTATTTTACGCACTTAAATTATCGTCATTTATATTTTGCATTAGGTTTTAATTGTGACTTAAAATATAAAACCGACAAACCGGTCATTAAACGGTAAACCCCCTTTTATATATTATTATATATAATTATATATATTTTGTACAAATATAGTTAATTAAAATATAGTGTGAAATAAGCCATCTCCCTGTGGAACGAACCGGACTTACTAAAAACTATACTACTTTACGATTAGGTACACTGTCTATAGTGTTGTAGCAAGGTTTAGGTATATCCCATCAGTAAATAAATAATTAAAACTTGTGTTATTTGTATCGTATTTCGTAGTAAAAATAATAACTATTTCGTATACACCGCTGCACACATCACTCGTACAACCAACAAGGTCCGAATAACCAACCAACTCAAAACAACACTTTCAATCAACAAAGACCTAGCTTGTATAAACCACCACAACAAACTGAAGAAAAAAAGCCAAATCTGGAAGAAATGATGGCAAAGCTAATGGAATCTCAAACACAATTTATTACATCTCAAACCCAAACAAATGAGAGGTTTGATCAGTCATTAAGAACTCAACAAGCTTCCATTTTAAATCTAGAAAAACACGTAGGTACTCTTGTTAGCTTGATGAGTAAGAGGGGACAAGGAAAGCTACCGAGTGATAATAAAGTAAATCCTCAGAATGAGAATGTTAATATGGTTTCAACAAATTATGAAAAACCAACATCAGAAGATGGGAATGTTTTTGATGTGAGTAACAATGAAGAAGTTACAACACTACCACCACCCGAGTATGTAAAGCCAGTGGTGGCACCATACAGACCACCCATCCCGTTTCCAAGAAAAGGAGTTGAGTATGAGCAAGTAATAGGTAATAAAGTTTGTGATACCTCTGGAAAGAAGAAGAAGAATAATAAGAAAGTGCAAGAAACAAAAACCGTAAATAAAAACCCGGTGAAGACAGTTCCACCAAAATCTCCACCCAGGGTGGGTGATCCGGGTGAATTTATTGTTCCCTGTCTACTTAGTGATTGTGTCATGTATGATGCATTAGCAGATTTAGGTGCGAGTGTGAGTGTTATGCCTCTTTCATTATATAAGAGATTAGGAGTAGGTGAGTTAAGTCCAACAGAGATGAGTGTTCGACTCTTTGATCAAACCATTAGGCACCCAGTTGGAATTGCTGACAACCTACCCATTCAAGTAGGTAATTTAACCTTTCTAGTCGAATTTATTGTCATTGACATAGAAGAGGACTCAAACATTCCTCTAATTTTAGGTCGACCATTCTTAGCGTCTACCAGGGCGTTATTTGATGTAAGAAAAGGTAGAATGACACTTAGTAATGATGAAAAATCGATCACCTTTGTGAGTCGAAAGTCTAAATCTCCACCAACCAAAACCGTTGAACTGATAAAAATGATTGGTAAGAACCATGTTGTTTTACCAACTCCAACTGTAGTACTTAACAATAATAAAACGCCTAAGTGTGGGGAAAATGAAGTAACACCTAATGATGACCTGATAACAAAGAACCCCGTTGTTGATACGAAATTAAACGACCCCGTTATTAATAGTTCAATGAAGAAACTTATTAAACGGATTCGCGAAGCTAGAACCAAGGGGAGCTTTAAGTTATGTAACCGGTTAGTATCCAATCTTTCGCCTAAAGAAAAGGTGAAACTAGTTGAATTTGTGGATATTACACAGGAATCCGACCAATGGCTTAAAGCAAAAGTCACAGATATGCAAGTTGATTATGGTCCAAGAGAAATTGACAATGAAGTTAATCACAATTTCGACACCACAGCTACCTAAGTGTGGAGAGATTCAGATGTTCTAAAAAGAAAATGCTTTCTAGAGTTAGTTGTTCTGTTCTCGTATAGTTCCGAGAATGGAATCCGATTGGTCTTTTCCACTAGCAGACACTAAAGAACTAGTTTTCTCCCCCCATTCTGAATTTTTTTTGTTTTGTAGGTTTTGTATGAAATTAATTTGCATTTTTAAATTTAATTTTTGTGTGAATTTAAAAACAAAAATTACTTTATTTCATTAAGTTTAAAAAATGATTTCTAAAATTAATCGTAAGTTGAAGACTAGATCATAGAATCGAAATTGCTTTACCCGAAGGCGGGGCGAAAATTTTTGTTATCATTATTTTTAATTTTATTGATCTAAAGTATACCAAAAAAATTAAAAAACCCAAAAATCTTTTCTTTTAAAACAATCGATTTAAAAACGATAAATTTTAAATTTTGTCGAGGGACGGACTAGGTAAACATACCGAAACTACCTAAAGTAAAAGGAAACAAAATTTTAAAAAATTATTCATTTAAATTGTTTTAATAAATAAAGGTTTTATAATAAAAAAATAAAAAATATATATATATATTATATATATGTGTGTAGTTTATCTTATGTACAAAACAGGGTAAAATATCGCACTTTCAAAGACTGACATTAAGTTCAGCAAAAGCTATTAATTTTAACGATAAGACGCAAAATATCAAATGTGATATAAAATAATATGTTTGCAAACTCGGTATTTTTAATCACTTTTCTACACTAATCACCCTCATGAATTTATAATTATAGTCTGATTTCATGCAAATGAGGGAATTGCAAGATCTCAAGTGTGGGGAAGGGTTATAAATTCTCTCGGATTTACACTTAGTTTAATTGCTAAATTTTGTGAAAATTTGAAGAAAAAAAATTTCAATTAAATGAACTCAAAATCATGTTTATACATATTTATGAACAATAAAATTAGGTAATAATACCGAAATTATTGTTACCTCGGAGAGAACATAAATTAAGAAACAACCCAAAACGCTTGAATTCATTTAAAATGGAATAGAGGAGAATAAAAAGGCAAAGAAAAAAATAAAAGCTAAGTGTGGGAAGAATTTACCAAGTTATTTAAAACACATATCACATATGTTTGTACAAGATTATTACAGGTACTTTCTTTTTGGATGATTTTAATCAGTTTACCCGATTTATTGTAATACCTTTGAAAGAATAGATGGATCTACACGATGAATCAATTCCATCATTAAAAGGAAGTAAAGTCTTCCGTAAAAGACACGCGCTTCTTGATTTAGGTTAGGAAATTCTCGTCCAGACCAGCTGTAGGTTGACGAAAAATCTAGAAAAGTCATCTCTAAAATCAGCAGGAAATCCACGGACCTCAGCATCAAACAGGGTCGCCATGTGGTCAGACTTATCCTAACCATGAGAGGATCTGTCTCGTAAAATGGGGAGGGCTCCGTACAAATTAGCTTGATAAGACTAATGAATCAGACCCCCAGAAAGGATAATCTCCTTAAAGATCAAAAATCAGCTTTTAAGACTGATATTACTCAATCCTTGAGATGACCTTAAAGATTGAGAATTCAAACTCATGGATTTCGATGATATCTAAACTCGAGCTTGAACGAGAAAATATTTTGATCAAATTACAAACCAATTTGTTTTCTGAAAACCCATTTTCAATGCGTTCATTACCATTGAACTTAAAATTCTAGGAATTCACCTGGAATTCATTAGGTCACCTGAATCAATTCGGGTGTCAACCGTAAGAACGGTGGTTGCATAGCATGGTCGAAGATAGGACCTTGTGCCAGACCGAAAAATTATAGGGTGATTTTACTATTGCTCCTACAAAGGATAGTAATTGCATCCAACACGTTATAGACCATAATCAAAAGCATGTCATTAGACATTGCCTTAACAGTTGCTTGTTCAACGCTTTCCTTTACAACTGGACGGTAGTTTACCGAAAGGTAATATACGGAGCAAGTATACTGGACGTGTGCTTTCCTAATACAAGGTTAGCAAGTGGGTGACACAAAACCGCAAGTTTTGAGCTAAAATTTTAAAATCTGAAACCCACAAAACCCACAAAAACATTTTGTAAACACCGGTGAAGGTTTATTCAGGAAAACTTATCTAGGGTAAAAGCTAGAATGAATTTTCAAAATATTAAATGTTTTCAAAAAGATCCAATTTACTTAAAGGATCTAAATTTTCATAGTCATGTGGGACTGTAAACCACATCGTTACTATCATTGTTTATACCGTCGTATCAAAATCACTGATGTATAAAGTGTGAGAATAAAAAAAAAAGTGATTCAAGTGATGTGTGATTTTATTTCAATTTCTGTATTGCTTGAGGACAAGCAACGTTCAAGTGTGGGGATATTTGATAGTGCTTTAAATGAACATATATTTAGTATCAATATTCTTCCAATATGTAAAGCTTTTAGTTGCAATTGTTCTATTTTTATGTAATATTCGTTTAAATAAATAAGTGCGAAGACAAAAGAAGAAAATGACAATTTGAAGACGCAAATGACCAAAAAGCTAAAAAGTACAAAGTACAATCAAAATGGTTCGAATTATTGATGAGAAACGTCTAAAAATTACAAGAGTACGAGCTGCGAAACGCAAAGTACAAAATATCTCAGCATCCGAAAGGACGTTCGAAAATCCAGAACCGGGACATAAACCGACAAGAAACGTACGAGTCAACGGAGCTAAAATTACGAGTCGACTATGCACAAGAATATAATATAATATATATATAATTATTATATATATTATATTATATAATAAATAAATCAAGAGCCACCCACGTTTTTGGCAAGTATATGAGCTGGATCAGGAGGCCATGCGATCGCATGGCCAGAAGGCACAAAAGCCATGCGATCGCATGGAATGCTGTACCTGGCTAAGTCTATAAATTGAGCAATTTTCGGACGAGTTATGTACACATTTTCTTCTTTCTTTCTCTTTACATGTAATATATATATATTTGTAATTATAATTTTAATTTTAATTTAAGTTAATAATAATAAGGTTATTGTTAGAATGTTTTACAGGTTTTAAGTCGAAATTCTGTCCGTGCAACGCAACGCGATTAATCACCCCTGTAAGCTATGTTCTTCCTTTTTAATTTAATGTCTCGTAACTAAGTTATTATTATGCTTATTTGAGCCAAAGTAATCGTGATGTTAGACTAAATATTAAGACGGGGTTATTAGATTTTGTACCATAATTAAGGTTTGGACAAGAGACCGACACTTGTGAATATTGGACTATTGACTATTAATAGATAGGGGGTATTGTCTAATCGAATGACAACTCATTAGAATCTGTCGAACCTATCTTCAAATTAGTTAATCTAATAATTATTAAAATGATTATGTATGTTCTATTTAGTGACGTTTATATGACATCTTTTACGATCATTTAATTAATTATTCGGGTTGGGTAATTGATTATTCATTCTGATCAAGTGGGTAAATTAATATTTATATCTCATTAAAATAGGGGTGGATTACATACAAGGATAATTGGTGTAATTGTTAACAAAGTATTAAAACCTTGGATTACACGCAGTCGATAACCTGGTGTAATTATTAAACAAAGTATTAAAACCTTGTTACAGTTCGAATCCCTAGTTAGTTGGAATATTTGACTTCTGGAATAAGGTTAATTTGACGAGCATTTTATAATTATGACCGATGGACTATTATGGACAAAAACCAGATAGGTATCAAATAAAGCAGAACAAAGGACAATTAACCCGGGTAACAATTAATTAAAATCAAAACGTCAAACATCATGGTTACGGAAGTTTAAATAAGCATAATTGTTTTATTTTATATCTCATTGTACTTTTATTTACTGTCATTTATTTATTGTCATTTTAAATATTGCATTTATTTTACGCATTTTAATTATCGTCATTTATCTTTACGCTTAAAATATAAAATCGACAAATCAGTCATTAAACGGTAAAACCCCCCTTTTATATAATATTATTACTACTTATATATATATATATATTTTATATAAATATAGTTATTAAAAATATAGTACGTATCACTAGCTCCCTATGGAACGAACCGGACTTACTAAAAACTATACTACTCTACGATTAGGTACACTTTCTATAAGTGTTGTAGCAAGGTTTAGGTATATCCCATTCAATAAATAAATAAATAACTTGTGTAAAATTGTATCATATTTAATAGTATTTCGTAGTAACTATAATAGTATTTCGTACTACACCTCGCATAACATCATATTGTAATAATATTTGTAGTAAATATAATAATATTATTAGTATTATTTGTAGTAAAATTATATGTATTAGTCTTAGTATTATTTGTATTATTAGTGGTATTATTAGTGGTATTACTATTACTATTAAATTTTTATTATTATTATTATTATTATTATTATTATTATTAAATTATTAATTGTATTTTTAGTATTTTTAGTATTATTGGTATTATTATTAATATTATTAGTATTATAAGTATTATAAGTATTTTCGTATTATTTCTATTATTATTAGTAATATGAAGATAGATTTAAGATTACATACCAAAGCTTTTTCGTTTTTAACACCGAGATATCTCACAAAACCGAAATGCTTTCTAATTTTTGTAGTCTTCCGAGCAATATAGGTATCCACAATTCGACCGAAAGATTGACACTCTCTCCGTAATTAAGTCGAATCCACATAAGGAGGTAGATTCGTGATGAAAATGTTAGTCGATATTTCTCCAAATCCTTAGAAAATGGATTAAAATTTTTCTAGTCACTAGCCTTTTTCGATCAAAAGGTCCACATGAAATCATCTGCATCCTTGTAGTTAAACGTATTCCCTCCCATCCCGCCCCGGATTCAACTCCGACAAATCTCAGGCAATCAAAAATTAGTGATCCTTGATTATCGGGGTATTAGTTATTAGAGAGAATTAAAAAAGCGTATTGTAGTATTATTAGTATTATTATTAGTATTATTAATATTATTAGTATTATTATTATTAGTATTATAAGTAATACCAGTATAATTAATAGTATTATTATTAGTATTATTATTTGTATTAGTAGTATTATATGTATTATCAGTAAAATTAGTATTATATTATTATTATTATTATTATTATTATTATTATTATTATTATTATTATTATTATTATTATTATTATTATTATTATTATATAAGTATTATTATTAGTATCATAACTATTACTACTATTGTTATTATTATTATTATTATTATTATTATTATTATTATTATTATTATTATTATTATTATTATTATTATTATTATTATTATTAGTATTTATATTATAATTATTATTATTGTTAGTACTAGTAGTATTATTAATATTATTAGTATTAGTATTATTGGTAGTATTATTAGTATTATTTTTTTGCTATTATTATTATTATATTATTATTATTATTATTATTATTGTAGTTTTATTATTATAATTATAATTAGTATGATTGTAAATAATATTTTTATTTGTATTATTTGTATTAGTATTTTTATTATAATTATCATTAGTATTATTATGAATACTATAAGTATTATTAGTAATATTATTAATACCATTATTATTATTAGTTGTATTAGTAGTATTATTATGAGCACTGTTGCAAAACACCCCGTCTCGAGCCGTCTCGACGCCCGTCTCGACGGTTTGGTGACTAATCCGTCCCGTCTCGAAGAAAACCGTCTAATATTACAGTCAACGCACAAAATTCGGGTCAAAGTTGAAAAAAATTGGGTCAAAGTCGGTCAAAATTCAAAAAAGCCAGAAAATCGGTAAAATATATCGTGTTTTAGTTTGAATTTGTTGTATTAAATTAACGATGATAGCAATTATGGGTACAAATTAATTAATTAAATTTTTTAGCTTTAAAATATGTATACATATATGCATTTTTATACTTATATATTTAAAAGTCAACTTTGGTCAACGTCCGTCTCGACCCCCGTCTCGACCCCGTCTCGAACGTCTCGACCTTTTTAGGACCCGACCGTCTCGACCCCGTCTCACGTCTTTTGCAACCTTGATTATGAGTATGATTAGTATTAGTAGTAATATTATTAATACCATTATTATTATTATTATTATTATTATTATTATTATTATTATTATTATTATTATTATTAGCATTATTATTCGCATTATTATTAGTACTATTAGTAATATTATTAGTCTGATTATAAATACTCATATTGTTATTTGTATCATTATTGTCATTAGTATTATTAATATTATTAGTATTATTATTTGCGTTATTTGTCTTAGTATTATTATTACTAAGTAGTATTATTAATATTATTATTATTAGTATTATTAGAATATTTAGTATTAGAATTATTTGTATTATTAGTATTAGTATTAGTATTATTAGTATTACTGTTAGTATTATTAGTATTATTAATTTTATTATTGTAATTTATTATTATTATTATTATTATTATTATTATTATTATTATTATTATTATTATTATTATTATTATTATTATTATTATTAGTATTATTAGTATCATTTTCTATACTATTGCGGGGTACACTATCTTTAGTTGTGTTGTAGTCATTAATCGGTATTTTCTTGTTGATAAATTTTATAATCGGATTTTAAACATCAATTATTATAAGTATAACTATTAGTATTGTTATTGTTATTATTATTATTATTATTATTATTATTATTATTATTATTATTATTATTATTATACTTATTTTATTAGAATTATTAGTACTTTTAATAATATTATTAGTACAACTACTACTATTATACGTATTTTTATTAGTATTATGATTGGTATTATTAGTATTATTATTAGTACTTATATTAATATTTATTAGCGCAACTTGTATTTCTATACGTATGTTTGTTAGTATTATATTTTTATTAGTATTACCAGTATTATGATTGGTATTGTTAGTATTATTATTCTTGTTATTATTAAGTATTTTATTTTATTGATTGATGTGGGAAAATCACACCTATTTTAAATAGTACAACTTAAGGTTTAATTCCATATAAATGAGCAATTGGTCTCAATTGTATGTGATCTGTTAAAGTAAGTTCAAGTTCGTCCATAGAGAACAACGTGTGCAAGATTCAGTTAACTAATAATTGTTCTAAAAATGTTTGAATTGATTGAATTTATAATAAAACTAAAATACGAAAATTAAAAAAATGATAAATCAGATAGAGAAATGATGCCCACTCAGATGATTCAAAATTGGTGTAGATTATCCTTTTCAGTTAAAATCGATTAGTTATCTGATACATGTATAAGTATATCAAATGAAATCGATTGGTCAGTGTTAGATGGAGATGGTGGTCGGTGGTGGATGGTGGTGGGTGGTGGATGGCGCTGGGTGAGTGGTGGTGGGTGAGTGGTGGTAGATGGTGGTGGGTGGTGTTAGTAGGTGGTTTTGAGTGATGGGTATTGGTGTTGTGGTGGGTGGTGGTGGCGGTAGTGGTTGGTGACTGGTGGTGGTGGAAGATAATGGTGGGTGAAAGGTGGTGGTGATTTTGGTAGGTAGTGGAGGTGGTGAGTATTGGTAGATAAAGGTAGGTGAAGGGTGGTGGGTGGTGGTGGTGGGTAGGCGAAGGGTGGTGGTTAAGGGTGGGTGGTTGTGGTGAGGTGGTGGTGGGGGTGATGGTGGCTAATGATGGGTGTTGGTGGTGGTTGTGGTTGTGGTGGTAGTGGGTCATTGTTGGTGGTGGGTGATGATGGTTGGTGGTAGTGGGTGGCGGTGGCATTGGTGGGTGGTGTGGTTATTGGTAGGTGGAGTGTGGCGGTGGTGGTGGTGGTTGTTTTCAGGTTGAAAAATGAAATATAAAATGATAATATATAAGTACAATTATGAAATGTCCCGTTCTTATTGATTAAAAACGTTCCATATTAATTGATTTCGTTGCGAGGTTTTGACCTCTATATGAGACGTTTTTCAAAGACTGCATTCATTTTTAAAACAAACCATAACCTTTATTTCATAGATAAAGGTTTTAAAAAGCTTTACGTAGATTATCAAATAATGATAATCTAAAATATCCTGTTTACACACGACCATTACATAATGGTTTACAATACAAATATGTTACAACAAAATAAGTTTCTTGAATGCAGTTTTTACACAATATCATACAAGCATGGACTCCAAATCTCGTCCTTATTTAACTATGCGACAGCGGAAGCTCTTAATAATCACCTGAGAATAAACATGCTTAAAACGTCAACAAAAATGTTGGTGAGTTATAGGTTTAACCTATATATATCAAATCATAATAATAGACCACAAGATTTCATATTTCAATACACATCCCATACATAGAGATAAAAATCATTCATATGGTGAACACCTGGTAACCGACATTAACAAGATGCATATATAAGAATATCCCCATCATTCCGGGACACCCTTCGGATATGATATAAATTTCGAAGTACTAAAGCATCCGGTACTTTGGATGGGGCTTGTTGGGCCCGATAGATCTATCTTTAGGATTCGCGTCAATTAGGGTGTCTGTTCCCTAATTCTTAGATTACCAGACTTAATAAAAAGGGGCATATTCGATTTCGATAATTCAACCATAGAATGTAGTTTCACGTACTTGTGTCTATTTTGTAAATCATTTATAAAACCTGCATGTATTCTCATCCCAAAAATATTAGATTTTAAAAGTGGGACTATAACTCACTTTCACATATTTTTACTTCGTCGGGAAGTAAGACTTGGCCACTGGTTGATTCACGAACCTATAACAATATATACATATATATCAAAGTATGTTCAAAATATATTTACAACACTTTTAATATATTTTGATGTTTTAAGTTTATTAAGTCAGCTGTCCTCGTTAGTAACCTACAACTAGTTGTCCACAGTTAGATGTACAGAAATAAATCGATAAATATTATCTTGAATCAATCCACGACCCAGTGTATACGTATCTCAGTATTGATCACAACTCAAACTATATATATTTTGGAATCAACCTCAACCCTGTATAGCTAACTCCAACATTCACATATAGAGTGTCTATGGTTGTTCCGAAATATATATAGAAGTGTCGACATGATAGGTCGAAACATTGTATACGTGTCTATGGTATCTCAAGATTACATAATATACAATACAAGTTGATTAAGTTATGGTTGGAATAGATTTGTTACCAATTTTCACGTAGCTAAAATGAGAAAAATTATCCAATCTTGTTTTACCCATAACTTCTTCATTTTAAATCCGTTTTGAGTGAATCAAATTGCTATGGTTTCATATTGAACTCTATTTTATGAATCTAAACATAAAAGTATAGGTTTATAGTCGGAAAAATAAGTTACAAGTCGTTTTTGTAAAGGTAGTCATTTCAGTCGAAAGAACGACGTCTAGATGACCATTTTAGAAAACATACTTCCACTTTGAGTTTAATCATAATTTTTGGATATAGTTTCATGTTCATAATAAAAATCATTTTCTCTGAATAACAACTTTTAAATCAAAGTTTATCATAGTTTTTAATTAACTAACCCAAAACAGCCCGTGGTGTTACTACGACGGCGTAAATCCGGTTTTACGGTGTTTTTCGTGTTTCCAGGTTTTAAATCATTAAGTTAGCATATCATATAGATATAGAACATGTGTTTAGTTGATTTTAAAAGTCAAGTTAGAAGGATTAACTTTTGTTTGCGAACAAGTTTAGAATTAACTAAACTATGTTCTAGTGATTACAAGTTTAAACCTTCGAATAAGATAGCTTTATATGTATGAATCGAATGATGTTATGAACATCATTACTACCTTAAGTTCCTTGGATAAACCTACTGGAAAAGAGAAAAATGTATCTAGCTTCAATGGATCCTTGGATGGCTCGAAGTTCTTGAAGCAGAATCATGACACGAAAACAAGTTCAAGTAAGATCATCACTTGAAATAAGATTGTTATAGTTATAGAAATTGAACCAAAGTTTGAATATGATTATTACCTTGTATTAGAATGATAACCTACTGTAAGAAACAAAGATTTCTTGAGGTTGGATGAACACCTTACAAGATTGGAAGTGAGCTAGCAAACTTGAAAGTATTCTTGATTTTATGAAACTAGAACTTTTGGAATTTATGAAGAACACTTAGAACTTGAAGATAGAACTTGAGAGAGATCAATTAGATGAAGAAAATTGAAGAATTAAAGTGTTTGTAGGTGTTTTTGGTCGTTGGTGTATGGATTAGATATAAAGGATATGTAATTTTGTTTTCATGTAAATAAGTCATGAATGATTACTCATATTTTTGTAATTTTATGAGATATTTCATGCTAGTTGCCAAATGATGGTTCCCACATGTGTTAGGTGACTCACATGGGCTGCTAAGAGCTGATCATTGGAGTGTATATACCAATAGTACATACATCTAAAAGCTGTGTATTGTACGAGTATGAATACGGGTGCATACGAGTAGAATTGTTGATGAAACTGAACGAGGATGTAATTGTAAGCATTTTTGTTAAGTAGAAGTATTTTGATAAGTGTATTGAAGTCTTTCAAAAGTGTATAAATACATATTAAAACACTACATGTATATACATTTTAACTGAGTCGTTAAGTCATCGTTAGTCGTTACATGTAAGTGTTGTTTTGAAACCTTTAGGTTAACGATCTTGTTAAATGTTGTTAACCCAATGTTTATAATATCAAACGAGATTTTAAATTATTATATTATCATGATATTATCATGTATGAATATCTCTTAATATGATATATATACATTAAATGTCTTTACAACGATAATCGTTTCATATATGTCTCGTTTAAAAATCATTAAGTTAGTAGTCTTGTTTTTACATATGTAGTTCATTGTTAATATACTTAATGATATGTTTACTTATCATAGTATCATGTTAACTATATATATATCCATATATATGTCATCATATAGTTTTTACAAGTTTTAACGTTCGTGAATCACCGGTCAACTTGGGTGGTCAATTGTCTATATGAAACATATTTCAATTAATCAAGTCTTAACAAGTTTGATTGCTTAACATGTTGGAAACATTTAATCATGTAAATATCAATCTCAATTAATATATATAAACATGGAAAAGTTCGGGTCACTACAGTACCTACCCGTTAAATAAATTTCGTCCCGAAATTTTAAGCTGTTGAAGGTGTTGACGAATCTTCTGGAAATAGATGCGGGTATTTCTTCTTCATCTAATCTTCACGCTCCCAGGTGAACTCGGGTCCTCTACGAGCATTCCATCGAACCTTAACAATTGGTATCTTGTTTTGCTTAAGTCTTTTAACCTCACGATCCATTATTTCGACGGGTTCTTCGATGAATTGAAGTTTTTCGTTGATTTGGATTTCATCTAACGGAATAGTGAGATCTTCTTTAGCAAAACATTTCTTCAAATTCGAGACGTGGAAAGTGTTATGTACAGCCGCGAGTTGTTGAGGTAACTCAAGTCGGTAAGCTACTGGTCCGACACGATCAATAATCTTGAATGGTCCAATATACCTTGGATTTAATTTCCCTCGTTTACCAAATCGAACAACGCCTTTCCAAGGTGCAACTTTAAGCATGACCATCTCTCCAATTTCAAATTCTATATCTTTTCTTTTAATGTCAGCGTAGCTCTTTTGTCGACTTTGGGCGGTTTTCAACCGTTGTTGAATTTGGATGATCTTCTCGGTAGTTTCTTGTATAATCTCCGGACCCGTAATCTGTCTATCCCCCACTTCACTCCAACAAATCGGAGACCTGCACTTTCTACCATAAAGTGCTTCAAACGGCGCCATCTCAATGCTTGAATGGTAGCTGTTGTTGTAGGAAAATTCTGCTAACGATAGATGTCGATCCCAACTGTTTCCGAAATCAATAACACATGCTCGTAGCATGTCTTCAAGCGTTTGTATCGTCCTTTCACTCTGCCCATCAGTTTGTGGATGATAGGCAGTACTCATGTCTAGACGAGTTCCTAATGCTTGCTGTAATGTCTGCCAGAATCTTGAAATAAATCTGCCATCCCTATCAGAGATAATAGAGATTGGTATTCCATGTCTGGATATGACTTCCTTCAAATATAGTCGTGCTAACTTCTCCATCTTGTCATCTTCTCTTATTGGCAGGAAGTGTGCTGATTTGGTGAGACGATCAACTATTACCCAAATAGTATCAAAACCACTTGCAGTCCTTGGCAATTTAGTGATGAAATCCATGGTAATGTTTTCCCATTTCCATTCTGGGATTTCGGGTTGTTGAAGTAGACCTGATGGTTTCTGATGCTCAGCTTTGACCTTAGAACACGTCAAACATTCTCCTACGTATTTAGCAACATCGGCTTTCATACCCGGCCACCAAAAATATTTCCTGAGATCCTTGTACATCTTCCCCGTTCCAGGATGTATTGAGTATCTGGTTTTATGAGCTTCTCTAAGTACCATTTCTCTCATATCTCCAAATTTTGGTACCCAAATCCTTTCAGCCCTATACCGGGTTCCGTCTTCCCGAATATTAAGATGCTTCTCCGATCCTTTGGGTATTTCATCCTTTAAATTTCCCTCTTTTAAAACTCCTTGTTGCGCCTCCTTTATTTGAGTAGTAAGGTTATTATGAATCATTATATTCATAGATTTTACTCGAATGGGTTCTCTGTCCTTCCTGCTCAAGGCATCGGCTACCACATTTGCCTTCCCCGGGTGGTAACGAATCTCAAAGTCGTAATCATTCAATAATTCAATCCACCTACACTGCCTCATATTCAGTTGTTTCTGGTTAAATATGTGTTGAAGACTTTTGTGGTCGGTATATATAATACTTTTGACCCCATATAAGTAGTGCCTCCAAGTCTTTAATGCAAAAACAACCGCGCCTAATTCCAAATCATGCGTCGTATAATTTTGTTCGTGAATCTTCAATTGTCTAGACGCATAAGCAATCACCTTCGTTCGTTGCATTAATACACAACCGAGACCTTGCTTTGATGCATCACAATAAATCACAAAATCATCATTCCCTTCAGGCAATGACAATATAGGTGCCGTAGTTAGCTTTTTCTTCAATAACTGAAACGCTTTCTCTTGTTCATCATTCCATTCAAATTTCTTCCCTTTATGCGTTAATGCAGTCAAGGGTTTTGCTATTCTGGAAAAGTCTTGGATGAACCTTCTGTAGTAACCAGCTAGTCCTAAAAACTGGCGTATGTGTTTCGGAGTTTTCGGGGTTTCCCACTTTTCAACAGTTTCTATCTTTGCCGGATCCACCTTAATACCTTCTTTGTTCACTATGTGACCGAGGAATTGAACTTCTTCCAACCAAAATGCACACTTTGAAAACTTAGCGTACAATTCTTCCTTCCTCAATACTTCTAACACCTTTCTCAAATGTTCACCGTGTTCTTGGTCATTCTTTGAGTAAATAAGTATGTCATCAATGAAAACAATGACAAACTTGTCAAGGTATGGTCCACACACTCGGTTCATAAGGTCCATGAACACAGCTGGTGCATTAGTTAAACCAAACGGCATGACCATAAACTCGTAATGACCGTAACGTGTTCTGAAAGCAGTCTTTGGAATATCATCTTCTTTCACCCGCATTTGATGATACCCGGAACGTAAGTCAATCTTTGAATAAACAGACGAGCCTTGTAGTTGATCAAATAAGTCATCGATTCTCGGTAGTGGGTAGCGGTTCTTGATGGTAAGTTTGTTCAACTCTCGGTAGTCGATACACAACCTGAATGTACCATCTTTCTTCTTGACAAACAAAACAGGAGCTCCCCATGGTGATGTGCTTGGTCGAATGAAACCACTCTCTAAAAGTTCTTGTAATTGGCTTTGCAGTTCTTTCATCTCGCTGGGTGCGAGTCTGTAAGGAGCACGAGCTATTGGTGCAGCTCCTGGTACAAGATCTATTTGAAATTCAACGGATCGATGTGGGGGTAATCCCGGTAATTCTTTCGGAAATACATCGGGAAATTCTTTTGCAATGGGAACATCATTGATGCTCTTTTCTTCAGTTTGTACTTTCTCAATGTGTGCTAGAACAGCATAGCAACCTTTTCTTATTAGTTTTTGTGCCTTCAAATTACTAATAAGATGTAGCTTCGTGTTGCCCTTTTCTCCGTACACCATTAAGGGTTTTCCTTTTTCTCGTATAATGCGAATTGCATTTTTGTAACAAATGATCTCCGCTTTCACTTCTTTCAACCAGTCCATACCGATTATCACATCAAAACTCCCTAACTCTACTGGTATCAAATCAATCTTAAATGTTTCGCTAACCAGTTTAATTTCTCGATTCCGACATATATTATCTGCTGAAATTAATTTACCATTTGCTAATTCGAGTAAAAATTTACTATCCAAAGGCGTCAATGGACAACTTAATTTAGCACAAAAATCTCTACTCATATAGCTTCTATCCGCACCCGAATCAAATAAAACGTAAGCAGATTTATTGTCAATAAGAAACGTACCCGTAACAAGCTCCGGGTCTTCCTGTGCCTCTGCCGCATTAATATTGAAAACTCTTCCACGGCCTTGTCCATTCGTGTTCTCCTGGTTCGGGCAATTTCTAATAATGTGGCCCGGTTTTCCACATTTATAACAAACTACATTGGCATAACTTGCTCCGACACTACTTGCTCCGCCATTACTCGTTCCGACACCATTTGTTCCTTTCGTTCTATTAACCCCTGGTCCGTAGACCTCACACTTCGCCGCGCTATGACCATTTCTTTTACACTTGTTGCAAAATTTGGTGCAGAACCCCGAGTGATACTTTTCACACCTTTGGCATAGCTGCTTCTGATTGTTGTTGTTGTTGCGGTTATTATTGTTATTGGGATGATTGTTGTAGTTGCTGTTGCTGTTGTTGTTGTTGTTATTGTTGGGCCGTTTGTTGTAGTTGCGATTGATGTTGCGATTGTTGGGATAATTGTTGCGATTATTGTTGTAATTGCTGTTGTTGTTGTATTGGTGATTCTTATCACCGTTTTCCTCCCACTTTCTTTTGACTTGCTTCACATTGGCCTCTTCAGCAGTCTGTTCTTTAATTCTTTCTTCAATCTGGTTCACTAGTTTGTGAGCCATTCTACATGCCTGTTGTATACAGGCGGGCTCGTGTGAACTTATATCTTCTTGGATTCTTTCCGGTAATCCTTTCACAAATGCGTCGATCTTCTCTTCCTCATCTTCGAATGCTCCCGGACACAATAGGCACAATTCTGTGAATCGTCTTTCGTACGTGGTAATATCAAATCCTTGGGTTCGTAACCCTCTAAGTTCTGTCTTGAGCTTATTGACCTCGGTTCTGGGACGGTACTTCTCGTTCATCAAGTGCTTGAATGCTGACCACGGTAGTGCGTACGCATCGTCTTGTCCCACTTGCTCTAGATAGGTATTCCACCATGTTAACGCAGAACCTGTGAAGGTATGCGTAGCGTACTTCACTTTGTCCTCTTCAGTACACTTACTTATGGCAAACACCGATTCGACCTTCTCGGTCCACCGTTTCAATCCGATCGGTCCTTCGGTTCCATCAAATTCCAAAGGTTTGCAGGCAGTGAATTCTTTGTAGGTGCATCCTACACGATTTCCTGTACTGCTAGATCCAAGGTTATTGTTGGTATGTAGCGCAGCCTGTACTGCGGCTATGTTTGAAGCTAGAAAAGTACGGAATTCCTCTTCATTCATATTCACGGTGTGTCGAGTAGTCGGTGCCATTTCCTTCAAAATAGTCAAATGGAACAAGTTAATCATACAGAATATTAAGAGTAGTTAATAGTATTTCGTAGCATAATATGAACTCATTTATAAAAGCTTTTTCTTCATATTAGCGTTTTATAAGTTTAAATTCGGGTAGTACCTACCCGTTAAGTTCATACTTAGTAGCTAATATACAATTCAACTACTACAATTCTATATGAAAAACTGATTATAATAATATTTCGCGTTCAAACTTTTATACAATATTTTACAAACTTACAATACCGCTTATTTTACATAAAGCATGAAATATAGCACACAATAACTTTGATACAAGATAGTTGTGAAGATAATTCTAGCTAGTACATAAGTCGTTCAGCAAAGGCAATAAAGACACGTAATTCATACGTCCAGAAACAAGTCATGCATTCTGGTTTTACTAGGACTACTTCCCATCCTTGGTCTTGTGCAACATAACCGTTATGGCCGTTGATAAGACAGCGTGTTGTAACGTCGTCAAAGGGACGAGGGTTACGTAATGTCCAACAGTCCCGTAATAATCTAAAAACCTCATTTCTTACCCCAATTACCGACTCCGTCACTTGTGGAAACGTTTTGTTTAATAGTTGTAGCCCGATGTTCTTGTTCTCACTTTGGTGAGAAGCGAACATTACTAATCCGTAAGCATAACATGCTTCTTTATGTTGCATGCTAGCCGCTTTTTCTAAATCACGAAGTCCAATATTCGGATATATTGAGTCAAAATAATTTCTTAACCCGTTGCGTAAAATAGCATTTGGGTTCCCCGCAATATATGCGTCAAAGTAAACACATCGTAACTTATGGGTTTCCCAATGTGATATCCCCCATCTTTCAAACGAAAGTCTCTTATAAACCAAGACATTCTTGGAACGTTCTTCGAATGTCTTACAAACTGATCTCGCCTTAAATAGTTGTGCCGAGGAATTCTGGCCGACTCTAGACAAGATTTCATCAATCATGTCTCCGGGTAGGTCTCTTAAAATATTGGGTTGTCTATCCATTTTGTGTTTTTAAACTGTAAAATAGACAAGAGTTAGATTCATAAAAAAATACTTATTAATACAAGCAATTTTTACATATATCATAAAGCATAAGAACACTATATTACATATATTACACCACACGAATACAACTATCTTATTCCGACTCGCTCGTTTCTTCTTCTTCGGTTTTGGTTCGTTTTGCCAAGTTTCTAGGGATATATGATGTTCCCCTAATACGAGCCGTCGTTGTCCACATTGGTTTAGAAAAACCTGGTGGTTTAGAGGTTCCCGGGTCATTGTTACAACTTAAGAACTTCGGGGGTTGACGATACATATAAAGTTCATCGGGGTTGAAATTAGATTTCTCTATTTTTATGCCCTTTCCCTTATTATTTTCTTTTGCCTTTTTAAATTCAGTTGGGGTAATTTCTATAACATCATTGGAATTCTCGTCGGAATCCGATTCATCGGAGAATTGGTAATCCTCCCAATATTTTGCTTCCTTGGCGGAAACACCATTGACCATAATTAACCTTGGTCGGTTGGTTGAGGATTCTCTTTTACTTAACCGTTTTATTATTTCCTCCACCGGTTCCGATTCTTCTTCCGGTTCCGATTCTTCGTCCGATTCCGATTCTTCTTCCGGTTCCTCTTCGGGAACTTGTGAATCAGTCCATGAATCATTCCAATTTACATTTGACTCTTCATTATTATTAGGTGAGTCAATGGGACTTGTTCTAGAGGTAGACATCTATCACATAATATCAAACACGTTAAGAGATTAATATATCACATAATATTCATATGTTAAAAATATATAGTTTCCAACAAAAATGTTAAGCAATCATTTTTAAAGAAAACACGGTCGAAGTCCAGAATCACTAATGCATCCTAACAAACTCGATAAGACACACTAATGCAAATTTTCTGGTTCTCTAAGACCAACGCTCGGATACCAACTGAAATGTCCCGTTCTTATTGATTAAAAACGTTCCATATTAATTGATTTCGTTGCGAGGTTTTGACCTCTATATGAGACGTTTTTCAAAGACTGCATTCATTTTTAAAACAAACCATAACCTTTATTTCATAGATAAAGGTTTTAAAAAGCTTTACGTAGATTATCAAATAATGATAATCTAAAATATCCTGTTTACACACGACCATTACATAATGGTTTACAATACAAATATGTTACAACAAAATAAGTTTCTTGAATGCAGTTTTTACACAATATCATACAAGCATGGACTCCAAATCTCGTCCTTATTTAACTATGCGACAGCGGAAGCTCTTAATAATCACCTGAGAATAAACATGCTTAAAACGTCAACAAAAATGTTGGTGAGTTATAGGTTTAACCTATATATATCAAATCATAATAATAGACCACAAGATTTCATATTTCAATACACATCCCATACATAGAGATAAAAATCATTCATATGGTGAACACCTGGTAACCGACATTAACAAGATGCATATATAAGAATATCCCCATCATTCCGGGACACCCTTCGGATATGATATAAATTTCGAAGTACTAAAGCATCCGGTACTTTGGATGGGGCTTGTTGGGCCCGATAGATCTATCTTTAGGATTCGCGTCAATTAGGGTGTCTGTTCCCTAATTCTTAGATTACCAGACTTAATAAAAAGGGGCATATTCGATTTCGATAATTCAACCATAGAATGTAGTTTCACGTACCTGTGTCTATTTTGTAAATCATTTATAAAACCTGCATGTATTCTCATCCCAAAAATATTAGATTTTAAAAGTGGGACTATAACTCACTTTCACAGATTTTTACTTCGTCGGGAAGTAAGACTTGGCCACTGGTTGATTCACGAACCTATAACAATATATACATATATATCAAAGTATGTTCAAAATATATTTACAACACTTTTAATATATTTTGATGTTTTAAGTTTATTAAGTCAGCTGTCCTCGTTAGTAACCTACAACTAGTTGTCCACAGTTAGATGTACAGAAATAAATCGATAAATATTATCTTGAATCAATCCACGACCCAGTGTATACGTATCTCAGTATTGATCACAACTCAAACTATATATATTTTGGAATCAACCTCAACCCTGTATAGCTAACTCCAACATTCACATATAGAGTGTCTATGGTTGTTCCGAAATATATATAGATGTGTCGACATGATAGGTCGAAACATTGTATACGTGTCTATGGTATCTCAAGATTACATAATATACAATACAAGTTGATTAAGTTATGGTTGGAATAGATTTGTTACCAATTTTCACGTAGCTAAAATGAGAAAAATTATCCAATCTTGTTTTACCCATAACTTCTTCATTTTAAATCCGTTTTGAGTGAATCAAATTGCTATGGTTTCATATTGAACTCTATTTTATGAATCTAAACAGAAAAGTATAGGTTTATAGTCGGAAAAATAAGTTACAAGTCGTTTTTGTAAAGGTAGTCATTTCAGTCGAAAGAACGACGTCTAGATGACCATTTTAGAAAACATACTTCCACTTTGAGTTTAACCATAATTTTTGGATATAGTTTCATGTTCATAATAAAAATCATTTTCTCTGAATAACAACTTTTAAATCAAAGTTTATCATAGTTTTTAATTAACTAACCCAAAACAGCCCGCGGTGTTACTACGACGGCGTAAATCCGGTTTTACGGTGTTTTTCGTGTTTCCAGGTTTTAAATCATTAAGTTAGCATATCATATAGATATAGAACATGTGTTTAGTTGATTTTAAAAGTCAAGTTAGAAGGATTAACTTTTGTTTGCGAACAAGTTTAGAATTAACTAAACTATGTTCTAGTGATTACAAGTTTAAACCTTCGAATAAGATAGCTTTATATGTATGAATCGAATGATGTTATGAACATCATTACTACCTTAAGTTCCTTGGATAAACCTACTGGAAAAGAGAAAAATGGATCTAGCTTCAATGGATCCTTGGATGGCTCGAAGTTCTTGAAGCAGAATCATGACACGAAAACAAGTTCAAGTAAGATCATCACTTGAAATAAGATTGTTATAGTTATAGAAATTGAACCAAAGTTTGAATATGATTATTACCTTGTATTAGAATGATAACCTACTGTAAGAAACAAAGATTTCTTGAGGTTGGATGAACACCTTACAAGATTGGAAGTGAGCTAGCAAACTTGAAAGTATTCTTGATTTTATGAAACTAGAACTTTTGGAATTTATGAAGAACACTTAGAACTTGAAGATAGAACTTGAGAGAGATCAATTAGATGAAGAAAATTGAAGAATGAAAGTGTTTGTAGGTGTTTTTGGTCGTTGGTGTATGGATTAGATATAAAGGATATGTAATTTTGTTTTCATGTAAATAAGTCATGAATGATTACTCATATTTTTGTAATTTTATGAGATATTTCATGCTAGTTGCCAAATGATGGTTCCCACATGTGTTAGGTGACTCACATGGGCTGCTAAGAGCTGATCATTGGAGTGTATATACCAATAGTACATACATCTAAAAGCTGTGTATTGTACGAGTACGAATACGGGTGCATACGAGTAGAATTGTTGATGAAACTGAACGAGGATGTAATTGTAAGCATTTTTGTTAAGTAGAAGTATTTTGATAAGTGTATTGAAGTCTTTCAAAAGTGTATAAATACATATTAAAACACTACATGTATATACATTTTAACTGAGTCGTTAAGTCATCGTTAGTCGTTACATGTAAGTGTTGTTTTGAAACCTTTAGGTTAACGATCTTGTTAAATGTTGTTAACCCAATGTTTATAATATCAAATGAGATTTTAAATTATTATATTATCATGATATTATCATGTATGAATATCTCTTAATATGATATATATACATTAAATGTCTTTACAACGATAATCGTTATATATATGTCTCGTTTAAAAATCATTAAGTTAGTAGTCTTGTTTTTACATATGTAGTTCATTGTTAATATACTTAATGATATGTTTACTTATCATAGTATCATGTTAACTATATATATATATCCATATATATGTCATCATATAGTTTTTACAAGTTTTAACGTTCGTGAATCACCGGTCAACTTGGGTGGTCAATTGTCTATATGAAACATATTTCAATTAATCAAGTCTTAACAAGTTTGATTGCTTAACATGTTGGAAACATTTAATCATGTAAATATCAATCTCAATTAATATATATAAACATGGAAAAGTTCGGGTCACTACAAATTAATACCAACATTACAACAAAAATATTTGGTAGGCTAGTGGTAAAAATAAGAGGAATCTATCCCTGTGGTCATGAGTTTAAATCCTCCTACATGCAACAACATTGTATTTTTCAGCATGTTTCGTGTAACTCGGCTTGTTTAGCTCGGCTCATTTAGCTCTGCTCGTGTAGCTCAACTCGAGTTTTAAATTGACAACGTTATATTCATACATATATTCTATGCGCTATCGTGTTCCATTTGTTTGTATTTTGAAGATTTAGAAGACTTTTGTGTTTGTTTGAACTAAAATGAAGATAAAGGTCAAGATTTGGTTTAAAGGTTCATATTTGAAGATTTTACTGAATATTTAGTCAAGTTCAAAATTTTAGGTGAAGACAAACGATAAAGCAAGTGAAGATTTAGCAGATACGGTCTTTCTCGTGCATCAAACAACAATCTCACGACATGGCAATCTCACGAGAAGTACTAGTTTTCCAGAACTCAATCCCTGCCACTATTTTCGCATTTGAAGTATGATTCTCGCATTTGAATGTTAAATCTTGCAAAATGCGAGGCCTTTCACGAAACGCAAGAATGCTCGGGAGCTGATGTTTTTATTTTCATGTAAATAACACGTTTTAAGCCATTGTTTAGGGTATTCAGTTTATTCAGCCTCAATTACTAAAATTGATAAGCTTTTCTAGGTTATTGAAAGATAATTTGGATATTGTTAAATTGCATGTGGGACATCAGTGTAATTAGACAATAGTAATTGAATTTGTTAGTTGCCTAAAGTAATTATGAGGTTAAATAGGGACACTAAATTAACATGAAATTGAGTTATAATCTTGAGTAGTTAAAGTTGATTGATTGTATTCTTAAATTATGTGTGGGAAACCAACGTTAATAAGTTACAATTTTATATTAAAATTGGTAGTTTAGGTGAGGGACACCAGCCCAGATTATTAATTGGTGGATTGATTAGTGAGCTAGGTTAAAGACATTTAAGCTTAAGGAATTAGTTAAGAAATTGTGAGAATCGACTGATAATTGCAATGTCACCACAAAATCAATTATTATAATGGTTCTAATTAAAGTAATCCGGATCTAAGGAAATTGATTCTAAGTGGATACCCTTATCTCATTTGAATTTGTGTTTAGTTAATTTTGCGTTAATTAGTATAAGTTTAATTTCATACTTTAAATATTCCCCAAATTATTTAGGATAGCTATTAGTTTTAAATTCTAAATTATCTGTTCTTTGTGGAAAGAATCAGAGATCTTTTCGGTGTATAATGAGCCGATTGGGTATATTTGTGATAATGTTAAGGTTTTAAATCCCGAGGATAAAGTGGTGGAGTCATCAAAGATAGTCGAGGATGAGGAATTTAATACAGTGAAACCACTTGAGGAATCACTCTAATGACCCATCCTAATCCATCTGGACAAATACATTACATTTGGTTACATCGCGAGGTACTTGACCTCTATATGATACATTTTACAAACATTGCATTCGTTTTTGAAAGACAAACTTTCATTTCATCGAAAGTTGACAGCATGCATACCATTTCATAATATATCCAATTATAATTGACTTAATAATAATCTTGATGAACTCAACGACTCGAATGCAATGTCTTTTGAAATATGTCATGAATGACTCCAAGTAGTATCTCTAAAATGAGCAAATGCACAACAGAAGATTTCTTTCATACCTGAGAATAAACATTCTTTAAAGTGTCAACCAAAAGGTTGGTGAGTTCATTAGTTTATCGTAATCAATCATTTCTATAATTTTAATAGACCACAAGATTTCCTTTATTCAATAATCATACACTCGCAAATGTTTAAAAAAATCATTCATATGGATTGAACACCTAGTAACCGACATTAACATCATGCATATAGAATATCCCCAAAACAGATATCCATCTGTATTATATAAACTCGAAGTACTAAAGCATATCATTTTCCAGTATGGGGGGAGTTAGTGCCCGTAGATCTACCTTTAGGATTCGCGTCAATTAGGGTGTCTGTTTCCAAATTATTAGGCTACCAAGCTAAAAGGGGTGATATTCGATTCGATAATCCAACCATTGAATGTAGTTTCAATTACTTGTGTCTATTTCGTAAAGCATTTATAAAAACGCATGTATTCTCAGTCCCAAAAATATATATTGCAAAAGCATTTAAAAAGGGAGCAAATGAAACTCACAATAATGTATTTTGTAGTAAAAATACATATGACGATATTGAACAATGCAGGGTTGGCCTCGGATTCACGAACCTATATCAAGTATATATATTAACACTTATACTTGTTGAAAGGACCCGTTCATATACATTATAAACGATTCACAATAGTTGATTACATCGCGAGGTATTTGACCTCTATATGATACATTTTACAAACATTGCATTCGTTTTTTAAAGACAAACTTTCTTTACAACGAAAGTTGATGGTATGCACACCATTTCATAATACATCCAACTATAATTGACTTAATAATAATCTTGATGAACTCAATGACTTGAATGCAACGTCTTTCAAAATATGCCATGAATGACTCCAAGTAATATCCTTAAAATGAGCTAATGCACAGCGGAAGATTTCTTTAATACCTGAGAATAAACATGCTTTAAAGTGTCAACCAAAAGGTTGGTGAGTTCATAGGTTTATCATAACAATCATTTCAATATATTAATAGACCACAAGATTTTCGTTTATAAATATATGTACACTCGCAAGTGTATAAAAGTATTCTATAAGTTGTAGGCACCCGGTAATAAGCCTTAACATTCATGTTTTACCCTCTGAAGTACACCAGATCAGGTGTGTTTAAAATAACCTCGAAGTACTAAAGCATCCAATAGTCAGGATGGGGTTTGTCAGGCCCAATAGATCTATCTTTAGGATTCGCGCCTACCATACATAGACAAGTAGTTTAATGTTACCAAGCTAAGGGTATATTTCTGGTTTAAACCCACGTAGAATTAGTTTTAGTACTTGTGCCTATTTCGTAAAACATTTATAAAAACAGCGCATGTATTCTCAGTCCCAAAAATATATATAAAAGGGAGCAAATGAAACTCACAATACTGTATTTTGTAGTAAAAATACATATGACATCATTGAACAAGTGCAATGTTGGCCTTGGATTCACGAACGTATCAATATTGAGATTCAATATTGCAGGAAAAGTACGTAGACGCAACGGAGATGATAAACACTAATTTGACTCACGAGCAATACTCCCGAACTATACCCAAAACCTCCATAGCTTTAACCCATAATTTCCTTAGCTCTATCCCGCTCAAAAAACAATTTCGAAATCACTCGGACAGCACTCCGTCGTAATATTTTATGTATACTGATAATATCTTGAAATAATACGGAGTAAATATATATATGTAAATTGATTGAGAGAGTTTAGAGAAAATATTTTCAAGTTTCTATCAAATAATGAAACCTATTGAATTCTATTTATAATAGATTTTTGAATTATTAAAGTGAATTATTAAAGTATGAATTATTAAAGTGAATTATTAAAGTAAGAATTATTAAAGTATGAATTATTAAAGTGAATTATTAAAGTATGAATTATTAAAGTGAATTATTAAAGTATGAATTATTAAAGTGAATTATTAAAGTATGAATTATTAAACTGAATTATTAAAGTATGAATTATTAAAGTGAATTATTAAAGTATGAATTATTAAAGTTAAGGTAAAGTAAAAATAAAGTAAAGGTAAAGTTTAAGTATAGTAAAAGTATAAAACTATGTACGTATAATACGCGTATAAATATATATAATATTAATTTAAATTGTTATATATATTTAATAAAATAAAATATAAATATCATTATCTTTATCATACTGGTTAAGTAATGAGTTGTTAAAAGTGGTTCTAGATATTTATAAAAGTTATATACGTTTTAATAATAAAGTTCTTTTTAAACTGAAAACGTTTTTGTACGTTTGAAACTAAATCAAATAAATATGATAATTTTGTTTTTCAAAACTAAATATATTTAAGAAGCATTTTGTTTAAAGGTTAAAATAATGGAAATCGTTATATCATAAAACATTTTAGAAAAGTAAAATCATATATTTTCATAATAGGTTTCAAGTTTTTAAATTACAGTCTGTTGGTGAAGCATGCGATAAAGTTCAAAGGTTAAATAAACGTATGAAATAATCTTAATGAAAAATGTTGAGTTACTTAACTTGTCGATATCCAACATCTAAGTTATTTACACTCCACGTTCTTACTTATAAATCACTTTACCATTTTTCGAATGTCGTCAAAAAGAATAGATTTCTTAAATCACAGTGGACCTTATAACATAGACCCGTAATCATATCACAATGTATCTGATAAATCAATCATTTGATATTATCTTCTAATTCCATCGATAAACATATTGAAACAAATACGTTCATGTAAAGTATTATACGTTTAATACTTTATTAATATTTTTAAGTTATAATATATATATATATATACATATATATACATATTTATTTATATATAACGGTTCGTGAATCATCGGAATTTGGTCGAGGTTATAATGAATGTATGAACACAATTTAAAATTCTTGAGATTTAACTTAATAAACTTTGCTTATCGTGTCGGAATAATATAAAGATAAAGTTTAAATTTGGTCGGAAATTTCCGGATCGTCACAGTACCTACCCGTTAAAGAAATTTCGTCCCAAAATTTGAGTAAGGTCGTCATGGTTAACCATAAAACTGTTTTCATGACGAATATGAGTTGATAAATAGAGTTTCATCATTACTGAGTAATGTAGATAAAACGATTCGATTATGTGAAGCGTACGAGGGTAGCTGTCACAACAGTTTGAGATAGAAATTTAACTTTTGACGTAGTCACGGTGGATTTCTGGAATTCAAGGGATTTAAAGAAATCTTTAAAATCTGAATAAAATTTGATTCTTCGGAGATTAAGGAATAGGATCTTCTTTGGTTAAATGCGATAATCTGTTTTGATTGCTCTGTCGGATATTTCATTATAAATCCACCCTCTTTATTTCCTATATATTTTGGAGTTCCATCCTTTTGTTTTCTCTTCTCAACTTTAAGTCAGCGAATAATGGTTCAGAATTCGTAAGTATGGAGTTTCGAATGAACATGACTAATGTTCTAAGGAAGAAATTGTAATAGCACGATCTTGATTGGTTAAATTACCAGAATTCAAGAGAAAAGACAGAATTATCAAGAAATTATGTTCTTGATATGTTTAGAGATTAGATAGAATGTAAGAGTCACGTAACATGGCACATGATGACGTTATGGTCTGTGAATCATCATGTTTCATTAGAAACTCGGCATGACTTACTGTAATATAATCACATTGATCAAGTGTCATTATATTATACTAAATCATGCTTCAGTTCCCAACACTACTTCGAAAACATTCATACTTCAAACTCGAAGATTTCAGATTTTAGAAACTAAACAGTTTCCTTTATGATATAACACTGATATCGTGAAGAGATAAATGATTTCGGACAAGAATACTTATGAAAATATCCTCAGAAATATCGAAGATATTTATGATGATATTTTTGGAATTTCTAAGATCGAAGGTTGATGAAGAAAGATTTTCCGCAAGATTTTAACATGACTTCGAAGCAGGATATTTTCTAAAGATTTCATCGGATCCAGAATTACCTGGATTCTTTGAATATAGGGTTTGGTCCTTGTATTTGTCGTTAGTTTCCTTCATGATTAGCTCAATCTATTTTTCAGTACCAAATTTTCTATCGAGCGTTCCCAACATTCCATTCTTTATTATCAAACTTTTGGCCGTTTAGACCATCTACGATTTTGCTGTTTCCTCTGCATTTAATGCTACCATATCTGGGTCATCGGTTATCAATCCGAGGTGGTTTCAAGAGAATTGTGTTTTTAGATGATTAAACGTTGATGGTAATATGGTGGAATATAAAAGGTTCCCCGATAACAATAAAGAGCACGCATATATATCAAAATTATGATATGGTTGTTTCGAACGAAAAGTCGAAGTTGATTTGCTGGAGCTGTGACAAAATTTGCTACTTTGAAAAGGAATTGCAAAGTGATTTTCGGTAATAACAACGCCCAGGGAGCTAGCACAGATACGTGTTAAATGTTTACTCAGGTTCCGAGTGTTTTCAGGTGCATAACTATATGCATCGATCTTTTCTTCCGTAGATGAAGTGCGGTTGGTTTATCCTCTCGATTGAGGTGTTTTCAAGAATCATGAAAGATTTGAATGCAGATTGTAATCGTCAAGATACAAATAAAGTTTAGGATGAAATCAAGTGGCAAACTTGAAGAATTGTTTAGTTTCATATGTTATAAACAATATTTTAATTCATTTTAATTGTCCAATGTTATTAGTCCACAGTCGATAGTCCACAATTAACAGTCCAATAATTCATATATAGTTTAATATATAATATTCAAATTAATTAATACGTATCGTGACCCGTATACATGTCTCAGACTCGATCACAACTCAAAGTATATATATTATTGTAGAATCAACCTCAACCCTGTATAGCTAACTCCAGCATTACTGCATATAGAGTGTCTATGGTTATTCCAAATAATATATATATATATGCGTCGATATGATATGGCAAAACCTTGTATACGTGTCTCGATATTTAAAGTGCGTAAAAATAAATAACAGAAATTAAATGACGATAAATAAAATTGCAAGAATATAAATTGCGATAAATAAAATGTAATCAGTTAGCTAGGAACAGTTAGCGTGGATTCTTAACAAAATTTCTCATAGTTAATTTGTTTGTTTCTAACAAATTTTATTTTGTCCAATGTTTTCTTCATTATGCCACTTGTTGGATTCTGATAGGTCAAAATCTAAATATAAAATTGGATGAAAATGATTATTCTGCGGTGAACGGATACGTATATCAGTGGTTGTAAGTAGGATAGTAAATGACTGTTGAATCAGATTCGAAGAATGTACATTGTAACTTATTAATGTGAAATCTAAATATTCCTCAGGTATTACCTACCCGTTAAAATATTTTCACCATTAACAGTTTGTACGAAAGAATTTTTAATTACAATCTTTATAAAAAAAATATATATATATACCTACATATTTTCTTCGGATGTAATCATGGATTTAATGAGTCAATATGATATTAAACTCATTTGATTTACCGTTAGAACAAGAATATATAATCTCTAAAATATTAGAGATTACATAATCGCTATGTCGAATGAAAATAAATGATGTAGAACGTCATGTAGAATAATGATTATACTCGAGGTACAGAATGAGATGTCGAAGCTGGTGACGCGGATGTTGTTGTTGGTGGTACTAGTGCTGTTGGTGCTGAGGCTGGTGATGTTACTGGTGTTGGTGATACTGCAGGTGCTTGCAAATTGTGTACCGTGCTCTCTAAAGTTAACACTCAAGCTCCGAGTTCTTTAACTTCTTCTACTAACCCTGGTTGGTTATCGGTGTGAGGTAAAGGTCGGATATCTTCTCTAGTTCCGTTAATGGTAGTCTCAAAATGAAAAATTCTTGCAAAAAGGGTATAAACGGTGTTGCGAACGGGTTCGCCGGTTCACGGGTCAAGTACACCAAGGTTAGGTGGTAGATTTGGTTCATGATATGGAGTACCTTCTTCCCTTCTCCATAGGGTGAGTATGTCACGAACCCACCCCCATTTTCTCCAGTAATCACGGTAGTTGATTGGTTGGTGTGCTCCTGTCACGCTGTCTTCGGAGTCAGAGGAACTTGGTCGATTCGTAGAGGCCATCTTAAGCGATCACAGAAAAGATTTTTGGTATGAAGAGTTTAGTGACAGAAATTGATAGTTGGATGGTATTCTCAATGCATAATGTGCATAGATATATATAGTACCAGGATCCCTTAAATTACGGAGAAATTTACGAGAGATATCAGGCAAGGTCTACAGTAACAGATACGCTAAGATATGAATTTTGTCTTAAACTTATTCATGCAATCAATGCAGTAAAAGGTGTCTAGACTAAGAATAATGAGCAAGTAATTTCCTAAAGATGATAAGCAGATGATTTCTGACAAAAATGATAACCAAAACTCTTGACATGCAGACACGGTCAAAGTCCAGACTCACTAATGCATCCTAACGACTATCAGTTAGACACACTAATGCAGACCTGGTTCACTAAGACCACCGCTCTGATACCAACTGAAAGGACTCGTTCATATACATTATAAACGATTCACAATAGTTGATTACATCGCAAGGTATTTGACCTCTATATGATACATTTTACAAACATTGAATTCATTTTTAAAAGACAAACTTTCTTTACAACGAAAGTTGACAGTATGCACACCATTTCATAATACATCCAACTATAATTGACTTAATAATAATCTTGATAAACTCAATGACTTGAATGCAATGTCTTTCAAAATATGCCATGAATGACTCCAAGTAATATCCTTAAAATGAGCTAATGCACAGCGGAAGATTTCTTTAATACCTGAGAATAAACATGCTTTAAAGTGTCAACCAAAAGGTTGGTGAGTTCATAGGTTTATCATAACAATCATTTCAATATATTAATAGACCACAAGATTTTCGTTTATAAATATATGTACAGTCGCAAGTGTATACAAGTATTCTATAAGTTGTAGGCACCCGGTAATAAGCCTTAACGTTCATGTTTTACCCTCTGAAGTACACCAGATCAGGTGTGTTTAAAATAACCTCGAAGTACTAAAGCATCCAATAGTCAGGATGGGGTTTGTCAGACCCAATAGATCTATCTTTAGGATTCGCGCCTACCGTACATAGACAAGTAGTTTAATGTTACCAAGCTAAGGGTATATTTCTGGTTTAAACCCACGTAGAATTAGTTTTAGTACTTGTGCCTATTTCGTAAAACATTTATAAAAACAGCGCATGTATTCTCAGTCCCAAAAATATATATAAAAGGGAGCAAATGAAATTCACAATACTGTATTTTGTAGTAAAAATACATATGACATCAGTGAACAAGTGCAATGTTGGCCTTGGATTCACGAACGTATCAATATTGAGATTCAATATTGCAGGAAAAGTACGTAGACGCAACGGAGATGATAAACACTAGTTTGACTCACGAGCAATACTCCCGAACCATACCCATAACCTCCATAGCTTTAACCCATAATTTCCTTAGCTCTATCTCGCTCGAAAAACAATTTCGAAATCACTCGGACAGCACTCCGTCGTAATATTTTATGTATACTGATAATATCTTGAAATAATACGGAGTAAATATATATGTAAATCGATTGAGAGAGTTTAGAGAAAATATTTTCAAGTTTCTATCAAATAATGAAACCTATTGAATTCTATTTATAATAGATTTTTGAATTATTAAAGTATGAATTATTAAAGTGAATTATTAAAGTATGAATTATTAAAGTGAATTATTAAAGTATGAATTATTAAAGTGAATTATTAAAGTAAATTATTAAAGTATGAATTATTAAAGTGAATTATTAAAGTATGAATTATTAAAGTGAATTATTAAAGTATGAATTATTAAAGTGAATTATTAAAGTATGAATTATTAAAGTTAAGGTAAAGTAAAAATAAAGTAAAGGTAAAGTTTAAGTATAGTAAAAGTATAAAACTATGCACGTATAATACGCGTATAAATATATATAATATTAATTTAAATTGTTACATATATTTAATAAAATAAAATATAAATATCGTTATCTTTATCATACTGGTTAAGTAATGAGTTGTTAAAAGTGGTTCTAGATATTTATAAAAGTTATATACATTTTAATAATAAAGTTCTTTTTAAACTGAAAACGTTTTTGTACGTTTGAAACTAAATCAAATAAATATGATAATTTTGTTTTCCAAAACTAAATATATTTAAGAAGCATTTTGTTTAAAGGTTAAAATAATGGAAATCGTTATATCATAAAACATTTTAGAAAAGTAAAATCATATATTTTCATAATAGGTTTCAAGTTTTTAAATTACAGTCTGTTGGTGAAGCATGCGATAAAGTTCAAAGGTTAAATAAACGTATGAAATAATCTTAATGAAAAATGTTGAGTTACTTAACTTGTCGATATCCAACATCTAAGTTATTTACACTCCACGTTCTTATTTATAAATCACTTTACCATTTTCCGAATGTCGTCAAAAAGAATAGATTTCTTAAATCACAGTGGACCTTATAACATAGACCCGTAATCATATCACAATGTATCTGATAAATCAATCATTTGATATTATCTTCTAATTCCATCGATAAACATATTGAAACAAATACGTTCATGTAAAGTATTATACGTTTAATACTTTATTAATATTTTTAAGTTATATATATATATATATATACATATATATACATATTTATTTATATATAACGGTTCGTGAATCATCGGAATTTGGTCGAGGTTATAATGAATGTATGAACACAATTTAAAATTCTTGAGATTTAACTTAACAAACTTTGCTTATCGTGACGGAATAATATAAAGATAAAGTTTAAATTTGGTCGGAAATTTCCGGATCGTCACACTTGTAATCGAACAACTAAATTTACATATAATTAGTGATATATTTGTTATTTTAGTAAATTATATGTTTCATCAATAAGTAATTTAAGTATTTCTATTTTATGTACTTTAACTAAGTAATTAATATTTATTATAAAACGTTAATATAGATATGTTATATGTATTAACTATAGTGTTATATAACCAAAAATTCATTTGATAAAATAATAATAATAAATAAATAAAATATATTATTTTATAATAATAATATTAGTGTTAGAAATAATAAAAATGATAATAAAAATAATAATGATAAAAATAATGATAATTCTAATAATAATAATAATGATAGTTCTAATAATAAAAATGGTAATTTTTATAATAATAATAAAAAAATTAGTTTCAATAATAATGTTACTTACATTATAAATGATAATAATAATAATAATAATAATAATAATAATAATAATAATAATAATAATAATAATAATAATAATAATGAAAATGAGTAATAAGTAAACTACCTCAAAGAAGTAGTCCTAAAAATGCTCAAGTCCGGGTTTGAACCCGCGACCTCCCGCTAACCCGATAACATCCTAAATCATTCCTCCATTTTTTTTATTCACATACCATATTTATTTAAACCTTTCAGTTTCCTTTATCCTTCTTCATTAATTCGACTAGAGATCATAATCAAGATCATCATCATAGTACTTGTATCATCATCATGATCATCATAATCATCATACGCCATCATCATTTTCATACTATCATCATCAACTTTAAACTTCTCATCAGTATCATAATACTCGCCTAACATCATTATCATTTAAATTCACCGATCATTCTAGTTTTATTACAGTAATCAATCCCGTTCTCATTTTAAGCATCATCTTCTTCTCAATCGTTTTTCATAATCTAAATACACTACGACCCAGATATAGTCCATTAACTAAACAAGCCCATGACCCAACAATATAAATGTTCATGATGATCGTTAATTTATGGGCCCGAGAATTGAAGGGAGAACACGGCCCAAAGCTGAAGAGAAACAATATAGCTCGATTATAAATAAGAAGCTGGGTATTAATATAATCGTTTTATGTTTAACATTTATCTCCATGTTACTTTAAGTGACTCATTATGTCGGCAGAGAAAAAAAAGAACACAAAGATGTCTTTATCAACTTCCACAAATATTATCATTTATGCACCTAGTCATCTTATAACCCCACTAACCTCGTGACATGAAAAAAAAAAGAACAAACAAGATAGAAATCTTCGTAGCAGTAGGAGCATTTCATGTTGGTGAGTTGGTGATGGTTGTTCTTATCCAAAAACATAAAAAGGAGTGTTAACAGTGGCGGTGGTTATGGATTTTATGGTGAAATGTTTTAGTGACAATGAAGGTGGCGGTGTTTATATGGTGGTGGTGAATGGTGATAACCAGTGATCGGTGGTGGTGGGTTGAAGGTATTTGGGTATTCACGACGTAAACCGAAAAAGAGAAAAAGGTGGTGGTTTAAAAGGTGTCAAGGTGGTGATGGTGTGATAGTGTTGACTCTCGGTGATTGATCGTGTACGAGTGTGGTGGTTGATGGTTTACGATGAAGAAGAAGAGCAACAAAAATATAGTTCAGGATGGTGGCGGTTAAGATTTCAAAACGGAAATTAAATAGTTATGAGTTTGATTTTTGGTGGTGCAAAAGTGATTGGGTGGTGGTTGCTTGGCGATGGAAACAAAGAAACAAAAAAAAAAGTAAGCGTAGTAGTGGTCATAGGTGATGTCGGGTTTTTGTGGTGGTGATTACCGGAGAAGCTAGGGTGGCCAAAGGTGATGGCAGGTGTAGTTGTAAATGGTGACCGGGGTTGAATGGTGATAGATGAAGTGGAGATCAAGTAGGAAGAAAAAGAAGATCATAAGATGGTGGTCATGGGTTCGGTGTCGTTGAAGAAGAAGGTGGTGTTTGAAGGTTGTCATGGTTATGACTATGATCTTGGGTCGAGTAAGAACAAGAGCCAGAGTACGTACCGATTCAAATGTTATATGTATGTAAGTGTGGTTTTAATGATGAAAATCTCGGTTAGAAAAATAACGATGATCTTGATTCGTGAATGGTTAAAATAGTAAGGTGAGAATGATATGTTGTTGAGGATCAATCGTGGGTTACATCAAAAACAATTAAGTCGAGCAGTAGCTTAAAAGAACAAGGAGGTGAGGAGCACATGGGTTCAAATGGTTGAAGATGGTCGATGGATTGTTGAAGAAGAGGAAGGGTGGTTTTAGTTTCATGTAATAAGAATATGTATGTGTGTATATATAAAGATGATGTGATGATTTACCTTGGTGATAGAGAATGGTTGTAGGGTGGCGGAAGAAGGTGGCGAAAGGTACTTAGTGGTGGTGGTGGTTTACATCAAGCAAGTATTGGAGATGGTGGTTTGGTTTTGAAAGTTAACTTGAACAAGTGGTTCTTGGTTTTTGGCTTAATCTAAAAGAAAGAAGACAGGAGGTAGTAGCAAGGAGAAGGTAGAAAGTGTTATCAATCAATGTAATTCCATTTTGTATATGTATATAGATAATATATGATGAGAGTCGGTGGATGGAGACAGAAAACAAACACTCACATTCACCTTTACTTTTATAATTTAACTAATCAATTTAAGAATTAAATAAATAAAAACGTGTGACAAAACACACTAACAGCCACCTCAATAAATTAATTCAACCGAAAGTTTTCGTGGACAGTGTATCGTGCGAAAACAGTGGCGGATAAAAGTATTCAGAAAAATCCCATATTTTTAAATTAACTATATTTATTTATTTTGGTCATTATGGTATAAAATTCAATCACTAATTTGTTAAATAAAAATTACATCAACTGTCCCTCTCATTTATGGGTGAAATATAAAAAATTCTAAAATTTAACAAACAACTCCTAAATACATTTTTAATAAGTCTATAAATTATATAACTCATTTTCAACTCATCGTATATTTTTAAATCACATAAGTTTGAATTTAACTTGCTTAATATCAATCGAAACATCAAACGAGTATTACAATTATTTAATATTTATTTTTAATATACATTATTTATATATATAGATATATTTTAAATAATAATTATTATAATATCCTATTTTTATTTTATTAATTTTTAATAACAACAACATATAATACTTCAAATTATATTTCGAATTATTATTTATATATACTTACACACATATCTATTTACAATTAATTGTTCGTGAATCGCCGAGAGCAGTCGAAGGTCAATTGAATATATGAAACAGTTCAAACTTTTTGAGACTTAACCTAACAGACTTTGCTTATCGTGTCGAAATCATATAAAGATTAAGTTTAAATTTAGTCAAAAATTCTCGGGTCGTCACAATCACCTTCTCATGTGGAATTTGTATACCCTCGTGAGGTTAGCATTTGGAATACGATGAAAGATTATCTGTTTGGGCAGGATCCACCTAAGAGAGTAAATCTACTGTTGCAAGCTGCACTCGGAGGATAGTCAATTATTGACTCTCAGTTGGGACATCCTTTCTCTGGAATCTGAAAAAGAAATTATATGATATCTTATGTATCACCCGAGGGGTTAATGATTGGCTCACATTATTAATTTGTGGAACTTTTTCTACTGATTTCACATGTCATTCGATAAGTGTGAGGGAGGATGACCCCACGAAGCATTATAATATTGGGTCGAGTCGAGTGCACGACTCGTTAATAAACATGCATAAGTATCCTTGTAGAGTTTGTATTTTATTCTATTTTTGAAAATCGAAAAATCCTAATTTTTTTTTTAAATTTTTAACTTTAAAAATCCAAAAATATATTGCTTTTTGTGTTTTGTGCTTCTTGTGTATTCATTTATGTACCATTTGAGGTGAACATTATGTGATGACAATCGAGGAATGGCTATCAGTGCAGAGCCATATGTCACCCGTTTCGCAATTTCCAGCTCTACATCCGGGTATCTTTGTTCCCATTACTCTATTATTCTCTCGAATTTATATTTGATTATTTGATTTCATGTAATGAGGGCATTACATGATCTTAAGTGTGGGGAAAAGATATAAATTCTCATGGATAAATTACACTTGACTTTATGTCTTATTTTTGAGTCAAATTTTGAAAAATTTGAGAATTTTTAAAAATTTTGAATCATTCAAAAGCCAAGTTGTAATTGTTTATTAATCTTATTTGAAGATGTTATCACTATTATGTGTTGAGTTTGTTGGACGTACCTTGATAATGAATTATGATATTTTTTTAGTATTTTTGTGTGTATGTGTGTGTTAAAGGATGTATGTATTCCATCCTAAAAGGAAGTAAAGTCATCCGAAATACCATCCAATTAATGTAGCCTCTTCCTAAACTACATCAATTTCTACCGATATCATTATGATATTAGATACTTTGGGAAGGCTTGGCTTGACCAAGAGCGGGAAACTCGCATTTTCAAGTATCATTCACATCTTACTCTTTTTTCCCCGGAGTGATTTTGTTAGGGTTTGATATTTGTTTCGTGTCGCAATCCTAAAACCAAGGATTTGTTGTGGTTTGGCACATTTCACTACCTAAAATCCGATACCGGTGAGGAATAAATCTGAAAAAACACATATTCCGTAATCATTAGAGTCTTTTTTGGGCTAAAACTAGAGCTACTTGGGGCCAAATCCAAGAACCATTTATCTCAATATAAGTCAAGTGGGACTAAAATTCCACGACCAGCCTTCATTTGCGCACCCTGCTCTAGAGTCACCAGAGTGGTCGTTGGTACATTTGATGAGTGTCGTTGTCCTGAACACGAGGATGACCACTTATGGCACACCCACCTTGCAACTAAGTTTCACCCATTTAAAGCTTTTTGGTATTCTTGGGATTGACGAAAAATGCCTTTAGTGTAACAGCTAGAGTGTAGTATGAAATTTGTACCTTAGTTCTCTTGTCATGATATTATACGTTGCGTTTTATTTTGAGCTTATGATTATACATTGCTATTTGTGGAAATCAAAAGTTTCAAGATCATTTTGAAGATCAAGAGTTTTTTCATTGTTTGGAAGATCATTGGAGATATTATTGTTTGAAGACTTGCACCTTGCATATTTACGTGATATTTAAGATTAGTTTTGCTTGAGGACAAACAAAGTTCAAGTGTGGGGAAATTTGATAACGCTATATTCATACATATATTTCTATACGTTATCTTGTTCCGTTTGTTTGTATTTTGATGATTTCAAAGACTTTTGTGTTTGTTTGAGCTAAAATGAAGATAAAGGTCAAGAGGGGCCAGCAGCAAACCCCATCATCTTTAATGAACCAAACCCTAAATCAACCCCCAAAACCCAAACAGATCCCAGATCCCGAGCAGCAAGTGCCCGGAATCGCCGCCTTGAAGCCCCTCGAGTGACCAAAGAAGAAAACAGGCTGATTAACGCTGGGGCAACAAGGATCTGAGCAATTGCACCTTATTTCGATAGAAAGTAAGAAAATCCAGACCACCGGCGAGATGCCGGTGGCCGAAGAAGGAAGGCAGGATATGGACTACAAACCTGCGTTACTAAAACACATTAAAATGAAGATGAAGGCTCCTAAAATTAGGGTTGCTGGAGATGGGTGTTGTTCTTCAAACGTTGTTGTTAAAGATTAAAAAAAATGAAAATTTAAACATGATGTTTTAAGGATTTAGCCAAAGTTAAAAGGTGAAGGTGGGTGGCGGCTGCAATGGTATATGCTTGATCATTCTACTTAGACTATAGTTATGGCTTAGACTATACATTGAGAAAAAAGGTAGGGATATTTTTGTATCGTTACATGTATCCTCTAGTAGACTAAGACGAGTTGAATCGCAAGGGGTACAACCCCGTTGTTGCCTAGGTGGCAGGCCGGAAACGCCACCCGACAGCCGTATCCCGGCGTTGGGCCACGGCATTTTTTCGGCGTTAAGGTGAATCCAACGTACAAGCCAACGGCCGTTGAGGCCACGTGTCTGGTTCCTGTTGGTCCAAAAAATTGATCCATTGGAAAGAGTCATTTGATAAAATAAAAGAATTAATATTCTTTACTTATTATTTATATCCCCATTTTACTCACCAAAAACACACAATATTCAACTCTTTACCTCAAACACTCTCAATTTCATCTTTTATTCAAAAAAAAAAAAAAATGTCTAACACTCCAAACAATTCACACAATGAAAATGTTGATGATTACGATACACCACTATCAAATACCCGTCCGATATCAAATCTTTTGGTGTTCGGAAGTGCTAATAGTCCCGGGTTAAACCAACCTCTTCAAACACCAAGTCCACAACAATATGCTAACGTCACAAGAAATTTATTCGGGTTTAACCAACCACAATAATTGCTGCCGTTAACTCATGAACAACAACAACAATGAGCATTTTTTCAAAAAATGATGCAAAACCAACAACAAATGTTTCAAAGCCAACAACAACAAATGTTTCAAACCCAACAAACAACTTCTCAAACTCAATCGCAAGAATCACAAAAATTGGAACAACCTCGCGCTACTCGCAAACACGAAAAAAAGGAAAAAGGTTTATTATTTATTTTATATCTTTATTATATATATATATACACATACTGTTATATTTATTATTATTTATTAGATATGTTTATATCTTATTGTTTGTTATATATAATTTATTATTTATTTTATATGTTTATTATATATATATATATATATATATATATATATATATATATATATATATATATATATATATATATATATATACCTACTGTTGTAATAATTTATTATTTATATATTTTTATTATTAATAATAATTATTAATGTAAAATCTATAGGGAAATTTGTGGAAGAACCAAGTAAAAAGAACGCAAGAGGGTGGTCGCAAAAAGAGCTTTTGTGGTTAGCGGAATGTTTTTGTGATACTTCGGAAAATCCTATAGTTGGGAGATCACAAAAGCGCCAAAGTTTTTGGGGGCACGGCAATGGAGAAGTTTAATAATAACGATTCTGGATGGGTACGCAACGAAGATTCGTTATCTTCAAAGTGGCGAGATTTAAATAAGTCATGTACGGAGTTTTTGCCAATTTATAAGGATATTAAAGATAATTGGCGTAGTGGAGCGAATGATGAAGACGTTTACAAAGCTGCGGTACAATCTTATTTTGATACATACACGAAGACTTTTGTTAACAAGGATGCCTTTTTTTTCTTGATGCAACATCCGAAGTGGATGGTGCCAAATGATACAACTGCTAGAGCTCAGCATCAAGATGACTATCATGTGGATACTACGCGTATTGGTGAAAGTCAAAGAGACCCGATAAGCCTCAGTCAAGACTTTGATGAGGCCGAGTTGTTTGGGGACATTCCGATGCAACGTCCAATGGTACGTGATAGAGCAAAGAAAGCCCATGAACAGTCGGCTTCGTCGGACGCAGGAGCGTCATCTCGTGGTAAAAGTTCGAGTACGTCGAGGACGGAAGAGTTTATGGACCAATGGGGTATTGTGGCAAAAGAAAAGACAAGTGTGATCGACAGTTTCAAGCAGTATTGCACTATGCAAACCGCGCTCACACAAATTGATGTGTTGGGGAGATCATCGACTCAAATGGAAGACCTTGAAGACGTGATACGTCTTCGAAATCTCAAAAAATTTGTTCGTAAACAGATGAAAGACAATTTGAACATCGACGATAACCCGAATGCCTAGATTCACTTTATGTTATTTCATCTTTTATATTAAGTATTTAATTTATGTATTTTTTTTATTTTGGATTTTTAATTATGTACTTTTTTTATTTAATGTTATTAATTTTATGTGTTTTTAATTTTATAACAAATATTTATTTTTATTTTTAATAATAAAAATAAAATAAAACAATTAGATAAAACAGAAAAATACAAAATTAAATGCCACATCATCATTCCACTAACACAACACCAACTCACAACACCACCACTACTCCACTCAACAACACAACACGTCCTAATCATCTAAAAAGTGCAAAAAGTGCACAACACGAACCCACGATACGAACCACCATTTGTAATGGTCTAATAGATTCACTACTCTCACCTATTCCGTGTTTGATTTTTCGATCATCTGATAATGTAAACGTGATTATCGGTCGCCTGATTTAAAGATACGAATCCACCTATGCTTTTCTTTTTATTCGTATCCTCTAGTTCATGTAACTCAAGTCACCTATCACGACGTGCTTCCACGCTAACACCACACGTTGTACACTGTACATTTTGTAAATATTAAAACAACGGTGCTCTCGTTGACACGTGGACTCCTTACCTCCGATGATCCGTAGTCACTATTTTTGTCACAGCCGTGCCGTACATACATTTCGATCTCTCGAACATTTCACATATACATCTATATCTATATCTTTAAATATTAATTAATAAATATATAATAAAAATATCTATTTATATATCACATACCAATTTGCCAGCTTTCTTCTTCATTATTCACCTTATCCACCCGATCTGTCAAATATCCATTTTCACACACTATTACACCATGAGCTGGTGGTGGGCCGGAGCTATCGGAGCCGCTAAGGTAACCCTACTTACTTACTTACACTTTCTATATCTATTACATGTATATCTCAATTTCACTCCAGTTCCACTAATATTGATTTACTCTTTGATTCATTTTCATTATTCATATTTAATTCCGTAATTTAATCAATTAATTAAATTAATACTCCGTTACAAATTTGTAAAAACAGAAAAAACTCGATGTAGACGACGCGCCACCAAACTACCAAAGCGTTGCTCTAATTATCGGAGTCACCGGAATAGTCGGCAACAGTCTCGCCGAAATCCTCCCGCTTTCCGACACCCCCGGCGGTCCATGGAAGGTGTACGGCGTCGCCCGCCGTCCGCGTCCCCAATGGAACGCCGATCACCCAATCGAATACATCCAGTGTGACATCTCAGATCCAAAAGAAACCCTAACTAAACTATCTGATCTACAAGATGTTACTCATTTATTTTACGTTACTTGGGCCAATCGATCAACTGAATCCGAAAACTGTGAAATAAACGGAACTATGTTTAAAAATGTTTTAGATGCTGTGATCCCTAATTCGCCCAATTTGCAACACGTGTCGTTGCAAACTGGGCGAAAACATTATTTAGGTCCGTTTGAATTGTACGGGAAAGTAGCTCACGATCCTCCGTTTTCGGAGGATCTACCTAGGCTTGACGCGCCTAACTTTTATTATACTTTAGAAGACATCTTGTTCGAATCGGTCAAACAAAAAGAAGGGTTGACCTGGAGTATTCACAGACCTGGGACCATTTTTGGGTTTTCGCCGTTTAGTATGATGAATATAATCGGTGCGTTATGTGTTTACGCTACAATTTGTAAACACGAAGGTGTTCCGTTTAAGTTTCCCGGGACTAAAGAAGCCTGGAATAATTACTCTGATGTTTCGGATGCGGATTTGATAGCTGAACAACATATTTGGGCTGCAGTCGAGCCATACGCGAAGAACGAAGCGTTTAATATAAGTAATGGTGATGTGTTTAAGTGGAAGCATTTTTGGAAAGTGTTGGCTGAGCAGTTTGAGGTTGAAAATGGTGGATTTGATGATAATGGGGGGAGTAAAAGTATGGTTGAGATGATGAAAGGTAAAGAAGGTGTTTGGGATGAAATTGTGAGAGAAAAGGGATTGCAGGTTACTAAATTGGATGAAGTTGCACAATGGTGGTTTGTGGATATGATTCTTGGAAGTGAGTGTATGTTGGATACTATGAACAAGAGTAAAGAACATGGGTTTTTAGGGTTTAGGAATTCGAAATCTTCATTGATTTCTTGGATTGATAAGATGAAAGGTTACAAGATTGTTCCTTAAACTTGTTTGTGGTTTCTTGTTTTGTTGTCTTTTCATATTTTGTTCCGAATGTTTTTATCTTTTTATGATATCAAGTTGTATGTGTACCAAGAATAAATGAAGGGGTTTGATTATTGGAGTCGTGTAAATTGTATGTTTCATTTGTATAAGGATGTTGGCTTCAAATTTGCCAAATACCAACTCGTTTATTCATTTTAGCGTATGTTATTTATTATTATGTTAAATGTTAATTTATTATGCTCTGTTCATGTGCAACTACGTTCCTAGTCAGGTTGATCGCAATAATATTAGCAAGTAGTAAGTCGATTTTACATTACTTTGATTGATGATGGTTAACTATGTGTAGTTTCATCATTAGTTTACAACAAAATCATAGTCTCTCAGTCATCTGGTATTCACTAATTGATCGCTGGTGGTATAAGTTCATCATAGAAAACTTCAAGTTGCTGAGTTAATTGATGAATTAATGATATTGAAACGGTATTAACATTGGTACTAATTTGCGGTGACGAGGAGAGCTACAACATCATTAACTCTAGGTCGAACGAATTTGTGATGATGGCTCCATTTTCGGGTGCGGCTAATTCCTCTCATCGTTATGCTTGGATTGAGATATCGGGCGTTCCTGTTACTTATGCTTCGGAAGAAAGCTCATCGGTGGTTGCTAATTTGTTTGGAGAAACCATACACATAAGAAACGCCTCATCTACTTTGGGCAATGTGGGATCATTTTTCGCTTTCATTAGGTCGGTTAATGCGAAACACATACATGATTCGGTCGAAGTTCACTTGGAAAATGATGATTTGGAATGTTCGAGATGTAATGTTTGGGTGTCCGAGGTGTTGGATGCTAATGTGTTAAATTGTGTATTCAATGACGTGTTTGACAAAAATATGTTGGAGTCTACAAATCGCTTCGTTGTGTCTACTAGATTGGGTATTTTGAAGAGTTTTGATCGACAAGCTGATGCGATTTCGGAAAAGGTTAATGGTTCGGTTTATGATACTTACGCCGCTGTTTACAATTTTTCTGATCCAGGTTTGGCTAATGTTTTGGATGATGTTGTTTCAGCCGTGGGTTTGGTCGATTGTAATGTGAAGGATACTGAAGAGGTCGAACCTGATCGGGTTGTTGATGATCGTCTTCACCCTTTGTCACCTGTTGAATATATTAATTTAGGGTTGGTGTCTACTGGTTTTGTTAATAATCAAGTTTGTTCTTCTGTTTCTATTCTTGACCCTAATTTGGTTGCATTTAATGAGCCTGGATCAGTGTTTTGTGGGTCAGAATCAAAATTCAAGACTGTTGAATTTATTGGCCCAAGTAATGGCCGAGTAATCCTGTTAACCCAGTACGTGTTGACTTTGTAGCCGCTCATAAAACTGGAGTGTTAGACGAAGATAATATCACCTTTGCGGAAAGGTTGGCGCGTTTGAAGAATGAGAAGAAGAAGAAGAAGAAGAAGCGAAGGCTAGTAGAGAGGATGAGAAGAAAGAAGATGAGCCGGTTTCGATTTTGATTGGCCGTAGTGGAAGAATGTATTTCGATTCCATCATGCGAAGGTTTTTGCAAATCGTGGTACGTTTTGAATAGAATTGTTTCTAGAGATCTCGGTGGCGTGAATTTGAGGTCGAGAAGGAATGCCGCTTTCACTTCGTGTTCCTATAAGGTCATTGATCATGATGATGACATGGACTATGGTGATGATGTCATTCAAAACTTGTTTATGGGTGGCATGATAGACAAGAAGGGTAGTTTTGCGCACTCGGGTAAAGGTGGTACTTCGGGTTTGACGAAAGGAAAAATGAGAGGCGGCTTTCGCTGCATTTGATGCTATGATGACGTGTATGACCGAGAGCGAACCGGTTACGGTTAACCTTATTAATTCTAGTGAGATCCCTCATGCGTCGCTTAAAAGTAAGCATCAACAGAAACATAGGAAAGAATTGGTTCAAGGCGCAGAGAAGGAAAAATTCGGCTTCTTCATTAAGGATATTTGAGTTCGTTTCCCTCGTTTCATGTTTTTTCGTAGCGCACCTTCATTTGTTATTTTTTATAGTGGTTTTTTGTTTCGCTTTAGGTGAGGCTTGCTATAAATAGTTCGTTTGTTAGCCGCTTTCTAGGTACGACCCTCACCGAGTTTCTCTCTTGTATATCTAGTTCGTTTGTCAGCCGTTTTTTAGGTACGAGTCTCACCAAGTTTCTCTCTTGTATCTCTTGTTAACTTCGTTTTCTTTTCAAAAACGTTATCCGTATTTATAAAGGTCTTGGTTATTTTTGTCAAAAATAAAAATAAAAAAAAATAGTAGTACTGTAATCACTTTCTGCTTTTATTGTAATTTGCTTTTTAGCTTGAGAGTCTGGATTTTAATAGTAAAAGAGTCGGCACCAGGATAATACATTGTGTACTCTACATTCAAGTAAAACAACTGCCCTTTCGAGATAACCTATATAGGAAAAATCTTGACCGTTTACCAGTTCAGTCTGAATTTAAAGTGAAAATGTATATAGGTGTCTAATTACGGTGTATTTAAAGTGAAAGTGTATATCATGAACTTTGTATGCAACTGAGGTCGATTACTCAAATGGAAACACACATGTAAACCTTTTCTAAATTTGAGAGTAAGGCTGCAAATTTTTTAGAGAAAAGATAAAATTTAAAACAAAAAAGGAATTGCATATACAAAACCGACAAGTCATTGACCAAAAGAACAAAGGGATATTATGTTAGTAACTCATAAACCGATAAGTAGAGATCGAGATAAAAGATACAGTCGCATCATATCACGTCAGCACGATCCTAGCACTCTCGTATCTACATTCACTCTTGTTAAAGTATTTACACTCTGTTGCGTAACAATTCTCATAAGTAATGGGCTCTTTCGCAAGGTAACTTCTTTAGTACTTCAACAGCAGAGGATCTTCAACGACTTTATCCTCATTATGAGAGAAGATATCAATAGGAGCAGTAGTAAAACCTAGATTTCTGTTTTTGGACACTTTTTCGCTATCAAGATATATTACTATCACAGATATGTCATCATGGAAATGGCGCCTGACGCCCCTTTCTATTTTCACTATATCCTTGTATCTCACTTCCCTTTTCTTTGTAGCTTCACGAATCGCCGCCCCTACCAATCTTTTCGCTATTCCCTGAAAAAAACATTTTCTGGTTAGCTATAGAAATGTTAGAAATTCATAAAGTAACTCTTCACACAGTACTGGCTCAAACAGGCCATCTCAATAGAATATCAAAACGGGCCCTGCTTGGTTTCGGTTGCCACACACACATACCTTCTCCATTTTCATAAAAGCAGATTTGGGCAAGTTAACCCGCATTTGGCCCGCTTAGCAATTTATTGAACCCCTTTGAGATGAATTACAGCCCATATTGATCAATTTATAACTAAAACAGGTCGAAAGTGCCACCTCATTGGCGGTGGACGAAAGATTGAAAGTGAAGTGCTTGTTTACCAGCATTCACGCGATCAAGTGGACCCAGTACAAAAATAATATTTATAGCAAAAAAGTCAAAAAAAAGAAGAAAAAAAATAGGGATTATACATCAAAGGGCACTCATGTTTAAAAATTTATTTTTGTAGGCCACTCAGATTTGAAAACGATTTTGTAAACCACCAATATTCGCTTATTGATCCTTGGATCCATATCCACATAAAAAACACATCAATGTAAAAGGAAACATATACACACATATTTCTTAATTAAAATTATTAATATTATGTCAGCTTTAGCCAAATACACAAGTATTTAGATTATTTTACTCCGTACATTTTAACAATGCGTTTTTGGCCGAATCTGGTATATATGAAACAAGTAATAAATTTGGGTGACCTATGAAAACGTTTTCAAATACGGATGGCCGGCAAAAATAAAATAATATACTTGGTGGCCTCTAGATAAATATTTTTAAAGAAATAAAAGTCATCTTCTATAGTGTCATTCCACCCAAACAAAACCTACTGAATCAGTTAACTGATGTAAATGGTGTGTGGGTGACTAAGTGTGTCTGTAACGAGAGTTAAAATAAGTTGACTTACCGCTCTTGGATTTTTGTAAACAATATCAACCGCTGCTTCATCACTTAAATGCTCCCAAAGGCCATCAGAAGCAAATATCAAAAACAAGTCTTGGGACTTAAGTTTTCTGGAAATAATGGCAGGTTCTGCACTCAATACAGGCTTTTTCAAAGGAAATTGGTGTCCATATTGCAGAAGGCGTGGGTCCCTGTGAAATTCAGGTTTCTTCAAATAAAAATCACCTATTGATCTTGAAACCTGAAAAAGGGAATGGACATTGACACATTATTAAAAATCAACTCACATGAATAAAAAAAATAAGGCTAGTGGGTATCAATTCCATTTGTTTCATAATGAAAAACTAATGTACATAACATAACTGCAAGTCTCTATCTTTATTGTTAAAAGTAACATGAACCATATGCATCTGTGAATTATGATGTATCCATTAAGATTAGGATAAGGTGGATAAACATGTAATCTCTAAAACCATGACATGTTAAATTAACTGCAACTGTACAAGATGATGCGCATCGTAGACACGTGATTCGTGGAAAAGTAGGTAAGGCATAATCCCTTTTAGAGGGTTTAGACCAATTGTTGGTGCGATGATGCTTCTCAATAAAGTAAAAGGGAACAAACATAATTATCTGAGAATAAGATGCCTCACTTAAAAGCAATTGCAAATAATTTCGATCCAAGAATACTTGTATTTTCATAAAACAAACAAGACAAAAGGATCTGAAATTTATTAAGATCATATATGAATTGCAGATAAACAGTGTGACAAGGTAGCTAAATTTTAACGAATTAAATGTTTTGCAACTCATATTACCTGAATTATGCCTTTGATTCTCCAAACTCCACGAATATACACGACGACAGCCGAGTCACCAGGATGTTGTGCTTCAACCTCCTCCCTCACCTCCTCGTACGAAACATTATGATCTCTCGACAAACGTTCTGCAACCACTCTAGCTTTACCTCCAACCGAAACTTTCTGTCCAAGAACAACTCTCGAATCCCCAAGGTTAGCAACATGTAACTCACCATCAGATATAGCACCAACAAGACAACACGATCCAACCGATGCAATCTGCGGTCTAATCGGCATTTGATGCTTCACAAACTGAAAAAACTTCTCCTCAGTCGCACTAAACGCCTTCTTTATTACATCTGCAGATATACCCCCTTGCTCTGTTGCATACTCTACACAAAAATTAACCGCAATCAAAATTACATAATCTCCCATACAATCATCATATACTCATATAATCACTTAAATTCGATCAATCGTATAATTACTTAATTCGATCAATCACATAATCTGATTCTAAACTTTAAAATTCAAACATAAAGCTCAACAGTGTAATGATAAATTATACACACGTATACAGATATAATCACTTCAATAAGTCAATAAAATAGTCAATAAAATAGTGAATCAAGCAATCAGCATCTCAATTTCAACATTCAAATTACAAATTGACGTAGGCAACTAGTTCAATAGATTGACGTAAGCAGCTAGGGTTTCAAAAAAGCTTACTGTGAATGAAAGGGAATAAGTTATTATTAACGAAACGAGAAGCTTCAGGACCGCCATGACCATCGTAAACGCCAACATACGTAGCGGAAGGTGACGTGTAAACCTGACTTTGATCTTCAAGGTTAGAGTTGGCTTGAACAACAGCCATTGAAAAATCACCAGAAGCGTGAGGTTTCAAATCGTTATGCCATAACAGTACGTCACCGCTCCGTCGCCCTAGACATCTCTCTAACGGTTTTGCAACCATACGTAACATTCTGTTGCTGTATATTACTTGAAACGAATTTAATTAATAAATAATAAATGAATAAAAGATCGAATGTATGGGGAGATTTTGTGGAGGTTTTTAAGAGAGAAAGAATGTGTTTTGTTATGTAATAATAAAAAAGAAAAAGTGAGAAATAACGTGTTAATGGAAGAAGAAGAGGATGATGACGAGGATAATATACGATCAAACCGTGTGATATACGGTCCTTTTACTTTTGACTTTTGGTTATGTTCAATTTTGTTTCTTATTATAAAATCTTGCAAGTTGATTAATATACATGTTCCCATTTATTAAACAAAAGTAACAAACAGAAGACACGTTTAAGAATACTAAATTAAGAAAGAAAAAAAAAATTGATACTACACATACCATAACATGCCATGCCATACCATACCATATATAAATTTATAATCATTCTTTAATTAACTACGAAATATAAATATTCTCTAATATGACTAAACGTTTAATATTTTTCAATAATTTATAATTCTTATCATCAAACACGACTATGCGACTCGGTTTGATAACAAGAAAGGTTATTAAGAGTTAATAGTATAGTTTAAAATATTGCAGTACTTGTACATTTGGAACGTTACTTGTATACCATCATTTTATTTACCATTTTTATAAGAAGAACAACATGTATACATTATCTTTTGAGACGGTCAAGATCTCATCAAAGAAAGTAGAACATCGAGGCAATTATTGTAGATCGACTTTCTATCGCTCGTGAGTTTCATTAATTAGCTAGGAAACTTCAACTTAAATGATCACTTTTATGTAATGATGATAAACACTTATTTAGGATTGGTTCTTCCCGATGGAATTCAATATAACAACATGTTCTTAATGTTAACATAATCACTAAACCAATTTAGCAAGATTTAAAGCAAGCGGAAGCATGAATTATTAAGAAAACAAGTGTATATATTTAACCATTTATTTGAATTCCAAGTAGATATCAAGTCTTGATAATATGCTTACAATATATATATATATATATATATATATATATATATATATATATATATAGAGAAGGAGGAAGAAGTATTACCTCCTCAAGTTAATTGAGGGTGTGTTTGAAGAATGAACAAATTGTGAAAAGGCCGAGCCTTTGATGCACCAACACCACCCTTTAAGTTAGTTAAGATTTAGACACTTAACTAACTAATTAGCCAAGCTCAAAACCCCTTTGATTGCACTTGAAAAACTGGACAGCAGTAACTAGAATGATGATGAGAATGCAAGCTTCAAAAGCATGAAACCTCAAGAGATAATACCCCAAACTTTATACCAATACCTAGTACTTTTGTTAGAATTTGTTTTACACTTGAAGTGAGCTTGTAATAGCAAAGTTAGAACCCCTTTGTGTGTCAAACAGCCCACGGCCAGGAACAGCTGCAGGAGGAGTTTTTATGCAGTTTTTTTATTACTTGTTTGATGTGTATTGCATGCCTCTTTTGAGTCAAGACCTTGGTTAACTTATCAAGCATGTACCTAGGAGTTATGACCTCAAAAGTACCAAAAGGAATAAGCATGGGAGGTCTTCTTGGTTCAACAAAAACTGCCCACAATATCCCATTATTTTATACAAGATGTTAATTTTATAAAACTTGTAAAAATTTTTATAAAACTTGTATAAAATAAATATGTATTTGTTACTTGCAATAATTTTATAAACCATTTTATAAAATATAACACAACATAATTATTTAAACCTATAAATAATTAAATACAAATTATCCAAATAATTTATTTCAAGTAATAACATTTCAGAAAACCGATTTTCTAAAGCTCAAGTGTCGCGTATTTATTTAACGATCCAGTCGTTAAGATTAAATACATATAAAGTGTTGGTAAGCTTGTTATTGGGTATGACCCGACTTGGATCAAAACATATTAGCCGCATTAATTTAATATGTCTCTCGGGCATACGAAATACCTTCAATCTCCCACTTGCACGAGAAACATAAGAAATTAATGCAAGTGATGGATACCACCTAACGACCGTCCATCACCCCCAATATGTTATGACTTTGTGCCATTCAATAACATCATCCCATTCGAGTTCCCATCTCGAATATGAATAGGTGAATCTTTTCATTATTTCCTTTCGTCCTAGATGTCATGTTAAATCCAAGAGACACGGAGTGATCACTCCCTTTTAGATTTAACTCTATCAGGCCTTAGACATTTGACTCTCAACGAATAAGAGGGACAAATTCCATCTTGACTACATACGTCCTAAATATATATACCTTGCATTATACCTGAGTTCTTCCTTATGAACTACCATATTTCAGAATAGCGAAGGAAAGAATCAAGGCACAATACTTGGTAAATATCCGAACCCAATATGCATCTCAGGTCAGAGGATACAATGATATTCGCCTTTACTCAAGATTACATGTGATCAACCACAAAGGCTCCATTTAGTAAATCTTGAGGGCGGGTCTTCCAATATTTGCATCCCACAAATATCTATGAACTTTGGTAGCAACCTTGCCCCACATTCAGTCCGTGAATGTATACCAATCCAAGTTCATAATAGTCTAAACCTCACACTTGTTCCCACGAATGTGATCGACTACGGAATTTAGAATAATTACTTATTCATGGATAAAATTATGCAAAATAGGAACATGACTCAAAATAAATTAATACCATAATTATATTAATGAGTTTGAACAAATTTCGTTCCGTTACAATACTTAAAACAGATCATGACCAATCACTAGAATATCGAAGCCCTAATGCACAAACATGTCCTGTGTGTTTTGATCCATGTAAGAGCTTCGTGAGAGGATCCGCTATATTAAGATCTGTGTGAACTTTGCGAATACATATCTTTCCCTTTTCAACTTCATCCCTTATGTAGTTGAATCTCCGCTCAATGTGACGGGTCTTTTGGTGAGCACGAGGTTCCTTGATTTGAGCAATCGCACCCTCGTTGTCACAAAAGATCTCAAGAGGGTCCTGAATGGAAGGGACTACTCCTAAGTCGTCGATGAATTTCTTCATCCATGCAGCTTCCTGAGCTGCCAATGAGGCGGCAATGTACTCCTACTCTGTAGTGGATAATGCAACAACATCCTGTTTTGAACTCTTCCAAGAGACCGCACCTCCATTTAACGTGAAGACATAACCGGATTGTGATCGAGAATCATCTCGATCAGTTTGGAAACTCGCGTCCACGTAACCCTTTACTGCGAGTTCCTCCTCACCAGACCCATATATTAGGAACATTGTAGTGACCCGAACTTTTCCATGTTTATATATATTAATTGAGATTGATATTTACATGATTAAATGTTTCCAACATGTTAAGCAATCAAACTTGTTAAGACTTGATTAATTGAAATATGTTTCATATAGACAATTGACCACCCAAGTTGACCGGCGATTCACGAACGTTAAAACTTGTAAAAACGACATGACGATATATATATGGATATACATATGGTTAACATGAGATTATGATAAGTAAGTATCTCCATAAGTATATTAACAATGAGTTATATACATATAAACAAGGCTACTAACTTAAGGATTTCGAAACGAGACATATATGTAACGATTATCGTTGTAACGACATTTAAATGTATATATATCATATTAAGATATATTAATATATCATAATATCATGATAATATAATAATTTAACATCTCATTATATATAATAAACAATGGGTTAACAACATTAATTGAGATCGTTAACTTAAAGGTTTCAAAACAACACTTAAATGTAACGACTAACGATGACTTAACGACTCAGTTAAAATGTATATACATGTAGTGTATTTAGATGTATTAAAATACTTTTGGAAGACTTCAAGACATATATCAAAACACTCATACTTAACGAAAATGGTTACAGTTACTTTTCCATTCTTTTCTTTCATCAAGAATTCTAGTCGTATTCTTACCCGTATTATACACAGCTTCAAAACGTACTTACTATGAGTATATACCAATAGGAACTAGCATGGGATTCCACTCTTGATTATGTCATGTATGACTAATCAATTTTAACTTCTACCATGAGCTAGTCAACTAACTAGAACTCCTTTTAACCCCACTCACCACTCACCAATTACCACTCATCATTCACTCCATTTCACTTCCAATTCTCTTTCTAATTCTCTCTCAACACACACACACACTATTATGAACGTATTTTTCCAGTAGTTAATCATCATCTTCATCAAAAATCACTTCAAGAATCAAGCTATAATCATCATAGGAAGAACACTTCAAGAACACTTCAAAAATCCCTTCAAGTTTACTAATTTACTTCCAAGCTTTCTAATCCATTCCAAGTAATCATCTAAGATCAAGAAACCTTTGTTATATACAGTAGGTTATCTTTCTTATTCAAGGTAATATTCATATTCAAACTTTGATTCAATTTCTATAACTATAAACTATCTTAATTCGAGTAAAAATCTTACTTGAACTTGTTTTTGTGTCATGATCCTACTTCAAGAACTTTCAAGCCATCCAAGATCCTTTGAAGCTAGATCATTTCTTGTCACTTCCATTAGGTTTACCTACTAAACTTGAGGTAGTAATGATGTTCATAACATCATTCGATTCATATATATAAAACTATCTTATTCGAAGGTTTAAACTCGTAATCACTAGAACATAGTTTAGTTAATTCTAAATTTGTTCGCAAACAAAAGTTAATCCTTCTAACTTGAGTTTTAAAATTAACTACACACATGTTCTATATCTATATGATATGCTAACTTAATGATTTAAAACCTGGAAACGCGAAAAACACCGTAAAACCGGATTTACGCCGTCGTAGTAACACCGCGGGCTGTTTTGGGTTAGTTAATTAAAAACTATGATAAACTTTGATTTAAAAGTTGTTATTCTGAGAAAATGATTTTTATTATGAACATGAAACTATATCCAAAAATTATGGTTAAACTCAAAGTGGAAGTATGTTTTCTAAAATGGTCATCTAGACGTCGTTCTTTCGACTGAAATGACTACCTTTACAAAAACAACTTGTAACTTATTTTTCCGACTCTAAACCTATACTTTTCTGTTTATATTCATAAAATAGAGTTCAATATGAAACCATAGCAATTTGATTCACTCAAAACGGATTTAAAATGAAGAAGTTATGGGTAAAACAAGATTGGATAATTTTTCTCATTTTAGCTACGTGAAAATTGGTAACAAATCTATTCCAACCATAACTTAATCAACTTGTATTGTATATTATGTAATCTTGAGATACCATAGACACGTATAGAATGTTTCGACCTATCATGTCGACACATATATATATATATTTCGGAACAACCATAGACACTCTATATGTGAATGTTGGAGTTAGCTATACAGGGTTGAGGTTGATTCCAAAATATATATAGTTTGAGTTGTGATCAATACTGAGATACGTATACACTGGGTCGTGGATTGATTCAAGATAATATTTATCGATTTATTTCTGTACATCTAACTGTGGACAACTAGTTGTAGGTTACTAACGAGGACAGCTGACTTAATAAACTTAAAACATCAAAATATATTAAAAGTGTTGTAAATATATTTTAAACATACTTTGATATATATGTATATATTGTTATAGGTTCGTGAATCAACCAGTGGCCAAGTCTTACTTCCCGACGAAGTAAAAATCTGTGAAAGTGAGTTATAGTCCCACTTTTAAAATCTAATATTTTTGGGATGAGAATACATGCAGGTTTTATAAATGATTTACAAAATAGACACAAGTACGTGAAACTACATTCTATGGTTGAATTATCGAAATTGAATATGCCCCTTTTTATTAAGTCTGGTAATCTAAGAATTAGGGAACAGACACCCTAATTGACGCGAATCCTAAAGATAGATCTATTGGGCCTAACAAACCCCATCCAAAGTACCGGATGCTTTAGTACTTCGAAATTTATATCATATCCGAAGGGTGTCCCGGAATGATGGGGATATTCTTATATATGCATCTTGTTAATGTCGGTTACCAGGTGTTCACCATATGAATGATTTTTATCTCTATGTATGGGATGTGTATTGAAATATGAAATCTTGTGGTCTATTGTTACGATTTGATATATATAGGTTAAACCTATAACTCACCAACATTTTTGTTGACATTTAAAGCATGTTTATTCTCAGGTGAATACTAAGAGCTTCCGCTGTTGCATACTAAAATAAGGACAAGATTTGGAGTCCATGTTTGTATGATATTGTGTAAAAACTGCATTCAAGAAACTGATTTCGATGTAACATATTTGTATTGTAAACCATTATGTAATGGTCGTGTGTAAACAGGATATTTTAGATTATCATTATTTGATAATCTACGTAAAGCTTTTTAAACCTTTATTTATGAAATAAAGGTTATGGTTTGTTTTAAAAATGAATGCAGTCTTTGAAAAACGTCTCATATAGAGGTCAAAACCTCGCAACGAAATCAATTAATATGGAACGTTTTTAATCAATAAGAACGGGACATTTCAGTTGGTATCCGAGCGTTGGTCTTAGAGAACCAGAAAATTTGCATTATTGTGTCTTATCGAGTTTGTTAGGATGCATTAGTGAGTCTGGACTTCGACCGTGTTTTCTTTAAAAATGATTGCTTAACATTTTTGTTGGAAACTATATATTTTTAACATATGAATATTATGTGATATATTAATCTCTTAACGTGTTTGATACTATGTGATAGATGTCTACCTCTAGAACAAGTCCCATTGACTCACCTAATAATAATGAAGAGTCAAATGTAAATTGAAATGATTCGTGGACTGATTCACAAGTTCCCGAAGAGGAACCGGAAGAAGAGTCGGAACCGGAAGAAGAATCGGAACCGGAAGAAGAATCGGAACCGGAAGAAGAAATAGAACCGGTGGGAGAAATAATAAAACGGTTAAGTAAAAGAGAATCCTCAACCAACCGACCAAGGTTAATTATGGTCAATGGTGTTTCCGCCAAGGAAGCAAAATATTGGGAGGATTACCAATTCTCCGATGAATCGGATTCCGACGAGAATTCCGATGATGTTATAGAAATTACCCCAACTGAATTTAAAGAGGCAAAAGAAAATAATAAGGGAAAGGGCATAAAAATAGAGAAATCTAATTTCAACCCCGATGAACTTTATATGTATCGTCAACCCCCGAAGTCCTTAAGTTGTAATAATGACCCGGGAACCTCTAAACCACCAGGTTTTTCTAAACCAATGTGGACAACGACGGCTCGTATTAGGGGAACATCATATATCCCTAGAAACTTGGCAAAACGAACCAAAACTGAACAAGAAGAAACGAGCGAGTTGGAATAAGATAGTTGTATTCGTGTGGTGTAATATATGTAATATAGTGTGCTTATGCTTTATGATATATGTAAAAATTGCTTGTATTAATAAGTATTTTTTTTTATGAATCTAACTCTTGTCTATTTTACAGTATAAAAACACAAAATGGATAGACAACCCAATATTTTAAGAGACCTACCCGGAGACATGATTGATGAAATCTTGTCTAGAGTCGGTCAGAATTCTTCGGCACAACTATTTAAGGCGAGATCAGTTTGTAAGACATTCGAAGAACGTTCCAAGAATGCCTTGGTTTATAAAAGGCTTTCGTTCGAAAGATGGGGGATATCACATTGGGAAATCCATAAATTACGATGTGTTTACTTTGACGCATATATTGCGGGGAACCCAAATGCTATTTTACGCAATGGGTTAAGAAATTATTTTGACTCAGTATATCCGAATATAGGACTTCGTAATTTAGAAAAAGCGGCTAACATGCAACATAAAGAAGCATGTTATGCTTACGGGTTAGTAATGTTCGCTTCTCACCAAAGTGAGAACAAGAACATCGGGCTACAACTATTAAACAAAACGTTCCCACAAGTGACGGAGTCGGTAATTGGGGTAAGAAATGAGGTTTTTAGGTTATTACGAGACTGTTGGTCATTACGTAACCCTCGTCCCTTTGACGACGTTACAACACGCTGTCTTATCAACGGCCATAACGGTTATGTTCCACAAGACCAAGGATGGGAAGTAGTCCTAGTAAAACCAGAATGCATGACTTGTTTCTGGACGTATGAATTACGTGTCTTTATTGCCTTTGCTGAACGACTTGTGTACTAGCTAGAATTATCTTCACAACTATCTTGTATCAAAGTTATTGTGTGCTATATTTCATGCTTTATGTAAAATAAACGGTATTGTAAGTTTGTAAAATATTGTATAAAAGTTTGAACGCGAAATATTATTACAATCAGTTTTTCATATAGAATTGTAGTAGTTGAATTGTATATTAGCTACTAAGTATGAACTTAAAGGGTAGGTACTACCCGAATTTAAACTTATAAAACGCTAATATGAAGAAAAAGCTTTTATAAATGAGTTCATATTATGCTACGAAATACTATTAACTACTCTTAATATTCTGTATGATTAACTTGTTCCATTTGACTATTTTGAAGGAAATGGCACCGACTACTCGACACACCGTGAATATGAATGAAGAGGAATTCCGTACTTTTCTAGCTTCAAACATAGCCGCAGTACAGGCTGCGATACATACCAACAATAACCTTGGATCTGATAGTACAGGAAATCGTGTAGGATGCACCTACAAAGAATTCACTGCCTGCAAACCTTTGGAATTTGATGGAACCGAAGGACCGATCAGATTGAAACGGTGGACCGAGAAGGTCGAATCGGTGTTTTCCATAAGTAAGTGTACTGAAGAGGACAAAGTGAAGTACGCTACGCATACCTTCACAGGTTCTGCGTTAACATGGTTGAATACCTATCTAGAGCAAGTGGGACAAGATGATGCGTACGCACTACCGTGGTCAGCATTCAAGCACTTGATGAACGAGAAGTACCGTCCCAGAACCGAGGTCAATAAGCTCAATACAGAACTTAGAGGGTTACGAACCCAAGGATTTGATATTACCACGTACGAAAGGCGATTCACAGATTTGTGCCTATTGTGTCCGGGAGCATTCGAAGATGAGGAAGAGAAGATCGACGCGTTTGTGAAAGGATTACCGGAAAGAATCCAAGAAGATATAAGTTCACACGAGCCCACCTTCATACAACAGGCATGTAGAATGGTTCACAAACTAGTGAACCAGATTGAAGAAAGAATTAAAGAACAGACTGCTGAAGAGGCCAATGTGAAGCAAGTCAAAAGAAAGTGGGAGGAAAACGGTGATAAGAATCACCAATACAACAACAACAGCAATTACAAAAATAATCGCAACAATTATCCCAACAATCGCAACATCAATCGCAACTACAACAAACGGTCCAACAACAACAACAACAACAACAACAACAACAACAACTACAACAATCCTCCCAACAACAATAATAACCGCAACAACAATAACAATCAGAAGCAGCTATGCCAAAGGTGTGAAAAGTATCACTCGGGGTTCTGCACCAAATTTTGCAACAAGTGTAAAAGAAATGGTCATAGCGCGGCGAAGTGTGAGGTCTACGGACCAGGGGTTAATAGAACGAAAGGAACAAATGGTGTCGGAACGAGTAATGGCGGAGCAAGTAGTGTCGGAGCAAGTTATGCCAATGTATTTTGTTATAAATGTGGAAAACCGGGCCACATTATTAGAAATTGCCCGAACCAGGAGAACACGAATGGACAAGGCCGCGGAAGAGTTTTCAATATTAATGCGGCAGAGGCACAGGAAGACCCGGAGCTTGTTACGGGTACGTTTCTTATTGACAATAAATCTGCTTACGTTTTATTTGATTCGGGTGCGGATAGAAGCTATATGAGTAGAGATTTTTGTGCTAAATTAAGTTGTCCATTGATGCCTTTGGATAGTAAATTTTTACTCGAATTAGCAAATGGTAAATTAATTTCAGCAGATAATATATGTCGGAATCGAGAAATTAAACTGGTTAGCGAAACATTTAAGATTGATTTGATACCAGTAGAGTTAGGGAGTTTTGATGTGATAATCGGTATGGACTGGTTGAAAGAAGTGAAAGCAGAGATCGTTTGTTACAAAAATGCAATTCGCATTATACGAGAAAAAGGAAAACCCTTAATGGTGTACGGAGAAAAGGGCAACACGAAGCTACATATTATTAGTAATTTGAAGGAACAAAAACTAATAAGAAAAGGTTGCTATGCTGTTCTAGCACACGTCGAGAAAGTACAAACTGAAGAAAAGAGCATCAATGATGTTCCCATTGCAAAAGAATTTCCCGATGTATTTCCGAAAGAATTACCGGGATTACCCCCACAGCGATCCGTTGAATTTAAAATAGATCTTGTACCAGGAGCTGCACCAATAGCTCGTGCTCCTTACAGACTCGCACCCAGTGAGATGAAAGAACTGCAAAGCCAATTACAAGAACTTTTAGAGCGTGGTTTCATTCGACCAAGCACATCACCGTGGGGAGCTCCTGTTTTGTTTGTCAAGAAGAAAGATGGTACATTCAGGTTGTGTATCGACTACCGAGAGTTGAACAAACTTACCATCAAGAACCGCTACCCACTACCGAGAATCGACGACTTATTTGATCAACTACAAGGCTCGTCTGTTTATTCAAAGATTGACTTACGTTCCGGGTATCATCAAATGCGGGTGAAAGAAGATGATATTCCAAAGACTGCTTTCAGAACACGTTACGGTCATTACGAGTTTATGGTCATGCCGTTTGGTTTAACTAATGCACCAGCTGTGTTCATGGACCTTATGAACCGAGTGTGTGGACCATACCTTGACAAGTTTGTCATTGTTTTCATTGATGACATACTTATTTACTCAAAGAATGACCAAGAACACAGTGAACATTTGAGAAAGGTGTTAGAAGTATTGAGGAAGAAAGAATTGTACGCTAAGTTTTCAAAGTGTGCATTTTGGTTGGAAGAAGTTCAATTCCTCGGTCACATAGTGAACAAAGAAGGTATTAAGGTGGATCCGGCAAAGATAGAAACTGTTGAAAAGTGGGAAACCCCGAAAACTCCGAAACACATACGGCAGTTTTTAGGACTAGCTGGTTACTACAGAAGGTTCATCCAAGACTTTTCCAGAATAGCAAAACCCTTGACTGCATTAACGCATAAAGGGAAGAAATTTGAATGGAATGATGAACAAGAGAAAGCGTTTCAGTTATTGAAGAAAAAGCTAACTACGGCACCTATATTGTCATTGCCTGAAGGGAATGATGATTTTGTGATTTATTGTGACGCATCAAAGCAAGGTCTCGGTTGTGTATTAATGCAACGAACGAAGGTGATTGCTTATGCGTCTAGACAATTGAAGATTCACGAACAAAATTATACGACGCATGATTTGGAATTAGGCGCGGTTGTTTTTGCATTAAAGACTTGGAGGCACTACTTATATGGGGTCAAAAGTATTATATATACCGACCACAAAAGTCTTCAACACATATTTAATCAGAAACAACTGAATATGAGGCAGCGTAGGTGGATTGAATTATTGAATGATTACGACTTTGAGATTCGTTACCACCCGGGGAAGGCAAATGTGGTAGCCGATGCCTTGAGCAGGAAGGACAGAGAACCCATTCAAGTAAAATCTATGAATATAATGATTCATAATAACCTTACTACTCAAATAAAGAAGGCGCAACAAGGAGTTTTAAAAGAGGGAAATTTAAAGGATGAAATACCAAAGGATCGGAGAAACATCTTAATATTCGGGAAGACGGAACCCGGTATAGGACTGAAAGGATTTGGGTACCAAAATTTGGAGATATGAGAGAAATGGTACTTAGAGAAGCTCATAAAACCAGATACTCAATACATCCTGGAACGGGGAAGATGTACAAGGATCTCAGGAAATATTTTTGGTGGCCGGGTATGAAAGCCGATGTTGCTAAATACGTAGGAGAATGTTTGACGTGTTCTAAGGTTAAAGCTGAGCATCAGAAACCATCACCTCTACTTCAACAACCCGAAATCCCGGAATGGAAATGGGAAAACATTACCATGGATTTCATCACTAAATTGCCAAGGACTGCAAGTGGTTTTGATACTATTTGGGTAATAGTTGATCGTCTCACCAAATCAGCACATTTCCTGCCAATAAGAGAAGATGACAAGATGGAGAAGTTAGCACGACTGTATTTGAAGGAAGTCATCTCCAGACATGGAATACCAATCTCTATTATCTCTGATAGGGATGGCAGATTTATTTCAAGATTCTGGCAGACATTACAGCAAGCATTAGGAACTCGTCTAGACATGAGTACTGCCTATCATCCACAAACTGATGGGCAGAGAGAAAGGACAATACAAACGCTTGAAGACATGCTACGAGCATGTGTTATTGATTTCGGAAACAGTTGGGATCGACATCTACCATTAGCAGAATTTTCCTACAACAACAGCTACCATTCAAGCATTGAGATGGCGCCGTTTGAAGCACTTTATGGTAGAAAGTACAGGTCTTCGATTTGTTGGAGTGAAGTGGGGGATAGACAGATTACGGGTCCGGAGATTATACAAGAAACTACCGAGAAGATCATCCAAATTCAACAACGGTTGAAAACCGCCCAAAGTCGACAAAAGAGCTACGCTGACATTAAAAGAAAAGATATAGAATTTGAAATTGGAGAGATGGTCATGCTTAAAGTTGCACCTTGGAAAGGCGTTGTTCGATTTGGTAAACGAGGGAAATTAAATCCAAGGTATATTGGACCATTCAAGATTATTGATCGTGTCAGACCAGTAGCTTACCGACTTGAGTTACCTCAACAACTTGCGGCTGTACATAACACTTTCCACGTCTCGAATTTGAAGAAATGTTTTACTAAAGAAGATCTCACTATTCCGTTAGATGAAATCCAAATCAACGAAAAACTCCAATTCATCGAAGAACCCGTCGAAATAATGGATCGTGAGGTTAAAAGACTTAAGCAAAACAAGATACCAATTGTTAAGGTTCGATGGAATGCTCGTAGAGGACCCGAGTTCACCTGGGAGTGTGAAGATCAGATGAAGAAGAAATACCCGCATCTATTTCCAGAAGATTCGTCAACACCTTCAACAGCTTAAAATTTCGGGACGAAATTTATTTAACGGGTAGGTACTCTAGTGACCCGAACTTTTCCATGTTTATATATATTAATTGAGATTTATATTTACATGATTAAATGTTTCCAACATGTTAAGCAATCAAACTTGTTAAGACTTGATTAATTGAAATATGTTTCATATAGACAATTGACCACCCAAGTTGACCGGCGATTCACGAACGTTAAAACTTGTAAAAACGACATGACGATATATATATGGATATACATATGGTTAACATGAGATTATGATAAGTAAGTATCTCCATAAGTATATTAACAATGAGTTATATACATATAAACAAGACTACTAACTTAAGGATTTCGAAACGAGACATATATGTAACAATTATCGTTGTAACGACATTTAAATGTATATATATCATATAAAGATATATTAATATATCATAATATCATGATAATATAATAATTTAACATCTCATTATATATAATAAACAATGGGTTAACAACATTAATTGAGATCGTTAACTTAAAGGTTTCAAAACAACACTTACATGTAACGACTAACGATGACTTAACGACTCAGTTAAAATGTATATACATGTAGTGTATTTAGATGTATTAAAATACTTTTGGAAGACTTCAATACATATATCAAAACACTCATACTTAACAAAAATGGTTACAGTTACTTTTCCATTCTTTTCTTTCATCAAGAATTCTAGTCGTATTCTTACCCGTATTATACACAGCTTCAAAATGTACTTACTATGAGTATATACCAATAGGAACTAGCATGGGATTCCACTCTTGATTATGTCATGTATGACTAATCAATTTTAACTTCTACCATGAGCTAGTCAACTAACTAGAACTCCTTTTAACCCCACTCACCACTCACCAATTACCACTCATCATTCACTCCATTTCACTTCCAATTCTCTTTCTAATTCTCTCTCAACACACACACACTATTATGAACGTATTTTTCCAGTAGTTAATTATCATCTTCATCAAAAATCACTTCAAGAATCAAGCTATAATCATCATAGGAAGAACACTTCAAGAACACTTCAAAAATCCCTTCAAGTTTACTAATTTACTTCCAAGCTTTCTAATCCATTCCAAGTAATCATCTAAGATCAAGAAACCTTTGTTATATATAGTAGGTTATCTTTCTTATTCAAGGTAATATTCATATTCAAACTTTGATTCAATTTCTATAACTATAAACTATCTTAATTCGAGTAAAAATCTTACTTGAACTTGTTTTTGTGTCATGATCCTACTTCAAGAACTTTCAAGCCATCCAAGATCCTTTGAAGCTAGATCATTTCTTGTCACTTCCAGTAGGTTTACCTACTAAACTTGAGGTATTAATGATGTTCATAACATCATTCGATTCATATATATAAAACTATCTTATTCGACGGTTTAAACTCGTAATCACTAGAACATAGTTTAGTTAATTCTAAACTTGTTCGCAAACAAAAGTTAATCCTTCTAACTTGACTTTTAAAATTAACTACATACATGTTCTATATCTATATGATATGCTAACTTAATGATTTAAAACCTGAAAACACGAAAAACACCGTAAAACCGGATTTACGCCGTCGTAGTAACACCGCGGGCTGTTTTGGGTTAGTTAATTAAAAACTATGATAAACTTTGATTTAAAAGTTGTTATTCTGAGAAAATGATTTTTATTATGAACATGAAACTATATCCAAAAATTATGGTTAAACTCAAAGTGGAAGTATGTTTTCTAAAATGGTCATCTAGACGTCGTTCTTTCGACTGAAATGACTACCTTTACAAAAACGACTTGTAACTTATTTTTCCGACTATAAACCTATACTTTTCTGTTTAGATTCATAAAATAGAGTTCAATATGAAACCATAGCAATTTGATTCACTCAAAACGGATTTAAAATGAAGAAGTTATGGGTAAAACAAGATTGGATAATTTTTCTCATTTTAGCTACGTGAAAATTGGTAACAAATCTATTCCAACCATAACTTAATCAACTTGTATTGTATATTATGTAATCTTGAGATACCATAGACACGTATACAATGTTTTGACCTATCATGTCGACACATCTATATATATTTCGGAACAACCATAGACACTCTATATGTGAATGTTGGAGTTAGCTATACAGGGTTGAGGTTGATTCCAAAATATATATAGTTTGAGTTGTGATCAATACTGAGATACGTATACACTGGGTCGTGGATTGATTCAAGATAATATTTATCGATTTATTTCTGTACATCTAACTGTGGACAACTAGTTGTAGGTTACTAACGAGGACAGCTGACTTAATAAACTTAAAACATCAAAATATATTAAAAGTGTTGTAAATATATTTTAAACATACTTTGATATATATGTATATATTGTTATAGGTTCGTGAATCAACCAGTAGCCAAGTCTTACTTCCCGACGAAGTAAAAATCTGTGAAAGTGAGTTATAGTCCCACTTTTAAAATCTAATATTTTTGGGATGAGAATACATGCAGGTTTTATAAATGATTTACAAAATAGACACAAGTACGTGAAACTACATTTTATGGTTGAATTATCGAAATTGAATATGCCCCTTTTTATTAAGTCTGGTAATCTAAGAATTAGGGAACAGACACCCTAATTGACGCGAATCCTAAAGATAGATCTATTGGGCCTAACAAACCCCATCCAAAGTACCGGATGCTTTAGTACTTCGAAATTTATATCATATCCAAAGGGTATCCCGGAATGATGGGGATATTCTTATATATGCATCTTGTTAATGTCGGTTATCAGGTGTTCACCATATGAATGATTTTTATCTCTATGTATGGGATGTGTATTGAAATATGAAATCTTGTGGTCTATTGTTACGATTTGATATATATATAGGTTAAACCTATAACTCACCAACATTTTTGTTGACATTTAAAGCATGTTTATTCTCAGGTGAATACTAAGAGCTTCCGCTGTTGCATACTAAAATAAGGACAAGATTTGGAGTCCATGTTTGTATGATATTGTGTAAAAACTGCATTCAAGAAACTGATTTCGATGTAACATATTTGTATTGTAAACCATTATGTAATGGTCGTGTGTAAACAGGATATTTTAGATTATCATTATTTGATAATCTACGTAAAGCTTTTTAAACCTTTATTTATGAAATAAAGGTTATGGTTTGTTTTAAAAATGAATGCAGTCTTTGAAAAACGTCTCATATAGAGGTCAAAACCTCGCAACGAAATCAATTAATATGGAACGTTTTTAATCAATAAGAACGGGACATTTCAAACATATCCTTAGTCCTCCTAAGGTATTTTAATATACTTTTGACAGCAATCCAATGACTGTTTCCTGGGTTATTCTGGTATATACTTGTCAGGCTAAGAGCGCATGACACATCCGGTCTAGTGCATATCATTGCATACATGATTGACCCAATGGCTGATGCATATGGGACTTTCTTCATTCTCTCCTGTTCATTTTTCGTGGTGGGGCACTGAGATGAACTGAGAAGTGCTCCCTTTTGAATAGGTACCAAACCTTTCTTTGAGTTCTCCATCTTGAACCTTTTCAAGATCTTTTCAATGTATGCACTTTGATTTAAACCTATCAGTTTCTTGGATCTATCCCTGTAGATCCCAATCCCCAAAATGTATTGTGCTTCTCCAAGATCCTTAATGGAGAAGCATTTGCTTAACCAAGTTTTAACACCTTGCATTGCCGGAATATCATTTCCAAATAACAATATATCATCCACATATAGTACAAAGAACATGATAGTGCTCCCACTAGCTTTCTTATATACACAAGCTTCATCACCATTTTTAATGAAGCCAAATTTCTTGGCCTCCTCATTAAAACGACGATTCCACATTCTAGATGCTTGTTTCAATCCGTAGATTGACTTTTTTAACTTGCATACCTTTTTAAGATATTTCGGATCAATAAAACCTTCAGGTTGAACCATATAGACATCTTCCTCAAGATGTCCATTTAGGAAAGCGGTCTTAACATCCATTTGCCATATTTCATAATCATAATGAGCAGCAATGGCAAGTAATATCCTAATAGACTTTAGCATTGCCACAGGCGAAAAAGTTTCATCATAGTCAACCCCTTGAGTTTGAGTGAAACCTTTTGCTACAAGTCTAGCTTTATATGTATCCAAGTTTCCATGTATGTCGGTTTTCATTTTGAAAAGCCATTTACAATCAACTAGCCTAGAGCCAGCAGGTTGTGCAACAAGTTCTCAAACTTGGTTGTCATACATGGATTGCATCTCAGCGTTCATGGCTTCCTGCCATTTATCCTTATCAATCCTTGATAAAGCATCTTGGTAGTTTGCTGGTTCATCCAAATCAACCATATAGCAACCATCCATGAGAAACCCATATCTCTCAGGAGGATTACTAATTCTACCAGATCTGCGAACGTCTTGTGTATTTTGATCATCCATTTGATCATTCTCAACATTTTCATGTTGAGTGCTAGTGCCAACCAATTGTGTATCATCTACTTGATCTCGAACCTCTTCAAGATCTATCTTCCTTTCACTATCGCCTTCCATTAGGAACTTAGTCTCAAGGAATTCTGCCTTTTGAGCAACAAATACATTCTGCTCGGTTGGATCATAGAAATAGTATCCCATATCATCCTTGAGATATCCTATGAAGATACACTTCGTGGATCGAGCATTCAACTTATTAGGGACGTAACGCTTAGGATAAGCTTCACATCCCCATACCTTTAAGTATGATAGAGATGGAGGTTTTCCAAACCACATCTCATGAGGAGTTCGTTCCACTTTCTTGGTTGGGGCCATATTTAAAATACGAGCCGCGGAGCATAGACAATAACCCCAGAATGATAGAGGTAACGAGCTTCTAGCCATCATAGATCGAACCATATCCATTAGGGTTCGGTTCCTCCTTTCGGACACAACTTATAAGATGATCTTGGAAAGCATCGCTTAGGTATTCACCTCCTCTATCGGTACGAAGTACCTTGATTGTCTTATTGAGTTGATTTTGTACTTCGTTTTGATACTCTTTGAATGCTTCAAAAGTTTCGTCCTTATGTCTTAACAAGTAGACATATCCGAAATGACTGAAGTCATCAATGAAAGTGACGAAGTATCTTTCACCATTCCGAGTTATGGGCTTAAAGGGTCCACATACATCCGAATGTATTAATCCCAATAAGTCCTTAGCCCTTTCGTAGGTCCCTTTGAAAGGTGCTTTAGTCATTTTGCCTTGTAAACAAGATTCACATACATCAAACGAGTCTAGTTCATTTGATTTCAAAAGGCCATTCTTTTGAAGTGTATGCATTCGATTCTTGTTTATGTGACCAAGGCGACAATGCCATAAGTAGGAATCACTCAAATCCCTTTTGAGTTTCTTGGTGCTAGTATGGTATGTTGAGCTACTAGATGATGTGTCATCATGAACCAATTCATAAATTCCATTTGAAGGCGAAGCCTTAAAATAGAATACATTATCTAAATAAACGTGGATATCATCATTAACAAAATTAAGATAAAAACCACATTGTTTTAAACGGGAAACTGAAATAATGTTTCGACATAAATCCGGTGCATACAAAACATTGTTCAAATTAAGTTCCAAACCACTTGGAAGCTTTAATACAAAGTCTCCTTGAGCCTTCACTTGCACTTTTGCTCCATTACCCATAAAGAGACTTGATGTTCCCGTTTGCTTGCTACTTCTTTTGAACCCCTGCAAAGAATTGCAAATGTGAGTTCCACATCCAGTGTCTAATAACCATGTATTAGAAGAAGTAATACTAAGCTCTATATATACCATATATATATTACCTGAGGTTTGCCCCGCAATCCTCTTTTCCTTCAACTCCTTAAGGTAGACCGGGCAGTTGCGTTTCCAGTGACCCATTTCACCGCAACCGAAGCACGGGTCTTCCTTGGGGTTTGCTTGTCCGGCAACCTTTTGCTTCTTGTTCTTGTTTTTGGTTGGGGTAACCATCCTCCCCTTTCACTTTCCTTGATGGGCGGGTCCTTTCCTCTTAGCCGCCTTTGGCTTAGAGGTGTTGTTACCTTTGGACCCACCACCATTGATCATTAGCACGGGTGAAGCCCTCTTACCCATGCTAGTTTCCGCCGTCCTAAGCATGCCATGAATTTCGCCAATGGTCTTATCCATCCCATTCATATTGTAATTAATTACAAATTGGTCAAACCTCTTTGACAAGGAGTTTAGGATAAGATCCGTGGCTAGCTCATTAGATATGTTGAGATTAAGACGGTTTGCGCGATCAATGAGGCTTTTCATCTTAAGGACATAAGATGAAACAAATTGGGAGTCGTCCATACGACATGCATGAAGCACTCGAACGGTCTCGAATCGCTCGACACGTGCTTGTTGAAGGAACATCTCCTTCAATTGCGTGATCATGTCGTATGCAGTATGATGCTCGAAATCCTTTTGGAGTTCGGGTATCATAGTCCCAAGCATTAGGCAAGCGACTTGCACCAAATCGGCGCAATACTTATCCCAATAAGCCATGCCTTCCGTATCATCCTCATCGGGTTGATCGGGAATAGGGTCTTCCAACACATACGCCTTATCCTCAAGTTTGAGGACAATCCTAAGATTGCGGAACCAATCCATAAAGTTCGTATGGTTGAGTTTGTCTTTCTCGAGGAGAGACCTTAACGATAGGTTGTTCAAGTTAATAGGTGCGTTTTGCATGTTGTTGTTATTGGCGGCCATCTACAAAATTTAACAAAGTTCATTTAAGTATCGATTTTAAATTTAATAAACAATACCCTTTTAAATTTTAATTGACTTATTAAATATTAGAATCCAACGGTAAATCAAATTTCAGTTAGGTGACCTTTATCCCGTTATTTGATTTAGCTAGGTAGTCATTTATATGACCATTGCAATCCTTTTGCAACTTCTAAATTATGGGATCATGCAATCCTTTTGCATGGCATATTATCCCATCAACGTCTATTTGTTCATCATGCTTCGGTGACCCTAAGTTCATGATTTCCAAATCAAGTCGTCCTACTTGCATAGACATGTAAACTTAACATACAAGTGGTTAGGTGACCTTTATCCCACAAGTGTGCAAAATTTACCTTAATCATATTAGTTTGCTCATAATGGTTAGGTGACCTTTATACCATTATAAGTTCCCTAGATATTTTTAAGTGTCACACAAAAGGATGGCGTTTAACTTGTTTGCCATGTTGTTAAAAGGGATTTTTAAGTTTTCGTTATTTCTAGTTTGAGAAAACTTATATGCCATACACCAACATGCATTTAGTGTATGGTACTTATGAAAATCCATTTTCATGTCATGTAATAATGCCAATTTTATTACTATGATATAAACCATTTTATATGTGCAATCCGTTTCTAGTTCTTAATAACCATTTATTAACGTCTTTTGCCATTTCAATTTAACCAATTAAATTGTAGTTTTGTTCATTGCATATAGTTAATAATTTAACCAATTAAATTGTAGTTTTGCTTGTTGTTAACTTGTGTGATAACTTATTGTAGTAACATACACAATCCACAATCATACAAGAATTTAAAACAACCACGCATGCAAAACAAATGTTCACAATCAAGCCTTTTGGTAGACATTTTGTTTAGCCGAAAACAAAATGCCACCGGTCAATGGGTAAAACACAAAGTAAGAGGTTTTAACCTCCCACTTAACCTTGCATCCACATGCTTCTTGTGTTCTTCCTTGTGATCTTCATGCATCTTCATCTTGTTACAAAATATATCCTAATACATTTTGTCTAGAAAATGAAAATACATCCTAATCTATTTTACATGTCAAATATAAAATAAATTACATTACCAAAATTAATATTACATACCAAATAAATAATTAATTTTACAAACCAAATTGAATGAATATTACAACCATTTAACCAAACAAATATCCATTCAAACACACATGCATACATCATAAGGTCAAGGCATTGATTGTGAACTACAATATACAACAAATATGACCAATTTGCAAGTTCCAAACCCACTTTTGGAACCCTTAAAATTCGGCCAAAATTATGAACCCACCCAAACCCGAATATTTTTACATTCTACTTTCATGCATGTACATAGAATGCAAAGTTGGTGGGTTTTAAAGACCATATATAAGAAGCATATTTCATAGACTTCGGCTCTAGATACCATTGATGGAATTCAATATAACAACATGTTCTTAATGTTAACATAATCACTAAACCAATTTAGCAAGATTTAAAGCAAGCGGAAGCATGAATTATTAAGAAAACAAGTGTATATATTTAACCATTTATTTGAATTCCAAGTAGATATCAAGTCTTGATAATATGCTTACAATATATATATATATATATATATATATATATATATATATATATATATATATATATATATATATATATATATATATATATATATATATATATATATATATATAGAGAAGGAGGAAGAAGTATTACCTCCTCAAGTTAATTGAGGGTGTGTTTGAAGAATGAACAAACTGTGAAAAGCCCGAGCCTTTGATGCACCAACACCACCCTTTAAGTTAGTTAAGATTTAGACACTTAACTAACTAATTAGCTAAGCTCAAAACCCCTTTGATTGCACTTGAAAAACTGGACAGCAGTAACTAGAATGATGATGAGAATGCAAGCTTCAAAAGCATGAAACCTCAAGAGATAATACCCCAAACTTTATACCAACACCTAGTACTTTTGTTAGGATTTGTTTTACACTTGAAGTGAGCTTGTAATAGCAAAGTTAGAACCCCTTTGTGTGTCAAACAGCCCACGGCCAGGAACAGCTGCAGGAGGAGTTTTTATGCAGTTTTTTTATTACTTGTTTGATGTGTATTGCATGCCTCTTTTGAGTCAAGACCTTGGTTAACTTATCAAGCATGTACCTAGGAGTTATGACCTCAAAAGTACCAAAAGGAATAAGCATGGGAGGTCTTCTTGGTTCAACAAAAACTGCCCACAATATCCCATTATTTTATACAAGATGTTAATTTTATAAAACTTGTAAAAGATTTTATAAAACTTGTATAAAATAAATATGTATTTGTTACTTGCAATAATTTTATAAACCATTTTATAAAATATAACACAACATAATTATTTAAACCTATAAATAATTAAATACAAATTATCCAAATAATTTATTTCAAGTAATAACATTTCAGAAAACCGATTTTCTAAAGCTCAAGTGTCGCGTATTTATTTAACGATCCAGTCGTTAAGATTAAATACATATAAAGTGTTGGTAAGCTTGTTATTGGGTATGACCCGACTTGGATCAAAACATATTAGCCGCATTAATTTAATATGTCTCTCGAGCATACGAAATACCTTCACCTCCCTCTTCGGGCACTCTCGTCGATGACAGTTCAAAGAATGTATTGACTTATTCCTTCAATACGGTCACTTCCAACAAGGTAGATGGCTCAAGATCCAAGTCGTGTTCTAAATCTTCTAAGCGTAAGTCGGTGGTTGAGTAGGCCGGTTGATGTTCCGGTATTTTTGGCTTGTAAGGGTTCGGAGTTGTTATGTTATATTTTGTGTATTCTCATGTAGTCATTGGTTTTTGTGGTTGATTAGCGTTCTGGATCATAGTTAAATGTTTATATTTCAATTCTTATGGTTTGGTTATGTTAGTTTGAATTCCTTGAGCCTCTTCGCTTACTGCTAGTTTTGATTGTATCTTTCGTCAACTTCTTGTTTCTTTCCAAGAAAATAACTCGTTTTATAGTATTCGTTTTTTCGCAAAAAATAAATAAAAAAGACAAGTAATAAGACATGTTTGGAACAAACAGAGTCTTCATGAAGACGTGTTTTAAACCCTGGTTGGATGTCAAGTGTGATGACAATGACCCAGACTATATTCACTATTTATCATACAATCAAACAAACCGTCCAACAAATGTTACAAAAAAATATATGTATTTTGAACAGTGTATTCCGATGGTGTCATGGTATTTTGAACAATGTATTCTCATGATATCATGAAAAGGTTTCTGATGGTATCTTAAAACTGTAGTAGATGTGTTGTTACAAAAAACATGTATTTGTATTATTTTGAGACCAGATGTGTTAGAATATTCAGTAGTTTGAATTACTTGATATTAGCCTGTGTTCGAACATGATTATGTTTGTACAGGGAAAGATATAACTGTGTTAGGCTGATTATTCAATTTGTAACAAAATATGCATTTATAGTTGTTCCAACAACATTCATTCGAACAAAGTATTTTTAGTGAGTTCGATTATATATCTGTTCGAATACATTGAAAATGATAAGTATTCGACCATGTTTGTGTTCGAATTCTGTTTAATAATGAACCAGATCTTATCCATATTCCGTAAGGACAAGAAAATCTACTTTATAGATTTTCTGACAACTTAGATTTCATTTGAATAAGATTTCACCGATATAAATAGACTACCAAATAACTCAATTTATTACACATAATTTCACTTATCTTTTACTCAATTGTTAATCTCAAATGTCTCCTAGTGATATTGCTCCAAGGGCTATCCATACAGGAAGTTGTAAAATTTACGATTCAAATGGTAGTAGCCATTGTTTTGAGGAATTGATGTTTAGGTTCTATCCTTAGTTTGTCTTTTAACCGACAATTATTTTGTCTTTCCTAATTGGGTTGGGAGTTCTATATGCATTTTGAATTTCGACGACATGCAAGCGTTAAAACGGTCCATTTGACGCTTGATAACCACCCTTATTAATGGGACCTGAAAAATTTCAACGGCGCACTAGGCCTCCCAAACAATGGCATAAATTTTTTTCTAATACCTTTGATTTTGGTCTTTTTACGTTTTCTCAACCCTATACACGTATCGACATAAAAGACATTATACAAAACATCGTTAGCGATGATTTTGTAGACGCTTGTGTAGATGCTAAACTAGTTCTGTTTTGTCAAATAAAGCACAATGCCAGGAAAACATATATAGTTTTACGGAGCAACATAACTTGTCGAAGACAAGTAAACAAATATGATGATGTCCTTGTTATGCATGCCCTAATGATTTATTGGATCATTAACGGTACAATGTTTGACGTGGGTAACATCATTCTTTACCGAAGCAAGATGCACGGGCAACACCCATTGCCCTGTTGCCTTTTGGGATGTTGCTTACAAAGTTATTCCAATTTCTCGACTTGATTAACGATGGACAACATCATACCGTACCTAATGCACGGGTGATGGAGTAATGTAATTTCATGTTTTTAACTGTTATTTGAGAAAATAAATATGTGTTTATAAGTTACTGTAGACGAAGATTTAAGGATCTTAGGTCGCTCGCTAACAATCCTAGAGGCGGAATACACTAGAATTGGGTTAAACCGAGATATGGGTCGTATCGGGATCGAATAGATCAAACCTAGGACAATTACTAGATTAGATCGACGCCTAAACGAAGTATTTAGGTGGTATTTGGTGTTAGGGTTCGGCAGAGACGAAAACCTGTCGATTAGGGTGAATGGGATGAGTAACCTCAATAAAGAAGTCTCAACCCGTATATATACTGCATATCAGACACACTCGGTCGAGTGTGTCTCTCAGTCGGTCGAATGTGTAACACAGTCGGTCGAGTGTGTCGACACACTCGATCGACTGTGTGTGCAGTTTAAATAATTGACTGTTTAACAAATTAAGCACGCACAATCACAAACTTAATCAATATTCACAAGTAAACATTATTACATAACCGAATGTATCAAACTATGAATCAATCTACGGCTGGGGATTCATGCACTAACAAACTCCCCCTAATACCTAGACGTAGAACATAAAAATTCAGTTATCAATCAGTAAATGGATCTGTCACCCAGTTCTTCAGATAACAGACTTTCACAACGCTGCAGTACTGTTCAGCTTGCACACGATTTTCTGGACGATACAGCATCCGGTTGTAGTATAAGGTGAACATATCTTCCTCACAGCTGTTCCTCAACCAAACTGGATCCAAAACCCTTATACTATCATTTTCATCTCCTCCATCTTTGTCTAACACAATAACCGCTTCCTCTGAGCGTTCATCATAAGACCACCAACGAAAACGAGGACTGAAGTGCTACGGCATCTTTCGCAAAGGAACCTTTCGCATATATTTCACAGGTTGATATTTTACTATCTTCCTCCTTACCCCTGTTTTCCTGTTCATCCTGTTAGAGATCTTTGGAAATTGTGGTCGAAAGCCTACAAAATTAGGTGACCGAAATGATCTTCTTATCTTACAAACCAAAATATCAGGAATTCCACAATAATCCTGATACAACATCTTAAACCTGGCCACCTGCATAAACTTAAAATATGGTAACTATTTGAACTCGTATGCATACTTGATATAATCCACTCCGTGTTCTTTCTTGATCGCATATATATCAAATTCTTTTATATAAGCCCAGGCTATTATCTTTCCCTTAGCACGTAAACTTTCACAGTGCTCGATAAACTTTAAAAACTACGGCTCCACCTTAGGCTTCATAATATACTGCCTAATTCGAATCAAAATCTTCCATTCTTCTTCCAAAACTTCAACCTTTTCTTTGTTGATTTTCACCGGCAAAAACCCTTCCGGCAACACACTTTCTTGTTCTTTCTGTTCTTTTTTCTTGCACTTTCTATCCAAAAGGTCATCATTCATTTGAAAGTAATCAGTAAAAGTTGGAAGATCATTATCAGCAAAACCTTCATAACGTGGATACGGCTCTGTCGGCTCATCCTCAATAATCACCTCATCAAAACTATTATCACTTTCATCAACAACTTCTGTATCACTCAACTCATCATCAAAATTATGAGCCCCTGAAGTCGAAGCTTCAGTCGAGGCCTTTGATGCAGCATCAGCAAATTCCTTAGCTTGTCGCTCTAGACGCTCCATCAATTCCTATTCCGTCTCAGTGAGATTCGGTGTGATCTCCCTTTCTTCTAAATCAGTATAAACAGCAGAGTGATTAAGTCGATCCTGCATAGCTAAAAAAATCAGAAACTGTTATTACTTGAAGTGGAGTTACATACAGTGGGTGATCCTCAGTGTAACCTTTAGCAATCTCAACTGCCATGTCCTCCTCATTACCTAGGGTACCAAAAGGATATAGACCGTCCTCCTCTTCTTCAATCACAATTTTATTCTCCCATTCATTTAACCTCTCAGTCAATTCTTGATTTTGAGTCTCAAGAGTCAAAATTTCTCCAGCCTGACTTCCAACATTTTTCTCAAGTTCCTCAATTTTCAATTATTGTCGATCAACTAACTCCCTCAACGCAGACATTTCAGTTTCCCTTCTTTGCTTATCTTCATCAGCAGCCTTTTGAAATTTAGAAAAATCAGCAGTCAACTGAATCAATCGTCGATTAACTATTCCTGTCAGATCACCTGTAACTCCTTCAGGACGCTGAGTAGTTTGGACTTGTTGAGTAGATGGAGTTTGTTGTTGTTGAGTGGGTGGCACTTGAGTAGAACCACCAGCATCACCAGCAGCGTTAACAATCGGAGCAACCTTCGGTTGTGAATTTGTTGTAGAAGATGAACTTCCGTATTTAACCAAGATCTTTAAACGCTTCTGTCTCTGTCTGGTTGACACCTTAGGAGCTTCAGCTAACTTTCTTTTAACCAAATCAACGTGACTGTCATCAAGCGCAGTCACATCCTTTTCATCAACTAATCGAGGACCAGTATGCTTCGGTGGAGGCTGATTTACCTCTTCCTCACCTTCGATAGTAATGTCGGTCTCATCTCCGGAAGTACTTTTTTCATGTCGGCAGCTTAAACCTTCTGGACACACGTACTTTTCATCAGCCAGATGACCGATCTACCTCTTCTCCGGAACCTCAACCCTGTTCTGCAAAAACCTATTGAAGGACTGATCATTCAAATGATTCTGCTTCAGCTCATCCTGAGGAATTTTCGTTAACCCTTGAACTTGCTTCTCTAGCATAATCTGAAGAAACCTAGAAAATACCAGATGTACCTTCCTTTTAACATTCAGAACCATTCCATCAAATATAACTTGAGAAAAGTTAAAATCGGCATTCAAGACCAACGCAACAAACATAGAACTATATTTTGCAGTCATCTCATCGAAACCACCCTGCATCGGGCTCAAACACCTCAGAAGAACGTATGTAAAGTATCTGTACTGCCTTGGGAGCTTAGTACGTTTCACAGCCTTGGTTATATCACCAGCATAACCACATCTCTTAAAACATCTTCTTAGAAGTTGGCACATCATCATTATCCGGAACCCCAAATCTTCCCTGATAGTCTGAGCAGAGATCCGAACAATGGTATTGTTGACTAAGCTTAGAATCACCTGCCGATTGTTCTCAATAACAATGCTATCAACTTCCCAAAACTTTCTCTGATGCGAATAATATGGAGTGCACTCAGCGGTAATTGCCTTAAAGATTCTCGATCGCTTCAAAAATGCGATAATTGGACCAAAACCTCCTCTTTGAGCTTCCGTTCCGGTGTCATCAATACAAGCAAGCACATTAGTATCTTCTCGTCCAATTAGACCTGGAAGTTCAGATGACAGCGGGATCTGTTGTTCTTCTACTTCCTCTTCCATATGTTGTTGCTCTTGAGACATCTCAAATAATCTGTACAAAACTCAAAACAATATAAATATTAAGCGTTTACCACCATGAATCATTGGGTATCAAGTTAATTTCATGAAACCATTGATAAACAAACATAATAAGCACATTAACAAAGAAATGCACAAATACATCGTTTAGAAGTTATCGTTTATTACAGGCCATAGTTCCAAGGCTAACAGACTAGCCTTATCAAATTACACAATATACCAAGCTAAGCATAAAAACTGAAACTCATAATCACTTATCCCATAATGGGATTCTCTGGCACCAGCCTTGTGACATATTGCACCACGCCAAGTTTGTCAAACAAGTTATGTAATAAGGCTGCATAGGGAAATGGTTCTTCCATCTCAAGAAAATCTTTCATCACATTAATGAGAAAGTGACCCATATTCACCTGAATACCCTCTAGTAAGCAATACAATAGCAGTGCTTTAGTACCGCTCAATAGATTGTCTTCATAATTCCTAAAAGTGACATTTTGCTTGATTATCCTTAGGTGAATTTCAAGTTGAGGTAACACCTCGTCATCACTAATCTTAATCCTACCAGAACTAACTTCTTTCCCTGGCTTACAAATCTTTGCAATTAGCTCAGACAGGTTGAACTTGTTGGGAATCTTTCTCATGTTCTTGCTAGGATACAGTATCTTGACACCAGTGTGAGGAACATTCAACAAAGTTGAAAATTTATCCAAGGTCCATTTGTACTGTTGCTCAAACAGTGTGGAATGAATAAACTTCCTCTTACCATCTTCTAATGCCACATTGGCATAGAATTCACGCACCAATACTGGACAAAAGTAATCTCCAATATCTAGGAATGCCTGACACTCAACTTGTTCCCAAGGAGCATAAGTCAGTCGAGTCGCAATGACCTTCTGTTCCACTAGAATGCGACGATTACTAGCTAGAATTCTCCTACGCTCAATGTCAAACATCCATTGTCCAACAAAAGAACCACCTGACATTCTTACACAATACTATACAGAACATTCAGAATAATATGGCATGAACGCAACAAAATAAGCAAAAACAGCAAAAATAAAAAATAAGGGTTTCTATACACTCGGTCGAGTGTGTATACACACACGGTCATGTGTGTCGACAAACGTTTGAGTGTGTGAACTCACTCGGTCGAGTGTGTCACACACTCGGTCGAGTATGTTCTTCAGATCTATGTTCACCCAACTTTTCAAATCTATCAAATCTGTTGTTTTTGGTTCGATTCCTGGTCACATTAGCATCTAAAGAGTCCGATTACCAAGCTTATATCATCAATTTTAATAGATTAAGTCTAAAAAGTACTCGATTCGTGTTTAGCACTTCAAACATAAAATTAAAGATTTAGACAAAACGAAAACGAGTTAGAATACCTTGTTAGTGGCGCTGGAATCACAATAAGAATTTGTATCTAAAACACAGAATCAAAACCTCCTTCCTTATCAACGAAAAACTAGGTAAAATTCAACTCCAAAATCACCAAGTGTTCTGAGCCGTTCGTGACTCAATCCTTTTTATACCCTCAGACACACTCGGTCGAGTGTGTCACTCACTCGGCCGTGAGAGTGTGCATACTTGGCCGAGTGTGTTTATTAAACAAAACACATTTTTTCAACCTCAGTCGGTCGTGTGAGTGAGTCACACGGTCGAGTGTGTATACTCACTCGGCCGACTGTCTTTTGATTTCAAAACTTAAAACTTTTAACTTCAACTTCACAGGCTTTTCCTGTCCACTCCCCCTGGGACTGATCTCTACAGTATAGAAACAAACACGCTTTATTCCTTTAAGAGCCGAATAACTTATTTTCAAGTCTAACGTAAAACATAGGATTCCTTTCATAATAAATCTTTCCGAGAACTGAGTTGTTAAGCTTAATAAACAAAACATAAATTCACATGCAACTAACTTATGAATGCAAATATTTTTGATTTTTCAGATATGTATGCACATGCAAATTTACAAAGCGAACAACTGTACAAGATCCAGCGTGTCATGATCAACAGTATTAAAACAGACATAGTAAATAACATTTAACCTTACAGGTCTGTAAAAATCCACCTTCTAACATCAATTTCATTACACGATAGCGTAAGCAGATAAATGATGTTATTAGCATGAAAACAAGTGATACAGCTTATCATGAATCACGCTACGAGGAGCACAACACATATTTTTGTGAGTTGACATATCAAATTGATTTAATCTTATGATTCGGGGATCAGAACTGAACTACGTTGACATGATTCACTCATTTTATAGCATAAACAGAATAACTTTCAAATATATCAATAAACATTCACCAACTTTCACCCTAGACTTTGATGATCACGTTAGATTAATTACTTTAACATCTTACATTGTTAGTTTTTGATCACGAAGTCAGTCCTCATTTGAGATCGCACGATGTTTCAGGTAGAACAATTGAGCACAAGTATATTGACGCTGTCCTCTTATCACCTCAATGTACTTTCAATTTGATTGAACAGAACCATCTCACGATGTTTCTAGCAACCCTGTCAGCCATGAGCTTCTACCTTAAACTTATACCTTTCGTTTCAGATAACATTGTTTATCTCAAATTTATTGCATACTTTGAAAAGACGCATACCGACCACTATAAACCCCATACTTAAATGGAAATCGTATGATGTATGATATTGGATGGATGGTAGTGATATATATTTGAGTGATGGAACGCTAAGGTATCCTACAGACGATATTCCCTGCTATCCAGGTCAATAGGTACAATCCCATATCACAGAATGATTTAAGTTCTCTAAATCTGAAGATCTGATACAATTCAATTGTCCCACTCGGATGTAGTTAACTTAATCATCCAAACATGTCTCGAATAAACATACTGTATGAATCCATCACCTTGTTCAATTCTTGATCCATGATTCTCTTGCAATAAAGTGGTGCATCCAAACATTTTTTTTTTTAGATTTTCTGATGTTGCAAATATCTCCAAGCTAGATTACAAAAAGTAAACAAAACAAAATAAATAAAATAATATAACTGTACATGATGATTCACCATTGTCTTTGACTTTTGTGGTGTCTGCACAGAAAATCAATCTTCTGATGTTGAAGTCTATAACTCAATAACGTTGCGTTGTTCAAATCATTCTATGTATGTGATACAGAATCGTACTTCTCAACCCATCTAGAGAGAACACCTCCCTTTGGATACCCGACATGTATATTGTTTACTTTCGGTCCAAGCATTAAAGGTAAATAGAAACAAGTATGCACGCTAGACAAAGTATGCTCACCTTGGGGACTCACAAAATTATCCTTTGCTACTGAGTATAAATCGTAGTAGGGGAGACCTCAACCGTCTGTTGAGTTTCTGAATAATCATTTCTCAGTATATATTCAGTGATAACTAGGTGACTACCCTCAACCGCTGTAAACCTTTCCATGATTTCCTCATCATGATATTTACGCGTTGTTATTGTGATCATCTCTGTCTAAAGTTATGTCAATAAAGTCTATCGATATACTATCAATCATTCTCTAGACATGTCAGTTCAGTATTGCAATCACTTCCCCACAGATAGAATAAGCAACTCATTTTCTAAATTTTTCACCTTTTTTTTATTTGATTTTCTGGTTTTATAATTTTTATGGCTTTTCAATTTTATCAGTACAAAAACATAAAAAAAAAATAAAACACAAACTAGCATGCAATACTATCAGAAAACAAAAATCTATCATGCAAATGAAAATTAAGCATGCAAATGACCTACTAAATACTATGCAAGGTACACATACTATACAGGCAGTTCTAGGGCATTCACAACTCAGTTTCTTTGAAAGGTTCCTCTGTGTTAGGATCCTCAGTTTCAGGAACCACGTCAGTTAGCAATTTAATTCTGATTTCTTTTAACAAGAACTCAAAGCATGGTTTATTAAAAGCTTTAGTGAAGAGATCAGCCCGTTAGGTTGTAGTGTCTATCTGCACCACATCTATTAACTTTTTCTCATAGCAATCTCTAATGAAATGGTATTTAATCCCTATATGTTTCATTTTAGAGTGATTTACGGGATTTTTAGTGACAGCTATAGCAGCAGTATTATCAACATAAATAGGAGTGTTAGAAATATGCAAATCGTAGTCTCGTAGCTGCTGTCGAATCCAGATAACCTGTTATGTACAGCTGGCCACGGCAATATATTCTGCTTCACAAGTGGACTGAGCCACTGCTGTCTGCTTTTTACACTGCCAAGTGACTAGTTTGCTACCAAGGAACTGACAACCTGCTGACGTTGATTTGAAATCTTTTTTGCAACCACCATAGTCATAATCACTCTAAGCTGTGAAATCAAACCCATCCTCACACGGATGCCATAACCCTAAACTCGGTGTATCTTTCAAATACCTCAGAATCTTCTTAACCATGAACATATGATGAACATTAGGATTCGCCTGATAACGAGGACACAGATAAACTGCAAACATAATATCTGGTCGAGAGGCTGTAAGATACATTAGCGAACCTAAAATCATCCTGTATAACGTAGGATCCACTGGAGCACCCTCACAATCAGGTGAGATCCCATGATTCGCTGACAACGGAGTCTTAGCGGGTCTTTCTGCTTCCACCTGAAACCTCTTCAGAATATCAGCAACATACTTGGTCTGATGCAAGAAGATGCCTTTATCCGTCTGAGCTACCTGCAAACCTAAGAAAAACTTTATAGTTCCCATGGAACTCATTTTGAACTTCCGCTACATGACCTTCTCAAACTCATCAACCATTCCTTGATCCGTTGACCCAAAGATAATATCATCAACATAAACCTGCACTAACATAAGATGTTGTCCCTTCTTCTTGATGAAAAGTGTATGATCAATGACACCTCTCCTAAAACCATTTTCAAGCATATAGTTGGACAACGTGGCATACCATGCTCTAAGAGCTTGGTGAAGACCATAAAGTGCCTTTTCAAGTCAATAAACCTTTTCTGGGAAATGAGGATCTTCGAAACCAGGTGGTTGTTCAACAAATACTCTTTCATTGACCTCTCCATACAAAAACGCGCTTTTCACATCCATCTGAAATACTTTAAAAACCATGAAAGATGCAAAAGCCAAGAAAATTCTAATTGCTTCCAGTCGAGCAACCGGAGCAAAAACCTCATCATAGTCAATCTCAGAGATTTGTTGATATCCCTTTACCACCAACCTAGATTTGTTTCTGATCACGATACCCCGTTCATCCTTCTTATTCTTCAACGCCCATCGAAGACCATAGGGTTCACAACTATGTGGTGGGTTGACAAGTCTCCAAACCTTCAAGTGTTTAAACTGTAACAGCTCTTCCTACATAGCACTAACCCACTCATCATATTTCAATGCTTCAAAAGCATCTTTTAGTTCAATTTGACACACATAACATGAATGAGCATATACAAATACTCTCCCTATCTTATTCAACGAGGAATAGAAGGCTGTTACCACATTCGCACATTCTGATTCAACACCTTCTGCTGATGATTGACTCTCACATACTACTGGGGTCTCAGATGTATTAGGAACTTCAGACGTAGATGTTTCATTAGTTGTGGTATGAGGAATCCCAATATGAGGTATGCCTCTTGTATCAACATAATAATCATCTAAACGTTTTAGAGGCATGATAACACGATTTGACCTACGTACTCCTCTTGCTTCAGTTGGCTGTTCAGTCCCTGTTACAGTTAGAGGTTGATTATAAGGAGGATTTAAGTGTTCTTCTATCAACCGTGCTCGATTAACACCTTCATCTTCTTCTGAATCACTATCTTCATCTGTCTCATACACAATCTCCACATTAGGGTCGGCATTAGAATGGTCACTCTGGATGCTTTGCCTTGGACTATGAATCGGACTTTGATGAGAGCTTCGAGTCTGAAATTGAGTCTGGCTAGGAATAGAAATGACATTCTCTGTGGAATTCTGAGCATCATACAACATATGAGTAAGTAACTCATTATCTGTACCCTCCGGTGGAACGTTGAAAGAGTCAAACAGTTTATCATATTCAAATTGCCATGCGAATACTTTACTAACCCGAGCTGGAGCGTTACGCTAAATATCAACCTCAAAACGTTCTTCAACACACTTAGTTTCGGTATTGTACACTCACTTATTTGGATTCCCATAACCCAAGAAGATACCAGAGACAACCTTTGAATTGAATTTCCCTCCAGTGTCTCGTACTAGAATAGTACAAGGAGCACCAAAGGGTTCAAAATGCTTAATGTTAGGCTTTCTCTTATGTAACAGTTCATAACAGGTCTTTCCCTATCTCTTCACCACCAGAACTCTATTCATCACATAACACGCTGTGCTCACCGCTTCTCCCCAGGAAATAATAGGTAAACACGCATCAGCTAGCATAGTTCTTGCGGTTTCAATTAACGTCCTATTCTTTCTTTCAGCTACCCCATTTGACTGAGGTGTATAAGCAGGACTGAACTGTTGCCGTATCCCCTTTTCATTACAAAACAACATCATGTTGTTATTCTTAAACTCCGTACCATTATCGGTACGAATCTTTCAAACCTTCAACTTATACAAACTTTCAACCTTCAGAATCAAAACTTTAATGTCCTCGAAAGTATCTGATTTATGCTTCAGCATTACAACCCAAGAGAAATGAGAATACTCATCTGTAACTACTAAGTAGTATAACTCTCCTGTGATAATCTTGCAGTTAACTGGACCAAAAAGATCCATATGCAATAACTCCAAAGGAACATTAAGAGAATGATGCTTCTTGGAAGCATGAGGTTTTCTTGTCTGTTTTCCTTTCTTACACGGAAGACATCCTTCTGGAATATGAAAACTCTTAAGATTGACACCATCAACTAATCCATTATGAACTAGATTATTCATCTTTCTTAGACTCAGATGACCCATACGCTTGTTTCAAGTAATAGACTCCTGCTCAGTAGCTTTGGAAACAAAAGCCTGATGGCCTGCAGCTGCTTTAACATGAGCCTTTCGCATATCAAGGATATATAGATCCTTATACCTTGGACCAGTCATCAAAATCATGTCTTCCGGAATCACGAAATCTTTTCTCAAGATATAACACAATTTGTCATCAAAAGCAACCGTATACTTTTTGTCAGCAACCTGTGAAACTGAAAACAAATTGTTCGACATTTGCTCCACAAATTTGACCTTATCAAAGCTGACATTCTCATTTGAAATCACTCCCTGCGCAGTAATAAAACCTCCTTCACTACCTACAAAAGAAACTGGTCCTCCATCCACTGTTTGCACATTAGAAAGTAAGGACAAGTTTCCTGTCATGTGCCTGGACGCCCCACTATCAACAATCCATGTACTGCAATGAGGATTGTAGGCGACCTGCACATAAACATTAGGAGATTAGTTAGAAAGGGCCACCCATGCCCGAATGGCAGTGGGTTTCCCATCAACACCAACCACTGGCAATTCCACCCGTTGTCCCTTAGATCCGGAAGGAGCTTCAGAATTTTGGACACTTTTCACTTCGGACTTACGTTTCCAAATAATATTTTTTGGTAAAGGTTTCCTGTAATAGTCATTTGTTTGGAAAACTTTAGTTTCAGTTGATTTCACAGAAGTAGATTTAAACACAGGTGAGGATGATCTTCTATTGAAAGTACGTTTAGTGCTAAGATCAATCTTCCTGTGTGGTGTCTGTCGAATGGTGATAATACTGAAAACGAACATATATTTCATAGCATTATCCCTCAAGAAAGACAAGCTTTTAGTTGCAATTGTTCTATTTACAAGTGATAGTCGTTTAAATAATAAAAGGTGAAGACAAAAGACATATTCGACGAATTGAAGGCGCAAATGACCAAAAAGCTCAAAAGTACAAAATACAATCAAAGAGGTTCCAATTATTGGTGAGAAACGTCTCAAAATTACAAAAATACAAGACGCGAAACGCAAAGTACAAGATATTAAATTATACGCAAGGACGTTCGAAAATCTGAAACCGCGACCAAAGTCAACTCTCAACGCTCGACGCAACGGACTAAAAATTACAAGTCAACTATGCACATAAATATAATATAATATTTAAATAATTCTTATAATTATTTATATATTATATTTATTTATTAAAACGTCGGCAAGCAAAGAAACAAAAATATGTGAGCTGCTACCTACCCCCATGCGATCGCATGGCCTGGAGGCACAAAAGCCATGCGATCGCATGGCCCTGAAATCCAGGCCCGGTCCTATAAATTCGCGTGTTTTGGCTCAGTTTATATATCATATATCCATCTCTCTATCTATACGTAAATATATTTATATTTATATTATAATTTTAATTTTAATTTTAAATTCGAATAATAAGGGTATGTTAGCGAATGTTGTAAGGGTGTAAGTCGAAATTCTGTCCGTGTAACGCTACGCTATTTTTAATCACTGTAAGTTATGGTTAATGTTATTTTTAAATTAATGTCTCGTAGCTAAGTTATTATTATGCTTATTTAAGACGAAGTAATCATGATGTTGGGCTAAAAATTATTAAGATTGGGTAATTGGGCTTTGTACCATAATTGGGGTTTGGACAAAAGAACGACACTTGTGGAAATTAGACTATGGGCTATTAATGGGTTTTATATTAACTAAATGATACCTCATTAATTTAATATATAGACTTATAATTTGATGTATTTATATATAACCACATACGCTTGACTGGGCACGGTGGGCGGGATATCTATAAATACCAATAATTGTTCATTTTACCGGACACGGAACTGGATTAATAGTTAGTAGACTTGTTGAAACAGGGGTGGATTACATTCAAGGGTAATTGGTGTAATTGTTAATAAAGTAGTAAAACCTTGGTTTACAAGCAGTCGATAACCTGGTGTATTCATTAAATAAAGTATTAAAACCTTGTTACAATTCGAATCCCCAATTAGTTAGAATATTTGACTTCGGGAATAAGAATAATTTGACGAAGGCTTTCGCACTTTATATTTATGACTGATGGACTATTATGGACAAATCCGTATGGACATATTAAATAATCCAGGACAAAGAACAATTAACTCATGGGAATAAACTAAAAATCAACACGTCAAACATCATGATTATGGAAGTTTAAATAAGCATAATTCTTTTATTTCATATTTAATTGCACTTTTAATTATCGCACTTTTATTTATTGTCATTGTATTTAATTGCACTTTTAATTATCGTACTCTTTAATTATCGCAATTTTATTTTATCGCACTTTTATTTATCGCAATTTCATTATCGTTATTTACTTTACGCTTTAAATTAAGTTATATTTATTTTTAATATTTTACATTAGGTTTTAACTGCGACTAAAGTTTTAAAAATCGACAAACCGGTCATTAAACGGTAAAAATCCCCTTTTATAATAATAATATCACTTATATATATATATATATATATATATATATATATATATATATATATATATATATATATATATATATATATATATATATATATATATATATATATATATATATATATATATATATATTTGTATTTTTATAAATTTAAAACTAATATAGCGTTAAGCTTGTTTAAGAGTTCCCTGTGGACTAACCAGACTTACTAAAAACTACACTACTGTACGATTAGGTACACTGCCTATAAGTGTTGTAGCAAGGTTTAGGTATATCCACTCTATAAATAAATAAATAACTTGTGTAAAATTGTATCGTATTTAATAGTATTTCGTTGTAAAAATAATACTATTTCCTAGTACACCTCGCACACATCAAGTATTTTTGGCGACGCTGCCGGGGAAATTCTTGCTTAAACGCCGGAAGCGCAACGCTATAAAAAAAGATTTTTTTTTTACTTTTAAAAAACTACGCTTTTATAAAAATACGTTTTAAATATTCGAAAATATAAAAAGAAAAACAAAAATATAAATATTTTTAAGAGTTTGTTAAATATTTATAAAATTATAAAGTTTCTTTATTTTTATTTTAGTTTTTTTTTAAATACAAGTTTTTATTTATTTATATATTTATTTATTAAAACATAAAACAGAAAAAAAAATATAAAAGAAATCTACTCGGCCCGTACTGTAGCAGCCCAATTTCAGGCCCGAAAATCTACTCCATGCGATCGCATGGATTTTTAACGTGAGGACCATGCGATCGCATGGCCCTGTCAGACACGCCACATTTGACCTAGTTTCGCATTAATTACGGAGTATATTTAATTATTATTATTATAAAACCCTAATTAGGGTTTTGTTATTTAATTAATTAAGTTAGTTTTAGTATTTAATTTATATATTTAGTTTAATTAGTTTAATTAAATTATAAAATTAATAGTTTTAATAAATAAATAATATAAAAATAATATTTTTATAAAAATTGTACTTTTTACAATTTTAAGTATATTTTTATATTTTGTTCCTTTTTAATTTATTTTAGCGTAATATTTGTATTTTTCGCTCGTTTTTAGTTTTAAGTCATAGTTTTTGCCATAGTATTTTTACTTCTAGATTTTTAGTCTTTGCCGTAAAATCCCTTAAGTGCTTTTTTTTTAAACTAAGATTTAGGTGCTTTAGAATTTTGCGACGCCGTTTTTAAGTTTTAGTACCTTTTTAAGTTATTTCCATTTGGGATATAATATTTCTTTTAAGCTTTAATATTTTTAGACGCAACTTTTAATTCTTAGTTTTTAGTGCCTTTTTAAGTTACGACGCGCTACTTTCTTATTTTTATTTTTCGACGCCTATTATTTTTCGACCTTTTTCGACGCGCTCTTTTTCTTTCTTATTTCTCGACATTCTAGTTTTTAGGACGTAGAATTTTTCTCTTTCTTCTCTCTAAATTTCTTTAAACTTTAACGAAAAATTATTTTAAGTGGTTAAATTGATAGACATCAAAATTTTCTGGTTCGTAGTAATAGTTGGATTTGTACGTGGACCGGGTTATTGGAGCCAAACAGTACTCAATTATATTGAGACCAAACGAATTCTGCCCCTCTGCTGCATCTTTTGGCTATTCGAAACGTGGGCAAAATCAAAAAAGTCTATAAATTTGATAACTTATATAATTTTTCTTATTTTTAAAAACTAATAGGATATTCAGTGAATGCACCGAGCAAAACGTTCACCACCTTTTGTACGTTCACCACCTGTAACCAGATCAAGACATCTAGCAAATATTGTCGCCGTTGATTTTTCTTTAGAATCGTCATCCAGTCGACCAATTAGTCCAATTCAAATTTCCGATAATCCATTTTTTGAACCCGACCTCACAATTGAGAATCCGGAGAATATTCAGGGACGATTTCGAGATCCTGAACCATTAATCTTTCCTCCGGAACCACCAATCATTCAAACAGAGATTGATGAGGAACCTACTATTAAATCAGAATCCTATAGTGATTCAGATTCAACAAATTCAATTATGGAAAATCTGGAACCTCTAAGTATGGAAGACCGAATGCGAGCTAAACACACTGGCCAAGGTCACGCAATTACTCAACCTGACATTAATGCGCCAGATTATGAAATCAAGGGACAAATCCTACATATGGTAACTAATCAATGCCAATTTAGTGGTGCACTGAAGGAAGATCCAAATGAACATCTTCGTACCTTTAATAGGATCTGCACACTATTTAAAATAAGAGAAGTGGAAGATGAACAGATATATCTCATGTTATTTTCCTGGACTTTAAAGGGAGAAGCCAAAGATTGGTTGGAATCGTTACCTGAAGGGGCGATTGATACATGGGACGTTTTAGTTGAAAAATTTCTCAAACAATTCTTTCTGGCATCTAAAGCCGTGAGACTTCAAGGAGAAATTGTTACGTTCACACAAAAGTCAAATGAAACTCTATATGAGGCGTGGACAAGATTTGGAAAGTTATTGAGAGGATGTCCGCAACATGGTTTAGACACTTGTCAAATAGTATAAACATTCTACCAAGGATGCGACATCACTACAAGAAAAGACATCGATAGAGCAGCTGGTGGTTCAATTATGAAGAAAACAGCAACTGATGCTTACAAAATTATTGATAACACTGCTTCCCACTCACATGAGTGGCACCAAGAAAAAGATATCGTTAGATCATCTAAAGCAGCTAGAGCCGATTCTAGCCATGACTTAGATTCCATTTCTGCAAAAATAGATGATGTCGAGAGACGAATGAAAAAGATGACTAAAGATATCCACTCAATACGAATTAGTTGTGAGCAGTGTGGAGGACCACATTTGACAAAAGATTGTCTCAGTATTGAACTAACAATGGAACAAAGAGAGAATGTTTCATACATAAACCAAAGGCCTGGAAATAATTATCAGAATAATTATCAACCGCCAAGATCGATCTACAATCAAAATCAGAACTATAACCGAAATGTTCCATACAACAACCAACAAGGTCCAAGTAATCAACAAGTATCCAATAATACTTACAATCAGCAAAGACCTAATTTTCAAAATAAACCACCACAAACCGATGATAAAAAGCCAAATTTAGAAGAGATGATGTCGAAGCTAGTTGATTCTCAAACTCAGTTTTTCACATCTCAGAAACAAACGAATGAACAAAATGCTCAAGCATTTAGAAATCAACAAGCTTCTATTCAAAATTTGGAACAAGAAGTAAGTAACCTAGCAAGGTTAATATGTGAAAGAAAACCAGGAAGTTTACCTAGTGATACAAATGCTAACCCCCGGAATGAAACAGCTAAAGCCATTACCACGAGAAGTGGTATTACACTTAAACCACCTGAAATACCTGTAATTTCTGATGAAGCTATTCCTACTCCACAAGAACCACAACCTGAGTAAGATAAGGAAAAAGAACCGGTAGTTGAAAAGGTTAATGAAGATAACACAGTTAAGGCTAAACCTTATGTTAAACCATACCAACCACCACTTCCTTACCCAAGTAAAATGAGAAAAGAGAGACTTGAAGCCGAGCAATCCAAATTTTTGGATATGTTTAAACAGATAAATGTAAATCTTCCTTTCATTGATGTAATTTTAGGAATGCCTAGATATGCTAAATTTCTGAAAGATCTAATCACAAATAGAAAGAAAATGGAAGAACTCTCGGCTGTTACTATGAATGCTAATTGTTCAGCAGTGCTGTTGAATAAGATACCAGAAAAATTATCTGATCCAGGAAGTTTCACAATTCTATGTTTTCTGGGTAGCCTTAGTTCAATAGAAGCATTGGCAGACTTAGGTGCTAGTATAAATCTAATGCCTTATTCACTATACACTAAACTAGACCTTGGAGAATTGAAACCAATAAGAATAAGCATACAACTAGCCGATCGATCAGTAAAATATCCTAGAGGGATAATGGAGAACATGCTAGTTAAAGTTGGTACTTTAGTATTTCTAGTAGATTTTGTTATTCTGGACATGAAAGAAGATTCTCGAGTACCTCTCATATTAGGAAGACCATTCTTAAACACGGCTAAAGTAATGATAGACGTGTTCGGTAAGAAACTGACCCTAAGTATAGAGGACGAGAGTGTTACCTTTTCAGTTGATAGAGCCATGCAACAACCGCAATCTGCAGATGATACATGTTATTATATTCAAACTATAGAATCACATGCAGAATTGTTAGAAGAATTTCTAGAATTACAAGGAACAGGAGAATGTTCTTTAGGAGAAGGAACTGAACCAATTGATAAAACTGAAATGTTAGCTACACTTATGGCTAATGGATATGAACCAACAACAGAAGAAATTCAAATGCTAAAAGAAGAAGACAGATATTGATACAAATCATCAATAGAAGAACCACCGACATTAGAGTTAAAGCCACTTCCAAACCATTTGGAATACGCTTATTTACATGGTGAATCTGAATTACCTGTAATAATATCGTCTTCTCTTACTGAAAATGAAAAATCTCAACTCATTTCTGTGCTAAAAGCTCATAAACCAGCCATTGCATGGAAAATTCATGATATTAAAGGAATAAGTCCTTCATATTGCACACATAAAATCCTTATAGAAGAAGGTCATAAAAAGTATGTGCAACGTCAACGAAGACTAAATCCTAATATGTAAGATGTTGTTAAGAAAGAAATTATTAAACTGCTTGATGCAGGTTTAATTTATCCAATTTCTGATAGTCCATGGGTAAGCCCAGTTCAATGCGTACCTAAGAAGGGTGGCATGACTGTCATTACAAATGAGAAAAATGAGCTTATTCCTACTAGGACTGTAACAGGATGGCGTGTTTGTATTGATTATAGAAAATTAAATGACGCCACCAGAAAAGATCACTTTCCCTTACCTTTTATTGATCAAATGTTGGAAAGATTAGCCGGAAATAGTTACTATTGTTTTCTTGATGTTTTTTCGGATATTTTCAAATTCCAATAGCACCCGAGGACCAAGAGAAAACCACATTCACGTGCCCTTATGGTACTTTTGCTTACAAACGCATGCCATTTGGACTTTGCAACGCCCCTGCAACCTTTCAAAGGTGCATGATGGCAATTTTTCACGACATGATAGAAGAATGCATGGAAGTTTTCATGGATGACTTTTCAGTTTTCGGTGATACATTTGAATCATGTCTAGTTAATCTTGAACGAATGCTTATTAGATGCGAACAATCAAATCTAGTTCTTAATTGGGAGAAATGCCATTTCATGGTTAAAGAAGGCATCGTTCTTGGTCATAAAATCTCAAAGGAAGGAATTGAAGTGGATAGAGCTAAAATAGATGTAATTGCTAAACTTCCACATCCCACCAATGTTAGAGGAGTTAGGAGTTTTCTAGGGCATGCCGGTTTTTACCGACGTTTCATAAAAGATTTTTCTAAAATTGCCACTCCTATGAATAAACTCCTAGAAAAGGATGCTCCATTCATCTTTTCAGATGAATGCATCAAATCTTTTAATATACTTAAAGAAAACTCACTAATGCGCCGATCATGATAACTCCAAATTGGAATCTACCGTTTGAACTTATGTGTGATGCAAGTGATTTTGCAATGAGAGCCATTTTAGGACAAAGGATTGAAAAACGATTTCAACCTATATATTATGCTAGTAAGACGTTACAAGGAGCACACAAAAATTACACAACTACTGAAAAAGAACTCCTTGTTATTGCCTTTGCTTTTGACAAATTTCGTTCATATCTAGTTCTAGCTAAAACGGTGGTCTATACCGACCATTCTGCTCTTAGATACCTATTTTCAAAACAAGATGCTAAACCATGATTAATCCGTTGGATCTTACTCTTACAAGAGTTCGATATTGAAATCCGAGATAAAAAGGGAGCAGAAAATCTCGCCGCTGATCATCTTTCTCGTCTTGAAAATCCCGAATTAGAAGTTCTAAATGAATCGGCCATACAAGACAACTTTCCTGATGAATATCTATTGAAGATAGATTATAATGAAATTCCATGGTTTGCAGACTATGCAAACTACTTAGTATGTGGATTCCTTGAAAAAAGATTATCGTACCAAAAACGAAAGAAATTCTTTAGTGATATAAAACACTATTTCTGGGAAGATCCACATCTGTTTAAAAGTTGTCCCGATGGAATAATACGCCGATGTGTATTCGGAGATGAAGCTAGTAAAATCTTAAATCATTGTCACACAGGACCAACCGGAGGGCATTATGGGCCACAACTCACAGCAAGAAAAGTTTACGATGCTGGATTCTATTGGCCTACAATTTTCAAAGACGCACACCTTCTTTGCAAATCCTGTGATGCTTGTCAAAGGGCCGAAAAAATAAGTCAACGTGATGAAATGCCACAAAATGTCATTCAAGTATGTGAAGTATTTGACATTTGGGGTATTGACTTTATGGGTCCATTTCCAAAATCTCATAATAATCTCTACATTCTCGTTGCCATTGATTATATATCTAAATGGGCGGAAGCACAAGCTCTCCCAACTAACGATGCACAAGTTGTAGTCAACTTTTTAAAACGTCTTTTTGCAAGGTTCGAAACACCGAAAGCTTTAATAAGTGATCGGGGTACTCATTTTTGTAATAATCAACTTGAGAAAGTTCTTAAAAGATATGGAGTAACTCATAAAATCTCCACTGCTTATCATCCACAAACAAGTGGACAAGTTGAAAATACCAACCGAGCTTTGAAACGTATTTTAGAGAAAACCGTAGGATCAAATCCGAAGGAATGGTCCATTAAATTGGAGGATGCACTCTGGGCTTTTAGAACAGCCTACAAAACTCCAATTAGAACCACACCTTTTAAACTCGTTTATGGAAAAGCATGTCATCTTCCAATAGAAATTGAACACAAAGCATTTTGGGCTTTGAAGACATGTAATCTTGATTTACATGAAGCTGGACGTCTACGATTAAGTCAATTAAACGAATTAGAAGAATTAAGACAAGAAGCATACGAAAATTCGTTCATCTATAAAGAAAGAACGAAGAAATGACATGATAAAAGAATCAGAAGTTCAAAAGAATTTAAAGAAGGAGACAGAGTTCTTCTTTTCAATTCACGATTCAAGCTATTTCCTGGAAAATTGAAATCAAGATGGTCTGGACCATTCATAGTCAAAAGAGTTTTCCCGTACGGAACAGTAGAATTAATTCAAATGGGATTGAATTTAAGGTTAATGGTCACAGAGTTAAACATTACATAGATAGTCCAATGGAAGTTGACAACGAAGTTAATCACAATTTCAACACCACAGCTAACTAAGTGTGGGGAGAATCAAGTCTTTAAAGGATAATATGTATTTCTGTTAGAGTTAGATGTTCTGTTTTCATGTAGTTCTCGAAAATGGAATCCAAATGGTCTTTCCCTAGCAGACCCTAAAGAACTAGTCTTCTCCCCCCATTCTGAATTTTTATTTTTTTAGGTTTTACGAGATGAAGACTTCCTGTGAACTAAACCATGGTCTAATGCTACACGCTTTGATCACTAAACGTAATAATGACACCCTTCTAAGTGAAATAGTATCATTAATCAGAGGTAAATTGGACGGAGTAAGAAAAGAATCCAGGAACGAAAATAATAAGTTACAATTTGGTAAAGGAAAATCAAAATCCGCAGCGAAAAGAAGAGCACGACACCTTGAAAGATGTCACAAATGCGGAAAATGGTCACACGAAGGAAAGTGTTCAACAAATCAGACATATTCCAATACCGAATTTGTTACTTTATGCAGAGATGGACCGTTCATATGTTTAGAAGAAAAAACTTTGAATGCTCGAGGTTACGCCTATGTAGCTATGGAAAATCAATTAGTCCGACTATCTTATGAGTGGGCTAAAGCATATCACTAAGAATACTATCTCACAGGTAAGTATGTACAGTTTTTATTTTTATTTTTATTTTTAACCTTTTGATAATAAACGCTAATTTGTTCGCTATAAAGTATTAAATTGGTATTCGATAAAATTAGGTATGCGTGACCGAAATTATTGATATCATACAAAAATTTATTACATCACTGCGAAATTTACCGTTTATACTTAAGGTATAAATATCTTTAATCAATCAACCCAAAATATTTTAGAAATTCGTCAGGAGTAAAACTAGGTAATATAGCCGAAATTACTTTACCGAAAAGAGGGGCGTATGTTTTTGATAATATTTGATTGATTAAAGTGGGATAAAAGACCAAAAATATTTTTAATTTTATTTTTACTTTGTTTTTAAAATTAATATTAAATTAATATTGTAAACCTTTTAAATTTAATATATTTAAAATTGTAAATATTTGAAAAATTAATATTTTTAATATAATTTTGATGTATAAAAATATATATATTTGTTTTTAATATAATTTCGTCGTGAGTTGAAGACTAAGTCGTTGAACCGAAATTGCTCTACCCAAGGGAGGGACGAGAACTTTTATTATCATTGATAATGCTAAAAACGAACATATATTTCATAGCATTATTCCCCAAGAAAGACAAGCTTTTAGTTGCAATTGTTCTATTTACAAGTAATATTCGTTTAAATATTAAAAGGTGAAGACATAAGACAGATTCGACGAATTGAAGACGCAAAGGTCCAAAGAGCTCAAAAGTACAAAATACAATCAAAGTGGTTCCAATTATTGATAAGAAACGTCTCGAAATTACAAGAGTACAAGATTCAAAACGCAAAGTACAAGATATTAAATTGTACGCAAGGACGTTCGAAAATCCGGAACCGGGACCAGAGTCAACTCTCAACGCTCGACGCAACGGACTAAAAATTACAAGTCAACTATGCACATAAATATAATATAATATTTAAATAATTCTTATAATTATTTATATATTATATAAATAATAAAAATCCGTCGGCAAGAAAGACTCCAAAGTTTGTGAGCTGGAATTTCAAACTCCGCAACTCGCGGAGTTTGAAGGCAAAAAATGCCGCGAGTCGCGGAGATTACCTGGACGAAAATTCCTATAAAAGCAAACGAATTCTGATCATTTTCATATCCATAATTCAATCTCTCTCTATATATGTATACGTAAATATATTTATATTTATATTTTAATTTTAATTTTAATTATAATTCTAATAATAAAGGTATGTTAGAAAATGTTGTAAGGGTGTAAGTCGAAATTCTGTCCGTGTAACGCTACGCTATTTTTAATCATTGTAAGTTATGTTCAACCTTTTTAATTTAATGTCTCGTAGCTAAGTTATTATTATGCTTATTTAATCCAAAGTAATCATGATGTTGGGCTAATTACTAAAATTGGGTAATTGGGCTTTGTACCATAATTGAGGTTTGGATAAAAGAACGACACTTGTGGAAATTAGACTATGTGCTATTAATGGGTTTTATATTAACTAAACAATACCTTGTTAATTTAATATACAAACTTATAATTCGACGTATTTATATATAACCACATAAGCTTGACTGGGTACGGTGGGCGGGATATCTATAAATACCAATAATTATTCATTTTACCGGACACGGAACTGGATTAATAGTTAATAGACTTGTTGAAACAGGGGTGATTTACATTCAAGGGTAATTGGTGTATTTGTTAACAAAGTAGTAAAACCTTGGTTTACACGCAGTCGATAACCTGGTGTATTCATTAAACAAAGTATTAAAACCTTGTTACAATTCGAATCCCCAATTAGTTAAAATATTTGACTTCGGGAATAAGAATAATTTGACGAAGGCTTTCGCTCTTTATATTTATGACTGATGGACTATTATGGACAAATCCGTATGGACATATTAAATAATCCAGGACAAAGAACAATTAACCCATGGGCATAAAACTAAAATCAACACGTCAAACATCATGATTACGGAAGTTTAAATAAGCATAATTCTTTTATTTCATATTTAATTCCCTTTATTTTATATTTAATTGCACTTCTAATTATAGCACTTTTATTTATTGTTATTGTATTTAATTGCACTTTTAATTATCGTACCTTTTAATTATCGCAAGTTTATTTTATCGCACTTTTATTTATCGAAATTTCATTATCGTTATTTACTTTACGCTTTAAATTAAGTCTTTTATTTATTTAATATTTTTACATTTTGTTTTAACTGCAACTAAAGTTTTAAAATCGACAAACCGGTCATTAAACGGTAAAAACCCCCCTTTATAATAATAATATTACTTATATATATATTTGTATTTTTATAAATTTAAACTAATATAGCGTTAAGCTTTGTTTAAAGATTTTCCCTGTGGAACGAACCGAACTTACTAAAAACTACACTACTGTACGATTAGGTACACTGCCTATAAGTGTTGTAGCAAGGTTTAAGTATATCCATTCAATAAATAAATAAATATTTTGTGTAAAATTGTATCGTATTTAATAGTATTTCCTGCTAAAATTTAATAGTATTTTATACCCCTTAGCTTTAACTATCAAGTATTTTTGGCGCCGCTGCCGGGGAGCAATCTAGCTTAAAAGCCGGAAGCGTAATGCTAAATTTAAAAAAAAAAGATTTTTATTTTTAGTTTACTTTTATTAAAATTCACTTTTGTAAAAATACGTTTTTAATTATTCGAAAATATAAAAAGAAACCAAAAATTTATATATTTTTTTAAGATTTTGTTAAATATTTAAGTTTTATAAAGTTTCTTTATTTTTATTTTATAAAAATATAAGTTTTATTTAAATATTTTTATTTAAACATAAAAAAAAAACCGAAAAAAATTAATTAATATATATATAAATCTATTTTTAAGATATTTTTAAAATTATAAAGTAGTTCTATTTTTATTTTAGTTTTTAAATATAAGTTTTTATTATATAAATATTTTTATTTAAACAGAAAATATAAAACAGAATATAAAAAAATAAAAAAATAAAAACGCGTCGAATTTTAATCAACCTGTCATCTAAAAATTGGAACCCCGCGACTCGCGGAGTTTGCTGCTTCGGGCACCGCAACTCGCGGAGCCACCCTGACACCGACAGAAACCCTAATCAGCATTTATTACGGATAATTATTATTATTATTAATAAACCCTAATTACTTAATTATTATTATAATTAGTTTAAGTTTTTAAATTAAATTGTATTTTAAATTTTAATTAGTTTTATTATATATAAAAATTAATAGTTTTATAAAATAAATAATATAAAAATAATATTTTTATAAAAATTGTACTTTTTACAACTTTTTAGTATATTTTTATATTTTGTCCCTTTTTAATTATTTTAGCGTAATATTTGTATTTTTCGCTAGTTTTTAGTTTTAAACTTAGTTTTTGCCATAGTTATATTTTTATTTCTAGATTTTTAGGCTTTGCCGTAAAATCCCTTAAGTACCTTTTCTTTAGACTAAGATTTAGGTACTTTAGAATTTTGCGACGCCTTTTTAAGTTTTAGTTTCTTTTTAAGTTATTGCCATTTGGGATATAGTTTTTCTTGTAAGCTTTAATATTTTTAGACACCTTTTACCTATGTATCAATTATCATTCCAATTAGTAATCTCAATTTGCGATTATAATTTTAAGTTAGTGATAGTAATAAGGTTGGGTTAGTCGAGTGTTTTTAAGTTCTATAAGTCATTTCTTTTTATTTCTTATTTTCCGACGCCTTTTATTTTTCAACCCTTTTCTTTTTCTTTTTTCGACACACTCTTTTTCTTTCTTATTTCTCGCTATTCTAGTTTTAGGACATAGATTTTTATTCTACTTCTTATCTAAATTTCTTAAAATTACGAAAATTTATTTTAAGTGGTTAAATTGATAGACATCAAAATTTTCTGCTTCGTCGTAATAGTTGGATTTGTACGTGGACCGGGTTATTGGAGCCAAACAGTCCTCAATTATATTGAGACCAAACGAATCCTGCCCCTCTGCTGCATCTTTTGGCTATTCGAAACGTGGGCAAAATCAGAAAAGTCTATTGATTGGATAACTTATATAATTTTTCTTTCCTTTTTAAAAACTAATAGGATATTCAGTGAATGCACCGAGCAAGACGTTCACCACCTTTTGTACGTTCACCACCTGTAACTAGATCAAGACATTTAGCAAATATTACCACCGTTGATTTTTCTTTAGAATCGTCATCCAGTCGACCAAGTACTCCAGTTCAAATTTCCGATAATCCATTTTTTGAACCCGACCTCACAATTGAGAATCCGGAGAATATTCAGGGACGATTCGTAGATCCTAAACCATTAAATTTTCCTCCGGAACCACCAATCATTCAAATAGAGATTGTTGAGGAATGAACCATTAAATCAGAATCCTCTAGTGATTCCGATTCAACAAATTCAATTATGGAGAATCTGGAACCTTTAAGTATGGAAGACCGAATGAGAGCTAAACGCACTGGCCAATGTCACGCAATTACTCATCCTGACATTAATGCGCCAGATTATGAAATCAAAGGACAAATTCTACATATGGTGACTAATCAATGCCAATTTAGTGGTGCGCCGAAGGAAGATCCAAATGAACATCTTCGTACCTTTAATAGGATCTGCACACTATTTAAAATAAGAGAAGTGGAGGATGAACAGATATATCTCATGTTATTTCCCTGGACTTTAAAGGGAGAAGCCAAAGATTGGTTGGAATCGTTACCTGAAGGGGCGATTGATACATGGGACGTTTTAGTTGAAAAATTTCTTAAACAATTCTTTCCGGCATCTAAAGCCGTAAGACTTCAAGGAGAAATTGTTACGTTTACACAGAAACCAAATGAAACTCTATATGAGGCGTGGACAAGATTTGGAAAGTTATTAAGAGGATGTCCGCAACATGGTTTAGATACCTGTCAAATAGTACAAATATTCTACCAAGGATGCGACATCACTACAAGGAAAGACATAGATATAGCAGCTGGTGGTTCCATTATGAAAAAAACCGAAACTGATGCTTATAAAATTATTGATAACACTGCTTCCCACTCACATGAGTGACACCAAGAAAAAGATATCGTTAGATCATCTAAAGCAGCTAGAGCCGATTCTAGCCATGACTTAGATTCCATTTCCGCAAAGATAGATGCTGTCGAGAGACGAATGGAAAAGATGACTAAGGATATTCACTCAATACGAATTAGTTGTGAGCAGTGTGGAGGACCACATTTGACAAAAGATTGTCTCAGTATTGAATTAACAATGGAACAAAGAGAGAATATTTCATACATAAACCAAAGGCCTGGAAATAATTATCAGAATAATTATCAACCGCCAAGACCTATTTACAATCAAAATCAGAACTATAACCGAAATATTCCATACAACAACCAACAAGGTCCTAGCAATCAACAAGTATCCAACAATACTTACAATCAGCAAAGACCTAATTTTCAAAACAAACCACCACAACCCGATGATAAAAAGCTGAATTTAGAAGATATGATGACGAAGCTAGTTGAAACTCAAACGCAGTTTTTCACATCTCAAAAACAAACCAATGAACAAAATGCTCAAGCATTTAGAAATCAACAAGCTTCTATTCAAAATCTGGAACAAGAAGTAAGTAACCTAGCAAGATTAATAGGTGAAAGAAAACCGGGAAGTCTACCTAGTGATACAAATGCTAACCCCCGGAATGAAACAGCCAAAGCCATTACCACAAGAAGTGGTACAACACTTAAACCACCTGAAATACCTGTAAATTCTGATGAAGCTATTCCTACTCCACAAGAACCACAACCTGATCAAGATAAGGAAAAAGAACCGGTAGTTGAGAAGGTTAATGAAGATCACACAGTTAAGGCTAAACCTTATGTTAAACCATACCAACCACCACTTCCTTACCCGAGTAAAATGAAAAAAGAAAGACTTGAAGCCGAGCAATCTAAATTCTTGGATATGTTTAAACAGATAAATGTAAATCTTCTTTTCATTGATGTGATTTCAGGAATGCCTAGATATGCTAAATTCTTGAAAGATCTGATCACGAATAGAAAGAAAATGGAAGAACTCTCGGCTGTTACTATGAACGCTAATTGTTCAGCAGTGCTGTTGAATAAGATACCAGAAAAACTATCTGATCCAGGAAGTTTCACAATTCCATGTTTTCTGGGTAGTCTTAGTTTAATAGAAGCATTGGCAGACTTAGGTGCTAGTATAAATCTAATGCCGTATTCACTATACGCTAAACTAGACCTTGGAGAATTGAAACCAACAAGAATAAGCATACAACTAGCCGATCGATCAATAAAATATCCTAGAGGGATAATGGAGAACATGCTAGTTAAAGTTGGTACTTTAGTATTTCCAGTAGATTTTGTTGTTCTGGACATGGAAGACGATTCTCAAGTTCCTCTCATATTAGGAAGACCATTCTTAAACACGGCTAAAGCAATGATAGTCGTGTTCGGTAAGAAACTGACCCTAAGTATAGAGGACGAGAGTGTTACCTTTTCAGTTGATAGAGCAATGCAACAACCACAATCTGCAGATGATACATGTTATTATATTCAAACTATAGATGCACATGCAGAATTATTAGAAGAATTTCCAGAATTACAAGGAACGGGAGAATGTTCTTTAGAAGAAGGTAATGAACAAATTGATGAATCTGAAATGTTAGCTATACTAATAGCTAATGGATATGAACCAACAACAGAAGAAATTCAAATGCTAAAAGAAGAAGACAGATATCGATACAAATCATCGATAGAAGAACCTCCGAAATTAGAGTTAAAGCCACTTCCAAACCATTTGGAATACGCTTATTTACATGGTGAATCTGAATTACCTGTAATAATATCGTCTTCTCTTACTGAAAATGAGAAATCACAACTCATTTCTGTGTTGAAAGCTCATAAACCAGCCATTGCATGGAAGATTCATGATATTAAAGGAATAAGTCCTTCGTATTGCACACATAAAATCCTTATGGAAGAAGGTCATAAAATGTATGTGCAACGCCAACGAAGACTAAATCCTAATATGCAAGATGTAGTTAAGAAAGAGATTATTAAACTGCTAGATGCAGGTTTAATTTATCCAATCTCTGATAGTCCATGGGTAAGCCCAGTTCAATGCGTGCCTAAGAAGGGTGGCATGACTGTCATTATAAATGAGAAAAATGAGCTTATTCCTACTAGGACTGTAAGAGGATGGCGTGTGTGTATTGATTATAGAAAATTAAATGACGCCACCAGAAAAGATCACTTTCCCTTACCTTTCATTGATCAAATGTTGGAAAGATTAGCCGGAAATAGTTACTATTGTTTTCTAGATGGATTTTCCGGATATTTTCAAATTCCAATAGCACCCGAAGATCTAGAGAAAACCACATTCACGTGCCCTTATGGTACTTTTGCTTACAAACGCATGCCATTTAGACTTTGCAACGCCCCTGCAACCTTTCAAAGGTGTATGATGGCGATTTTTCACGACATGATAGAAGAATGCATGGAAGTTTTCATGGATGACTTTTCAGTCTTCGGTGATACATTTGAAACATGTCTAGCTAATCTTGAACGAATGCTTATTAGATGCGAACAATCAAATCTAGTTCTTAATTGGGAGAAATGCCATTTTATGGTTAAAGAAGGCATCGTTCTTGGACATAAAATTTCAAAAGAAGGAATTGAAGTGGATAGAGGTAAAGTAGATGTAATTGCTAAACTTCCACATCCCACCAATGTTAGAGGAGTTAGGAGTTTTCTAGGGCATGCCGGTTTTTACCGACGTTTCATAAAAGATTTTTCTAAAATTGCCACTCCTATGAATAAACTCCTAGAAAAGGATGCTCCATTCATCTTTTCAGATGAATGTATCAAATCTTTTAATATTCTTAAAGAGAAACTTACTAATGCGCCGATCATGATAACACCAAATTGGAATCTACCATTTGACCTAATGTGCGATGCAAGTGATTTTGCAATGGGAGACATTATAGGACAAAAGATTGAAAAACGATTTCAACCTATATATTATGCTAGTAAGACGTTACAAGGAGCACAAATGAATTACACAACTACTGAAAAAGAACTCCTTGCTATTGTCTTTGCTTTTGACAAATTTCGATCATATCTCGTTCTAGCAAAAACGGTGGTCTATACCGACCATTCTGCTCTTAGATACCTATTTTCGAAACAAGATGCTAAACCAAGATTAATCCGTTGGATCTTACTCTTACAAGAGTTTGATATTGAAATCCGAGATAAAAGAGGAGCAGAAAATCTCGCCGCTGATCATCTTTCTCGTCTTGAAAATCCCGAATTAGAAGTTCTAAATGAATCGGCCATACAAGACAAATTTCCTGATGAATATCTATTGAAGATAGATTATAATGAAATTCCATGGTTTGCAGACTATGCAAACTATTTAGTATGTGGATTCCTTGAAAAAGGATTATCGTACCAAAAACGAAAGAAATTCTTCAGTGATATAAAACACTATTTCTGGGAAGATCCACATCTGTTTAAAAGTTGTCCTGATGGAATAATACGCCGATGTGTATTCGGAGATGAAGCTAGTAAAATTTTAAACCATTGTCACACAGGACCAACAGGAGGGCATTATGGGCCTCAACTAACAGCAAGAAAAGTTTATGATGCTGGATTCTATTGGCCTACAATTTACAAAGACGCACACCTTCTTTGCAAATCCTGTGATGCATGTCAAAGGGCCGGAAAAATAAGTCAACGTGATGAAATGCCACAAAATGTCATCCAAGTATGTGAAGTATTTGACATTTGGGGTATTGACTTTATGGGTCCATTTCCAAAATCTCATAATAATCTCTACATTCTAGTTGCCATTGATTATGTATCTAAATGGGTAGAAGCACATGCCCTCCCAACTAATGATGCACGAGTTGTAGTCAACTTTTTAAAACGTCTTTTTGCAAGGTTTGGAACACCGAAAGCTTTAATAAGTGATCGGGGTACTCATTTATGTAATAATCAACTTGAGAAAGTTCTCAAAAGATATGGAGTAACTCATAAAATCTCCACTGCATATCATCCACAAACAAGTGGACAAGTTGAAAATACCAACCGAGCTTTAAAACGTATTCTAGAAAAAAACGTAGGATCAAATCCGAAGGAATGGTCCATTAAATTGGAGGATGCACTCTGGGCTTTTAGAACAGCCTACAAAACTCCAATTGGAACCACACCTTTTAAACTCGTCTACGGAAAAGCATGTCATCTTCCAGTAGAAATTGAACACAAAGCATTTTGGGCTTTGAAGACATGTAATCTTGATTTACATGAAGCTGGACGTCTACGATTAAGTCAACTAAACGAATTAGAAGAATTAAGACATGAAGCATACGAAAATTCGTTAATCTATAAAGAAAGAACGAAGAAATGGCATGATAAAAGAATCAGAAGTTCAAAAGAATTTAAAGAAGGAGACAGAGTTCTTCTTTTCAATTCACGATTCAAGCTATTTTCTAGAAAATTGAAATCAAGATGGTCTGGACCATTCATAGTCAAAAGAGTTTTCCCATACGGCACGATAGAATTAATAAATTCAAATGGGATTGAATTTAAAGTTAATGGTCACAGAGTTAAACATTACATACATGGTTCGATGGAAGTTGACAATGAAGTTAATCATAATAATTTCACCACCAAAGAAAACCTTCAAAATGAAAACATAAATATGTTATCAACAACATATGAAAAATCAAAATTAGAATATAAGGAGGATTCAAATTTGGGTGATGAAGAAGAATTCTTATACAAACCTCCCATTCCAAGAAACGAAGAAAAATGTGAACAAGAAATTTAAATAGAAGTGAAAGAACCAAGGAAAGAACACCCGAAAAAGGTTTACAAACCAACTCGACTTACTAAAGCAGGAGACCCAGGTGAATTTATCATTTCTTGCTTACTTAATGATGGTGCTGTATATAATGGACTTGCAGATTTAGGAGCAAGTGCAAATATTATGCCTCTTTCCTTATACAAAAGATTAGGCATGGGTAAATTAAAACCAACCAAAATAGGTGTTCAATCATTTGACCAAACCATTAAACACCCGGTTGGAATAGCAAATAATTTACTTGTTAACGTGGGAAGTTTGACCTTTGTTGCAAACTTTATAGTGATTAATATGGAGGAAAACCTTGATATTCCTCTAATTTTAGGCCGCCCATTTTTAGCAACCACCGAGGCATTCATTGATGTAAGAGAAGGTAGAATGACACTTAGGGATGGTGATACATCGATCGCCTTTGTTAACCGAAAGTTTAGATCTCCACCAACCAAAACTGTTAGACCAATAAAAACGCATAAGTGTGGGGAAGATGAAGAAATACTTAATGATGATCCAATTACAAAGAATGCCGTTGATGATACGAAATTAGATGAACCCATTTTTAGCAGTTCAACGAAGAAACTTTATAAACAGATTCACGATGCTAAGATTAAAGGAAACTTTAAGTTATATAACCTATTAATATCCAATTTATCGTCAAAAGAAAAGGCGATGTTAGTTGAATTTGTGAAAGTTACGGAGGAAATCAACAAATGGATTGAAGTAAAAGTCAAAGATATACAAGTTGTTGATGATTCAATTGAAAATAATGTTAATCACAATTTCAACTAAGTATAGGGAGGTTTATGTATTTCTATTAGAGTTAGATTGTCTGTTTTCGTGTAGTTCTCGAAAATGGAACCCGAATGGTCTTTCCCTAGCAGACCCTAAAGAACTAGTCTTCTCCCCCCATTCTGAATTTTTATTTTTTTAGGTTTTTACGAAATGAAGACTGCCTGTGAACTAAACCATGGTCTAATGCTACACGCTTTGATCACTAAACGTAATAATGACACACTTCCGAGTGAAATAGTATCAGTAATCAGAGAAAGATTGGACGGAGTAAGAAAAGAATCCAGATGCGAAGATAATAAGTCACAATTTGGTAAAGGAAAATCAAAATTCGCAGCGAAAAGAAGAGCACGACACCTAGAAAGATGTCACAAATGCGGAAAATGGTCACATGGAGGTAAATGTTCAAATAATCAAACCTATTCAAACACCGAATTTGTTACTTTATGCAGAGACGGACCGTTCATATGTTTAGAAGAAAAAACACTGAATGCTCGAGGTTACGCCTATGTAGCCATGGAAAACCAATTAAACCGACTATCTTATGAATGGGATAGATCGTATAACTAAGAATACTATCTCACAGGTAAGTCTGTACAGTTTTTATTTTTTTATTTTTATTTTTAACCTTTTGATAATAAACGCTAATTTGTTCGCTATAAAGTATTAAATTGGTATTGAATAAAATTAGGTTTGGCGACCGAAATTATTGATATCATACAAAAATTTATTACATCACTGCGAAATTTAACGTTTATTCTTAAGGTATAATTATCTTTAATCAATCAACCCAAAATATTTCAAAAATTAGTCATGAGTTAAATTAGGTCTTGAAACCGAAATTACTTTACCGAAAAGAGGGGCGCATATTTTTGATAATATTTGATTGATTAAAGTGGGATAAAAGCCAAAAAGATTTTTAATTTTATTTTTACCATATTTTTAAAATTAATATATAAATCTTAAATTAATATTGTAAACTTTGTAAAAACAATATATTTAAAATTGTAAATATTTGAAAAATTAATATAAGTTTGGTGTGAATTTATAATATGAATTTTTAAATTAAGTTTGGTGTGAATTTTTAATTTTTAAAATATGAATTTTATTTTTATGCATTTTAAATTTTAAGTTTGGTGTGAATTTTTAATATTAATTTTGAATTTTATATTTAAGTTGTGTGAATTTAAAAACAAAAATTTACTTTTTGTCGCTAAGTTAAAAATATGATTTTTAAAATTCGTCGTAAGTTGAAGACTAGGTCTTTGAACCGAAATTGCTTTACCCGAGGGAGGGACGAGAACTTTTATTATCATTATTTTTAATCTTATTGAATAAAAGTATGCCAAAAACATTAAAAAAACCAAAAATCTTAGCTTTTAAAACAATCGCTACAAAAAGACAAATTTTAAAATTTTGTCGGAGGACGGACTAGGACATCGATCCGAAACGACCTCGTCCTAAATAACAAGGGAAACAAAATTTTAAAATTAATTACTTAATTGTTTTAATTAATATAAGATATATAAAAAAAACGCGACTCGCGGAGTTTGAAGGGTCAAACACCGCGACTCGCGGAGGGACCAAAACCCAGAAAAAAAATAAAAACGTAATCAGATCAGTATCCTCACTCCCCACACCACAAAACTGCGAAATAACACCCGAAAAAACCCGAAAAAGACCTCCCAAATTCACAATTTTTGACCGTTAATCATCAAATCTTTTACTAAAATCATGTTAAGAAGGATGCTATCAAGGAATTACTCAAGAAAAACGGTAAATTTCTACACCTAAACACCATTTAATCCGAAAATTAGTGTTCTAGAGCAATTTTATACCCAATTTGATTTTGATGCTTTTTAGTGTAATTATGCTTAAATTGTTTATGTATTATGCTTGTATAACCTAGATTGATGCTATTTAACATGATTAGAAACCTTAAACTTCAAATTTTGAGTAATCTAGGGTTTGTGTTCTTGAGCAATTTGGGGCTTTTTGATATAAACAGGTTATGGCCGATTTTTGTCATGAATTGTTGCTAAATTAAGTAGTGTAACATGTTTAGGTAGTTAAATGATCCAAACTTTGAGCCTAAGCATGATTTTGAGAATTAAAGTGGACTTTTTCAAGTCTAAAATTCATGAACTTGATTTTTAAGAGATAATGCCATTTGAAACTTGTTTAATTGCTAGTAATGATTATTTTGACATGTTATTTGAGTTGAATGCTTATGAACTTGGTGATCATTTTCGTATATGCTTATTTGAAAAAGTGTAGATTTGATAAAAATATGAAAATGAGCTTAAGTTTGATATAAATTGGACATGTCATTGTAATTATTTTGATTGATGATTTTGCTGACACTAATGCATATTTGGATGCACAAAAATTGTGTTTGATGTGTTTTTGTAACGACCCGGATTTTTACGATCGTTTTATACTTATGAGATTAATATTTACATAAAATAAACCTTACCAACATGATAAGCAATCCAAACTGTTGAGACTTATGTTTTTGAAAAGAGTTTCACACAACGTTTGACCGTCCAATTTGACCGATGATATCACAAACTATATAACACACGATAATTATACGATTATGTATATGTACATATCTATACATATTTAACATGATTTAAGGATAGTTTAACATTTCATTGTGAACTAACAACAATGAGTTATAAGTATACTTTGAGACCACTAACTTAAGTTTTCAAAACGATAACTATATGTAACGTTCTTTGACATATATACTTACGATTATGTGGAGTGCACACTTGTTTGAACTTATCTTGATTATGACGGGGGTTCGGGGGCAGCGCCCCCGATAAGCGGGGTCCAAAGGGTGGCAACCCCTGGCGGGGTCTAAGGGGCAGAGCCCCTGGCTGGTTTGACCCAAAAATAAAAGGCCAGTTTTGAGCCTCTTTTACAGTTATAAACCCGTCCATATTTGAATTCTCGTTCCGATTCCTCAAAATTTCTACAAGTATATCTAGGGTATATGTAACCGTATCATACCCAGCTTCTATACGTATTTACTATTGGTATATACCAACAATAAACTTCAATGATCAGCCACTAGACATGATGTTACATGTGGGAACCAGCCATTTAACCTCATGTGTGACTTTTGTGCAAGAAAATAAACTAAATCTCCTATATATCCATCCCATAATCATACTATTTTGCACACACACACATACAATTTCATTTCCAATTTTCTTTCAAGTTAATTCACTCCCTAATCTCTCTTCATTTACCTACTCAAGAACGTATCAATATAGTCATCTGATTTCAAGGAGATTACTTCCAATCTTTCAATCCCACTCCACCACTCTTTTGATTCCAAGATTTTTCTTACCTTTTCCAGTAGCTTTGTCCAAGTAACTTGAGGTAGTAACCTTATTCATAACCTTATTCGATTCATATTTATATAGCTATCTTATTTTGTGTTGTAAAATTTTAACAACAAGAACATAGTTTGAGTGATTTCAAACTTGTTCGCAAACTAAATAGATCCTTCTAATTTGATTTTTAAAAAATCACTTCAAGACCTGTAATATATCATATTATGACAAAATTGGATTAATCATATCTTGGCTAATTAACATAATATTTAATATATATTTACTTATGATTTGATTTTATATATTTCAGGACCACCCGTAAACAACACGAGAAGATTAATCATAAGGCCTCATGATTGTACGCAACACATCATTTGACAACACGGTACTTTATGTACGCAACACGTCATTTGACAACATGGTACCATGGGTCAAGATTAATTCTGATCAATACGAATACGATGGGGTCTTTATTTATTTTATTTAAGCAACTAATTGTGGACCACTAACATCGGACTGCTAACTACGGACTAAGAAAATATTAAAAGTATTAAAAGTATATATATATATATATATATATATATATATATATATATATATATATATATATATATATATATATATGTAACGATTACTTGAAAAGAAAATATGTTGATATATTATATATATGGTTAGGTTTGTGATATCAATCGGAGACCAAGTCGTGATAAATACCTTCAAGGCAAAAGTGAGTATATAGTCCCACTTTTAAACTCTAAATATTTCGGGATGAGAATACATGCATTTTATGATTTACGTTATGGACACAAGTGATTAAAAATATATATTCTACGTTGAGTTGTACCACTGGCATACTTCCCTGTAACTTGGTAACTATTATTTACATGTGGTATTGTAAACGCGAATCCTGTTGATAAATCTATCGGGCCTGACAACCCCAACCGGACTGGACGACCAGTATTCAACGGTTGCACAGTACTTCGTTTCGGTGACTACACTTGGTACGGTGTAGTAAGATTTCATAATAAAGGGAATATGCGACGTTGATTAAATGTTAAGTATGGTTATCAAGTGCTCAACAACTTAGAATATTTTTATTAAAACGTTTATATATGAAATCTTGTGGTCTATATTTATAACGCTGCCGGCATTAAACCTATATCTCACCAACTTTATGTTGACGTTTTAAGCATGTTTATTCTCAGGTGATAACTAAAAGCTTCCGCTGCAACATGTTGAATTTAAGCAAGATCTTGAGTATGCATATTTGTGTCAAAAATAAAACTGCATATCGGAGGATTTGTAATGTAAAATATGTTGGAGGTCGTATTGTTATTATCACATGTAAAGTTTGTAAGTCTAAGATTATCTCTAAACGATAATCATTATTAAGTTGTTTAAACCTTGTATTTGTAATAAAAGCTATGGTTTGTATTATAAAAACGAATGCAGTTTTTGAAAAATGTCGCATATAGAGGTCAATACCTCGTGATGAAATCATATGTTATTGTATTCGTCCTTATGGTTAAGGTCGGGTTATGACAGTTTTGCAGACTGAAAGGGGTGAATCTTCATCCCAAGCTCGCAATGCTCCTACTGAGAATACGGAACAACAGGAGGTGGATAACTACTACAAACAAGATATACCTCATCCAGTCATGACATTTTCTGATATGCACTTGGAAGATTTGCACCCGAACCTGAGATTTGACAGACTTTGGATAGATTATCCAAAATACCAAAGGGGTTTGCATACTCTTCATTCTAAAGCTGTTGAGGTACCTAGGGTCATAGAATGGGGACCATTAGAAGCTGTAGAATTGGCCGGGCCAATAAGGGAATTACTTGCACAGAGGTATGGTAATTCTACTTTTAACGATTGGGTACGGTTATTCAACATGCGTAGACCTGTATATAAAGTATGGTGTGAAGAATTGTTGTGTAGTATAGAATTAAATGATCGGGTAGCTAGTTTAACCGATCGATCTTTTATTAGATTTTTGTTAGGAGGTTCGATGCGCCACATGTCTTTACTAGACATGGCTCAGGCTTTACGTATATATACGCCTGAGGATTTAGCATCTGCCGATTGTAGAGGGTTGATACTAAATGGTAGAAAGATAGACGAAAATTTTGATACGCATGGTGTATTGATAATGCTAAAAACGAACATATATTTCATAGCATTATTCCTCAAGAAAGACAAGATTTTAGTTGGTATTGTTCGATTTACAAGCGATATTCGTTTAAATTTTAAAAAGAGAAGATAAAAAGCAGATTCGACAAATTGAAGACAAAAAGGTCCAAAGAGCTAAAAAGTACAAGATACAATTAAAAAGGTTCAAAATATTGATGAGGAACGTCTCAAAATGACAAGAGTACAAGTTACAAGACGCAAAGTACACGATATAAAATAATACGCGAGGACGTCCGAAAATCCGGAACCGGGACCTGAGCCAAGAAGAAACGCCCGACGCAACGGACCAAAAATATCTAGTCTACTATGCACAAAAATATAATATAATATATATATAATTATATATAATTATATATTATATATATTATTATTATTATATTACGTCGGCAAGAAGAAAACAAAGCAATTTGGCTGGATCCAGGGTGGCCATGCGACTCGCATGGCCAGAGGCACAATTCCATGCGAGTCGCATGGAGTGAAAATGTTGGTCAGGTCCTATATAAAGCCAGTTTTCTGCCGAGTTTTATACATATAATTTACATCTCTCTCTCAATATATAAGTAATATATATATATATAATTTATATTTTAATTTTAATTTTAATTCTAATAATAAGGGTATGTTAGCGAATGTTGTAAGGGTGTAAGTCGAAATTCTGTCCGTGTAACGCTACGCTATTTTTAATCATTGTAAGTTATGTTCAACCTTTTTTATATTAATGTCTCGTAGCTAAGTTATTATTATGCTTGTTTAAAACGAAGTAATCATGATGTTGGGCTAATTACTAAAATTGGGTAATTGGGCTTTGTACCATAATTGGGGTTTGGACAAAAGAACGACACTTGTGGAAACTAGACTATGGGCTATTAATGGGCTTTATATTTGTTTAACTAAATGAAAGTTTGTTAATGTTAATATAAAGATTTACAATTGGGCGTCCCTATAAATTACCATATACACTCGATCGGACACGATGGGCGGGGTATTTATATGTACGAATAATCGTTCATTTAACCGGACACGGGAATGGATTAATAGCCACTAGAATAATTAAAACAGGGGTGAAATTACATTCAAGGGTAATTGGTGTAATTGTTAACAAAGTAGTAAAACCTTGGTTTACACGCAGTCGATAACCTGGTGTATTCATTAAACAAAGTATTAAAACCTTGTTAAAAATTCGAATCCCCAATTAGTTGGAATATTTAACTTCGGGTATAATAATAATTTGTCAAGGACACTTGCAATTTATATTTATGACTGATGGACTGTTATGGACAAAAACCAGACGGACATATTGAATAATCCAGGACAAAGGACAATTAACCCAAGGGCATAAAACTAAAATCAACACGTCAAACATCATGATTACGGAAGTTTAAATAAGCATAATTCTTTTATTTCATATTTTATTTCCTTTATTTTATATTTAATTGCACTTCTAATTATTTCACTTTTATTGTTATTTAATCGCACTTTTAATTATCGTACTTTTAATTATCGCAATTTAATTTTATCGCATTTTTATTATTCGCAATTTCATTATCGTTATTTACTTTACGCTTTAATTTAAAGTCTTGTATTTATTTTATATTTTACATTAGGTTTTAACTGCGACTAAAGTTTTAAAATCGACAAACCGGTCATTAAACGGTAAAAACCCCCTTTATAATAATAATATTACTTATATATATGTTTGTATTTTTATAAAATTAAACTAATATAGCGTTGAGCTTTGTTTAAAGATTTCCCTGTGGAACGAACCGGACTTACTAAAAACTACACTACTGTACGATTAGGTACACTGCCTATAAGTGTTGTAGCAAGGTTTAAGTATATCCATTCTATAAATAAATAAATATCTTGTGTAAAATTTTATCGTATTTAATAGTATTTTCCTAGTAAAATAAAAACTATTTTATATACACCTCGTTGCACATCAAGTATTTTTGGCGCCGCTGCCGGGGAATCACTCTTAAACGCCGGAAGCGCAACGCTAATATAAAAATAAAAAAAATTTTTAGTTACTTTTATTAAAAGTCGTTTTTGTAAAAATACGTTTTTAAAAAATTCGAAAAATATAAAAAGAAAAACAAAAATATTAGTATTTTTAAGATTTTGTAAATATTTAAGTTTTATAAGTTTCTTTATTTCTATTTTAAGTTTATAAAAATATAAGTTTTATTTTAAAATCTTTTATTTATTTAGAAAAACAGAAAAAAAAAAAATAATAATAAGTAATCGGGCCAAGGTACTGTAGCAGCCCAACTTTTGGCCTGGATCCGAACACCATGCGAGTCGCATGATAATTCAACTAAACCCCATGCGAGTCGCATGAGGGGTCTGACAGGGCCACAAACAAACCCTAATAACGCATTTATTACGGAGTATAATATATTATTATTATTAAACCCTAATTTGATTTTATTATTATTAATTAAGTTTTTAGTTTAATTAATTACTTTTAATTAGTTTTATTATATTTAAAACTTAATACTTTAATATAATTAATATAAAAATAATATTTTAATAAAAATTGTATTTTTTTTTTATCACTTTTTATTTCTTTTAATATTTTGTCCCTTTTTAATCGTTGTAGCGTAATATTTATATTTTTAGCTCAAATTTAATTTTAAACTTAGTTTTTGCTATAGTTATTTTTACTCATATATTTTTAGGCTTTGCCGTAGAATTCCTTAAGTGCTTTTTCTTTAGACTAAGATTTAGGTGCTTTAGAATTTTGCGACGCCTTTTTAAGTTTTAGTTTCTTTTTAAGTTATTTCCATTTGGGATTTAGTTTTTCCTGTAAGCTTTAATATTTTTAGACCGTTTACTATGTATCAATTATCATTCCAATTAGTAATTTCAATTTGCGATTATAATTTTAAGTTAGTTGTAGTAATAAGGTTAGGTTAGTTAAGTATTTTTAAGTATTTTTAAGTTTCTTTTATTTTTCCGTCACCTTTTATTTTTCAACCATTTTTTCTTTTTCGACCTTTTGCGACGAACTCTTTTTCTTTCTTATTTCTCGCCATTCTAGTTTTTAGGACTTAGAATTTTTTCTACTTCTTATCTAAATTTCTTAAAATTACGAAAATTTATTTTAAGTGGTTAAATTAATAGACATCAAAATTTTCTGGTTCGTAGTAATAGTTGGATTTGTACGTGGACCGGGTTATTGGAGCCAAACAGTCCTCAATTATATTGAGACCAAACGAATCCTGCCCCTCTGCTGCATCTTTTGGCTATTCGAAACGTGGGCAAAATCAGAAAAGTCTATTGATTGGATAACTTATTATAACTTTTCTTTCCTTTTAAAAACTAATAGGATATTCTGTGAATGCACCGAGCAAGACGTTCATCACCTTTTGTACGTTCACCACCTGTAACTCGATCAAGACATCGTTTAACAAATATAACCGCCGTTGATTTTTCTTTAGAATCGTCATCCAGTAGACCAAGTACTTCAGTTCAAATTTCCGATAATCCATTTTTTGAACCCAACCTCACAATTGAGAATCCAGGAAATATTCAGGGACGGTTCGTAGATCCTGAACCATTAAACTTTCCTCCGGAACCACCAATCATTCAAACAGAGATTGTTGAGGAACGAACTATTAAATCAGAATCATCTATTGATACCGATTCAACAAATTCAATTATGGAGAATCTGGAACCTTTAAGTATGGAAGACCGAATGAGAGCTAAACGCACTGGCCAAGGTCACGCAATTACTCATCCAGACATTAATGCGCCAGATTATGAAATCAAAGGACAAATTTTACACATGGTGACTAATCAATGCCAATTTAGTGGTGCGCCGAAGGAAGATCCAAATGAACATCTACGTACCTTTAATAGGATCTGCACACTATTTAAAATACGAGAAGTGGAGGATGAACAGATATATCTCATGTTATTTCCCTGGACTTTAAAGGGAGAAGCCAAAGATTGGTTGGAATCGTTACCTGAAGGGGCGATTGATACATGGGACGTTTTAATTGACAAATTTCTTAAACAATTCTTTCCTGCATCTAAAGCCGTAAGACTTCAAGCAGAAATTGTTACGTTCACACAGAAGCCAAATGAAACTCTATATGAGGCGTGGACAAGATATGGAAAGTTATTAAGAGGATGTCCGCAACATGGTTTAGACACCTGTCAAATAGTACAAATATTCTACCGAGGATGCGACATCACTACAAGAAAAGACATAGATATAGCAGCTGGTGGTTCTATTATGAAGAAAACCGAAACTGATGCTTACAAAATTATTGATAATACTGCTTCCCACTCACATGAGTGGCACCAAGAAAAAGATATCATTAGATCATCTAAAGCAGCTAGAGCCGATTCTAGCCATGACTTAGATTCCATTTCGGCAAAGATAGATGCTTTCGAGAGACGAATGGAAAAGATGACTAAGGATATTCACTCAATACGAATTAGTTGTGAGCAGTGTGGAGGACAACATTTGACAAAAGATTGTCTCAGTATTGAATTAACAATGGAACAAAGAGAGAATATTTCATACATAAACCAAAGGCCTGGAAATAATTATCAGAATAATTATCAACCGCCAAGACCGGTTTACAATCAAAACCAGAATTATAACCGAAATATTCCATACAATAACCAACAAGGTCCTAGCAATCAACAAGTATCCAATAATACTTATAATCAGCAAAGACCGAATTTTCAAAACAAACCACCACAACAAACCGATGATAAAAAGCCAAATTTAGAAGATATGATGACGAAGCTAGTTGAAACTCAAACGCAGTTTTTCACATCTCAAAAACAAACCAATGAACAAAATGCTCAAGTATTTAGAAATCAACAAGCTTCTATTCAAAATCTGGAACAAGAAGTGAGTAACCTAGCAAGGTTAATAGGTGAAAGAAAACCGGGAAGTTTACCTAGTGATACAAATGCTAACCCCCGGAATGAAACAGCTAAAGCTATTACCACAAGAAGTGGTACAACACTTAAACCACCTGAAATACCTGTAACTTCTGATGAAACTATTCCTACTCCACAAGAACCACAACCTGATCAGGATAAGGAAAAAGAACCGGTAGTTGAAAAGGTTAATGAAGATAACACAGTTAAGGATAAACCTTATGTTAAACCATATCAACCACCACTTCCTTACCCGAGTAAAATGAAGAAAGAAAAACTTGAAGCCGAGCAATCCAAATTCTTGGATATGTTTAAACAGATAAATGTAAATCTTCCTTTCATTGATGTGATTTCAGGAATGCCAAGATATGCTAAATTCTTGAAAGATCTAATCACGAATAGAAAGAAAATGGAAGAACTCTCGGCTGTTACTATGAATGCCAATTGTTCAGCAGTGCTGTTGAATAAGATACCAGAAAAACTATCTGATCCAGGAAGTTTCACAATTCCATGTTTTCTGGGTAGTCTTAGTTCAATAGAAGCATTGGCAGACTTAGGTGCTAGTATAAATTTAATGCCGTATTCACTATACGCTAAACTAGACCTTGGAGAATTAAAACCAACCAGAATAAGCATACAACTAGCCGATAGATCAATAAAATATCCTAGAGGGATAATGGAGAACATGCTAGTTAAAGTTGGTACTTTAGTATTTCCAGTAGATTTTGTTGTTTTGGACATGGAAGAAGATTCTCAAGTTCCTCTCATATTAGGAAGACCATTCTTAAACACGGCTAAAGCAATGATAGACGTGTTCGGTAAGAAACTGACCCTAAGTATAGAGGATGAGAGTGTTACCTTTTCAGTTGATAGAGCAATGCAACAACCACAATCTGCAGATGATACATGTTATTATATTCAAACTATAGATGCACATGCAGAATTATTAGAAGAATTTCCAGAATTACAAGGAACAGGAGAATGTTCTTTAGGAGAAGGAAATGAACCAATTGATGAAGCTGAAATGTTAGCTACACTTATAGCTAATGGATATGAACCAACAACAGAAGAAATTCAAATGCTAAAAGAAGAAGACAGATATCGATATAAATCATCGATAGAAGAACCTCCGAAATTAGAGTTAAAGCCACTTCCAAACCATTTGGAATACGCTTACTTACATGGTGAATCTGAATTACCTGTAATAATATCGTCTTCTCTTACTGAAAATGAGAAATCACAACTCATTTCTGTGTTGAAAGCTCATAAACCAGCCATTGCATGGAAGATTCATGATATTAAAGGAATAAGTCCTTCGTATTGCACACATAAAATCCTTATGGAAGAAGGTCATAAAACGTATGTGCAACGCCAACGAAGACTAAATCCTAATATGCAAGATGTAGTTAAGAAAGAGATTATTAAACTGCTAGATGCAGGTTTGATATATCCAATTTCTGATAGTCCATGGGTAAGCCCAGTTCAATGCGTACCTAAGAAGGGTGGCATGACTGTCATCACAAATGAGAAAAATGAGCTTATTCCTACTAGGACTGTAACAGGATGGCGTGTATGTATTGATTATAGAAAATTAAATGACGCCACCAGAAAAGATCACTTTCCTTTACCTTTCATAGATCAAATGTTGGAAAGATTAGCCGGAAATAGTTACTACTGTTTTCTAGATGGATTTTCCGGATATTTTCAAATTCCAATAGCACCCGAAGACCAAGAGAAAACCACATTCACGTGCCCTTATGGTACTTTTGCTTACAAAAGAATGCCATTTGGACTTTGCAACGCCCCTGCAACCTTTCAAAGGTGTATGATGGCGATTTTTCACGACATGATAGAAGAATGCATGGAAGTATTCATGGATGACTTTTCAGTCTTCGGTGATACATTTAAATCATGTCTAGTTAATCTGGAACGAATGCTAATTAGATGCGAAAAATCAAATCTAGTACTTAATTGGGAAAAATGCCATTTCATGGTTAAAGAAGGCATCGTTCTTGGACATAAAATTTCAAAAGAAGGAATTGAAGTGGTAGAGCTAAAGTAGATGTAATTGCTAAACTTCCACATCCCACCAATGTTAGAGGAGTTAGGAGTTTTCTAGGGCATGCCGGTTTTTACCGACGTTTCATAAAAGATTTTTCTAAAATTGCCACTCCTATGAATAAACTCCTAGAAAAGGATGCGCCATTCATCTTTTCAGATGAGTGTATCAAATCTTTTAATATTCTTAAAGAAAAACTCACTAATGCACCGATCATGATAACACCAAATTGGAATCTACCATTTGAACTAATGTGCGATGCAAGTGATTTTGCAATGGGAGCCGTTTTAGGACAAAGGATTGAAAAACGATTTCAACCTATATATTATGCTAGTAAGACATTACAAGGAGCACAAACAAACTATACAACTACTGAAAAAGAACTCCTTGCTATTGTCTTTGCTTTTGACAAATTTCGATCATATCTCGTTCTAGCAAAAACGGTGGTCTATACCGACCATTCTGCTCTTAGATACCTATTTTCAAAACAAGATGCTAAACCAAGATTAATCCGTTGGATCTTACTCTTACAAGAGTTTGATATTGAAATCCGAGATAAAAAAGGAGCAGAAAATCTCGCCGCTGATCATCTTTCTCGTCTTGAAAATCCTGAATTAGAAGTTCTGAATGAATCGGCCATACAAGACAACTTTCCTGATGAATATCTATTGAAGATAGATTATAAAGAAATCCCATGGTTTGCAGACTATGCAAACTACTTAGTTTGTGGATTCCTTGAAAAAGGATTATCGTACCAAAGACGAAAGAAATTCTTCAGTGATATAAAACACTATTTCTGGGAAGATCCACATCTGTTTAAAAGTTGTCCCGATGGAATAATACTCCGATGCGTATTTGGAGATGAAGCTAGTAAAATTTTAAACCATTGTCACACAGGACCAACAGGAGGGCATTATGGGCCTCAACTAACAGCAAGAAAAGTTTATGAAGCTGGATTCTATTGGCCTACAATTTACAAAGACGCACACCTTCTTTGCAAATCCTGTGATGCTTGTCAAAGGGCCGGAAAAATAAGTCAACGTGATGAAATGCCACAAAATGTCATCCAAGTATGTGAAGTATTTGACATTTGGGGTATTGACTTTATGGGTCCATTTCCAAAATCTCATAATAATCTATATATACTCGTAGCCATTGATTATGTATCTAAATGGGCGGAAGCACAAGCTCTCCCAACTAACGATGCACGAGTTGTAGTCAACTTTTTAAAACGTCTTTTTGCAAGGTTTGGAACACCGAAAGCTTTAATAAGTGATCGGGGTACTCATTTCTGTAATAATCAACTTGAGAAAGTTCTTAAAAGATATGGAGTAACTCATAAAATCTCCACCGCATATCATCCACAAACAAGTGGACAAGTTGAAAATACCAACCGAGCTTTAAAACGTATTCTAGAGAAAACCGTAGGATCAAATCCAAAGGAATGGTCCATTAAATTGGAGGATGCACTCTGGGCTTTTAGAACAGCCTACAAAACTCCAATTGGAACCACACCTTTTAGACTTGTTTATGGAAAAGCATGTCATCTTCCAGTAGAAATTGAACACAAAGCATTTTGGGCTTTGAAGACATGTAATCTTGATTTACATGAAGCCGGACGTCTACGATTAAGTCAACTAAACGAATTAGAAGAATTAAGACATGAAGCATACGAAAATTCGTTAATCTATAAAGAAAGAACGAAGAAATGGCATGATAAAAGAATCAGAAGTTCAAAAGAATTTAAAGAAGGAGACAGAGTTCTTCTTTTCAATTCACGATTCAAACTATTTCCTGGAAAATTGAAATCAAGATGGTCTGGACCATTCATAGTCAAAAGAGTTTTCCCATACGGAACGATAGAATTAATAAATTAAAATGGAATTGAATTTAAAGTTAATGGTCACAGAGTTAAACATTACATACATGGTCCGATGGAAGTCGAAAACGAAGTTACTCACAATTTCGACACCACAGCTAACTAAGTGTGGGGAGAATCAAGTCTTTAAAGGATAATATGTATTTCTGTTAGAGTTAGATTGTCTGTTTTCGTGTAGTTCTCGAAAATGGAACACGTATGGTCTTTCCCTAGCAGACCCTAAAGAACTAGTCTTCTCCCCCCATTCTGAATTTTTATTTTTTTTAGGTTTTTACGAAATGAAGACTGCCTGTGAATTAAACCATGGTCTAATGCTACACGCTTTGATCACTAAAAGAAATAATGACATACTACCGAGTGAAATAGTATCAGTAATCAGAGAAAGAATGGACGGAGTTAGAAAAGGATCCAGATGCGAAGATAATAAGTTACAATTTGGTAAAGGAAAATCAAAATCCGCAGCGAAAAGAAGAGCACGACACCTAGAACGATGTCACAAATGCGGAAAATGGTCACATGGAGGTAAATGTTCAAATAATCAAACCTATTCAAATACCGAATTTGTTACTTTATGCAGAGACGGACCGTTCATATGTTTAGAAGAAAAGACAATGAATGCTCGAGGTTACGCCTATGCAGCCATGGAAAACCAATTAAACCGACTATCTTATGAATATAATAGATCATATAACTAAGAAATCTATTTCACAGGTATGTCTGTACAGTTTTTATTTTTATTTTTATTTTTAACCTTTTGATAATAAACGCTAATTTGTTCGCTAAAAAGTATTAAATTGGTATTGAATAAAATTAGGTTTGGCGACCGAAATTATTGATATCGTTCAAAAATTTATTACATCACTGCGAAATTTAACGTTTATTCTTAAGATATAAATATCTTTAAACAATCAACCCAAAATATTTCAAAAATTCGTCATGAGTTAAATTAGGTCTTGGAACCGAAATTACTTTACCGAAAAGAGGGGCGCATATTTTTGATAATATTTGATTGATAAAAGTGGGATAAAAAGACAAAAAGATTTTTAAATTTATTTTTACCATGTTTTTAAAATTAATATTTAAATCTTAAGTTAATATTGTAAACTTTGTAAAAACAATATATTTAAAATTGTAAATATTTGAAAAATTTATATAAGTTTGGTGTGAATTTATAATATGAATTTTTAAATTAAGTCTGGTGTGAATTTTTAAAATATGAATTTTTAATTTTATGCATTTCAAATTTTAAGTTTGGTGTGAATTTTTAATATTAATTTTGAATTTTATATTTAAGTTGTGTGAATTTAAAAACAAAAATTTACTTTATCTCATCAAGTTAAGAATATGATTTTTAAAAAATTCGTCGTAAGTTGAAGACTAGGTCTTTGAACCGAAATTGCTTTACCCGAGGGAGGGACGAGAACTTTTATTATCATTATTTTTAATCTTTTTGATTTAAAGTATGCCAAAAAAAAAAAAAAAAAAAAAAAAAATTAAAAAATCCAAAAATCTAAGCTTTTAAAACAATCGCTACAAAAAGACAAATTTTAAAATTTTGTCGAGGGACGGACTAGGGCATCATCCCGAAACGACCTCGTCTTAAAAAGAAACAAAATTTTTAAATTTTATTAAATTTTATGTTTTAAAAGTATAAGGTTTTTATAAAAAAAAAAAAAAAAAAAAAAAAAAAAAAAAAACCTGGAAAATACCCCCATGCGACTCGCATGGGGGAAAGGCATAATCCATGCGAGTCGCATGGCAGCCAAAAACTGGACAGGATCAAATTATCCAGCGAGCTGCTCTTTTTCACAAACACACATACACAAACACGAACCATCTCCAAAACCCTCTCAAAAATTCATCATTTTTCATCAAATTTCTTGCAAAACTTCACAATAATCATGCCTAGATTCAGTAGTCTCAACCCCTTCAGGAGAAAGGTAAAGATTTCACCCCTAATCTCTTTAAATTCGAATTTTTGTGTTCTTGAGCTAGAAATTTTATATTTTGATTTTGTTAAATTTAGGTGTAATTAGAGCTAAATTGTTGTTATATTATGCATGTATATCCTAGATAGAAGCCATTTAACATGAATTGAAGCTAAAAACTTCAAATTTTTAAGAATCTAGGGTTTGTGTTCTTGAGCAATTTGGGGCTTTTTGATATAAACAGGTTATGGCCAATTTTTGTCATGAATTGTTGCTAAATTAAGTAGTGTAACATGTTTAGGTAGTTAATTGATCCAAACTTTGAGCCTAAACATGTTTTTGAGAATTAAAGTAGACTTTTTAAGTCTAAAAATTCATGAACTTGGATAATTTGATATAAAGGCCATTTGAAACTTGTTTCATTGCTAGTAGTGATTATTTTGGCATATTATTTGAGATAAAAGCTTATGAACTTGATGTACATTTTTCGTATATGCTTATTTGACAAAGTGTAGACTTGACAAAAATATGAAAATGAGCACTAGTTTGATTTGAATGCCATGTAACAAGTGTTTAATTGCTATAATGATTATTGTTGACATGTTTAAGAATTTAAATGTGATAAAATATTGTACACATTTTCGTATGTAAAAGTGTAGAATTGTTATTGTTAAGAAAATGTGTATAAAATGTGTTATGAATTGAACATGTCATCATAATTGTTTCAAGTTATTATTTTGCTAACACTAATGCATATTTGGATGCACAATTTTTGTGTTTAATGTGTTTTACAGAGAGCCGATACTGGAGGTTCAGGAGCATCATCGTCCAGGAAACCAGAGCCCGAACCGGAAATGTTTTATGAACAAGAACAACATATGCAACAAGAAGAAGAAGAACAGGAGGAGCAACATATTCCATATCACGATCAAGATCAATTATTCATGAATCAGTTTCGTCAATTCGCTCCACATCAAAGGATTCTGAGCTTAGACATTAATGAAGATCAGTTACACCCAAATCTGAGATTTGATCGATGTTGGATAGAGTATCCAGATTATCAAAAGAACATGCACATTCTCTACTTTAAGGTTGTTGAAATGCCAAGGGCAATTGACTGGGTACCTTTGGAAACAGTTGACCTTGCCGAACCGATTCGGGAATTATTGGTGCAAAGGTATGGTAATTCTCAGTTTAACGATTGGATGCGCCTATTTTCCATTCGTAGAACCATATATAGGGAATGGTGTATAGAATTACTTAGTACTATTAAGTTAAACAGTGATGTTAGGAGGATAGATGATAGAAGCTTTATTAGATTTCTGTTAGGTGGACGCATGTACAGAATGTCCATGATAGATTTAGCCAGGGCCTTACAGATTTACACCCCTGTTGAACTTTTGAGCCCCGACTGTAATAGCCTGATTGCCCAAGGAGAAAGGGTAGATAGGGAATTTGATATTAACGCTGTCTGGAGGCGAATGTCCCACTTTAATGAATTTCACGCCAGTGTAAATCATACATACTTAGATATAGACAGAGCTGAACTCCGGGTGATTCATAGATTCTTAGCAAACACAATTACACAAAGGGGTAGGAATAAGGAGAAATTGACCGTAAACGATTTGTTCTACCTCAAGTGTATTAGAGACCCGAGGAGTTTCGTTAACATTCCCTATTGTGTTGGTTATTATCTCGCTAATGTAGTTTCGGGGATGAAATCGGGGAGTATTATAGGTGGTGGTATTTTCATTACTCTCATTGGAGAGTATTTAGGTGTAGATAAGCACCAAGGGGGTCCAATGAACGAAATAGAGGACGGAGGTGAAACTATAAGTTCAAACCTTTATCACGGTGCAAGGGTATTATTGATGAGACGTGGTCGGGTATATCGATATGAGGGACCTCAGCGACAGGTAGAAAGAGGTGCGGATGACGAGATGGAGGAGGCGAACAACATTATAGGAGTTGTTCGGGAGACTGCTCTTGATTTAGGCGTTCGTATGGAGGATGAATACATGACGAACTATGATAGGCATATGCAGTACGAGGCATGGCAACGCCGGAATGACTACGAGCATTCCCGGCAACGAGAGCATGGCCGATGGGATTATCATCAGCGCCAAATTATAAGCCAGTTGCAGCCTGGCGAGATGTATTATCCGACCCGACCCGCATACTATCCCGCACATCAGCCAGAAATGAGACCACCCTATGATTCATATGATTATGACGCAGCATACCAGTTCACCTATAATCAGCCATGGAACCCGGACGCGAACATGAATTGGGATCCATATCCTAATTTTCCTCCTAACCCACCTCCTGATCAGTAGAGATAAGTTGGTAATTTTTATTTTTATTTTAAATACTTAACATTTTATTACGTTTATGTAATGTTTGATATTTCTATTATTATTGTGTACTAATATTTTTCTTATAGTTTGAAAGTGGGATGCCAAAGTTCCATTTCAAATTACATGTATGATTATATTTGTATTGTATGTATTCTATTTTATGCACAAAACAGGGTAAAACAAAGCGTTTTCAAAGACTGGCATTAAGTTCAGCAAAAGCAAGTAATTTTGACGACAATGATGCAAAATATATGTGAAATAACAACAAGACGGAATGAACAAATGACGTGCACCATTTATCATTCAGCAAACAAACGCCAATATATTTGGAAACTTTGGTAAAAATTTAATCATTTTCACACAAATCACCCTCAATAATTTAAATTGTTACTGATTTCTTGCAAATGAGGGCATTGCAAGATCTTAAGTGTGGGAAGGGGTTAAATTCTTTCGGATTTTAAAATTTTTATATTAAACACTTGGTTACCATTAAAAATACTAGTAAATCAGTAGTTGTATTAGAATCTAGTGCTCTCTGATAAAAAAAGAACAGCCCTAGTCTTATATACTGACTACCCAATTCTAGTAAAATTTTTCAAAATTTTCAATTAAATGAATTCAAAATCATGTTTATACATATTTATGAACGATAAAACTAGGTTTTAACACCGAAATTATTGTTACCTCGGAAAGGACATAAATTGAGAAACAAACTAAAATGTTAAAATTCATTTAAAATGGAATAGAGGACGATAAAAAGGAAAATAAAAGCCAAGTGTGGGAAAATTTACCGAATTATTTTAAACATATATCTGTAACAAATAAACTGAAAATACTTTTGCTTTGGACTAAACTAAACTGTTTTACCCAATGAAAGAAAAGAAGAGATGGATCTACACGATGAATCAATTACATCATTAAAAGGAAGTAAAGTCTTCCGAAAAAGACACGCGCTTCTTGATTTAGGTCATGAAGTTGTCGTTCAGACCAGCTGTAGGTTGACGAAAAATCTAGAAAAGTCATCACTAAAATCAGCAGGAAATCCACGGACCTCAGCATTAAACAGGGTCGCCAAGTGGTCAGATTTATCCTAACCATGAGAAGGATTTATCTCGTACAATGGGGAGGCACCATGCAAATTAGCTGGATAAGACTAATGAATCAGATCCCCAGAAAGGATAATCTCCTTAAAGATTAAAAATCAGCTTTTAAGACTGATATTACTCAATCCTAGAGATTGACCTTAAAGATTGAGAATTACAAACTCATGGAATTCGATGATATCTAAACTCGAGCTTGAACGAGACAATATTTTGATCAAAAATACAAACCGATTTGTTTTTTGAAAACCCAATTTTCAATGCGTTCATTACCATTGAACGTAAAATCCTAGGAATTCACCTGGAATTCACTAGGTCACCTGAACTAAATCGGGTGTCAACCGTAAGAACGGTGGTTGCATAGCATGGTCAAAGACAGGACCTTGTGCCAGACCGAAAAATTATAAGGGTGAGCTTTACTATTGCTCCTACCAAGGATAGTAATTGCGTCCGACACGTTATAGACCATAATCAAAAGCATGTCACGGGACATTGCCTTAACAGTTGCTTGTTCAACGCTTTCCTTTACAACCGGACGGTAGTTTACCGAAAGGTAATATACGGAACAAGTAAACTGGACGTGTTGCTTTCCAAACACAAGGTTAGCAAGTGGGTGACACAAAACCGCAAGTTTTGAGCTAAAATTTTCAAATCTGAAACCCACCAAACCCACAAAAATATTTTGCAAACACCGGTAAAGGGTTATTCCGGAAAACTTATCTAGAGTAAAAACTAGATTTCGAAAGATCAAATGTTTTCATAAAGATCCAATTTCCTTAATGGATCTAAATTTTTATAGTCATGTGGGACTGTAAACCATATCGTTATTACCATTGTTTATACCGCCATATAGAAATCACTGATGTACAAAGTATGAAGAATAAAGAAGTGATTCTAGTATTTCAAGACAATATTGCTTGAGGACAAGCAACGCTCAAGTGTGGGAATATTTGATAATGCTAAAAACGAACATATATTTCATAGCATTATTCCTCAAGAAAGACAAGATTTTAGTTGGTATTGTTCGATTTACAAGCGATATTCGTTTAAATTTTAAAAAGAGAAGATAAAAAGCAGATTCGACAAATTGAAGACAAAAAGGTCCAAAGAGCTAAAAAGTACAAGATACAATTAAAAAGGTTCAAAATATTGATGAGGAACGTCTCAAAATGACAAGAGTACAAGTTACAAGACGCAAAGTACACGATATAAAATAATACGCGAGGACGTCCGAAAATCCGGAACCGGGACCTGAGCCAAGAAGAAACGCCCGACGCAACGGACCAAAAATATCTAGTCTACTATGCACAAAAATATAATATAATATATATATAATTATATATAATTATATATTATATATATTATTATTATTATATTACGTCGGCAAGAAGAAAACAAAGCAATTTGGCTGGATCCAGGGTGGCCATGCGACTCGCATGGCCAGAGGCACAATTCCATGCGAGTCGCATGGAGTGAAAATGTTGGTCAGGTCCTATATAAAGCCAGTTTTCTGCCGAGTTTTATACATATAATTTACATCTCTCTCTCAATATATAAGTAATATATATATATAATTTATATTTTAATTTTAATTTTAATTCTAATAATAAGGGTATGTTAGCGAATGTTGTAAGGGTGTAAGTCGAAATTCTGTCCGTGTAACGCTACGCTATTTTTAATCATTGTAAGTTATGTTCAACCTTTTTATATTAATGTCTCATAGCTAAGTTATTATTATGCTTGTTTAAAACGAAGTAATCATGATGTTGGGCTAATTACTAAAATTGGGTAATTGGGCTTTGTACCATAATTGGGGTTTGGACAAAAGAACGACACTTGTGGAAACTAGACTATGGGCTATTAATGGGCTTTATATTTGTTTAACTAAATGAAAGTTTGTTAATGTTAATATAAAGATTTACAATTGGGCGTCCCTATAAATTACCATATACACTCGATCGGACACGATGGGCGGGGTATTTATATGTACGAATAATCGTTCATTTAACCGGACACGGGAATGGATTAATAGCCACTAGAATAATTAAAACAGGGGTGAAATTACATTCAAGGGTAATTGGTGTAATTGTTAACAAAGTAGTAAAACCTTGGTTTACACGCAGTCGATAACCTGGTGTATTCATTAAACAAAGTATTAAAACCTTGTTACAAATTCGAATCCCCAATTAGTTGGAATATTTAACTTCGGGTATAATAATAATTTGTCAAGGACACTTGCAATTTATATTTATGACTGATGGACTGTTATGGACAAAAACCAGACGGACATATTGAATAATCCAGGACAAAGGACAATTAACCCAAGGGCATAAAACTAAAATCAACACGTCAAACATCATGATTACGGAAGTTTAAATAAGCATAATTCTTTTATTTCATATTTTATTTCCTTTATTTTATATTTAATTGCACTTCTAATTATCGCACTTTTATTGTTATTTAATCGCACTTTTAATTATCGTACTTTTAATTATCGCAATTTAATTTTATCGCATTTTTATTATTCGCAATTTCATTATCGTTATTTACTTTACGCTTTAATTTAAAGTCTTGTATTTATTTTATATTTTACATTAGGTTTTAACTGCGACTAAAGTTTTAAAATCGACAAACCGGTCATTAAACGGTAAAAACCCCCTTTATAATAATAATATTACTTATATATATGTTTGTATTTTTATAAAATTAAACTAATATAGCGTTGAGCTTTGTTTAAAGATTTCCCTGTGGAACGAACCGGACTTACTAAAAACTACACTACTGTACGATTAGGTACACTGCCTATAAGTGTTGTAGCAAGGTTTAAGTATATCCATTCTATAAATAAATAAATATCTTGTGTAAAATTTTATCGTATTTAATAGTATTTTCCTAGTAAAATAAAAACTATTTTATATACACCTCGTTGCACATCATGTATGGAGTCAAATGACTAGCCATCACCGATTTAAAGGAGGAAATTACTCTTATTTGGATATAGATAGAGCTGAATTAAGAGTAATTCATAGGTTTTTAGCCAATTCGATTACACAACGAGGTAAGAACAAGGAAAAGGTAAATGAACAGGATTTGTTTTACCACATGTGTATTCGAGATCCACAAAGCGCTGTAAGTATACCTTATTGTGTGGGTTATTATTTATCAGCTATGGTTAGGGGGATGAGACCGCATAGCATAATAGGAGGTGGTATATTTATTACTTTGATTGCTGAATAACTCGGTGTGGATATAAGTCGGGGGGATTATTATTCGAAGAACCAAAACCCCGAGATATAATAGTTTAAATGTATACCATGGTGCGAAAGTTTTGAAGAGGCGAAATAACGCCACAGTACGATATAATGGTAGACATCCACAGGTTGAGAGAAACCAACAGCAAGGTAATGTAGGAGGGGGAAATGAAATGGCAGAAATGCAAAGGTTTATAGCTTCACAAGAGTATGAAAATGCTAGACATAGAGCATTTGAAGATTGGCAAGTTCATCAAAACCAAATCATAGCTTATTGCCAACATATAGGTAGAAACTATATTCCTACTCCATCGCCCATATTCCCTCCCTGGTCTATAGAGATTCAACCACCGTATCCTACGTATAACCCAGCCGAAGCATTTTATAGCACCTATGGTTATGCATGGAACCCCTACTGGTATCAGTATCATCCCTAGTCTACTTAGTTTTATTTATTTTGTAATTTGTAATGTTGATACATTTAATACTTATGTTAATATTATAATAGTTTTTATAATTTTATAACTTTTATTCTTAAATTTCAATAATTTTTGAATGTGGGGTAATATATCAAACTTCAAAAATATGTATATATGTTTGCAGTTTATCTTATGTACACAACAGGGTAAAACAATGCATTTTCAAAGACTGGCATTAAGTTCAGCAAAAGCAACTAATTTTGATGACAAGATGCAAAATAAATGTGATATAACAACAAGACGGAATGAACAAATGATGTGCACCATTTATCATTCAACACAAACACAAATATGTTTGGAAACTTTGGTAAAATTTAATCATTTTCACACAAATCACCCTCAATAATTTAAATTGTTACTGATCTCTTGCAAATGAGGGCATTGCAAGATCTTAAGTGTGGGAAGGGGTTAAATTCTTTCGGATTTTAAAATTTTTACTTTATACACTTGGTTACCATTAGAAATACTAGTAAAGTAGTAGTTGTATTCGAATCTAGTGCTCTCTGATAATAAAGAACAGCCCTAGTCTTATATACTGACTACCCAATTCTAGTAAAATTTTTCAAAATTTTCAACTAAATGAACTCAAAATCATGTTTATACATATTTATGAACGATAAAACTAGGTTTTAACACCGAAATTATTGTTACTTCGGAAAGGACATAAATTCAGAAACAAACCAAAATGTTAAAATTCATTTAAAATGGAATAAGAGGACAATAAAAAGGAAAATAAAAGCCAAGTGTGGGAAAATTTACCAAGATATTTTAAACATATGTCACATATTTCTGTAACAAATAACTGAAAATACTTTTGCTTTGGACTAAACTAAACTGTTTTACCCGATGAAAGAAAAGAAGAGATGGATCTACACGATGAATCAATTCCATCATTAAAAGGAAGTAATGTCTTCCGAAAAAGAAACGCGCTTCTTGATTTAGGTCAAGAAGTTGTCGTCCAGACCAGCTGTAGGTTGACGAAAAATCTAGAAAAGTCATCACTAAAATCAGCAGGAAATCCACGGACCTCAGCATCAAACAGGGTCGCCAAGTGGTCAGATTTATCCTAACCATGAGAAGGATTTATCTCGTACAATGGGGGGCACCGTGCAAATTAGCTTGATAAGACTAATGAATCAGATCCCCAGAAAGGATAATCTCCTTAAAGATTAAAAATCAGCTTTTAAGCCTGATATTACTCAATCCTTGAGAATGACCTTAAAGATTAAGAATTACAAACTCATGGAATTCAATGATATCTAAACTCGAGCTTGAACGAGAAAATATTTTGATCAAAATTACAAACCGATTTGTTTTCTGAAAACCTATTTTCAATGCGTTCATTACCATTGAACGTAAAATCCTAGGAATTCACCTGGAATTCATTAGGTCACCTGAACTAAATCGGGTGTCAACCATAAGAACGGTGGTTGCATAGCATGGTCAAAGACAGGACCTTGTGCCAGACCGACAAATTAAAAGGGTGTGCTTTACTATTGCTCCTACAAAGGATAGTAATTGCGTCCGACACGTTATAGACCATAATTAAAAGCATGTCAGGGGACATTGCCTTAACAGTTGCTTGTTCAACGCTTTCCTTTACAACCGGACGGTAGTTTACCGAAAGGTAATATACGGGACAAGTAAACTGGACGTGTTGCTTTCCAAATACAAGGTTAGCAAGTGGGTGACACAAAACCATAAGTTTTGAGCTAAAATTTTCAAATATGAAACCCACCAAACCCACCAAAATAATTTGCAAACACCGGTGAAGGGTTATTCCGGAAAACTTATCTAGGGTAAAAACTAGATTTAATTTTCAAAAGATCAAATGTTTTCATAAAGATCCAATTTCCTTAATGGATCTAAATTTTTATAGTCATGTGAGACTGTAAACCATATCATTACTACCATTGTTTATACCGCCGTAAAGAAATCACTGATGTACAAAGTGTGAAGAATAAAGAAGTGATTCTAGTATTTCAAGACTATATTGCTTGAGGACAAGCAACGCTCAAGTGTGGGAATATTTGATAATGCTAAAAATGAACATATATTTCATAGCATTATTCCCCAAGAAAGACAAGCTTTTAGTTGCAATTGTTCTATTTACAAGTAATATTCATTTAAATATTAAAAGGTGAAGACATAAGACAGATTCGACGAATTGAAGACGCAAAGGTCCAAAAAGCTCAAAAGTACAAAATACAATCAAAGTGGTTCCAATTATTGATAAGAAACGTCTCGAAATTACAAGAGTACAAGATTCAAAATGCAAAGTACAATATATTAAATTGTACGCAAGGACGTTCGAAAATCCGGAACCGGGACCAGAGTCAACTCTCAACGCTCGACGCAACGGACTAAAAATTATAAGTCAACTATGCACATAAATATAATATAATATTTAAATAATTCTTATAATTATTTATATATTATATAAATAATAAAAATCCGTCGGCAAGAAAGACTCCAAAGTTTGTGAGCTGGAATTTCAAACTCCGCGACTAGCGGAGTTTGAAGGCAAAAAATGCCGCGAGTCGCGGAGATTACCTGGACGAAAATTCCTATAAAAGCAAATGAATTCTGATCATTTTCATATCCACAATTCAATCTCTCTCTATATATGTATACGTAAATATATTTATATTTATATTTTAATTTTAATTTTAATTATAATTCTAATAATAAGGGTATGTTAGCAAATGTTGTAAGGGTGTAAGTCGAAATTCTGTCCGTGTAACGCTACGCTATTTTTAATCATTGTAAGTTATGTTCAACCTTTTTAATTTAATGTCTCGTAGCTAAGTTATTATTATGCTTATTTAATCTGAAGTAATCATGATGTTGGGCTAATTACTAAAATTGGGTAATTGGGCTTTGTACCATAATTGGGGTTTGGATAAAAGAACGACACTTGTGGAAATTAGACTATGGGCTATTAATGAGTTTTATATTAACTAAACAATACCTTGTTAATTTAATATACAAACTTATAATTCGACGTATTTATATATAACCACATAAGTTTGACTGGGTACGGTGGGCGGGATATCTATAAATACCAATAATTATTCATTTTACCGGACACGGAACTGGATTAATAGTTAATAGACTTGTTGAAACAGGGGTGAATTACATTCAAGGGTAATTGGTGTAATTGTTAACAAAGTAGTAAAACCTTGGCTTACACGCAGTCGATAACCTGGTGTATTCATTAAATAAAGTATTAAAACCTTGTTACAATTCGAATCCCCAATTAGTTGAAATATTTGACTTCGGGAATAAGAATAATTTGACGAAGGCTTTCGCTCTTTATATTTATGACTGATGGACTATTATGGACAAATCCGTATGGACATATTAAATAATCTAGGACAAAGAACAATTAACCTATGGGCATAAAACTAAAATCAACACGTCAAACATCATGATTACGGAAGTTTAAATAAGCATAATTCTTTTATTTCATATTTAATTCCCTTTATTTTATATTTAATTGCACTTCTAATTATAGCACTTTTATTTATTGTTATTGTATTTAATTGCACTTTTAATTATCGTACCTTTTAATTATCGCAAGTTTATTTTATCGCACTTTTATTTATCGAAATTTCATTATCGTTATTTACTTTACGCTTTAAATTAAGTCTTTTATTTATTTAATATTTTTACATTTTGTTTTAACTGCAACTAAAGTTTTAAAATCGACAAACCGGTCATTAAACGGTAAAAACCCCCCTTTATAATAATAATATTACTTATATATATATTTGTATTTTTATAAATTTAAACTAATATAGCGTTAAGCTTTGTTTAAAGATTTTCCCTGTGGAACGAACCGGACTTACTAAAAACTACACTACTGTACGATTAGGTACACTGCCTATAAGTGTTGTAGCAAGGTTTAAGTATATCCATTCAATAAATAAATAAATATCTTGTGTAAAATTGTATCGTATTTAATAGTATTTCCTGCTAAAATTTAATAGTATTTTATACCCCTTAGCTTTAACTATCAATCATTATTTTTAATCTTATTGAACTAAAGTATGTCAAAAACATTTAAAAAATCTAAAAATCTTTACTTTTAAAACCGCGATTTAAATTGACAAATTTTAAAATTTTGTCGAGGGACGAACTAGGACAACGATCCGAAACGCCCTCATCCTAAAAAGAAACAAAATTTTAAAATTTTATTAATTTTGTGTTTTATTAAGTATAAGATTTTTATTAAAAAAAAAAAAAAAGGCTAAAGTCACTGTACCCGGACTCCATGCGATCGCATGGAGTTTGGCCTTTGCAGCCATGCGATCGCATGGCCCTGGATTTTTGGCCAGAAACAAATAGACAAGCGAGTCTGTTCTTCACACAAAACACACACATACACACGAACATACACCCCAAAACCTCTCAATTTTCATCAAATTTTCACCAAATTCAACCAAATTTCTTGCTACAATCCGCTCTAAACATGAATTTGATAAGCAGTTTATCAAAAAGGGTAACAATTTCACCCCTAAATCTCTTTAAATTTGATTTTAAGTGTTCTTGAGCTATATTTTTCATAATTTGATTTTGTTAAATTCTAGTGTAATTAGTGTTAAATTGTTAGTATTTTATGCATGTATAACCTAGATTGATGCTATTTAACATAATTTGAAGCCAAAAACTTCAAAATTTTTAGAAATCTAGGTGTGTTCTTGAGCAATTTGGGGCTTTTTGATATAAACAGGTTATGGCCGATTTTTGTCATGAATTATTGCTAAATTGAGTAGTGTAACATGTTTAGGTAGCTAAATGATCCAAACATTGATCCTAAACATGATTTTTGAAGATTAAAGTGGACTTTTTATTTGCAAAATTCATGAACTTGATTAATTTGATATAATTGACATTTGAGACTTGTTTAATTGTTAGTAATGACTATTTTGACATGTTATTTGAGTTAAATGCTTATGAACTTTGTCTACATTTTCATATGTGCTTATTTGAAAAAGTGTAGAATTGTAAAAAAAAAAAAATGTGAAAATGTGTATAAGTTTAATTTTGATTTAACATGTTATTGTGATTGTTTTAAGTTGTTATTTTGCTAACACTAATGCATATTTGGATGCACAAATTTTGTGTTTAATGTGTTTTGCAGAGAGCCGATACTGGAGGTTCATCATCATCATCATCATCTAGACGACCTGCTCCAGAACCTGAACCAGAACCTGAACAAGTACTACAACAGGAACAACAACATCAGCCTGATCAACACGTACCTTATTATGATCCGCTATAGTTTGTTACTGAATTCATAGTATTTCCGATGCATCCGCCTGTAGAATACCCAACGATTCCTGAACACACATTGCATCCTAATCTGAGATTCGATAGACGATGGAGAGATTACCCGGCATATCAAAGTAATAAATTCAAATTAATAACGAAAGATGTGGAGGTGCCTAGGGTAATTGATTGGGATCCTTTAGAAAGGGTCCAACTTGCTGACCGTGTTAGGGAGCATTTGATACAAAGGTATGGGACTTCTTCTTTTACAGATTGGGAACGATTATTCACCATTCGTAGACCTGTATATAAGGAAAGGTGTGTAGAACTTATGAGTACTATAGCGTTAAATGTAGATGTAGATAGATTAGATGATAGAAGTTTTCTTAGGTTTATACTTGGCGGTAGGATGTACAGGATGTCCATGCTGGACATGGCTAGGGCATTACAGATATATACGCCCGCTGAATTGCTACTACCCGATTGTATGAATTTGATTTATCGTGGTGAAAGGGTAGATAGGAATTTTTGACGCAAACGCCGTCTGGAGGCGTATGTCGGACTATAATGTTTTTGGGCGGGGAGGAACACATACCTACTTACATATTAACAAAGCCGAGCTTCGCATAATTCATAGATTTTTGGCTAACTCGATTACACAGAGAGGTCACAAAAAGGAAAAATTGACCTTACATGATTTATTTTACCTAAAGTGTATTCGAGACCCAAGAGGCTTTGTTAATATCCCTTACTGTGTTGGTTTTTATTTATCTAAGATGGTTGAAGGAATACATGAAGGGGGGATAATTGGAGGAGGTATTTTTGTTACTCTCATTGGAGAGTATTTGGGTGTAGATAAGGACCAAGGGGGTCCACTTATTGAATGTAGGGAACAGGTAGAGCTTTTAAGATTGAAGGTTTATGCGGGTGCTAAGGTATTAAAGAGTAGACGCAACCAGACAATACCCTATGTAGGTAGTCAACCTCAGGTAGAGAGAGGCTCAGATGAGGAGATGGAGGAAGCGGATGACATTAAGGATGTCATTCGGGAGGCTATGACTGATGTCTACCAGCGTGTAGATGAGGTAGACATGACAAACACGGAGAGATTTCATCGGATGGAGCAGTGGCAAGCCCGGAATGATTACGAGCATTCCAGGCAACGATAGCATGATAGATTGGACTATCATCAGCGTCAGATTATGAGCCGGCTGTCACCTCAGGAGCCCTACATCCCAACCAGACCAGCTTACTATCCTCCACTCTAGCCCGAGATGAGACCGCCTTATACTCTCTACGACCCTAACCAGGCATACCAGTACACCTATCACCAACCATGGAACCCGGACGATGACATGAACTGGAACCCCTATCCATGATTGATATAGTTCCTGTTGGTAATTTTTATGATTGTTATTTTTTTTTATTATTTCTGTTTATTTATGTTTAAACACATTATATTATGATACTTTTATTGTAATGTTTAATATTTTTATTATGTTGTACTAATATTTCATATTTAATTTGAAAGTGGGATTTTAAGTCCCATTTCAAATTACCATGCATGTTTATATTTGTATGTATGTATATTGTCAATTGTACAAAACATGGTAAAATAGCGCATTTTCAAAGACTGGCATTAAGTTCAGCAAAAGCTAGTACTTTTGACGACAAAACGAAAAACAAATGTGATGTAACAACAAGACGGAATGAACAAATGATGTGCACAATTTATCATTCAACAAACAAACGCCAATATGTTTGGAAACTTTGGTAAAATTTAATCATTTTTCTACGCTAATCACCCTCAATAATTTAAATTGTTACTGATTTCTTGCAAATGAGGGCATTGCAAGATCTTAAGTGTGGGAAGGGGTTAAATTCTTTCGGAATTTTAAAAATTTTTGATTTAAACACTTGGTTACCATTAAAAATACTAGTAACGCAGTAGTTGTATTAGAATCTAGTGCTCTCTGATAATAAAGAACAGCCCTAGTCTTATATACTGACTACCCAATTCTAGTAAAATTTTTCAAAATTTTCAATTAAATGAATTCAAAATCATGTTTATACATATTTATGAACGATAAAACTAGGTGTTAACACCGAAATTATTGTTACCTCGGAAAGGACATAAATTGAGAAACAACCCAAAATGTTAGAATTCATTTAAAATGGAATATAGGACAATAAAAAGGAAAATAAAAGCCAAGTGTAGGAAAATTTACCTTGGACCAGTCATCAAAATCATGTCTTCCGGAATCACGAAATCTTTTCTCAAGATATAACACAATTTGTCATCAAAAGCAACCGTATACTTTTTGTCAGCAACCTGTGAAACTGAAAGCAAATTGTTCGACATTTGCTCCACAAAATTGACCTTATCAAAGCTGACATTCTCATTTGAAATCACTCCCTGTGCAGTAATAAAACCTCCTTCACTACCTGCAAAAGAAACTGGTCCTCCATCCACTGTTTGCACATTAGAAAGTAAGGACAAGTTTCCTGTCATGTGCCTGGACGCCCCACTATCAACAATCCATGTACTGCAATGAGGATTGTAGGCGACCTGCACATAAACATTAGGAGATTAGTTGGAAAGGGCCACCCATGCCCGAATGGCAGTGGGTTTCCCATCAACGCCAACCACTGGCAATTCCACCCGTTGTCCCTTAGATCCCGAAGGACCTTCAGAATTTTGGACACCTTTCACTTCTGACTTATGTTTCCAAACAATATTTTTTGGTAAAGGTTTCCTGTAATAGTCATTTGTTTGGAAAACTTTAGTTTCAGTTGATTTCACAGAAGTAGATTTAAACACAGGTGAGGTTGATCTTCTATTGAAAGTACGTTTAGTGCTAAGATCAATCTTCCTGTGTGGTGTCTGTCGAATGGTGATAATGCTGAAAACGAACATATATTTCATAGCATTATCCCTCAAGAAAGACAAGCTTTTAGTTGCAATTTTTCTATTTACAAGTGATATTCGTTTAAATAATAAAAGGTGAAGACAAAAGACAGATTCGACGAATTGAAGGCGCAAACGACCAAAAAGCTCAAAAGTACAAAATACAATCAAAGAGGTTCCAATTATTGGTGAGAAACGTCTCAAAATTACAAAAATACAAGACGCGAAACGCAAAGTACAAGATATTAAATTATACGCAAGGACGTTCGAAAATCCAGAACCGGGACCAAAGTCAACTCTCAACGCTCGACGCAACGGACTAAAAATTACAAGTCAACTATGCACATAAATATAATATAATATTTAAATAATTCTTATAATTATTTATATATTATATTTATTTATTAAAACGTCGACAAGCAAAGAAACAAAAATATGTGAGCTGCTACCTACCCCCATGCGATCGCATGGCCTGGAGGCATAAAAGCCATGCGATCGCATGGCCCTGAAATCCAGGCCTGGTCCTATAAATTCGCGTGTTTTGGCTCAGTTTATATATCATATATCCATCTCTCTATCTATACGTAAATATATTTATATTTATATTATAATTTTAATTTTAATTTTAAATTCTAATAATAAGGGTATGTTAGCGAATGTTGTAAGGGTGTAAGTCGAAATTCTGTCCGTGTAACGCTACACTATTTTAATCACTGTAAGTTATGGTTAATGTTATTTTTAAATTAATGTCTCGTAGCTAAGTTATTATTATGCTTATTTAAGACGAAGTAATCATGATGTTGGGCTAAAAATTATTAAGATTGGGTAATTGGGCTTTGTACCATAATTGGGGTTTGGACAAAAGAACGACACTTGTGGAAATTAGACTATGGGCTATTAATGGGCTTTATATTAACTAAATGATACCTCGTTAATTTAATATATAGACTTATAATTTGACATATTTATATATAACCACATACACTTGACTGGGCACGGTGGGCGGGATATCTATAAATACCAATAATTGTTCATTTTACCGGACACGGAACTGGATTAATAGTTAGTAGACTTGTTGAAACAGGGGTGGATTACATTCAAGGGTAATTGGTGTAATTGTTAATAAAGTAGTAAAACCTTGGTTTACACGCAGTTGATAACCTGGTGTATTCATTAAACAAAGTATTAAAACCTTGTTACAATTCGAATCCCCAATTAGTTGGAATATTTGACTTCGGGAATAAGAATAATTTGACGAAGGCTTTCGCACTTTATATTTATGACTGATGGACTATTATGGACAAATTCGTATGGACATATTAAATAATCCAGGACAAAGAACAATTAACCTATGGGAATAAACTAAAAATCAACACGTCAAACATCATGATTATGGAAGTTTAAATAAGCATAATTCTTTTATTTCATATTTAATTGCACTTTTAATTATCACACTTTTATTTATTGTCATTGTATTTAATTGCACTTTTAATTATCGTACTCTTTAATTATCGCATTTTTATTTTATCGCACTTTTATTTATCCCAATTTCATTATCGTTATTTACTTTACGCTTTAAATTAAGTTATATTTATTTTTAATATTTTACATTAGGTTTTAACTGCGACTAATGTTTTAAAAATCGACAAACCGGTCATTAAACGGTAAAAACCCCCTTTTATAATAATAATATCACTTATATATATATATATATATATATATATATATATATATATATATATATATATATATATATATATATATATATATATATATATATATTTGTATTTTTATAAATTTAAAACTAATATAGCGTTAAGCTTGTTTAAGAGTTCTCTGTGGACGAACCGGACTTACTAAAAACTACACTACTGTACGATTAGGTACACTGCCTATAAGTGTTGTAGCAAGGTTTAGGTATATCCACTCTATAAATAAATAAATAACTTGTGTAAAATTGTATCGTATTTAATAGTATTTCGTTGTAAAAATAATACTATTTCCTAGTACACCTCGCACACATCAAATGGGTTTGCAATTCATAGCCCTGTGTCCCAACATCCCACAATTGAAACAGTTAACATTATCAAAACTATTAACATTAAACACTTGATGCCTAGAAGTTGAATACTGTCTCCTCGGGGGTGTATTCTGTTGCCTAGCTGGAGTGGGTGACGTGAATTTCTGTTTAACAGTCTGTCTACGATTAGGCGGAATATATTTTGTCACCCTTCCTAAATTTGAACCCTCACCTTTTAGTGGAGGTTCAGTTTTGGGATCAACAATCTGAGAATCCACAGTAATACTATCCTTAACAAACTTAACAGGGGTGTGCTGAGTGTTTTTCTTCCTAGATTGTTTTGGCTTACTAACACTCCTTTTCTCAGTCTTCTAACTTTCACTCCTATTTGCTACATTATTTGGATTCTTCAAAATTGTAAAGGGTTTAGTCACAACTACAAAGGGTTTCCCATCCTTTTTGGTGTCGACATCAGTGTCGGACTCCATCTCATAAATAACATCTAATGGCTTCTTACCTCACCAGACTCACTTTTATTCTCTACATAATTTTTCTCAGGCTTACCATACTTCGGTTCTACAACCGGATCCCTATTCTTCTTAATAGGTTTATTGATAAACTCTCCTAAAAGCGGTGGGGCAACCTGATTGTAGCCTATCCCTTGGTTTTTGGGATGTTTCAAGTTTTGTGTCACGTATGACATTCTCTGCCAATTATCAATCCTAGCCTTCTCTAACTCATACTTTAACTTGTATGAATCTTTTTCTGCCTTAAGTGCTTCTATCTGGCTCAAATACAGGTGAATCACTTTCTCATCATCTACAATAGTTGATTTTAAATAACCTACCTGATTTTCTAAAGACTTAATGACATCAACATACTCTTTCTGCTTATTCAGGTAGTAGAGAGCATCATCATAGTTCTTTCTATTTGTCTGATTTTCTAGACTCAAGTTCTTAAGTTCAAGTCTAAGTTTCAGACAAGTTTCACAGGTAGCAGGTATCTCATTAAGCTTAGAGACTACACATTCAAGTCTAGCTATTTCCTGTTCAAGGTCAGTGCATTTTAAACATAAAGAATCTGAATCAGTACATACCTTGTCATTGCTGGATGTGTTAGCCATGAATGCGTAATCTTTTCTACCGGCCTACGAATCTGTATCTGATTCTGATTCTGACTCTAAACTTGTACTGTCTGAATAATCAGCATCATAACCTTCTTTTCCTTCAACTTTAGCAGGATTATCCGAACTTGTCACCATCACTACCTTCTCATCAGTACCTTCAACATCACCCTTGAGCAAATGTGCCAGTTCTTTTCTAAACCAGGTTCCTGTATGATAACTCATTCCTGAGGATTCATCATCATCTGAAGAGTCAGTTGTGAATTCAAGATCAGATAGATCATTGGCTTTACGGAACTTATCATACAACCTATCACTAATTCTCTTTCTAAGACACATCTTCATTACTGCTTCAACCCGTTTCATACGTGCGTCACATTTGCATACATATCATGTGCAAGCTGGATCATCTTTACCTATACATCCTGCTTTCCTCCTGATAACCCTTTCTTCTTCTATTTCTGCTTCACTCTTACCAACAAAAACCACATTAGCTTTTTCAGTATCAACTGAGATTGACCAATCACACACTTCATCAGCATAAGTAGTAGTCAAAGCTTTGGATTGACCACTAAAAGTTGTTTCCTTATTCACTGTCGGACCAGCATGTCCAGTAGTCACCTCAATTGAAGTATTATGAAAAGGATTATGAAAACCAGGCTTGGGTGGTCTTGTGCATGTCCGCTTGAAATGACCAAGTTCATCACAATTAAAGCATCTCACTTTGGACATATCAAACCCAAATTTAGTGTTACGATTCAAACTCAAAGTGCTCTGTCCTGTTCTCTTCAGATACTTCCTTGCTCGTCTCACGACACTACCTATAGCATACAGGATGTCCATTCTTTCTATCTCATCCTCATTTATCTGATCATAGTCTTCATTCTCCAGATGACCATTTATTATCTGCCCACTGATCATATCATTATAAGAGTTAACCACGATAGCAGCTACAGCCATATCCTCCTGAATCTGTTCTAGAGGCCTCTTCTTGATATTATCTGTCTTGATCACTTGTGATTGAGACTATTGCAGAATGCCGGAATCAATAAGTTTAGCAGTTGACTTCAATGCTTGAGACTTTGCATTGAAATATCCTGACTCTGACTGTGGTGCCGAGGTCTGTGATGCTTTGCTTGAGATGAAAGCTGTTTGCAATGGAGCATGACCTCCTGAAAATGACCCAACAGTTGAAGCTGCCGCTAGAGTACCAAGTCTCTTCCTTTTTGCCTCAACCTGAATATCCTTTTCCATCAGCTTGGATGTAAAAGCTGTCAGGGTTAACGTACGACCAGATGCAATGTACCTGTTCTGAATCTTTTCAATTTCGTTGTCCCATTTTTTAGGAAGACCATCTTTCAACACTCTAACTGCTTTATCATCTGATATGTCTATTCCATAATCTGTCATTTCTATAACTAGAATGCGATATCTTTCTAAGATTTTCCCAAGAGTCTCGGAGGGAAGAGCTGCGAATACTCTCCATTCATCTTTCAAAACCTTACCCTTAGTGGTACGGTAAGTAGCTGTACCCTCTGTGGCTGATTGAAGAGCAAGCCAAAGTGTATGCGAGGTCTTGTTCCTGTTTTTGAATTGGAAAAAGATTTCCTTAGATAGTGCCTGAGTTAACTGCGCGTAGCACTTACATTTCAAGTTATACTGCTCTCGCTCTGTAGGATTAAACTCCGACGTTTCCTTTGGTTCCCCATCCCCTCCATTTGGCCAAGCATACTCATTCTCTATCAACTTCCACAGTCTAGAATCAACACCGTTCAAATATATCATAAAACGTGCCTTCCGGTTCAAAAAGTCCTTTAGATTATCAAGTTTGGGAACCTTATTGGTAGATCCAGACTCATTTTCGGAAAGTAGTAATTTGTGAAGTCCTGGTGCAATTACTAAGGCACTGTATTCATTTGATACTTGTTCATTAGTGTCCGACATTTTAATTAATTAAGTGATAATTAAATGTAAATTAAGTTTCTGGGTTAAAAGACTCTCGGTCGATTGTGTAAGACACACGGTCGATTGACTAATACACACGGTCGATTGACTAAGACACACGGTCGATTATGTAAAGACACACGGTCGATTGTCTGACAAAATTTTGGCAGCACTTCGTTACACACCATGCCTTTGGTATTCTAACTTACACGGCCGACTGTCAAACTCCCACGGTCGATTGTATTTCTCACACGGTCGAGTGACTACACACACACGGCCGACTTACTATATTGATCTCACACGGCTTTGGTAATACACACACGGTCGACTAACAAGCTCGCTCGGTCGATTGAGGTACTCACACGGTCGATTGGAAAGACACACACGATCGAGTGTGTTCTTGACAGATACAGGTCGACTTTTAGGGTTTTCTAGACTCAAATCGATTTTGTGATCGATTTTTGTTGAAAAACTCTAAACCAAAACGTAGAAAACAACTGCAATGACTCCAGAAACACTTTTTGACAAAGAAAACACAAACTATAACGTAAGAAAAAGGATTAATCGTTCAAAACGCAAATAACACCAAAAACACCAACTATTTGACCCAAAAACGATTTAGATCAAGCAAAACCAGAGAATCCAGCTCTGATACCACTTTGTAGACGAAGATTTAAGGATCTTAGGTCGCTTGCTAACAATCCTAGATGCGGAATACACTAGAATTGGGTTAAACCGAGATATGGGTCGTATCGGGATCGAATAGATCAAACCTAGGACAATTACTAGATTAGATCGACGCCTAAACAAAGTATTTCGGTGGTATTTGGTGTTAGGGTTCGGCAGAGACGAAAACCTGCCGATTAGGGTGAATGAGATGAGTAACCTCAACAAAGAAGTCTCAACCCATATATATACTGCATATCAGACACACTCGGTCGAGTGTGTCTCTCAGTCGGTCTACTGTGTAACACAGTCAGTCGAGTGTGTGGACACACTCGGTCGACTGTGTGTGCAGTTTAACTAATTGATTGTTTAACAAATTAAGCACGCACAATCACAAACTTAATCAATAGTCACAAGTAAACATTATTACATAACCGAATGTATCAAACTATGAATCAATCTACGGCTGGGGATTCATGCACTAACAGTTACCAAGTACGAACTGTCGAATAATTGAGTTTTATGTATTATGTTCGAACACGTCATTCGAACGTTTTATTGTACGAATACAGTGTAAGGCGCTCGAACAAAATGCATTTTTTGAGCCATCTCACATTTTTTGGTGTTCGAACACCTCTGATTGTATTCGAACACATGGTCGTGCGAAGTGGCACTGTATCTTGCCATTTTTTTAGACAAACATGTACATTGTAATAAAATATTGACAGATAGTGTATCGTCAATTTTTCCATTATAAAGTATTCATTTTTTGAAAGAAAAAAAAATCAACTCTTGTTTTTCTAAAATATCTTCACTAAGTGCATTTATTGAATGTATAACTTCCTTATAACACTTTGTAAAATATCTTCACTAAGTGCATTTATTGAATGTATAACTTTCTTAAAACACTTTGTATCAAATTTTTGAAAACCCAAATTCCCATTAAAAGGTCATTTGACTTCCATGTAAAAAATATTTCAATTGTAGTTACCTGTCCATTTTATGGATCTAAGAGATTTGAACATATATAAGTTTGAGTCTCACCTAAGGAGTTTTGTGACACATGATGACTGTATGAATTCATTGTAGGGTTTTCTTTTGACGGACGATAAGACTTTAGTTGTTCGTCCATCGATTTTAGTTAAGTAATGAGAGTTTTTAAATTCAACTATGGTATGCTTAAACATTCTTTTTTCAAAATAAACACGATAACACATGTTAAAAAACATTTGTGATATTAATTTTCGGTAAATATATATAAAAAAACACATTAATTGAAGGTGAAAATTTCAAAAATAAATATGCATTAAATGTATTTTTTTTTTCTTTGAAAGGAAAATTTAAACTTATTACCAAAATCATATATATCAGGGGCAAATTTTATCAAGGGCGGGGAGGTGCACTCGTGCTCACTGAATTTTGTGTAAACAATGAATTTTGTAGCCATTTGATTTATAAATCTTTAATCTTTTAAATCGATTAAATCAGAGTTTACTATCTATATAAAAAAGGATAGTCAAAATGGTGGATGCTCACATCATATGCATTTATCAACATGTTAACTATATTTTTCCGTGAATCTCAATCATTTTCATCTCCGATTAATTTTGAACTAAATAAATATCGCTAACTTTAAGATATTAATTTAGTCGATCTACAATATGAAACGATCAACTTGTGATCGAAAAATATATAAAAGCGTATATACGTATTATAAATTATTGCTCCGCTACACACATATATCACAGTAATAATAAATTTAGTGAAAACGGATTATTAAAATCGCCGGCCAGTCAACTTTATCCGGTTGAGCGATCCAACGTAATCCAAATATCTCCATGCTACTATTTTTATACAGTAATACGTGGGACTTGCAACAACTGACCGACCATTGACGAAGACCGGTTCTAATTCAAAGACCACGAGAAAATAAATACAAAAATAACGCGGCAACATTTTGGTAGACATTATTATATTATATTTTTATATAACAAAAGAACAAATAAAGGTATCTGAATTGTGGAAAACGCATATATAGTTTACATGTAACATCCAAATTTTAAAACTTAAATGTTGCTTAGACTTTATTATGAGTTTTATGGTATTGTTTAAAAATCTAGTTAATTTATTTTAAGTGCACCAACTTGTAATTTGGCAGGCACCCTTTGAAAATTCAGATATTATACTGTGTTTTTGATTATTTCAAAAATAAAATAATACACCAAAAATATACAGTATATAATTTTTATATACATTTATATTATTAAGTACTCCGTATAATTCAGTAAGGAGTAGAACCAAGGTTGAAAAGGGCGCGATATGGGGTCGAGATCGTCGGGACTTTTAGGGGTTGAGACAGGGTCAAGACGGTCGAGACGTACGTCGACTGACGTTGAATTTTAAATATATAAATATGTATATACACATATTTAAAAGCCATACTAGTTGGTCAGTTTTTAATATAATCACTATATCGCTAATAAAATACAAAAAAGTAACACTAAACTGCGTCAATTTTGATCGACTTGAATGACTTTAATCGAATTTTCGACTTTTGACTGGCGTTGAGCCGACCTTTCCTGCCTTTGACCCGACTATCGACCGAATTATTAGACAACGAGATGAGCTAGTCACCAAAACGCCGCAATGGCCACCGAAACGGATGCTACAGATGTCGTGTGCAACCATGAGTGGGACAAATGCACTGCGTAGTCTCTCTTTCTCCCTTGTCTCGTTTATTTTTCGATATATTATTAGATTTTCTATATTTCTAAATAAAAATATATATGTATTACAATATAAAAAAACATACACAATTAGTAAGAAACTAACAAATACAAAAAACAATGAAAAACCACACCATCAACCAGGAATCGACCTAACCAAACACCACGAAATACTAGACAAAACCACGACTCAGAAGTTCAAATTATCTAACAAAAATACCACACACCAAACAAATAACGAAATACGAATGACTGCTAAATTCTACTATGAATCGAGTCCGAGAAATGGCATATACTCATTGTAATAAGTAGTAAAAGTTTTTAGTATCCACGTATAAGACTAAATATCAATTTCTTATACGATGGTTAGGAGTCAATGACGAAGGTTCGAACGAACTAATACTGCTCTACCGCTCCTCAAGAGATTTCGTATGAGTATCGCGTGTGGTAAAACCCCTCGGGTGAGGTTCAAACGCATAGACGTTTGAAACCTCCGAAGTCCATGAAATGTACGAGTAATCACAAAGAAAATATTTTGCAGCACATGAGAGTTGAACCCTTGATATCTCTAATGAAAAGTCAGGTCACCATCAATGCACCAACACGTTATGGGTTGTAAGACTAAATATCATACTTAAGTGGAGAATGTATGATTGGGTAAGGGGACACATTATTATGAATACCATCTTCAGGTGCTTTTCCTTTTGTGTCGTCATTCATTGTTTCCCACTTGGTCTTCATTTACAACTATATATCTTCAATTCAAGTTGAAATTTACTTGGTTTGTTCTTTTCCAATCAATCAATTCAAATCACAAACTGAATAGGTGTTTGCGTATGGTAGATATAAACATATACATACACATACATATTCTATATGTTGTGTTGAAGCCAATCAAAAAATATACATATATACTCGAATTGGCGCAATGATCTTAATCCACCCGTTTTCAACTATATGCAGATGTTGAAGATGTTAGAGAAACTTCATGTTTTTAATGATTGTGATGATAATTTTTGTGAACAAAATAAAAAACTACTAATAAGGTTAGGTCAACTCATTTGAATTTTTCATGGGACACTTTATAGCAGAAGTGTATTCTGTTTCTGTGTATGTAATTCATTTCAATGTTTGTGCCACTTCCATTTTCATTTCTTAACTTATTGCAATATTTGGTTGATTACACGTCACATATGACCTTTTATTTTGATAGTTTAAAGTAAACAGTGTGATGTGTCATATGAAAATATCTTTCCAAATTCAAGGTTAAAAGTGATAACAAGTTACCCATGCGTGTTGTCTAGCTGATATTAAGGGCATTGAATCTTATGCAGTAAAAAAGTAATCCAAGCTTACAAGAAAAAATAATGGATATCATACACATTTTTCGTGGCAACTGGAAGTCATCACTTATGAATGTTAATATGTTACTCCGGTATAACTTATAAGTAACCTGCAAGTAGCCTCTACACTAAACATCATCATCATCATCATCATCATCATCATCATCATCATCATCATCATCATCATCATCATCATCATCATCATCACTAACAACTGGTTTAACTGTAAACACTTGTTTTTGGTGTTAAAAATCTTTACTAACAACTAGTTTGACTCATTCTTAGAGAATCCTCCACGAAGCATTCTTGTCATTGACGACAATGGCATTACCAATTACCAGGACTCAGGGACTCATCAGCAGGATACAAATTACATCGTTGATCATGATAAACTCAAAACCTACAAACATTGAAATTGAAATTGAACGATTCAAACACTAATAAAACTTGACGAACATTAGAGACCATAACCACGACCCAACTGCCACCCTGCTGAAACCCGAACTATCGATATACATCCCTCCAAACCCGGCCAGGCCCAGAAAAGACCACCCGATCTACAATTGCACCATCCCGAACCAAAGTGCATATCCGATCATCAGCGAACCAGCTAACTCAGTCCACCGAGAAACTCAAGAACACCTCCCATGAGACAGCAAACCGAAGGAGCTGCCTAATACAGACCAAACTACCAAACGGGCGGTCGAAAAGCCCTCAAGAGACCACACCATAAAACCTCATTTTTCGATATCGACAATGTCGACTACGGCAACAACAACGTTGTTCCAACCCGAACCAGAACCGACGACAGGGGAAATGGAGCGGAACGAAACCAACACAGCTAACCTAAAACCAAACCCACCCTAAATCAACCAACCACGTCTGGCCACTGGAAATCCGAACGGATTCCGGCCACTACACCACCAGCCGACGATGGTACAAACACAACAGCAACCAAGAAGCATAAAGACACCATATTTTGAACAAAAGACCTAAACGAAGAGGAAAATAACGAAAGAAAAAAAACCGGCAACAATTTCGACGAAAACACGCCAGAGCAAGTGCTCTGACGCCATAGATCTGACGACCGAAAGGGGAACAAACAACGGCCAAGGTCAAAAACGACCATTAACACCTCCTAAATCCCAGATCTCACCGGGAGATCGTCGTCTGAGATCATCGGAGGTTGATCGGAGGTCGCCGGAGCTCTCGTGATCTCTTTCTCATATCATCGCAACTGAAAAACCTCGCGACCGGGAGTCCAGATGCCATAGAAATCTCGCGATTGCGAGCTAATGAAAACTTAAATTGGCCTGAAAAATTCTGACTTTCAACCTTTAGTTCCCGACTCGAACCTGAATGCATAAACTATCAAATCATCAGTGTAATGGCCATGAATGTGATGTAACATTGGGTAAGAAGTGGGTGTGCCATGCACGGCTATCCCTTGGTGTTTAGGAAAGTGGCACGAAAATCACAAGTACTGAAATTAACAATGTTTATTATTAAGAATAGGATGCACAAGTGAAAGGAGGGTCGTGGTTTAAGTCTCACGTGACTTAATGGAGAAAGAAAGCGTCACCCACAACAAAATCCATGGTTTTAGGATTGCGACGCGGGTCAATTAACCTACTCGGTAAAATACCTTCCGGGTATAAAGGAAGGCGGTGAGCAAACAATTTTCATAGCGAAGGGTGCATGTCAACTACTACTATTCATAGTTTTGATTAATATAATTCTTTTAACCATGAAAAATATCTAACCATTCTTTTTATAGGCAATTCGTATTGACACTACAAGAAACAACTCCTTTCCCGACGATACCCTATCCTTTTCGGATGACATCTCGTCTCAATATATATATATATATCATTTTGGACGAAATTTCATCTGGAAAATGTCGTTTGGATTGGTTAGTACCAACCAGGAAAGTTTTTAGGGACAATATTTGGAATCTTTTTCAAATGAACGTGAAATATAAGGATTATAGGACCCAAACAATACGATTAATCACTGAGATTAATCACCCACTTCGACAAACGAAAGACAATAAAACAAAAAATTAAAGAACGCGAGATTTAACGTGGTTATATGTAATCGAATGTCGATTACTTTATTCCACGGACTAACTAAAGAGATTTAATTGATATAATTCGTGCATATACATGAGGGTCACAATAGGATGCTTATATAGGCCAAAAACAAAAAGGAAACACCTTGGAGAACAAGAAAAAAAACGTCAGTCAGACGAGCCGCGCCGCAGCTATATGGGGCCGCGCCACGCCTCCAAGGTAAAATCCTGGACAGAAGTTTCTCGAATCTGATGCTCTGTTTATGTATTGGGCCGCGTCGCGCCTCTTAAGGCCGCGGCGCGCCTCTCCTCTTGAATTTCTTCATTCGATTTGTTTTGATATCCTTCACATCCAACATTCTCCCACTTGAAGATAGTCAAAACCATGACTCACATTGTCAAGCCATCATATCATCAAACTAACCAAGATCGCCAAAGCACCCTTTACCGCCAAACTCCATTTGGGACACGCACTCTCCTATCACATACACTGGATAAGCAGACTATCAATACAAGGTCTTAAACACTTCTTGTTAGAATCGAATCATTATCTCTCTATCTCCCTAGTCGGTTACTTCCTTCTCATTAGTTCATGAGAAGACCCGTTGAGGCTATGCAAAACCTCAACTTGTCCATTGACACCACCTTAGTAAACATATCCGAGGGATTCTTCATACCAAGAACTTTCTCCAATATCAAAGTACCATTCTCAATACGTTCTCGAATAAAATGATACCTCAAATCAATGTGTTTCATACGATTATGAAACACCGGATTCTTCACGAGATTGATTGCACTTTGGTTGTCACAATATAAGATGCAATTGTCTTGTCTTTTACCCAACTCACACAAGAAACTCTTCAACCAAACAAGCTCTTTAGAAGCTTCTGCAATAGCCATGTACTCGGCCTCGGTGGTTGACAAAGCAACTCTCCTTTGTAGTCTAGACATCCAACTAACCGCCGTCTTATCAACCATCAACACATATCCCGTAGTACTCTTAACCGAATCACCAAATCCACCTAAATTTGCATCAGCATAAACTCTAAGTACAACATTGCCCTTAGTGAAACACAATCCCATACTAGAAGTACCTTTCAAATAACGAAGCAACCATTTGACCGCTTCCGAATGATCTTTCCCCAGATTAGACATATAACGGCTTACAACTCCCAATGCATGAACTATATCCGGTCTCGTACAAACCATGGCATACATAATACTTCCCACGACCGATCTATATGGAACCTTTTCCATCTCCACTTTGTCTTCTTCCGTTTTAGGTGATTGATTCTTCAATAACTTTATCGCGCTACCCAAAGGCATAGTACGAGCCTTTGCTTTATCAACATTAAACTTTTCTACTACTTTCTCAATATACTTGGATTGATACAAGTATAAAACACCTTTAGCAAGATCACACACAATACTCATTCCAAGTATTTGCTTTGCACTATCAAGATCCTTCATCTCAAACTCTTTTGAAAGCATATCTTTCAACTTATCGATCTCGGACATGTCGGAACCCGCTAGCAACATGTCATCAACGTATAACAATAATATTATGTAAGAAGACTTGAATTTCTTCAAGTAACAACAATGGTCCACTTCACATTTTACAAAACCAACTTCTTCATAAACTCATCAAATCTCAAGTACCATTACCGAGGTGCTTGCTTCAATCCATACAAACTTTTCTTTAACATACAAACACACTTCTCTTTACCCTTTACCTCAAAGCGCTCGGGTTGCCTCATATAGATCTCTTCATCAAGATCCCCGTGTAGGAATGCGGTCTTCACATCTAGTTGTTGTAGATGTAAGTCCTCGGATGCGACCAACGAAAGTACCAAACGAATAGTAGTCATCTTCACCACCGGTGAAAATATCTCTTGGTAATCAACCCTTTTCCTTTGTTGAAACCCTTTAACCACTAACCATGCTTTGTACCTCTTCTTGCCATCCATCACATTCTTTATTCTATACACCCATTTATTTTGCAACGCCTTTTTATCATGAGGTAATTTTACTAGTGACCAAGTCTTGTTCTTCTCAAGTGACCCCATCTCTTCTTTCATAGCAAGCTCCCATTGTATGGATTCGTTGGACTTCGTTACTTCAAAGTAACTTTCGGCTTCACCATTCTCGGTATAGAGCAAGTAGTTTATTGATGGAGAATACCTAGGATTAGGTTTAGGCACTCTAGTCGAGCATCTAAGTATAAAAGCAACCGGTATGGTTGGACCAGTTTCATTAGTAGCCTCCTCATCACTAGAACTCGCACTATGTTCGGAATTAACTCCGTTATCCGAACCATCCCCATCATTCTCAAGATCCGACCCATCACCATTAATCGGCAATTCATTGTTCCCCGAACTCCCACAAGAACCCGCAAGATCATCAAGAGAAACATCATCAAGAATAACATGATCCGGTTTTTGACTCTCTGATCGGTGTCGAAGGGCCGGTCAAAAATAGCCTAATTACTCTACTTTAGATAGGGTAAGCAGGATTCATTCCACGGGAAGTTATGGTTAACTAGCAAGCAATTTCAAGATTGGTTTGTTTATGATTAACTAAAGTAAAGACTAGATTAACAATTACTAAGCAAATGTAAACTTTGAATATTTAAGAGCATAAACAATGAGCTAAATGAAAAAGGTTGTAATCAATTGATTAAAATCCTTTATCCCTTCACAATCCCAATCTAACATGCATTCATTCAAACAAGTATTATACTTATCAAGTATTGATCAAATCTCATAGATAAGATTTCTTAGGCTTATCAATTCTAACTATCTTGAGATTGAATCATGCAACCTAGACACTATGTCTTTATCCTTAATCTAATTAACACTAAGTTGGATCAAGAACACAATGTTAAATCACTATAATTCAACTTGCAATAATCACAATCAATAATACTTGCATTGATCAATAAACAATTGGTTTATAATATCCCAATTCAAAAGACATAAGTATTATAACATTACAAGCCACATAAACTTGAATGAAAAGAACACATGTATCAATTGTTCATGGAAGGAATAAAGTAAAAGAAACTAGCCAAGAATGTTGGTGATGATGCTCATGGTTGCTTCTTGAAGTTGCATGATGAACACTCCTTAAAACCTAGCTTGAATCTTTATTTGATGATGATTGATGGTGTGTTTTTGTGTGTTTGATGCTTTTAAAACTGATAGAAAAGATATAAATTCGTAGCCTAGGGTTTTCATTATATAGGGGTGAAGTAGGGTAACCCTCAAGCATTAAATCCCTCAAATTCGGCCTCAAATTTTATCCAAAAATAGCTCCAGCCGCAAATTATGCTCACAGGGCGCAAATTACGCCCGGGCGCCAAATCCAGGCGCCTCCTTATGCCCATATTCCACCCGAGACAATTTGTGACCCAGGCCAGGCGCCTACATGCGCCCACCAGCCGCCTCCTTGCGGCTGGGTTCCAGTTTTCGCATTTTTTCCTTGTTTTAACCCCCGTTTTCGCGTTTCATCTTGACTTGTTGCCCATCATGAAAACCTTATAAAACAACTTTTTAAACTTCAAATGCACGCGTAAAATCCATCTCTTAATATCAAATACAATCGGTAATTATGAACCGATCAACTCCGCCACACTTATCATTGTTTGTCCTCAAACAATCTCAAACTCAAATCTTCAATTCGAACCTTTAATTGAGCTTTTAACAACTGATAAATCTTCAAAGGACTGTATAAAACCGCAACGTCTTGAACTCAATGTGAAACATAAATTCTTCCAACATGGCTCTCACTTAACCAACTTTAACTTCCCGATTATATGAACATCTCATCTCAAACACATACTTCAAAAATGTAACAAAACTTCAAACTTGGTGTTCTTCAAATAAAACATAAATCAAGTGAGAGCCATCCGCCATATGAACTAGATAAGAGAACCATGGTACAAGTTACATACTACGCTCTAGTTGTTAGGCTAGAAGCGTTACCGTTAATTCCATCTTTGTTTTAAAGGTTAGTGTGCCAGAGTGTCCGAAGACACCCTTTTTAGTTCTCCCGGTGTTTTAGGATCACGGCACTCATTTCATGCCTCAACAACTCCTCCGGTGACTCTCGGAGCAGGGTGGACAATCGACGAAGGGTCGTGGAATTTAAGTCCCACGTGACTTATAATGAGAAATAGTTTTTGTGGATTTAGCCCCATCTAGCTCTATTTTTAGCGGTATTATACGCCCCAACAAGGCTCGCGTGTAGGAATATTTATCCAGCCCCTATACTGGCTGTTTTATGGATTTGGATCCATCGGGCTCTCGTTTTGTGGTTTTAGCCCCAAGCATGGCTCTCGTTTAGGAATATTTATCCAGCCCCTAAACTGGCTGTTTTTGCAGCGAACTGCGGGTATGGCTAGTGTCATCCACAGCTAATCCTGGTTTTGGATAGCGACATAGAACAAGTTCAAGCACTAGCATTTATTCCCGGTATCGAAACAAGATGTGAATGAACAGAAAATGACATTTTGTACCTTTCACTTTCGTCAATTCATGGGTAAAAAGCTGCACTAAAAGTGCTTATGAAACATAAATTGGAAGACTTTACTTCCTTTTTGAAAACACCTTAATAACACAACTAAGAAGACTTTACTTCTTAGCTTGACCACTTTGAAAATCCTTGTTTAATTTAGGTTCTAACAACCAACTTTTCTTAATACCCATTAATACCATGCCACTTCACTTATTCTTTCAACTCTTTTCGCAAAAATCACACTTGGTTTGTTATAAAATTATGATAAAAATTTTGTTCAATTTTAATAATCATAATGTTTTACTCACTTTAAACTTCAAACCAAAGTAATGTATCCCAAAAAATTTTAATTTCCCCTCTCCCCCACACTTACATCATGCTACGCCCTCGTATGCATGTTTTGAGAATATTTCAATGTTTGCGTGAAAAGAAAAGAAATTATTACATACTACCGAGATACTTGCACGTTCACCATCCATTAATAACCATTGCACACCATTTTGATTCATCCTCATGCATTCCATTTGATTACATCAATCCTTCCATTACAACTTAGAAAAGAAAAACAAAAGAAAAACGTAAAATCCTAACTATCCACTTTCGTAGGGCTCACGATTGCACTTAGCATGTGCAACAAGCCTTTAAACCACCCGATTTCCTCGAGTGGACGAGTTTTGTCTCGTGAGGGCTTGCAGTGAACATACCCACAAAGTTCATTTATCTAAAAATAAAAATAAAATAGAAATAAACTAAAAATAAAAATAAAATAAAGAAGACTTACAAACTCTACACAAGTTTGTGCAGTTTTTTATTTTCGAGTCGTGCACACGACTTTTTCTCCACTTTAGCTAATTCCAGGACTGTAGAAGGTTCCTCCTTCCCTCACTTTATGAGAACCTTCACTATCTCTAACTTTCCTCATCTTAGAATCCAACCACACATCATTCTCCTTAGCCACATGCATTAACTTAAACAATTTATCTTTTTCTTTAGGAGTCAAGTTACACACAAGACGGTTGATTAAGCTTTCATCACCCCTATTCCTAGCATCATGGACCCGTCGATGCAATTTCCTCATGGAACGATCAAGCACCGGGTCATCCACATATTCCTTACACTCACTATCATGTCTCAAAGAACTATGTGGCGGGTTTTCACTATCTCCCCCACACTTAGGCCCTTCAAGATCCTCTAAATTGGAAATCACCTCATAATCAACTAGAGAATTCACCTTTTCATTCTTATTCACTTTGATCTTGTGACCTCCAAACCGCTCAACGAGTTTTTCTACGGTTTTCCCCATGACTTTGACTACTTTTTCATCTGATTCTTCAGACTTTTCAAGTGTATCAACAGATACATTCCCAACACAATTCTCCATTATGTTATCTCTAGATACCTGCTCATTTAATTTTCTCATTGATGGTGGTCGGGAAGGCCTAATCGTCTTCGGGATTACCAAATGTTCATCCTCTTCACATTTAGAAACTTTTTCATCCACCCCAACAAATGTGGATACTGCCATCACGGTTTCTTTAATCGGTAATGAACAAGTGGTGCTAATAGACGAAATCAACTTGGTTTCAAGAACTTGACTCAGATTTTTCAATTCTCGCTCAAGATTTTGTATCGACTCTTGTTGACTCATCAAAATTTCTGCATTAGTTCTTATTTGAGATTCCATGAATTCACTTGTCATACCCCCTTCACTAGATTTTCTTACCTCCTCTTTCTCTTTCACATCCGGTGCATACTTTTGAACCTGTTCGTGGTTAGTATCCAATAAAAAACAATCCTGGACATCCAGTGTATGTAATGAATTAAAAATATTAATCCGTGATCTCTTATTACCAAAAGAAATGTCCATAACCCCGGTTCTACAATTTATAAGAGCATCAATTGTGGCAAAAAATGGACGACCAAGAATGATCGTCGGTTGGGTATCCCTAAAGGTGGTCTCCGTGTCCATAACTATAAAATCTATGTGGTAATAAAAGTCTTCCACTTTCACAATCACATTTTCCAACATACCCCGTGGAGTTCTCATTGACCGATCCGCAAGTTGGACGAGAATATCTGTATGTTTTAAAGTTCCCAATTCGTATCGGTCAACAAGGTTCGATGGAAGTATGTTAATACTAGCCCCCAAATCCAATAAAGCCTTTTTAATATTAACATTACCAACTGTAACGGAAATTAAAGGTGTTCCTGGGTCCTTAAACTTAGGTGGAAGTGAACCCGAAATTACATCACTCACTTTTTCAGTTAATTTTACCTTTTTGGGCAACGACGCGTTGAGTTTACGCTTTTGAACACACAAATCTTTTAAAAACTTAGCATATGCTGGATTTTATTTGATTGCATCAATAAGTGGAATATTTATTTTTACTTGTTTAAATGTCTCCCACATATCATCCATTTTCGGTCTCTTTTTCCCATATGGGAATTGATTTGGGGACTCCAAAGCCTCGGGGAATGGAATGGTATTAGTCTCCATGTCCAACTTCCCAATTTCGTTAAAGAGGGGTCCTTTATTTTCCACCCCCTTCCCATGGTCAATATTTTCACTTACCTCATCCTCCTCATCAAGAACGATAGGAGACTTACTTGTATCGCGTTGAGCTACCTCTTTCTCACCAACCTTGTTATGATACTTCTTTCCACTACGCAAGGTTCCTACCATGTTTACACTATGTCCTTTTCCCTGGTCCTTATGATTTGGATTGAGAACCGTATAACTTGGAATTGTACCCGGCTCCCGATTTCCCTTACTTTCTGCTACATTATCAATCTCCTTAGCCAATGCACCAATTGATTTGTTTTGCACTTCCACTATTTTACGCATTTCGGAGATAAACACGTCCATATTGGCGTCCGAGCTAGATGGTTGATTGGGTGGGACATTGTTTTGATTTTGGTTTTGGCCTTGATTTTGGTAATTGTTTTGGTTTTGGTTCCGGTTGTTGGGATAAGGGTTTTGATAGTTTCTTTGATAGTTGCCTTGATTCTGAAATTTCCCTTGGTTTTGAAAGTTGTTCTGCGGTCTTTGTTGGGTCCCTTGGGTGGCATTTAGAGCATTGTTATTGCTCCAACTAAAATTAGGATGATTTCTCCAACCCGAATTATACGTGTTGGAGTATGGATCAAATCTCCATCCCTGCACTTCATTAACTTGTTCCTCCACTATTTGTTGATTCACCAGTGGAATCCCATTTCTACATCCGTATGCAAAGTGAGAAGGATCTCCACAAATCTCACAAACTTCCTGAACCAGCGAAACATTACAAGCAAGACCCTGGTTTGGGTTGTTAAATATAAGCATTTTTAAATCATCTAATTCTTGCTCTAAGTTCCTAGATGAACCACCCAAGTTAGAAACATGATTCACCCGGGAGGTACTAGGTTGTTTACGATTAACCGAAGCTTGGGTTTTTGAACCCTTGCTTAATTGCTCAAAGAAGGTCCACTCATCATCACTAGATCGAGTTAAAAATGCCCCACCACTAGCCGCCAAAAGAAATTGCCTGTTTTGGGAATCCACACTATCATAGAAAACTTTAACCAATTCCCACTTTGGTATCTCATGGTGCGGGCATGCCCTAAGTAATTCCTTCAGACGCTCGTACGCTTCATGAAATAATTCACCGGGTAGTTGTCTAAAAGATTTTATTTGCGTACGCATGTCTGAAGTTTTACTTATAGGTTAAACAATGGGTGAGTGATCCTCAAAATCACCTGGTTGGTAGTAAGTATCTACCCCTCTTTGTCGTTCGGCCATCTCGTCTCGTTGATCAAAAACTTCCTCTTCAGTATCGAAATCTGATTTATGAGAGTTTGGTGGAACAATCGGATGTGACTCTAACTGTGGTTGAGTGGATGCTGAAGCCACTTTCGAGCCCTTTAAAATTCTTGTAGCTTTTCGATTAGCTTTTGCGGATTTCTCGATTTCCGGGTCTAAAGGCTTAAGATTTTGATCTCCCGAACTCCGAGTTTGCGTACACTAACCTGCACTTCAACAAAAACAAGAACACCGAGCGTAAAACTGACAAAAACAAAACACTATTTTTGGATTTTTATTGGTTTTATAGTTTTTATGGTTTTTCTAATTTAACACGAAAGCAATAAAATTAGAGCTTGCAATCAAGCGCACACTTCCCCGGCAGCGGCGCCAAAATTTGATCGGCGTCGAAGGGCCGGTCAAAAATAGCCTAATTACTCTACTTTAGATAGGGTAAGTAGGATTCGTTCCACGAGAAGTTATGGTTAACTAGCAAGCAATTTCAAGATTGGTTTGTTTATGATTAACTAAAATTAACTAAAGTAAAGACTAGATTAACAATTACTAAGCAAATGTAAACTTTGACTATTTAAGAGCATAAACAATGAGCTAAATGAAAAAGGTTGTAATCAATTGATTAAAATCCTTTATCCCTTCACAATCCCAATCTAACATGCATTCATTCAAGCAAGTATTATGCTTATCAAGTATTGATCAAATCTCATAGATAAGATTTCTTAGGCTTATCAATTCTAACTATCTTGAGATTGAATCATGCAACCTAGACACTATGTCTTTATCCTTAATCTAATTAACACTAAGTTGGATCAAGAACACAATGTTAAATCACTATAATTCAACTTGAAATAATCACAATCAATAATACTTGCATTGATCAATAAACAATTGGTTTATAATATTACAATTCAAAAGACATAAGTATTATAACATTACAAACCACATAAACTTGAATGAAAAGAACACATGTATCAATTGTTCATGGAAGGAATAAAGTAAAAAAAACTAGCCAAGCATGTTGGTGATGATGCTCATGGTTGCTTCTTGAAGTTGCATGATGAACACTCCTTAAAACCTAGCTTGAATCTTTATTTGATGATGATTGATGGTGTGTTTTTGTGTGTTTGATGTTCTTAAAACTGATAGAAAAGATATAAATTCGTAGCCTAGGGTTTTCATTATATAAGGGTGAAGTAGGGTAACCCCCAAGCATTAAATCCCTCAAATTCAGCCTCAAATTTTATCCAAAAATAGCTCCAGCCGTAAATTATGCTCACCGGGCGCAAATTACGCACGGGCGCCAAATCCAGGCGCCTCCTTATGCCCATATTTCACCTGAGACAATTTGTGACCCAGGCCAGGCACCTACATGTGTGAAGACCCGTCCTAATCCATCCGGACGAAGTCCATATCGATTATAAACGATTCACAACAGTTGATTACATCGCGAGGTACTTGACCTCTATATGATACATTTTACAAACATTGCATTCGTTTTTGAAATGACAAACTTTCATTACATCGAAAGTTGACAGGCATGCATACCATTTCATAATATATCCAACTATAATTGACTTGATAATAATCTTGATGAACTCGACGACTCGAATGCAACGTCTTTTGAAATATGCCATGAATGACTCCAAGTAATATCTATAAAATGAGCAAATACACAGCGGAAGATTTCTTTCATACATGAGAATAAACATGCTTTAAAGTGTCAACCAAAAGGTTGGTGAGTTCATTAGTTTAACTTAAACAATCGTTTCCATCATTTTAATAGACCCCATGATTTCAGATTTCCATTTCTCATAAACATACGTCCCATGCATAGAGACAAAAATATCATTCATATGGATTGAACACCTGGTAACCGACATTAACAATATTCATATATAAGAATATCCCCATCATTCCGGGATCCTCCTTCGGACATGATATAAATTTCGAAGTACTAAAACATCCGGTACTTTGGATGGGGCTTGTTGGGCCCGATAGATCTATCTTTAGGATTCGCGTCAATTAGGGTGTCTGTTCCCTAATTCTTAGATTACCAGACTTAATAAAAAGGGGCATATTCGACTTCGATAATCCAACCATAGAATGTAGTTTCACGTACTTGTGTCAATTTCGTAAAACAGTTATAAAAGTTGCGCATGTATTCTCAGCCCAAAAATATAAAGGGTAAAAAGGCAAATGAAACTCACGATACTGTATTTTGTAGTAAAAATACATATGACGTCATTGAACAATGCAGGGTTGGCCTCGGATTCACGAACCTATATCAATTGTGTATATATTAATACGTATAATGTAAGTTACAAAATTTCATTTATTAATATGTATTATTTATATATTATAGTTTTGTAGAATTTATTCTAACCTTTATTTTAAAACCTATACTTATATTATATTTTAAGTTATATTATATATATATATATATATATATATATATATATATATATATATATATATATATCTATTTTATGTATATATATCTATAATGATTTATGTTTATATAAATAGTGACATTAATATATTTATATACATATATTTGTGGTTAGTATTGTATTTATGAAATTTTATTAGTTTGTTATGTGAATTATTAATACAATCCTAGTATATACCATAAGTATATATATAGTGTACAAAAGATTTATTTGTTAAAATAATAATTTAGATAATAATGATTTACTAATAATAATAATAATAATTTTATTAATAATGATAATACTAATAGCAAAAAAAATGAAAATGATAACTGTTAATGATACTAATAATAATAACTCTAAAATAATATTAATACTAATACCATACTTATGTTAATAATAAGGGTTCTAATATTTATAAAATGATAAATGATAATCATAATAATACTAATAAATATTAATGATGATACTGATAAATATGATATTATTAATTGTAAATGTACTGATGATACTATTATTTATAAACCGGTACAAATTCTAATATTGATGATAATAATATATTTTTATTTCTTTCATAATAATAATAATGATAATCATAATCATAATCCTAATGATGATAAAATACTAAAATGATAAGTTTATTACTAATAATAATAATAATATTATTAATACCTATCATAATAATAATAGTAATGTCTATAATACTTTCAAATATGATAACAAGTATGATACTAATAATAACAATAACAATAACAATCAAAACAATCACATCACAATAATAATAATAATACTAATAATAATTAATATATAATAACAATAATAAAATTAGAAAAGAAAACTACCTCACATGAAAAGAGTTTCAAAAAAAAAAAAAAAAAACTACCGTCCTCTGGACTCGATCTCGTGACCACATGCTCACATGCAAACACTCTCGATCATCCCACCAATTTTGATTCTCTATACTAATATCGAATTTAAATTTTATATATAAACTGTTTTTCTTCTATTCCTCTTCTTCTCCACAAGTCTCATGGATTCAACAAAACATCAATAACCAAAAAAAAATAAAAAATCGGGGTTCCCTTTAAAGCTTCAAAACATTACAGAAAAAAAAATAATTTGGGTTCTAAAATAAAAAAAAAATACTAAAGGCCTACTGCAGCGTCGGTTCTTGGAACAAAACAAAAAAAATTGATTTCGTAATAGATAACATTATAGATAATGTTTATAACACGAAATAGTTTTCTAAACATGTATAAAAACTACTGGAATCGTCAATTTGATCAGAAACATATACACGAACGCGAATTTGTCTCAAGAACAATTGTTGACTTTTTTTAAACTAAACTTTGACTTCAAAATTCAAGATCGATATAAAGATTTGAGAGTTGAGATTTTGCAGATAGATTCAAAGAAAGATTCCTAACCTTTCTGCATTTTTAGATTTTGAAACTTTATTCGAAATTGAATTAAGAGGAAAAAAAATTGGAGCGTGCAGAGAAGAAGAAAAAAAAAATATCGCTGTGCTCTTTAATCCCATTGGATTTCCTTTTTATTTGATTTGCAATTATACATAATCATGTTATAATAATAGAGATCGGTTGATAAAAAATGGAGAAAATGTCAACACAGGTTCACGAGTTGGGAGCAGGAAAGAAACAAAAAAAATAATAATAATAGAGATAAAGGATACAGAGGTCACGCGTATAATATAGATCCCTACTGTTTTTTTTTAATTAATAATAATAATATATAATAACAATACTATTAATATCTAATAATATTAATAAAATTAATAATAATGATAAATATAATATTAATGATAATAATAATTGTAAAAATGATAATAATAATAATAATACCATACTAATTATGATAATATTAATATTTTATCGATAATAATAATATTAGTAATAATAATCTAATTTATACATCCAATTTCATCTTTATATGATATAAAGTGATATTATGAATACAAATATTGATATTTGACGATACAAATAACATTACTACAACAACTATATTTGTATTTAAATTTAATTTATTAATATCATCTATTATTATGTAATATTTAATGATTATGTAATATGTATTGTAACATATACTGAATATTATATATTTATGCATTTTAATATAAATATATTATAATATTTATTTACATACTAATTATATTATACTTATGTATGTAATTATGAAAAATATAAATGTTTTATATATGTAAGTATTATATATATTTATTAAAATAGTACATTATTTCATCATAGATATATTATAAATTTCTACATATACATAATATAATAATTATGTATAAAATCATATATATATAGTTATATTTATGTATATATGTATACTACCATATATATAAAATCATGTTTTAAATGTTGAGTAGATGATTAATTATGTATATTAAACAATTAACTACAAAGTATAACATTGTACATTTAATATTTTGATAACGTTGGTAAAATATGTTTGAATCATTTATATACAATATACTATATATATTCAAAATGAAAATCTTTAGTTATTAAATGTTATCTTTTATAATAACAAAATTACTTAATAGTTCATTAATACTAATATAATTAGTTTTATATAAAATTATTTATATTTACATTCTTAGTTACAATTAAAGGTTCGTGAATCGTCGGAAATAGTTAAAGGTCAAATGTTATCATGAAATAGTTCAAACATAATGAGACTCGGTTTAATAGACTTTGCTTATCGAGTCGAATCATATAAGATTATGTTTAAATTTGGTCGGAAATTCCCGGGTCATCACAGTACCTACCCGTTAAAGAAATTTCGTCCCGAAATTTGAGTGAGGTCGTCATAGCTAACAATAAATATGTTTTCCTGACGAATATGAGTTGATAACTTGAGTTTTATCATCATTGAGTAATATGGATAAAAATAATTCGATTATTCGAAGAGTGCGAATGAAGCTATTCACAAAAGGATGAAATGAGAAACAAAGATTTGTTTTTAACTTTTGACGTAGTCAGGTTTGAATTTAGAAAATAAGGCGCGTCTTAACTTTTGACATTGCCTTGGTTGAATTCCGGAATTTAAGGGATTTAAAGAAAATCTTGAAGATCTATAAAATATGATTCTTCGGGATTTATGGAAATTAAGATCTCTTTAATTAAATACGGTGATCTGCCCCGATTACTACGTCTGATATTTCCAGTATAAATTAAGCTCTTCCTTTCCATTATTCTCACCATTCTTATACTTTCTTTCTTAGTTCATACATCCAAAAGATTCTGAAAATGATTAATCCAGTTCTGATCCTTGTCCTCATCCTTACTATCGCAACAATCATTCTCCTTTTCCAACTTCCACCAGAGGAATCTGCTTTCTTCTACTTCACCCTCGGGATTATAATGTTTTTAATTCTCCCGTGTCTTTATGTTGCGATAAACATTGATATACACGGTTTGTAATTTATGTGTTGTTATCGGACTTTATATTCTCCCTTATATTTCAAAGCTCTATGCTTTTGTTTTCTCTTCCCGACTTCAAGTCAAGCGAATAATGGTCCAGAATTTATAGATATAGAGTTTCGAATGATTATAATGTTCTAAGCATGAAGGAACGTGATAGCACGATTTGATTTTCAAATTTATCAACATCACGGAAGATAGAACCATCAAGAATACATTTTCTTGATTTGTTACGGAGTTAAGTAGGATGAAAGAGTTATGTAACATGGCACATGATGACGTTATGATCTGTGAATCATCACGTTTCATTTAGAAACTCAGCATGACTTACTGTAATATAATCACGTTGATCAAGTGTCATTATATTATACTAACTCATGCATCAGTTCCCATCATTACTACAATAACATTCATATTTTAAGCTTGAAAATTTACAGAATATAGAAACTAACAGTTTCTATATGATGTAATACTGATAGCACGAAAAGATTAATGATTTCAGATAAGAATAGTTATAAAAATATCTCCAGAAATATGGAGGATATTTATAATGAAAGGTACGATAATATCTCAGAATATCTAAGATCAGAGGATGATAGAAACTATTGTCTGCAAGGGTTTAGAGTAAGGAGCAAGTTATTCACTATAGACTTTAGCAGACATTGAATTATTTGGATTCTTTGAAGTCAAACTTATTCTTTGTGATTTATCCACGGCTTTCTTCATAGTTTCGCATAATCTGCTTTTCGGTACTATATTTTCTATTGAATGTTTCCAATATATTGATACACAGGAAGCACGAAGAGGTATATAATTTCGGACGAGAATATTTATGAAAATATCCTCAGAAATATCAAAGATATTGATGATGATATTTTGGAATTTCTAAGTTCGACGGTTGATGGAGAAAGATTTTCCGCAAGATTTTAACATGACTTCGGAGCAAGATATTCTCTAAAGATTTCAACGGATCCAGAATTACCTGAATCCTTTGAATATAGGATTTGGTCCTTGTATTTGTCCTTGGTCTCCTTCATGGGTAACTCAATCTGTTTTTCAATACCCAATTTTCTATCGAGCGTTCCTAACACTCCTTTCTTTATCATCAAACTTTTGTCCGTTTAGACCATCTACCATTTTTCTGTTTCCTCTGCATTTAATGCTATGATATCTGAATCATCGATTATTAATCCGAGGTGGTTTCAGGAGAATTGTGTTTTTAGATGATTAAACGCTGATGGTAATATGATGGAATATGAAAGGTTACCTGGTAACAATAAAAGAGCACGCGTATATATAAACGTTATAATAAGGTTGTTTCGTACGAAAAGTCGAAGTTGACTTATTGGAGCTGTGACAAAATTGGCTAATTTTGAAAAGGGATCGCAAAGTTGTTTTTGTTAATAAATGCCAAAGGATCTGACGCGGCTACGTGTTGAACTTTTACTCAATTGCCGAGAGTTTCTCAGGTGCATAACTATATGCATAAATCTTTCCTTCCGTAGATGAAGTGCGGTTGATTCATCCTATCGATTGAGGTGTTTTCAAGAATCATGAAAGGTTTGAACGCAGAATGTAATCGTGAAGATACAAATGAGGTTTAAGACGAAATCAAGTGGCAAACTTGAAGAATTGTTTAGTTTCATATGTTATATTCAATATTTTAATTCATTTTAATTGTCCAATGTTATTAGTCCACAGTCGATAGTCCACAGTTGACAGTGCAATCATTCATATATAGTTTAATATATAATATTTGAATTAATTAATACGTATCGTGACCCGTGTACATGTCTCAGACTCGATCACAACTCAAAGTATATATATTATTATAGAATCAACCTCAACCCTGTATAGAGAACTCGATCATTACTGCATATATAGTGTCTATGGTGATTCCAAATAATATATATAGATGTGTCGATATGATATGTCAAAACCTTGTATACGTGTCCCGATATTTAAAGTGCGTAAAATAAATAACAGAAATTAAATGACGATAAATAAAGTGCGTAAAGTAAATAACAGAAATTAAATGACAATAAATAAAATTGCGAGAATATAAATTGCGATAAATAAATTGCGATAAATAAAATGTAATACGGAATTAACAGTTAGCTAGGAACAGTTAGCTAGGATTTTGTTAGCGTGGTTTCTTAATAAAATTTAATATTGTTAATTAGTCTGTTTCTAATCAATTTTTATTGTGTCCATTATTTCTTCATTATGCCACTTGTTGGATTCTGATAGGTCAAAATTCAAATATGAAATTGAATTTGAATGAAAATAGTTATTCTTTGGTGAATGAATAAGTATCCCGGTGGTTGTAAATAGGATAGTGAATAACTGTTGAATCAGATTCGAAGAATATACAGTGTAACTTATTAATGTGAAATTTAAATATTCCTCGGGTATTACCTACCCGTTAAAATATTTTTATTATTAACAGTTTGTACAAAAGAATTTTTAATTACAATCTTTATGAAAACATATATACATATATATTTTTTTCAAATGTAATCATGAATTTAATGAGTTAACATGATATTAAACTCATTTAGTTTTCAGTTGGAACTAGAATAAATAATCTCTAAAACATTAGAGATTACATAATCACCATGTCGAACGAAGATAACTGATGTAGAATGTCATGTAGAATGATGATTATACTCGAGGTATAGATTGAGATGTTGAGGCATGTGATATTGAAATTTGGGTTGTTGGTGGTACTGTTGGTGCCGGTGATTTGGATGAAGCTGGTACGTTTTGCACCATATTTTCCAAGACTACAACTTATGCGCGAAGTTCGTTAACTTCTTCTATTACACCGGGATGATTGTCGGTTCGGACGAGCGGATGAATGAGGTTTAGAATCTGAGATAGTATATGATCGTGATGAGATACTTTGGAAATGAGAGAGAAAATGGTGTCTCGAACAGGTTCGCCGGTAAACGTTTTAGGTTCATTGTCAAGAGGTGAATTTGGTTAGTGGAAATGATCGCCTTCTTCGCGTTTCCATTGATTAAGTCGACTACGAACCCATCTCCAATTCATTCAGAATAGATGATGGCTAATTGATCGATTCATTCCGATTACTCTGCTTTCGGAGCTCGAGTGGAAATCCATATCGAAATAGCTGTCGGAATAACTATCGAAATAGCTATCGAAATCTGATGGACTCGAACTGGTTGAGGGATTCATCTCGTACGATCAGATGAAGGATTTTCGATAAGAAATAGATTATAGGATGTAGATTAGTACCCTGCAATACATAATTTACATATGCATATATAATACTAAAATCCCATAAGCTACGGAGGAATCTACGGAAGCTGTCAGGCAAAGGTAACAATAACAGATACGCTAAGATATGAATTTAACTATACACTGTCTATGCAATAAAGGCAGTAAGACGTGTCTTAGACTTTAAGGATGATAAGCAAATAATTTTTCGATACTAAATGATAAGCAAAACTTTTGACATGCAAACACGGTCGAAGTCCAGACTCATTAATGCATTCTAACGACTATCAGTTAGACTCACTAATGCAAGACCTGGTTCGCTAAGACCACCGCTCTGATACCAACTGTGAAGACCCGTCCTAATCCATCCGGACGAAGTCCATATCGATTATAAACGATTCACAACAGTTGATTACATCGCGAGGTATTTGACCTCTATATGATACATTTTACAAACATTGCATTCGTTTTTGAAAAGACAAACTTTCATTACATCGAAAGTTGACAGGCATGCATACCATTTCATAATATATCCAACTATAATTGACTTGATAATAATCTTGATGAACTCGACGACTCGAATGCAACGTCTTTTGAAATATGCCATGAATGACTCCAAGTAATATCTATAAAATGAGCAAATACACAGCGGAAGATTTCTTTCGTACATGAGAATAAACATGCTTTAAAGTGTCAACCAAAAGGTTGGTGAGTTCATTAGTTTAACTTAAACAATCGTTTCCATCATTTTAATAGACCACAAGATTTCAGATTTCCATTTCTCATAAACATACGTCCCATGCATAGAGACAAAAATATCATTCATATGGATTGAACACCTGGTAACCGACATTAACAATATGCATATATAAGAATATCCCCATCATTCCGGGATCCTCCTTCAGACATGATATAAATTTTGAAGTACTAAAACATCCGGTACTTTGGATGGGGCTTGTCAGGCCCGATAGATCTATCTTTAGGATTCGCGTCAATTAGGGTGTCTGTTCCCTAATTCTTAGATTACCAGACTTAATAAAAAGGGGCATATTCGACTTCGATAATCCAACCATAGAATGTAGTTTCACGTACTTGTGTCAATTTCGTAAAACAGTTATAAAAGTTGCGCATGTATTCTCAGCCCAAAAATATAAAGGGTAAAAAGGCAAATGAAACTCACGATACTGTATTTTGTAGTAAAAATACATATGACGTCATTGAACAATGCAGGGTTGGCCTCGGATTCACGAACCTATATCAATTGTGTATATATTAATACGTATAATGTAAGTTACAAAATTTCATTTATTAATATGTATTATTTATATATTATAGTTTTGTAGAATTTATTCTAACCTTTATTTTAAAACGTATACTTATATTATATTTTAAGTTATATTTTTTATATATATATATCTATTTTATGTATATATATCTATAATGATTTACGTTTATATAAATAGTGACATTAATATATTTATATACATATATTTGTGGTTAGTATTGTATTTATGAAATTTTATTAGTTTGTTATGTGAATTATTAATACAATCCTAGTATATACCATAAGTATATATATAGTGTACAAAAGATTTATTTGTTAAAATAATAATTTAGATAATAATGATTTACTAATAATAATAATAATAATTTTATTAATAATGATAATACTAATAGCAAAAAAAATGAAAATGATAACTGTTAATGATACTAATAATAATAACTCTAAAATAATATTAATACTAATACCATACTTATGTTAATAATAAGGGTTCTAATATTTATAAAATGATAAATGATAATCATAATAATACTAATAAATATTAATGATGATACTGATAAATATGATATTATTAATTGTAAATGTACTGATGATACTATTATTTATAAACCGGTACAAATTCTAATATTGATGATAATAATATATTTTTATTTCCTTCATAATAATAATAATGATAATCATAATCATAATCCTAATGATGATAAAATACTAAAATGATAAGTTTATTACTAATAATAATAATAATATTATTAATACCTATCATAATAATAATAGTAATGTCTATAATACTTTCAAATATGATAACAAGTATGATACTAATAATAACAATAACAATAACAATCAAAACAATCACATCACAATAATAATAATAATACTAATAATAATTAATATATAATAACAATAATAAAATTAGAAAAGAAAACTACCTCACATGAAAAGAGTTTCAAAAAAAAAAAAAGAAACTACCGTCCTCTGGACTCAATCTCGTGACCACATGCTCACACGCAAACACTCTCGACCATCCCACCAATTCTGATTCTCTGTACTAATATCGAATTTAAATTTTATATATAAACTGTTTTTCTTCTATTCCTCTCCTTCTCCACAAATCTCATGGATTCAACAAAACATCAATAACCAAAAAAAAAAAAAAAATCGGGGTTCCCTTTAGAGCTTCAAAACATTACAGAAAAAAAAATAATTTTGGTTCTAAAATAAAAAATAAAAAAAAATACTAAAGGCCTACTGCAGCGTCGGTTCTTGGAACAAAACAAAAAAAATTGATTTCGTAATAGATAACATTATAGATAATGTTTATAACACGAAATAGTTTTCTAAACATGTATAAAAACTACTGGAATCGTCAATTTGATCAGAAACATATACACGAACGCGAATTTGTCTCAAGAACAATTGTTGACTTTTTTTAAACTAAACTTTGACTTCAAAATTCAAGATCGATATAAAGATTTGAGAGTTGAGATTTTGCAGATAGATTCAAAGAAAGATTCCTAACCTTTCTGCATTTTTAGATTTTGAAACTTTATTCGAAATTGAATTAAGAGGAAAAAAAATTGGAGCGTGCAGAGAAGAAGAAAAAAAAAATATCGCTGTGCTCTTTAATCCCATTGGATTTCCTTTTTATTTGATTTGCAATTATACATAATCATGTTGTAATAATAGAGATCGGTTGATAAAAAATGGAGAAAATGTCAACACAGGTTCACGAGTTGGGAGCAGGAAAGAAACAAAAAAAATAATAATAATAGAGATAAAGGATACAGAGGTCACGCGTATAATATAGATCCCTACTGTTTTTTTAATTAATAATAATAATATATAATAACAATACTATTAATATCTATTAATATTAATAAAATTAATAATAATGATAAATATAATATTAATGATAATAATAATTGTAAAAATGATAATAATAATAATAATACCATACTAATTATGATAATATTAATATTTTATCGATAATAATAATATTAGTAATAATAATCTAATTTATACATCCAATTTCATCTTTATATGATATAAAGTGATATTATGAATACAAATATTGATATTTGACGATACAAATAACATTACTACAACAACTATATTTGTATTTAAATTTAATTTATTAATATCATCTATTATTATGTAATATTTAATAATTATGTAATATGTATTGTAACATATACTGAATATTATATATTTATGCATTTTAATATAAATATATTATAATATTTATTTACATACTAATTATATTATACTTATGTATGTAATTATGAAAAATATAAATGTTTTATATATGTAAGTATTATATATATTTATTAAAATAGTACATTATTTCATCATAGATATATTATAAATTTCTACATATACATAATATAATAATTATGTATAAAATCATATATATATAGTTATATTTATGTATATATGTATACTACCATATATATAAAATCATGTTTTAAATGTTGAGTAGATGATTAATTATGTATATTAAACAATTAACTACAAAGTATAACATTGTACATTTAATATTTTGATAACGTTGGTAAAATATGTTTGAATCATTTATATACAATATACTATATATATTCAAAATGAAAATCTTTAGTTATTAAATGTTATCTTTTATAATAACAAAATTACTTAATAGTTCATTAATACTAATATAATTAGTTTTATATATAATTATTTATATTTACATTCTTAGTTACAATTAAAGGTTCGTGAATCGTCGGAAATAGTTAAAGGTCAAATGTTATCATGAAATAGTTCAAACATAATGAGACTCGGTTTAATAGACTTTGCTTATCGAGTCGAATCATATAAGATTATGTTTAAATTTGGTCGGAAATTCCCGGGTCATCACAACATGCAACAACAGCCGCCTCCTTGCGGTTGGGTTCCAGTTTTAGCATTTTTTCCTTGTTTTAACCCCCGTTTTCGCGTTTCGTCTTGACTTGTTGCCCATCATGAAAACCTTATAAAACAACTTTTTAAATTTCAAATGCACGCATAAAATCCATCTCTTAATATCAAATACAATCGGTATTTATGAGCCGATCACTCTCCGTTATCGGTTTGCCACAGATCGAATCTTCATCAAAGGTAATCACGTGACCGAATAACCTTTCTAGCTTCATTATCCTAACAATGATAGCCCATCTCATCCGAACCATAACCAATGAACGTACACTTTTTTGACTTAGCTTCAAGTTTATCTTTATCAACATCTTATGTTTTCACATAAACATTACACCCAAAGATTCTAAGATGATCATAACTAAACTTTTTAGCTAGACATTCTTCCTTGGGAATTCGAAAACCCAATGGTATTGAGGGTCCCCTATTAATCAAATAAGCCACCGTATTAACTGCATCCGCCCAAAACATCTTAGGCACGCCGACATGTAGTCTCATACTTCTAGCCATTTCATTCAACATACGATTCATACGTTTGGCGACCCTATTGTGTTGCGGTGTCTCTGGTACCGTTTTCAACATTCTAATACCGAGCTTTGCAAAATGGTCTTTAAACTCAAGACTACCATATTCTCCTTCATTGTCTGACCTTAAGCACTTGACCTTTAAATTTGTCTCATTCTCAACCATAGCTTTCCACTTCACAAAATTACCAAATACTTCAAATTTAGCTTTGAGAAAGTAAACCCATACCTTTCGAGTGGAGTCGTCAATGCAGGTGACATAATAACGAGAACCTCCATGTGATTCTACATTCGTTGGTCCAAAAACATCTGTATGAACTAGCTCCAATTTCTTTAACTTTGGTGTATTCCCCGATTTAACAAAAGTCACCTTCTTTTGCTTCCCATAAGTGCATGGTTCGCAAAACCCTAGCTCTATCTTTTTCAAATCCGGAATTCTCCCACTCGAACTAAGAACCTTTATACCCTTCTCACCCATATGCCCGAGTCTTCGGTGCTATAGAGTAGAACTAGCCCCAACGTTAACCGTAGCAATTACCGTATCTTCTTCAAACACCTCAACCATATAAAGAGTTCCCCTTTTATGTCCACGAGCCACGACACTACTACCCTTAATCACCTTCCATTGGCGATTCTTGAAAGTAATCTCATTACCTTTTTCATCTAATTGACCAACCGAGATTAGCTTCCTTTTTAACTTAGGAATAAACCTCTCGTTTTTCAAAGTCCAATTAGAACCAAGAGTAGTCTTCAATACAACATCTCCTATACCTTTAATCTCGAGACATTTATTGTTTGCCAATCTAACTTTACCTTGATACGACCGAAAATTCTTCATCACGCTCTTAGTGGGTGTGGCGTGAAACGAAGCTCCCGAATGCAAGAGCCAAGACTCCACCGAACTTTCAATACTACATAATAATGCATCCTCCGTATCTTTCGCGGTTAAGTTAACATCTTTAACCGGAGCATTCTTACAATTCCTTTGATAATGCTCATTTTGATTGCAACCCCAACAAATAGCTTCACTTCGGTCTTTCGATGGATACCTCTTCTTGAACTTCCCTTTACTCTTCTTCATACCGCGATCAATTTTCCTACCATGGTTGTCGGTACTTAACAAAGAACCGGATAACAATTCCCCCAAACTTCTCATACGAGTGTCTTCACCGAGAATTAAATCCCTAATTCCTTCATACGCAAGCTTAGTAGTACCGGTAGAGCTACTAACCGCGGTCACCGTACCCGACCAACTTTCAGGTAATGATGAAAGCAAGATTAATGCTTTTAGTTCATCATCAAATTTGATTTCAACCGACTCCAATCTTGAAACAAGATTGTTGAATTCGTTGATATGATCTGTTGCACTCATACCTTCCTTCATCTTCGTATTGAACAATTGTCGCATGAGAAAAACCTTATTCGCCGCCGTAGGTTTCTCATACATGTTGGAGAGTGCCTTCAAACAATTAAACGTTGTCTTTTCGTTCATAATATTACCAACAACGTTCTTGGCGAGTGCAAGACGAACCGCACCCAAAGCTTGACGATCCAAGAGCATCCAATCGGCATCGTTCATACCTTCGGGTTTGGTCTCCAACAAAGGTTGGTGAAGTTTCTTTTGATACAAGTAGTCTTCTATTTGCATCTTCTAAAAGGCGAAGTCTTTGCCATCAAACCGCCCAATCTTCAATTTACCATCTTCCGCCATCGATCCCAACTCGAACCTTGAGCTCTAGATACCAATTGTAAGGATTACAGAACCCAAACAATAAGATTAATCACTGAGATTAATCACCCACTTCGACAAACGAAAGACAATAAAAGGAAAATTAAAGAACGCGAGATTTAATGTGGTTATATGTAATCGAATGTCGATTACTTTAATCCACGGACCAACTAAAGAGATTTTATTGATATAATTCGTGCATATACTTGAGGGTTACAATAGGATGCTTATATAGGCCAAAAACAACCAGGAAACACCTTGGAGAACAAGAAAAAACGTCAATATGGAAACTACCCGTCAGACGAGCAGCGCCGCGGCTATATGGGGCCGCGCCGCGCCGTCAAGGCCAAATCCCGGACAGAAGTTTGTCTAATCTGATGCTCTGTTTATGTATTGGGCCGCGTCACGCCTCTCAAGATCGTGGCGCGCCGTTTCTCTTGAATTGCTTCATTCGATTTGTTTTAATATCCTTCACATCCAACATGAAATTCACATTGACTTTCTTCGTCAAGAACTGACAACCCATTCCCGATGGCACGACTTAGAGATGAAGAGGATGAGAAATATTATTGAAAATCTTTACAAAGTAATTTTTTCATAGGCTGAAGGAGTAAAAGTAAAGGTGCATTAGCCATATCTTTTATAATCTACTAAGATGTCGTATTTATTTTACCATATAATATAATATAACTATATTACTATATTATATTATATTATATTAAATATAATTAATATTAATATTATTATTAATTAATTAATACATTAATACATTAATATTAATATTAATTTAATACATATATACTAAAAGTGGTGGGGTTTGTGGTCGTTTTGACCACCCCACCACATGAAACGACATTTTTTCAAACTCAATCTCAAAAAAGTCAAAACACCCCCCTCAACTTTTACAAGCTTATAAAAAAAACCCTGTACTTTAGGGGAGTAAACTGTCAATTCTGAAACTTAAAATAAAAACTTCCCCCAACGCCTTCGACAGCCCGTATCTTCCTCCTCGCTCCGATTCAAATTTCACCGAGCACTCCGTTAAACTCGAAATATTCTTGCGAACAAAACGAGACTAACTACGTTCGAAACAGACACTTTTTCAAAAACGCTAAATACAACGACAGCCCGTATCTTCCCGCTCGCCGCGAGTTAAATTTTTCCGACAGCAGCGTCAGACTCGAAATAATTTTATGAACAAAACGATACTACCTACGTTCGAAACGGACACTTTTTAAAAAACGCTAAACACAACGACAGCCCGTATTTTCTTGCTCGCCGCGAGTTAAATTTTTTCGCCAGCACCGTCAGGCTCGAAATAATTTTATCAACAAAAATAAACTAACTATATTTGAAGCGAACATATTTTAAAACACTAAAGACGACGACACCAACAATAACGCATAACACACGGGCCGTTTTTTCTTCTGTCAATAAAACTGCATTAAATATGAATACGCGGACTGAAGGACCCCGCCGCATCGCGCGGGCTGAACCGAACTAGTTATAATATAATAGTAAAAGCAAAGGAGTACAAATTATTAATTATAATAAATAAATTATAAATGTAATAGTATGATTATATATTTGATTTGATTGATCATAGAAGATTCAAACTCTATGGCTATATATCAGTTTTCCTGAGCCAATAGTTGTAACCAAAACTTGCAGCACCATCAGGTACATCTTTCATCACCCACTCGTGGCCTTTCGGATAATATATTCCTGTACGAGGATCTGGTATCCAACAACTTTCTTTGTTCTCCTCGTATACTCTATCTTTTCGTTGAACCTTATGCTCCATTATCGAATCCACTTCATGTTCATGGTCATAAGATTCATTCCATCTTGCTACCTTGCTCATGAAACGACCAACAACCGCTTTAGGAGTTATGGTCGTGCACCTTCTGCATGTGTTAACCAAAAACCTTAATTAGTTACCATATCAATAATATAAAGTGAGTACGTCTAAGACATTTAAAAAGAGGCTAGTGTATATACATTGACACCGATTTACAGATGAGAGAAGGCTTTATGGTCATTGCAAGACTGCATATAGTCATGATTAGTGTATGAATTGAAGAAACCGATTAAATCACTTAATGCGGTCTAGTAAGCTTAAAACTGATATGGATCAATGTTGAACCTAGCTAGCTTCTTATATGGAGGAAAGAAAGTACAAATAAATGGAATAATATAAAAGTTAATTTAAAGAATTAATTCTCTCGATTGTTAATTTAATTCACTAATTCCCAAGAATATGGCACATGAAAAGCAACATGAAAAATTGCTTGTATTCTATTTACATACTCTTTTGAATGGATTATAGCCAAGGAATATGATCTCTAGCTGTGTCTTCATTATTAATAAAGATGGAATTAATTCACATGTACGTAATTCTTAAATGATATATAAGTTTTCTATGATGTTTTTTCAATGTTTTTGATTGTTGTTCATCCATTCAAATGGAATCAACATGACAAGAAGTCTTGTCTTTGATTGAACTCACTCAGTTTTGGTTTTTCGCATAATTAACTTGATTGTCGTTCTTTTTCTGTTGTTGCACTTACATTATTATTCTAATTCTTAGCAAATTTTTTGATTATTAATGTTTATTTTTGCATACCATGAGGGGTGCCTTCACAGGCAATTCACCCGGTAGCGGGTCTGGCGCTCAGCGGGCTCGTTTCCCCCAGGTTTACCCTCTGCGGGGGAGTCCAAAGGATTCGTTCGTAGGGGGTTCCTGAGTCACCCAAAAAAAAAAAATAATATAATAATAATAATAATAATAATACAATAATGTACGTGTCAAAATTATTTCAGTTAATATGAAGTGCAAAGGTGTAGTAGCCTTTGCTTTTAGCAAAATAGTATAATATTGGGCTAGTATATTATTGGGCTAATATAATATTAGGCTTTACTTTCTAGACCCTGAGCCCAACATATCAATTTTTTAAAGGGCCAATCACCTATTTACCCATTTCTGAGTTGGAACAAAAAAAAAAAAAAAATTTTGTCAAATTGCCCGCGCAAGGCCCAAGAGACCTTGCGACCTTGCGACTCGCGTCCTTGCGTCCTAATCTTAATAAATTAGGTCAAATATACGAAACAGACACCACATACACAAACACACCGACAGACTGTCTCCTTGCGACCTCTTTGCGACCGACGACGATTACGAAGAACCTTGCACTTGCGACCCCTTTGCGACCCGTCTTCTGAGAATCACCACTACATCACCACCACCACGACCATCACCATCACCACCACCATCAGTACATCATCTCCGCCACCACACCATCACCACCACGATTGGCTTTCTGAGATAAAGGAAGAGATAAAAATCCGACAAAAAACTCCATCAATATGTCACAAGATCAGGTAAGTTTATCCTTTTTAACTATTCTCGTTCGATTACTCATTTATTATGTCGAAATTGATTTATAAGTTATGTTGCACACCAAGTGTTCGATGTAATGCTTCAACGAGCTTGGTGATGCAAAACTCAATTAAACTGTTGCAAGATTTGTTTGAGTTACATTCTTTGGTAACTAACATATTCTAAAAACTGGAACACGATTGTTTAAGTGGCATAAAACTACAAGCTGGTATAGGCGCAAGGTACTTCTTGCGTCCTTGCGCTTGTTCGAAGTAGTTGGCGCAAGGCACGACTTGCGTCTTTGCGCCTGTGTGATAAACCAGACGCAAGGTAATACTTGCGTCCTTGCGCCTGTACATTTTTGCTGAAAAACTGTCTGTTTCAGGGATATGTTGAGGCGAAGTTGACGATGAAGAATATGTTGAATGTTATACCTCAACTAAAGGCATTAATGACTGAAAATCAACAAAAAATTTTTTGGGGAACTTGTTTTGGTCCTTGCCTAGATCTTCTATACACGGGCAATGATCCGGGCCTTGTACATGCAATGCTCTAAAGAAAAAGTGAGCGACCGATAGGAATAGACGAAAAGTACTCAGCTGATGATGAGGAAATATGGTTTACTTTCCATCCGAATTTCAAAATTAGATTTAGTAGGCGGGAATTTTGTCTCATCACGGGGTTAGGTTTAGTCGTCGCACGGACATGGCACATTACATTCCAAGAAGTTATGATGTAGAAACACCACCGATTAGACGAAGTTGTTTCCCAAAACGTAAAGATAATGCAAACATTACAATTACCGATATCCAAAAGCTTTTATATAATGGTGATGATTTTGTGGTTAGTGATGAAGATGTTGTGCGACTAGCCATTATTTTGATTGTGGAGAGAGCATTTATGGGTAAGCAAGGGATTCATGTGGTGAGCAAAAAATACCTATGGTTAGTCTAAGACTTTGCTAAATTGAATGACTACCCGTGGGGTAATCGTATTTGGGATGCCACTTACCCTGTAGTTAAAGATGGATTTCAAGCTGGGGAAAGTCAGTTAGAGGTCGGAAAGGGTTATACTTTGGGGGGTTTTATGTGGTCATTTAAGGTAAATAAAAATAAAAGTTTGGTATATTTGGATAATATTACTACATTTGAATCGTATATTATTTAATGCGTCCTTATTTATTTAATTTGGTAGATTTGGATTCTTGAGGCATATCGACGAACCATTAAAAGTTTTGCCCACAAGACAGACAAGAATAGAGTACCGAGGGCCTTATTTTGGAAACGTTCATCGGCTGAGTCTTTTTCAGTCACTGAGTACCTGCATCTACTAAATGTTATGGTAAGTATTGTTTATAATAGCAAAATTTTGTTGGTGCTGGAAGAATACAGATTAAAAATATAGGATAATATGGGTTCTGTTATGGGCGCAAGATCAATCTTGCGTCCTTGCGTAGTGAAGGCGCAAGGTCCATTCTTGTGACCTTGCGCCTGTATTTTTGAGGCTACGCAAGATTAAGACTTGTGTGGTAATTTACGAGTCGCAAGATTTATCCTTGCACCCTTGCGCCTTCATCTTAGGTCTTTTGGCCAACGCAAGAGTAGTCTTGCGTCATCAGTAACGAGGCACAAGGTTTGTCTTGCGTCCTTGAACCTCGTTAAAAAAGAAGACGCAAGGTTCACCTTGCGTCCTTGGGCCTGTGTTTTTAACTTTGCTGTTGTTGTACAGGATGATTGTCCCAAGAATAAACGACCTTTTCGTACTCTGCATCCCACTGATGTTGAGAGTGGATGTCAATGGTGGATAAAAAGTTGCCAATACTTTGAAGGGACGGAAGTTGATGAGGAAGTTGAAGAACCTGCTGAAGATGAACTGCAAGATGAGGAACATGGTGGTGGAGAACAGTCTCAATCTCAATCTCAATCTCAGTCTCAGTCTCAAACAAACATATCTACTGATGCAAAGGAATTATACAATTCTTTGGTGAAACGGATGGATAGGCAAGAAAAAGAGCTGCAAGAGTGTAGAAAACAAATAAATGATCACGAGAAACGTATATCTGAACAAGAGAAACGATTATCAGAACAAGAGCAACATCAAGATGAGGATTTACTTGGTCGATCCTTCTCAGACAATGAAAACGACAAATCAGCTCAACGGATTAGACGTGGAATGAGAGATCGACGACCAACACGTGTACTAAGCTCCCCTTTCACAACACCGGGATACAGAAAACCAATCGAGAAGGTAAGCCTATAATTACAGTTTTTTTACCTTATACTTGCACTTTTTTTATTAATTTTTGTAACTAAACAGGCTGATTTTGTAACAAAAAATAGGCGCAAGGTCATACCTTGCGTCCTTGCGCCTGTTTAGCCAAACAGGCGCAAGGTTATATCTTGCGACCTTGCGCCTTTGTTAAAAATGTGGCGCAAGGTCATACCTTGCATCCTCGCGTCTGGCGCAAGGTGTACCTTGCGCCCTTGCACCATCTTGACTGACTTCTTTAAATCACAGCTGTCAGATGATGTTGCTCGGAAAGTGAAAAGGCTGAGGGTGTCTGAGGCTGAGGAGGTTGTTAATCTAGATACTGAAGAACAAGAAAAAGAAGAGCGTCACCCTAATGTTGAAGAAACTGTTGTTGCTCCGATTGTGAAAAAGCGTAAAAGGTCGCAAAAGGATTGGGTTAATGACGAGGAAGTTTGGTCGATGGTAGACAAACTAGTGAATGATCAAGGAACTCTACTACCACTACCACCAAATGCTTGGAGAGATGGTAGAAAGCACGTTGGGCCTTCAAAAGATCCGAAGAGTATGGCGGAAAATAAGCAAAAAACGCGGTGCATGTTCGTTTTTCAGAACGAACAATTTTTATACCTCACACCTGAGTTTTGGATCAGGTTACTTGGTCTTGGATATTCCGGTTACTTGGAAAACTTAGTAAGTTTCTTGCTTATTTGTTTTAATTCTTGAAAATCTCAGTTAATGTCTAACATATTTATTTTATCACAATTGTAGCATATTGATGGATAGGCTACACTTATGTTGAGATATCGTCAGAGGGTTCTCCCCCGAGCCAGCCAGTATTCCACTCCTGTTATCCCGACCGACTTGTTTGCTTGTAGTTCTCGATGGACTGTGATGCCATTGGGTTTCCTTTCTAGGCTTGCAGCGTTTCAGTCCTATTATGATGATACACAAAAGGAGGAAGAGAAACGGAAAGAAGCGGAGAAAAGTGGAGAAGTAGCCATCACATGGGAGAATCCACCTGATTATATGTTTTTGATTGGACTAGGGGATGGTAGTGATGAGATATATCCATCTTGGGCCCATTGTGATAAGGTTTGTTTTAATTCCCCCTTTAAATTTTAAAATTTGAGATGTTCTGGAACAGGCGCAAGGTTCAGTCTTGCGACCTTGCGTCTCGTTTAAGTCAGGCGCAAGGTCTTCCTTGCGTCCTTGAGCCTCGTGTTTAAGTTAAGTCGCAAGGTGTTTCTTGCGCCCTTTCTTCAGGCACAAGGTGTGGTCTTGCGTCCTTGCGCCTACTTCAGTTCAGCTAATATTGTGTATGATTTTTGCAGATTTTGATTCCCCTTCACTTTTACGATGCTGAACACTTTATTCTCATTGTGTTGAACTTGGAAGACCAGAAGATATTGGTGTATGATAGTTTGCCCGGTCATGCTGATCAAGAATTGGCCAAGCTCACCAAAGATCTGGGAGATCAATTTCCTGTATACTTAAAAGTAATTGATTACTTTAACCAAAGGCAAAACTCCCAGATTGTTGAATACTTGGAAAACAAGGAGAGTATAGAGTTTATGACCGAAGCAGCACCAGTCGTGCTAGCGCAAAGTGGTGGTAATGGGAACTGAGGTGTTTGGGTCTGCATCCATATGGAGAGGGTGATCTTTGAGTGGGATGAAATTCCCAACATTGGAGATCCTAAAAAGGCTGCAGAAGACTACAGACTGAGAATGGCCAAGACTTTATTTCGTGCACGCTTTGATACCCAGGAACCCCTACCGAAATAAAAAGTTGGTAACTGAGGTTGTATTTTTAAAACTGTATTTAAATATGTAAGTTGTATATAAAACTGTAAATGTTGTAATTTGTAGAAAGGTCCAAAACTGTTTTTTTGCAGGCACAAAGGTAATTTATTAGACCTTGCGACCTTGCGTCTCATTATATTCGATGGCGCAAGGTGCTTCTTGCGACCTTGCGCCTCGTGTTTAGCATCAAGCGCAAGAAGCATCTTGCAACCTTGCGCTTTGTTTTTAGTAGCCTGCGCAAGGTGCTTCTTGCGTCCTTGCGCCCTGTTTAGTATCAGGCGCAAGTTTCATCTTGCGACTTTGCGCGATGTTTTTAGTAGCCTGCACAAGGTGCTTCTTGCAACCTTGCACCTTGTTTAGTATCAGGCGCAAGGTGCATCTTGCGATCTTGCGCCTGTTTTTTACAACATAAAATAAAAATTAAACATATGAAATAACACACGAAATCACATCATAAAATAAAAATTAAACAATATTACAACAATGGACGAAATCACACCTTAAAATGTTCCTGAAAATAAACTTATTCCGGGAACTAATTACTACCTAAATTAAACAATATTACAACATATGAAATAACACACGAAATCACATCATAAAATAAAAATTAAACAGTATTACAACAATGGACGAAATCACACCTTAAAATGTTCCTGAAAATAAACTTATTCCGGGAACTAATTACTACCTAAATTGTACGTTGCATAAAACTGAGATTGATAAGCTTGAGATGGTTCGACTGTCTCTTTCGACTTTGAGGTTGTGTTTCTCGACCGTTGAGAAGTTGATTAACCTGTTCGGTCATAAGCAGCTGGGCATGTTGATCGAGAATGACCTGGTTCTTTGCAACGACTACAAGTTCTTACTTTTTTGTAGTTTCTTCACCTTTTGAAGGAATGCGTTTTTTACCTTTAGGATGTCCAGGTTGTCTTTTCTTTAGAACTGGGGGGTGTACAATTTGCAAAATCCCGGGTCCCGGATCCGACCATTCAGACCGATGGGGGAGAGGAAGAATGTGTTCGGAATACGTATTTATGTATATTTGAGAGGTGAACCAATGTGATACATAACAACTAATATCCTCCACTCCAAAGAGTCGTGCTGATGTAATCACATGATCGCAAGGTATGCCTAATAATTGCCATTGACCACATGAACAAGTTTTATATTGTAGATTAACAAACCCATTTTTTCGTCCATCATGTACCTCTATTAGATCATTTGTCGATGGAAATGCTCGCCATCTTCTTGATTTGTCCGTCCTCTTAGCTAGTTTACGTTCAACATATGGAGTAACCGGTGAAGTAAGACTAACTGATTTGTTGCAATGTTTGAAATACCAATCCTGTATTGAACAACGAAAAAATTCCAACAACATGCAAACGGGTAGTTTACGAGCATGTCTTGATAGAGAGTTTATAGACTCTACACTGTTGCTTGTAAGGTATGAATACCTAATATGAGTAGATTGACTTCTGGACCATCTATTGATACCATCCTCACATAGCACTTTATAAGACACTTTCAATCTCCTTCGAAATACATCAAGATGATCCTGAAAATCGGACGCACGGTAAGCCTTAACCATTTTCCAATAGTGCCATTCGAAGAATTTCATCTTGTTGGATTTAGTTTTGATGTTCATGAATAAATGACGTGCGCAATGAGCGTGAAACGCTTCCGGAAACACATTTGCAATGCCGTGTGCTATTGAAGCAGCACGATCAGAAATAAAAGTAATCTCTGACATACGATCAACCATACCATAACTCATTAAATGATCTCTTAGGTTGCCAAAAAACATGACCAAACACTGTTTGTCTCGCCTTCACCAATTCCATAAGCCAATGGCAAAATTCCATTATTGCCATCCATCGCAACAGCAACTAAATTAGTACCCAGGTACCCACCCTTTAAATGTGCAGCATCGACGATGATTATCGGGCGGACATGTTGCACAAATGATCGAATCTGCATGAAATTTTCACAGTAAAGCAAATATTATCAATGATACCTCATACACCAGGCGCAAGGCACAAGACACATTCTTTTGTCTTGTGCCCACTAAGTGCAAGTCAATCCTTGCGTCCTTGCGTCTTTACTGTCCGGCGCAAGGTGTGACTTGCGTCTTTGCGTACCCGTAGGCGCAAGGTGAATCTTGCGTCCTTGCGTATGGTGTACATATTTTAATTAGTTTTTGCTAATAAATATTTACTTACAACTACGCCAATGGACATGTAACACATCACAAATTTATTTTCTTTGTCGGTAACCAAATTGGTGATGGTTCCCGGGTTGTGGATCTTAAGGTTATGAAGGTAAATTGGAAGCATTCTAAAGGAGTCTTCACTACTGCCACGTAACATCTCTATTACTTAACAATTGGCCCTCCATGATTGATTGTATGATATGCTCACTCTAAACCGATTGGCTACATCATCACGTATATCTTTTGGTTTATACTCTCGATATGCAGCCTTGAACGAATCCATAAGAATACTACCTATGACGATTGCTCCAAATCCATATGGACGAACACGTCATTCATCAATTTCATTGCGAGATATTTGGCCTCTATATGATACGTTTTGTAAACATTGCATTCTTTTGAAAAGGCAGACCATAAATGAATATTTAAATCAAAGGTTTTCAGCATCTGATGATTTCTATATATAGACAATCACCGTAAATAATAGTTTACAATAGTACTTCCGTTGACAATGCAGTCAAAAATAAGATACATGGTGATGATTTGGTGAATGCAACGTTTTCTTGATAAATATGCCATGTAAGACTCCATGCACATAGCTTGTCTAACATATAAGCAAACAGCGAAAGACTTCTAGGGAACCTGAGAATAAACATGCTAACAAGTGTCAACACAAAGGTTGGTGAGTTCATAGTTTTAGTGTTTCGCATAATCTGTATATAAAGGTGGATCACAAGATTTCAGTTGTTTCATCTAGAAACGTTTATCAAAATATTCTACAAGATTGAGCACCCTGGTAACTAAACTTTAACGTTATAATAAGTACACCTGTTTTAACATACATGCAACCAACATGTACAATACACGCAATCTAACGTGTACTAACCTCAAATAGCATACGTCTGTTTTATAGTTCAGGCTAGGGTTTCTATACCTGGAACAGACGGGGATGTCAAGCCCTATGGATCCATATACTACTACTCGCGCCCACCAGTTCTTATAACCAGTAGTTACTAGTTACCAAAGCTAAGGGATTTTTGGTTCAAACTCGGTGTAGAATTTAGTATGTACTTGTATCCATTGTGTTTAAAATAAAGTGCATGTATTCTCAGCCCAAAAATATAGATTGCAAAAGCAATTAAAAAGGGAGCAAATGAAACTCACCTTAGCAGCATATAAAGTCGTTCACCAAAATGTGACTGAAACTCGGATTACCAAATAACCGTAGATCTCAACCTAGAGAACATATGTTGGTCAATAAATGTCTATCAAGCTAGGTAAGGTCATAGTGTATCACAATCCTAATGCTCGAGATCGACATACAAAAGTTATCCAAAGTCGTTTCAAAAAGTCAATTTTGACTATAGTTCAACAAAACGAGACGTGCCTTATATAAGGATTCATTTACTCGATTGGTAATATTCAAAAATCTAATTTATCAATCTTACAAATAAGTTGTTTAAATATTAATTACAGATTCAAAAGCAATTCCAATTAACGTTAATCATAATTCAGTTGACCATATCTTTTAATTCGTTCATCGAAATTACTCGATTTCTAAATGAAAAGTTATTGATTTTTCGCCAGGTTTCCAAAAACATGTATATCATATACCTTTATCAGTAATATATGTATTTAATTCATGATTCATTATAAACTGTTTAACGATGAAATTTAGTATACAAGCATATATAAACATATATATACTCGAGCACTAGACATGGATACACAATTAATATATAAAAGATAAGATATGAATGCTCACGTATCAATATTGTGATTCAATATTGCAGGAAAGTACGTAGACGTAACAGAGATGATAAACACTAGGTTTGATTTGCAAACAATACCCACAACATTACCCATAACCACCATAGCTATAACTCATAGTTTCCTTAGCTTTGACTCACTCGATAACCATTTTTGAAATCGTTTGGCCATAACCTCGTCGTAATATTTTATGTAAAATACTAATAATAACGGTAACGATATCTGATAATACTAATACTAATAATAATAAGATTAATTTTATTAATCTTAATAATAATAATAATAATAATAATAATAATAATAATAATAATAATAATAATAATATAAATATATATGTATATATACGAGAGAGATTGAGAGTGTGAAACTGAGCCAGAATGATCGCGCTTTTATAGTGTGGCCTGAATTCCCCTGCCATGCGATCGCATGGCTAATGTGAGGGGATTCCATGCGATCGCATGGATCCCTTTTCCAGCTCACACATGTTTTTTAACTCTTCCTCGTCGACATATTTATTTATTAATATATAATATATATAATTTAAATAATTATTTATATATTATATTAAATTCTCGTGCATAGTTAACTTGTAATTTTTGTTCCGATAAGTCGTACGGCGTCACTCGACTTATGTCCTGGTTTCAGTTTTTCGAATGCATTTTCGTACGCTTAGAAAACTAGTACTTTTCGTTACGTGACGTGTACCTTTATAAAAAATTAAACTTAATCATTGATAAACTATGTCACTCGAAGTGTAGCTTTAATCAATCAAGTGTTTTGGTTATTTGCTTCTATAAATCATCGTCTCGTAGTATATACATATACATATATACATTTTCATTTTGAAATAGTGGTTACTGTAGCAAAGTTTTTTTTACTGTTGCAAATAGTGATTTTCGAAAACATTGTTGCTTTTCGGGCACTGTAGCAATTCGAAAATACTGTAGCAAATTAGTGTTTTTCTGGTTCATCTTAAACGTTTTAGTTAACTTATCTAAATATCAATCGAATCAATAATCGAATGTTACTATCGTATACTAAATAACTTGAAATCATATATATATATATATATATATATATATATATATATATATATATATACACACATTAAGTTATATATATATTGTTCGTGAATCTTCGAGAACAGTCAAAGAATAATTGATTACATGAGTATAGTTCCAAAACTTTGAGACTCAACATTACAGACTTTGCTTATCGTGTCAAAAACATTAAATCATTTAAAGATAAAGTTTAAATTTGGTCAGAAATTTTCGGGTCATCACACTACCCAACACCTTTTTAGTAGCATGTTTATTGTTTCCCATAATTTGTGTGCGTGAGCATGTATGTACGTCATGCAATGTGATGATCGCTCCAAATCCATATGGACGAACACGTCATTCATCGATTTTATTGCGAGGTATTTGACCTCTATATGATACGTTTTGTAAATATTGCATTCTTTTGAAAAGGCACACCATAAATGAATATTTAAATCAAAGGTTTTCGACATCTGATGATTTATACATATAGACAATCACCGTAATATAATAGTTTACAATAGTACTTCCGTTGACAAGGCAGTCAAAATAAGATACATGGTGATGATTTGGTGAATGCAATGTTTCCTTGAAAAATATGCCATGTAAGACTCCATGCACATAGCTTGTCTAACATATAAGCAAACAGCGGAAGACTTCTAGGGAACCTGAGAATAAACATGCTAACAAGTGTCAACGCAAAGGTTGGTGAGTTCATAGTTTTAATGTTTAGCGTAATCTGTACAAAAAGGTGGATCACAAGATTTCAGTTGTTTCATCCAGAAACGTTTATCAAAATATTCTACAAAATTGAGCACCCTGGTAACTAAGCTTTAACGTTATAATAAGTACCCCTGTTTTAACATACATGCAACCAACATGTACAATACACGCAATCCAACGTGTACTAACCTCAAATAGCATACGTCTGTTTTATAGTTCAGGCTAGGGTTTCTATACCTGGAACAGACGGGGATGTCAAGCCCTATGGATCCATATATAACTACTCGCGCCCAGCAGTTCTTATAACCGGCAGTTACTAGTTACCAAAGCTAAGGAATTTTCGGTTCAAACTCGGTGTAGAATTTAGTATGTACTTGTATCCATTGCGTTTAAAATAAAGTGCATGTATTCTCAGCCCAAAAATAAAAATTGCAAAAGCAATTAAAAAGGGAGCAACTGAAACTCACCTTAGCAGCATATAAAGTCGTTCACTAAAATGTGACTGAAACTCGGATTACCAAATAACCGTAGATCTCAACCTAGAGAATATATGTTGGTCAATAAATGTTTATCAAGCTAGGTCAGGTCATAGTGTATCATAATCCTAATGCTCGAGATTGACATACAAAAGTTATCAAAAGTCATTTCAAAAAGTCAATCTGATTCAATACTATAGTTGAATGATTATGATAATCGAAACATTTTAACATTTCACATAGTTTCCCAACTCTTGTAAAATTAGACTATAGTTTTTATAAGGCTTTAAAATATAATAAAATAATCAATTTTGACAATTGTTCAACAATACAAGACGTGCCTTATATAAGGATTCATTTACTCGGCTAGTAATATTCAAAAATCTAAATTATCAATCTTACATACAAGTTGTTTAAATATCAATTGCAGATTCAAAAGCAATTTTAATTAATGTCAATCATAATTCAGTTGATCATATCTTTTAATTCGTTCACCGAAATTACGCGATTTCTAAATGAAAAGTTATTGATTTTTCGCCAGCTTTCCAAAAACATGCATATCATATATCTTTTATCAGTAATATATGTATTTAATTCGTGATTCATCATAAACTGTTTAACGATGAAATTTAGCATACAAGCATGCATAAACATATATACTCGAGCACTAGACATGGATACACAATTAATATATAAAAGATAAGATATGAATGCTCACATATCAATATTGTGATTCAATATTGCAGGAAAGTACGTAGACTCAACAGAGATGATAAACACTAGGTTTTACTTGCGAACAGTAGCCATGAATATTACCCATAACCTCCATAGCTATAACCCATAGTTTCCTTAGCTCTATCCCGTTTGAAAACTAGTTTTGAAAGTGACACGCTCATGACCTCGTCGTAGTATTTTATGTATAAATAATAATAATACTAATACTACTAATAATGATAAGATTAATAATAATATTAATCTTAATAATAATAATAATAATAATAATAATAATAATAATAATAATAATAATAATAATAATAATAATAATAATAATAATAATAATATATAAATATATACATAGAGAGAGATATCGAGAGATATAGATTGATAAAACCGGAACCAGATCGAGTGCTTTTATAGCACATTTTGTCACCAGCTCCCCCATGCGATCGCATGGGTTTGTTGAGCATTGGCCATGCGATCGCATGGCCTATTAATCTAGCTCAGGAACGTTTAACTTCTAGTTTGTCAACAAATTATTTAATTATAAATATAATATATTTAATTTATTTAATTAATTATATATTATATTAAATTCACATGCATAGTTGACTTGAAATTTTTGTTCCGATAAGTCGTACGTCGTCACTCGACTTATGTCCCAGTTCCGGTTTCTCGAATGCATTTTCGTACGCTTAGAAAACTAGTACTTTTCATTACGCGACGTGTACCTTTATCAAAAATTAAACTTAATCATTGATAAACTATGTCACTCGAAGTGTAGCTTTAATTAATTAAGTGTTTTGGTTATTTTCTTCTATAAATCATCGTCTCGTAGTATATATATATATACATGTATACATTTTCATTTTGAAATAGCTTTTTACTGTAGCAAAGTTACTGTAGCAAAGTTTTTTTACTGTAGCAAATAGTGATTTTCGAAAACACTGTAGCTTTTCGGGTACTGTAGCAATTCGAAAATACTGTAGCAAATTAGTGTTTTACTGGTTCATCTTAAACGTTTTAGTTAACTTATCTAAATATCAATCGAATCAATAATCAAATGTTACTATCGTTTACTAAATAACTTGAAATCATATATATATATATATATATATATATATATATATATATATATATATATATATATATATATATATATATATATATATATATATATATATATATATATATATATATATGCACATTAAGTTATATATTTATTGTTCGTGAATCTTCGAGAACAGTCAAAGAATAATTGATTACATGAATATAGTTCCAAAACTTGAGACTCAACATTACAGACATTGCATATCATGTCGAAAACATTAAATTATTTAAAGATAAAGTTTAAATTTGGTCAGAAATTTCCGGGTTGTCACAGTACCTACCCGTTAAAGAAATTTCGTCCCGAAATTTGGTTGGGATGGTCATGGATGACAATAAGTATGTTTTCATGACTCATACGAGTTGAAAATTAGAGTTTTATCATCATTGAGTAGTATGGATAAAACAATTTATTTATGTGAAGTGTACGAGTGAAGTTATCACAAAAGAGTGAAATGAGAAAAAGTAAGTTTCGTCATATCTTTTGATGTAGATGGGTTGATTTCCGGAGTTCAAGAGATTTGGAGAAAATCTTCGTAATAAGATTTGATTCTTCGGTAATTAAGGAAATTATGATTCTTTTCGATTTAATGCGATGATCTGTCTCGATTTTCCTGTCTGATATTATACTATAAATCTACCCCCTTCATTTCCTTATTTTCTACAGCTCATACCTTTTATTCTTTCTCCCTCAATTCTTATTTTAAAGTATTCGTCAATATGCTCCATCTAGTTCTGATTCTTGATATACTTCTAACCTTCGTACCCGTCATTCTTCTTTTTCATCTGCCGCCAGAAGAATCTATTCACTTCTACTATACTCTTGGTTTTATAGTGTTTTTAGTCCTCCCTTGTCTTTATATTGCTATATTCATCGATATATACGGTTTATAATTTCTGGGTGGTTGTTGGGTTTTATATCTTCCCTTATATTTCGATGTCTCTGCTTATGTCTTTCCATAATCATTGACATCCACAGTTAATACTCTCTCCAATTTACTGTGATTTATATATACTCCCATGGATATTTTGAAGCTTCATGCTTTTGTTTTATCTTCCCGACTTTAAATCAAGCGAATAATGGTCCAGAATTCGTAGTTATGCATTTCGGAATGAACGTAGTCAATGTTCTAAGAAAGAAATTGTAATGGCACGATCTTGATTTGTCAAATTACCAGAATATACGAAAAAGACCGAATCATCAAGAAAAATATTTTCTTGATATATTTAGAGGTTAAATAGAATGAAAGAGTTATGTAACATGGTTCATGATGAGGGTATGATCCGTGAATCTTTATCACGTTCCATTAGAAACTCAGCATGACTTACTGTAATATAATCACGTTGATCAAGTGTCATTTATACTAACTCATGCTTCAATTCCCAACACTACTTCAAAAACATCCATTTTTCAAAATTTTCAGGATTTAGAAACTAAAATAGTTTCTTTTATGATGTAATACATATAGCGCAAAGAGATAAATGATTTCAGATAAGAATAGTTGTGAAAATATCTTCAGGAATATCGAAAATATTTATAATGAAAGATACGATGATATCTTAGAATTTCTAATATTGAAGGATGATGAAGAAGATTTGTTCGTAAAGGTTTAGAGTCAGGAGCAAGGTATTTGTTAATGACTTCAGCAGACACTGAATCATTTGGATTTTTTTTTTGAAGGCAGGTTTAGTCTTTGTGATTTGTCCACAGCCTCCTTCATGGTCTGCTCAATTTGTTTTTCAGTTCCAAACCTTCTCTTTTTCTGAGCTTTACCAACACACTATTCTTTATCATCAAACTTTTGACTGTTAAGGTCGTTTATAGTTTTTGCTGCTTCATCAGCATTTTTCCAAAATTCGGAGAACTAGTTTCGCAGATTGGGGTGTTTTTCAGAAACTTCACATTCGAAGTATGTAAGTCTATAAGATAGACATTATATGTATATATATATAACTGTTGGTGTAGAATTGCTGCGAAGTTCGAAATACTGATTGCTAATTCTCGGTAGTCGGTATGGCAATTACCGTTACAAGATATGGATGAGTATATGATAGGGTTTCAATGAACAATTATAATGGTTTTTTCGGAGAGACTTAAGTCACAGATTAATGAATTTGCTGGTACGTTTACTGTTAATGTGGTGGAACATGAAAGGTTCCCCAGTAACAAAAACGTATATGTCAAGTTTACAATAAGGCTAATCTAAAAATTCGAAGTTGACTGGTTGGAAGTGTGATAAAACTGGATACTTTGAAAAGGGATTGCAAGATTATTTTCGGTAATAACAATGCTAAAGGATCTTACACAGTTTTGAAGACAAAGTATAGCTTTGAAAGATGTAGAGATCTAAGAATGATGTCACTTGTTAAAACTTGACTTGGATTCCGTTCTGTCAGGATATATAATTAAATTTGTATGAAAACGATTGTATATCGCTGTGAGTATAGTTAATAATTTTTGAATCAAAGTTGAAGAATGTACAGTGTAACATATTAATTGTGAACTTATATACTTCCCGAGTATTACCTACCCGTTAAAGATTTCACAAGTAATATTTTGTACAAAAGAATTTTCATTACAATCTTTATGAAAATATATGTATGTATATTTTCTTTAGATGTAATACAGATTTAATGAGTTAATATTATATTAAGCTCATTTGATTTTTGGCTTGAATTAGAAATGAAAAATCACTAAAACATTAGAGATCATATAATCTTCGCGGAATATTTCACTAATGAAATCAATACTTCATTATTTATTCTTATTGATATTCCTTGGTGAAGGATGTTGTTGCTCGTGGAATTTTTTTGTGAACCTTACAAGGCACAGATGATGTTTTCTGGAAAGTTTCAAGTACATCGAAAATGAAAGTGTAAAATCAATCATGTATTTGAATAATACACTTGATTTATTATGAAATGGAATCTATTAAGTCGAAGCAGAGATTATAGTTAACGATTGTTAAGTCATTAACGAAGGATGTATAGCATATTAGTAACATGAACTAACCGAGTAGTACCTACCAGTTATGATTCACATGTAATAGCTTAGTATGAAAAGATTTATTTTGATTTCAAATTTCATATATATATATATATATATATATATATATATATATATATATATATATATATATATATATATATATATATATATATATATATATATATATATATATAATATACATATAATTTCTTCAGGGAAAATGAGTTAATACTTCAAAACTCGTTGATACAATATATGCGTTGTTGATTTGTGATGATGTTGGTGATTATGGAACTGGTGGAAATCGTGATGTTATAGGTGCTGCTAGTGCTGACAATGCTGATAGTACTAACGTGCTGGTGATGCTGACGGTACTGTTGATGCTGCTTGTATAACAAGTCTAGCTTGTAAATCGCGCACTATTCCTGTCAGGGTTTCTCTTTATTATTTCTATCCGCCCACTACTAATTTACAATATATAATCTCTAAAACTTTTAGAAACTACATATTCTCTGCAGAATATTTCTTCGATGAAGTTATGAATCAATACTTCATCGTTTGTTGTTGTTGATATTCCTTGGTATCTATAGGGCGTATGACGTTGATGCTCGTGGGACAGATTGTGAAGTTGAGGTTTGCGGTGCGGTTGTTGTTGGTGGTGGTAATGGTACTGCTGGTGTTGTTGTCGGTGGTACTATTGATGCCGGTGATGCTGCTGGTGCTTGTAACCTTTGCACCATATTCTCCAAAGCCACTACCCGAGCGCGAAGCTCGTTGACTTCTTCTATTACACCGGGATGATTGTTGGTACGGACGAGTGGATGAATAAGATTCAGAATTTGAGATAGTATATTATCGTGACGAGATACTCTGGAAATGAGAGAGAAAATGGTGTCTCGAACTGGTTCGCCGGTAAGTGCTTCAGGTTCTTCGCCAAGAGGGAAATGTGGTGAATGGAAGGGATCACCTTCTTCTTGTCTCCAATGATTAAGTAGGCTACGAACCTGATAGTGCTCCAAATGAACATATATTTAGTAGCAATATCCTTCCAATATGTAAAGATTTCAGTTGCAATTGTTCTATTTACAAGTGATATTCGTTTATATTAAATAAGTGCGAAGACAAAAGGCGAAAACGAAGATTTGAAGACGCAAACGTCCAAAAAGCTCAAATGTACAAGATACAATCCAAGTGGTTCAATTTAATGATGAGAAACGTCTAAAATTGACAAGAGTACAAGTTACGAAACGAAAAGCACGAAGATTAAAGAATTGGAGAAAAAGTGCCACTAAAGCTGGAAAAGTGCCACTAAAGCCATAGTGCACTAAAAAGTGCCACTAAAAAGTGAGTAAAAGACTCGCACGGATTTTGGAAGTTAAGGAAAATAATTTTTGTGCAAAATTACAAATCGCGAAGCGCAAAGTACAAGATATTAAATTATACGAAAGGACGTTCGAAAATCCGGAACCGGGACCTGAGCCAACTATCAACGCCCGACGCAATGGACCAAAAATTATGAGTCAACTATGCACAAGAATATAATATAATATTTAAATAATTATAAAAATTATTTATATATTATATATATTTAAATAATACGTCGACAAAGAAGAAAACAAAGCAATGTGGCTGGATCCAGCTGGCCATGCGATCGCATGGCCTGGAAGCTATTTTTCCATGCGATCGCATGGAGTGAAATCTCAGGCCACATCTATAAATACCAGGCTTCTGATCGAGTAAAAAGACACAAAAAAACAATAATAATACTCCCTCTGTAATAATAATATATATAATATAGTATAGGTTAGTTTTATATTAGATTAGTTTGGGTTATGTAAAAGTTATTTTACGGGTTTTAAAGTCGAAGTTTTGTCTGTGTAAAACTACGCGATAAATACTCAATGTAAGTTATGTTCTCCTTTTTAAATTAATGTCTTGTAACTAAGTTATTATTATGCTTATTTAAGCCAAAGTAATTGTGATGTTGGGCTAAAATATTAAGACGGGGTAATTGGGCTTTGTACCATAATTGGGGTTTGGACAAAAGAACGACACTTGTGGAAATTAGACTATGGGCTATTAATGGGCTCTATATTTGTTTAACTAAATGATAGTTTGTTAATTTTAATATAAAGATTTACAATTGGACGTACCTATAAATAACTATATACACTCGATCGGACACGATGGGCGAGATATTTATATGTACGAATAATCGTTCATTTAACCGGACACGGGAATGGATTAATAGTCTATGGAATTATTAAAACAGGGGTGAAATTATGTACAAGGACACTTGGCATAATTGATAACAAAGTATTAAAACCTTGGGTTACACGCAGTCGATATCCTGATGTAATTATTAAACAAAGTATTAAGACCTTGTTACAGTTTAAGTCCCCAATTAGTTGGAATATTTGACTTCGGATATAAGGATAATTTGACGAGGACACTCGCACTTTATATTTATGACTGATGGACTGTTATGGACAAAAACCAGACGGACATATTGAATAATCCAGGACAAAGAACAATTAACCCATGAGCATAAAACTTAAAATCAACACGTCAAACATCATGGTTACGGAAGCTTAAATAAGCATAATATATTTTATTTCATATTTCCTCGTACTTTTATTTATTGTCATTTTAATTATTGTTATTTATTTTATATTGTTATTTAAATATCGTCATTTACTATACGCTTCGTTTAAAATATAAATCGACAAACCGGTCATTAAACGGTAAACCCCCTTTTATATATTATTATATATAATTATATATATTTTGTACAAATATAGTTGTTTAAAAATATAGTGTGCAATAAGCCCACTCCCTGTGGAACGAACCGGACTTACTAAAAACTATACTACTCTACGATTAGGTACACTGCCTATAGTGTTGTAGCAAGGTTTAGGTGTATCCCATTTATAAATAAATAATTAAAACTTGTGTAATTTGTAACGTATTTCGTAGTAAAATATAGTACTATTTCGTACCCCCACGCTATGACATCAAGTTTTTGGTGCCGCTGCCAGGGATTCGGTGAAACACTATATTTTATAAATATATTTGTATATCATTTTTAGAAAAACAATATAAAAAAACAAAAATATAAAAAGAAAAACAAAAATTTATATATTTTTAAGAGTTTGTTAAAAGTTTTATAAAGTTTCTTTATTTTTATTTTAGTTTATAAAAATATAAGTTTTATTTAAATATTTTGTATTTATATAAAAACAGAAAATTATAAAACAGAAAAATAAAAAAAAATTAAATAAAAACTCTCGGACCCGAACACTGTAGCAGCCCAGCTCTTGGCCCGAAACCCTACCTCATGCGATCGCATGAGATTTTAACTTCCAAACCATGCGATCGCATGGCTTGAGTTGGCAGGCCTGGTAACCTCATCCGACAGTTTAGGGTTTTAATTAATTTATAATTATTATTATTATAACCCTAATTAGGTTAGTTTATTTAATTATTAGTTTTAGTTTTATTTAATTAATTTGTATTTTTAGTTTAATTAGTTTTAATAAATTATAAAACTAATACTTTTATAAAATAAATAATATAAAAATAATATTTTTATAAAAATTGTACTTTTTACAACTTTAAGTTTATTTTTATATTTTGTATCTTTTTATTTGTTTTAGTGTAATATTTGTTTTTTTTTTGCTCGTATTTAGTTTTAATATAGTTTTTACCATAGTTATTTTTATTTCTAGATTTTTAGGCTTTGCCGTAAAATCCCTGAAGTGCTTTTTCTTTAGACTAAGACTTAGGTGCTTTAGAATTTTGCGACACTGTTTATAAATTTTAGTACCTTTTTAAATTATTGCCATTTTGGGATATAATATTCCTTTTAAGCTTTAATATTTTTAGACGCAACTTTTAATTCTTAGTTTTTAGTTCCTGATGTTAAAGCTAAGGGGTATAAAATACTTATTAATTTTAGAAGAAATACTATTAAATACGATACATTTTTACACAAGATATTTATTTATTTATAGAATGGATATACTTAAACCTTGCTACAACACTTATAGGCAGTGTACCTAATCGTACAGTAGTGTAGTTTTTAGTAAGTCCGGTTCGTTCTACAGGGAATCTTTTTAAACAAAGCTTAACGCTATATTAGTTTACTTTTATAAAAATACAAATATATATATAAGTAATATTATTATTATAAAGGGGGGTTTTTACCGTTTAATGACCGGTTTGTCGATTTTAAAATTTTAGTCGCAGTTAAAACCAAATGTAAAATAATAAATAAATACAAGACTTAATTTAAAACGTAAAGTAAATAACGATAATGAAATTGCGAATAATAAAAGTGCGATAAAATAAACTTGCGATAATTAAAAAGTACGATAATTAAAAGTGCAATTAAATACAATAACAATAAATAAAAATGCGATAATTAGAAGTGCAATTAAATATAAAATAAAGGAAATTAAATATGAAGTAAAATAATTATGCTTATTTAAACTTCCGTAATCATGATGTTTGACGTGTTGATTTTAGTTTTATACCCATGGGTTAATTGTCCTTTGTCCTGGATTATTTAATATGTCCATACGGATTTGTCCAAAATAGTCCATCAGTCATAAATATAAAGAGCGAAAGCCTTCGTCAAACTATTCTTATTCCCGAAGTCAAATATTCCAACTAATTGGGGATTCGAATTGTAACAAGGTTTTAATACTTTGTTTAATGAATACACCAGGTTATCGACTGCGTGTAAACCAAGGTTTTACTACTTTGTTAACAATTACACCAATTACCCTTGAATGTAATCCACCCCTGTTTTAATGAGTCCATTGACTATTAATCCATCCCCGTGTCCGGCAAATGAACAATAATTCGTACTTATAAATATCCCGCTCATCGTGTCCGATTAAGCGTATGTGGTTATATATAAATACGTCGAATTATAAGTTTGTATATTAAATTAACAAGGTATTGTTTAGTTAATATAAAACCCATTAATAGCCCATAGTCTAATTTCCACAAGTGTCGTTCTTTTATCCAAACCCCAATTATGGTACAAAGCCCAATTACTCAATTTTAGTAATTAGCCCAACATCATGATTACTTCGGATTAAATAAGCATAATAATAACTTAGCTACGAGACATTAAATTAAAAAGGTTGAACATAACTTACAATGATTAAAAATAGCGTAGCGTTACACGGACAGAATTTCGACTTACACCCTTACAATATTCGCTAACATACCCTTATTATTAGAGTTTAAAATTAAAATTAAAATTAAAATTATAATATATATATATATATATATATATATATATATATATATATATATATATATATATAATACATTTATGAGAGAAGAAGAAAAAAGGATGATTTTTACGATCAGAATGCGCGAGCTTTATAGGGAGTTTCAGAATTTGGGGCTCCGCGACTCGCGGCATTTTTGCCTTCAAACTCCACGAGTCGCGGAGATTGAAATTACAGCTCAGTCCCTTTTGGAGTCTTTCTTGCCGATGGTTTTAATTATAAATATAATATATTAAATAATTATAAGAATTATTTAAATATTATATTATATTTATGTGCATAGTTGACTTGTAATTTTTAGTCCGTTGCGTCGAGCGTTGAGAGTTGACTCTGGTCCCGGTTCCGAATTTTCGAACGTCCTTGCGTACAATTTAATATCTTGTACTTTGCGTTTTGAATCTTGTACTTTTATAATTTCGAGACGTTTCTTTTCAATAATTGGAACCTTTTTTATTGTCTTTTGTACTTTTGAGCTTTTTGGTCGTTTGCGTCTTCAATTCGTCGAATCTGTCTTTTGTCTTCACCTTTTATTATTTAAACGAATATCACTTGTAAATAGAACAATTGCAACTAAAAGCTTGTCTTTCTTGAGGAATAATGCTATGAAATATATGTTTGTTTTTAGCATTATCAAATATTCCCACACTTGAGCGTTGCTTGTCCTCAAGCAATATCGTCTTGCAATACTAGAATCACTTCTTTATTCTTCACACTTTGTACATCAGTGATTTCTATACGGCGGTATAAACAATGGTAGTAACGATATGGTTTACAGTCCTACATGACTATAAAAATTTAGATCCATTAAGGAAATTGGATCTTTATGAAAACATTTGATCTTTTGAAAATTAAATCTAGTTTTTACCCTAGATAAGTTTTCCGGAATAACCCTTTACCGGTGTTTGCAAAATATTTTTGTGGGTTTGGTGGGTTTCAGATTTGAAAATTTTAGCTCAAAACTTGCGGTTTTGTGTCACCCACTTGCTAACCTTGTATTTGGAAAGCAACACGTCCAGTTTACTTGTCCCGTATATTACCTTTTGGTAAACTACCGTCCGGTTGTAAAGGAAAGCGTTGTACAAGCAACTGTTAAGGCAATGTCCCCTGACATGCTTTTAATTGTGGTCTATAACGTGTCGGACGCAATTACTATCCTTGGTAGGAGCAATAGTAAAGCTCACCCTTATGATTTTTCAGTCTGGCACAAGGTCTTGTCTTTGACCATGCTATGCAACCACCGTTCTTACGGTTAACACCCGATTTAGTTCAGGTGACCTAATGAATTCCAGGTGAATTCCTAGGATTTTACGTTCAAAGGTAATGAACGCATTGAAAATAGGGTTTTCAGAAAACAAATCGGTTTATAATTTTGATCAAAATATTTTCTCGTTCAAGCTCGAGTTTAGATATCATTGAATTCCATGAGTTTGTAATTCTCAATCTTTAAGGTCAATCTCAAGGATTGAGTTATATCAGGCTTAAAAGCTGATTTTTGATCTTTTAAGGAGATTATCCTTTCGGGGGATCTGATTCATTAGTCTTATCAAGCTAATTTGCATGGTGCCCCCCCATTTTACGAGATAAATCCTTCTCATGGTTAGGATAAATCTGACCACTTGGCGACCCTGTTTAATGCTGAGGTCCGTGGATTTCCTGCTGATTTTAGTGATGACTTTTCTAGATTTTTCGTCAAACTACAGCTGGTCTGGACGACAACTTCCTGACCTAAATCAAGAAGCGCGTTTCTTTTTCGGAAGACTTTACTTCCTTTTAATGATGGAATTGATTCATCGTGTAGATCCATCTCTTCTTTTCTTTCATCGGGTAGAACAGTTTAGTTTAGTTCAAAGCAAAAGTATTTTCAGTTATTTGTTACAGATATATGTGACATATGTTTAAGATAACTTGGTAAATTTTCCCACACTTGGCTTTTATTTTCCTTTTTATCGTCCTCTATTCCATTTTAAATGAATTTTAACATTTTGGTTTGTTTCTCAATTTATGTCCTTTCTGAGGTTACAATAATTTCGGTGTTAAAACCTAGTTTTATCGTTCATAAATATGTATAAACATGATTTTGAGTTCATTTAATTGAAAATTTTGAAAAATTTTACTAGAATTGGGTAGTCAGTATAGTATATAAGACTAGGGCTGTTCTTTATTATCAGAGAGCACTAGATTCTAATACAACTACTGCTTTACTAGTATTTTTAATGGTAACCAAGTTTTAAGATAAAAATTTTAAAATCCGAAAGAATTTAACCCCTTCCCACACTTAAGATCTTGCAATGCCCTCATTTGCAAGAAATCAGTAACAATTTAAATTATTGAGGGTGATTTGTGTGAAAATGATTAAATTTTTACCAAAGTTTCCAAATATATTGGCGTTTGTTTGCTGAATGATAAATGGTGCACATCATTTGTTCATTCCGTCTCGTTGTTATTTCACATATATTTTGCATCGTGTCGTCAAAATTAGTTGCTTTTGCTGAACTTAATGCCAGTCTTTGAAAATGCGTTGTTTTACCCTGTTCTGTACATAAGATAAACTGCAAACATATATACATATTTTTGAAGTTTGGAATATTACCTCACATTCAAAAATTATTAAAATCTAAGAATAAAAGTTAGAAAATTATAAAAACTATTACAATATTAACATAAGTATTAAATGTATCAACATTACAAATTACAAAATAAAAAAAAAAACTAAGTAGACTAGGGATGATACTGGTACCAATAGGGGTTCCAGGCATAACCATAGGTGCTATAGAATGCTTCGGCAGGGTTATACGTAGGATACGGTGGTTGCATCTCTATAGACCAGGGAGGGAAGATGGGTTTCGGTGTAGGAATATAGTTTCTACCTATATGTTGGCAATGAGCTATGATTTGGTTCTGATGAACTTGCCAATCTTCAAATGCTCTCTGTCTAGCATTTCCGTACTCCTGTGAAGCTATAAACCTTTGCATTTCTTGCATCTCATTTCCCCCTCCTACATTCCCTTGCTGTTGGTTTCTCTCAACCTGTGGATGTCTACCATGGTATGGTACTGCGGCGTTATTTCACCTCTTCAAAACTTTCGCACCATGGTATACATTTAAACCTATAGTATCGCGGGGTTCTGGTTCTTCTACTAATAATCTCCCCGACTTATATCCACACCGAGATATTCACCAATCAAAGTAATAAAAATACCACCTCCTATTATGCTATGCGGTCGCATCCCCCTAACCATAGCTGATAAATAATAACCCACACAATACGGTATACTTACAGCGCTTTGTGGGTCTCGAATACACATATGGTAAAACAAATCCTGTTCATTTACCTTTTCCTTGTTCCTACCTCTTTGTGTAATCGAATTAGCTAAAAACCTATGAATCACTCTTAATTCAGCTCTATCTATATCCAAATAAGAGTAATTTCCCCCTTTGAAACGGTGATGGCTTGTCATTTGACTCCACACACCGTGTGTATCAAAATTTTCATCTATCTTTCTACCGTTTAGTATCAACCCTCTACAATCAGCAGATGCTAACTCCTCAGGCGTATATATACGTAAAGCCTGAGCCATGTCTAGTAAAGACATGTGGCGCATCGAACCGCCTAACAAAAATCTAATAAAAGATCGATCGGTTAAACTAGTTACCCGATCATTCAACTCTATACTACACAACAATTCTTCACACCATACTTTATATACAGGTCTACGCATGGTGAATAAACGTACCCAGTCATTAAAAGTAGAATTACCATACCTCTGTACAAGTAATTCCCTAATTGGCCAGGCCAATTCTACAGCTTCTAAGGGTCCCCATTCTATGACCCTCGGTACCTCAACAACCTTAGAATGAAGAGTATGCAAACCCCTTTGGTATTTTGGATAATCTATCCAAAGTCTGTCAAATCTCAGGTTCGGGTGCAACTTTTCCAAGTGCATATCAGAAAAGGTCATGACTGGATGAGGTATATCCTGCTTGTAGTAGTTATCCACCTCCTGTTGTTCTGCATTCTCAGCAGGAGCATTGCGAGCTTGGGATGAAGATTCACCCCCTTCAGTCTGCAAAACACATAAAACATAATTTTTGTGCATCCAAATATGCATTAGTGTCAGCAAAATCATCAATCAAAATAATTACAATGACATGATCAATTTATATCAAACTTAAGCTCATTTTCACATTTTTATCAAATCTACACTTTTTCAAATAAGCATATACGAAAATGTTCGCCAAGTTCATAAGCATTCAACTCAAATAACATGTCAAAATAATCATTACTAGCAATTAAACAAGTTTCAAATGGCATTATCTTTCAAAAATCAAGTTCATGAATTTTTTTTTAGGACTTGAAAAAGTCCACTTTAATTCTCAAAATCATGTTTAGGCTCAAAGTTTGGATCATTTAACTACCTAGACATGTTACACTACTTAATTTAGCAACAATTCATGACAAAAATCGGCCATAACCTGTTTATATCAAAAAAGCCCCAAATTTGCTCAAGAACACAAACCCTAGATTACTCAAAATTTGAAGTTTAAGGCTTCTAATCATGTTAAACAGCATCAATCTAGGTTATACAAGCATAATACATAAACAATTTAAGCTTAATTACACTAAAAAGCATCAAAATCAAATTGGGGAAAAAATTGCTCAAGAACACTAATTTCGGATTAAATGGTGTTTAGGTGTAGAAATTTACCGTTTTTCTTGAGTAATTCCTAGATAGCATCCTTCTCAACATGATTTTAGCAAAAGATTTGATGATTAACGGTTAAAAATTGTGATTTTGGGGTGTATTTTTCGGGTTTTTTGAAGCAGTTTTCGCAGTGTTTTTTTTTCTGTGTTGGGACTGATCAGTTCGGGTGTTTATATTTTTTTCTGATTTTTTTTTTGTCCTCCCGCGACTCGCGGTGTTTGGACCCTTCAAACTCCGCGAGTCGCGGAGTTTGCTTTTTTTTTATATCATTAACTTATAAAACAATTAAGTAAATAATTTTTAAAATTTTTGTTTCCCTTGTTATTTAGGACGAGGTCATTTCGGATCGATGTCCTAGTCCGTCCTTCGACAAAAATTTTAAAATTTGTCTTTTTGTAGCGATTGTTTTAAAAGCTAAGATTTTTGGGTTTTTTTTAATTTTTTGGCATACTTTAATTCAATAAGATTAAAAATAATGATAATAAAAGTTCTCGTCCCTCCCTCGGGTAAAGCAATTTCGGTTCAACGACCTAGTCTTCAACTTACGACGAATTTTAAAAATCATATTTTTAACTTAATGAGATAAAGTAAATTTTTGTTTTTAAACTCACACAATTTAAATATAAAATTCAAAATTAATATTAAAAATTTCTCACCAAACTTAAAAGTTGAAATGCATAAAATTAAAAATTCATATTTTTAAAAAAAAATTAAAAATTCACATCAAACTTAAAATTTGAAATGCATAAAATTAAAATTCATATTTTAAAAATTAAAAATTCACACCAAACTTAATTTAAAAATTCATATTAGAAATTCACACCAAACTTATATTAATTTTTCAAATATTTACAATTTTAAAAATATTGTTTTTACAAAGTTTACAATATTAATTTAAGATTTAAATATTAATTTTAAAAACATGGTAAAAATAAAATTAAAAATCTTTTTGGCCTTTTATCCCACTTTAATCAATCAAATATTATCAAAAATATGCGCCCCTCTTTTCGGTAAAGTAATTTCGGTTCCAAGACCTAATTTAACTCATGACGAATTTTTGAAATATTTTGGGTTGATTGTTTAAAGATATTTATACCTTAAGAATAAACGTTAAATTTCGCAGTGATGTAATAAATTTTTGAATGATATCAATAATTTCGGTCGCCAAACCTAATTTTATTCAATACCAATTTAATACTTTTTAGCGAATAAATTAGCGTTTATTATCAAAAGGTTAAAAATAAAAAAAAATAAAATAAAAACTGTACAGACTTACCTGTGAAATAGATTTCTTAGTTATATGATCTATCCCATTCATAAGATAGTCGGTTTAATTGGTTTTCCATGGCTACATAGGCGTAACCTCGAGCATTCAGTGTCTTTTCTTCTAAACATATGAACGGTCCGTCTCTGTATAAAGTAACAAATTCGGTGTTTGAATAGGTTTGATTATTTGAACATTTACCTCCATGTGACCATTTTTCGCATTTGTGACATCTTTCTAGGTGTCATGCTCTTCTTTTCGCTGTGGATTTTGATTTTCCTTTACCAAATTGTAACTTATTATCTTCGCATCTGGATTCTTTTCTAACTCCGTCCATTCTTTCTCTGATTACTGATACTAGTTCACTCGGTAGTATGTCATTATTACGTTTAGTGATCAAAGCGTGTAGCATTAGACCATGGTTTAGTTCACAGGCAGTTTTCATTTCGTAAAAACCTAAAAAAAAAATAAAAATTCAGAATGGGGGAAGAAGACTAGTTCTTTAGGGTCTGCTAGGGAAAGACCATTCAGGTTCCATTTTCGAGAACTACACGAAAACAGACAATCTAACTCTAACAGAAATACATATTATCTTTTAAAGACTTGATTCTCCCCACACTTAGTTAGCTGTGGTGTCGAAATTGTGATTAACTTCGTTGTCGACTTCCATCGGACTATCTATATAATGTTTAACTCTGTGACCATTAACTTTAAATTCAATCCCATTTGAATTTATTAATTCTATCGTTCCGTATGGGAAAATTCTTTTGACTATGAATGGTCCAGACCATCTTGATTTCAATTTTCCAGGAAATAGCTTGAATCGCGAATTGAAAAGAAGAACTCTGTCTCCTTCTTTAAATTCTTTTGAACTTCTGATTCTTTTATCATGCCATTTCTTCGTTCTTTCTTTATAGATTAACGAATTTTCGTATGCTTCATGCCTTAATTCTTCTAATTCGTTTAGTTGACTTAATCGTAGACGTCCGGCTTCATGTAAATCAAGATTACATGTCTTCAAAGCCCAAAATGCTTTGTGTTCAATTTCTACTGGAAGATGACATGCTTTTCCATAAACAAGTCTAAAAGGTGTGGTTCCAATTGGAGTTTTGTAGGCTGTTCTAAAAGCCCAGAGTGCATCCTCCAATTTAATGGACCATTCCTTCGGATTTGATCCTACGGTTTTCTCTAGAATACGTTTTAAAGCTCGGTTGGTATTTTCAACTTGTCCACTTGTTTGTGGATGATATGCGGTGGAGATTTTATGAGTTACTCCATATCTTTTAAGTACTTTCTCAAGTTGATTATTACAGAAATGAGTTCCCCGATCACTTATTAAAGCTTTCGGTGTTCCAAACCTTGCAAAAAGACGTTTTAAAAAGTTGACTACAACTCGTGCATCGTTAGTTGGGAGAGCTTGTGCTTCCGCCCATTTAGATACATAATCAATGGCTACGAGTATATATAGATTATTATGAGATTTTGGAAATGGACCCATAAAGTCAATACCCCAAATGTCAAATACTTCACATACTTGGATGACATTTTGTGGCATTTCATCACGTTGACTTATTTTTCCGGCCCTTTGACAAGCATCACAGAATTTGCAAAGAAGGTGTGCGTCTTTGTAAATTGTAGGCCAATAGAATCCAGCATCATAAACTTTTCTTGCTGTTAGTTGAGGCCCATAATGTCCTCCTATTGGTCCTGTGTGACAATGGTTTAATATTTTACTAGCTTCATCTCCAAATACACATCGGCGTATTATTCCATCTGGACAACTTTTAAACAAATGTGGATCTTTCCAGAAATAGTGTTTTATATCACTGAAGAATTTCTTTCGTTTTTGGTACGATAATCCTTTTTCAAGGAATCCACAACCTAAGTAGTTTGCATAGTCTGCAAACCATGGAATTTCTTTATAATCTATCTTCAATAGATATTCATCAGGAAAGTTGTCGTGTATGGCCGATTCATTCAGAACTTCTAATTCGGGATTTTCAAGACGAGAAAGATGATCAGCGGCGAGATTTTCTACTCCTCTTTTATCTCGGATTTCAATATCAAACTCTTGTAAGAGTAAGATCCAACGGATTAATCTTGGTTTAGCATCTTGTTTTGAAAATAGGTATCTAAGAGCAGAATGGTCGGTATAGACCACCGTTTTTGCTAGAACGAGATATGATCGAAATTTGTCAAAAGCAAAGACAATAGCAAGGAGTTCTTTCTCAGTAGTTGTATAGTTCGTTTGTGCTCCTTGTAACGTCTTACTAGCATAATATATAGGTTGAAATCGTTTTTCAATCCTTTGTCCTAAAACGGCTCCCATTGCAAAATCACTTGCATCGCACATTAGTTCAAATGGTAGATTCCAATTTGGTGTTATCATGATCGGCGCATTAGTTAGTTTTTCTTTAAGAATATTAAAAGATTTGATACACTCATCTGAAAAGATGAATGGAGCATCCTTTTCTAGGAGTTTATTCATAGGAGTGGCAATTTTAGAAAAATCTTTTATGAAACGTCGGTAAAAACCGGCATGCCCTAGAAAACTCCTAACTCCTCTAACATTGGTGGGATGTGGAAGTTTAGCAATTACATCTACTTTAGCTCTATCCACTTCAATTCCTTCTTTTGAATTTTATTACCAAGAACGATGCCTTCTTTAACCATGAAATGACATTTCTCCCAATTAAGTACTAGATTTGATTGTTCGCATCTAATAAGCATTCGTTCCAGATTAACTAGACATGATTCAAATGTATCACCGAAGATTGAAAAGTCATCCATGAAAACTTCCATGCATTCTTCTATCATGTCGTGAAAATCGCCATCATACACCTTTGAAAGGTTGCAGGGGCGTTACAAAGTCCAAATGGCATGCGTTTGTAAGCAAAAGTACCATAAGGGCACGTGAATGTGGTTTTCTCTTGATCTTCGGGTGCTATTGGAATTTGAAAATATCCGGAAAATCCATCTAGAAAACAATAGTAACTATTTCCGGCTAATCTTTCCAACATTTGATCTATGAAAGGTAAGGGAAAGTGATCTTTTCTGGTGGCGTCATTTAATTTTCTATAATCAATACATACACGCCATCCTGTTACAGTCCTAGTAGGAATAAGCTCATTTTTCTCATTTGTAATGACAGTCATGCCACCCTTCTTAGGCACGCATTGAACTGGGCTTACCCATGGACTATCAGAAATTGGATATATCAAACCTGCATCTAGCAGTTTAATAATCTCTTTTTTAACTACATCTTGCATATTTGGATTTAGTCTTCGTTGGCGTTGCACATACGTTTTATGACCTTCTTCCATAAGGATTTTATGTGTGCAATACGAAGGACTTATTCGTTTAATATCATGAATCTTCCATGCAATGGCTGGTTTATGAGCTTTCAACACAGAAATGAGTTGTGATTTCTCATTTTCAGTAAGAGAAGACGATATTATTACAGGTAATTCAGATTCACCATGTAAATAAGCGTATTCCAAATGGTTTGGAAGTGGCTTTAACTCTAATTTCGGAGGTTCTTCTATCGATGATTTGTATCGATATCTGTCTTCTTCTTTTAGCATTTGAATTTCTTCTGTTGTTGGTTCATATCCATTAGCTATAAGTGTAGCTAACATTTCAGCTTCATCAATTGGTTCATTACCTTCTCCTAAAGAACATTCTCCTGTTCCTTGTAATTCTGGAAATTCTTCTAATAATTCTGCATGTGCATCTATAGTTTGAATATAATAACATGTATCATCTGCAGATTGCGGTTGTTGCATTGCTCTATCAACTGAAAAGGTAACACTCTCATCCTCTATACTTAGGGTCAATTTCTTACCGAACACGTCTATCATTGCTTTAGCCGTGTTTAAGAATGGTCTTCCTAATATGAGAGGAACTTGAGAATCTTCTTCCATGTCCAAAACAACAAAATCTACTGGAAATACTAAAGTACCAACTTTAACTAGCATGTTCTCCATTATCCCTCTAGGATATTTTATTGATCTATCGGCTAGTTGTATGCTTATTCTGGTTGGTTTCAATTCTCCAAGGTTTAGTTTAGCGTATAGTGAATACGGCATTAGATTTATACTAGCACCTAAGTCTGTCAATGCTTCTATTGAACTAAGACTACCCAGAAAACATGGAATTGTGAAACTTCCTGGATCAGATAGTTTTTCTGGTATCTTATTCAACAGCACTGCTGAACAATTAGCATTCATAGTAACAGCCGAGAGTTCTTCCATTTTCTTTCTATTTGAGATTAGATCTTTCAAGAATTTAGCATATCTAGGCATTCCTGAAATCACATCAATGAAAGGAAGATTTACATTTATCTGTTTAAACATATCCAAGAATTTGGATTGCTCGGCTTCAAGTTTCTCTTTCTTCATTTTACTCGGATAAGGAAGTGGTGGTTGGTATGGTTTAACATAAGGTTTAGCCTTAACTGTGTTATCTTCATTAACCTTTTCAACTACCGGTTCTTTTTCCTTATCTTGTTCAGGTTGTGGTTCTTGTGGAGTAGGAATAGCTTCATCAGAAGTTACAGGTATTTCAGGTGGTTTAAGTGTTGTACCACTTCTTGTGGTAATGACTTTAGCTGTTTCATTCCGGGGGTTAGCATTTGTATCACTAGGTAGACTTCCCGGTTTTCTTTCACCTATTAACCTTGCTAGGTTACTTACTTCTTGTTCCAGATTTTGAATAGAAGCTTGTTGATTTCTAAATGCTTGAGCATTTTGTTCATTAGTTTGTTTCTGAGATGTGAAAAACTGCGTTTGAGTTTCAACTAGCTTCGTCATCATATCTTCTAAATTCGGCTTTTTATCATCGGTTTGTTGTGGTGGTTTGTTTTGAAAATTAGGTCTTTGCTGATTGTAAGTATTATTGGATACTTGTTGATTGCTAGGACCTTGTTGGTTGTTGTATGGAATATTTCTGTTATAATTTTGGTTTTGATTGTAAATTGGTCTTGGCGGTTGATAATTATTCTGATAATTATTTCCAGGCCTTTGGTTTATGTATGAAATATTCTCTCTTTGTTCCATTGTTAATTCAATACTGAGACAATATTTTGTCAAATGTGGTCCTCCACACTGCTCACAACTAATTCGTATTGAGTGAATATCCTTAGTCATCTTTTCCATTCGTCTTTCCACAGCATCTATCTTTGCGGAAATGGAATCTAAGTCATGGCTAGAATCGGCTCTAGCTGCTTTAGATGATCTAACGATATCTTTTTCTTGGTGCCACTCATGTGAGTGGGAAGCAGTGTTATCAATAATTTTGTAAGCATCAGTTTCGGTTTTCTTCATAATAGAACCACCAGCTGCTATATCTATGTCTTTTCTTGTAGTGATGTCGCATCCTTGGTAGAATATTTGTACTATTTGACAGGTGTCTAAACCATGTTGCGGACATCCTCTTAATAACTTTCCATATCTTGTCCACGCCTCATATAGAGTTTCATTCGGCTTTTGTGTAAATGTAACAATTTCTGCTTGAAGTCTTACGGCTTTAGATGCAGGAAAGAATTGTTTAAGAAATTTGTCAACTAAAACGTCCCATGTATCGATCGCCCCTTCAGGTAACGATTCCAACCAATCTTTGGCTTCTCCCTTTAAAGTCCAGGGAAATAACATGAGATATATCTGTTCATCCTCCACTTCTCGGATTTTAAATAGTGTGCAGATCCTATTAAAGGTACGTAAATGTTCATTTGGATCTTCCTTCGGCGCACCACTAAATTGGCATTGATTAGTCACCATGTGTAGAATTTGTCCTTTGATTTCATAATCTGGCGCATTAATGTCTGGATGAGTAATTGCGTGACCTTGGCCAGTGCGTTTAGCTCTCATTCGGTCTTCCATACTTAAAGGTTCCAGATTCTCCATAATTGAATTTTTTGAATCGGAATCACTAGAGGATTCTGATTTAATGGTTCGTTCCTCAACAATCTCTGTTTGAATGATTGGTGGTTCCGGAGGAAAGTTTAGTGGTTCAGGATCTACGAATCGTTCCTGAATATTCTCCGGATTCTCAATTGTGAGGTCGGATTCAAAAAATGGATTATCGGAAATTTGAACTGGAGTACTTGGTAGACTGGATGACGATTCTAAAGAAAAATCAACGGCGGTAATATTTACTAAATGTCTTGATCTAGTTACAGGTGGTGAACGTACAAAAGGTGGTGAACGTCTTGCTCGGTGCATTCACTGAATATCCTATTAGTTTTTTTTAAAAGGAAAGAAAAATTATAATAAGTTATCCAATCAATAGACTTTTCTGATTTTGCCCACGTTTCGAATAGCCAAAAGATGCAGCAGAGGGGCAGGATTCGTTTGGTCTCAATATAATTGAGGACTGTTTGGCTCCAATAACCCGGTCCACGTACAAATCCAACTATTACTACGAACCAGAAAATTTTGATGTCTATCAATTTAACCACTTAAAATAAATTTTCGTAATTTTAAGAAATTTAGATAAGAAGTAGAATAGAAATCTATGTCCTAAAACTAGAATAGCGAGAAATAAGAAAGAAAAAGAGCTCGTCGAAAAAGGTCGAAAAAGAAAAATGTTTGAAAAATAAAAGGTGACGGAAAAATAAAAGAAACTTATAAAACTTAAAAACAATTGACTAACCTAACCTTATTACTATAACTAACTTAAAATTATAATCGCAAATTGAGATTACTAATTGGAATGATAATTGATACATAGTAAAAGGTGTCTAAAAATATTAAAGCTTACAAGAAAAACTAAATCCCAAATGGAAATAACTTAAAAAGAAACTAAAACTTAAAAAGGCGTCGCAAAATTCTAAAGTACCTAAATCTTAGTCTAAAGAAAAAGCACTTAAGGAATTCTACGACAAAGCCTAAAAATCTAGAAGTAAAAATAACTATGGCAAAAACTAAGTTTAAAACTAAATATGAGCGAAAAATACAAAAGTTACGCTAAAACGATTAAAAAGGAACAAAATATAAAAATATACAAAAAGTTGTAAAAAGTACAATTTTTATAAAAATATTATTTTTATATTATTTATTTATTAAAACTATTAATTTTACAATTTAATTAAACTTAATAAACTAAATATACAAATTAATTAAAACTTAAATTAAATACTAAATTAATTAAATATTTAACCCTAATTATAATTTAATTAATAATAATTAATAATACTCCGTAATAAATGCAGGATTAGGGCTTCCTGTTGGTGCCAGGTCCCCTCCGCGAGTTGCGGTATTCAAGGCACCAAACCCCGCGAGTCGCGGGGTTCAGAAATTCAACTGACAGGTTTAAAATTCGACGCGTTTTTTTTTATTTTTTTTATTTTTTATTTTCTGTTTTCTGTTTTTATATTTTCTGTTTATATTATCTAATTAAAATATTTATATAATTTAAATAAAACTTATCTTTAATAACTAAGATAAAAATAAAATACTTTATAACAATAAAAAAAATAGATTTATATATATTTATATTTTTTTTTGGTTTTTTATATTTATAAAATATATTTATAAAATAAATTAAATAAAACTTATATTTTTACAAACTAAAGAAACTTTATAAAACTTAAATATTTATCAAAATCTTAAAAATACTTATATTTTTGTTTTTCTTTTTATATTTTTGAATAATTAAAACGTATTTTTACAAAAACGAATTTTAATAAAAGTTAACTAAAAATCTTTTTTTTTATAGCGTTGCGCTTCCGGCTTTTAAAAGAGTCCCCGGCAGCGGCGCCAAAAATAACTTGATGTTAAAGCTAAGGGGTATAAAATACTTATTAATTTTAGAAGAAATACTATTAAATACGATACATTTTTACACAAGATATTTATTTATTTATAGAATGGATATACTTAAACCTTGCTACAACACTTATAGGCAGTGTACCTAATCGTACAGTAGTGTAGTTTTTAGTAAGTCCGGTTCGTTCCACAGGGAATCTTTTTAAACAAAGCTTAACGCTATATTAGTTTACTTTTATAAAAATACATATATATATATAAGTAATATTATTATTATAAAGGGGGGTTTTTACCGTTTAATGACCGGTTTGTCGATTTTAAAATTTTAGTCGCAGTTAAAACCAAATGTAAAATAATAAATAAATACAAGACTTAATTTAAAACGTAAAGTAAATAACGATAATGAAATTGCGAATAATAAAAGTACGATAAAATAAACTTGCGATAATTAAAAGTGCAATTAAATACAATAACAATAAATAAAAATGCGATAATTAGAAGTGCAATTAAATATAAAATAAAGGAAATTAAATATGAAATAAAATAATTATGCTTATTTAAACTTCCGTAATCATGATGTTTGACGTGTTGATTTAAGTTTTATGCTCATGGGTTAATTGTCCTTTGTCCTGGATTATTTAATATGTCCATACGGATTTGTCCATAATAGTCCATCAGTCATAAATATATAGAGCGAAAGCCTTCGTCAAACTATTCTTATTCCCGAAGTCAAATATTCCAACTAATTGGGGATTCGAATTGTAACAAGGTTTTAATACTTTGTTTAATGAATACACCAGGTTATCGACTGCGTGTAAACCAAGGTTTTACTACTTTGTTAACAATTACACCAATTACCCTTGAATGTAATCCACCCCTGTTTTAATGAGTCCATTGACTATTAATCCATCCCCGTGTCCGGCAAATGAACAATAATTCGTACTTATAAATATCCCGCCCATCGTGTCCGATTAAGCGTATGTGGTTATATATAAATACGTCGAATTATAAGTTTGTATATTAAATTAACAAGGTATTGTTTAGTTAATATAAAACCCATTAATAGCCTATAGTCTAATTTCCACAAGTGTCGTTCTTTTATCCAAACCCCAATTATGGTACAAAGCCCAATTACCCAATTTTAGTAATTAGCCCAAGATCATGATTACTTCAGATTAAATAAGCATAATAATAACTTAGCTACGAGACATTAAATTAAAAAGGTTGAACATAACTTACAATGATTAAAAATAGCGTAGCGTTACACGGACAGAATTTCGACTTACACCCTTACAATATTCGCTAACATACCCTTATTATTAGAATTTAAAATTAAAATTAAAATTAAAATTATAATATATATATATATATATATATATAATACGTTTATGAGAGAAGAAGAAAAAAGGATGATTTTTACGATCAGAATGCGCGAGCTTTATAGGGAGTTTCAGAATTTGGGGCTCCGCGACTCGCGGCATTTTTGCCTTCAAACTCCGCGAGTCACGGAGATTGAAATTACAGCTCAGTCCCTTTTGGAGTCTTTCTTGCCGACGGTTTTAATTATAAATATAATATATTAAATAATTATAAGAATTATTTAAATATTATATTATATTTATGTGCATAGTTGACTTGTAATTTTTAGTCCGTTGCGTCGAGCGTTGAGAGTTGACTCTGGTCCCGGTTCCGGATTTTCGAACGTCCTTGCGTACAATTTAATATCTTGTACTTTGCGTTTTGAATCTTGTACTTTTGTAATTTCGAGACGTTTCTTGTCAATAATTGGAACCTTTTTTATTGTCTTTTGTACTTTTGAGCTTTTTGGTCGTTTGCGTCTTCAATTCGTCGAATTTGTCTTTTGTCTTCACCTTTTATTATTTAAACGAATATCACTTGTAAATAGAACAATTGCAACTAAAAGCTTGTCTTTCTTGAGGAATAATGCTATGAAATATATGTTTGTTTTTAGCATTATCAGTTCCTTTTTAAGTTTCGACGCGCTACTTTCTTATTTTTATTTTTCGACGCCTATTATTTTTCGACATTTTTATTTTTCGACGTTTTTCGACGCGCTCTTTTTCTTTCTTATTTCTCACCGATCTAGTTTTTAGGACATAGAATTTTCTATTTCTTCTCTAAAATTTCAAAAACGAAAAATTATTTTAAGCGGTTAAATTGATAGACATCCAAATTTTCTGCTTCGTAATAATAGTTGGATTTGTTAGTGGCTGAGTTGTGAGCTTCCGATTTAAAGGGTTCTGGCTCCCTGCTGCATCTATTAGCTATTCGAAACGTGGGCAAAAGCAGAAAAGTCTATTAATTTGATAACTTATATAATTTTTATTTTTATAACTAATAGGATAATTAAGTAAATGCACCACATTGTAGCTAAAATTTGGTAATAAGCGCATTATGGAAAATCTCGAGAATATTTTGGAAACTCTTTATGACATCCGAAATCAATTTAATTAATACTCTCAAACGAGTGTTGATGACAATTCGTTCGGTCAATCTTGGATCACAAATGACGAAACAATAACTGGTTGTGAAATCTGTGGAGATTATCACTCAACATGGGAATGTTATTATTACGTTCCTATGGAAAATTACGCACCCACGGAACCTGAATGGAACGATTATGAAGAATACAATTCAAATTGGGATTATTCCCAAGAATATATCCAAACTCAACAACCAGAAGACGAGGAGAATTATGTGTCTGAAAATCTTTTAGACAATATGAAAATCAAACTCGAAGAACTCGATGCTCAAAATGAACAAATGAGAGAGTTTGTAAATAGGCAAGCTGAAACTCTATCAGATTACACACCTGTTGATCTGAGGAGTATTGTGCAAGAAAATCTCATATCATCGACTTTTGATGAATTCGAGAGCTCCGAAATCACCAACTATCCCGATGATACTTTTTATTCAGCTTTACCAATTTCACAACATATCGACACATTAGCCTCTACTGACGAAATCATCGATCAATCAATGAATGAAGAAGAAGTAAGAGTGACAAATTGGTACTCTTGGTAAAACGATAACGTTAAAAATTCTACCCCCGAGACCAAAATGGTGGGACCGATAAGTACCATTAATGAAGAAGAATTTGCTTCGATCCCGAAATTCACCATTCCACAACCTTCCAACCCAATATTCTCAATAGACGAGTCATCTACTAAAGATGAACTACAAGCTGTAATAGATATTGACACCTCGAATTTCAACCAATTGGGTAATAGAGGTGAAAACTTTGATCCCGAGAATAAACGGAAGGAAATGTTAGGAATTATCCACCCTATAGAAATATGTATGTCGGTGTATATCGATCCATTTGACCAAGAACCAGAAAAGAGATATATCAATTTACTAAAAGCTACACTTAAAAAAGAATTAAGTAGTGACGATCGGGTGGGTCTAAACTTTAAACCCATTAATATATTTTATACCATCCGAGATGTAAATAACTGGCTCACTATTTTAATTCGTGGAACTTATTCTACCGACTTCACATGTCGTCAGCTAAGTGTGGGGAAGTCTAACCCCACTTAACGTTAAATTAGGGGTTCGGGTTAGTGCATAACTCGTTAATAAACATGCATAATAAGTAAGGGTAAAAGACGCATTTTCAAATATTAACAAACAGCTCAAAAAAGCAGCCGTTTTTGAAGAAAAAAACATGTGTGATAAAACAAGAAGGGATGAACGATGAGGTGCACCATCTATCATTCGACGAGCTTTGTAATTACAAACTGGGTATTTTTAATCACTTTTCTACACTAATCACCCTCATGAATTTATAAATATAGTATGATTTCATGCAAATGAGGGCATTGCATGATCTCAAGCGTGGGGAAGGGTTATAAATTCTCTCAGGTTTATACTTGTCTTATTTTCTAAATTTTGTGAAAATTTTAAAATTACGGTTAATGCCAAAATTATTGTTACCTCGGAAAGGACATAAATTGAGAAACACCCTAAAACACTTGAATTCATTTAAAATGGAATAAAGGAGAATAAAAAGGCAAAGAAAGAAACTAAGTGTGTGGAGAATGTACCAAGTTATTCAATTAAAAAACTATCTATCACATGTTTCTTTAAAGTTATTGCAGGTGCTTTTGTTTGGGACTAAATTGACTGTTTTACTCGCAATATTATAATAAAGATAAAAGAAAAGATGGATCTACACGATGAATCAATTCCATCATTAAAAGAAAGTAAAGTCTTCCAAAAAAGAAACGCGCTTCTTGATTTAGGTCATGAAGTTGTCGTCCAGACCAGCTGTAGGTTGACGAAAAATCTAGAAAAGTCATCACTAAAATCAGCAGGAAATCCACGGACCTCAGCATCAAACAGGGTTGCCAAGTGGTCAGACTTATCCTAACCATGAGAGGATCTGTCTCGTAAAATGGAGAGGGCACCGTGCAAATTAGCTTGATAAGACTAATGAATCAGATCCCCAGAAAGCATAATCTCCTTAAAAGATCAAAAATCAGCTTTTAAGACTGATATTACTCTATCCTTGAGATTGACCTTAAAGATTGAGAATTACAAACTCATGGAATTCGATGATATCTAAACTCGAGCTTGAACGAGAAAATATTTTGATCAAAATTACAAACCGATTTGTTTTCTGAAAACCCATTTTCAACGCGTTCATTATCATTGAACGTAAAATCCTAGGAATTCACTTGGAATTCATTAGGTCATCTGAACCAAATCGGGTGTCAACCGTAAGAACGGTGGTTGCATAGCATGGTCGAAGACAGGACCTTGTGCCAGACCGAAAAATCATAGGATGATCTTTACTATTGCTCCTACAAAGGATAGTAATAGCTTCCGACATGTTTTTGGACCATAATCAAATGCATGTCATTAGACATTGCCTTAACAGTTGCTTGTTCAACGCTTTCCTTTACAACCGGACAGTAGTTTGCCGAAAGGTAATATACGGGACAAGTAAACTGGACGTGTTGCTTTCTTAATACAAGGTTAGCAAGTGAGTGACACAAAACCGCAAGTTTTAAGCTAAAATTTTCAAATCTGAAACCCACAAAACCCACAAAAACAATTTGCAAACACCGGTGAAGGGTTATTCCGGAAAACTTATCTAGGATAAAAGCTAGAATGAATTTTCAAAAGATCAAATGTTTTCATAAAGATCCAATTTCCTAAAGGATCTAAATTTTTATAGTCATGTGGGACTGTAAACCACATCTGTAACAACCCTCACTTTTTGACTTCTAAATTACTGAATTAACCCTAGGGTTATATGTCTGACTATATGTATTAAGGGTTATTATATACAATTAAATATTGACCGAATAGTAATTTTTAGTCAACAATGTACGCTTAAATAAATAATATATTATTAATTTATATAATTTGAAATAATTTAACTAAGTATATAAACTTTGTATCACTTTTATTATTTAGTTAATGTATTATATATTTAACTATATAATAAATCTAATTATATATAAATGTAATAATATTTACAAACTTACTAAAGCTATAGTTTAATAATTAAAATCATAATTATTATTAAAAATACAAAATACCGAATTATTTATTATTTTTATGCAAAATTTGTATTTATTAATTAAATAAAAAATAAATAAAATAAAATATTATTGACAAATATTCATGGAAAAACATTAAATAAATTTGTTTATTTACAAAAAAAAAATCCTTAAAATAAATAAAAAAATAAATAAATAAATAAATAAATAAATAACTTTTTAATTAAAAATTTTAATGGAAAAACTACTTTTATTATTTTATTTTGTGCATTATCCCATGACCTAACATTTAATACTTTTTAATTTTAAAATCCCATTAAGAACTAAATATTTCTTTTTCTTTTAATTATTTTATTCTTTTTACCTAATTTTTTCAAGTATAAATACCCCTCATTTCTCATTCAAACTCACACCAAAATTTCTCTCATTCTCTCTTTAAAGAATTACTACTAGTAAGTATTCTTTTTTTACTTTTTATTTTTTTACTTTTTACTTTTTATTTTTTTACTTTTTTACTTTTTACTTTTTACCTTTTTAATTCGGTTATTATTTTTACCGAAATATGTAAATAATGTTAAAAATTATATGCAATTAAAAATAAAATAAATAACATGTATACACTATTACTATTACTAGCACCTATAACCTACTACTTATATTGTAACATAAAAATATTTTGGGATATGTATTAGAGATGTATAGATCTTCGAACTTTCTTGACGAATGGTTTCTATGAGATTCTAGGCAGAGGGTTTGGATTTCCGATTTAAAGGGTCCTATGGCTCAAGCCCCTAGATCTAAACTAGCCATTCGAAGGGAAAGGGGTGATTGGAAGCTTATCTAATACGACAAGTATCCTAAAATGGAAAACATTGATAAAAGTAGAAACTCTCTAGTCATAGAAACTTAGTAAAATAAGAAACTTTCTAAAAATGGAAACTTTATAAAAATAGTAACTTACTAGGAATAGAAACATAGTAAAACAAACTATACTTAAACACATACTTAAACTTAAACATGGGCAAAACACTTAACTACTCTTAAATGTCAATAGGATGACTTTCCTGCTCACTCGTTCAATTCTTTATTCCGAGGAATAACTCTCTCTCTACTTACTAAGGTGAATTCATAGCCCCTCTTTATTGCTAGCAAACTTACTTACTTTACATGGGGTGAGACACATGCTGTTTTTACTTTTTACAATTTAGATACAAGTACCAAACTGTTAAACTATGCTATACCCGGCTATGTCCGACTAAGTCCCTACAGTGATATTTTTAATTGCTGCGGCATTCTTAATTATTGGGGATAGGCCTATCGGGAGTAACGTCCCCGATACATTTGACTAAGTCTTTGTATTACTTGATAATGAAATTAAACGACAAGGACAGAACAACTTGTCACGGGGCAAACAACGTTTAGTCTAAATATCACGCACTGGCATAACTTTTTGATCCTGCGGGAGATCAACTTTACAAACTAAATCTTGTGGTCTAAAACAACGACAAACTTTTTGTTAAACCTATGAACTTCACTCAACCTTTTTGGTTGACACTTTAGCATGTTTTGTCTCAGGTGCTGTTTGATTCAAGCTCTTATACTTACTGCTTATGTGATGCTACTTGGACATAGGATCAAGAGATATCGCATTTATTACTTCTGCATGTGAACATTTACGATATTGTTATTCCTGTCATTGTAACAACATTTCATTTTCCGCTGCGTACTCATTAAAGTTAAATTCATCATTTAGTATTGTTCTCGTTTATTATAATATGTTGGTATGTTTTGATAATAGTGACGTTCCTTCCAGACCCTATTGGGAGGACGTTACAGATTGGTATCAGAGCATAACCAGGCTGTTATAGAGAACCAGGATTGCATTTTTATGTGTGCCTTACTTGTTAGCTAGGGTGCCTTAGCAATCTAGGAAACTATAACCTTTCCTGCCTTAGACTTTAAAGCACTTAGGATTTGCCTTGTAATCTTAAAACTTATGCCTTACAATCCTATCCTAAAACTGATCAAAATCTCCTTCCTAATGTTAGGATGTCTAATCATCATCAAACGACCAAAATGAATCTTTTCAAGCTAACCAAAAAAGATACTGAAAGGTCTTCCACAGAAAGACCAATCCAAAGTCTACCTTATGGCTTTGGTGGTCCTCCCTCACCAAATTATAGCCCAAATACTACTCTAAAGTTACATGGGTCTCCTGAATACTATCCAACCCCAAGGAATAAAGACAAGAGGAAATGTCTTGAAGAAATTGGGCTGTTAAAGAAAAGATCTCGATCTCCTTCCTACGATGAAGTTGATGCCAAGTACGAGCTCATGAATCTGCGAAAAACTACCGATGACCTTATTCGCCATATTGCAAGGATCGATGCTCAAATGAATTAAAAAGACCTAGCGATCAAGAAGCTCATGGAGGAAAATGCTGAGCTAAAGAATGAGATTATATACATACATTTATTTTATCCCATGACCGATGTGGACTTTGGGTTTGCACCCTTACAAGAAATGCCCGATGGGGGAAGCAATCTCTCTCCTACCTAAGGGAAGATGTTGACCTTAGATTGAAGATGGAGGAAAACTGCGTGAATAATCAACTTTCTATGAGGGACCACAAGTACCATGTAATCAACAATGATGTTTCCAATCTTTATGATAACATCGAGTATCTTTATGAGGAATAAAAGGAGAAGAACGACAAGTTTGAGAAGTTTATGAAGGAGGTTGAGGACGAGAAGAAGAAATATGAAGACTACTTCAATCTTAATATTTCCTAGTTATTTTCTATCTATGCAAAGGCTGGGCCTTAAACTATTTCTATCCCCGAATCGTGTAATAAGAAGACTTGTTTAATGCCTTGTTCTTAATAAAATAAAGTGTTTCGTTTATATCATATTCATCTTTATTCCACTTAATTTTTTTTTCAAACTTATGACCTATCAAGTTTATCAAACTTCTATATGTTATTGAAGATAACGGTTCGTCCACAAGCTCCTGCTATTACTTCAAACACTCACGTATCTTATGCCTTTATGTATCGGTTTGCGAACCGAAAAATATTATTGGGTTATCACAGTATACGAATTGAAATTCTTTAATCAATATCTGGTTACAAATCTCAACATGTCATACCACCATTATTACATAAATGGATGACACATCATATCTTATCATATATTATCATGTCTATAAACTTTGTCTACCACTTATCCTAAATTTTCTCCGTAAATTACGGAAATCTTTTTGCTATAAATACGTATTCAAGGAGATGAATATATCATTCGGTATTCAATACCCATTTAATATCAAACCCTATTCCAAACATGTAATATGAATTTCTCAAACTCTTCAAGCTCCCACGGCAGCGTAACCGGAACAAACGAACCAATCAGCCATCATCTATTCTGGAAGAATTGGGGATGGGTTCATAGCTGACTCAATCAATGGAGACAAGAAGAAGGTGATCCCTTCCACCAACCGAATTCACCTCTTGGCGAAGAACCTGAAGCGCTTACCGGCGAACCAGTCCGAAACACCATTTTCTCTCTTCTTTCCAGGGTATCCCGTCACGAATATATAATATCGAAGATTCTAGATCTTATTCACCCCCTTGTTCCAACCACCAATCATCCCAGAATAATAGAAGAAGTCAACGAGCTTCGCGCTCGAGTAGTGGCTCTGGAAAATCTGGTGCGAAACCTATGAACACCAGCAGCAGCACCAGCAGCATAACCAGCATCACCACCAGTACCATCAGTACCATCAACATCACCACTAACAGCATCAGCTTCATCAACAACAACATTCGCATCCCCCGCCTCAACAACACACTCAGTACCTCAAACATCAACATGATACGCCCCATAGATACCAAGGAATATTAGCAATAAAGAGTTAAGATGTATTGACTCATTCTTCGTGAAGAATTATATATGTATACCTTATATATATATGATTTGGAACAATAATAAATCTTGTCGTACTAAGCAATTACGTGAGAATCTCAACTAGTATGTACTACTTGGTTAATTCATATCACTAATATGCTATGATGTACACCCTTCGCTAACGACTTAACAATTGTTAATCACTGCTTCAGCACAATAAACTCCATTTCATAATAAATCAAGTATAACGATGAATGTATTGATTCATAACTTCATTAGCGAAATATTTCGCAACAATTATGAAATCTCTAAGATTTTGGAGATTATTTACTCTCGTTCCAAACCGCAAATCAAATGAGTTTAATATATATTAACTCATTAAATCCATGACTATATCTGAAGAATACATATATGAACGTATATCTTCATAAAGATTGTAAAAACTGTTAATTGTGAAAATATTTTAACGGGTAGGTAATACCCGAGAAATATTTACATCTCACATAAATACACTGTACATTCTTCAATTTCAATTCATAAATCATTAATTATACTCACTGCCTTCACTGTGATACACAATCATTTTCATACAAATTTAATTACACATTCTGAAATTAACATACCAGAATTCAAGTAAAGCTTTAGCAGGTGTTATCTTCCTAAAGATCACTACATTCATGAATTATATTCATTCGTATTCTATGATGAATTATCACATCAAACCACCAAAATTATCATCAACAACGCCTATTCGTTAACCATTAGATCCGTTGACGATTACAATCAGCGTTTAATCATCTAAAAAATAAAATTTCTTGAAACCATCTCGGATTGATAACCAATGATTCAGATATGGTAGCATTAAATGCAGAGGAAACAAAAGAATTTTCCTCGTCATTGGAACTTAGAAATTCTGAGATATCACTGTATCTTTCGTTATAAATATCCTCTATATTTCTGAAGATATCTTTATAACGATTCTTGTCAGCAATTAATTATCACTTTGCGATATCTTTATCACATCATAAAGAAAACTATTTTAGTTTCTAAATTCTGTAAAGTTCAAGTTTAAATTATGAATGATTTGAAGTAATGTTGGGAATTGAAGCATGAGTTAGTATAATATAATGACGTCAGGCCAACGTGATTATATTACAGTAAGTCATGCTAAATTTTTAATGGAAGATGATGATTCATAGACTTTATAATCATCATTTGCCATGTTACACGACTCTTATCTATTTAAACTCTAAACATATCAAGAAAATATTTTTCTTGATAATTCGGTCTTTTCCGGATATTCTGGTAATATGACAAATCAAATCGTGCTATTACCTTTCCTTCTGCTTTGAATATCATGATCATTCGAAACTTCATACCTACGAATTCTGGACCGTTACTTGCTTTACAAAAGCATGAAGCTTCGACATATAAGGGAAAATATAAATCCCGATAACAACACTGAAATTACAAACCGTGTATATCAATGCGTATAGCAATATAAAGACACGGGAGAACTAAAAACACAATAAATCCTAGAGCATAGTAGAAGTAAACAGACTCTTCTGGTGGGAGTTGGAAAAGAAGGATGATTGTGGCGATAACCAATATAATGTCAAAGACAAGAACTGGATTGAGCATATTAACAAAACTTTTAGAAGTATGAATTGAGAAAGAAAGTATATAAGTGGTGAAGATAATGAAACGGAAGAAGCTAATTTATAGCAAAAATTCCAGACACAGCAATCGAGGCAATTCACCGCATTTAATTAAAGAAAATCCTAATTTCCGTAATTACCGGAAAATCAAATCTTATAAAGATTTTGAAGATTTCTTTAATTCCTTGAAATCCGGAAATCAATCGTAACTACGTCAAAAGTTAAGGCGAACATTTAATTTTCTCATTTACTCTTTTACGATAGCTTCGTTTATACTCTTTCTATAATCGAATTACTTTATCCATATTATTTAATGTCGATAAAACTCTAATTCATCATTCTTGTTATAAAGAATGACGATCTCTATCAAATTTCATGACTATGATTTTCATGAACTCCTCTATGTTTTGTCTGCCTAATATTGAAGCATAAACGCTCAAGGTTTTAAATGAGCTCAATATTATTCATAACACATTTCATGTATCCAATTTACTGAAATGACTTGCATAACATCATCATTTTGAATGATCTCTGCATTAATGATAAAATGCACTTCGTAGAAGAACCTATAGAAATTATGGTTTGTATGACTTAAACGCTTGAAACAAAACAATATTCTATCCTTTGGAAAACACGCAAGGCCCCGAACATACCTGGGAACGTGAAGACCAAATGAAACAGAAATATCCCCATCTCTTCTCAACCGATGATGCATCCGAGAAGTCTACCTAAAACTTCGGGACGAAGTTTTTATTAACGGGGAGGTACTGTAACAACCCTCACTTTTCGACTTCTAAATTACTGAATTAACCCTAGGGTTATATGTCTGACTATATGTATTAAGGGTTGTTATATACAATTAAATATTGACCGAATAGTAATTTTTAGTCAACAATGTACGCTTAAATAAATAATATATTATTAATTTATATAATTTGAAATAATTTAACTAAGTATATAAACTTTGTATCACTTTTATTATTTAGTTAATGTATTATATATTTAACTATACAATAAATCTAATTATATATAAATGTAATAATATTTACAAACTTACTAAAGCTATAGTTTAATAATTAAAATCATAATTGTTATTAAAAATATAAAATACCGAATTATTTATTATTTTTATGCAAAATTTGTAATTAAATAAAAAATAAATAAAATAAAAATAAAATAAAATATTATTGATAAATATTCTTAGAAAAACATTAAATAAATTTGTTTATTTACAAAAAAAAAATCCTTAAAATAAATAAAAAATAAATAAATAAATAAATAAATTACTTTTTAATTAAAAATTTTAATGGAAAAACTACTTTTATTATTTTATTTTGTGCATTATCCCATGACCTAACATTTAATACTTTTTAATTTTAAAATCCCATTAAGAATTAAGTATATATATTTTTAATTATTTTATTCTTTTTACCTAATTTTTTCAAGTATAAATACCCCTCATTTCTCATACAAACTCACACCAAAATTTCTCTCATTCTCTCTTTGAAGAATTACTACTAGTAAGTATTCTTTTCTTACTTTTTATTTTTTTACTTTTTACTTTTTACTTTTTTACTTTTTACTTTTTACTTTTTACTTCAGTTATTATTTTTACCGAAATATGTAAATAATGTTATAAATTATATGCAATTAAAAATAAAATAAATAACATGTATACACTATTACTATTACTAGCACCTATAACCTACTACTTATATTGTAACATAAAAACATTTTGGGATATGTATTAGAGATGTATAGATCTTCGAACTTTCTTGACGAATGGTTTCTATGAGATTCTAGGCAGAGGGTTTGGATTTCCGATTTAAAGAGTCCTATGGCTCAAGCCCCTAGATCTAAACTAGCCATTCGAAGGGAAAGGGGTGATTGGAAGCTTATCTAATACGACAAGTATCCTAAAATGGAAAACATTGATAAAAGTAGAAACTCTCTAGTCATAGAAACTTAGTAAAATAAGAAACTTTCTAAAAATGGAAACTTTATAAAAATAGTAACTTACTAGGAATAGAAACTTAGTAAAACAAACTATACTTAAACACATACTTAAACTTAAACATGGGCAAAACACTTAACTACTCTTAAATGTCAATAGGATGACTTTCCTGCTCACTCGTTCAATTCTTTATTCCGAGGAATAACTCTCTCTCTACTTACTAAGGTGAATTCATAGCCCCTCTTTATTGCTAGCAAACTTACTTACTTTACATGGGGTGAGACACATGTTGTTTTTACTTTTTACAATTTAGATACAAGTACCAAACTGTTAAACTATGCTATACCCGGCTATGTCCGACTAAGTCCCTACAATGATATTTTTAATTGATGCTGCATTCTTAATTATTGGGGATAGGCCTATCGGGAGTAACGTCCCCGATACATTTGACTAAGTCTTTGTATTACTTGATATTGAAATTAAACGACAAGGACAGAACAACTTGTCACGGGGCAAACAACGTTTATTCTAAATATCACGCACTGACATAACTTTTTGATCTTGCGGGAGATCAACTTTACAAACTAAATCTTGTGGTCTAAAACAACGACAAACTTTTTGTTAAACCTATGAACTTCACTCAACCTTTTTGGTTGACACTTTAGCATGTTTTGTCTCAGGTGCTGTTTGATTCAAGCTCTTATACTTACTGCTTATGTGATGCTACTTAGACATAGGATCGAGAGATACCGCATTTATTACTTCTGCATGTGAACATTTACGATATTGTTATTCCTGTCATTGTAACGACATTTCATTTTCCGCTGCGTACTCATTAAAGTTAAATTCATCATTTAGTATTGTTCTCGTTTATTATAATATGTTGGTATGTTTTGATAATAGTGACGTTCCTTCCAGACCCTATTGGGAGGACGTTACAACATCGTTACTATCATTTTTTATACCGCCGTATCAAAATCACTAATGTATAAAGTGTGAAGAATAAAGAAGTGATTCGTGTGATGTATTATATTATTTCAAGTTCTGTATTGCTTGAGGACAAGCAACGTTCAAGTGTGGGGATATTTGATAGTGCTCCAAATGAACATATATTTAGTAGCAATATCCTTCCAATATGTAAAGATTTCAGTTGCAATTGTTCTATTTACAAGTGATATTCGTTTATATTAAATAAGTGCGAAGACAAAAGGCGAAAACGAAGAATTGAAGACTCAAACGTCCAAAAAGCTCAAATGTACAAGATACAATCCAAGTGGTTCAATTTAATGATGAGAAACGTCTAAAATTGACAAGAGTACAAGTTACGAAATGAAAAGCACGAAGATTAAAGAATTGGAGAAAAAGTGCCACTAAAGCTGGAAAAGTGCCACTAAAGCCATAGTGCACTCAAAAGTGCCACTAAAAAGTGAGTAAAAGACTCGCACGGATTTTGGTAGTTAAGGAAAATAATTTTTGTGCAAAATTACAAATCGCGAAACGCAAAGTACAAGATATTAAATTATACGAAAGGACGTTCAAAAATCCGGAACCGGGACCTGAGCCAACTATCAACGCCCGACGCAATGGACCGAAAATTATGAGTCAACTATGCACAAGAATATAATATAATATTTAAATAATTACATAAATTATTTATATATTATATATATTTAAATAATACGTCGACAAAGAAGAAAACAAAGCAATGTGGCTGGATCCAGCTGGCCATGCGATCGCATGGCCTGGAAGCTATTTTTCCATGCGATCGCATGGAGTGAAATCTCAGGCCACATCTATAAATACCAGGCTTCTGATCGAGTAAAAAGACACAAAAAAACAATAATAATACTCCCTCTGTAATAATAATATATATAATATAGTATAGGTTAGTTTTATATTAGATTAGTTTGGGTTATGTAAAAGTTATTTTACGGGTTTTAAAGTCGAAGTTCTGTCTGTGTAAAACTACGCGATAAATACTCAATGTAAGTTATGTTCTCCTTTTTAAATTAATGTCTTGTAACTAAGTTATTATTATGCTTATTTAAGCCAAAGTAATTGTGATGTTGGGCTAAAATATTAAGACGGGGTAATTGGGCTTTGTACCATAATTGGGGTTTGGACAAAAGAACGACACTTGTGGAAATTAGACTATGGGCTATTAATGGGCTTTATATTTGTTTAACTAAATGATAGTTTGTTAATTTTAATATAAAGATTTACAGTTGGACGTACCTATAAATAACTATATACACTCGATCGGACACGATGGGCGGGATATTTATATGTACGAATAATCGTTCATTTAACCGAACACGGGAATGGATTAATAGTCTATGGAATTATTAAAACAGGGGTGAAATTATGTACAAGGACACTTGGCATAATTGATAACAAAGTATTAAAACCTTGGGTTACACGCAGTCGATATCCTGGTGTAATTATTAAACAAAGTATCAAGACCTTGTTACAGTTTAAGTCTCCAATTAGTTGGAATATTTGACTTCGGATATAAGGATAATTTGACGAGGACACTCGCACTTTATATTTATGACTGATGGACTGTTATGGACAAAAACCAGACGGACATATTGAATAATCCAGGACAAAGAACAATTAACCCATGGGCATAAAACTTAAAATCAACACGTCAAACATCATGGTTACGGAAGCTTAAATAAGCGTAATATATTTTATTTCATATTTCCTCGTACTTTTATTTATTGTCATTTTAATTATTGTTATTTATTTTATTTTGTTATTTAAATATCGTAATTTACTATACGCTTCGCTTAAAATATAAATCGACAAACCGGTCATTAAACGCTAAACCCCCTTTTATATATTATTATATATAATTATATATATTTTGTACAAATATAGTTGTTTAAAAATATAGTGTGCAATAAGCCCGCTCCCTGTGGAACGAACCGGACTTACTAAAAACTATACTACTCTACGATTAGGTACACTGCCTATAGTGTTGTAGCAAGGTTTAGGTGTATCCCATTTGTAAATAAATAATTACAACTTGTGTAATTTGTAACGTATTTCGTAGTAAAATATAGTACTATTTCGTACCCCCATGCTACGACATCAGAACCCATCCCCAATTCATCCAGAATAGGTGATGGCTGATTGGTTGATCCATTCCGGTTACACTGTCTTCGAAATTCAGGTGAATATCCATATCGAAATAGCTGTCAGAGTTTAAGAAATTTGAACTAGATACGGGATCCATCTTGTATAATTAGGGAGATGATTTTTGATATGAATTGGATTATAGAATTTAGTTTGGTATTCTTCAATACATAATTTACATATGTATATATAATACCAAATTCCATAAATCACGGAGAAATTTTCGGAAGATGTCAGGAAAAGTTTACAGTAATAGATACGCTAAGATATGAATTTTTGTCTATACACTATTTATGCAATAAATGCAGGAAAACGTGTCTAGACTTAAGAATGATAAGCATGTAATTTCTGACAAGAAATGATAAGCAAAACTTTTAACATGCAGACACGGTCGAAGTCCAGACTTACTAATGCATCTTAACAACTATTAGTTAGACACACTCATGCAAGACCTGGTTCTCTAGGACCAACGATGATACCAACTGTGACGATCGCTCTAAATCCATATGGACGAACATGTCATTCATCGATTTCATTGCGAGGTATTTGACCTCTATATGATACGTTTTGTAAATATTGCATTCTTTTGAAAAGGCACACCATAAATGAATATTTAAATCAAAGGTTTTCGACATCTGATGATTTCTACATATAGACAATCACGGTAATATAATAGTTTACTATAGTACTTCCATTGACAATGCAGTCAAAATAAGATACATGGTGATGATTTGGTGAATGCAACGTTTCCTTGAAAAATATACCATGTAAGACTCCATGCACATAGCTTGTCTAACATATAAGCAAACAGCGGAAGACTTCTAGGGAACCTGAGAATAAACATGCTAACAAGTGTCAACACAAAGGTTGATGAGTTCATAGTTTTAATATTTTGTATAATCTGTACAAAAAGGTGGATCACAAGATTTCAGTTGTTTCATCCAGAAACGTTTATCAAAATATTCTACAAAATTGAGCACCCTGGTAACTAAGCTTTAACATTATAATAAGTACCCCTGTTTTAACATACATGCAACCAACATGTACAATACACGCAATCCAACGTGTACTAACCTTAAATAGCATACGTCTGATTTATAGTTCAGGCTAGGGTTTCTATACCTGGAACAGACGGGGATGTCAAGCCCTATGGATCCATATATAACTACTCGCGCCCACCAGTTCTTATAACCGGCAGTTACTAGTTACCAAAGCTAAGGGATTTTTGGTTCAAACTCGGTGTAGAATTTAGTATGTACTTGTATCCATTGCGTTTAAAATAAAGTGCATGTATTCTCAGCCCAAAAATATAGATTGCAAAAGAAATTAAAAAGGGAGCAAATGAAACTCACCTTAGCAGCATATAAAGTCGTTCACCAAAATGTGACTGAAACTCGGATTACCAAATAACCGTAGATCTCAACCTAGAGAATATATGTTGGTCAATAAATGTCTATCAAGCTAGGTCAGGTCATAGTGTATCATAATCCTAATGCTCGAGATTGACATACAAAAGTTATCAAAAGTCATTTCAAAAAGTCAATCTGATTCAATACTATAGCTGAATGATTATGATAATCGAAACTTTTTAACATTTCACATAGTTTCCCAACTCTTGTAAAATTAGACTATAGTTTTTATAAGGCTTTAAAATATGATAAAATAATCAATTTTGACAATTGTTCAACAATACAAGAAGTGCCTTATATAAGGATTCATTTACTCGGCTAGTAATATTCAAAAATCCAATTTATCAATCTTACATACAAGTTGTTTAAATATCAATTGCAGATTCAAAAGCAATTTTAATTAATGTCAATCATAATTCAGTTGATCATATCTTTTAATTCGTTCACCGAAATTACGCGATTTTTAAATGAAAAGTTATTGATTTTTCGCCAGCTTTCCAAAAACATGCATACCATATACCTTTTATCAGTAATATATGTATTTAATTCGTGATTTATCATAAACTGTTTAACGACAAAATTTAGCATACAAGCATGCATAAACATATATACTCGAGCACTAGACATGGATACACAATTAATATATAAAAGATAAGATATGAATGCTCACGTATCAATATTGTGATTCAATATTGCAGGAAAGTACGTAGACGTAACAGAGATGATAAACACTAGGTTTGACTTGCGAACAGTACCCATGAATATTACCCATAACCTCCATAGCTATAACCCATAGTTTCCTTAGCTCTATCCCGTTTGAAAACCAGTTTTGAAAGTGACACGCTCATGACCTCGTCGTAGTATTTTATATATAAATAATAATAATACTAATACTACTAATAATGATAAGATTAATAATAATATTAATCTTAATAATATTAATAATAATAATAATAATTAATAATAATAATAATAATAATAATAATAATAATAATAATAATAATATATAAATATATACATAGAGAGAGATATCGAGAGATATAGATTGATAAAACTGGAACCAGATCGAGTGCTTTTATAGCACATTTTGTCACCAGCTCCCCCATGCGATCGCATGGGTTTGATGAGCATTGGCCATGCGATCGCATGGCCTATTAATCCAGCTCAGGAACGTTTAACTTCTAGTTTGTCGACATATTATTTAATTATAAATATAATATATTTAATTTATATAATTAATTATATATTATATTAAATTCACATGCATAGTTGACTTGAAATTTTTGTTCCGATAAGTCGTACGTCATCACTCGACTTATGTCCCGGTTCCGGTTTCTCGAATGCATTTTCGTACGCTTAGAAAACTAGTACTTTTCATTACGCGACGTGTACCTTTATCAAAAATTAAACTTAATCATTGATAAACTATGTCACTCGAAGTGTAGCTTTAATCAATTAAGTGTTTTCGTTATTTGCTTCTATAAATCATCGTCTCGTAGTATATACATATACATATATACATTTTCATTTTGAAATAGTGTTTTTACTGTAGCAAAGTTACTGTAGCAAAGGTTTTTTACTGTAGCAAATAGTGATTTTCGAAAACACTGTAGCTTTTCGGGTACTGTAGCAATTCGAAAATACTGTAGCAAATTAGTGTTTTACTGGTTCATCTTAAACGTTTAATTAACTTATCTAAATATCAATCGAATCAATAATCGAATGTTACTATCGTTTACTAAATAACTTGAAATCATATATATATATATATATATATATATATATATATATATATATATATATATATATATATATATATATATATATATATATATATATATATATATATATATATATATATATATTGTTCGTGAATCTTCGAGAACAGTCAAAAAATAATTGATTACATGAATATAGTTCCAAAACTTGAGACTCAACATTACAGACTTTGATTATCGTGTCGAAAATATTAAATCATTTAAAGATAAAGTTTAAATTTGGTCAGAAATTTTCGGGTTGTCACATGCAACTTCTTAACCATAAAGTTTTTAGTATGTCTTATTTTGTATGCACTATATTTCCACTCACAATTTGGCAACACACATTTAGCGGTGTACCGAGATTTATCCGGCTTTACAGGCTTTATTTGAAAGTTTTCTTCAAGGCATTTTGTAAATAGCTGGTTTAGGAATTTTTCCTTGTTCGAAAACGTTTGACGAACTTTGACCAAATCAGATACCTGATACGTGGTTGGAATTGGGGTCGTAAATTCTGGGTTTTCTTCATCTTGCTGACTGTGTAAAGTTGGCATATTCCAGAATAAATCTTGTTTTTCTTCATCTTCTTCATCTTCATCTTCCTCGTCACTTGCTTCATCCGATTCACTTGACGCAACAACATGTATAAACGGGTTCTTTATTTTTTTTATTTTACACACGTTCTCGGCGCCATGGTTGAAGAAATCAAATTCTTCTGTGTTTGGAGGTGGTATTTCAGCATGTTCTTCTTCCAAATGGTGTGTTTCGAGGTTTGGTTCGGAATTGTGTATTTCAGTCTGTTCTTCTTGCAGATGGTGTGTTTGTTTGTTTGGTTGAGATCGAGTATTCGAAGGTTTTGTTGGAGACTGTGTGTTTGTGGATTTTGTTGGGGCTGGAGTGTTTCTAGGTTTTATTGGAGATGGTGTGTTTGTGGATTTTGTTGGGGTTGAAGCATTCTTACTTTGTCGACAACATAAATATCAATAGGCTCGTTTGAGACAGCGTGTTTTAAAAACTCAAAAAAATCTTCATGATCATCAGTAATATCAAAAATATGATTATTATCAATATTTCTCAGCGAAACAGGTGCATTAAGTGGCAAATCAATTTTTTTAAGAACTTTCCTTAACAATACTCTTCGATTTATTAGTTTTTGTGGAGCAAGTGGTAGTTTTAATCTGGTTCTAAAACAATCAAGAGGCAGATACATAGGTATGTTGTTAACAAATTCAAAATTACCCCCACAACATACATGAACAACAAATGTTTCATCATTACTACAGCTCATTAATACACAAATTAGTGAAAAAATAGATAAAAGTGTACCTTAACGATGCTCTAATGACATGATCTATTTGGAAATGAAGTGAAATGAAATTGGTTATCTGGAGTTCTAGCCTCACTAAATACACAGGTACAAAATCTTATCCGTAAAGGTACAAAAAATCTAACAAAATCTTATCCAGAAATCAGAAAAAATCCATTCTGACAAGGCGCAAGGCCGCAAGGACGCAAGTAATGAACCTTGCGCCTTGCGTTTGTACACAAGGGTGCAAGTCGCAAGGACTAATGATCCTTGCGCCTTGCGCGGGCAAATTCTCAATTTTTTTTTTAGGGTTCCAGCTCAGAAAGGGGTAAAAAAAATGGGCAAATAGGTGATAAGCCCTTTTTTAAAAAATAAAAGCCCATCAATAATGACTAACACACTAAGACTAGTTGTAATTCAGCGTGAACGCATCAAAAACACCAACATCACGTCACCATCGAGTCTCTGTGGTGCGTGATGGGTGGCAAAAAGCTCCGGCGCGATAAGCTGAAATTAAATGGATATGGATATGGATGAACAAAAATAAATGAATATGGATATGGATACGGCCTCACCCGATCCTTATCCGATCCATTGACATCCCTTATAAATATAGGTGTTTGATTTTGTAGGAGTGTATGAGCGTTTGATTTTGGTAGCTTTAGGGTTACTTAATTAGAAATGATTGTAATTGTAGTTGTGTAAAGTGTAAACACATGATGTAAGAAGAAGATATGAAAGAAAAGGTAAAATGACGAAATTGTCCTCACACGCCACGCACATGCTATCACTTATAAACGTTAGTGGCAACCGCGTCAAAAATGAACGTCAATGGGTGGGTGAACAACCGCGTCAAAAAATAACAAACATGTAATATTGGGTAAACATGAGGGATCAACGTCGTACCTTTTTCTATATATTACCTAGGACTATGGTTAGCAAATGGATCGTAGTTTTTTCTATATAATTACTTACGACTATGGTTAGCAAATGGATCGTTGATAAATGGTGATTCTAAAACACCTATTTGTTAATTTATTTTTCTTTTACCATAAACAGTTGAGAGTATTATGGTTGATATTTATGAAGTGGGTGGTTTTTGAAGGGCAATTATACTCCTAATCAGTCTTAAGTGCAATGGATAGATAAATCATTTACGGAGTATTAATTTATTCTTATTATATACTCAGTCTAAGCTATAAAATTTGATATGAACTTTATATGCTTTATTTTTTATTTTCATTAATATAAATTGGGAAAGTAATCGGTGTTGTTCATTAATCAAATTGCATGTAACCACTAACTTTTTTCGAGTATATGTTTACACTTTTACAAAAAAATTCTTTCATATCAATGTCTTCCTCTCTAAATAACATCATACTTCGAAAGGGTACAAATGTTAATGTTTGGTTATGGCTCTGTTTGAAACTTTGAATAGTAGAGGATTATTTCTAACCTTTCAATAAACATACATTTTCTCTACATTATGCAAAAAACAAGCAACAAAGCATCCTTTTGTAATAAGAGCTTTGTATAGATAGACAATTAAGCGGAAAGTAAACAAGGCCTAAGCTTTTTGACCCTAAATTCTAAAGATCCATAACTTAAGAAAATCACTACTACATTTATGATCGAATACCTAAGTTAACAACACATACCATCTAGGATTTTACTTTTTTTAATCATTTGCTACGATAATAATCCCATTAACAAAAGACTATATAAAGCAGACCTTTAAGATACCGAATGCCGCCCTTTTCTTGAAGGCGTTGCTATTGTTTTCACTTCATCACGGTTACCAGACCCGAGACTTCCGGAAGAATCCGATCCACTATTCTCCGTGGTCCCACCGCCACCTTTACTCGACCATATTTTAGTCAACATTCTTTTTGTCGCAAGTAGACCTTTGACTTTATGAACCGGACCCTTTTCTGCAAGCGGGCTCTTTGCATGACTACCACCGTTCCTTTCCAATCTGAGCGCGGCTAGCTCACCCCTTAAGGCTTTAAGTTCTTCGGCTGAAGCCACCGCGTCCCAATCTTCTTCCGTGTTAGTCGTGGTTGACCTCGAACTGCCATGAGACGCGCTATTTAGGTCCTTGATTGCTTTCGGTAAGTCAGGTGTGCTACTGCCAGATGAAGCTGCAGCGCGAACCTGTTCGAAGAAGAGTACTTGAACCACCACACGTAACGGAAGCCGCTCGTTTTGAACCGCGTGCATGCATGCATCAACCGAGAGCTTCTTGCAGTCCATCAATTTGCATATCTTCTTCCTCTCACTCTTGCTAATCCCAGGGTGGGCCTACACAACAAATAGCGAAAACATTACAAAAATACAAAACTTGTTCTATGATGAATTGTCAAAAGTCAAGACTGTTTGGCAAATGTCAGTTAGTTAAGCAAGAATCCATAAATACAACTATCCTTTACAGATAAGGGGTGGGACCGGTGAGATTTGATTGGTGTAAAAGCAAGGATGAAAAAGACGGAGACGAGTAAGGACCTTGAAAGGTTGAGTTGGGGTCTAAGACGGGCGCTGACTTTACGTTGACTTCTAACTATAAATATTTCAAACATAAATATATTTAAAAAATTTACTGATTTACAAATTTTAGTTTAGACAATATATAGGTTACTTATAATTTTTTCCTATAATTATGGTGTATTTGTTATTTTATCTTTAAGTGATACTATGTAAGTCGGTGTTTTCACATCTAATTTTTAAATGGGCTTCGGACTTCCATTTACACTAAAACAACGCCAGACAAAAGTCAAACTTTTGACCGACTTTGACCCGACTTTTTAACGTTGAGCAACTTATTAGATGTTTTTGGGCAAAACGGGGCGGGCTAGTCATAAAACCGCCGCACGAATTAGATAAACAAGCAAATTTATGTAACATTAGCTTATTTAAACTTTGATAATCAGTTTCATCATCTAAATAGAACATTTGGTCGATAACCATACTGACTACTAAAATGAACATACGAATAGAGTAATGTACCTTAAGATACATATCGATGGCTCTATAAATCCCATCGTGCGATGGCCTCAAAAAGCAAGAAACCATCTCAGCAAGATCCATGAACATTGAAAGAGGTAGGTTCGGGTCTTTTGCAATCTCAGCAAGATACGAATCAACAAGTTTCGCGACCATTAACTTCGAAGCTTCCGATAATATCCCTCCGCTTGATTTCGTCACTTCTTGAATCTCGTTTCCCTCTTCAAACTTCCCGTTTCGATCTTGATCTCGAACCTTAAACTGCTCAACTATATTCTGAACCATCTTCACATCATAAATCGTCGGCTCACTTTCTTTGGCTCGGATCAAAAGATCCTGCACCGACGCCTCTTCAAGTTGTTGACCAATCTTTTTGACCAATTCCATCTTTCCAATTTCTCCCAAGTCCACCAAACTTGCCATTTTTAGAAGCTTTAGCAAGAAACTACATGAAACGCAACCTTTCTCAGATGGCAAAAGCCACACGATGGTTTCAACTATCGACCTAGTTCTAATCATATCACCGTTTTGTATCACACCTTTGTTTAAACCCGGTAATCGTCTAAAAGCAAAAGCTTTCAAAGCTTCGCCGATCACTTCATCTTGTACTAAACCCTTGTTTTTAATATTCACGAGGACCCGTTTGTATAAATCGAGCTCGAGTTCAGCCAAATCCTCGACCCACCAATCGGCTGGCACGCTAATGCTTCTAAGACCTTCATTTAACACGTGATTATTATTTTCTTCCGGAAGCTTCGTACGATTATAAGTATAAGACCAGTCAACCTTTGAAACATCAACCGACACCTTTGAAGCTATCGCATCGATGCAATGGCTTACTAACTTAAATTCATCAGACAAAAACATCATCGATTTGGTGGTTTGGAGTACTATGATTGAATCTTTCCAGCTTCTGAATAGACTCGAGTTAAGGAAAACATCGATTTTATAAATCAGGTTTCCTTTCTCCATTGTTTCATGCATCTCGAGATACTCAGCTGCACAACGAGCGTTAACGACATTGTACGCGTTTAAGGTTACAGTCATACCGTAACAGAATTTGGCACATATCTCAAAAGCAGCAGGACCACCAGGAATATCGTGAATGTCAATTTCATCTCCATTCCCGATCCCGTCATTAGTACTCGCTACTAATTTCTGTAAACGAGCGCTCTTTGATAACAATGGAAACTGCAGAAACAATTGTCGTTTTAAATATATTTATTTTTATTTATGTGTAAGGATATTTTGTACAGTTGTTTTTACCTTATGTAAATAGAACTTTGCATCTCCTACATTTATGACAATATCGGTTGCCAACTCTGAAGCCACATACCTAAAATTAGTACACATAACTCTAAAATTAGTACGCATAAATCTATGGTGCTTAGATTTGGGCATCAAATTAGTACACATAACTCTGAAATTATGGCCAATAGATCATGTAAGTTACCGAATTGTTTAATCAAGAAACTGATATTAATAAGAAACTATAAATTAACATATACTGGTAACAGTTGGGACTGCATCAATTAATTAATTAATTAACATGGCATTATAAATTAACTTGACTATTCTGACCTAAATGTCTACAAATCAAATACTAGATGATTAACAGATAGTAATAATCTAAGTTAAGATGTGCATTTGGAACAGAAATTTACCAAACATTATCTTCAGTCTGAAATGAATCAGGCTTTGATCCAAGTTTCATGAACTTCATCCTGCACAGCTTCTGAAACCCAATCTAACTCCCCTCCAGATAAACTATTTATCTAGTTTTCAGCTGAAATCAACTAATAATCATGATATCCCTAATTCTAAACATCATATAACCCTAATAAATTGAAGTATTAAGCCCAACTTCAAGATTGCATTTTTATCAATGTCTCTTGAATAAACCTTTGTGTAATGGATGTGGGTTTTTCAAATTAGGAAGAAGAAAGAAGATCTGAGTAAAGATGTGTATATATATTTGTTAAAAAAAGAATCTTTAGAGAGAGAGAGAGAGAAAATGGGGGGTTGGATTTGTACTAGTCTAATATGTTTAATGACTTGCAAGTTGCTAATGAAGAAGAAGAGAAATGAAGGGATAAAGAGATTGTGTCCTGGTTTAGGGGCAGAGCCCATGGACTCCGGGTTAACCCAGGAGACAAACCCAACAGTAACACACACTCCACACACAAAAATAAGTTAAAATAAATGCACTCTCTCTTTCTTAAAAAACCCAATACGGAGAGTTTATAAAATAATTTAATAATTAATAATTAATATTAATAATAATAAATAATGATTATAATTAATAATAGTAAAAATAATATAATAATAATAATAATAATAACTAGCATGAAATATCTCATAAAATTACAAAAATATGAGTAATCATTCATGACTTATTTACATGAAAACAAAATTACATATCCTTTATATCTAATCCATACACCAACGACCAAAAACACCTACAAACACTTTCATTCTTCAATTTTCTTCATCTAATTGATCTCTCTCAAGTTCTATCTTCAAGTTTTAAGTGTTCTTCATAAATTCTACAAGTTCTAGTTACATAAAATCAAGAATACTTTCAAGTTTGCTAGCTCACTTCCAATCTTGTAAGGTGATCATCCAATCTCAAGAAATCTTTGTTTCTTACAGTAGGTTATCATTCTAATACAAGGTAATAATCATATTCAAACTTTGGTTCAATTTCTATAACTATAACAATCTTATTTCAAATGATGATCTTACTTGAACTTGTTTTCGTGTCATGATTCTGCTTCAAGAACTTCGAGCCATCCAAGGATCCGTTGAAGCTAGATCCATTTTTCTCTTTTCCAGTAGGTTTATCCAAGGAACTTAAGGTAGTAATGATGTTCATAACATCATTCGACTCATACATATAAAGCTATCTTATTCGAAGGTTTAAACTTGTAATCACTAGAACATAGTTTAGTTAATTCTAAACTTGTTCGCAAACAAAAGTTAATCCTTCTAACTTAACTTTTAAAATCAACTAAACACATGTTCTATATCTATATGATATGCTAACTTAATGATTTAAAACCTGGAAACACGAAAAACACCGTAAAACCGGATTTACGCCGTCGTAGTAACACCGCGGGCTGTTTTGGGTTAGTTAATTAAAAACTATGATAAACTTTGATTTAAAAGTTGTTATTCTGAAAAAATGATTTTTATTATGAACATGAAACTATATCCAAAAATTATGGTTAAACTCAAAATGGAAGTATGTTTTCTAAAATGGTCATCTAGACGTCGTTCTTTCGACTGAAATGACTACCTTTACAAAAATGACTTGTAACTTATTTTTTCGACTATAAACCTATACTTTTTCTGTTTAGATTCATAAAATAGAGTTCAATATGAAACCATAGCAATTTGATTCACTCAAAACGGATTTAAAATGAAGAAGTTATGGGTAAAACAAGATTGGATAATTTTTCTCATTTTAGCTACGTGAAAATTGGTAACAAATTTATTCTAACCATAACTTAATCAACTTGTATTATATATTATGTAATCTTGAGATACCATAGACACGTATACAATGTTTCGACCTATCATGTCGACACATCTATATATATTTCGGAACAACCATGGACACTCTATATGTGAATGTTGGAGTTAGCTATACATGGTTGAGGTTGATTCCAAAATATATATAGTTTGAGTTGTGATCAATACTGAGATACGTATACACTGGGTCGTGGATTGATTCAAGATAATATTTATCGATTTATTTCTGTACATCTAACTGTGGACAACTAGTTGTAGGTTACTAACGAGGACAGCTGACTTAATAAACTTAAAACATCAAAATATATTAAAAGTGTTGTAAATATATTTTGAACATACTTTGATATATATGTATATATTGTTATAGGTTCGTGAATCAACCAGTGGCCAAGTCTTACTTCCCGACGAAGTAAAAATCTATGAAAGTGAGTTATAGTCCCACTTTTAAAATCTAATATTTTTGGGATGAGAATACATGCAGGTTTTATAAATGATTTACAAAATAGACACAAGTACGTGAAACTACATTCTATGGTTGAATTATCGAAATCGAATATGCCCCTTTTTATTAAGTCTGGTAATCTAAGAATTAGGGAACATACACCCTAATTGACGCGAATCCTAAAGATAGATCTATTGGGCCTAACAAACCCCATCCAAAGTACCGGATGCTTTAGTACTTCGAAATTTATATCATATCCGAAGGGTGTCCCGGAATGATGGGGATATTCTTATATATGCATCTTGTTAATGTCGGTTACCAGGTGTTCACCATATGAATGATTTTTATCTCTATGTATGGGATGTGTATTGAAATATGAAATCTTGTGGTCTATTATTATGATTTGATATATATAGGTTAAACCTATAACTCACCAACATTTTTGTTGACGTTTTAAGCATGTTAATTCTCAGGTGATTATTAAGAGTTTCCGCTGTCGCATACTTAAATAAGGACGAGATTTGAAGTCCATGCTTGTATGATATTGTGTAAAAACTGCATTTAAGAAACTTATTTTGTTGTAACATATTTGTATTGTAAACCATTATGTAATGGTCGTGTGTAAACAGGATATTTTAGATTATCATTATTTGATAATCTACGTAAAGCTTTTTAAACCTTTATTGATGAAATAAAGGTTATGGTTTGTTTTAAAATGAATGCAGTCTTTGAAAAACGTCTCATATAGAGGTCAAAACCTCGCAACGAAATCAATTAATATGGAACGTTTTTAATCAATAAGAACGGGACATTTCAGTTGGTATACGATTTCTACCCTTAAAAAGATATAGGTCATTTGACTCAAATTCTTCCTAGCCGAAACTACAATTATCAAAGCATAAAACGACCAAATATTTTGTGCGTATTAGTATATATGTAAATGTAAATGTAAATAATAATTATTATTATTATAATTATTATTATTATAATTAATAATTAATAATAAATAATAATAATAATAATAATAATAATAATAATAATAATAATATAGTAATAGTAGTAATAATAACGATAATAACAATAACGACGACGATAACGACAACAACAATAATAATAATATAATAATAATAATAATAATAATAATAATAATAATAATTAATAATAATAATAATAATAAACATGAAAATATAAGACACCCCCACAAGCACAAATCTGACTCCACCCACCCACTTATTTCACTATTTTTGTATAAATTTCTGTCAAAAAACTAACACTTTGTTTTTTCTTGTCTCAATATATTTTACAGTATATTTTATGTACACGGAGTACAATATACAATTTTCTTGTTGAAAATATGTAAAAGATAAAAAAAAAAGTTATGATTTTTAGTAAGGAGTAAAATATACTGAAATGAAATTTACCATTGAAGATGAGAAAACCCAGCAAAACAGATGGAAAACAGCATCTTGAAATCAGTTGAAAGAAGCCATGGAAACGGCAGACAACAAGCATCTATTGCTCTGTTTATGTACAAGTGAAATCAATAAATAAATAAAATAATAAAACATCACAAAATCAGTTAATTAACAAACTTAATGGAAATCCCCCATATGTAATGATGCTTAGTAAGCAGCAGAATCCATTAAAAAAAATAGTGCATGTTTCCCACTTGATTTTTAAAAGAAATCAAGAGACAACAAACCCAAGAGCCACTCTCCTAGTAGCCACTTCAAAACCCCATAGCTTTTTATCTATTTTTGTCCAGCAATTAGCATCAACTTGTAAATGGTAAACCCACCTCAAAATGGCCATCAAAACAGCATCTTTATTATTTTACATAGAATTTGAAAACATTATATGCTGGAATTGGAACAAGTCCTATTTAGAAACAGAACATAAACATAAACATTTTTTTTATGACTAAATATTAGAATGTGCATAATAAAACAACAAAGCATGCAAAAAGCAGAAAACAAGACTATCTCCGCCCAAAGAAAAAATAAAGACAGACAGACAACCATTAGAAGAAGACAAGGTGTTTTCCATATTATGTGTCCACTCAAAAGCAGGAACCATTTTACACTAAACTCCAATTTCAGTGCTTACCCAGTTTTGCAAAGAATCCCACAGAACCACTACTACTAACTTTCTTCAGAATCTTTGGCCTTTTGCTTTGTTTTTTTAAACCCTAAAATTTAGGGGTTTTTGAAATAAACTTTTTTTTTTCTTTTTTTCTTGTACTACTATTAAAGAAAAAAATAAAGGAGGAAGGTGAAAGAATGCTTTCAAGTTGAAATCTTTTTGTTTTGAGTGTGAATGATTTTAGTTGTAATTTGAAGAGATTGATTGAAGTGATTTGGAGGTTGTAGTGATTAAAATCAAGACTCCAACAGAGCCCAATCTGCTATGTTATGCACGCCAATGCTGACAATCTACTTTTTTGCTCCCCTCTTTAAATGTTGACTTTACTCACCTTTTTGGCTATGACCCTCAAAGCTTGGAGCTTTTATATAAAATCCAAAGGTTTATAGAATGAAAAAAAAAAAAAAAAAAAAAAAAATTAAAAAATAAAGTATTTGACTAGATTATGTTAACGAAATTTATATTCTGATAAAGTTAAGTTTAGTTAGGTTGTCTTAAATGTAGTCGTTTATTGCTTATATATTTTTTCAAAAAAAAGTCTCATTATATTGTATTTGGTTTTTCAAAAAAAAAGAAAAGAAACTATGACTAACAAAATTTGATTCGAAACAATAATAAGAACACAAATCAAATTATTAGCAGTCCGTAAATATAGTAGTCGTTTAGTCCTACATGTGTGAATCGTAGTCTTTTACGCATTGTATAATCGTATATGGCTCTTTATTTGAGTAGTGTGTTCACTATAGTTCTGAGTGTTAGTTTCAGCTAGTATCCGTTCATTCTCTCAAGTTTATGTTAGTTTAGCATTGGATTGTGTGTTTGTCTCTGTAACGATTCCTTAAAATTCGAAGGCTGTTTGCCCCGATAATTTTTCAGAATTCGGCATCGAAGACCTTCAGTTTGGCCGTTTTTCGTTGATTGACTTTTAAACGTACTTTGACCGCTCATAATTTGCCATATAACACTCTAGATTGTTATTCGTTTAGCATTCCACCCTTATTGACTAAAACTAAACGAATGCCCTCAATCAATTTGAGATGCATTACACAACTTGAAAATCACATATTTGTACATAAATCGCAAAATGCAATGCACGATCGATTTTTGGATAAAAGTTGGGACTTCGGTTCTAATAATAACACATAGACCTCTAAAAATACACACTTTAAACTAAATATGAACTACGGATCAAAAGAATATCGTGATATGGAAATTTTCCATCTTACTCGGTTTGCGATAAGACGTTCGCAAAGTCGTAAGACACATTGCGACTTGCAAAGGCTTTTTGGAAATTTCTTTTTAAGGTTGTACTGTTATGGTTTGTTTGAAAATTTTACGGTTTGATTAATATCCCTATCCCTATAATTAATATAAAACGCTAATTTGAATATTTTGTACTTTTTTTTTCTTCTTTTTTTCCTTAGCCACCCAAATAAGATCTAATTTGAATATTTTTATACATCTAATAATTGCCAACTTATACCCTTTAAGTCTTAAGTTAGCCACCCAAATAAATCCCCACTACCCCATATATTTTTAAGAACGGGTAAACACGCACACTCAATCACCATAATTTACCATCATAGTCGAACTCACATACTCAAATTCAATAAGTTAGTTCGATACAGCTAAGATTAGTTAATTAATTTTGTAAATCTAATCAGTACTGGTGTGCTACTTTATATACTCCGTACTGTATTACTCTGATTCTCATTGCTCCAAATCAACAATAATTACCTGCTTAACCAAATTAATTAATACAGGTAACCGTTAAGCATTGTCTAAATTAGTACTCATTTTTTAATACGGTATAGCAGCCAACAACAATGAAACTGCTGAGAAACGAACTTGGAACATCTTCCTTAATTGTTAGATTAGGATTGTCATGAATCAGTACTCATTTTTAATTGTATGTTTAAATATTAGATTAGTATTATCTAATGTCTAGAATCAGTACTCATCTTTGTGTGATGGGTTTTGAATGCGTGGTTGTAGCTCGTGATGGTTCATATTGTCTTGAGGTTTTTGCATGTCTACATCTCACCTCTCTCACATCTCGTATATGGGGTTTTTTTATTTTGTTGTTGTTTTTGGCTTTATTAATCGTATCAACAACAAGCGTTGATTTATTAGTGATTTAACTGTTGCTTAAAGTCTAAATTGAATTCCAGACAGAATTTAAAATCCATGAAAATTTGATTCTACCATTTTCATGGCGTCTCATTTTTAAAATTTTATTTTTATTATAGGCTCCTTTTTGGAAACAATATCTCTATTCATAGAACATTGAGAGGGATATTTTATGTACTCTTGGGAGTGTTTCACTTCGGGTGAAGAAATGACTTGTCTTTATTGTTGGATAGGGGAAGGATTGTCTACATCTCACCTCCCCCATTTTTTTTTTTTTCGAAATGCAAGAATATATTACCACAAGCCCGCTAAGGGGGGGGGGGGGGGGGGGGGGGGGGAACCGTACAATAGCAAACAAGACCAACAAGAAAACGAGTTAAAGCATAAGTTGCGGAGATAGCAACTACTAAACAATTACATTACACAAGACAAGACCATGGATTCGGGATCCAACCTAGCCAATCCAATCTATGATTCTTTAAGCGAGTAGAAATCCATTCAAATGATTTGAGTTGAATTTCCATCAAACCCGTCGGACCACACCAAGAGGAATTAGAGAACACCTTTAGATTACGATTCTTCCATATCAAGTAGCCGCACGTCCACTCAATAGATTGCCAAATACTTGACCAAAGCGGGGATAGAGAACGGTTGCATTTGCCTCTAAACAATTCGCTAATACTCAAGTTTGTAACCGCCCCTAGGACCCCACCATTTATAAACACGAACCCAAATGTCCATCGCATGACGACAAAAAATTAACGAATGCTCAATAGATTCCACATCATCATCACACAAAGGTCATCTAACGGAATCCAAGTCAATACCTCTTTTATCGAGTTCGGTACGTACCGGGATCCGCCTTTTTAATGCTCTCCATATGAAGATCGCGACTTTAAAAGGAACCAAATTATTCTTCAAAAAATCTTCATTATTTGCATACGACCCATAGTTGAGAATCCTTTCATCTATAACACTTGCTAGCTTATTTGTAGAAAATAAACCATTACCCGCTAGGTTCCACATCCACGAATCCGTAGCCTTATCTTGCTTCACATAAGCATTTAGTAGTGCCATAAGAGAGTCAAGATCATTGATGGCTCGACCCGAAATATCTCTTTTTCACCGAAAGTTACAAGCAAATAGGTTCCACATCCACGAATCCGTAGCCTTATCTTGCGTGATTGAGTTTTGTTGTTATGTTGTGTTGTTTTTGCAGTGTTTTTGATCCTCTCATTGAGTCCCGTAGTAATGGTGCACGGTTGTAAGACCCGAATAATTATTGTACAGAGTGTAAATATGGTACATAAAGTGTGGGCTGCATTATATATTTAAACAGAGGTCAGAAACCTGCCCAGAACCTTGTGCGTGCCGCGCAGGGTTAAGTGTGTTCGCCGCGCACTAGCCCTGTGCACAGATTCCAGCTTTTTAAATTAAAGTTTAATGAGGGGCATTATTGTCCTTTCACATGAGGCCGAGTTTAGGTCACTTATGGCCAGTTTTGTGGTGGTTGAAACACATTCAACACAACCACCAACACCATCTTCAATCCCACTACAATTTTAGAGAGAGAAACCCTTTGAGAGAGAGAGAAAGCTCAAATTAAGGCGGAAGAAGCTTGATTCGGGTTAAAGCTCAAGTATTAAAGTTGTTCATCTAGCCTTTAGCTACGTTTTGATTGTGGTGGTATGTCCTAACTTTGATTTCCTTATTTTAATTTGTTTAAGGGTTAGGGTTTGGGTTAGTGATGAACATAAAACCCATATTTGGTGATTTTGGGTGTTCTTGGGTAAGATTGAGTCATGAGGACTTAATAGTAAGTAACCTAGGGTTTCAAAATGTTAATTGGTGATTATGAGTCTTAAAAGGATAGTTAATCACTAGCACACTTTGTTGTTTTTGTAAATGAGTGTATTTGGGTGGTGGATGACCTAAGTGGGTGTGTTGACTTCGAAATGGGTCAAAAAGGGTTTTGAATGACCTAGTGGTGTATAGTAGGGTGATTTAATGTCATGGTCACTAGTTTTAGTGATTGTTGGTAAGTTTGGGCCTATGATTGGTATTATGAGAATAAAGGGTGAACACTTACACTAAGCAGTCTATTTGGGCGAGTTAAAGGTCCCATTTAGATAAGTGTTGATTTTATGTTAATATCATAGGTGATTTCGTTGACGGTTGAAGATATTGTGGGCTTACCTTCGTTTTGGATACAAGGTGAGTGGAATAATTATATGCGTATGTATATAATGTATTTATTTGTATGCTATGGTATGAACCAAAGAGTCGGTAGTGCCATAGTATGTGCGATTGTGCTATGATGTGAACCAAAGAGCCGGTAGCATCGTAGTACGTGTGTTATAGTGTGAACCAAAGAGCCGGTAGCACTTAGCGCGAGTATGACTCGGGTTGTGACGTGAACCAAAGAGCCGGTAGCATCATAACCGATGCGTATGGTGTGAACCAAAGAGCCGGTAGCACCATGACGCGAGTATGGTTAACCATGGTTGTGTGTTGTTTTGTAGCATATTGTATTATGTCGATTATATGCTATTGTTTATGCTAGTTGCGGTATTGGAGATTTTTAGCTTCGTACTTGAGATGGTATGCTAAATATATTGCTAGCATGTATGCGGTATGTGTGTAAGTGTTTGCAAGTAGGTATATTATAAATGTATGTGTATAACTATTGCATTCACTAAGCGTTTTGCTTACCCTCTCGTTGTTTACCTTTTTATAGGCTCCGGCGTGGACAAGAGAAAGGGTATTCATTTGGACTAGTGATCCCGCTTTGTTTTGATAGGAGAAGCTTTTGGAAGTATAGCTTTTTGAAGTTTGACCAAGATTTGAGTAGTTTAACCCCCAAACACCATGCCCAAAGTGTTGTTTGGAATTTAAACTAATGTGGTCGAAACTTATGTTTTGTACGAAACTCGTATTTCGGCATATGTGGGCTCGGTTTCGTAAAACTTGTTTTATTATTGAAACGTGTTAGTTTTAACTATTATAATGTGTTGTGAAAAATGTTTCATCTAAAAGTGTCGGGAAGTGGGAGATCTTTAAACGAAAATTGGACATTTTGGACAGCGGGCTGCCAGGCCTTGTACGCACCGCGCATTTAAGGTGCTGCGCGCCGCGCACTACACTGTGTATAAAAAAATTTTTATTACGTGTATTCGATTGTATAACTGGTTGGGTCATTACAAGTGATATCAGAGCATGGTCTAAGGGATTTAGGCGACTTGAGATAGGAGCCTAGACTTAGACTTTATTGTGTATGCGCTTTATGCGGGACTTGTAGGAGACGGGTCGGACCGGGGATTGGTTAGTGCCTAGGTTTATGTGAACTAACCTAGCGCTAATTGCTTTGTGTTGTGTTTGCAATCATCAAGCGAGATAGACATTGTACTAGCAAGTTAATTCGTCGTGCTCGCGTAACAATGATTAGCTACCATTGTTACGGGTTTAAATCGTGTCAAACAAGCGATGTACGACGATTGTTGAGCAAGATGGGGCGGTGAGGTGTATTTGTATATTTGTGTCATGTCTCTTTGTTTCATGGTTTAACCTATTTCCTTTTTATAGAATGAAGATGAGAAACGGACATGATACCAATGAAGGAGGTACGAGCGAGGACGCCTAGTTCATGGCCAAGGTTGAGGCCATTATGCAAAGGCGTCACACGGCCTTTCTAGAGGACGTCAAGAAGATGTTCTTAAATTTGATTGATGAGCAAGTAGTTAATCTAGTCAAGGAACAAGTTAAGATTGTTCTTCAAGAAGATAACATTGGAAAGCGAGACTTCCACTATAAAAATTTCAAAGATGCTCAACCTCCCACCTTTGAGGGAGAACGAGACCCACTCAAGAGTGCTCGTTGGATCTCCGATATGGAGGGGGCTTTTCGTACTAGTAAATGCCCTCTCGATAAGAGGACGAGGTATGGTAGTAGCATGATGAGGGGTGATGCCAAGTTATGGTGGGATGCGAAAATCCGACTTTATGGTGAAGAACAAAGTATGAGTTTGACGTGGGACGAGTTTAAGGCGGAATTTTTCAAGGAGTACCGAACTTCGGCCGATCTTTCGAGGCTTAAGGACGAGTTGCGTACTTTAAGGCAAGGGTCAATGGATTTGAACACTCTCAAGTCCACCTTCTTATCAAAGACCCTATTTTGCCCGGAGTATGTCGGGAATGACCATATATTGAAAGAAGATTTCTACCGAACCTTGAATGATAACTATCAAGAAAGGATTAGTAGGAACTCGGCGAAAACTTTTGATGAGTTGTTCGATATCGCTAAGGGTTTTGAGTCGCTTGCTCTGAGAAAGTGTGACTTCACCTTTGGCAAACGAAAATTTGAAGTTACTAGCCACTCGAACAAGAAGAGTAGGAGTGTGACCGAGAGCGTCAGTAGTGTGAAAAAAGGGGCTTCTAAGGGTTTTGGACCCACGTACTACAATTGTGGGCGATAAGGGCACATGGCCCGTGATTGTACGAACTCATCTTCCAACAAAATCGTTTGTTTTAATTGTCAAAAAGAGGGTCACCGAAGGACGGAATGTCCCGATTTGAGGAATGATCAAGTTAAGAAGCTAGAAAAGGCGGCGAGGACGGCGAGGAGATGAAATTACTTAATGACCCATGATGATGCCAAGCAATCCAATGAAGTTGTCTCAGGTACTTTCATGGTTAACTCTAATCCGGCAAGGATACTATTTGATAGCGGTGCTAATTTATCGTTTGTGTCTCCGCATTTCGTGTCTAAGCTTGATAAACCGCTAGCTAAGTTAAGTCATCTGGTAGAAGTTGAAATAGCGGATGGTAAGATGGTGTTAGGGGTTGATGTGTGTAATGAATGTGATGTTGTGTTTGGTACCGAAACCTTTAAAATTGATCTCATCCCGATGACTTTGGGTGAGTTCGATCTTGTCGTTGGTATGGATTGGCTCGATCGTTATAGAGCCAATATTGCATGCCATGAAAAATCTATTCATGTGAAGACCCCTAGTGGGGGAGAGTTAATTATTTATGGCGAGAGACGGAGAAGGCTTGTGCCATTATGCACTTATGCACGTGTACGGCGTTTTCTTATTAGTGGTGGCTTGGCTTTTCTTGCTCATGTAGTTGATACTCATGAAGAGCCACCATCCATTCGTGAAATTCCGGTGGTTAATGAATTCGAAGACGTTTTTTCGGATGAATTATCGGGTGTTCCGGCGGAAAGACAAGTTGAGTTTCGCATTGAGTTGGTTCCGGGGGCTACTCCCATTGCTAAAACTCCTTATCGTTTAGCACCAACGGAAATGAAAGAGTTGTTAAATCAAACCCAAGAGTTGCTTGAAAAGGGTTTTATCCGACCGAGTGCTTCGCCATGGGGCGCTCCGGTTTTATTCGTGAAAAAGAAGGATGGTAGTATGCGGATGTGCATCGATTATCGGGAATTGAATAAAGTGACGATCAAGAATCGTTATCCATTGCCTCGGATTGACGATTTGTTTGATCAACTCCAAGGCGCGACTTATTTTTCTAAAATTGACTTACGGTCCGGCTATCACCAAATGCGGGTCCGTGAGGAAGATATTGAGAAAAAGGCCTTTCGAACGCGTTACGGGCATTTTTAGCTTGTAGTTATGCCTTTTGGTCTTACGAATGCACCAGTGGCATTCATGGATCTTATGAACCGAGTGTGCCAACCTATGTTGGATAAGTCGGTAATTGTGTACATTGACGACATACTTGTCTATTCGAAGAGTATGAAGGACCATGAACATCATTTGCTGGTGTGTTGAAGACGTTGCGGAAGGAGAAGTTGTATGCAAAATTCTCCAAATGTGAATTTTGGCTAAGGGAAGTTCAATTCCTTGGCCATATTGTGAACAAAGATGGTATTCAAGTAGATCCGGGGAAGATTGAGACGGTAAAGAGTTGGGGACGACCGACTACGCCTACGGAAATTCGAAGTTTTCTCGGGTTGGCCGGTTATTATCTTCGATTTATCTAAGACTTTTCTAAGATCGCTTCTCCATTGACGAAGTTGACAAGGAAGAACACGAGATTTAATTGGAAAAATGAGCAAGAAATTGCTTTCCAATTATTGAAAGAGAAGTTATATCAAGCTCCGGTTTTAGTGTTGCCGGAAGGTGTAGAAGACATGACAGTTTATTGTGATGCTTCTTTAAATGGGATCGGGTGTGTTCTAATGCAACGAGGTAAGGTCATCGCTTATGCCTCTCGACAATTAAAGGAACACGAAAAGAGATATCCGACTCATGATCTTGAATTGGCGGCGGTGGTGCATGCGTTGAAAATTTGGCGCCACTACTTGTACGGTGTCAAGTGTACGATTTATTCGGATCATAAGAGTTTGAAACATCTTTTTGATCAACGAGACTTGAATTATCGTCAACGTAGGTGGATGTATGTGGTAAAAGATTATGATTGTGAAATACTTTATCATCCGGGTAAGGCGAATGTGGTCGCGGATGTGTTAAGTCGGAAGAGTCAACATCCGGCGATACGAGTAGGATCGTTACACATGATTATTACTAACGATTTTCTTGTAAAGCTCGGTGAGATTCAAATTGAAGCTTTTGTTAACAATAAGCATGAGGAACGAATCGTGGGACAAACGGAGTCTATTACTTTAGGTCCGCATGGTTTGTTGTCTTTTTAAGGAAGAGTGTGGGTGCCTAGAATGGGAGATTATCGACGAGTGCTACTTGATGAAGCACATAAGTCAAAGTATTCCATTCATCCGGGTGCAACGAAGATGTATCTCGCTTTAAAGAAAGAGTATTGGTGGCCGGGCATTAAACGTGATGTTGTAAAGTATGTTGAACAATGTGTCACGTGTTTGCAAGTTAAGGCCGAGCACCAAAAGCCGTATGGTAAGTTACAACCGTTAGAAGTCCCGAAATGGAAATGGGAGCACATTACCATGGATTTCATTACAAAGTTACCAAAGACGGCGAAAACCCAATTTGATACGATTTGGGTGATAGTTGATCGGTTGACGAAAAGTGCTTTGTTTCTTCCCATTCGGGAAATGATATCGTCGGAGGTTTTGTCGAAGTTGTTTATCAAGGAGGTGATATCGAGACATGGGGTTCCTATATCTATAATTTCGGATCGGGATACTCGTTTCACATCTCGGTTTTGGAATAAGTTTCATGAAGATATAGGTACACAATTGAGAATGAGCACGGCGTACCATCCTCAAACGGACGGTCAAACCGAACGTACGAATCAAATATTGGAGGATATGTTACGGGCGTGTATTATTGATTTCGGGGGTAGTTGGGATGAGCACTTACCATTGGTGGAGTTCTCGTACAATAATAGTTATCATACTAGTATTGGGATGCCACCTTACGAGATGCTTTATGGGCGTAGGTGTCGAACTCCGATTTTTTGGGGGTGAAGTGGGTCAAAGAGAAATCGGGAGTACCCATTTGGTTTTGGAGACAAATAGTAAGATTGAGATGATTCGGACTCATTTGAAAGCGGCTCAAGATAGACAAAAGTCGTATGCCGATAAACGTAGGCGACTAATTGAGTTCCAAGAAGGTTACATGGTGATGCTTAAGGTTTCACCATGGAAGGGTATTATTCGGTTTTGAAAACCGGGAAAGTTAGCTCCACGGTTTATTGGGTCATTTAAGATTTTAGCTCGTGTTGGTGAAGTTGCGTATCGTTTGGAATTACCCGAAGAGCTTGTGGGGTTCCATAATACATTTCAAGTTTCCCATCTCCGCAAGTGTCTTGCGGATGATTCTTCATGGATGCCATTAGACGAAATTGAGCTAAACAACAAGTTAGAGTATGTTGAGGAGCCGATTGCTATACTCGATGAAAAGGTGAAAAGGTTGAGGAATAAAGAGGTGAGGACTTATAAAGTTCAATGGCGTCCTAGTAAAGGTTCCGAGTTTACGTGGGAGCCCGAATAGTTTGTGTTGGTGTATCTTCCCTCTTGTCATGCGTCTTGGATCGCGAGGACGCGCTCCGATTCAAGTGGGGAGAGTTGTAAGACCCGAATAATTATTGTACAGAGTGTAAATAGGGTACATAAAGTGTGGGCTGCATTATGTATTTAAACAGAGGTTAGAAACCTGCCCAGAACCTTGTGCGCGCGGCTCAGGGTTAAGTGTGCACATCGCGCACTAGCCCAGTGCACAGATTCCAGCTTTTTAAATTAAGGTTTAATGAGGGGCATTATTTTCCTTTCACATGAGATCGGGTTTAGGTCAGTTATGGCCAGTTTTGTGGTGGTTGAAACACATTCAACAAAACCACCAACACCATCTTCAATTCCACTTTAATTTTAGAGAGAGAAACCCTTTGAGAGAGAGAAAGCTCAAATCAAGGAGGAAGAAACTTGATTCATGTTAAAGCTCAAGTATTAAAATTGTTCATCTAGCCTTTAGCTACGTTTTGATTGTGGTGGTATGTCCTAACTTTGATTTCCTTATTTTAATTTGTTTAAGGGTTAGGGTTTGGGTTAGTGATGAACATGAAACCCATATTTGGTGATTTTGGGTGTTCTTTGGTAAGATTGAGTCATGAGGACTTAATAGTAACTAACCTAGGGTTTCAAAATGTTAATTGGTGATTATGAGTCTTAAAAAGATAGTTAATCACAAGTGAAGCGACCCGTCCTAATCCATAAGGACGAATACAATAACATATGGTACATTGCGAGGTATTTGACCTCTATATGATACATTTTACAAACATTGCATTCATTTTTAAAAGACAACTTACATTATAACGATAGTTGACAATATGCATACCATTTCCCAATTTATCCAAACTATAAATGACTTAATAATAATCTTGATGACTTCAATGACTCGAATGCAACGTCTTTTGAAATATGCCATGAATGACTCCAAGTAATATCTTTAAAATGAGCAAATGCACAGCGGAAGGTTTCTTAAATACCTGAGAATAAAGATGCTTAAAAGTGTCAACCAAAAGGTTGGTGAGTTCATTAGTTTATCATAATCAATCGTTTCCATAATTTTAATAGACCACAAGATTTCATTTTTATAGTTAACTGCAGGAACACTCATCTGCAAAAATCATTCATATGGTGAACACCTGGTAACCGACATTAACAAATGCATCTAGAATATCCCTAAATATACAGGTACACTCATCTGTATATAAAATCTAAGTACTAAAGCATCCGTAGCCTGGATGAGACGTGTCAAAATCCATAGATCTATCTTCAGGATTCGCGTCAATTTGGGGGTCTGTTCCCAAATTCTTAGGCTACCAAGCTAAAAAGGGTGATATCTGGTATAATAATTCAACCATAGAATGTAGTTTCAAGTACTTGTGTCTATTTCGTAAAACAGTTATAAAAGCAGCGCATGTATTCTCAGTCCCAAAATATATATTGCAAAAGCATTTGAAAAGTGAGCAAATGAAACTCACAATAATGTATTTTGTAGCAATAATGCAAATGACGGCGCTGAACAAGTGCATGTTTGGCCTCGGATTAACGAACCTATATTAATAATATATATTTATATGTTGGTCAATATCTGTCTAACAATTTAGGTCAAGTCATAGTGTATCACAATCCTAATGCTCGAGATTATCATGCAAAGGTCAACAAAAGTCAATTTGACCCAAAATGGCTTCCAAAATCTATACATGTTTATTATATAATTTAAATATAGTCGTTATATGTATTTACATATATTTATCAGATTTTATTAGAGTAATTAAAACAAGTCATTTATTAATAAAATTTATATTAAAATTTATATGATAAAAAATATTTTTATATATCTCAAGTAATAAAATTTATTAAGCTCACTTAATATCATAAAAATATAGTGGTATGTATTATTAATGTAATTATATTACCTGTGGTAAAAATATCTTTGTATCACATATTTATTCGATAAAATATTATTGATAATAATAATAAAGAGTAAAATTTGTATTATTTTGTAATAATAATAATAATTATTATTATTCTACTAATAATAACAATAACAATATTTATATTTACTAATGATGATATTAATTATAATAAAATAATTATTCTAATCATGATAATTTTAATAATAACGATACTTTTTATTATTAACTGTAATAATAATAATATTTTATAAAAATAATAATTCTATTCAAAATGATAATTTTTAATAATAATATTACTAAAATGATAATAATAATAATAATAATAATAATAATAATAATAATAATAATAATAATATTTAATAATAACAATGATATTTCTATTAAAATCATAATTTTAATAAAATGATAGTTTTAATATTAATGATACTTTTAATAATAATAATGACGATAAAAATAATAAAATGATAGTTTTGATAAAAATATTAATTATTTTAATAATAATAATAATAATAATAATAATAATAATAATAATAATAATGATTATTATATAATAATAATAATGACGATAATAACGACGATAACGATAACGATAACGATAACGATAACGATAACGATAACGATAACGATAGTAATAATAATAATTATTTTAACAATAATACTTAAAATTATAGATAATTCAATTGACTATATCTTTTAATTCGTTCATTGAAACCATACGCTTTGTAAATGAAAAGTTATTAATTTTTCGACAGCTTTCCAACGACATGCATATCATATACCTTATCTCAGTAGCATATGTATCAAATTCATAATTCATCAAAACTATCTAACGACGAAATTAAGCATACAAGCATGCATGATCATATATATACTCGAGCATTAGTCAGGGATACACTATTAATATATAAAAGATAGGATATGAATGCTCACGTATCAATATTGTGATTCAATATTGCAGGAAAGTACGTAGACGCAACGGAAATGATAAACGCTAGGTTGACCTCACGAGCTATACCCCTGAACCATACCCATAACCTCCATAGCTATAACCCATAATTTCCTTAGCTCTATCCCGCTTGAAAAACTTGTTTTTGAAAATAACCCGCTCATGACTTCGTCGTAGTATTTTATGTATAATATTACTCACACTTATTAATAATACACTCACTAATACTAATACTAAATATTAGTATTAATAATAATATTAATAATATATATATATATATATATATATATATATATATATATATTTACAATATATATATATATATTTATTTACACTGAGTGTATGATGAAATGAAAATGAATTCTCACGAACCGAAATCGTTTGATTTATAGGATTGTTGCCTCTACCTACCCCTCATGCGATCGCATGAGGTTGAGAGGAGAGACTCATGCGATCGCATGAGCCTTGTTTATAGCACACCATTATCCAATGATTCTTATCGATACTCATATATATATATATATATATATATATATATATATATATATATATATATATATATATATATATATATATATATATATATATATTATTTAATATATAATACATTTAATCTTCAGAATTAATTAAATATTATATTATATTCTCGTGCATAGTTGATTTGTAATTTTTGCACCGATGAATTGTACGTTGTCGCTCGACTTACGTACCGGTTCCGGTTTTTCGAACGCCCTTTCGTACGCTTAGAAAACTTGTACTTTACGTTTCACGACACGTACCTTTATCAATAATTAGACTTATTTCACCAATAAATATACTAATTGAAATGTAACCTATACCTTTGAGTATTATGGTTATTTGCTTCTATGAATCGATGTCTCGTTATATATAAATATGATAATATTAATTTAAATCCAAAACGTTTCGTATCTAGTTAATATTATATTTAATCACTTTGTAATATATATATATATATATATATATATATATATATATATATATATATATATATATATATATGTAAATTTGTACATATTATATAGAATTGAAATATTTTAATAATATTATATTTTAGTTTTTCAAAAGTAATTATATTTCAAAGTTCATTTATAATCATTTAAATAATAGAAAAATAATATGCCGCATCACGTTTATGTTTATGAAACACTATATATATACTTGTAATTTATAATATAACCTTTAAATAAATCCTTCAAAATTCATAAACAAATTATCTTATAAAACGTTGTAATAATAAAGTTATCTGAAAACGTTTTAGTATGTTTGAAACCAAAATAAATTCAAAACTTTTGTTTTCCAAAACTAAATATATCATTTTGTTAAAAAGTTAAAATAATGAAAACCGTTATATCATAAAATGTTTTAGGAAAATAAAAAATATATATACTCATAATAAATTTCAAAATTTTAAATTATCGTTTAATGATGAAGCGTGGGATAAAGTTCAATGGTTAAATAACGTGTAAAACGTTGCTTACTTAACTTGCCACAATCCGACATCTAAGTTATTTACATTCTACATTCTTACTTTCACATGAAAGTTTAAAGTAATTATCTTATCCAAGTCATGGGGAGAATATTGTAAAGCATGAATTGGAAATCAAATAGAAATTTTCACTAACTTTTGTCTTACATTCGTTATTTGACACATTGTTCCTACTTGTAGATCACTTTACCATTTTCCGAATGTTGTTAAAATGGACAGATTTCTTAAATTACAGTGGACCTCACAACAGAGACCCGTAATCATATCACAATGTATCTGATAATTCAATCAATTGAATTATCTTTTAATTCCGTTGATAAACATTTATTGAAACAAATACGTTCATATAAAGTATTATACATTTAATACTTTGTTAACATTTTCAAATTATAATATACATACATATATATATGTATATAATCATATCCATTTATATAATAGTTCGTGAATCATCAGAGTTTGGTCGAGGTTGAATGAATGTATGAACAAAGTTTAAAATTTTTGAAATTCAACTTAAGAAACTTTGCTTATCGTGTCGAAATAATATAAAGATAAAGTTTAAATTTGGTCGAAAATTTTCGGGTTGTCACAGTACCTACCCGTTAAAGAAATTTCTTCCCGAAATTTGATCGAGGTCATCATGGCTAACAATAAGAATGTTATTATGACGAATATGAGTTGATACATAGGGTTTTATCATGATTGAGAAATATGTATAAAATAATTCGATTACTCGAAGCGTATGAGTGAAGCTATCGTAAAAGAGTGAAATGAGAAAATAAAGATTCGTCTTATCTTTTGACGTCATCACGGTTGATCTCCGGATTAAAGAAAATCTTTGTAATCTATATAAGATTTGATTCTTCGACGATTAAGAAAATTTTGATCCTCTTCGATTTAATGCGATAATCTGTCTCGATTTCTCTGTCGGATATTTCACTATAAATCCACTCCCTTCGTTTTCTTATTTCCACAGATCATACCTTCTATTCTTTCTTCCTCGGTTCATACTTTTAAAGCATTCATCAATATGCTCCATCCAGTTCTGATTATTGATGTACTCCTAACTTTCATATCTGTCATTCTTCTTTCTCATCTGCCGCCAGAAGAATCTATTCACTTCTACTATACTCTTGGTTTTATAGTGTTTTTAGTTCTCCCGTATTTTTATATTTCTATACGCATCGATATACATGGTTTGTAATTTCTGGGTTGTTATTGGAGTTTATATTTTCCCTTGTATTTCAGAGTCCCTGCTTTTGTTTCTTCTTCTCGACTTCAAGTCAAGTGAATAATGGTCCAGTATTCGTAGGTATGGAATTTCGAATGATCATAATATACAAAGTAGAAAGAAAAGGTAATAGCACGATTTGATTTGTTAAATTACCAGAATATCCGGAAAAGACCGAATCATCAAGAAAATATTTTCTTGATAGTTTAGCGGTTAAATAGAATGAAAGAGTTATGTAACATGGTTCATGATGAGGGTATGATCTATGAACCTTTATCACGTTCCATTAGAAACTCAGCATGACTTACTGTAATATAATCACATTGATCAAGTGTCATTATATTATACTAACTCATGCTTCAGTTCCCAACACTACTTCAAAAACATTCATATTTTAAACTCGAAGGTTTCAGAATTTAGAAACTAAAATAGTTTCTTTTATGATGTAACACAGAGAGTGCGAAGAGGTAAATGATTTCGGATAACAATAGTTATAAAGATATCTTCAGGAATATTGAAGATATTTATAATGAAAAATATGATGATATCTTAGAATTTCTAACATCGATGGATGATGATGAAGATTTTTCCGTAAAGGTTTAGAGTCAGGAGTAAGGTATTCGATAATAATTTCAGCAGACACTGAATCATTTGGATTCTTTGAAGGCAGGTTTAGTCTTTGTGATTTGTCCACAGCCTCCTTCATGGTTTGCTCAATCCATTTTCCAGTTCTAAACCTTCTCTTTTTCTGAGCTTTGCCAACATACTAATCTTTATCATCAAACTTTTGATTGTTAAGATCGTTTACAGTTTTTGCTGCTTCATCAGCATTTTTTAAAATTTCGAGAACTAGTTCACAGTTTATGGTGTTTTTCAGAAACTTCACATTCGAAGTATGTAAGTCTTGGAGATAGACGTTATATATATATATATATATATATATATATATATATATATATATATATATATATATATATATATATATAACTGTTGGCGTAGAATTGCTGCGAAATTCGAGAATAATGATTCAAGCTTTTTGGTATGGCAACTACCATTACAAGATGCAGATGAGTGCATGATAGGGTTTCAATAAATAAGTATAGTGATTTTTCAGAGAGGCTTAAAGATCAATGATGTTGTTGGTATGTTTACTGATAATGTGGCAAGATATAAAAGGTTTCCCCCCTTAACACTGATGAAGGGGTAATTGTTATAATAAGGCTTATTCGATTGAGCAATTGAAGTTGATTTGATGGAGTTGTGACAAAACTATCTATTTTGAAAAGGGATTGAAAAGTTATTTTTGGTAATAAATGCCAAAGGATCTGACACGAATACGTGTTCAACTATGACTTTGGTTTCGAGAGTTTTTCAGATGCATGACTGTGGGTAACATGTGATTGGATCATCATCTCGATTGTTCATTGTTTGAAGTGTCTTCAGGAATTTCGAGGGGTTTAAACGCAGATTGTAATTGTTAATATACATATGATGTTCTAGGATTTTGAATGACACAAATATTTTTCTGGGTTCTATGAATAGAAATGATGTTCTAGCACAGTTTTGAAGTCAAAGTATAGATTTGAAAGCTGTAGGGATTTAAGAGTGATGATACCGGTTATATCTTGAATTGAATTCTGAGATTTCAAAATCAGAATATGTAATTGGATTTGAATGAGTATGGTTGTTTTGATTTCTATAAAAGAATATAAATTATTGTGAAAGTAGGGAGTATAGTGGTTGATTTGCTGAATCAAAATCTAAGAATGTAACATATTAATTGTGAATTTATGTCTCTCTCGGGTATTACCTACCGGTTAAAAGTTTCACAAGTAATCTTTTGTACGAGAGAATTTTATTACAATTTTTCTGAAAATATTATTATGTATATTTTCTTCAAATGTAATACAGATTTAATGAGTTAATATCATATTAAGCTCATTTGATTTTCAGCTGAAACTAGAAATGAATAATCTCTAAAACTTTAGAAATTTCGTAATTTTCGTGGATTATCACATCAACGTAAATGAAATTATGAATCAATACTTCATTATTCATTTTTATTGATATTTACTCGGTGAATGATGTTGGTGCCCGTGGAATTCTTGTGAACTTCGCAAGGAACGAATGATGTTGTCTAGAAAGTTTCGAGTACATCGAAGATGAAAGTGTAAAATTCAACATGTAATTGATTAATACACTTGATTTATTATGAATTGGAATTCATTGAGTTTGGATCAGAGATTGTAGTTAGCAATGGTTAAGTCGTTAACGAAGGATGTACATCATTGCATATTAGTAATATGAATTAACCGAGTAGTATCTACCCTTATTTAATTCATTCATAATAGCTTAATATGAAAAGATATACTATGGTTTCCAAAATTTATATATATAAGTTATACATATAATTTATTTAGTGGAAATGTGTTAATACTTCATAACTCCTTGATATGACATACTTGTTGTTGATTAGTGATGTTGTTCGTGGTGATTATAGATCTGGTGGAGCTTGTGATGTTGTAGTTGCTGCTGATGCTGGTGATGCTGACGATACTATTGATGTTGTTGGTAAAACAAGTCTAGCTTGTAAATCGTGCGTCATTCTGGTCAGGGTTTCATTTCATCATTTTTATTCGCCCACTTATCTGGTTTATAATTAAGGTTGAAATAGATAATCTTTAAGACTTTAGAGATTACATAATCACCGCAGAATGTTTCTCCAATGAACTTATGAAGCATTACTTCATCGGTTATTGTTGCTGGTACTTCTTGGTAACTACGGTGTGTATGATGTTGATGCTCGAGGTACAGATTGTGATGTCGAGGTGTGGGATGCGGATGTTATTGTTGATGTGGTAATGGTACCGTTGGTGTTGATGATGGTGGTACTGTTGATGCCGATGATACTGCAGGTGCTTGTGGTATTGAGGCTTGCGATGTGGATGTTGTTGGTGGTACTGGTGTTGTTGATGGTGCTTGTAATCTTTGCACCATATTCTCCAAAGCCAATACTCGAGCACGAAGCTCGTTGACTTCTTCTATTACACCGGGATGATCGGTGGTTCGAACGAGCGGATGAATAAGATCTAGAATCTGGGATAGTATATAATCATGACGAGATACTCTGGAAATGAGAGAGAAAATGGTGCTTCGGACAGGTTCGCTGGTAAGTGCTTCGGGTTCTTCGCCAAGAGGGCAATGTGGTGGATGGAATGGATCACCTTCTTCTTGTCTCCAATGATTAAGTAGGCTACGAACCCATCCCCAATTCATCCAGAATAGATGATGGCTAATTGGTTGATCCATTCCGGTCACACTGCTTTCGGAGCTTGAGTGAAACTCCGTATCGGAATCCGGGGGACTTGAACTAGTGGCGAGTTCCATTTCGTACGATTGAATAAAGGATTTTTCGATATGAAATGATTTTCGGCTATCGAATGGTATTCTGATTACATAGAATATCTATATATAGAACAAAAGATTTCGTATATTACGGAGGAATTTACGGAATATGTCAGTCAAAGTTTACAGTAACAGATACGCTAAGATATGAATTTTGTCTATACACTATTCATGCAATTAATGCAGTAAGATGTGTCTAGACTAAGAATGATAGGCATGTAATTTCCGACAAGAAATGATAAGCAAAACTTTTTGACATGCAGCTAAGGTCGAAGTCCAGACTCATTAATGCATCTTAATATTTATCAGTTAGACACACTAATGCAAGACCTGGTTCGCTAAGACCACCGCTCTGATACCACATGAAGTGACCTGTCCTAATCCATAAGAACGAATACAATAACATATGGTACATTGTGAGGTATTTGACCTCTATATGATACATTTTACAAACATTGCATTCATTTTTAAAAGACAACTTTCATTATAACGATAGTTGACAATATGCATACCATTTCTCAATATATCCAAACTATAAATGACTTAATAATAATCTTGATGACTTCAACGACTCGAATGCAACATCTTTTGAAATATGCCATGAATGACTCCAAGTAATATCTTTAAAATGAGCAAATGCACAGCGGAAGGTTTCTTTGATACCTGAGAATAAACATGCTTAAAAGTGTCAACCAAAAGGTTAGTGAGTTCATTAGTTTATCATAATCAATCGTTTCCATAATTTTAATAGACCACAAGATTTCATTTTTATAGTTAACTGCAGGAACACTCATCTGCAAAAATCATTCATATGGTGAACACCTGGTAACCGACATTAACAAATGCATCTAGAATATCCCCAAATATACAGGTACACTCATCTGTATATAAAATCGAAGTACTAAAGCATCCGTAACCTGGATGGAATGTGTCAAAGTCCATAGATCTATCTTCAGGATTCGCATCAATTTGGGGGTCTGTTCCCAAATTCTTAGGCTACCAAGCTAAAAAGGGTGATATCCGGTATAATAATTCAACCATAGAATGTAGTTTTAAGTACTTGTGTCTATTTCGTAAAACAGTTATAAAAGCAGCGCATGTATTCTCAATCCCAAAATATATATTGCAAAAGCATTTAAAAAGTGAGCAAATGAAACTCACAATAATGTATTTTGTAGCAATAATGCAAATGACGGCACTGAACAAGTGCAGGTTTGGCCTTGGATTCACGAACCTATATTAATTATATATATTTATATGTTGGTCAATATCTGTCTAACAATTTAGGTCAAGTCATAGTGTATCACAATCGTAATGCTCGAGATTATCATGCAAAAGTCAACAAAAGTCAATTTGACCCAAAATGGCTTCCAAAATCTATACATGTTTATTATATAATTTAAATATAGTCGTTATATGTATTTACATATATTTATCATATTTTATTAGAGTAATTAATACAAGTCATTTATTAATAAAATTTATATTAAAATTTATATATGATAAAAATATATTTTTATATATCTCAAGTAATAAAATTAATTAAGTTCACTTAATATCATAAAAATATAGTGGTATGTATTATTAATGTAATTATATTACGTGTGGTAAAAATATCTTTGTATCACATATTTATTCGATAAAATAATATTAATAATAATAATAATAATGAGTAAAATTTGTATTATTTTGTAATAATAATAATAATAATTATTCTACTAATAATAACAATAACAATATTTATATTTACTAATGATGATATTAATTTAAAATAAATTAATTATTCTAATCATGATAATTTTAGTAATAACGATACTTTTTATTATTAACTGTAATAATAATAATATTTTATAAAAATAATAATTCTATTCAAAATGATAATTTTTAATAATAATAATACTAAAATGATAATAATAATGATATTTAATAATAACAATGATATTTCTATTAAAATCATAATTTTAATAAAATGATAGTTTTAATATTAATGATACTTTTAATAATAATAATGACGATAAAAATAAAAAAATAATAGTTTTGATAAAAAAATATTAATTATTTTAATAATAATAATAATAATAATAATAATAATAATAATAATAATAATAATAATAATGATGATTATTAGATAATAATAATAATGACGATAATAAAGACGATAACGATAACGATAACGATAACGATAACGATAACGATAACGATAACGATAACGATAGTAATAATAATAATCATTTTAACAATAATACTTAAAATTATAGATAATTCAATTGACTATATCTTTTAATTCATTCATCGAAACCATACGATTTCTAAATGAAAAGTTATTAATTTTTCGCCAGCTTTCCAACGACATGCATATCATATACCTTATCTCAGTAGCATATGTATCAAATTCATAATTCATAAAAATTATCTAACGACGAAATTAAGCATACAAGCATGCATGATCATATATATCTACTCGAGCACTAGTCAGGGATACACTATTAATATATAAAAGATAGGATATGAATGCTCACGTATCAATATTGTGATTCAATATTGCAGGAAAGTACGTAGATGCAACGGAAATGATAAACGCTAGGTTGACCTCACGAGCTATACCCCTGAACCATACCCATAACCTCCATAGCTATAACCCATAATTTCCTTAGCTCTATCCCGCTCGAAAAACTTGTTTTTGAAAATAACCTGCTCATAACTTCGTCGTAGTATTTTATGTATAATATTACTCACAATTATTAATAATACACTCACTAATACTAATACTAAATATTAGTATTAATAATAATATTAATAATATATATATTTATTTACACTGAGTGTATGATGAAATGAAAATGAATTCTCACGAACCGAAATTGTTTGATTTATAGGATTGTTGCCTCCACCTACCCCTCATGCGATCGCATGAGGTTGAGAGGAGAGACTCATGTGATCGCATGAGCCTTGTTTACAGCACACCATTGTCCAATGATTCTAACCGACACTTATATATACATATGATAATATTAATTTAAATCCAAAACATTTCGTATCTAGTTAATACTATATTTAATCACTTTGTAAAATATATATATATATATATATATATATATATATATATATATATATATATATATATATTTTCAATATAAATTTATACATATTATATAGAATTGAAATATTTTAATAATATTATATTTTAGTTTTTTAAAAGTAATTATATTTCAAAGTTCATTTATAATCATTTAATAATAGAAAAATAATATGTCGTATCACGTTTACGTTTATGAAACACTATATATATACTTGTAATTTATAATATAACCTTTAAATAAATCCTTCAAAATTCATAAACAAATTATCTTATAAAACGTTGTAATAATAAAGTTCTCTGAAAACGTTTTAGTACGTTTGAAACCAAAATAAATTCAAAACTTTTGTTTTCCAAAACTAAATATATCATTTTGTTAAAAAGTTAAAATAATGAAACCCGTTATATCATAAAATGTTTTAGGAAAATAAAAAATATATATACTCATAATAAATTTCAAAATTTTAAATTATCGTTTAATGATGAAACGTGGGATAAAGTTCAATGGTTAAATAACGTGTAAAACGTTGTTTACTTAACTTGCCACAATTCGACATCTAAGTTATTTACATTCTACATTCTTACTTTCACATGAAAGTTTAAAGTAATTATCTTATCCAAGTCACGGAGAGAATATTGTAAAGCATGAATTGGAAATCAAATAGGAATTTCCACTAACTTTTGTCTAACATTCATTATTTGACACATTGTTCCTACTTGTAGATCACTTTACCATTTTCCGAATGTTGTTAAAATGGACGGATTTCTTAAATTACAGTGGACCTCACAACAGAGACCTGTAATCATATCACAATGTATCTGATAATTCAGTCAATTGAATTATCTTTTAATTCTGTCGATAAACATTTATTGAAACAAATACGTTCATATAAAGTATTATACATTTAATACTTTGTTAACATTTTCAAATTATAATATATATATATATATATATATATATATATATATATATATATATATATAATCATATCCATTTATATAATAGTTCGTGAATCGTCGGAGTTTGGTCGAGGTTGAATGAATGTATGTACAAAGTTTAAATTTTTTGAAATTCAACTTAACAAACTTTGCTTATCGTGTCGGAATAATATAAAGATAAAGTTTAAATTTGGTCGGAAATTTCCGGGTTGTCACAACTAGCACACTTTGTTGTTTTTGTAAATGAGTGTATTTGGGTGGTGGATGACCCAAGTGGGTGTGTTGACTTCGAAATGGGTCAAAAAGGGTTTTGAATGACCTAGTGGTGTATAGTAGGGTGATTTAATGCCATGGTCACTAGTTTTAGTGATTGTTGGTAAGTTTGGGTCTATGATTGGTATTATGAGAACAAAGGGTGAACACTTACACTAAGCGGTCTATTTAGGTGGGTTAAAGGTCCCATTTAGATAAGTGTTGATTTTATGTTAATATCATAGGTGATTTCATTGACAGTTGAAGAGATTGTGGGCTTACCTTCATTTTGGATACAAGGTGAGTGGAATAATTATATGCGTATGTATATAATGTATTTATTTGTATGCTATGGTATGAACCAAAGTGCCGGTAGTGCCATAGTATGTGCGATTGTGCTATGATGTGAACCAAAGAGCCGGTAGCATCGTAATACGTGTGTTGTAGTGTGAACCAAAGAGTCGGTAGCACTTAGCGCGAGTATGACTCGGGTTGTGACGTGAACCAAAGAGCCGGTAGCGTCATAACCGATGGTGTGAACCAAAGAGCCGGTTGCACCATGGCGCGAGTATGGTTAACCATGGTTGTGTGTTATTTTGTAGAATATTGTATTATGTCGATTATATGCTATTGTTTATGCTAGTTGCGGTATTGGAGATTTTTAGCTTCGTACTTGAGATGGTATGCTAAATATATTTCTAGCATGTATGCAGTATGTGTGTAAGTGTTTGCAAGTAGGTATATTATATATGTATGTGTATAACTATTTCATTCACTAAGCGTTTTGCTTACCCTCTCGTTGTTTACCTTTTTTTAGGCTCTGGCGTGGACAAGGGAAAAGGTATTCATTTGGACTAGTGATCCCGCTTTGTTTTGATAGGAGAAGCTTTTGGAAGTATAGCTATTTGAAGTTTTACCAAGATTTGGGTAGTTTAACCCCCAAACACCATGCCCAAAGTGTCGTTTGGAATTTAAACTAATGTGGTCGAAACTTATATTTTGTATGAATCTCGTATTTCGGCATATGTGGGTCCAGTTTCATAAAACTTGTTTTATTATTGAAACGTGTTAGTTTTAACTATTATAATGTGTTGTGAAAAGCGTTTTGTCTAAAAGTGTCGGGAAGTGGGAGATCTTTAAACGGAAATTGGACATTTTGGACTGCGGGCTGCCAGGCCTTGTGCGAGCCGAGCACTTAAGGTGTTGCGTGTCGCGCACTACACTGTGTATATAAAAAAAAAATTACGTGTATTCGATTGTATAACGGGTTGGGTCGTTACAACGTTTGTTGTGACACCCCCAAATAGGGCCTGGGGTATTTGTGTCTAATTATATCAAATCACGGTTGTATAAACGAGAATGACTCTACATGAGACGTTTTGTTGAGTTTTGCAGCGGAAGATAAATATGTCTTTAATTGATATGATATGTAATGAAGACTCCAAGCATAGCAAGCAATCATCATCAAAGCAGTAGATATACAACGGAAGCAATATTTAAGTACCTGAGAATAAACATGCTTAAAAAGTCAACACGAGGTTGAGTGAGTTCATAGGTTTGTCATAAATAATGATTTCAGTAATAGTATTAGACCACAAGATTTGTTTTCAAAAGTAGATCACTCAGATCCAGTCAAGTTGATCTCCCGCAGGATCAAAAAGTTATGCCAGTGCGTGATATTTAGACTAAACGTTGCTTGCCCCGTGACAAGTTGTTCTGTCCTTGTCGTTTAATTTCATTATCAAGTAATACAAAGACTTAGTCAAATGTATCGGGGACGTTACTCCCGATAGGCCTATCCCCAATAATTAAGAATGCCGCAGCAATTAAAAATATCACTGTAGGGACTTAGTCGGACATAGCAGGGTATAGCATAGTCTTAACAGTTGGTACTAATATTTAGACTAGACTTTCAAGTTTGCCCCGTAACAAGTTATCGTTTATACTTGTCGGTTGGGGACTTGCTGGTCATAGCCCAACATATCACAGTTTAATAGTTGGTACTTGTGTCTAACGTATAAAACAGTTATAAAAGTTGCGCATGTATTCTCAGCCCAAAAATATAGATAAAAAGGGAGCTATAAAAACTCACGATACGATACGATACGACAGTTTGTAGTAATTATGTGTATGATGGTACTGAACAAGTGCAGAGTTGTCCTTGGAACCACGAACCTATATCAAGTATATATATTAAAATATATAATAACAATTAACCAGTTATATATATATATATATATATATATATATATATATATATATATATATATATATATATATATATATATATATTAATATTATTAATATACTTCTTATATTAATAATTAATTACTTAATTAGCTATATTCATTTTATATATTTTAAATTATTATATATCATAATTAAAGTATATGATATGTCATTTATTATGAATATCATATTTTTGGATGTTTAGACGCATCATATTATGTATTAAAATTTAATATATATCTGTTTTCAGTATTTGAAATAAGTATTTAATGTTAATTTAAAAAGGTAAATTAATATATTTTAGTATTAGTAATAATAATCATAAAAAATAATGATATTAGTATTAATGTTAACAACTTTACTAATAATTGTAGTGATAATAGGGTTACTAAAATAATAGTGATAATGATTATTCTAATAATAATAGTGATCGTTTTTATTGATAATAAAAACATTATTTTTGTAAAATATTACTCTAAATGAAAATGCTAATTTTTAATAAAAGGATAGATTTTAAAAAATAATGATACTGATAATAATAGTAACTAATCAGTTTACTACGAATGATTTTAATGATAATAAGTTTAATAATTATATTACTAATAATAATAATGTTAATACTAATGATACTAATAATAATGATAATATAAACTATATTAGTGATAATAATTTTAATGACCATGTTATTAACAATTTAACAATAATGATAATAATTATTAATACAATAGTACTAGTAAGTAGTAATAATAATAATAATATTAATAATAATATTAATAATAATAATAATAATAATAATAATAATAATAATAATAATAATAATAATAATAATAATAAAAATAGATTTGGAACTACCTTAGAAGCCTTTCTAAAAAAAATACGCCTAAGACGAGGCTCGAACCCGAGACCTCTCGTTAACCCGCTAACACCCTCACCACTAGTCTGTTTCTATTTATCTGTTATAATTAGAAAACCATTTATATTAAACCCGTAATTCTGTTTCCTTTTTCTTCTTCACTAGAAACTGGATCGACTTTCATCATCATCATTATCAATATTATTTTAAAGTGTGTGCTGGTCACGATGAATAACAGCATAAGCAACAACCATGTCTGTTTCTTTTCGACAGAAACAAGAAAATCAAAAGAGCAGCAGCTTCGAAGAAGACCACATGAACTCAAATCGTGATTTTAATCTTTGGACGTTTTTAGACTATAATTTCAACACGAAAGGGGTAGTAAATTGTTTCTAGAAACTTTCTGAGCAATCAATTGAACTTGAAACACAAAAGCGAGTTCGAATTTTAATGAAGAACATTCGGTTGACTTTTAAATTTTGAAGTTTGACTCAAAAATTTGAACTCGTTAATGGAAATTAGAACTTGAGATTTCACAGATAGTTATGAGTATCCTAACCACACTGCATTATTACAATTTGAAATTGTATTCGAATTTGAGGTTTTGGCAAAATGAATAAGAACAGAGGGGTTACGGCCTTTTATTTAATTTCTGTTTTTGATTTTCAATTACTGTGAATACATGTAGTATTTATATTGTTTTAGGATTTGTAATTGGCTTATTTTAATCAACAATACCTAATTTAATTGCTAGCAGTAATGGAGGTCGACTCAGATTGATCAACCAAAAGAGAGAAAAAAAAAATAATAAACATCAGAAGAATCAGATATGATCACGATCAATTATAAAATAATCAGGAAATATAGAAAAAAAACGATAATGCTGATTCACGATTACAAAAAAAATATATAAACAGATTACCTAATTTAGGTATTTGGATTTTATGTCTGTTCTTTTTGTTTTTAATTAATATTAATATTTAATAAATATAATAATACTAATAATACTAATAATAATAATTATTATATTAATAATAATAATATTGTTATTAATGATAAATAATAATAACATTAATGATAATAATATTAATATGACAATATTAATAATAAGAATGATAATTTTAATTATAATTAATGATAATAATCATTATAACATGTTAATAATACTATTAATAATAATATTTTCAATATTAATAATAATTTGTATTAATAATGTTATTTATAATAATCTTATCACTTTTAGTAAAAATGATAATACTAATAATATTAATGTCATTAATAATTATTAATAATAATAACATTAATAATATTTGTAGTAGTAATACTTGTAAATAATGATTAGTGATATATTTAAAATGATATTAATATTAATTATAACAATTTAATATTAATGCATAATTATTTACGAATAATGGTTCATGAATTTGTCGAAATTAGTCGAAGCTAGGTTTAAATTTAGTCGAAGATTTCCGGGTTGTTATAGTACCTACCCGTTAAAAGAAATTTCGTCCCGAAATTTAGTTATTGCCATCAGTCGGCGTTGTTTGTAAATAGGTGAGGATACTTTTGTTTTATTTGGTCTTCACGTTCCCTGGTATGCTCGGGGCCTTGCGTAATTTCCAACGGATAGAATATTGTTTTGTTTCAAGTGTTTAAGTCATACGAACCATAATTTCTATAGGTTCTTTGATGAAGTGCATTTTATCATTAATGCGGTGGTCATCTAACAAGAGTGTCATTGATTAGGTTTCCTTAGAAGGAGATGATGACGCTATACAAGCATTTCAATACACATGAAATGTGTTATGAATAATAGTGAGCTTATTTAAACCTTGAGCATTTATGCCACAAGATTAGGGTAGACAAAATAGAGAGGAGTTCATGAAAATCATAATCATGAAATTTGATAGAGATCGTCATTCTTTACAACAAGAATGACGAATATGAGTTAAAAAATAGAGTTTTATCAACATTGGGTAATATGGATATAATATTTCGATTATAGGAAGAGTATAAGCGAAGCTATCGTAAAAGAGTGAAATAAGGAAATTAAATGTTCGCTTTAACTTTTGACGTAGTCACGATTGATTTCCGGGATTCAAGGAATTAAAGGAAATCTTCGTAGTCTATAGGATTTGATTCTCCGGTAATTAAGGAAATTAGGATTTTCTTTAATTAAATGCGATGAATTGCCTCGATTGCTGTGTCTAGAATTTCGCTATAAATTAGCTTCTTCCGTTTCATTATCTTCAACACTTCTAGACTTTCTTTCTTCAATTCATATTTCCAAAAGATTTGTTAATATGCTCAATCCAGTTCTTGTTCTTGACCTTATATTGGTTATCGCCACAATCTTCCTTCTTTTCCAACTCCCACCAGAGGAGTCTGTTTACTTCTATTATGCTCTAGGATTTATTGTATTTTTAGTTCTCCCGTGTCTTTATATTGCTATACGCATTGATATACACGGTTTGTAATTTCGGTGTTGTTATCGGGCTTTATATTTTCCCTTATATGTCGAAGCTTCATGCTTTTGTAAAGCAAGTAACGGTCCAGAATTCATAGGTATGAAGTTTCGAATGATCATGATATTCAAAGCAGAAGGAAAGGTAATAGCACGATTTGATTTGTCATATTACCAGAATATCCGGAAAAGACCGAATCATCAAGAAAAATATTTTCTTGATATGTTTAGAGTTTAAATAGAATGTAAGAGTCGTGTAACATGGCAAATGATGATTATAAAGTCTATGAATCATCATCTTCCATTAAAAATTTAGCATGACTTACTGTAATATAATCATGTTGGCCTGACGTCATTATATTATACTAACTCATGCTTCAATTCCCAACACTACTTCAAATCATTCATAATTTAAACTTGAATTTTTACAGAATATAGAAACTAAAACAGTTTCCTTTATGATAAAGATATCACAAAGAGATAATTAATTGCTGACAAGAATCATTATAAAGATATCTTCAGAAATATAGAGGATATTTATAACGAAAGATACGGTGATATCTTAGAGTTTCTAAGATCCAATGACGAGGAAAATTCTTCTGTTTCCTCTGCATTCAATGCTACCATATCTGAATTATTGGTTATCAATCCGAGATGGTTTCAAGAAATTTTATTTTTTAGATGATTAAACGCTGATTGTAATCGTCAACGGATCTAATGGTTGACGAATAGGCGTTGTTGATTTCAAAAGTAATGAATGATAATTTCAGTGGTTTGATGTGATAATTTATTGCAGAATACCGATGAACATAATTCATGAATGTAGTAATCTTTAGGAAGATAACACCTGCTAAAGCTTTACTTGAATTCCGATATGTTAATTTTAGAATGTGTAATTGATTTTGTATGAAGATGATTGTGTATCATTGTGAAGGTAGTGCGTATATTTAATGATTTATGAATCGAAATTGAAGAATGTACAGTGTATTAATGTGAGATGTAAATATTTCTCGGGTATTACCTACCCGTTAAAATATTTTCACAATTAACAGTTTGTACAACAGAATTTACAATCTTTATGAAGATATACGTTCATATATGTATTCTTCAGATATAATCATGGATTTAATATAATATTAAACTCATTTGATTTACGGTTGAAACGAGAATGAATAATCTCCAAAACCTTTAGAGATTTCATAATTATCGCGAAATATTTCGCTAATGAAGTTATGAATCAATACATTCATCGTTACACTTGATTTATTATGAAATGGAGTTTATTGTGTTGAAGCAGTGATTAACAATTGTTAAGTCATTAACGAAGGGTGTACATCATAGCATATTAGTGATATGAATTAACCAAGTAGTACATACTAGTTGAGATTCACACGTAATTGCTTAGTACGACAAGATTTATTATTGTTCCAAATCATATATATATATATATATATATATATATATATATATATATATAAAGTAAACATATATAATTCTTCGCGAAGAATGAGTCAATACATCTTAACTCATTATTACTAATATTCCTTGGTATCTATGGGCGTATGATGTTGATGTTTGAGGTACTGAGTGTGATGTTGAGGCGTGGGATGCGGATGTTGTTGTTGATGAAGCTGATGCTATTGATGGTGATGCTAATGGTGCTTACAATTCTTGTGGTGTTGGTAATGTTGGTGGTACTGATGGTACTAGTGGTGTTGCTGGTGTTGCTTGTGGTACTTGGGTAGTAGGTGTGAGCCTAGCTTCCAAATCGTGCACCGTTTCCTCCAGGGTTTCTACTTTACGCTTGAGTCTATGGATTAATTCTACCCATTCCTCCGTAAGGTTTGTCAATTCTTGATATTTAGTTTGAAGTCTTCTAACTTCTTCTAGTAATCCTATCTGATTAGAATTTGGGAGTAGAGGACGAATACTGTCTTGGGCTACATCGAGTCGACCTTCGAGGTGGAAAATCCTTGCGAAAAGAGTGTAAACGGTATTACGAATAGGTTTGCCGGTAAGCGGATCGAGTACTCCGATGTTTGGTGGTAAGTTTGGCTCATGATAAGGAGTACTTTCTTCGTTTCTCCATAGGGTAAGTATTTCACGAACCCATCCCCATCTTCTGAAGAAATCACGGTAGTTGATCGGTTGGTGGGTCCCTGTCATGCTGTCTTCGGAACTAGAGGAATTTGAAGAATCAGGTAAGAAATCCATATTATGTGTTTGGAATAGGGTTTGATATGAAATGGGTATTGAATACTGAATGATATATTCGTCTCCTTGAATACGTATTTATAGCAAAAAGATTTCCGTAATTTACGGAGGAAATTTAGGAAAAGTGGTAGACAAGGTCTATTGGGATAGATATGATAAGATATGATGTGTCCTCCATTTATGTAATAATGGTGGTATGACGTGTTGAGATTTATAAATAATAAGTTTGTAACCAGATATTGATTAAAGAATTTCAATTCGTATACTGTGATAACCCAATGACATTTTTCAGTTCGCAAACCGATGCATAAAGGTATAAGGCATATAGGTACGTGATATAACAGGGAGTTATATACGTTTGAGTATAAAAAGTAACAATTATAGGAGTTTCAAAAATCATGGATAATATTTCATGTAATACATATGTAATACACAAAACCATGATAGATGACATAGGAATGTCGAGAATTTCAAAAATCTTGGTGTCGCATTTAAATATGGTGGCGGAATTAGATAGTACTTAGGAAAATGAGCAGAGTTCTTAGATTGGCACAACATTCTAAGATAAGTAAAGTTTCTAAAGTATAGTATAGCATTTAACAGTTTAAGGCAACAATTAAAGGCACTATGGTCAGGGAAAGTTGTAGTCCTACATTGCTAAGGTACCTAATTGTATAAGGTACACATAAAATGCAATCCTGGTTCTCTACAACAACCTGCTCTGATACCAATCTGTGACACCCCCAAATAGGGCCTGGGGTATTTGTGTCTAATTATATCAAATCACGGTTGTATAAACGAGAACGACTCTACATGAGACGTTTTGTTGAGTTTTGCAGTGGAAGATAAATATGTCTTTAATTGATATGATATGTAATGAAGACTCCAAGCATAGCAAGCAATCATCATCAAAGCAGTAGATATACAGCGGAATCAATATTTAAGTACCTGAGAATAAACATGCTTAAAAAGTCAACACGAGGTTGAGTGAGTTCATAGGTTTGTCATAAATAATGATTTCAGTAATAGTATTTGACCACAAGATTTGTTTTCAAAAGTAGATCACTCAGATCCAGTCAAGTTGATCTCCAGCAGGATCAAAAAGTTATGCCAGTGCGTGATATTTAGACTAAACGTTGTTTGCCCCGTGACAAGTTGTTCTGTCCTTGTCGTTTAATTTCATTATCAAGTAATACAAATACTTAGTCAAATGTATCGGGGACGTTACTCCTGATAGGCCTATCCCCAATAATTAAGAATGCCGCAATAATTAAAAATATCACTGTAGGGACTTAGTCGGACATAGCCGGGTATAGCATAGTGTTAACAGTTGGTACTGATATTTAGGCTAGACTTTCAAGTTTGTCCCGTAACAAGTTATCGTTTATACTTTTCGGTTGGGGACTTGCTGGTTATAGCCCAACATATCACAGTTTAATAGTTGGTACTTGTGTCTAACGTATAAAACAGTTATAAAAGTTGCGCATGTATTCTCAGCCCAAAAATATAGATAAAAAGAGAGCTATGAAAACTCACGATACTATACGATACGATACGATACGATAGTTTGTAGTAATTATGTGTATGATGGTACTGAACAAGTGCAGAGTTGTCCTTGGAACCACGAACCTATATCAAGTATATATATTAAAATATATAATGACAATTAACCAGTTTATATATATATATATATATATATATATATATATATATATATATATATATTAATATTATTAATATACTTCTTATATTAATAATTAATTACTTAATTAGCTATATTCATTTTATATATTTTAAATTATTATATATCATAATTAAAGTATATGATATGTCATTTATTATGAATATCATATTTTTGGATGTTTAGACGCATCATATTATGTATTAAAATTTAATATATATCTGTTTTCAGTATTTGAAATAAGTATTTAATGATAATTTAAAAAGGTAAATTAAAATATTTTAGTATTAGTAATAATAATCATAAAAAATAATGATATTAGTATTAATGTTAACAACTTTACTAATAATTGTAGTGATAATAGGGTTACTAAAATAATAGTGATAATGATTATTCTAATAATAATAGTGATCGTTTTTATTGATAATAAAAAGATAATTTTTGTAAAATATTACTCTAAATGAAAATGCTAATTTTTAATAAAAGGATAGATTTTAAAAAATAATGATACTAATAATAATAGTAACTAATCAGTTTACTACGAATGATTTTAATGATAATAAGTTTAATAATAAAAATACTAATAATAATAATGTTAATACTAATGATACTAATAATAATGATAATATAAACTATATTAGTGATAATAATTTTAATGACCATGTTATTAACAATTTAACAATAATGATAATAATTATTAATACAATAGTACTAGTAAGTAGCAATAATAATAATAATATTAATAATAATAATAATAATAATAATAATAATAATAATAATAATAATAATAATAATAATAATAATAATAATAATAATAATAATGAAAATAGAGTTGGAACTACCTTAGAAGCCTTTCTAAAAAAAATACGCCTAAGACGAGGCTCGAACCCGAGACCTCTCGTTAACCCGCTAACACCCTCACCACTAGTCTGTTTCTATTTATCTGTTATAATTAGAAAACCATTTATATTAAACCCGTAATTCTGTTTCCTTTTTCTTCTTCACTAGAAACTGGATCAACTTTCTGGATCGACTTTCATCATCATCATTATCAATATTATTTTAAAGTGTGTGTTGGTCACGATGAATAACAGCATAAGCAACAACCATGTCTCTTTCTTTTTGACAGAAACAAGAAAATCAAAACAGCAGCAGCTTCGATGAAGACCACATGAACTCAAATCGTGATTTTAATCTTTGGACATTTTTAGACTATAATTTCAACACGAAAGGGGTAGTAAATTGTTTCTAGAAACTTTCTGAGCAATCAATTGAACTTGAAACACAAAAGCGAGTTCGAATTTTAATGAAGAACATTCGGTTGACTTTTAAATTTTGAAGTTTGACTCGAAAATTTGAACTCGTTAATGGAAATTGGAACTTGAGATTTCACAGATAGTTTGAGTATGAGTATCCTAACCACACTGCATTATTACAATTTGAAATTGTATTCGAATTTGAGGTTTTGGCAAAATGAACAAGAACAGAGGGGTTACGGCCTTTTATTTAATTTCTGTTTTTGATTTTCAATTACTGTGAATACATGTAGTATTTATATTGTTTTAGGATTTGTAATTGGCTTATTTTAATCAACAATACCTAATTTAATTGCTAGCAGTAATGGAGGTCGACTCAGATTGATCAACCAGAAGAGAGAAAAAAAATAATAATAAACATCAGAAGAATCAGATATGATCACGATCAATTATAAAATAATCAGGAAATATAGAAAAAAAAAGATAATGCTGATTCACGATTACAAAAAAAATATATACACAGATTACCTAATTTAGGTATTTGGATTTTATGTCTGTTCTTTTTGTTTTTAATTAATATTAATATTTAATAAATATATTAATAATAATAATACTAATAATAATAATTATTATATTAATAATAATAATATTGTTATTAATGATAAATAATAATAACATTAATGATAATAATATTAATATGACAATATTAATAATAAGAATGATAATTTTAATTATAATTAATGATAATAATCATTATAACATGTTAATAATACTATTAATAATAATATTATCAATATTAATAATAATTTGTATTAATAATGTTATTTATAATAATCTTATCACTTTTAGTAAAAATGATAATACTAATAATATATATGTCATTAATAATTATTAATAATAATAACATTAATAATATTTGTAGTAGTAATACTTGTAAATAATGATTAGTGATATATTTAAAATGATATTAATATTAATTATAACAATTTAATATTAATGCATAATTATTTACGAATAATGGTTCATGAATTTGTCGAAATTAGTCGAAGCTAGGTTTAAATTTAGTCGAAGATTTCCGGGTTGTTATATTTGTTGTTTAGTACAGAGTATGATGTTCCTACTGTTAGTTTAAGCTATTTTAGCGTTCTTTTTCTTTCATTTATTGTTGGTTTGCTTTTATTTGTATGAGTTATCGCTTGTTTCATTCTCCTTGTATGTTAGATCTCATCTTTGTGATGATTTCTTTTGGTAATGAGGTAATAAAATTTATCTTCTTTTTACGCATAAAGAAAAAAAAGATCGAATATAATTGCTCATATTGTAATATACTCTTTCTGTATTCTGACACATATTGTAATTAATTATGTAGTTTACATCATTCTTTAATAGAAACATTGACCGTTTTGGATGAGAAGTTGTTGACGAGTAGTGCTAAATAACCTTCTTCAATAAAAATTGAAGTGTTCCGTGTGACGACTCGGAAATTTCTGACCAAATTTAAACTTAGTCTTCATATGATTTCGACACGATAAACAAAGTCTGTAATGTTGAGTCTCAAAATTTGTGAACTGTTTTCATGAATTCATTTAATCTTCGGCCATTCCCGACGATTCACGAACCACTATTAGTAAATATATATATATATATATATATATATATATATATATATATATATATATATATATATATATATATATATATATATATAATAATAGTTTGCAATATAATTTGAAATATTATATATTGTAATTATAAGAATTAATTATATAAAATAATAATAATATATAATAAGTATTATTTAAAAAGTATCTATATATATAAATAAGGTATATAAAATATATATTAGGGTTTCGAAGTTATTTAGTAAACTAAAGGCAACGCTCAATTTTCATTCGATTGATAGTAAACGAGTTAAAAAGAAACTTAGGTGATTTTAAAATAATCAGTGATCCAAAAATGAGTTTTATAAATTATAGGCTTATTAATAAAATAGTTAGAAGTCAATGGATAAATTTTAAAACTTTTTAAATTTTACCTGGGGTTGAGAGTGAATAATTAATGTAATATTTATTTAATAGTTAATGGCCAAATTTTATACCATAATGACCAAAATAAATAAATATAGTTAAATTTAAAATATGGGATTTTTCTGGAAACTTTCATCCGCCACTAATTAACAACGGAGCACGATATGATCCCCGCGATATAACTATCAATTGAAATTATTAGTTGTACACGTTTCTTCACCAAATGAATATATTATTAATATTAATATTATTATATTTTTATTTTTATTAATATAAGATTATACTTTGCTTTATGTGAATTACAATCAAATAAGACACCAATATTCAAACACCCGTGATATTAAAAGTTGAGATTGAATTATTGTGGAGTTTTGTTTTCTTTTCTCCACTATCTTTTATCTTATGGATTATAAATTATATACATAAATATATGCAAATGTATGATATAGAATCACACCACTCGTGCCTTCCTACTTCTTTTTTTTTGTTGAACAAACTCTAATCCACTTCACCTCAATCTTATTTGAACTACCATCATCTCCATCTAATTCTATTATCTCACTCTCCCTCTCCTAATTTTATTTTCGTTCAAAAGACAACCCATGAAACCTCCTGTAAACCGCCACTACCATCTTCGTTGTTTGTTTGAACCAATAAACACCCTCTTCATTGAACTACCATTGTCGACCAACACATCACCACTTGTCACCCGACAATAACCATCATCTTTCTTATTTCTTTTCACGGCTACAGCTCTCGAACCACTATCTCCAACACCAAATTCACAAAAATCTGCAACTACCTTGATTATGGATATACTATTTCGACCACTAACTAAATACCACTTAGTTGATTGTTTGTTTATGTTTAAACCATCCTCATCATAAATTCGGTGGTCCATCACCAACAAACAAACCTGTGTGTTGACACAGTAACAAACTAAATGTTAAGATTAAGTAACCTTCTTGTTTCTAGAGGTCTTCATGTGACTTTCGCTACAACCACCATCACAACCGAGTCACCTCTTTATGCATCCACAACAACCACCAATTTTTGCTTCGGGTTCCTTCCCGTTACCAACCCAAACTATCACCGTGAACTTACAACCCAAACCGCCACCAAAATGAGTCACCACCAGCCAAACACCTTTGAAAGGACCCGTTCATATACATTATAAACGATTCACAATAGTTGATTACATCGCGAGGTATTTGACCTCTATATGATACATTTTACAAACATTGCATTCGTTTTTAAAAGACAAACTTTCTTTACATCGAAAATTGACAGGCATGCATACCATTTCATAATATCCACTATCCAACGATAAAATTGACTTAATAATAATCTTTGATGAACTCAAAGACTTGAATGCAACGTTCTTCGAAATATGCCATGAATGACTTCAAGTAATATCCTTAAAATGAACAAATGCACAGCGGAAGATTTCTTTCATACCTGAGAATAAACATGCTTTAAAGTGTCAACCAAAAGGTTGGTGAGTTCATTAGTTTATCATAATCATTCATTTCCATCATTTTAATAGACCACAAGAATTTCATTTTCATTTCTCATAAATATACGTCCCATGCATAGAGACAAAAATCATTCATATGGATTGAACACCTGATAACCGACATTAACAAGATGCATATAAGAATATCCTCATCATTTCGGGACATCCATCGGACATGATATAAAAAATAGAAATACTAAAGCATCCGGTACTTTGGATGGGGTTTGTTAGGCCCAATAGATCTATCTTTAGGATTCGCGTCAATTAGTAGATCTGTTTACTAATTCTTAGGCTACCAAGCAAAAGGGGCATATTCGGCTTCGATCATTCAACCATATAATGTTGTTTCGATTGCTTGTGTCTATTTCATAAAAACATTTATAAAAATTTCGCATGTATTCTCAGCCCAAAAATATAAAGGGTAAAAAGGTAAATGAAACTCACCATACTGTATTTCGTAGTAAAAATACATATAACGTCATTGAACAAGTGTAAGGTTGGCCTCGGATTCACGAACCTATATTAATTATATATATTTATATGTTGGTCAATATTTGTCTAACAATTTAGGTTAAACCGTAGTGTATCACACTCCTAATGCTCGATACTAATATGCAGAAGTTAACAAAAGTCAACTTAATCTTAAATGATTTCAAAGATCTATACATGATTATTATATAACATAAATATAGTCGTTTAATATATTTAAATATTTTTTAACAGATTTTAATAGAGTAAATAATATAATTCATTTATTAATAAATAAAATTTTATATTAAAATTTATGTAATAAAAATATACTTTTATACATCTTAAATAATAAAATTTATAAAATTCAATTAATATCATAAAAATAATATGATAGGTATTATTAATGTAGTTATAATACACATAGTAAAATATCTCTGTATCACATATTTATTTGATAAAATAATATCGATAATAACAATAGTAAGTAAAAGTTGTATTATTTTGTAATAATAATAATTATTATTCTATTAATAAAAATTTCAAAATTTATATTTACTAAAAGTGATATTATGATAAAATGATAATTCTAATTATGATAACTTTAATATTTACGACACTTTTTATTATTAACTTTAAAATAATAATTTTATTTAAAATGATAATAATAATGATATTTTATATTAACAATGATATTCCTATTAAAAATAATAATTTTTGTAAAAAATGATAGTTTTAATATTAATAACACTTTTGATAATAATAATAATAATGATAAAAATTATGAAAACGATATTTTTATCTAAATCAATACCTTTCAATATTTTAATTTCATCATGATACTTATACTCATTATTTCCTAATCAATTTGTTAATAGCTTTTAATCGTCTTTTATATCGGGTTCATATTAATGATAATAATAGTAATCATAATAATTAGGTGTTACTAGTATTAGTTTTTAATTATAATAATACTAATGATAATAAATATTATGATAATATTAATGATAATACTAATTATAACTTTAACGATAATAACTATAGTAATAATAATAAAAATAACAATTTTTTAATGATAATACCTTTTATTGATAATAATAATAATAATAACATAAATAATAATAATAATAATAATAATAATAATAATAATAATAATAATAATAATAATAATAATAATAATAATAATAATTAGATAAAAACTATAACGACGATAATAATAATCATTTTTAATAATAATACAAAAATTCGGTTGACTATAACTTCTAATCCGTTCATCGAAACCATTCGATATCTAAATGAAAAGTTCTAAATTTTTCGCTAGCTTTCCAATGACATGCATATCTTATACCTTATCTCAACCGCATATGTAACTAATTCAAGATTCAACATATCCTATCTAATGACAATATCAAAAATACAAGCATGCATAATCCTATATACTCGAGCACTAGTCAGGGATACACTATTAATATGTAAAAGTTAAATTATGAGTGCTTACGTATCAATATTGAGATTCAATATTGCATGAAAGGTACGTAGATGTAAAGACCCGTCCTAATCCATAAGAACGAATACAATAACATATGATTACATCGCGAGGTATTTGACCTCTATATGATACATTTAAAAAACATTGCTGTGACGACCCGTCCAAATCCATTTGGACGAACACGTCATTCATTGATTTCATTGTGAGGTATTTGACCTCTATATGATACGTTTTGTAAACATTGCAATCTTTTCAAAAGGTACACAATAAATGAATATCAATTTCTAAAGTTTTCAACGTTTGATGATTTCTACATATAGACAATCACCATAAATAATAGTTTACCATAATACATCCGTTAACAATGAAGTCAAAATAAGATACACGGTGATGATTTTGTGAATGCAAAGTTTTCTTAAATAAAGCATGTATGACTCCATGCACATAGCTTGTATCACATATAAGCAAACAGCGGAAGACTTCTAGAAACCTGAAAATAAACATGCTTAATAGTGTCAACACAAAGGTTGGTGAGTTCATAGTTCTAATGTTGCGCATAATCTGTATATAAAGGTGAATCACAAGTTTTCAGTTGTTTCATCCAGAAACGTTTATCAAAATATTCTACGAAATTGAGCACCCTGGTAACTAAACTTAACGTATATATATTTTATACCCTTTGTATAATCATCTTAATAATACACGCAAACCAACTTGTACGCTTCCCAAATAGCATACGTCCGTTAAAAGTCTAGCGCTCTAGCTCGGACGGGGATATCAAGCCCTATGGATCCATATACTACTACTCGCGCCCACCAGTTCTTATAACTGGCAGTTAACAGTTACCAAAGCTAAGGGATTTTCGGTTCAAACTGAGTGTAGAATTTAGTATGTACTTGTATCCATTGCGTTTAAAATAAAGTGCATGTATTCTCAGCCCAAAAATATATAATGCAAAAGCATTTAAAAAGGGATCAATGAAACTCACCTTAGCAGCACATAAGGTCATTCATCAAAAAGTAACCGTAACTCGGAATGCAAGATTAACCGTAGATCTCAACCTTGAGAACATATGTTGGTCAATACATGTATAATAAACTAGGTTGGGTTATAGTGTATCACAATCCTAATGCTCGAGATCGACATACAAAAGTTATCAAAAGTCATTTCAAAAAGTCAATTTTGACAATTGTTCAACAAAACGAGACGTGCCTTATATAAGGATTCATTTACTTGGCTAGTAGTATTTTATCAATCTCATAAACAGGTTGTTTAAATATTAATTGCAGATTCAAAAGCAATTCCAATTAACGTCAATTATAATTCAGTTGACCATATCTTTTGATTCGTTCATCGAAATTACGCGATTTCTAAATGAAAAGTTATTGATTTTTCGCCAGTTTTCCGAAAACATGTATATCATATACCTTTTACCAGTAATATATGTATTTAATTCGTGATTCATTATAAACTGTTTAACGACGAAATTTAGCATACAAGCATGTATAAATATATACTCAAGCACTAGACATGTATACACTATTAATATATAAAAGATAAGATATGAATGCTCACGTATCAATATTGAGATTCAATATTGCAGGAAAGTACGTAGACGCAACAGAGATGATAAATACTAGGTTTGACTTGCGAACAATACCCATGAACATTACCCATAACCTCCATAGCTATAACCCATAATTTCCTTAGTTCTATCCCGTTTGAAGCTTGTTTTCAAAGTGACACGCTCATGACCTCGTCGTAATATTTTATGTATAATATTACTAAAAATATTAAGATTAATAATAATAATAATCTTAATAATATAATAATAATAATAATATAATAATAATAATAATAATAATAATAATAATAATAATAATAATAATAATTATAATAAATAAATACTTACGGAGTAATATACGTGTAAAAAAACTCGAGCAGAAACCTGGTATTTATAGGCATAATTCCCGATTCTGATGCCCATGCGAGTGCATGGGATTTTAGTGCAAATCTCATGCACTTGCATGAGCTCATGCACTCACATGGGTTTTATGCCTATTTCCCATGCGATCACATGGCCGTCAGATCCAGCTCACATATGTTTTGTTTTCTTGTTGTCGACATAATTAAATATAATATATATAATATATAGAATTTAAATAATTAATTATATATTATATTAAATTCATGTGCATAGTTGACTTGTAATTTTCGTTCCGATGACTCGTACGTTGTCACTCGACTTATGTCCCGGTTCCGGTTTCTCGAACGCATTTTCGTACGCTTAGAAAACTCGCAATTTACGTTTTGTGACTCGTACCTTTGTCAAAATATAGTCTTAAATTATCAATAAACTATATCATTCAAAGTGTATCTTAAACTTTCGAGTGTTTTGGTCATTTACTTCTATAAATCATTGTCTCATTATTTGTTGATATATATATATATATATATATATATATATATATATATATATATATATATATATATATATATATATATATATATATATATATATATATATATATAATAACAAATCATTTTATGATCAAGTTAATATATATTTTCAACATTCATAAACACGTTTTAAATATACGTAGCAAGTTATTCATACAATTAATATTCCAACTTATCATATATATTCAAATAAATATTTAAACCAATAAGTTTAATGTACGGTATTAAACAATTAATACATTGTTACGTTTTCAAGATATAGTATATATATATGTATCTATATACGTATAATTGTTCGCGAATCGTTGAAAACAACCGAAAGGTATTTGAATAGTTCAAAAATTTTGAGATTCAGTTTTACAGACTTTGCTTATCGTGTCGGAAATGTTAATCATACAAAGATTAAGTTTAAATTTGGTATGAAATATTAATATAGTTATAGTATATGTACTAAATACATTGTATATACAAAATTATTTATCCGTTAAAAAAATGATATTTTTGACATTAGTGAGTTACTACTAACAATAAATTTATTAATAATGTTGATACTAATAATAATGATATTATTAATAATGATAATAATAATACTGATAATTACAAAATGATACTAATTTAAGAAAATAATAATAAATTTTACAGTTTTCATATTAATGATAATAATAATGATAATCATAATAATAATCCTAAGTTTCATTATGCATATTAAGAATACAAACCAGTAATGATAATACAAGCAGATATTAATTATAGTATTAATAACAACAATAATAAAATTAATATTAACAATAATAATAATAATAATAGTAATAATAATAATTTTTAAAAATTAAAGACTACCTCAAAAGCTTTTCAAAAAAAAAAAAAAAAAAACTGTCCCGAACCGGGCTCGAACTCGGGACCTCTTGTTAACCCAAACCATCACACAACCACTCGACCGATCCTGTTTTTCTGAATTATTATCAAACCTTTTAAACTTAATCTATTTCTGTTTCCTCCCACCTTCTTCCCCGATTTAAATTGACCAGGGATCAAACCCAGCTGTTAACAAGTAAATTAATTAATTTTAGGTTCATCAAACAACCCTTAACAACTGGAAATCATTTATTTTTAATTAACAGATTCATAAAAAAAATAAAACTGTGAGGAAAACTTGAAAACGAACTCAAGCATCAACTTTAATTTCTGGAATGTTTTAGATTACAACTTCTAAATGAACTATGTTCCAAATCAATCATAAAATCTTTCTGGGTAGTTAATTTAAATTGAAACTTCAAATTAAACTGTAATTTCTCTAAGAACAACTGTTTGACCTTTTTTCTCATTAAACCTTGACTCCCAAAATTAATGCTAAATCTAAAGAATTGATTGTTCAATTTCTTCAGAAAGATTTCTTAGAGGCTTCTTAACACAACTACACTTACACATTCTGAAAATTTATTGGAATTAAAGCTGTTGGTTTCCACTGTCAATGATGTTATGAACCTCAAATCAAATCTTAAATTTTAGATAGTTTTAGGTCCCGATTACTAAATGAAACAAGTTGTAAATGATTCCCACAAACTTTTTGTAGCCTTAATTGAGATTAAAACTCCAAGTTGAATTCGAATTTTATCATGAAAAGATCGTTTGACTTTTTAACATTATACTTTGACTCTAAAAATCTGAATTCGATATAGAATTTTGGCAATTTCAACTTTCCAGAAAGGTTAAATGAAAGATTTAGAACAGGATTGCATTAATAGATTTTGAATTAAAACAAAATTTCTAAGTTTTTGGAAAATTAAACTAGAACAGAGCAGATACATATTCTTCCTTCTTTTATGATTTAATGCGTTTATTTGAAAGCTGTAAAGAATTATTGGGATTGATATTTGATAATGTAAGTCTATTGATAACACTAATCACTGTATTGTATCAATTATAAGGCCAAAAGGATCGACAGAAAATATTCTTTAGTACACAAATATATATAAAAAAATAAAAAGGAAAACGATAGGTCACTGATTTTGGATGGAGTTGGTGATTCCAGTACGATCTGTAATTGATTTGGAGACAGGATTATCAATTTAAAATAGTTTGATAGTGATGAAAAAACAGATTACATTTTATTTGTAATTAAACTTATATAAACCAGTATTTATATATCTATATTCCTGTACAAGTATTTATATATTTATATAACTAAAATTTGTATATATATATATATGTATTTATATAAATCTGAACTTATATATATATCTGTCTAAAAGTATAAAATTCGTAAATCATGATAATTGCAAGTATAGATATATTAATACAAGTAATAATACAACAATATTACTAATAATAATAATATTCATAATCTTAATAATTAATAATTAATAACTAATAATTAAACAATATAATAATAATAATACTAATTATATTAATAATAATTTTATAAATAAGAATAACAAATAAATAATATTTTTGATAATAATAATTATAAGATTTATAACAATAATATTATTAATATTAATACTGATACTAATTATAATAATATTAATATAATAATAATAATGTAACAATATGTATGTGTCAAATAATAATATGATAATAATAAAACTGATATTGATATTAAATACTTTTTCAAATAATAATAATGAAAATACTAATAATAATATTAGTAAAGATGACAAATTTAAATGCGTTAAATTTCATATCTATATATTCATATAGGTAATATTATCATATTTTTATTTATATATATTCATCCTATCGATAATTTATTTATCTTGTTATTTTATATTTTCAATTCTAGTTGATTAAAGTATACCTTATAAATATTATATATTTACACTTATATATATATATATATATATATATATATATATATATATATATATATATATATATATATATATATATATATATATATATATATATATATATATATATATATATATATATATATATATATATATATATATATGTGTTTACATATTTATTTGCACACAATTGTTCGTGAATCGTCGGAAATAGTTAAAGGTCAACTGAATCTATGTAAACAGTTCAAAAATTCTTAAGACTCAACTTTACAAACCTTTGATGTTATGCGAGGTGTATATGAAATAGCTTATATTTTACTAGGAAAAACTATTAAATACGATACAATTTTACACAAGATATTTATTTATTTATTTATAGAATAGATATACCTAAACCTTGCTACAACATTATAGACAGTGTACCTAATCGTACAGTAGTGTAGTTTTTAGTAAGTCCGGTTCGTTCCACAGGGAAATCTTTTAAACAAAGCTTAACGCTATATTAGTTTTAATTTATAAAAATACAAATATATATAAGTAATATTATTATTATAAAAAGGGGGTTTTTACCGTTTAATGACCGGTTTGTCAATTTTTAAACTTTTAGTCGCAGTTAAAACCTAATGTAAAATATTAAATAAATAAAAGACTTAATTTAAAGTGTAAAGTAAATAACGATAATGAAATTGCGATAAATAAAAGTGCGATAAAATAAACTTGCGATAATTAAAAAGTACGATAATTAAAAGTGCAATTAAATACAATGACAATAAATAAAAGTGCGATAATTAGAAGTGCAATTAAATATGAAAATAAAGGAATTATGCTTATTTAAACTTCCGTAATCATGATGTTTGACGTGTTGATTTTAGTTTATTCCCATGGGTTAATTGTCTTTTGTCCTGGATTATTTAATATGTCCGTCTGGTTTTTGTCCATAACAGTCCATCAGTCATAAATATAAAGTGCGAGTGTCCTCGTCAAATTATTCTTATACCCGAAGTCAAATATTTCAACTAATTGGGGACTTAAACTGTAACAAGGTTTTAATACTTTGTTTAATAATTACACCAGGTTATCGACTGCGTGTAACCCAAGGTTTTAATACTTTGTTATCAATTATGCCAAGTGTCCTTATACATAATTTCACCCCTGTTTAATAATTCCATAGACTATTAATCCATTCCCGTGTCCAGTTAAATGAACTATTATTCGTACATATAAATATCCCGCCCATCGTGTCCGATCGAATGTATATGGTTATTTATAGGGACATCCAATTGTAAATCTTTATATTAAAATTAACAAACTATCATTTAGTTAAACAAATATAAAGCCCATTAATAGCCCATAGTCTAATTTCCACAAGTGTCGTTCTTTTGTCCAAACCCCAATTATGGTACAAAGCCCAATTACCCAATTTTAATATTTTTAGCCCAACATCATGATTACTTCAGTATTAAATAAGCATAATAATAACTTAGCTACGAGACATTAAATTAAAAAGGTTGAACATAACTTACAATGATTAAAAATAGCGTAGCGTTACACGGACAGAATTTCGACTTACACCCTTACAACATTCGCTAACATACCCTTATTATTAGAATTAAAATTAAAATTTAAATTTAAATTATAATATATATATATATGTTTACGTATGAAGGAAGAAGAAAAAGATGTGTTTGATGTTCACCAAAAACGCGATTTTTATAGGCATGTCAGCTGCTACAGGGGCTCATGCGATCGCATGAGCTTTGCTCCTCTAGGCCATGCGATCGCATGGCCAGCTGAGGAGGCTCACATGTCTTTGTTTTTTCTGCCGACGGTTTTTATAATATAATATAATATATATATTAATTTTAAGAATTAATTATATATTATATTATATTCATGTGCATAGTTGACTTGTAATTTTTAGTCCGTTGTGTCGAGCGTTGAGAGTTGACTCTGGTCCCGGTTCCGGATTTTCGAACGTCCTTGCGTATATTTTAATATCTTGTACTTTGCGTTTTGCTTCTTGTACTCTTATAATTTTGAGACGTTTCTTATCACTAATTGGAACCACTTTGATTGTATTTTGTACTTTTGAGCTTTTTGGTCTTTTGCGTCTTTAATTCGTCGAATCTGTCTTTTGTCATCACCTTTTATTATTTAAACGAATATCACTTGTAAATAGAACAATTGCAACTAAAAGCTTGTCTTTCTTGAGGGATAATGCTATGAAATATATGTTCGTTTTTAGCATTATCAAATATTCCCACACTTGAGCGTTGCTTGTCCTCAAGCAATATAGTCTTGAAATATACTAGAATCACTTCTTTATTCTTCACACTTTGTACATCAGTGATTTCTATACGGCGGTATAAACAATGGTAGTAACGATGTGGTTTACAGTCCCACATGACTATAAAAGTTTAGATCCATTAAGGAAATTGGATCTTTATGAAAACATTTGATCTTTTGAAAATTAAATCTAGCTTTTACCCTAGATAAGTTTTCCGGGATAACCCTTCACCGGTGTTTGCAAATTATTTTTGTGGGTTTCATATTTGAAATTTTTAGCTCAAAACTTAAGGTTTTGTGTCACCCACTTGCTAACCTTGCATTGGGAAAGCAACACGTCTAGTATACTTGCTCCGTATATTACCTTTCGATAAACTACCGTCCGGTTGTAAAGGAAAGCGTTGAACAAGCAACTGTTAAGGCAATGTCCCCTGACATGCGGTTAAGTTTTTGGTCTATAACGTGTCGGATGCAATTACTATCCTTGGTAGGAACAATAGTAAAGCTCACCCTTATAATTTTTCTTCGGTCTGGCACAAGGACCTGTCTTTGACCATGCTATGCAACCACCGTTCTTACGGTTGACACCCGATTTGGTTCATGTGACCTTAATGAATTCCAGGTGAATTCCTAGGATTTTACGTTCAATGGTAATGAACGCATTGAAAATGGGTTTTTTCAGAAAACAAATCGGTTTGTAATTTTGATCAAAATATTTTCTCGTTCAAGCTCGAGTTTAGATATCATTGAATTCCATGAGTTTGTAATTCTCAATCTTTAAAAGTCAATCTCTAGGATTGAGTAATATCAGTCTTAAAAGCTGATTTTTGATCTTTAAGGAGATTATCCTTTCTGGAGATCTGATTCATTAGTCTTATCCAGCTAATTTGCACGGCGTCCTCCCCATTTTACGAGACAGATCCTCTCATAGTTAGGATAAGTCTGACCACTTGGCGACCCTGTTTGATGCTGAGGTCCTGGATTTCCTGCTGATTTTAGTGATGACTTTTCTAGATTTTTCGTCAACAGCTGGTCTGGACGACAACTTTATGACCTAAATCAAGAAGCGCTTGTCTTTTTCGGAAGACTTTACTTTCTTTTAATGATGGAATTGATTCATCATGTAGATCCATCTTTCTTTCAAATATATTACAGTAAATCGGGTAAAACTGATTAAAATCGTCCAAAACAAAAGTATCTTCAGTTGTTTGTTACAAAAATATGTGACTTATGTTTTAAATAACTTGGTAAATTTTCCCACACTTGACTTTTATTTTCTTTTATTTGCCTTTTTATTGTCCTCTATTCCATTTTAAATGAATTCTAACATTTTGGTTTGTTTCTCAATTTATGTCCTTTCCAAGGTAACAATAATTTCGGTGTTAACACCTAGTTTTATCGTTCATAAATATGTATAAACATGATTTTGAATTCATTTAATTGAAAATTTTGAAAATTTTTACTAGAATTGGGTAGTCAGTATATAAGACTAGGGCTGTTCTTTATTATCAGAGAGCACTAGATTCTAATATAACTACTGTGTTACTAGTATTTTTAATGGTAACCAAGTGTATAAGTTAAAAATTTTAAAAATCCGAAAGAATTTAACCCCTTCTACACTTAAGATCTTGCAATGCCCTCATTTGCAAGAAATCAGTAACAATTTAAATTATTGAGGGAGATTAGCGTAGAAAAATGATTAAATTTTACCAAAGTTTCCAAACATATTGGCGTTTGTTTGCTGAATGATGAATGGTGCACATCATTTGTTCATTCCGTCTTGTTGTTACATCACATTTATTTTTCATCTTGTCGTCAAAATTAGTAGCTTTTGCTGAACTTAATGCCAGTCTTTGAAAATGCGCTGTTTTACCCTGTTTTGTACAATTGACAATATACATACAATACAAATATAAACATGCATGACAAATTGAAATGGGACTTAATATCCCACTTTCAAATCCTAAATGTGAAATATTAGTACACAATAATAATAAAATGATAAAAATTACATAAATATATCCAATAACATAAGTTTAAACATGAATAAGTAAAAAAGATAAAAACATAAAAATCATAAAAATAACCAATGGAACTAAATCAGTCTGGATAGGGGTTCCAGTTCATCTCGTCAGGTGGGTTCCATTGTGAAATGTCCCGTTCTTATTGATTAAAAACGTTCCATATTAATTGATTTCGTTGCGAGGTTTTGACCTCTATATGAGACGTTTTTCAAAGACTGCATTCATTTTTAAAACAAACCATAACCTTTATTTCATAAATAAAGGTTTAAAAAGCTTTACGCAGATTATCAAATAATGATAATCTAAAATATCCTGTTTACACACGACCATTACATAATGGTTTACAATACAAATATGTTACATCGAAATCAGTTTCTTGAATGCAGTTTTTACACAATATCATACAAACATGGACTCCAAATCTTGTCCTTATTTTAGTATTCAACAGCGGAAGCTCTTAGTATTCACCTGAGAATAAACATGCTTTAAACGTCAACAAAAATGTTGGTGAGTTATAGATTTAACCTATATATATATCAAATCGTAACAATAGACCACAAGATTTCATATTTCAATACACATCCCATACATAGAGATAAAAATCATTCATATGGTGAACACCTGGTAACCGACATTAACAAGATGCATATATAAGAATATCCCCATCATTCCGGGACACCCTTCGGATATGATATAAATTTTAAAGTACTAAAGCATCCGGTACTTTGGATGGGGTTTGTTAGGCCCAATAGATCTATCTTTAGGATTCGTGTCAATTAGGGTGTCTGTTCCCTAATTCTTAGATTACCAGACTTAATAAAAAGGGGCATATTCGATTTCGATAATTCAACCATAGAATGTAGTTTCACGTACTTGTGTCTATTTTGTAAATCATTTATAAAACCTGCATGTATTCTCATCCCAAAAATATTAGATTTTAAAAGTGGGACTATAACTCACTTTCACAGATTTTTACTTCGTCGGGAAGTAAGACTTGGCCACTGGTTGATTCACGAACCTATAACAATATATACATATATATCAAAGTATGTTCAAAATATATTTACAACACTTTTAATATATTTTGATGTTTTAAGTTTATTAAGTCAGCTGTCCTCGTTAGTAACCTACAACTAGTTGTCCACAGTTAGATGTACAGAAATAAATTGATAAATATTATCTTGAATCAATCCACGACCCAGTGTATACGTATCTTAGTATTGATCACAACTCAAACTATATATATTTTGGAATCAACCTCAACCCTGTATAGCTAACTCCAACATTCACATATAGAGTGTCTATGGTTGTTCCGAAATATATATAGATGTGTCGACATGATAGGTTGAAACATTGTATACGTGTCTATGGTATCTCAAGATTACATAATATACAATACAAGTTGATTAAGTTATGGTTGGAATAGATTTGTTACCAATTTTCACGTAGCTAAAATGAGAAAAATTATCCAATCTTGTTTTACCCATAACTTCTTCATTTTAAATCCGTTTTGAGTGAATCAAATTGCTATGGTTTAATATTGAACTCTATTTTATGAATCTAAACAGAAAAAGTATAGGTTTATAGTCGGAAAAATAAGTTACAAGTCATTTTTGTAAAGGTAGTCATTTCAGTCGAAAGAATGACGTCTAGATGACCATTTTAGAAAACATACTTCCACTTTGAGTTTAACCATAATTTTTGGGTATAGTTTCATGTTCATAATAAAAATCATTTTCCTAGAATAACAACTTTTAAATCAAAGTTTATCATAGTTTTTAATTAACTACCCCAAAACAGCCCGCGGTGTTACTACGACGGCGTAAATCCGGTTTTACGGTGTTTTTCGTGTTTCTAGGTTTTAAATCATTAAGTTAGCATATCATATAGATATAGAACATGTGTTTAGTTGATTTTAAAAGTCAAGTTAGAAGGATTAATTTTTATTTGCGAACAAGTTTAGAATTAACTAAACTATGTTCTAGTGATTACAAGTTTAAACCTTCGAATAAGATAGCTTTATATGTATGAATCGAATGATGTTATGAACATCATTACTACCTCAAGTTCCTTGGATAAACCTACTGGAAATGAGAAAAATAGATCTAGCTTCAAAGGATCCTTGGATGGCTTGAAAGTTCTTGAAGCAGAATCATGACACGAAAACAATTTCAAGTAAGATTTCCACTCGAAATAAGATTGTTATAGTTATAGAAATTGAATTAAAGTTTGAATATGATTATTACCTTGTATTAGAAAGATAACCTACTGTAAGTAACAAAGGTTTCTTGATCTTGGATGATTACTTGGAATGGATTTAGAAAACTTGGAAGTAAACTTGTAATCTTGGAAGTATTCTTGATTTTTATGAAACTAGAACTTTTGGAATTTATGAAGAACACTTAGAACTTGAAGATAGAACTTGAGAGAGATCAATTAGATGAAGAAAATTGAAGAATGAAAGTGTTTGTAGGTGTTTTTGGTCGTTGGTGTATGGATTAGATATAAAGGATATGTAATTTTGTTTTCATGTAAATAAGTCATGAATGATTACTCATATTTTTGTAATTTTATGAGATATTTCATGCTAGTTGCCAAATGATGGTTCCCACATGTGTTAGGTGACTCACATGGGCTGCTAAGAGCTGATCATTGGAGTGTATATACCAATAGTACATACATCTAAAAGCTGTGTATTGTACGAGTACGAATACGGGTGCATACGAGTAGAATTGTTGATGAAACTGAACGAGGATGTAATTGTAAGCATTTTTGTTAAGTAGAAGTATTTTGATAAGTGTCTTGAAGTATTTCAAAAGTGTATGAATACATATTAAAACACTACATGTATATACATTTTAACTGAGTCGTTAAGTCATCGTTAGTTGTTACATGTAAATGTTGTTTTGAAACCTTTAGGTTAATGATCTTGTTGAATGTTGTTAACCCATTGTTTATTATAACAAATGAGATGTTAAATTGTTATATTATCATGATATTATGATATATAATATATCTTAGTATGATATATATATAGTTAAATGTCGTTACAACGATAATCGTTACATATATGTCTCGTTTCGAAATCATTAAGTTAGTAGTCTTATTTTTACATATGTATTTCATTGTTAATACACTTAATAATATATTTAATTATCATTTAACATAATTAACCAAGTGTATCAATATCTTAATATGATTCATATGTACCTAGTAAGACGTTGTTATAACGATAATCGTTATATATATAGTTTTCGAGTTTCTTAAATTAATAGTCTCATTTTTATGTATATAACTCATTGTTAAAATACCTAATGAGATACATACTTATAATAAAATCATGTTAACTATATATATAACCATATATATGTCATCGTATAGTTTTTACAAGTTTTTAACGTTCGTGAATCACCGGTCAACTTGGGTGGTCAATTGTCTATATGAAACCTATTTCATTTAATCAAGTCTTAACAAGTTTGATTGCTTAACATGTTGGAAACACTTAATCATGTAAATAACAATTTCATTTAATATATATATAAATATGGAAAAGTTTGGGTCACTACAGTACCTACCCGTTTGTGACGACCCGGAAATTTTTGACTAAATTTAAACTTTATCTTTATATTATTCTGACACGATAAGCAATGTTTGTTAAGTTCAATCTCAAGGATTTTAAACTATGTTTATACATTCATTTAAACCTCGACCAAATTCCAATGATTCACGAACCATTAAATGAACATATATGAATATGTATGTATATGTATATATGTTATAAATTGAAAATGTCAACAAAGTATTTAAACATATAATACTTTATATGAATGTATTTGTTTCAATATGATTATCGATGAAATTAAATAAAATATATTAAATGATTGAATTATCAGAAATATTGAATTATGATTACAAGTCTCTGTTGAGAGGTCCACTATGATTTGAGAAAATCTATTCCTCTTAACGATATTCGGAATAATTTGTAAAGCTATTTATAAATAAAAATAAAAAGTGTCATTTACAAAAGTTAGACAAAAGCTAGTGGAGAATTGGTTTCCATAATATTCTATTAATCTATTTTCAAACGTACAAAAACGTTTTCAGTTTAAAAAGAACTTTATTATTAAAACGTATATAACTTTTATAAATATCTAGAATCACTTTTGACAACTCATTACTTAACCAGTATAATAAATATAATGATATTTATATTTTATTTTATTAAATATATATAACGATTTAAATTAATATTATATATATTTATATGCGTATTATACATACATAGTTTTTATACTTTTATTATACTTTAACTTTACCTTTACTTTACTTTTACTTTACTTTAACTTTAATAATTCACTTTAATAATTCATACTTTAATAATTCACTTTAATAATTCATACTTTAATAATTCACTTTAATAATTCATACTTTAATAATTCACTTTAATAATTCATACTTTAATAATTCACGTTAATAATTCAAAAATCTATTATAAATAGAATTCAATAGGTTTCATTATTTCATAGAAACTTGAAAATATATTTCTCTAAAACTCTCTCAATCGATTTATATATATATATATATATATATATATATATATATATATATATATATATATATGCTCTGTATTATTTCAAGATATTATTAGTATACATAAAATATTACGACGGAGTGATGTCCGAGTGATTTCAAAATAGTTTTTTTTAAATGAGTCGAAGCTAAGGAAATTATGGGTTATAGCTATGGAGGTGATGGGTATGGTTTATGGGTTTTCTCGTGAGGTCAATTCAGTGTTTATCATCTCCGTTGCGTCTACGTACTTTCCTGCAATATTGAATCTCAATATTGATACGTGAGCACTCATAACTTAACTTTTATATATCAATAGTGTATCCCTGACTAGTGCTCGAGTATATAGGATTATGCATGCTTGTACATTCGATATTGTCCTTAGATAGGTTTGTTGAATCCTGAATTAGATACATATGCTACTAAGATAGGGTATATGATATGCATGTCATTGGAAAGCTAGCGAAAAATTAAGAACTTTTCATTTAGATATCGAATGGTTTAGATGAACATATTAGAAGTTATAGTCAACTGAATTTTAGTATTATTGTTAAAATGATTATTATTACTATCGTCGTTATTATTTTAATAGAAATATCATTGTTATTATAAAATATCATTATTACTATTATGTTAGTATTATCATTTTATCATAATACCATTTTTAGTAAATATAAATATTGTTATTTTTTTATAGAATAATAATAATTATTATTACAAAATAATACAACTTTTACTTATTATTATTATGATCAATATTATTTTATCAAATAAATAGGGGATACAAAGATATTTTTCACCACGCGTAATATAATTACATTAATAATACTTACCACTATAGTTTTACGATATTAAGTGAACTTTATAAATTTTACTACTTAAGATATATAAAAGTATATTTTATCATATATAAACGTTAATATAAATTTTTATTAATAAATGACTTTTATTATTATAAAATCTAATAAATATATTTAAATATATAAAACGACTATAGTTAAGTTATATAATAAACACGTATAAATTTTAGAAGTCATTTTGGGTCAAGTTGACTTTTGTTGACTTTTGCATATTAGTCTCGAGCATTAGGATTGTAGTACACTATGACTTGACCAAAAATTGTTAGACAAATATTGACCAACATATAAATATATATAATTAATATAGGTTCATGAATCCGAGGCCAACCTTGCACTTGTTAAATGACGTTATATGTATTTTTACTACGAAATACAGTATGGTGAGTTTCATTTGCTCCCTTTTTATTTGCTTTTGCAATATATTTTTGGGCTGAGAATACATGCGCTGTTTTATAAATGTTTTACGAAATAGGCACAAGTACTAAAACTAATTCTACGTGGGTTTAAACCAGAAATATACCCTTAGCTTGGTAACATTAAACTACTTGTCTATGTACGGTAGGCGCGAATCCTAAAGATAGGTCTATTAGGCCTGACAAACCCCATCCTGACTATGGGATGCTTTAGTACTTCGAGGTTATTTTAAACACACCTGATCTGGTGTACTTTAGAGGGTAAAACATGAACATTAAGGCTTGTTACCGGGTGCCTACAACTTATAGAATACTTTTATACACTTGCGAGTGTACATATATTTATAAACGGAAATCTTGTGGTCTATTAATATATTGAAATGATTGTTATGATAAACCTATGAATTCACCAACCTTTTGGTTGATACTTTAAAGCATGTTTATTCTCAGGTATTAAAGAAATCTTCCGCTGTGCATTAGCTCATTTTAAGGATATTACTTGGAGTCATTCATGGCATATTTTGAAAGACGTTGCATTCGAGTCATTGAGTTCATCAAGATTATTATTATGTCAATTATAGTTGGATGTATTATCAAATGGTGTGCATGCCGTCAACTTTCGTTGTAAAGAAAGTTTGTCTTTTAAAAATGAATGCAATGTTTGTAAAATGTATCATATAGAGGTCAAATACCTCGCAATGTAATCAACTATTGTGAATCGTTTATAATGTATATGAACGGGTCCTTTCAATTGGTATCAGAGCGGTGGTCTTAGCGAACCAGGTCTGCATTAGTGTGTCTAACTGATAGTTGTTAGGATGCATTAATGAGCCTGGACTTCGACCGTGTCTGCATGTCAAAAGTTTTGCTTATAATTTTTGTCGAAAATTGCCTGCTTATCATTCTTAGTCTAGACACGTCTTACTGCATTGATTTCATGAATAGTGTATAGACAAAATTCATATCTTAGCGTATCTGCTAATCCATATCTTAGCGTATCTGTTACTGTAAACTTTGCCTGACATATCCCGTAAATTCCTCCGTAATCTACGAAATCTTTTGCGCTATATATATAGATATTCTATGTAATTAGAATACCACCCGATAGCCGAAAAATCATTTCATATCAAAAAATCCTTTATTCACTCGAACAAAATGGAATTCGTCATTAGTTCAAGTCCCTCGAATTCTGATATGGAATCCCACTCAAGCTCCGAAAGCAGTGTGACCGGAATGGATCAACCAATTAGCCATCATCTATTCTGGATGAATTGGGGATAGGTTCGTAGCCTCTTCAATAATTGGAGACAAGAAGAAGGTGATCCCTTCCATCCACCACATTGCCCTCTTGGCGATGAACCTGAAGTACTTACCAGCGAATCGGTCCAAAACATCATTTTCTCTCTCATTTCCAGAGTATCTCGTCACGATTATATACTACATCAAATTCTAGATTTTATTTATCCGCTCGTTCGAACCGACAATCACCCCGGTGTAATAGAAGAAGTCAACGCGCTTCGTGTTCGAGTAGTGGCTTTAGAGAATATGGTGCAAGGGTTACAAATACCAACAAATAACGAAGTATTAATTCATAATTTCAATTTTATTGAATAAATACTCCGTAAAAGTTATGTAATTTCTAAAGTCTTTAGGGATTATTCAGTTCTAGTTTCAACCGTAAATCAAATGAGTTTAATTTAATATTAACTCATTAAATCTATGTTACATCTGAAGAAAATATGCACTTATATATTTTCATAAAGACTGTAATAAAATTCTGTTGTACAAAATAGTAATTGTGAAAATTTTTTTAACGGGTAGGTAATACCCGAGAGATATATAAATTCATAATTAATATGTTACATTTTTCGAATCTGATTAAGCAAATCATCAACTATACTCCCAAAATCTCACAACAATATACATTCTTGTATAGTAATCAAAACAATCATTCTCACCCAAATTTGATTACGCATTCTGATTTTGACAAATCAAAATCCAAGTCATGATTTAACAGAAGACATCACTCTTAGATTCCTACATATTTCAAAGCTATACTTTGACTTCAAAACTGTGTAACATCATATGTATATTAATGATTACAAACTGTGTTCAAACTCTCCGAAGTTTTCGAAGACACTTCAAACAATGAACAATTGAGATGATGATCCAACCCCATATTACCCACATTTATGTACCTAAAAAGCTCTCGAAGCCAAAGTCATATTTCGACGCGTATCCGTGTCAGACCCTTTGGCATTTATTAGCTAAAATGACTTTTCAATTCCCTTTCAAAGTAGACAGTTTTGTCACAGCTCCAGCAAGTCAACTTTGACTTTTCAGTCGGACTAGTCTTATTATAACCTCGATAGATACGTTGCCCTTTCGTCATCGTTACTGGGGACCTTTCATATCTCGCCACCTTAGCAATAAACTTACCAACAACTTCAATTATCTTTGACTTTTCGAAAAATCATTATATTTATTGAAATCACATCATTTACTCATTCGCATCTTGTAACGAGAATTGTCATACGAATCATCGGAAAACAGTAACCAGTATTTTGAAATCTCACAGCATGTCTACGCCAACAGTTATATGTGTACGTAAAACGTCTATCTCCTGGACTTACATACTTTGAATGTGAAGTTCTGAAAAATATTTTGAACTGCAAACTAGTTCTTGAAATTCTGACAAAGCATCAAAAACTGTAAACGATCTTTACACTAAAAAGTTTGATGACAAAGAATAGTAAGGTGGTAAAGCTGAGAAAAAGAGAAGGTTTGGAACTGGAAAACGGATTGAACAAACTATGAAGGAGGCTGTGGACAAATCACAAAGACTAAATCTGCCTTCAAAGAATCCAAATGATTCAGTGCCTGCTAAAGTCATTAACGAATACCTTACTCTTTATTCTAAACCTTTACAGAAAAATCTTCATCATCATCCATCAATATTAAAAATTCTAAGATATTATCATATCTTTTATTATAAATATCCGCGATATTTCTGAAGATATTTTCACAACTAATCTTATCTGAAGTCATTTATCTCTTTGCGCTATCAGTGTTACATCATATAAGAAACTATTAGTTTCTATATTCTATAAACTTTCGAGTTTAAATTATGAATGTTTTGAAGTAGTGTTGGGAACTGAAGCATGAGTTAGTATAATATAATGACACTTGATCAACGTGATTATATTACAGTAAGTCATGCTGAGTTTCTAATGGGACATGACGATTCACAGACCATGCCGTCATCATGTTCCATGTTACACGACTCTTGTATTCTATTTAATCTCTAAAAATATCAAGAATATATTTTCTTGATGATTCGGTCTTTTCAGGGAATTCTGGTAAATTAACAAATCAAGATCGTGCTATTACCATTTCCTTCTTAGAACATTAACTATGTTCATTCTAAAATTCATATCTGCGAATACTGGACCATTACACACCTTTCTTAATCGCAAGAAGAAGAAACGAAAGGACAAAACTCCAAAATAAAAATTGGAGTATAAATCGCAGCAAATAGAAGGGAGCATTAACTGTGGATGTCAATGATTATAGAAGACAAAAGCAGGGGCTTTGAAATATAAGGGAAGATATAAAACCCAACAACCACCCAATAATTATAAACCGTATATATCGATGCATATAGCAATATAAAGACACGGAAGAATTAAAAACACTATAAAACTGAGAGTATAGTAGAAGTAAATAGATTCTTCTGGAGGCAGATGAAAAAGAAGAACGACAGATAGGAAAGTGAGGAGTATATCGAGAATCAGTACTGGATGAAGCATATTGACAAATACTTTAAAATATGAGTTGAGGGAGAAAGAATAGAAGGTGTGAGTTGTAAGGAAACGAAGGAGGTGGATTTATAGTGAAATACCTGACAGAGAAATCAAGATGGAATATCGTATTAATTCGAAGAGAATCATAATCTCCTTAATCACCGAAGCATCAAATCCAACATAGATTACAAAGATTTTATTTAAATTCGGAGATCAATTGTGATGATGTCAAAAGATATGACGAATCACTATAATCTTATTTCCTTCATTTACGATAACTTCCCTCATACGCTTATAGTAATCGAATTATTTTATCCATACTTCTTAGACATGATAAAACTTCATAATCGTTACGTCATAATAACATTCTCATTGTTAGCCATAACCACCTCTATCAAATTTCGGGGACGAAGTTTCTTTAACGGGTAGGTACTGTAACGACCCGGAAATTTTCGACTAAATTTAAACTTTATCTTTATATTATTCTGACACGATAAGCAATGTTTGTTAAGTTAAATCTCAAGGATTTTAAACTATGTTTATACATTCATTTAAACCTCGACCAAATTCCAATGATTCACGAACCATTAAATGAACATATATGAATATGTATGTATATGTATATATGTTATAAATTGAAAATGTCAACAAAGTATTTAAACATATAATACTTTATATGAACGTATTTGTTTCAATATGATTATCGATGAAATTAAATAAAATATATTAAATGATTGAATTATCAGAAACATTGAATTATGATTACAAGTCTCTGTTGAGAGGTCCACTATGATTTGAGAAAATCTATTCCTCTTAACGATATTCGGAATAATTTGTAAAGCTATTTATAAATAAAAATAAAAAGTGTCATTTACGAAAGTTAGACAAAAGCTAGTGGAGAATTGGTTTCCATAATATTCTATTAATCTATTTTCAAACGTACAAAAACGTTTTCAGTTTAAAAAGAACTTTATTATTAAAACGTATATAACTTTTATAAATATCTAGAATCACTTTTGACAACTCATTACTTAACCAGTATAATAAATATAACGATATTTATATTTTATTTCATTAAATATATATAACGATTTAAATTAATATTATATATATTTATACGCGTATTATACATAGTTTTTATACTTTTACTATACTTTAACTTTACCTTTACTTTACTTTTACTTTACTTTAACTTTAATAATTCACTTTAATAATTCATACTTTAATAATTCACTTTAATAATTCATACTTTAATAATTCATACTTTAATAATTCACTTTAATAATTTATACTTTAATAATTCACTTTAATAATTCATACTTTAATAATTCACTTTAATAATTCATACTTTAATAATTCATGTTAATAATTCAAAAATCTATTATAAATAGAATTCAATAGGTTTCATTATTTCATAGAAACTTGAAAATATATTTCTCTAAAACTCTCTCAATCGATATATATATATATATATATATATATATATATATATATATATATATATATATATATATATATATATATATATATATATATATATATATATATATATATATATATATATATATATATACATACATATATTGTAGTGACCCGAACTTTTCCATGTTTATATATATTAATTGAGATTGATATTTACATGATTAAATGTTTCCAACATGTTAAGCAATCAAACTTGTTAAGACTTGATTAATTGAAATATGTTTCATATAGACAATTGACCACCCAAGTTGACCGGCGATTCACGAACGTTAAAACTTGTAAAAACGACATGACGATATATATATATGGATATACATATGGTTAACATGAGATTATGATAAGTAAGTATCTCCATAAGTATATTAACAATGAGTTATATACATATAAACAAGATTACTAACTTAAGGATTTCGAAACGAGACATATATGTAACGATTATCGTTGTAACGACATTTAAATGTATATATATCATATTAAGATATATTAATATATCATAATATCATGATAATATAATAATTTAACATCTCATTAGATATAATAAACAATGGGTTAACAACATTAATTGAGATCGTTAACTTAAAGGTTTCAAAACAACACTTACATGTAACGACTAACGATGACTTAACGACTCAGTTAAAATGTATATACATGTAGTGTATTTAGATGTATTAAAATACTTTTGGAAGACTTCAAGACATATATCAAAACACTCATACTTAACGAAAATGGTTACAGTTACTTTTGCATTCTTTTCTTTCATCAAGAATTCTAGTCGTATTCTTACCCGTATTATACACAGCTTCAAAACGTACTTACTATGAGTATATACCAATAGGAACTAGTATGGGATTCCACTCTTGATTATGTCATGTATGACTAATCAATTTTAACTTCTACCATAAGCTAGTCAACTAACTAGAACTCCTTTTAACCCCACTCACTACTCACCAATTACCACTCATCATTCACTCCATTTCACTTCCAATTCTCTTTCTAATTCTCTCTCAACACACACACACTATTATGAACGTATTTTTCCAGTAGTTAATCATCATCTTTATCAAAAATCACTTTAAGAATCAAGCTATAATCATCATAGGAAGAACACTTCAAGAACACTTCAAAAATCCCTTCAAGTTTACTAATTTACTTCCAAGCTTTCTAATCCATTCCAAGTAATCATCTAAGATCAAGAAACCTTTGTTATATACAGTAGGTTATCTTTATTATTCAAGGTAATATTCATATTCAAACTTTGATTCAATTTCTATAACTATAAACTATCTTAATTCGAGTAAAAATCTTACTTGAACTTGTTTTTGTGTCATGATCCTACTTCAAGAACTTTCAAGCCATCCAAGATCCTTTGAAGCTAGATCATTTCTTGTCATTTCCAGTAGGTTTACCTACTAAAATTGAGGTAGTAATGATGTTCATAACATCATTCGATTTATATATATAAAACTATCTTATTCGAAGGTTTAAACTCGTAATCACTAGAACATAGTTTAGTTAATTCTAAACTTGTTCGCAAACAAAAGTTAATCCTTCTAACTTGACTTTTAAAATTAACTACACACATGTTCTATATCTATATTATATGCTAACTTAATGATTTAAAACCTGGAAACACGAAAAACACCGTAAAACCGGATTTACGCCGTCGTAGTAACACCGCGGGCTGTTTTGGGTTAGTTAATTAAAAACTATGATAAACTTTGATTTAAAAGTTGTTATTCTGAGAAAATGATTTTTATTATGAACATGAAACTATATCCAAAAATTATGGTTAAACTCAAAGTGGAAGTATGTTTTCTAAAATGGTCATCTAGACGTCGTTCTTTCGACTGAAGTGACTACCTTTACAAAAACGACTTGTAACTTATTTTTCTGACTATAAACCTATACTTTTATGTTTAGATTCATAAATTAGAGTTCAATATGAAACCATAGCAATTTGATTCACTCAAAACGGATTTAAAATGAAGAAGTTATGGGTAAAACAAGATTGGATAATTTTTCTTATTTTAGCTACGTGAAAATTGGTAACAAATCTATTCCAACCATAATTTAATCAACTTGTATTGTATATTATGTAATCTTGAGATACCATAGACACGTATACAATGTTTCGACCTATCATGTCGACACATCTATATATATTTCGGAACAACCATAGACACTCTATATGTGAATATTGGAGTTAGCTATATAGGGTTGAGGTTGATTCCAAAATATATATAGTTTGAGTTGTGATCAATACTGAGATACGTATACACTGGGTCGTGGATTGATTCAAGATAATATTTATCGATTTATTTCTGTACATCTAACTGTGGACAACTAGTTGTAGGTTACTAACGAGGACAGCTGACTTAATAAACTTAAAACATCAAAATATATTAAAAGTGTTGTAAATATATTTTAAACATACTTTGATATATATGTATATATTGTTATAGGTTCGTGAATCAACCAGTGGCCAAGTCTTACTTCCTGACGAAGTAAAAATCTGTGAAAGTGAGTTATAGTCCCACTTTTAAAATCTAATATTTTTGGGATGAGAATACATGCAGGTTTTATAAATGATTTACAAAATAGACACAAGTACGTGAAACTACATTCTATGGTTGAATTATCGAAATCGAATATGCCCCTTTTTATTAAGTCTGGTAATCTAAGAATTAGGGAACAGACACCCTAATTGACGCGAATCCTAAAGATAGATCTATTGGGCCTAACAAACCCCATCCAAAGTACCGGATGCTTTAGTACTTCGAAATTTATATCATGTCCGATGGAGGATCCCGGAATGATGGGGATATTCTTATATATGCATCTTGTTAATGTCGGTTACCAGGTGTTCACCATATGAATAATTTTTATCCTTATGTATGGGATGTGTGTTGAAATATAAAATCTTGTGGTCTATTGTTACGATTTGATATATATAGGTTAAACCTATAACTCACCAACATTTTTGTTGACGTTTAAAGCATGTTTATTCTCAGGTGAATACTAAGAGCTTCCGCTGTTGCATACTAAAATAAGGACAAGATTTGGAGTCCATGTTTGTATGATATTGTGTAAAAACTGCATTCAAGAAACTGATTTCGATGTAACATATTTGTATTGTAAACCATTATGTAATGGTCGTGTGTAAACAGGATATTTTAGATTATCATTATTTGATAATCTACGTAAAGCTTTTTAAACCTTTATTTATGAAATAAAGGTTATGGTTTGTTTTAAAAATGAATGCAGTCTTTGAAAAACGTCTCATATAGAGGTCAAAACCTCGCAACGAAATCAATTAATATGGAACGTTTTTAATCAATAAGAACGGGACATTTCAGTTGGTATCAGAGCGTTGGTCTTAGAGAACCAGAAAATTTGCATTAGTGTGTCTTATCGAGTTTGTTAGGATGCATTAGTGAGTCTGGACTTCGACCGTGTTTTCTTTAAAAATGATTGCTTAACATTTTTGTTGGAAACTATATATTTTTAACATATGAATATTATGTGATATATTAATCTCTTAACGTGTTTGATATTATGTGATAGATGTCTACCTCTAGAACAAGTCCCATTGACTCACCTAATAATAATGAAGAGTCAAATGTAAATTAGAATGATTCGTGGACTGATTCACAAGTTCCCGAAGAGGAACCGGAAGAAGAGTCGGAACCGAAAGAAGAATCGGAACCGGAAGAAGAATCGGAACCGGAAGAAGAAATAGAACCGGTGGGGGAAATAATAAAATGGTTAAGTAAAAGAGAATCCTCAACCAACCGACCAAGGTTAATTATGGTCAATGGTGTTTCCGCCAAGGAAGCAAAATATTGGGAGGATTACCAATTCTCCGATGAATCGGATTCCGACGAGAATTCCGATGAGGTTATAGAAATTACCCCAACTGAATTTAAAAAGGCAAAAGAAAATAATAAGGGAAAGGGCATAAAAATAGAGAAATCTAATTCCAACCCCGATGAACTTTATATGCATCGTCAACCCCCGAAGTCCTTAAGTTGTAACAATGACCCGGGAACCTCTAAACCACCAGGTTTTTCTAAACCAATGTGGACAACGACGGCTCGTATTAGGGGAACATCATATATCCCTAGAAACTTGGCAAAACGAACCAAAACCGAACAAGAAGAAACGAGCGAGTCAGAATAAGATAGTTGTATTCGTGTGGTGTAATATATGTAATATAGTGTGCTTATGCTTTATGATATATGTAAAAATTGCTTGTATTAATAAGTATTTTTTTTATGAATCTAACTCTTGTCTATTTTACAGTATAAAAACACAAAATGGATAGACAACCCAATATTTTAAGAGACCTACCCGGAGACATGATTGATGAAATCTTGTCTAGAGTCGGTCAGAATTCCTCGGCACAACTATTTAAGGCGAGATCAGTTTGTAAGACATTCGAAGAACGTTCCAAGAATGCCTTGGTTTATAAAAGGCTTTCGTTCGAAAGATAGGGGATATCACATTGGGAAATCCATAAGTTACGATGTGTTTACTTTGACGCATATATTGCGGGGAACCCAAATGCTATTTTATGCAACGAGTTAAGAAATTATTTTGACTCAGTATATCCGAATATAGGACTTCGTGATTTAGAAAAAGAGGCTAACATGCAACTTAAAGAAGCATGTTATGCTTACGGGTTAGTAATGTTCGCTTCTCACCAAAGTGAGAACAAGAACATCGGGCTACAACTATTAAACAAAACGTTCCCACAAGTGACGGAGTCGGTAATTGAGGTAAGAAATGAGGTGTTTAGGTTATTACGAGACTGGTGGTCATTACGTAACCCTCGTCCCTTTGACGACGTTACAACACGCTGTCTTATCAAAGGCCATAACGGTTATGTTCCACAAAACCAAGGATGGGAAGTAGTCCTAGTAAAACCAGAATGCATGACTTGTTTCTGGACATATGAATTACGTGTCATTATTGCCTTTGCTGAACGACTTGTATACTAGCTAGAATTATCTTCACAACTATCTTGTATCAAAGTTATTGTGTGCTATATTTCATGCTTTATGTAAAATAAGCGGTATTGTAAGTTTGTAAAATATTGTATAAAAGTTTGAACGCGAAATATTATTACAATCAGTTTTTCATATAGAATTGTAGTAGTTGAATTGTATATTAGCTACTAAGTATGAACTTAACGGGTAGGTACTACCCGAATTTAAACTTATAAAACGCTAATATGAAGAAAAAGCTTTTATAAATGAGTTCATATTATGCTACAAAATACTATTAACTACTCTTAATATTCTGTATGATTAACTTGTTCCATTTGACTATTTTGAAGGAAATGGCACCGACTACTCGACACACCGTGAATATGAATGAAGAGGAATTCCGTACTTTTCTAGCTTTAAACATAGCCGCAGTACAGGCTGCGCTACATACCAATAATAACCTTGGATCTGGCAGTACAGGAAATCGTGTAGGATGCACCTACAAAGAATTCACTGCCTGCAAACCTTTGGAATTTGATGGAACCGAAGGACCGATCGGATTGAAACGGTGGACTGAGAAGGTCGAATCGGTGTTTGCCATAAGTAAGTGTACTGAAGAGGACAAAGTGAAGTACGCTACGCATACCTTCACAGGTTCTGCGTTAACATGGTGGAATACCTATCTAGAGCAAGTGGGACAAGATGATGCGTACGCACTACCGTGGTCAGCATTCAAGCACTTGATGAACGAGAAGTACCGTCCCAGAACCGAGGTCAATAAGCTCAAGACAGAACTTAGAGGGTTACGAACCCAAGGATTTGATATTACCACGTACGAAAGACGATTCACAGAATTGTGTCTATTGTGTCCGGGAGCATTCGAAGATGAGGAAGAGAAGATCGACGCGTTTGTGAAAGGATTACCGGAAAGAATCCAAGAAGATATAAGTTCACACGAGCCCGCCTCCATACAACAGGCATGTAGAATGGCTCACAAACTAGTGAACCAGATTGAAGAAAGAATTAAAGAACAGACTGCTGAAGAGGCCAATGTGAAGCAAGTCAAAAGAAAGTGGGAGGAAAACGGTGATAAGAATCACCAATACAACAACAACAGCAATTACAACAATAATCGCAACAATTATCCCAACAATCGCAACATCAATCGCAACTACAACAAACGGACCAACAACAACAACAACAACAATAACAACAACAACTACAACAATCATCCCAACAACAATAATAACCGCAACAACAACAACAATCAGAAGCAGCTATGCCAAAGGTGTGAAAAGTATCACTCGGGGTTCTGCACCAAATTTTGCAACAAGTGTAAAAGAAATGGTCATAGCGCGGAGAAGTGTGAGGTCTAAGGACCAGGGGTTAATAGAACGAAAGAAACAAATGGTGTCGGAACGAGTAATGGCGGAGCAAGTAGTGTCGGAGCAAGTTATGCCAATGTAGTTTGTTATAAATGTGGAAAACCTGGCCACATTATTAGAAATTTCCCGAACCAGGAGAACACGAATGGACAAGGCCACGGAAGAGTTTTCAATATTAATGTGGCAGAGGCACAGGAAGACCCGGAGCTTGTTACGGGTACGTTTCTTATTGACAATAAATCTGCTTACGTTTTATTTGATTCGGGTGCGGATAGAAGCTATATGAGTAGAGATTTTTATGCTAAATTAAGTTGTCCATTGACGCCTTTGGATAGTAAATTTTTACTCGAATTAGCAAATGGTAAATTAATTTCAGCAGATAATATATGTCGGAATCGAGAAATTAAACTGGTTAGCGAAACATTTAAGATTGATTTGATACCAGTAGAGTTAGGGAGTTTTGATGTGATAATCGGTATGGACTGGTTGAAAGAAGTGAAAGCAGAGATCGTTTGTTACAAAAATGCAATTCGCATTATACGAGAAAAAGGAAAACCCTTAATGGTGTACGGAGAAAAGGGCAACACGAAGCTACATATTATTAGTAATTTGAAGGCACAAAAACTAATAAGAAAAGGTTGCTATGCTGTTCTAGCACACGTCGAGAAAGTACAAACTGAAGAAAAGAGCATCAATGATGTTCCCATTGCAAAAGAATTTCCCGATGTATTTCCGAAAGAATTACCGGGATTACCCCCACAGCGATCCGTTGAATTTCAAATAGATCTTGTACCAGGAGCTGCACCAATAGCTCGTGCTCCTTACAGACTCGTGTAGTGACCCGAACTTTTCCATGTTTATATATATTAATTGAGATTGATATTTACATGATTAAATGTTTCCAACATGTTAAGCAATCAAACTTGTTAAGACTTGATTAATTGAAATATGTTTCATATAGACAATTGACCACCCAAGTTGACCGGCGATTCACGAACGTTAAAACTTGTAAAAACGACATGACGATATATATATGGATATACATATGGTTAACATGAGATTATGATAAGTAAGTATCTCCATAAGTATATTAACAATGAGTTATATACATATAAACAAGACTACTAACTTAAGGATTTCGGAACGAGACATATATGTAACGATTATCGTTGTAACGACATTTAAATGTATATATATATCATATTAAGATATATTAATATATCATAATATCATGATAATACAATAATTTAACATCTCATTAGATATAATAAACAATGGGTTAATAACATTAATTGAGATCGTTAACTTAAAGGTTTCAAAACAACACTTACATGTAATGACTAACGATGATTTAACGACTCAGTTAAAATGTATATACATGTAGTGTATTTAGATGTATTAAAATACTTTTGGAAGACTTCAAGACATATATCAAAACACTCATACTTAACGAAAATGGTTACAGTTACTTTTGCATTCTTTTCTTTCATCAAGAATTCTAGTCGTATTCTTACCCGTATTATACACAGCTTCAAAACGTACTTACTATAAGTATATACCAATAGGAACTAGCATGGGATTCCACTCTTGATTATGTCATGTATGACTAATCAATTTTAACTTCTACCATGAGCTAGTCAACTAACTAGAACTCCTTTTAACCCCACTCACCACTCACCAATTACCACTCATCATTCACTCCATTTCACTTCCAATTCTCTTTCTAATTCTCTCTCAACACACACACACACTATTATGAACGTATTTTTCCAGTAGTTAATCATCATCTTCATCAAAAATCACTTCAAGAATCAAGCTATAATCATCATAGGAAGAACACTTCAAGAACACTTCAAAAATCCCTTCAAGTTTACTAATTTACTTCCAAGCTTTCTAATCCATTCCAAGTAATCATCTAAGATCAAGAAACCTTTGTTATATACAGTAGGTTATCTTTCTTATTCAAGGTAATATTCATATTCAAACTTTGATTCAATTTCTATAACTATAAACTATCTTAATTCGAGTAAAAATCTTACTTGAACTTGTTTTTGTGTCATGATCCTACTTCAAGAACTTTCAAGCCATCCAAGATCCTTTGAAGCTAGATCATTTCTTGTCACTTCAAGTAGATTTACCTACTAAACTTGAGGTAGTAATGATATTCATAACATCATTCGATTCATATATATAAAACTATCTTATTCGAAGGTTTAAACTCGTAATCACTAGAACATAGTTTAGTTAATTCTAAACTTGTTCGCAAACAAAAGCTAATCCTTCTAACTTGACTTTTAAAATTAACTACACACATGTTCTATATCTATATGATATGCTAACTTAATGATTTAAAACCTGGAAACACGAAAAACACTGTAAAATCGGATTTACGCCGTCGTAGTAACACCGCGGGCTGTTTTGGGATAGTTAATTAAAAACTATGATAAACTTTGATTTAAAAGTTGTTATTCTGAGAAAATGATTTTTATTATGAACATGAAACTATATCCAAAAATTATGGTTAAACTCAAAGTGGAAGTATGTTTTCTAAAATGGTCATCTAGACGTCGTTCTTTCGACTGAAATGACTACCTTTACAAAAATGACTTGTAACTTAATTTTCCGACTATAAACCTATACTTTTCTATTTATATTCATAAAATAGAGTTCAATATGAAACCATAGCAATTTGATTCACTCAAAACGGATTTAAAATGAAGAAGTTATGGGTAAAACAAGATTGGATAATTTTTCTCATTTTAGCTACGTGAAAATTGGTAACAAATCTATTCCAACCATAACTTAATCAACTTGTATTGTATATTATGTAATCTTGAGATACCATAGACACGTATACAATGTTTTGAGCTATCATGTCGACACATCTATATATATTTCGGAACAACCATAGACACTCTATATGTGAATGTTGGAGTTAGCTATACAGGGTTGAGGTTGATTCCAAAATATATATAGTTTGAGTTGTGATCAATACTGAGACACGTATACACTGGGTCGTGGATTGATTCAAGATAATATTTATCGATTTATTTCTGTACATCTAACTGTGGACAACTAGTTGTAGGTTACTAACGAGGATAGCTGACTTAGTAAACTTAAAACATCAAAATATATTAAAAGTGTTGTAAATATATTTTGAACATACTTTGATATATATGTATATATTGTTATAGGTTCGTGAATCAACCAGTGGCCAAGTCTTACTTCCCGACGAAGTAAAAATCTGTGAAAGTGAGTTATAGTCCCACTTTTAAAATCTAATATTTTTGGGATGAGAATACATGCAGGTTTTATAAATGATTTACAAAATAGACACAAGTACGTGAAACTACATTCTATGGTTGAATTATCGAAATCGAATATGCTCCTTTTTATTAAGTCTTGTAATCTAAGAATTAGGGAACAGACACCCTAATTGACGCGAATCCTAAAGATAGATCTATTGGGCCTAACAAACCCCATCCAAAGCACCGAATGCTTTAGTACTTCGAAATTTATATCATATCCGAAGGGTGTCCCGGAATGATGGGGATATTCTTATATATATGCATCTTGTTAATGTCGGTTACCAGGTGTTCACCATATGAATGATTTTTATCTCTATGTATGGGATGTGTATTGAAATATGAAATCTTGTGGTCTATTGTTACGATTTGATATATATAGGTTAAACCTATAACTCACCAACATTTTTGTTGACGTTTAAAGCATGTTTATTCTCAGGTGAATACTAAGAGCTTCCGCTGTTGCATACTAAAATAAGGACAAGATTTGGAGTCCATGTTTTTATGATATTGTGTAAAAACTGCATTCAAGAAACTGATTTCGATGTAACATATTTGTATTGTAAACCATTATGTAATGGTCGTGTGTAAACAGGATATTTTAGATTATCATTATTTGATAATCTACGTAAAGCTTTTTAAACCTTTATTTATGAAATAAAGGTTATGGTTTGTTTTAAAAATGAATGCAGTCTTTGAAAAACGTCTCATATAGAGGTCAAAACCTCGCAACGAAATCAATTAATATGGAACGTTTTTAATCAATAAGAACGGGACATTTCAGTTGGTATCCGAGCGTTGGTCTTAGAGAACCAGAAAATTTGCATTAGTGTGTCTTATCGAGTTTGTTAGGATGCATTAGTGAGTTTGGACTTCGACCGTGTTTTCTTTAAAAATGATTGCTTAACATTTTTGTTGGAAACTATATATTTTTAACATATGAATATTATGTGATATATAATCTCTTAACGTGTTTGATATTATGTGATAGATGTCTACCTCTAGAATAAGTCCCATTGACTCACCTAATAATAATGAAGAGTCAAATGTAAATTGGAATGATTCACAAGTTCCCGAAGAGGAACCGGAAGAAGAGTCGGAACCGGAAGAAGAATCGGAACCGGAAGAAGAAATAGAACCGGTGGGGGAAATAATAAAACGGTTAAGTAAAAGAGAATCCTCAACCAACCGACCAAGGTTAATTATGGTCAATGGTGTTTCCGCCAAGGAAGCAAAATATTGGGAGGATTACCAATTCTCCGATGAATCGGATTCCGACGAGAATTCCGATGATGTTATAGAAATTACCCCAACTGAATTTAAAAAGGCAAAAGAAAATAATAAGGGAAAGGGCATAAAAATAGAGAAATCTAATTCCAATTCCGATGAACTTTATATGTATCGTCAACCTTCGAAGTCCTTAAGTTGTAACAATGACCCGGGAAACTCTAAACCACCAGGTTTTTCTAAACCAATGTGGACAATGACGGCTCGTATTAGGGGAACATCATATATCCCTAGAAACTTGGCAAAACGAACCAAAACCGAACAAGAAGAAACGAGCGAGTCGGAATAAGATAGTTGTATTCGTGTGGTGTAATATATGTAATATAGTGTGCTTATGCTTTATGATATATGTAAAAATTGCTTGTATTAATAAGTATTTTTTTTATGAATCTAAATGGATAGACAACCCAATATTTTAAGAGACCTACCCGGAGACATGATTGATGAAATCTTGTCTAGAGTCGGTCAGAATTCCTCGGCACAACTATTTAAGGCGAGATCAGTTTGTAAGACATTCGAAGAACGTTCCAAGAATGCCTTGGTTTATAAAAGGCTTTCGTTCGAAAGATGGGGGATATCACATTGGGAAATCCATAAGTTACGATGTGTTTACTTTGACGCATATATTGCGGGGAACCCAAATGCTATTTTACGCAACGGGTTAAGAAATTATTTTGACTCAGTATATCCGAATATAGGACTTCGTGATTTAGAAAAAGCGGCTAACATGCAACATAAAGAAGCATGTTATGCTTACGGGTTAGTAATGTTCGCTTCTCACCAAAGTGAGAACAAGAACATCGGGCTACAACTATTAAACAAAACGTTCCCACAAGTGACGGAGTCGGTAATTGGGGTAAGAAATGAGATTTTTAGGTTATTACGAGACTGTTGGTCATTACGTAACCCTCGTCCCTTTGATGACGTTACAACACACTGTCTTATCAACGGCCATAACGGTTATGTTCCACAAGACCAAGGATGGGAAGTAGTCCTAGTAAAACCAGAATGTATGACTTGTTTCTGGACATATGAATTACGTGTCTTTATTGCCTTTGCTGAACGACTTGTGTACCAGCTAGAATTATCTTCACAACTATCTTGTATCAAAGTTATTGTGTGCTATATTTCATGCTTTATGTAAAATAAGCGGTATTGTAAGTTTGTAAAATATTGTATAAAAGTTTGAACGCGAAATATTATTACAATCAGTTTTTCATATAGAATTGTAGTAGTTGAATTGTATATTAGCTACTAAGTATGAACTTAACGGGTAGGTACTACCCGAATTTAAACTTATAAAACGCTAATATGAAGAAAAAGCTTTTATAAATGAGTTCATATTATGCTACGAAATACTATTAACTACTCTTAATATTCTGTATGATTAACTTGTTCCATTTGACTATTTTGAAGGAAATGGCACCGACTACTCGACACACCGTGAATATGAATGAAGAGGAATTCCGTACTTTTCTAGCTTCAAACATAGCCGCAGTACAGGCTGCGCTACATACCAACAATAACCTTGGATCTGGCAGTACAGGAAATCGTGTAGGATGCACCTACAAAGAATTCACTGCCTGCAAACCTTTGGAATTTGATGGAACCGAAGGACCGATCGGATTGAAACAGTGGACCGAGAAGGTCGAATCGGTGTTTGCCATAAGTAAGTGTACTGAAGAGGACAAAGTGAAGTACGCTACGCATACCTTCATAGGTTCTGCGTTAACATGGTGGAATACCTATCTAGAGCAAGTGGGACAAGATGATGCGTACGCACTACCGTGGTCAGCATTCAAGCACTTGATGAACGAGAAGTACCGTCCCAGAACCGAGGTCAATAAGCTCAAGACAGAACTTAGAGGGTTACGAACCCAAGGATTTGATATTACCACGTACGAAAGACGATTCACAGAATTGTGCCTATTGTGTCCGGGAGCATTTGAAGATGAGGAAGAGAAGATCGACGCGTTTGTGAAAGGATTTACCGGAAAGAATCCAAGAAGATATAAGTTCACACGAGCCCGCCTCCATACAACAGGCATGTAGAATGGCTCACAAACTAGTGAACCAGATTGAAGAAAGAATTAAAGAACAGACTGCTGAAGAGGCCAATGTGAAGCAAGTCAAAAGAAAGTGGGAGGAAAACAGTGATAAGAATCACCAATACAACAACAACAGCAATTACAACAATAATCGCAACAATTATCCCAACAATCGCAACATCAATCGCAACTACAACAAACGGCCCAACAACAACAACAGCAACAACAACAACAACAACAACAACAACAGCAACTACAACAATCATCCCAACAATAATAATAACCGCAACAACAACAACAATCAGAAGCAGCTATGCCAAAGGTGTGAAAAGTATCACTCGGGGTTCTGCACCAAATTTTGCAACAAGTGTAAAAGAAATGGTCATAGCGCGGCGAAGTGTGAGGTCTACGGACCAGGGGTTAATAGAACGAAAGGAACAAATGGTGTCGGAACGAGTAATGGCGGAGCAAGTAGTGTCGGAGCAAGTTATGCCAATGTAGTTTGTTATAAATGTGGAAAACCGGGCCACATTATTAGAAATTCCCCGAACCAGGAGAACACGAATGGACAAGGCCGCGGAAGAGTTTTCAATATTAATGCGGCAGAGGTACAGGAAGACCCGGAGCTTGTTACGGGTACGTTTCTTATTGACAATAAATCTGCTTACGTTTTATTTGATTCGGGTGCGGATAGAAGCTATATGAGTAGAGATTTTTGTGCTAAATTAAGTTGTCCATTGACGCCTTTGGATAGTAAATTTTTACTCGAATTAGCAAATGGTAAATTAATTTCAGCAGATAATATATGTCGGAATCGAGAAATTAAACTGGTTAGCGAAACATTTAAGATTGATTTGATACCAGTAGAGTTAGGGAGTTTTGATGTGATAATCGGTATGGACTGGTTGAAAGAAGTGAAAGCAGAGATCGTTTGTTACAAAAATGCAATTCGCATTATACGAGAAAAAGGAAAACCCTTAATGGTGTACGGAGAAAAGGGCAACACGAAGCTACATATTATTAGTAATTTGAAGGCACAAAAACTAATAAGAAAAGGTTGCTACGCTGTTCTACCACACGTCGAGAAAGTACAAACTGAAGAAAAGAGCATCAATGATGTTCCCATTGCAAAAGAATTTCCCGATGTATTTCCGAAAGAATTACCGGGATTACCCCCACAGCGATCCGTTGAATTTCAAATAGATCTTGTACCAGGAGCTGCACCAATAGCTCGTGCTCCTTACAGACTCGCACCCAGCGAGATGAAAGAACTGCAAAGCCAATTACAAGAACTTTTAGAGCGTGGTTTCATTCGACCAAGCACATCACCGTGGGGAGCTCCAGTTTTGTTTGTCAAGAAGAAAGATGGTACATTCAGGTTGTGTATCGACTACCGAGAGTTGAACAAACTTACCATCAAGAACCGCTACCCACTACCGAGAATCGACGACTTATTTGATCAACTACAAGGCTCGTCTGTTTATTCAAAGATTGACTTACGTTCCGGGTATCATCAAATGCGGGTGAAAGAAGATGATATTCCAAAGACTGCTTTCAGAACACGTTACGGTCATTACGAGTTTATGGTCATGCCGTTTGGTTTAACTAATGCACCAGCTGTGTTCATGGACCTTATGAACCGAGTGTGTGGACCATACCTTGACAAGTTTGTCATTGTTTTCATTGATGACATACTTATTTACTCAAAGAATGACCAAGAACACGGTGAACATTTGAGAAAGGTGTTAGAAGTATTGAGGAAGGAAGAATTGTACGCTAAGTTTTCAAAGTGTGCATTTTGGTTGGAAGAAGTTCAATTCCTCGGTCACATAGTGAACAAAGAAGGTATTAAGGTGGATCCGGCAAAGATAGAAACTGTTGAAAAGTGGGAAACCCCGAAAACTCCGAAACACATACGCCAGTTTTTAGGACTAGCTGGTTACTACAGAAGGTTCATCCAAGACTTTTCCAGAATAGCAAAACCCTTGACTGCATTAACGCATAAAGGGAAGAAATTTGAATGGAATGATGAACAAGAGAAAGCGTTTCAGTTATTGAAGAAAAAGCTAACTACGGCACCTATATTGTCATTGCCTGAAGGGAATGATGATTTTGTGATTTATTGTGACGCATCAAAGCAAGGTCTCGGTTGTGTATTAATGCAACGAATGAAGGTGATTGCTTATGCGTCTAGACAATTGAAGATTCACGAACAAAATTATACGACGTATGATTTGGAATTAGGCGCGGTTGTTTTTGCATTAAAGACTTGGAGGCACTACTTATATGGGGTCAAAAGTATTATATATACCGACCACAAAAGTCTTCAACACATATTTAATCAGAAACAACTGAATATGAGGCAGCGTAGGTGGATTGAATTATTGAATGATTACGACTTTGAGATTCGTTACCACCCGGGGAAGGCAAATGTAGTAGCCGATGCCTTGAGCAGGAAGGACAGAGAACCCATTCGAGTAAAATCTATGAATATAATGATTCATAATAACCTTACTACTCAAATAAAAGAGGCGCAACAAGGAGTTTTAAAAGAGGGAAATTTAAAGGATGAAATACCCAAAGGATCGGAGAAACATCTTAATATTCAGGAAGACGAAACCTGGTATAGGGCTGAAAAGATTTGGGTACCAAAATTTGGAGATATGAGAGAAATGGTACTTAGAGAAGCTCATAAAACCAGATACTCAATACATCCTGGAACGGGGAAGATGTACAAGGATCTCAGGAAATATTTTTGGTGGCCGGGTATGAAAGCCGATGTTGCTAAATACGTAGGAGAATGTTTGACGTGTTCTAAGGTCAAAGCTGAGCATCGGAAACCATCAGGTCTACTTCAACAACCCGAAATCCCGGAATGGAAATGGGAAAACATTACCATGGATTTCATCACTAAATTGCCAAGGACTGCAAGTTGTTTTGATACTATTTGGGTAAAAGTTGATCGTCTCACCAAATCAGCACATTTCCTGCCAATAAGAGAAGATGACAAGATGGAGAAGTTAGCACGACTGTATTTGAAGGAAGTCATCTCCAGACATGGAATACCAATCTCTATTATCTCTGATAGGGATGGCAGATTTATTTCAAGATTCTGGCAGACATTACAGCAAGCATTAGGAACTCGTCTAGACATGAGTACTGCCTATCATCCACAAACTGATGGGCAGAGCGAAAGGACGATACAAATGCTTGAAGACATGATACGAGCATGTGTTATTGATTTCGGAAACAGTTGGGATCGACATCTACCATTAGCAGAATTTTCCTACAACAACAGCTACCATTCAAGCATTGAGATGGCGCCGTTTGAAGTACTTTATGGTAGAAAGTGCAGGTCTCCGATTTGTTGGAGTGAAGTGGGGGATAGACAGATTACGGGTCCGGAGATTATACAAGAAACTACCGAGAAGATCATCCAAATTCAACAACGGTTGAAAACCGCCCAAAGTCGACAAAAGAGCTACGCTGACATTAAAAGAAAAGATATAGAATTTGAAATTGGAGAGATGGTCATGCTTAAAGTTGCACCTTGGAAAGGCGTTGTTCGATTTGGTAAACGAGGGAAATTAAATCCAAGGTATATTGGACCATTCAAGATTATTGATCGTGTCGGACCAGTAGCTTACCGACTTGAGTTACCTCAACAACTCGCAGCTGTACATAACACTTTCCACGTCTCGAATTTGAAGAAATGTTTTGCTAAAGAAGATCTCACTATTCCGTTAGATGAAATCCAAATCAACGAAAAACTCCAATTCATCGAAGAACCCGTCGAAATAATGGATCGTGAGGTTAAAAGACTTAAGCAAAACAAGATTCCAATTGTTAAGGTTTGATGGAATGCTCGTAGAGGACCCGAGTTCACCTGGGAGCGTGAAGATCAGATGAAGAAGAAATACCCGCATCTATTTCCAGAAGATTCGTCAACACCTTCAACAGCTTAAAATTTCGGGACGAAATTTATTTAACGGGTAGGTACTGTAGTGACCCGAACTTTTCCATGTTTATATATATTAATTGAGATTGATATTTACATGATTAAATGTTTCCAACATGTTAAGCAATCAAACTTGTTAAGACTTGATTAATTGAAATATGTTTCATATAGACAATTGACCACCCAAGTTGACCGGCGATTCACGAACGTTAAAACTTGTAAAAACGACATGACGATATATATATGGATATACATATGGTTAACATGAGATTATGATAAGTAAGTATCTCCATAAGTATATTAACAATGAGTTATATACATATAAACAAGACTACTAACTTAAGGATTTCGAAACGAGACATATATGTAACGATTATCGTTGTAACGACATTTAAATGTATATATATCATATTAAGATATATTAATATATCATAATATCATGATAATACAATAATTTAACATCTCATTAGATATAATAAATAATGGGTTAACAACATTAATTGAGATCGTTAACTTAAAGGTTTCAAAACAACATCTACATGTAACGACTAACGATGACTTAACGACTCAGTTAAAATGTATATACATGTAGTGTATTTAGATGTATTAAAATACTTTTGAAAGACTTCAAGACATATATCAAAACACTCATACTTAACGAAAATGGTTACAGTTACTTTTGCATTCTTTTCTTTCATCAAGAATTCTAGTCGTATTCTTACCCGTATTATACACAGCTTCAAAACGTACTTACTATGAGTATATACCAATAGGAACTAGCATGGGATTCCACTCTTGATTATGTCATGTATGACTAATCAATTTTAACTTCTACCATGAGCTAGTCAACTAACTAGAACTCCTTTTAACCCCACTCACCACTCACCAATTACCACTCATCATTCACTCCATTTCACTTCCAATTCTCTTTCTAATTCTCTCTCAACACACACACACACTATTATGAACGTATTTTTCCAGTAGTTAATCATCATCTTCATCAAAAATCACTTCAAGAATCAAGCTATAATCATCATAGGAAGAACACTTCAAGAACACTTCAAAAATCCCTTCAAGTTTACTAATTTACTTCCAAGCTTTCTAATCCATTCCAAGTAATCATCTAAGATCAAGAAACCTTTGTTATATACAGTAGGTTATCTTTCTTATTCAAGGTAATATTCATATTCAAACTTTGATTCAATTTCTATAACTATAAACTATCTTAATTCGAGTAAAAATCTTACTTGAACTTGTTTTTGTGTCATGATCCTACTTCAAGAACTTTCAAGCCATCCAAGATCCTTTGAAGCTAGATCATTTCTTGTCACTTCCAGTAGATTTACCTACTAAACTTGAGGTAGTAATGATGTTCATAACATCATTCGATTCATATATATAAAACTATCTTATTCGAAGGTTTAAACTCGTAATCACTAGAACATAGTTTAGTTAATTCTAAACTTGTTCGCAAACAAAAGTTAATCCTTCTAACTTGACTTTTAAAATTAACTACACACATGTTCTATATCTATATGATATGCTAACTTAATGATTTAAAACCTGGAAACATGAAAAACACCGTAAAATCGGATTTACGCCGTCGTAGTAACACCGCGGGCTGTTTTGGGTTAGTTAATTAAAAACTATGATAAACTTTGATTTAAAAGTTGTTATTCTGAGAAAATGATTTTTATTATGAACATGAAACTATATCCAAAAATTATGGTTAAACTCAAAGTGGAAGTATGTTTTCTAAAATGGTCATCTAGACGTCGTTCTTTCGACTGAAATGACTACCTTTACAAAAACGACTTGTAACTTATTTTTCCGACTATAAACCTATACTTTTCTATTTATATTCATAAAATAGAGTTCAATATGAAACCATAGCAATTTGATTCACTCAAAACGGATTTAAAATGAAGAAGTTATGGGTAAAACAAGATTGGATAATTTTTCTCATTTTAGCTACGTGAAAATTGTTAACAAATCTATTCCAACCATAACTTAATCAACTTGTATTGTATATTATGTAATCTTGAGATACCATAGACACGTATACAATGTTTCAACCTATCATGTCGACACATCTATATATATTTCGAAACAACCATAGACACTCTATATGTGAATGTTGGAGTTAGCTATACAGGGTTGAGGTTGATTCCAAAATATATATAGTTTGAGTTGTGATCAATACTGAGATACGTATACACTGGGTCGTGGATTGATTCAAGATAATATTTATCGATTTATTTCTGTACATCTAACTGTGGACAACTAGTTGTAGGTTACTAACGAGGACAGCTGACTTAATAAACTTAAAACATCAAAATATATTAAAAGTGTTGTAAATATATTTTAAACATACTTTGATATATATGTATATATTGTTATAGGTTCGTGAATCAACCAGTGGCCAAGTCTTACTTCCCGACGAAGTAAAAATCTGTGAAAGTGAGTTATAGTCCCACTTTTAAAATCTAATATTTTTGGGATGAGAATACATGCAGGTTTTATAAATGATTTACAAAATAGACACAAGTATGTGAAACTACATTCTATGGTTGAATTATCGAAATCGAATATGCCCCTTTTTATTAAGTCTGGTAATCTAAGAATTAGGGAACAGACACCCTAATTGACGCGAATCCTAAAGATAGATCTATTGGGCCTAACAAACCCCATCCAAAGTACCGGATGCTTTAGTACTTCAAAATTTATATCATATCCGAAAGGTGTCCCGGAATGATGGGGATATTCTTATATATATGCATCTTGTTAATGTCGGTTACCAGGTGTTCACCATATGAATGATTTGTATCTCTATGTATGGGATGTGTATTGAAATATGAAATCTTGTGGTCTATTGTTACGATTTGATATATATAGGTTAACCCTATAACTCACCAACATTTTTGTTGACGTTTAAAGCATGTTTATTCTCAGGTGAATACTAAGAGCTTCCGCTGTTGCATACTAAAATAAGGACAAGATTTGGAGTCCATGTTTGTATGATATTGTGTAAAAACTGCATTCAAGAAACTGATTTCGATGTAACATATTTGTATTGTAAACCATTATGTAATGGTCGTGTGTAAACAGGATATTTTAGATTATCATTATTTGATAATCTACGTAAAGCTTTTTAAACCTTTATTTATGAAATAAAGGTTATGGTTTGTTTTAAAAATGAATGCAGTCTTTGAAAAACGTCTCATATAGAGGTCAAAACCTCGCAACGAAATCAATTAATATGGAACGTTTTTAATCAATAAGAATGGGACATTTCAACTCGCACCCAGCGAGATGAAAGAACTGCAAAGCCAATTACAAGAACTTTTAGAGCGTGGTTTCATTCGACCAAGCACATCACCGTGGGGAACTCCTGTTTTGTTTGTCAAGAAGAAAGATGGTACATTCAGGTTGTGTATCGACTACCGAGAGTTGAACAAACTTACCATAAAGAACCGCTACCCACTACCGAGAATCGATGACTTATTTGATCAACTACAAGGCTCGTCTGTTTATTCAAAGATTGACTTACGTTCCGGGTATCATCAAATGCGGGTGAAAGAAGATGATATTCTAAAGACTGCTTTCAGAACACGTTACGGTCATTACGAGTTTATGGTCATGCCGTTTGGTTTAACTAATGCACCAGCTGTGTTCATGGACCTTATGAACCGAGTGTGTGGACCATACCTTGACAAGTTTGTCATTGTTTTCATTGATGACATACTTATTTACTCAAAGAATGACCAAGAACACGGTGAACATTTGAGAAAGGTGTTAGAAGTATTGAGGAAGGAAGAATTGTACGCTAAGTTTTCAAAGTGTGCATTTTGGTTGGAAGAAGTTCAATTCCTCGATCACATAGTGAACAAAGAAGGTATTAAGGTGGATCCGGCAAAGATAGAAACTGTTGAAAAGTGAGAAACCCCGAAAACTCCGAAACACATACGCCAGTTTTTAGGACTAGCTGGTTACTACAGAAGGTTCATCCAAGACTTTTCCAGAATAGCAAAACCCTTGACTGCATTAACGCATAAAGGGAAGAAATTTGAATGGAATGATGAACAAGAGAAAGCGTTTTATTTATTGAAGAAAAAGCTAACTACGGCACCTATATTGTCATTGCCTGAAGGGAATGATGATTTTGTGATTTTTTGTGACGCATCAAAGCAAGGTCTCGGTTGTGTATTAATGCAACGAACGAAGGTGATTGCTTATGCGTCTAGACAATTGAAGATTCACGAACAAAATTATACGACGCATGATTTGGAATTAGGCGCGGTTGTTTTTGCATTAAAGACTTGGAGGCACTACTTATATGGGGTCAAAAGTATTATATATACCGACCAAAAAAGTCTTCAACACATATTTAATCAGAAACAACTGAATATGAGGCAGCGTAGGTGGATTGAATTATTGAATGATTACGACTTTGAGATTCGTTACCACCCGGGGAAGGCAAATGTGGTAGCCGATGCCTTGAGCAGGAAGGACAGAGAACCCATTCGAGTAAAATCTATGAATATAATGATTCATAATAACCTTATGTGATGACCCGGAAATTTCTGACCAAATTTAAACTTAATCTTTAACGTTTCCGACACGATAAGCAAAGTCTATGAATTTGAATCTCAAAATTTTGAACTATACAATTACCCTTCGACTGTTCTCGATGATTCGCGAACAATTATATGTAAATAGATACCTATATATACTATAACCTGAAAGCGTAATAAGGTATTAATTGTATGATACCGTACATTGAACTTATTGGTTTATATATCTATTTGAATATATATGATAAGTTGGAATAGTAATTGTATGAATAACTTGCGACGTATATTTAAAACGTGGTTATGAATATTGAATATAATTAGTTCTAGAAAACTAAATTTTATAATATTTATATGCGTGAGTTTCATTTGCCCTTTTTACTCTTTACGTTTTTGGGCTGAGAATACATGCAAATGCTTTATTAACTGATTTACAATATTTATATGGGTGAGTTTCATAAGAACCCTTTTTCTCTCAATATTTTTGGGCTGAGAATACATGCAAATGCTTTATTAACTGATTTACAATATTTATATGGGTGAGTTTCATACGATCCCTTTTTAATTGCTTTTGCAATATATATTTTTGGGCTGAGAATACATGCACTTTATTTTAAACATAATGGATACAAGTACATACTAAATTCTACACCGAGTTTGAACCGAAAATCCCTTAGCTTTGGTAACTGTTAACTGCCAGTTATAAGAACTGGTGGGTGCGAGTAGTAGTATATGGATCCATAGGGTTTGACATCCCCGTCTGTTCCAGGTATAGAAATCCTATCCTGAACTATAAAACAGACGTATGCTATTTGAGTGTATTGTACATGTTGGTTGCATGTTAAACGAGGGGTACTTATTATATAGACGTTAAAGCTTAGTTACCAGGGTGCTCATTCTTGTAGAATATTTTGATAACCATTTATGGAAGAAACAACTGAAATCTTGTGATCCATCTTTATATACAGATTATGCGAAACATATAAACTATGAACTCACCAACCTTTGTGTTGACACTTGTTAGCATGTTTATTCTCAGGTTCCCTAGAAGTCTTCCGCTGTTTGCTTATATGATATACAAGCTATGTGCATGGAGTCTTACCTGACATATTTTTCAAGAAAACGTTGCATTCACCAATTCATCACCATGTACCTTATTTGACTGTATTGTCAACGAAAGCACTATTGTAAACTATTATATACGGTGATTGTCTATATGTAGAAATCATCAGTTGTCGAAAACCTTTGATTTAAATATACATTTATGGTGTTCCTTTTCAAAAGAATGCAATGTTTACAAAACGTATCATATAGAGGTCAAATACCTCGCAATGAAATCAACGAATGACGTGTTCGTCCATATGGATTTGGAGCGATCGTCACAGTTGGTATCAGAGTGTTGGTCTTAGCGAATCAGGTCTTGCATTAATGTGTCTAACTGATAGATGTTAGGATGCATTCGTAAGTCTGGACTTTGACCGTGTCTGCATGTAAAAAGTTTTGCTTATCATTTCTTGTCGGAAATTACCTGTTTATCAATCTTACGTCTTGACACGTGTTTTTGCATTTATTGCATACACGGTGTATATACAAATCATATCCTATCATATCTACTACAGTGAATCTTATTTGGCGCTTTTCGAAATTTCCTCCGTAAATTACGGAATCCTTTTACTATATATACGTATGCGAGAAGACGAAGGTATCATCCAGTATTCAACCCTCAATTTATACCAAGAATCATTTCATAACTTTCTGTGAACACGTAAGATGGCCTCCTCGAATAGACCAAGTCCCTCCAACTCCGAAGACAGCGTGACGGGACCGCATCGACCGATCAACTACCGTGATTTCTTTAGAAAGTGGAGATGGGTTAGCGAAATACTTACCCTATGGAGAAATGAAGAAGGTACTCCATACCACGAGCCGAACCTACCGCCTAACGTCGGAGTACTCGATCCACTTACTGGCGAACCTGTTCGCAACACCGTTTATACTCTTTTTGCGAGAATTTTTCATCTTGAAGCTACCATTAACGGAACCAGAAAAGATATCCGACCTCACACCGATAACCAACCAGGGTTAGTAGAAGAAGTTAAAGAACTTCGAGCTCGAGTGTTAACTTTAGAGAGCACGGTACACAATTTACAAACACCAGCAGTATCACCAACACCAGTAACATCACCATCCTCAGCACCAATAGCACTAGTACCACTGACAACAACACCAACAGTACCATTACCACCACCAACAACATCCACATCACACGCCTCAACATCACGATCTGTACCTCGGATATCAACATCATACGCACCATAGATACCAAGGAGTATCAACAACAATAAACGATGAAGTATTGATTCATAACTTCATCGGAGAAACATTCTACGACGATTATGTAATTTCTAAAGTTTAGAGATTATCTATTCAAGCCTTAACCATAAATCAGATAGATTAGAAACCTTGATCGGAATAGTGAATGATTTACAAGTTAGACTTGTTATATCACAATAACAACAATACCCTTAGCCTCACCAGCACAGTCAGTGCTGTCAATATCGTTAGAATCGTCAGCACCTCTAACATCACAAGCTCCTCTAGGTCAAGAATTACCGTGGACATCATTACGAATCAATAACGCGTATATTGAATCAACGAGTTATAAAATAATAACTCATTCCCTCCGAAGAAATTATATGTATATCTTATATATATATAAATTTTAAACCCTAATAAATCTTTCTGTGCTAAGCTATTATGTATGAAACTTAACTACTCTGTTAATTCATATTACTAATATGATATGATGTACAACCTTCGTTAACTACAATCTCTGTTTCAATTCAATGAATTTCGTTTCATAATAAACCAAGTGTATTATTCAATAACATGGTTGATTTTACACTTTCATCTTCGATGCACTCGAAACTTTCTAGAAAACATCAATTGCACCTTGCAAAGTTAGCAAGAATTCCACGAATACCAACATCCTTTATTGAGGAATATTAATAAGAATAAATAATGAAGTATTGTTTTCATTAGTGAAATACTCCGCGAAGATTATGCAATCTCTAATGTTTTAGAGATTATTCATTTCTAATTCAAGCCAAAAATCAAATGAGCTTAATATGATATTAACTCATTAAATCTGTATTACATCTGAAGAAAATATACATACATATATTTTCATAAAGACTGTAATAAAAATTCTTTTGTACAAAATGTTAATTGTGAAATCTTTAACGGGTAGGTAATACTCGGGAAATATATAAGTTCGCAATTAATATGTTAGATTGTACATTCTTCAACTTTGATTCACAAATCTATTAATCATGCTCACAATGATACCCAATCATCTCATACAAATTCAATTACACATTCTGATATTGACGGATCAGAATCCAATTCATAACTCTGAACCGGTGACATCATTCTTAGATCTCTACATCTTTCAAAGCTATACTTTGACTTCAAAACCGTGCAAGATCCTTTAGCGTTGTTTTTACCGAAAATAATCTTGCAATTCCTTTTCAAGGTATCTAGTGTTATCACCCTTGCAACCAGTAAATTTCGACCTTTCAGATTTGTAACCTTGACATATATGATATTGTTACCGGGGAACCTTTTATGTTCCACCACATTTACCAACAACTTCATTTGTTCTTGACCTTCTGAAAAATCCGTATACTCATTATAACCCTATCATGTACTCATCCACATCTCTTAACAATAATTGCCATACGAATTAAAGGAAATTAGCAATCAGTATTTTGAAATCTTGCAGCACCTCTACGCCAACAGTTACATACTTTGAATGTGAAGTTTCTGAAAAACACCCTGAACTGCGAACTAGTTCTATAAATGCTGATGAAGCAGCAAAAACTGTAAACGACTTTAACAGTCAAAAGTTTGATGATAAAGAATGGTATGATGGTAAAGCTGAGAAAAGAGGAGGTTGGAACTGGAAAACGGATTGAGCAAAGTATGAAGGAGGATAAATCACAAAGATTGAACCTGCCTTCAAAGAATTCAAATGATTCAGTATCTGCCGAAGCCATTAACGAATACCTTACTCCTTACTCTAAAACCCTTACGGATAATATTCTTCATCATCATCTTATCTTGAATATTCTAAGATATCATCGTATCTTTCATTATAAATATCCTCAATATTTCTAAGGATAATTTCGTGACTATCTGAAATTATTCATTCCTTCACGCTATCTGTGTTACATCATAAAAGAAACTGTGTTAGTTTCTAAATTCTGAAAAATTCAAGTTTAAAATATGAATGTTATGAAGTAGTGTTGAGAACTGAAGCATGAATTAGTATAATATAATGATGTCAGGCCAACGTGATTATATTACAGTAAGTCATGCTGAGTTTCTAATGGAACGTGGTGAAGGTTCACAGATCCCACCCTCATCATGAACCATGTTACATAACTCTTTCATTCTATTTAACCTCTAAAATTATCAAGAAAACATATTTCTTGATGATTCGGCCTTTTCCAGATATTCTGGTAATTTGACAAATCAAGATCGTGCCATTACAATTTCTTTCCTTGAACATTAATTATGTTCATTCCGAAATCCATACCTACGAATTCTGGACCATTATTCGCTTGACTTAAAGTCAGGAAGAGAGAACGAAAGCATGGAGCTCCGAAATATAACGGAGGATATAAAACCCTGGAACAACCCCGAAATTACAAACCGTGTATATCAATACGTATAGCAATATAAAGACACGGGAGAATGAAAAACACTATAACCCCAAGGTAATGGTAGAAGAAAGTAACTTCCTCTAGTGGTAGATGAAAAAGAAGAATGACAGATATGAAAGTTAGGAGTATATCAAGAATCAGAACTGGATTAAGCATTTCACAATCTGTTGAAAGTATGAAATAAGGAAGAAGATTATAGGAGTGGTGAAAATAAATGAAACGGAAGTGGTCAATTTATAGCGAAATATCAGATATAGCAATCGAGGTAGATTACGCATTCAATCAAAGGAAAACTTAATTTCCCTAATTCCCGAAGAATCAAATCTTATTTAGATTATGAAGATTTTCTATTCCTTAAATTCCGGAAATCAATCGTTACTACATCAAAAGTTAAGACGAATCTCTATTCCTTCAAATTCACTATTATGCGATAACTTCTCTCTTACGCTTCGAGTAATCGGATTGTTATATCCATATTATTCAACGGTGATAAAACTCTATTTATCGACTCATATACGTCATGAAAACATTGTTATTGTTAGCCATTACGACCTCACTCAAATTTCGGGACGAAATTTCTTTAACGGGGGGATACTGTGATGACCCGGAAATTTCTGACCAAATTTAAACTTAATCTTTAACGTTTCCGACACGATAAGCAAAGTCTATGAATTTGAATCTCAAAATTTTGAACTATACAATTACCCTTCGACTGTTCTCGATGATTCGCGAACAATTATATGTAAATAGATACCTATATATACTATAACCTGAAAGCGTAATAAGGTATTAATTGTATGATACCGTACATTGAACTTATTGGTTTATATATCTATTTGAATATATATGATAAGTTGGAATAGTAATTGTATGAATAACTTGCGACGTATATTTAAAACGTGGTTATGAATATTGAATATAATTAGTTCTAGAAAACTAAATTTTATAATATTTATATGCGTGAGTTTCATTTGCCCTTTTTACTCTTTACGTTTTTGGGCTGAGAATACATGCAAATGCTTTATTAACTGATTTACAATATTTATATGGGTGAGTTTCATAAGAACCCTTTTTCTCTCAATATTTTTGGGCTGAGAATACATGCAAATGCTTTATTAACTGATTTACAATATTTATATGGGTGAGTTTCATACGATCCCTTTTTAATTGCTTTTGCAATATATATTTTTGGGCTGAGAATACATGCACTTTATTTTAAACATAATGGATACAAGTACATACTAAATTCTACACCGAGTTTGAACCGAAAATCCCTTAGCTTTGGTAACTGTTAACTGCCAGTTATAAGAACTGGTGGGCGCGAGTAGTAGTATATGGATCCATAGGGTTTGACATCCCCGTCTGTTCCAGGTATAGAAATCCTATCCTGAACTATAAAACAGACGTATGCTATTTGAGTGTATTGTACATGTTGGTTGCATGTTAAACGAGGGGTACTTATTATATAGACGTTAAAGCTTAGTTACCAGGGTGCTCATTCTTGTAGAATATTTTGATAACCATTTATGGAAGAAACAACTGAAATCTTGTGATCCATCTTTATATACAGATTATGCGAAACATATAAACTATGAACTCACCAACCTTTGTGTTGACACTTGTTAGCATGTTTATTCTCAGGTTCCCTAGAAGTCTTCCGCTGTTTGCTTATATGATATACAAGCTATGTGCATGGAGTCTTACCTGACATATTTTTCAAGAAAACGTTGCATTCACCAATTCATCACCATGTACCTTATTTGACTGTATTGTCAACGAAAGCACTATTGTAAACTATTATATACGGTGATTGTCTATATGTAGAAATCATCAGTTGTCGAAAACCTTTGATTTAAATATACAATTATGGTGTTCCTTTTCAAAAGAATGCAATGTTTACAAAACGTATCATATAGAGGTCAAATACCTCGCAATGAAATCAACGAATGACGTGTTCGTCCATATGGATTTGGAGCGATCGTCACACCTTACTACTCAAATAAAGGAGGCGCAACAAGGAGTTTTAAAAGAGGGAAATTTAAAGGATGAAATACCCAAAGGATCGGAGAAACATCTTAATATTCGGGAAGACGGAACCCGGTATAGGGCTGAAAGGATTTGGGTACCAAAATTTGGAGATATGAGAGAAATGGTACTTAGAGAAGCTCATAAAACCAGATACTCAATACATCCTGGAACGGGGAAGATGTACAAGGATCTCAGGAAATATTTTTGGTGGCCGGGTATGAAAGCCGATGTTGCTAAATACGTAGGAGAATGTTTGACGTGTTCTAAGGTCAAAGCTGAGCATCAGAAACCATCAGGTCTACTTCAACAACCCGAAATCCCGGAATGGAAATGGGAAAACATTACCATGGATTTCATCACTAAATTGTCAAGGACTGCAAGTGGTTTTGATACTATTTGGGTAATAGTTGATCGTCTCAACAAATCAGCACATTTCCTGCTAATAAGAGAAAATGACAAGATGGAGAAGTTAGCACAACTGTATTTGAAGGAAGTCGTCTCCAGACATGGAATACCAATCTCTATTATCTCTGATAGGGATGGCAGATTTATTTCAAGATTCTGGCAGACATTACGGCAAGCATTAGGAACTCGTCTAGACATGAGTACTACCTATCATCCACAAACTGATGGGCAGAGTGAAAGGACGATACAAACGCTTGAAGACATGCTACGAGCATGTGTTATTGATTTCGGAAACAGTTGGGATCGACATCTACCATTAGCAGAATTTTCCTACAACAACAGCTACCATTCAAGCATTGAGATGGCGCCGTTTGAAGCACTTTATGGTAGAAAGTGCAGGTCTCCGATTTGTTGGAGTGAAGTGGGGGATAGACAGATTACGGGTCCAGATATTATACAAGAAACTACCGAGAAGATCATCCAAATTCAACAACGGTTGAAAACCGCCCAAAGTCGACAAAAGAGCTACGCTGACATTAAAAGAAAAGATATAGAATTTGAAATTGGAGAGATGGTCATGCTTAAAGTTGCACCTTGGAAAGGCGTTGTTCGATTTGGTAAACGAGGGAAATTAAATCCAAGGTATATTGGACCATTCAAGATTATTGATCGTGTCGGACCAGTAGCTTACCGACTTGAGTTACCTCAACAACTCGCGGCTGTACATAACACTTTCCACGTCTCGAATTTAAAGAAATGTTTTGCTAAAGAAGATCTCACTATTCCATTAGATGAAATCCAAATCAACGAAAAACTCCAATTCATCGAAGAACCCGTCGAAATAATGGATCGTGAGGTTAAAAGACTTAAGCAAAACAAGATACCAATTGTTAAGGTTCGATGGAATGCTCGTAGAGGACCCGAGTTCACCTGGGAGTGTGAAGATCAGATAAAGAAGAAATACCCGCATCTATTTCCAGAAGATTCGTCAACACCTTCAACAGCTTAAAATTTCGGGACGAAATTTATTTAACGGGTAGGTACTGTAGTGACCCGAACTTTTCCATGTTTATATATATTAATTGAGATTGATATTTACATGATTAAATGTTTCCAACATGTTAAGCAATCAAACTTGTTAAGACTTGATTAATTGAAATATGTTTCATATTGACAATTGACCACCCAAGTTGACCGGCGATTCACGAACGTTAAAACTTGTAAAAATGACATGACAATATATATATGGATATACATATGGTTAACATGAGATTATGATAAGTAAGTATCTCCATAAGTATATTAACAATGAGTTATATACATATAAACAAGACTACTAACTTAAGGATTTCGAAACGAGACATATATGTAACGATTATCGTTGTAACGACATTTAAATGTATATATATCATATTAAGATATATTAATATATAATAATATCATGATAATATAATAATTTAACATCTCATTAGATATAATAAACAATGGGTTAACAACATTAATTGAGATCGTTAACTTAAAGGTTTCAAAACAACACTTACATGTAACGACTAACGATGACTTAACGACTCAGTTAAAATGTATATACATGTAGTGTATTTAGATGTATTAAAATAATTTTGGAAGACTTCAAGACATATATCAAAACACTCATACTTAACAAAAATGGTTACAGTTACTTTTCCATTCTTTTCTTTCATCAAGAATTCTAGTCGTATTCTTACCCGTATTATACACAGCTTCAAAACGTACTTACTATGAGTATATACCAATAGGAACTAGCATGGGATTCCACTCTTGATTATGTCATGTATGACTAATCAATTTTAACTTCTACCATGAGCTAGTCAACTAACTAGAACTCCTTTTAACCACACTCACCACTCACCAATTACCACTCATCATTCACTCCATTTCACTTCCAATTCTCTTTCTAATTCTCTCTCAACACACACACACACACACACACACACACACTATTATGAACGTATTTTTCCAGTAGTTAATCATCATCTTCATCGAAAATCACTTCAAGAATCAAGCTATAATCATCATAGGAAGAACACTTCAAGAACACTTCAAAAATCCCTTCAAGTTTACTAATTTACTTCCAAGCTTTCTAATCCATTCCAAGTAATCATCTAAGATCAAGAAACCTTTGTTATATACAGTAGGTTATCTTTCTTATTCAAGGTAATATTCATATTCAAACTTTGATTCAATTTCTATAACTATAAACTATCTTAATTCGAGTAAAAATCTTACTTGAACTTGTTTTTGTGTCATGATCCTACTTCAAGAACTTTCAAGCCATCCAAGATCCTTTGAAGCTAGATCATTTCTTGTCACTTCCAGTAGGATTACCTACTAAACTTGAGGTAGTAATGATGTTCATAACATCATTCGATTCATATATATAAAACTATCTTATTCGAAGGTTTAAACTCGTAATCACTAGAACATAGTTTAGTTAATTCTAAACTTGTTCGCAAACAAAAGTTAATCCTTCTAACTTGACTTTTAAAATTAACTACACACATGTTCTATATCTATATGATATGCTAACTTAATGATTTAAAACCTGGAAACACGAAAAACACCGTAAAATCGGATTTACGCCGTCGTAGTAACACCGCGGGCTGTTTTGGGTTAGTTAATTAAAAACTATGATAAACTTTGATTTAAAAGTTGTTATTCTTAGAAAATGATTTTTATTATGAACATGAAACTATATCCAAAAATTATGGTTAAACTCAAAGTGGAAGTATGTTTTCTAAAATGGTCATTTAGACGTCGTTCTTTCGACTGAAATGACTACCTTTACAAAAACGACTTGTAACTTATTTTTCCGACTATAAACCTATACTTTTCTGTTTAGATTCATAAAATAGAGTTCAATATGAAACCATAGCAATTTGATTCACTCAAAACGGATTTAAAATGAAGAAGTTATGGGTAAAACAAGATTGGATAATTTTTCTTATTTTAGCTACGTGAAAATTGGTAACAAATCTATTCCAACCATAACTTAATCAACTTGTATTGTATATTATGTAATCTTGAGATACCATAGACACGTATACAATGTTTCGACCTATCATGTCGACACATCTATATATATTTCGGAACAACCATAGACACTCTATATGTGAATGTTGGAGTTAGCTATACAGGGTTGAGGTTGATTCCAAAATATATATAGTTTGAGTTGTGATCAATACTGAGATACGTATACACTGGGTCGTGGATTGATTCAAGATAATATTTATCGATTTATTTCTGTACATCTAACTGTGGACAACTAGTTGTAGGTTACTAACGAGGACAGCTGACTTAATAAACTTAAAACATCAAAATATATTAAAAGTGTTGTAAATATATTTTAAACATACTTTGATATATATGTATATATTGTTATAGGTTCGTGAATCAACCAGTGGCCAAGTCTTACTTCCCGACGAAGTAAAAATCTGTGAAAGTGAGTTATAGTCCCACTTTTAAAATCTAATATTTTTGGGATGAGAATACATGCAGGTTTTATAAATGATTTACAAAATAGACACAAGTATGTGAAACTACATTCTATGGTTGAATTATCGAAATCGAATATGCCCCTTTTTATTAAGTCTGGTAATCTAAGAATTAGGGAACAGACACCCTAATTGACGCGAATCCTAAAGATAGATCTATTGGGCCTAACAAACCCCATCCAAAGTACCGGATGCTTTAGTACTTCGAAATTTATATCATGTCCGATGGAGGATCCCGGAATGATGGGGATATTCTTATATATGCATCTTGTTAATGTCGGTTACCAGGTGTTCACCATATGAATGATTTTTATCTCTATGTATGGGATGTGTATTGAAATATAAAATCTTGTGGTCTATTGTTACGATTTGATATATATAGGTTAAACCTATAACTCACCAACATTTTTGTTGACGTTTAAAGCATGTTTATTCTCAGGTGAATACTAAGAGCTTCCGCTGTTGCATACTAAAATAAGGACAAGATTTGGAGTCCATGTTTGTATGATATTGTGTAAAAACTGCATTCAAGAAACTGATTTCGATGTAACATATTTGTATTGTAAACCATTATGTAATGGTCGTGTGTAAACAGGATATTTTAGATTATCATTATTTGATAATCTACGTAAAGCTTTTTAAACCTTTATTTATGAAATAAAGGTTATGGTTTGTTTTAAAAATGAATGCAGTCTTTGAAAAACGTCTCATATAGAGGTCAAAACCTCGCAACGAAATCAATTAATATGGAACGTTTTTAATCAATAACAACGGGACATTTCATATATATATATATATATATATATATATATATATATATATATATATATATATATATATATATATATATATATATATATATATATATATATGCTCTGTATTATTTCAAGATATTATTAGTATACATAAAATATTACGACGGAGTGATGTCCGAGTGATTTCAAAATAGTTTTTTTTAAATGAGTCGAAGCTAAGGAAATTATGGGTTATAGCTATGGAGGTGATGGGTATGGTTTATGGGTTTTCTCGTGAGGTCAATCTAGTGTTTATCATCTCCGTTGCATCTACGTACTTTCCTGCAATATTGAATCTCAATATTGATACGTGAGCACTCATAACTTAACCTTTATATATCAATAGTGTATCCCTGACTAGTGCTCGAGTATATAGGATTATGCATGCTTGTACATTCGATATTGTCCTTAGATAGGTTTGTTGAATCCTGAATTAGATACATATGCTACTGAGATAGGGTATATGATATGCATGTCATTGGAAAGCTAGCGAAAAATTAAGAACTTTTCATTTAGATATCGAATGGTTTCGATGAACGGATTAGAAGTTATAGTCAACTGAATTTTAGTATTATTGTTAAAATGATTATTATTACTATCGTCGTTATTATTTTAATAGAAATATCATTGTTATTTTTAAAATATCATTATTACTATTATGTTAGTATTATCATTTTATCATAATACCATTTTTAGTAAATATAAATATTGTTATTTTTTTATAGAATAATAATAATTATTATTACAAAATAATACAACTTTTACTTATTATTATTATGATCAATATTATTTTATCAAATAAATAGGGGATACAAAGATTTTTTCACCACGCGTAATATAATTACATTAATAATACTTACCACTATAGTTTTACGATATTAAGTGAACTTTATAAATTTTACTACTTAAGATATATAAAAGTATATTTTATCATATATAAACGTTAATATAAATTTTTATTAATAAATGACTTTTATTATTATAAAATCTAATAAATATATTTAAATATATAAAATGACTATAGTTAAGTTATATAATAAACACGTATAAATTTTAGAAGTCATTTTGGGTTAAGTTGACTTTTGTTGACTTTTGCATATTAGTCTCGAGCATTAGGATTGTGGTACACTATGACTTGACCAAAAATTGTTAGACAAATATTGATCAACATATAAATATATATAATTAATATAGGTTCGTGAATCCGAGGCCAACCTTGCACTTGTTAAATGATGTTATATGTATTTTTACTACGAAATACAGTATGGTGAGTTTCATTTGCTCCCTTTTTATTTGCTTTTGCAATATATTTTTGGGCTGAGAATACATGCTCTGTTTTATAAATGTTTTACGAAATAGGCACAAGTACTAAAACTAATTCTACGTGGGTTTAAACCAGAAATATACCCTTAGCTTGGTAACATTAAACTACTTGTCTATGTACGGTAGGCGCGAATCCTAAAGATAGATCTATTGGGCCTGACAAACCCCATCCTGACTATGGGATGCTTTAGTACTTCGAGGTTATTTTAAACACACCTGATCTGGTGTACTTTAGAGGGTAAAACATGAACGTTAAGGCTTGTTACCGGGTGCCTACAACTTATAGAATACTTTTATACACTTGCGAGTGTACATATATTTATAAACAGAAATCTTGTGGTCTATTAATATATTGAAATGATTGTTATGATAAACCTATGAACTCACCAACCTTTTGGTTGATACTTTAAAGCATGTTTATTCTCAGGTATTAAAGAAATCTTCCGCTGTGCATTAGCTCATTTTAAGGATATTACTTCGAGTCATTCATGGCATATTTTGAAAGACGTTGCATTCGAGTCATTGAGTTCATCAAGATTATTATTATGTCAATTATAGTTGGATGTATTATCAAATGGTATGCATGCCGTCAACTTTCGTTGTAAAGAAAGTTTGTCTTTTAAAAACGAATGCAATGTTTGTAAAATGTATCATATAGAGGTCAAATACCTCGCGATGTAATCAACTATTGTGAATCATTTATAATGTATATGAACGGGTCCTTTCACCGTTAAATAAATTTCGTCCCAAAATTTTAAGCAGTTGGAGGTGTTGACGTATCTTCTGGAAATAAATGCGAGTATTTCTTCTTCATCTGATCTTCACGCTCCCAGGTGAACTCGGGTCCTCTACGAGCATTCCATCGAACCTTAACAATCGATATCTTGTTTTGTTTAAGTCTCTTAACCTCACGATCCATTATTTCGACGGGTTCTTCAATGAATTGAAGTTTTACATTGATTTGGATTTCGTCCAATGGAATAGTGAGATCTTCTTTAGCAAAACATTTCTTCAAATTTGAGACGTGGAAAGTGTTATGTACAGCCACGAGTTGTTGAGGTAGCTCCAGTTGGTAAGCTACTGGTCCGACACGATCTATAATCTTGAATGGTCCAATGTACCTTGGATTTAGTTTCCCCCGTTTACCAAATTGAACAACGCCTTTCCAAGGTGAAACCTTAAGCATGACCATTTCTCCAATTTCAAACTCTATATCTTTTCTTTTACTGTCCGCATAGCTCTTTTGTCGACTCTGGGCGGTTTTCAATCTTTGTTGAATTTAGATGATTTTCTCGATAGTTTCTTGTATTATCTCCGGACCCGTAATCTGTCTATCCCCCACTTCACTCCAACAAATCGGAGACCTGCACTTTCTACCATAAAGTGCTTCAAACGGCGCCATCTCAATGCTTGAATGGTAGCTGTTGTTGTAGGAAAATCTGCTAACGGTAGATGTCGATCCCAACTGTTTCCGAAATCAATAACACAAGCTCGTAGCATGTCTTCAAGCATTTGTATCATCCTATCGCTCTACCCATCAGTTTGTGGATGATAGGCAGTACTCATGTCTAGACGAGTTCCCAATGCTTGCTGTAATGTCTGCCAGAATCTTGAAATAAATCTGCCATCTCTATCAGAGATAATAGAGATTGGTATTCCATGTCTGGAGACGACTTCCTTCAAATACAGTCGTGCTAACTTCTCCATCTTATCATCTTCTCTTATTGGCAGGAAGTGTGCTGACTTGGTGAGACGATCAACTATTACCCAAATAGTATCATAACCACTTGCAGTCCTTGGCAATTTAGTAATGAAATCCATGGTAATGTTTTCCCATTTCCATTCCGGGATTTCAGGTTGTTGTAGTAGACCTGATGGTTTCTGATGTTCAGCTTTGACCTTAGAACACGTCAAACATTCTCCTACATATTTAGCAATATCGACTTTCATACCTGACCACCAAAAATGTTTCTTAAGATCCTTGTACATCTTTCCCGTTCCAGGATGTATTGAGTATCTGGTTTTATGAGCTTCTCTAAGTACCATTTCTCTCATATCTCCAAATTTTGGTACCCAAATTCTTTCAGCCCTATATCGGGTTCCGTCTTCCCGAATATTAAGATGCTTCTCCGATCCTTTGGGTATTTCATCCTTTAAATTTCCCTCTTTTAAAACTCCTTGTTGCGCCTCCTTTATTTGAGTAGTAAGGTTAGTGTGAATCATTATATTTATAGATTTTACTCGAATGGGTTCTCTGTCCTTTCTGCTCAAGGCGTCGGCTACCACATTTGCCTTCCTCGGGTGGTAATGAATCTCAAAGTCGTAATCATTCAACAATTCAATCCACCTACGCTGCCTCATATTCAGTTGTTTCTGATTAAATATGTGTTGAAGACTTTTGTGGTCGGTATATATAATACTTTTGACCCCATATAAGTAGCGCCTCCAAGTCTTTAATGCAAAAACAACTGCGCCTAATTCCAAATCATGCGTCATATAATTTTGCTCATGAATCTTCAATTGTCTAGACGCATAAGCAATCACCTTCGTCCGTTGCATTAATACACAACCGAGACCTTGCTTTGATGCATCACAATAAATCACAAAATCATCATTCCCTTCAGGCAATGATAATATAGGTGCCGTAGTTAGCTTTTTCTTCAATAATTGAAACGCCTTCTCTTGTTCATCCTTCCATTCAAATTTCTTCCCTTTATGCGTTAATGCAGTCAAGGGTTTTGCTATTTTGGAGAAATCTTGGATGAATCTTCTGTAGTAACCAGCCAATCCTAAAAATTGACGTATATGCTTTGGAGTTTTTGGGGTTTCCCACTTTTCAACGGTTTCGATCTTTGCCGGGTCCACCTGGATACCTTCTTTGTTCACTATGTGACCGAGGAATTGAACTTCTTCCAACCAAAATGCACACTTTGAAAACTTAGCGTACAGTTTTTCTTTCCTCAATAGTTCTAGCACTTTTCTCAAATGTTCTTCGTGCTCTTGATCATTCTTTGAGTAAATAAGTATGTCATCGATGAAAATAATGACAAACTTGTCAATATATGACCCACACACTCGGTTCATAAGGTCCATGAACACAGCTGGTGCGTTAGTCAATCCAAACGGCATAACCATAAACTCATAATGACCATAACGCGTCCTAAAAGCAGTTTTTGGAATATCATCCTCCTTTACTCGCATTTGATGATATCCAGAACGTAAATCGATCTTCGAATAAACCGACGAGCCTTGTAGTTGATCAAATAAGTCGTCAATTCTCGGCAGTGGATAACGGTTTTTGATGGTAAGTTTGTTCAACTCTCTGTAGTCAATACACAACCTAAATGTACCATCCTTCTTCTTGACAAACAAAACAGGAGCTCCCCATGGTGATGTGCTTGGTCGAATGAAACCACGTTCTAATAGTTCTTGCAGTTGGCTTTGCAGTTCTTTCATCTCGCGGGGTGCGAGTCTATAAGGAGAACGAGCTATTGGTGCAGCTCCTGGTACAAGATCTATTTGAAATTCAACAGATCGATGTGGAGGTAGTCCCGGTAATTCTTTCGAAAATACATCGAGAAATTCTTTTGCGACGGGAACATCATTGATGCTCTTTTCTTCAGTTTGTACTTTCTCGACGTGTGCTAGAACAGCATAGCAACCTTTTCTTATTAGTTTTTGTGCCTTCAAATTACTAATAAGATGTAGCTTCATGTTGCCCTTTTCTCCGTACACCATTAAGGGTTCTCCTTCTTCTCGTACAATGCGAATTGCATTTTTATAACATACGATCTCTGCTTTCACCTTCTTCAGCCAGTCCATGCCAACTATTACATCAAAACTCCCTAACTCTACTGGTATCAAATCAATCTTAAATATTACGCTACCCAGTTTAATTTCTCGATTCCGGCATATATTATCTGCTGAAATTAATTTACCGTTTGCTAATTCGAGTAAAAATTTACTATCTAACGGCGTCAATGGACAACTTAATTTAGCACAAAAATCTCTACTCATATAGCTTCTATCCGCACCCGAATAAAATAAAACGTAAGCAAATTTATTGTCAATAAGAAACGTACTCGTAACAAGCTCCGGGTCTTCCTGTGCCTCTGCCTCATTAATATTGAAAACTCTTCCGCGGCCTTGTCCATTCGTGTTCTCCTGGTTCGGGCAATTTCTAATAATGTGGCCCGGTTTTCCACATTTATAACAAACTACATTGGCATAACTTGCTCTGACACTACTTGCTCCGCCATTACTCGTTCCGACACCATTTGTTCCTTTCGTTCTGTTAACCCCTGGTCCGTAGACCTCACACTTCACCGCGCTATGACCATTTCTTTTACACTTGTTGCAAAATTTGGTGCAGAACCCCGAGTGATACTTTTCACACCTTTGGCATAGCTGCTTCTGATTGTTGTTGTTGTTGCGGTTGTTATTGTTGTTGGGATGATTGTTGTAGTTGTTGTTGTTGTTGTTGTTGTTGTTGTTGGGCCGTTTGTTGTAGTTGCGATTGATGTTGCGATTGTTGGGATAATTGTTGCGATTATTATTGTAATTGCTGTTGTTGTTGTATTGGTGATTCTTATCACCGTTTTCCTCCCACTTTCTTTTGACTTGCTTCACATTGGCCTCTTCAGCCGTCTGTTCTTTAATTCTTTCCTTAATCTGGTTCACTAGTTTGTGAGCCATTCTACATGCCTGTTGTATGGAGGCGGGCTCGTGTGAACTTATATCTTCTTGGATTCTTTCCGGTAATCCTTTCACAAACGCGTCGATCTTCTTTTCCTCATCTTCGAACGCTCCCGGACACAATAGGCACAATTCTGTGAATCGTCTTTCGTACGTGGTAATATCAAATCCTTGGGTTCGTAACCCTCTAAGTTCTGTCTTGAGCTTATTGACCTCGGTTCTGGGACGGTACTTCTCGTTCATCAAGTGCTTGAATGCTGACCACGGTAGTGCGTACGCATCATCTTATCCCACTTGCTCTAGATAGGTATTCCACCATGTTAACGCAGAACCTGTGAAGGTATGCGTAGCGTACTTCACTTTGTCCTCTTCAGTACACTTACCTATGGCAAACACCGATTCGAACTTCTCGGTCCACCGTTTCAATCCGATCGGCCCTTCGGTTCCATCAAATTCCAAAGGTTTACAAGCAGTGAATTCTTTGTAGGTGCATCCTACACGATTTCCTGTACTGCTAGATCCAAGGTTATTGTTGGTATATAGCGCAGCCTGTACTGCGGCTATGTTTGAAGCTAGAAAAGTACGGAATTCCTCTTCATTCATATTCACGTTAGTCGAGTAGTCGGTGCCATTTCCTTCAAAATAGTCAAATGGAACAAGTTAATCATACAGAATATTAAGAGTAGTTAATAGTATTTCGTAGCATAATATGAACTCATTTATAAAAGCTTTTTCTTCATATTAGCATTTTATAAGTTTAAATTCGGGTAGTACCTACCCGTTAAGTTCATACTTAGTAGCTAATATACAATTCAATTACTACAATTCTATATGACAAACTGATTATAATAATATTTCACGTTCAAACTTTTATACAATATTTTACAAACTTACAATACCGCTTATTTTACATAAAGCATGAAATATAGCACACAATAACTTTGATACAAGATAGTTGTGAAGATAATTCTAGCTGGTACACAAGTCGTTCAGCAAAGGCAATAAAGACACGTAATTCATACGTCCAGAAACAAGTCATGCATTCTGGTTTTACTAGGACTACTTCCCATCCTTGGTCTTGTGGAACATAACCGTTATGGCCGTTGATAAGACAGCGTGTTGTAACGTCGTCAAAGGGACGAGGGTTACGTAATGACCAACAGTCTCGTAATAACCTAAAAACCTCATTTCTTACCCCAATTACCAACTCCGTCACTTGTGGGAACGTTTTGTTTAATAGTTGTAGCCCGAAGTTCTTTTTCTCACTTTGGTGAGAAGCGAACATTACTAACCCGTAAGCATAGCATGCTTCTTTATGTTGCATGTTAGCCGCTTTTTCTAAATCATGAAGTCCTATATTCGGATACATTGAGTCAAAATAATTTCTTAACCCGTTGCGTAAAATAGCATTTGGGTTCCCCGCAATATATGCGTCAAAGTAAACACATCGTAACTTATGGGTTTCCCAATGTGATATCCCCCATCTTTCAAACGAAAGTCTCTTATAAACCAAGACATTCTTGGAACGTTCTTCGAATGTCTTACAAACTGATTTCGCCGTAAGTAGTTGTGCCGAAGAATTCTGACCGACTCTAGACAAGATTTCATCAATCATGTCTCCGGGTAGGTCTCTTAAAATATTGGGTTGTCTATCCATTTTGTGTTTTTATACTTTAAATAGACAAGAGTTAGATTCATAAAAAAAAATACTTATTAATACAAGTAATTTTTACATATATCATAAAGCATAAGCACACTATATTACATATATTACACCACACGAATACAACTATCTTATTCTGACTCGCTCGTTTCTTCTTCTTCGGTTTTGGTTCGTTTTGCCAAGTTTCTAGGGATATATGATGTTCCCCTAATACGAGCTGTCGTTTTCCACAACGGTTTAGAAAAACCTGGTGGTTTAGAGGTTCCCGGGTCATTGTTACAACTTAAAGGCTTCGGGGGTTGACGATACATATAAAGTTCATCGGGGTTGGAATTAGATTTCTCTATTTTTATGCCCTTTCCCTTATTATTTTCTTTTGCCTTTTTAAATTCAGTTGGGGTAATTTCTATAACATCATCGGAATTCTCGTCGGAATCCGATTCATCGGAGAATTGGTAATCCTCCCAATATTTTGCTTCCTTGGCGGAAACACCATTGACCATAATTAACCTTGGTCGGTTGGTTGAGGATTTTCTTTTACTTAACCGTTTTATTATTTCCCCCACCGGTTCTATTTCCTCCTCCGGTTCCTCCTCTTCCGGTTCTGATTCTTCTTCCGGTTCTGATTCTTCTTCCAGTTCTTCTTCGGGAACTTGTGAATCAGTCCAATATATATTCGAATCTTCGTTATTATTAGGTGAGTCAATGGGATTTGTGCTAGAGGTAGACATCTATCACACAATATCAAACATGTTAAGAGATTAATATATCACATAATATATACATGTTAATAATATATAGTTTCCAACAAAAATGTTAAGCAATCATTTTTAAAGAAAACACGGTCGAAGTCCAGACTCACTAATGCATCCTAACAAACTCGATAAGACATACTAATGCAAATTTTCTGGTTCTCTAAGACCAACGCTCGGATACCAACTGAAATGTCCCGTTCTTATTGATTAAAAACGTTCCATATTAATTGATTTCGTTGCGAGGTTTTGACCTCTATATTAGACGTTTTTTAAAGACTGCATTCATTTTTAAAACAAACCATAACCTTTATTTCATAAATAAAGGTTTAAAAAGCTTTACGTAGATTATCAAATAATGATAATCTAAAATATCCTGTTTACACACGACCATTACATAATGGTTTACAATACAAATATGTTACATCGAAATCAGTTTCTTGAATGCAGTTTTTACACAATATCATACAAACATGGACTCCAAATCTTGTCCTTATTTTAGTATGCAACAGCGGAAGCTCTTAGTATTCACCTGAGAATAAACATGCTTTAAACGTCAACAAAAATGTTGGTGAGTTATAGGTTTAACCTATATATATATATATATATCAAATCGTAACAATAGACCACAAGATTTCATATTTCAATACACATCCCATACATAGAGATAAAAATCATTCATATGGTGAACACCTGTTAACCGACATTAACAAGATGCATATATAAGAATATCCCCATCATTCCGGGACACCCTTCGGATATGATATAAATTTCGAAGTACTAAAGCATCCGGTACTTTGGATGGGGTTTGTTAGGCCCAATAGATCTATCTTCAGGATTCGCGTCAATTAGGGTGTCTGTTCCCTAATTCTTAGATTACCAGACTTAATAAAAAGGGGCATATTCGATTTCGATAATTCAACCATAGAATGTAGTTTCACGTACTTGTGTCTATTTTGTAAATCATTTATAAAACCTGCATGTATTCTCATCCCAAAAATATTAGATTTTAAAAGTGGGACTATAACTCACTTTCACAGATTTTTACTTCGTCGGGAAGTAAGACTTGGCCACTGGTTGATTCACGAACCTATAACAATATATACATATATATCAAAGTATGTTCAAAATATATTTACAACACTTTTAATATATTTTGATGTTTTAAGTTTACTAAGTCAGCTGTCCTCGTTAGTAACCTACAACTAGTTGTCCACAGTTAGATGTACAGAAATAAATCGATAAATATTATCTTGAATCAATCCATGACCCAGTGTATACGTATCTCAGTATTGATCACAACTCAAACTATATATATTTTGGAATCAACCTCAACCCTGTATAGCTAACTCCAACATTCACATATAGAGTGTCTATGGTTGTTCCGAAATATATATAGATGTGTCGACATGATAGGTTGAAACATTGTATACGTGTCTATGGTATCTCAAGATTACATAATATACAATACAAGTTGATTAAGTTATGGTTGGAATAGATTTGTTACCAATTTTCACGTAGCTAAAATGAGAAAAATTATCCAATCTTGTTTTACCCATAACTTCTTCATTTTAAATCCGTTTTGAGTGAATCAAATTGCTATGGTTTCATATTGAACTCTATTTTATGAATCTAAATAGAAAAAGTATAGATTTATAGTCAGAAAAATAAGTTACAAGTCGTTTTTGTAAAGGTAGTCATTTCAGTCGAAAGAACGACGTCTAGATGACCATTTTAGAAAACATACTTCCACTTTGAGTTTAACCATATTTTTTGGATATAGTTTCATGTTCATAATAAAAATCATTTTCCCAGAATAACAACTTTTAAATCAAAGTTTATCATAGTTTTTAATTAACTAACCCAAAACAGCCCGCGGTGTTACTACGACGGCGTAAATCCGGTTTTACGGTGTTTTTCGTGTTTCCAGGTTTTAAATCATTAAGTTAGCATATCATATAGATATAGAACATGTGTTTAGTTGATTTTAAAAGTCAAGTTAGAAGGATTAACTTTTATTTGCGAACAAGTTTAGAATTAACTAAACTATGTTCTAGTGATTACAAGTTTAAACCTTCGAATAAGATAGCTTTATATGTATGAATCGAAAGATGTTATGAACATCATTACTACCTCAAGTTCCTTGGATAAACCTACTGAAAATGAGAAAAATAGATCTAGCTTCAAAGGATCCTTGGATGGCTTGAAAGTTCTTGAAGCAGAATCATGACACGAAAACAATTTCAAGTAAGATTTCCACTCGAAATAAGATTGTTATAGTTATAGAAATTGAATTAAAGTTTGAATATGATTATTACCTTGTATTAGAAAGATAACCTACTGTAAGTAACAAAGGTTTCTTGATCTTGGATGATTACTTGGAATGGATTTAGAAAACTTCGAAGTAAACTTGCAATCTTGGAAGTATTCTTGATTTTTATGAAACTAGAACTTTTGGAATTTATGAAGAATACTTAGAACTTGAAGATAGAACTTGAGAGAGATCAATTAGATGAAGAAAATTGAAGAATTAAAGTGTTTGTAGGTGTTTTTGGTCGTTGGTGTATGGATTAGATATAAAGGATATGTAATTTTATTTTCATGTAAATAAGTCATGAATGATTACTCATATTTTTGTAATTTGATGAGATATTTCATGCTAGTTGCCAAATGATGGTTCCCACATGTGTTAGGTGACTCACATGGGCTGCTAAGATCTGATTATTGGAGTGTATATACCAATAGTACATACATCTAAAAGCTGTGTATTGTACGAGTACGAATACGGGTGCATACGAGTAGAATTGTTGATGAAACTGAACGAGGATGTAATTGTAAGCATTTTTGTTAAGTAGAAGTATTTTGATAAGTGTCTTGAAGTCTTTCAAAAGTGTATGAATACATATTAAAACACTACATGTATATACATTTTAACTGAGTCGTTAAGTCATCGTTAGTTGTTACATGTAAATGTTGTTTTGAAACCTTTAGGTTAACGATCTTGTTGAATGTTGTTAACCCATTGTTTATTATAACAAATGAGATGTTAAATTGTTATATTATCATGATATTATGATATATAATATATCTTAGTATGATATATATATAGTTAAATGTCGTTACAACGATAATCGTTACATATATGTCTCGTTTCGAAATCATTAAGTTAGTAGTCTTATTTTTACATATGTATTTCATTGTTAATACACTTAATAATATATTTACTTATCATTTAACATAATTAACCAAGTGTATCAATATCTTAATATGATTCATATGTACCTAGTAAGACGTTGTTATAACGATAATCGTTATATATATCGTTTTCGAGTTTCTTAAATTAATAGTCTCATTTTTATGTATATAACTCATTGTTAAAATACCTAATGAGATACATACTTATAATAAAATCATGTTAACTATATATATAACCATATATATGTCATCGTATAGTTTTTACAAGTTTTTAACGTTCGTGAATCACCGGTCAACTTGGGTGGTCAATTGTCTATATGAAACCTATTTTAATTAATCAAGTCTTAACAAGTTTGATTGCTTAACATGTTGGAAACACTTAATCATGTAAATAACAATTTCATTTAATATATATATATAAACATGGAAAAGTTCGGGTCACTACACATTGTTGGTTATAGGTGTCCTGATAGGCTTGGTTATAGTCATACCGGTTAAAGGGTGGTCAGATGTCGGGGTTGTGTGGCGGAAAATGAGCAGGTCGAGTAGGCACGTAGTTATTTGGTACCTAATATGATAGCTGACTCATGATTTGGTGCTGATGAACTAACCAGCTATCGTGTTGGCGTCGCCTATAATCCTCGTATACTCGCTCGGAGTTCCAATGCTCATACATACTATGTCTGGCCGCGTTCGTCATTGCTTCCTCATCTATACGAACGTGGACGTCAAGAATAGCATCTCGAAAGACATCCCTAATGTCTTCCGCTTCCTCCATTTCCTCATCTGAGCCTCTCTCTACCTGAGGATGATTACCTTCATAGGGAACTGCCTGGTTGCGTCTACTCTTCAATACCTTAGCACCCGCATAAACCCGCAATCCTATGGTCTCATCCTGTTCTCTACAAACCTGTAATGGACCCCCTTGGTTCCTATTAACACCTAAATACTCTCCAATGAGAGTAACAAAAATACCTCCTCCTATTATACTCCCGTCCTGCATTCCTTCTACCATTTTAGATAAATAAAAACCAACACAGTAAGGGATATTAACAAAACTTCTCGGGTCTCGAATACACTTTAGTTAAAATAAATCATGTAAGGTCATTTTCTCCTTATTGTGACCTCTCTATGTAATCAAGTTAGCCAAAAATCTATGAATTACACGAAGCTCGGCTTTGTTAATATGTAAGTAGGAGTGTTTTTCTCCCAGTGTAAAAACATTATAGTTTGACATACGCCTCCAAACGGTGTTCGCGTCAAAATTCCTATCTACCCTTTCACCACGATAAATCAAATTCATACAATCGGGTAGTAGCAATTCACTAGGAGTGTAAATCTGTAATGCCCTGGCCATGTCCATCATGGACATTCTGTACATCCTACCGCCAAGGATAAATCTAAGAAAACTTCTATCATCTATCCTATCTACATCTACATTTAACGCTATAGTACTCATCAGCTCAACACACCATTCCTTATATACAGGTCTACGAATGGTGAAAAGATGTTCCCAATCTGTAAAAGAAGAACTGCCATACCTTTGAATCAAATGTTGTCTAACACGGTCAGCTAGATGGACCGTTTCCAAAGGATTCCAATCAATTACCCTCGGCACCTCTACCTCTTTTGTTACCAATTTAAATTTATTACTTTGATATGCCGGGTAATCTCTCCATCGTCTATCGAATCTCAGATTAGGATGCAATGTGTGTTCATGAATCGTTGGGTATTCTACAGGTGGATTCATCGGAAATACTATGAATTCATTAACAAACTGTAGCGGATCATAATAAGGTACATGTTGATCAGGCTGATGTTGTGGTTCCTGTTGTGGTACTTGTTCGGGTTCATATTGCATTTCTGGTTCTGGTTCTGGAGCTGGAGCAGGTCGTCTAGATGATGATGATCCTGAACCTCCAGTATCGGCTTTCTGCAAAACACATTAAACACAAAATTTGTGCATCCAAATATGCATTAGTGTTAGCAAAATAACAACTTAAATTAACCACAATAACATGTTAAATCAAACTTAAACTTATACGCATTTTCACAATTTTTACAATTCTACACTTTTTCAAATAAGCACATATGAAAATGTAGACAAAGTTCATAAGCATTTAACTCAAATAACATGTCAAAATAGTCATTACTAACAATTAAACAAGTCTCAATTGGCAATTAAATCAAATTAATCAAGTTCATGAATTTTGCAACTAAAAAGTCCACTTTAATCTCCAAAAATCATGTTTAGGATCAAAGTTTGGATCATTTAACTACCTAAACATGTTACACTACTCAATTTAGCAACAATTCATGACAAAAATCGGCCATAACCTGTTTATATCAAAAAATCCCAAATTGCTCAAGAACACGAACCCTAGATTTCTAAAATTTTTGAAGTTTTTGGCTTCAAATCATGTTAAATAGCATCAATCTAGGTTATACATGCATAAAATACTAACAATTTAACATTAATTACACTAGAAATTAACAAAATTGCATTAGGTAAAATATTGGTAATTATCACAAAAACTAGAAAATTTATGAGTTTAGGGGTGTAATTTTTACCTTCTTTGAAAAGCTTCTGAACAATTTCATGATTAGAGCGAGAAATTTGACGAATTACAGTGAAAATTTTGTGAAATTTGAGAGGGTTTTGAGAGATTTCCGTGTATTGTGTGTGTGGTGGTGTGAAGAACACAGCTCTCTGAGTTATTTGTTTCTGGCCCGTTTTTCAGCTCCATGCGATCGCATGGAGTTGAAGTGTAAAACCCATGCGATCGCATGGGGGTCCGGGTACAGTGTTTTTTTTTTTTTTTTTTTTAAACCTTATAACTTATAAAACATATAATTAATAAAACTTTTAAAATTTGTTTCTTTTTAGGATGAGGGCGTTTCGGATAGATGTCCTAGTCCGTCCCTCGACAAAATTTTAAAATTTGTCAATTTTTAAGCGCGGCTTTAAAAGTAAAGATTTTTGGGTTTTTTAAATGTTTTTGGCATACTTTAGTTCAATAAGATTAAAAATAATGATAATAAAAGTTCTCGTCCCTCCCTTGGGTAGAGCAATTTCGGTTCAACAACCTAGTCTTCAACTCACGACGAATTTTAAAAATCAAATTTTTAACTTAACGAAATAAAGTAAATTTTTGTTTTTAAATTCACACCAAACTTAAATTTAAAAATTCATATTATTATTAAAAATTCACACCAAACTTATATTATATTTTTATGTTTATACATACAAACTTATATTAAAAATATTAATTTTTCAAATACTTACAATTTTAAATATATTGATTTAAAAAGTTTACAATATTATCTTAATATTTATATATTAATTTTAAAAACAAAGTAAAAATAAAATTAAAAATCTTTTTGGTCTTTTATCCCACTTTAATCAATCAAATATTATCAAAAATATACGCCCCTCTTTTCGGTAAAGTAATTTCGGTTCAACGACCTAATTTAACTCATGACGAATTTTTGAAATATTTTAGGTTGATTGATTAAAGATATTTATACCTTAAGAATAAACGGTAAATTTCGCAGTGAGGTAATAAATTTTTATATGATATCAATAATTTCGGTCGCAAGACCTAATTTTATTGAATACCAATTTAATACTTTATAGCGAACAATTTAGCGTTTATTATCAAAAGGTTAAAAATAAAAATAAAAATAAAAACTGTACATACTTACCTGCGAAATAGATTTCTTAGTGATATGCTCTAGCCCACTCATAAAATAGTCGGACTAATTAGTTTTCCATGGCTACATAGGCGTAACCTCGAGCATTCAACGTTTTTTCTTCTAAACATACGAACGGTCCGTCTCTGCATAGAGTAACAAATTCGGTATTGGAATATGTCTGATTCGTCGAGCATTTTCCTTCGTGTGACCATTTTCCACATTTGTAACATCTTTCAAGGTGTCGTGCTCTTCTTTTCGCTGCGGATTTTGATTTTCCTTTACCAAATTGTAACTTATTATTTTCGCATCTGGATTCTTTTCTTACTCCGTCCAATTTACCTCCGAAAGAATTTAACCCCTTCCACACTTAAGATCTTACAATGCCCTCATTTGTAAGAAATCAGTAACAATTTAAATTATTGAGGGAGATTAGCGTAGAAAAATGATTAAATTTTACCAAAGTTTCCAAACATATTGGCGTTTGTTTGCTGAATGATGAATGGTGCACATCATTTGTTCATTCCGTCTTGTTGTTACATCACATTTATTTTTCATCTTGTCGTCAAAATTAGTAGCTTTTGCTGAACTTAATGCCAGTCTTTAAAAATGCGCTGTTTTACCCTGTTTTGTACAATTGACAAGATACATACAATACAAATATAAACATGCATGACAAATTGAAATGGGACTTAATATCCCACTTTCAAATCCTAAATGTGAAATATTAGTACACAATAATAATAAAATGATAAAAATTACATAAATATATCCAATAACATAAGTTTAAACATGAATAAGTAAAAAAGATAAAAACATAAAAATCATAAAAATAACCAATGGAACTAAATCAGTCTGGATAGGGGTTCTAGTTCATCTCGTCAGGTGGGTTCCATTGTTGGTTATAGGTGTCCTGATAGGCTTGGTTATAGTCATACCGGTTAAAGGGTGGTCGGATGTCGGGGTTGTGTGGCGAAAAATGAGCAGGTCGAGTAGGCACGTAGTTATTTGGTACCTGATATGATAGCTGGCTCATGATTTGGTGCCGATGAACTAACCAGCTATCGTGTTGGCGTCGCCTATAATCTTCGTATACTCGCTCAGAGTTCCACTGCTCATACATACTATGTCTGGCCGCGTTCGTCATTGCTTCCTCATCTATACGAACGTGGACGTCAAGAATAGCATCTCGAAAGACATCCCTAATGTCTTCCACTTCCTCCATTTCCTCATCTGAGCCTCTCTCTACCTAAGGATGATTACCTTCATAGGGAACTGCCTGGTTGCGTCTACTCTTCAATACCTTAGCACCCGCATAAACCGCAATCCTATGGTCTCATCCTGTTCTCTACAAATCTGTAATGGACCCCCTTGGTTTCTATCAACACCTAAATACTCTCCAATGAGAGTAACAAAAATACCTCCTCCTATTATACTCCCGTCCTGCATTCCTTCTACCATTTTAGATAAATAAAAACCAACACAGTAAGGGATATTAACAAAGCTTCTCGGGTCTCGAATACACTTTAGGTAAAATAAATCATGTAAGGTCATTTTATCCTTATTGTGACCTCTCTGTGTAATCGAGTTAGCCAAAAATCTATGAATTACACGAAGCTCGGCTTTGTTAATATGTAAGTAGGAGTGTTTTCCTCTCAGTGTAAAAACATTATAGTTTGACATACGCCTCCAAACGGCGTTCGCGTCAAAATTCCTATCTACCCTTTCACCACGATAAATCAAATTCATACAATCGGGTAGTAGCAATTCACTAGGAGTGTAAATCTGTAATGCCCTGGCCATGTCCATCATGGACATTCTGTACATCCTACCGCCAAGGATAAATCTAAGAAAACTTCTATCATCTAACCTATCTACATCTACAATTAACGCTATAGTACTCATCAGCTCAACACACCATTCCTTATATACAGGTCTACGAATGGTGAAAAGACGTTCTCAATCTGTAAAAGAAGAACTGCCATACCTTTGAATCAAATGTTGTCTAACACGATCAGCTAGATGGACCGTTTCCAAAGGATTTCAATCAATTACCCTCGGCACCTCTACCTCTTTTGTTATCAATTTAAATTTATTACTTTGATATGCCGGGTAATCTCTCCATCGTCTATCGAATCTCAGATTAGGATGCAACGTGTGTTCAGGAATCGTTGGGTATTCTACAGGTGGATTCATCGGAAATACTATGAATTCATTAACAAACTGTAGCGGATCATAATAAGGTACATGTTGATCAGGCTGATGTTGTGGTTCCTGTTGTGGTACTTGTTCGGGTTCATATTGCATTTCTGGTTCTGGTTCTGGAGCTGGAGCAGGTCGTCTAGATGATGATGATCCTGAACCTCCAGTATTGGCTTTCTGCAAAACACATTAAACACAAAATTTGTGCATCCAAATATGCATTAGTGTTAGCAAAATAACAACTTAAATTAACCACAATAACATGTTAAATCAAACTTAAACTTATACGCATTTTCACAATTTTTACAATTCTACACTTTTTCAAATAAGCACATATGAAAATGTAGACAAAGTTCATAAGCATTTAACTCAAATAACATGTCAAAATAGTCATTACTAACAATTAAACAAGTCTCAATTGGCAATTATATCAAATTAATCAAGTTCATGAATTTTGCAACTAAAAAGTCCACTTTAATCTCCAAAAATCATGTTTAGGATCAAAGTTTGGATCATTTAACTACCTAAACATGTTACACTACTCAATTTAGCAACAATTCATGACAAAAATCGGCCATAACCTGTTTATATCAAAAAATCCCAAATTGCTCAAGAACACGAACCTAGATTTCTAAAATTTTTGAAGTTTTTGGCTTCAAATCATGTTAAATAGCATCAATCTAGGTTATACATGCATAAAATACTAACAATTTAACATTAATTACACTAGAAATTAACAAAATTGCATTAGGTAAAAATATTGGTAATTATCACAAAAACTAGAAAATTTATGAGTTTAGGGGTGTAATTTTTACCTTCTTTGAAAAGCTTCTGAACAATTTCATGATTAGAGCGAGAAATTTGACGAATTACGGTGAAAATTTGGTGAAATTTGAGAGGGTTTTGAGAGATTTTCGTGTATTGTGTGTGTGGTGGTGTGAAGAACACAGCTCTCTGAGTTATTTGTTTCTGGCCCATTTTTCAGCTCCATGCGATCGCATGGAGTTGAAGTGTAAAACCCATGCGATCGCATGGGGGTCCGGGTACAGTGTTTTTTTCTTTTTCTTTTTTTTTTTAAAAAAAACCTTATAACTTATAAAACATATAATTAATAAAACTTTTAAAATTTGTTTCTTTTTAGGATGAGGGCGTTTCGGATAGATGTCCTAGCCCGTCCCTCGACAAAATTTTAAAATTTTTTAATTTTTAAGCGCGGTTTTAAAATAAAGATTTTTGGGTTTTTTAAATGTTTTTGGCATACTTTAGTTCAATAAGATTAAAAATAATGATAATAAAAGTTCTCGTCCCTCTCTTGGGTAGAGCAATTTCGGTTCAACAACCTAGTCTTCAACTCACAACGAATTTTAAAAATCAAATTTTTAACTTAACGAAATAAAGTAAATTTTTGTTTTTAAATTCACACCAAACTTAAATTTAAAAATTCATATTATTATTAAAAATTCACACCAAACTTATATTATATTTTTATTTTTATACATACAAACTTATATTAAAAATATTAATTTTTCAAATATTTACAATTTTAAATATATTGATTTAAAAAGTTTACAATATTATCTTAATATTTATATATTAATTTTAAAAACAAAGTAAAAATAAAATTAAAAATCTTTTTGGTCTTTTATCCCACTTTAATCAATCAAATATTATCAAAAATATACGCCCCTCTTTTCGGTAAAGTAATTTCGGTTCAACGACCTAATTTAACTCATGATGAATTTTTGAAATATTTTGGGTTGATTGATTAAAGATATTTATACCTTAAGAATAGACGGTAAATTTCGCAGTGATGTAATAAATTTTTGTATGATATTAATAATTTCGGTCGCAAGACCTAAATTTATTGAATACCAATTTAATACTTTATAGCGAACAATTTAGCGTTTATTATCAAAAGGTTAAAAATAAAAATAAAAATAATAACTGTACATACTTACCTGCGAAATAGATTTCTTAGTGATATGCTCTAGCCCACTCATAAGATAGTCGGACTAATTGGTTTTCCATGGCTACATAGGCGTAACCTCGAGCATTCAACGTTTTTTCTTCTAAACATATGAACGGTCCGTCTCTGCATAGAGTAACAAATTCGGTATTGGAATATGTCTGATTTGTCGAGCATTTTCCTTCGTGTGACCATTTTCCACATTTGTGACATCTTTCAAGGTGTCGTGCTCTTCTTTTCGCTGCGAATTTTGATTTTCGTTTACCAAATTGTAACTTATTATTTTCGCATCTGGATTCTTTTCTTACTCCGTCCAATTTACCTCTGATTAATGATACTATTTCACTTGGAAGGGTGTCATTATTACGTTTAGTGATCAAAGTGTGTAACATTAGACCATGGTTTAATTCACAGGAAGTCTTCATCTCGTAAAACCTAAAAAAATAAAAATTCAGAATGGGAGGAGAAGACTAGTTCTTTAGGGTCTGCTAGGGAAAGACCATTCGGATTCCATTTTCAAGAACTACACGAAAACAGAACATCTAACTCTAACAGAAATACATATTATCCTTTAAAGACTTGATTCTCCCCATACTTAGTTAGCTGTGGTGTCGAAATTGTGATTAACTTCATTGTCGACTTCCATTGGACTATCTATGTAATGTTTAACTCTGTGACCATTAACCTTAAATTCAATCCCATTTGAATTTATTAATTCTATTGTTCCGTATGGGAAAACTCTTTTGACTATAAATGGTCCAGACCATCTTGATTTCAATTTTCCAGGAAATAGCTTGAATCGTGAATTGAAAAGAAGAACTCTGTCTCCTTCTTTAAATTCTTTTGAACTTCTGATTCTTTTATCATGCCATTTCTTCGTTCTTTCCTCATAGATCAATGAATTTTCGTATGCTTCATGTCTTAATTCTTCTAATTCGTTTAATTGACTTAACCGTAGATGTCTAGCTTCATGTAAATCAAGATTACATGTCTTCAAAGCCCAAAATGCTTTGTGTTTAATTTCTATCGGAAGATGACATGCTTTTCTGTAGACGAGTCTGAAAGGTGTGGTTCCAATTGGAGTTTTGTAGGCTGTTCTAAAAGCTTAGAGTGCATCCTCCAATTTCATGGACCATTCCTTCGGATTTGATCCTACGGTTTTCTCTAGAATACGTTTTAATGCTCGGTTGGTATTTTCAACTTGTCCACTTGTTTGTGGATGATAAGCGGTGGAGATTCTATGAGTTACTCCATATCTTTTAAGAACTTTCTCAAGTTGATTATTACAGAAATGAGTTCCCCGATCACTTATTAAAGCTTTCGGTGTTCCGAACCTTGCAAAAAGACGTTTTAAAAAGTTGACTACAACTCGTGCATCGTTAGTTGGGAGAGCTTGTGCTTCCGCCCATTTAGATACATAATCAATGGCAACGAGAATATATAGATTATTATGAGATTTTGGAAATGGACCCATAAAGTCAATACCCCAAATGTCAAATACTTCACATACTTGAATGACATTTTGTGGCATTTCATCACGTTGACTTATTTTTTCGGCCCTTTGACAAGCATCACAGGATTTGCAAAGAAGGTGTGCGTCTTTGAAAATTGTAGGCCAATAGAATCCAGCATCATAAACTTTTCTTGCTGTGAGTTGAGGCCCATAATGCCCTCCTGTTGGTCCTTTGTGACAATAATTTAAGATTTGACTGGCTTCATCTCCAAATACACATCGGCATATTATTCCATCGGGACAACTTTTAAACAAATGTGGATCTTCCCAGAAATAGTGTTTTATATCACTAAAGAATTTCTTTCGTTTTTGGTACGATAATCCTTTTTCAAGGAATCCACATACTAAGTAGTTTGCATAGTCTGCAAACCATGGAATTTCATTATAATCTATCTTTAATAGATATTCATCAGGAAAGTTGTGTTGTATGGCCGATTCATTTAGAACTTCTAATTCGGGATTTTCAAGACGAGGAAGATGATCAGCTGCGAGATTTTCTGCTCCCTTTTTATCTCGGATTTCAAAATCAAACTCTTGTAAGAGTAAGATCCAACGGATTAATCATGGTTTAGCATCTTATTTTGAAAATAGGTATCTAAGAGCAGAATGGTCGGTATAGACCACCGTTTTAGCTAGAACGAGATATGAACGAAATTTATCAAAAGCAAAGACAATAGAAAGGAGTTCTTTTTCAGTAGTTGTGTAATTTGTTTGTGCTCCTTGTAACGTCTTACTAGCATAATAAATAGGGTGAAATCGTTTTTCAATCCTTTGTCCTAAAACGGCTCCCATTGCAAAATCACTTGCATCGCACATTAGTTCAAACGGTAGATTCCAATTTGGAGTTATCATGATCGGCGCATTAGTGAGTTTTTCTTTAAGAATATTAAAAGATTTGATACATTCATCTGAAAAGATGAATGGAGCATCCTTTTCTAGGAGTTTATTCATAAGAGTGGCAATTTTAGAAAAATATTTTATGAAACGTCGGTAAAAACCGGCATGCCCTAGAAAACTCCTAACTCCTCTAACATTGGTGGGATGTGAAAGTTTAGCAATTACATCTACTTTAGCTCTATCCACTTCAATTCCTTCCTTTGAAATTTTATGACCAAGAACGATGCCTTCTTTAACCATGAAATGGCATTTCTCCCAATTAAGTACTAGATTTGATTGTTCGCATCTAATAAGCATTCGTTCAAGATTAACTAGACATGATTCAAATGTATCACCGAAGACTGAAAAGTCATCCATGAAAATTTCCATGCATTCTTCTATTATGTCGTGAAAAATCGCCATCATGCACCTTTGAAAGGTTGCAGGGGTGTTGGAAAGTCCAAATGGCATGCGTTTGTAAGCAAAAGTACCATAAGGGCACGTGAATGTGGTTTTCTCTTGGTCCTCGGGTGCTATTGGAATTTGAAAATATCCGGAAAAACCATCAAAAAAACAATAGTAACTATTTCCGGCTAATCTTTTCAACATTTGATCAATAAAAGGTAAAGGAAAGTGATCTTTTCTGGTGGCGTCATTTAATTTTCTATAATCTATACAAACACACCATCCTGTTATAGTCCTCGTAGGAATAAGCTTATTTTTTTCATTTGTGATGACAGTCATGCCACCCTTCTTAGGCACGCATTGAACTGGGCTTACCCATGGATTATCAGAGATTGGATAAATTAAACCTGCATCTAGCAGTTTAATTATTTCTTTTTTAACAACATCTTGCATATTAGGATTTAATCTTCGTTGGCGTTGCACGTACGTTTTATGACCTTCTTCCATAAGGATTTTATGTGTGCAATACGAAGGACTTATTCCTTTAATATCATGAATCTTCCATGCAATAGCTGGTTTATGAGCTTTTAATACAGAAATGAGTTGTGATTTTTCATTTTCAGTAAGAGAAGACGATATTATTACAGGTAATTCAGACTCACCATGTAAATAAGTGTATTCCAAATGGTTTGGAAGTGGCTTTAACTCTAATGTCGGTGGTTCTTCTATCGATGATTTATATCGATATCTGTCTTCTTCTTTTAGCATTTGAATTTCTTCTGTTGTTGGTTCATATCCATTAGCCATAAATGTAGCTAATATTTCAGTTTCATCAATTGGTTTAGTTCCTTCTCCTAAAGAACATTCTCCTGTTCCTTGTAATTCTGGAAATTCTTCTAACAATTCTGCATGTGAATCTATAGTTTGAATATAATAACATGTATCATCTGCAGATTGCGGTTGTTGCATTGCTCTATCAACAGAAAAGGTAACACTCTCGTCCTCTATACTTAGGGTCAGTTTCTTACCAAACACGTCTATCATTGCTTTAGCTGTGTTTAAGAATGGTCTTCCTAATATGAGAGGAACTTGAGAATCTTCTTCCATGTCCAGAACAACAAAATCTACTGGAAATACTAAATTACCAACTTTAACTAGCATGTTTTCCATTATCCCTCTAGGATATTTTATTGATCGATCGGCTAGTTGTATGCTTATTCTTGTTGGTTTCAATTCTCCAAGGTCTAGTTTAGTGTATAGTGAATACAGCATTAGATTTATACTAGCACCTAAGTCTGCCAATGCTTCTATTGAACTAAGACTACCCAGAAAATATGGAATTGTGAAACTTCCTGGATTAGATAATTTTTCTGGTATCTTATTCAACAACACTGCAGAACAATTAGCATTCATAGTAACAGCCGAGAGCTCTTCCATTTTCTTTCTATTTGAGATTAGATCTTTCAGAAATTTAGCATATCTAGGCATTCCTGAAATTACATCAATGAAAGAAAGATTTACATTTATCTGTTTAAACATATCCAAGAATTTGGATTGCTCGGCTTCAAGTCTCTCTTTTCTCATTTTACTCGGGTAAGGAATTGGTGGTTGGTATGGTTTAACATAAGGTTTAGCCTTAACTGTGTTATCTTCATTAACCTTTTTAACTACCGGTTCTTTTTCCTTATCTTGCTCAGGTTGTGGTTCTTGTGGAGTAGGAATAGCTTCATCAGAAGTTACAGGTATTTCAGGTGGTTTAAGTGTAATACCACTTCTTGTGGTAATGGCTTTAGCTGTTTCATTTCGGGGGTTAGCATTTGTATCACTAGGTAGACTTCCCGATTTTCTTTCACCTATTAACCTTGCTAGGTTGCTCACTTCTTGTTCCAAATTTTGAATAGAAGCTTGTTGATTTCTAAATGCTTGAGCATTTTGTTCATTGGTTTGTTTCTGAAATGTGAAAAATTGAGTTTGAGATTCAACTAGCTTCGTCATCATATCTTCTAAATTTGGCTTTTTATCATCGGTTTGTGGTGGTTTATTTTGAAAATTGGGTCTTTGCTGATTGTAAGTATTATTGGATACTTGTTGATTACTAGGACCTTGTTGGTTGTTGTATGGAACATTTCGGTTATAGTTCTAGTTTTGATTGTAGATTGGTCTTGGCGGTTGATAATTATTCTGATAATTATTTCCAGGCCTTTGGTTTATGTATGAAACATTCTCTCTTTGTTCCATTGTTAATTCAATACTGAGACAATCTTTTGTCAAATGTGGTCCTCCACACTGCTCATAACTAATTCGTATTGAGTGAATATCTTTAGTCATCTTATCCATTCGTCTCTCGACAGTATCTATTTTTGCGGAAATGGAATCTAAGTCATGGCTAGAATCGGCTCTAGATGCTTTAGATGATCTAACAATATCTTTTTCTTGGTGCCACTCATGTGAGTGGGAAGCAGTGTTATCAATAATTTTGTAAGCATCAGTTTCTGTTTTCTTCATAATAGAACCACTAGCTGCTATATCGATGTCTTTTCTTGTAGTGATGTCGCATCCTTGGTAGAATATTTGTACTATTTGACAGGTGTCTAAACCATGTTGCGGACATCCTCTCAATAACTTTCCAAATCTTGTCCATGCCTCATATAGAGTTTCATTTGGCTTCTGTGTGAACGTAACAATTTCTCCTTGAAGTCTCACGGCTTTAGATGCCAGAAAGAATTGTTTAAGAAATTTTTCAACTAAAACGTCCCATGTATCAATCGCCCCTTCAGGTAACGATTCCAACCAATCTTTGGCTTCTCCCTTTAAAGTCCAGGGAAATAACATGAGATATATCTGTTCATCTTCCACTTCTCTTATTTTAAATAGTGTGCAGATCCTATTAAAGGTACGAAGATGTTCATTTGGATCTTCCTTCGGCGCACCACTAAATTGGCATTGATTAGTCACCATGTGTAGAATTTGTCCTTTGATTTCATAATCTGGCTCATTAATGTCAGGTTGAGTAATTGCGTGACCTTGGCCAGTGCGTTTAGCTCTCATTCGGTCTTCCATAGTTAGAGGTTCCAGATTCTCCATAATTGAATTTGTTGAATCTGAATCACTAAAGGATTCTGATTTAATGGTTGGTTCCTTAACAATCTCTGTTTGAATGATTGGTGGTTCCGGAGGAAAGATTATTGGTTCAGGATCTATGAATTGTTCCTGAATATTCTCCAGATTCTCAATTGTGAGGTCGGGTTCAAAAAATGGATTATCGGAAATTTGAATTGGAGTACTTGGTTGACTGGATGACGATTCTAAAGAATAATCAACGGCGTCAATATTTGCTAGATGTCTTAATCTGGTTACAGGTGGTGAACGTACAAAAGGTGCTGAACGTTTTGCTCGGTGCATTCACTGAATATCCTATTAGTTATAAAAAAGAAAGAAAAATTATATAAGTTATCCAATTAATAGACTTTTTTGATTTTGCCCACGTTTCGAATAGCCAAAAGATGCAGCAGAGGGGCAGGATCCGTTTAGTCTCAATATAATTGAGTACTGTTTGGCTCCAATAACCCGGTCCACGTACAAATCCAACTATTACTACGAACCAGAAAATTTTGATGTCTATCAATTTAACCACTTAAAATAATTTTTCATAATTTAAAGAAATTTTAGAGAAGAAATAGAATAAAAATCTATGTCCTAAAACTAGAATGTCGAGAAATAAGAAAGAAAAAGAGCGCGTCGAAAAACGTCAAAAAATAAAAATAAGAAAGTAGCGCGTCGAAACTTAAAAAGGAACTAAAAACTAAAAATTAAAAGTTGTGTCTAAAAATATTAAAGCTTAAAAGAAATACTATATCCCAAATGGCAATAACTTAAAATGGTACTAAAATATAAAAACGGCGTCGCAAAATTCTAAAGCATCTAAATCTTAGTCTAAAGAAAAAGCACTTAAGGGATTTTACGGCAAAGCCTAAAAATCTAGAAATAAAAATAACTATGGAAAATACTATATTTAAAACTAAATACGAGCGAAAAATATAAATATTACGCTAAAATGAATAAAAAGAGACAAAATATAAAAATATACATAAAGTTGTAAAAAGTACAATTTTTATAAAAGTACAATTTTTATATTATTTATTTTATAAAACTATTAATTTTATAATTTAAATAAACTAACTATAACTTAAATTACAAATTAAATAAAAACTAAAACTAAATAATAAATTAATTATAACCTAATTAGGGTTTTATAATAATAATTAAATATACACCGTAATTAATGCTGAATTAGGGTTATTTGTGGCTTGTCAGAAGACCTCATGCGATCGCATGAGAATTTGCCTTCGGGCTCATGCGATCGCATGAGCTAGGTTTTTGGGCCACGGTCTGGGATGCTACAGTACCAGGCCGAGAGTTTTTATATTTTTTTTTTCTGTTTTAATGATTATATATTTATAATATATTTATATAAATTAAATAAAACTTATATTTTTATAAAATAAAGATAAAGAAACTTTTATAGAACTTATATATTTAACAAACTCTTAAAAATATTTATATTTTTGTTTTTCTTTTTATATTTTCGAATATTTAAAACGTATTTTTACAAAAGCGTATTTTTATAAAAGTAAACTTACAAATTAATAAAAATCTTTTTTTTTATATAGCGTTGCGCTTCCGGCGTTTAAGCAGAATTGTCCCCGGCAGCGGCGCCAAAAATACTTGATGTTATGCGAGGTGTATATGAAATAGCTTATATTTTACTAGGAAAAACTATTAAATACGATACAATTTTACACAAGATATTTATTTATTTATAGAATGGATATACCTAAACCTTGCTACAACACTTATAGGCAGTGTACCTAATCGTACAGTAGTGTAGTTTTTAGTAAGTCCGGTTCGTTCCACAGGGAAATCTTTTAAACAAAGCTTAACGCTATATTAGTTTTAATTTATAAAAATACAAATATATATAAGTAATATTATTATTATAAAAAGGGGGGTTTTTACCGTTTAATGACCGGTTTGTCGATTTTTAAAACTTTTAGTCGTAGTTAAAACCTAATGTAAAATATTAAATAAATAAAAGACTTAATTTAAAGCGTAAAGTAAATAACGATAATGAAATTGCGATAAATAGAAGTGCGATAAAATAAACTTGCGATAATTAAAAAGTACGATAATTAAAAGTGCAATTAAATGCAATGACAATAAATAAAAGTGCAATAATTAGAAGTGCAATTAAATATGAAAATAAAGGAATTATGCTTATTTAAACTTCCGTAATCATGATGTTTGATGTGTTGATTTTAGTTTATTCCCATGGGTTAATTATCCTTTGTCCTGGATTATTTAATATGTCCGTCTGGTTTTTGTCCATAACAGTCCATCAGTCATAAATATAAAGTGCGAGTGTCCTCGTCAAATTATCCTTATACCTGAAGTCAAATATTCCAACTAATTGGGGACTTAAACTGTAACAAGGTTTTAATACTTTGTTTAATAATTACACCAGGTTATCGACTGCGTGTAACCCAAGGTTTTAATACTTTGTTATCAATTATGCCAAGTGTCCTTGTACATAATTTCACCCCTGTTTTAATAATTCCATAGACTATTAATCCATTCCCGTGTCCAGTTAAATGAACGATTATTCGTACATATAAATATCCTGCCCATCGTGTCCGATCGAGTGTATATGGTTATTTATAGGGACATCCAATTGTAAATCTTTATATTAAAATTAACAAACTATCATTTAGTTAAACAAATATAAAGCCCATTAATAGCCCATAGTCTAATTTCCACAAGTGTCGTTCTTTTGTCCAAACCCCAATTATGGTACAAAGCCCAATTACCCAATTTTAATATTTTTAGCCCAACATCATGATTACTTCGGTATTAAATAAGCATAATAATAACTTAGCTACGAGACATTAAATTAAAAAGGTTGAACATAACTTACAATGATTAAAAATAGTGTAGCGTTACACGGACAGAGTTTCGACTTACACCCATACAACATTCGCTAACATACCCTTATTATTAGAATTAAAATTAAAATTTAAATTAAAATTATAATATATATATATATATATATATATATATATATATATATATATATATATATATATATATATATATATATATATATATATGTATGTATACGTATGAAGGAAGAAGAAAAAGATGTGTTTGATGTTCACCAAAAATGCGATTTTTATAGGCATGTCAGCTGCTACAGGGGCTCATGCGATCGCATGAGCTTTGCTCCTCTAGGCCATGCGATCGCATGGTTAGCTGGGGAGGCTCACATGTCTTTGTTTTTTCTGCCGACGGTTTTTATAATATAATATAATATATATATTAATTTTAAGAATTAATTACATATTATATTATATTCATGTGCATAGTTGACTTGTAATTTTTAGTTCGTTGCGTCGAGCGTTGAGAGTTGACTCTGGTCCCGGTTCCGGATTTTTGAACGTCCTTGCGTATAATTTAATATCTTGTACTTTGCGTTTTGCTTCTTGTACTCTTGTAATTTTGAGACGTTTCTTATCACTAATTGGAACCACTTTGATTGTATTTTGTACTTTTGAACTTTTTGGTCTTTTGCGTCTTCAATTCGTCGAATCTGTCTTTTGTCTTCACCTTTTATTATTTAAACGAATATCACTTGTAAATAGAACAATTGCAACTAAAAGCTTGTCTTTCTTGAGGGATAATGCTATGAAATATATGTTCGTTTTTAGCATTATCAACCTTGCTTATCGTGTCGGAAACATTCAAAGATTAAGTTTAAATTTGGTCGGAAATTTTCGGGTCGTCACAGTACCTACCCGTTAAAGAAATTCCCAAAATTTGATTGAGATCGTCATGGTTAACAATAAGTATGTTTTCACGATGAATATGAGTTGATAAATAGAGTTTTATTACCCTTGAGTAATAAGGATAAAATAATTCGATTATTCGAAGAGTACGAATGAATCTATCACAAAAGAGTGAAATGAGTAAATGTAGGTTCGTTTTAACCGATGACGTAGTCACGGTTGATTTCCGGAATTCAAGGAATTTAAATAAAATCTTCGTAATAAGATTTGATTCGTCGGTAATTAAGGAAATTAGAATCCTCTTTGGTTAAATGCGATAATCTGTTTCGATTGCTCTGTCGGATATTTCACTATAAATTCACCCCTTTCTTTTCCTTTATATTTTGGAGTTCCATCTTTTTGTTTGCTCTTCTCGACTTTAAATCAAGCGAATAATGGTCCAGAATTCATAGATATGAAATTCGAAATGAACATAGCTAACGTCCTAAGAGGGAGATTGTAATAGCACGATCTTGATTGGTTAACTTACCAGTGTTCAAGAAAAAAGATAGAATTATCAGGAAGACATGTTCTTGATATGTTTATATATTAGATAGAATGTAAGAGTCGTGTAACATGGCACATGATAACGTTATGATCTGTGAATCATCAAGTTCCATTTAGAAACTCAGCATGACTTACTATAATATAATCACGTTGATCAAGTGTCATTATATTATACTAACTCATGCTTCAGTTTCCAACACTACTTCAAAACATTCATAATTTAAATTCGAAGGTTTACAGAATATAGAAACTAAACAGTTTCCTCTATGATGTAATACAGATAATGCTAGGAGATAAATGATTTCAGATAAGAATAGTTATGAAAATATCTTCAGAAATATCGAAGATATTTATAATGAAAGATACGATGATATCTTAGAATTTCTAATATCGATGGATGATAATGAAGATTTATCCGTAAAAGTTTAGAGTCAGGAGCAAGGTATTCGTTAATGACTCTAGCAGATGCTGAATCATTTGAATTTTTCAAAGGCAAGTTTAGTCTTTGTAATTTGTCCACAACCTCCTTCATGATTTGCTCAATTTGTTTTTCAGTATCAAAACTTTTGAGCTTTTTCAGTATGACGCTCTATATTATCAAACTTTTGACTGCTTAAACAGTCTTCAGTTTTTGCTGCTTTATCAGCTTTTTCGGAACTCAGAGATCGGATTCGTAAGCTAGAGTGCTTTTCAGGAACTCAGAGATTCCGAATTGAAATTCATCAGTCCAGGAGATATACGTTATATAGATATATAAATGTTGACGTAGGAACGCTGCGAAATTCGAGAATTAATGATTAATGCTTCCCGATATTTGGTATGGCAATTATTGTTACAAAATGTGGATGAGTACATGATAAGACTTCAATAGATAAATATAGTGATTCTCCGAAGAGATTTAAGCCAAGGAGCAACGAGGTTGCTGGTGCGTCTGCTAGTAATATGGTGGAATATAAACAGTTCCCCGGTAACGATGATGAAGGGGTAATCTTTATAATAAGGTTTATTCGAATGAAAAGTTGAAACTAATTTGATGGAGCTGTGATAAAATTGGCTAATTTGAAAAATGATTGAAATGTTATTTTCGGTAACAGCAATGTCAAAGGAGATAGCACAGATATGTGTTAAACGTTTACTCATGTTCCGAGTGTTTTCAGGTGCATAACTATATGCATAAATCTTTCCTTCCGTAGATGAAGTGCGGTTGGTTCATCCTCTCGATTGAGGTGTTTTCAAGAATCATGAAAGGTTTGAACACAGATTGTAATTGTCAAGATACAAATGAGGTTTAAGATGAGATCACGTGGAAAACTTGAAGAAATGTTTAGTTTCATATGTTATAATCAATATTTTAATTCATTTTAATTGTCCAATGTTATTAGTCCACAGTCGATAGTCCACAGTTAACAGTCCAATAATTCATATATAGTTTAATATAAAATATTCGAATTAATTAATACGTATCGTGACCTGTGTACATTTCTCAGACTCGATCACAACTCAAAGTATATATATTATTATAGAATCAACCTCAACCCTATATAGCTAACTCGATCATTACTGCATATAGAGTATCAATGGTTATTCCAAATAATATATATAGATGCGTCGATATAATATGTCAAAACATTTATACGTGTCCCGATATTAAAAATGCGTAAATAACAGTATTTAAATGACGATAAATAAAGTGCGTAAAATAAATAACAGAAGTTAAATGACGATAAATAAAATTGCAAGAATATAATTTGTGATAAATAAACTGCGATAAATAAATTGCGATAATAAAATGTAATAAGGAATTAACAGTTAGCTAGGAATAGTTAGCGTGGATTCTTTTCAAAATTCTTCTCATAATTAAATTGTTTGTTTCTAACAAGTTTTATTTTTTGTCCAATGTTTTCTTCATTATGCCATTTGTTGGATTCTGATAAGTCAAAATCCAAATATGAAATTGAATGAAAATGGTTATTCTGCGGTGAACAGATACGTATATCGGTGGTTGTAAGTAGGATAGTGAATGGCTGTTGAATCAGATTCGAAGAACAAACAGTGTAACTTATTAATGTGAAATCTAAATATTCCTCGGGTATTACCTACCCGTTAAAATATTTTCACCATTAATAGTTTGTACAAAAGAATTTTTTTTTTTCCAATGAAGTTATGGATCAATACTTCATCTTTCATTGTTGTTGGTAATCCTTGGTATCTATGGTGCGTATGACGTTTATGTTCGTGTGACAGATTGTGAAGTTGAGGTTTGCGATGCGGTTGTTGTTGGTGGTGGTAATGGTATTGTTGGCGTTGGTGATGGTGGTACTGGTTATGCTGCTGGTGCTGCTGCTGGTGTTTGTAACCTTTGCACCATATTCTCCAAAGCCACTACCCGAGCGCGAAGCTCGTTGACTTCTTCTATTACACCGGGGTGATTGTCGGTTCGGACGAGCGGATAAATATGATCTAGAATTTGGTATAGTATATAATCGTGACGAGATACCCTAGAAATGAGAGAGAAAATGGTGTTTCGGACAGGTTCGCCGGTAAGTGCTTCAGGTTCTTCGCCAAGAGGGCAATGTGGTGGATGAAAAGGATCACCTTCTTCTTGTCTCCAATGATGGAGGAGGCTACGAACCCATCCCCAATTCATCCAGAATAGATGATGGCTAATTGGTTGATCCATTCCGGTCACACTGCTTTCGGAGCTTGAGTGAGAGTCCATTTCGGAATTCGAGTGACTTGAACTAACAACGAATTCCATTTCGTACGATTGGATAAAGGATTTTTCGATATAAAATGAATTTTCCGGCTATCGGGTGGTATTCTATTTACATAGGATATCTATATATATAGATCAAAAGATTTCATAGATTACGGAGGAATTTGCGGGATATGTCAGGCAAAGTTTAAAGTAACAGATACGATAAGATATGATTTAGCAGATACGCTAAGATATGAATTTTGTCTATACACTACTCATGCAATTAATGTATCAAGAAGTGTTTAGACTAATAATGATAAGCAGGTAATTTCCTAAGGATGATAAGCAGATGATTTCCAACTAGAAATGATAAGCAAAACTTTTGACATGCAGACACGGTCGAAGTCCAGACTCACTAATGCATCCTAACGACTTATCAGTTAGACACACTAATGCAGACCTGGTTCGCTAAGACCACCGCTCTGATACCACATGTAAAGACCCGTCCTAATCCATAAGAACGAATACAATAACATATGATTACATCGCGAGGTATTTGACCTCTATATGGTACATTTTACAAACATTGCATTCGTTTTAAAAGACAAACTTTCATTACATCGAAAGTTGACAGCATGCATACCATTTCATAATGTATCCAACTATAATTGACTTAATAATAATCTTGATGAACTCAATGACTCGAATGCAACGTCTTTTGAAATATGTCATGAATGACTCCAAGTAATATCTCTAAAACGAGCAATTGCACAGCGAAAGATTTCTTTCGTACCTGAGAATAAACATGCTTTCAAGTATCAACCAAAAGGTTGGCGAGTTCATAGGTTTATCATAAATCAATAAAATTCATCATTTTGATAGACCACAAGATTTAAATCCTGCATGGTACAAATGGGCCCGAATCCTATACCCACCTGTAATGTACATGCAATATCTTTTAAATACAGTACACCTTTTTCGTGTACAAAATCATCTTTCATAAATCTTAGTAATCGTACACATATCTTGTGCACAAAAATAACATACACATAACCTGTGTATAAAATCATTCTCTCGATACATAACATTCACTTTTCATTGCTTTCATAGCTTGGCTTGGTAACCGACCTTAACATATAATGCGCATAAATAATATCCCCAAAACAGAACATCTCGTCTGTATAATAATCATATAAACTTCGAAGTACTAAACACCACGCCCACTAGCTCTTCCGTCTAGTGAACATTCTGGGTGGGGGTGTTAAACCCGGTAGCTACCTTTAGGATTCGCGTGAATTAGGGCCATACCCGATTCTAATTCTTAGGTTACCAAGCAATAATAATCAGGGGAAAATATTCATATCAATTGGTGGCAATTATCACGTCCACATAATTCAATGGTGGCAATTATCACGTCCACATGATTCATTCGAGGAATGTTTTACTTGTTTCTATCTCGTAAAACATTTATAAAAGCAATTCATGTATTCGCAGTTCAAAATATATTTCAAAAGCATTTAATAAAGCAGTTGTAAAAGCAGCGCATGTATTCGCAGTCCCAAAAATGTAAAGAGTAAAAGGGAATCAAATAAACTCACATAATGTATTTTGTAGTAAAAATACATATGACGACATTGAACAATTGTAGGGTTGGCCTCGGATTCACGAACCTATATCATTTGTATTTATATTAATACACATAATGGAATTCACAAAATTTTATTTATTTATATATATATTTGTAGTTATATAGTATTTATTTTAAATCCCAATTAAAAGCATATACTTATATCTTAAATTATATGTTACCTATAATTATTTATCTAGATAATGTTATTATATGTAGTTATATGAAATATTAATATAGTTATAGTATATGTACTAAATACATTGTATATACAAAATTATTTATCCGTTAAAAAACTGATATTTTTGACATTAGTGAGTTACTACTAACAATAAATTTATTAATAATGTTGATACTAATAATAATAATGATATTATTAATAATGATAATAATAATACTGATAATTACAAAATGATACTAATTTAAGAAAATAATAATAAATTTTATTATTTACATATTAATGATAATAATAATGATAATCATAATAATAATCCTAAGTTTCATTATGCATATTAATAATACAAACAAATAATGATAATACAAGCAGATATTAATTATAGTATTAATAACAACAATAATAAAATTAATATTAACAATAATAATAATAGTAGTAATAATAATAATTTTTAAAAATTAAAGACTACCTCAAAAGCTTTTCAAAAAAAAAAACTGTCCCGAACCGGGCTCGAACTCGGGACCTTTTGTTAACCCAAACCATCACACAACCACTCGACCGATCCTGTTTTTCTGAATTATTATCAAACCTTTTAAACTTAATCTATTTCTGTTTCCTCCCACCTTCTTCCCCGATTTAAATTGACCAGGGATCAAACCCAGCTGTTAACAAGTAAATTAATTAATTTTAGGTTTATCAAACAACCCTTAACAACTGGAAATCATTTATTTTTAATTAACAGATTCATAAAAAAATAAAATTGTGAGGAAAACTTGAAAACAAACTCAAGCATCAACTTTAATTTCTGGAATGTTTTAGATTACAACTTCTAAGTGAACTATGTTCCAAATCAATCATAAAATCTTTCTGGGTCGTTAATTTAAATTGAAACTTCAAATTAAACTGTAATTTCTCTAAGAACAACTGTTTGACCTTTTTTCCCATTAAACCTTGACTCCCAAAATTAAAGCTAAATCTAAAGAATTGATTGTTCAATTTCTTCAGAAAGATTTCTTAGAGGCTTCTTAACACAACTACACTTACACATTCTGAAAATTTATTGGAATTAAAGCTATTGGTTTCCACGGTCAATGAGGTTATGAACCTCAAATCAAATCTTAAATTTTAGATAGTTTTAGGTCCCGATTACTAAATGAAACAAGTTGTAAATGACTCCCACAAACTTTTTGTAACCTTAATTGAGATTAAAACTCCAAGTTGAATTCGAATTTTATCATGAAAAGATCGTTTGACTTTTTAACATTATACTTTGACTCTAAAAATCTAAATTCGATATAGAATTTTGGCAATTGCAACTTTCCAGAATGGTTAAATGAAAGATTTAGAAAAGGATTGCATTAATAGATTTTGAATTAAAATAAAATTTCTAAGTTTTTGTAAAATTAAACTAGAACAGAGCAGATACCCGTTCTTCCTTCTTTTCCGATTTAATGCGTTTATTTGAAAGCTGTAAAGAATTATTGGGATTGATATTTGATAATGTAAGTCTATTGATAACACTAATCACTGTATTGTATCAATTATAAGGCCAAAAGGATCGACAGAAAATATTCTTCAGTACATAAATATATATAAAAAAATAAAAAGGAAAACGATAGGTCACTGATTTTGGATGGAGTTGGTGATTCCAGTACGATCTGTAATTGATTTGGAGACAGGATTATCAATTTAAAATAGTTTGATAGTGATGAAAAAACAGATTACGTTTTATTTTTAATTAAACTTATATAAACCAGTATTTGTATATCTATATTCTTGTACAAGTATTTATATATTTATATAACTGAAATTTATATATATATATATATATATATATATATATATATATATATATATATATATATATATATATATATATATATATATATATATATATATATTTATATAAATCTGAACTTATATATATATCTGTCTAAAAGTATAAAATTCGTAAATCATGATAATTGTAAGTATAGATATATTAATACTAGTAATAATACAACAATATTACTAATAATAATAATATTCATAATCTTAATAATTAATAACTAATAATGAAACAATATAATAATAATACTAATTATATTAATAATAATTTTGTAAATAAGAATAACAAATAAATAATATTTCTGATAATAATAATTATAAGATTTATAACAATAATATTATTAATATTAATACTGATACTAATTATAATAATATTAATATGATAATAATAATAATATAACAATATGTATGTGTCAAATAATAATATGATAATAATAACATTGATATTGATAATAAATACTTTTTCAAATAATAATAATGAAAATAATAATAATAATAATAATAATAATATTAATAAGGATGACAAATTTAAATGCGTTAAATTTCATATCTATATATTCATATAGGTAATATTATCATATTTTTATTTATATATATTCATCCTATCGATAATTTATTTATCTTGTTATTTTATATTTTCAATTCCAGTTGATTAAAGTATACCTTATAAATACTATATATTTATACTTATATATTTATATTTATATATATATATATACGTGTTTACATATTTATTTGCACACAATTGTTCGTGAATCGTCGAAAATAGTCAAAGGTCAACTGAATCTATGTAAACAGTTCAAAAATTCTTAAGACTCTACTTTACAAACCTTGCTTATCATGTCGGAAACATTCAAAGATTAAGTTTAAATTTGGTCGGAAATTTCCGGGTTGTCACAGTACCTACCCGTTAAAGAAATTTCGTCCCGAAATTTGATTGAGATCGTCATGGTTGACAATAAGTATGTTTTCATGATGAATATGAGTTGACAAATAGAGTTTTATTACCCTTGAGTAATAAGGATAAAATAATTCGATTATTCGAAGAGTACGAATGAAGCTATCACAAAAGAGTGAAATGAGTAAATGTAGGTTCGTTTTAACCGATGACGTAGTCACGGTTGATTTCCGGAATTCAAGGAATTTAAAAAAAATCTTCGTAATAAGATTTGATTCGTCAGTAATTAAGGAAATTAGAATCCTCTTTGGTTAAATGCGATAATCTGTTTCGATAGCTCTGTCGGATATTTCACTATAAATTCACCCCTTTCGTTTCCTTTATATTTTGGAGTTCCATCTTTTTGTTTGCCCTTCCCGACTTTAAATCAAGCGAATAATGATCCAGAATTCATAGATATGAAATTCGAAATGAACATAACTAACGTCCTAAGAGGGAGATTGTAATAGCACGATCTTGATTGGTTAACTTACCAGTGTTCAAGAGAAAAGATAGAATTATCAGGAAGACATGTTCTTGATATTTTTATATATTAGATAGAATGTAAGAGTCGTGTAACATGACACATGATAACGTTATGATCTGTGAATCATCACGTTCCATTTAGAAACTCAACATGACTTACTGTAATATAATCACATTGATCAAGTGTCATTATATTATACTAACTCATGCTTCAGTTTCCAACACTACTTCAAAACATTCATAATTTAAATTCGAAGGTTTACAGAATATAGAAACTAAACAGTTTTCTCTATGATGTAATACAGATAACGCGAGGAGATAAATGATTTCAGATAAGAATAGTTATGAAAATATCTTCAGAAATATCGAAGATATTTATAATGAAAGATACGATGATATCTTAGAATTTCTAATATCGATGGATGATGATGAAGATTTGTCCGTAAAAGTTTAGAGTCAGGAGCAAGGTATTCGTTAATGACTCTAGCAGATGCTGAATCATTTGAATTTTTTAAAGGCAAGTTTAGTCTTTGTAATTTGTCCACAACCTCCTTCATGATTTGCTCAATTTGTTTTTCAGTATCAAAACTTTTGAGCTTTTTCAGTATGTCGCTCTATATTATCAAACTTTTGACTGCTTAAACAGTCTTCAGTTTTCGCTGCTTTATCAGCTTTTCGGAACTCAGAGATCGGATTCGTAAGCTAGAGTACTTTTCAGGAACTCAGAGATTCCGAATTGAAATTCATCAGTCCAGGAGATATACGTTATATAGATATATAAATGTTGACGTAGGAACGCTGCGAAATTCGAGAATTAATGATTAATGCTTCCCGGTATTTGGTATGGCAATTATTGTTACAAAATGTGGATGAGTACATGATAAGACTTCAATAGATAAATATAGTGATTTGTCAAAGAGATTTAAGCCAAGGAGCAACGAGATTGCTGGTGCGTCTACTAGTAATATGGTGGAATATAAACGGTTCCCCGGTAACGATGATGAAGGGTAATCTTTATAATAAGGTTTATTCGAACGAAAAGTTGAAGCTAATTTGATGGAGCTGTGACAAAATTGGCTAATTTGAAAAAGGATTGAAATGTTATTTTCGGTAACATCAATGTCAAAGGAGATAGCACAGATACGTGTTAAACGTTTACTCAGGTTCCGAGTGTTTCCAGGTGCATAACTATATGCATAAATCTTTCCTTCCGTAGATGAAGTGCGGTTGGTTCATCCTCTCGATTGAGGTGTTTTCAAGAATCATGAAAGGTTTGAACGCATATTGTAATCGTCAAGATACAAATGAGGTTTAAGATGAGATCAAGTGGAAAACTTGAAGAAATGTTTAGTTTCATATGTTATAATCAATATTTTAATTCATTTTAATTGTCCAATATTATTAGTCCACAGTCGATAGTCCACAGTTAACAGTCCAATAATTCATATATAGTTTAATATATAATATTCGAATTAATTAATACGTATCATGACCCGTGTACATGTCTCAGACTCGATCACAACTCAAAGTATATATATTATTATAGAATAAACCTCAACCCTGTATAGCTAACTTGATCATTACTGCATATAGAGTGTCAATGGTTATTCCAAATAATATATATAGATGCGTCGATATGATATGTCAAAACATTATATACGTGTCCCGATATTTAAAATGCATAAATAACAGTATTTAAATGACGATAAATAAAGTGCGTAAAATAAATAACAGAAATTAAATGACGATAAATAAAATTGCGAGAATATAAATTGTGATAAATAAACTGAGATAAATAAATTACGATAATAAAATGTAATAAGGAATTAACAGTTAGCTAGGAACACTTAGCGTGGATTCTTATCAAAATTCTTCTCATAATTAAATAGTTTGTTTCTAACAAGTTTTATTTTTTGTCCAATATTTTCTTCATTATGCCATTTGTTGGATTCTGATAAGTCAAAATCCAAATATGAAATTGAATGAAAAAGGTTATTCTGCGGTGAATGGCTGTTGAATCAGATTCGAAAAACGTACAGTGTAACTTATTAATGTGAAATCTAAATATTCCTCGGGTATTACCAACTCGTTAAAATATTTTCACCATTAACAGTTTGTACAAAAGAATTTTTTATTATGATCTTTATGAAAACATATATACATATATATTTTCTTCAGATGTAAGCATGGATTTAATGAGTTAATATGATATTAAACTCATTTGGTTTTCGGTTTGAGCTAGAATAAGCAATCCCTAAAACTTTTAGAAACCACATATTCTTCGCAGAATTTTTTTTTTCAAATGAAGTTATGGATCAATACTTCATCGTTCATTGTTGTTGGTAATCCTTGTATCTATGGTGCGTATGACGTTGATGTTCATGTGACAGATTGTGAAGTTGAGGTTTGCGATGCGGTTGTTGTTGGTGGTGGTAATGGTACTGTTGGCATTGGTGATGGTGGTACTGGTTATGCTGCTGGTGTTGCTGCTGGTGTTTGTAACCTTTACACCATATTCTCCAAAGCCACTACCCAAGCGCGAAGCTCGTTAACTTCTTCTATTACACCGGGGTGATTGTCGGTTCTGACGAGCAGATAAATATGATCTAGAATTTGGTATAGTATATAATCGTGACGAGATACCCTAGAAATGAGAGAGAAAATGGTGTTTCGGACAGGTTCGCCGGTAAATGCTTCAGGTTCTTCGCCAAGAGGGTAATGTGGTGGATGAAAAGGATCACCTTCTTCTTATCTACAATGATGAAGGAGGCTACGAACCCATCCCCAATTCATCCAGAATAGATGATGGCTAATTGGTTGATCCATTCCGGTCACACTGTTTTCGAAGCTTGAGTGAGAGTCCATTTCGGAATCCGAGTGACTTAAACTAACAAAGAATTCGATTTCATACTATTGGATAAAGGATTTTTCGATATAAAATGATTTTTCCGGCTATCGGGTGGTATTCTATTTACATAGGATATCTATATATATAGATCAAAAGATTTCATAGATTACGGAGGAATTTGCGAGATATGTCAGGCAAAGTTTAAAGTAACAGATACGATAAGATATGATTTAGCAGATACGCTAAGATATGAATTTTGTCTATACACTACTCATGCAATTAATGTAGCAAGACGTGTCTAGACTAATAATGATAAGCAGGTAATTTCCTAAGGATGATAAGCGGATGATTTCCGACTAGAAATGATAAGCAAAACTTATGACATGCAGACACGGTCGAAGTCCAGACTCAATAATGCATTCTAACGACTTATCAGTTAGACACACTAATGCAGACCTGGTTCGCTAAGACCACCGCTCTGATACCACATGTAAAGACCCGTCCTAATCCATAAGAACGAATACAATAACATATGATTACATCACGAGGTATTTGACCTCTATATGATACATTTTACAAACACTGCATTCGTTTTAAAAGACATACTTTCATTACATCCAAAGTTGACAGCATGCATACCATTTCATAATGTATCCAACTATAATTGACTAAATAATAATCTTGATGAACTCAACGACTCGAATGCAACGTCTTTTGAAATATGTCATGAATGACTCCAAGTAATATCTCTAAAATGAGCAATTGCACAGCGGAAGATTTCTTTCGTACCTGAGAATAAACATGCTTTCAAGTGTCAACCAAAAGGTTGGTGAGTTCATTGGTTTATCATAAATCAATAAAATTCATCATTTTGATAGACCACAAGATTTAAATCCTGCATGGTATAAATGGGCCCGAATCCTATACCCACCTGTAATGTACATGCGATATCTTTTAAATACAGTACACCTTTTTTGTGTACAAAATCATCTTTCATAAATCTTTGTAATCGTACACATATCTAGTGCACAAAAATAACATACACATAACCTGTGTATAAAATCATTCTCTCGATACATAACATTCACTTTTCATTGCTTTCATTCCTTGGCTTGGTAACCAACTTTAACATATAATGCGCATAAATAATATCCCTAAAACAGAACATCTCGTCTGTATAATAATCATATAAACTTCGAAGTACTAAACACCACGCCTACTAGCTCTTCCATCTAGTGAACATTCTGGGTGGGGGTGTTAAACCTGGTAGCTACCTTTAGGATTCGAATGAATTAGGGCCATACCCGATTCTAATTCTTAAGTTACCAAGCAATAATAATCAGGGGAAAATATTCATATCAATTGGTGGCAATTATCACGTCCACATAATTCAATGGTGGCAATTATCACGTCCACATAATTCATTCGAGGAATGTTTTGCTTGTGTCTATCTCGTAAAACATTTATAAAAGCAATTCATGTATTCGCAGTTCAAAATATATTTCAAAAGCATTTAATAAAGCAGTTGTAAAAGCAGCGCATGTATTCTCAGTCCCAAAAATGTAAAGAGTAAAAGGGAATCAAATGAACTCACATAATGTATTTTGTAGTAAAAATACATATGACGACATTGAACAATTGTAGGGTTGGCCTCGGATTCACGAACTTATATCATTTATATTTATATTAATACACATAATGGAATTCACAAAATTTTATATATATATATATATATATATATATATATATATATATATATATATATATATATATATATATATATATATATATATATATATATATATATATATATATATATATATATATATATTTGCAGTTATATAGGATTTATTTTAAATCCCAATTAAAAGCATATACTTATATCTTAAATTATATGTTACCTATAATTATTTATCTAGATAATGTTATTATATGTAGTTATATGAAATATTAATATAGTTATAGTATATGTACTAAATACATTGTATATACAAAATTATTTATCCGTTAAACAAATGATATTTTTGACATTAGTGAGTTACTACTAACAATAAATTTATTAATAATGTTGATACTAATAATAATAATGATATTATTAATAATGCTAATAATAATACTTATAATTACAAAATGATACTAATTTAAGAAAATAATAATAAATTTTATTGTTTTCATATTAATGATAATAATAATGATAATCATAATAATAATCCTAAGTTTCATTATGCATATTAATAATACAAACAAATAATGATAATACAAGCAGATATTAATTATAGTATTAATAACAACAATAATAAAATTAATATTAACAATAATAATAATAATAATAATAATAATAAAAGTAATAATAATAATTTTTAAAAATTAAAGACTTCCTCAAAAGCTTTTCAAAAAAAAAACTGTCCCGAACCGGGCTCGAACTCAGGACCTCTTGTTAACCCAAACCATCACACAACCACTCGACCGATCCTTTTTTTTTAATTATTATCAAACCTTTTAAACTTAATCTATTTCTGTTTCCTCCCACCTTTTTCCCCGATTTATATTGACCAGGGATCAAACCCAGCTGTTAACAAGTAAATTAATTAATTTTAGGTTTATCAAACAACCCTTAACAACTGGAAATCATTTATTTTTAATTAACAGATTCATAAAAAAAAAAAAAAACTATGAGGAAAACTTGAAAACGAACTCAAGCATCAACTTTAATTTCTGGAATATTTTAGATTACAACTTCTAAATGAACTATGTTCCAAATCAATCATAAAATCTTTCTGGGTCATTAATTTAAATTGAAACTTCAAATTAAACTGTAATTTCTCTAAGAACAACCGTTTGACCTTTTTTCCCATTAAACCTTGACTCCTAAAATTAAAGCTAAATCTAAAGAATTGATTGTTCAATTTCTTCAGAAAGATTTCTTAGAGGTTCTTAACACAACTACACTTACACATTCTGAAATTTTTTTGGAATTAAAGCTGTTGGTTTCCACTATCAATGATGTTATGAACCTCAAATCAAATCTTAAATTTTAGATAGTTTTAGGTCCCGATTACTAAATGAAACAAGTTGTAAATGACTCCCACAAACTTTTTGTAACCTTAATTGAGATCAAAACTCCAAGTTGAATTTGAATTATATCATGAAAAGATCGTTTGACTTTTTAACACTATACTTTGACTCTAAAAATCTGAATTCGATATAGAATTTTGGCAATTGCAACTTTTCAGAAAGGTTAAATGAAAGATTTAGAACAGGATTGCATTAATTGATTTTGAATTAAAACAAAATTTCTAAGTTTTTGGAAAATTAAACTAGAACAGAGCAGATACCTGTTCTTCCTTCTTTTCTGATTTAATGCGTTTATTTGAAAGATGTTAAGAATTATTGGGATTGATATTTGATAATGTAAGTCTATTGATAACATTAATCACTGTATTGTATCAATTATAAGGCCAAAAGGATCCACAGAAAATATTCTTCAGTACACAAATATATATAAAAAAATAAAAAGGAAAACGATTGGTCACTGATTTTGGATGGAGTTGGTGATTCCAGTACGATCTGTAATTGATTTGGAGATGGGATTATCAATTTAAAATAGTTTGATAGTGATGAAAAAACAGATTACGTTTTATTTGTAATTAAACTTATATAAACCAGTATTTATATATCTATATTCTTGTACAAGTATTTATATATTTATATAATTGAAATTTGTATATATATATATATATATATATAAATATATATATATATATATATATATATATATATATATATATATATATATATATATATATATATATATATGTGTGTGTATTTATATAAATCTGAACTTATATATATATATCTGTCTAAAAGTATAAAATTCGTAAATCCTGATAATTGCAAGTATAGATATATTAATACTAGTAATAATACAACAATATTACTAATAATAATAATATTCATAATCTTAATAATTAATAATTAATAACTAATAATGAAACAATATAATAATAATACTAATTATATTAATAATAATTTTATAAATAAGAATAACAAATAAATAATATTTCTGATAATAATAATTATAAGATTTATAACAATAATATTATTAATATTAATACTGATACTAATTATAATAATATTAATATGATAATAATAATATAACAATATGTATGTGTCAAATAATAATATGATAATAATAACACTGATATTGATATTAAATAGTTTTTCAAATAATAATAATGAAAATAATAATAATAATATTAGTAAGGATGACAAATTTTAATGCGTTAAATTTCATATCTATATATTCATATAGGTAATATTATCATATTTTTATTTATATATATTCATCCTATCTATAATTTATTTATCTTGTTATTTTATATTTTCAATTCCAGTTGATTAAAGTATACCATATAAATATTATATATATATATATATATATATATATATATATATATATATATATATATATATATATATATATGTTTACATATTTATTTGCACACAATTATTCGTGAATCGTCAGAAATAGTCAAAGGTCAACTGAATCTATGTAAACAGTTCAAAAATTCTTAAGACTCAACTTTATAAACCTTGCTTATCGTGTTGGAAATATTCAAAGATTAAGTTTAAATTTGGTCGGAAATTTTCGGGTCGTCACAGTAGACGCAACGGAGATGATAAACACTAGGTTGACCCCACAAGCATAACCCCGAACATTACCCATCACCTCCATAGCTATAACCCATAATTTCCTTAGCCCTATCATACTCGAAAACCAGTTTTGAAATAGCTCGCTCATGACCTCGTCTTAATATTTTATGTAATAATAATAATACTAATACTAATAATAATAAGATTAATAATAATAATATTAATCTTTATAATAATAATAATAATAATAATAATAATAATAATAATAATAATAATAATAATAATAATAATAGTAATATAATATATATATATATATATATATATATATATATATATATATATAGATATCGAGAGATAGATTGAGGGATGGAATGGTTCGGCAGAAAAATGTGAGCTTTATACACAAATCCTGAAACTGACACCTCCGCGAGTGCAGAGGTTTTGTGCCCATATGCTCCGCGAGTGCGGAGTTCCCCTGTCCAGCTCATTCCCAATGATTTCAAGGCTGCTGACGGTTTATATATTTATTTAATATATAATATATTTAATTTATATAATTAATTATATATTATATTATATTTACGTGCATAGTTAACCTATAATTTTAGTTCTAATGACTCGTACGTTTTCACTCGACTTATGTCCTAGTTCCGGTTTTTCGAACGCATATTCGTACGCTTAGAAATCTAACTCTTTATTTTACGCGACGTGTACCTATTATTATAATTAGACTTAATCATCTATAATTTATATTACCCAAAGTATAACTTCTTCATTTGAGTGTTGTGGCCATTTGCTTCTATAAATCAATGTCTCGTTGTTTATTAAAATACGTTTAATAATACCGAAACGTTTTATGTTTAAATTAAAGCATTTGTAAATATATATATATATATATATATATATATATATATATATATATATATATATATATATATTCTTATTTAAAAATATAATTTTGTATATCTTATATATAATTGAAATATCTATTTAATAATATAACGTTTAGTTTTTCAAAACTAATTATTTTTCAAAGTTCATTTCAAAATCGTTTAAGTATTAGAAAGCATTATGTCGTAACACGTTTACGTTATCAAAAAATATATATATATATATATATATATATATATATATATATATATATATATATATATATATATATATATATATATATATATATATATATATATATATATGTGTGTGTGTGTGTGTGTGTATGTGTGTGTGTGTGTGTGTGTGTGTATGTGTGTGTGTGTAATTTATAATACAAAGCCTTAATTAAGTTCTTTAAAACTTATGAACAAATTATCTTATAAAACGTTTTAATGATAAAGCTCTTTTTAAACCAAACTGTTTTTGTACATTGAAACAATATTAAATAAATATGAAAACTTCATTTTTCCAAAATTAAATATATTTATGAATCATTTTACTAAAGAGGTTATAATTGTTATATCGTAAAACGTTTTAGAAAAGTAATATTAAATATACTCTTAATAGGTTTCAAGCTTTTGAATTAACGTTTGTTGGTGACACGTGCTATAAAGTTCAAAGGTTAGATGAACGTATGAAATCATCTTAATGTAAAATGTCGATATCCAATTGTCTAAGTTATTTATATTCCACGTTCCAACTTTAAGATGAAAGTTAAAATAGTTATTCTATTAAAATTACGAGGAAAATGTTGTAAAGCAGGAATTGAAATTCAAATAGGAATCTCCACTAATTCTTGTCTAATTCCCGTTAATTGACACTTTTGTTCTTACCTGTAAATGACTTTACCATTTATTCCGAATATCGTTAAAATGGACGATTTCTCAAATCAATGTGGACCTCTCAACAAAGACTCGTAATCATAATTCAATGTATCTAATAATTCAATCATTTGATATTATCTTTTACTTCCGTCGATAAACATATTGAAACAAATACGTTCATGTAAAGTATTATACGTTTAATACTTTGTTAATATTCTCAAATTATAATATATATATATATATATATATGTATATATATATATATATGTATATATATATATATGTATATATATATGTATATATATATATAATCATATCCATTTATGTATTGGTTCGTGAATCGTCGAAACTTGGTCGAGGTTAATTGAATGTATGAACACAGTTTAAAATTCTTAACAAACTTTGCTTATCGTGTCGGAATAATGTAAAGATTAAAGTTTAAATTTGGTCGGAAATTTCCGGGTCGTCACAGTACCTACCCTTTAAAGAAATTTCATCCATAAATATGATCGTGGTCGTTATGACTAACCATAAAAATGTTTTCATGACGAATATAGGTCGATAAATAGAGTTTTATCTTTATTGAGTAATATGGATAAAAAAATTTGATTACGCGAAGAGTATTAGTGAAACTATCGCAAAAGAGTGAAATGAGAAAGGTAAAGTTTTGTCATATCTTTTGACACAGACAGGTTGATTTCCGAAGTTCAAGAGATTTGTAGAAAATCTTAGTAACAAGATTTGATTAAGGAAATTAGGATCCGCTTTAAATGCGATCATCCATTTTGATTGCTCTGTCGGAGATTTTCCTATAAATCCACCTCCTTCGTTTCCTTACAACTCACACCTTCTATTCTTTCTCCCTCAACTCATATTTTAAAGTATTCGTCAATATGCTCCATCCAGTTCTGATTCTCGATATACTTCTAACTTTCATATCGGTCATTCTTCTTTGTCATCTACCGCCGGAAGAATCTATTTACTTCTACTATACTCTTGGGTTTATAGTGTTTCTAGTTCTCCCGTGTCTTTATATTGCTATATGCATCGACATATACGGTTTATAATTTCTGGGTGGTTGTTGGGTTTTATATCTTCCCTTATATTTCGATGTCCCTGCTTCTGTCTTTCTATAGTCATTGTCATCTCCAATTAATACTCTCTTTTATTTGCTGTGATTTATACCCCAATTTCTATTTCGGAGTTTTTGTCCTTTCGTTTCTTCTTCTTGCGATTAAGCACCATTTGTAATGGTCCAAAATTCGCAGATATGAATTTTGGAATGAACATAGTTAATGTTCTAAGGAAGGAAATCGAAATGGCATGATCTTAATTTGTCAAATTACCAGAATACTTCGGAAAAGACCGAATCATCAAGAAAATATTTTCTTGATATTTTAGAGGTTAAATAGAATACAAGAGTCGTGTAACATAGCACATGATGACGTTATGATCTGTGAATCATCACGTTCCATTTTAGAAACTCAGCATGACTTACTGTAATATAATCACGTTGATCAAGTGTCATTATATTATACTAACTCATGCTTCAGTTTCCAACACTACGTCAAAACATTCATATTTTAAATTCAAATTTTTTTTCAGAATTTAGAAACTAAAATAATTTCTTTTATGATGCAATACAGATAACGCGAAGAGGTAAATAATTTCAGATAAGAATAATTATGGAAATATCTTTAGAAATATGGAGGATATTTATAATGAAAGATACGATGATATCTTATAATTTCTAATATCAGAGGATGATGAAGGGTATTGTTTGCAGGGGTTTAGAGTCAGGAGCAAGGTATTCGTTAATAACTTCAGTAGATACTGAATCATTTAGATTCTTTGAAGGTAGGTTCAGTCCTTGTGATTTGTCCACAGCTTCCATCATACTTTGCTCAATTCGTTTTTCAGTACCAAACCTTCTCTTTTTCTGAGCTTTGCTAGCACTCTACTCTTGATCATCAAACTTTTTACTGTTAAGTTTGTTTATAGTTTTTGCTGCTTCATCAGCATTTCGAGAACTAGTTCACAGTTCAGGGTATTTTTCAGAAACTTCACATTTGAAGTATGTAAATCTTGGAGGTAGACGTTATATAACTGTTGATGTAGACATGCTGCGAGATTTCAAAATATTGATTGCTGATTCTCAATAATTGGTATGAAAATTCTTGTTACAAAATGCGGATGAGTAATTTATGGGGTTTCCAATGAATAGGTACAGTGATTTTTCGGAGAGGCTTAAAGATCAATGAAGTTGTTGACAAGTTTACTGCTAATGTGGTGAAACATAAACAGTTTCCCGTAACGATGGTGAAATGGCAACGTGTATATCGAGGTTATAATAAGATTGTTTCAACTGAAAAATCGAGGTTGACTTGCTGGAGCTGTGACAAAAATGACTACTTTGGAAAGGAATTGAAAAGTCATTTTTGCTAATAAATGCCAAAGGATTTGACGCGGATACGTGTTAAATTATGACTTTAGTTTCGAGAGATTTTCAGGTACATAACTGTGGGTAACATGTGGTTGGATCATCGTCTCGATTGTTCATTATTTGAAGTGTCTTCAGGAATTTCGGAGGGTTTGAACACAGGTTGTAATCGTTGATATACATATGATATTCTAACACAGTTTTGAAGTCAAAGTATAGCTTTGAAAGATATAGGAATCTAAGAGTGATGATACTGGTTATATTTCGAATTAAATTCTGCAATTTCAAAATCAGAATAGGTAATTGGATTTGAATGAGTATGGTTGTTTTGATTTCTATGAAAGAATGTATATTGATATGAAAATAGTGAATATAGGGGATGATTACTGAATCAGATTCGAAGAATTATAACATATTAATTGTGAATTTATATCTCTCTCGGGTATTACCTACCTGTTATTTTTTTTTCACAATTAATATTTTGTACAAAAGAATTTTATTACAGTCTTTATGAAAATATACATATGTATATTTTCTTCAGGTGTAACATAGATGTAATGAGCTTATATTATATTAAACTCATTTGATTTATAGTTGAAACTAGGATTTAATAATCCCTAAAACTTTAGGATTTACATAACTTTTACGGAGTAATTGAAATTATGAATCAATACTTCTTTATTTGTTGATACCTGATGTTGGTGTTCGTGGAATTCTCGTGAACTTCCTAAGGTACGAATGATGTTTCTAAAAGTTTCGAGCACATTGAAGATGAAAGTGTAAAATTAAACATATAATTGAATAATACGTTTGATTTATTATGGAATAGAATTCATTGAATTGAAAAAAAGATTGTAATTAACGATGGTTAAGTTGCGAACGAAAGATGTACATCATAGCATATTAGTAATATGAATTAACCGAGTAGATAAGATCCATACATAATAGCTTAGTACGGAAAGATTTATTTTGATCTCAAAATTTATATTTATATATATATATATAAAATATACATATAATTTCTTCAGAGGGAATGAGTTAATACTTCATAACTCGTTGATATGACATACTTGTTGTTGATTTGTAACGGTGTTCACGGTGATTCTTGAACTGACGGAGTTTGTGATGTTATAGGTAATGCTGATTCTGATGCTGCTGATGTGATGACCCGGGAATTTCCGATCAAATTTAAACTTTAATCTTTATATGGTTCCAACACGATAAGCAAAAAAAAAATCTGTAATGTTGAGTCTTGAAAGTTTTAAAATCTATGTTCATGTAATCATTTGACCTTTGACTGTTCTCGACGATTCACGAACAACTATTTGTAAATAGATATGTATATATATATATATATATATATATATATATATATATATATATATATATATATATATATATATATATATAAATAAATATATTTATATAATAAATGTTATTAATCATTTGTATGATATTATGGTTATAAATAAATATTAATGTTAAGGTTAATATCATTATTATGAATATTATCATTTTAACATAATATATAGATATAAAATTCGATACATTTAATTTGTCATATTATTGTTATTACTAATATTATTATTACTATCATTAATAATATTATTATTATTATTAACATTTATTAATTATTAATTTTAATTGAATATAAATCGATAGAGTTAGATTATTAGGGAAATTGTTGAATATCATTATTAACATCTTTTCTTGTCTCTAAACTGGTTACAAGTCAAAAATCAAATTTCACATACTAACAAAATCTGTTAGCAATCCACCTCAACCTTTATACTCCCTTATTTTCTCTTTGATTGAAGTTTGCTGTAAACACTCAATTTTCTGTATAACAACGAAATCAGTTGAATGTCGACATCATCTTTTTAGTTTTTATTTTTTTCTGTTTGTCTGGGATTCTTTGTCGACGCCCAACAACTCTACAGAAACCTCACCACCTTGTTAAATCAAACCATCAACCACCACCACTATTATCATCTATATGATTTCTCGTCTTCTATTTGTTTCAGCCCGACAACGAAGATACCATAAAAATCACCTTAACCTTCACCATAAAACCCACTTGTCTACCTCTATTATTTCGTTCTTCGTTCTGTGAATAGATAAGAGCCTCTCAGACCACTTGAGTTATGTATATATAAGCATGCATATACAAAATATAACTCACCTCATATTCTTATTTCAATTCAATCACCATGTCAACCGAAACCACAACGAATCACTTTTGTATGTTATTATGGTTAGATCAAACCCAAAACCAAATCACTTATGCGGTTTGCAAACTATCATGCTATTTTAACACCATCAATCGATCACCCATGAAACCTATAAAAACCCATCACCACAAATCCAACACCATTTTCATTTTCCTATTTGTAACCACCAACCCACCATACCGCTGCTGCTATTTGATTTCTGTTTCATAGTAAACCACCCCACAATCATCATTTTCCTCTCTTCCGTTTCTGTCTTGTTGAACAAATCATAAAGTCATACGTAAATAACCGCACACACATACAAACTGCTATAAACGCGACTGTCTTTCTGCTTCATATTTCTGTTGAACCATCACAGCAGCTCAATGCTGCAACTTTCGGTCACCACATGTTACCACCTTCACCAATAAATAAAAGCCACCTCGTGTCTCATTTCCTTTTTCAACAGAGAATAAAAGTCGACCACGTTTTTTGTTTGAGTTGCTTTCTTCACGTGATAATGGGTGGGCCGTAATAAACCATCAATCACTCATTGCAATTCTTTTTGAGTTACATTTAAATTACTAGTATTATATCTAAAGTGTCGGACACCTATATGTTATGATTAGATTATGGAAATAAATTTAAAAATGTTGGGTACGTGTTCACAGTTTTAGATAGTCAAGGTGACTATAAAATAATACTATATGGTATATTATCAAATTACAAGTGGAACTAAATCAACATAGTGGCCGACATTTTTAGTAACTAGAAGTTAACGTTGGCATTTTAATATTTAGATTGTAAGATGTTAAGGGATGGCGATAGATAGGGTATACAGCGGATGTATATATTAAACGAGTACGGGACTACTAGTTGGGCTGTTATATAATTTTTGTTTTCTACTTGGGCCGAATAATGCAGCCTGCTATTTGGGCCGTATAAATCGCTAAGTTATTGGGCCAAGACCCAGTTCATGTGCTATTAAAACGTATACAGATGATGATATTGTGTAGTAAGGAAGGTGATGTAAGATGATTAACATAGACGATGAGGATGATTATGACGCTAGATGATGATAATGATAATGATCGTATGATTAGGATGATAATTAGGAAGTGATTAAGATTATGATTATAAATATGATTATAAGGATGAGATTATGACATTAATAATAATTTGATGATGTTAATGATCATGGAGATGAGATAAAATAATGATGATGATCTCTGATGATGATGATAACTTATCCTTGCTCGCTACTATTTTTTTTATCGAAAGAGAGTTGGCCTGATAGGTTATATGGGCTGCCATGTTAGATTTCTTAGTTGGGCCGAGATCCAAAAAGTTATGCGTTCTGTTGGGCCTAAATTTGGGTTTACGTTTTATGATTTGGGCCAAAGATGGAGAAGAAGGAAACCGGTTAATATGAGTTAAAAGGTTTAATGGGCGGAATATATTAGAAAATAAACAGATGGAGAAATGGTTAAGGGGTGTTTGTGTTATACGAAAGGTCGTGGGTTCGAACATTGGCTAAGGCGATTATTTTTTAGGCTTGTCTTCAAAGGTTGTATTCTATTATTATTATTATTATTATTATTATTATTATTATTATTATTATTATTATTATTATTATTATTATTATTATTATTATTATTATTATTATTATTATTATTATTATTATTATTAACATAATTTTAAGACTATTATTATTAATATTATTATTAACATTAGTAATAGTACTATAATTAAGAATATTATTAGTAGTATCATTTTTATTAAAACTATCACTTTTATTAAAACCATCATTTTTTTTATAAATTATCACTTCTAGTATTATTAATATTATAAATATCATTCTTATTAGTAATATCATTTTTATCACATTTAGTTAAAGTATCATTATTATTAGAATTCTCATAACTATTAAAATTACCATTTTTATTAAAATTATCATTTTCATTAATATCATTATATTATAACATATAGACAAAATCGGGTACAAATTTTATATAAAATACAGCAACAAATATATATAAATAGTATATAACTAATAGATGAAATTATGTGATTTCCATCATATATTTTAATAAGATATATAAATGATATAGGTTCGTGAATCCGAGGCCAACCCTATACTTGTTCAATGATGTTATATGTATTTTTACTACAAAATACAGTATGGTGAGTTTCATTTGCCTTTTTACCCTTTATATTTTTGGGCTGAGAATACATGCGCAACTTTTATAACTGTTTTACGAAATAGACACAAGTACCTTAACTGCATTCTATGATAGAATTATCTGGGATTGGAGTTGATTATTATGACACGCATTAGCCCCCGGTTTCCGTTAGAGCGTATGAGCTCCCGAGCCGGGTGGATGGTTTATTATTTATGACATTTTAGCACCGGTTGTCCTATATTTTATAAACATGTGTTCAGCCGTGGGGTGTAAAGACCGGCACAGAGGTTCTATATTTTGAAGGCACATGTATTCAGCCGTGGGGTGAAAGACCGGCACAGATGGTTACTATTATATTTTGAATCCTCACCAGGTGTTCTTCATATGAAAGATATTTTTTGTGCAGTTGGAATGGGACTTCTGCACGTTTTATAATATTTAAAATCTTGTGGTCTATTAAAATGATGAAAATGAAATGATCACTATAAATTAATGAACTCACCAACCTTTTGGTTGACACTTTAAAGCATGTTTATTCTCAGGTTTGAAAGAAATCTTCCGCTGTGCTTTAGCTCATTTTAAGGATAGTACTTGGAGTCATTCATGACATATTTCAAAAGACGTTGCATTCGAGTCATTGAAGTTCATTAGAGATTATTATTAAGTAAATGATAGATTAGGTCATTTATAGTTTGGATATTATGAAATGGTATGCAAACCTGTCAACTTTCGATGAAATGAAAGGTTGTCTTTTAAAAACGAATGCAATGTTTGTAAAATGTATCATATAGAGGTCAAATACCTCGCGATGTAATCATATGTAATGTTCTCGTCCATATGGATTTGGTCAGGGTACTACAGGTGGTATCAGAGCGGTGGTCTTAGCGAACCAGGTCTGCATTAGTGTGTCTAACGGGTAGTTGTTAGGATGCATTAGTGAGTCTGTATTAGTGTGTCTAACAGGTAGTTGTTAGGATGCATTAGTGAGTCTGCACTAGTGTGTCTAACAGTTAGTTGTTAGGATGAATTAGTGAAGTCTGGACTTCGACCTAGTAGTTGTTAGGTTATATTAATAAGTCTGGACTTGAACCTGGTCTGCTTGTCAAAAGTTTTTGTTTACCACCATTTGTCGAAACATATCTACTTATCATTTTCAGTCTCGACACATCTTATTGCAAATAATGCATAGATGATGTACATACAAATTCATATCCTATCACATTAAATCTTGTCTGACACATTTCCTTAATTCCCTTCGTAATCTACGGGACCTTCTGTACTATGTATAGGTATTCTATGTAATTAGAATATCATCCGATATCCGAAAATCATTTCATATCGAAAAATCCTTTATTCAATCGTACCCAATGGAACTCACCACTAGTTCAAGTCCCTCGGATTCCGATATGGAGTCCCACTCCAGCTTCGAAGGCAGCGTCACCAGAACGAATCAATCAATCAGCCATCCCCAATTCATCTGATGGGTTTGTAATCTACTTAACCATTGGAGACAAGAAGAAGGCGATCCCTTCCATCCACCACATTCCCCTCTTGGCGAAGAATCTGAAGCACTTACCGGTGAACCTATTAGAAGCACCATTTTCATACTCATTTCCCAAATACCTCGCCACAATTAGATTCTATCTAAACTTTTAAACCTTATTCATTCGTTTGTTACGACGTACAATCATCCCGGAATAATATAAGAAGTCAACTAACTTCGCGCTCGAGTGATCAATGTGGAGAATATGGTGCAAAACTTACCAGCTTTAGCAACATCAACAGTACCACCATCACCAACAAAAACATCTGCATCCCAAGCCTCAATTTCACAATCTGTCCCACGAACATCAACATCATACGCACCATGGATACCAAGGAGTACCAACAGCAATTAACAATGAAGTATTGAACCATAACTTCATTAATATTCTGCGAAGAATATGTGGATCCTAATAATTAACGATGAAGTATTGGACCATAACTTCATTAATATTCTGTGAAGAATATGTGGATCCTAATAGTTTTAGAGATTACTTATTCTAGCTCAAGCCGAAAATCAAATGAGTCTAATATTATATTGACTCATTAGATCCATAATTATATCTGAAAAAAATATATATGTATATATATTTTCATAAAGATGGTGATTAAAAATTCTTTCGTACAAACTGTTAATGATGAAAATATTTTAATGGGTAGGTAATACCCGAGGAATATTTAAGATTTCACATTAATAAGTTACACTGTACATTTTTCAAATCTGATTCAACAGTCATTTCCTATCCTACTTACATCCACAGATATATGAATCCGTTCACCACAGAATAACCATTTCCATTCAAATTTCATATTTGGATTTTGACCTATCAGAATCCAACAAGTGGCATAATGAAGAAAACATTTGACGGAATAAAATTTTGTTAGAAACAAACAAATTAACTATGAGAAATTTTGTTAAGAATCCACGCTAACAAAATCCTAGCTAACTGTGGATAAATCAACCAAGGACTACCAATAGTTGACAATTAAAATGAATTAAAATATTGATTATAACATATGAAACTAAACAATTCTTCAAGTTTGCCATTTGATTTTCATCTTAAACCTCATTTGTATCTCGACGATTACAATCTGTGTTCAAACCTTTCATGATTCTTGAAAACACCTTAATCGAGAGGATGAATTAACCACACTTCATCTACGGAAGAAAAAATTGATGCATATAGTTATGCACCTGAAAACATGCAGAACCTGAGTAAACATTTAACATGTATATGTGCTAACTCCTTTGGCGTTGTTATTACCAAAAAAAAAATAACTTTACAATTCCTTTCCAAATTAGCTAATTTTGTCACAGCTCCAGCAAATCAACATCGACCTTTCGTTCAAATAAACTCGATTATAACCTTGATATATAAGTTTACCTTTCGTCAACGTTACCTTTCGTCAACGTTACCAGAGAATCGCTTATATCCCACCATATTATCAGTAAACTTAACAGAAACTTCATTACTCATTGGCTTAAGTCTCTCCGAAGAACCATTATAGTTGTTCGTTAAAACCTATTCATATACTCATTCACATCTTATAACGAGAATTGCCATACCAATTACCGAGAATCCGCAATCAGTATTTTGAATCTCACAATATTTCTACATCAACAGTTATATGTATACATATAACCTTTAGAATTATGATCTTCTATTCTGAAATTCTGAAAAGCACTCTTGCTTACGAATCAGATCTCTGAGTTCTGAAAAATGAATCAAGCATACATGAAGGAGACCAAGGACAAATACAAGGACCAAACCCTGTATTTAAAGGATCCTGATGATTCTGTTTCTGATAAAATCTTTAGGGAATACCTTACTCCTTAACCGCTCTAAATCATCGTGAATGAATTTATTCATCACAATTTGATTCTAAAATCCTAAGATATCATCGTACCTTTCTTTATTAATATCCTCAATATTTCTGAAGATATCTTCGTAAATATTCTCGTCCGATATTAATTATCCCTCCGCGCTATCTATGCTATCTCATAAAAGGAAACTGTTTGGGTTCTATATTCTGTAAATCTTCGAATTTAAAATATGAATGATTTGAAGTAGTGTTGGGAACTGATGCATGAGTTAGTATCATATAATGACACTTGATCAACGTGATTATATTACAGTAATTCATGCTGAGTTTCTAATGAAACGTGATGATTCTCAGTACCATCATCATGTGCCATTTACACAACTCTTACATTCTACTCAATCTCCAAATATATTAAGAACATATCTTCTTGATAGTTCTATCTTTTCGGATATTTTGGTAATTTGCCAAATCTAGATCGTGCTATTACGATTTCTTTCTTAGAACATTAACTATGTTCATCCAAAACTTCATACCTATGAATTCTTGACCATTACTCGCTTGACATGAAGTCGGGAAGAGGAGACAAAAGTATGGAACCCTTGAATATAAAAGAAAATATAAAGTCGATAACAACCCCGAAATTTCAAACCGTGTATATCAATACGTATCGCAACGTAAAGGCATGGGAAAATTAATAACACTATAACCCCAAGATAATAGTAGAAGTAAATAAAATCCTCCAGTGGTAGATGGAAAAGAAGAATGACAGATATGAAAGTTAAGAGTATATCAAGAATCAGTACTGGATGGAGCATATTAACGAATGTTTTAAAAGTATGAATCAAGCGAGAAAGAATAGAAGGTGAGAGTTGTAAGGAAACGAAGGGGGTGGATTTATAGTAAAATATCCGACAGAGCAATCAAAACAGATGATCGCATTTAAAGCGGATCCTAATTCCCTTGATTACCGAAGAATCAAATCTTACTACAAAGATTTTCTCCAAATCTCTTGAACTTAGAAATCAATCCTATCTACGTCAAAAGATACGACGAAACTTAATTTTCTCATTCCACTCTTTTGCGATAGCTTCACTTATGCTCCTTGCGTAATCAAAACGGTTTTATCCATATTACTCAATGATGATAAAACTCTATTTATCAACTCATATTTGTCATGAAAACATCCTTATTGTTATCCATGACGACCTCTCTCAAATTTCGGGACGAAATTTCTTTTAACGGGTAGGTACTGTGATGACCCAGGAATTTCCGATCAAATTTAAACTTTAATCTTTATATGGTTCCGACACGATAAGCAAAAAAAAAAAATCTGTAATGTTGAGTCTTGAAAGTTTTAAAATCTATGTTCATGTAATCATTTGACCTTTGACTGTTCTCGAAGATTCACGAACAACTATTTGTAAATAGATATGTATATATATATATATATATATATATATATATATATATATATATATATAAATATATTTATATAATAAATGTTATTAATCATTTGTATGATATTATGGTTATAAATAAATATTAATGTTAAGGTTAATATCATTATTATGAATATTATCATTTTAACATAATATATAGATATAAAATTCGATACATTTAATTTGTCATATTATTGTTATTACTAATATTATTATTACTATCATTAATAATATAATTATTATTATTAACATTTATTAATTATTAATTTTAATTGAATATAAATCGATAGAGTTAGATTATTAGGGAAATTGTTGAATATCATTATTAACATCTTTTCTTGTCTCTAAACTGGTTACAAGTCAAAAATCGAATTTCACATACTAACAAAATCTGTTAGCAATCCACCTTAACCTTTATACTCCCTTATTTTCTCTTTGATTGAAGTTTGCTGTCAACACTCAATTTTCTGTATAACAACGAAATCAGTTGAATGTTGACATCATCTTTTTAGTTTTTATTTTTTTCTGTTTGTCTGGGATTCTTTGTCGATGCCCAACAACTCTACAAAAACCTCACCACCTTGTTAAATTAAACCATTAACCACCACCACTATTATCATCTATATGATTTCTCGTCTTCTATTTGTTTCAGTCCGACAACGAAGATACCATAACAATCACCTTAACCTTCACCAAAAAACCCACTTGTCTACCTCTCTTATTTCGTTCTTCGTTCTGTGAATAGATAAGAGCCTCTCAGACCACTTGAGTTATGTATATATAAGCATGCATATACAAAATATAACTCACCTCATATTCTTATTTCAATTCAATCACCATGTCAACCGAAACCACAACGAATCACTTTTGTATGTTATTATGGTTAGATCAAACCCAAAACCAAATCACTTATGCGGTTTGCAAACTATCATGCTATTTTAACACCATCAATCGATCACCCATGAAACCCATAAAAACCCATCACCACAACTCCAACACCATTTTCATTTTCCTATTTGTAACCACCAACCCACCATACCGCTGCTGCTATTTGATTTTTGTTTCATAGTAAACCACCCCACAATCATCATTTTCCTCTCTTCCGTTTCTGTCTTGTTGAACAAATCATAAAGTCATACGTAAATAACCGCACACACATACAAACTGCTATAAACGCGACTGTCTTTCTGCTTCATATTTCTGTTGAACCATCACAGCAGCTTAATGCTGCAACTTTCGGTCACCACATGTTACCACCTTCACCAATAAATAAAAGCCACCTCGTGTCTCATTTCTTTTTTCAACAGAGAATAAAAGTCGACCACGTTTTTTGTTTGAGTTGCTTTCTTCACGTGATAATGGGTGGGCCGTAATAAACCATCAATCACTCATTGCAATTCTTTTTTAGTTACATTTAAATTACTAGTATTATATCTAAAGTGTCGGCCACCTATATGTTATGATTAGATTATGGAAATAAATTTAAAAACGTTGGGTACGTGTTCACAGTTTTAGATAGTCAAGGTGACTATAAAATAATACTATATGGTATATTATCAAATTACAAGTGGAACTAAATCAACATAGTGGCCGACATTTTTAGTAACTAGAAGTTGACGTTGGCATTTTAATATTTAGATTGTAAGATGTTAAGGGATGGCGATAGATAGGGTATACAGCAGATGTATATATTAAACGAGTATAGGACTACTAGTTGGGCTGTTATATAACTTTTGTTTTCTACTTGGGCCGAATAATGCAGCCTGCTATTTGGGCCGTATAAATCTCTAAGTTATTGGGCCAAGACCCAGTTCATGTGCTATTAAAACGTATACAGATGATGATATTGTGTCATAAGGAAGGTGATGTTAGATGATTAACATAGACGATGAGGATGATTATGACGCTAGATGATGATAATGATAATGATCGTATGATTAGGATGATAATTAGGAAGTGATTAAGATTATGATTATAAATATGATTATAAGGATGAGATTATGACATTAATAATAATTTGATGATGTTAATGATCATGGAGATGAGATAAAATAATGATGATGATCTCTGATGATGATGATAACTTATCCTTGCTCGCTACTATTTTTTTTTTATCGAAAGAGAGTTGGCCTGATAGGTTATATGGGCTGCCATGTTAGATTTCTTAATTGGGCCGAGATCCAAAAAGTTATGCATTCTGTTGGGCCTAAATTTGGGTTTACGTTTTATGATTTGGGCCGAAGATGGAGAAGAAGGAAACCGGTTAATATGAGTTAAAAGGTTTAATGGGCGGAATATATTAGAAAATAAACAGATGGAGAAATGGTTAAGGGGTGTTTGTGTTATACGAAAGGTCGTGGGTTCGAACCTTGGCTAAGGCGATTATTTTTTAGGCTTGTCTTCAAAGGTTGTATTCTATTATTATTATTATTATTATTATTATTATTATTATTATTATTATTATTATTATTATTATTATTATTATTATTATTATTATTATTATTATTATTATTAACATAATTTTAAGACTATTATTATTAACATTAGTAATAGTACTATAATTAAGAATATTATTAGTAGTATCATTTTTATTAAAACTATCACTTTTATTAAAACCATCATTTTTTTTATAAATTATCACTTCTAGTATTATTAATATTATAAATATCATTCTTATTAGTAATATCATTTTTATCACATTTAGTTAAAGTATCATTATTATTAGAATTCTCATAACTATTAAAATTATCATTTTTATTAAAATTATCATTTTCATTAATATCATTATATTATAACATATAGACAAAATCGGGTACAAATTTTATATAAAATACAACAACAAATATATATAAATAGTATATAACTAATAGATGAAATTATGTGATTTCCATCATATATTTTAATAAGATATATAAATGATATAGGTTCGTGAATCCGTGGCCAACCCTATACTTGTTCAATGATGTTATATGTATTTTTACTACAAAATACAGTATGGTGAGTTTCATTTGCCTTTTTACCCTTTATATTTTTGGGCTGAAAATACATGCGCAACTTTTATAACTTTTTTACGAAATAGACACAAGTACCTTAACTGCATTCTATGATAGAATTATCTAGGATTGGGGTTGATTATTATGACACGCATTAGCCCCCGGCTTCCGTTAGAGCGTATGAGCTCCCGAGCCGGGTGGATGGTTTATTATTTATGACATTTTGGCACCGGTTGTCCTATATTTTATAAACATGTGTTCAGTCGTGGGGTGTAAAGACCGGCACAGAGGTTCTATATTTTGAAGGCACATGTATTCAGCCGTGGGATAAAAGACCGGCACAGATGGTTACTATTATATTTTGAATCCTCACCAGGTGTTCTTCATATGAAAGATATTTTTTGTGCAGTTGGAATGGAACTTCTGCACGTTTTATAATATTTAAAATCTTGTGGTCTATTAAAATGACGAAAATGAAATGATCACTATAAACTAATGAACTCACCAACCTTTTGGTTGACACTTTAAAGCATGTTTATTCTCAGGTATGAAAGAAATCTTCTGCTGTGCATTAGCTCATTTTAAGGATAGTACTTGGAGTCATTCATGACATATTTCAAAAGATGTTGCATTCGAGTCATTGAAGTTTATTAGAGATTATTATTAAGTAAATGACAGATTAGGTCATTTATAGTTTGGATATTATGAAATGGTATGCAAACCTGTCAACTTTCGATGAAATGAAATGTTGTCTTTTAATAACGAATGCAATGTTTGTAAAATGTATCATATAGAGGTCAAATACCTCGCGATGTAATCATATGTAATGTTCTCGTCCATATGAATTTGGTCGGGGCACTACAGCTGACGGCACTGACAGTGCTGGTGATGCTAACGTTACTGTTGATGCTGTTGGTAAAAAAGTCTAGCTTGTAAATCACTCACCATTCTTGTCAGGATTTCTATTCTTCCTCCTATCATTTTGGTTCATTCATCTGATTTATGGTTAGGGCTAGAATAGATAATCTCTAAGACTTTAGAGATTACATAATCGTCACAAAATGTTTCTCCAATGAAGTTATGAATCAACACTTCATCGTTTGTTGTTGTTGGTATTTCTTGGTATCTACAAAGCGTATGACATTGGTGCTTGTAGGACAGATTGTAATGTTGAGGTTTACGACGCGGTTTTGGTTGGGGGTGTAATGGTAGCGTTGGCGTTGATGATGGTGATACTAGTTATGCTGCTGGTGCTGCTGCTGGTGTTTGTATCCTTTGTACCATATTCTCCAAGGCCACTACCCGAGCGCGAAGCTCGTTGACTTCTTCTATTACACCGGGGTGATTGTCGGTTCGGACGAGTGGATAAATAAAATCTAGAATTTGATGTAGTATATAATCATGATGAGATACTCTGGAAATGAGAGAGAAAATGGTGCTTCGGATTGGTTCGCCGGTAAGTGCTTCAGGTTCTTCGTCAAGAGGGCAATGTGGTGGATGGAAGGGATCACCTTCTTCTTGTCTCCAATGATTGAGGAGGCTACGAACCCATCCCCAATTCATCCAAAATAGATGATGGTTAATTGATTGTTCCATTCCAGTCACACTGCTTTCGGAGCTTGAGTGGGATTCCATTTCGGAATCCGAGTGACTTGAACTAATGACGAATTCCATTTCGTACGATTGAATAAAGGATTTTTTTTATTTTTTGATATGAAATGATTTTTCGGCTATCGTGTGGTATTCTAATTACATAGAATATCTATATATATAGAGCAAAGATTTCGTAGATTACGGAGGAATTTATGGGATATGTCAGGCAAAGTTCACAGTAATAGATACGATAAGATATGATTTAGCAGATATGCCAAGATATGAATTTTTGTCTATACACTATTCATGCAATCAATGCAGCAAGACATGTCTTAGACTAAAAATGATAAGCAGGTAATTTCCTGAGGATGATAAGTAGTTAATTTTCGACACAAAATGATAAGCAAAACTTTTGACATGCAGACACGGTCGAAGTCCAGACTCACTAATGCATCCTAATGACTTATCAATTAGACACACTAATGCAGACCTGGTTCGCTAAGACCACCAGTCTGATACCAACTAAAAGGACCCGTTCATATACATTATAAATGATTTACAATAGTTGATTACATCGCGAGGTATTTGACCTCTATATGATACATTTTACAAACATTGCATTCATTTTTAAAAGACAAACTTTCTTTACATCGAAAATTGACAGGCATGCATACCATTTCATAATATCCACTATCCAACGATAAAATTGACTTAATAATAATCTTTGATGAACTCAAAGACTTGAATGCAACATTCTTCGAAATATGCCATGAATGACTTCAAGTAATATCCTTAAAATGAACAAATGCACAGCGGAAGATTTCTTTCATACCTGAGAATAAACATGCTTTAAAGTGTCAACCAAAAGGTTGGTGAGTTCATTAGTTTATCATAATCATTCATTTCCATCATTTTAATAGACCACAAGAATTTCATTTCCATTTCTCATAAATATACGTCCCATGCATAGAGACAAAAATCATTCATATGGATTGAACACCTGGTAACCGACATTAACAAGATGCATATAAGAATATCCCCATCATTCCGGGACATCCATCGGACATGATATAAAAACTCGAAGTACTAAAGCATCCGGTACTTTGGATGGGGTTTGTTAGGCCTAATAGATCTATCTTTAGGATTCGCGTCAATTAGTAGATCGTTTTACTAATTCTTAGGCTACCAAGTAAACGGGGCATATTCGGCTTCGATCATTCAACCATATAATTCAGTTTCGATTACTTGTGTCTATTTCGTAAAAATATTTATAAAAATTTCGCATGTATTCTCAGCCCAAAAATATAAAGGGTAAAAAGGTAAATGAAACTCACCATACTGTATTTCGTAGTAAAAATACATATAACGTCATTGAACAAGTGTAAGGTTGGCCTCGGATTCACGAACCTATATTAATTATATATATTTATATGTTGGTCAATATTTGTCTAACAATTTAGGTTAAACCGTAGTGTATCACAATCCTAATGCTCGAGACTAATATGCAGAAGTTAACAAAAGTCAACTTAATCTTAAATGATTCAAAGATCTATACAGGATTATTATATAACATAAATATAGTCACTTAATATATTTAAATATTTTTTTAACAGATTTTAATAGAGTAAATAATATAATTCATTTATTAATAAATAAAATTTTATATTAAAATTTATGTAATAAAAATATACTTTTATACATCTTAAATAATAAAATTTATAAAATTCAATTAATATCATAAAAATAATATGATAGGTATTATTGATGTAGTTATATTACACGTAGTAAAATATCTTTGTATCACATATTTATTTGATAAAATAATATCGATAATAACAATAGTAAGTAAAAGTTGTATTATTTTGTAATAATAATTATTATTATTCTATTAATAAAAATTTCAATATTTATATTTACTAAAAGTGATATTATGATAAAATGATAATTCTAATTATGATAACTTTGATATTTATGATACTTTTTATTATTAACTTTAAAATAATAATTTTATTTAAAATGATAATAATAATGATATTTTATATTAACAATGATATTCCTATTAAAAATAATAATTTTTGTAAAAAATGATAGTTTTAATATTAATAACTCTTTTGATAATAATAATGATAAAAATTATGAAAACGATATTTTTATCTAAATCAATACCTTTCAATATTTTAAATTCATCATGATACTTATACTCATTATTTCCTAATCAATTTGTTAATAGCTTTTAATCGTCTTTTATATCGCGTTCATATTAATGATAATAATAGTAATCATAATAATTAGGTGTTACTAGTATTAGTTTTTAATTATAATAATACTAATGATAATAAATATTATGATAATATTAATGATAATACTAATTATAACTTTAACGACAATAACAATAGTAATAATAATAACAATAACAATTTTTAATGATAATACCTTTTATTAATAATGATAATAATAATAATATAAATAATAATAATAATAATAATAATAATAATAATAATTATAATAATAATAATAATAATAATAATAATAATAATAACAATAATAATAATAATAATAATAATAATAATAATAATAATAATAATAATAATTAGATAAAAACTATAACGACGATAATAATAATCATTTTTAATAATAATACAAAAATTCGGTTGACTATAACTTCTAATATGTTCATCGAAACCATTCGATATCTAAATGAAAAGTTCTTAATTTTTCGCTAGCTTTCCAACGACATGCATATCTTATACCTTATCTCAACCGCATATGTAACTAATTCAGGATTTAACATATCCTATCTAATGACAATATCAAAAATACAAGCATGCATAATCCTATATACTCGAGCACTAGTCAGGGATACACTATTAATATGTAAAAGTTAAATTATGAGTGGTTACATATCAATTTTGAGATTCAATATTGCAGGAAAGGTATGTAGACGCAACGGAGATGATAAACACTAGGTTGACCCCACAAGCATACCCCCGAACATTACCCATCACCTCCATAGCTATAACCTATAATTTCCTTAGCCATATCCTACTCGAAAACCAGTTTTGAAATAGCTCGCTCATGACCTCGTCTTAATATTTTATGTAATAATAATAATACTAATACTAATAATAATAAGATTAATAATAATAATATTAATCTTTATAATAATAATAATAATAATAATAATAATAATAATAATAATAATAATAATAATAATAATAATAATATATAATATATATAGATATCGAGAGATAGATTGAGGGATGGAATGGTTCGGCAGAAAAATGTGAGCTCTATACACAAATCCTGAAACTGACACCTCCACGAGTGCGGAGGTTTTGTGCCCATATGCTCCGCGAGTGCGGAGTTCCCCTGTCCAGCTCATTCCCAATGATTTCAAGGCTGCCGACGGTTTATATATTTATTTAATATATAATAAATTTAATTTATATAATTAATTATATATTATATTATATTTACGTGCATAGTTAACCTATAATTTTAGTTCTAATGACTCGTACGTTGTCACTCGACTTATGTCCTAGTTCCGGTTTTTCGAACGCATATTCGTACGTTTAGAAAACTAGCGCTTTATGTTACGCGACGTGTACCTATTATAAATAATTAGACTTAATCATCTATAATTTATATTACCCAAAGTATAACTTCTTTATTTGAGTGTTGTGGTCATTTGCTTCTATAAATCAATGTCTCGTTGTTTATTAAAATACGTTTAATAATACTGAAACGTTTTATGTTTAAATTAAAGCATTTGTAAATATATATATATATATATATATATATATATATATATATATATATATATATATATATATATATATATATATTCTTATTTAAAAATATAATTTTGTGTATCTTATATATAATTGAAATATCTATTTAATAATATAACGTTTAGTTTTTCAAAACTAATTATTTTTCAAAGTTCATTTCAAAATCGTTTAAGTATTAGAAAGTATTATGTCGTAACACGTTTACGTTATCAATATATATATATATATATATATATATATATATATATATATATATATATATATATATATATAATTTATAATACAAAGCCTTAATTAAGTTCTTTAAAACTTATGAACAAATTATCTTATAAAATGTTTTAATGATAAAGCTCTTTTTAAACCAAACTGTTTTTGTACATTGAAACAATATTAAATAAATATGAAAACTTTGTTTTTCCAAAATTAAATATATTTAAGAATCATTTTACTAAAGAGGTTATAATTGTTATATCGTAAAACGTTTTAGAAAAGTAATATTAAATATACTCTTAATAGGTTTCAAGCTTTTGAATTAACGTTTGTTGGTGACACGTGCTATAAAGTCCAAAGGTTAGATGAATGTATGAAATCATCTTAATGTAAAATGTCGATATCCAATTGTCTAAGTTATTTATATTCCACGTTCCAACTTTAAGATGAAAGTTAAAATAGTTATCCTATTAATATTACGAGGAAAATGTTGTAAAGCAGTAATTGAAATTTAAATAGGAATCTCCACTAATTCTTGTCTAATTCCCGTTAATTGACACTTTTGTTCTTACCTGTAAATGACTTTACCATTTATTCCGAATATCGTTAAAATGGACAATTTCTCAAATCAATGTGGACCTCTCAACAAAGACTCGTAATCATAATTCAATGTATCTAATAATTCAATCATTTGATATTATCTTTTACTTTCGTCGATAAACATATTGAAACAAATACGTTCATGTAAAGTATTATACGTTTAATACTTTGTTAATATTCTCAAATTATAATATATATATATATATATATATATATATATATATATATATATATATATATATATATATATATATATATATAATCATATCCATTTATGTATTGGTTCGTGAATCGTCGAAACTTGGTCGAGGTTAATTGAATGTATGAACACAGTTTAAAATTCTTAACAAACTTTGCTTATCATGTCGGAATAATGTAAAGATTAAAGTTTAAATTTGGTCAGAAATTTTTGGGTCATCACAACCTTGCACCTACTACACCACCTGCAGCCCCACCCTCGCTGCTTCTGTTCTGCGTGAAAAACTACCACAAACTCACCATCACCACCATAAACCAACGGTCAACAATATTTTTTTTATATTTTTCTGTTTCACAATTATAAATCATAAAACCATCCATTACTTTTCTATTTTAATCAAGCATAACCAATTGTTTATTTCGCCTACTGTTGCATTCGGTCACAAGTCAAAAAGGGAAATGAGTTGTACCACCTAATTGTTTGGAGGTTTGTAACTTGGATAAAGAATAACACTTTACAGCATATTATTCTATATACAAGTGGGACAAAATTCAAGTTTGATGGCCGACAGATACACTAACAAATTCAACTACTTGCAAAGCTTACAATCTCCTTTTCTGTTCCATACATAAACTGAAACTCATTTAGTTTTATTTTGGCCGAGAACTTAGAATTATGTTGGGCCAAGACTTGCTTAATGCACCGTTTTTTTGATTAACTGTATATATATCCAAGAATGAGCAGCCCATTTAATGGCTGTATGATGCTGCTGCTATCACGCTTGTTTTATTTTTTCCTATTTTTAATCGTTAAGGTAGAGTTGTTGATAATGATGGGATATATGATGATTTACAATAGTAATAATGATGATTATGATGAATAAGGTGATAGTTTTGATGGCATGGATGATCACAGGAATGATGATGTTAATGACGGATGATTATATTAGGGTTATAAGTATGATTGATAGCGAAAATAAGAGTATGTTGGTGATTAGGATTAGGTTATAATGATAACGATTATGATGTTTAGAATGATTAACAAGATGAGGAAATTATGATAGTTATTATGATCATGATGATTATGATCATGTAAATGATGAAGATGATGACACGTGATGTAGATGATGATGATGTATAATGTTGACGAGATGATTAATTGATAATGACAGATCGATGATGATGGTTCTGTTGAGGAAGAGAATTACAAACGTACGATGGTGAGTAAACGGGTATGGTGTATGAAGAAGTTGAAGTAATAAAGATGAGGTCTGTTCGATCTCTGCTTCTATTATTTTGTTAGAATAACGATATGATGATGAGGGAACTTGGGCTGTATTTTTTTTTTTATATATTGGACTTTCTGTTTAGGCCATAAATTCGCTAGATGGACTTATGGAAATTGGGTCCGTATTACTTGTGTTGTTGGGACAAGATCGACCCAATTAATGTTGTCTGTTGCAGAAGAAAACGGTAATAAACGAGTTAAAAGAAATGTAGGGTTGTAATTAAAACAGAAAGTATTAAGCAGAGGAATGGTTAGAGGAGTGGTTGTTGAACGAGAGGTCGCAGGTTCGAGCCCGAGCTGCGACATTTATTTTTGAAGCTATTTCTTTAAGGTAGTATACTTATTATTCCTATTTTTTATTATTATTATTATTATTATTATTATTATTATTATTATTATTATTATTATTATTAATAAAATAAGTATTATTATTACTAATATCAATATTATTATCATTATCATTATTATTATTACTACTAATATCATTATTATTATTATTAACACTACTAACTATAACTTTAGTTTAAATGTATTTTGTATATAAAATATAACTATATTTTTATGATCTTAAACTAAAAAGATAGATATTATAAGTTAGATACAAACATTAGATATATAGAAGTATATATAATAAGTATACTACTTTTACTAATAAAATACTTTTTGTTTATTTACGTTTTAATATAACTCGGATTTATTAAAAATACTATCATACTAAAAATTATGAGTACTTAAAAATATTAATACCAAGTATTTATTCAAAATATATTAATAAAGTATATAATATATCATTATGATAATTTAATAAAGTATATAAAATAAAAATATTTAAGTAATTATTAATATTAAATTTAATATCACAAGTATATTACTAATATCAAAATATATATTTATTTGAATATTATTAAAAGTGTTAATATACATACTTGATATACGTTCGTGAATCCATGGCCAACCCTACACTTGTTTAATGTCGTCATATGTATTTTTACTACAAAATGCAGTATGGTGAGTTTTATTTGTCTTTTTACCCTTTATATTTTTGGGCTGAGAATACATGCGCAACTTTTATAACTGTTTTATGAAATAGACACAAGTAATCGAAACTACATTTTATGGTTGAATTATCGAAATCGAATATGCCCCTTTTAGCTTGGTAGCCTAAGAATTAGGGAACTGGCCCCTAATTGACGCGAATCCTAACGGAAACTAACAACCCCATTTTGGAATTTGGAATGCTTTAGTACTTCGAGTTTATCATGTCCGATGGGTGTCCCTGAATGATGGGGATATTCTATATGCATCTTGTTAAGGTCGGTTACCTGGTGTTCACCATATGAATAATTTTTATCTCTATGCAGTTTGCGAAATGCCTGATACGAGATGTGTATTTATGAGAAATGAAATCTTGTGGTCTATTAAAAATATGGAAATGATTATTATGATAAACCTATGAACTCACCAACCTTTTGGTTGACACTTTAAAGCATGTTTATTCTCAGGTATGAAAGAATTCTTCCGCTGTGCATTAGCTCATTTTAAGGATATTACTTGGAGTCATTCATGGCATATTTCGAAAGACGTTGTATTCGAGTCGTTGAGTTCATCAAGATTATTATTAAGTCAATTATAGTTAGATGTATTATGAAATGGTATGCATGCCGTCAACTTTCGATGTAAAGAAAGTTTGTCTTTTAAAAACGAATGTAATATTTGTAAAATGTATCATATAGAGGTCAAGTACCTCGTGATGTAACCAAATGTAATGTATTGGTCCAAATGGATTAGGACGGGTCATTAAAGTTGGTATCACAGCGGTGGTCTTAGCGAACCAGGTCTGTATTAGTGTGTCTAATTGATAGTCGTTAGGATGCATTAGTGAGTCTCGACTTCGACCATTTCTGCATGTCAAAAATTTTTGCTTATCATTTTGTGTCGAAAATTACCTGCATATCATTCTTAAGGAATCACTTGCTTATAATTCTTAGTCTAGACACATATTACTGCATTGATTGCATAAATAGTGTATAGACAAAATTCATATCTTAGCATATCTGCTAATTTATATCTTAGCGTATCTGTTACTGTAAACTTTGCCTGACATATTTCGTACATTTTCCCGTAATCTACGAAATCCTTTGTTCTATATATATAGATATTCTATGTAATTAGAATACCATCCGATAGTCGAAAATCATTTTTATATCGAAAAATTCTTTATTCAATCGTACGAAATGGAATTCGTCACTAGTTCAAGTCCCTCAGATTCCGATAACTATTCCGATAGTTATTCCAACAGCCATTCCGACATGGATGTTCATCTGAACTCCGAAAGCAGTGTGACCAGAATGAATTAACCAATCAGCCATCCCCAAATCATCTGATGGGTTCGTAGTATACTAAATCATTGGAGACAAGAAGAAGGTGATCCCCTCCATCCACCACATTCCCCTCTTGGCGAAGAACCTGAAGCACTTACCGGCGAACCTGATCGTAATACCATTTTCTCTCTCATTTCCAGGGTATCTCGTCATGACTATATTCTATCTCAAATTTTAGATCTTATTCATCCGCTCGTCCGAACCGACAATCACCCCGGTGTAATAGAAGAAGTCAACGAGCTTCGCGCTCGGATAGTGGCTTTGGAAAATATGGTGCAAAACGTACCAGCTTCAGCAACAACACCGATATCAACAGTACCACCATCATCAACATCAACAACACCAATACCATCAACAATCCAAGCCTCAATTTCACAATCTGTCCCACGAACATCAACATCATACGCACCATAGATACCTAGGAGTACCAACAACAATGAACGATGAAGTATTGATCCATAACTTCATTGAGGAAATATTCTACGAAGAATATGTGATTCCTAATAGTTAACAGTGAAGTATTGATCCATAACTTCATTGAAGAAATATTCTGTGAAGAATATGTGGTTTCTAAAAGTTTTAGAGATTACTTATTCTAGCTCAAACCGAAAATCAAATGAGTTTAATATTATATTAACTCATTAAATCCATGATTACATCTGAAGAAAATATATATGTATATATATATATATTTTCATAAAGATTGTAATTAAAAATTCTTTCGTACAAACTGTTAATGGTGAAAATATTTTAACGGGTACGTAATACCCGAGGAATATTTAGTTCCACATTAAAAAGTTACACTATACATTCTTTCAATCTGATTCAACAGTCATTTACTATCCTACTTACAATAACCGATATACGTATCCGTTCACCAAAGAACAACTATCTTCATTCAAACTCAATTTCATATTCGGATTTTGACCGATCAGAATCCAAGTCAAGATTCGACAAGTGGAATAATGAAGAAAATAATGAACAAAATAAAATTGATTAGTAACTAATTAATTAACCACGTAAAACTTTAGACCAATACTAACCAAATCCTAGCTAACTGTTCCTATATCCGTTATGACTATTTGCTTATAATATACTAGTCTTGGTTGAACTATTGGACTACTATCATTGGACAATTAAAAAGTACTAAAAGAGTAGAAAATATTAATTACAACGCATTTTGACTTAAAATATCGTTAATAAGTTACACCTACTACAATTAAATAATTCTTCAAGTTGCCACTTGATTTAATCTTAAACATCCTTTGTAACTTTATTTTATCTTAAATATCCTTCGTATCTTGATAATTACAATCAGCGTTTTAATCATCTAAAAACACAATTCTCCTGAAACCATCTCGGATTGATAACCGACGATTCAGATATGGCTGCATTAAATGCAGAGGAAACAGTAAAATTGTAAATGGCCTAAATGACCAAGAGTTGATGATAAAGAATGGAGTGTTGGGAACGCTCGATAGAAAATTTGGTATTGAAAAACGGATTGAGCTAACCATGAAGGAGACTAAGGACAAATACAAGGACCAAACCCTATATTCGAAGAATCCACGTAATTCTGGATCCGATGAAATCTTTAGAGAATATCTTGCTCCGAAGTCATGTTAAAATCTTGCGGAAAATTTTTCTTCATCAACCTTCGAACTTAGAAATTCCAAAATATCATCATAAATATCTTCAATATTTCTAAGGATATTTTCATAAGTATTCTTGTCCGAAATTATCTACCTCTTCGTGTTTTCTGTATTCCATTATATTGGAAACTTCTGTAAAATCTAAGTATAAATTATGAATGAATTGTGGAGAAGTGTTGGGAATTGAAGCATGGGTTAGTATAATATAATGACGCCAGACCAACGTAATTATATTACAGTAAGTCATGCTGAGTTTCTAATGAAACGTGATGATGGTTCACAGTAGATCACACCTTCATCATGTACCATGTTACATAACTCTTTCATTCTATTTAACCTCTAAGCATATCAAGAACATAATTACTTGATAGTTCTATCTTATTCGGTAATTCTAGTAATTTACCAATTCAAATTGTGCTATTACGTTCCTTTCTGCTTAGAACATTATGATCAATCGAAACTTCATACCTACGAATTCTGGACCATTATTCGCTTGACTTGAAGTCGGGAAGAGAAAACAAAAGCATAGAACTCCGAAATATAAGGGAGAATATAAAGCCCAATAACAACACCGAAATTACAAACCGTGTATATCAATTCGAATAGCAATATAAAGACACGGGAGAATCAGAACTACTATAAACCCAAGAGCATAGTAGAAGTAAACTGATTCCTCTGGGGGTAGTTGAAAAAGAAGAATAATTGATACGATAATCAGGAAAATATCAAGGATTAGAACTGGATTAAGCATTTCAAAATCTTTTGGAAGTATGAATTAAGGAAAGAAGTATAGGAGTGGTGAAAAATAATGGGACGGAAGAAGTAATTTATAATGGAAATATCAGACAGTGCAATCGAGGCAGACTATCGCATTTAATTAAAGAGGATCCTAATTTCCTTAATTACCGAAGAATCGAATCTTATATAGATTTCGAAGATTTTCTCTAATTTCCTTGAATTCCAAAAATTGACCGTGACTACGTCAAAAGTTAAGACGAAACTTTATTTTTCTCATTTCCCTCTTTTGTGACAACTTCACTCGTACGCTTCACATAATCGAATTGTTTTATCTATATTAATCAATAATAATAAAACTCTATTTATCAACTCATATTTGTCATAAAGACATTTTTATTGTTAGCCATGACGACCACAATCAAATTTCGGGACGAAATTTCTTTAACAAGTAGGTACTGTGACGACCCGAAAATTTCTGACCAAATTTAAACTTAGTCTTCATATGATTTCGACACGATAAACAAAGTCTGTAATGTTGAGTCTCAAAATTTGTGAACTGTTTTCATGTATTCATTTAATTTTCGACCATTCCCGACGATTCACGAACCACTATTAGTAAATAAATATATATATATATATTTAGATATATAAATATATAATAAGAGTTTGCAATATAATTTGAAATATTATGTATTGTAATTGTAAGAATTAATTATGTAAAATAATAATAATAATAATATATAATAAGTATTATTTAAAAAGTATCTATATATATAAATAAGGTATATAGAATATATATTAGGGTTTCGAAGTTTTTTAGTAAACTAAAGGTAACGCTCAATATTCATTCGATTGATAGTAAACGAGTTAAAAAGAAACTTATGTGATTTTAAAATAATCAGTGATCCAAAAATGAGTTTTATAAATTATAGGCTTATTAATAAAATAGTTAGAAGTCATTGGATAAATTTTAAAACTTTTTATATTTTACTTAGGGTTGAGAGTGAATAATTAATGTAATATTTATTTAATAGTTAATGACCAAATTTTATACCATAATGACCAAAATAAATAAATATAGTTAAATTTAAAATATGGGATTTTTCAGGAAACTTTCATCCGCCACTAATTCACAACGGAGCACGATATGATCCCCGCGATATAACTGTCAATTGAAATTATTAGTTGTACACGTTTCTTCCCCGAATGAATATATTATTAATATTAATATTATTATATTTTTATTATTATTAATATAAGATTATACTTTGCTTTATGTGAATTACAATCAAATAAGACACCAATATTCAAACACCCGTGATATTAAAAGTTGAGATTGAATTACTGTGGAGTTTTGTTTTCTTTTCTCCACTATCTTTTATCTTACGGATTATAAATTATATACATAAATATATGCAGATGTATGATATAGAATCACACCACTTGTGCCTTCCTACTTCTTTTTTTTTTGTTGAACAAACTCTAATCCACTTCACCTCAATCTCATTTGAACTACCATCATCTCCATCTAATTCTATTATCTCTCTCCCTCTCCTAATTTTATTTTCGTTCAAAAGACAACCCATGAAACCTCCTGTAAACCGCCACTACCATCTTCGTTGTTTGTTTGAACCAATAAACACCCTTTTCATTGAACTACCATTTTCGACCAACACATCACCACTTGTCACCCGACAATCACCATCATCTTTCTTATTTCTTTTAACGGCTACAGCTCTCGAACCACTATCTCCAACACCAAATTCACAAAAATCTGCAACTACCTTGATTATGGATATACTATTTCGACCACTAACTAAATACCACTTAGTTGATTGTTTGTTTATGTTTAAACAATCCTCATCATCAATTAGGTGGTCCATCACCAACAAAAAAACCTCTGTGTTGACACAGTAACAAACTAAATGTTAAGATTAAGTAACCTTCTTGTTTCTAGAGGTCTTCATGTGACTTTCGCCACAACCACCATCACAACCGAGTCACCTCTTTATGCATCCACAACAACCACCACTTTTTGCTTCGGGTTCCTTCCCGTTACCAACCCAAACTACCACCGTGAACTTACAACCCAAACCGCTACTAAAATGAGTCACCACCGGCCAAACACCTTGCACCCACTACACCACCTGCAGCCCCACCCTCGCTGATGCTGTTCTGCATGAAAAACCGCCACAAACTCACCATCACCACCATAAACCAACGGTCAACAATATTTTTTTTATATTTTTCTGTTTCACGATTATAAATCACAAAACCATCCATCACTTTTCTATTTTAATCAAGCATAACCAATTGTTTATTTCGCCTACTGTTGCATTCGGTCACAAGTCAAAAAGGGAAATGAGTTGTACCACCTAATTGTTTGGAGGTTTGTAACTTGGATAAAGAATAACACTTTACAGCATATTATTCTATATACAAGTGGGACAAAATTCAAGTTTGATGGCCGACAGATACACTAAAAAATTCAACTACTTGCCAAGCTTACAATCTCCTTTTCTGTTCCATACATAAACTGAAACTCATTTAGTTTTATTTGGGCCGAGAACTTAGAATTCTGTTGGGCCAAGACTTGCTTAATGCATTGTTTTTTTGATTAACTGTATATATCCAAGAATGAGCAGCCCATTTAATGGCTGTATGATGCTGCTGCTATCACGCTTGTTTTATTTTTTCCTATTTTTAATCGTTGAGGTAGAGTTGTTGATAATGATGGGATATATATGATTATTTACAATAGTAATAATGATGATTATGATGAATAAGGTGATAGTTTTGATGGCATGGATGATCACATGAATGATGATGTTAATGACGGATGATTATATTAGGGTTATGAGTATGATTGATAGCGAAAATAAGAGTATGTTGGTGATTAGGATTAGGTTATAATGATAATGATTATGATGTTTAGAATGATTAACAAGATGAGGAAATTATGATAGTTATTATGATCATGATGATTATGATCATGTAAATGATGAAGATGATGACACGTGATGTAGATGATGATGATGTATAATGTTGACGAGATGATTAATTGATAATGACAGATCGATGATGATGGTTCTTTTGAGGAAGAGAATTACAAACGTACGATGGTGAGTAAACGGGTATGGTGTATGAAGAAATTGAAGTAATAAAGATGAGGTCTGTTCGATCTCTGCTTCTATTATTTTGTTACAATAACGATACGATGATGAGGGAACTTGGGCTGTATCTTTTTTTATAATTTAGACTTTCTGTTTAGGCCATAAATTCGCTAGATGGACTTGTGGAAATTGGCTCCGTATTACTTGTGTTGTTGGGCCAAGATCGACCCAATTGATGTTGTCTGTTGCAGAAGAAAACGGTAATAAATGAGTTAAAAGAAATATAGGGTTGTAATTAAAACAGAAAGTATTAAGCATAGGAATGGTTAGAGGAGTGGTTGTTGAACGAGAGGTCGCAGGTTCGAGCCCAGGCTGCGACATTTATTTTTGAAGCTATTTCTTTAAGGTAGTATACTTATTATTCCTATTATTTTTTATTATTATTATTATTATTATAATTATTATTATTATTATTATTATTATTATTATTATTATTATTATTATTAAAATAAGTATTATTATTACTAATATCAATATTATTATCATTATCATTATTATTATTACTACTAATATCATTATTATTATTATTAACACTACTAACTATAACTTTAGTTTAAATGTATTTTGTATATAAAATATAACTATATTTTTATGATCTTAAACTAAAAAGATAGATATTATAAGTTAGATACAAACATTAGATATATAGAAGTATATATAATAAGTATACTACTTTTACTAATAAAATACTTTTTGTTCATTTACATTTTAATATAACTCGGATTTATTAAAAATACTATCATACTAAAAATTATGAGTACTTAAAAATATTAATACTAAGTATTTATTCAAAATATATTAATAAAGTATATAATATATCATTATGATAATTTAATAAAGTATATAAAATAAAAATATTTAAGTAATTATTAATATTAAATTTAATATCACAAGTATATTACTAATATCAAAATATATATTTATTTGAATATTATTAAAAGTGTTAATATACATACTTGATATACGTTCGTGAATCCAAGGCCAACCCTACACTTGTTTATTGTCGTCATATGTATTTTTACTACAAAATACAGTATGGTGAGTTTCATTGGTCTTTTTACCCTTTATATTTTTGGGCTGAGAATACATGCGCAACATTTATAACTATTTTACGAAATAGACATAAGTAATCGAAACTACATTTTATGGTTGAATTATTGAAATCGAATATGCCCCTTTTAGCTTGGTAGCCTAAGAATTAGGGAACTGGCCCCTAATTGACGCGAATCCTAAAGGTAGATCTACGGGAACTAACAACCCCCATTCTGGAATTTGGAATGCTTTAGTACTTCGAGTTTATCATGTCCGATGGATGTCCCGGAATGATGGGGATATTCTATATGCATCTTGTTAAGGTCGGTTACCAGGTGTTCACCATATGAATAATTTTTATCTCTATGCAGTTTGCGAAATGCCTGATACAAGATGTGTATTTATGAGAAATGAAATCTTGTGGTCTATTAAAAATATGGAAATGATTATTATGATAAACCTATGAACTCACCAACCTTTTGGTTGACACTTTAAAGCATGTTTATTCTCAGGTATGTAAGAATTCTTCCGCTGTCCATTAGCTCATTTTAAGGATATTACTTGGAGTCATTCATGGCATATTTCGAAAGACGTTGCATTTGAGTAGTTGAGTTCATCAAGATTATTATTAAGTCAATTATAGTTAGATGTATTATGAAATGGTATGCATGCCGTCAACTTTTGATGTAAAGAAAGTTTGTCTTTTAAAAATGAATGCAATGTTTGTAAAATGTATCATAAAGAGGTCAAGTATCTCGCGATGTAACTAAATGTAATGTATTCGCCCAATGGATTGGGACGGGTCATTAAATTCCGAAACAATTGAAGTGTTCATTGGAGATTGTAGAATAGGAGGTTATCGGTAAGTATCGACAAAAAATGTATTAACTTGCATTTTGTTAGAATTGATGATGATTTTGAAATGACAAATCATATGTTATGATCATATGCGTATTCACGCATACGTATGTGCTTTTATACGTTGCGTAAACATAAGTTACGAAGATGATAGTTAACCGCATAATGGGTTAGCGGATTATATGCAATGTCTGAAATGATTAATGCAATCCTCATAGATTAGAAAACTATAAATAGAGTACTTCGACTCTCATTTGAATGTTGTTGAACGTGAATCATCCAAGAGCATATCATTACTATTTGGTTGTTTCAAGTGATTCGTAATCAATTCAAGGTAATTGCAAGGTTCAAGACCGAGGTTTGGTGATTGTCGATTGATGATTATAAAACAACGTTTTAGAATCAAAGACAATCATAAAGTCTCCAAAATATCACAACAACACCAACCTCATTGCACTAGATCTTGATTCAGCTAACATAGTTGAATTAGACTCAATCATATTACAATTGTGTAGACACTTGATGGGCGTTGGGAAAAGGGTATACAAATAGTGGAATATGAGCAATGTCTCTAACTCCAGCTTTGATGAAGCATTTTGTTGGAAATGTTCTCAAGCTCGTTTGGTAATCATGGAACATATTTGAAAAGCGGTAAAATAGATTTGTAAATATTTATTTTGAAAGAACCAAGACCAAAAGGTTTTCAAGAATTTAAGTTGGGACGGCCTGATTGCTCTTACAAAAATTCAATTAAAAAGTTTCGAGTGAATTTATCGCCGTCTTAAGAGAGGAAAGATTGATTGTTTCCAGTGGCTCTCATATCAGAGTATATATAGCGCTCATCTTCATGGGTTATGGAACATTCAGCTGGGCCAAAAGTCACCAGCTAGTATGCTAGTGTAATTTCTGCTATTTTTTGCAAGTATGATATTTCCTTTTTTTTGGATTCAATAATTGTCGAGGTAGGTATTGTGTATAGAATTTCCAGCATTATGTCTTTAAATCATTAATACCGGTCTCTGATTGGTGTTTTCATTAATAATAATTTGCTTGTTTATCTATAATAATACAATAGTACTCCGTAAACTGTTTGATTTTTGGTATGGAGTGATCTTGTCGGTGCATATTTGTGAATCCCTATTTATGTATTCATTATCGTATAATTCACTCTGTAATAGTAAACATTGTGAGTTTGTGACTATTGAATATTATTTATCGTACGTAAAATGTTTTATATGAATAGTTAAACAGACCTGACAGTCTACTGACTGAGTCGGTCAGGCGATCGACTGTGACCACTGTCGGCCGACAGTCCAGGTCGGTGTAAGTTGATCTTCGATCGACTCAACACACAGTTGACCGACTGACGGAGTCAGTCCACCAGCTGTCTCTGCATACAGTATATAAACGAGTTTAAGCCTCATTTGTTAAGTTACGCTTCATATTTACCCTAGGTCATCTTCAGCTCGGTCCCTACGTCCAAATGTCACAAAATATCAATTTAGGCTTCGTGTTAATCAAGATTACATCTTGATTTGACTCGTACGTACCTGATAACCCGAGTATATTCGATTCATTGCATGTTTTAGTGTTATTCCACCTCTAGATTTTGTTAGGTTGATTCTCAGATCCGTATTAAACGTCTACAGATCTTAACCAATAAAACGTTGATCACTTAAAAAATAGAAAAATTAATGAAGTTATAGACAAGATGTAGGGTATTAAAAGTTTAAGTTTGGTACTCCATAATTACAACTTTTTGATGGAGATCTTGATTACTGGAGTTGCTAGTGTTTGGTGGCCTTTTGTGTCACTATCAATTGTTTGTAAAATTTAGTTCTAGCTTGTGTAATGGTATTAGGGTGTGCTCAATTGTTTGTTTCAAACAGAACGTGGAATCGTGTTAGGCGTACTGTTAGTCTATTTTAATTTGTGCAGTAACAATTTTAGATCTTTAGGTCTATTATAATTTAAATTTGATTTCTGTTTTTTGGAAAATAAAAAAAAAATTTAATACAACCTTTGAGGCTTTGAGCTAAACTTTATGTGACAAGACGTGTTATATAATGGACATTGACATATGATGGTCAAAGGCTTATTCTCATCGGACTTCAGTTGTGCAATATTTTAATCGGTAATATAATTACGAAAAGGAATATAAGCACGTACGTACACTCGAGATTGCTTTTAGACAATGTTCAAGGTTTCATCAATGGACACCTACCTTACCTTCAGGCTCAGCCACCCTAACTTTGACCTCCCACTTAGTGACTCAACCATACATTCGTTTCTTTTGGTGCTTTTCACATGATTATCAAACTCCATAGGTTAAAGACTAATTTTGTCCATTACATCTATTATACAATCACATTGTGCTACATCATTGTCACTTCTCTAACGACCCGTCCTAATCCATCAGGATGAATACATTACAATTGGTTACATTGCGAGGTACTTGACCTCTATATGATACATTTTACAATCATTGGATTCATTTTTAAAAGATAAACTTTCATTACATTGAAAGTTGACGGCATGCATATCATTTCATAATATATCCAACTATAATTGACTTAATAATATTCTTGATGAACTCAACGACTCGAATGCAACGTCTTTTGAAATATGTCATTAATGACTCCAAGTAATATCTCTAAAATGAACAAATGCACAGCGGAAGATTACTTTCATACTTGAGAATAAACATGCTTTCAAGTGTCAACCAAAAGGTTGGTGAGTTTATTAGTTTATCATAATCATTCATTTTTATTATTTTAATAGACCACAAGATTTCAGATATTTAATTGTACACGTAACCTGAGTACATAATAACACGCGTAACCCGTAATGATACCGCAACCCGCAGGCGCACCTCGAATGTATGCGTACAATCACTATTGTGCGTATGCGTGTTCTTGTGTGCGGTATGCGGCGTGCGTATGCCTTTGTTCCCGGTACGGCGGTTGCTTAGCTGTCAAGTAAATATCTTTTCCATAATTATATCCGTGATTCGGGGGAGTCAGTTATGGATGAGATTATCATGATCTGGGACGGTTCTAGAATTAGGGTTTGCCTATAAATACAAACCCTGATCATCGTTTACACAACACAACACATTACGTAACCATCGCATACGATACACATTACGTAAAGCAGCATCATTCAGCATCTTTTCAAGGTTAACAGGTTAGTCTTTTGTAAGCTAGTACCTACGACCTTATTTGGGGCCTTCCGATCAGCGACCGCTATCGAAGGTGGACTTAATCACTTGGCCACCCCGCCGACATCATCATGTCGGCTAGGGTTATTCACGATAGCCGGACCGGAGAGCCACGTTCTAAGATCCTTAAACCCCTCTTTACGTATTGAGCAGGCATATTAAACCCCTCGGTTAAAATATGCATGATCAAGTGGTGCTTTCATTGAGAGTCGAATTAATTCAAGACTGTTTAATTGCTTTTTCTTTTAAGGTTTTGAATTGTATGACTCGTTATTTACAAAATTTTTGAATTTTTTCTTTAACAGTATCATGACTTCCGAGGAATCATCGGAACATACCCAAACAGATGTTCAGAACGCACCGTCTGGTAGTCAACATACACCGGTTATGACTACGGGGGCCGCTACTCAGGCGGGATACACGATATACCCTCCACCTATATCCGGCGAACCCTTTCAGAGGTACAAGCCGATATATTCAGACGGGGTCACACCGCCAAGAGCAAACTCACCAGTCACAACCACGAGGCTGGACTTTTCGTCAGTGGATCCAAGGGTCATCTTTGCAGGCACTGGCGGTGGAACAACGGGGCCGCATGTGGTTTGCTGCGGCCAGGTACCTATTTACAGTACCACTGTTTCAATACCTCTGCATACGCAAAGCATTCAGCAGAATTCGTCATTTACACCGTTGCAACCTTGGCAACCACCGCGCCCAGTTTCACAATTTTTAACTCATGCGGATGCGCAGGCGTTACTTAATAGTTGGGGATTTGGGGTCATCCCAGATACGAACTCTCATTGGGCGCCGATAACAGCGCAGCAGCAAAGCACAGCGCATACAGTTGGGCTTTTAAGTGTGTATCCTCAAGTTTTGCAGATATCTGCGCCACAGGTTTCGCTTCCTTTACAGCCACCTGTGTACTCTGCGTCTTCAAGTTATCCCTCTTTTCCAACGCAGCAGCCTTGGTTATATCCGCAGGCGCAGGGTCAACCTTGGCAAAATGTTCAAGGGCAGGCAAATCTTGCAAGTCAATTCATGCAGGCCGCACCTCCCGATATGGTTCACTTCTTTTCACAACCTGACTTTGTTCAGGACATGATGAAGCGTTTCTTTGCAAATTTGAAAGGGGATCCTGTTAAACCACCCTTCGAGCTACCGACTACCTTTGACAATTTTCCTCCGCATATATCCGCATACCCGTTTCCATCAGCACCAAAGATACCTAGCATGTTGGGTACTTACAATGGCCTGACCGATCCAGATGATTTTTTACAGCGCTTCGAAGGCGCAATGCGCACTCAAGGCTGGGTGGATCCGGTTGCGTGTCAGATATTTCCTATGACACTACAGGGTATTGCTCGTGAGTGGTTTAATAAGTTGCCGGCGGGTAGTATTGCCGGGTTTATGGATCTGCGGACGAAGTTTTTACTGCAATATCAGAATCAGAGACCACGCAAGCGCACTCACATTGAATGCCATGACATCGTGCAGAAGCCCAAGGAATCTTTGGGCGAATTTCTCACAAGGTATACTAATGAGTGCCTGCGTATACCAGATCTCAAACCAGAGCAACAGATTTTCGGACTCATACATGGTATAAACTCAGAACGTCATCCAACACTGGTAAGGCGTCTGCGCCATACAGTCCCAACAACTTATGCTGAGGCGCTTAATGAATGCCACGACTATATGCGGAGTGGCGAAGATAATGACATTCCAACAGCTAGCTCACGCAACGAGAGAAGGGACGATGATGATCGTTCGCGCGATCAAGGTCGCGGTAACAACTCTCGTGGAAGGTATCCTAGCGGTGGTCCCATCAAGAATGATAAAGGGAAATCAAGTGGCAATTATCGAAACAATAACCAGCGCGGCATCAATAATCAGAACTATGCGCTACTCAAAAGTTTGTCCAAAACGCCCAAGGAAATTTTGGCAACGGAGCCAGTATGCGCCACCTTCGCGGTTCCAACTCCGCTTACAGAATTTGGCAAGCGGGACAAAACAAAGTATTGTGAATTTCATGACGATTATGGTCACGACACCAATCGGTGTAAAAATTTGATGGAACGGGTTCTGGAAGCGCTTCGCGCAGGCAAATTGGATCATCTAAAACCACCTAAAAAGGACAAGGGAAAGGCCGCAGAAGAGGCTCCGAAGTCTAAGACTTTCGCGTGGCAGAAAGTTGACAAACCGAAAAAGGCCGACTTAACCATTAACATGGTTGACGCAGAGAAAATCAGCCAGCGGAGAAAGTACAACGATCAACAGGATTGGTAGCTTCTCCCGATCACTTTCCCTCCTGTAATGTCAATTGATTCTATTAATAAGCCCATTATCATCCAGTGTCGCATCCCCGATTGCGGAATCCAGGTTAAGCGCATGCATGTTGACACTGGCAGCGGTGTCGATATTATGTATGAGCATTGTTATCGTTTCCTTCCGGCAGAAGTCAAAGCGCAGTTACGTCAGCCTGATATTACGCTATCAGGGTTTTCTGGAGAAAACTCGTGGCCGCTAGGCCGAATAGAATTAATGATAGAGCTTGCGGATGACAGGAACCCGCAGATGATCAGGCGTGAATTGGTCGATTTTTATGTGGTTCGTTCAACTTTACGATATAACGCACTGCTAGGTAGAAACTTTATACGGCGTTTTAACATTATCCCATCGGTAGTGCATGGTTTGATTAAGTTTCCCACAGTAGGAGGCGTTGCCACAGTTGCGTCACATCAAGCAACCGAGCTGTGTGGCTCTGTCGCGTCTGTAAGCGCTCCTAGCGTAGGAGAGCAACTTGCAAACTGTGCGGTAATAGCAAATCGCTTGCATCCGGATAAGCGAATTAAAATCGGCGCAGGCTTGTCAGCCGAAACGAAGGGCAAGTTGCATGGAATACTGTCAGCTAACGCAGATATTTTCGCATGGCGCGAGTCAGACATGACAGGGGTTCTGCGGGATATTGCGGAACATAAGTTAAACGTTAATCCATCATTGACACCCGTTAGGCAAAAGAAGCGGCATATGGCCCTAGACCGCAGTGTTTGGTTGTGCGCAGAGGTGGACAACCTTGTTAAAGTAGGCATTCTGCAGGAAGTGCGTTATCAGACATGGGTTGCAAATCCTGTATTGGTAAAAAAGGCTGACGGTAACTGGAGGATGTGCGTTGATTTCAAAGATATCAATAAGGCATGTCCCAAGGACAATTACCCTCTCCTGGAGATAGACTGGAAGGTAGAATCACTATCGGGATTTAGGTACAAGTGTTTTCTGGACGCGTACAAGGGTTATCACCAAATCTTAATAGCTGCGGAAGATGAGGACAAGACTGCTTTTCATACACCGCAGGGTATTTATTGTTACACGAAGATGCCTTTCGGTTTAAAGAATGCTGGCGCGACCTATCAGCGTGTAATTGACGCAGCATTCAAGCACCAAATTGGTAGAAATCTTGAAGCGTACGTCGACGACTTGGTAATTAAAAGTAACACCGAGGAAGACATGCTCGCGGACATCCTGGAAACGTTTGCATCTCTGCGCAGGATCAACATGAAACTTAACCCGCTAAAATGTAGTTTCGGGGAAGAGGAAGGCAAGTTTTTAGGTCATGTGGTGACAGCGCGGGGTATCAAGGCCAATCCCAAAAAGATTGAAGCCATTAATAATTTGCCATCTCCGAAGACAAAGAAAGATGTGCAGAGTCTAACGGGGAAGCTTGCGGCTATCACACGATTTCTGTCGAAAGCCGCAGAACGACAGTTGCCATTCTTCAATACTTTGAAAAATTGTTTGAAGAAAAAAGACTTCGTATGGACTCAGGAAGCGGAATCAGCATTTCAGGAGATGAAAAAGGTGCTTGCAGAATTACCAACACTTACTGCGCCAGTATCAGGAGAAACGCTAACGCTGTACCTCGCGGCATCGAAGGAAGCTGTCAGCTCAGTCCTCATCGCGGATCGCGGAAAGGTAATCCATTAATTTACATGCTTTATTTATATCGCAGAAATTTAACGACTGAGGTTTTTCTCAGACACAAATGCCGGTCTACTTCGTAAGCAAGACGCTGACATCAAGCGAAGTAAACTACTCACCAATAGAAAAGCTTGTATATGCGCTGGTCCATACGGCGCGGCGTTTGCGTCGATATTTTCAAGCACATCCAATCGTGGTTCTAACCGATCAACCAATCAAACAGGTTGGTAAACGCCTACCTTGCGGCAATGACCGGGGTTACCGCATTGACTAACGCAATCATTTTTCTTTCAGGTGTTGTACAAGCCTGAAATTTCTGGCCGAATGGCTAAGTGGGCAGTTGAATTAGGTGAACATGAAATAAATTTTTCTTCGCGCAGTGCGGTTAAGGGTCAAATACTTGCTGATTACCTAGCAAAATTACCTGCGGAGGTCGAGGCATCAGCAGAACATCAGGATCCACCTGCACCAACTTTGTCACCATGGGAGTTGTACACCGATGGTGCATGCAGCGCATCTGGTGCAGGTGCGGGTGTAATTTTAACAGGCCCGGATGGCGAAGAGCATGCATACGCACTGCGGTTTAATTTTGCTGTTACAAACAACGAAGCAGAGTATGAGGCTCTGTTAGCAGGTATGCGCATTGCGCATAGGTTAAATGTTAAAATTTTGCACGCTTATGTGGATTCAAAGCTAGTATGCAGTCAAGTCAGCGGAGATTTCGAAGCGCATGACATAGCCATGCAGCAATATCTATCGCTTGTTCACAACCTCGCTGACCAGTTTGAAGCTTTTCAAATCTCCCACGTAATGCGTGGGCAAAATAAGAAAGCGGATGCGCTAAGCAAACTGGCTGCCTTGGCTTTTGATCATATGGGGAAGAAAGTTCTAATAGAAGAACTCAATGCGAAATCCATTGTTATGATGCCTTTAGTGGCACCAGTCGAGGAATCAAGCTCAACATGGATGACGCCCATCGTGGCTTTTCTGCGGGATGGCACTTCTCCTGCAGATTCCGCAGATGCAAAGAAAGTCCGCGTTAAGGCACCGCTGTATGCCCTTGAGGGTAACGTCCTATATCGAAAGAATTATTTGGGACCGCACTTAAGGTGCATTGGCCCGAAAGAGGTGGAGGAAGTTGTACGCGAGGTGCATGAGGGTGCATGCGCACTCCATTAGGGGCACAGGTCCATTGTGTCAAAAATAATGCGGCTAGGATATTATTGGCCCACCATGTACGCGGATACTGCGCGCATAGTTAAGCAATGTGAATCATGCCAAATACATGCACCTATTAGCAGAGCACCTGCGCATCCAATGATACCAGTCTCCTCACCGTGGCCATTCTGCAAATGGGCAATCGACATAGTCGGACCATTCCCAAAAGGCCGAGGTAATTTTATCATTTATTTTCTTAACATGTTACTCACATCAGTACCTTACGCACATTCTGCACACGCAGGAAACATCAAATTCTTGATTGTTGCAATCGACTATTTCACAAAGTGGGTCGAAGCGAGACCGCTGGCAGCAATCTCAGGAAAAAGGGTGCGAAATTTTGTATGGGAAGACATCGTCTGTCGATTTGGTATACCAAACGAAATTGTTAGCAATAACGGTACGCAGTTCGCGGGTGACCCTTTCCGCAGCTGGTGCGCGGAGCTTAATATTAAGCAAACTTTTACATCTGTCGCGCATCCGCAGGCGAATGGCTAGTGCGAAGTCACCAACCGGGATATAGTAGCTGGAATCAAAGCTTGGTTGGGTCATGGTCGCGTTGGTTGGGTGGATGAACTACCGAAGGTTTTATGGGCGCATAGAACAACACCCAAAGCAAGCACTGGTGAGACCCCGTTCAGTTTGGTCTATGGATCAGAAGCTGTTGTACCCGCAGAAATTGGGGTACCAACGTTCCGCATACAAAATTTTGATGAGCAAAATAACTCTGAAGCTTTGCGGGAAAATCTTAATTTGCTGGAAGAGCGCAGACTCTCTGCGGCTGTCAACGAAGCAAATAACAAGCAAAAAATCGCAAAGTACTATAATCAGCGTGTGCGTTCGCGCTCTTACAAGTGCGGTGACTTGGTTTGGCGTCAAAACGAGGCAAGTCATGCGGAGGATACTGGGAAACTGGGCCCCCGTTGGGAAGGTCCATACAGGGTAGCGAAGGCAAACAATACCGAGGCGTACCATCTCGAGACATTAGATGGAAAACCTGTGAAACGCACTTGGCATGCGACGTTATTGAAAAAATGTTATATGTAGCTAGGTGGACCTGATCACTCCAATTTATTGTAGCACATTATTTTTTCTATGTATTTTTCCGTCCGTTTGGATGTGTCGCGGTTGTAATTGTGATTAATGCCAATTAAATATTTACTCGCGCATACTTTTGTTGTCTAAATCTTTTTTGTATGCGGTTCCTGCCTACTTAAGGGGTGTCCTCTAGCCCCCGTGCGGCAGAAGCCTGTTTGGTTACAAGGCTAGACGCTAACGGCAGGTAAAGGGAATTGGTTTTCCCCTAGCCAAGCGCCACGCAGACTAGATGGCTGCAAAGTCGACTTAAAAAATTACAAGCATTGGTTTGCTTGTGCGTAATTACTCTCGCATTGGTTTGCTTGAGGAACTCAAAGCATAAAAACATTGGCTTGTTTTTAGTTGCGTTGCTTACCATACAGCTATAGTGCACCTCTAGTACATGACAAAGTGATAACGCAGTAGCTTTCGAGTCTAAATTATTAAAGGGTAATTGTTAAAGTATTGGTTTATTTTACGCAGTAAATACCCGCATACGCATGAGTTTTGGTTAACTATGCGCATGGGCATGCGGTTCACCTTTTGTTTTGATTCGCGATATATAAACAAATAAACACACTACGCATGCATGTCAGGAATGTATATACATCAAATTAAGTTTACATAAGAGGTAATTGTTTGTAACGCCTGCCCAACACAGGACTTAGGGCTGCAAAAATACAAATACCTGCCTAAGCATAGGACTTACGGCGCAATCCAACACTAATAATCCTCCTTTAAAAACCCATCGATTGACATGTTTGGGTCTGCAGCGAATGCGTTGATTAGGGGGATAGGGATGGACTTGATGGCTTCTTCCGCCTCCATTAACGCTGCAGCCGTTCCCTCTTTTAGCTTCTTTTGAATGACATCGGGGAACGGCGGTGTTAGAACGCAAGCTTGGATTACCTCCTGCACAGCCTTGTTGATCTCATGGTCCCTGACCGCATCAATGTAGGCATTGAACTTGTCGGACACAGGCTCTGAGTCCATCACCTTTTGCGCAATGGTAGGGAGTGCGGTGCGCAGCTTCGCTAGATCCGCCTCTGCCAGCTCGCGGTTGGTTACCGCGTCATCCCTTTCCCTCGTAACTTTCTCAAGCTCCGACCGCAAACGTTCTGCATCCCCCTTCGCCTGCTCAACCGCACCAACCAGCTCACGACTCTTTTTTCTTTCCTCAATCAGCGCGGCTTTGGTTTCATTCGCGGTCGACTCAACCGCCTTACGCGCCTCCTCAGCAGCATCCCTATCCTTCTTGACCTGATCTACACCCGCCTGCAGAAGTCCCAGCTCTACCTCTTTGCGCAAAGCTAGCTGGTATATGCTGGAAGAGCGGCGAGCCTGATCCGCAAACATGCCGAAAAATACAAGGCCGTTTTGAATGAAGGCATTGTGTGCCTGGTTAAACGGTAGAGCGGCCAGTTGCTCGCGGAATTCGTCCGGAAAGATTTGCTGCAGGAACGCAGACTGCTCTGCGGCATTTTCTGCGGAAGACTGTGTGAGTTGGCTGAGGTTGGCAACGCGGAAGCTACCTTGCGGAGGAGTTGGTGTGGAATCGGAATCCACGTGTATTGTCTTATCCTTTGATGTGGCGGTAGCTTGGAGATCTGGGTTGACCCGCGGGGTTGACGGCTGCGTCTCCTCCACATGCTCTGCATATCAGTAAATAGTTATAACGTAAACTTTATTATGCGGTGAAGACGCAAGGAATGGACGTTTACCAGTGATGGGGGGAAGTAGTTCTGCGGAGCGTGGCTCGATTGGAACAAAGTTATCGTTCCGCATATCCTCCCTTTGTTTGGGAGTCATCTTCTTCTTCTTCTGCTGAGCCGCAGAGGTCTCAGCGGCTTTGCGTTTGTTGCTAGATGCCGGTGATTGCTCTACGTTTTCGCTAGTTTTCTCCTGCTCTAGCTGTACGTTCACATCTTGCTTGCGGAAGGAGATTCCCGCAATCTCTTCCGCAGTCAGCACTTTCTTCATCCTCATTTCTGCAAAGATACGCGCATGCGTTAGATAATATACATACAAAAACAGTTTAGTACGCGATTATACTATTCCTACCCTTTCCATCCGGTCCGACTATGGCTGGGCGCACATCCTCCCATGGCCAGTGTGCGGATATCTTCCCTAGCCGCAGCATTACGTTCCCATATGATCGATGCACTAGCTGTGCGTTTGCACACTCCGCTAATAGTTTCCTTTCATCCTCATCCAGGGCGGGGGTCTTGTTTACATCCTTCTCCACCTTCTCGAACCATATCAGCATTTGCGGGAAATTTGCACTCACCACAGTTTGGTCGACGAAAAAGAATGTCTCTTTCCAATTCCCCGTATTCGATTTTGGGGTCTTGGTGAAGTTTTGACGAGCGAAGAAGGTGAACCACGATTTGTGGTGGTGGGCTAGTCGGTATAAATGGCAAAACACCTTCACCAGGGGCACTTTCTTGAGTGCAACGCACCACATCTCGAACAAGACTATTTTTCCTATAGCGTAAGGGTGTAACTGACCTAATCCGACCCTAAAATGATCTAGCACGCCCAGGAAGAAATCAGTGGGAGGAACCCTAAAGTTGCCATGCTTAAAAGCATGTTCGTAAATAGCCACCTTTTTCTCCGGTGGCTCGTGGGCTCGCTGATTGGACAAAGGGGGCACCGGATTGTACTTGGCTAAGGGAGGATACTGTTTCACTAAGTAATCTATGTGCTTCTGCTCTATAACAGACTCTACGCTATCTACATACGTCTCGTTAGCTTTAGTCATTTTCTAGGAGTAATCGGATGAATACTAACCTTTAAATGGTGGCCGGAATGTTCGATTTTTGATCGGAATTCAAATTGGCAGCGTTACGAGGAAGCTTGAAGCAGGAAAGTGGAAATGCGCTGCGAAATGGAGTATTTATAGGGCAGATTGGATGGAGTGGTGTGATCGTGGTTGTACACGTGTTACGCAATCGACGGCCAGCACTTTATTTATGCGCGTGGATGCCAGTTGGGTATGATTACATGTACGCGCGTGGTTGGCACGCGCCTGACACACTGCCACTTTATGTCATGTCCGCCGAATGGGCTTCTGCGATTGTGACAGGCATTTAATGGCATCGAGGCACACGCGGAATATTAAATGCTAGCCTTTTTCTTGTTTTTTCTTTCGCTTAATAGTTTGATATCATACGCCTCGCGCCATATAACATCAAACTGGGGGGACATAATGATACCGCAACCCGCAGGCGCACCTCGAATGTATGCGTACAATCACTATTGTGCGTATGCGTGTTCTTGTGTGCGGTATGCGGCGTGCGTATGCCTTTGTTCCCGGTACGGCGGTTGCTTAGCTGTCAAATAAATATCTTTTCCATAATTATATCCGTGATTCGGGTGAGTCAGTTATGGATGAGATTATCATGATCTGGGACGGTTCTAGAATTAGGGTTTGCCTATAAATACAAACCCTGATCATCGTTTACACAACACAACACATTACGTAACCATCGCATACGATACACATTACGTAAAGCAGCATCATTCAGCATCTTTTCAAGGTTAACAGGTTAGTCTTTTGTAAGCTAGTACCTACGACCTTATTTGGGGCCTTCCGATCAGCGACCGCTATCGAAGGTGGACTTAATCACTTGGCCACCCCGCCGACATCATCATGTAGGCCAGGGTTATTCACGGTAGCCGGACCGGAGAGCCACGTTCTAAGATCCTTAAACCCCTCTTTACGTATTGAGCAGGCATATTAAACCCCACGGTTAAAATATGCATGATCAACCCGCGAATTAAAAATCATTCATATGGTGAACGCTTGATAACCGACTTAACTTTAATGCATAGAATATCCCCAAACAGAACCTCTCGTCTATATAATAATAATAATCTCGAAGTACTAAAACATCCGTACCCCGGATGGGACTTGTCGAGGTCCATAGATCTATCTTTAGGATTCGCGTTGATTAGGGGTCATACCTGTTTCCTAATCATTAGGTTACCAAGCTAAAAAAGGGGGTGATATTCAATATTCATAATCCAGCCATAGAATGTAGTTTTTGATCACTTGTGTCTATTTCGTAAAACATTAATAAAATCGGCGAATGTATTCTCAGTCCCAAAAATATATATAAAAAGGCAGTAATGAAACTCACTATACTGTATTTCGTAGCAATTATGCATATGATGGCATTGAACAAGTGCAAGGTTGGCCTCGGATTCACGAACCTATATCATTTGTATATTTACTAATATACATAATTGTAATCGAACAAATATATATATATATATATATATATATATATATATATATATATATATATATATATATATATATATATATATATATATATATATATATATATATATATTATTTATTTATATATATTTATATATATTTATTATTAGTGATATAATTTTTATGTTAATAACTTATATATGCCATTTTATATATATATATATATTAAGTAAATAACCATATTTATATAGTTAAGTTTTGTATTAAATATATATGTATATATATATTTATATATCTATATTTATTTTATAAATATATTTTTTTTGTTAACTTAATGATAATACTAATAATAATAATGATATTATTGATAATAATTATAATAATAATACTGATAGTTTTAATGATAGCTTTAGTAAAATTGATAGTAATGATAGTAAATTTTAATAATAACAGTACAGATAATGATAATCATAATAATAATAATAAATATTAATGATGATACTTATAACAATAATAATGATAAATATGATATTAATAATTATAAATATATTGATAAAACTAATATTTATAAAATGATAACAATCCTAATATTAATGATAATAAAAATATATTTTTATTACTTTCATAATAATAATTATAATCATAATCATAATCATAATCATAATGATAATAATAATACTAAAATGATAAGTTTACTACTAATAACAATATTACTAACACTTATAATAATAATAAAGATAATGATTATAATACTTTTACATATGATAATAATATTAATAATTTTAACACTAATAGTAATAATAATAGCAATAACAATAATAATAATAATAATAATAATAATAATAATAATAATAATAATAATAATAATAATAATAATAATAATAATAATAATAATAATAATAATAATAATAATAATAATAATAATAATAATAATAATAATAATAATAATAATAATAATAATAATAATAAGAAATATAAAAAGAGTGTATACCCTCTAGGAAACTTTTCTAAAAAGAATTGCACCAAACCGGCTCGAACCCGAGACCTCTCGATAACCCGTCACTCCTCCTAACCATTGATCTGTCTCGATTTATCTGAATAATCTCACACCCGAATTTATTTATCCCTCTCTTCTGTTTCTCTTTTGTTTTTCTTCATCTATTTCACAGATTAATTAACCCAAAGATCGAACCAATTAATTTACCATTTGGTGTAGCTATTTCAACTAAAACGTTTAACTAAGATATCTTGATTTATCGTAGATTTAAAAGAAAATGAATTTAGCAGTAGCTGTAACTAAAAGAAGAAAAAAACGAAGAACATAAAACCTGATTTTGATTTTTAGAAGGTGTTAGATCATAAGTTCAACATGAACTAAGTTGTAAATCGTTCACAGAAACTTTCTAGATCGTCCATTAAACTTAAAACATCAACATGTGATCTAATTTCCTCAAAAACAAATCGATTGACTTTTTTTTCAAAAACTTTGACTCGAAAATTCACACTCAATAAAAGGAATTGGATTGTTAAACCTTGCAGATAGTTTTAGTAGAATATTTCAAACATAACCTCATTTATAGATTTCAAAATTTTATTCGAATTGGAGATATTGCTCATCACGGTCAAGAACACTCTAAACTCTAAATCGAATCTTTAATTTTAGACAGTTATAGGTTATAATTATAACTTGAATTATGTTTTAATTCATTCATAGAAACTTTATTAATCAACAATTGATCCAAAAACTCCAAAACGAACTCAATTTTTTTGATGAACAAAACTTTGACTTTTTCTAAATTTAAGCTTTGACTTCAAAATTTGAAATTTATAGAAGGAATTAATGATTGAAAACTTACAGATAGTTTTGTTGGATGATTCCTAACATGTCTGCATTTATTGATTTTGAAATGGGAACCTAATTTGATCTATTGTTGAAATCGTTCAAGAACATGGTATTTGTTTCTGTTTACTCTCCAAATTCTGTTTTAATTCTTCAATTATAGAAGTGGATAGCTGTATATAAGGATAGTAATCGAATATATGATACAGTATCATGAAGTGATCGATTCTTGTTTGTATTGAAAATTGATTCGGACGGGTAACAAAGCTCAGACAGGAAGAATCAATAAATAAAAAAAATATATAGCAGGTAGTATGATATATCTGGTTCGTACGATTAAATGTAGATATGTAACAACTTTAGATAGGAAACAAAATTCAGTATAGTTGATTATGATATAAAAAATTGCGTAATTATTTAACTGCTATATTTGATATTTATAAATATAAATGCAAATTTTATTTAATGATCATACTTTTAATATTATTCATAAAAATATCAATAATAATAATAATAGAAATAATATTAATAATAATATCAAAATAAGAATAAGGATAAAAATAATAATGGTAATAATACTTTTAAATAAAAAAATGGTAATTTTTGTTAATAATGATAAAAATGATTATTAATGATAATAATACTAATTATAATATAATTGATATTATTAATGATAATAATAATAATAATAATATTGGTACTAATAATAACATATCAATTTATGTATATCAAACTCCATATCTCTATAATAATATGACTAATACTGATTTCAATATTAATATTAATATTAATATTAATAACAATAATGAAAGTAATAATAATATTTGTATAACACTTATATTTCTAATTTGTAATTACATTTAATATATTAACCTTACATATTATTAATTATATAATATTTACTAATTATATAATATATATTATATGATCACACATATTGAATATTTAATAATTATACATCTTAATATATTACAATCTATATACAATCAATAATTATGTATGGAAATCAATATATATATATATATATATATATATATATATATATATATATATATATATATATATATATATATATATATATATATATATAAATAATATATTTTAACTAATCTATATATATAATTATGATTTAATTATCAAATAGGTAAATATATTAATTATATATTGAAACAAATAATCTCAGAGTATAATAATTAATACTTTGTTACATTGATAAATTTTGTATATTCAATCTACTTTCTATATTTAAATAAACATTTTTAAATAACAAGTTTAAGTTTTATGTCATATTTACATAATAGTTCATTAATATAATTAATTTATAATATATAAATATTTACATGTATAATTATTTATATATACATTTCTATTTGCGATTAAAGGTTCGTGAATCGTCGAAAATAGTCGCAGGGTAATTTAATATATGATAACAGTTCAAATTTTTTTTTTTTTTGAGACTCAACATTACAGACTTTGCTTATCGTATCGAAATCATATAAATATTAAGTTTAAATTTGGTTGGAAATTTCTGGGTCGTCACAGTACCTACCCGTTAAAGAAATTTCGTCCCCGAAATTTAATAGAGATCATCATGGCTGACAATAAGTATGTTTTCATGACGAATATGAGTTGATAAATAGAGTTTTATCATCCTTGAATAATATGAATAAAACAATTCGAATACTCGAAACGTACGAATGTAGCTACCACAACAGATTGAGATAAAGATTTAACTTTTGACGTAGTCAAGGTGAATTTTTCGGAATTCAAGGGATTTAGAGAAAATCTTCAAAATCTAAAAGATTTAATTCTTCGACGAATAAGGAAATTAAAATCCTCTTTGGTTAAATGCGGTAATCTATCTTGATTGCTCTGTCGGATATTTCACTATAATCCACTCTCTTCATTTCCTTGTTTCCACACTCCTATCTTCTATACTTTCTTTCTTAATTCATACTTCTAAAACATTTGTCAGTATGCTCCATCTGGTTTTAATTCTGGATATATTCCTAACTTTCATATCCGTCATTCTTCTTTTTCATCTGCCGTCGGAGGAATCTATTTACTTCTACTATAATTTTGGGTTTATAGTGTTTTTAGTTCTCCCGTGTCTTTATATTGCTATTCGTATTAATATCCACGGTTTGTAACCTCCGTGTTGTAATTGGGCTTTATATTTTCTCTTATATTTTGGAGCTCTTTACCTTTTTATTCTCTTCTCGATCTCTAGTAAGACGAGTAATGGTCCAGAATTTGTAGGTATAGAGTTTCAAATGACTATAATATTCTAAGCAGAGAGGAGCGTATTAGCACGATTTGATTTGTCAAATTACCAGAATATTCGGGAAAGATAGAACTATCAGGAAAATATGTTCTTGATATGTTTAGAGATAAGGTAGAATGTAAGAGTTGTGTAAAATGGCACATGATGACGTTATGGTATGTGAATCATCACGTTTCATTAGAAATTCAGCATGACTTACTGTAATATAATCACGTTGATCAAGTGTCATTATATTATACTAACTCATGCTTCAATTCCCAACACTACTTCAAAAACACTCATAATTTAAACTCGAAGGTTTACAGAATATAGAAACTATACAGTTTCCTTTATGATGTAATACTGATAACGCGAGAAAATAGATGATTTCGGATAAGAATATTTATGAAGATATCTTCAGAAATATTGAGGATATTAATATTGAAAGATACGATAATATCTTAGAATTTTAGAATCAAATTGTGATGAATAAATTCATTCACGAAGATTTAGAGCGAATAAGGCGCAAGGTATTCGCTAAAGATTTCATCAGAAATAGAATCATCAGGATTCTTTATGTACAAGTTTTGTCCTTGTGATTTGTGCAGAGTTCAGAATGAGAGATCATAATTCTTAGAGATAAATGTTATATGTATATATAACTTTTGATGTAGAAACGTTGCGAGATTCAAAATACTGATTGCTGATTTCTCGATACTTGGTATGGCAATTCTCGTTACAAGATGTGGATGAGTATATGATAAGGTTTCGATAAAGATAATGATTTTTTGGAAAATTAAGGATCAACAAAATTGTTGGTAAGTTTACTGCTAATGTAGTGGGACATAAACGGTTCTCCAGTAACGATAATGAAGGGGCAAATGTATATATCAAAGTTATAATAAGACTTATTCGAATGAAAAATTGAAGTTAATTTGTTGGAGCTGTGACAAATTTGGCTAATTTGAAAAAGAATTGTAATGATATTTTTTTTGGTAATAACAACGCCAAAGGAGCTAGCACAGATGCGTGTTAAACGTTTACTCAGTTTCCGAGTGTTTTTCAGGTGCATAACTATATGCATAAATCTTTCCTTCCGTAGATGAAGTGCGGTTGATTCATCCTATCGATTGAGGTGTTTTCAAGAATCATGAAAGGTTTGAACGCAGATTGTAATCGTCAAGATACAAATGAGGTTTAAGATGAAATCAAGTGGCAAACTTGAAGAATTGTTTAGTTTCATATGTTATAATCAATATTTTAATTCATTTTAATTATCCAATGTCGGCAGTCCACAGTTAGCAGTCCACAATTAGTAATTCAATATATCATATATAGTTTAATATATAATATTCGAATTAATTAATACATGTCGTGACCCATTATATACATGTCTCAGACTCGATCACAACTCAAAGTATATATATTATTGTAGAATCAACCTCAACTCTGTATAGCTAACTCGAACATTACTGCATATAGAGTGTCTATGGTTATTCCAAATAATATATATAGATGCATCGATATGATATGTCAAAACCTTGTATACGTGTCCCGATATTTAAAGTGCGTAAAATAAATAACAGAAATTAAATGACGATAATTAAAATTGCGAGAATTAAAATTGCGATAATTAAATTGCGATAAAAATATGTAATAAGGGATTAACAGTTAGCTAGGAAAAGTTAGCTAGGATTCTGTTAGCGTGGATTCTTAACAAAATTTCTCATAGTTAATTTGTTTGTTTCTAGCAAATTTTATTTTGTCCAATGTTTTCTTCATTATGCCACTTGTCGGATTCTTATAGGTCAAAATCCAAATATGAAATTGAATAAAAATGGTTATTCTGTGGTGAACGGATACGTGCATCGGTGGATGTAAGTAAGATAATAAATGACTGTTGAATCAGAGTTGAAAGAATGTACATTGTAACTTATTAATGTGAAATCTAAATATTCCTCGGGTATTACCTACCCGTTAAAATATTTTCACCATTAACAGTTTGTACAAAAGAATTTTTGATTACAATCTTTATGAAAACATATATACATATATATTTTCTTCAGATATAATCGTGGATTTAATGAGTTAATATGATATTAATCTCATTTGATTTATCGTTAGAACTAGAACACATAATCTCTAAAACATTAGAAATTATATAATCATCATGTAGAATGAAGATAATTGATGTAGAACGATTCGTAGAACGTTAATTATACTCGAGGTACAGAATGAGATGTTGATGCATGTGGTATTGAAACTTGGTTTGTTGGTAGTACTGGTGTTGATGTTGCTGGTACTGTTGGTGCCGGTGATGTTGTTGAAGCTGGTACGTTTTGCACCATATTTTCCAAGGCTACAACTCGGGCATGAATTTCATTAACTTCTTCTATTACACCGGGATGATCGGTGATTCGGACGAGCGGATGAATAAGGTTTAGAATTTTTGATAGAATATAATCATGGCGAGATACTCTGGAAATGAGTGTGAAAATGGTGTTTCGAATGGGTTCGCCGGTAAGTGCTTCAGATTCTTCGTCAAGAGTGCAGGTTGGTGGGTGGAAAGGATCACCTTCTTCTTGTCTCCAATGATTAAGTAGACTACGAACCCATCAGATGAATTGGGGATGGCTGATTGGTTGATTCATTCTGGTGACGCTGCTTCCGGAGCTTAGGTGAACATCCATGTCGGAATAGTTGTCGGGTTCCGAAGAACTTGAACTAGTGACGAGTTTCATTTTGCACGGTCAGATAAAGTATTTTCGATAGGAAATAAATTATAGGATTTAGTTTGGTATGCTTCAATACATAATTTACATATGTATATAAAATACCAAAATCCCATAAGTCACGGAGAAATATTCGAAAGCTGTCAGACAAAGTTTATAGTAACAGATATGCTAAGATATGAATTTTGTCTATACACTATTCATGCAGTTAATGCAGAAAAATGTGTCTAGACTAAGAATGATAAGCAGGTAATTTCCTAAGGAATGATTTCTGACAAAAAAGATAAGCAAAACTTTTGACATGCAGACACGGTCGAAGTCCAGACTCACTAATGCATCCTAACAACTATCAGTTAGACACACTAATGCAAAACCTGGTTCGCTAATACCACTGCTCTGATACCAACTCTAACGACCCGTCCTAATCCATCATGACGAATACATTACAACTGGTTACATCGCGAGGTACTTGACCTCTATATGATACATTTTACAATCATTGCATTCGTTTTTAAAAGACAAATTTTCATTACATTGAAAGTTGACGGCATGCATACCATTTCATAATATATCCAACTATAATTGACTTAATAATATTCTTGATGAACTCAACGACTCGAATGCAACGTCTTTTGAAATATGTCATGAATGACTCCAAGTAATATCTCTAAAATGAGCAAATGCACAGCGGAAGATTTCTTTCATACCTGAGAATAAACATGCTTTCAAGTGTCAACCAAAAGGTTGGTGAGTTCATTAGTTTATCATAATCATTCATTTTCATCATTTTAATAGACCACAAGATTTCAGATATTTAATTGTACACATAACCCGAGTACATAATAACACGCGTAACCCGCGAATTAAAAATCATTCATATGGTGAACGCTTGATAACCAACTTAACTTTAATGCATAGAATATCCCCAAACAGAACCTCTCGTCTGTATAATAATAATAATCTCGAAGTACTAAAGCATCCGTACCCCGGATGGGACTTGTCGAGGTCCATAGATCTATCTTTATGATTCGCGTCGATTAGGGGCCATACCCGTTTCCTAATCATTAGGTTACCAAGCTAAAAAAAGGGGTGAAATTCAATATTCATAATCCAGCCATAGAATGTAGTTTTTGATCACTTGTGTCTATTTCGAAAAACATTAATAAAATCGGCACATGTATTCTCATTCCCAAAAATATATATAAAAAGGGAGTAATGAAACTCACTATACTGTATTTCGTAGCAATTATGCATATGACGGCATTGAACAAGTGCAAGGTTGGCCTCGGATTCACGAACCTATATCATTTGTATATTTATTAATATACATAATTGTAATCGAACAAATATATATGTATTTATTATTAGTGATATAATTTTTATGTTAATAACCTATATATATGTCATTTTTATATATATTAAGTAAATAACTATATTTATATAGTTAAGTTTTGTATTAAATATATGTGTGTGTGTGTGTGTGTATATATATATATATATATATATATATATATATATATATATATATATATATATATATATATATATATATATATATAGTTAAGTTTACACACAATTATGCATAGTTAAGTTATATATATATATATATATATATATATATATATATATATATTTTATAAATATATTTTGTTTGTTAACTTAATGATAATACTAATAACAATAATACTAATAATAATAATAATAATGATATTATTGATAATAATTATAATAATAATACTGATAGTTTTAATGATAGCTTTAGTAAAATTGATAGTAATGATAGTAAATTTTAATAATAACAGTACAGATAATGATAATCATAATAATAATAATAATAATAAATATTAATGATGATACTTATAACAATAATAATGATAAATATGATATTAATAATTATAAATATATTGATAAAACTAATATTTATAAAATGATAACAATCCTAATATTAATGATAATAATAATATATTTATATTACTTTCATAACCATAATAATAATGATAATCATAATCATAATCATAATGATAATAATAATACTAAAATGATAAGTTTACTACTAATAACAATATTACTAACACTTATAATAATAATAATGATAATGATTATAATACTTTTACATATGATAATAATATTAATAATTTTAACACTAATAGTAATAATAATAGCAATAAAAATAATAACAATAACATTCATAATAATAATAATAATAATAATAATAATAATAATAATAATAATAATAATAATAATAATAATAATAATAATAATAATAATAATAATAATAATAATAATAATAATAATAATAATAATAATAATAATAATAATAAGAAATACAAAAAGAGTGTATACCCTCTAGGAAACTTTTCTAAAAAGAATTGCACCAAACCGGCTCGAACTCGAGACCTCTCGATAACCCGTCACTCCTCCTAACCATTGATATGTCTCGATTTATCTGAATAATCTCACACCCGAATTTATTTATCCCTCTCTTCTGTTTCTCTTTTCTTTTTCTTCATCTATTTCATAGATTAATTAACCCAAAGATCGAACCAATTAATTTACCATTTGGTGTAGCTATTTCAACAGAAACGTTTAACTAAGATATCTTGATTTATCGCAGATTTAAAAGAAAATGAATTTAGCAGTAGATGTAACTATAAGAAGAAGAAAAACGAAGAACATAAAACCTGATTTTGATTTTTAGAAGGTGTTAGATCATAAGTTCAACATGAAGTAAGTTGTAAATCGTTCACAGAAACTTTCTAGATCGTCTATTAAACTTAAAACATCAACATGTGTTCTAATTTCCTCAAAAACAAATCTATTGACTTTTTTTTGTTCAAAAACTTTGACTCGAAAATTCACACTCAATAAAAGGAATTGGATTGTTAAACCTTGCAGATAGTTTTAGTAGAAGATTTCAAACATAACCTCATTTATAGATTTCAAAATTTTATTCAAATTGGAGATATTGCTCATCACGGTCAAGAACACTCTAAACTCTAAATCGAATCTTTAATTTTAGACAGTTATAGGTTATAATTATAACTTGAATTATGTTTTAATTCATTCATAGAAACTTTATTAATCAACAATTGATCCAGAAACTCCAAAACGAACTCAATTTTTTTTTATGAACAAAACTTTGACTTTTTCTAAATTTAAGCTTTGACTTCAAAATTTGAAATTTATAGAAGGAATTAATGATTGAAAACTTACAGATAGTTTTATTGGATGATTCTTAACATGTCTGCATTTATGGATTTTGAAATGGGATCCTAATTTGATCTATTGTTGAAATCGTTCAAGAACATGGTATCTGTTTCTGTTTTCTATCCAAATTCCGTTTTAATTCTTCAATTATAGAAGTGGATAGCTGTATATAAGGATAGTAATCGAATATATGATACAGTACCATGAAGTGATCGATTCTTGTTTGTATTGAAAATTGATTCGGACGGGTAACAAAGCTCAGACAGGAAGAATCAATAAAAAAATATATATATATATATATATATATATATATATATATATATATATATATATATATATATATATATATATATATATATATATATATATATATATATATATATATATATATATATATATATATATATAGTAGGTAGTATGATATATCTGGTTCGTACGATTTAGATGTAGATATGTAACAACTTTAGATAGGAAACAAAATTCAGTATAGTTGATTGTGATATAACAAATTGCGTAATAATTTAACTGCTATATTTGATATTTATAAATATAAATGCAAATTTTATTTAATGATAATACTTTTAATATTATTCATAAAAATATCAATAATAATAATAATAGAAATAATATTAATAATAATATCAAAATAAGAATAAGGATAAAAATAATAATGGTAATAATACTTTTAAATTAAAAAAATGGTAATTTTTGTTAATAATGATAAAAATGATTATTAATGATAATAATACTAATTATAATATAATTGATATTATTTATGATAATAATAATAATAATATTAGTACTAATAATAACATATCAATTTATGTATATCAAACTCCATATCTCTATAATAATATGACTAATACCGATTTCAATATTAATATTAATATTAATAACAATAATGAAAGTAATAATAATATTTGTATAACACTTATATTTCTAATTTGTAATTACATTTAATATATTAACCTTACATATTATTAATTATATAATATTTACTAATTATTTAATATATATTATATGATCACACATATTGAATATTTAATAATTATACATCTTAATATATTACAATCTATATACAATCAATAATTATGTATGGAAATCATATATATATATATATATATATATATATATATATATATATATATATATATATATATATATATATATATATATATATATATATATAATTATGATTTAATTATCAAATAGGTAAATATATTAATTATATATTGAAACAAATAATCTCAGAGTATAACAATTAATACTTTGTTACATTGATAAATTTTGTATATTCAATCTACTTTCTATATTTAAATAAACATTTTTAAATAACAAGTTTAAGTTTTATGTCATATTTACATAATAGTTCATTAATATAATTAATTTATAATATATAAATATTTACATGTATAATTATTTATATATACATTTCTATTTTCGATTAAAGGTTCGTGAATCGTCGGAAATAGTCACAGGGTAATTTAATATATGATAGTAGTTCAAATTTTTTTTTTTTTTTTTTGAGACTCAACATTACAGACTATGCTTATCGTATCGAAATCATATAGAGATTAAGTTTAAATTTGGTCGAAAATTTCCGGGTCGTCACAACTTCAACAATTTCTTTTTATCACTTAACCCATCACACTCCACTAGTATCCATGACATCTTGTAAGGATCATATAGCCCAAACACAATGTCCTGCAATATAAGCCCAAGGGTCCATCCTTTTCTAAAACCAATTGGTGATAGAGGGACTTCCCCTTAGACTTATATACATACATTTGTTTTATCTCATGACCGATGTGGGACTTTGGTTTGCACCCTAACAAACCTCCCCTCAAACCCAAATCCATCTGGGCCTCCCCTCCAACGGTAGTCCGGAAACAGGCGGCGGCTTCCAGGATCAACTCATCGTGCCAGGGTCCCCTCGAACGATAGCTGGGTCCACTCATCGCTGCTTACAACCGAGGGTGCGCCACGTCGCTGCGTGCGCTCAGGGGTGCGCCCATTACGCCGTCCACCACATCGGGACTACGGCCCAGCTCTGATACCATTTGTAAGGATCTTATAGCTAGCCCAAACACAATGTCCTGCAATATAAGTCCAAGAGTCCATCCTTTTCTAAAACCAATTGGTGATAGAGGGACTTCCCGTTAGACTTATATACATACATTTGTTTTATCCCATGATCAATGTGGGACTTTGGTTTGCACCCTAACACATCTGTCATACAACCACATTGGCCTCACTTTTAATATTTTTATTATTATTATTATCATTTATTATTTTTATTTATTTAAAGGAATATATTTTTTATTTATTTTTTAATCAAACGACTTGTTTATTAATATTCAAATCCAAGTTTATTATTATTTTTTTAAAAGATGTTCCTCAAACGGCTAGTTTCTTCATCTTCCACGCAAAATCAAAACACATACTTCACTTCTCAACTCAAAACAAAACACTTTAACTCTTATCAAGAGTGTTGACTCTTCCGCCGATCATTGTCTCATTCGACGTCTATTACGGAAATGAATTCTTTAATGAAATTAAGGATTACGATTATACGCAGTGTATAAAACTTTCATTCGAACAAATTGACGTCCGCGACTTCGGTTTGCCGGACCTTTTGGCCTTTTTGAAAGAACAGGTTCCGTTCGAAAACATTAAAACCATATAAACCGGTTGTATCCCAATTTTGGTGAAAATAACTAATATAATCGGTAATAGGTTCTTGATTAAAATTATTTATATCTCGACATATCCGTATAATCGGCTATATATAATTTTTATTGTTATTTAATCAAATATCCATATCCAACGTCTTCAAATATGTCAAAGTATGGCATATGGAACCACGACATTCAACGACGGAGCATAGGACAACCGCTAGTATCGGCGTCGTTCAACGACAGTGGCAACGGATGCCCAACCACTCCACCAATACTAGCGGTCTAATATAACATTATTTTAAATCATTCTCTTACTAATATGTTTAACTGCACATTTTGAAAACTTCTAATCAAATTTCTTAGATTTAAGTAAAAATAAATATTTTTTCAACTACCCTGAACAAAGAACCTCAATCTCTCACAGGTTAACTGTGCGATTAACAAGTATATTATGGTTAAGATATTTTTAATTTTTTTGAGAAAAATAACGAAAACTCATATAGAAAAAGATACGTTTTTTAAAAGAAAACGTTTTCAACCAAAAGATAGAACACGGCAGTGAAAAGGCTCGTACATAAAAAACTACAAATACAACTAAAAACTATCTATACATGAGCCTCAACTAGCTAAATACACAGACAAAACGAAACAAATTCTAACTATGAAACTAACTCAAAAACAAACAAAGCAGCCATTTAAGGAAAACGAAACAAAAATCACACGATCACAGTATACTCACGAGCCAACATCAACCGATCCTAGGACCCCCACTTTTTCTAGTTTACCATTAATCATTTCGAAATGAATATTTTTACCTGACCGATTATCGATCTTATAAGTAAGGACATTAGAGCCATCCCCCACTAATATAGCCGAAAAAGAAGTGAATTTACCACGATCTACAAGGTCTTGAAAAAGCCTCTTTGAACCGAATTATTATCCACAACCAACGAGCCACCAACGTCATCCACACCATAACCTTCTTTGAAGAGATTTTGATTTTGAACAGAAATGCCCCCATATTAACATCATAGAGACATAATTGAGCTGACAGAATTAATAAATCGTATATCCCAACAACATGTTCAACATATAAGTCTAAGAGTTCATCATTTTCTAAAACCAATTAGTGATAAAGGGACTTCCCCTTAGACTTATATACATACAATTGTTTTGTCCCATGGCCGATGTGGGATAACTTACCAACATGGGCTCACAAGTTTCTCCATGGTTAAGATAAATTGATACGACTTTTATATACTACAGAAAATCATGCCATATGGACTTTAATACCTATAACCAAGAGCGGATTAAGTGCGGAGAAACTGGGTTAGTCGCTTTGACAATCGGCTACTCCCTCCGTCCCAAATTAACTGTCCCATTTTACTTTTCAGGTCTTTTGTTTACAACTTTGACCATAATTATTTCAGTTTGTGTTATACAATAATTGATGAAATTTATATGGATGGATTCGGTTTTTAATTGTGTTTTATTTGGTATAACTTTCATCAAGTATTATATAACACAAATCGAAATAATTATAGTCAAAGTTGTAGACAAAAGACTCAAAAAAGTCAAATGGGACAGTTAATTTGGGACGGAGGGAGTATTTTTTAGTGTATTCGATTGTTAAACTTCAACCTCTTAAGTTATTATTATAAGTTTTTTTTTTCTTCCCAAATATGCACCGTTTTGTTCCGTCAAAAAGAACTCCTGGATAAGCTGGTACTTCCCATGACAATGTAAGAAACCATATATACATAAGATAGTTTCTATAACAAGTTATAGTTTTAGAACACACGAATTAAACAGATCGTTGTAAGTCATTATCATTACATATCGTGGGAACCAAATTTAATCTAAAAAGGGGTATTCTTAAATAAATATAAGGGTTTTAGAGCCAAAATATCCAAAATCAAGCAAATTATAAGTAAATGGGTTTAATAAACTTTTGGGGTATCCTTAAATAAATAGTACTGGGTTAATGAAGCCCAGCCCACGCCCCACGCCACCGGTGTAGGAGCTAGTTAGAACTTAGACATGGATGTCCTTTATAGACCACCTTAATCACCAAACTAAATGTACCTGCTGCACCCTTTATTACATTTAAGTTATTACGTATAAAGTACTACGTATAAAGTTTTTATTACAGTATATCTTAAAGGTTAGGCAACTTTTATATTTTATAGAAAGAATAGAAAGATTTCACAACTTTAGCATTAAGTTAGTACGTAACTAATTAGTAATTAAATACATAAAAATAATAAGTAGTACTCCTTATATACATAAAAAAAAAAGTATTCCATAAATTAGAAAGTAGGTGCTTTTTTTCTTTGTGCCTATTTATCCTTTCGCATCAAGATCAAGATTAACTTAAAATAAGCTGCAACGATTTGTAGATTTCGTCCTCTTTTTTTTTTTATCTTCCCTAGCGTTATGTATATTCCCTTACCCATATAATTTGCGCTTTCTTTTTCAGTAGTGGGGTATATGTGTAATTTCTTACAACAAAGCGAGGTACTAGTGAAGTTGATATATGGATCAGAATACGAGGGTCGTCATCATATCTTTGGGCACAGCTATGTTACACTATATGGGCCACAGTAACCCACAGGCAATTTGCTATGTTTATCTTCTGTTCAGATTTTCATTTACTACTACAACAACAAAACTCAATCCCGCATATGCAAGGTATGGGGAGGTAAGATGTAGACAATTCTTCTTCTATCCTAGAATGAAGACAAGTCATTTCTCCACCTGAAGTGAAACACTCCCAAGAGTAGAGAAAGTCATCTCTCTCAATGTTCAATGAATAGAGAGATTGTTTCCAAAAGAACCTCCGGCCTATAAGTACGAAAAATTTTGAAAAATAAAAATAAAAAATAAAAAATTAGACGCCATGAAAATTATAGAATCAAATTTCCATGGGTTTTAAATCCTGCCTGAAATTCAATTTAGACTCTAAGCAACAGTCAAGTCGCCAATAAATCGACGCTTGCTGTTGACTCGATTAATAGAACCAAACGGATTTTCATTTACTAGAGGTACTAATTCATAATTAGGGCGTAAAGCAAGTAAAGTCGAGTTCGAGTTCATTTAGGTTTGAGTTTTACTCATTTATAATTTAAAGACTTCGAGTTTTAGACGTTTCGAGTTTAATATATAAAGTTTAAACTCTAATTTGTTTGAAGTTATATGAGCTTGATCTTGGTTCGTTTAGACTTGTTAATTATATTTTATTTTATTTACTATATTGTTATTATGTATTAACTAGCTTAAAACCCGCGAATTCGCGAGACTTTTTAAGGGACGAATTAAAATTCATTTATCAGAATAGTTATATTTTATATAATGATATTTGGTTGGTTAATAAGAAACCAAAATCCAAAATAGTTTAAGTACTAATGTTGAATTACTGATAATAAAGCAAACAAGTTGTAACTTGAAAAAAAATATATATAACACAAAGTGGAAAACACTAATACTCGAAAAAGGGATTTCTTTATAGTTAATATATTTTAACATATTTCGGAAGACACACTTATTTAACAAACAATTATGATCATACCAAATCACAGAACACAAAATGATTGAAAAACAATGATTAAATAAGATTAAAAAAATATGAAATTGCATTGCTTTAGTTTCAAACATTACCAATCACCCAGATCTTATTATAATGAAGAAATACCTAATAAACTAATCGTTAATAAAAAAAACAAAAAAAAACTAATAACAACTATAAATATAGGACGTTTACAACATGAGTAGCGGACAAATCTTTTTTGAAACTAAACACATCTTCAACTGGGTAGACTCATAGGAAACACACTATCTCAAGTTTCTTTCAAATTCTTGTGATTAAAAAGAAGGGTTAAAGCCAAAAATAGGCTATAAACTTACACAAATGTACCGATGTCGTTCACAAACCCATTTCCGTCCTACTGTCGTCTACAAACTTATAAAAAATGTGCTGATGTCGCCCACTATACTTTTTTTACCTGTAACGAAAATAATTGATGACGTGGCTTCTAGGTAGTCATGACACGTCGATGATACATCGGAACAGAAACTGAAAGTATATGGGCGACATCGGAACACAACTGAAAGTATATGGGCGACATCGGGACATATAAAATGAAAAAAATAAGTTAAATAATTAAGTTTACCGGTTCAGCAGGTAACCCGTAACAAAATGTTAACATTGGTACATTTTTTATAAGTTTGAAGGCGACAGTAGGACGGAAATGAGTTTGTGGGCGACATCGGTACATTTGTGTAAGTTTGTAGCTTATTTTTGTCTTTAACCCTAAAAAGAAAAGGACTTGTTTATAACTTACCAAAAAAGTTTCGAAGACTGCTGCTTCTTTTAAGAATAACACATAAACTATTGTTTTGCACTCCTATAAAAACCTCAGCAACAACCTGAAAAGAAAAAACGAATTAAACATTACAACATAGAACATCTATCAACCAAAACCAACAACAATGAAGAAGAAAATAACAACTATTACTGTCAACAACAAAATACACACCTACGAAATCTGAAAAAAAAAAAAGAAATATAGCAGACTACATAAATATACACGACTGTAAAAGCAACCTTGAATGGGAAAAAAAATACAATCAATAATAAACTGTATTACCTTGTCGAAAGTAACACGAGGACAACCGATAAGCAATCCAACCAAAAAAAAAAATCCATACATTAGATGAACAAATAACGTGGAAAAACCCACAGATACACGCGAAGTTTACAGACTCTGGGCTCGTTTTCATTGATGTTGCGGAGACCTCACAAGTTTATTTCGATGCATTCTACGACATTATACATTATATACGATTACTACATTATCATAGTTTAAGCAGCTAGTTGTTTGTTTCTATATAAACCGTAATGAAACGGTAGAACGGGTCCGAGTTCTTATAGTGCTTTTAGTGCTGCTGGTAGTTCAGAACGATTGTCTGGATACCTATACAAATATTAACCCCTCAATAATCCCAAAAAAAAAATTGGATAGCATTTACAAGTAACACATTTGGCTACCTTAGACCCATTCAACTCAACTAACTTGTTTCCAGTCAAGAAGCTTATCTTATCAATTTCACCGATTTGAGATAATGCATAACTCATATCAACTCATTCATAAGTAAATCATAATGGGTTGAAATACCACTTGTATGGCCAATGATACCAAAGCAGTCTCCTCTATCCCTTTCTTGTTTATTGTATCTTTATAAACAAATATGTTTTAGCAAAAGATTAAATTATATAACTTGCGCAATACAATTTTGCTAATTTTAAAAATTTTGCCACTTCACCCCTCTTTCATAGATTATCTAGCCCTACCACAGAACCGAAGTATAGAAGCTTTATATTTGAGACCAAAATGAAGAAGTATACTTTTGACATTTGATATGAAAAGAAGTACTCTTCAAAATTATGTAACTTACAGAATCAAATTTGATCACAAAACTCAAAATCTGGATTTTATTTTATAAATGGGGCCGCATTATATCCAACGTCTGAGTACGTTTTACATGCTATAACTAATCGTCAATAGATCCATTGTGCTTACTCACATATGTTCAATAGCAAACATAATACATTCAATAACAAAATAGACAACAACATCAACAACATCGAATAAAATGAGGAGCATCTCCTCATTGTTGCTCAATGCTCAACATCCAACCATTTATATTCTTGACATTCTTAAACTTCCTCAAAAAGTTCATGATTTAATAGACCACAACGTCAATTCACATACTAATTTTCAAACATACGCAAATAATAAAATTAAATACTACCGGAAGATACCACAACTTGAACTAAACGTACAGATCATTACGATACTCTCAAAAGATTAAAAAAATTTGAACCTTGACGTAGTTTACTTACCTGTTACCTTAAGTACTGCTAATTTGAGATGTTAACCAATCTGACTGCGAGAACAATTTTTCAAATTCCGTTTGTAGGTACAATGAAGTTTGGCTACCAGCATCTTTGTTTGAACTTCATAATAAGTGAAAAACACGTTGAATAAAGCAACTTTAAGCATTTAAAAAGCACATGTTCGTATGTAATATTTAGACCTATAAATGAATTAGTGTAATAAGAAGATAAGTTTCTTACCTACTTTTCTAGTGCATTTTCTTTAGTCTATTTTCAATGATTCTAACAAACTTAAGACTTATTGGAACCCTTTCATTGCATAGTCCTCATGAAAATCCTAGCTACATCAGCAAATTTTGTAAGAAATTTAGCCACATCCTCCTGGAATAACAAACACAATAGTCAATGGGTCAATCTAGGTCATGATTTATCTTCAATATGATTAAGGAAATTACACATAACTAATCTAAGTTTTTAATACAGGTTAGTTTAGGGATTAATAATATTAATACACTTTGGTGACTTTTAAACATGTTAGACCCATTTTATAAATTCAAACTGTTTCTTTTCTTAGTAAACCTTTCAAACAACCTGTTAGAAACAAAGCATATCGTGAATTGAAATGACCCATCTTCCTTACAATATTTGTAATGAAATTAAAAACCAACATCATTTTCTTTGTTTGCAATCCAACTGTTTGCTTAAACTATATAGAATGAAAATTAAAAACAACATCAGGTTTAATATAGATTGAAAATTGTTTAAAATTAAAATGAAAAATTCTTTATAAATCCATCAACCATAAAGACGAAACCCAATTGATTGGACATAACTGACAAATTGTTTTTTGATTTAACCTAGAAATCGAAATATGGTACCTTTTTCCATAGCAATCAGATACGTCGATTGTTTTTGGCGTTAGATTGATTTCTGAATCTGTTCCGATCTGACTCAATTTCATTGCCAGATCATTTATATTATTTCCGATTTCATTGCCGGATTCGAACACAAATCGAGACTTACTGTAGATTTGAACGAATGGTTACGAACACAATGGATACGAATCAGATTTGTATATGTGTGCAGATATCTAATAGCTCTGAATTTGTTTCCAATTGGATTTTGAAGTTAGGGTTTTTGAGAGGAAATTAGGGTGTTTTTGTTATTGTTTGGTTGTGAATGAATTCAATTTTACAGATCCCTTATTTTCCCATGTTGTCTAGCTAGTTTTGTGTTTCAAGGGTGTTTTGGTAATCAAATAATTCATGGAGCGAATTATTATGTCATAATCAAGTTTAAGAAAAATGGATGATTTAGATTAGTGTAGATTATTTGTTTGATGGCTAGGAATCTAGGATTAATTCTTTCTTCTTTAGATGACCTGTTTTAGGTTTTGTTATTATATAAAAATAAATAAAAGAGATACAATATAATTAATAATTATATTACATTCTCCGTATTTATCTTTTCTTGATTTTTGAGCACAAATAATACGATTCACTATTACTCCGTATTAATTTTAAGAATAAAAAAATATATTTACTCCGTAATATATATGCAAAGTTCGTTTGGGCTCACCAACATATTCGAGCTTGATAAAGAAATCTCAAACTCAAAATCACTTGATAAACGATCTTTAAAGTATGTTCGAGTTGGAGCTCGTTTACGATCAACTCGAATCAAACTTCTAACGTATCGACTTCGAGTTTACACACCTATTCGTAATAGGTATAAGTTTTATCTGTTAGATTTTAAATATGCTTAAAATTGTTATACTAGCCTAACATTGTAAAGTTGATGCACCCTTTAACCTGGTGTACCTGTGAGGAAAGTGTTCTTTTGGGGCGGGTCAGAATTAAACTCAAAAATTCCGTGAGTAAAATGGGATAAAGTTGTATCTTCATATGAAAACGGGGGGTTAAACATCGGGCCTATAGAAAGTAAAATCTTGCGTTATTGAGAAAGTGATGGTGGAGGTTTAATACCGATACCGACTCACTTTGGGCTAAAATAATTCGTAGTATATATGGTTCGTGTAGTGGCTTGGAATTAGAGAGTGAAGCAAATCACTCTTTGAAACCGAGCATTTGGAGAAACATTCTTTTAACACGTACTCATCTTCATGACATTGACATCAATTTCTAAAACTCTTTCGTCAAAACAATTAGCGAAGGTTCGATGATGAAATTCTGGGATACGGCGTGGATAAACGGAAGCAAGTTGCGGGTTTTATCTTCTCTATAGATTGGAAGCTTCGAAACAGGCTACTACAAGGGAGCGAATTGATTTGACTGAATCGGGAGCTGTTTTAAGGGAGAATGGATCCATCCTCCAACCGGTAGAACACTAAGTGAGCTTGACGATTTATCCACTTTAATTGCGGGTTACAGTTTCAACAGTTCGAGAGGAGATGCGTGTAATTGGACTATCTCACATGACGCATTTTCACTGTAAGAATTCTATCCCTTCTTATTAATAATCAACTGCTTGCGGAAAACGTAAACTACACTGAAACTATATATGCGGAATAATTTGGTACCAAAAAATATAGAAATCTTCGTACGGCGGGCGTGTAAAAAATGGCTGCCCGTTAGGATTGAGCTTGATAAGAGAGGTATAGATTTGCATAGTGTAAGATGCCCGTTATGTGATCATGATCTAGAAATCGTGGAACACTCTTTAATCTTTTGCAAATGCGCTTTGGATTTATAGGACCGAGTCTTCGTGTGGTGGGGTCTAGGTAATATGACAAATCTTAGCATCAATGAAATCTTGAGAGGTAAAGGTCCGACTTCTTCAACGGCTTATGGAAAAAAAATTGGCAAGCGGTTGAATAGGTTTGTACATACCTAATTTGAAAAAATAGGAACCAGATGGTCTTTCGGGGGAAAAATTGGAATCCACTGGTAGCTTTGAATGGAATAGAAGTCAAAGCTTTTGATTGAATTTTTAAAAGAACGAAAAAACAGAAACTAGATTGGCTTACTTGAATAAACGATCATAGTGTATATCTCAGAATAGTGTAAGTTTTGTGTAATTGGTTTGCAAACTTTGCAAACCATTCTCGTGTAATTGTTCTTGAGCTTGCTCTTCGCTCATTGTAACACCTTTGGTTTGTTAATATAAACTTGCTTTAAAAAAAAAAAAAAACATTATTTGACGGTTTATGAAATGAAAAAAGTCACCACCCATTTATATGCATGAGACGTTGATATTTAGGGATGGCAATGGATCTAAAAAAATCCGAGATCCGAGGATACCCGCGCCCGTGATGGGTGGATAAAATCCAAAATCTTTACCCGTGGGTGGGCGATGGATGTAATTTTGTACCCGCAGACGGATTGCGGGTGGGTGATGGATGTAATAGATCCGTTGTGGGTAAAATCCGATCCGAAAATCCGTAATACCCATTTGAATAATCCGCGGATATACCCGTTCTAAATGAGTGAAAATAACTCTAGTAATTCGTCAACGTACTTTATGATTAGTTTTAGCAACTAAATTTTAATTGTTAATTTTAAACATTCTAACTTCGCATATATTAGTAAGAAAAGTATAACTAATATTATATGTTTTCTTATTTTATTATATCATAAACATGAATATATTATTGGATGATGTTTTTATGTCACTTTGAATTACGTAATGATATTTATTTTTGAATATTTTAGTTTACATATACTTCATGAATAAGATCCGCGGGTAAACCCGTGACCCGCGAATATCCGTACATACAGGTGATGGATCTAAAAATAAATCCGTGAACCAAGATCCGCGGATTAATGAATCGTAAAAAAATCCGCGGGTGCGGGTGATGGATGTAGTGGATCCGCGCCCACGACCCGCGGGTGTCATTCCTATTGATATTCTACCATGCTTTTATACATACCGATGAGTCGATGACTTTTTAAATTTGGGTTAAAGCCAAAAATAGGCTACAAACTTACACAAATGTACCGATGTCGCCCACAAACTCATTTTCGTCCTACTGTCGCCTACAAACTTATAAAAAATGTGCTAATATAAACAAAATACTTTTTTTAACCGTCAACAAAATGGTTGAATCGTGGCTTCTAAGTAGTCATGACACGTCGGTGATACATCGAAACATAACTGAAAGTATATGGGCGACATCGGAACAGAACTGAAAGTATATGTGCGACATCGGAACACAACTGAAAGTATATGGGCGACATCAGGACATATAAAATAAATAAAAAAAGTTAAATAATTAACTTTACCGGTTCAGCAGGTAACCGGTAACAAAATGTTAACATCAGCACATTTGTTATAAGTTTGTAGGCGACAGTAGGACGGAAATGAGTTTGTAGGCGATATCGGTACATTTTTGTAAGTTTGTAGCCTATTTTTAGCTTTAACCCTTTAAAATTTTAGAACAAACTTAGGATTGAGTTCCAACACTAATTATACCTATATCTAAAAGATATAGGGTAAATGAATAGTACTCAGCGGTTATTTCAACTTTTCGCCTTTTTTTTCTTCCCAAATTGAACAACAAAACCCCCACACTTTATCCAAAAAATCAAATCCACCCCCCAAACAGGGGGATAAAGTGTCAAATACTCATTCTCATAAAAAAATCTTAAACAAACTCCACACAAATATTCAATGGGCCATATCTTCGCGCTCGCAACGAATTAAATTTTTTTGCCATCATCGTTAAACTCGAAATAATTTTAGGAACACAATGTCACTAGCTATACGCAAAACGGACGCTTTTTAAAAAACGCTAAATATTTGGGGTACTTTTCATACACGTTAATTCTCCGTTAAATTTTTAAAAGTCGACAATCCCATAGCGAAACGCGGAGATGCACATATATTGTTAATTTAAAATAACATTTAAATTTTTCACGGGTTATACCTTTTAGTTCGACTCGAGTTGCGCTTCAACGACATCATCGTTAATCACAAAATGATTTTACAAACTAAACGCAATAAAATACATTGAAAACCGAACCCCCGCCGCGAAGCGAGGGCTCGAACACTAGTTTTCTCTACTTAAAAGAGTCCAAAGTTTCATTTTGGGCCTTTTTTATATAAATTTTGGTGTACGCAAAAACGATTGATTGTCGAACTCACCATGTTCGAATTCACTGTATTCTAACTCAAACAGGTTCGAACTTCGGTTGCAAGGTTGCACGTCACACTATAAATCTATAATAAATCAGATCAAACAAGGAAGAAAAAGTCGAAATCGAATGCGAGTGGAAAACAAGATGTGTTACAATCAACCCAATCTTATCCGAATGTCAATTTGAGTCAACCATAAAAACAATTATGTTGTGTGTTATTTTGTTATATGTTTACTGTTGTGTGTTTTGTGTAGTTATTTGATATGATCTTCATAAATAAATGTTACACTATTTGTTTATTGTAAACAAAATCTTTTTTCAAAAAAAAAAAAAGTAAAATAAAATAAACTTTTCTAAATTCCAACAGGTTCGAGTTCGAACAGGACCCGTTCGAGTTTGAATACAATGTATTCTAAACTTGAGTTCGAGCATGATCATGTTTGAATCATGTTCGAACCTAACAGCTATCAAACATGATTCATACCAGCTACCAGCTTCCAGCTAACAACTATCAGTTTTCAGCTTGAGCTATCAACTACATTTGCCAAACATGCCCTCAATATATAAATAAGTCAACATTGATTTTCAAATAATCATTTGGAAGATGATATAAACGTATAGCACGATTAGAATGTTATGATATTCGGTACTTCACTGTGGGTAAAATATTGGTCACCTCTCAACCATTGGTACTTTAGTTTTTTTCCCGAAACGCAAGAATAGATTAACACAAGCCCACTAAGGGGGGAAACCCGTACAATAAGGATCGACATAGGAACACACAAATGAGAAAACTCGACTACAACCAAGTTACGGAGAAAGCAACTATAAAAAGCTATGCTACACAAGACAAGACCATGGATTCGAGATCCAACCTAACCACTCTAACTTTCTATTCTTCAATCTATTAGAAATCCATTCAAAAGACTTGAGTTGAATCTCTAATAGCCCCGTAGAACCGCTCCATGAAGAGTTCGAAAAAACTTTTTGGTTTCTATTTTTCCAAATCAAATATCCGCACGTCCATTCAATTGCTTGCCAAATACTAGACCAAAGAGGGGATAAGGATCGATTACATTTTCCACGAATGATTTCATCTATGCTTAAGTTCGATACCGAACCTAAGCCCCACCATTTATAGACCAGAACCCAAATATCCATTGCATGACGACAAAAAATTAGAGTATGTTCAATGGTCTTCACATCATCATCACATAAAGTACATCTAACGGAATCCAAGTCTATACCTCTTTTATCAAGTTCGATACGTACTGGAATTCGCCTTTTTAATGCCCTCCATATGAAAATTGCAACTTTACTAGGAGTTAACCGATTCTTCAAAAATTCTTCACGAACCAACATCCTTTTATTAAGAATATTATCATCAAGTAAATTTGCCAACTTCTTTGTGGTAAAAATCCCATTACTCGCCAAATCCCAAGTCCACGAATCCATAATCTTATCTTGTTTCACATAAGCATTTAGTAGCGCAAGAAGAGAGTCGAGATCATTGCAAGTGCGACCCGAAACATTGCGTGTCCATCTAAAATTGCAAGTCATGTTCCTCTCAATCCAAGAAACCCGATCTATTACTCTTGCTTCCAGTTCTTCTTCCAAGTGGTAAAGTCTCGTGAATTTTTGCTTTAATGGAGTACTGCACACCCATGGATCTTCCCAAAAACTCGTGTCCGAACCGTCACCAATAATCTTTGAAAAGGACGAAGCAAAATTAATATCCATCTTCTCTATCATGACACCTGCACGCAAAATATTGGACCACACGCTACTCACCCCTAACGGTCCGGAGAGACGCGTAGGGGGAAGTAGCCCATTAGAACCATAAATACTCTTAATTATTGAAACCCAAAGTGTCTTTGGCTCGGTTTTAGCTCGCCAAAACCACTTTCCTAAAAGAGCAAGATTTTTCCCATGTAAAGACCCAATGTTTAAACCCCCGTCCTCATAAGGTAAGAGGCACTCATCCCATTTTACCCAAGATAATTTTGAACACTCACCGGTCCCGCCCCAAAAAAAGTTTCTCCTAATACTCTCTAGATTTTTAATAACACTCAAAGGGGCACGAAATAAGGAGAAATAATATAGCGGTAAACTACTAAGGACCGATTTAACAAGCGTTAATCTTCCACCATATGAAATCGATATTGCTTTCCAATTGGCGAGCTTAGCGTTGAATTTTTCAATCACGGGATTCCAATTATGCTCCTTACTCATGTTTACACGTACCGGAAGACCAAGATAAAGAAACGGAAGATCACCAACTTTGCAATCCACACGGGAGGCAAGACTTTCAACATCTTCACGAGCAACACCCAAACCATAAAGCACACTTTTGTGAAAATTAATTTTGAGACCCGATAAGTTTTCAAAACATTTCAATACTTTCATTAAGTTGCAAAAGTTTTGATTATGCCATTCCCCGATGAAGATCGTGTCGTCCGATAATTGTAAGTGTGATAAATTGATCTTATCTTTTTCGATCTCAACACCCTTATAAAGACCTTCACTACATGCTTTCTTGACAAGATATTTCAAGCCTTCCGCCGCAATAAGAAAGAGAAAAGGAGATGGAGGATCTCCTTGTCGAACACCTCTCTCGATATGAAATTCGTTTGTAGGGGACCCGTTAACAAGAATCGAGATCGATGCCGACTTAAGGCATGCTTGAATCCATTTCCTCCACCGAGTACCAAACCCCATAATACGCATCATATCTAATAAAAAGTCCCAACTTAAGCTATCGAAGGCCTTCTCAAAATCAACTTTAAAATAAGACTTTTCTTCCTTTTTCGCTTTAGATAATCAATAGCCTCTTTTGCGACTAAAGAACCATTGGTACTTTAGTGCTGCGCTCTATTAATCAACTCAACAGCAAGCGTCGATTTATTGGAGACTTGACTGCCGCTTAGAGCCTAAATTGAACTTCAGGTAGGATTAAAACCCATGAAAATTTGATTCTACCATTTTCATGGTGTCTCGTAGTTTTCTTTTTTCTTTTTTTGTTTTGTTTTTTACCTACTTAATTATTGACCGGAGGTCCATTCGAAAGCAATATCTCTATCCATAGAACATTGAGAGCGAGGATTTTATCAACTCTTGGGGTGTGTCATCTGAGTAGAGAAATTAATTCTCTTTTATTCTTGGATAAAGGAATGATTGTCTACATCTTATGTAGTGACCCAAACTTTTCCATGTTTATATATATTAATTGAAATTGATATTTACATGATTAAATGTTTCCAACATGTTAAGCAATCAAACTTGTTAAGACTTGATTAATTGAAATATGTTTCATATAGACAATTGACCACCCAAGTTGACCGGCGATTCACGAACGTTAAAACTTGTAAAAATGACATGACGATATATATATGGATATACATATGGTTAACATGAGATTATGATAAGTAAGTATCTCCATAAGTATATTAACAATGAGTTATATACATATAAACAAGACTACTAACTTAAGGATTTCGAAACGAGACATATATGTAACGATTATCGTTGTAACGACATTTAAATGTATATATATCATATTAAGATATATTAATATATCATAATATCATGATAATATAATAATTTAACATCTCATTAGATATAATAAACAATGGGTTAACAATATTAATTGAGATCGTTAACTTAAAGGTTTCAAAACAACACTTACATGTAACGACTAACGATGACTTAACGACTCAGTTAGAATGTATATACATGTAGTGTATTTAGATGTATTAAAATACTTTTGGAAGACTTCAAGACATATATCAAAACACTCATACTTAACGAAAATGGTTACAGTTACTTTTCCATTCTTTTCTTTCATCAAGAATTCTAGTCGTATTCTTACCCGTATTATACACAGCTTCAAAACGTACTTACTATGAGTATATACCAATAGGAACTAGCATGGGATTCCACTCTTGATTATGTCATGTATGACTAATCAATTTTAACTTCTACCATGAGCTAGTCAACTAACTAGAACTTCTTTTAACCCCACTCACCACTCACCAATTACCACTCATCATTCACTCCATTTCACTTCCAATTCTCTTTCTAATTCTCTCTCAACACACACACACTATTATGAACGTATTTTTCCAGTATTTAATCATCATCTTCATCAAAAATCACTTCAAGAATCAAGCTATAATCATCATAGGAAGAACACTTCAAGAACACTTCAAAAATCCCTTCAAGTTTACTAATTTACTTCCAAGCTTTCTAATCCATTCCAAGTAATCATTTAAGATCAAGAAACCTTTGTTATATACAGTAGGTTATCTTTCTTATTCAAGGTAATATTCATATTCAAACTTTGATTCAATTTCTATAACTATAAACTATCTTAATTCGAGTAAAAATCTTACTTGAACTTGTTTTTGTGTCATGATCCTACTTCAAGAACTTTCAAGCCATCCAAGATCCTTTGAAGCTAGATCATTTCTTGTCACTTCCAGTAGGTTTACCTACTAAACTTGAGGTAGTAATGATGTTCATAACATCATTCGATTCATATATATAAAACTATCTTATGATTTATTGTGACGTATCAAAGCAAGGTCTCGGTTGTGTATTAATGCAACGAACGAAGGTGATTGCTTATGCGTCTAGACAATTGAAGATTCACGAACAAAATTATACGACGCATGATTTGGAATTAGGCGCGGTTGTTTTTGCATTAAAGACTTGGAGGCACTACTTATATGGGGTCAAAAGTATTATATATACCGACCACAAAAATCTTCAACACATATTTAATCAGAAACAACTAAATATGAGGCAGCGTAGGTGGATTGAATTATTGAATGATTACGACTTTGAGATTCGTTACCACCCGGGGAAGGCAAATGTGGTAGCCGATGCCTTGAGCAGGAAGGACAGAGAACCCATTCGAGTAAAATCTATGAATATAATGATTCATAATAACCTTACTACTCAAATAAAGGAGGCGCAACAAGGAGTTTTAAAAGAGGGAAATTTAAAGGATGAAATACCCAAAGGATCGAAGAAACATCTTAATATTCGGGAAGACGGAACCCGGTATAGGGCTGAAAGGATTTGGGTACCAAAATTTGGAGATATGAGAGAAATGGTACTTAGAGAAGCTCATAAAACCAGATACTCAATACATCCTGGAACGGGGAAGATGTACAAGGATCTCAAGAAATATTTTTGGTGGCCGGGTATGAAAGCCGATGTTGCTAAATACGTAGGAGAATGTTTGACGTGTTCTAAGGTCAAAGCTGAGAATCAGAAACCATCAGGTCTACTTCAACAACCCGAAATCCCGGAATGGAAATGGGAAAACATTACCATGGATTTCATCACTAAATTGCCAAGGACTGCAAGTGGTTTTGATACTATTTGGGTAATAGTTGATCGTCTCACCAAATCAGCTCATTTCCTGCCAATAAGAGAAGATGACAAGATGGAGAAGTTAGCACGACTGTATTTGAAGGAAGTCGTTTCCAGACATGGAATACCAATCTCTATTATCTCTGATAGGGATGGCAGATTTATTTCAAGATTCTGGCAGACATTACAGCAAGCATTAGGAACTCGTCTAGACATGAGTACTGCCTATCATCCACAAACTGATGGGCAGAGCGAAAGGACGATACAAATGCTTGAAGACATGCTACGAGCATGTGTTATTGATTTCGGAAACAGTTGAGATCGACATCTACCATTAGCAGAATTTTCCTACAACAACAGCTACCATTCAAGCATTGAGACGGCGCTGTTTGAAGCACTTTATGGTAGAAAGTGTAGGTCTCCGATTTGTTGGAGTGAAGTGGGGGATATACAGATTACAGGTCCGGAGATTATACAAGAAACTACCGAGAAGATCATCCAAATTCAACAACGGTTGAAAACCGCTCAAAGTCGACAAAAGAGCTAGGCTGACATTAAAAGAAAAGATATAGAATTTGAAATTGGAGAGATGGTCATGCTTAAAGTTGCACCTTGGAAAGGCGTTGTTCAATTTGGTAAACGAGGGAAATTAAATCCAAGGTATATTGGACCATTCAAGATTATTGATCGTGTCGGACCAGTAGCTTACCGACTTGAGTTACCTCAACAACTCGCGGCTGTACATAACACTTTCCACGTCTCGAATTTGAAGAAATGTTTTGCTAAAGAAGATCTCACTATTCCGTTAGATGAAATCCAAATCAACGAAAAACTCCAATTCATCGAAGAACCCGTCGAAATAATGGATCGTGAGGTTAAAAGACTTAAGCAAAACAAGATACCAATTGTTAAGGTTCGATGGAATGCTCGTAGAGGACCCGAGTTCACCTGGGAGCGTGAAGATCAGATGAAGAAGAAATACCCGCATCTATTTCCAGAAGATTCGTCAACACCTTCAACAGCTTAAAATTTCGGGACGAAATTTATTTAACGGGTAGGTACTGTAGTGACCCGAACTTTTCCATGTTTATATATATTAATTGAGATTGATATTTACATGATTAAATGTTTCCAACATGTTAAGCAATCAAACTTGTTAAGACTTGATTAATTGAAATATGTTTCATATAGACAATTGACCACCCAAGTTGACCGGCGATTCACGAACGTTAAAACTTGTAAAAACGACATGACGATATATATATGGATATACATATGGTTAACATGAGATTATGATAAGTAAGTATCTCCATAAGTATATTAACAATGAGTTATATACATATAAACAAGACTACTAACTTAAGGATTTCGAAACGAGACATATATGTAACGATTATCGTTGTAACGACATTTAAATGTATATATATCATATTAAGATATATTAATATATCATAATATCATGATAATATAATAATTTAACATCTCATTAGATATAATAAACAATGGGTTAACAACATTAATTGAGATCGTTAACTTAAAGGTTTCAAAACAACACTTACATGTATCGACTAACGATGACTTAACGACTCAGTTAAAATGTATATACATGTAGTGTATTTAGATGTATTAAAATACTTTTGGAAGACTTCAAGACATATATCAAAACACTCATACTTAACGAAAATGGTTACAGTTACTTTTCCATTCTTTTCTTTCATCAAGAATTCTAGTCGTATTCTTACCCGTATTATACACAGCTTCAAAACGTACTTACTATGAGTATATACCAATAGGAACTAGCATGGGATTCCACTCTTGATTATGTCATGTATGACTAATCAATTTTAACTTCTACCATGAGCTAGTCAACTAACTAGAACTTCTTTTAACCCCACTCACCAATTACCACTCATCATTCACTCCATTTCACTTCCAATTCTCTTTCTAATTCTCTCTCAACACACACACACACTATTATGAACGTATTTTTCCAGTATTTAATCATCATCTTCATCAAAAATCACTTCAAGAATCAAGCTATAATCATCATAGGAAGAACACTTCAAGAACACTTCAAAAATCCCTTCAAGTTTACTAATTTACTTCCAAGCTTTCTAATCCATTCCAAGTAATCATCTAAGATCAAGAAACCTTTGTTATATACAGTAGGTTATCTTTCTTATTCAAGGTAATATTCATATTCAAACTTTGATTCAATTTCTATAACTATAAACTATCTTAATTCGAGTAAAAATCTTACTTGAACTTGTTTTTGTGTCATGATCCTACTTCAAGAACTTTCAAGCCATCCAAGATCCTTTGAAGCTAGATCATTTCTTGTCACTTCCAGTAGGTTTACCTACTAAACTTGAGGTAGTAATGATGTTCATAACATCATTCGATTCATATATATAAAACTATCTTATTCGAAGGTTTAAACTCGTAATCACTAGAACATAGTTTAGTTAATTCTAAACTTGTTCGTAAACAAAAGTTAATCCTTCTAACTTGACTTTTAAAATTAACTACACAAATGTTCTATATCTATATGATATGCTAACTTAATGATTTAAAACCTGGAAACACGAAAAACACCGTAAAACCGGATTTACGCCGTCGTAGTAACACCGCGGGCTGTTTTGGGTTAGTTAATTAAAAACTATGATAAACTTTGATTTAAAAGTTGTTATTCTGAGAAAATGATTTTTATTATGAACATGAAACTATATCCAAAAATTATGGTTAAACTCAAAGTGGAAGTATGTTTTCTAAAATAGTCATCTAGACGTCGTTCTTTCGACTGAAATGACTACCTTTACAAAAACGACTTGTAACTTATTTTTCTGACTATAAACCTATACTTTTTCTGTTTAGATTCATAAAATAGAGTTCAATATGAAACCATAGCAATTTGATTCACTCAAAACGGATTTAAAATGAAGAAGTTATGGGTAAAACAAGATTGGATAATTTTTTTCTCATTTTAGCTACGTGAAAATTGGTAACAAATCTATTCCAACCATAACTTAATCAACTTGTATTGTATATTATGAAATCTTGAGATACCATAGACACGTATACAATGTTTCGACCTATCATGTCGACACATCTATATATATTTCGGAACAACCATAGACACTCTATATGTGAATGTTGGAGTTAGCTATACAGGGTTGAGGTTGATTCCAAAATATATATAGTTTGAGTTGTGATCAATACTGAGATACGTATACACTGGGTCGTGGATTGATTCAAGATAATATTTATTGATTTATTTCTGTACATCTAACTGTGGACAACTAGTTGTAGGTTACTAACGAGGACAGCTGACTTAATAAACTTAAAACATCAAAATATATTAAAAGTGTTGTAAATATATTTTAAACATACTTTGATATATATGTATATATTGTTATAGGTTCGTGAATCAACCAGTGGCCAAGTCTTACTTCCCGACGAAGTAAAAATCTGTGAAAGTGAGTTATAGTCCCACTTTTAAAATCTAATATTTTTGGGATGAGAATACATGCAGGTTTTATAAATGATTTACAAAATAGACACAAGTACGTGAAACTACATTCTATGGTTGAATTATCGAAATCGAATATGCCCCTTTTTATTAAGTCTGGTAATCTAAGAATTAGGGAACAGACACCCTAATTGACGTGAATCCTAAAGATAGATCTATTGGGCCTAACAAACCCCATCCAAAGTACCGGATGCTTTAGTACTTCGAAATTTATATCATATCCGAAGGGTGTCCCGGAATGATGGGGATATTCTTATATATGTGCATCTTGTTAATGTCGGTTACCAGGTGTTCTCCATATGAATGATTTTTATCTCTATGTATGGGATGTGTATTGAAATATGAAATCTTGTGGTCTATTATTATGATTTGATATATATAGGTTAAACCTATAACTCACCAATATTTTTGTTGACGTTTTAAGCATGTTTATTCTCAGGTGATTATTAAGAGCTTCCGCTGTCGCATACTTAAATAAGGACGAGATTTAGAGTCCATGCTTGTATGATATTGTGTAAAAACTGCATTCAAGAAACTTATTTTGTTGTAACATATTTGTATTGTAAACCATTATGTAATGGTCGTGTGTAAACAGGATATTTTAGATTATCATTATTTGATAATCTACGTAAAGCTTTTTAAACCTTTATTGATGAAATAAAGGTTATGGTTTGTTTTAAAATGAATGCAGTCTTTGAAAAACATCTCATATAGAGGTCAAAACCTCGCAACGAAATCAATTAATATGTAACGCTTTTAATCAATAAGAACGGGACATTTCATCTTACCTCCTCGTATCCCACATATGTGAGATTATGTTTCATTGTTGTTGTACTGAGACTGTCAATGAACATGGGAACATGATATTCTTTATATATATATATATATATACATATATATATATATATATATATATATATATATATATATATATATATATATATATGTATATATATGTGTGTGTGTGTGTGTGTATGTGTGTGTGTGTTAGAGATTATCGTAGGACCCTGATGTTATGCGAGGCGTATACGAAATAGTTATATATTTGATACAAAATACTATTAAATAAGATACAATTTTACACAAGTTATTTATTTATTTATAGAGTAGATATACCTAAACCTTGCTACAACACTTATAGGCAGTGTACCTAATCGTACAGTAGTGTAGTTTTTAGTAAGTCCGGTTCGTCCACAGGGAACTTGCCAAGTTTAACGCTATATTTTTAAAACTATATTTGTAAATATATATATATATATATATATTTATATATATATATATATATATATATATATATATATATATATATATATAAATATAAGTAGTATTATTATTATAAAAGGGGGTTTTTACCGTTTAATGACCGGTTTGTCGATTTTAAAACTTTATTCGCAGTTAAAACCTAATGTAAAATATTAAAAATAAATACAACTTAATTTAAAGCATAAAGTAAAAGACAATAATGAAATTGCGATAAATAAAAGTGCGTAAAGTAAATGACAATAAATAAAGTTGCGATAATTAAAAAGTACGATAATTAAAAGTGCAATTAAATATGAAATAAAGGAATTATGCTTATTTAAACTTCCGTAATCATGATGTTTGACGTGTTGATTTTAGTTTATTACCATGGGTTAATTGTCCTTTGTCCTGGATTATTCAATATGTCCGTCTGGTTTTTGTCCATAACAGTCCATCAGTCATAAATATAAAGTGCGAGTGTCCTCATCAAATTATCCTTATATCCGAAGTCAAATATTCCAACTAATTGGGGACTTAAACTGTAACAAGGTCTTAATACTTTGTTTAATAATTACACCAGGATATCGACTGCGTGTAACCCAAGGTTTTAATACTTTGTTAACAATTACGCCAAGTGTCCTTGTACATAATTCACCCCTGTTTTAATAAGTACATTAACTATTAATCCATTCTCGTGTCCGGTTAAATGAACGATTATTAGTACTTATAGATATCCCGTCCATCATGTCCGATTGAGTGTATGTAGTTATTTATAGGTACGTCCAATTGTAAATTTTTATATTAAATTAACAAACTATCATTTAATTAAACAAATATAAAGCTCATTAATAGCCCATAGTCTAATTTTCACAAGTGTCGTTCTTTTGTCCAAACCTCAATTATGGTACAAAGCCCAATTACCCTGTCTTTAATATTTAGCCCAACATCACGATTACTTTGGCTTAAATAAGCATATTAATAACTTAGCTACGAGACATTAATTTAAAAAGGTTGAACATAACTTACAATGATTAATAATAGCGTAGCGTTACACGAACATAATTTCGACTTACACCCTTACAACATTCGCTAACATACCCTTAATATATATATATATATATATATATATATATATATATATATATATATATATATGTGTGTGTGTGTGTGTGTGTGTGTGTGTGTGTGTGTGTGTGTTAGAGATTATCGTAGGACCCTGATGTTATGCGAGGCGTATACGAAATAGTTATATATTTGATACAAAATACTATTAAATAAGATACAATTTTACACAAGTTATTTATTTATTTATAGAGTGGATATACCTAAACCTTGCTACAACACTTATAGGCAGTGTACCTAATCGTACAGTAGTGTAGTTTTTAGTAAGTCCGGTTCGTCCACAGGGAACTTGCCAAGTTTAACGCTATATTTTTAAAACTATATTTGTAAATATATATATATAAATATAAGTAGTATTATTATTATAAAAGGGGGTTTTTACCGTTTAATGACCGGTTTGTCGATTTTAAAACTTTAGTCGCAGTTAAAACCTAATGTAAAATATTAAAAATAAATACAACTTAATTTAAAGCGTAAAGTAAAAGACAATAATGAAATTGCGATAAATAAAAGTGCGTAAAGTAAATGACAATAAATAAAGTTGTGATAATTAAAAAGTACGATAATTAAAAGTGCAATTAAATATGAAATAAAGGAATTATGCTTATTTAAACTTCCGTAATCATGATGTTTGACGTGTTGATTTTAGTTTATTACCATGGGTTAATTGTCCTTTGTCCTGGATTATTCAATATGTCCGTCTGGTTTTTGTCCATAACAGTCCATCAGTCATAAATATAAAGCGCGAGTGTCCTCGTCAAATTATCCTTATATCCGAAGTCAAATATTCCAACTAATTGGGGACTTAAACTGTAACAAGGTCTTAATACTTTGTTTAATAATTACACCAGGATATCGACTGCGTGTAACCCAAGGTTTTAATACTTTGTTAACAATTACGCCAAGTGTCCTTGTACATAATTCACCCCTGTTTTAATAAGTACATTAACTATTAATCCATTCTCGTGTCCGGTTAAATGAACGATTATTAGTACTTATAGATATCCCGTCCATCATGTCCGATTGAGTGTATATAGTTATTTATAGGTACGTCCAATTGTAAATCTTTATATTAAATTAACAAACTATCATTTAATTAAACAAATATAAAGCTCATTAATAGCCCATAGTCTAATTTTCACAAGTGTCGTTCTTTTGTCCAAACCTCAATTATGGTACAAAGCCCAATTACCCTGTCTTTAATATTTAGCCCAACATCACGATTACTTTGGCTTAAATAAGCATATTAATAACTTAGCTACGAGACATTAATTTAAAAAGGTTGAACATAACTTACAATGATTAATAATAGCGTAGTGTTACACGGACATAATTTCGACTTACACCCTTACAACATTCGCTAACATACCCTTATTATTAAAATTAAAATTATAATATTATATATATATATATATATATATATACATATATATATATATATACACGTTTGAGAGAGAGATAGATAAAGATGTGTTTAAGTTCGACCAAAACTGCGGAATTTATAGGACCTGACCCAAAATTTGGGGCCATGTGATCGCATGGAAATTGCACTTCCAGGCCATGCGATCGCATGGCCTGCTTTTCCAGCTCACACAGATTTGATTTCTTGTTTGCCGATGGTTTATATATATAATATAATATATATAATTTTAAGAATTATTTATATATTATATTATATTCATGTGCATAGTTGACTTGTAATTTTTAGTCCGTTGCGTCGAGCATTGAGAGTTGACTCTGGTCCCGGTTCCGGATTTTCGAACGTCCTTTCGTACAATTTAATATCTTGTACTTTATGTTTTGTGTCTTGTACTCTTGTAATTTCTAGACGTTTCTCATCAATAATTTGAACCACTTGGATTGTACTTTGTACTTTTGAGCTTTTTGGTCATTTGCGTCTTCAATTCGTCGAATCTGTCTTTTGTCTTCACCTTTTATTATTTAAACGAATATCACTTGTAAATAGAACAATTGCAACTAAAAGCTTATCTTTTTTGAGGGATAATGCTATGAAATATATGTTCGTTTTTAGCATTATCAAATATTCCCACACTTGAGCGTTGCTTATCCTCAAGCAATATAGTCTTGAAATAAAAATACTAGAATCACTTCTTTATTCTTCACACTTTGTACATCAGTGATTGCGATTTGGCGGTATGAACAATGATAGTAACGTTGTGGTTTACAGTCCCACATGACTATGAAAATTTAGATCCTTTAGAAATTTGGATCTTTATGAAAATAATTGATCTTTTGAAAATTCAATCTAGCTTTTACCCTAGATAAGTTTTCCGGAATAACCCTTCACCGGTGTTTGCAAAATGTTTTTGTGGGTTTTGTGGGATTCAGATTTTAAAATTTTAGCTCAAAACTTATGGTTTTGTGTTACCTACTTGCTAACCTTGTATTAGGAAAGCAACACGTCCAGTATACTTGTTTTGTATATTACCTTTCGGTAAACTACCGTCCGGTTGTAAAGGAAAGCGTTGAACAAGCAACTGTTAAGGCAATGTCCCGTGACATGCAGATGATTATGGTCAAAAACGTGTCGGATGCAATTACTATCCTTTGTAGGAGCAATAGTAAAGATCACCCTATAATTTTTCGGTCTGGCACAAGGTCCTGTCTTCGACCATGCTATGCAACCACCGTTCTTACGGTTGACATCCGATTTGGTTCAGGTGACCTAATGAATTCCGGTGAATTCTTAGGATTTTACGTTCAATGGTAATGAACGTATTGAAAATGGGTTTTAGAAAACAAATCGGTTCTAATTTTGATCAAAATATTTTCTCGTTCAAGCTCGAGTTTAGATATCATTGAATTCCATGAGTTTGTAATTCTCAATCTTTAAGGTCAATCTCAAGGATTGAGTAATATCAGGCTTAAAAGCTGATTTTTAATCTTTAAGGAGATTATCCTTTCTGGGGGTCTGATTCATTAGTCTTATCAAGCTAATTTGCATGGCGCCCTCCCCATTTTACGAGACAGATCCTCTCATGGTTAGGATAAGTCTGACCACTTGGCGACCCTGTTTGATGCTGAGGTCCGTGGATTTCCTGCTGATTTTAGAGATGACTTTTCAAGATTTTTCGTCAACCTACAGCTGGTCTGGACGACAACTTCTTGACTTAAATCAAGAAGCGCGTTTTTTTTTTTGAAGACTTTACTTCCTTTTAATGATGGAATTGATTCATTGTGTAGATCCATCTTTCTTTCAAATATATTACAGTAAATCGGGTAAAACTGATTAGTTTAGTCCAAAGCAAAAGTACCTGCAATAATCTGTACGAAATATGTGATATGTGTTTTATAGAAATTAGTAAATTCTTCCCACACTTAGCTTTTATTTATTCTTTTCTTTGCCTTTTTATTCTCCTTTATTCCATTTTAAATGAATTCTAACGTTTTGGGTTGTTTCTCCATTTATGTTCTCTCCGAGGTAACAATAATTTCGGTATTAACACCTAGTTTTATCGTTCATAAATATGTATAAACATGATTTTGAATTCATTTAGTTCAAAATTTTTCAAATTTTCACAAAATTTGGCAAATAAATCAAGTGCAAACCCGAGAGAATTTATAACCCTTCCCCACACTTGAGATCATGCAATGCCCTCATTTGCATGAAATCAGGCTATAATAATAAATTCATGAGGGTGATTAGTGTATTAAAGTGATTAAAAATACCCAGTTTGTAATTACTAAAGTCGTCGAATGATAGATGGCGCGCCTCATTGTTCATTCCTTTTGTTGTAATTTCACATATGTTTTGCGTGTTATCGTCAAAATTAGTAGCTTTTGCTGAACTTAATCTTTAAAAGTGCGCTGTTTTACCTTGTTTTGTACATAACATAAAATACAAACATATATATATATATATATATATATATATATATATATATATATATATATATATATATATATATATATATATATATATATATATATATATATATATATATATATATATATATATATATATATTCTTTATAAAATAATTTAAATGAATAATTTTTTAAAATTTTGTTTCCTTTTACTTTAGGTAGTTTCGGTATGTTTACCTAGTCCGTCCCTCGACAAAATTTAAAATTTGTCGTTAAAGTGATTGTTTTAAAAGCAAAGATTTTTGGGTTTTTTAATTTTTTTGGTATACTTTAGATCAATAATATTAAAAATAATGATAACAAAATTTTTCTCCCCGCTCTCGGGTAAAGCAATTTCGGTTCCATGACCTAGTCTTCAATTTACGATGAATTTTAGAAATCATTTTTTAAACTTAATGAAATAAAGTAAATTTTGTTTTTAAATTCACAAAAAACTTAAATTTAAAAAGCATATTAATTTCATATAAAACCTACAAAATATTTGAAAAAATCAGAATGGGGGGAGAAAACTAGTTCTTTAGTGTCTGCTAGCGGAAAAGACCAATCGAATTCCATTCTCGGAACTACACGAGAACAGAAAAACTAACCCTAGACAGCATTATTTCTTAGAACATTTGAATCTCCCCACACTTAGGTAGCTGTGGTGTCGAAATTGTGGTTAACTTCATTGTCAATTTCTCTTGGACCATAATCAACTTGCATATCTGTGACTTTTGCTTTAAGCCATTGGTCGGATTCCTGTGTAATATCCACAAATTCAACTAGTTTTGCCTTTTCTTTAGGCGATAGATTGGATACTAACTGGTTACATAACTTAAAGTTCTCCATGGTTCTAGCATCGCGAATCCGTTTAATAAGTTTCTTCATTGAACAATTAATAACGGGGTCATTTAATTTTGTATCAACAACGGGGTTCTTTGTTATCAGGTCATCATTAGGTGTTACTTCATCTTCCCCACACTTAGGCATTTTATTATTGCTAAGCACTACCGTTGGAGTTGATAAAACAACATGGTTCTTACATATCGTTTTTGTCGGTTCAACGGTTTTGGTTGGTGGAGATTTAGACTTTCGACTCACAAAGGTGATCGATTTTTCATTTTTACTAAGTGTCATTCTACCTTTTCTTAGATCAAATAACGCCCCGGTGGACGCTAAGAATGGTCGACCTAAAATTAGAGGAATGTTTGGGTCCTCTTCTATGTCAATGACAATAAATTCGACTAAAAAGGTTAAATTACCCACTTGAACGGGTAGGTTGTCAGCAATTCCAACTGGGTGCCTAATGGTTTGATCAAAGAGTCGAACACTCATCTCTGTTGGACTTAACTCACATACTCCTAATCTCTTATATAATGAAAGAGGCATAACACTCACACTCGCACCTAAATCTGCTAGTGCATCATACATGACACAATCACTAAGTAGACAAGGAACAATAAATTCACCCGGATCACCTAACCTGGGTGGAGGTTTTGGTGGAACTGTCTTCACCAGGTTTATCTTTACGGTTTTTGTTTCTTGTACTTTCTTATTCTTCTTCTTCTTTCCAGAGGTATCACATACTTTATTACCTGTTACTTGCTCATACTTAACTCCTTTTCTTGGAAACGGGATGGGTGGTCTGTATGGTGCCACCACTGGCTTTACATACTTGGGTGGTGGTGGTGTTGTAACTTCTTCATTGTTACTCACATCTAAAACCTTCCCATCTTCTGATGCTGGATTTTCAGAATTCGTTGAAACCATATTAACATTCTCATTCCGAGGATTTACTTCAGTATTACTCGATAGCTTTCCTTGTTCCCTCTCACTTATCATGCTAGAAAGAGTACCTACGTGTTTTTCTAGATTCAAAATGGAAGCTTGTTGAGTTCTTAATGACTGATCAAACCTCTCATTTGTTTGGGTTTGAGATGTAATAAATTGTGTTTGAGATTCCATTAGCTTTGCCATCATTTCTTCTAGATTTGACTTTTTCTCTTCGGTTTGTTGTGGTGGTTTATACAAACCAGGTCTTTGTTGATTGAAAGTGTTGTTTTTAGTTGGTTGGTTATTCGGACCTTGTTGGTTATACGAGTTATTGTTTGGTCCATTTGGATTGTAAAGAATGTTTTGATTTCGATTAAAGTTCAGCCTTGGCGGTTGATAATTATTTCCCGGCCTTTGGTTCATGTAGAAAACATTCTCTCGTTGTTCCATCGTTTGCTCGATGTGACAATCTTTCGTTAAATGTGGTCCACCGCATTGCTCACAACTGATTCGTATTGCGTGAATATCTTTATTCATCTTTTCCATTCGTCTCTCGAAAGCATCTATTTTTGCAGAAACGGAATCAAAGTCATGGCTAGAATCGGCTCTAGCCACTTTAGATGAACGAAAAATATATTTTTCCTGATGTCACTCATGTGAGTGGGAGGCTGTGTTATCAATAATTTTGTGAGCTTCAGTTGCGGTTTTCTTCATAATGGAACCACCAGCTGCTATGTCGATGTCTTTTCGTGTAGCAATGTCGATACCTTGGTAGAATATTTGTACTATTTGATAAGTGTCTAAACCGTGTTGAGGACATCCTCTCAACAAGTTTTCGAATCTTGTCCATGCCTCATATAATGTTTCATTTGGCTTTTGGTGAATGTAACAATTTCTCCTTGAAGTCTCACGGCTTTGGATGCCGGAAAGAATTGTTTAAGAAATTTTTCAACTAAAACATCCCATGTATCAATCGCCCCTTCAGGTAACGATTCTAACCAATCTTTGGCTTCTCCCTTTAAAGTCCAGGGAAATAACATGAGATAGATCTGTTCATCCTCCACTTCTCGGATTTTAAATAGAGTACAGATCCTATTAAAGGTACGAAGATGTTCGTTTGGATCTTCCTTCGGCGCACCACTAAATTGGCATTGATTAGTTACCATGTGTAGAATTTGTCCTTTGATTTCATAATCTGGCGCATTAATGTCTGGCTTAATAATGACGTGACCTTGGCCTGTACATGTGGCTCTCATTCGGTCTTCCATACTTAGAGGTTCCGTTACTTCCATAATTGAAATTGTTGAATACGAATCACTAGAGGATTCTGATTTAACGGTTTGTAGTTCAGGAGGAATGATTAGTGGTTCAGGATCTCTGAATTGTCCTTGAATATCCTCCGGATTCTTAATTGTGAGGTCGGGTTCAAAAAATGGATTATCGGAAATTTGAGTTGGAGTACTTGGTCGACTAGATGACGATTCTAAAGAAAAATCAACGGCGATAATATTGGCTAGATGTCTTGATCGAGTTACATGTGGTGAACGTATGAAAGGTGGTGAACGTTTTGCTCGGTGCATTCACTGAATATCCTATTAGTTATAAAAGATAAAAATTATATAAGTTATCAAATTAATAGACTTTTCTGATTTTGCCCACGTTTCGAATAGCCAATGAATGCAGCAGGTAGCCAGGACCCTTTAAATCGGAAGCCCACAACTCGCCACTAACAAATTCAACTATTACTACGAACCAGAAAATTTTGGATGTCTATCAATTTAACCGCTTAAAATAATTTTTCATTTTGAAATTTTAGAGAAGAAATAGAAAATTCTATGTCCTAAAAACTAGAGCGTCGAGAAATAAGAAAGAAAAAGAGCGCGTCGTAAAAACGTCGATAAATAAAAGTTCGAAAAATAATAAAAAGAACATAGCGCGTCGAAACTTAAAAGTCTAAAAACTAAGAATTAAAAGTTGCGTGTAAAGATATTAAAGCATAAAAGGAATTCTATATTCAAAACGGTAATAACTTAAAAAGTACTAAAATTTATAAAACGGCGTCGCAAAATTCTAAAGTACCTAAATCTTAGTCTAAAGAAAAAGCACTTAAGAAATTTTACGGCAAATTCTAAAAATCTAGAAATAAAAATAACTATGGCAAATACTAAATTAAAAACTAATTACGAGCGAAAAATTATAAAATTACGAATAAACGATTAAAAAGATTCAAAATTTAAAAATAAAACTTAAAAAAAACAATTTTTATAAAAATATTATTTTTATATTATTTATTTTATAGAAATATTAATTTATATATTAATAAAACTAATTTAAACTTAATAATATAAATTAATTAAGAAAACTAAAATTAAAAATTAATTAAATAACTACATCTAATTAGGGTTAATAATAATAATTATTATTAATATAAACTCTAAACTGGTCGACTAAGGTTCCATGCCTGTCAAATCAAGCGATGCGATCGCATGACTTCGAAGTTATAATTCCATGCGGTCGCATGGAGTCGGATACCAGGCCACTTTTTGGGCTGCTACAGTGTCGGGCCGAGAGTTTTTATATTTTTTTTTCTGTTTTTATATTTAGATAAAATATTTAAATAACTTAAATAAAACTTAAAAATTAAAATAGAAATAAAAATACTTTATAAATTTTGAACAATTCTTAAAAATATATATATTTTGTTTTTATTTTTTATATTTTTATATTTTTAATATTTAAAACGTATTTTTACAAAAGCGTATTTTTACAAAAGTAAACTAAGACTTAATAATTTTTTTTTTTTTATATAGCGTTTCGCTTCCGGCGTTTAAGCAGTTCCCCCGGCAGCGGCGCCAAAAATAATTGATGTTATGCAAGGCGTATACGAAATAGTTATATATTTGCTACAAAATACTATTAAATACGATACAATTTTACACAAGTTATTTATTTATTTATAGAGTGGATATACCTAAACCTTGCTACAACACTTATAGGCAGTGTATCTAATCGTACAGTAGTGTAGTTTTTAGTAAGTCCGGTTCGTCCACAGGGAACTTTCCAAGTTTAACGCTATATTTTTAAAACTATATTTGTAAATATATATATATATATATATATATAAGTAGTATTATTATTATAAAAGGAGGTTTTTACCGTTTAATGACCGGTTTGTTGATTTTAAAACTTTAGTCGCAGTTAAAACCTAATGTAAAATATTAAAAATAAATACAACTTAATTTAAAGCGTAAAGTAAAAGACAATAATGAAATTGCGATAAATAAAAGTGCGTAAAGTAAATGACAATAAATAAAGTTGCGATAATTAAAAAATACGATAATTAAAAGTGCAATTAAATATGAAATAAAGGAATTATGCTTATTTAAACTTCCGTAATTATGATGTTTGACGTGTTGATTTTAGTTTATTACAATGGGTTAATTGTCCTTTGTCCTGGATTATTCAATATGTCCGTCTGGTTTTTGTCCATAACAGTCCATCAGTCATAAATATAAAGTGCGAGTGTCCTCGTCAAATTTTCCTTATATCCAAAGTCAAATATTCCAACTAATTGGGGACTTAAACTGTAACAAGGTCTTAATACTTTGTTTAATAATTACACTAGGATATCGACTGCGTGTAACCCAATGTTTTAATACTTTGTTAACAATTACGCCAAGTGTCCTTGTACATAATTCACCCCTGTTTTAATAAGTCCATTAATTATTAATCCATTCCCGTATTCGGTTAAATGAACGATTATTAGTACTTTTAAATATCCCGCCCATCATGTCCAATTGAGTGTATGTAGTTATTTATAGGTACGTCCAATTGTAAATCTTTATATTAAATTAACAAACTATCATTTAATTAAACAAATATAAAGCCCATTAATAGCCCAGTCTAATTTTCACAAGTGTCGTTCTTTTGTCCAAACCCCAATTATGGTACAAAGCCCAATTACCCTGTCTTTAATATTTAGCCCAACATCACGATTACTTCGGCTTAAATAAGCATAATAATAACTTAGCTACGAGACATTAATTTAAAAAGGTTGAACATAACCTACAATGATTAATAATAGCGTAGCATTACACGGACAAAATTTCGACTTACACCCTTACAACATTCGCTAACATACCCTTATTATTAAAATTTAAATTTAAATTAAAATTAAAATTATAATATTATATATATATATATATATATATATATATATATATATATATATATATATATATATATATATATATATATATATATATATACGTTTGAGAGAGAGATAGATAAAGATGTGTTTAAGTTCGACCAAAACTGCGAAATTTATAGGACCTGACCCAAAATTTGGGGCCATGCGATCGCATGGAAATTGCACTTCCAGGCCATGCGATCGCATGACCTGCTTTTCCAGCTCACACAGATTTGATTTCTTGCTTGCCGACGGTTTATATATATATATAATATAATATATATATAATTTTAAGAATTAATTATATATTATATTATATTCATGTGCATAGTTGACTTGTAATTTTTAGTCCGTTGTGTCGAGCGTTGAGAGTTGACTCTGGTCCCGGTTCCGGATTTTCAAACGTCCTTTCGTACAATTTAATATCTTGTACTTTGTGTTTTGTGTCTTGTACTCTTGTAATTTCTAGACGTTTCTCATCAATAATTTGAACCACTTGGATTCTACTTTGTACTTTTGAGCTTTTTGGTCGTTTGCGTCTTCAATTCGTCGAATATGTCTTTTGTTTTCACCTTTTATTATTTAAACGAATATCACTTGTAAATAGAACAATTGCAACTAAAAGCTTGTCTTTCTTGAGGGATAATGCTATGAAATATATGTTCGATTTTAGCATTATCATACCCAACCAAGACACGTGATATAACCGATCACTAACCTACGAATGATAAACGATTAATATAAAGCATGATACGATAAATACATGTAAAATGACACGAAATTTAACGTGGTTATATCTCAACTCCAAAACGCGGAAAAATGTTTATTCCACGGGCGCAAACCACATACATTTCACTATAAAATTTTTGTGCACCCTAAGCTCACGTGTGAGCCATGAAGATTCTTTTTGTTTTAATTTCCTTCACCATTAGCAATCTCCCACTTGAAGGGAAATTTAAACAACATTCACTGACCCGTCAACTATGTTTAAACAAACCCCACAATAACTCTAGACTAGCCAATTAACAACTGTTTTTGATTACGCCGAGTAAGCTACCCGAATCACGCCGCACTTCAATCATTAACCTACGAGCAAGTGAAGTTTTTTGGCACCAAAAAACACCGTGAGTGTCAATCCAATCTCTTAGTTACTAGCTCGGGCCATCTCGGTTTCTATGCCATCATCTTCTAACACGAAGATTGTTTTCTTACTCTAGAAGATTGATTGAAGTGAGTGAGACTTCAAGTATAGGATTCTTCCATGAGACAACATCGCCTCACCCTATCGCTCTAGACACGTCCAATCCTAAACCTACATGTAAACGATCAATCGTAAAAAATTTCCCGTCTATCTATTATTTTCTTTACCAACAATAAGAAAACCCAACAAAACGCCTCTGTAGACCATTCATTAAGGCTCCTTAGTGAGAACACAATCACCACCTCGAAATCTACCATTTTTCAGCTTTCAACTTTCGTGTTGGTTGACTAACCTTCTCATAACGCTATGAATATCACAAACCCCATCTTCCCTCCCAAGCACGCTCCTACTGCACACGCAAGAATTTAACCTCGACTACTCGAGAAGAAACTTGGTTCATATTACTGGTCAGTCGAAAATTTCTTTGCCATTGGAGAGTAAAACAAGTACTCAAAGCCCTAGTGTTACCAGAATCAACACACTAAACTTGAGAACATTGGAGAAACAATTCGCTTAACCATCTCCACAACCCCACTAGTTGTCTAATTCCCACTAGCTCGATAACTTTCATTGGTTACCAAACTCACACCGAGTTCCCGACACCCTCAATCGATCCTAGAACGCTCAAGTTTCGGAACATACAATATTATCCGCCCCTATCCATCACATAAAGACTACTAATTCATCACCATTGGAGAAAAAACCGCTCCCTTGTTGAAACATCAACCAAACCCGAGCAATCATAGAACGCATTAAATTCGACACCCTTCGACAACCAATTTTCCTTAGTGATAAAGAACTCTAACATGCCCGCACATTCCATAGACTTGGAATATTTGACCATACACTTGGTCCCCCTCCCCAATTTAAAATCCGCAAGCACCAAACTTTTCGAATAACTCCGACTATCGACTTTCAAACTGATGCAGCTCGCTCACTACAACACCACACAAATATGAGTTAAAACACCCTACTGAGCTCCCGTAGGAAACCAACATCTTTGAAAAAACATAGGTCGTATCTCTTGAAGTAACACAAGACAAAATCATCTTGCACTTGCGTCATCAAGCCGAAAAAATTCATTCTGAAACTACTCAAATTCAAAAACTCATTTATGAAAATCCAACGGTCCGAACAGCCTCAAATTTTTACCACGTGTAGATCCATGTGTATGCTACCTACAGCCCGAAATTCAAGTCGATCCAACGGTTAACGAACCGCTATGAATTTTCTACTGCCGATGCGCATGAACATCTGAATTTTGCTTAATCGTTCATTCGCACGGGATAGTGAGGAACAAGAACCCAAACCCGTCACCTGGATCTTACAGGTGATCTCTCCACAACAAAACCATCAACCCGACCCCTGACTCCATAACCTTTCGTGAATAAAAACCACCATCATAATACAATTGTCGCGACCAACTGCATCATGACTTTTCATAACCGTTACCCGAATTCCGATGTGATCTTCTCTCCCGAATACATAGACATACCCCATGAGTTTATCGCGATCAACTAAGTCACTTAGTCTCAATACATGTTGCAAGAAAAATCCCTAGAACCCGTCCTTTAATAGCCTTGATGAAAAATTGAATCACTAATCATATCGAACACCTTGCTTTCAAATCACCATCGTGCCCATAAACATGTAGCATAAGCTCTGATACCATTTGTTAGGGTTTATTGTAGGACCCAACGAAGACAAGTGATGTAACCAATCACTAACCCACTAATGATAAACGATTAATATAAAGCATGAAACGATAAATAAATGTAAAAATACACGGAATTTAAGGTGGTTATATCCCAACTCCAAAACATGGAGAAGGGCTTATTCCACGAGTGCAAACCAGAGGCTTTTCACTATTAAATTTTTATGCACCCCTGTCTCACGCTTGAGCCATGAAGACTCTTTTTGCTTTAATTTCCTTCACCATTAACAATATAAATATAGAGTATTTATTAGGTAATCATTTGCATAAGAATACGTGTGTCAGACTCAATTTATTTGTAGCGTTGATGAAGATTGTTATCGTCGACAAAGTTCTATGCCCAAGTTCTGCTCAATCCTTAGGCAAAGCAAGTCACGACATAAAAGAAAAAAAACTTTACGGAAAAGTAAACGCAGTCAAGCATGACACAACGATATCAGCGAATATCAGTCTATTCGGTGCAACAAATACATAAAAAAAAAAGATTATGTTTTATTTGTCGTTTTAATATTTGTGTTTTGTTCCAGTCCGAACTTTCGCGATTTCGCCGTTCGGACTGAGGGGGAGTGTTAGAGAATAGATTAGTATTAGGCCCTGCCCATTTGTGGGTCTAAGGTTATATTAAGGTTATTGTAATCACTATAAATAGTAGATGAATAAACATAATAGCTTCGCGGGGTTTACAATGTTTAACCAATTGAGTGGTTAATTAAGTGTAAGGTATTAGAGATTAACTTATTGTGAGTTCTCCGTAATACAACTGTATGATCGTAAAATTGTCCCGATGTTGAATGTTAAAATTGTATTAGAGATTAGCTTGAGAAATCACTATTAAGAATTTATTATCCCGATGTTGATGAACTGTATGATCGTAAAATTGTTTTTGTTACAATAAAGCACCATATTCTTTTTTGGGTGATTATGGTATGCAACATACAAATTGCAATTAGTATGAAATCAATATGATGATTGTTAATAAATGTTGATCAAGATAAAAAATTCAATAATTATAACTATAACTATAATGTTTGTTATCCTCCAATGAAGTGGTATATTCAGTAAGATTTGTATATGAAAGAATGTAATACAATTTAGGATTTGACAGAAAATTCCCCAACAAATCGTCATTATTAGTTACACATAGAGATAACACTACTAATTTTGGCCAAATTACTGACTTGCCTTCCTTTTTCTTTGTTATCAAATTACAATATTACATGACTAACAACTTCACTTTAATCAGATAAATATTGATCCAAAGGTTTGTATTTTTTCTTATAAAGTGAGATGATTTGATATAATTATTTGAGTTTATCAAAGACCTTATATTAATTACTCAGATAAAGTAAACCGGTTTGAAAAGAATTGCAAAGTCAGTACAGTCATGCATACACAAGGCTGGAATTATGTATTTAATCCATTTGAGAATGGAGGTATGACTTATAAATGCGATTGCAATGAGTTCTATATTCCTCGTATCACTTTAGTCTAAAGTCTTGTGAAGTTTTTAGGTAAAAAAAAAAAAAAAAACTGAATAGAGCAAGTGAATTTTAAGATTGTTCTTTTATTCATTCTTAAACAGCATTGATTTCTCACCATTGTATAGGCTTCAGATACAGTTTCTATCTCGTGCTTTAAGAAATGTGATCACAGTCTCAGTTGGATATCCTTGATCCAAATTCTACATAAATAACGATCAAAATATTACTGCATTATTATTTATAACTTTTACATTTAGTTCTTAATTAAACAGAAGAAAAGATGGAGTTTCTGGTGTGTGGTTCTGTAATGGATTTTGGTTTATGGACTCTGTGTTGTGTTATTTGTTTGTTGCACCGATTGTTCTCCAGTTGTTGTTTGTCAATTAGAAATAGTGATGTGTTTTGTGTTGGTTTAATGTGCACGTCATAACAAAAATCTATACTACCGTTTATATACAAGCCTATGGGGTCACACACTTTAGCATTTAGACACTAATTATTATATATTGTTGATATATAATTATAACCTATAGTTCGAAAAGTATAGTTTAATTAAATATAATTTAATTAAATATAAAATGCTCATTGGGCTGTTGAATCATAATTTATCGGATGGACTATTTTTAATTATGAATAATTAAAATGTTATACATTGCTTTCTTTTGATTTTGTTAATTTACGGATACATCTAAAATTGAGAGGCAATAAATAATGAAAGGTATGGAGTAGTTGTTTGTGTCTGCCAATACACAAAAAGGAAAAAGAATTTGACTATTTTTCTTATGAATGGAACTACACAAAAGCAATTTTGGTGTTACTCCTTTGACATCTACAATCATAAAGAATAAAATGGATATTTTAATATTAACAAAGGCTTGGCAACTTATATGATATATACTCTTAAGTTTTTTTGGAGTTTGAATAAGAAAAACACACATAAAAGGTTTTATTCCTTTTGTGTGCAAAAGATACAAAGGTTGCTGTCCTTTTTCTCTGTATTCGTTACAAGGGAATACCAAGTTTTTGATATATGTTAAAAGGGTTGATAACCCTATTGATTTATAGTCGTAAACGGAGCCAACAAGAAAAATTAAATTGGATTTGTTTTTCTTTTGAGTATACATACCAAAGAAAAGGTGGATCAAACTGTTTGTTTGTCCATTCTTTTGTCAAGCAATATTATATATTACTTGAGGTTATACGGACTAGCATCCGGTCGGTGTTGTTTGAGATGCTGTGTGGATCAACCGTAGAGATATTCATACTATTGAATATATGTTTCAACCTATACTTGGACATCAATTCGCAAAGAGTTCTTTCTACCGTTCTTGCATCACTCGCTAAAGGTACATCTAAACTCCTCTTTGTGAATTTATTAGTTGACAATTATTAGTAGTGTAATTGGATCTTGTTGGGATCGTTAATCGTGTGATTGTTTTACTTGAAAGTTTATTACAAATAATGAAAGATGTTTACTAATAAATAAATAAAAATATGTTTATTTTCATGTTCCGCTGTTTTTATAAATTTTAAAAGTACACACGGTTTTCCATCAGTGGCATCCGAGCCGCTTTTACACCATCTTAATTGTCGCGTGATTTTCTTTAGATTTAGCTTTGTGGTGTATTGGTGAAAGTCAAAACCTTTTTGGTTTTTAAAGTCAACTCGGTTGATCTAGACTTAACCTCATGACGCACAAATATAAGTGAAAGAATATCACTACTTTAAATTGTAGATTTAATTATTATGGCTTGAATAATTGTTATAATTGTTGAGTGTTTATTTTCATGGTTATACACATGCATTGTAACCATGGACAAGCCATATGTAGATTCTTAATAATGTAGTTATTAAAATTGTGATTGCATACATAGCCCGTAATGCCCCGACCTATGTGTTTGATTATATGTGAATGTTATGATTGTTGGTCATGGCGATTTTAAGCCATGTTGGTTATTGATTTATTGAAAGACCATTTTGAAGCCAAAGTTGTATTATATTTACTTTTCATTTTCATAGTATTGTATTTAAGTTTATTTCAATTTGTAAAAGTACTAGTTTAGTTGTATTTTTAAATTTAAATAAATGTAACAAGATGAAGATTGAAGATAATGATACAACACGGAGATTGGCTTAAAAGATGGCGAACAGGTCAAGTTAACAACGATGGTGTTCGACAAGTTTTCACTTGGTTCTTGAATCAAGTGGGAGCTATGGATTGTCCTTAGTTTGACCTCTTGATCCTATGTCGGCTCATGAGATCAAGCATAGGATTTTTGGGCTAGGCTATGTATGTGTGTGATGCATGATTGTGTTTTATTTTACGCATTTATATTTAATTGTTGATTATAATATATGCTAAATGTTTTTGATGAAAACATCAAATAAAACCGGTAACGAGTTTCAAGATTAAAATTGATGATTTTAAAAAGTTAAACTCTAACGAGTTTAAAGTAAATGTTTTTTGAATCTCAAATAATATATATGGGCGACATCTTCTAAAACTGTTTTAAAACAATACACAATGTGTATTTGTTATTTTTAAATATAAAATAAAATAACAAACTAGACGCATAAACACGATTGACATATATATAATTGGTTAAAATGTTTTTTAACTAATAGTGTAGCGAATCTTGTGTGCATGCATTATTCGTTGACACGAACGTTTTTTTATATACCCGTCAAATTTATGTCATGCCATCCAATGAGCTTGCAAACACTCCTCGTTATTTTTCTGATCTAGTGAGACTAGACTGAATTATAGCCACGAGGTGGATGTTTCGATATAGTGAGACTAGCGTGAATTTCCACTGTTTTCAAATTTGACGACTTAATCGTATTCACGGTGAGACCTGAGTTCGAGGCAAGGATGGGACAAACATGCTAATAGATAATAATGGTTTGTTGGACTACACATATCTCAACATCCCATAAAGATCTAAGAGTTGCACTTGTAATGCAATTGGTACTCGCTACCTACCAATAGACTCCATAACTGCTAGCTGATCAACAGATGTGACTATGAAATCTCTATGTGGATCTTAAGCTTTCGTAAATTAATTGTTTTTAAATAATATTATAAAAACTTGGGTAGTTAATTTATTAAAGCTCAATATCGAAAATACTAAATTGAATCTTATATCTATTGTAGATGTCAAATAATCAAAACGTAAACCAAAACACACTTCCTTCTTTGTTGGAGAAGGATAAACTCAATGTTCAAACTTCCTAGACTGTTTCTCAAGCATAAATGGAAGTTGAACAAAATTTAGAACCCTTTATCCGTTCTTCCTGCTGTGGCAGTTGCTGATGCTCAGCAAAATGCTTATCGGATGTTGTTTGATGATCAGAAAGAAATAGGATGGAAGGGTGAAAAAGAATAAGTCGAATACTTTGTTGAAGGGATATGGTAAATCATTTTCCAGGAAAATATTCCACCTTCCAAGAAGTAAATCAAAAAAAATTAATAATAATAATAAAAAAAAGACACCGAATGTTTCCATTGTGGAAAGGTTGGCAATTGGAGAAGAAAGTTGTCCTATCTACCAATCTGAGCTGAGAAAAGGCAATGCTGGTAAGACTAGAAATCTCAAGTATATTTCATATACAGTTATATACTTCTTCTAGTGATTCCTAGATCATTGTTAACCGGTTGTGACCTTCACACGTGTAACAATATAAAGGGAATGAGAAGAAATAATAGACTAAAGAAAGGCACACTGGATTTGCAAGTGGGCAATGGGAATCAAGCTTCGATTGAAGCCATTGGTCACTATGAACTTACTCTTCCAAGTGGTCTTATTGTTTTATTGAAACAATGTTATTATGCTCCTAGTATTATGAGCAATATGATTTGAAAGACGCTGGTTTTAAACTTGCATTTACGCACTTTGGTATTTCAGTTTCTAAGGATAATATTTTTTTTTATCTTAATGCCTATCCAAGTGATGGTATTTTTGAAATTGATATGCATGGTATGATTTTAAATGAGAATCCTATGTATACCTGTACCGCCATGCAATTCAAGCAACGCTTGAATAAGACCTATCTATGACATTGTCATCTTGGTCATATAAACAACGCATTTCATAACTCCATTCTTATGGACTTTTGGAATCAAATGGCTTTGATTCATTTGATGTATGTGAGTAATGTTTATGTGAAAGGATGACAAAGGCTCATTTCTCTGATTTAGATGAAAGAGCTAAAGATCTTTTATGACTAATACATACTGATGTATGTGGCCCTTTTAGAATAATGTCTAGAAATGGTAAGTCTTACTTCGTTACAATAACCGATGGTTATAGTAGACATGGTTATGTTTACTTGCTGAAACATAAACATGGAGTTTTTCAAAATGAAGTAAAGAATCAGCTTAGAGAGACCATTAAATCACTTCACTCTGATGAAGGAAGTAAGTATATGAGTCAAGAGTTTTTGGACCACCTGTAGAATTGTAGGATTGTCTTACAATTCACTCCACCTCACACACTACTACTCAATGGTGAGTCTGAATGGAGGAATCGAACTTTACTTGATATGGTTCGATCTATGATGAGTCTGACTACTCTACCGTCGTCTTTTTGGGGTTATGCATTAGAGTCTGCTGCAGGCATACTCAATATGGTTCCAACCAAGAAGGTAGAAAAGACACCATATGAAGTATGACATGGGAAGATTCCCAAGTTGTCTTATTTGAAAGTCTGGGATTGCGAAGTGTATGTGAAACTTGACACTTTAAACAAAACCCAGAAGTATCAATGTCACTTTTGTGATACCCAAAGGAAACAATGGGTTACTACTTTTACTGCCAAACTGAAACACAACTTGTTGGTCGACTAAGTTCTCAAAAAAATAGATCTTATCTTACAAGAATTTAGTGGGAGTAAAGTAGATCTTGAAGAAATTCAAGAACCACAAAGTAACATAGCTTCTATAAGCACTAGTAATCCACACGTTGAATCTGAGCGCATTGTTGGTGAGTCAGAACGTGTTGCACCTGAACTTCATAGGTCTGGTAGAACTTCTCATCGGCATAAGAGGTTTGATTATCTGATTAATTCAGATGAACCTCACCTAGAGGATTATGAACCCTCTAGCTACCGTGAGGCCATATAAGATCACGAATCTTAAAAATGGCGAGATACTATGAATGCAAATATGCAGTCCATGAAAGATAATCAAGTATGTGACTTTATTGATCTTCTACCCAATTGTAAGATAATGGGGTGTAAATGAGTCTTCAAAGAGAAGACTAATATGGACGGTAATGTAAACACTTTTAAAGATCGATTCGTGGCAAAAGGTTATGATAAAACTTTTCCACTGATCGCAAGCTTTATACATCAGGATACTTATTGCCAATTTGCCATAGATACTTTTCATGATTATGAAGTATGGTAAATGGATATTATAATTGCTTTTCTAAATGGCGACCTAAGCGAGGACGTATATATGGTTCAACCAAAAGGATCTATACATCCTAACCATCCTATTAAAGTATGCAAGCTTCTAAAATCCATTTATGGATTAAAGCAAGCATTCAGGAGCTAGAATCTTAAGTTTGATGAGAATATCAAAGAGTTTGGTTTTTCTCAAAACTAAGATGAGCTATGTGTTTACATTAAATCTAGTGAGAGCAAAGTAGTCTTCTTGATCTTGTATGTTGATGACATACTATATATTGGAAATAACATTACAACTTGCAAGATGTCAAGTCTTGGCTTGAAAAATATTTTTCCATAAAGGATCTTGGAGAAGCTACTTATATACTAGGAATCATGATATATAGAAATAGATTCAAATGGCTTATTGTTTTGAATTAATGTACATATCTTATCTTGCAGAGATTTAGCATGCATTACTTCAACCTTGGAGAATTGCATGTTCAAAAGGACATATCCTTGAGCAAGTCTCAAAGTCTTATCACACATTGAGATAAGACGAATGAAATGTATCCCATATGCTTCGGCTATAGGATCCATTATGTATGTCATGTTATGTTCTAAAATGATGTCTCGTTATTTTTGATTTTGACGAGTCATTATCAACAAAATCTAGGATAAGAACATTGGATTGTGGTTATGAATATTCTTAAGTATTTACAGAGTACTAAAGATATGTTCTTGGTTAACGATAGTTTGGAAGAAGAGTTGAAATACTGGTTTCCAAACTGATCGAGATGATTCTCGATCCCACTCAGGCTATGTCTTTGTCATGATGGATAAGATAGTTGATTGGAAGAGCTCAAAGCAGAGCACTGTTATACAATCTACAACAAAATCATAATACACTGCTACTTGAGAAGCTACTCAGGAATCTGTTTGGATTTGGAAGTTTTGTTACCGAACTCGAAAGAGTTCACAACACTAAATTCCCTATGAAAATGTAATGTGATAGTTCGAGTGTTATTATACTTACGAAAGAATCACATGTACATAAAAGTATCTGACACATTCTTCTAAGTTTGACTACATTCGTGAAGTTGCGAGGAATGAAATAAGTATTCTTAAGGTTCATACAGATGATATCATGGCTGATCTAACGACCCGTCCTAATCCATCTGGACGAATACATTACATTTGGTTACATCGCTAGGTACTTGACCTCTATATGATACATTTTACTAACATTGCATTCGTTTTGAAAAGATAAAGTTTCCTTACATCGAAAGTTGATGATATGCATACCATTTCATAATACATCCAACTATAATTGACTTAGTAATAATCTTGATGAACTTAACGACTCGAATGCAACGTCTTTTGAAATATGTCAAGAATGAACTCAAGTAATATCCTTAAATGAGCAAATGCACAGCGGAAGATTTCTTTCATACCTGAGAATAAATATGCTTTAAAGTGTCAACCAAAAGGTTGGTGAGTTCATTAGTTTAACATAAATAATCATTTCCATCATTTTAATAGACCACAAGATTTCCATTTCTCATAAATATACGTCCCATGCATAGAGACAAAAATAATCATTCATATGGATTGAACACCTGGTAACCGACATTAACAAGATGCATATAAGAATATCCCCTATCATTCCGGAAAATCCTTCGGACATGATAAAAACAACATCGAAGTACTAAAACATCCGGTACTTTGGATGGGGTTTGTTAGGCCCAATAGATCTATCTTTAGGATTCACGTCAATTAGTAGATCGGTTTACTAATTCTTAGGTTACCAAGCAAAAGGGGCATATTCGGCTTCGATCATTCAACCATATAATGTAGTTTCGATTACTTGTGTCTATTTCGTAAAACATTTATAAAAGCATCGCATGTATTCTCAGTCCCAAAAATATATGTTGCAAAAGCATTTAAAAAGGGAGCAAATGAAACTCACAATACTGTATTTTGTAGTAAAAATACATATGACGGCATTGAACAACTGAACAATGTAGGGTTGGCCTCGGATTCACGAACCTATATCATTCATATATGTATTAAAACATATTCTTATAATAGAATAGATATATATATTATTATTAGTGATATAATTGTTATTTTTATTACTTTATAAATTTTCATTATTTATTTATATATTTTCATTTTCGTACATAATAATTTTAATATAATTAAGTTGTGTATATTAAAGATATCTTTTTATATATATATATATATATATATATATATATATATATATATATATATATATATATATATATATATATATATATATATATATATTTTATTTTATACTTACAATCTTATCCATGTCTTTTAAACTTTTATTTTCCTAATTATAATTATCTTATTAATAATAATGTAGATATTACTGATATTAATAAAAATGATAGTTTTTAAAGATTACAAAAATATAATTTTAGTATAAATAATATAAATGATAATAACTTTTAGTAGTAATAATATCTATAATGAAAATTCATAATAATAATATAAGTGATAATTTTTATAATAATAATAATACGAGTAATAATGATACAATAATAGTAGCACTAATAATACTATTAGTAATGACAATACTATTAATTTTTAAGACTTTAACAAAATTTATATTTATTGACTTCTATATAGATAACAATAATAATAATCCTAATCCTAATCATATTAATAGTAGTAATACTTACATTAGTAGTAGTCTTATAAAATCGATAATAATAATAATAATAATATTTAGTGCTATTACTAATAATGATAATAATTGTAATATTAGTAATAATAACAATGATTAATAATAATAATAATGTTTATCATAAGTAATAACACTAATAATAATAATAATACTAACAATAATAACAAATAATAATAATAGTAATCAGTGATATTAATAACATAAAATGACAATGATAATAATGATTTTTAAAAGAACAAGAAACTACCTCAAGGTTTTTCTAAAAATAAACGCCTCAGACGGGACTCGAACCCGCAACCTCCCGTTCACCCAACCTATGCCTAACCATCCATCTGTTTGTGTAATTCTGATTTAATCCTTAATAGCAACTCTATAACCTGCTCTTCTAAATGTCCTAGTTCCCTTCTTCGTAAAAAAAATTAATCGATCAACACAGTTTCAATTCATCACCCGATAACAAATTTTTTTTTATACCTCAAAGTAATACTAATTAATAAGATTCCATGTTTATATTAATTGAAAAAAAAATGAATAAAGAGTGCTACTGGTCTGCTGTGTTCGTCGTACAAAGGGGAAAGAAATTTTTTTTACTGATTTTAATTTTGGAGCGTTTTGAGACCTTAGCACCTTCACAAAGTATTTTCTAAATCATCATTGGATTATAATAGAACCATCAATTTAACTTAAATATCATCAGAAAGCTTAAATTTGATTAAAGAACCAATATTGACTTTTTAGTTTTAAAAGTTTGACTCATCAAATTCTCACCCATTTTAAAGAATTGGTACCTCTAATTTTACAGAAAGCTCGTTAATAGTAATCCTACCACCACTACATTTATGGATTTTTAAAATGAAATTTGAATTCGATTTTTTATTTTTTCAAGTTTCAAGAAATGAACTCCAAATCAAATATTGAATTCGAGACTGTTTGGACAAAATTTATAACATGAATTAGGTAGTAAAACATGCCTAGAAACTTTCTGGATCTTCAATTGATCCTAAATCATCAAAACGAACTCGAATTTTATCATGAACAAATCTGTTGACTTTTGACAAAATAACTTTGACTTGCAAAATTTGAATTCGTTGTTAGGAATTAGGATTTGAGATTTTGCATAAAGTTGGAATGAAAGTTTCCTAACACAACTACATTTCCAAATTTTGCTAATTCGTTTGAAATTGGATGTTTGTAATTTGGGTTCAAGAACAGAGAAAAGATATAAAAATAAATAAATATATTTTTTGTTTTATTTTAACGAATTACAGTAGGAATTTTGTGAGTATGATTATGAATGAACGTGGTTTTAATAGTTATCTTGATTCCAAATGATTTGAGATATAGACATCTAACAGATTCCATAAAAATTCAACAAGAACAGATAATAAGAAAAAAAATAAATAATAAAAAATGTAAAGCTAGATGTGGATCACTAACTAATTTTGTCTAGTAATGTGACCTAATTGGATCGATGGTTTCAATTAGACAGACAAATCAAATAGGATAGATAGTGATGCTTAATTTTGTATTTTCTTTCTGTTTTAATTTTTATATAATAAATAAATATATATTAATAAATATATATTAATTAATACTAATAATAATCCTAATAATTATATATTAATAATATTTATAATAATAATTAATAATAATGATATTAGTTATAAAATGATATTAATAATAATAATGATATTATTAATAATAATGATATACAAGTCAAATGTATCCAATTTCATAATATAATTCTAAAAATATTAATAGTATTGACATTAAGATTAATAATAATAATGAATGTAATAATAATATATCAACTAGAATTCATCTTATAATTACATTTAGTATGTCAATATTACAATTTATTAATTATATCATATTTGCTAGTTATATAATATATTATATCATATTTGCTAGCTATATAATATACTAAATATGTAATATTTATAAATTTTATACATATATTACAACAAATATAATATTACTTAGGTATAGAGTTCATATATATATATATATATATATATATATATATATATATATATATATATATATATATATATATTAATAGCAACTAAATTATTCTCATATGTTATGTTACGTTTTTAATTTCTAATTCAAAATATTATATATACACTTATATTCATATATATATTTACACACAATTGTTCGTGAATCGTCGGGAATAGTCAAAGGTCAATTGAATATATGAAACAGTTCAAAATTTTTAAGATTTAAGATTCTAAACTTTGCTTATCGTGTCGAGATCATACAAAGATTAAGTTTAAATTTAGTCGGAAATTTCTGGGTCATCACAGTACCTACCCGTTAAAGAAATTTCGTCTCGAAATTTGAGTGAGGTGGTCATGGTTAACAATAAAAATGTTTTCATGATGAAAATTGAGTTGATAAATAGAGTTTTATCATCATTGAGTAATATAGATAAAACAATTCAATTATTCGAAGAGTACGAATGAAGCTTATCACAAAAGAGTGAAATGAGTAAATGAAGATTCGACTTAACCGATGATGTAGTCACGATTGAATTCCGGAATTCAAGGGATTTATAGAAAATCTTCGAAATCTAAAAGATTTGATTCTTCGGTGAGTAAGGAAATTAAGATCTTTATAATTAAATACGGTGATCTACCTCGATTGTTCTGTCTGATATTTCCCATATAAATTAAACTCTTCCGTTCCATTATTCTCACCATTCCTGTACTTTCTTTCTTATTTAATACATCCAAGAGGTTGTGAAAATGCTTAATCTCGTTCTAATCCTTGATATTTTTCTCATTATAACTTCTGTATCCTTCTTTTCAATCTTCCACCAGAAAAATCTGTTTACTTCTACTATTACCTTGGGGTGATACTATTCTTAATTCTACTGTGTCTTTATATTGCTATTCGTATTAATATCCACGGTTTGTAACCTCCGTGTTGTTATTGGGCTTTATATTTTCTCTCATATTTTGGAGCTCTTTGCCTTTTTATTCTCTTCTCGAACTCTAGTAAGGCAAGTAACGGTCCATAATTCGTAGGTATGAAGTTTCGAATGAACTTAATGTTCTAAACAAGAAAGAACGTAATAGCACGATTTGATTTGTCAAATTTATCAACATCGCGGAAGATAGAACCATCAAGAATACATTTTCTTGATATGTTCGGGAGTTAAGTAGAATGAAAAAGTTATGTAACATGAAACATGATGTTGGTATGATCTACTGTGAACCATCATCACGTTTCATTAGAAACTCAGCATGACTTACTGTAATATAATCACGTTGATCAAGTGTCATTATATTATACTAACTCATGCTTCAGTTCCCAACATTACTTCAATAACATTCATATTTTAAGCTCGAAACTTTACAGAATATAGAAACTAACAGTTTCTATATGATGTAATACTGATAGCACGAAGAGATTAATGATTTCAGATAAGAATAGTTATGAAAATATCTTCAGAAATATGGAGGATATTTATAATGAAATATACGATGATATCTTGAAATTTCTAATATCGAAGGATGGTAAAGAAAATTTTTCCGCAAGAGTTTGGAGTCAGAAGCAAGGTATTCGCTAAAGATTTCATCAGAAACAGAATCATCAGGATTCTTAATGTACAAGTTTAGTCCTTGTGATTTGTTCAGATACTCCTTCATAGTTTGTTCAATCAGTTTTTCAGTTTCAAACTTTTTCTGAGCTTTGCCAACATACAGTTCTTCATCATCAAGTTTTGGCTGTTGAGGTCATTTACAGATTTTGTCGCTTCATTCAACTTTTCAAAATTCAGAGCATAAATTCGCAGACTGGGTGCTTTTCAGAATTTCAGAATGAAAGATCATAGTTCTAAGAGATAAATATTATATGGATACATATAACTGTTGACGTAGAAACGTTGCGAGATTCAAAATACTGATTGCTAATTCTCGGTAATTAGTATGGCAATTCTTGTTACAAGATGCGGATGAGTACATGATGAGACTTCAATAGATAAACATAGTGATTTGTCGGAGAGATTTAAGCCAAGGAGCAACGAGGTTGTTAGTACGTCTGCTGGTAATATGATGGAATGTAAAAGGTTCCCCGGTAACAATAAAAGAGCACACATATATATCAAGGTTATAATAAGGTTGTTTATAACAAAAAGTCGAAGTTTACTTGTTGGAGCTGTGACAAAATTCACTAATTTTGAAAAGAATTGAAATGTTATTTTCGGTAATAACAAGGCCAAAGGAGCTAGCATTGATATGTGTTAAACGTTTACTCAGGTTCCGAGTGTTTTCAGGTACATAACTATATGCATAAATCTTTCCTTCCGTAGATGAAGTGCGGTTGGTTCATCCTCGCGATTGAGGTGTTTTCAAGAATCATGAAAGGTTTGAACGCAGATTGTAATCATCAAGACACAAATGAGGTTTAAGATGAAATCAAGTGGCAGACTTGAAGAATTGTTTAGTCTCATTTGTTATAATCAATATTTTAATTCATTTTAATTGTCCAATATTTTCTTCATTATGCCACTTGTTGGATTCTGATAAGTCAAAATCCAATTATGAAATTGAATGAAAATGGTTATTCTGTGGTGAACGGATTCGTATATCTGTGGATGTAAGTAGGATAGTAAATGACTGTTGAATCAGATTAGCAGAATGTACCGTGTAACTGATTAATGTGCAATCTGAATATTCCTAGGGTATTATCTACCCGTTAAAATATTTTCACCATTAACAGTTTGTACAAAAGAATTTTTAATTACAATTCTTATGAAAATATACTTGCATGTATAATTTCTTCAGATGTAATCATGGATTTCATGAGTTAATATGATATTAAACTCATATGATTTTTGGTTTGAGCTAGAATAAGTAATCTCTAAAACTATTAGGAACCACATATTCTTCGCAGAATATTAATGAAGTTATGGATCAATACTTCATCGTTAATTGTTGTTGGTACTCCTTGGTATCTATGGTGCGTATGATGTTGATGTTCGAGGTAAAGATTGTGATGTCGAGACGTGTGATGTGGATGTTGTTGTTGGTGGTGGTACTGTTGGTGCAAGTGATGTTGCTGAAGCTGGTATGTTTTGCACCATATTTTTCAAATTTATTACTCGAGCGCGAAGCTTGTTGACTTCTTCCATTACTCCAGGATGATTGTTGGTCAGAACGAGTGAATGAATAGGGTTTAAACTTTTAGATAGAATATAATCGTGGCGAGATACTCTGGAAATGAGAGTGAAAAATGGTGTTTCGAATCGGTTCGCCGGTAAGTGTTTCAGGTTCTTTGCCAAGAAAGGAATGTGGTGGATGGAAGGGATCACCTTCTTCTTGTCTCCAATGATTAAGTAGGCTACGAACCCATCAGATGAATTAGGAATGGCCGATTGGTTGATTCGTTCTGGTGACGCTGCTTCCGGAGTTTAGCTGAACATTCATGTCGGAATAGCTGTCGGAATAACTATCGGAATAGCTATCGGAATCTGAGGGACTCGAACTGGTTGAGGGATTCATCTCGTACGATCAGATGAAGGATTTTTGATAAGAAATAGATTATAGGATGTAGATTAGTACCCTGCAATACATAATTTACATATGCATATATAATACTAAAATCCCATAAGTTACGGAGGAATCTACGGAAGCTGTCAGACAAAGGTAACAATAACAGATACGCTAAGATATGAATTTATCTATACACTGTCTATGCAATAGAAGTAGTAAGACGTGTCTAGACTAAGAATGATAAGCAGGTAATTTCCTAAGGATGATAAGTAGGTAATTTTCGACACAAAATGATAAGTAAAAATTTTGACATGCAGACACGGTCGAAGTCCAGACTTACTAATGCATCCTAACGACTATCAGTTAGACACAATAATGCAAGAACTGGTTCACTAAGACCACCGCTCTGATACCAACTCTAACGACCCGTCCTATTCCATCTGGACGAATACATTACATTTGGTTACATCTCGAGGTACTTGACCTCTATATGATACATTTTACTAACATTGCATTCGTTTTGAAAAGACAAACTTTCCTTACATCAAAAGTTGACGATATGCATACCATTTCATAATACATCCAACTATAATTGACTTAGTAATAATCTTGATGAACTTAACGACTCGAATGCAACGTCTTTTGAAATATGTCAAGAAAGAACTCAATTATTATCCTTAAAATGAGCAAATGCACAGCAGAAGATTTCTTTCATACCTGAGAATAAACATGCTTTAAAGTGTCAACCAAAAGGTTGGTGAGTTCATTAGTTTAACATAAATAATCATTTCCATCATTTTAATAGACCACAAGATTTCCATTTCTCATAAATATACGTCCCATGCATAGAGAAAAAAATAATCATTCATATGGATTGAACACCTGGTAACCGACATTAACAAGATGCATATAAGAATATCCCCTATCATTCTGGGAAATCCTTCGGACATGATAAAAACAACATCGAAGTACTAAAGCATCCGGTACTTTGGATGGAGTTCGTTAGGCCCAATAGATCTATCTTTAGGATTCGCGTCAATTAGTAGATCGGTTTACTAATTCTTAGGTTACCAAGCAAAAGGGGCATATTCGACTTCGATCATTCAACCATATAATGTAGTTTCGATTACTTGTGTCTATTTCGTAAAACATTTATAAAAGCAGCGCATGTATTCTCAGTCCCAAAAATATATGTTGCAAAAGCATTTAAAAAGGGAGCAAATGAAACTCACAATTGTAGTAAAAATACATATGACGGCATTGAACAACAGAACAATGCAGGGTTGGCCTCGGATTCACGAACCTATATCATTCATATATGTATTAAAACATATTCTTATAATAGAATAGATATATATATTATTATTAGTGATATAATTGTTATTTTTATTACTTTATAAATTTTCATTATTTATTTATATATTTTCATTTTCGTACATAATAATTTTAATATAATTTTAGTTTTAAAAGTTTGACTCATCAAATTCTCACTCATTTTAAAGAATTGGTACCTCTAATTTTACAGAAAGCTCATTAATAGTAATCCTATCACCACTACATTTATGGATTTTTAAAATGAAATTTGAATTCGAGTTTTTATTTTTTCAAGTTTCAAGAACATGAACTCCAAATCAAATATTGAATTCGAGACTGTTTTGGACAAAATTTATAACATGAATTAGGTAGTAAAACATGCCTAGAAACTTTCTGGATCTTCAATTGATCCTAAATCATCAAAACGAACTCGAATTTTATCATGAACAAATCTGTTGACTTTTGACAAAATAACTTTGACTTGCAAAATTTGAATTCGTTGTTAGGAATTAGGATTTGAGATTTTGCATAAAGTTGGATTGAAAGTTTCCTAACACAACTACATTTCCAAATTTTGCTAATTCATTTGAAATTGGATGTTTGTAATTTGGGTTCAAGAACAAAGAAAAGATATAAAAATAAATAAATATATTTTCTTTTTTATTTTAACGAATTGCAGTAGGAATTTTGTGAGTATGATTATGAATGAACGTGGTTTTAATAGTTATCTTGATTCCAAATGATTTGAGATATAGACATCTAACAGATTCCATAAAAATTCAACAAGAACAGATAATAAGAAAAAAAATAAATAATAAAAAATGTAAAGCTAGATGTGGATCACTAACTAATTTTGTCTAGTAATGTGACTTAATTGGATCGATGGTTTCAATTAGACAGAAAAATCAAAAAGGATAGATAGTGATGCTTAATTTTGTATTTTCTTTATGTTTTAATTTTTATATAATAAATAAATATTAATAATAAATATATATTAATTAATACTAATAATAATCCTAATAATTATATATTAATAATATTTACAATAATAATTAATAATAATGATATTAGTTATAAAATGATATTAATAATAATAATGATATTATTAATAATAATGATATACAAGTCAAATGTATCCAATTTCATAATATAATTCTAAAAATATTAATAGCATTGACATTAAGATTAATAATAATAATGAATGTAATAATAATATATCAACTAGAATTCATCTTATAATTACATTTAGTATGTCAATATTACAATTTATTAATTATATCATATTTGCTAGTTATATAATATATTATATCATATTTGCTAGTTATATAATATACTAAATATGTAATATTTATAAATTTTATACATATATTACAACAAATATAATATTACTTAGGTATAGAGTTCATATATATATATATTTTAATAGCAACTAAATTATTCTCATATGTTATGTTACGTTTTTAATTTTAATTTATTAAAATGTATTTTATTAATTCTAAATATTATATATACACTTATATTCATATATATATTTACACACAATTGTTCGTGAATCGTCGGGAATAGTCAAAGGTCAATTGAATATATGAAACAGTTCAAAATTTTTAAGATTTAAGATTCTAAACTTTGCTTATCGTGTCGAGATCATACAAAGATTAAGTTTAAATTTTGTTGGAAATTCCCAGGTCATCACAGCTGACCTATTCATGAAGCCCTTGATGCACAACCAGTATGATGATCATGCTAGTAATATTGGACTTCATTAAGCTATTAATCTTTTTCATTTGTAATTTAGTATTTGGATATTTCTGGAACATTAAGCAGTTTTATCTTAATGAATTGAGATACTTGGTATGGTCGTTTTTATTTATATCATTGTGTTCTATATTAGCATGTTTAATCCATGAATAATTATTGATTATTCTAAATCTCCATAATCGGTCATGTTATGGGAGTAACATGAATTAAGATTATTATGAAATTTGATTTTATTTACTGATGGTGAATAGTTAACTAGCTGAGGCCAAAATTCATATGTATTCATTGATGATGAATATTAGAATGACCCAATCATGAGATGTCACTACATGGATCGTCGTCAATAGTGAATCTCATAATGGTTACGTCTTTGTGTCCTTAGACCTGAGATGTATATGTTGGTTTCCGATTGTATGACATATTATACTTTGATATGGTTAAACACTATCCTGAACAAGGTAGTTATAAAGGCCATCATTGGGGATGATGTGAATCACATGACGAACGCATGTAATCAAAATGGAATTTATTCCTCTATGCTAGAGTACGATACCACTGGGCCCCTCGATGAAAATGAATGGATATCTACACGGCCGTGTCCAAGCAATATTGATTGATGATCAATTTAAACTTGGTGATCACATTCAAATTTTCTAGATCGAGAAACATAATTGGTTTACAAATGAGAATGACTGGATCCATGTCTCATGTCAACCCGGTATTGGCAATAAAGGGACAATAGACACTTAATCATTAAATCATTAAATAATTTTTAATAATAATGATAGTTCGTTTAGCTTAAACAAACACTTTTATATTTTCGGGGGCATTGACGTGTTGCTAGACGCCAATATATGTCTGTATAGTTTTCTAGATGTTGTGACATGCACAAGTGGGAGTTTGTTGGTTTAATGTGCAAGTCATAACAAAAATCTATACTACCGTTTATATACAGGCCTATGGGGTCACACACTTTAGCATTTAGACACCAATTATTATATATTGTTGATATATAATTATAACCTACAGTTCGAAAAGTATAGTTTAATTAAATATGATTTAGTTAAATATAAAATGCTCATTGGGCTGTCAAATCATAATTTATCGGATGGACTATTTTTAATTATGAATAATTAAAATGTTATACATTGCTTTCTTTTGGTTTTGTTAATTTACATATACATCTAAAATTGAGAGGCAATAAATAATGAAAGGTATGGAGTAGTTGTTTGTGTTTGCCAATACACAAAAAGGAAAAAGAATTTGACTATTTTTCTTATGAATGGAACTACACAAAAGCAATTTTGGTGTTACTTCTTTGACATCTACAATCATAAAGAATAAAATGGATATTTTAATATTAACAAAGGCTTGGCAACTTATATGATATATACTCTTAAGTTTTTTGGAGTTTGAATAAGAAAAACACACATAAAAGGTTTTATTCCTTTTGTGTGCAAAAGATACAAAGGTTGCTGTCCTTTTTCTCTGTATTCGTTACAAGGGAATACCAAGTTTTTGATATATGTTAAAAGGGTTGATAACCCTATTGATTTATAGTCGTAAACGGAGCCAACAAGAAAAACTAAATTGGATTTGTTTTTCTTTTGAGTATACATACCAAAGAAAAGGTGGATCAAACTATTTGTTTGTCCATTCTTTTGTCAAGCAATATTATATATTACTTGAGGTTATACGGACTAGCATCCGGTCGGTGTTGTTTGAGATGCTGTGTGGATCAACCGTAGAGATATTCATACTATTGAATATATGTTTCAACCTATACTTGGACATCAATTCGCAAAGAGTTCTTTCTACCATTCTTGCATCGCTCGCTAAAGGTACATCTAAACTCCTCTTTGTGAATTTATTAGTTGACAATTATTAGTGGTGTAATTGGATCTTATTGAGATCGCTAATCATGTGATTGTTTTACTTGAAAGTTTATTACAAATAATGAAAGATGTTTATTAATAAATAAAAATATGTTTATTTTCATGTTCCGCTGCGTTTATAAATTTTAAAAGTACACACGGTTTTCCATCATTTTGTACTATTTGAAATAGTGACTATGTTGCTGAAAGTATCCGTGAAATTTACCCCAAGTGCCTCAGGTTGTTTTACTATTTTTGTTTCGAATCATCTTCTAGAGCTACTACGGATGCTTCCCAATTGCGCTATAGTGGTCAGACTGCGGAAGGTACTATTTGTTTCCTTTACACCTTTCTTTGTCCTATATTGTTTTCTTATTTTGCTAACAAATTTGTAACTGTTGTGGTGCACTGTCTTATAATGTTTATGTCCGTATTTTATCCTTCATTATCTATCCACTTTATGGCTAAATATGTCGGTGGTATCGCATATTTCGTCTAATCAACGTGCTTTAAGGATGCATGGAAGCTAACAAATTTGTAACTGTTGTAATGCACTGTCTTATAATGTTTATGTCTGTATTTTATCCTTCATTATCTAGCCACTTTATAGCTAAATCTGTCGGTGGGATCGCACCTCCGTGTCCATTTCCGTCTAATCAATGTGCTTTAAGGATGCATGGAAGTATTTTTGTATGAATTTTTACTTTTATTTCGGGGTTATTTGCTCTCTTCTATGAAATTTACCTTATGGTTAGTTAAGTTCAGTGCCTTCTATTTGTGTTTTCCATGCTTTGACTTACAGTGAAAATCTAAATGATGGCTAAATTTATATAGTTGTTGGTGAACCAATAGTTGTATATGTATCATTTGAATGAGTATTATATTATTCTAAATCAGTATTCTATTAACTCTATTGTTGCTTATGATGTGCCCATTGTATTTGTTTGAAATATGTCGGGTGTTTCAGGTTCAAACTCAGGGGGTAAGGAGGTAACAGGAACAATACCAATACTATTATTAAAGGAAATGCGATCCATAGTTGGTGAGATAATCTCGTGCAGTTTTACTAGATGTCCATGATCCCAAAAACTGATAACTTGAGCTGGTTTAATGGTGTTGGGTGTGAAAATTTTGTTATCATATACGATTTCATCATCGTCCCCCAAGAATGAAATGCGTAATTGAAGAAGCGTGGTTATGATATCAGGAGACCCAAGTTCAATTTCCGGCAATGGAACCAATTAATAGGAATCAAATAAGGATGTACTGTAATTGATAGAAATAAAATAGCAGCAGCAAGAGAAAAACAGAATTATAGCAATACTTATAATCGAGAAGAAGATGATTGATGAATAAAGAGATGATGAACAGATGGATGAAGATGCAAATAGTTGAATACTTATATTATTAATGGAGGATAGAAATTCAAAGGCAATCCACAACTTGGATGCTCAATGACCACAATCAGAGAAGAACCATCTCAAATGGTGTCAACCTGCCCAAACATTAGAGGCCGATCACAAAACTCAAACAAAATAACTCCCTGCTTTCTACACCATATTCTTCCCTATATATAATTCCATCTCACGTGTTGTAACACCCTGTTTTTTTAAATCACAGCGGAAGACTAAATTTACATAAATACCCTTAGTTAATTACAAATATGATTACCACAAATCATCTGGTTAATTACTTTGTTACAAGCCACATGTGTTATGTTAAACGACAAGTTACATATTTACAAAAGCTAAGACATCAGATTTCATCTTGTAAAACATATCTTCAACCCGACTCTCGTCCCTACCAGCACTAAGATCCAAAACCTGCAAGGGAGGAGGTGAGGGGTTAGCACGAGGCTAAGTGAATGGAACTATCAAGAGGTCTAGCATACAGTAGCAACTTGTACCACTACAACTGCAACAACTTATAACATACAACAACTAGCAACTAGCAACTAGCAACTGGCAACTATGCTCCAACTAGAGGACCAGCGGCTTGTACGGGCACACGACCCTAGCTGATCAGGCTAGAATCTACCGATATTCCTTACTACTGAATCCCCAGTATAGTCATCCACACGCAGGTGATGCATCGTTCAGCACTATACTCAACAGACAGCAGCCAGTTGGACCCAACCAGAACTAGGTTGACCTCTCTGAGCTGAACCTAACTGATCAAGGTTCCAACAATAACAACTACTACTACTGCTGCTACTGCTTCCACCATCGCTGCCGCCTGCCGCCGCCACCGCCACCGCCACCACCACCACCACCACCACTACTACTACTACTACTTAATATGGTAATGAAATAATGACGATTAAATTGTCATTAATGATTGGTGTACAAATAGGACACCATATTTACCATTTGAGAGCATCCACAAGGAAAACACATCAAAAAACACACTCGTAACTTCTGCGTTTTCAGGCAAGCTTCATCTCCTGCAGTACTACTGCTTTGGCCGTTGTACCCTGGGAAACAGACGACATGTAGACGACGAATCTGTTTTTAAGGAAATCATGTTAAACACGAGACTCGGCTCATCATGTGTTGATGGAAATCCTATTGTTTATTCTCATGCAAGCTTCATCTCCGACAGTACTACTGCTTTGTCCGTCGTTCCATGTGAAACAGACGACGTGTAGACAGCGAATCTGTTTTAAGAGAATCGTCTTAAACACGAGACTCGACTAATCATGTGTTGATGGAAATCCTATTGTTTATTCTCAGGTATGAACACATTCATATTTATTTGTATCATGATTCGTTTAATAGTTATTCGAAATTCGTTTCGGGTACTATTTACTAACATTAATATTACTAATATAATAAGCAGAAAGAATACAATAAATTCAAATAAAGACGTACATAGTTATATATGGCTTTATAAGCTTTGAAAGCCATAGTTATATATGACCATTGCCCCCGGGGGTATGCCCTCCAGCTCGCCCTCAAGGCCACCGTTGGCATTGGTATGCCCTCGGTGTGTGCTTAAAATGCTACGAGTGCTTTGTTCTCATTTGTTTCTTGGAATAGCACAAGCAAGCACAAACCAAAATGTATCTTAATGTTTGTACATATAGCTTATTTAATTAATTTTATGGGGCCATGTGAGCAGCAAGTTTGTCATGGTTTGTAGTGGTGTGTGATGAGTATGGCGGATCTAGATTTCGTAGTCATTGGTGTCACTAGTTAAAAGTCCAAAAAAATTACACTATCTAGTGGTGTCACACACAAAAAATTACACTATCCAGTAGTATAACTAGTTAAAAACCAAATTTTTCACTGCATCGTGTAGATCCAGTGGTAGCCCGAGTATGTGATGGGAGGAAATAGAGAGAGAGAAAAAAAAACCCTAATGTGGCGGTATGTGCTCAGGAGGAAGGACCTCACCTATTGATTGTTGTAACCAACACAAAAATGCAACAAGAAAATATGTCACTCACCAATCGTTTTAAGTATAAAAAATGTCCGCGAAAGCCCGCGCATCAAGAAAGATACCGCTTTTGCAAAGTGATACAAAAATGATGGGGAAGGCAATCACAAGAAAAAGGGCAAAAATGACCATTGAAGGTCAAACAAGCCCAAAAATGAAAAGAGAAAACAATATGTGAAGCTACACCCTTTGTGTGAGCAGAATTATGACGAAACACAAATATTGTCAGTGGCAACTTTATGTAGTGATCTGTGGGGTCACAGGACACTACTAGTTTAAAAATTATTAGTAGAAAATAACTTTTAAATTGTATAGGACACCACTAAATTTAACTGGACGACACCATATATTTTTTGAAATTATAGTTTTTTCCTTTTAAATGTTTAGGACACCACTATATTTAACTACTCGGACCCAATATATTTTCAGAACTTGTAATTTTTTGAAAGTAAACTACCACTAAATAGCATTAAAATATAATTAGTACTAAATATTTTTTTAGAATCCCACTAAGTTTGCATTCTGGAATCGCCACTGAATATACTGACCATATATTAATAATGTTAAGTTTAATATTTTTTCTTCTTGCTGCTGCTAAAGCAAGTTGTTACTACTCTTATGTTTTTTTACTTTTAGGATTATCACCAGAATCGTCATCATCCTTTAGTTAGGCAAGTTGTGAGACTAGTTATATTAATCTACAATACTTATTGTGATGAGCTTGGTAATGTACTAATTATAGCAAGTGTTTCCATTAATTAGTGATGTCCCCAAATATTGAAACAAATAGAAATTAGAACATGATAACATAAATTATCCATTTATACGGTTTAACTGTAGTGACCCGAACTTTTCCATGTTTATATATATTAATTGAGATTGATATTTACATTACTAAATGTTTCCAACGTGTTAAGCAATCAAACTTGTTAAGACTTGATTAATTGAAATAGGTTTCATATAGACAATTGACCACCCAAGTTGACCGGTGATTCACGAACGTTAAAACTTGTAAAAACTATATGATGACATATATATGATTATATATATAGTTAACATGATATTATGATAAGTAAGTATCTCATTAGGTATTTTAACAATGAGTTATATACATAAAAATGAGACTATTGAATTTAAGAAACTCGAAAACGTTATATATAACGATTATCGTTATATCAACGTCTTACTAAGTACATATGAATCATATTAAGATATTGATACACTTGGTTAATTATGTTAAATGATAAGTAAATATATCATTAAGTGTATTAACAATGAACTACATATGTAAAAATAAGACTACTAACTTAATGATTTCGAAACGAGACATATATGTAACGATTATCGTTGTAACGACATTTAACTGTATATATATCATACTAAGATATATTATATATCATAATATCATGAAAATGTAAAAATTTAACATCTCATTTGATATAATAAACAATGGGTTAACAACATTTAACAAGATCGTTAACCTAAAGGTTTCAAAACAACATTTACATGTAACGACTAACGATGACTTAACGACTCAGTTAAAATGTATATACATGTAGTGTTTTAATATGTATTCATACACTTTTGAAAGACTTCAAGAAACTTATCAAAATACTTCTACTTAATAAAAATGCTTATAATTACATCCTCGTTCAGTTTCATCAACAATTCTACTCGTATGCACCCGTATTCGTACTCGTACAATACACAGCTTTTAGATATATGTACTATTGGTATATACACTCCAATGATCAGCTCTTAGCAGCCCATGTGAGTCACCTAACACATGTGGGAACCATCATTTGACAACTAGCATGAAATATCTCATAAAATTACAAAAATATGAGTAATCATTCATGACTTAGTTACATGAAAACAAAATTACATATCCTTTATATCTAATCCATATACCAACGACCAAAAACACCTAAAAATACTTTCATTCTTCAATTTTCTTCATCTAATTGATCTCTCTCAAGTTCCATCTTCAAGTTCTAAGTGTTCTTCATAAATTCCATAAGTATAGTTTCATAAAAATCAAGAATACTTCCAAGTTTGCAAGTCTACTTCCAAGCTTTCTAATCCATTCCAAGTAATCATCTAATATCAAGGAACCTTTGTTATTTACAGTAGGTTATCTTTCTAATTCAAGGTAATATTCATATTCAAACTTTGATTCAATTTCTACAACTATAACAATCTTATTTCGAGTAAAAATCTTACTTGAACTGTTTTTGTGTCATGATTCTGTTTCAAGAACTTTCAAGCCATCCAAGGATCCTTTGAAGCTAGATCCATTTTTCTCATTTCCAGTAGTTTTATCCAGAAAACTTGAGGTAGTAATGATGTTCATAACATCATTCGATTCATACATATAAAGCTATCTTATTCAAAGATTTAAACTTGCAATCACTAGAACATAGTTTAGTTAATTCTAAACTTGTTCGCAAACAAAAGTTAATCCTTCTAACTTGACTTTTAAAATCAACTAAACACATGTTCTATATCTATATGATATGCTAACTTAATGATTTAAAACCTGGCAACACGATGAACACCATAAAATCAGATATACGCCGTCGTAGTGAAACCGGGGGCTGTTTTGGTTTGGATAATTAAAAACTATGATAAACTTTGATTTAAAAGTTGTTCTTCTGAGAAAATGATTTTTCATATGAACATGAAACTATATCCAAAAATCAAGGTTAAACTCAAAATGGAAGTATGTTTTCTAAAATGGTCATCTAGACGTCGTTCTTTCGACTGAAGGACTACCTTTACAAAAACGACTTGTAACTTATATTTTAGACTATAAACCTATACTTTTTATGTTTAGATTCATAAAATAGAGTTCAATATGAAATCATAGCAATTTTATTCACTCAAAACGGATTTAAAATGAAGAAGTTATGGGTAAAACAAGATTGGATATTTTTGATCTTTTTAGCTACGGGAAATGTTTAACAAATCTATAAAAATCATATCCTAGCTAACTTATATTGTATTATACATGTATTCTAATATATTATGTAATCTTGGGATACCATAGACACGTATGCAAATGTTTTGGCATATCATATCGACCCATGTATATATATTATTTGGAACAACCATAGACACTCTATATGCAGTAATGTTGGAGTTAGCTATACAGGGTTGAGGTTGATTCCAAAAATATATATAGTTTGAGTTGTGATCTAGCCTGAGATGTGTATACACTGGTCGTGGATTGATTCAAGATAATATATATCGATTTATTTCTGTACATCTAATTATGGACAACTAGTTGTAGGTTACTAACGAGGACAGCTGACTTAATACACTCAAATCTTTAAAACATAATAAAAATGGTTTTAATTATATTTTGATCATACTTTGATATATATGTACATATTTGTATAGGTTCGTGAATCGATCCGTGGCCAAGTCTTATTTTCGAGAAGGAAATATCTGTGAAAGTGAGTTATAGTCCCACTTTTAAAATCTAATATTTTTGGGATGAGAATACATGCAGGTTTTATAAATGATTTACAAAATAGATACAAGTACGTGAAACTACATTCTATGGTTGAATTATCGAAATCGAATATGCCCCTTTTTATTAAGTCTGGTAATCTAAGAATTAGGGAACAGACACCCTAATTGACGCGAATCCTAAAGATAGATCTATTGGGCCTAACAAACCCCATCCAAAGTACCGGAGGCTTTAGTACTTCAAAATTTATATCATATCCGAAGGGTGTCCCGGAATGATGGGGATATTCTTATATATGCATCTTGTTAATGTCGGTTACCAGGTGTTCACCATATGAATGATTTTTATCTCTATGTATGGGATGTGTATTGAAATATGAAATCTTGTGGTCTATTGTTACGATTTGATATATATAGGTTAGACCAATAACTCACCAACATTTTTGTTGACGTTTAAAGCATGTTTATTCTCAGGTGAATATTAAGTGCTTCCGCTGTTGCATACTAAAATAAGGACAAGATCTGGAGTCCATGTTTGTATTATATTGTGTAAAAACTGCATTCAAGAAACATATGTCGATGTAATATATTTCTATTGTAAACCATTATGTAATGGTCGTGTGTAAACAGTATATTTTAGATTATCATTATTTGATAATCTACGTAATGTTTTTAAAACCTTTATTGATAAAATAAAGGTTATGGTTGTTTTAAAAATGAATGCAGTCTTTGAAAAATGTCTCATATAGAGGTCAAAACCTCGCAACAAAATCAATTAATATGGAACGTTTATAATCAATATGAACGGGACATTTCAGTTGGTATCCGAGCGTTAGTCTTAGAGAACCAGAAAATTTGCATTAGTGTGTCTTATCGAGTTTGTTAGGATGCATTAGTGAGTCTGGACTTCGACCGTGTTTTCTTTAAAAATGATTGCTTAACATTTTTGTTGGAAACTATATATTATTAACATGTAAATATTATGTGATATATTAATCTCTTAACATGTTTGATATTGTGTGATAGATGTCTACCTCTAGCACAAATCCCATTGACTCACCTAATAATAACGAAGAGTCGAATATATATTGGCAAGATTCACAAGTTCCCAAAGAACCGGAAGAAGAGGAAACGGAACCGAAAGAAGAGGAACCGGAAGAAGAGGAACCAGAAGAAGAGGAACCGGAAGAAGAAGAGGTTCCGGAGGGGGGAATAGTAGGAACCACAGAAAACCGGTCAAATAAAAGAAAATCCTCAACCAATGGACCAACGTTAATAATGGTCAATGGTGTTTCCGTTAAGGAAGCAAAATATTGGAAAAATTACCAATTTTCCGATGAATCGGATCCTGATGAGGATTCCGATGATGTTATAGAAATTACCCCGACCCAATTTAATGAGGCAAAAGAAAATAATAAGGGAAAAGGCATCAAAATAAAGAAATCTGATTTCGACCCCGATGAACTTTATATGTACCGTCAACACCCGTATTTTCAATATCGTGACAATAACCCAGGAACCTTTAAACCACCAGGTTTTTCTAAACCAATGTGGAAAACGACGACTCGTATTAGAGGAACATCATATATCCCTAGAAAATTAGGAAAAAGAACCAAGTCCGAAGAAGAAGAAACCAGTGATTCAGATTAGAGGGGTGTGAGCATGTTGTGTAATAAATGTATTGTAGTGTGCTTGTACTTTAATGTTTTATGTAAAAATTGCTTGTATTGTTTGTTATTACGAATCTAATACTTGTCTATTTTACAGTATAAAAACAAAATGGATGTTAAGGGTAGACAACCGAATATTTTAGAAGACCTACCAGAGGATATGATTGAGGAAATCTTGTCTAGAGTCGGTCAGAATTCATCAGCACATTTAGTTATGGCGAAATTAACTTGTCAAACATTTGAAAGACTTTCCAGAAATGCCTTAGTTTATAAAAGGCTTTGCTTTGATAGGTGGGGTATATCACATTGGGGAGACTTTAAGTTACGCCGTGTTTTCTTTAAAGCGTTAAATGCGGGGAACCCAAATGCAATTTTACGCTACGGGTTAAGAACCTATTTTGACTCAACATATCCCAACATAGGATTTCGTGAATTAGAAAGAGCTTCTAACATGCAACATAAAGAAGCATGTTATGCTTACGGGTTAGTGATGTTCGCTTCTTACCAAAGTGAGAAAAAGAACATCGGATTGCAGCTTTTAAATAAAACTTTCCCACAAGTGACGGATTCAGTAGTTGGGGTGAGAAACAAGGTTTTTAGATTATTACGGGGCTGTTGGACATTACGAAACCCTCGTCCTTTTAACGACATTACAACATGCTGCCTAGCCAATGGTCATAACGGTTATTTTCTACAAGACCAAGGATGGGAAGTCGTCTTAGTAAAACCAGAATGCATGACTTGTTTCTGGACTTATGAATTACGTGTCTTTATTTCCTTTGCTGAACAACTTGCGTATTAACTAGATTTATCTTCAAAACTGTTGTGTATCATAGTGTACTATGATTCATGTTATATGTAATATAGCGAAGTTGTAAGTTTGAAGAATATTTGTTTGCGATATATTATTATAATCAGTTTTTCATATGGAATTGTAGTAGTTGAATTGTATATTAGCTACTAAGTATGAACTTAACGGGTAGGTAGTACCCAAATTTAAACTTATAAAACGCTAATATGAAGAAAAAGCTTTTATAAATGAGTTCATATTATGCTACGAGATACTATTGACTACTCTTAATATTCTGTATGATTAAATTGTTTCATTTGACTATTTTGAAGGAAATGGCACCGACTACTCGACACACCTTGAATATGAGCGAAGAGAAATTTCGTGCCTTTCTTGCTTCAAACATAGCCGCAGTATAGGCCGCGCTACATATCAACAATAACTCTGAATCTAGCAATACAGCTAACGGCGCAAGAAATCGTGTAGGATGCTCCTACAAGGAATTCACTGCCTGCAAACTTTCAGAATTTGATGGGACCGAAGGACCAATCGGATTGAAACGGTGGACCGAGAAAGTTGAGTCGGTGTTTGCCATAAGTAAGTGTGCTGAAGGAGACAAAGTGAAGTACGCTATACATACCTTCACAAGTATTGCGTTAACATGTGGAATACCTATCTAGAGCAAGTGGGACAAGATGCTGCTTACGCGCTACCGTGGTCAGCATTCAAGCACTTGATGAACGAGAAGTACCGTCACAGAACCGAGGTCAATAAGCTCAAGTCAGAACTTAGAGGGTTACGAACACAGGGATTCGATATTACTTCGTATGAAAGATGATTCACAGAATTGTGCCTATTGTGTCCGAGAGCGTTCGAAGATGAGGAAGAGAAGATCGACGCGTTTGTGAAAGGGTTACCGGAGAGAATCCAAGAAGATATAAGTTCACACGAGCCTGCCTCTATACAAAAGGCATGTAGAATGGCTCACAAACTAGTGAACCAGATTGAGGGAAGAATTAAAGAACAGGCGGCCGAAGAGGCCAACGTGAAGTTAGTCAAAAGAAAGTGGGAGGAAAACGGTGATAAGAGTCACCAAAACAACAACAACTATCCCAACAATCGCAACATCAATCGCAACTACAACAAACGGCACAACAACAACAACAACAACTACAACAATCATCCCAACAACAATAACAACCGCAACAACAACAACAACAACAATCAGAAGCAGCTATGCCAAAGGTGTGAAAAGTATCACTCGGGGTTCTGCACCAAATTTTGCAACAAGTGTAAAAGAAATAGTCATAGCGCGGCGAAGTGTGAGGTCTACGGACCAGGGGTTAATAGAACGAAAGGAACAAATGGTGTCAGAACGAGTAATGGCGGAGCAAGTAGTGTCGGAGCAAGTTATGCCAATGTAGTTTGTTATAAATGTGGAAAACCGGGCCACATTATTAGGAATTGCCCGAACCAGGAGAACACGAATGGACAAGGCCGCGGAAGAGTTTTCAATATTAATGCGGCAGAGGCACAGGAAGACCCGGAGCTTGTTACGGGTACGTTTCTTATTGACAATAAATCTGCTTACGTTTTATTTGATTCGGGTACGGATAGAAGCTATATGAGTAGAGATTTTTGTGCTAAATTAAGTTGTCCATTGACGCTGTTGGATAGTAAATTTTTACTCGAATTAGCAAACGGTAAATTAATTTCAGCAGATAATATATGTCGGGAGAGAGAAATTAAACTGGGGGATGAAACGTTTAAAATTGATTTAATACCAGTCGAGTTAGGGAGTTTTGATGTAATAATTGGCATGGACTGGTTGAAAAAGGTGAGAGCAGAGGTCGATTGTTACAAAAATGCGATTCGCATTATGCGTGAAAAAGGAAAACCGTTAATGGTGTACGGAGAAAAGAACAACGCGAAATTAAATCTTATTAGTAGTTTGAAGGCGCAAAAACTAATAAGAAAAGGTTATTACGTCATTCTAGCACACATCGAGGAAGTTAAACCTGAAGAAAAGAATATCAGTGATGTTCCCGTCGCAAAAGAATTTCCCGATGTATTTTTGAAAGAATTACCGGGATTACCCCCACATCGATCCGTTGAATTTCAAATAGACCTTGTACTGGGAACTGCACCAATAACTCGTGCTCCATACAGACTCGAACCCAGCGAAATGAAGGAACTGCAAAGCCAACTGCAAGAACTATTAGAACGTGGTTTCATTCGACCAAGCACATCACCATGGGGAGCTCCTGTTTTGTTTGTCAAGAAGAAGGATGGTATATTTAGGTTGTGTATTGAATACAGAGATTTGAATAAACTTACCATCAAAAACCGTTATCCACTGCCAAGAATTGACGACTTATTTGATCAACTACAAGGCTCGTCGATTTATTCAAAAATCGATTTACGTTCTGGATATCATCAAATGCGAGTAAAGGAGGATGATATTCCAAAAACTGCTTTTAAGACACGTTATGGTCATTACGAGTTTATGGTTATGCCTTTTGGATTGACTAACGCACCAGCTGTGTTCATGGACCTTATGAACCGAGTGTGTAGGCCATATCTTGACAAGTTTGTCACTGTTTTCATCGATGACATACTTATTTACTCAAAGAATGATCAAGAGCACGAAGAACATTTGAGAAAAGTGCTAGAAGTATTGAGGAAAGAAAAACTGTACGCTAAGTTTTCAAAGTGTGCATTTTGGTTGGAAGAAGTTCAATTCCTCGGTCACATAGTGAACAAAGAAGGTATCCAGGTGGACCCGGCAAAGATCGAAACCGTTGAAAAGTGGAAAACCCCAAAAACTCCGAAGCATATACGTCAATTTTTAGGATTGACTGGTTATTACAGAAGATTCATCCAAGATTTCTCCAAAATAGCAAAACCCTTGACTGCATTAACGCATAAAGGGAAGAAATTTGAATGGATGGATGAACAAGAGAAGGAGTTTCAGTTATTGAAGAAAAAGCTAACTACGGCACCTATATTGTCATTGCCTGAAGGGAATGATGATTTTGTGATTTATTATGACGCATCAAAGCAAGGTCTCGGTTGTGTATTAATGCAACGAACGAAGGTGATTGCTTATGCATCTAGACAATTGAAGATTCACGAACAAAATTATACGACTCATGATTTGGAATTGGGTGCTGTTGTTTTTGCATTAAAGACTTGGAGGCATTATTTATATGGGGTTAAAAGTATTATATATACCGATCACAAAAGTCTCCAACATATATTTAATCAGAAGCAACTGAATATGAGACAACGCAGGTGGATTGAACTGTTGAATGATTATGATTTTGAGATTCGATACCACCCAGGGAAGGCGAATGTGGTAGCCGACGCTTTGAGTAGAAGGATAGAGAACCTATACGGGTAAAAGCTATGAATATAATTATTCGTACTAACCTTACTACTCTAATAAAGGAGGCACAACAGGGGGTTGTAAAAGAAGGAAAGTTGAAGAATGAGATACCCAAAGGATCAGAGAAACATATTAATATTCGGGAAGACGGAACCCGATATAGGGCTGATAGAATTTGGGTACCAAGGTTTGAAGATGTGAGAGAAATGGTACTTAAAGAAGCACATAAAACCAGATATTCAATACATTCCGGAGCGGGGAAGATGTATAAAGATCTCAAGAAACACTTTTGGTGGCCGGGTATGAAAGCCGATATTGCTAAATATGTAGGAGAATGTTTGACGTGTTCTAAGGTCAAAGCTGAACATCAGAAACCATCAGGTCTACTACAACAACCTGAAATCCCAGAATGAAAAAGGGAAAACATTACCATGGATTTCATTACTAAATTGCCAAGGACTGCAAGTGGTTATGATACTATTTGGGTAATAGTTGATCGTCTCACCAACTCAGCACACTTCCTGCCAATGAGAGAAGATGACAAAATGGAGAAGTTGGCGTGATTGTATTTGAAGAAGGTTGTCTCCAGACATGGAATACCCGTCTCTATTATCTCTGATAGGGATGGTAGATTTGTTTCAAGGTTCTGACAGACATTGCAACAAGCATTAGGAACTCGTCTAGACATGAGTACTGCCTATTATCCATAAACTGATGGGCAGAGTGAAAGGACGATACAAATGCTTGAAGACATGCTATGAGCATGTGTTATTGATTTCAAAAACAGTTGGGATCGACACCTACCGTTAGCAGAATTTTCCTACAACAATAGCTACCATTCAAGCATTGAGATGGCGCTGTTTGAAGCACTTTATGGTAGAAAGTGCAGGTCTCCGATTTGTTGGAATGAAGTGGGGGATAGACAGATTACGGGTCCGGAGATAATACAAAAAACTACAGAGAAAATCATCCAAATTCAACAACGATTGAAAACCGCCCAGAGTCGACAAAATAGCTACGCGGACAGTAAAAGAAAAGATATAGAGTTTGAAATTGGAGAAATGGTCATGCTTAAGGTTTCACCTTGGAAAAGCGTTGTTCGATTTGGTAAACGGGGGAAACTAAATCCAAGGTACATTGGACCATTCAAGATTATAGATCGTGTCGGACCAGTAGCTTACCAACTGGAGCTACCTCAACAACTCGCGGCTGTACATAACACTTTCCACATCTCGAATTTGAAGAAATGTTTTGCTAAAGAAGATCTCACTATTTCGTTGGACGAAATCCAAATCAATGAAAAACTTCAGTTCATTGAAGAACCCGTCGAAATAATGGATCGTGAGGTTAAGAGACTTAAGCAAAACAAGATACCGATTGTTAAGGTTCGATGGAATGTTCGTAGAGGACCCAAGTTCACCTAGGAGTGTGAAGATCAGATGAAGAAGAAATACTCGCATCTATTTCCAGAATATTCGTCAACACCTTCAACAGCTTAAAATTTCGGGACGAAATTTATTTAACGGGTAGGTACTGTAGTGACCCGAACTTTTCCATGTTTATATATATTAATTGAGATTGATATTTACATGACTAAATGTTTCCAACATGTTAAGCAATCAAACTTGTTAAGACTTGATTAATTGAAATAGGTTTCATATAGACAATTGACCACTCAAGTTGACCGGTGATTCACGAACGTTAAAACTTGTAAAAACTATATGATGACATAAATATGATTATATATATAGTTAACATGATATTATGATAATTAAGTATCTCATTAGGTATTTTAACAATGAGTTATATACATAAAAATGAGACTATTGAATTTAAGAAACTCGAAAACGTCATATATAACGATTATCGTTATATCAACGTCTTACTAAGTACATATGAATCATATTAAGATATTGATACACTTGGTTAATTATGTTAAATGATAAGTAAATATATCATTAAGTGTATTAACAATGAACTACATATGTAAAAATAAGACTACTAACTTAATGATTTCGAAACGAGACATATATGTAACGATTATCGTTATAACGACATTTAACTGTATATACATCATACTAAGATATATTATATATCATAATATCATGATAATGTAACAATTTAACATCTCATTTGATATAATAAACAATGGGTTAACAACATTTAACAAGATCGTTAACCTAAAGGTTTCAAAACAACATTTACATGTAACGACTAACGATGACTTAACGACTCAGTTAAAATGTATATACATGTAGTGTTTTAATATGTATTCATACACTTTTGAAAGACTTCAAGACACTTATAAAAATACTTCTACTTAACAAAAATTCTTACAATTACATCCTCGTTCAGTTTCATCAACAATTATACTCGTATGCACCCGTATTCGTACTCGTACAATACACAGCTTTTAGATGTATGTACTATTGGTATATACACTCCAATGATCAGATCTTAGCAGCCCATGTGAGTCAGCTAACACATGTGGGAACCATCATTTGGCAACTAGCATAAAATATCTCATAAAATTACAAAATTATGGGTAATCATTCATGACTTATTTACATGAAAACAAAATTACATATCCTTTATATCTAATCCATATACCAACGACCAAAAACACCTATAAAAACTTTTATTCTTCAATTTTCTTCATCTAATTGATCTCTCTCAAGTTCTATCTTCAAGTTCTAAGTGTTCTTCATAAATTCCATAAGTATAGTTTCATAAAAATCAAGAATACTTCCAAGTTTGCAATTCTACTTCCAAGCTTTCTAATCCATTCCAAGTAATCATCTAAGATCAAGGAACCTTTGTTATTTACAGTAGGTTATCTTTCTAATTCAAGGTAATATTCATATTCAAACTTTGATTCAATTTCTACAACTATAACAATCTTATTTCGAGTGAAAATCTTACTTGAACTGTTTTCGTGTCATGATTCTGTTTCAAGAACTTTCAAGCCATCCAAGGATCCTTTGAAGCTAGATCCATTTTTCTCATTTCCAGTAGTTTTATCCAGAAAACTTGAGGTAGTAATGATGTTCATAACATCATTCAATTCATACATATAAAGCTATCTTATTCGAAGGTTTAAACTTGTAATCACTAGAACATAGTTTAGTTAATTCTAAACTTGTTCGCAAACAAAAGTTAATCCTTCTAACTTGACTTTTAAAATCAACTAAACACATGTTCTATATCTATATGATATGCTAACTTAATGATTTAAAACCTGAAAACACGATGAACACCATAAAATCGGATATACGCCGTCGTAGTGAAACCGGGGGCTGTTTTGGTTTGGATAATTAAAAACTATGATAAACTTTGATTTAAAAGTTGTTCTTCTGGGAAAATGATTTTTCATATGAACATGAAACTATATCCAAAAATCAAGGTTAAACTCAAAATGGAAGTATGTTTTCTAAAATGGTCATCTACACGTCGTTCTTTCGACTGAAATGACTACCTTTACAAAAACGACTGGTAACTTATATTTCTGACTATAAACCTATACTTTTTATGTTTAGATTCATAAAATAGAGTTCAATATGAAACCATAGCAATTTGATTCACTCAAAACGGATTTAAAATGAAGAAGTTATGGGTAAAACAAGATTGGATATTTTTGATCTTTTTAGCTACGGGAAATATTTAACAAATCTATACAAATCATATCCTAGCTAACTTATATTGTATTATACATGTATTCTAATATATTATGTAATCTTGGGATACCATAGACACGTATGCAAATGTTTTGACATATCATATCGACCCATGTATATATATTATTTGGAACAACCATAGACACTCTATATGCAGTAATGTTGGAGTTAGCTATACAGGGTTGAGGTTGATTCCAAAAATATATATAGTTTGAGTTGTAATCTAGCCTGAGATGTGTATACACTGGGTCGTGGATTGATTCAAGATAATATATATCGATTTATTTCTGTACATCTAATTATGGACAACTAGTTGTAGGTTACTAACGAGGACAGCTGACTTAATACACTCAAATCTTTAAAACATAATAAAAATGGTTGTAATTATATTTTGATCATACTTTGATATATATGTACATATTTGTATAGGTTCGTGAATCGATCTGTGGCCAAGTCTTATTTCCGAGGAAGGAAATATCTGTGAAAGTGAGTTATAGTCCCACTTTTAAAATCTAATATTTTTGGGATGAGAATACATGCAGGTTTTATAAATGATTTACAAAATAGACACAAGTACGTGAAACTACATTCTATGGTTGAATTATCGAAATCGAATATGCCCCTTTTTATTAAGTCTGGTAATCTAAGAATTAGGGAACAGACACCCTAATTGACGCGAATCCTAAAGATAGATCTATTGGGCCTAACAAACCCCATCCAAAGTACCGGAGGCTTTAGTACTTCGAAATTTATATCATATCCGAAGGGTGTCCCGGAATGATGGGGATATACTTATATATGCATCTTGTTAATGTCGGTTACCAGGTGTTCACCATATGAATGATTTTTATCTCTATGTATGGGATGTGTATTGAAATATGAAATCTTGTGGTCTATTGTTACGATTTGATATATATAGGTTAAACCTATAACTCACCAACATTTTTGTTGACGTTTAAAGCATGTTTATTCTCAGGTGAATATTAAGAGCTTCCGCTGTTGCATACTAAAATAAGGACAGGATTTGGAGTCCATGTTTGTATGATATTGTGTAAAAACTGCATTCAAGAAACATATGTCGATGTAATATATTTCTATTGTAAACCATTATGTAATGGTCGTGTGTAAATAGTATATTTTAGATTATCATTATTTGATAATCTACGTAATGTTTTTAAAACCTTTATTGATAAAATAAAGGTTATAGTTGTTTTAAAAATGAATGCAGTCTTTGAAAAACGTCTCATATAGAGGTCAAAACCTCGCAACGAAATCAATTAATATGGAACGTTTATAATCAATATGAACGGGACATTTCAGTTGGTATCCGAGCGTTGGTCTTAGAGAACCAGAAAATTTGCATTAGTGTGTCTTATCGAGTTTGTTAGGATGCATTAGTGAGTCTGGACTTCGAGCGTGTTTTCTTTAAAAATGATTGCTTAACATTTTTGTTGGAAACTATATATTATTAACATGTAAATATTATGTGATATATTAATCTCTTAACATGTTTGATATTGTGTGATAGATGTCTACCTCTAGCACAAATCCCATTGACTCACCTAATAATAACGAAGAGTCGAATATATATTGGCAAGATTCACAAGTTCCCAAAGAACCGGAAGAAGAGGAAACGGAACCGAAAGAAGAGGAACCGGAAGAAGAGGAACCAGAAGAAGAGGAACCGGAAGAAGAAGAGGTTCTGGAGGGGGGAATAGTAGGAACCACAGAAAACCGGTCAAATAAAAGAAAATCCTCAACCAATGGACCAACGTTAATAATGGTCAATGGTGTTTCCGTTAAGGAAGCAAAATATTGGAAAAATTACCAATTTTCTGATGAATCGGATCCTGATGAGGATTCCGATGATGTTATAGAAATTACCCCGACCCAATTTAATGAGGCAAAAGAAAATAATAAGGGAAAGGCATCAAAATAAATAAATCTGATTTCGACCCCGATGAACTTTATATGTACTGTCAACACCCGTATTTTCAATATCGTGACAATAACCCAGGAACCTTTAAACCACCAAGTTTTTCTAAACCAATGTGGAAAATGACGACTCGTATTAGAGGAACATCATATATCCCTAGAAAATTAGGAAAAAGAACCAAGTCCGAAGAAGAAGAAACCAGTGATTCAGATTAGAGGGGTGTGAGCATGTTGTGTAATAAATGTATTGTAGTGTGCTTGTACTTTAGTGTTTTATGTAAAAATTGCTTGTATTGTTTGTTATTACGAATCTAATACTTGTCTATTTTACAGTATAAAAACAAAATGGATGTTAAGGGTAGACAACCGAATATTTTAGAAGACCTACCAGAGGATATGATTGAGGAAATCTTGTCTAGAGTCGGTCAAAATTCATCAGCACATTTAGTAATGGCGAAATTAACTTGTCAAACATTTGAAAGACTTTCCAGAAATGCCTTAGTTTATAAAAGGCTTTCCTTTGATAGGTGGGGTATATCACATTGGGGAGACTTTAAGTTATGCCGTGTTTTCTTTAAAGCGTTAAATGCGGGGAACCCAAATGCAATTTTACGCTACGGGTTAAGAACCTATTTTGACTCAACATATCCCAACATAGGATTTCGTGAATTAGAAAGAGCTTCTAACATGCAACATAAAGAAGCATGTTATGCTTACGGGTTAGTGATGTTCGCTTCTTACCAAAGTGAGAAAAAGAACATCGGATTGCAGCTTTTAAATAAAACTTTCCCACAAGTGACGGATTCAGTAGTTGGGGTGAGAAACAAGGTTTTTAGATTATTACGGGGCTGTTGGACATTACGAAACCCTCGTCCTTTTAACGACATTACAACATGCTGCCTAGCCAATGGTCATAACGGTTATTTTCTACAAGACCAAGGATGGGAAGTCGTCTTAGTAAAACCAGAATGCATGACTTGTTTCTGGACTTATGAATTACGTGTCTTTATTTCCTTTGCTGAACAACTTGCGTATTAACTAGATTTATCTTCAAAACTGTTGTGTATCATAGTGTACTATGATTCATGTTATATGTAATATAGCGAAGTTGTAAGTTTGAAGAATATTTGTATGTGATATATTATTATAATCAGTTTTTCATATGAAATTGTAGTAGTTGAATTGTATATTAGCTACTAAGTATGAACTTAACGGGTAGGTAGTACCCAAATTTAAACTTATAAAACGCTAATATGAAGAAAAAGCTTTTATAAATGAGTTCATATTATGCTACGAGATACTATTGACTACTCTTAATATTCTGTATGATTAAATTATTTCATTTGACTATTTTGAAGGAAATGGCACCGACTACTCGACACACCTTGAATATGAGCGAAGAGAAATTTCGTGCCTTTCTTGCTTCAAACATAGCCGCAGTACAAGCCGCGCTACATATCAACAATAACTCTGAATCTAGCAATACAGCTAACGGCACAAGAAATCATGTAGGATGCTCCTACAAGGAATTCACTGCCTGCAAACTTTCAGAATTTGATGGGACCGAAGGACCAATCGGATTGAAACGGTGGACCGAGAAAGTTGAATCAGTGTTTGCCATAAGTAAGTGTGCTGAAGGAGACAAAGTGAAGTACGCTACGCATACCTTCACAAGTATTGCGTTAACATGGTGGAATACCTATCTAGAGCAAGTGGGACAAGATGCTGCTTACGCGCTACCGTGGTCAGCATTCAAGCACTTGATGAACGAGAAGTACCGTCACAGAACCGAGGTCAATAAGCTCAAGTCAGAACTTAGAGGGTTACGAACACAGGAATTCGATATTACTTCGTACGAAAGATGATTCACAGAATTGTGCCTATTGTGTCCGAGAGCGTTCGAAGATGAGGAAGAGAAGATCGACGCGTTTGTGAAAGGGTTACCGGAGAGAATCCAAGAAGATATAAGTTCACACGAGCCTGCCTCCATACAAAAGGCATGTAGAATGGCTCACAAACTAGTGAACCAGATTGAGGGAAGAATTAAAGAACAGGCAGCCAAAGAGGCCAACGTGAAGTTAGTCAAAAGAAAGTGGGAGGAAAACGGTGATAAGAGTCACCAAAACAACAACAACTATCCCAACAATCGCAACATCAATCGCAACTACAACAAACGGTACAACAACAACAACAACAATCAGAAGCAGCTATGCCAAAGGTGTGAAAAGTATCACTCGGGGTTCTGCACCAAATTTTGCAACAAGTGTAAAAGAAATGGTCATAGCGCGGTGAAGTGTGAGGTCTACGGACCAGGGGTTAATAGAACGAAAGGAACAAATGGTGTCGGAACGAGTAATGGCGGAGCAAGTTGTGACGCCCCGTACTAAATCATCATGTACGGACCATCATCAACAGGATCATTACAAGGTTAAGTACTATATGCGTTTTCAAAACAGGGTTTGCATTCGTTAATAAAAGTGACGTCATAACAAACGTCGAATGTTTTACAATCCAAAAGTAAGCTTCACTAAGTAGAAGCATTAAATAAGTGTACGTGACCACAAAGGTCGTTACATAACATAGTTTCAAAAGTAAATAAGTTTGAATGCAAGATAAGTAGTCATGCGATAACAACTCTAGGCAGCGGGTTCTACAGCACGACTAGTAAGATAGCGGAAGCGACTTCAAGCACCTGAGAAATACATGCTTAAAAAGGTCAACACAAAGGTTGGTGAGCTATAGTTTAAGTATAACAGTAATGTAAGTAGGTCACGAGATTTCAGTGCTACAACGAGTGTTCAAAAGTATGTAAAAGTATATGCTTAACCGTGGGCACTCGATAACTAACTTAACGTTTAATGTACCCCCTTAAAGTGCACTTGGCAAGTGCGTATAACCTCGAAGTATTAAACACCCGTTAAATGCTAGCGCTACTAGCCCGAGTGGGGATGTCAAACCCTATGGATCCATATCTAAGATTCGCGTTCACGGTTCAAAAACCAATGATTAAATGTTACCGAGCTAAAGGGAATGTTTATGCCGTTGTATAACCCACACATATATAAAGTTTAAGTACTCGTGCCTAGTATGTAAAACATAAAATCCGCATGTATTCTCAGTTCCCAAAATAAGTTAAAGTAAAAAGGGAATGCTATAACTCACAATGATAGTAGTAGCGGTAAAGTAGTAGTCGGGAAAGGTGTGCAAGTAACGGTCCGAAGTCCTCAACCTAAGTCAAATAGTACTAAGTCAGTAAATCGTCTTAATAGGTTTAAAAGTATGTATTTAAGGTCTTAAGGGTCATCATCAATCATCATTAAACAAAAGGCGTAAAGTAAGTTTCGTTTATGAAAGTAGTTTTCAACAAAGTCTGACTTCGGTCAGTCACCACGGCCTCTACCCTTACTGAATTAAGGTGAGACCAGTGGCCATGGCTCCATATATGATTCGTTTAAGTGTGGTTAAAATTACAGAAGGTAACTCGTCTTCGTTTGACCGTGGCAACGGTATATGTGCGAGTAGGTCTGAAATTTCTGCACAACGTTAAAGGACATAGTGACGAACGGAGGTCCATAAATCCTAAACCGTAACTCGGATGAAGACGAGTCCTAAATGAAAAATTATTTAATCGAAAAGTTCTATCCAAAAATCAAGGTTAGGTCAGCCCAGACCCACGGTTCTGTTCCAGAAATAGCTGAACAGAAACTTTTGGACAGAAACAGTGGGTTTTCAAGGGTTCCGGTGATCTTGGTGTTTGATGTTCATCATGGCTCTCATCCTTGATGCATATAGCTTCAAGTGTACAACTCATGGATGTATTTACATCATGTTAACCAAGTCTTGACCATCATAACCCTAGTGCAAGTCTAAGACATCAATTTGATGAACCAAAGTTACATCAAGTCCTAGATCTACACACACATGAACTATGAAAGTAATTCTAACTAAGTTTTGACACTAGGAACACAAGTGTGAGTCTAAGACATATAGATCAACTCACTTAAGAGTTGTATGATGTTTGATGAACCAAAGTTTCATCAAAGTCTTAGATCTAACACATACATCAACTTTAAAGCTAGTCATGAGCTACAAACTTGAAAATAAACTTAAGTACACAAGATCTTAGGTTGTAGAACTTAGTTCTTAGTAGATCTTGAAGATCTTAGTTCAAATGTATAGATCTAGCACTTAAGTTGAATCAACACAAGTATGTGAAGTTGTAACTAGAAGGTTACACTTCTATGTCTTGAACTTACAAAGTTTCAAGAAGAATAATCAAGTCTTAACTAGTAAATACTTGACCATGAACATAAATCACAAATTTAACTAAGTAAAAGTGAAACAAATAACTAGATCTACAAGTTTTATGTTTACATTTGTTTCATGCTTGAGAAGATCAAACCAAAGTGTAGATCTTAATAGTTCAAGTCAACAATATAAACAAAAGAAAGTTTCTTCAACTTATGAACTTGAAACATGAAATTAAAGTGAACAAAAAATAAAGTAAGTAACTAGATCTTTAAGTATTTGTTCATGTTTGTATCATGCTTGAGAAGATTCAACTAAGTTTTGAATCTTAAGAGTTCAAGTCTACAACTCATGAAAACAAAGAAAGATCTTGAAGTTTATGAACTTAAATCTTGAAAATACATGAATATGGAACTACAAACTAGTGAGTTTGAGTTCATGTTCTTAGTTCTTCAAATTCTAAAGAAGTAACTAAGATCTAAGAAGATTCAAGCTAAAGAGACTTGATCTTTACAACAAACAAGAAACAATTACAAACAACAAGTAATAAACAAGAAATGATGATGATTGATTGCTTAAGGGTTACGGTTTTGGAAGAGTAAGAGAAAGGAGATTTAAACATTTTACTTACAAGAGAAGAGAGAAAAGAGGAGAGAAAAGTTGAGAGAAGTTTGAATGTATGAAATGAAATGGAAATGCAAGTAATATGTGAAGTTTGAAGCAAAAGAAAAAGATCCCTCCTTGTCTACACAAAGCCAACGGTTTTTCTAGGCAAAAAGGGAAGTCAAGATGCAAACTTTAAAGTGTGGGATGGATGTGTAAGCTAGGAAGGGTAAAGAAGTTAAAGAAAGCCTTGCATGCTTGAGACAACTTTGTCTCCCATTTAGTTTAATTAACCCTTGATTATACTTAACATAAACTAGCTTAACAAGTGGGCTTACTAGTCCATAAAAGAGTAGGGTGGGCTTACTTAGCCCAAGTCTAGTAATTAAAGGCCCAAATTTAATTAAAGATGCAATTTAAATAATTAAAGCCCAAGTAATTAATCACTAACCTTGATTAATTAAAATGATTAATAATAAATAATCATGAATGTAAATAATATTCTAAATATATTATTCGCGCAGTTTCGTGTGTCGCAGAGACGTTTCGGGCCCTTAAAAGTCAAGTACGGGCAATCATGAAAACATGTAAATGTAATTACTTACATTCGTTTAAACACGTGTATTAATAATAGTAATTATTAATAAATAAATGTTGGAAAATACAGGGTCGTTACATTACCCACCTGTTAAAGAAAATTTCGTCCCGAAATTTAAGCTGAAGTAGATGGAGGAGTCGGGAAAAGATGAGGATATTTCCGCATCATTTGATCCTCTCGTTCCCAAGTAAACTCAGGTCCTCGTTTGGCATTCCATCGTACTCGTACAATCGGAATCTTGTTACGTTTCAAAGTTTTGATCTCACGATCCATAATCTCAACAGGTTCCTCCACAAAGTGGAGTTTGTCATCAATAGTAAGTTCTTCCAATGGTATGATGAGTTCGGGTGCAGCAAGACACTTCTTCAAGTTTGACACATGGAAGGTAGGATGAACTGAGATCAATTGTGCTGGTAGATCCAAACGGTATGCAACTGGTCCAACACGTTCCAAGATCTCGAAAGGACCAATGTATCGTGGGTTCAACTTCCCACGTTTTCCAAAACGGATCACACCTTTCCAAGGTGCAACCTTCAACATTACACGATCACCAACATTAAATTCAAAGTCTTTCCGTTTAAGATCGGCATAACTCTTTTGGCGATCACGGGCAGTCTTAAGTCTAGCTTGGATCTGAGCAATCTTCTTCGTGGTTTCGTGGACTACCTCGGGTCCGGTGATTTGCTTTTCGCCTACTTCGGCCCAACAAATAGGAGATCGGCACTTACGACCATACAATGCTTCAAAAGGTGCAGTATTAATGCTTGAGTGATAACTGTTGTTGTACGAGAATTCGGCGAGTGGCAAATGCCTTTCCCAGGCCTTTCCAAAATCAATGACACATGCACGCAGCATGTCCTCCAAGGTCTGAATCGTTCGTTCACTTTGCCCGTCAGTCTGAGGATGATAAGCAGTACTCATGTCAAGACGAGTTCCCATGGCTTCTTGCAAAGAACGCCAAAATCTGGAAGCAAAACGGGGATCGCGATCGGAGATGATTGATAAAGGTACACCATGACGAGATACAACCTCTTTGATGTACAGCTGAGCAAGTCTTTCCATTGTATCAGTTTCCTTCATCGCTAGAAAGTGTGCAGATTTGGTGAGGCGGTCAACAATAACCCAAATAGTATCGCATCCGCCCACCGTCTTCGGCAGCTTAGTAATGAAATCCATTGTGATCCTTTCCCACTTCCATTGTGGGATTTTCGGCTGTTGAAGTAACCCAGAAGGTCTCTGATGCTCGGCTTTAACCTTCGAGCAAGTCAAACACTTACCAACATAAGTCGCAACGTCCTTCTTAAGATTCGGCCACCAATACTGTTCTTTAAGGTCGTGGTACATCTTACCCGCACCGGGGTGAATCGAATATCTCGATTTGTGTGCTTCATCAAGTATCAGGTTTTGTAGATCTCCATAATAAGGTACCCAAATTCTTCCGGCATAACATCGGAGTCCAGACTCTCTAACCTCGAATCGAGAGACAAGTATGTTCAAATGCTCGTGAGATATGTTCTCCTCCTTGAGAGCCTCAACTTGGGCTACTCTGATCTGGTTGTTGAGGTTCGAATGGATGGTGATGTTCAGAGCCCTAACACGGAGAGGTGCCGTCCTCTCCTTTCGGCTTAAAGCGTCAGATACAACATTGGCCTTACCAGGGTGATAACGGAGTTCACAATCGTAGTCGTTGAGCATCTTGATCCATCGACGCTGTCTCATATTCAGTTGCTTCTGATTGAAGATGTGCTGGAGACTCTTGTGATCGGTGAAGATAGTGCTCTTAGTTCCATACAAATAATGTCTCCACAATTTGAGTGCAAAGACAACGGCTCCAAGTTCAAGATCATGTGTAGTGTAGTTCCGCTCGTGAATCTTCAGTTGGCGGGAGGCATAGGCGATAACCCTTGATCGTTGCATCAGTACACAACCAAAACCACTCTTCGATGCATCGCAATAAACAACAAAGTCGTCACTGCCTTCAGGAAGTGATAGGATAGGTGCGGAGGTTAACTTCTTCTTCAAAGTTTGGAATGCTGATTCGTGTGCGGGTTCCCAAATGAACTTCTTGCCCTTGTGAGTCAGTGCGGTCAAAGGACGCGCAATCAGAGAAAATCCTTCGATAAACCTTCGATAATAACCGGCGAGACCTAGGAATTGGCGAATATGCGTTGGAGTAGTGGGGGTCTCCCACTTGCTGATGGCTTCAATCTTGGCGGGATCAACTTTGATACCCTGGTCGCTCACAACATGACCCAAAAATTGTACTTCCTTCAACCAAAATTCACACTTGGAGAATTTGGCGTAAAGTTGCTCTTGTCTTAAGAGTTCAAGCACTAATCGGAGGTGTTGCTCATGTTCTTCTTCGCTCTTAGAGTAGATGAGGATATCATCTATGAAGACGATAACAAACTTGTCCAAGTAAGGCTTGCAGACACGATTCATGAGGTCCATGAACACGGCAGGTGCATTTGTCAAACCGAATGGCATCACAAGAAACTCATAATGACCATAGCGGGTTCTGAATGCAGTTTTCATCACGTCACATTCCTTCACCCTCAACTGGTGATAGCCGGATCGCAAATCGATCTTTGAATAAACGCTCGATCCTTGTAGTTGATCAAAAAGATCGTCAATTCGTGGAAGAGGATACCGATTCTTGATAGTCAATTTGTTGAGTTCACGGTAGTCGATACACATACGGAAGGATCCATCCTTCTTCTTCACAAACAACACAGGTGCGCCCCAAGGCGAGAAGCTTGGTTGGATAAACCCTCGATCTAATAGCTCTTGTAGTTGACTCTTTAATTCTTGCATCTCGGAAGGTGCGAGTCTATAAGGTGCGCGAGCTACAGGTGCAGCTCCTGGCACTAAGTCAATCTGAAACTCTACTGCTCTCTGCGGCGGTAATCCAGGCAATTCCTCTGGGAAGACATCAGAAAATTCGTTCACAATTCGAACGTCGTTCACGTTCTTCACCTCGGTTGTTACAAAAATGCGATTCGCATTATGCGTGAAAAAGGAAAACCTTTAATGGTGTACGGAGAAAAGAACAACGCGAAATTAAATCTTATTAGTAGTTTGAAGGCGCAAAAACTAATAAGAAAAGGTTATTACGTCATTCTAGCACACATCGAGGAAGTTAAACCTGAAGAAAAGAATATCAGTGATGTTCCCGTCGCAAAAGAATTTCCCGATGTATTTTTGAAAGAATTACCGGGATTACCCCCACATCGATCCGTTGAATTTCAAATAGACCTTGTAATGGGAACTGCACCAATAGCTCGTGCTCCATACAGACTCGCACCCAGCGAAATGAAGGAACTGCAAAGCCAACTGCAAGAACTATTAGAACGTGGTTTCATTCGACCAAGCACATCACCATGGGGAGCTCCTGTTTTGTTTGTCAAGAAGAAGGATGGTATATTTAGGTTGTGTATTGAATACAGAGAGTTGAATAAACTTACCATCAAAAACCGTTATCTACTGCCAAGAATTGACGACTTATTTGATCAACTACAAGGCTCGTCGGTTTATTCAAAAATCGATTTATGTTCTGGATATCATCAAATGCGAGTAAAGGAGGATGATATTCCAAAAACTGCTTTTAAGACGCGTTATGGTCATTACGAGTTTATGGTTATGCCTTTTGGATTGACTAACGCACCAGCTGTGTTCATGGACCTTATGAACCGAGTGTGTAGGCCATATCTTGACAAGTTTGTCATTGTTTTCATTGATGACATACTTATTTACTCAAAGAATGATCAAGAGCACGAAGAACATTTGAGAAAAGTGCTAGAAGTATTGAGGAAAGAAAAACTGTACGCTAAGTTTTCAAAGTGTGCATTTTGGTTGGAAGAAGTTCAATTCCTCGGTCACATAGTGAACAAAGAAGGTATCCAGGTGGACCCGGCAAAGATCGAAACCGTTGAAAAGTGGAAAACCCCAAAAACTCCGAAGCATATACGTCAATTTTTAGGATTGGCTGGTTATTACAGAAGATTCATCCAAGATTTCTCCAAAATAGCAAAACCCTTGACTGCATTAACACATAAAGGGAAGAAATTTGAATGGAAGGATGAACAAGAGAAGGCGTTTCAGTTATTGAAGAAAAAGCTAACTACGGCACCTATATTGTCATTGCCTGAAGGGAATGATGATTTTGTGATTTATTATGACGCATCAAAGCAAGGTCTCGGTTGTGTATTAATGCAACGAACGAAGGTGATTGCTTATGCATCTAGACAATTGAAGATTCATGAACAAAATTATACGGCTCATGATTTGGAATTGGGTGCTGTTATTTTTGCATTAAAGACTTGGAGGCATTATTTATATGGGGTTAAAAGTATTATATATACCGATCACAAAAGTCTCCAACATATATTTAATCAGAAGCAACTGAATATGAGACAATGCAGGTGGATTGAACTGTTGAATGATTATGATTTTGAGATTCGATACCACCCAGGGAAGGCGAATGTGGTAGCCGACGCTTTGAGTAGAAGGATAGAGAACCTATACCGGTAAAAGCTATGAATATAATTATTCGTACTAACCTTACTACTCAAATAAAGGAGGCACAACAGGGGGTTGTAAAAGAAGGAAATTTGAAGAATGAGATACCCAAAGGATCAGAGAAACATATTAATATTCGGGAAGATGGAACCCAATATAGGGCTGATAGAATTTGGGTACTAAGGTTTGAAGATGTGAGAGAAATGGTACTTAAAGAAGCACATAAAACCAGATATTGAATACATTCCGGAGCGGGGAAGATGTATAAAGATCTCAAGAAACACTTTTGGTGGCCGGGTATGAAAGCCGATATTGCTAAATATGTAGGAGAATGTTTGACGTGTTCTAAGGTCAAAGCTGAACATCAGAAACCATCAGGTCTACTACAACAACCTGAAATCCCGGAATGGAAAAGGGAAAACATTACCATGGATTTCATTACTAAATTGCCAAGGACTGCAAGTGGTTATGATACTATTTGGGTAATAGTTGATCGTCTCACCAACTCAGCACACTTCCTGCCAATGAGAGAAGATGACAAAATGGAGAAGTTGGCGTGATTGTATTTGAAGAAGGTTGTCTCCAGACATGGAATACCCGTCTCTATTATCTCTGATAGGGATGGTAGATTTATTTCAAGGTTCTGACAGACATTGCAACAAGCATTAGGAACTCGTCTAGACATGAGTACTGCCTATCATCCATAAACTGATGGGCAGAGTGAAAGGATGATACAAACGCTTGAAGACATGCTACGAGCATGTGTTATTGATTTCAAAAACAGTTGGGATCGACACCTACCGTTAGCAGAATTTTCCTACAACAATAGCTACCATTCAAGCATTGAGATGGCACTGTTTGAAGCACTTTATGGTAGAAAGTGCAGGTCTCCGATTTGTTGGAATGAAGTGGGGGATAGACAGATTACGGGTCCGGAGATAATACAAAAAACTACCGAGAAAATCATCCAAATTCAACAACGATTGAAAACCGCCCAGAGTCGACAAAATAGCTACGCGGACAGTAAAAGAAAAGATATAGAGTTTGAAATTGGAGAAATGGTCATGCTTAAGGTTTCACCTTGGAAAAGCGTTGTTCGATTTGGTAAACGGGGGAAACTAAATCCAAGGTACATTGGACCATTCAAGATTATAGATCGTGTCGGACTAGTAGCTTACCAACTGGAGCTACCTCAACAACTCGCGGCTGTACATAACACTTTCCACGTCTCGAATTTGAAGAAATGTTTTACTAAAGAAGATCTCACTATTTCGTTGGACGAAATCCAAATCAATGAAAAACTTCAGTTCATTGAAGAACCCGTCGAAATAATGGATCGTGAGGTTAAGAGACTTAAGCAAAACAAGATACCGATTGTTAAGGTTCGATGGAATGCTCGTAGAGGACCCGAGTTCACCTGGGAGTGTGAAGATCAGTTGAAGAAGAAATACCCGCATCTATTTCCAGAATATTCGTCAACACCTTCAACAGCTTAAAATTTCGAGACGAAATTTATTTAACGGGTAGGTACTGTAGTGACCCGAACTTTTCCATGTTTATATATATTAATTGAGATTGATATTTACATGACTAAATGTTTCCAACGTGTTAAGCAATCAAACTTGTTAAGACTTGATTAATTGAAATAGGTTTCATATAGACAATTGACCACTCAAGTTGACCGGTGATTCACGAACGTTAAAACTTGTAAAAACTATATGATGACATAAATATGATTATATATATAGTTAACATGATATTATGATAATTAAGTATCTCATTAGGTATTTTAACAATGAGTTATATACATAAAAATGAGACTATTGAATTTAAGAAACTCGAAAACGTTATATATAACGATTATCGTTATATCAACGTCTTACTAAGTACATATGAATCATATTAAGATATTGATACACTTGGTTAATTATTTTAAATGATAAGTAAATATATCATTAAGTGTATTAACAATGAACTACATATGTAAAAATAAGACTACTAACTTAATGATTTCGAAACGAGACATATATGTAACGATTATCGTTATAACGACATTTAACTGTATATATATCATACTAAGATATATTATATATCATAATATCATGATAATGTAACAATTTAACATCTCATTTGATATAATAAACAATGGGTTAACAACATTTAACAAGATCGTTAACCTAAAGGTTTCAAAACAACATTTACATGTAACGACTAACGATGACTTAACGACTCAGTTAAAATGTATATACATGTAGTGTTTTAATATGTATTCATACACTTTTGAAAGACTTCAAGAAACTTATCAAAATACTTCTACTTAACAAAAATTCTTACAATTACATCCTCGTTCAGTTTCATCAACAATTATACTCGTATGCACCCGTATTCGTACTCGTACAATACACAGCTTTTAGATGTATGTACTATTGGTATATACACTCCAATGATCAGCTATTAGCAGCCCATGTGAGTCAGCTAACACATGTGGGAATCATCATTTGGCAACTAGCATAAAATATCTCATAAAATTACAAAAATATGGGTAATCATTCATGACTTATTTACATGAAAACAAAATTACATATCCTTTATATCTAATCCATATACCAACGACCAAAAACACCTATAAATACTTTCATTATTCAATTTTCTTCATCTAATTGATCTCTCTCAAGTTCTATCTTCAAGTTCTAAGTGTTCTTCATAAATTCCATAAGTATAGTTTCATAAAAATCAAGAATACTTCCAAGTTTGCAATTCTACTTCCAAGCTTTCTAATCCATTCCAAGTAATCATCTAAGATCAAGGAACCTTTGTTATTTACAGTAGGTTATCTTTCTAATTCAAGGTAATATTCATATTCAAACTTTGATTCAATTTCTACAACTATAACAATCTTATTTCGAGTGAAAATCTTACTTGAACTGTTTTCGTGTCATGATTCTGTTTCAAGAACTTTCAAGCCATCCAAGGATCCTTTGAAGCTAGATCCATTTTTCTCATTTCCAGTAGTTTTATCCAGAAAACTTGAGGTAGTAATGATGTTCATAACATCATTCGATTCATACATATAAAGCTATCTTATTCGAAGGTTTAAACTTGTAATCACTAGAACATAGTTTAGTTAATTCTAAACTTGTTCGCAAACAAAAGTTAATCCTTCTAACTTGACTTTTAAAATCAACTAAACACATGTTCTATATCTATATTATATGCTAACTTAATGATTTAAAACCTGAAAACACGATGAACACCATAAAATCGGATATACGCCGTCGTAGTGAAACCGGGGGCTGTTTTGGTTTGGATAATTAAAAACTATGATAAACTTTGATTTAAAAGTTGTTCTTCTGGGAAAATTATTTTTCATATGAACATGAAATTATATCCAAAAATCAAGGTTAAACTCAAAATGGAAGTATGTTTTCTAAAATGGTCATCTAGACGTCGTTCTTTCGACTGAAATGACTACCTTTACAAAAACGACTGGTAACTTATATTTCTGACTATAAACCTATACTTTTTCTATTTAGATTCATAAAATAGAGTTCAATATGAAATCATAGCAATTTGATTCACTCAAAACGGATTTAAAATGAAGAAGTTATGGGTAAAACAAGATTGGATATTTTTGATCTTTTTAGCTACGGGAAATATTTAACAAATCTATACAAATCATATCCTAGCTAACTTATATTGTATTATACATGTATTCTAATATATTATGTAATCTTGAGATACCATAGACACGTATGCAAATGTTTTGACATATCATATCGACCCATGTATATATATTATTTGGAACAACCATAGACACTCTATATGCAGTAATGTTGGAGTTAGCTATACAGGGTTGAGGTTGATTCCAAAAATATATATAGTTTGAGTTGTGATCTAGCCTGAGATGTGTATACACTGGGTCGTGGATTGATTCAAGATAATATATATCGATTTATTTCTGTACATCTAATTATGGACAACTAGTTGTAGGTTACTAACGAGGACATCTGACTTAATACACTCAAATCTTTAAAACATAATAAAAATGGTTGTAATTATATTTTGATCATACTTTGATATATATGTACATATTTGTATAGGTTCGTGAATCGATCCGTGGCCAAGTCTTATTTCCGAGGAAGGAAATATCTGTGAAAGTGAGTTATAGTCCCACTTTTAAAATCTAATATTTTTGGGATGAGAATACATGCAGGTTTTATAAATGATTTACAAAATAGACACAAGTACGTGAAACTACATTCTATGGTTGAATTATCGAAATCGAATATGCCCCTTTTTATTAAGTCTGGTAATCTAAGAATTAGGGAACAGACACCCTAATTGACGCGAATCCTAAAGATAGATCTATTGGGCCTAACAAACCCCATCCAAAGTACCGGATGCTTTAGTACTTCGAAATTTATATCATATCCGAAGGGTGTCCCGGAATGATGGGGATATTCTTATATATGCATCTTGTTAATGTCGGTTACCAGGTTTTCACCATATGAATGATTTTTATCTCTATGTATGGGATGTGTATTGAAATATGAAATCTTGTGGTCTATTGTTACGATTTGATATATATAGGTTAAACCTATAACTCACCAACATTTTTGTTGACGTTTAAAGCATGTTTATTCTCAGGTGAATATTAAGAGCTTCCGCTGTTGCATACTAAAATAAGGACAGGATTTGGAGTCCATGTTTGTATGATATTGTGTAAAAACTGCATTCAAGAAACATATGTCGATGTAATATATTTCTATTGTAAACCATTATGTAATGGTCGTGTGTAAACAGTATATTTTAGATTATCATTATTTGATAATCTACGTAATGTTTTTAAAACCTTTATTGATAAAATAAAGGTTATAGTTGTTTTAAAAATGAATGCAGTCTTTGAAAAACATCTCATATAGAGGTCAAAACCTCGCAACGAAATCAATTAATATGGAATGTTTATAATCAATATGAACGGGACATTTCATTAACGTCATGCAGTTATATATAAAAACTAGTCCGGACCGGCCCGCGCGTTGCGGCGGAGGCTTTCGGCCTGCGTATTCCTATTTAACGTAGAGTTATGTTAATTTTAAGAGGGAAATACGGCCCATGTGTTAAGTGTCGTTTTGGATGTCGTTGTGTTAAGCGTTTTTTAAAAAGTATCCGTTTCGAACGTAGTTAGTTTTATTTTGTTCAATAATTTTTTCGAGTGTAATGGTGCTGTCGGAAAAATTTAACTCGCGGCGAACAGAAAGATACGGGCTGTCGTTGTGTTTAGCGTTTTTTAAAAGGTGTCCGTTTCACGTATAGTTAGTCCCGTTGGGTTCGCAAGATTTTTTTGAGTTGAACGGTGATCTCGGAAAAATTTAACTCGCACCGAGCGAGAAGATAGGGCCCGTTATAAATTCGGGTGGAATTAATTTCTTTTATTTTAATAAAATTATATATTTATATTTTTTACCCCTGAAAAATTGTAAACTTGAGGGACCGTTACGTAAATATAGCCGAAGTTGAGGGACCGTTTGTAATGTGAACGCAAACTCAAAATGAAAATCTGATATAACTGAAACGACATAAAAGGCCACGCCTTTTAGTATATAAAGTATTAGTATTAATATTAATATTAATATTAATGGTGTAATGATTACTGATAGTTTTTTTTTTTTTAAGGCGAAAAGATTCATATTATAAATTGAAAGCTCTTCATCAAAACGATGAAGATAAGTACAATACAAAGGCGGATTGGAATCAACCAAATTGAAAGAAACAACATGAATTTAAATGGGTTGACTCGTAATGTTCGCAAACAAGTTGTAAAGAGTTTGATTTAATTAAGCTACATTTTATATTTTTATAAATCTTTTTTTCTTCTGAAAAGCAAGGAATTATCTATCCATCTATATATCTATCTATATATCTATATCTGTATATCTATATATACTTATATAAAAAAGATTTGTTTATCTTACTTGTCAATAAAACCATTTTTTTAAGGATTAATGACAAGTGGAATTTAACATGTCAAATTCTCAATGATTGTGATTAAAATCTATTAAATAAATGATTAACAATAATATTATAGAATAAAGAAATTAATAAAAAAATGAGAGCAATTTAGTACGGGTAATTCTAAGAGATTGTTGTAACTAATCAATTAGAAAAATATGTTTAATTATAGTAGAACACATATATCCTTATAACAACGCACAAGTCAATCGAATGATATTAATATCAAATTTATATAAGAATCAGTGGTCACCAAGTTGCTCAATAAATCACATCTTTCGGGTTCAATTCCTGACTATTTTATATTCTATTACATATAAATCTTGCTTATTATAATTTATAATTAATTAACATCATAAAAAAAGTTAGTATAATTTCATATTTGTAATTTAAGATTAGATATCTATGTTATTATCTATTACAAATTGATTTATATATTTTTGGAACTTACTCTGTTATTATTTATGAGATTTATAAGGATAAGTTTGTAAAACTGTAAATCTAAATTAATTAATTATCACGTTTGTTAGTTTTAAATATAATTATTAAAATAAATCATAAAATATAATTTTATGTTTAACTACTATCTATCTATTCTAATCTAATATTACACTAAAAAGATGATGTCATTTAAAAGGTTTAACCAAGCTTTAAAAAAAATCAAAAATGATTAAAAAAAAATCTAACGCATTACCATGATGTCATTATTATTAATCTTTTTAATTAATTAAAGTAAATAAAATTTAAAAAAAAAAAGTTTTTAAATTTGCCAATTTGAAATTTTCAGGTGCTAGATTCTATAACAAAAACACATATGTATGTTATACGGCTTAATTTTTGAGACACACAAAATTACAGAGCACGCTTGCTTGCTTCTAGGGTTTCTCACATATTAGTTCCATTTTCCTCCAAAGCCATCTACCTTCATCATATTTTCTTCTATTCACCTGCTCCATCAACTTTCATCATCTTCAATCGTCGTCATCATCATCCAAATCGCATCAACGATTTCTTCAGAGCCATTGGTAAGCTTTTTTCATCCAAACGCGATTTGCCCTAATTCTGTACTTCATGTTCGATTTGCCCTAATTTTATCATTAGATTATTGATACAACAGATGCATGTTATTCTAATTCTTTATGAAATTTGCAGATTGGGAGATTTTCATGGAAAATCACATATATGGTAGCTTTATTTATCACTTCGTATTTTTTAATTTCTCTAAAAAAGTGTTCTTTGATTCAATCGGCTATTAATGGCTTAAATATTCATCTTTGTATGGGTTATGAATCACTTTTTCATCAATTGTTTTACTTATGCTTGAATCTTTGCAGATTGTTCTTTTCTGATGAGAGTGCACAAAGTATTTGTTGAAATGCCTGCAAGAAAAAAACTAATAATTGCAATTTGCTTTAACACTTATAGTTTATAATTATAGTTATCTTTGATTAATGGTGTGTTTTAGTGTTGCTATTATATTCCATGTCAATCTTGACCCATTTGTTTAGATTGTATAAAGACTTAACAATGTAACTGTTGGGCCAAAAAAGTTACAGAAGAATAGCTAATCAAGTACTCAATTAGTGTAACAACTTTTGAAGAGGTAATATGTATTGTCTCATCTTTTCATTCATCTTTTGTTAATGTTATTACAGTAATATTTATTCAGTTGGTGTGCATATGTACCCTTGAAGAGGTACATATCTATTTATGCTTTTTAAATTTGACATATCAGGCTTCTGAACAACTAAAACTTTTTACACATGTCATTTTCTTTACATGTTTAAACGAGTTAAATGGTCGGGATATGGTCAGTTTCCACATGTCTTTTTGATCAAGTTAATTGAATTTATTTGAACAAAGCAAGAATTGATTAAGAGAACTAATCTTGGAAGAGATGTGTATTGATGCAACTTCCATAGTCATTCTTTCTACTATCATTTTTTTCCTTCATCGATGGCATATTATAGAACTCCCTTGAAATAATTAGGACCAATAATCTTAATCTTCATAAATAATACTGAAGCTCTTTAGACTGAGATTGGTGAAATGGTCCAATAATATATCCATGATACTGATACCTTTAGAACCAACCTTAGAAGGTTATTATAAGGATACTTATGGTCCTACACTCCTTTTGTGATTGTTAATTTTTATTTTTTTTTAATTTGTGTGTAGTGTTTTTGAATGTCATCCCATACTGCTAACATGGATATAATGCATATGTACATTTTTATAACTCATGTTTTTTTCAATAGTTAATAGCATAACTCATGTTTTTTTTCTTCAATTCAATGTTTATTGTAAGTTACTTATTGTAATGTTTGAATATTTTGTTCTGTATTCAGGCTCAAAGATTGGAGCATGGTTTTAGAGATCTTTTAAATCAATACGGTGATGGTGAAATTCCTGTTGATGAGATGGTTAATAAACGGATGGGAAACACTGTTAAAGATGAACTTAGTATGCTTCCTCAAATATATTCTCCCGAGTTCGAGCACCAATTGAGTTCTGTATTTGTTGGCATAGTGTCTGCCCAGGTAAATAAGGTACTCAACTTTTTATAATTTGCTATTCAGGATCTCTTGATAATTTATTATTATATTTTTTTCGATTAGAAACGTTATGGTACCCGAAGCACCTCTGCATTGGCTGTAAAAGCAAGTCGTGAAGTGTTCTTCTATGAAAGGCATCTGGAAAATGGCTTGTGGAAAGAGCTGACAGAAATATACATGATACAAATAAATGAGATGTGAGTGATTCGTTATGTCTATGTGCAAAGTTGGACTACATAACTTTTATAGATTTTTTTTCTGTTAGTTGCTATATATGCTTGCCGTGGAATATGTGTTATAAATGTACAGCTGCCATGAATAATCGTTGTTCTTCTACAAGATGCAACCATATATACATTTTCATTTTCAGGTTATCTATAATTTTAATTTATTCGTTTAGTGATTTTTTATACTTTAGCTCTATTATAGTATTGGAGTATTATACGTCATGGAGTTGGAAGGTGTGTTGCATCAGAAATACCTCTAATTTTTAATCTTGAAATACTGCGACTTTTATTTGTTTGGCGTAATTCTCGGTCTGCACATTTTAAGTGCTAATTCTAGACTCATTGTAGATTGCTTTGCCTATTATGATATAAAATAGAAATTTGAATCCATTCACTGTTTTTATTAAGTTGTTCAATTCTTGCTGTAAGTAGAACCATTACATGTTACATCTTTTATCCGTAGTTAAGAAAAAAGATGTTACATGTTGTGAAATAATCAACGTTAAACTGCACATATTCAATCTATAGAAACTTAGTACCGTTTCTAATATTTGTCAATTTAAATCTGGTGTTTTTCATCGGACTCTGATTTTAAGTTTAGTACAGGGAAAAGGTTAAGAATATGAAAAGTTTGGAGGATGTTCAACATTTGTTAATTTGGTGATTAAAGGTTTGTTCTCATCACTATGTAATCTTTTCTTACCATTTTAATTATGAATTGACGAATTATAACTAGCGGTGACTCATTCTTTTCTTGTCATTCAGGTTGACAAAATGAAAACACTTTGAGAGAATTACCAATTGAGCGGGTCAAGTCTTGGTAGAATGGGTAATTGGTCATATGTTCTTTCCTTTGTGGGTATGTGTTCATTTTGGTAGCTTTTTACTCTTCATTTGTTAGTTTCTGTAGTGTGGAGGTCTTTAATCTGGGTTATGGAGATTAGTCTTTTTATTTGTTCTTGGTGACCTATTTCTCTTTTATAAATTTCTTAAAGAAAGTTATATGTATAATGATAAATATTGAGCATGTTCTCAGCTTAATAAGGTAATGCTTTGAGGTTTTGTTTTATTTATTATAGCTTATAGCTTATTGCTTATAATAGCTTTGATGGTTATGTGAGAAATATAATTTCATTTTAAACACATGTTAAAAAGCTTTATGGTGTTCTCAAAACTATGAATTTGACGTAGGTATTAATGGGTTATATCTATCCACATTCATCTTAAAATTTGAATCATACTAGTCTTATATTCATCTTAAATTTGAATCATACTGTCTTATGTTTAATTTGAATCAGACTGACATAGGTATTACAAATGTATATGGGCACTCATATGTTTTTTATTTTCATATTTTATTTATTTTTCACATCTCAAATTGCACTAAATAACATCAATTTATCAATTTGTTTATTTATCACGTACACGTCTATACTCTTTATGTTGTCACATTCAAATTAATCAAATTTCATATGTTATTCATAAACTGAATGTACTAATGTCACTTTAAATTTGATTTTTATATATTTTATTTTAAAAAACCCGTGAATTCACAGGTCTATTCACTAGTATATATCATGTTTGGTGATTAAAGACAGTTAAAATGATACTACGTAGTTTTGTTGATACCTTAAACTATAGAGAGTTTCTTGCATATATCATATACAAAACAATTTAAATTTACCTTCTTTATTCTATGGATTAGGGCATAAATTAATTTTTCATGCGAGAATAGAAGGATGAAGTTCATCTACAATTGTAGTTTCTGAAGAATTATTAAATGCACCACTTATATTCAATTTTCTCACATAATTCACTACATTTAATTTCAAAAAATTCTCACATTCTCAACATCCAAGTCATCTTCAATGTACATTTTTCTATTTATCTTTCCAGATCTCGATTATAATTTTAAAATTTTATATTCGGTTACATATAAATGTTGTTTATTTTAATTTGTAATCAACATCATTAAAATGGGTATAATTTTATATTTGTAATTTCAGATTAGATATCTATGTTATTATCTATTACAAGCTGATTTACATATTTTTGAAACTTACTCTGTTATTTTTGTCGAATTTATAAAAATCAGTTTTTAAGTTTGTAAAATTGTAAATCTAAATTAATTAATTATCACGTTTGTTAAATTTTAATATAATTATTAAAAAAAACATAAATTTTAATTATATGTTTAACTACTATCTATATCATGTTTGGTGATCAAAGACACTTAAAATGATAGTTTTATTGATACCTTAACTTTTAGAGGATTCTTTTTCATATCATATTCAAGACAGTTTAAATTCACCTTATTTAATTTATAGATTAGAACATCAATCCGTTTTTCATGCAAGTATAGGAGGATGAGGTTCATCTACAATTGTAGCTTCTGATAAACAGTTAGTACGTTTTTTTCCATCAATCCGTGACTTCACGGGTCTTTGTTGGTCCCGATTTAACAACAAGAAATTTGTAGAAGGGGTGAATAAAATTCTTTTTGTTAATTAAGTAAATTAATCAGTTTAATTATATACTACTAATTAACAAGCAATTAAATTAGAGTCATATGTAAATTTCAACGATATTCTTTTATTGATACAATCTCAAAGAATCACGGTTATCCTTTGGCGGAATAGATAATCGGTTGATACAGATTACACCTGGATAGCTTTCGAGTGAATGAAGTTTATACAAGGTTTGGACTCTATCGATTTAATACCCACACCATTAATTTATACAATTGTGGTTTCAACTATTTATAGGAGCCCTAATAATTGTGTAATTGATCTATTGTTCACTGGTACAAAGTATGTTTTTACTCAGCCAACAACTGTGGCAGGAAGCACGTGACTCCCCTTTCCTTTTTCGGTAGCTAATTGCAGAAACAACCCTTTGAACATTCGAATTGATTAAACAAATCGAATGTTGGGTTCCATATGCGTTGACAAAGCATTAACCATGAACTGTGCCTGGGTTAAGCTTCTGCATTTCATTGTTGTCTTGTAAGGTCACTTGTCAGCTGGCGACTCATGTCCTTCTCTGTTCAACTTCGTCTTCAATGTCAGTTTAATAGTGCAAAATTGATGTAGACAACATAAGGAAACCATCATGCTTGTAATGGAGCATGATTTGTCTAAGTGTTGTGTGCTGCACCAGCCTCTGCTGGTTCTTCAGTTACTGGTTCTTCATTTGATCCTCATGATGGTTCTGCATATTTTCTATGATGGTCATGAATTGTGACGCCTGTACTAAATCAACATGTACGGACCATCAACAACAAGATCATTACAAGGTCAAACACTATATGCGATTTCAAAATAAGTTTGCATTCATAAAATGAAGTGACGTTTTAACCAACGTCAAATGTTTAACAACCAAAAGTATGTGCTTCTACGAATAGCAAGTAATAATAGTACGTGACCCATAGGTCGTTACAAATACATCGTTTCAAAAGTAATATAGTTTGAATGCAAAATAAACGTTTCATGTGGTGACATCTCTAATAAGCGCAGCGGGTGTCTACAAAGCATGACTAGTACAACGGAAGCAAGCAAACCTTAAGCACCTGAGAAAAACATGCTTAAAAACGTCAACACAAAGGTTGGTGAGCTATAGTTTAAGTATAACAGTAATGTAAGGTAGGCCACGAGATTTCAGTGCTTCAAACAGCATTTCAAAACAGTATGAAAAGTATATGTTCAACCGTGGGCACTTGGTAACTAACTTAACGTTTATAACCCCCTAAAAGTACACTTGGCGAGTGCGTATGTTTACGAAGTATTAAACACCCGTTAAATGCTAGCGCGACTAGCCCGAGTGGGGATGTCAAACCCTATGGATCCATATCTAAGTGTGACGATCGCTCCAAATCCATATGGATGAACACGTCATTCATTGATTTCATTGCGAGGTATTTGACCTCTATATGATACGTTTTGTAAACATTGCATTCTTTTCAAAAGGTACACAATAAATGAATATCAATTTTTAAGGTTTTCAACGTTTGATGATTTCTACATATAGACAATCACCATAAATAATAGTTTACCATAATACATCCGTTGACAATGAAGTCAAAATAAGATACACGGTGATGATTTTGTGAATGCAAAGTTTTCTTGAATAAACCATGTATGACTCCATGCACATAGCTTGTATCACATATAAGCAAACAGCGGAAGACTTCTAGAAACCTGAGAATAAACATGCTTAAAAGTGTCAACACAAAGGTTGGTGAGTTCATAGCTTTAATGTTGCGCATAATCTGTATATAAACGTGGATCACAATATTTCAGTTGTTCAATCCAGAAACATTTATCAAAATATTCTACGAAATTGAGCACCCTGGTAACTAAACTTAACGTATATATAATTTGTACCCTTTGTATAATCATCTTAATAATACACGCAAACCAACGTGTACGCTTCTCAAATAGCATACGTCCGTTAAAAGGCTAGTGCTCTAGCTCGGACGGGGATATCAAGCCCTATGGATCCATATACTACTACTCGCGCCCACCAATTCTTATAACCGGCAGTTACTAGTTACCAAAGCTAAGGGATTTTCGGTTCAAACTCAGTATAAAATTTAGTTTGTACTAGTGTCCATTGTTTAAAATAAAGTGCATGTATTCTCAGCTCAAAAATATATATTGCAAAAGCATTTAAAAATGGAGCAAATGAAACTCACCTTAGCAGCATATAAAGTCGTTCACCAAAATGTGATCGAAACTCGGATTACCAAATAACCGTAGATCTCAACCTAGAGAACATATGTTGGTCAATAAATGTCTATCAAGCTAGGTCAGGTCATAGTGTATCACAATTCTAATGCTCGAGATCGACATACAAAAGTTATCCAAAGTCGTTTCAAAAAGTCAATTTTGACAGTTGTTTAACAAAACGAGACGTACCTTATATAAGGATTCATTTACTCGGTTGGTAATATTCAAAAATCCAATTTATCAATCTCGTAAACAAGTTGTTTAAATCTTAATTGTAGATTCAAAAGCAATTTCAATTAACGTCAATCATAATTCAGTTGATCATATCTTTTAACCCGTTCATCGAATTTATTCGATATCCAAATGAAAAGTTATTGATTTTTCGCCAGCTTTCCGAAAACATGTATATCATATAACTTTTACCAATAATATATGTATTTAATTCGTGATTCATTATAAACTGTTTAACGACGAAATTTAGTATACAAGTATGTATAAATATATATTCGAGCACTAGACATGGATACACTATTAATATATAATAGATAAGATATAAATGCTTACATATCAATATTGTGATTTAATATTATAGGAAGGTACGTAGACGTAACGGAGATGATAAATACTATATTTGATTCACAAATATACCCCCGAACATTACCCATAACCTCCTTGACAATAACCCATAATTTCCTTAACTTTATCCCGCTCATAAAACTTGTTTTGAATTTATTCGAGCAAAACCTCGTTGTAGTATTTTATGTGTAATACTAATAATAAGAATAATATTAATAATAATAAGATTTAATATTATTAATATTCTTAATAATAATAATAATAATAATAATAATAATAATAATAATAATAATAATAATAATAATAATAATAATAATAATAATAATAATAATAATAATAATAATAAGTAAATAAATACGGAGTAATGGAATGAATCAGAAACAGATATGCTCGAGCTTTTATAGGTGTGGCCTGAATTCAGACCCCATACAATCGTATGGTTCTGAAGGCCATTTGCCATGCGATCGCATGGCCCGTTTTTCCAGCTCACATATTTTTGTAATTTAGCTCGTCGACATAATTTAATATAATATATATAATATATTTAATTTATATAATTAATTATATATTATATTAAATTCACATGCATAGTTCACTTGTAATTTTTGTTCCGATAAGTCGTACGTTGTCACTCGACTTATGTCCCGGTTTCAATTTTTCGAATGCCCTTTCGTACGCTGAGAAAACTAGTACTTTTCGTTTCGTGACTCGTACCTTTGTCAAAATATAAACTTAATCATTGATAACTATGTCACTCTAAGTGTAGCTTTAATCAATTAAGTGTTTTGGTTATTTACTTCTATAAATCATCGTCTCGTAGTATATATATATATATATATATATATATATTTTGAAATGGTGTTTACTGTAGCACAGTTACTGTAGCAAAGTCAATTTTTACTGTAGCAAAGTCAATGTCACTGTAGCAAATAGTGATTTTCGAAGACAATGTAGCATTTTGGGTACTGTAGCAATTTGAAAATACTGTAGCAAATTAGTGTTTTACTGGTTCATCTTAAACGCTTTAGTTAACTTATCTAAATATCAATCGAATCAATAAATGAATGTTACTATCATTTACTAAATAACTTGAAATTATATATATGTATATATCTTTTTAATATACATAAATCAGTTTTTAAATACACATTGGAAGTTATTTATAATTAATTTTAATAATAAATATTTCAACTTATCATATATATTAAAATAGATATTTAAACCAATAAGTTTAATGTACGGTATCAAACAATTAATACATCGTTACATTTTCAAGTTATAGTATATATGTATCTATTTACATATAATTGTTCGCGAATCGTCGAAAACAACCGAAGGGTATTTAAATATATAAAAGTAGTTCAAAAATTTTGAGATTCAGTTTTACAGACTTTGCTTATCGTGTCAAAAATGTTAATCATACAAAGATTAAGTTTAAATTTGGTCAGAAATTTCCGGGTCATCACACTAAGATTCGCGTTCACCGGTTCAAAGACCAATGACTAAACGTTACCGAGCTAAGGGGAAAGTTTATGCCGTTATATAACCCACACATATATAAAGTTTAAGTACTCGTTCCTAGTATGTAAAACGTAAAATGCGCATGTATTCTCAGTTCCCAAAATAGTTAAAGTAAAAAGGGATGCTATAACTCACAGTGATTAAGTAGTTAAAGTTGATACGGGAAAGTAAGCAAGTGTGTTGGTCCGGAAAGTCCTCAACCTAAGTCAAAAGTTACTAAGTCAGTAAATTGTCCCTAAAGGTTTAAAATTATGTAAATTAGGTCTTAAGTACTGTCATCATTCATCATTAAACAAAAAGTGTAAAGTAAATTTTAAGTCAAGACTAGGGTTTGAAACAAAGGCTGATTTCGTTCCGTCGCCACGACCTTTATACAAACTGAAATGAGGTGAGACCAGTGGCCATGGCTCCATATATGAGTCCCCTAGAGGCTGACCAATTTCCAGAAATAAACTCGTCTTCGTTTGACCGTGGTGACGGTTTAAGTGCGAGTAGCTCAGAAATTTCAGCACAACGTTAATAGGGTGTAGTGACTTTCGGGAGGCCATAGATCCTAAACCGTAACTCGGATTAAGATGAGGTCTAAACAGAAAATCATCTACTCGAACCGAACTAACTAAAAATAAACTTTCCAGTAGCCCAGGTAGTCTGATCAGTTCCAAAAACAGTAATTAAAAGTGTTCTGGTGGGTTCTTGGTGCTTGATGCTCATCACGGTTCTCATCCTTGATGCGTATAGCTTCAAGTGTACAACTCGTTGATGGGTTTGCATCATCTTAACCAAGGTTTGACCATCATAACACTAGTGTAAGTCTAAGATATGTAGCACAACTCACTTAAGATTTGTATGTAGTTTGATGAACCAAAGTTACATCAAGATCTTAGATCCGACACATACATGAGTTCTACTAGTAATATTAAGCTACAAACTTGAAAGTAAACTAAATAAACAAGATCTTAAGTTGTAGAACTTAGTTCTTAGTTAGATCTTAAAGATCCTAGACTAGAAAGTCTAGATCTAGTGTTCTTAAGTTAGATCCTAAGTTATAAGACTTTTATCTTTACTTTAATGAAACCATAAGTTATGAAACTTAGATTTTCATCTTGTAAAATATATATAAGCTTATAAGCACTTGTTTACAACAAAATAAGTAGACCATAAGCTATAGAAACTTAGATCTTTCATAAGTATATGAAGTTATAACTAGAAAGTTATACTTCCATGTTCTTGAACTTACAAAGTTAACTTTAGTTCAAGAAAAATGAAATCAAGATTAATACCAATAACAACATGAATCACGAATTGAAAGTGCAAGAATTGAAGAAATAAACTAAATCTACAAGTAATAAGTTCATGGTTATTCATACTTAGAAAGATTCAAGCCAAGGCTTTGATCTTTTAAGAAAGTAAACCTTAAGTTTACAAACATGAACATGTGACACCCCGTACAAAACCATCGTGTACGATTCGTCAACAACAGGATCTTTACACAGTCAAATACTACATGCTGTTTGAAAACCAGTTTTGCATTCATAAAAGATAGTGTTTACAAAAGATAACGTGGCACAAAGGTCTTTACAAAGTCATTATTTGAAAATAACATAAACTACGAATGCAAAAGAAAAGTTCCATGATTGAGACATCTCTAAGATTATGCAGCGGAATTCTAGCACAGCAGGTCCTTAACAGCAAGTCTAAACAGCAAGACAGCAAATCTAAACAGCAGAATCAACAAACCTCTAAGCACCTGAGAAAACATGCTTAAAAACGTCAACAATAATGTTGGTGAGCTATTGTTTAAGTTGTAACAATAATGTAAGGTAGGCCACGAGATTTCAGTGCTTCAAACAGCGTTTCTAAACAGTATGAAAAGTATATGTTTAACCGTGGGCACTTGGTAACTAACTTAACGTTTATAACCCCCTAAAAGTACACTTGGCGAGTGCGTATGTTTACGAAGTATTAAACACCCGTTAAATGCTAGCGTGACTAGCCCGAGTGGGGATGTCAAACCCTATGGATCCATATCTAAGATTCGCGTTCACCGGTTCAAAAACCAATGACTAAACATTACCGAGCTAAGGGGAAAGTTTATGTCGTTGTATAACCCACACATATATAAAGTTTAAGTACTCGTGCCTAGTATGTAAAACGTAAAATGCGCAAGTATTCTCAGTCCCAAAATAGTTAAAGTAAAAAGGGATGATATAACTCACAGTGATAAGAGCGGTAAAGTCGATAATGAAAGTATGCGAGTAGTAAGTCGGTCCGAAAGGTCGTCAACCTAAGTCAAACATTACTAGGTCAGTATGTTATCCTCATAAGTTTTAATAGTGCATAAAATATGTTTGAGTGTCATCATCATCATCGTTCATCATCATAAAAGCTAAGTAAGTTTGACAAGAATAGAGATCGAAACAATAGGCTGACTTCGGTCAGCTGCTACGACCTCTACGTAAATTGAAAAGATGCGTAATCAGTGGCTATGGCTCCGTATATGAGTCCCCTAATTTATTACCAATTTCCAGAACCAAACTCCTCTTCGTTTGACCGTGGTGACGGTTTAAGTGCGAGTAGGTCAGAAATTTCAGCACAACGTTAATATGGTGTAATGACTTTCGGAAGGCCATAAATCCTAAACCGTAACTCAGATTAAGACGAGGTCTAAACGGAAAATCATATACTCGAACCGAAATAACTGAAAATTAACTTTACAGTAGCCCAGGTGGTCTGATTAGATCCTGAAAACAATAAGCAAGGTGCTCCGGTGGGGTTCTTAGCGCTTGATGCTCATCACGGTTCTCATCATTGATGCTTGTAGCTTCAAGTGTACAACTCTTTGATGGGTTAGCATCACCTTGACCAAGATTATACCATCAATACACACCATATGTTAAGACCAAGTAAGAACACAACTCATTTAAGAGTCTTAGATGGATGATGAACCAAGGTTACATCATATCCTTAGTCTCAACACAATTACAAGTTACATTTACAACTAAAGCTACAAACTTTACTTCAATCAAGCAAGTATGAACATAATCTAAGTCAAATAAAGTGATGGAACCCTAAGCTAGAGAGCTTGAATCCCTTTCACACAAGTTTTAAGGTCACAAAGCTAGAAAGCTTGAACCTTTAGTGTTCTTGAAGATCTTGAAGCATAAAGCTTGAATCTTTAAGTTACATGAAGACCATAAACACAAGTTTTGATCTTTATAACAAAATAATGAGATCATAACTTAGAAAACTTAGATCCATCAAAAGATATGAAGATCCAAGCTAGAAAGCTTGCATCTTGGTTGTTCTTGAAGATCTTGAAGCATAAAGCTTGGATCTTTAAGTTACATGAAGATTTCAAATACAAGTTTGAATCTTTATAACAAAATAACAAGATTTAAAGTTAAAAGACATAGTTCTACAAAGTAGGTGAAGATTCAAAGCTAGAAAGCTTGAATCTTCCATGTTCTTGAAGGATTCAAATCCATGTTTGAATCTACAAGATGTAATCAAGATCAAAAGCTAAAAAGCTAGACCCATGATGATGATGATGAATTCGTGATGATGAGAAGGAGAAGAAGAAGAGAAATTCAAAATACTTACACTTTTTAGAGAGAGAAAGACTAGAGAGAGAATTAGAGTGTGTGTGTGTGTGTGAATTACAAATGAAAGCAAGTGTAAAATGGATGAAATAAGGCTAGTATTTATAGGTGAATGGGGTAAGGGGGGGTTTGGGCCGTGATTTTGAGGGGGGGACAAGGGGGACAAAAGTTTGCTTTTTTGTTAATGGTTGTCTAAAGTTGGTGCTTATGTTGGGATCCCATGCAACATTAGGGATAATACTTGACATAAATGCTAGCATGTTCCCTCTAATAAATGGGCATTTGTCTTACATATTAATGGGTCACTAGCTAATAATAATTAAGCTAATTAAATAGTCCACTAACTAGTGTATGGTGGGCTAAGGCCCAACAAGGTAGAAAGTCCAACAAGACTAACTAGTAAGCATAAGTAAATTACTACGCGTAATTAAGCATCCAAAAACCCAAGTAATTATTATTATTAACCGTGTACGCAGTACGCAGTTTGTTCGTAACATCAAGTGACACTAACGGTCATAAAGGTTTCCGGTGATCAAGTTAAGTAACCTACGTACTTAAAGGCACGTTTTAACACATAAATGAAAGTAAGCCATGTGTATAAAGATTCCAGAGTATAAAGTAGCACAGTACGCACAAATACGCAGTTTCGCTAAAATCACAAGGCACAGAAACAAGTCAAAAAATTCGGGTCATTACATTACCCACATGTTAATGGAAATTCTGTCCCGAAATTTTTGCTGAGGTGGGTGTTGAAGTCGGGAAGAGGTGAGGATACTTTTGCATCATTTGATCCTCTCGTTCCCAGGTAAACTCGGGTCCACATTTGGCATTCCATCGGACTCGAACAATTGGAATCTTATTGTGCTTCAAAGTCTTAACCTCACGGTCCATGATTTCGACAGGTTCTTCCACAAAGTGGAGTTTGTCATCAATCGTAAGCTCATCGAGAGGGATGAAAAGTTCCGATTCGGCAAGACATTTCTTCAGATTCGACACGTGAAAAGTAGGGTGAACTGCGCTCAACTGAGTCGGAAGATCCAAACGGTAAGCAACAGGTCCAACACGCTCCAAGATTTCAAAAGGACCAATATATCGCGGGTTTAACTTTCCGCGCTTTCCAAAGCGGATCACACCTTTCCAAGGTGCGACCTTCAACATTACACGGTCACCTACGTTGTTTGGACAATCACGGGCCTCTCAACGCTCGACGCAACGGACTAAAAATTACAAGTCAACTATGCACATAAATATAATATAATATTTAAATAATTCTTAAAATTATTTATATATTATATTTATTTATATATTATGTCGGCAAAGCTAAGATCCAAATTGATGTGAGCTGGAAAATCAAACTCCACGACTCGCGGAGTTTGAAGGCCAAAAACTCCACGACTCGCGGAGTTTGAAAAATCAGAAATCCCTATAAAAGGCCACGAATTCTGCGAGTTTAAATAACATAATAATAATAATAATACTCCGTAGTATAATATATATATATAATATATATATATATATATATATATATATATATATATATATATATATATATATATATATATATATATATATATATATATATATAGTATAGATTAGTGTTATATTAGATTAGTTTGGGTTATGTAAAAGTTATTTTTACGGGTTTAAGGTCGGAGCTCTGTTCGTGTACCACTACGCGATAAATAATCAATGTAATCTATGTTCTCCTTTTTAAATTAATGTCTCGTGCTTAAGTTATTATTATGCTTATTTAATACCAAAGTAATCATGATGTTGGGCTAAAAATATTAAAATTGGGTAATTGGGCTTTGTAACATAATTGGGGTTTGGATAAAAGAACGACACTTGTGGAAATTAGACTATGGGCTATTAATGGGTTTTATATTAACTAAACAATACCTTGTTAATTTAATATACAAACTTATAATTTGACGTATTTATATATAACCACATACGCTTGACTGGGTACGGTGGGCGGGATATCTATAAATACCAATAATTATTCATTTTACCGGACACGGAACTGGATTAATAGTTAATAGACTTGTTGAAACAGGGGTGAATTACATTCAAGGGTAATTGGTGTAATTGTTAACAAAGTAGTAAAACCTTGGTTTACACGCAGTCGATAACCTGGTGTATTCATTAAACAAAGTATTAAAACCTTGTTACAATTCGAATCCCCAATTAGTTGGAATATTTGACTTCGGGAATAAGAATAATTTGACGAAGGCTTTCGCTCTTTATATTTATGACTGATGGACTATTATGGACAAATCCGTATGGACATATTAAATAATCCAGGACAAAGAACAATTAACCCATGGGAATAAACTAAAATCAACACGTCAAACATCATGATTACGGAAGTTTAAATAAGCATAATTCCTTTATTTTCATATTTAATTGCACTTCTAATTATCGCACTTTTATTTATTGTTATTGTATTTAATTGCACTTTTATTTATTATCTTTGTATTTAATTGCACTTTTAATTTTCGTACTCTTTAATTATCGTAATTTTATTTTATCGCAATTTTATTTATCGTAATTTCATTATCGTTATTTACTTTACGCTTTAAATTAATTCTTTTATTTATTTAATATTTTACATTAGGTTTTAACTGCGACTAAAGTTTTAAAATCGACAAACCGGTCATTAAACAGTAAAACCCCCTTTTATATTATTATTATATATAAAAATATATTTTGTACAAATATAGTTGTTTAAAAATATAGTGTAAAATAAGTCGATCCCTGTGGAACGAACCAGACTTACTAAAAACTATACTACTCTACGATTAGGTACACTACCTATAGTGTTGTAGCAAAGTTTAGGTATATCCCATTTGTAAATAAATAATTAAATATCTTGTGTAAAATTGTATCGTATTTAATAGTATTTTCTAGTAAAATATACCCCTTAGCTTTAACATCAAGTTTTTGGCGCCGCTGCCGGGGACTCGGCGAAACGCTATATTTTTAATTTATTTTTCTATAAATATATTTATATATCATTTTAGAAAAGAAAAAAAAACGTCTTTCAAACTCCACGACTCGCGGAGTTTGCAGGCATAAAACTCCACGACTCGCGGAGCCACCCTGACAGGCGCACCCAGGAACCCTACTTCACATTAATTACGGATTATATTAATTATTATTATTTTTTAAAACCCTAAATTAGTTTAATTAATTTATTATCTAGTTTTAGTTTTAATTAATTAGTTTTAATTAATTATATTTAGTTTTATTATATATAAAAATTAATACTTTTATAAAATAAATATAAAAATAATATTTTTATAAAAATAAGTAATTTTATCACTTTTTATTTTTATATTTTGTATCCTTTTATTTAGTGTAATCGTAATATTTTTATCGTTCGTAGTTAATTTTAAATTTAGTTTTGCCGTAGCTTATTTTTATTTTTAGATTTTTAGGCTTTGCCGTAAAATCCCTTAAGTGCTATTTCTTTAGACTAAGATTTAGGTGCTTTAGAATTTTGCGACGATTTTAAAATTTTAGTGCCTTTTAAGTCACGACGCGCTACTGTCTTATTTTTATTTCTCGATATTTTTCGACACGCTTCTTTTTCTTTCTTATTTCTCGCCACGCTAGTTTTAGGACTTAGAAAATTTCTCTACTTCTTCTCTAATAATTCCAAACGAAAAATTATTTTAAGTGGTTAAATTGATAGACATCCAAATTTTCTGCTTCGTAATAATAGTTGGATTTGTTAGTGGCTGAGTTGTGAGCTTCCGATTTAAAGGGTTCTGGCTCCCTGCTGCATCTATTGGCTATTCGAAACGTGGGCAAAAGCAGAAAAGTCTATTAATTTGATAACTTATATAATTTTTATATTTATAACTAATAGGATAATTAAAATTTGGTAATAAGCGCATTATGAAAAGTCTCGAAGATATTTTGGAAACTCTTTACGACATACGAAATCAATACTCTCAACCGAGTGTTGATGACAATTCGTTCGGTCAATCTTGGATCACGAATGACGAACCAATAACTGGTTGTGAAATCTGTGGAGATTATCACTCAACATGGGAATGTTATTATTACGTTCCTATGGAAAATTACGCACCCACGGAACCTGAATGGAATGATTATGAAGAATACAATTCAAATTGGGATTATTCCCAAGAATATTTCCAAACTCAACAACCAGTAGAAGAGGAAAATTACGTGTCTGAAAATTTATTAGACAATATGAAAATCAAACTCGAAGACCTCAATGCTCAAAATGAACAAATGAGAGAGTTTGTAAACCGGCAAGCTGAAACTCTATCAGACTACACACCTGTTGATCTGAGGAGTATTGTACAAGAAAATCTCATATCATCGAATTTTGATGAATTCGAGAGCTCCGAAATCACCAACTATCCCGATGATACTTTTTATTCAGTCTTACCAATTTCACAACATAATGACACATTAGCCTCTACCGACGAAATCATCAATCCATCAATGGATGATGATGAAGAAGTAAGGGTGACAAATTGGTACTCTTGGGAAAACGATAACGTTGAAAATTTTACCCCCGAGGCCAAACCGAACTTCACCATTACACAACCTTCCAACCCAATATTCTCAATAGACGAGTCATCTACTGAAAATGAACTACGAGCTGTAATAGATAATGACACCTCGGATTTCACCCAATTGGGTAATAGAGGTGAAAACTTTGATCCCGAGAATAAACGGAAGGAAATGTTAGGAATTGTCCACCCTATAGAAATATGTATGTCGGTGTATATCGATCCATTTGACCAAGAACCAGAAAAGAGACATATCCATTTACTAAAAGCTACACTTAAAAAAGAATTAAGTAGTGACGATCGGGTGGGTCTAAACTTTAAACCCATTGATATAATATATACCACCTGAGATGTAAATAACTGGCTCACTATTTTAATTCTTGAAACTTATTCTACCGACTTCACATGTCGTCAGCTAAGTGTGGGGAAGTTTAACCCCACTTAACGTTAAATTAGGGGTTCGGGTTAGTGCATAACTCGTTAATAAAAATACATGATTAGGGTAATAGACGCTTTTTCAAATATTAGTAAATAGTTCAGAAAAGCAGCCGTTTTTGAAAGAAAGAAAAAGCATGTGTGATAAAACAAGAAGGAATGAACGATGAGGCGCGCCATCTATCATTCGACGAGCTTTGTAATTACAAACTGGGTATTTTCAATCATTTTTCTACACTAATCACCCTCATGAATTTATAATTAGAGTCTGATTTCATGCAAATGAGGGCATTGCATGATCTCAAGTGTGGGGAAGGGTTATAAATTCTCTCGGGTTTATACTTGGTTTATTTGCCAAATTTTATGAAAATTTGAAAAATTTTCAACTAAATGAATTTAAAATCATGTTTATATATATTTATGAACGGTGAAAACTAGGTGTTAATACCGAAATTATCGTTACCTCGGAAAGGACATAAATTGAGAAACACCCTAAAACGCTTGAATTCATTTAAAATGGAATAAAGGAGAATAAAAAGGCAAAGAAAGAAACTAAGTGTGGGGAGAATGTACCTAGTTATTCAATTAAAAACTATCTAGCACATGTTTCCGTAAAGTTATTGCAGGTGCTTTTGTTTTGGACTAAATTGATAGTTTTACCCGATTTACTGTAATACATTTGAAAGAAAAGATGGATCTACATGATGAATCAATTCCATCATTAAAAGGAAGTAAAGTCTTCCGAAAAAGAAACGCGCTTCTTGATTTAGGTCAGGAAGTTGTCGTCCAGACCAGCTGTAGGTTGACGAAAAATCTAGAAAAGTCATCTCTAAAATCAGCAGGAAATCCACGGACCTCAGCATCAAACAGGGTCGCCAAGTGGTCAGATTTATCCTAACCATGAGAAGGATTTATCTCGTACAATGGGGGGGACACCGTGCAAATTAGCTTGATAAGACTAATGAATCAGATCCCCAGAAAGGATAATCTCCTTAAAGATTAAAAATCAGCTTTTAAGACTGATATTACTCAATCCTTGAGATTGACCTTAAAGATTGAGAATTCAAACTCATGGAATTCAATGATATCTAAACTCGAGCTTGAACGAGAAAATATTTTGATCAAAATTATAAACCGATTTGTTTTCTGAAAACCCATTTTCAATGCGTTCATTACCATTGAACGTAAAATCTTAGGAATTCACCTGGAATTCATTAGGTCACCTGAACCAAATCGGGTGACAACCGTAAGAACGGTGGTTGCATAGCATGGTCGAAGACAGGACCTTGTGCCAGACCGAAAAATCATAGGATGATCTTTACTATTGCTCCTAGAAAGGATAGTACTAGCATCCGACACGTTTATAGACCATAATCAAAAGCAAGTCACGGGACATTGCCTTAACAGTTGTTTGTTCATCGCTTTCCTTTACAATCGGACGGTAGTTTATCGAAATGTAATATACGGGACAAGTGAACTGGACGTGTTGCTTTCCTAATACAAGGTTAGCAAGTGGGTAACACAAAACCACAAGTGTTGAGCTAAAATTTTCAAATATAAAACCCACACAACCCACAAAAATATTTTGCAAACACCGGTGAAGGGTTATTCCGGAAAACTTGTCTAGGGTAAAAGCTAGATTGAATTTTCAAAAGATCAAATGTTTTCATAAAGATCCAATTTCCTAACGGAACTAAATTTTCATAGTCATGTGGGACTGTAAACCGCCTTTCAAATGTGCACTTTGCTTTGGAAACCGAAAGTAAATCGGCTATTTGATTGCAAGTGTCGTTGACCTAAACCCGAGGCAACTGTGGATGACACACCCACCTTTAACCATGGTTCTATCGTTACTATCATTGTTTATACCGCCATCTCAAAATCACTGATGTATAAAGTGTGAAGAATAAAGAAGTGATTCGTGTGATGTATTATATTATTTCAAGTTATGTATTGCTTGAGGACAAGCAACGTTCAAGTGTGGAGATATTTGATAGTGCTCCAAATGAACATATATTTAGTAGCAATATCCTCCCAATATGTAAATTATTTAGTTGTAATTGTCCTATTTTAAGTTGTAATCGTTTATATTAAATAAGTGCGAAGACAAAAGGCGAAAACGACGATTTGAAGACGCAAATGACCAAAAAGCTCAAATGTACAAGATACAATCCAAGGGGTTCAATTTATTGATGAGAAACATCTAAAAATGACAAGAGTACAAGTTGCGGAACGCAAAGTACACGATATAAAATAATACGCAAGGACGTTCGAAAATCCGGAACCGGGACATGAGTCAACTCTCAACGCTCGACGCAACGGACTAAAAATTACAAGTCAACTATGCACATAAATAAAATATAATATTTAAATAATTCTTAAAATTATTTATATATTATATTTATTTATATATTATGTCGGCAAAGCTAAGATCCAAATTGATGTGAGCTGGAAAATCAAACTCCATGACTCGCGGAGTTTGAAGGCCAAAAACTCCACGACTCGCGGAGTTTGAAAAATCAGAAATCCCTATAAAAGGCCACGAATTCTGCGAGTTTAAATAACATAATAATAATAATACTCCGTAGTATAATATAAATAAATATATATATATATATATATATATAATATATATATATATATATATATATATATATATATATATATATATATATATAGTATAGATTAGTGTTATATTAGATTAGTTTGGGTTATGTAAAAGTTATTTTTACGGGTTTTAAGGTCGGAGCTCTGTTCGTGTACCACTACGCGATAAATAATCAATGTAAGCTATGTTCTCCTTTTTAAATTAATGTTTCGTGCTTAAGTTATTATTATGCTTATTTAATACCGAAGTAATCATGATGTTGGGCTAAAAATATTAAAATTGGGTAATTAGGCTTTGTACCATAATTGGAGTTTGGATAAAAGAACGACACTTGTGGAAATTAGACTATGGACTATTAATGGGTTTTATGTTAACTAAACAATACCTTGTTAATTTAATATACAAACTTATAATTTGACGTATTTATATATAACCACATACGCTTGACTGGGTACGGTGGGCGGGATATCTATAAATACCAATAATTATTCATTTTACCGGACACGGAACTGGATTAATAGTTAATAGACTTGTTGAAACAGGGGTGAATTACATTCAAGGGTAATTGGTGTAATTGTTAACAAAGTAGTAAAACCTTGGTTTACACGCAGTCGATAACCTGGTGTATTCATTAAACAAAGTATTAAAACCTTGTTACAATTCGAATCCCCAATTAGTTGGAATATTTGACTTCGGGAATAAGAATAATTTGACGAAGGCTTTCGCTCTTTATATTTATGACTGATGGACTATTATGGACAAATCCGTATGGACATATTAAATAATCCAGGACAAAGAACAATTAACCCATGGGAATAAACTAAAATCAACACGTCAAACATCATGATTACGGAAGTTTAAATAAGCATAATTCCTTTATTTTCATATTTAATTGCACTTCTAATTATCGCACTTTTATTTATTGTTATTGTATTTAATTGCACTTTTATTTATTGTCTTTGTATTTAATTGCACTTTTAATTTTCGTACTCTTTAATTATCGTAATTTTATTTTATCACACTTTTATTTATCGTAATTTCATTATCGTTATTTACTTTACGCTTTAAATTAAGTCTTTTATTTATTTAATATTTTACATTAGGTTTTAACTGCGACTAAAGTTTTAAAATCGACAAACCGGTCATTAAACGGTAAAACCCCCTTTTATATTATTATTATATATAAAAATATATATTTTGTACAAATATAGTTGTTTAAAAATATAGTGTAAAATAAGTCGATCCCTGTGGAACGAACCGGACTTACTAAAAACTATACTACTCTACGATTAGGTACACTGCCTATAGTGTTGTAGCAAGGTTTAGGTATATCCCATTTGTAAATAAATAATTAAATATCTTGTGTAAAATTGTATCGTATTTAATAGTATTTTCTAGTAAAATATACCCCTTAGCTTTAACATCAATAAGATAGGTGCGGTGGTCAATTTCTGCTTCAAGTTTTGAAATGCTGATTCGTGTTCTTTTTCCCAAACGAACTTCTTCCCTTTGTGAGTCAGCACGGTCAAAGGACGTGAAATCAGAGAGAAACCTTCAATAAATCTTCGGTAGTAACCGGCAAGACCTAGAAATTGGTGGATGTGAGTCGGAGTAGTGGGGGTTTCCCACTTGCTGATAGCTTCGATCTTTGCGGGATCAACTTTGATACCTTGATCACTCACAATGTGACCCAGAAATTGGACTTCCTTCAACCAAAATTCACACTTGGAGAATTTGGCATAAAGTTGCTCTTATCTCAAGAGTTCTAATACTAGTCGAAGATGTTGTTCATGTTCTTCTTCACTTCGGGAATAGATGAGGATATCATCTATGAAAACGATAACGAACTTATCCAGATATGGCTTGCATACTCGATTCCTGAGATCCATAAACACGGCAGGTGCGTTGGTTAAACCGAATGGCATCACTAGAAACTCATAGTGACCATAACGGGTTCTGAACGCAGTTTTCATCACATCACTCTCCTTCACCCTCAATTGGTGATAACCGGATCGCAAATCGATCTTGGAATAAATGTTGGATCCTTGCAGCTGATCGAAAAGATCGTCAATTCTGGGAAGGGGATACCGATTCTTAATCGTCAACTTGTTCAGCTCACGATAATTGATACACATGCGGAAAGATCCGTCCTTCTTCTTCATGAATAAAACAGGTGCGCCCCAAGGTGATGAACTCAGTTGGATAAATCCACGGTCTAGCAATTCTTGCAGTTGACTCTGAAACTCTTGCAGTTCAGAAGATGCTAGTCGATAAGGTGCGCGAGCTACGGGTGCAGCTCCCGGCACTAGATCGATCTGGAACTCCACTGCTCTCGGTGGCGGTAATCCAGGCAATTCTTCCGGAAAGACATCGGGAAATTCGTTCACGATTCGTACATCATTCACACTCTTCACCTCGGCTTCTAACGTTTTCACATGGGCTAAAACAGCAAAACGTCCTTTCTTCATGATCTTTTGTGCTTTCATGCAACTAATGAGGTTCAGCTTCGAACTACATCTCTCTCCATAAATAATCAGTGGCTCACCATCTCCGTGGGGTACACAAAGAACTTTATCTCCACAGATAACGTCGGCCCTTACTTTGGTCAACCAGTCCATACCGACAATCACATCAAAACTTCCTAATTTGATGGGTATCAAGTCAATCTCGAAATCCACACCAGCTATGTTGATAATAGCTCCTCGGCCAATTTGGTCAACTTTCTCAAGTTTTCCATTGGCTACCTCAACAAGCATACTCTCCTTTAAAGGAACTAATGACCAATCTATATTAGAGCAAAAGTGTCTACAAACATAGCTCATATCGGCACCAGTATAAAATAGGACAGAAGCTAATAGATTGTTGATAGTGAATATACTTGTAACCAAGTCGGGGTTCTCACAGGTATCCCTTGCGTTTACATTGAAAGCTCTTCCACGCGGTGGTCCACCATCCTTTCGCTTGTTGGGACACTCATTCCTGAAGTGGCCTTGTTGTCCGCACTCATAGCACTGCCTTGGTCCAGTAGGGTTTGTCTTCACCGTTGGAGTGGGAATCTTGCAGTCCTTACCAATATGCTCGGTCCTTTTGCACATTTCACAGACCACATTACAGTACCCAGTATGGTGCTTGTAGCACCTCTTGCACTGCGGTAGAGTACCCTTGTAGTTGGGGTTCGAGCTAGGGGTCAGGTTGGGGTTCCTCCAGTCGTTGTTTCCCTTGAAACCCTCATGCCTCTTAGCTGAGTTTTGATCAAAGACCTTTCCCTTGTTTCCATCCCACTTACGCTTCTCATGACTAGTCCCCGATTCTGATTTCGCTTTCTCAGGTTCCTTGCGGGTGATCTGGTTCATCAGGGTGTGCGCCATGCGCATAGCTTCTGGAACGTTGGGTGGCTTAGAAGAGGTGACATTTCCCTGAATGGACTTGGGAAGTCCCCACAAGTATCGTTCCATTCTCTTAAACTACGGGGTAACCATCGAGGGACACATCGGCGCTAATTCCAGATACCTACGGTTGTAACCATCAAGATCGTTTCCCACAACCTTCAACTCCCAGAACTCAGCCTCCATTTTCTGTATCTCTGTTCTGGGGCAGTACTCTTCGATCATGGCTCCCTTAAATTCTTCCCAAGGAGTAGCATAAGCCTCGACAATACCTTTGGCCTGAGAAAGTGTGTTCCACCAGGTTAGGCCGCCGTCCGACAACGTACAGGAGGCGTACTTGGTTTTGTTTGTCTCTGAGCAGCTGCTTACACGGAACACAGCTTCTAGTTTCTCAAACCATCTAGTCAATCCAACCGGCCCCTCAGTACCACTAAAGTTGTGGGGCTTGCAGCTTTGAAACTCCTTATATGTACACCCGTTATGGATGGGCGGGTTAACTGGTGGAGCTTGTGGGTTGATTTCCGCAATAGCTGTGGCTACTCTCTCCGCAATCATTTCCTCAATTTGTGCTGCTGTGGGCACTGCTCTTCCGTCTGCCATTGTTCTTCTAAACGGAAATTTTGACTTAAGTCAAAATCCAGCATTTAACAAATAATAATATAGTATATGGCAACCAACATGGAATCAACGCAACACTAAGTAATGCACTAGATACAAATACCACAAAAAATCATACAGTAACGTAATTAGAACACCGTACAAAAGTAAACAATCACTAAGTTCCATTCATTAATAATAAGTTGCATACATCCGCATAGGTTCGTACAATACATGAGTAAAACATGAAACTACAAACGAGATTACATAATGAAATCTACTACAATGCCCTAGGGTGACGGTGGGTAAAGGATGTCCATTACGTGGGACATCTGGTCCTCAAGCTCAGTTACCCGAGCACGGAGGATCTCCACTTCCCTCGTCAGTTCCTCGACGGAGGGAGATGGTGGGGCAGGCGGTGCAGTCGGTACAGGTGGTGCAGATGGTGCAGATGGTCCAGTGCCAGAAGTAGATGGTGCGCAACGGTAAGCCTTACGCACGAATGGATCGGCAGGATAAGGCACAACCCGCTTGCGGGCGGTGAATCTAGTCCTCAGTCCATGTGTGCTAACGAACGACCTACCTCCGTTTACCCCTGGAATAACGGTACCATCGAAACGATACCGCTTCTTCGGCGGGGTAGAGGGTGGCTGCACGGGTGCCTCTTCAGGGTCCTCGTCGGAATCCTCGTCACTAGAGTCATCAGAGGATGAGTCGTCGGATGATGAGTCGTCGCAAACAGCTGAAGGTGGCTCTGCTCAGCCGGTAGTCATAATCCGATATCTGAAAGGCAAAATCGGTACGACACGTCCATCAGGAAGGCGTCTACACCAATGATTATACTCATTACGGAATGGAACGTCCCCGTATTCCCCAGGAATCACAACACCACAGGAATGGTGTTGTGGCTCTGAGGGTCCTAGGATGAGTGGAGCTAGAATCTCTGGTGGAACCTCGTGTCCGTCTGAGGTGATCACTGGGTCGGGTGCATGGCCACTGGCTCCAGAGAACGAAGCGCCAGAGTCACTGGAGTGTGTCGACGACGGGATCTGTGAATCGGCAACAATGGCAGGCGAGGTGGAGGGTGAGTCTGAGTCGCTCTCTAAAATGATAATGGGCGGGACATCCGACATCTGAACAAGGAAAAATGACTTTTTCCATGTTAGTAAGTCATAAAGCAAGCACGTATTAGGCAAAATAACTACGACAGTCTAAATCATCTATAGCAGTAAATAGCATGGCAATAATAGCAAATCATACAGAAGTATCATGCAATTTGAAGCAGATAGTATCATGCAGTAGTGAAAATCAAGTAGCAGTATACGTCATATAGCAATAAAAGTAAGCAGCAGCATGCAGTAAGTTTCGCAGAAACAAGTAAACTAGTAAGTTGTAGATTAGTCCTATTAGTGAATCCTACTCGGTCCGGTCTAGACTCACTAATGCAACCTAATTCCCTACAACCAATGCTCTGATACCAAATGTGATGCCCCGTACAAAACCATCGTGTACGATTCGTCAACAACAGGATCTTTACACGGTCAAGTACTACATGTTGTTTGAAAACCACCTTTGCATTCATAAAAGATAGTGTTTACAAAAGATAACGTGACACAAAGGTCGTTACAAAGTCATTATTTGAAAATAACATAAACTACGAATTCAAAAGAAAAGTTCCATGATTGAGACATCTCTAAGATTATGCAGCGGAATTCTAGCACAGCAGGTCCTTAACAGCAAGTCTAAACAGAAAGACAGAAAATCTGAATAGCGGAAGCAACAAACCTCTAAGCACCTGAGAAAACATGCTTAAAAACGTCAACAATAATGTTGGTGAGCTATAGTTTAAGTTGTAACAATAATGTAAGGTAGGCCACGAGATTTCAGTGCTTCAAAGAGCGTTTCTAAACAGTATGAAAAGTATATGTTTAACCGTGGGCACTTGGTAACTAACTTAACGTTTATAACCCCCTAAAAGTACACTTGGTGAGTGCGTATGTTTACGAAGTATTAAACACCCGTTAAATGCTAACGCGACTATCCCGAGTAGGGATGTCAGACCCTATGGATCCATATCTAAGATTCGCGTTCACCGGTTCAAAAACCAATGACTAAACGTTACCGAGCTAAGGGGAAAGTTTATGCCGTTGTATAACCCACACATATATAAAGTTTAAGTACTCGTGCCTAGTATATAAAACGTAAAATGCACAAGTATTCTCAGTCGCAAAATAGTTAAAGTAAAAAGGGATGCTATAACTCACAGTGATAAGAGCGGTAAAGTCAATAATGAAAGTATGCGAGTAGTAAGTCGGTCCGAAAGGTCGTCAACCTAAGTCAAAGGTTACTAGGTCAGTATGTTATCCTCATAAGTTTTAATAGTGCATAAAATATGTTTAAGTGTCATCATCATCATCGTTCATCATCATAAAAGCTAAGTTTGACAAGAATAGAGATCGAAATAATAGGCTGACTTCGGTCAGCTGCTACGACCTCTACGTAAATCGAAAAGACGCGTAATCAGTGGGTATGGCTCCGTATATGAGTCCCCTATTGCTGACAAATTTCCAGAACCAAACTCGTCTTCGTTTGACCGTGGTGACGGTTTAAGTGCGAGTAGGTCAGAAATTTCAGCACAACGTTAATAGGGTGTAATGACTTTCGAAAGGCCATAAATCCTAAACCGTAACTCGGATTAAGACGAGGTCTACACAGAAAATCATCTACTCGAACCGAACTAACTGAAAATTAACTTTCTAGTAGCCCAGTGGTCTAATTAGATCCCGAAAACAGTAAGCAAGGTGCTCCGGTGGAGTTCTTAGTGCTTGATGCTCATCACGGTTCTCATCCTTGATGCTTGTAGCTTCAAGTGTACAACTCGTTGATGGGTTAGCATCACCTTGACCAAGATTCTACCATCAACACACACCATATGTTAAGACCAAGTAAGAACACAACTCATTTAAGAGTCTTAGATGGATGATGAACCAAGGTTACATCATATCCTTAGTCTCAACACAATTACAAGTTATATTTACAACTAAAGCTACAAACTTTACTTCAATCAAGCAAGTATGAACATAATCTAAGTCAAATAAAGTGATGGAACCCTAAGCTAGAGAGCTTGGATCCCTTTCACACAAGTTTTAAGGTCACAAATCTAGAAAGCTTGAACCTTTAGTATTCTTGAAGATCTTGAAGCATAAAGCTTGAATCTTTAAGTTACATGAAGACCATAAACACAAGTTTTGATCTTTATAAAAAAATAATGAGATCATAAGTTAGAAAACTTAGATCCATCAAAAGATATGAAGATCCAAGCTAGAAAGCTTGCATCTTGGTTGTTCTTGAAGATCTTGAAGCATAAAGCTTGGATCTTTAAGTTACATGAAGATTTCAAACACAAGTTTGAATCTTTATAAAAAAATAACAAGATTTAAAGTTAAAAGACATAGATCTACAAAGTAGGTGAAGATTCAAAGCTAGAAAGCTTGAATCTTCCATGTTCTTGAAGGATTCAAATCCATGTTTGAATCTACAAGATGTAATCAAGATCAAAAGCTAAAAAGCTAGACCCATGATGATGATGATGAATTCGTGATGATGAGAAGGAGAAGAAGAAGAGAAATTCAAAATACTTACACTTTTTAGAGAGAGAAAGACTGGAGAGAGAATTAGAGAGTGTGTGTGTGAATTACAAATGAAAGCAAGTGTAAAATGGATGAAATAAGGCTAGTATTTATAGGTGAATGGGGTAAGGGGAGGGGGTTTGGGCCGTGATTTTGAGGGGGGGACAAGGGGGACAAAAGTTTGTTTTTTAGTTAATGGTTGTCTAAAGTTGGTGCTTATGTTGGGATCTCATGCAACATTAAGGATAATACTTGACATAACTGCTAGCATGTTCTCTATAATAAATGGGCATTTGTCTTACATATTAATGGGTCACTAACTAATAATAATTAGGCTAATTAAATAGTCCACTAACTAGTGTAGGGTGGACTAAGGCCCAACAAGGTAGAAATTCAACAAGACTAACTAGTAAGCATAAGTAAATTACTACGCGTAATTAAGCATCCAAAAACCCAAGTAATTATTATTATAAAATAATAATTAAGATTTCGTAGTCATAAAATTCCGATTACGACAAAAGTTAAACGTGTACGCAGTACGCAGTTTGTTCGTAACGTCAAGTGACACTAACGGTCATAAAGGTTTCCGGTGATCAAGTTAAGTAACCTACGTACTTAAAGGCACGTTTTAACACATAAATGAAAGTAAGTCATGTGTATAAAGATTCTAGAGTATAAAGTAGCACAGTACGCACAAATACGCAGTTTCGCTAAAATCACAAAGCACTGAAACAAGTCGAAAAAGTCGGGCCGTTACAGAACACAAGTATGATTTTAAAACTCATGAACTTTAAATCTTTAAAACATTAAGTGTAGAACCATAAACTAGAAAGTTTAGATTCTTGTTCTTGGTTCTTCATCAAACAAAAGATGAAAGTAACCAAGATTACATGAAGATACAAGTTAGAGAACTTGATCTTTAACAACAACAAATAACTACAAGTAATTAAACAACAAACAAGAACAAGTAATGATGATGAATATGGTTCGGTTTTGAAGAGAAAAAGAAAGGAGAAATAGAGTTTGTAACTTACAAAGTTGAGAGAAAAATGAGAGAAAAGAGAAGTGAGTAAGTACGTGTGTGTATGGAATGAAGTATACTATAGAATAAGTAACACAAAAATTGAAACAAAACCTCCCTTTACCCACCTAAGGGCCGACGGTTTTGGGGCTAAATGGGGCAAGTCAAGCTTCAACTTTCTAACATGGGGAGATGGTGTTAGCTTGAAATGGTATTAAAGCAAATTGGTATGGGAAAGTGGTGTAAGTGTGCATGTAACTAGTCTCCTTACTAAGCTAATTAATCTAGTTGTATCTTAATGAAATACTTGCATAATAATGGGCTAATTAGTCCATTAAGAAAGTAGGGTGGGCTTCCAAGTCCATTAACATGAGTCCATTAATAAAAGCCCAAGTCCAAGTAAGTAACAAATTAAATAAACAAAGCCCAAGTAATTAACTAGTAACATTAGTTAATTAAAAATGATCAATAATAATTAATCATGAACGTAAATAATATTCGAAATATTATTTGTGTAAAGTATGTGTGTCACAAAGACAAGTCGAGCCATGAAAAGTTAAATACGGTAACAAGTAACACGTTTATTAAAACACAAGTATTACTACTAAATTATTAATAATTAAACGTTGGAAAAATCCAGGGTCGTTACATTACCCACCTGTTAAAGAAAATTTTGTCCCAAAATTTTAAGCTGAGGTAGATGGAGGAGTCGGGAAAAGGTGAGGATACTTCTGCATCATTTGATCCTCTCATTCCCAGGTAAACTCAGGTCCTCATTTGGCATTCCATCGTACGCGGACGATCGGAATCTTGTTGTGTTTCAAATTTTTGACCTCACGATCCATAATTTCGACAGGCTCTTCCACGAAGTGGAGTTTGTCATCAATTGTAAGTTCCTCCAATGGTATGACATGTTCCTATTCAGCAAGACACTTCTTCAAATTCGATACGTGAAAGGTAGGATGAACTGAGCTCAATTGAGTTGGAAGATCCAAACGGTAAGCAACGGGTCCAACACGCTCCAAGATTTCAAAAGGACCAATGTATCGCGAGTTTAACTTCCCACGTTTTCCAAAACGGATCACACCTTTCCAAGGCGCGACCTTCAACATTACACAGTCACCCACATTGAATTCAAAGTCTTTACATTTAAGGTCTGCATAACTCTTTTGGCGATCACGGGCAGTCTTGAGTCTTGCTTGAATTTGGACAATCTTCTCAGTTGTTTCATGGACTATCTCGGGTCCGGTGATTTGCGTTTCGCCTACTTCGGCCCAACAAATAGGAGATCGGCATTTGCGGCCATACAATGCTTCAAAAGGTGCGGCATTAATACTCGAATGATAACTGTTGTTGTAAGAGAACTCGGCTAGCGGCAAATGCCTTTCCCAAGCCTTTCTAAAATCAATAACACAAGCACGCAACATGTCTTCTAAAGTCTGAATCGTGCATTCTCTTTGTCCGTCGGTCTGTGGGTGATACGCAGTACTCATGTCGTGACGAGTCCCCAAGGCTTCTTGCAAAGAATGCCAAAATCTGGAAGCAAAACGGGGATCACGATCTGAGATGATCGATAAGGGCACACCATGATGAGATACAACCTCTTTTATGTATAGTTGAGCGAGTCTTTCCATCGTATCCGTTTCCTTCATGGCTAAAAAGTGTGCAGATTTGGTAAGACGGTCAACGATAACCCAGATGGTATCGTATCCGACCACCGTCTTTGGTAACTTCGTAATGAAATCCATTGTTATCCTTTCCCACTTCCATTACGGGATTTCCTGTTGTTGAAGTAATTCAGATGGCCTTTGATGTTCGGCCTTAACTTTCGAGCAAGTCAAACACTTCCCAACATAAGTTGCAACGTCCTTCTTAAGATTAGGCCACCAATACTGTTTCTTAAGATCGTGGTACATTTTACCCGCTCCGGGATGAATCGAATATCTCGACTTGTGGGCTTCATCCAGTATAAGGCTACGTAGGTCTCCGTAACGAGGTACCCAAATTCTTCCGGCATAGCATCGGAGTCCAGTCTCCTTAACTTCGAATCGAGAGGCGAGAATGTTTAAGTATTTATGAGATATATTCTCTTCCTTGAGAGCCTCATCTTGGGCTGCTCGGATCTGCCTATTGAGGTTCGAATGAATGGTGATGTTCAGCACCCGAACACGAAGAGGTGCCATCCTCTCCTTTCGACTCAAAGCGTCAGCTACAACATTGGCCTTTCCAGGGTGATAACGAAGTTCACAATCATAGTCATTCAGCATCTCGATCCATCGACGCTGTCTCATATTCAGTTGCTTCTGATCGAAGATGTGTTGGAGTCTTTTATGATCGGTGAAAATAGTGCTCTTAGTTCCATAAAGATAATGTCTCCACAGTTTTAATGCAAAGACAATGGCTCCAAGCTCGAGATCGTGCGTTGTGTAATTTCGCTCTTGAATTTTCAGTTGACGAGAGGCGTAAGCGATAACCTTTGTTCGTTGCATCAGTACACAACTAAATCCACTTTTCGAAGCATCGCAATAAACGACGAAATCGTCACTGCCTTCAGGAAGTGATAAGATAGGTGCGGTGGTTAACTTCTTTTTCAAGGTTTGAAATGCTGATTCCTGTTCGGGTTCCCAAATAAACTTCTTCCCTTTGTGAGTTAGTGCTGTCAAAGGATGCGCAATCAGAGAGAAACCTTCAATAAATCTTCAAAAATAACCGGCGAGGCCTAAAAATTGGCGAATGTGAGTCAGAGTAGTGGGGGTTTCCCACTTGCTGATAGCTTCAATCTTTGCGGGATCAACTTTGATACCTTGATCACTCACAACATGACCCAGAAATTGGACTTCCTTCAACCAAAATTCACACTTGGAGAATTTGGCGTAAAGTTGCTCTTATCTCAAGAGTTCAAGCACTAGTCGAAGATGTTGCTCATGTTCTTCTTCGCTTTTGGAGTAGATGAGGATATCATCTATGAAGACGATAACGAAATTACCCGGGTATGGCTTGCATACATGATTCATGAGGTCCATGAATACGGCAGGTGCGTTGGTTAAACCGAATGGCATCACGAGAAACTCATAATGACCATAACGGGTTCTGAACGCAGTCTTCATCACATCGCTTTCTTTCTTCCTCAACTGGTGATAACCGGATCGCAAATCGATCTTAGAGTAAACGCTCGATCCTTGTAACTGGTCGTAAAGATCGTCAATTCGGGGAAGAGGATACCGATTCTTGATCGTCAATTTGTTGAGTTCACGGTAGTCGATACACATGCGGAATGATCCGTCCTTCTTCTTCACAAATAAAACAGGTGCGCCCCAAGGCGAGAAACTTGGTTGGATAAATCTACGGTCTAGCAGTTCTTGTAGTTAACTCTGCAACTCTTGCATTTCAGAAGGTGCGAGTCGATAAGGTGCGCGAGCTACAGGTGCAACTCCTGGCACTAAATCGATCTAAAACTCCACTGCTCTCGGTGGCGGTAATCCAGGCAATTCTTCCGGAAAGACATCAGAAAATTCGTTCACAATTCATACGTCATCCACACTCTTCACCTCAGTTTCTAACGTTTTCACATGTGCTAGAACAGCAAGACGTCCTTTCTTCATGATCTTTTGCGCTTTCATGCAACTAATCAGTAGCTCACCGTCTCCCTGCGGTATACGAAGAGCTTTATCTCCACAGATAATGTCAGCCCTTATCTTGGTCAACCAGTCTATACTGACAATAACATCAAAGCTTCCCAACTTAATGGGTATCAAGTCAATCTCGAAATCCACACCAGCTATGTTGATAATAGCTCCTCGGCTAATTTGGTTAACTTTCTCAAGTTTTCCATTGGCTACCTCAACAAGCATACTCTCTTTTAAAGAAACTAACGACCAATTTATCTTAGAGCAAAAGTGTCTACATACATAACTTCTATCGCCACCAGTATCAAATAGGACAGAAGCTAATAGATTGTTGATAGTGATATACCTGTGACCAAGTCGGGGTTCTTATGGGCATCCCTTGCGTTTACGTTGAAAGCTCTGTCACGCGGTGGTCCGCCGTCCTTTCGCTTGTTGGGACACTCATTTTTGAAGTGGCCCGGTTGTCCACACTCATAGCACTTTCTCGGTCCCGTGGGGTTCGGCTTCCCAGTCATGGTGGTGATCTTGTAGTCCTTGCCAATATGCCCGGTCCTTTTGCACTTTTCACAAACAACATTACAGTACCCGGTATGGTGCTTGTAGCACCTCTTACACTGTGGAAGACTACCCTTGTAGTTGGGGTTCGAGTTGGTGTTCAAATTGGGGTTCCTCCCATCGATGTGCCTCTTAGCGGGGGTTTGATCATAGGCTCTCCCCTTGTTGTTGTCCCACTTACGCTTCTCACTGCTAACCCCTGATTCAGATTTTGCCTTTTCCGGTTCATCGATAATAATTTGGTTCATTAAGGTGTGCGCCAGGCGCATTGCTTTCGGGACATTAGGTGGCTTAGACGAGGTAACATTTCCCTTAATGGTCTTAGGAAGTCCCCACAAGTACCTTTCCATTTGCTTAAACTCCAGGGTAACCATCGTGGGACACATTAGAGCCAATTCCAGATACCTACGATTGTAACCATCAAGATCATTTTCAACAACCTTCAACTGCCAAAAATCGGCCTCCATTTTCTGGAGCTCTGTTCGGGGATAGTAGTCTTCAATCATGGTCCTCTTGAATTCTTCCCACGGCGTAGCATACGCCTCGTCAATACCTTTGGCTTGAGCCAGTGTGTTCCACCAAGTTAGGGCGCCATCAGACAGTGTACATGAGGCATACTTTGTTTTATTCGTCTCTGAGTAGTTGCTAACTCGGAACACAGATTCTAATTTCTCAAACCACCTAGTGAGACCAACCGGCCCCTCAGTACCACTAAAGTTGTGGGGCTTGCAGCTTTGGAATTCTTTGTATGTGCACCCATTACGAATGGGCTGGTTAACTGGTGGGGCTTGGGGGTTCATTTTCGCTAAAGCTGCGACTACTCGTTCAGTGATCATTTCTTCGATCTGTGCTGCTGTGGGCGTTGATCTTCCGTTGGCCATTTATGTTCTAAACAAAGATTTTGACTCAAGTCAAAATTCAGTATTCAATTATAATAATACAGTATATGGTAACCAACATGGAATCAACACAATACATGTTAATTAAGTAACGCAAATAGATTCGGATACCACAAAATCATCACACTGTAACGTAAATAGAACACCGTACAAAGATTAAACAACACTAAGTTCCATTCATTAATAAAAAGTAGCATACATCCGCATAGGTTCGTACAATACATAAGTAATACATGAAACTACAAACGAGATTACATAATGAAATCTAATACAAATGTCCTATGGTGATGGTGGGTGTAGGATGTCCATTACGTGGGACATCTGGTCCTCGAGCTCAGTGACCCGAGCACAGAGGATCTCTACTTCCCTTGTCAGTTCCTCGATAGAGGGAGATAGTGGGGCAGGCGGTGTAGTCGGTACAGGTGGTGCTGGTGGTGCAGACGGTCCAGCACCAGAAGTAGATGGTGCATAACGGTAAGGCTTATGCACAAATGGATCAGCAGGGTACGGTACAAGCTGCTTACGGGTGGTTACCCTAACCCGCTGACCATGTGCGTCAATGAACGCTCTACCTCCATTAATCCCTGGAATAACGGTACCATCGAAACGATACCGCTTATTTGGCGGGGTGGAGGGTGGCTGCACGGGTGCCTCATCGGGGTCCTCATCAGAATCCTCGTCGCTGGAGTCGTCGGAGGATGAGTTGTCGGATGATGAGTCGACGGATGATGGGTCGTCTGAATCGGCTGGGGGTGGCTGTATGGGTGGCTCTGCTCGGCCGGCTATCATCAGTCGGTATCTGGAAGGCGGGATCGGCACGAGACGTCCATTAGGAAGGCGTCGGCACCAATGGTTATGCTCATTACGGAACGGACCTTCCCCATGTTCCCCAGGAATCGCAGCACCACCGGAATGGTGCTGTGGCTCTGAGGGTCCTGGTGCAAGTGGAGCTGGAATCTCCTGTAGGTCCTCGTCTCCGTCTGAGGTGATCACTGGGTCGGGTGCATGGCTACTGGCTCCAGAGGACGGAGCGCCAGAGTCACTGGAAGGTGTCGACGACGGGATCTGAGAATCGGCAACAATGGCAGGCGAGGTGGCGGATGAGCCTGAGTCGCTCTCCAAAATGATAACGGGCGGGATATTCGACATCTGAACAAGGAAAAATAACTTTTTCCATGTCAGTAAGTCATAAAGCAAGCACGTATTAGGCAAAGTAGCTACGAAAGTCTAGATCATCTATAGCAGTAAGTAGCATGGAAATAACGACAAGTATCATGCAATCGAAAGCAGATAATATCATGTAGTAGTAAAATCATGTAGTAGCATACGGCATATAGCAGTAAAAGTAAGCAGCAGCATGCAGCAAGTTTCGCAGAAACAAGTAAACTAGCAAGTTGTAGATTAGTCCTATTAGTGAATCCTACTCGGTCCGGTCTAGACTCACTAATGCAACCTAATTCCCTACAACCAATGCTCTGATACCAAATGTGACGCCCCGTACTAAATCAACATGTACGGACCATCATCAACAGGATCATTACAAGGTCAAACACTATATGCGGTTTCAAAATAAGTTTGCATTCATAAAATGAAGTGAGGTTTTAACCAACCTCATATGTTTAACAACCAAAAGTATGCTTCTACGAATAGCAAGCAATAATAGTACGTGACCCATAGGTCGTTACAAATACATCGTTTCAAAAGTAATATAGTTTGAATGCAAAATAAACGTTTCATGTGGTGACATCTCTAATAAGCGCAGCGGGTGTCTACAAAGCATGACTAGTACAGCGGAAGCAAGCAAACCTTAAGCACCTGAGAAAAACATGCTTAAAAACATCAACACAAAGGTTGGTGAGCTATAGTTTAAGTATAACAGTAATGTAAGGTAGGCCACGAGATTTCAGTTCTTCAAACAGCGTTTCAAAACAGTATGAAAAGTATATGTTCAACCGTGGGCGCTTGGTAACTAACTTAACGTTTATAACCCCTAAAAGTACACTTGGCGAGTGCGTATGTTTACGAAGTATTAAACACCCGTTAAATGCTAGCGCGAATAGCCCGAGTGGGGATGTCAAACCCTATGGATCCATATCTAAGATTCGCGTTCACCGGTTCAAAGACCAATGACTAAACGTTACCGAGCTAAGGGGAAAGTTTATGCCGTTGTATAACCCACACATATATAAAGTTTAAGTACTCGTTCCTAGTATGTAAAACGTAAAATGCGCATGTATTCTCAATTCCCAAAATAGTTAAAGTAAAAAGGGGATGCTATTACTCACAGTGATTAAGTAGTTAAAGTTGATACGGGAAAGTAAGCAAGTGTGTTGGTCCGGAAAGTCCTCAACCTAAGTCAAAAGTTACTAAGTCAGTAAATCGTCCCCAAAGGTTTAAAAGTATGTAAATTAGGTCTTAAGTACTATCATCATTCATCATTAAACAAAAAGTGTAAAGTAAGTTTTAAGTCAAGACTAGGGTTTGAAACAAAGGCTGACTTCGTTCAGTCGCCACGACCTCTATACAAACTGAAATGAGGTGAGACCAGTGGCCATGGCTCCGTATATGAGTCCCCTAGAGATTGACCAATTTTCAGAACCAAACTCGCCTTCATTTGATCGTGGTGACGGTTTAAGTGCGAGTAGGTCAGAAATTTTAGCACAACGTTAATAGGGTGTAGTGACTTTCAGGAGGCCATAGATCCTAAACCGTAACTCGGATTAAGATGAGGTCTAAACGTAAAATCATATAATCGAACCGAACTAACTGAAAATCAACTTTATAGTAGCCCAGGTAGTCTGATAAGTTCCAGAAACAGTAAGTAAAGGTGTTCCGGTGGGTTCTTCGTGCTTGATGCTCATCACGGTTCTCATCCCTGTTGCGTATTGCTTCAAGTGTACAACTCGATGATGGGTTTGCATCATCTTAACCAAGGTTTGACCATCATAACACTAGTGTAAGTCTAAGATATGTAGCACAACTCACTTAAGAGTTGTATGTAGTTTGATGAACCAAAGTTACATCAAGATCTTAGATCCGACACATACATGAGTTCTACTAGTAATATTAAGCTACAAACTTGAAAGTAAACTAAATAAACAAGATCTTAAGTTGTAGAACTTAGTTCTTAGTTAGATCTTAAAGATCCTAGACTAGAAAGTCTAGATCTAGTGTTCTTAAGTTAGATCCTAAGTTATAAGACTTGGATCTTTACTTTAATGAAACCATAAGTTATGAAACTTAGATTTTCATCTTGTAAAATGTATATAAGCTTATAAGCTCTTGTTTACAACAAAATAAGTAGACCATAAGCTATAGAAACTTAGATCTTTCATAAGCATATGAAGTTATAACTAGAAAGTTATACTTCCATGTTCTTGAACTTACAAAGTTAACTTTAGTTCAAGAAAAATGAAATCAAGATTAACTAGTAACACTTGACCAATAACATCATGAATCACGAATTGAAAGTGCAAGAATTGAAGAAATAAACTAAATCTACAAGTAATAAGTTCATGGTTGTTCATACTTAGAAAGATTCAAGCCAAAGCTTTGATCTTTTAAGAAAGTAAACCTTAAGTTTACAAACATGAACACAAGTATGATTTTAAAACTCATGAACTTTAAATCTTTAAAACATTTAGTGTAGAACCATAAACTAGAAAGTTTAGATTCTTGTTCTTGGTTCTTCATCAAACAAAAGATGAAAGTAACCAAGATTACATGAAGATACAAGTTAGAGAACTTGATCTTTAACAACAATAAACAACTACAAGTAATTAAACAACAAACAAGAACAAGTAATGATGATGAATATGGTTCGGTTTTGAAGAGAAAAAGAAAGGAGAAATAGAGTTTGTAACTTACAAAGTTGAGAGAAAAATGAGAGAAAAGAGAAGTGTGTAGGTATGTGTGTGTATGGAATGAAGTATACTAGAGAATAAGTAACACAAAAATTGAAACAAAACCTCCATTTACCCACCTAAGGGCCGACGGTTTTGGGGCCAAATGGGGCAAGTCAAGCTTCAACTTTCTAACATGGGGAGATGGTGTTAGCTTGAAATGGTATTAAAGCAAATTGGTATGGGAAAGTGGTGTAAGTGTGCATGTAACTAGCAGGGGCGGACCTATGAAGGGTCAGGGTGGGTCGCCCGCCCCAAGTGGATTTGCAATTTTTAGTGTAAATTTTTTCGGTTTTTCGATTTTGACCCTGGTGGAATTTCTTTTTTTGCCCCAAACCCTTCATATTTTGTCCCCAAACCTTCATATTTTGCCCCCAAACCTTAGTATTTTGCCCAAAAATCTCTGAATTTTGCTCAAAAATCTCTATATTTTGCTCAAAAACCTCCATATTTTGCCCAAAAAATAATCTCTACGTTTAGAAAAAAATTTCGTCCCCGGTGAAAAAATTTCCTGGATCCGCCACTGGTAACTAGTCTCCTTACTAAGCTAATTAATCTAGTTGTATCTTAATGAAATACTTGCATAATAATGGGCTAATTAGTCCATTAAGAAAGTAGGGTGGGCTTCCAAGTCCATTAACATGAGTCCATTAATAAAAGCCCAAGTCCAAGTAAGTAACAAATTAAATAAACAAAGCCCAAGTAATTAACTAGTTACATTAGTTAATTAAAAATGATCAATAATAATTAATCATGAACGTAAATAATATTCGAAATATTATTCATGTAAAGTACGTGTGTCACAAAGATAAGTCGGGCCATGAAAAGTTAAATACGGTAACAAGTAACACGTATAAGAACACGTTTATTAAAACACAAGCATTTATAATAAATTATTAATAATTAAACGTTGGAAAAATCCAGGGTCGTTACATGAATACACCTTGAACATTGAACTATCTTGTGCTAATAGTGAAGGCAGTACACTAAACACTTAAACACATCATACAATGTTGTTTACAAATAAATAAACTTATGCTGGTCTGCACATTACCAATGGTGTTTATACTCGTATTTTGTCATAATTAAATCTTTAATTCTGTACGGGACTCAACAGTCTTTCTACTAGTAATTTTAATAGGCTTCAAGCCATAAGCTTTGTTTAGTAGACATAAAAAAGTAGAGCTTATAAAAAAATCATAAGCTCTTAGGGAGTGTTTTGATGAACTAGCTTGTAGCGGGGGATGAAGCTGGAACTTGTAGTTGGAGCTGAAAGATGGAGCTTATTTTTTTAAGCTAGAAGTTTGAGCTTATGTTTTGTAAGTGTATGGCAAAGTAGCTGGAGTTTATGTATTTAAAATGACATAAAAGGACAAAAAAATAAATGATAAATAATACTCCCTCCGTCTCATATTAATAGTCCACCTTTCTTTTTTCGTCCGTCCCAAATTAATAGTCCACTTTCATAAATGGAAAAGAATAATTGGTTAAAATATTTTTATACCCTTGCATTATTTAATTAAGACAAAAATATAGGTAAACAAATAATGGGTAAAACTGGAAGTAGAGAAAAAATAGACAAAAAGTACATGTGACAGTCACTTTTTCTTAAACTGTGTGTTTTTTGTCTGTGGACTATTAAATTGGGACGGAGGGTGATTTAGGGGCTAATAATGTAATTTTACTGACATAAGTTTCATAGCTTATTTTCATAAGTTACTTCGGGTGTGTTTGGCGATGAGCTTATGGGAGCTTATGAGAGCTTATAGGAGCTTGAACTTATTATTTTAATAAGCTACAAGTCATAAGTTCTATTTGGCGTGCAGCCAAAAGTATAGCTTATATAAAAAAGAAGCTCTAGAAAAAGAAGCTTTTAGAAGTAGCTTCTTGAAAAAAGTACAGCTAATGATAAAATTTAGCAACCAGCCATAAGCTCCAGCTCCAGCTAGTTTCCTCCAAACACACTCGTAAACTAGCTTAATTTTCTAGAGCTTAGTTTTTTCATAAGCTCTGAAATATGTGTCTACCAAACAAGGTAGAAGTTGGAGCTTATGAAAAAAATAAGCTTAAGCTCCCGTAAGTTTACCAAACACTTATAAAAAATAATAAGTTTTAGCTATCAGCTTAAAAAATAAGCCCTAGCTTCAGCTCTGGCCATAAGCTTCAGCTTCAAATATAAACTCCGACTAGTTTCATCCAAACATACTCTATCTATATCTATATAAATATAATTCTAACGATAATATGTGGAAACACGTATATAAATGAAATTCTATTTTAAGCAATTGTCAACGTAGCAAAAATAGTATTTTGGTGATTTCAAGTGTTTAGATTACGAATGTATCCTTGTATTTTATACAGGGCCGTCCCGTGAAAAATATGGGCCCTGTTCAGCAAATACAAATTGGGCATTTTGTATCGTAAAATTTTTCATATATATAATATAATAATAAGTTCTATAAAACTAATAATATCATGATACCTACCATCTTTCAAAATAGCGGTTGCAAAAAACTTAATATCAAACAATTAATGGACTTGCGGTGGATCACTAAATATAATATATGTTGGGTTTTTCTTGGGCCTTTCGGATTATGGGCCCTGTTCTATAGCACACTTAGAACATGCTCAAATCCACCTCTGATTTTATATTGTAAATTATACTTTGATCCCGTGTGTTATACGCTGCTCAAAAACTATTACAAATCAATTATATATAGATACTTATAGATTTTATAGTTAAGGAGCATGATTGATTTAAGTAATTGTACGAAATCTTTTTTGAAATTTGTTATAACTAATAGAAGCTTGGCTTATAGACCCATTGATCTGCACCATGTATAGGACTCGTAACATACCCGTCATATCATAGTTTTGCACATCATTTTTTTAAATACTGTTCGATAGGAATCGTACTGTTCGGCTGCGTTAGCCTGCAATATTCTAGTTCAACCGATTTATCAGTTTCTATATATCGTTGAATCAAAAAGTCAAAATCTTGAAGAGGGAAAATACTAATTACCTTGCATGTGTCATGGGCATCGGCTACAATAAGCGGGTCATAAGTTATTTCTCACCTTCACAAATATCTGCAATTTACTAAAAAGAAAAATTCTACAAATACTATCTTATGAATTAGTTTTTGCTTGCCAGATGCATTTAAAAATGTTAGATGGTCAACACAATACAGAAAACTTTCAAGTATCTATAAGTGTTGAATGTTCATCAGAAATAAAAGCACTAGTATGCCTTTAGGAATTGCTTCATGCAACTCCATACGACATTTTTGCATCAAAACAACACATATTATCAATCGTAAAAACACAATGGCAACCTTTTTTCAGAAAGTTTCTCCCATATTTCTTCTTGGGTTAAGTTTGCATCATCTCTTGGAAGTAAAGCTTTGCACACTTTGCATGTAATAACTTATCAAATTTTAGAGATGTCATCATTAACACGTACGTTTAAAGATGGTGAATGTATATAAAAATGTAGTAACCACCATGAAGAAAGGATTCTAGGTTTCAGTGAAAAGCCAAATAGTGAGTTTTGCATGCGTCCAACTAATACAAGCCAAATAGAGAGTTTTGCTTGCGTCCAACTAATACAGTGTTTTTAGCGCTTAAACCCTTATTAAAAAGGGTTTAGGTCTTATGCACCTATCTTCGCTTTTCGATCGGTCGTTGCTCCCCGTTTGCATCCAGAGGGGATACCTATCTAAAAAACATAAAACTATAGTCAATTACAAATGATTATACATCATGATGATCAGCATACAAAGTACTGTAGTATAGTATTCTAAGTGCCAACAGAAACTTGACAATCGAGAAGTTAAATTTATGGATGTCTTATAAGTGACAATAGGATTGATCAGCATAATGTATAATTGTTCCTAAAAAATGCATATCACAGTTTATAACTTAACTGTTATTTATTTTGGGATTTTAAAAACCATTGATGATTTGACTAATTCCTTCTCAAATATACCAATTAACTCATTTTAATATTTTAATAGTATATATTTTTATTAAAATCAGAAATTGTGAGGATTTAACATGTGTAAATTTCACATAGACTAATTTACTGTTAATAAGGAGGTAATAACATGCGGACTATTTTAATCTCCTAACTTAAATATATTAAATTGGAAAAATGAAATTGGCATTGTTTAATTTATCTAAAATTATATTAAGTCTAAATTGAGGGGTAATTTGAAAAGTTATACTTAGATTGATTTTAGATTTTTTTTTTTAAGTGGATAAATACAATTAGAATGTAATGTCCGCCTCCATGGTTTGCTGTTGGGTATGGTGACGAGCATGTCCCAAGATCAAAACCAGCCTGAACACTTTTTTTTTTCTCCCTGGACTATAGCAATTGGGTCCAGCGTAGCGGGATGACCCAATTACTTGTTTATATAAATATATAGATAGATATATAGATTATACGCTTTGTTCGGTGTGGGGCCGTCAGATGGTCGGTTTTACCCTTTTTTATATTATTATATTATTATTATTGATATTGATTATGATTATATTGATATAACTTTTTTTATGGAATACAAAACTTATATAAAACAAAAAAAAAAAACCTTTATCAAACGATGAAGGCCGACCAAAACATACTAGAAAAGGAAGCAAACACGGACCCAGACCTAAACAAAACAAACCGAACTATGGGCTTAGCAAGCCGCCCGAACCAGACTAACAATCAACTAAGGGAGAAACAAGCACACAGACAATCAAAGAAGCAAACTGGAAAAGAAAAGGACAACGCTAACAAGAATCAAAACAAAAAGAAAGACTCAAAGGAACTAACAAAACTAACTACCACATAAACATATTACTACAAACAAACCAAAACAAGTCAAATGCCTTTAATGTTAATTTCTTTAACTCTTCCCTGTATAATTGTATACCCTTAAATATGGTCATTTTCATTGACAATCATTTAAAATTATAATTATGCCAAGTATAATCGTGTATGACCTTCATTAGTAAAACATATAAAACTGAAAGTCAAAATAAAAAAAAAGGTAAATAAATCAAATATAATTGAAAGTCAATATATATAAAGAAAAAAGATACAACTTGTACACGGCTTATAAAAGATAAATGTTATGCTTACTAAAGTTGTGTTATATAAATGATTTGATTTAGCGTTGAATGGTTCATAATTTGAATGATGTAAAGGTTATGAATGACAATAATCTGTTTGATAATAATTTAGAATGAACAGTATGGTAGTTTTGCACAAGTCGTGGAGTTTAGTGGGTTGTAAATATATTGTACACATTTTATCAATATCGATATAACGCTCTCTTTAGAAATATATATATATATATATATATATATATATATATATATATATATATATTAAAATAAATAATTTTTGAATGATGTCAAATTACTTTATTAATATTTTGAATGAATAAAAATAATATAATTTTTACGGAGTATATTACATAAAATGTAGTTGTTTAAGGGTTAAAAGATTATTTCAGTTTTGAATAGTTCAACACTTAATGATGACTCATTAAGCACAATATGTCATTCAGAAGCTGAAAACAAACGACTGAATGCTAAATGATTCAAGACTCAATGTTGAACCATTTCATTATGAGATAATCAAACACACTCTAAATTGTTTTTTTTCTTTTTTTTTTTAAAAAAAAAAGCTTACAAAATGAAATGGCATAGTAGTTAAAAAAAATTGAGATAGCTTAGACTATTTGTTACAATGGTGTGGGTGGGTTGACGGTGAGAGTTTATGATGTGGTGGTGTATGTTGAAAATGTGAAGTTATGGTAGTGTGAGTTTGGGGTGTTAGTTATAAAATTAATTCACCATCCGTGAGTTTCATCGTGGCTTTTCCACTCATGCCCCTCCCACGCGCAGAAACCACACTTCGTAATGTGATGACCCGGGAATTTCCGACCAAATTTAAACATAATCTTATATGATTCGACTCGATAAGCAAAGTCTATTAAACCGAGTCTCATTATGTTTGAACTATTTCATGATAACATTTGACCTTTAACTATTTCCGACGATTCACGAACCTTTAATTGTAACTAAGAATGTAAATATAAATAATTATATATAAAACTAATTATATTAGTATTAATGAACTATTAAGTAATTTTGTTATTATAAAAGATAACATTTAATAACTAAAGATTTTCATTTTGAATATATATAGTATATTGTATATAAATGATTCAAACATATTTTACCAACGTTATCAAAATATTAAATGTACAATGTTATACTTTGTAGTTAATTGTTTAATATACATAATTAATCATCTACTCAACATTTAAAACATGATTTTATATATATGGTAGTATACATATATACATAAATATAACTATATATATATATATATGATTTTATACATAATTATTATATTATGTATATGTAGAAATTTATAATATATCTATGATGAAATAATGTACTATTTTAATAAATATATATAATACTTACATATATAAAACATTTATATTTTTCATAATTACATACATAAGTATAATATAATTAGTATGTAAATAAATATTATAATATATTTATATTAAAATGCATAAATATATAATATTCAGTATATGTTACAATACATATTACATAATTATTAAATATTACATAATAATAGATGATATTAATAAATTAAATTTAAATACAAATATAGTTGTTGTAGTAATGTTATTTGTATCGTCAAATATCAATATTTGTATTCATAATATCACTTTATATCATATAAAGATGAAATTGGATGTATAAATTAGATTATTATTACTAATATTATTATTATCGATAAAATATTAATATTATCATAATTAGTATGGTATTATTATTATTATTATTATTATTATTATTATCATTTTTACAATTATTATTATCATTAATATTATATTTATCATTATTATTAATTTTATTAATATTATTAGATATTAATAGTATTGTTATTATATATTATTATTATTAATTAAAAAAAAAGCAGTAAGGATCTATATTATACGCTTGACCTCTGTATCCTTTATCTCTATTATTATTATTTTTTTTGTTTCTTTCCTGCTCCCAACTCGTGAACCTGTGTTGACATTTTCTCCATTTTTTATCAACCGATCTCTATTATTACAACATGATTATGTATAATTGCAAATCAAATAAAAAGGAAATCCAATGGGATTAAAGAGCACAGCGATATTTTTGTTTTCTTCTTCTCTGCACGCTCCAATTTTTTTTTCTCTTAATTCAATTTCGAATAAAGTTTCAAAATCTAAAAATGCAGAAAGGTTAGAAATCTTTCTTTGAATCTATCTGCAAAATCTCAACTCTCAAATCTTTATATCGATCATGAATTTTGAAGTCAAAGTTTAGTTTAAAAAAAGTCAACAATTGTTCTTGAGACAAATTCGCGTTCGTGTATATGTTTCTGATCAAATTGACGATTCCAGTAGTTTTTATACATGTTTAGAAAACTATTTCGTGTTATAAACATTATCTATAATGTTATCTATTACGAAATCAATTTTTTTTGTTTTGTTCCAAGAACCGACGCTGCAGTAGGCCTTAGTGTTTTTTTTTTTTTATTTTAGAACCCAAATTATTTTTTTTTCTGTAATGTTTTGAAGCTTTAAAGGGAACCCCGATTTTTTTATTTTTTTTTGGTTATTGATGTTTTGTTGAATCCATGAGACTTGTGGAGAAGAAGAGGAATAGAAGAAAAACAGTTTATATATAAAATTTAAATTCGATATTAGTACAGAGAATCAGAATTGGTGGGATGGTCGAGAGTGTTTGCGTGTGAGCATGTGGTCACGAGATCGAGTCCAGAGGACGGTAGTTTTTTTTTTTTTTGAAACTCTTTTCATGTGAGGTAGTTTTCTTTTCTAATTTTTTTATTGTTATTATATATTAATTATTATTAGTATTATTATTATTATTGTGATTGTTTTGATTGTTATTGTTATTGTTATTATTAGTATCATACTTGTTATCATATTTGAAAGTATTATAGACATTACTATTATTATTATGATAGGTATTAATAATATTATTATTAGTAATAAACTTATCATTTTAGTATTTTATCATCATTAGGATTATGATTATGATTATCATTATTATTATTATGAAGGAAATAAAAATATATTATTATCATCAATATTAGAATTTGTACCGGTTTATAAATAATAGTATCATCAGTACATTTACAATTAATAATATCATATTTATCAGTATCATCATTAATATTTACTAGTATTATTATGATTATCATTTATCATTTTATAAATATTAGAACCCTTATTATTAACATAAGTATGGTATTAGTATTAATATTATTTTAGAGTTATTATTATTAGTATCATTAACAGTTATCATTTTCATTTTTTTTTGCTATTAGTATTATCATTATTAATAAAATTATTATTATTATTAGTAAATCATTATTATCTAAATTATTATTTTAACAAATAAATCTTTTGTACACTATATATATACTTATGGTATATACTAGGATTGTATTAATAATTCACATAACAAACTAATAAAATTTCATAAATACAATACTAACCACAAATATATGTATATAAATATATTAATGTCACTATTTATATAAACGTAAATCATTATAGATATATACATAAAATCGATATATATATAAAATATAACTTAAAATATAATATAAGTATACGTTTTAAAATAAAGGTTAGAATAAATTCTACAAAACTATAATATATAAATAATACATATTAATAAATGAAATTTTGTAACTTACATTATACGTATTAATATATACACAATTGATATAGGTTCGTGAATCCGAGGCCAACCCTGCATTGTTCAATGACGTCATATGTATTTTTACTACAAAATACAGTATCGTGAGTTTCATTTGCCTTTTTACCCTTTATATTTTTGGGCTGAGAATACATGCGCAACTTTTATAACTGTTTTACGAAATTGACACAAGTACGTGAAACTACATTCTATGGTTGGATTATCGAAGTCGAATATGCCCCTTTTTATTAAGTCTGGTAATCTAAGAATTAGGGAACAGACACCCTAATTGACGCGAATCCTAAAGATAGATCTATCGGGCCCAACAAGCCCCATTCAAAGTACCGGATGTTTTAGTACTTCGAAATTTATATCATGTCCGAAGGAGGATCCCGGAATGATGGGGATATTCTTATATATGCATATTGTTAATGTCGGTTACCAGGTGTTCAATCCATATGAATGATATTTTTGTCTCTATGCATGGGACGTATGTTTATGAGAAATGGAAATCTGAAATCTTGTGGTCTATTAAAATGATGAAAACGATTGTTTAAGTTAAACTAATGAACTCACCAACCTTTTGGTTGACACTTTAAAGCATGTTTATTCTCAGGTACGAAAGAAATCTTCCGCTGTGTATTTGCTCATTTTATAGATATTACTTGGAGTCATTCATGGCATATTTCAAAAGACGTTTCATTCGAGTCGTCGAGTTCATCAAGATTATTATCAAGTCAATTATAGTTGGATATATTATGAAATGGTATGCATGCCTGTCAACTTTCGATGTAATGAAAGTTTGTCTTTTCAAAAACGAATGCAATGTTTGTAAAATGTATCATATAGAGGTCAAGTACCTCGCGATGTAATCAACTGTTGTGAATCGTTTATAATCGATATGGACTTCGTCCGGATGGATTAGGACGGGTCTTCACAGTTGGTATCAGAGCGGTGGTCTTAGCGAATCAGGTCTTGCATTAGTGAGTCTAACTGATAGTCGTTAGAATGCATTAATGAGTCTGGACTTCGACCGTGTTTGCATGTCAAAAGTTTTGCTTATCATTTAGTGTCGAAAAATTATTTGCTTATCATCCTTAAAGTCTAAGACACGTCTTACTGCCTTTATTGCATAGACAGTGTATAGTTAAATTCATATCTTAGCGTATCTGTTATTGTTACCTTTGCCTGACAGCTTCCGTAGATTCCTCCATAGCTTATGGGATTTTAGTATTATATATGCATATGTAAATTATGTATTGCAGGGTACTAATCTACATCCTATAATCTATTTCTTATCGAAAATCCTTCATCTGATCGTACGAGATGAATCCCTCAACCAGTTCGAGTCCATCAGATTTCGATAGCTATTTCGATAGTTATTCCGACAGCTATTTCGATATGGATTTCCACTCGAGCTCCGAAAGCAGAGTAACCGGAATGAATCGATCAATTAGCCATCATCTATTCTGAATGAATTGGAGATGGGTTCGTAGTCGACTTAATCAATGGAAACGCGAAGAAGGCGATCATTTCCACTAACCAAATTCACCTCTTGACAATGAACCTAAAACGTTTACCGGCGAACCTGTTCGAGACACCATTTTCTCTCTCATTTCCAAAGTATCTCATCACGATCATATACTATCTCAGATTCTAAACCTCATTCATCCGCTCGTCCGAACCGACAATCATCCCGGTGTAATAGAAGAAGTTAACGAACTTCGCGCATAAGTTGTAGTCTTGGAAAATATGGTGCAAAACGTACCAGCTTCATCCAAATCACCGGCACCAACAGTACCACCAACAACCCAAATTTCAATATCACATGCCTCAACATCTCAATCTATACCTCGAGTATAATCATCATTCTACATGACATTCTACATCAGTTATCTTCGTTCGACATGGTGATTATGTAATCTCTAATGTTTTAGAGATTATTTATTCTAGTTCCAACTGAAAACTAAATGAGTTTAATATCATGTTAACTCATTAAATTCATGATTACATCTGAAGAAAATATATATGTATATATGTTTTCATAAAGATTGTAATTAAAAATTCTTTTGTACAAACTGTTAATAATAAAAATATTTTAACGGGTAGGTAATACCCGAGGAATATTTAAATTTCATATTAATAAGTTACACTGTATATTCTTCGAATCTGATTCAACAGTTATTCACTATCCTATTTACAACCACCGGGATACTTATCCGTTCACCAAAGAATAACTATTTTTATTCAAATTCAATTTCATATTTGAATTTTGACCTATCAGAATCCAACAAGTGGCATAATGAAGAAATAATGGACACAATAAAAATTGATTAGAAACAGACTAATTAACAATATTAAATTTTATTAAGAAACCACGCTAACAAAATCCTAGCTAACTGTTCCTAGCTAACTGTTAATTCCGTATTACATTTTATTTATCGCAATTTATTTATCGCAATTTATTTATCGCAATTTATTTTATCGCAATTTATATTCTCGCAATTTTATTTATTGTCATTTAATTTCTGTTATTTACTTTACGCACTTTATTTATCGTCATTTAATTTCTGTTATTTATTTTACGCACTTTAAATATCGGGACACGTATACAAGGTTTTGACATATCATATCGACACATCTATATATATTATTTGGAATCACCATAGACACTCTATATGCAGTAATGATCGAGTTCTCTATACAGGGTTGAGGTTGATTCTATAATAATATATATACTTTGAGTTGTGATCGAGTCTGAGACATGTACACGGGTCACGATACGTATTAATTAATTCAAATATTATATATTAAACTATATATGAATGATTGCACTGTCAACTGTGGACTATCGACTGTGGACTAATAACATTGGACAATTAAAATGAATTAAAATATTGAATATAACATATGAAACTAAACAATTCTTCAAGTTTGCCACTTGATTTCGTCTTAAACCTCATTTGTATCTTCACGATTACATTCTGCGTTCAAACCTTTCATGATTCTTGAAAACACCTCAATCGATAGGATGAATCAACCGCACTTTATCTACGGAAGGAAAGATTTATGCATATAGTTATGCACCTGAGAAACTCTCGGCAATTGTGTAAAAGTTCAACACGTAGCCGCGTCAGATCCTTTGGCATTTATTAACAAAAACAACTTTGCGATCCCTTTTCAAAATTAGCCAATTTTGTCACAGCTCCAACAAGTCAACTTCGACTTTTCGTACGAAACAACCTTATTATAACGTTTATATATACGCGTGCTCTTTTATTGTTACCAGGTAACCTTTCATATTCTATCATATTACCATCAGCGTTTAATCATCTAAAAACACAATTCTCCTGAAACCACCTCGGATTAATAACCGATGATTCAGATATCATAGCATTAAATGCAGAGGAAACAGAAAAATGGTAGATGGTCTAAACGGACAAAAGTTTGATGATAAAGAAAGGAGTGTTAGGAACGCTCGATAGAAAATTGGGTATTGAAAAACAGATTGAGTTACCCATGAAGGAGACCAAGGACAAATACAAGGACCAAATCCTATATTCAAAGGATTCAGGTAATTCTGGATCCGTTGAAATCTTTAGAGAATATCTTGCTCCGAAGTCATGTTAAAATCTTGCGGAAAATCTTTCTCCATCAACCGTCGAACTTAGAAATTCCAAAATATCATCATCAATATCTTTGATATTTCTGAGGATATTTTCATAAATATTCTCGTCCGAAATTATATACCTCTTCGTGCTTCCTGTGTATCAATATATTGGAAACATTCAATAGAAAATATAGTACCGAAAAGCAGATTATGCGAAACTATGAAGAAAGCCGTGGATAAATCACAAAGAATAAGTTTGACTTCAAAGAATCCAAATAATTCAATGTCTGCTAAAGTCTATAGTGAATAACTTGCTCCTTACTCTAAACCCTTGCAGACAATAGTTTCTATCATCCTATGATCTTAGATATTCTGAGATATTATCGTACCTTTCATTATAAATATCCTCCATATTTCTGGAGATATTTTTATAACTATTCTTATCTGAAATCATTAATCTTTTCGTGCTATCAGTATTACATCATATAGAAACTGTTAGTTTCTATATTCTGTAAATTTTCAAGCTTAAAATATGAATGTTATTGTAGTAATGATGGGAACTAATGCATGAGTTAGTATAATATAATGACACTTGATCAACGTGATTATATTACAGTAAGTCATGCTGAGTTTCTAAATGAAACGTGATGATTCACAGATCATAACGTCATCATGTGCCATGTTACATAACTCTTTCATCCTACTTAACTCCGTAACAAATCAAGAAAATGTATTCTTGATGGTTCTATCTTCCGTGATGTTGATAAATTTGAAAATCAAATCGTGCTATCACGTTCCTTCATGCTTAGAACATTATAATCATTCGAAACTCTATATCTATAAATTCTGGACCATTATTCGCTTGACTTGAAGTCGGGAAGAGAAAACAAAAGCATAGAGCTTTGAAATATAAGGGAGAATATAAAGTCCGATAACAACACATAAATTACAAACCGTGTATATCAATGTTTATCGCAACATAAAGACACGGGAGAATTAAAAACATTATAATCCCGAGGGCGAAGTAGAAGAAAGCAGATTCCTCTGGTGGAAGTTGGAAAAGGAGAATGATTGTTGCGATAGTAAGGATGAGGACAAGGATCAGAACTGGATTAATCATTTTCAGAATCTTTTGGATGTATGAACTAAGAAAGAAAGTATAAGAATGGTGAGAATAATGGAAAGGAAGAGCTTAATTTATACTGGAAATATCAGACGTAGTAATCGGGACAGATCACCGTATTTAATTAAAGATATCTTAATTTCCATAAATCCCGAAGAATCAGATTTTATAGATCTTCAAGATTTTCTTTAAATCCCTTAAATTCCGGAATTCAACCAAGGCAATGTCAAAAGTTAAGACGCGCCTTATTTTCTAAATTCAAACCTGACTACGTCAAAAGTTAAAAACAAATCTTTGTTTCTCATTTCATCCTTTTGTGAATAGCTTCATTCGCACTCTTCGAATAATCGAATTATTTTTATCCATATTACTCAATGATGATAAAACTCAAGTTATCAACTCATATTCGTCAGGAAAACATATTTATTGTTAGCTATGACGACCTCACTCAAATTTCGGGACGAAATTTCTTTAACGGGTAGGTACTGTGATGACCCGGGAATTTCCGACCAAATTTAAACATAATCTTATATGATTCGACTCGATAAGCAAAGTCTATTAAACCGAGTCTCATTATGTTTGAACTATTTCATGATAACATTTGACCTTTAACTATTTCCGACGATTCACGAACCTTTAATTGTAACTAAGAATGTAAATATAAATAATTATATATAAAACTAATTATATTAGTATTAATGAACTATTAAGTAATTTTGTTATTATAAAAGATAACATTTAATAACTAAAGATTTTCATTTTGAATATATATAGTATATTGTATATAAATGATTCAAACATATTTTACCAACGTTATCAAAATATTAAATGTACAATGTTATACTTTGTAGTTAATTGTTTAATATACATAATTAATCATCTACTCAACATTTAAAACATGATTTTATATATATGGTAGTATACATATATACATAAATATAACTATATATATATATATATGATTTTATACATAATTATTATATTATGTATATGTAGAAATTTATAATATATCTATGATGAAATAATGTACTATTTTAATAAATATATATAATACTTACATATATAAAACATTTATATTTTTCATAATTACATACATAAGTATAATATAATTAGTATGTAAATAAATATTATAATATATTTATATTAAAATGCATAAATATATAATATTCAGTATATGTTACAATACATATTACATAATTATTAAATATTACATAATAATAGATGATATTAATAAATTAAATTTAAATACAAATATAGTTGTTGTAGTAATGTTATTTGTATCGTCAAATATCAATATTTGTATTCATAATATCACTTTATATCATATAAAGATGAAATTGGATGTATAAATTAGATTATTATTACTAATATTATTATTATCGATAAAATATTAATATTATCATAATTAGTATGGTATTATTATTATTATTATTATTATTATTATTATTATTATTATCATTTTTACAATTATTATTATCATTAATATTATATTTATCATTATTATTAATTTTATTAATATTATTAGATATTAATAGTATTGTTATTATATATTATTATTATTAATTAAAAAAAAAGCAGTAAGGATCTATATTATACGCTTGACCTCTGTATCCTTTATCTCTATTATTATTATTTTTTTTGTTTCTTTCCTGCTCCCAACTCGTGAACCTGTGTTGACATTTTCTCCATTTTTTATCAACCGATCTCTATTATTACAACATGATTATGTATAATTGCAAATCAAATAAAAAGGAAATCCAATGGGATTAAAGAGCACAGCGATATTTTTGTTTTCTTCTTCTCTGCACGCTCCAATTTTTTTTTCTCTTAATTCAATTTCGAATAAAGTTTCAAAATCTAAAAATGCAGAAAGGTTAGAAATCTTTCTTTGAATCTATCTGCAAAATCTCAACTCTCAAATCTTTATATCGATCTTGAATTTTGAAGTCAAAGTTTAGTTTAAAAAAAGTCAACAATTGTTCTTGAGACAAATTCGCGTTCGTGTATATGTTTCTGATCAAATTGACGATTCCAGTAGTTTTTATACATGTTTAGAAAACTATTTCGTGTTATAAACATTATCTATAATGTTATCTATTACGAAATCAATTTTTTTTTGTTTTGTTCCAAGAACCGACGCTGCAGTAGGCCTTAGTGTTTTTTTTTTTTATTTTAGAACCCAAATTATTTTTTTTTCTGTAATGTTTTGAAGCTTTAAAGGGAACCCCGATTTTTTATTTTTTTTTGGTTATTGATGTTTTGTTGAATCCATGAGACTTGTGGAGAAGAAGAGGAATAGAAGAAAAACAGTTTATATATAAAATTTAAATTCGATATTAGTACAGAGAATCAGAATTGGTGGGATGGTCGAGAGTGTTTGCGTGTGAGCATGTGGTCACGAGATCGAGTCCAGAGGACGGTAGTTTTTTTTTTTTTTTTTTGAAACTCTTTTCATGTGAGGTAGTTTTCTTTTCTAATTTTTTTATTGTTATTATATATTAATTATTATTAGTATTATTATTATTATTGTGATTGTTTTGATTGTTATTGTTATTGTTATTATTAGTATCATACTTGTTATCATATTTGAAAGTATTATAGACATTACTATTATTATTATGATAGGTATTAATAATATTATTATTAGTAATAAACTTATCATTTTAGTATTTTATCATCATTAGGATTATGATTATGATTATCATTATTATTATTATGAAGGAAATAAAAATATATTATTATCATCAATATTAGAATTTGTACCGGTTTATAAATAATAGTATCATCAGTACATTTACAATTAATAATATCATATTTATCAGTATCATCATTAATATTTACTAGTATTATTATGATTATCATTTATCATTTTATAAATATTAGAACCCTTATTATTAACATAAGTATGGTATTAGTATTAATATTATTTTAGAGTTATTATTATTAGTATCATTAACAGTTATCATTTTCATTTTTTTTGCTATTAGTATTATCATTATTAATAAAATTATTATTATTATTAGTAAATCATTATTATCTAAATTATTATTTTAACAAATAAATCTTTTGTACACTATATATATACTTATGGTATATACTAGGATTGTATTAATAATTCACATAACAAACTAATAAAATTTCATAAATACAATACTAACCACAAATATATGTATATAAATATATTAATGTCACTATTTATATAAACGTAAATCATTATAGATATATACATAAAATCGATATATATATAAAATATAACTTAAAATATAATATAAGTATACGTTTTAAAATAAAGGTTAGAATAAATTCTACAAAACTATAATATATAAATAATACATATTAATAAATGAAATTTTGTAACTTACATTATACGTATTAATATATACACAATTGATATAGGTTCGTGAATCCGAGGCCAACCCTGCATTGTTCAATGACGTCATATGTATTTTTACTACAAAATACAGTATCGTGAGTTTCATTTGCCTTTTTACCCTTTATATTTTTGGGCTGAGAATACATGCGCAACTTTTATAACTGTTTTACGAAATTGACACAAGTACGTGAAACTACATTCTATGGTTGGATTATCGAAGTCGAATATGCCCCTTTTTATTAAGTCTGGTAATCTAAGAATTAGGGAACAGACACCCTAATTGACGCGAATCCTAAAGATAGATCTATCGGGCCCAACAAGCCCCATTCAAAGTACCGGATGTTTTAGTACTTCGAAATTTATATCATGTCCGAAGGAGGATCCCGGAATGATGGGGATATTCTTATATATGCATATTGTTAATGTCGGTTACCAGGTGTTCAATCCATATGAATGATATTTTTGTCTCTATGCATGGGACGTATGTTTATGAGAAATGGAAATCTGAAATCTTGTGGTCTATTAAAATGATGAAAACGATTGTTTAAGTTAAACTAATGAACTCACCAACCTTTTGGTTGACACTTTAAAGCATGTTTATTCTCAGGTACGAAAGAAATCTTCCGCTGTGTATTTGCTCATTTTATAGATATTACTTGGAGTCATTCATGGCATATTTCAAAAGACGTTTCATTCGAGTCGTCGAGTTCATCAAGATTATTATCAAGTCAATTATAGTTGGATATATTATGAAATGGTATGCATGCCTGTCAACTTTCGATGTAATGAAAGTTTGTCTTTTCAAAAACGAATGCAATGTTTGTAAAATGTATCATATAGAGGTCAAGTACCTCGCGATGTAATCAACTGTTGTGAATCGTTTATAATCGATATGGACTTCGTCCGGATGGATTAGGACGGGTCTTCACACGTAACATCAAAAATGAGGCATCAAATATGCCTAATCATCAAACCCACGACGTGAGAGGGAACCGTAACCTATGGTCTTAATCATTAATCTATGAAGGATGTTAGGAAAGAAAGAGAAAAAATCTTAATATTGGATTGGTTAAACTCTAATGTGTAGCTCGACTCGTGTTCTAACATAAACGAACATACGAACTATTCGAGATGGCATAGTAGTTAAAAAAAAAAAAATTGAGATAGCTTAGACTATTTGTTACAATGGTGTGGGTGGGTTGACGGTGAGAGTTTATGATGTGGAGGTGTATGTTGAAAATGTGAAGTTATGGTAGTGTGAGTTTGGGTTGTTGGTTATAAAATTAATTCACCATCCGTGAGTTTCATCGTGGCTTTTCCACTCATGCCCCTCCCACGCCCAAAAACCACACTTCGTAACATCAAAAATGAGGCATCGAATATGCCTAATCATCAAACCCACGACGTGAGAGAGAACCGTAACCTATGGTCTTAATCATTAATCTATGAAGGATGTTAGGAAAGAAAGAGAAAAAAATCTTAATATTGGATTGGTTAAACTCTAATGTGTAGCTCGACTCGTGTTCAAACATAAACGAACATACGAACTATTCGAGCCATATGGACTCGGCTAACGTTTTCGATTATTAAACGAGTTTTATACTCTGTCCATGAAACTAATCGAACAATATTTATTATTCGAACTCGACTTGAGTTCAAATTCATTAAAGCTCGAACTAGAAATTGACGAGCTCGAACTTGAGTAGCTCGTTAAAAGTTCGGTTTATTAACAGCCCAGGTTTAACTATGGCTTTCATTGTACTGATTATTAATAATTAATAATTGTAATGCCCTTAAAACATGACCGAATATTTGACAACAAAAAATTTCAACAACTTAATAGCAGGTTTCGGGTCCCACAAAAACTGACGTATGTGACAACCCAGAAATTTTCGATCAAATTTAAACTTTATCTTTATATTATTCCGACACGATAAGCAAAGTTTGTTAAGTTGAATCTCAAAAATTTTAAACTATGTTCATACATTCATTTAACCTCGACCAAATTCCGACGATTCATGAACCGTTATATAAATGGATATGACTATATATATATATATATATATATATATATATATATATATATATATATATATATGTATATATATATGTATGTATATATATATATGTATATATATATATATGTATGTATATATATATGTATGTATATATATATATATGTATGTATATATATATATGTATATATATATGTATGTATATATATATATATGTATATATATATATATATATATATATATATATATATATATATATATATATATATATATATTATAACTTGAAAATGTTAGCAAAGTATTAAACGTATAATACTTTACATGAACGTATTTGGTTCAATATGTTTATCGATGGAATTAGTAGATGATACCAAATGATTAAGTTATCAGAAACATTGTGATATGATTATGGGTCTCTGTTGAGAGGTCCACTTTGATTAAGGAAACCTTTCTTTTTTAACGGTATTCGGAATAATTGGTAAGGTGATTACATGTAAGAACAAAAATGTCAATTAACGGGAACTAGACAAGGGATAGTAGAGATTCCTTTTTGACTTTCAATTCATGCTTTACAATATTTTCCTCGTGATTTCTATAAGATAACTATTTTAACTTTCGTATTATTTAATGTGAAAGTAAGGTTATGAAATATGGATAACTTAGAAATTAGATATCGACGTTTTACTTTAAAATGATTTCATACGTTTATCTAACCTTTAAACCTTATCTTACGCTTCACCAGCAAACGGTAATTTAAAGACTTGAAAACTTGTTATAAGTTGTATACGATCTATTTTTCTAAAACATTTTATGATATAATGATTTTTATTATTTTAACCTTTTGACAAAATGACTCTTAAATATATTTAATTTTGGAAAAACAAAAGTATCATATTTATTTAAATTAGTTTTAAATGTACAAAAACATTTTCAGTTTAAAAAAAAAACTTTATTATTAAAACATTTTATAAGTTATTTTGTTATTGAATTTTTAAGAATTTAATTAAAGCTTTGTATTATAATTTTGCAAATATATTATTATTAAATAATAATTTTCGAAACGATTTCAAATGATATAAGGAACTTTGAAATATAATTAGTTTTGGAAAACTATATATTATATTGTTAAATAAATATTTTAAATTTATATTTCGAAATGAATATATATATATATATATATATATATATATATATATATATATATATATATATATATATATATTTACAAGGTAATGAACTTAATATTAATTTAGTTATAAAACGTTTTGAGTTAAAATAATACTATTATATATATATATATATATATATATATATATATATATATATATATATATATATATATATATATATACATATACATATACATATACATATACATATACATATACATATATAACGAGACGTCGAATTATATAAGCAAATGACAAAAACACTCAAATACATAAGTTACACCTCGTGTAATATAGTTTATCAATGATTTTAGTCTATATTTTGACAAGGGTACGACTCACGTAACGAAAAAGGCAAGTTTTCTAAGCGTACGAAACTTCGTTTGAAAAACCGGAACCAAGACATTAGTCGAGTGACAACGTCCAAGTCAATGGAGAAAATTTTACAAGTTAACTACACACGTAAATATAATATAATATTTATATAATTATAAAGATTTAATATATATATATATATAATTATAATATATAAAATGAGTGTCGGTAGATATTATTGGACGATGAGGGGCTGCCAGGAGGAACCATGCGATCGCATGGCCCCAAGGCACCATTACCATGCGATCGCATGGCAGTAGAAGTCAGGCCACATTATAAAGCTCGATCGTTCTGGTTCAGTTTTGCACACACAATTCACTTTTCCCGATCTCTCAAGCATATAAATACATAAAATATTTATTTTAATATTATTATTATTATTATTATTATTATTATTATTATTATTATTGATACTAATTATTATTATTAGTAGTATTGTATTATTATTATTTATACATAAAATACTACGACGAGGTTCTGCTCGCATGTTTTCAAAATGGATTTTTCGAGAGGGATAGAATTAAGGAAATTATGGGTTATAGCTATGGAGGTTATGTGTATGGATCGGAGTATAGCTCGTGAGGTCAATCTAGTGTTTATCATCTCCGTTGTGTCTACGTACTTTTCTGCAGTATTGAATCCCAATATTGATACGTGAGCACTCATATCCTACTTTTTATATATCAATGGTGTATCCCTGACTAGTGCTCGAGTATAAATGATTATGCATGCTTGTATGCTTATTATTGCCGTTAAATACTTTATGATAGATCATGAATTAAATACATATGCTATTGAGATAAGGTATATGTTATGCATGTCGTTCGAAAACTGACGAAAAATTAATAACTTTTCATTTAGGAATCGTGTGATTTCGATGAACGGATTAAAAGATATAGTCAACTGAATTATCATTAAGTTATTTATTATTATTAAAATAATTATTATTATTATTATTACGATCGTCGTTATTATCGTCATTATTAATTAATATTATTGTTATTATCATTAACGTTATTAATATAAGTATTATCATTAAAAAATTGTTATTGTTATTATTATTACTATCGTTATTAAGGTTATTATTAATACTATCAATATTATTATTATTATTATTATTATTATTATTATTATTATTATTATTATTATTATTATTAGTATTATTATTATTATTAAAATAATTAATATTTTTATCAAAACTGTCATTTTATTATTTTTATCGTTATTATTATTATTAAAAGTATCAATAATATTAAAACTATCATTTTTATTAAAATTATAATTTTAATAGAAATATCATTGTTATTATTAAATATCATTATTATTATTATTATCATTTTAGTATTATTATTATTAAAAATTATCATTTTGAATAGAATTATTATTTTTATAAAATATTATTATTACTACAGTTAATATTAAAAAGTATCGTTATTATTAAAATTATCATGGTTGTTAGAAAACATCATTATAAATCTTAAAACTTATATTTTCATTTAAATTATCATTTTTATTATTATTAGTATTATTAATAACAACAATATTATTAACATTGCTATTATCATTAACATAATTATAATATTTTTATCATTATTAGTAATATTATTATTATGACATTAGTATTATTATAAATGATCATTATTAATTATCAAAATTATTATTATTATTATTATTATTAATAAATATAAATATTGTTATTATTATAATTAATGTTATTATTATCACAAAATAATACAACTTTTACTCATTATTATTATTAATATTATTTTATCAAATAAATATGTGATACAAAGATATTTTTATCACACGTAATATAATTACATTTATAATACATACCACTATATTTTTATGATATTAAATGAGCTTTATAAATTTTATTATTTAAGATATATAGAAGTATATTTTTATCATATATAATTTTTAATATAAAATTTTTATTAATAAATGACTTGTATTATTTACTCTAATAAAATCTGATAAATATATATTATATATATAAAACGACTATATTTAAGTTATATAATAAACATGTATAAATTTTGAAAGTCATATTGGGTCAAACTGATTTTTGTTGACTTTTGCATATCAATCTCGAGCATTAGGATTGTGATACACTACGACTTAACCTAAATTGTTAGATAGATATTGACCAACATATAAATATATATACTTAATATAGGTTCGCGAATCCAAGGTCAACCTCGCATTGTTCAATGTCGTCATATGTATTTTTACTACAAAATACAATATTGTGAGTTTCGTTTGCTCCCTTTTTAAATGCTTTTGCAATATATATTTTTGGGACTGAGAATACATGCACTGCTTTTATAAATGTTTTACGAAATAGACACAAGTAATCGAAACTACATTCTATGTTTGGATTATCGAAATCGAATATGACCCTTTTTAGTCTGGTAATCTAAGAATTAGAAACAGACACCCTAATTGACGCGAATCCTAAAGATAGATCTATTGGGCCCAACAAGCCCCATCCAAAGTACCGGATGCTTTAGTACTTCGAATTTATCATGTCCGAAGGGAGTCCCGGAATGATGGGGATATTCTATATGCATCTTTTTAAGGTCGGTTACCAGGTGTTTACCACATGAATGATTTTTATCTCTATGCCTTGTGAAATGCCTGATATGAGATTGATGTTTATAAGAAATGGAAATATGAAATCTTGTGGTCTATTAAAATTATGGAAATGAATATTGATGACAAACTAATGAACTCACCAACCCTTTAGTTGACACTTGAAAGCATGTTTATTCTCAGGTTTGAAAGAAATCTTTCGCTGTGCATTTACTCATTTTAAAGATATTACTTGGAGTCATTCATGGCATATTTCAAAAGACGTTGCATTCAAGTTATTGAGTTCAATAAAGATTATTATTAAATAAATGACAGATTAGGTCATTTATAGTTTGGATATTATGAAATGGTATGCATGCATGTCAACATTCGATGTAATGAAAGTTGTCTTTTAAAAACGAATGCAATGTTGTAAAATGTATCATATATAGGTCAAATATCTCGCAATGTAATCATATGTTATTGTATTCGTCCTTATGGATTAGGACGGGTCGTCTCGACGTAACCTATTAGAACATAACCATTGAAAAATTGACTCTCCCGCCTTTTCATAAAAAGTTTATATGCAAAAAATGGAGTTACGGTTTAAAAGTTGTAGCCTCACGAAAACATGCTCCCAAAACTGTTACTGTGAAACTGCTATTTGCTATTAGCTTGTTATATGCTCTTTTTACACAAAAATCCCGGGCCTTTTTTCAGTGTTGGCATCCATTTAAAACGTGTCTAGACTCGACAAACTCAAACATATAATATATCGTTTTAAAGCTTCTCGGGAATACTTTCTATCTCAATTAGTTTTTATCCAGACTTAACTAGTTTCAACTTACGAGCCTGCAAAGTAGGCTCGAGAGTCATTTTAATACTTTTAGCCAAAATGACATTAAAATTGGTTGACGACCCAACCTCTTACCCAATGTACCCGAGTGGCCAAAAATCACACTTAACAACTCATTCAACGATCGAAACCTTGAACATATCAAAAGTGGTCATTCCGACCCATTTAATCCACACAAGTGACTTACCCACGATTCACACTATATAGTTTAATCATGACCCGAAATACATAATTGACTCAAAAGAAATCATTTCGGGCAATTAACAAGTTCGTAAAACATATACATGTTTAAGAAAAACTTGTAACCCACTTACTAATTTCGGGTTCTTCCTAATCCTTCGCAACACCATTCCCCTTGCTATGCTTCACAACACCGTTTAAACCTACAACATCATAATCAACATAATAGGGGTAAGCAATTGTTTAGAGAGTAATAGGATAAAAAGTGGACTAGCATGCATAATCGGCTTATAAAATGTAATACAGACCTCCAATGCACAACTTACATCATGACAAAATAATAACATAATTTCACACTAAGACTTCGGATATGTGTCATACAAGGATCAACCGAGCATCACACTACATCATTCAAGTGATTGCTCTAATGCTCATCATCTGTCGTAAGACATCACTTTATGGTTATGAGACTTATGTCTCGCAACCCACACTATTCATTGTGTACAACTTGTAAGTGGTTCCTAAGCTCTAAAGTTAGATCACCACTTACAACCCACTTAACCCGCCCAAATTACCCCTAGTACTCACCTTAAGGAGTTATGCACGGTTTTGAAAACGCCTCAATTCCTTCCTCACGATTTTCTTATTTCATAACACAATCACATTATTTTTTGCTTCTAGTTCACACTTATTAAACAAACACACAAAACTCATAATATAAAATGCTCTTCTTACTAATACACTTCTAGTCATTATTTAATTCTAATCCTTCAAATTAGTCAACTAAAAACATCATCACTAATAGAAAATTACATCATCTTCTTAATATCTTTATCTTACTAAATCTCCAACTTCATGAAGCTCTTATTATTTCATAAAATTAGACTTACCACTTTGATACATACATACAAAATCATCACTTAATTAAAACTCACATCTTCTTCCTAACTGGTGATTTAACAATCTTAACACAAACTTGAAGACTAATTAGGTGTTAGTGACATCTTTTAACCCAAATCAACAACCATAATTCAAAATCATCATTATCATAACAATACCCATTTGCAAAAATTTTACTTAATACAAGTTCATACATATGTTCGTCTTTTAAATTCGTTTTTGAGTATAATCATAATATGTGAAACCTGAATCACACTAATAACAAACAATAGCATCATCAATTTCACATAATGTTATGAAGCGACCCGTCCTAATCCATCTGGACGAAGTCTTCAACAGTTGGTCTCATTGCGAGGTTCTGACCTCTATATGTCATGAACGACTCCATGTAATATGAGCAAATGCACAGCGGAAGATTTCTTTCATACCTGAGAATAAACATGCTTTAAAGTGTCAACCAAAAGGTTGGTGAGTTCATAAGTTTATCATAAAACAATAAGATTCATCATTTTGATAGACCACAAGATTTAAATCCTGCATGGTACAAATGGGCTCGAATCCTATACCCACCTGTAATGTACATGCGATATCTTTTAAATACAATACATCTTTCTCGTGTACGAAACCATTTTCATAAATCATAGTAACCGTACACATATCTTGTGCACAAAAATAACATACACATAACCTGTGTATAAAATCATTCTCTCGATATATAACATTCATATCAACTGGTGGCAATTATCATGTCCACATAATTTACTGGTGGCAATTATCATGTCCACATAATTCAACGGTGGCAATTATCATGTCCACATAATTCAACGGTGGCAATTATCATGTCCACATAATTCAACAATAATCCGCAGAACTTCTGTCTGCATAATAATTCATTCGAGGAATGTTTTGCTTGTGTCTATCTCGTCAAACATTTATAAAAGCATTTCATGTATCCGCAGTTCAAAATGTATTTCAAAAGCATTTAATAAAGCAGTTATAAAAACAGCGCATGTATTCTCAGTCCCAAAAATGTAAAGAGTAAAAGGGAGTAAATGAACTCACCTAATGTATTTTGTAGTAAAAATACATATGACATCACTGAAAAGTGTAGGGTTGGTCTCGGATTCACGAACCTATATCTGATGCATATATATTAACACATATTCCAATTAATCAACTAAGTTTACTTATATTTTATATTTTATTAAAATTAGTATTTTTAAATATAATTATACTTATAATAACTATATGATATATAATTTAGTTAAAATTTTATTAATATAAATGGTAATATATTAGTTAAAAACATATTAATATGTAATATTAGTTGACTTGTAGTATAATTTTATATAGATAATATTTGTTCGTTAAGAATATTAATAGTAAAAATGATAATACTTTTAATAATAAAGATAATACTAATAATAAAATGATAAAATGTTATATGTTAATAATGATAATTATAATAATAAAAGTGATAAAAATAATAGTAATAATAATAATAATAATAATAATAATAATAATAATAATAATAATAATAATAATAATAATAATAATAATAATAATAATAATAATAATAATAATAATAATAATAATAATAAGTAATAAGTAAACTACCTCAAAGAAGGAGTCCTTAAAAACAATGCCCAAGTTCGGGTTTGAACCCGCGACGTCCCGCTAACCCGATAATACTCCTAAAAATAAAATGCCATTGTCAAGGCTCGAACCCGAGACCTCTCGTTTTGAAACCACACATTCCAAAACCACCTGCTCTACCTCGTTTTTCTGAAATTATTACCACCCTACGTGTATAGGATTCGTCTATCTATTTCTATCGTATACATTATCATTATCATTTTCATAACAACATAACACTTTCCATAATCACGATTTCATTATCATTAACTCGTGATATCACTATCATTAAATCTGAATTCCGAATTATCATCATCTATCACAACACCAATCGCCATTATCAATGATCATATCATCTTCCATCGTTTTTAAATTTTTCATCATGTCATTAACAATCTTAAACCCATAACAACCCATGTCATTCCTAACTCAACAATCTGATTCCCAAGCTCAATAATCACGATCCATATTACATTACCAAAGCCCAATACAAAAGTTTAGAGGGGTACGGCCCAAGTCACAATTCGAAAATGTGGCATTTAAACACAATACGATCAGTTTCATTAAATTGTTTTAAACAATAAGTTTCAATTTCTTGTCCCACCACCAACCCAACCTTCCATCGCCTTCCACTAAATCTACATCATGTTACACATAGGATAAACATATATCTAATTTGGCGATTTAATTTCCTTTTCCTTCAGCACATAGTTGGCCACTTTCACCTAGTCCCACATGCAACTACTCGACCCCTTTTGATTTTTAAATTCCCTCACGGTCCACTAACCAAACCAATATTTCGGTTTGTTCATTGAATATGGGAAACAATAATATCGAATTCTTTAGATAGTAACATGACTTATCCTTATATCTCATTATGGTATATTTTTCTTTTATCATTACCTCCATTAACACTTCTATCATCATCCACTATGTCTATTTAAAAGATAGAGAAAAAAATATCGAGAAGTATCTCTTAGTGGGTGCTTTTGGTCGGCCAAGAAGATAAATATATAGCAAGTATTATATCATCATATGGGTGAAGTGGGGTTCAACAATATGTAAAGAAACTGGAAAGGAATATATATATATATATATATATATATATATATATATATATATATATATATATATATATATATATATATATATATATATATATATATATATATATATATAATAGGATTCATCATTGTCCACTTTATTTCTCGCGTTACCATGCTTGACCCATATTCCTTTACCTCTTGAAATCAGTGTTTGTAAATGAAGGTTTGATAACAGGTAGATCGAAAGTAATAATAGCAGCGAGCAGTGATGTGTGGCGTGTGGTTGCAGCCATAACAGAAAAAGATCACAGCCCATTTATACGCCTTTCTCTTCATCTTAATCAGTTTCATTCGTGTAGCAATCCTCTTTCACAAGAACAAGAAGTATACAGCAGCAGGTTCATTGACGAGGGTTTGTTTTGTCAACGAAAAGAAAAGAAAAACGCAGGTGGTGATGAGAGTGCAAAGGTGGTGATTGATGATGGGTATTGGGTGTACGTATGTATATATCTCAATATGGAGAGAAAAAAAAATAGGGAAGGCGATTGGTTATTGTGATTTGATGGTAGTTTGTCAAACGAAGTAGGAAATAGTCTACCATGGAGCTTGATCGAATAATAGGGATGGTTTCGGGTTGAAGATGGGTGTTCATGGAGATATGGGTGTTGAGCAAAAATAGAAATTGAACACACACATGATAACAGTTGATACCTGAACGATTTTATCAATGTTCGATTTGATATTTAATAAGTGGGTGTCGACAGAATAATTTACTCAGGAAGAAAACAAAATTAATAAATCAAAAGCAGATTCCAAATTTGGTACGATGGAATGAGATGTGTAACAGAATTCTTGATCCAAAGGGAAGAAACCAAAAATATAGATCAGATAGGGATGGCTGATTGATTAGTACAAATTTGTTACAGAGACTAACTAATCGACAATTTAACGAATCAGATATATTGAAAGTGAATCTGTATTATTTAATATAATTTTTATATGATTAATAATAATAATTGATAAATACAAATATATTAATAATAATAATAATAAAAATAATAATAATGATAATAATATCAATAAAATAATAATTGTATTAATAATATTAATAAATAGTAGTGATCCTAACAAAATTGATCATTTTAATAAGTTTACTAATAATAATCATAATAAAATGATAACAATAATATTATTAATGATACTACTTATTATAATAATATAACAACTTACATATATCAAATTTTCATATACATATATACATATTTTATATTAAACATAGTATTATTAATAATAAAAATATTTACTAACAATAATGAAAGTTATGATCATAATATTAATATAACATTTATACTTTAATTTGTAATTACATCTAATATTTTATATAATATATAATAACTTGTATTGAATATTTATTAAAAAAAATATATTATATATATAGACTTTTAATAGCAACCCTATTATATTATATTATTTTACATATTCAATTTTACTGATTAATTGGCATTATATTATTTCACATTATATATGTATACACATTTATTTATAAACAATTTGTTCGTGAATCATCGGGAGTAGTCAAAGGTTTAAGTGTATATATGAAACAGTTTAAACTTTTTGAGACTCAACCTTACAGACTTTGCTTATCGTGTCGAAATCAAATAAAGATTAAGTTTAAATTTGATCGAAAATTCCCGGATCATCACATGTTACTCCTACAAGGATATGAGAGGTCCAAGGACATCAAAATCGTGATTGCAGTAAGCATTTATGTTTGATTTTTATCCCTTTCCCTTCCTGATTCGGTACGCACGTCGACACCCACACACGCCTAATTTTCTGATATATGGAAAGAACGAGGAAACTTTCCAGATTTTACATCTACTCCGTATTAATTTGACATATTTTCAAAAACCACCCTCCCTTGAAACACTATTTATAAGGATGGTCCTTATTAAAGTTTTCAGCACAAGTCCTTAATTATATTAACTAACGATTTGTTTAACTTTCTTAACTTAAACATATAGAGACAAGTAATAAATTAATAACTTATATTTTTAGGGCGCTACACACTTAATGATTATTTATAGTAATATTTCAGGATATTAGGACGTTACAATTATAGTATGTTTTCCGGAATGTTTCCGTTCGTGTTTATGAAAAGTAAGTAAACTGAATATTAAACTATATAATCCGTTGGTATTTTGTAAGCACGCAATGAGGAACGAATTTACAAATGGTGGAACTTATGGAATGTTTCAAACCTTAGCATAAACTAGATAAGATGTTAACTAATCGATTACGATAAATTGGATCGGATTTTGCAGTTTTTTCTTCTGCAGTACCTCGACGTGACATGAGCGTGAAAGGGGTTCAAAAATCAGTTTTCTTTTTATAAGGGCTAAAATCACTTATTTTGGCTTTTTTACCCCATATTGTAGGGTGGATCTCGAAAGATATGAAAGATCTCCCTCCAAGCCGTACATACGACTTTCATCGAATACGGCTTTTCGCAGAATTCTATGAGACCGAGTATGGAATTCTGTAACATAAAAATGACTGAATCAGATGAAAAAATCAAAGATTTCCCGCAAAAATAAATAAAGAAATGGAAAAAATACTAGACCATCCTCTATTTGTATGGTATCAACTTTTTTCAATAAAAAATCCGGGTATCAAAGCTAATCTAATGAACCCATCATTTGAATCAACAGGTAAAAAATAAAACCTAGCGTACGAAAATAAATAGAGCTGCTTATCATGATGCATTATATTTGTTCGATACAATGTTAACCGTGCATTGTTGTAGGTCCCGCCTTTGTTTGTGATATGGTGTTTCAACTCATTGTTTATTATATGTGTTTGAACTTAAAGACAATTAATTATATTTAAAGGCACAATTTGGATATTATTAATCTCTCCATTTCAACAAAAAAGTAATTATTATAAAAAAGAATAAAAAGAAAACCATTTTAAAAAATGAAACATATCAGTAAACATTTATTGTTGTAAAATTTGAAAAATGAAAAGATAGAAAAGAGAGAGTAGAAAATAAAAAAAGTTGAGAGAATAATATAAAATTAAGAAGTAAAAGGTATTAATTAACACTTTTAAAAGGTTGAAGGGGAAAAATTGAAAAAATATAAACTAACATGATAAAACTGAAAAATGAAAAACACAACTAAAGAGACGGAGGAGGCAGGGCTCGCACTTACGACCCACCCCTAAAGAGGATAAAACTGAAAAATAGAAAAAGAAAAAATTACGTCGTTGATACCTGTGGTTTGTTTACATTTTCTTCACAACACCTAAACTTTATTTTTTACATAGTTGATACCTATGCTTTGCTTAACTTTCGTGGTTGGTACCTCAACCTAACTTCCGTTAGGTTTTTAAGGTTAACCCCCACATGTGACACACATGTGAGGGCAAATTCATCAATCTCCAATAATCATCGTCATCAGCGCAATTTTGGTTTACGAAATTACGAACTACCTGGAACAATGTTTCATGACTTTCAGATATTTATGTGCTTTGATTGAGTATATTATATTTTATTGTTGTATAATATTATCTGCGACTGAATTATAATAATAGAGTTACAGGTAGGATGTATGTATGTTATTTATCATCTGGTCTTACTTTATTTGCTAAACAATACTCCATATTGATTAGAATAAGAATAATCTTTGTATATATAAAAGTGACTACGTGGTGTTGGACCGCTGGTGCGGATTAATTCTGTTAGGTTGTAATTTTCTTTGACTAATTTTATCATTGTTAAACCTCAACTGACACTAGCAGTAGCAGTTTCAATAAGGAGCATCAAAAACTAACATCGAAATTCAGATCGTTTCAGAACACAAATCCTTCATGAAATACGTTGCAAATCATCCACATAACACTCAAGAATCATTAAAATAACCTGAATCAAAACACAGAACTCGAATTTGATCCAAGTCAGTTCGTTTGACTTTCTCTTTGAAACTTTGACCTCGAAATTCAAGCTCGATTCTTCATGTTTTGATATGAGTTTTTACAGAGAGTTTCACTATATGATAACGAAGACTTCTGCATTTTTACTTTTCTGAAAATTATCCCGAATTGTTCCGAAGCTCAAATCGGTTAGTGATGAACACGAATGAAGAACACGATCAAATTCGCCACTGATTTGTTGTTAATTTGATTTGAATAATCAAGAACTTAGGTTTTGATTGTAGATCACATTCCAGTAATCAGATCTCAGAAACATACATGAATTTTGATCTGATTAAAAAGAATGAAAACAGCATGTATCCAAGTCCTACTATGATTGAGCTTTTGGAGATTTTGCTTGTTTTTTTTAAAAAAAAAAAAAGAGCTTTTGGAGATTTAAGAAGTTAGAAATTAGCAAAATAAGCTATACCTTTTTAGAACGAATTCTTCCAATTGCTCTCTCTAACTTACCTTCGAGGTTCTTGAGCTCTTTCGATGGCATATCAGTCAAACATTCACCAATGATGTTCTTGTAAAATTGCCTATTTTCACAAAAGCAAGGTCATAATGAAGATTTCCAGCCTACAATCTAGAAGCCCACCTTCTAGACATTCAAAGTAGGTGATGTTATGCGAGGTGTATATAAAATAGCTTATATTTTACAAGGAAATACTATTAAATATGATACAATTTTACTCAAGATATTTATTTATTTATAGAATGGATATACTTAAACCTTGCTACAACACTTATAGGCAGTGTACCTAATCGTACAGTAGTGTAGTTTTTAGTAAGTCCGGTTCGTTCCACATGAAAAATCTTTTAATCAAAGCTTAACGCTATATTAGTTTAAATTTATAAAAATACAAATATATATATAAGTAATATTATTATTATAAAGAGGGGTTTTTACCGTTTAATGACCAGTTTGTTGATTTTTAAAACTTTAGTCGCAGTTAAAACAAAATGTAAAATATTAAATAAATAAAAGACTTAATTTAAAGCGTAAAATAAATAACGATAATGAAATTTCGATAAATAAAAGTGCGATAATTAAAAAGTACGATAATTAGAAGTGCAATTAAATACAATATAAAGGAAATTAAATATGAAATAAAAGAATTATGCTTATTTAAACTTTCGTAATCATGACGTTTGACGTGTTGATTTTAGTTTTATGCCCATGGGTTAATTGTTCTTTGTCCTGGATTATTTAATATGTCCATACGGATTTGTCCATAATAGTCCATCAGTCATAAATATAAAGAGCGAAAGCCTTCGTCAAATTATTCTTATTCCCGAAGTCAAATATTCCAACTAATTGGGGATTCAAATTGTAACAAGGTTTTAATACTTTGTTTAATGAATACACCAGGTTATCGACTGCGTGTAAACCAAGGTTTTACTACTTTGTTAACAATTACACCAATTACCCTTGAATGTAATTCACCCCTGTTTCAACAAGTCTATTAACTATTAATCCAGTTCCGTGTCCGGTAAAATGAATAATTATTGGTATTTATAGATATCCCGCCCACCGTACCCAGTCAAGCGTATGTGGTTATATATAAATACGTCGAATTATAAGTTTGTATATTAAATTAACAAGGTATTGTTTAGTTAATATAAAACCCATTAATAGCCCATAGTCTAATTTCCACAAGTGTCGTTCTTTTATCCAAACCCCAATTATGGTACAAAACTCAATTACCCAATTTTAATATTTTTAGCCCAACATCATGATTACTTCGGACTAAATAAGCATAATAATAACTTAGCTACGAGACATTAATGAAAATAATATAAACATAACTTACAATGATTAAAAATAGCGTAGCGTTACACGGACAGAATTTCGACTTACACCCTTACAACATTCGCTAACATACCCTTATTATTAGGATTTAAAATTAAAATTAAAATTAAAATATAAATTATAAATATAAATATTACGTATAGATATAGAGAGATTGATATATTGGATATTAAAAACGATCGAACTGCGTTGGCTTTTATAGGGATTTTAGTCCAGGGAAGCTCCGCGACTCGCGGTATTTTTTGCCTTCAAACTCCGCGAGTCGCGGAGTTTGAAATTCCAGCTCACCAGCTTTGGCTTCTTTCTTGCCGACGATTTTAAATATTAATATAATATATATATAATTTTTAAGAATTATTTATATATTATATTATATTCATGTGCATAGTTGACTTGTAATTTTTAGTCCGTTGCGTCGAGCGTTGAGAGTTGACTCTGGTCCTGGTTCCGGATTTTCGAACGTCCTTGCGTACAATTTAATATCTTGTACTTTGCGTTTTGAATCTTGTACTCTTGTAATTTTGAGACGTTTCTTATCAATAATTGGAACCTCTTTAATTGTCTTTTGTACTTTTGAGCTTTTTGGTCGTTTGCGTCTTCAATTTGTCAAATCTGTCTTTTGTCTTCACCTTTTATTATTTAAACGAATATCACTTGTAAATAGAACAATTGCAACTAAAAACTTGTCTTTCTTGAGGAATAATGCTATGAAATATATGTTCATTTTTAGCATTATCAAATATTCCCACACTTGAGCGTTGCTTGTCCTCAAGCAATATAGTCTTGAAATACTAGAATCACTTCTTTATTCTTCACACTTTGTACATTAGTGATTTCTTTACGGCGGTATAAACAATGGTAGTAACGATGTGGTTTACAGTCCCACATGACTATAAAAATTTAGATCCTTTAAGAAATTGGATCTTTATGAAAACATTTGATCTTTTGAAAATTTTAATCTAGCTTTTACCCTAGATAAGTTTTCCGGAATAACCCTTCACCGGTGTTTGCAAAATATTTTTGTGGGTTTGGTGGGTTTCAGATTTGAAAATTTTAGCTCAAAACTTGCGGTTTTGTGTCACCTGTAGCGACCCCGACAAATCGTCAAATGACGGCGTCATCTACGTATGGTCCCATTACATGGTCGTAAGTCTTTATAACAAAGTTTGACCGATAAGTATGTCGCATTCATTTCATAAATAAGGGTGTTTCAAAGTTTACAAAAGTAGTTTCCATAACAAGTACATAACAATGTTTAAAGTTTGTATGAAACACGTGCGACACGATTAAAAGTAGTCAAAAAGACGCTCCACGTATGCAAGTATACTCGACATCCAATGCAAGTATCAAATAGTATGAGCGGAAGCATGTATCACCTAAGTTCAAGGACCTGAGAAAAACATAGAGAATCTGTCAACGAAAACGTTGGTGAAATCATAGGTTTAAATAAGTAAATGAGTAATAGTAAGTTGAACCACAAGATTTGCAACATCGATAAAGCCATAGTACATTCTAAAAGTTAATATTCACGAGCACCCAATTATCAAAGCTTAACGTTCCGTCCGTTGAATACCCCATCAATTAGTGCTAGAACAACACTGTTCCCGAAAATATATTTCATTAGTAAACGGTAGCGAACCGTTTGAATGAGGGTTTGTCAAACCCATATGGCCATATAACATAAGTTCTCGCTTACACCATCTGATGTAATTAATGATAATCGGATTGAGGATTTTCGTTCTAAACTCGTATGTAGAATGTTTGTTTTCCCGTTCTTGTGTTCACTTAGTTCAAAAGAATCGTTTATGTTTTCTCATCCCAAAAGTAAGTTTAAAAGAGTAAAAGTGGGACTATGATCTCACCTTTGATTGCAAGAGTGAAATAGTACTTCAACAAGTAAACGTGTAAAGAACAATGCTAGTCTCGACCTAAACAATTAGGTTGTATCAATAACGATAGTCACGAAGGGTCAAAGATGTTCAATTAGTCTTATGGCTCAATACGACTCGATTAATATAGCATGTGAAGCAAATTGTCAAGTTTCATGCAAGATACAAGTATAAAAGCATGTTAGGAAGATTGCATAATTAATTGGTTAAGTTTGACAAAAAGTCAAACTTGGTCGGGTCAAAGTCAACGAAAAAGTCAACATGTTCGGGTCGGGTCCCGGACAAATTTTCCATGCTAATTATTCATATACAAGTATATTAAAACAAGTTTCATGTGAATCGGAGGTCGGTAGCTAGTCAAACATTTCACGTTAAAAGGGACATGGAGGTCAGAATCTGTCCAGGCCATTTGGCGCGCCGCGCGGGGTAGGGTGCGCGCCGCGCGACCTGCAGTTCAGCAATTTTTCTGTCTTTCAAACTATGCACGAGCCAAAACCAATTCTAACACAACTCTTTACCCGCAAACACTTATAGCGCCTATCATACATCGTTGGAAAGGTATTTTGACGAGGAATGCAACTAAACACATATCATCAATCAAACTTCTACTTATAACAACCAAAAACCACAATTAATGTTCCCCATTCAATGCATACAAGTCATAAATGCAATTTAATGATTTGGCAACCAAATTACACGAACGATATGCCGTAGCGAAGGTAATTAAGCATACAACACAACCTAACACTTACAATCGACATTTTCAAGCATTTAAAGCATCAAAAATCCATTCCTAGTTCATGAAACCCTAACCAAAAATCACCAAATTTCATAATCAAGTTTAAGAGGTTTCTTTGATAAATCTTTACATCCAAATAAAGCTAGTAACACTAGGAACAAGATTAAAACATGAACTTTTAACATCAAACAACATATAACCACTTAAAATTCAAGATTAAGCATGTGAACTTTCAATGTGAACTAGTTACATTAAAATAGCAAGAACAAGCATACAAAACACATAATCAAACTAGACTTGAGCCATAGACACTAATTAACAACCTTTTAATTCAAAAATCTCAAGAACACATAAAATTAGTGATTTTAGAAAGTTACCCAAATTTGATGAGGTCGGTATGGAATCGAAGAGGAGATCACGAGGAGTTCAAATATGTAATTTGTTTGGCAAGATGACCGCTAGCTCGATTTTGGATGATGAATCTTTGTATGGAAGTTGAGAGAAAAGTTGAAGTAGTAAGAGTGAAAGAGATGAGATTGAATGGATGAGGATGAGGGTTGACTCTTTGACCTAGTCAAAAGTTTCAACCCTTGGCAAGTTTGGTCCCTTAACTTTAAAACGGGTGTGGGAATTACCTAGACAAGATAATTCAAACACGTATCAACGAGACGTGTTATAAACATATCACGGAACATAAATAGTTAAACGGAAAAGTTGACGGAAAAAGGCGGGATGTTACATTACCTACACCTTAAAAGAAATTTCGTCCCGAAATTTAGGTAGGCGTAGTAGTCGTTGTTTCTTCCTCGGAATCTGACGTTTCCGGAACCGGGAATAGATGAGGGTGTTTCTTTCGCATTTGATCTTCTCTTTCCCAAGTAAACTCGGGTCCTCTTTTGGCGTTCCAACGAACCTTAACAATCGGGATCCGGCTTTGTTTTAATTCCTTCTCGACGTAGTCCACAATTTCAACCGGTTCCTCCACAAAATGAAGTTTGTCATTAATAGTAAGTTCCTCGAGAGGAACGATGATATCGGGCTCGGCAAGACATTTCTTCAAGTTAGATACATGAAAAGTAGGATGGACGGAGCTTAGTTGAGGCGGAAGATCCAAACGATACGCAACGGTTCCAACACGTTCTAAGATTTCGAAAGGACCAACGTACCGCGGATTTAGTTTCCCACGTTTCCCAAAACGGATGACACCTTTCCAAGGTGCGACTTTTAACATGACGCGGTCACCGACTTGAAATTCGAGGTCTTTGCGTCTTTTGTCGGTATAGCATTTTTGACGACTCCGGGCCGTCCGAAGCCTATCTCGGATTTGAAGAATCTTCTCGGTGGTTTCGTGAATGAGGTCGGGTCCGGAAATTTGCACGTCACCCACTTCGGCCCAACAAAGAGGAGAGCGACATTTTCGACCATATAACGCTTCAAAAGGTGCGGCCTTAATACTCGCGTGATAACTATTATTGTAAGAGAATTCGGCGAGAGGTAAGTGATTGTCCCAAGCTTTTCCAAAATCAACAACGCAGGCTCGTAACATATCCTCTAAGGTTTGTATTGTACGTTCACTTTGCCCATCGGTTTGGGGATGATATGCGGTGCTCATGTCCAAACGCGTTCCCAGCGCTTCTTGTAACGTACGCCAAAATCTAGAAACGAAGCGACCATCTCGGTCGGAGATAATCGATAAAGGTACACCGTGTCGGGCTACAATCTCCTTAATGTATAGTCGTGCAAGTTTCTCCATTTTGTCGGTCTCTTTCATGGCGAGAAAGTGCGCGGATTTGGTGAGGCGATCGACAATGACCCAAATAGTATCATAACCGCCTGACGTTTTTGGTAGTTTGGTGATAAAATCCATCGTGATCCTTTCCCACTTCCATTGCGGGATCTTGGGTTGTTGAAGTAACCCGGACGGTCTTTGGTGTTCGGCTTTGACTTTAGCGCAAGTCAAACATTTGGCAACGTAAGTAGCGACTTCCTTTTTGATGTTCGGCCACCAATATCGTTCTTTAAGGTCGTGGTACATCTTATTGGCGCCGGGATGAATCGAGTATCGCGATTGGTGGGCTTCGTCTAGGATGAGGTTTCGTAAGTCACCATATCTAGGCACCCAAATTCTTCCGGCGTAATATCGAAGTCCGGTCTCCTTAACTTCGAATCGGGAGACGAGAATGTTTAAAAGTTCGCGTGCGATGTTGTTGTCTTTAAGAGCCTCCTCTTGGGCTACACGAATTTGGCTATTAAGGTTGGAGTGAATGGTGATGTTTAAAGCTCGGACACGAAGAGGCACCGCTCTTTCCTTTCGACTTAAGGCATCGGCCACTACATTTGCCTTTCCGGGGTGATAACGAAGCTCGCAATTATAATCGTTCAAGGTCTCAATCCACCTTCGTTGTCTCATGTTTAGTTGCTTTTGATCGAAGATATGTTGGAGACTTTTGTGATCGGTAAAGATGGTACTTTTGGTACCAAGAAGATGATGTCTCCATAACTTAAGTGCAAAGATGACGGCACCGAGTTCAAGATCATGTGTCGTGTAGTTTCGTTCGTGGACTTTGAGTTGTCGAGAGGCATAAGCAATGACTTTCTTTCGTTGCATTAATACGCATCCATAACCGTTTTTCGAGGCATCACAATATACAACAAAATCATCATTGCCTTCGGGAAGTGATAAGATAGGAGCGGTGGTTAGCTTAGTTTTCAAGATTTGAAAAGCGGGTTCTTGTTCGGATGTCCAAACAAATTTTCGTTCCTTGTGAGTTAACGCGGTTAGAGGGCGAGCGATTAAGGAGAAATCCTTGATGAATTTACGATAGTATCCGGCGAGACCCAAGAATTGACGAATTTGAGTAGGAGTAGTAGGAGTCTCCCATTTACTAATGGCTTCGATTTTCGCGGGATCGACTTTAATGCCTTGATCACTTACAACATGACCGAGGAATTGAACTTCCTTCAACCAAAATTCACACTTGGAGAACTTGGCATAGAGTTGTTCTTTTCTCAAGAGTTCAAGCACGAGTCGGAGATGTTCTTTGTGTTCCTCTTCGTTTTTAGAATAGATCAAAATATCATCGATGAACACGATAACGAATTTGTCGAGGTAAGGTTTGCACACGCGGTTCATGAGATCCATGAACACCGCCGGTGCGTTAGTGAGACCGAAAGGCATGACAAGGAACTCATAACTACCATAACGAGTCCGGAAAGCGGTTTTGGAGACATCTTCCCCCTTAACCCTTAGTTGATGATAACCCGAACGGAGATCGATTTTTGAATATACACGAGAACCTTGTAGTTGATCAAAGAGGTCATCGATGCGAGGAAGAGGATATCGGTTCTTAACCGTCAATTTGTTTAGTTCACGATAATCAATGCACATTCGTAGGGATCCGTCTTTCTTCTTGACGAACAAAATCGGAGCGCCCCATGGTGAATGGCTAGGTTGAATGAAACCACGGTCAAGTAACTCTTGGATTTGACTTTGTAATTCTTGTAATTCGGATGGAGCGAGTCTATACGGTGCACGCGCTACGGGTGCTGCTCCTGGAATAAGATCGATTTGAAATTCAACCGTTCGATGAGGTGGAAGACCCGGTAATTCGTCGGGAAATACATCGGAAAAGTCGCTAACAATTGGCACATCTTCGATACGCTTTTCGTCGGCCTCGACTTTCTTAACGTGAGCAAGAATCGCGAAACAACCCTTGCGAAGTAGCTTTCGAACTTTAAGGCACGAAACGAGATTGAGTCCGGTGCAATTTTTGTCGCCATAGACAATCAATGGTTCACCATTCTCGATAGGAATTCGAATTGCGTGAAGATCGCAAAGAATGTGAGATTTATTTTTGACCATCCAATTCATACCGATTATTACATCAAAACTCCCTAATTCCATGGGTATCAAGTCAATTTCAAATTCCTTACCCAAAATGTTCAAAGTACACCCCCGGTAATATGTGTCGGCACTTAAGAGTTTTCCGTCGGCCACTTCGATAGAATAAGTAGTATCTAAGGGGTGTGGTGGAGTGCAAAGAGTAGGAGCCAAAGTCTTAGACACAAAACATTTATCGGCACCCGAATCGAATAAGCAAGTAACATAAGTGTTGTTGAGAAGAAACGTACCCGTGACTAGTTCATTGTCATCTCGGGCTTCCTCGGTGTTGATGTTAAAGGCTCGGCCTCGGTTGTTGGGGTTGGTTTTCTTTTTCGGGCATTCGTTCTTATAATGGCCCGTTTGGCCACATTCGTAACAAGTGACCGTTTTTGGAGGATTGGGCCCCTTTCGAGCGACGGGGGCGGTGCTTGTGCAATTGTTGGCCCTATGACCAACTCCTTGGCAACGGTGACAAATTAGCTTGTTACATTCGCCGTAATGATGTTTGTGGCACTTGTTGCACAAAGGTAAGTTTCCGACATAACCCTTCTTGCCGTCGTTGTTGAAGGGCTTTTTGGTGAAGGTGTTGTTGTTGTAGTTAGTTGATGGAGTGGCTTCCCATTTCCTTTTGTTGCCACCCGACTTGTCCTCGGCCTTAGGAGCCGGTACTACGATTTCGTCAACCGTTTCAATTAATTGGCGAGCCATGTTCATAGCAGCTTGATGAGTAGTGGGTTTGGATGACATCACCCCTTGTTTGATGCTTTTTGGAAGACCGAGCATGTAGAGCTCAATCCTTTGAGATTCGGGGTTAACAAGATTAGGACACATCAAGGATAGTTCGGCGAAGCGTTGATTATAAGCCTTAAGATCGTTTCCGACCGCTTTCAAAGCTCTTAGCTCTTCCTCGAGCTTTCGGGTTTCTTCGCGCGGAAAGTATTCGACAATCATCTTTTCCTTCAAATCGGCCCAAGAGAGGGCATGAGCTTCATCGGTACCCACCGATTGAACATAGGTGTTCCACCAGGTGAGAGCAACACCGGAGAACGTGTGGGTGGAGTATTTGACCTTGTCTTGATCCCGACAACCGCTTATGCTAAAGACGGCCTCGGTTTGTTCAAACCAACGAGTAAGCACAACCGGTCCACCGGTTCCCTCATAAGTGTGAGGTTTGCACCCCATGAAAGCTTTGTAGGAGCATCCCTCGTTTGAGTTACCGGCCCCATTGTTGTTGTTGTTGTGGTTGTTGTTATTGTTATTGTTGTTGGAAGAGTGACCGGCCATGGCCGCATCTACGGCGGTAGCTATCATCCGTTCGAGAGCTTGTTCGGGAGTTTCATTGCGGCGTACACGACGAGGAGCCATTGTTCCTTCAAAACAAAAGAATACCGTTGGTTAGTATTCTAAATAATACTAACCGTGATATGGGATAAAGATAGAGAGAAAATTATCCTTGACCCGCCTTAAATTCTTTATGTCATAATGTCGGTATGTTCATATGAGTCACCGTAATATAATTTCCGGGAATTATATTACCCTAATTCATATGTGCATTCGACATTACATCATATAGTCAAGGTGGCGTGTCAATTAAATTATACAACGCAAGATTTAGATAGGATAAGAGTAGATATGAGTAAGAGAGTTCGAGTATAAATGCACAAATAGTCAAGTAATTCCTACGTCAAGTCTATATGCCGGTTGTAGTCTAGACTCACCAATGTACCCTAAGACTCGGGGTTGACACCAACGAACTCTAAATCCCTACAACCAAGGCTCTGATACCACTTGTAGCGACCCCGACAAATCGTCAAATGACGGCGTCATCTACGTATGGTCCCATTACATGGTCGTAAGTCTTTATAACAAAGTTTGACCGATAAGTATGTCGCATTCATTTCATAAATAAGGGTGTTTCAAAGTTTACAAAAGTAGTTTCCATAACAAGTACATAACAATGTTTAAAGTTTGTATGAAACACGTGCGACACGATTAAAAGTAGTCAAAAAGACGCTCCACGTATGCAAGTATACTCGACATCCAATGCAAGTATCAAATAGTATGAGCGAAAGCATGTATCACCTAAGTTCAAGGACCTGAGAAAAACATAGAGAATCTGTCAACGAAAACGTTGGTGAAATCATAGGTTTAAATAAGTAAATGAGTAATAGTAAGTTGAACCACAAGATTTGCAACATCGATAAAGCCATAGTACATTCTAAAAGTTAATATTCACGAGCACCCAATTATCAAAGCTTAACGTTCCGTCCGTTGAATACCCCATCAATTAGTGCTAGAACAACACTGTTCCCGAAAATATATTTCATTCGTAAACGGTAGCGAACCGTTTAAATGAGGGTTTGTCAAACCCATATGGCCATATAACATAAGTTCTCGCTTACACCATCTGATGTAATTAATGATAATCGGATTGAGGATTTTCGTTCTAAACTCGTATGTAGAATGTTTGTTTTCCCGTTCTTGTGTTCACTTAGTTCAAAAGAATCGTTTATGTTTTCTCATCCCAAAAGTAAGTTTAAAAGAGTAAAAGTGGGACTATGATCTCACCTTTGATTGCAAGAGTGAAATAGTACTTCAACAAGTAAACGTGCAAAGAACAATGCTAGTCTCGACCTAAACAATTAGGTTGTATCAATAACGATAGTCACGAAGGGTCAAAGATGTTCAATTAGTCCTATGGCTCAATACGACTCGATTAATATAGCATGTGAAGCAAATTGTCAAGTTTCATGCAAGATACAAGTATAAAAGCATGTTAGGAAGATTGCATAATTAATTGGTTAAGTTTGACAAAAAGTCAAACTTGGTCGGGTCAAAGTCAACGAAAAAGTCAACATGTTCGGGTCGGGTCCCGGACAAATTTTCCATGCTAATTATTCATATACAAGTATATTAAAACAAGTTTCATGTGAATCGGAGGTCGGTAGCTAGTCAAACATTTCACGTTAAAAGGGACATGGAGGTCAGAATCTGTCCAGGCCATTTGGCGCGCTGCGCGGGGTAGGGTGCGCGCCGCGCGACCTGCAGTTCAGCAATTTTTCTGTCTTTCAAACTATGCACGAGCCAAAACCAATTCTAACACAACTCTTGACCCGCAAACACTTATAGCGCCTATCATACATCGTTGGAAAGGTATTTTAACGAGGAATGCAACTAAACACATATCATCAATCAAACTTCTACTTATAACAACCAAAAACCACAATTAATGTTCCCCATTCAATGCATACAAGTCATAAATGCAATTTAATGATTTGGCAACCAAATTACACGAACGATATGCCGTAGCGAAGGTAATTAAGCATACAACACAACCTAACACTTACAATCGACATTTTCAAGCATTTAAAGCATCAAAAATCCATTCCTAGTTCATGAAACCCTAACCAAAAATCACCAAATTTCATAATCAAGTTTAAGAGGTTTCTTTGATAAATCTTTACATCCAAATGAAGCTAGTAACACTAGGAACAAGATTAAAACATGAACTTTTAACATCAAACAACATATAACCACTTAAAATTCAAGATTAAGCATGTGAACTTTCAATGTGAACTAGTTACATTAAAATAGCAAGAACAAGCATACAAAACACATAATCAAACTAGACTTGAGCCATAGACACTAATTAACAACCTTTTAATTCAAAAATCTCAAGAACACATAAAATTAGTGATTTTAGAAAGTTACCCAAATTTGATGAGGTCGGTATGGAATCGAAGAGGAGATCACGAGGAGTTCAAATATGTAATTTGTTTGGCAAGATGACCGCTAGCTCGATTTTGGATGATGAATCTTTGTATGGAAGTTGAGAGAAAAGTTGAAGTAGTAAGAGTGAAAGAGATGAGATTGAATGGATGAGGATGAGGGTTGACTCTTTGACCTAGTCAAAAGTTTCAACCCTTGGCAAGTTTGGTCCCTTAACTTTAAAACGGGTGTGGGAATTACCTAGACAAGATAATTCAAACACGTATCAACGAGACGTGTTATAAACATATCACGGAACATAAATAGTTAAACGGAAAAGTTGACGGAAAAAGGCGGGATGTTACATCACCCACTTGCTAACCTTGTATTGGGAAAGCAACACATCCAGTATACTTGCTCCGTATATTACCTTTAGGTAAACTACCGTCCGGTTATAAAGGAAAGTGTTGAACAAGCAACTGTTAAGGCAATGTCCCCTGACATGCTTTTAATTATGGTCTATAACGTGTCGGACGCAATTACTATCCTTTGTAGGAGCAATAGTAAAGCTCACCCTTATAATTTTTTCGGTCTGGCACAAGGTCCTGTCTTTGACCATGCTATGCAACCACCGTTCTTACGGTTGACACCCGATTTGGTTCAGGTGACCTAATGAATTCCAGGTGAATTCCTAGGATTTTACGTTCAAAGGTAATGAACGCATTGAAAATAGGTTTTTAGAAAACAAATCGATTTGTAATTTTGATCAAAATATTTTCTCGTTCAAGCTCGAGTTTAGATATCATTGAATTCCATGAGTTTGTAATTCTCAATCTTTAAGGTCAATATCTAGGATTGAGTAATATCAGTCTTAAAAGCTGATTTTTAATCTTTAAGGAGATTATCCTTTCTGGGGATCTGATTCATTAGTCTTATCCAGCTAATTTGCACGGTGCCCCCCCATTTTACGAGATAAATCCTTCTCATGGTTAGGATAAATCTGACCACTTGGCGACCCTGTTTTATGCTGAGGTCCGTGGATTTCCTGCTGATTTTAGTGATGACTTTTCTAGATTTTTCGTCAACCTACAGCTGGTCTGGACGACAACTTCTTGACCTAAATCAAGAAGCGCGTGTCTTTTCCGGAAGACTTTACTTCCTTTTAATGATGGAATTGATTCATCGTGTAGATCCATCTTTTCTTTTCTTTCATCGGGTAAAATAGTTAATTTAGTCCAAAACAAAAGTATTTTCAGTAATTTGTTTCAGAAATATGTGACATATGTTTAAAATATCTTGGTAAATTTTCCCACACTTGGCTTTTATTTTCCTTTTTATTGTCCTCTATTCCATTTTAAATGAATTTTAACATTTTAGTTTGTTTCTCAATTTATGTCCTTTCTGAGGTAACAATAATTTCGGTGTTAAAACCTAGTTATATCGTTCATAAATATGTATAAACATGATTTTGAGTTCATTTAATTGAAAATTTTGAAAATTTTTACTAGAATTGGGTAGTCAGTATATAAGACTAGGGCTGTTCTTTATTATCAGAGAGCACTAGATTCTAATACAACCACTACTTTACTAGTATTTCTAATGGTAACCAAGTGTATAAAGTAAAAATTTTAAAATCCGAAAGAATTTAACCCCTTCCCACACTTAAGATCTTGCAATGCCCTCATTTGCAAGAAATCAATAACAATTTAAATTATTGAGGGTGATTTGTGTGAAAATGATTAAATTTTACCAAAGTTTCCAAACATATTGGCGTTTGTTTGCTGAATGATAAATGGTGCATATCATTTATTCATTCCGTCTTGTTGTTATATCAAATTTATTTTGCATCTTGTCGTCAAAATTAGTTGCTTTTGCTGAACTTAATGCCAGTCTTTGAAAATGCATTGTTTTACCCTGTTGTGTACATAAGATAAACTGCAAACATATATACATATTTTTTAAGTTTGGTATATTACCCCACATTCAAAAATTATTAAAATCTAAAAATAAAAGTTAGAAAATTATAAAAACTAATACAAATCCAACATAAGTATTAAATGTATCAACATTACAAATAATAAAATAAATAAAACTAAGTAGACTAGGGATGATACTGATACCAGAAGGGGTTCCATGCATAACCATATGTGTTATAAAATGCTTCGGCTGGGTTATACGTAGGATACGGTGGTTGGATCTCTATAGACAGGGAGAAAATACGGGCGATGGAGTAGGAATATAGTTTCTACCTACATGTTGGCAATGAGCTATGATTTGGTTTTGATGAACTTGCCAATCTTCAAATGCTCGATGTCTAGCATTTTCATACTCTTGTGAAGCTATAAACCTTTGCATTTCTGTCATTTCATTTCCTCCTCCCACATTACCTGGCTGTTGGTTTCTCTCAACCTGTGGATGTCTATCATGGTATTGTACTGCGGCGTTATTTCGCCTCTTCAAAACCTTCGCACCATGGTATACATTTAAACCTATTGTATCGCGGGGTTCTGGTTCTTCGACTAATAATCCCCCCCGACTTATATCCACACCGAGATATTCAGCAATCAAAGTAATAAATATACCACCTCCTATTATGCTATGCGGTCTCATTCCCCTAACCATAGCTGATAAATAATAACCCACACAATACGGTATACTTACAGCGCTTTGTGGGTCTCGAATACACATGTGGTAAAACAAATCCTATTCATTTACCTTTTCCTTATTCTTACCTCTTTGTGTAATCGAATTAGCTAAAAACCTATGAATTACTCTTAACTCCGCTCTATCAATATCCAAATAAGAGTAATTTCCCCCTTTAAATCGGTGATGGCTAGTCATTTGACTCCATACACCATGCGTATCAAAATTTTCGTCTATCTTTCTACCATTTAGTATCAACCCTCTACAATCGGCAGATGCTAACTCCTCAGGCGTATATATACGTAAAGCCTGAGCCATGTCTAGTAAAGACATGTGGCGCATCGAACCTCCTAACAAAAATCTAATAAAAGATCGATCGGTTAAACTAACTACCCGATCATTTATTTCTATACTACACAATAATTCTTCACACCATACTTTATATACAGGTCTACACATGTTGAATAAACGTACCCAATCGTTAAAAGTAGAATTACCATACCTCTGTGTAAGTAATTCTCTAATTGGCCCGGCTAATTCTACAACTTCTAAAGGTGCCCATTCTATTACCCTAGGTACTTCAACAGCTTTAGAATGAAGAGTATGCAAACCCCTTTGGTATTTTGGATAATCTATCCAACGTCTGTCAAATCTCAAGTTCGGGTGCAAATCTTCCAAGTGCATATCTGAAAATGTCATGACTGGATGAGGTATATCTTGTTTGTAGTAGTTATCCACCTCCTGTTGTTCCGCATACTCAGCAGGAGCATTACGAGCTTGGGATGAAGATTCGCCCCTTTTAGTCTGCAAAACACATCAAACACAATTTTTGTGCATCCAAATATGCATTAGTGTCAGCAAAATCATCAATCAAAATAATTACAATGACATGTCCAATTTATATCAAACTTATGCTCATTTTCATATTTTTATCAAATCTACACTTTTTTAAATAAGCATATACGAAAATGATCACCAAGTTCATAAGCATTCAACTCAAATAACATGTCAAAATAATCATTACTAGCAATTAAACAAGTTTCAAATGGCATTATTTTCTAAAAATCAAGTTCATGAATTTTAGACTTGAAAAAGTCCACTTTAATTCTCAAAATCATGTTTAGGCTCAAAGTTTGGATCATTTAACTACCTAAACATGTTACACTACTTAATTTAGCAATAATTCATGACAAAAATCGGCCATAACCTGTTTATATCAAAAAGCCCCAAATTTGCTCAAGAACACAAACCCTAGATTACTCAAAATTTGAAGTTTAAGGCTTCTAATCATGTTAAATAGCATCAATCTAGGTTATACAAGCATAATACACAAGCAATTTAAGCATAATTACACTAAAAAGCATTAAAATCGAATTGGAGAAAAAAATTGCTCAAGAACACTAATTTTCGGATTAAATGGTGTTTAGGTGTAGAAATTTACCGTTTTCCTTGAGTAATTCCTTGATAGCATCTTTCTCAACATGATTTTGTAAAAGATTTGATGAAAAATGGTGAAAAAATGTGAATTTGGTGTGTGTTTTTCGTGTTTTTTCGCAGTGTATTTTCGCAGTTTTGTGGGTGTGGAGTGTGCAACTGATCAGTTCTGGCGTTTTATTTTTTTTCTGTATTTTTCAAGCTCCGCGAGTCGCGGTGGTTTTTTTTTTTTTTTTTTTTAATAATCCTTAACTTATAAAACAAATATAAAATAAATTTAAAATTTTGTTTTCCTTTGTTTTAGGACGAGGTCGTTTCGGATCGATGTCCTAGTCCGTCCTTCGACAAAATTTTAAAATTTGTCTTTTTGTAGCGATTGTTTTAAAAGCTAAGATTTTTGGGTTTTTTTTTTTTTTTTAATGTTTTTGGCATACTTTAATTCAATAAGATTAAAAATAATGATAATAAAAGTTCTCGTCCCTCCCTCGGGTAAAGCAATTTCGGTTCAAAGACCTAGTCTTCAACTCACGACGAATTTTAAAAATCATATTTTTAACTTAGCGAAATAAAGTAAATTTTTATTTTTAAATTCACACAACTTAAATTTAAAAATACATAAAATTAAAAATTCATATAATAAGAATTAAAAATTCACACCAAACTTATATTATATTTTTGTTTTTAAACATACAAACTTATATTAAAAAGATTAACTTTTCAAATATTTACAATTTTAAATATATTAATTTTAAAAAGTTTACAATATTAATTTAATATTTATATATTAATTTTTTAAAATATGGTAAAATTAAAAATCTTTTTGGCTTTTTATCCCACTTTAATCAATCAAATATTATCAAAAACATACGCCCCTCTTTTCGGTAAAGTAATTTCGGTTCCATGACCTAATTTAACTCATGACGAATTTTTGAAATATTTTGGGTTGATTGATTAAAAATATTTATACCTTAAGAATAAACGTTAAATTTCGCAGTGATGTAATAAATTTTTGTATGATATTAATAATTTCGGTCGCCAAACCTAATTTTATCCAATACCAATTTAATACTTTATAGCGAATAAATTAGCATTTATTATCAAAAGGTTAAAATAAAAATAAAAAATAAAATAAAAACTGTACAGACTTACCTGTGAGATAGTATTCTTAGTGATACGATCTATCCCACTCATAAGATAGTCGGTTTAATTGGTTTTCCATAGCTACATAGGCGTAACCTCGAGCATTCAATGTCTTTTCTTCTAAACATATGAACGGTCCGTCTCTGCATAAAGTAACAAATTCGGTGTTTGAATAGGTTTGATTATTTGAACATTTACCTCCATGTGACCATTTTCCGCATTTGTGACATCTTTCTAGGTGTCGTGCTCTTCTTTTCGCTGCGGATTTTGATTTTCCTTTACCAAATTGTAACTTATTATCTTCGCATCTGGATTCTTTTCTTACCCCGTCCAATCTTTCTCTGATTACTGATACTATTTCACTCGGAAGTGTGTCATTATTACATTTAGTGATCAAAGCGTGTAGCATTAGACCATGGTTTAGTTCACAGGAAGTCTTCATTTCGTAAAAACCTAAAAAATAAAAATTCAGAATGGGGGGAGAAGACTAGTTCTTTAGGGTCTGCTAAGGAAAGACCATTCGAGTTTCATTTTCGAGAACTACACGAAAACAGAAAATCTAACTCTAACAGAAATACATAAACCTCCCTATACTTAGTTGAAATTGTGATTAACATTATTTTCAATTGAATCATCAACAACTTGTATATCTTTGACTTTTACTTCAATCCATTTGTTGATTTCCTCCGTAACTTTCACAAATTCAACTAACATCGCCTTTTCTTTTGACGATAAATTGGATATTAATCGGTTATATAACTTAAAGTTTCCTTTAATCTTAGCATCGTGAATCCGTTTATAAAGTTTCTTCGTTGAACTGTTAAAAATGGGTTCATCTAATTTCGTATCATCAACGGCATTCTTTGTGATTGGATCATCATTAAGTGTTTCTTCATCTTCCCCACACTTATGCATTTTTATTGGTCTAACAGTTTTGGTTGGTGGAGATCTAAACTTTCGGTTCACAAAGGTGATCGATGTATCACCATCCCTAAGTGTCATTCTACCTTCTCTTACATCAATGAATGCCTCGGTGGTTGCTAAAAATGGGCAACCTAGAATTAGAGGAATATCAAGGTTTTCCTCCATATTAATCACTATGAAGTTTGCAACAAAGGTCAAACTTCCCACGTTAACAAGTAAATTATTTGCTATTCCAACCGGGTGTTTAATGGTTTGGTTAAATGATTGAACATCTATTTTGGTTGGTTTTAATTTACCCATGCCTAATCTTTTGTATAAGGAAAGAGGCGTAATATTTGCACTTGCTCCTAAATCTGCGAGCCCATTATATACAGCACCATCATTAAGCAAGCAAGAAATGATAAATTCACCCGGGTCTCCTGCTTTAGTAAGTCGAGTTGGTTTGTAAACCTTTTTCGGGTGTTCTTTCCTTGGTTCTTTCACTTCTATTTGAATTTCTTGTTCACATTTTTCTTCGTTTCTTGGAATGGGAGGTTTGTATAAGAATTCTTCTTCATCACACAAATTTGAATCCTCCTTATATTCTAATTTTGATTTTTCATATGTTGTTGATAACATATTTATGTTTTCATTTTGAAGGTTTTCTTGGGTGGTGAAATTATGATTAACTTCATTGTCAACTTCCATCGGACCATGTATGTAATGTTTAACTCTGTGACCATTAACTTTAAATTCAATTCCATTTGAATTTATTAATTCTATCGTTCCGTATGGGAAAACTCTTTTGACTATGAATGGTCCAGACCATCTTGATTTCAATTTTCCAGGAAATAGCTTGAATCGTGAATTGAAAAGAAGAACTATGTCTCCTTCTTTAAATTCTTTTGAACTTCTGATTCTTTTATCATGCCATTTCTTCGTTCTTTCTTTATAGATTAACGAATTTTCGTATGCTTCATGTCTTAATTCTTCTAATTAGTTTAGTTGACTTAATCGTAGACGTCCAGCTTCATGTAAATCAAGATTACATGTTTTCAAAGCCCAAAATGCTTTGTGTTCAATTTCTACTGGAAGATGACATGCTTTGTGCGTCTTTGTAAATTGTAGGCCAATAGAATCCAGCATTCTAAACTTTTCTTGCTGTTAGTTGAGGCCCATAATGCCCTCCTGTTGGTCCTGTGTGACAATGATTTAAGATTTGATTGGCTTCATCTCCGAATACACATCGGCGTATTATTCCATCTGGACAACTTTTAAACAAATGTGGATCTTCCCAGAAATAGTGTTTTATATCACTGAAAAATTTCTTTCGTTTTTGGTACGATAATCCTTTTTCAAGGAATCCACATACTAAGTAGTTTGCATAGTCTGCAAACCATGGAATTTCATTATAATCTATCTTCAATAGATATTCATCAGGAAAGTTGTCTTGTATGGCCGATTCATTTAGAACTTCTAATTCGGGATTTTCAAGACGAGAAAGATGATCGGCGGCGAGATTTTCTGCTCATCTTTTATCTCGGATTTCAATATCAAATTCTTGTAAGAGTAAGATCCAACGGATTAATCTTGGTTTGGCATCTTGTTTCGAAAATAGGTATCTAAGAGCAGAATGGTCGGTATAGACCACCGTTTTTGCTAGAACGAGATATGAACAAAATTTGTCAAAAGCAAAGACAATAGCAAGGAGTTCTTTTTCAGTAGTTGTATAATTCGTTTGTGCTCCTTGTAACTTCTTACTAGCATAATATATAGGTTGAAATCATTTTTCAATCCTTTGTCCTAAAACGGCTCCCATTGCAAAATCACTTGCATCGCACATTAGTTCAAACGGTAAATTCCAATTCGGTGTTATCATTATCGGTGCATTAGTGAGTTTCTCTTTAATAATATTAAAAGATTTGATGCATTCATCTGAAAAGATGAATGGAGCATCCTTTTCTAGGAGTTTATTCATAGGAGTGGCAATTTTAGAAAAATATTTTATGAAACGTCGGTAAAAACTGGCATGCCCTAGAAAACTCCTAACTCCTCTAACATTGGTGGGATGTGGAAGTTTAGCAATTACATCTACTTTAGCTCTATCTACTTCAATTCCTTCTTTTGAAATTTTTTGTCCATGAACGATGCCTTCTTTAACCATGAAATGGCATTTCTCCCAATTAAGTACTAGATTTGATTGTTCGCATCTAATAAGCATTCGTTCCAGATTAACTAGACATGATTCAAATGTATCACCGAAGACTGAAAAGTCATCCATGAAAACTTCCATGCATTCTTCTATCATGTCGTGAAAAATCGCCATCATGCACCTTTGAAAGGTTGCAGGGGCGTTGCAAAGTCCAAATGGCATGCGTTTGTAAGCAAAAGTACCATAAGGGCACGTGAATGTGGTTTTCTCTTGATCTTCGGGTGCTATTGGAATTTGAAAATATCCGGAAAAACCATCAAGAAAAAAATAGTAACTATTTCCGGCTAATCTTTCCAACATTTGATTAATGAAAGGTAAGGGAAAGTGATCTTTTCTGGTGGCGTCATTTAATTTTCTATAATCAATATACACACGCCATCCTGTTACAGTCCTAGTAGGAATAAGCTCATTTTTTTCATTTGTAATGACAGTCATGCCACCCTTCTTAGGCACGCATTGAACTGGGCTTACCCATGGACTATCAGAAATTGAATAAATTAAACCTGCATCTAGCAGTTTAATAATTTCTTTTTTAACTACATCTTGCATATTCGGATTTAGTCTTCGTTGGCGTTGCACATACGTTTTATGACCTTCTTCCATAAGGATTTTATGTGTGCAATACGAAGGACTTATTCCTTTAATATCATGAATCTTCCATGCAATGGCTGGTTTATGAGCTTTCAACACAGAAATGAGTTGTGATTTCTCATTTTCAGTAAGAGAAGACGATACTATTACAGGTAATTCAGATTCACCATGTAAATAAGCGTATTTCAAATGGTTTGGAAGTGGCTTTAACTCTAATGCCGGTGGTTCTTCTATCGATGATTTATATCGATATTTGTCTTCTTCTTTTAGCATTTGAATTTCTTCTGTTGTTGGTTCATATCCATTAGCTATAAGTGTAGCTAACATTCCAGCTTCATCAATTGGTTCATTACCTTCTCCTAAAGAACATTCTCCTGTTCCTTGTAATTCTGGAAATTCTTCTAACAATTCTGCATGTGAATCTATAGTTTGAATATAATAACATGTATCATCTGCAGATTGCGGTTGTTGCATTACTCTATCAACTGAAAAGGTAACACTCTCATCCTCTATACTTAGGGTCAGTTTCTTACCGAACACGTCTATCATTGCTTTAACCGTGTTTAAGAATGGTCTTCCTAATATGAGAGGAACTTGAGAATCTTCTTCCATGTCCAGAACAACAAAATCTACTGGAAATACTAAAGTACCAACTTTAACTAGCATGTTCTCCATTATCCCTCTAGGATATTTTATTGATCGATCGGCTAGTTGTATGCTTATTCTTGTTGGTTTCAATTCTCCAAGGTCTAGTTTAGCGTATAGTGAATACGGCATTAAATTTATACTAGCACCTAAGTCTGCCAATGCTTCTATTGAACTAAGACTACCCAGAAAACATGGAATTGTGACACTTCCTGGATCAGATAATTTTTCTGGTATCTTATTCAACAGCACTGCTGAACAATTAGCATTCATAGTAACGGCCGAGAGCTCTTCCATTTTCTTTCTATTTGATATTAGATCTTTCAGAAATTTAGCATATCTAGGCATTCCTGAAATTACATCAATGAAAGGAAGATTGACATTTATCTGTTTAAACATATCCAAGAATTTGGATTGCTCGGCTTCAAGTGTCTCTTTCTTCATTTTACTCGGGTAAGGAAGTGGTGGTTGGTATGGTTTAACATAAGGTTTAGCCTTGACTGTGTTATCTTCATTAACCTTTTCAACTACCAGTTCTTTTTCCTTATCTTGATCAGGTTGTGGTTCTTGTGGAGTAGGAATAGCTTCATCAGAAGTTACAGGTATTTCAGGTGGTTTAAGTGTTGTACCACTTCTTGTGGTAATGGCTTTAGCTGTTTCATTCCGGGGGTTAGCATTTGTATCACTAGGTAAACTTTCCGGTTTTCTTTCACCTATTAACCTTGCTAGGTTACTTACTTCTTGTTCCAAATTTTGAATAGAAGCTTGTTGATTTCTAAATGCTTGAGCATTTTGTTCATTCGTTTGTTTCTGAGATGTGAAAAACTGCGTTTGAGTTTCAACTAGCTTCGTCATCATATCTTCTAAATTCGGATTTTTATCATCGGTTTGTGGTGGTTTGTTTTGAAAATTAGGTCTTTGCTGGTTGTAAGTATTATTGGATACTTGTTGATTGCTAGGACCTTGTTGGTTGTTGTATGGAATATTTCGGTTATAATTCTGGTTTTGATTGTAGATCGGTCTTGGCGGTTGATAATTATTCTGATAATTATTTCTAGGCCTTTGGTTTATGTATGAAATATTCTCTCTTTGTTCCATTGTTAATTCAATACTGAGACAATCTTTTGTCAAATGTGGTCCTCCACACTGCTCACAACTAATTCGTATTGAGTGGATATCTTTAGTCATCTTTTCCATTCGTCTCTCGACATCATCTATCTTTGCGGAAATGGAATCTAAGTCATGGCTAGAATCGGCTCTAGCTGCTTTAGATGATCTAACGATATCTTTTTCTTGGTGCCACTCATGTGAGTGGGAAGCAGTGTTATCAATAATTTTATAAGCATCAGTTTCGGTTTTCTTCATAATGGAACCACCAGCTGCTATATCGATGTCTTTTCTTGTAGTGATGTCACATCCTTGGTAGAATATTTGTACTATTTGACAGGTGTCTAAACCATGTTGCGGACATTCTCTTAATAACTTTTCAAATCTTGTCCACGCCTCATATAGAGTTTCATTCGGTTTCTGTGTGAACGTAACAATTTCTCCTTGAAATCTTACGGCTTTAGATGCCGGAAAGAATTGTTTAAGAAATTTTTTAACTAAAACGTCCCATGTATCAATCGCCCCTTCAGGTAATGATTCCAACCAATCTTTGGCTTCTCCCTTTAAAGTCCAGGGAAATAACATGAGATATATCTGTTCAACCTCAACTTCTCTTATTTTAAATAGAGTGCAGATCCTATTAAAGGTACGTAGATGTTCATTTGGATCTTCCTTCAGCGCACCACTAAATTGGCATTGATTAGTCACCATGTGTAGAATTTGTCCTTTGATTTCACAATCTGGCGCATTAATGTCTGGATGAGTAATTACGTGACCTTGGCCAGTACGTTTAGCTCTCATTCGGTCTTCCATACTTAAAGGTTCTAGATTTTCCATGATTGAATTTGTTGAATCCGAATCACTAGAGGATTCTGATTTAATGGTTCGTTCCTCAACAATCTCTGTTTGAATGATTGGTGGTTCTGGAGGAAAATTTAATGGTTCAGGATCTATGAATTGTCCCTGAATATTCTCCGGATTCTCAATTGTGAGGTCGGGTTCAAAAAATGGATTATCGGAAATTTGAATTGGAGTACTTGGTCGACTGGATGACGATTCTAAAGAAAAATCAACGGCGGTAATATTTGCTAAATGTCTTGATCTAGTTACAGGTGGTGAACGTACAAAAGGTGGTGAACGTCTTGCTCGGTGCATTCACTGAATATCCTATTAGTTTTTAAAAGGAAAGAAAAAATTATATAAGTTATCCAATTAATAGACTTTTCTGATTTTGCCCACGTTTCGAATAGCCAAAAGATGCAGCAGAGGGGCAGGATTCGTTTGGTCTCAATATAATTTAGAACTGTTTGGCTCCAATAACCCGGTCCACGTACAAATCCAACTATTACTACGAACCAGAAAATTTTGATGTCTATCAATTTAACCACTTAAAATAAATTTTCGTAATTTTAAGAAATTTAGATAAGAAGTAGAATAGAAATCTATGTCCTAAAAACTAGAATAGCGAGAAATAAGAAAGAAAAAGAGTGCGCCGAAAAAGAAAAAGAAAAGGGTTGAAAAATAAAAGGCGTCGAAAAAATAAGAAAGAAAAAAAAATGACTATAAAACTTTAAAACACTCGACTAACCCAACCTTATTACTACCACTAACTTAAAATTATAATCGCAAATTGAGATTACTAATTGGAATGATAATTGATACATAGGTAAAAGGCGTTGAAAAATAAAAATAAGAAAGTAGCGCGTTGAAACTTATAAAGGCACTAAAAACTAAAAATTAAAAGTTGCTTCTAAAAATATTAAAGCTTACAAGTAAAACTATATCCCAAATGGCAATAATTTAAAAAGAAACTAAAACTTAAAAAAGCGTCGCAAAATTCTAAAGCACCTAAATCTTAGTCTAAAGAAAAAGCACTTAAGGGATTTTACGGCAAAGCCTAAAAATCTAGAAGTAAAAATAACTATGGCAAAAACTAAGTTTAAAACTAAAAACGAGCGAAAAATACAAATATTACGCTAAAACAATTAAAAAGAGACAAAATATTAAAATATACTAAAAATTGTAAAAAGTACAATTTTTATAAAAATATTATTTTTATATTATTTATTTTATAAAACTATTAATTTTATAATTTAATTAAACTAATTAAACAAAATAATAATAAAAAAACTAATTATTAATTACTAATTAAATTAATACAACAACCTAATTAGGGTTATATAAAAAAATAATAATAATAATTACACCGTATTAAATGCGAGATTAGGGCTTCCTGTTCGTGTCAGGGTGGCTCCGCGAGTCGCGGTTCCACCTGGCTAAAAACTCCGCGAGTCGCGGGGTATTAAATTTCAGATCAGGAGCTTTTGTTTGACAGGTTTATATTTTGTTTTATTTTTTTATTTTTCTGTTTAAATTTTCTGTTTTAATAAATATATAAAATATTTATATAAATTAAATAAAAACTTATGTTTTAAAAACTAAAATAAAAATAGAAATACTTTATAATTTTATAAAAATCTTAAAAATAGATTTATATATATATATATTTTTTCAGTTTTTAGTTTTTTAATTTTTTAAATTTTAAAAAGTATATATTTTACAAAAACTAATTAAAACTTAATAAGAAATTATTTATTTATTTATTATTATTAGCGTTGCGCTTCCGGCTTTTAAGCTAGATGTTCCCCGGCAGCGGCGCCAAAAATACTTGATGTTATGCGAGGTGTATATAAAATAGCTTATATTTTACAAGGAAATACTATTAAATATGATACAATTTTACTCAAGATATTTATTTATTTATAGAATGGATATACTTAAACCTTGCTACAACACTTATAGGCAGTGTACCTAATCGTACAGTAGTGTAGTTTTTAGTAAGTCCAGTTCGTTCCACAGAGAAAATCTTTTAATCAAAGCTTAACGCTATATTAGTTTAAATTTATAAAAATACAAATATATATATAAGTAATATTATTATTATAAAGGGGGGTTTTTACCGTTTAATGACCAGTTTGTCGATTTTTAAAACTTTAGTCGCAGTTAAAACAAAATGTAAAATATTAAATAAATAAAAGACTTAATTTAAGCCGCGAAGTGTCTATTCCACCATTTTCAACCATTCCGGACGTAACGGTGATCTCTGTTTTCTACAATTCAACCCCGTTTGTGTTGAAAAATTATTTGTAAGGTGATAATGTTCACAGAAGAGTCAACATCATCTTCCGGAGCTATGATTATGCTCACAACCACAAACTACACGCTGTGGAAACCTCGAATGGAAGATCTCCTCAGCTGTAAGGATTTGTTCGATTCTATTGAATTGAAGGGTATAAACCCTGATTCTGCCAAAAAGAAAGAGTGGAAGAAATCAAACCGAAAAACTATTGGTCAGATCCGACAATGGATTGATCATAGTGTCTTCCACCATGTTGCACAAGAGACAGACGCATATGTCCTCTGGAAAAAGTTGGAGGACATGTACCAGGCCAAGACTGCTCGGAATAAAGCCCTGCTGATGAGGCGTTTAGTCAACATGAAGCTCAAAAGTGGAACTTCAGTTGCCGAGCATAACAGTGAGTTCCAGAACTTGGTCAACCAGTTATCGTCTGTAGAGATGCCGCTTGACGATGAAGTTCAGGCGCTACTACTACTTAGTTCCCTTCCCGATAGTTGGGAAACGCTGGTAGTAACACTCAGCAACTCATCCCCGAATGGCAAACTTACCATGTCAATGGTCAAGGATGCCCTATTCAGTGAAGAGGCAAGGAGAAAAGACATGGGCACAGATCAGACCCATGCCTTTGTCACAGAGAATCGGGGGAGACAGCGAATGAGTAGCAAAAATAAATGGAGAGGCAGAAGCAAGAGCAGGGGCAGGTCAGCTGATGGCAGAAAACCAACATATAAATGCCATCATTATGGATTAGAGGGACATATGAAGAAGAACTGCTATAGATTGAAAGAGGAACAAAGTCAAAGCAGTTCACAGCCGAAGAATAAGGGTGGAGAAACATTAGTGACTATCTCTAGTGATGTAGCTTATTGTTCAACCCATGATGAGACATGCCTTCATGTCTCACGAGAAAAAACAGAATGGGTGGTAGATACTGCAGCTTCCTACCACGTGACTCCATATAAGGAATACTTCACAACATACAAAGCTGGTGACTTTGGAGCTGTGAAGATGGGAAATTCCAGTTCCGCTGAGATTGTCGGAATTGGTGATATCAAGATAAAGATAAGTTTCGGGAGCACAATCACTCTGAAGGATGTCCGCCATGTGCCAGATCTTCGGCTGGATTTGCTTTCCGGAGTAGCTCTCGACAAATAGGGCTATGATAGTCATTTTAGTAAAGGCACATGGAAATTATCAAGAGGCGCTATGATAGTCGCTCGGGGACACATTTGTGGCACACTGTACAAGACTCATGTGAAGATCTGCACAGACAGCATTAATGTTGCAGAAAATGAGGCTTCACAAAATTTATGGCACCAGAGACTCGGTCACATGAGTGAGAAAGGGTTTTCTACCCTAATAAAGAAGGAGCTTATCAATGTAGACAAGGATGCTGCGCTAGATTCTTGCAATCATTGTCTGTTTGGTAAGCAGCATAGAGTCTCGTTTAATTCATCTTCAATGAGAAAATTAGAGTTACTCAGTCTGGTACACTCTGATGTTTGCGGTCCCTTAGAGGTTGAATCAATTGGCGGCAATCGATACTTTCTGACGTTTATCGATGATACTTCTCGAAAGGTGTGGGTATATTTCTTGCGGACGAAGGACCAGGTGTTCGATTACTTCAAACAGTTCCATGTCATGGTAGAACGTGAGACAGGAAAGAAGTTAAAGTGTCTTCGATCCGACAACGGCGGTGAATACTCTTCTAGGCAGTTCGATGCCTATTGCAGATCATATGGCATCCGACATGAGAAGACAGTTCCATGTACCCCTCAACACAATGGTATAGCAGAAAGAATGAACCGAACAATCATGGAACGTGTTCGGAGCATGCTCAGTATGGCTAAGCTGCTAAAGCCATTATGGGGAGAAGCAGTCAGAGCCACATGTTACTTGATCAACCGATCTCCATCAGTACCACTAAATTTTGAAGTTCCGAAGAAACTTTGGTCTGGAAAGGATCCATCATACTCTCACTTAAGAGTATTTGGATGTTTGGCGTACGCACATGTATCCAAGGAGCTCAGGCAGAAGCTGGATGTAAAATCTACTCCATGCATATTCATAGGCTATGGAGATGAAGAATTTGGATACAGATTATGGGATCCAAAGGAGAAAAGGTGATCAGAAGTAGGGACGTGGTGTTCCATGAAAGCCAGACAATAGAAGATATTGAAAAGCCCACAATATCTCAGAAGTCAAATGTTGCTGCTCAGGTGCCAGAGGCAACAACGGAATCATTCATGAGAAATGAATTTTCAGTGCAGGAAGAAATGCCAGAAGTAGAAGATAATGAGGAAAATGACGGTGCTGAGCAGGGGGAGCCACAACCCCATCTGCCAGACGTTCCAGAACCATCACAAGGTCAAGATGATGGTGGATCTCCTCAGAATATTCTAGAAGTTCGTAGATCTGAACGAGGTCAGATTCCATCGAGTAGATATCCAGAATCCGAGTACCTTCTACTTACTGAAGATGGAGAACCGGAGAGTTTTCATGAAGCAGTAACTCATAAGGATAAAGAAAAATGGTTTCTCGCAATGCAGGATGAGATGGATTCTCTGCAGAAAAATCAAACTTATGAGATTGTAGAACTTCCACGCGGAAAGAAGGCACTGAAAAATAAATGGGTGTACAAGCTGAAAAAGGATGGCAACGGAAAAGTGGTGAAATTCAAAGCACGACTTGTAGTCAAAGGATTCCAACAGAAGAAAGGGATTGATTTTGATGAGACATTTTCACCGGTAGTCAAGATGACTTCAATTAGAGTCATACTTGGATTAGTCGCAAGTATGAACTTGGAGCTTGAACAGATGGATGTAAAGACAGCTTTTCTTCATGGAGATTTACAAGAAGAAATTTACATGGAGCAGCCGGAAGGTTTTGAGATTTCAGGAGATAACCTCGTATGCAAGCTGAAGAAAAGTTTATATGGTTTGAAGCAGGCACCTAGGCAGTGGTACAAGAAGTTTGACTCGTGCATGGTGAGTCAAGGGTACAAGAAAACTACAGCAGATGAGTGTGTCTACATTCAGAAGTTTTCTGAAGGAGATTTCGTTGCTCTTCTACTATATGTAGACGATATTTTGATCGTAGGGAAAGACGCAACGAAGATCAACCAGCTGAAGAAGGAACTCTCTAAGTCTTTTGACATGAAAGACTTAGGACAGGCTCAACAGATTTTGGGAATGCAGATAACCCGAGACAGGAAGAATAAAAGGTTATGGCTATCTCAGGAGAAGTATATTGAACGAGTGCTTTCACGTTTCAATATGAACAATGCCAAACCTGTTAGCATTCCATTAGCCAACCATTTCAAGTTAAGCAAGAGTTCTTGTCCCTCATCCAAGGAAGAAATCGGGGAGATGTCTTCAGTACCATATTCTTCAGCAGTTGGAAGTTTGATGTATGCAATGGTGTGTACAAGGCCCGATATTGCTCATGCAGTGGGAACGGTGAGTCGTTTTCTCTCGAACCCCGGGAAAGAGCATTAGAATGCGGTAAAATGGATTCTCAGATATCTTAAGGGTACAACGAATCTATGTCTTTGTTACGGGGGAGCTGATCCAATCTTGGAAGGCTATACAGATGCGGATATGGCCGGAGATCCTGATAGTAGAAAATCTACTTCAGGATTCATTTACACTTTTGTAGGAGGAGCTGTTTCATGGCAGTCAAGACTACAAAAGTGTGTTGCATTATCCACAACTGAAGCAGAGTATATTGCTGCCGCAGAAACTGGAAAAGAAATGTTGTGGTTAAAGCGTTATCTTCAAGAATTTGGAATCAAGCAAAAGGAGTACAAGATACATTGTGACAGTCAGAGTGCTCTAGATTTGAGCAAGAACTCCATGTACCATTCCCGTATAAAACATATTGATATTCGCTATCATTGGATACGCGAGGTAATTAATCGACAACTGTTGAGACTAGTGAAGATCCATACAAAGGAGAATCCTGCGGATATGTTAACAAAGGTGGTGACTCGAGAGAAGTTGGAGTTATGCAGAGACATAACTGGAATGTTTGTGGATTCGGCTGGAGGGGGAGAATTGAAGATTTCCAGCCTACAATCTAGAAGCCCACCTTCTAGATATTCAAAGTAGGCAACCTTGACAACTCATATGAAAGTAGCAAAGTTGATAACGATGACGGCCGCCAACCTTCTCCGTTCACACCATTCCACCGCCGTAGAATTTTTACTATAAATAGAGGTGCAAACCTCAGTTGTAAATCATCCCAAAATCACTCAGAGAAGTGTAATCACAACCTAGAGAGAGTGTGTGAGTTTGAGAGTTTTTTGTTAGAGTTTTGTAATACTCTGTAAATCTATTCTTGTAAGCAATAGAGTTATTTTCTCTCAAATTTGTATCTCCCAACGTCCAGACGATCCTCTCTTTTAACACATAATATTGTGTTCATAAAGATATCTATGGAGTATTGATTTATGAATCTTATTTCGAAAGATACCTGTTTTGATTATGAAGGTTTGCAATTTTCTGGAGTATTAATTTTAGAATAAAAAGGTATTAAATGGAGATGAGTAAAAGTGTCTCTGCAACTAAACACATAAGTATATACGTGGCCAGAAAAACAGATCGATTATTTGAAACGTAATTGGGAAGCAGCTAATTAGGGTTTATAATGAAACGATAGAGATTAGATGGTTTCAATTTAAATGGTTTTTAAATGGAATAAATTATTAATTTTAAAGGGACGAATTTGCCCTCACATGTGTGGCACATGAAGGGAGTTAACCTCAAAAACTTAACGGAAGTTAGGTTGAGGTACCAACCACGAAAGTTAAGCAAAGTACATGTACCAACTATGTAAAAAATAAAGTTTAGATGTTGTGAAGAAAATATAAACAAACCACAGGTACTAAAGGCGTAATTTTTTCATAGAAAAATAACTAAAGAGAAGGAGGTGGTGGGGGGGCCCCCCACGATCATTACATCTACCGTTTGAGCTACAATGTTTTTGTAGTATTGTTGGACAATTTAATATATATATTTCGAATAATTTCAAGAAAAGTTTAAAAAAAAAAAATGTAGAATGACATTTTACGTCAAACGAAATAGTAACCGAATTCTTGGTTTTAGTATATGTAGATAATAATAATGAGATGTTTTGTGACAACTCAACAAAACGGATGAAGCCATCTGGTATTAAACTTTGGCTAGTGATGAAGTGGTCTTATAGATATTTGATTTGGAAAAATAGAGATTAAGTGATGTTCAAGCAGTGGTAATTCTAGGATCAAAACTCAATGGAGTCTCAAAAAATTTATTCAATAAATTGAGTGTGTCGGATCATATCGGGTCGGGTCACACACAAACATAAAATTGGATAATACTCGTAAAATAAAGTTATTCATATCTTTTACTATTGTCATTACAACAACCATTATGCAAAAGAATATCATTTATACAAAAGAGAATTAATATTCCCTAAATACTAAAGGTAAGCTTTTAATTTTGTCTACGAGGTTTCATACGATAAAATTCATTAATAATTGCATCATTGCTTATACCATCTAGCACATCTTTCTCAATATACGCAAGTAAACAATCATTCATAAATTGATCTCCCAACTTCTTGATTCATAAAACCCCTTACTTGCTGCATTGCGCTTACAATATATTGATCTTTTCTTTGTAATGTTGTGTTCAAATCATTTGTGATCTCCAAAACATCAACCATTAACTGTAGACAAAAAACAAAATCAAACTTTAGTAATGTCCTCAAAAGACGACATGCTTCTGCTCTTTGATCTTGACAAGAGAAATGATACTCCCACTCACTTTTTTTACACAATTCATTCACACACTGACTTGGCACATTGACATGGAAAGACACGTATCAAATAACTGCCACCATTTCTTTCGGAATATATCCCTATTTTTAGTTAATTATCTTTTCCATTATAAAATAATACAGAAAAATAAATAAATGACAAGTAAATTCCATATATGTGTATACAAAGGCCATTGCATAATATATGTCACTCTGCTGTACAATTCCGCAATACCCCCTACAAAATATATTTACAAAGCTTCACAATCACATATGAACTAAAAGACCTCCGTACTAGAGATTCAATCATTCAAGTCATAATTGAGAGAAAAAAATTGGTATTCTTTCTGTTACATATTTCCCGAATCGTAACATTTGTCCCTGATATATAACGATATCTCCCGGTTAAAACGAACGAGTCCCGTTTGAGAGACTGGTGAGGTTCACAAACTGGATGACCTCTTCATAATGATGTCAAACCATAGTACGTGTGTTTAAATAGTAAGATAAGCCCATCTCTTTTTCATCCGATTTGAAAGAATGGAAGTCAAAAGTGATCAAACCCAAATAAGGGTGAAAATTACATACAAATCAAACTTTCAAAAAAATTAAAAAAATCCTGTTAGCAAACGTCCACATCCTCTAATTACAAAGTTAAACGAATTGTTTTAAAATATATATATTAAAGAAAAATCATGTTAACAACGGATGTTAGAGAAATTAGACTTTTGGGAAAGGAACAGTCTCTCGAATATTTAGAAGAGAGGAATGAAAAGCAATTAGTCAGGTACTATTATTCTAAAATTAAAATGAAAGAAAAACATTTAACTGAAAAGTAAAGACACATCCGAACAAAATGGGGTAGTGGATTACGTGGCTTTCCATGTCAAGTTGCCACGTCACTGAGTGGAATAAATGTGTAAAAAAAATGCGTGAGAATAGCATTTCTCTCTTGACAATTACCAAGTTCACCGATGTCCTCGAGTACTTCACAAATTGAAGGATATATAATCAATATGTTTAGAAGTGAACCCCAACGAGTATCACACAAACGTTTAATTCCAACCTCTTAATTTCGACCGATACCACTTTAAGTTCACCTTTTTAAAAATAAAATTTACGTTAAATAAAGCAATCTCATAATCATAATATAGACATTTTTCTGAAAAGCTAAACTATATTTTTTTTTATAACAGCTGAAAATTTTATTAAAACTAGCAAGTAGCTAGAGAATTACAAAGACAGTAAAGGATTTTGTAACCACGTTATCCAATTAAGATTAGCTTTCTTATAACGAGACGAAAGCCAATCAAAAGAGGATAAAACAGTAGAGTCGATAATTTGACATTTCTTAAATTTATTTGGCTCGAAAATGTTCCCGTTTCTGAAACGCCATATATTCCACATGGTTGCGAAACAAATTACTTCCATACTGGTAGCAGCCTTCAAATTTTTATGAGTTGTAGAGATCCACTTCAACAAGTCTTCAAAGGTATTGCAAATGGGAATGTCAACCTGGGTCCAAGTGGCAATGTACGTCCAAACTTGAGATGCAATGTTGCATTCGAAGAAAATATGAGTGAAGTCTTCGGCGTGCGTAGAACATGAAGGGCACAAAACGTTATCAATCTTAACATCTCTAACCAACAAACTACACTTGTCCGGAAGCCTATTAAGGCGGGCACGCCAAAGGAAAAAGTTAACTTTTGGGGGGACGTATTTGCACCAATAAGTCGCCGGATTACCTGTAACATTTTGATCAATAATTTTTCGAAGTAAACTAACCGAGAAAGTGCCCTGTTGAGAAAGATTGAAAACCCACGCATCAGTAGCCTCGAACATTTGAATATTCGCAGCTGCAACTAAGAGATCATTGAGCTGATGGGATTCAGTACCCGATCGGATTTGTCTGCGCCAGTTCCAGGACCAACCATCTTGTAAGCGCCTATCACTAACCTTGCAAAATTTGTCCGATTCAAGAGCAAAGAGACGAGGAAAACAAATCTTAGGAGATGACCCATTTAACCATTTATCAAACCAAAAAAGAGTGTTATTGCCATTACCAAGTTTGAGAGATAAAGAACTACCAACAGAAGGATGTTGCACATGGATATCAGAAATGGCTCGATTGATATGAGCCCATGAACCTGTGACATTTTTGTTAACCAAAGGAGAATACCCATCTCGTTGTTCACCATGAGAAGCTTTGATAACCGAAACCCATAACCAATCGCTACAAGTAACATATCTCCAACGCCACTTATATAGGAGAGCTTTGTTAAGAGAGTCATAGCTCACAACCCCGAGACCCCCCTTTTCTTTACTCTTAATAATTTCACTCCATTTAACCCAATGGATTTTTCGATCTTCCTTAGATCCACCCCAAATAAAGTTAGCTCGAAGAGATTCTAGGCGCTTAATAACTCCTTTAGGAGCTTTGAACATAGAAAGGAAGTAAGTCCCAAGAGCTCCTAGAACCGATTTTATCAACGTTAAACGACCTCCAAATGAAAGGAGATTCACCTTCCATTTAGCTAAACGTTTTTCAACTTTATTAACTATCGTATTCCAATTTTCTATGCGTCTCATGTTGGCACCAATCGGGATTCCAAGATAAGTAAAAGGTATAGTGGCTGGAGTGCACCCGAAGGCATTAGCTGCTCTATTACGTTCGTTCAAAGGAATGCCAATCCCCATAATATTGGATTTGTGAATATTAACCTGGAGACCCGAAACAAGAAAGAAACATTTGAGAATACAAATAAGGTTCCGAATATTGTCGTCGCTCCATTCTCCTATAAATAAAGCGTCATCGGCGAAAAAACAGTGAGATATATTAACTACACTTCCAATATTACCCACCGAAATGCATTTAAACAAGTTTTGATCTATAGCATCCAACATCGCCACATGAAGGCCTTCCATACAAATAATAAATAGAAACGGAGACAAAGGATCACCTTGTCGGAGACCACGACCAATTTTAAACTCCTCGGTTGGACTACCGTTAACCAAAACCGACGCAAAAGAGGAATTGAGACAACCTTTAACCCACATAATCCATCTACGCCCAAAGCCAAGATTAGAAAGCATTGTAACCAAGAAATCCCAACTTATCGAGTCAAATGCCTTTTCAAAGTCTACTTTAAAGAGCATCGCCTTTTTCTTTTTCTTATTACACCAATCTATGATTTCATTAATCATCAAAGGACCGTCAAGGATTTGACGACCTTTGATGAAGGCAGATTGTTCTTTGCTTATAATGGAACCAATTACAACCGAAAGCCGATTAGCAAGCAATTTAGAAAGAATTTTATATTGAATGCCAATGAGACTAATGGGGCGATAATCTTTGACAAAAAGCGGGTTATCAATCTTGGGAATCAAAGTAAAGAAGGAAGAGTTACAACCTTTTGGAATGTATCCCGAGGCATGAAAGTTATGGACGAAAGCACAAACATCTTCCTTTACAAGGTCCCAAAAAAACTTGATAAAACGGAAAGAGAACCCATCTGGCCCGGGAGCTTTGTCGTCACCGCAATCCCAAACTGCTTTTCTAATTTCCAATTCAGTGAACGGCATCTCCATCCCATTCGACATCTCGTCTGACATATGATGAAGATGAGAACTCGGCCTGCTCAATTTCACAGTATTTAAATTTGTGAATTTTTCTTTGAAAAATTTAAGAAACGTGTTTTTGACGAGATCTGGAGAAGAAACCCAAGAGCCGTTATCGAGCACACCGGTGATTTCTAGTTTTTTTCGTTTCTTGTTAATGGATGAGTGGAAAAGTGAGGAGTTTTCATCACCATAACTATTCCAAAGTTTCTTATTCTTCTGAGTCAGGTTCATGCTTTCTATTTTGTTGATTGAAGCAAGATCTTTTAAAGCATTAATACGTTGCACCGATAATTCAATGTTATCTCCACCATTAACAAGCTGATCATCGATTTGGTCAATAGTAGATAAAAGATTTCTCTTATTTTGATTACAAGTAATCAAAAAATCTTTGTGCCAAGACTTGAGCTTATCTTTAACAAATTTAAGTTTATTTTTAAACTTAATGAAAGGGTTCAAGTTCTCATACTCTGCCAAAGCAGAATGTTCAATCCAAGCGTTTCTAACCACATCTTCAAAACCTTCTATCAAGAACCATGAGGCGAATAATTTGAATGGGGTAGGCCCGTAGTTCGCATTCTCGTTAAAGAGGATAACCGGGCAATGATCAGACCATAAGTTGGGAAGAACACGACCAATAAGATCCGGGCACGAATCAATGAACGAACAAGATAAAAGGAAACGATCCAGTTTTGCTCTACTGTCACACGATTTACTAGATCGAGTAAAAGCCCGAGCTCCCAACGGAACATCAACCAAGCCACACGAAGAGATAAACTTGTTAAAATCACTCGCAGTAAGAGCACAAAAAGAAGAACCTTGCCTTTCCTGAGAGCACCTAACCGCATTGAAATCACCAAATAGAATGTACTCACCTTGATGACGAAACATGAAATCAGTAAGCATTGACCATAACCTTGCTTTTTTAACACGATCTTGAGGAGCATAAACATTAATTAAGAAACAACTAGTAGGATTGGTTGGCCTACAGCCTTCCACAATAAGAACATGATCAAAGGAAAAAATACGTTTTTTGATGAAACAATTCGGGTCCCAAACGGTAAGGAGACCCCCAGATCTACCACGGGCACATGAAGTAGCCACTTCAAACGAAGTGTTACCCCAGAAAGATTTTACAATAAATAAATCTAGTTTGGTAAGTTTTGTTTCTTGAATACCTAACACATTAACTTGAAAATCGTTACAAATTTTACGGATCCAAGATTGTTTGATCTTGTATGACACCCCTCCTCCAATGTTGATGGATAGAATATGCATATTAAACGGGTTTCTTCACACCCATTCTATCTAACATACGATTAAGATCCGCCTGACTTCCCATCATATCAAAACCGAGTGCTAAACCCATTGCGATAATTTTGTCAACCTGTTCAACTAGGTTTGTGTCAGAATGAGAAAAGGTCTGTTTAGTTGCTACATGAGGTGACTTCTTTGGAAAATTTTGTGCATCATCAGAAACACTTGGTGAGAAAAAACGTTGTCCATTAAATCCAGGTGGCTTTGAGTATGATGATTCTGAATTTGCAGGGGCATGAGATTCCACATGCTTAGCTTTAGCAGATGTGTTACTTGTGCCATCTACATTATTTTCCTTTTGAACTTCACTATTTTCTTCATCAATCTTGTCTGAGTTTACCGCCATAGACGGTGTATGAGTGTGGACTTCTTCTATTCCTTCTTTAGTTTCCCCATTCTCCTTATTGAGAGCCGTCGAATAATAATCACAGAAAGAGTCTTTAACATATTCACCATCTTCAAGAGTCCCGTGACTAGATGAGTCGGAGTTTAGATCAATACCTTTGGAACCATCTTCCGATTGATCAAATACCGAATCATTTAAAACTTTCAAGATCGATGGACACCAATCTTCTACTTCTTTGACAAGCACAGTGTACTCTTTCTTTTTAACCACGGTAGTAACCTTTTCATGAATGTGATCTAGTGAAGTTGTCACAATACACACCTTGCCATTACCTTTTTTGTCATCTATTTCAGAGTCTTGAAACAATATTTTACCAAAATGAAATGCAACCTTATTGAAAGCGTCATAGTGCCATGCTATGGCCGGTAACCCGATAATTTCAATCCAAATAGCTCTTTCATTAATGGTGAACGATTCAGAGTAGGGGCAGATAACAGATAATGAGTTACGAACAAGAAGATTTTTCTTGAAGTTATCACGAGACTGTATGTTGGGAAATTCGATCCACACCCAAGACCCTCCCATATATTGCACCATAAGGGAATCAAAACCTTCTTCGTGCCACATGCGGTTAAGAAAAGGAATCTGAGATGGTAAGGCAGCTTTGCCGAATAGTATAAGATCTGTGCTCTCCAACAAAAGCAATTCATCATCTTCAATGGAGATTTTCTTCATAGGTGCTTTAACCGGGATAGATACACGAGATGCATCTACCATAGAAGCATAAGTTTGTCCATTCACAGACGTTTTTATGTTAGACGGTTTAGTGGTATTATTATTATTATTATGTTTCTGGAAACCGTTCTTAACGTTTGAGTTTCTAGATTCAGGTTTACCAAATCTGGCCAGTGCCGCATACACATGAAAGTTACCCGCCCAAATTGAAGAGATCGAAGTTTCAAGGGTTTTAATCGAAGAAACATTAATAAATTTGACAAACGCAAATCTACGGCCGTTTTTTATGAGTTTTTTGGCTATATATACGTCGATAACCTTTCCATGTTTAGAACAGAGATCGCGTAAGTCTTTCGATTCAAAGTGATGTGGAAAATTTGTGACGAAGATATTGGTGGAAATTCTGCTAGTATTGAGGTGATCGGATGAAGAAGAGGGATGCATATTTAACAGACTGATCAAATTCAATTGAGCTGTAATGGATTTTAAGTTTATGAAAAATTGATCGGAGAAGATGGTGGGTGGTTGAGTGATGGTAATTGGTGGTAGACGGTGGAAATTTTGAAAAGGTGGAAAGTTTTCAAATTAAAGTGAAGGTTAGTGGGTTTACATCGGGGTACGAGTTGAGAGAATTATTGTTGTGTATAATGGTTGGTAATGGAACTTGAGCAAAAAAAACTATAAGCAGTGGACAAATACATCACTTAACTCTATTACATACTTCCATTACAAGCCCAAAATTAAAAAAACATTTAAATTCCAGTTACATGATCAAACACACACCATCAGATTAACCTTTACAAACAAAAACCTTTTAGACGTAGACATAATATAATGTGAACAGGCATTATAACTAGGGATATGAATGAGTAAATAACTGAACGCAGTTACGAAGGTCGCCTAATTGAATGAAATTAGGGATAGGGATTGCTCTGCTGCTCGTTGAATTAAGGGATTTATAAGCTTGGATGGGCTAGAAGATGCCTAGATCTTATTTTTATATTACACATATTTAATGGCCCATACTATAAAATGATAAGTGAGCTAATTTCAAATACTTTAATAGTCCAAACTATTAAATTTTGGTCTTTAAATTTTTATGGAGTTCCATTATTATATTTAGTGGTGTCCTATAAAAAAAAAACTTTTTTGTGATAAATTTCAAAAAATAGTGGTGTCACAGGACCCCACGGGTGTCTTCACATAAAGTCGCCTCTGTGTTCAAGTGTTAAATTTCAAAAAATAGTAGTGTCACAGGACTCCACGGGTGTCCTCACATAAAGTCGCCTCTGTGTTCAAGTGTAAAGGGTAGAACGCTCTTACAGTCGTAAATGAGATCCAAATAAAATCGTTCGAGTAGATCGCTCATCGTGTAAAAGACAAGAAAATCGAATGGAAGTTGTGTCTATCTAATCGTGGAGTGTACTTATGCGTGTTTATTGGCTACCTGTTGCTCGTTCCGCAACATTTAGTATAAACTAGTGGTAAGCCCTCGCGTTGCATCGGGTTTGTGAGCTATCGATGGTTTGTATTTAGATAGTCGTTTATATTTACATTACGAATTATTCATGGTGCTGCAAACTATCATATTAACATTGGTTTTTTCACTTAAAACTTCAATCCTTTAGAAAGATTTCTCAAACACATGAGCGGCAACCATTTCTATAACGGTTTGGAATGGTGAAGCACTTGGGCATTATCTTTCTTATTCCCACCACCTCCTATACTTTACTCGGCAGTATCCAAAGCATCCAAACAACCCTTTACAATATTAGAAGCTAACAATTAGTACAAAACAGAATTTAATTATACTCAAACTATGCAAGGGAATATACCTTCGGCTTATTGATTGTAGTGTATTTGTTGGATGACATCTTCACAAACTTAAAACTTCAATCCATAAGAAAAGTTGCTCGAACTCATGAGCAACAACAACTTGTGTAACAGTTACCTTCCTCAAATCCATTCCATCAATCTACATATAAAAAAATAAACAATTTGAAATTACCTAAAAATAATAACTTGAACTTTTTAGCAAAATATGGTGTGCATTAAACATAAGAATCCTAAACAACCGAATCTATACCAATTATGAATTACCGTAAGAAAAGCTTTTGTATATAACTAACCAGCTTAGTTGATGAATTGAAGGGAATAAAAAAAATCCATATAGTGATTTGAAGAAAGATTCAGATAAACCCAAAAGTATGATGAACTCCAGATTGTGAAGAAGGGAGAAAATGAGGAGGAAAAAAAACAACAAAGAATTCTAACCATGGTTCTTAAATATTTGCTAGACACAACAGTAGACGAAAGGGTTAAAATTTCAGAACACTTACGATGGACGAAAGCATCTAGAGGTCTCGTCAGCAATCAAAAAGAAGAAACTGAAAAATCGATGGAAGAATGAGAAAGAAATCGTGAAGTACCTGATGGGAAAATAATCACAACGGGCAATCTACAAAGCGGAAACAAACCCGTTTGACCAACACTTTCCCGACCCGTATGAAACCGTGAGGATGCTAACAAATAAGCTATACCAAATCCAACCCAAATCAGTCCCCAAATCAGTAGCAAATCAACTAATAACGAATAATCAAGCACACACAATACACGCGAGACTTTTTACGTGGAAAACCCCTCAAAATCGAGAGTAAAAACCACGGGACTCGTAAGCCACTTAAATTCCACTATCATCAACAAGGAGAGCAATACAATAATCCTTCTCTAGATCAACTAGAGGTATACAACATCATCATACTCTTGAACAACAATAATCAACAAGTATATGAAGAAATTAAAGACAAAAGATGAATGATTCACCCAATAAACTGCTCTCTGTTCCAGCAGCAAAATCACGACCTACAGACCTCATTAGACGAATTCAACGGTTGAAAATGTTGGCACTGATGTCAGGAAGACACAGCCCAAAAATTGAGAAGATTCAAAGGTCGGATCTCCGGGGATCGTCGATTTTCTGAACTGCTGTATTTTTAGACGGAAATTGAGAATCTCTCTTTTTCTTTTTGATCTCTCTGATCTATCTACTCTCTTGATAATGAAAACAGCTGCTTTCAATTGAGATTTGAAATGCCCTCAAATGATTGACCAAGTCAACCAACATTTGGGCCTAATTTGTTGGGCCTTGGGCTTGGTTTTAATTTCCTCATATTTGGAAACTAAATAAAATACCCAACAAATCTCCCCCTTTTCAATTATGAGGAAGGAATCGCCATCCCGGCGATCGAGCAACATACCTTGAGCTTCTCACTTGCTAAAGCCTTTGTGAACATGTCGGAACCATTATCATCGGTGTGAACTTTATCAAGTTCAAACGAACCATCTTCAAGACGTTCTCTAATCCAATGATACCGCACATCTATATGTTTTGTCCGCTTATGATACATAGAATTTCTAGCCAAATGAATCGCACTCTCATTATCACAAAGAACCACATATCGTGATTGCTTAAACCCAAGGTCTTGTAGAAACCTTTTCATCCACAATAGTTCTTTGCACGCTTCTGTTGCTGCCATATACTCAGCCTCGGTTGTAGACAATGCAACACACTTTTGTAACCTTGATTGCCATGAAACTGCTCCCCCTGCGAAAGTCATCAAATATCCAGAAGTGGATTTCATGTTATCTTTGTTTCCTGCCATATCTGAGTCTGTATAACCAACAAGCACCGGCTCTCCATTTCCGAATGTGATACCTAACTTTGAAGTACCTCGTAAGTATCTCATAATCCATTTAACCGCTTCCCAATGCTTCTTACCCGGATTTGACATAAACCGACTAACAACACTTACCGCATGAGCTATATCTGGCCTAGTACACACCATAGCATACATCAAGCTACCAACTGCTGACGCATATGGAACTATATCCATCTCCTCAACATCCTCCTTTGAAGTAGGACAATCTCTTTCTGTTAGCTTAAAGTTGTTTGTAAGAGGGGAACTAACCACTTTAGCATTCTTCATGTTGAATCTACTTAGCACCTTTTCAATGTATTGCTCTTGTGATATATGTAACGTCTTAGCACCTATATCTCTAGAAATTCGAATGCCAAGAATCTGTTTTGCTGGCCCCAAGTCTTTCATAGCAAAAGACTTGCTCAATTCTCGCTTCAACTGCGCAATTCTTTTAATATTTTTACCAACAATCAACATATCATCAACGTATAACAACAATATGATGAAATCATCATCACCAAACCTCTGAAAGAAAACACAATGATCTGAAGTTGTCTTTCGGTAGCCTTGCTTTCCTATAACCGACTCAAACTTCTTATACCACTGTCTCGGTGCTTGCTTCAACCCATATAGACTTTTCTGAAGTCTACAAACATAATTTTCTTTACCCTTAACCCGAAAACCTTCAGGTTGCATCATGTAGATTTCCTTATCCAAATCACCGTGAAGAAAAGCAGTCTTGACATCCATCTGTTCAACCTCAAGATCAAGACTAGCAGCTAACCCAAGAACCACTCTAATAGATCCCATCTTCACGACCGGTGAGAAAATCTCATCAAAATCAATACCCTTTTTCTGGCTGAATCCTTTAACGACTAACCTAGCTTTGTACCTTGGTTGTGAAGTAAGTTCATCTATCTTCACTTTGAATACCCATTTGTTTCTCAAAGCTCTCTTGCCTTTAGGTAACTTCACCAGCTCATAAGTATTGTTCTCATGCAAAGAATTCATCTCATCTTGCATAGCTTCACCCCACTCTTTCTTATGCTCATCTTTCATTGCTTCTGAATAACATTCTGGCTCTCCCCCATCAGTAACTAATACATACTCATCAGCAGAATATCTAACAGAAGGATGACGGTCTCGGGTAGACCGCCTAAGTGGGACAAATGGGGGCACATCTTGTAGTGACCCGAACTTTTCCATGTTTATATATATTAATTGAGATTGATATTTACATGATTAAATGTTTCCAACATGTTAAGCAATCAAACTTGTTAAGACTTGATTAATTGAAATATGTTTCATATAGACAATTGACCACCCAAGTTGACCGGTGATTCACGAACGTTAAAACTTGTAAAAACTATACGATGACATATATATGGTTATATATATAGTTAACTTGTTTTTATTATAAGTATGTATCTCATTAGGTATTTTAACAATGAGTTATATACATAAAAATGAGACTATTAATTTAAGAAACTCGAAAACGATATATATAACGATTATCGTTATAACAACGTCTTACTAGGTACATATGAATCATATTAAGATATTGATACACTTGGTTAATTATGTTAAATGATAAGTAAATATATTATTAAGTGTATTAACAATGAAATACATATGTAAAAATAAGCCTACTAACTTAATGATTTCGAAACGAGACATATATGTAACGATTATCGTTGTAACGACATTTAACTGTATATACATCATACTGAGATATATTACATATCATAATATCATGATAATATAACGATTTAACATCTCATTTGTTATAATAAACAATGGGTTAACAACATTCAACAAGATCGTTAACCTAAAGGTTTCAAAACAACATTTACATGTAACGACTAACGATGACTTAACGACTCAGTTAAAATGTATATACATGTAGTGTTTTAATATGTATTCATACACTTTTGAAAGACTTCAAGACACTTATCAAAATACTTCTACTTAACAAAAATGCTTACAATTACATCCTCGTTCAGTTTCATCAACAATTCTACTCGTATGCACCCGTATTCGTACTCGTACAATACACAACTTTTAGATGTATGTACTATTGGTATATACACTCCAATGATCAGCTCTTAGCAGCCCATGTGAGTCACCTAACACATGTGGGAACCATCATTTGGCAACTAGCATGAAATATCTCATAAAATTACAAAAATATGAGGAATCATTCATGACTTATTTACATGAAAACAAAATTACATATCCTTTATATCTAATCCATACACCAACGACCAAAAACACCTACAAACACTTTCATTCTTCAATTTTCTTCATCTAATTGATCTCTCTCAAGTTCTATCTTCAAGTTCTAAGTGTTCTTCATATATTTTACAAGTTCTAGTTACATAAAATCAAGAATACTTTAAAGTTTGCTTGCTCACTTCCAATCTTGTAAGGTGATCATCCAACCTCAAGAAATCTTTGTTTCTTACAGTAGGTTATCATTCTAATACAAGGTAATAATCATATTCAAACTTTGGTTCAATTTCTATAACTATAAACAATCTTATTTCAAGTGATGATCTTACTTGAACTTGTTTTCGTGTCATGATTCTGCTTCAAGAACTTCGAGCCATCCAAGGATCCGTTGAAGCTAGATCCATTTTTCTCTTTTCCAGTAGGTTTATCCAAGGAACTTAAGGTAGTAATGATGTTCATAACATCATTCGATTCATACATATAAAGCTATCTTATTCGAAGGTTTAAACTTGTAATCACTAGAACATAGTTTAGTTAATTCTAAACTTGTTCGCAAACAAAAGTTAATCCTTCTAACTTGAATTTTAAAATCAACTAAACACATGTTCTATATCTATATGATATGCTAACTTAATGATTTAAAACCTGGAAACACGAAAAACACCGTAAAACCGGATTTACGCCGTCGTAGTAACACCGCGGGCTGTTTTGGGTTAGTTAATTAAAAACTATGATAAACTTTGATTTAAAAGTTGTTATTCTGAGAAAATGATTTTTATTATGAACATGAAACTATATCCAAAAATTATGGTTAAACTCAAAGTGGAAGTATGTTTTCTAAAATGGTCATCTAGACGTCGTTCTTTCGACTGAAATGACTACCTTTACAAAAATGACTTGTAACTTATTTTTCCGACTATAAACCTATACTTTTTCTGTTTAGATTCATAAAATAGAGTTCAATATGAAACCATAGCAATTTGATTCACTCAAAACGGATTTAAAATGAAGAAGTTATGGGTAAAACAAGATTGGATAATTTTTCTCATTTTAGCTACGTGAAAATTGGTAACAAATCTATTCCAACCATAACTTAATCAACTTGTATTGTATATTATGTAATCTTGAGATACCATAGACACGTATACAATGTTTCGACCTATCATGTCGACACATCTATATATATTTCGGAACAACCATAGACACTCTATATATGAATGTTGGAGTTAGCTATACAGGGTTGAGGTTGATTCCAAAATATATATAGTTTGAGTTGTGATCAATACTGAGATACGTATACACTGGGTCGTGGATTGATTCAAGATAATATTTATCGATTTATTTCTGTACATCTAATTGTGGACAACTAGTTGTAGGTTACTAACGAGGACAGCTGACTTAATAAACTTAAAACATCAAAATATATTAAAAGTGTTGTAAATATATTTTGAACATACTTTGATATATATGTATATATTGTTATAGGTTCGTGAATCAACCAGTGGCCAAGTCTTACTTCCCGACGAAGTAAAAATATGTGAAAGTGAGTTATAGTCCCACTTTTAAAATCTAATATTTTTGGGATGAGAATACATGCAGGTTTTATAAATGATTTACAAAATAGACACAAGTACGTGAAACTACATTCTATGGTTGAATTATCGAAATTGAATATGCCCCTTTTTATTAAGTCTGGTAATCTAAGAATTAGGGAACAGACACCCTAATTGACGCGAATCCTAAAGATAGATCTATCGGGCCCAACAAGCCCCATCCAAAGTACCGGACGCTTTAGTACTTCGAAATTTATATCATATCTGAAGGGTGTCCCGGAATAATGGGGATATTCTTATATATGCATCTTGTTAATGTCAGTTACCAGGTGTTCACCATATGAATGACTTTTATCTCTATGTATGGGATGTGTATTGAAATATGAAATCTTGTGGTCTATTATTATGATTTGATATATATAGGTTAAACCTATAACTCACCAACATTTTTGTTGACGTTTTAAGCATGTTTATTCTCAGGTGATTATTAAGAGCTTCCGCTGTCACATACTTAAATAAGGACGAGATTTGGAGTCCATGCTTGTATGATATTGTGTAAAAACTGCATTCAAGAAACTTATTTTGTTGTAACATATTTGTATTGTAAACCATTATGTAATGGTCGTGTGTAAACAGGATATTTTAGATTATCATTATTTGATAATCTACGTAAAGCTTTTTAAACCTTTATTGATGAAATAAAGGTTATGGTTTGTTTTAAAATGAATGCAGTCTTTGAAAAACGTCTCATATAGAGGTCAAAACCTCGCAACGAAATCAATTAATATGGAACGTTTTTAATCAATAAGAACGGGACATTTCAGTTGGTATCCGAGCGTTGGTCTTAGAGAACCAGAATTTTGCATTAGTGTGTCTTATCGAGTTTGTTAGGATGCATTAGTGAGTCTGGACTTCGACCGTGTTTACTTGAAAAATGATTGCTTAACAAATTTTGTTGGAAACTATATATTTTTAACATGTGAATATTATGTGATATATTAATCTCTTAACGCGTTTGATATTATGTGATAGATGTCTACCTCTAGAACAAGTCCCATTGACTCACCTAATAATAATGAAGAGTCAAATGTAAATTGGAATGATTCGTGGACTGATTCACAAGTTCCCGAAGAGGAACCGGAAGAAGAGTCGGAACCGGAAGAAGAATCGGAACCGGAAGAAGAATCGGAACCGGATGAAGAAATAGAACCGGTGGGGGAAATAATAAAACGGTTAAGTAAAAGAAAATCCTCAACCAACCGACCAAGGTTAATTATGGTCAATGGTGTTTCCGCCAAGGAAGCAAAATATTGGGAGGATTACCAATTCTCCGATGAATCGGATTCCGACGAGAATTCCGATGATGTTATAGAAATTACCCCAACTGAATTTAAAAAGGCAAAAGAAAATAATAAGGGAAAGGGCATAAAAATAGAGAAATCTAATTCCAACCCCGATGAACTTTATATGTATCGTCAACCCCCGAAGTCCTTAAGTTGTAACAATGACCCGGGAACCTCTAAACCACCAGGTTTTTCTAAACCAATGTGGATTACGACGGCTCGTATTAGGGGAACATCATATATCCCTAGAAACTTGGCAAAACGAACCAAAACCGAAGAAGAAGAAACGAGCGAGTCGGAATAAGATAGTTGTATTCATGTGGTGTAATATATGTAATATAGTGTTCTTATGCTTTATGATATATGTAAAAATTGCTTGTATTAATAAGTATTTTTTTATGAATCTAACTCTTGTCTATTTTATAGTTTAAAAACACAAAATGGATAGACAACCTAATATTTTAAGAGACCTACCCGGAGACATGATTGATGAAATCTTGTCTAGAGTCGGCCAGAATTCCTCGGCACAACTATTTAAGGCGAGATCAATTTGTAAGACATTCGAAGAACGTTCCAAGAATGTCTTGGTTTATAAGAGACTTTCATTTGAAAGATGGGGGATATCACATTGGGAAACCCATAAGTTACGATGTGTTTACTTTGACGCATATATTGAGGGGAACCCAAATGCTATTTTACGCAACGGGTTAAGAAATTATTTTGACTCAATATATCCGAATATTGGACTTCGTGATTTAGAAAAAGCGGCTAACATGCAACATAAAGAAGCATGTTATGCTTACGGATTAGTAATGTTCGCTTCTCACCAAAGTGAGAACAAGAACATCGGGCTACAACTATTAAACAAAACGTTTCCACAAGTGACGGAGTCGGTAATTGGGTTAAGAAATGAGGTTTTTAGATTATTACGGGACTGTTGGACATTACGTAACCCTCGTCCCTTTGACGACGTTACAACACGCTGTCTTATCAACGGCCATAACGGTTATGTTCCACAAGACCAAGGATGGGAAGTAGTCCTAGTAAAACCAGAATGCATGAGTTGTTTCTGGACATATGAATTACGTGTCTTTATTGCCTTTGCTGAACGACTTGTGTACTAGCTAGAATTATCTTCACAACCATCTTGTATCAAATTTATTGTGTGCTATATTTCATACTATATGTAAAATAAGCGGTATTGTAAGTTTGTAAAATATTGTATAAAAGTTTGAACGCGAAATATTATTATAATCAGTTTTTCATATAGAATTGTAGTAGTTGAATTGTATATTAGCTACTAAGTATGAACTTAACGGGTAGGTACTACCCGAATTTAAACTTATAAAACGCTAATATGAAGAAAAAGCTTTTATAAATGAGTTCATATTATGCTACGAAATACTATTAACTACTCTTAATATTCTGTATGATTAACTTGTTCCATTTGACTATTTTGAAGGAAATGGCACCGACTACTCGACACACCGTGAATATGAATGAAGAGGAATTCCGTACTTTTTTAGCTTCAAACATAGCCGCAGTACAGGCTGCGCTACATACCAACAATAACCTTGGATCTAGCAGTACAGGAAATCGTGTAGGATGCACCTACAAAGAATTCACTACCTGCAAACCTTTGGAATTTGATGGAACTGAAGGACCGATCGGATTGAAACGGGGGACCGAGAAGGTCGAATCGGTGTTTGCCATAAGTAAGTGTACTGAAGAGGACAAAAGTGAAGTACGCTACGCATACCTTCACAGGTTCTGCGTTAACATGGTGGAATACCTATCTAGAGCAAGTGGGACAAGACGATGCGTACGCACTACCGTGGTCAGCATTCAAGCACTTGATGAACGAGAAGTACCGTCCCAGAACCGAGGTCAATAAGCTTAAGACAGAACTTAGAGGGTTACGAACCCAAGGATTTGATATTACCACGTACGAAAGACGATTCACAGAATTGTGCCTATTGTGTCCGGGAGCGTTTGAAGATGAGGAAGAGAAGATCGACGCGTTTGTGAAAGGATTACCGGAAAGAATCCAAGAAGATATAAGTTCACACGAGCCCGCCTCCATACAACAGGCATGTAGAATGGCTCACAAACTAGTGAACCAGATTGAAGAAAGAATTAAAGAACAGACTGCTGAAGAGACCAATGTGAAGCAAGTCAAAAGAAAGTGGGAGGAAAACGGTGATAAGAATCACCAATACAACAACAACAGCAATTACAACAATAATCGCAACAATTATCCCAGCAATCGCAACATCAATCGCAACTACAACAAACGGCCCAACAACAACAACAACAACAACAGCAGCAACTACAACAATCATCCCAACAACAACAACAACAATCAGAAGCAGCTATGCCAAAGGTGTGAAAAGTATCACTCGGGGTTCTGCACCAAATTTTGCAACAAGTGTAAAAGAAATGGTCATAGCGCAGCGAAGTGTGAGGTCTACGGACCAGGGGTTAATAGAACGAAAGGAACAAATGGTGTCGGAATGAGTAATGGCGGAGCAAGTAGTGTCGGAGCAAGTTATGCCAATGTAGTTTGTTATAAATGTGAAAAACCGGGCCACATCATTAGAAATTGCCCAAACCAGGAGAACACGAATGGACAAGGCCGCGGAAGAGTTTTCAATATTAATGCGGCAGAGGCACAGGAAGACCCGGAGCTTGTTACGGGTACGTTTCTTATTGACAATAAATCTGCTTACGTTTTATTTGATTCGGGTGCGGATAGAAGCTATATGAGTAGAGATTTTTGTGCTAAATTAAGTTGTCCATTGACGCCTTTGGATAGTAAATTTTTACTCGAATTAGCAAATGGTAACTTAATTTCAGCAGATAATATATGTCGGAATCGAGAAATTAAACTGGTTAGCTAAACATTTAAGATTGATTTGATACCAGTAGAGTTAGGGAGTTTTGATGTGATAATCGGTATGGACTGGTTGAAAGAAGTGAAAGCAGAGATCGTTTGTTACAAAAATGCAATTCGCATTATACGAGAAAAAGGAAAACCCTTAATGGTGTACGGAGAAAAGGGCAACACGAAGCTACATCTTATTAGTAATTTGAAGGCACAAAAACTAATAAGAAAAGGTTGCTATGCTGTTCTAGCTCACGTCGAGAAAGTACAAACTGAAGAAAAGAGCATCAATGATGTTCCCATTGCAAAAGAATTTCCCGATGTATTTCCGAAAGAATTACCGGGATTACCCCCACATCGATCCGTTGAATTTCAAATAGATCTTGTACCAGGAGCTGCACCAATAGCTCGTGCTCCTTACAGACTCGCACCCAGCGAGATGAAAGAACTGCAAAGCCAATTACAAGAACTTTTAGAGCGTGGTTTCATTCGACCAAGCACATCACCGTGGGGAGCTCCTGTTTTGTTTGTCAAGAAGAAAGATGGTACATTCAGGTTGTGTATCGACTACCGAGAGTTGAACAAACTTACCATCAAGAACCGCTACCCACTACCGAGAATCGACGACTTATTTGATCAACTACAAGGCTCGTCTGTTTATTCAAAGATTGACTTACGTTTCGGGTATCATCAAATGCGGGTGAAAGAAGATGATATTCCAAAGACTGCTTTCAGAACACGTTACGGTCATTATGAGTTTATGGTCATGCCGTTTGGTTTAACTAATGCACCAGTTGTGTTCATGGACCTTATGAACCGAGTGTGTGGACCATACCTTGACAAGTTTGTCATTGTTTTCATTGATGACATACTTATTTACTCAAAGAATGACCAAGAACACGGTGAACATTTGAGAAAGGTGTTAGAAGTATTGAGGAAGGAAGAATTGTACGCTAAGTTTTCAAAGTGTGCATTTTGGTTGGAAGAAGTTCAATTCCTCGGTCACATAGTGAACAAAGAAGGTATTAAGGTGGATCCGGCAAAGATAGAAACTGTTGAAAAGTGGGAAACCCCGAAAACTCTGAAACACATACGCCAGTTTTTAGGACTAGCTGGTTACTACAGAAGGTTCATCCAAGACTTTTCCAGAATAGCAAAACCCTTGACTGCATTAACGCATAAAGGGAAGAAATTTGAATGGAATGATGAACAAGAGAAAGCGTTTCAGTTATTGAAGAAAAAGCTAACTACGGCACCTATATTGTCATTGCCTGAAGGGAATGATGATTTTGTGATTTATTGTGACACATCAAAGCAAGGTCTCGGTTGTGTATTAATGCAACGAACGAAGGTGATTGCTTATGCGTCTAGATAATTGAAGATTCACGAACAAAATTATACGACGCATGATTTGGAATTAGGCGCGGTTGTTTTTGCATTAAAGACTTGGAGGCACTACTTATATGGGGTCAAAAGTATTATATATACCGACCACAAAAGTCTTCAACACATATTTAATCAGAAACAACTGAATATGAGGCAGCGTAGGTGGATTGAATTATTGAATGATTACGACTTTGAGATTCGTTACCACCCGGGGAAGGCAAATGTGGTAGCCGATGCCTTGAGCAGGAAGGACAGAGAACCCATTCGAGTAAAATCTATGAATATAATGATTCGTAATAACCTTACTACTCAAATAAAGGAGGCGCAACAAGGAGTTTTAAAAGAGGGAAATTTAAAGGATGAAATACCCAAAGGATCGGAGAAGCATCTTAATATTCGGGAAGACGGAACCCGGTATAGGGCTGAAAGAATTTGGGTACCAAAATTTGGAGATATGAGAGAAATGGTACTTAGAGAAGCTCATAAAACCAGATACTCAATACATCCTGGAACGGAGAAGATGTACAAGGATCTCAAGAAACATTTTTGGTGGCCGGGTATGAAAGCCGATGTTGCTAAATACGTAGGAGAATGTTTGACGTGTTCTAAGGTCAAAGCTGAGCATCAGAAACCATCAGGTCTACTTCAACAACTCGAAATCCCAGAATGGAAATGGGAAAACATTACCATGGATTTCATCACTAAATTGCCAAGGACTGCAAGTGGTTTTGATACTATTTGGGTAATAGTTGATCGTCTCACCAAATCAGCACACTTCCTGCCAATAAGAGAAGATGACAAGATGGAGAAGTTAGCACGACTGTATTTGAAGGAAGTCGTCTCCAGACATGGAATACCAATCTCTATTATCTCTGATAGGGATGGCAGATTTATTTCAAGATTCTGGCAGACATTACAGCAAGCATTAGGAACTCGTCTAGACACGAGTACTGCCTATCATCCAAAAACTGATGGGCAGAGTGAAAGGACGATACAAACGCTTGAAGACATGCTACGAGCATGTGTTATTGATTTCAGAAACAGTTGGGATCGACATCTACCGTTAGCAGAATTTTCCTACAACAACAGCTACCATTCAAGCATTGAGATGGCGCCGTTTGAAGCACTTTATGGTAGAAAGTGCAGGTCTCCGATTTGTTGGAGTGAAGTGGGGGATAGACAGATTACGGGTCCGGAGATTATACAAGAAACTACCGAGAAGATCATCCAAATTCAACAACGGTTGAAAACCGCCCAAAGTTGACAAAAGAGCTATGCTGACATTAAAAGAAAAGATATAGAATTTGAAATTGGAGAGATGGTCATGCTTAAAGTTGCACCTTGGAAAGGCATTGTTCGATTTGGTAAACGAGGGAAATTAAATCCAAGGTATATTGGACCATTCAAGATTATTGATCGTGTCGGACCAGTAGCTTACCGACTTGAGTTACCTCAACAACTCGCGGCTGTACATAACACTTTCCACGTCTCGAATTTGAAGAAATGTTTTGCTAAAGAAGATCTCACTATTCCGTTAGATGAAATCCAAATCAACGAAAAACTTCAATTCATCGAAGAACCCGTCGAAATAATGGATCGTGAGGTTAAAAGACTTAAGCAAAACAAGATACCAATTGTTAAGGTTCGATGGAATGCTCGTAAAGGACCCGAGTTCACATGGGAGCGTGAAGATCAGATGAAGAAGAAATACCCGCATCTATTTCCAGAAGATTCGTCGACACCTTCAACAGCTTAAAATTTCGGGACGAAATTTATTTAACGGGTAGGTACTGTAGTGACCCGAACTTTTCCATGTTTATATATATTAATTGAGATTGATATTTACATGATTAAATGTTTCCAACATGTTAAGCAATCAAACTTGTTAAGACTTGATTAATTGAAATATGTTTCATATAGACAATTGACCACCCAAGTTGACCGGTGATTCACGAACGTTAAAACTTGTAAAAACTATACGATGACATATATATGGTTATATATATAGTTAACATGTTTTTATTATAAGTATGTATCTCATTAGGTATTTTAACAATGAGTTATATACATAAAAATGAGACTATTAATTTAAGAAACTCGAAAACGATATATATAACGATTATCGTTATAACAACGTCTTACTAGGTACATATGAATCATATTAAGATATTGATACACTTGGTTAATTATGTTAAATAATAAGTAAATATATTATTAAGTGTATTAACAATGAAATACATATGTAAAAATAAGACTACTAACTTAATGATTTCGAAACGAGACATATATGTAACGATTATCGTTGTAACGACATTTAACTGTATATACATCATACTGAGATATATTATATATCATAATATCATGATAATATAACAATTTAACATCTCATTTGTTATAATAAACAATGGGTTAACAACATTCAACAAGATCGTTAACCTAAAGGTTTCAAAACAACATTTACATGTAACGACTAACGATGACTTAACGACTCAGTTAAAATGTATATACATGTAGTGTTTTAATATGTATTCATACACTTTTGAAAGACTTCAAGACACTTATCAAAATACTTCTACTTAACAAAAATGCTTACAATTACATCCTCGTTCAGTTTCATCAACAATTCTACTCGTATGCACCCGTATTCGTACTCGTACAATACACAGCTTTTAGATGTATGTACTATTGGTATATACACTCCAATGATCAGCTCTTAGCAGCCCATGTGAGTCACCTAACACATGTGGGAACCATCATTTGGCAACTAGCATGAAATATCTCATAAAATTACAAAAATATGAGGAATCATTCATGACTTATTTACATGAAAACAAAATTACATATCCTTTATATCTAATCCATACACCAACGATCAAAAACACCTACAAACACTTTCATTCTTCAATTTTTTTCATCTAATTGATCTCTCTCAAGTTCTATCTTCAAGTTCTAAGTGTTCTTCAAATATTTTACAAGTTCTAGTTACATAAAATCAAGAATACTTTCAAGTTTGCTAGCTCACTTCCAATCTTGTAAGGTGATCATCCAACCTCAAGAAATCTTTGTTTCTTACAGTAGGTTATCATTCTAATACAAGGTAATAATCATATTCAAACTTTGGTTCAATTTCTATAACTATAAACAATCTTATTTCAAGTGATGATCTTACTTGAACTTGTTTTCGTGTCATGATTCTGCTTCAAGAACTTCGAGCCATCCAAGGATCCGTTGAAGCTAGATCCATTTTTCTCTTTTCCAGTAGGTTTATCCAAGGAACTTAAGATAGTAATGATGTTCATAACATCATTCGATTCATACATATAAAGCTATCTTATTCGAAGGTTTAAACTTGTAATCACTAGAACATAGTTTAGTTAATTCTAAACTTGTTCGCAAACAAAAGTTAATCCTTCTAACTTGAATTTTAAAATCAACTAAACACATGTTCTATATCTATATGATATGCTAACTTAATGATTTAAAACCTGGAAACACGAAAAACACCGTAAAACCGGATTTACGCCGTCGTAGTAACACCGCGGGCTGTTTTGGGTTAGTTAATTAAAAACTATGATAAACTTTGATTTAAAAGTTGTTATTCTGAGAAAATGATTTTTATTATTAACATGAAACTATATCCAAAAATTATGGTTAAACTCAAAGTGGAAGTATGTTTTCTAAAATGGTCATCTAGACGTCGTTCTTTCGACTGAAATGACTACCTTTACAAAAATGACTTGTAACTTATTTTTCCGACTATAAACCTATACTTTTTCTGTTTAGATTCATAAAATAGAGTTTAATATGAAACCATAGCAATTTGATTCACTCAAAACGGATTTAAAATGAAGAAGTTATGGGTAAAACAAGATTGGATAATTTTTCTCATTTTAGCTACGTGAAAATTGGTAACAAATCTATTCCAACCATAACTTAATCAACTTGTATTGTATATTATGTAATCTTGAGATACCATAGACACGTATACAATGTTTCGACCTATCATGTCGACACATCTATATATATTTCGAAACAACCATAGACACTCTATATGTGAATGTTGGAGTTAGCTATACAGGGTTGAGGTTGATTCCAAAATATATATAGTTTGAGTTGTGATCAATACTGAGATACGTATACACTGGGTCGTGGATTGATTCAAGATAATATTTATCGATTTATTTCTGTACATCTAATTGTGGACAACTAGTTGTAGGTTACTAACGAGGACAGCTGACTTAATAAACTTAAAACATCAAAATATATTAAAAGTGTTGTAAATATATTTTGAACATACTTTGATATATATGTATATATTGTTATAGGTTCGTGAATCAACCAGTGGCCAAGTCTTACTTCCCGACGAAGTAAAAATCTGTGAAAGTGAGTTATAGTCCCACTTTTAAAATCTAATATTTTTGGGATGAGAATACATGCAGGTTTTATAAATGATTTATAAAATAGACACAAGTACGTGAAACTACATTCTATGGTTGATGTAACATCCCGCGTTTTTCCGTTAAATTTAATTTTAACACCGTCTTTTTTTTAAAAACATAATCTTTCGTATTTAAATTAATAGTTTCCGTGAGTAACGTTCATTATATTCCCGCTATTTAATTTTGACATCACCCGTTTACTCGAGCGTTTTAAAAATATTCGATCGGTTAAATCCCGCACCCGCTTCTAAACTCGAGGGACTAAAATTGACACGGGGCAAACTAGTTGACTAGGTCAACTAGTCCACCCCAATCACCACCATTCAACCACCTCCATCTCTATCTCTTTCTTTCTTTTTTTCTCTCAAGAACACAAACATAATTCATCATCTAAATTCGGATCGGGAAGCAAACTTCAAAACAAATTACATATTCGTGATCCTCTCATCATCCTCTTCGATTTGGTACCAATTTCATCCATTTTGGGTAACTTTCTAAAATCACTAAATTTCTCTAAATTCGTTTTATATACTTGAAATTGTGTTAGTTAGTGTCTATGGCTCGTGTGTAACATGAATATATGTTTTGTTTGCTCGATTTGTGGTTTGGAGTAACTAGTTTGAGTTTTTGAAATGGGTTTGCTTAATCCTTGATTTTGGATGAGTTAATGTTGTTAGATTGTTAAAGTGCATGTTTTAATTGTGTTACTAGTATCATTAGCCACATTTTGATGTGTAGGTTGATTAAGAAAACTTCAAAAACCCGATTAATGATTTTGTGATGTTTGACTAGGGTTTGATAGTTCTTGACATGAACTTTTGATGCTTGAATGCCATGAAATGTTAATTGTTAGTGTTTAGTAGTAATGTATGTTTCATTACCTTCGAAACGGCATATCGTATGTGTAAATTGGATTCCCGAATCATAAAATACGTTTTACGAACTTGAAACTTTGAAAATAAACCTTTCTTGATCAATGGACGAGTTTTCGGTTATTGTAAATGATGTTTTTGATTGATGATATGTGGTTAGTTGTATTCCTCGTCAAAATACCTTTTCGACGACATATGATAGGCATTATAAGTGTTTGCGGGTCAAGAGTTGGGTTGGAAAATGTTTTGGTTCGTGCATACTTTGAAAAACTGACCAGAAATCTCTGCCCAGATGGTGGCGCGGCGCGCCCCATCCCCGCGCGGCGCGCGGATTGGCCTGGCCAGATTCTGCTTTGTTTGGCGCATTTCACGCGAAATGTTTGACTAGCTATCGACCTCCGATTCACATGAAACTTGTTTTAATACACTTGTATATGAATATTTAGCATAGAAAAATAGTTCGGGACCCGACCCGAACGCGTTGACTTTTTCGTTGACTTTGACCAAGTTTGACTTTTAGTCAAACTTAACCAAACTTTTATACAATCATTCTAACATGCTTTTATACTTGTTTCTTGTATGAAACTTGACAACGTGATTCACATGCTATACTTAATCGAGTCGTAACGAGCCATAGGACTAATTGAACACATTTCACCCGACCTTGTGTCGTAACCGGTTAATTGATACAACTTATTTGTTTAGGTCAAGGCTAAGCAACTTTCATGCACACGTTTACTTTGTGAAGTACATTTATACTCGTGCACTCGAGGTGAGATCATAGTCCCACTTTTTACTCTTTTGAACTTACTTTTGGGATGAGAAAACATAAACGATCCTTTTGAACTAAGTGAACACAAGAACGGGAAAACAAACATTCTACATACGAGTTTAGAACGAAAATCCTCAATTCGATTATCATTAGTTACATCAGATGGTGTAAGCGAGAACTTATGTTATATGGCCATATGGGTTTGACAAACCCTCATTCAAACGGTTCGCTACCGTTTACGAATGAAATATATTTTCGGGAACAGTGTTGTTCTAGCACTAATTGATGGGGTATTCAACGGACGGAATGTTAAGCTTTGATAATTGGGTGCTCGTGAATATTAACTTTTAGAATGTACTACTATTATTTCAACTTTGCAAATCTTGTGGTTCGACTTACTTTACTTTTACTCACTTACTCAAACCTATGATTTCACCAACGTTTTTGCGTTGACAGATTCTTCTATGTTTTCTCAGGTTTTCACATGGCTATTTGATACATGCTTCCGCACTCTTTGATTACTTGATTGGAGTCTACCATGCATGCATACGCTAGGGATAGCATTTTTGGATTCAAACTTTTGTCTACTTACTTACGCTATTTATAGCAACTGTGGATTTCAAACTAATTATGTCGCAAGTTATTTCATTCATACTTTATAACTTTGTAAACTTAAACTTATTGTCGATCCGTTTGTTAAACTAAACTTTGTACCTTTCAAATGAACGCGACATAATTTTGGTCAAACGAGTCTCATATAGGGACTACGACCACGCAACGGGACCTAAGTTAACGACGCCGTCAATAACGATTTTGGTCGGGTCGTTACAAGTGGTATCAGAGCCAGGTTGTAGGGAACTAGGACGTGCATTAGTGTGTCTAACAGAGTCGTTAGGACGCATTAGTGAGTCTAGACTACAACCGGATAGTTAGCATTGCATTCTGACATACATTTGCTATAGATAGCACTTACTTGACTACTTGTGCATTATACTTGAATCATTCTTAGGCAAACTTTTTTTTTAATGGTACCCAACCTTCATTATACGAACTCGTATCCTGCCACTTTAGTTCGGGAACTCTGACTCCTTGGTTGTTTTTCCTCCCGTCTCATCTTACTATCCATGAATATTGTAAAGTCACTGTCACTACTCTAGATGAGTATCGTCATCACCATTTATCGCTACAGTTGCGTATTACTTGTTATCATGACTCGTTACTCTTTTCATACCTAAATACAATATTGTCTGACTCGAACCACATTGCCGTGAACAATCATTTATACACTTCCCTCGGGGAACGCATCTTCAGAGTTGCACAAATTCTTTCGATTTAATACGAGTCACGTTTGAGACGTCGTTACATTTTGTTCATTTTAGATTTTCGCGATTACACGAACTTGAATCTATAGAGTGATGTGGGAATGGAGGTATGAGTTAGCGTAATATAACGACACTCGATCAACGTGGTTATATTACGGTAAGACATACCAAAGTTCTAGTGACGCGTGATGGTGGTTAGACTCGATCAACCTAAACACCACCATGTGCCATGTACATGACTTCATCTTTTCAGGTTTGGACATCCGAAAACTCCGAGAATATTTATAACAACCATACCGGGGACACACCTTCAATTATTGTCAAATTATATTTATGCTTCCGAATGAATTACCGATTCCATTCGACTTCAACCGTATGTCACACGGGTATACTAGCTCGTCCTCGCGCAGTCTTATTGACTAACTACAATTTACTCGTTATGCTCGCACTGAGGCGGAAACTTCTCTTGCATCACCCTCGTACTTCCGGTTCAGGAGGTCCTTATTCTAAATTCTCAATGGAGAGCGACTCTTCACGTCATACAAGTATTCGCCGCGAGGGTGGATAGTCCTAACAATCGTTTTCAAAACCCGATAAGAACTTGCCCCGACGAACGTTTTTGGAAACCGATAAATCTTCCGCGACGCGAATTTTCTTGAGAAACTTGTCCTAGCTAACGTTTTCAATTCCTAGCAAACTTGTTCAATATGCCTTAGGGAAATATACCCCGTTTCGGATCGAGATCCTCGTTTCACTTCTAGATTTCGGAGTGCCTTACAAAAAGCCTCGGGACCGCGTTTAGACATGAGTACCGCGTACCATCCACAACCCGACGGACCGAACAAACATGCGATTTAAACCTTGGAAACCATAATACGAATTTGTATTACCAACTTCAAATTTACTTGAGAAAAGTATTTTCCTTTAACCGAATCCTCGTACTACAATGATTTTCATTCGAGTTTTAACGTCACTCCTTTTGAAACCACATGTGACCGGAAACGTCATTCTCCTTTGTCGAACCAAGTAAACGATGATCAATTCACCGGGGTCGAGGTTATTCATGAGCAACCGAGAAAATTTATTCATATTCAGGTAAAACCCTACGTGACTCGTAATCACCAAGAGCTACGCCGATGTTAGACGTAAACATTTCAAATTCCATGTGGGAAACCGCGTCACGTTAAGAGTCGCACCTTGGAAAGGTGCAATCCGTTTCGGGAAAACGTAGGAAGCTAAATCCGCGATATTTTGATCCTTTAAATTCTTGGGGTGTTTTGGACCCGTCGCTAGCCGTTTAGACTTTTCCGACTCATTTTGGGTCTCCGTTTATCCTACATTCGATGTATCAACTTAAAGACGTGTTTTGCGAAACAAGAACTTGTTATTCCTTTTTCGATGGGCTCACTATCAACGATAAACTTCATTCCTAGGAGGACCGGTTGAAACCATAAATCGTGAAGCCAAACCTTAAAACAACATATGATCCCGACCGTCAAAATTCGTTGAAATACCCTAGGACGTACTTCTCCCTCACTCGTAGAATTGGCAACGCAAGATCTCGAGGAAGATTCAACAACTACTACTTCCAACTAAATTTCGGGACGAAATTTCTTTTGAGGCGTGGATAATGTAACATCCCGCGTTTTTCCGTTAAATTTAATTTTAACACCGTCTTTTTTTTAAAAACATAATCTTTCGTATTTAAATTAATAGTTTCCGTGAGTAACGTTCATTATATTCCCGCTATTTAATTTTGACATCACCCGTTTACTCGAGCGTTTTAAAAATATTCGATCGGTTAAATCCCGCACCCGCTTCTAAACTCGAGGGACTAAAATTGACACGGGGCAAACTAGTTGACTAGGTCAACTAGTCCACCCCAATCACCACCATTCAACCACCTCCATCTCTCTCTCTTTCTTTCTTTTTTTCTCTCAAGAACACAAACATAATTCATCATCTAAATTCGGATCGGGAAGCAAACTTCAAAACAAATTACATATTCGTGATCCTCTCATCATCCTCTTCGATTTGGTACCAATTTCATCCATTTTGGGTAACTTTCTAAAATCACTAAATTTCTCTAAATTCGTTTTATATACTTGAAATTGTGTTAGTTAGTGTCTATGGCTCGTGTGTAACATGAATATATGTTTTGTTTGCTCGATTTGTGGTTTGGAGTAACTAGTTTGAGTTTTTGAAATGGGTTTGCTTAATCCTTGATTTTGGATGAGTTAATGTTGTTAGATTGTTAAAGTGCATGTTTTAATTGTGTTACTAGTATCATTAGCCACATTTTGATGTGTAGGTTGATTAAGAAAACTTCAAAAACCCGATTAATGATTTTGTGATGTTTGACTAGGGTTTGATAGTTCTTGACATGAACTTTTGATGCTTGAATGCCATGAAATGTTAATTGTTAGTGTTTAGTAGTAATGTATGTTTCATTACCTTCGAAACGGCATATCGTATGTGTAAATTGGATTCCCGAATCATAAAATACGTTTTACGAACTTGAAACTTTGAAAATAAACCTTTCTTGATCAATGGACGAGTTTTCGGTTATTGTAAATGATGTTTTTGATTGATGATATGTGGTTAGTTGTATTCCTCGTCAAAATACCTTTTCGACGATATATGATAGGCATTATAAGTGTTTGCGGGTCAAGAGTTGGGTTGGAAAATGTTTTGGTTCGTGCATACTTTGAAAAACTGACCAGAAATCTCTGGCCAGATGGTGGCGCGGCGCGCCACATCCCCGCGCGGCGCGCGGATTGGCCTGGCCAGATTCTGCTTTGTTTGGCGCATTTCACGCGAAATGTTTGACTAGCTATCGACCTCCGATTCACATGAAACTTGTTTTAATACACTTGTATATGAATATTTAGCATAGAAAAATAGTTCGGGACCCGACCCGAACGCGTTGACTTTTTCGTTGACTTTGACCAAGTTTGACTTTTAGTCAAACTTAACCAAACTTTTATACAATCATTCTAACATGCTTTTATACTTGCTTCTTGTATGAAACTTGACAACGTGATTCACATGCTATACTTAATCGAGTCGTAACGAGCCATAGGACTAATTGAACACATTTCACCCGACCTTGTGTCGTAACCGGTTAATTGATACAACTTATTTGTTTAGGTCAAGGCTAAGCAACTTTCATGCACACGTTTACTTTGTGAAGTACATTTATACTCGTGCACTCGAGGTGAGATCATAGTCCCACTTTTTACTCTTTTGAACTTACTTTTGGGATGAGAAAACATAAACGATCCTTTTGAACTAAGTGAACACAAGAACGGGAAAACAAACATTCTACATACGAGTTTAGAACGAAAATCCTCAATCCGATTATCATTAGTTACATCAGATGGTGTAAGCGAGAACTTATGTTATATGGCCATATGGGTTTGACAAACCCTCATTCAAACGGTTCGCTACCGTTTACGAATGAAATATATTTTCGGGAACAGTGTTGTTCTAGCACTAATTGATGGGGTATTCAACGGACGGAACGTTAAGCTTTGATAATTGGGTGCTCGTGAATATTAACTTTTAGAATGTACTACTATTATTTCAACTTTGCAAATCTTGTGATTCGACTTACTTTACTTTTACTCACTTACTCAAACCTATGATTTCACCAACGTTTTTGCGTTGACAGATTCTTCTATGTTTTCTCAGGTTTTCACATGGCTATTTGATACATGCTTCCGCACTCTTTGATTACTTGATTGGAGTCTACCATGCATGCATACGCTAGGGATAGCATTTTTGGATTCAAACTTTTGTCTACTTACTTACGCTATTTATAGCAACTGTGGATTTCAAACTAATTATGTCGCAAGTTATTTCATTCATACTTTATAACTTTGTAAACTTAAACTTATTGTCGATCCGTTTGTTAAACTAAACTTTGTACCTTTCAAATGAACGCGACATAATTTTGGTCAAACGAGTCTCATATAGGGACTACGACCACGCAACGGGACCTAAGTTAACGACGCCGTCAATAACGGTTTTGGTCGGGTCGTTACAGTTGAATTATCGAAATCGAATATGCCCCTTTTTATTAAGTCTGGTAATCTAAGAATTAGGGAACAGACACCCTAATTGACGCGAATCCTAAAGATAGATCTATCGGGCCCAACAAACCCCATCCAAAGTACCAGATGCTTTAGTACTTCGAAATTTATATCATATCCGAAGGGTGTCCCGGAATGATGGGGATATTCTTATATATGCATCTTGTTAATGTCGGTTACCAGGTGTTCACCATATGAATGACTTTTATCTCTATGTATGGGATGTGTATTGAAATATGAAATCTTGTGGTCTATTATTATGATTTGATATATATAGGTTAAACCTATAACTCACCAACATTTTTGTTGACGTTTTAAGCATGTTTATTCTCAGGTGATTATTAAGAGCTTCCGCTGTCGCATACTTAAATAAGGACGAGATTTGGAGTCCATGCTTGTATGATATTGTGTAAAAACTGCATTCAAGAAACTTATTTTGTTGTAACATATTTGTATTGTAAACCATTATGTAATGGTCGTGTGTAAACAAGATATTTTAGATTATCATTATTTGATAATCTACGTAAAGCTTTTTAAACCTTTATTGATGAAATAAAGGTTATGGTTTGTTTTAAAATGAATGCAGTCTTTGAAAAACGTCTCATATAGAGGTCAAAACCTCGCAACGAAATCAATTAATATGGAACGTTTTTAATCAATAAGAACGGGACATTTCACATCTGGTACTGGAATCTCTACCTGCTCCGGAGCATCACCAACATCAGTACCATGTTCATCATTCTGAACATCATCTCCAACATGTTGTGGAGTAACTGGATCCAAATCAACAAGATCAGCACTAGGTTGAGGAACTGAATCTGTCTTATCAACATCTTTTAACATCTGATCTTCTGTAAATACAACATCTCGGCTTCGTACGAGTTTCTTCTGAACTGGATCATATAACCTGTACCCAAAATCATCTTCACCATAGCCGAGGAATACACATGGCTTAGTCTTCATATCAAGCTTTGACCTCTCATCTTTGGGAACATGAACAAAAGCTTTACATCCAAAAACTCGTAAATGACGGTAAGAAACATCTTTGCCGCTCCAAACCCTGTTAGGAACATCAAAATGCAAAGGAACACAAGGGGTTAGATTAATAATATGAACTGCCGTATTTAAGGCCTCACCCCAAAAGGAATCGGACAACCCTGCATGTGAAAGCAAACATCTAACTCTCTCAACCAAAGTTCTGTTCATCCTCTCTGCTAAGCCATTCAACTGAGGTGTCTTTGGTGGAGACTTTTGATGCCGAATACCATTCTCCTTACAATAAGCATCAAATCTGCCAATGTATTCACCGCCATTATCAGTCCGAATACACTTGAGTTTCTTCCCCGTTTGCCTTTCAACTAGTGTATGAAATTCCTTAAACTTTTCAAATACTTGATCCTTTGACTTTAAGGTATAAACCCACACCTTCGTGGAATGATCATCGATGAATGTAACAAAGTAGGAACATCCACCAAGTGTCCTAGTCTTCATAGGCCCACAAACATCCGAATGAACTAGATCAAGTATGTTCTCCATTCGAAAAGGAGAATGACTCTTAAACGCAACTCTGGTCTGTTTCCCTGCCAAACAGTGAGAACACTTACTCAAATCAATACCACTAACACCCGACAACACATTCTTCTTGAACAAGATAGACATCCCCTTTTCACTCATGTGGCCAAGTCTTTTATGCCACAACTCAGTAGAATCAACATTGTCCACTGCGTTAACAATGTTCTGGATGATCTTCGAACGCGTGATGTATAATCTTGAGTCTTTCTTGCCTCTTCCCACTATCATAGAACCAAGAGTTAGTTTCCAAATACCATTACCAAAACCGTTATAATAACCATCATCATCAAGAATGCCTGTTGAAATAACATTAAGTCTCATATCCGGAACATGTTTTACATTATGCAAAACTAACTCCATTCCCGTGTCAAATTTCAAACAAACATCTCCAATACCAACGATCTTTGATAACCCGACATTACCCATCCTAGCAAATCCATAGTCACCTGGAGTGTAAGATGAGAAGTGATCTCTACAAATTGCAACATGACATGTAGCACCACTATCAACAATCCAACTCGTGTCATCATGAGTAAGATTGATCATATCATAATCAATACAAACAAAGAACTCATCTGTGATAGCGTTAACTTCAACCTTATCATCATCACCACCATCACTTTTCTTTTGTTTATTCTTGTCATATGCCTTTTTCTTCTCATTCTTCAACTTTGGACAATACCACTTTGTGTGCCCCTTTTCATGACAATTATAACACTCAACGTTAGCAAATTTGCCTTTGCGTGAGCTGCTACGATGATTGCCTCTTTTACCCTGACCTCTACTATGACTTCTCCCCCGCGTTTCTGTGACCAAGATATCTGACTGTGAAGAGGAACCTTGTGACTTTCTTCTCATCTCTTCATTCAAAATACTACCCTTAGCCAATTCCATGGTGATAGTACCATTCGGTGCAGAGTTGGACAAAGATGTCCTAAAAGTCTCCCAAGAGTCCGGTAATGTACCAAGTAACCAGAGACCCTGAATCTCATCCTCAAACTTGATACCCATACCTGCAAGCTGATTTATAATACCCTGCTATGCATTTAGGTGATCTGTAATAGGAGTCCCATCATGATACTTCAAAGCCATCATCTGCTTAATTAAGAACAACTTGTTATTCCCAGTTTTTCGTTCATATAACTGCTCAAGCTTTTTCCATAAGGCTTTAGCATCAGTCTCCCCAGTAATATGATTCACAACATTATCATCAACCCACTGCCGAATATACCCACATACTTGTCTATGCAAAATTTTCCATTGAGCATCAGATTTTTCCTCGGGTTTATCCTCAGTAAAAACAGGCAAATAATAATCTTTCACATAAAGAAGATCCTCCATCTTGCCTTTCCAAACATGATAATTTGAACCATTTAAACTAATCATTTTACTTGTATTAGCTTCTATCTTTCACACAAGTCAAATCAAATAACCTAGCTCTTGATACCAATTTGATGGAAAAATAATCACAACGGGCAATCTACAAAGCGGAAACAAACCCGTTTGACCAACACTTTCCCGACCCGTATGAAACCGTGAGGATGCTAACAAATAAGCTATACCAAATCCAACCCAAATCAGTCCCCAAATCAGTAGCAAATCAACTAATAACGAATAATCAAGCACACACAATACACGCGAGACTTTTTACGTGGAAAACCCCTCAAAATCGAGAGTAAAAACCACGGGACTCGTAAGCCACTTAAATTCCACTATCATCAACAAGGAGAGCAATACAATAATCCTTCTCTAGATCAACTAGAGGTATACAACATCATCATACTCTTGAACAACAATAATCAACAAGTATATGAAGAAATTAAAGACAAAAGATGAATGATTCACCCAATAAATTGCTCTCTGTTCCAGCAGCAAAATCACGACCTACAGACCTCATTAGACGAATTCAACGGTTGAAAATGTTGGCACTGATGTCAGGAAGACACAGCCCAAAAATTGAGAAGATTCAAAGGTCGGATCTCCGGGGATCGTCGATTTTCTGAACTGCTGTATTTTTAGACGGAAATTGAGAATCTCTCTTTTTCTTTTTGATCTCTCTGATCTATCTACTCTCTTGATAATGAAAACAGCTGCTTTCAATTGAGATTTGAAATGCCCTCAAATGATTGACCAAGTCAACCAACATTTGGGCCTAATTTGTTGGGCCTTGGGCTTGGTTTTAATTTCCTCATATTTGGAAACTAAATAAAATACCCAACAGTACCTTGATAAAAATGAATGAAAAATTTATTAGCAGTTGTTCAAATTAGGTGGAGAGTAAATTTTTTAAAAAAAAAAAATAAAAAAAAAACTTCGAACTTGTAAATAACCACAAACCTGTGTTCACCGACAACCATAATTCATTTCTCCAATTCGTCTTCCTTAGTTGAAGTTAACACATGAATCAAAATCAACACTCTCATCGGTCCATAATTTATTGTCTCAAAAAATGAAGAACAAGAAACTGAGGGAGGAAAGATAAAAACAGAGGCTTTATTGAGTAAGTGTATACCTTGTAGAAGTGCAAACGGCGGCGGTAGTAGTAGTAGTAGCAGCGGCGATGGTGGCGTTAGCAGCGACGGTGGTGGTGTTCGTGCATACTCATCTTTGGTTGCGTGAGTTTGATAGAAAGTGGATTTTCTATACCTATGTATTTTAGTTAGTAATTGGGTGTCAAGATTTGGGTATGAAAGGAAGCATTTGGAATGTAGTAGAGACATTTGGAATGTACTCCCTCCGTCTCCTTTTTGGTACGTCCCAAATTAATTGTCCACTTCCAAATATGGAAAATAAATTTGATGATGTTTACAATATTGTTCCTAATGAATTAATTAAATTACAAAGGAGAGAGAGATTTCTAATTAATTAGTTGAGGGTAAAACAGTAAAATAAGAAAAAAGTACAGAAAAGGTACAGTGTGATAATGACATTTCTTAAACTGTGTGTTTTTTGTCTGGGGACAATTAATCTGAGACGGAGGGAGTAGTAGAGACAGGAAGTCTCTGGAATGATTGGGTGTGAAAGTATGGAGTAAATGGTAGAATCATCTACTAAGTTAGTGTTAATAAAAGTTTGTGATATTTTTAAGAAAATCAAAAGTTTGTGGTGATTTTTAAAAAAAGAAAGAGTTAACTATTCATAACCACTTTCTCATTTAGGGTGTGTTTGACGCAAGAGCTTATGGGAGCTTATGAGAGCTTATGGGAGCTTGAGCTTATGATTTTAATAAGCTTCAAGTAATAAGCTTTGTTTGGTAGACATAAAAAGTAGAGCTTATGAAAATCATAAGCTCTGGAAAAATAAGCTACTTCTAGTAGCTTATGAAAAAAAAAACATTTGTAAAAAATAATTAGCTCCAGCTACCATAAGCTCCAGCTCCAGCTATAAGCTCCAGCTCCAGCTAATTTCATCCAAACACACCCTTAGAGAAAGGGTTAATAAAAGTTTGTGATATTTCTAAAAAAATCAAAAGTTTGTGGTGAATTTTTTAAAAAAAAAAGAGTTGGCTATTCGGGTTAATAAAAGTTTGTGATATAGAGAAAGGGTTAATAAAAGTTTGTGATATTTGTAAGAAATTCAAAAGTTTGTGGTGAATTTTTAAAAAAGAAAGAGTTGGCTATTCGGTTTAATAAAAGTTTGTGATATTTCTAAGAAATTCAAAAGTTTGTGGTGATTTTTTAAAAAAGAAAGAGTTGGCTATTCATAGCCACTTTCTCATTTAGAGAAAGGGTTAATACTTTTTCTAATTTTCTAATTTCGCTGAATTTTAATTGTATTCGTGTTGTTTGAACTGTTGTCCGTAGTCGTATTTTTCTGGGCTTCTATTTTTAGCTCAAGCCCATCCCATTGTTTTATGTTTTGAGTTTTTTAAAAGGGATTATCACTTCGTCTATTTTTTTACTTATTTTTCCCTCAGAACCCACATATATTTTTTTGCCAATTTGCCTGCGCAAGGTGCAAGATATCATCTTGGTCATTGCTCTCCGGTAGAAGCAAGGAGCAACTCTTGCTCTGCCTGCATACCATAATCAATTTTTCTTTCAGACAATTCATCAAACATCTTAAGTGCACTATTTCAACCATTCCAAGCACTATATCCTCTTGTATTGAGAATATATCTTGAACGACTTTCAAACCAACCATTGAACATATCTTTTTAGATCGAACATGTGCAATAATCAAAACAAAAAATAAATGGATTCATCTTAATGTACTTGTGTAAAACCCTAATATCTATTGTACAGAGCTGTAAATAGAGTACATGAAGTGTGGGTGACGTTGTGTATTTAAACTGAGGCCAGAAACTGAACTGGGCAAGGTGCGCTCAGCGCACACCTAATGGTGCGCGTGGCGCACTGTCCACTGTAGCCGGGTTCTGCTTGTTTTAATCAGATATTTTCATGGGCTTTTTGGTAATTTCACTTGTGGACGAGTTTAAGGCCAGTAGATCAGTTTGGGGAGAGTCATAACTCCATTATCAACAACCTTATCCTTTCCACTTCAATTTTAGAGAGAGAGTGAGATTCTTGTCTGAGAAAGCTCAAGCCAAGGAAGGAGGAGCTAGTTTTGGGTCTTAGCTCGAGTTATAAAGTTGTTCATCTCCTCTCTAGCTACGTTTTGGTTGTAGTGGTATGTTCTAACTTTAATTTCCTTACTTTGATTTTGTGTAAGGATTAGGGTTTGGGTAAATGAAGAACATAAAATCCATATTTGATGATTTTGGGTGTTCTTGGGTAAGATCGAGTCATGAGGACTCAAGAATTGTTAACCTAGGGTTTTGAAATGATAAATGAGTTTATGAGTCATAATTGGTTAGTTAATTACTAGCATACCAAGTTAATAAAATGAATGGTTATTATGTGGGTTAGTGGATGACCCGAAATGGGTGTGTTGGCTTTAAAATGGTCAAAAGAGTAACGATTGACCTAGTGGGGTAAGAAGGGTATGAAATACCCTAAATGTGTATTAGTTAGTGTGTTGGACCTTAAGCACTAGCTTTTAGTGGTTAACGATGGTCTTGACCTTAAATGGGCGGTTTTGGTAAAAACGGGGCATTTAATGCATTTAAGTCATTAAATGCACATGAGTGAATTGTTGGTATTTAGTCCAACTAGTTTGTGTGTTGATTGAAGTACTTATTATATTAGGTACTTTGCTTTGAAGCTTGCGGAAGTATAAAACCGTCACCAAATCGTTAAGGTGAGTGGAATGATTATATGCATATGTATATAATGTATTTATTTGTATGCTATGGTATGAACCAAAGAGCCAGTAGTGCCATAGTATGTGTGTTGTGCTATGATGTGAACCAAAGAGCCGGTAGCGTCATAGTACGTGTGTTGTAGTGTGAACCAAAGAGCCGGTAGCACTACGGCACGAGTTGTTAGAGTGTGAACCAAAGAGCCGGTAGCACTTTAACGCGAGTATGACTCGGGTTGTTGAAATGTCCCGTTCTTATTGATTAAAAACGTTCCATATTAATTGATTTCGTTGCGAGGTTTTGACCTCTATATGAGACGTTTTTCAAAGACTGCATTCATTTTAAAACAAAACATAACCTTTATTTCATCAATAAAGGTTTAAAAAGCTTTACGTAGATTATCAAATAATGATAATCTAAAATATCCTGTTTACACACGACCATTACATAATGGTTTACAATACAAATATGTTACAACAAAATAAGTTTCTTGAATGCAGTTTTTACACAATATCATACAAGCATGGACTCCAAATCTCGTCCTTATTTAAGTATGCGACAGCGGAAGCTCTTAATAATCACCTGAGAATAAACATGCTTAAAACGTCAACAAAAATGTTGGTGAGTTATAGGTTTAACCTATATATATCAAATCATAATAATAGACCACAAGATTTCATATTTCAATACACATCCCATACATAGAGATAAAAATCATTCATATGGTGAACACCTGGTAACCGACATTAACAAGATGCATATATAAGAATATCCCCATCATTCCGGGACACCCTTCGGATATGATATAAATTTCGAAGTACTAAAGCATCTGGTACTTTGGATGGGGTTTGTTAGGCCCAATAGATCTATCTTTAGGATTCGCGTCAATTAGGGTGTCTGTTCCCTAATTCTTAGATTACCAGACTTAATAAAAAGGGGCATATTCGATTTCGATAATTCAACCATAGAATGTAGTTTCACGTACTTGTGTCTATTTTGTAAATCATTTATAAAACCTGCATGTATTCTCATCCCAAAAATATTAGATTTTAAAAGTGGGACTATAACTCACTTTCACAGATTTTTACTTCGTCGGGAAGTAAGACTTGGCCACTGGTTGATTCACGAACCTATAACAATATATACATATATATCAAAGTATGTTCAAAATATATTTACAACACTTTTAATATATTTTGATGTTTTAAGTTTATTAAGTCAGCTGTCCTCGTTAGTAACCTACAACTAGTTGTCCACAGTTAGATGTACAGAAATAAATCGATAAATATTATCTTGAATCAATCCACGACCCAGTGTATACTATCTCAGTATTGATCACAACTCAAACTATATATATTTTGGAATCAACCTCAACCCTGTATAGCTAACTCCAACATTCACATATAGAGTGTCTATGATTGTTCCGAAATATATATAGATGTGTCGACATGATAGGTCGAAACATTGTATGCGTGTCTATGGTATCTCAAGATTACATAATATACAATACAAGTTGATTAAGTTATGGTTGGAATAGATTTGTTACCAATTTTCACGTAGCTAAAATGAGAAAAATTATCCAATCTTGTTTTACCCATAACTTCTTCATTTTAAATCCGTTTTGAGTGAATCAAATTGCTATGGTTTCATATTGAACTCTATTTTATGAATCTAAACAAAAAAAGTATAGTTTTATAGTCGGAAAAATAAGTTACAAGTCGTTTTTGTAAAGGTAGTCATTTCAGTCGAAAGAACGACGTCTAGATGACCATTTTAGAAAACATACTTCCACTTTGAGTTTAACCATAATTTTTGGATATAGTTTCATGTTCATAATAAAAATCATTTTCTCAGAAAAACAACTTTTAAATCAAAGTTTATCATAGTTTTTAATTAACTAACCCAAAACAGCCCGCGGTGTTACTACGACGGCGTAAATCCGGTTTTACGGTGTTTTTCGTGTTTTCAGGTTTTAAATCATTAAGTTAGCATATCATATAGATATATAACATGTGTTTAGTTGATTTTAAAAGTCAAGTTATAAGGATTAACTTTTGTTTGCGAACAAGTTTAGAATTAACTAAACTATGTTCTAGTGATTACAAGTTTAAACCTTCGAATAAGATAGCTTTATATGTATGAATCGAATGATGTTATGAACATCATTACTACCTTAAGTTCCTTGGATAAACCTACTGGAAAATAGAAAAATGGATCTAGCTTCAAAGGATCCTTGGATGGCTCGAAGTTCTTGAAGCAGAATCATGACACGAAAACAAGTTCAAGTAAGATCATCACTTGAAATAAGATTGTTATAGTTATAGAAATTGAACCAAAGTTTGAATATGATTATTACCTTGTATTAGAATGATAACCTACTGTAAGAAACAAACATTTCTTGAGATTGGATGATCACCTTACAAGATTGGAAGTGAGCTAGCAAACTTGAAAGTATTCTTGATTTTATGTAACTAGAACTTGTAGAATATATGAAGAACACTTAGAACTTGAAGATAGAACTTGAGAGAGATCAATTAGATGAAGAAAATTGAAGAATGAAAGTGTTTGTAGGTGTTTTTGGTCGTTGGTGTATGGATTAGATATAAAGGATATGTAATTTTGTTTTCATGTAAATAAGTCATGAATGATTACTCATATTTTTGTAATTTTATGAGGTATTTCATGCTAGTTGCCAAATGATGGTTCCCACATGTGTTAGGTGACTCACATGGGCTGCTAAGAGCTGATCATTGGAGTGCATATACCAATAGTACATACATCTAAAAGCTGTGTATTGTACGAGTACGAATACGGGTGCATACGAGTAGAATTGTTGATGAAACTGAACGAGGATGTAATTGTAAGCATTTTTGTTAAGTAGAAGTATTTTGATAAGTGTATTGAAGTCTTTCAAAAGTGTATAAATACATATTAAAACACTACATGTATATACGTTTTAACTGAGTCGTTAAGTCATCGTTAGTCGTTACATGTAAGTGTTGTTTTGAAACCTTTAGGTTAACGATCTTGTTAAATGTTGTTAACCCAATGTTTATAATATCAAATGAGATTTTAAATTATTATATTATCATGATATTATCATGTATGAATATCTCTTAATATGATATATATACATTAAATGTCTTTACAACGATAATCGTTACATATATGTCGTTTAAAAATCATTAAGTTAGTAGTCTTGTTTTTACATATGTAGTTCATTGTTAATATACTTAATGATATGTTTACTTATCATAGTATCATGTTAACTATATATATATCCATATATATGTCATCATATAGTTTTTACAAGTTTTAACGTTCGTGAATCACCGGTCAACTTGGGTGGTCAATTGTCTATATGAAACATATTTCAATTAATCAAGTCTTAACAAGTTTGATTGCTTAACATGTTGGAAACATTTAATCATGTAAATATCAATCTCAATTAATATATATAAACATGGAAAAGTTCGGGTCACTACAGTACCTACCCGTTAAATAAATTTCGTCCCGAAATTTTAAGCTGTTGAAGGTGTTGACGAATCTTCTGGAAATAGATGCGGGTATTTCTTCTTCATCTGATCTTCACGCTCCCAGGTGAACTCGGGTCCTCTACGAGCATTCCATCGAACTTTAACAATTGGTATCTTGTTTTGCTTAAGTCTTTTAACCTCACGATCCATTATTTCGACGGGTTCTTCGATGAATTGAAGTTTTTTGTTGATTTGGATTTCATCTAATGGAATAGTGAGATCTTCTTTAGTAAAACATTTCTTCAAATTCTAGACGTGGATGTTGTTGAGGTAACTCAAGTCGGTAAGCTACTGGTCCGACACGATCAATAATCTTGAATGGTCCAATATACCTTGGATTTAATTTCCCTCATTTACCAAATCGAACAACGCCTTTCGAAGGTGCAACTTTAAGCATGACCATCTCTCCAATTTCAAATTCTATATCTTTTCTTATAATGTCAGCGTAGCTCTTTTGTCGACTTTGGGCGGTTTTCAACCGTTGTTGAATTTGGAAGATCTTCTCGGTAGTTTCTTGTATAATCTCCGGACCCGTAATCTGTCTATCCCCCACTTCACTCCAACAAATTGGAGACCTGCACTTTCTACCATAAAGTGCTTCAAACGGCGCCATCTCAATGCTTGAATGGTAGCTGTTGTTGTAGGAAAATTCTGCTAACGGTAGATGTCGATCCCAACTGTTTCCGAAATCAGTATGACATGCTCGTAGCATATCTTCAAACGTTTGTATCGTCCTTTCGCTCTGCCCATCAGTTTGTGGATGATAGGCAGTACTCATGTCTAGACGAGTTCCTAATGCTTGCTGTAATGTCTGCCAGAATCTTGAAATAAATCTGCCATCCCTATCAGAGATAATAGAGATTGGTATTCCATGTCTGGAGACGACTTCCTTCAAATACAGTCGTGCTAACTTCTCCATCTTGTCATCTTCTCTTATTGGCAGGAAGTGTGCTGATTTGGTGAGACGATCAACTATTACCCAAATAGTATCAAAACCACTTGCAGTCCTTGGCAATTTAGTGATGAAATCCATGGTAATGTTTTTCCATTTCCATTCCGGGATTTCGGGTTGTTGAAGTAGACCTGATGGTTTCTGATGCTCAGCTTTGACCTTAGAACACGTCAAACATTCTCCTACGTATTTAGGAACATCGGCTTTCATACCCGGCCACCAAAAATGTTTCTTGAGATCCTTGTACATCTTCCCCGTTCCAGGATGTATTGAGTATCTGGTTTTATGAGCTTCTCTAAGTACCATTTCTCTCATATCTCCAAATTTTGGTACCCAAATCCTTTCAGCCCTATACCGGGTTCCGTCTTCCCGAATATTAAGATGCTTCTCCGATCCTTTCGATATTTCATCCTTTAAATTTCCCTCTTTTAAAACTCCTTGTTGCGCCTCCTTTATTTGAGTAGTAAGGTTATTATGAATCATTATATTCATAGATTTTACTCGAATGGGTTCTCTGTCCTTCCTGCTCAAGGCATCGGCTACCACATTTGCCTTCCCCGGGTGGTAACGAATCTCAAAGTCGTAATCATTCAATAATTCAATCCACCTACGCTGCCTCATATTCAGTTGTTTCTGATTAAATATGTGTTGAAGACTTTTGTGATCGGTATATATAATACTTTTGACCCCATATAAGTAGTGCCTCCAAGTCTTTAATGCAAAAACAACCGCGCATAATTCCAAATCATGCGTCGTATAATTTTGTTCGTGAATCTTCAATTGTCTAGACGCATAAGCAATCACCTTCGTTCGTTGCATTAATACACAACCGAGGCCTTGCTTTGATGCGTCACAATAAATCACAAAATCATCATTCCCTTCAGGCAATGACAATATAGGTGCCGTAGTTAGCTTTTTCTTCAATAACTGAAACGCTTTCTCTTGTTCATCATTCCATTCAAATTTCTTCCCTTTATGCGTTAATGCAGTCAAGGGTTTTGCTATTCTGGAAAAGTCTTGGATGAACCTTCTGTAGTAACCAGCTAGTCCTAAAAACTGGCGTATGTGTTTCGGAGTTTTCGGGGTTTCCCACTTTTCAACAGTTTCTATCTTTGCCGGATCCACCTTAATACCTTCTTTATTCACTATGTGACCGAGGAATTGAACTTCTTCCAACCAAAATGCACACTTTGAAAACTTAGCGTACAATTCTTCCTTCCTCAATACTTCTAACACCTTTCTCAAATGTTCACCGTGTTCTTGGTCATTCTTTGAGTAAATAAGTATGTCATTAATGAAAATAATGACAAACTTGTCAAGGTATGGTCCACACACTCGGTTCATAAGGTCCATGAACACAGCTGGTGCATTAGTTAAACCAAACGGCATGACCATAAACTCGTAATGACCGTAACGTGTTCTGAAAGCAGTCTTTGGAATATCATCTTCTTTCACCCGCATTTGATGATACCCGGAACGTAAGTCAATCTTTGAATAAACAGACGAGCCTTGTAGTTGATCAAATAAGTAGTCGATTCTCGGTAGTGGGTAGCGGTTCTTGATGGTAAGTTTGTTCAACTCTCGGTAGTCGATACACAACCTGAATGTACCATCTTTCTTCTTGACAAACAAAACAGGAGCTCCCCACGGTGATGTGCTTGGTCGAATGAAACCACGCTCTAAAAGTTCTTGTAATTGGCTTTGCAGTTCTTTCATCTCGTTGGGTGCGAGTCTGTAAGGAGCACGAGCTATTGGTGCAGCTCCTGGTACAAGATCTATTTGAAATTCAACGGATCGATGTGGGGGTAATCCCGGTAATTCTTTCGGAAATACATCGGGAAATTCTTTTACAATGGGAACATCATTGATGCTCTTTTCTTCAGTTTGTACTTTCTCAACGTGTGCTAGAACAGCATAGCAACCTTTTCTTATTAGTTTTTGTGCCTTCAAATTACTAATAAGATGTAGCTTCGTGTTGCCCTTTTCTCCGTACACCATTAAGGGTTTTCCTTTTTCTCGTATAATGCGAATTGCATTTTTGTAACAAACGATCTCTGCTTTCACTTCTTTCAACCAGTCCATACCGATTATCACATCAAAACTCCCTAACTCTACTGGTATCAAATCAATCTTAAATGTTTCGCTAACCAGTTTAATTTCTCGATTCCGACATATATTATCTGCTGAAATTAATTTACCATTTGCTAATTCGAGTAAAAATTTACTATCCAAAGGCGTCAATGGACAACTTAATTTAGCACAAAAATCTCTACTCATATAGCTTCTATCCGCACCCGAATCAAATAAAACGTAATCAGATTTATTGTCAATAAGAAACGTACCCGTAACAAGCTCCGGGTCTTCCTGTGCTTCTGCCGCATTAATATTGAAAACTCTTCCGCGGCCTTGTCCATTCGTGTTCTCCTGGTTCGGGCAATTTCTAATAATGTGGCCCGGTTTTCCACATTTATAACAAACTACATTGGCATAACTTGCTCCGACACTACTTGCTCCGCCATTACTCGTTCCGACACCATTTGTTCCTTTCGTTCTATTAACCCCTGGTCCGTAGACCTCACACTTCGCCGCGCTATGACCATTTTGTTTACACTTGTTGCAAAATTTGGTCCATAACCCCGAGTGATACTTTTCACACCTTTGGCATAGCTGCTTCTGATTGTTGTTGTTGTTGCGGTTATTATTGTTGTTGGGATGATTGTTGTAGTTGCTGTTGTTGTTGTTATTGTTGTTGTTGTTGTTGTTGTTGTTGTTGGGCCATTTGTTGTAGTTGCGATTGATGTTGCGATTGTTGGGATAATTGTTGCGGTTATTGTTGTAATTGCTGTTGTTGTTGTTGTATTGGTGATTCTTATCACCGTTTTCCTCCCACTTTCTTTTGACTTGCTTCACATTGGCCTCTTTAGCAGTCTATTCTTTAATTCTTTCTTCAATCTGGTTCACTAGTTTGTGAGCCATTCTACATGCCTGTTGTATGGAGGCGGGCTCGTGTGAACTTATATCTTCTTGGATTCTTTCCGGTAATCCTTTCACAAACGCGTCGATCTTCTCTTCCTCATCTTCGAATGCTCCCGGACACAATAGGCACAATTCTGTGAATCGTCTTTTGTACGTGGTAATATCAAATCCTTGGGTTCGTAACCCTCTAAGTTCTGTCTTGAGCTTATTGACCTCAGTTCTGGGACGGTACTTCTCGTTCATCAAGTGCTTGAATGCTGACCACGGTAGTGCGTACGCATCGTCTTGTCCCACTTGCTCTAGATAGGTATTCCACCATGTTACCGCAGAACCTGTGAAGGTATGCGTAGCGTACTTCACTTTGTCCTCTTTAGTACACTTACTTATGGCAAACACCGATTCGACCTTCTCGGTCCACCGTTTCAATCCGATCGGTCCTTCGGTTCCATCAAATTCCAAAGGTTTGCAGGCAGTGAATTCTTTGTAGGTGCATCCTACACGATTTCCTGTAATGCTAAATCCAAGGTTATTGTTGGTATGTAGCGCAGCCTGTACTGCGGCTATGTTTGAAGCTAGAAAAGTACGGAATTCCTCTTCATTCATATTCACAGTGTGTCGAGTAGTCGGTGCCATTTCCTTCAAAATAGTCAAATGGAACAAGTTAATCATACAGAATATTAAGAGTAGTTAATAGTATTTCGTAGCATAATATGAACTCATTTATAAAAGCTTTTTCTTCATATTAGCGTTTTATAAGTTTAAATTCGGGTTGTACCTACCCGTTAAGTTCATACTTAGTAGTTAATATACAATTCAACTACTACAATTCTATATGAAAAACTGATTATAATAATATTTCACGTTCAAACTTTTACACAATATTTTACAAACTTACAATACCGCTTATTTTACATATAGCATGAAATATAGCACACAATAAATTTGATACAAGATGGTTGTGAAGATAATTCTAGCTAGTACACAAGTCGTTCAGCAAAGGCAATAAAGACACGTAATTCATACGTCCAGAAACAAGTCATGCATTCTGGTTTTACTAGGATTACTTCCCATCCTTGGTCTTGTGGAACATAACCGTTATGGCCGTTGATAAGACAGCGTGTTGTAACGTCGTCAAAGGGACGAGGGTTACGTAATGTCCAACAGTCCCGTAACAATCTAAAAACCTCATTTCTTACCCAATTACCGACTCCGTCACTTGTGGGAACGTTTTGTTTAATAGTTGTAGCCCGATGTTCTTGTTCTCACTTTGGTGAGAAGCGAACATTACTAATCCGTAAGCATAACATGCTTCTTTATGTTGCATGTTAGCCGCTTTTTCTAAATCACGAAGTCCAATATTCGGATATATTGAGTCAAAATAATTTCTTAACCCATTGCGTAAAATAGCATTTGGGTTCCCCGCAATATATACGTCAAAGTAAACACATCGTAACTTATGGATTTCCCAATGTGATATCCCCCATCTTTCGAACGAAAGCCTTTTATAAACCAAGGCATTCTTGGAACGTTCTTCGAATGTCTTTAAAACTGATCTCGCCTTAAATAGTTGTGCCGAAGAATTCTGACCGACTCTAGACAAGATTTCATCAATCATGTCTCCGGGTAGGTCTCTTAAAATATTGGGTTGTCTATCCATTTTGTGTTTTTATACTGTAAAATAGACAAGAGTTAGATTCATAAAAAAAAAACTTATTAATACAAGAAATTTTTACATATATCATAAAGCATAAGCACACTATATTACATATATTACACCACACGAATACAACTATCTTATTCCGACTCGCTTATTTCTTCTTCTTCGGTTTTGGTTCGTTTTGCCAAGTTTCTAGGGATATATGATGTTCCCCTAATACGAGCCGTCGTTTTCCACATTGGTTTAGAAAAACCTGGTGGTTTAGAGGTTCCCGGGTCATTGTTACAACTTAAGGACTTCGGGGGTTGACGATACATATAAAGTTCATCGGGGTTGGAATTAGATTTCTCTATTTTTATGCCCTTTCCCTTATTATTTTCTTTTGCCTTTTTAAATTCAGTTGGGGTAATTTCTATAACATCATCGGAATTCTCGTCGGAATCCGATTCATCGGAGAATTGGTAATCCTCCCAATATTTTGCTTCCTTGGCGGAAACAGAATTGACCATAATTAACCTTGGTCGGTTGGTTGAGGATTTTCTTTTACTTAACCGTTTTATTATTTCCCCCACCGGTTCTATTTCTTCATCCGGTTCCGATTCTTCTTCCGGTTCCGATTCTTCTTCCGGTTCCGACTCTTCTTCCGGTTCCTCTTCGAGAACTTGTGAATCAGTCCACGAATCATTCTAATTTACATTTGACTCTTCATTATTATTAGGTGAGTCAATGGGACTTGTTCTAGAGGTAGACATCTATCACATAATATCAAACGCGTTAAGAGATTAATATATCACACAATATTCACATGTTAAAAATATATAGTTTCCAACAAAATTTGTTAAACAATCATTTTTCAACTAAACACGGTCGAAGTCCAGACTCACTAATGCATCCTAACAAACTCGATAAGACACACTAATGCAAAATTCTGGTTCTCTAAGACCAACGCTCGGATACCAACTGAAATGTCCCGTTCTTATTGATTAAAAACGTTCCATAATAATTGATTTCGTTGCGAGGTTTTGACCTCTATATGAGACGTTTTTCAAAGACTGCATTCATTTTAAAACAAAACATAACCTTTATTTCATCAATAAAGGTTTAAAAAGCTTTACGTAGATTATCAAATAATGATAATCTAAAATATCATGTTTACACACGACCATTACATAATGGTTTACAATACAAATATGTTACAATAAAATAAGTTTCTTGAATGCAGTTTTTACACAATATCATACAAGCATGGACTCCAAATCTCGTCCTTATTTAAATATGCGACAGCAGAAGCTCTTAATAATCACCTGAGAATAAACATGCTTAAAACGTCAACAAAAATGTTGGTGAGTTATAGGTTTAACCTATATATATCAAATCATAATAATAGACCACAAGATTTCATATTTCAATACACATCCCATACATAGAGATAAAAATCATTCATATGGTGAACACCTGGTAACCGACATTAACAAGATGCATATATAAGAATATCCCCATCATTCCGGGACACCCTTCGGATATGATATAAATTTCGAAGTACTAAAGCATCCGGTACTTTGGATGGGGTTTGTTAGGCCCAATAGATCTATCTTTAGGATTCGCGTCAATTAGGGTGTCTGTTCCCTAATTCTTAGATTACCAGACTTAATAAAAAGGGGCATATTCGATTTCGATAATTCAACCATAGAATGTAGTTTCACGTACTTATGTCTATTTTGTAAATCTTTTATAAAACCTGCATGTATTCTCATCCCAAAAATATTAGATTTTAAAAGTGGGACTATAACTCACTTTCACAGATTTTTACTTCATCGGGAAGTAAGACTTGGCCACTGGTTGATTCACGAACCTATAACAATATATACATATATATCAAAGTATGTTCAAAATATATTTACAACACTTTTAATATATTTTGATGTTTTAAGTTTATTAAGTCAGCTGTCCTCGTTAGTAACCTACAACTAGTTGTCCACAGTTAGATGTACAGAAATAAATCGATAAATATTATCTTGAATCAATGCATGACCCAGTGTATATGTATCTCAGTATTGATCACAACTCAAACTATATATATTTTGGAATCAACCTCAACCCTGTATAGCTAACTCCAACATTCATATATAGAGTGTCTATGGTTGTTCCGAAATATATATAGATGTGTCGACATGATAGGTCGAAACATTGTATACGTGTCTATGGTATCTCAAGATTACATAATATACAATACAAGTTGATTAAGTTATGGTTGGAATAGATTTGTTACCAATTTTCACGTAGCTAAAATGAGAAAAATTATCCAATCTTGTTTTACCCATAACTTCTTCATTTTAAATCCGTTTTGAGTGAATCAAATTGCTATGGTTTCATATTGAACTCTATTTTATGAATCTAAACAGAAAAAGTATAGGTTTATAGTCGGAAAAATAAGTTACAAGTCATTTTTGTAAAGGTAGTCATTTCAGTCGAAAGAACGACATCTAGATGACCATTTTAGAACACATACTTTCACTTTGAGTTTAACCATAATTTTTGGATATAGTTTCATGTTCATAATAAAAATCATTTTCTCAAAATAACAACTTTTAAATCAAAGTTTATCATAGTTTTTAATTAACTAACCCAAAACAGCCCGCGGTGTTACTACGACGGCGTAAATCCGGTTTTACGATATTTTTCGTGTTTTCAGGTTTTAAATCATTAAGTTAGCATATCATATAGATATAGAACATGTGTTTAGTTGATTTTAAAAGTCAAGTTAGAAGGATTAACTTTTGTTTGCGAACAAGTTTAGAATTAACTAAACTATGTTCTAGTGATTACAAGTTTAAACCTTCGAATAAAATAGCTTTATATGTATGAATCGAATGATGTTATGAACATCATTACTACCGTAAGTTCCTTGGATAAACCTACTAGAAAAGAGAAAAATGGATCTAGCTTCAACGGATCCTTGGATGGCTCGAAGTTCTTAAAGCAGAATCATGACACGAAAACATGTTCAAGTAAGATCATCACTTGAAATAAGATTGTTATAGTTATAGAAATTGAACCAAAGTTTGAATATGATTATTACCTTGTATTATAATGATAACCTACTGTAAGAAACAAACATTTCTTGAGGTTGGATGATCACCTTACAAGATTGGAAGTGAGCTAGCAAACTTGAAAGTATTCTTGATTTTATGTAACTAGAACTTGTAGAATATATGAAGAACACTTAGAACTTGAAGATAGAACTTGAGAGAGATCAATTAGATGAAGAAAATTGAAGAATGAAAGTGTTTGTAGGTGTTTTTGGTCATTGGTGTATGGATTAGATATAAAGGATATGTAATTTTGTTTTCATGTAAATAAGTCATGAATGATTACTCATATTTTTGTAATTTTATGAGGTATTTCATGCTAGTTGCCAAATGATGGTTCCCACATGTGTTAGATAACTCACATGGGCTGCTAAGAGCTAATCATTGGAGTGTATATACCAATAGTACATACATCTAAAAGCTGTGTATTGTACGAGTACGAATACGGGTGCATACGAGTAGAATTGTTGATGAAACTGAACGAGGATGTAATTGTAAGCATTTTTGTTAAGTAGAAGTATTTTGATAATTGTATTGAAGTCTTTCAAAAGTGTATAAATACATATTAAAACACTACATGTATATACATGTTAACTGAGTCGTTAAGTCATCGTTAGTCGTTACATGTAAGTGTTGTTTTGAAACCTTTAGGTTAACGATCTTGTTAAATATTGTTAACCCAATGTTTATAATATCAAATGAGATTTTAAATTATTATATTATCATGATATTATCATGTATGAATATCTCTTAATATGATATATATACATTAAATGTCTTTACAACGATAATCGTTACATATATGTCTCGTTTAAAAATCATTAAGTTAGTAGTCTTGTTTTTACATATGTAGTTCATTGTTAATATACTTAATGATATATTTACTTATCATAGTATCATGTTAACTATATATATATCCATATATATGTCATCATATAGTTTTTACAAGTTTTAACGTTCGTGAATCACCGGTCAACTTGGGTGGTCAATTGTCTATATGAAACATATTTCAATTAATCAAGTCTTAACAAGTTTGATTGCTTAACATGTTGGAAACATTTAACCATGTAAATATCAATCTCAATTAATATATATAAACATGGAAAAGTTCGGGTCACTACAGTTGTGATGTGAACCAAAGAGCCGGTAGCACCATGACGCGAGGATGGTTAACCATGGTTGTGTATTGTTTTGTAGCATATTGTATTATGTCGATTATATGTTATTGATTACGCTAGTAGCGATTTGTTGGAGATTATTAGCTTTGTACTTGAGATGGTATGCTAATTGTATTGCTAGCGTGTATGCGGTATATGTGTAAGTGATTGCAAGTAGGTATATTATATATATGTGGGTATAATTATTGCATTCACTAAGCTTTGCTTACCCTCTCATTGTTTATCTTTTTATAGGCTCCTGCGGAGACAAGGGTAAGGGCATTCGTACGGATTAGAGATCCCGTTTGGTTGTTAGGGGACGCTTTTGCATGTTATAGCTTTTGGTGTTCGACCGAGATTTGGATAGTTTAACCCCAAACACCATGCTCATAGTGTCGTTTAGAATTTAAACTAGTGTGGTCGAAACTCAAACTTTTGTATGAAATTCGTATTACGGCATATGTGGGCCCGGTTTCGTAAAACTTATTTTATTATTGAATCGTGTGAGTTTTAACTATTGTATCATGTTGTGAAAAGCGTTTCGTCTAAATATGTAGGGAAGTGAGAGATCTTTATTTGAAAATGAACAAAACCAGACAGAACTGAAATTGGCCTGTGCGCGCCGCGCACCCTGAGGTGGTGCGCGTGGCGCACTATTCTGAAATAAAAAAAAATATCTTTCGCGTGTTCGGTTGGTTATTGGTTTGGGTTGTTACAAGTGGTATCAGAGCATGGTCTAAGGGATTTAGGTGACTTGAGATAGGTGCCTAGACTTAGATTTATTTGTGTATGCGCTTTATGAGGGACTTGTAGGAGACGGGTCGGACCGGGAGTTGATTAGTGCTTAGGTTTATGTGAACTAACCTTGCGCTAATTGTTTTGTGTTGTGTTAGCAATCATCAAGCGAGATAGACGTTGTACTAGCAAGTTAATGCGACGTGCTCGCGTAACAATGATTAGCTACCATTGTTACGGGTTCAAATCGTATCAAACAAGCGATGTACGATGATTGTTGAGCAAGATAGGGTAGTGTGGTGTATATGTATATACATATGTGTTAAGTCCTTTCATTTCGTTGCTTAATATTTTCCGTTTTATAGTATGAAGACGAGAAACGGACCCGAGAACAATGAAGGGGGTACGAGCGAGGATGTCGAGTTTACGGCCAAGGTTGAGGCCATTATGTAAAGGCGTCATGCGGCCTTCCTAGAGGATGTTAAGAAGATGTTCTTGGATTCGATTGACGAACAAGTAGTCAATCTAGTCAAGGAACAAGTTAAGATTGTTCTTAAAGAGGATAACGCTGGAAGGCGAGACTTCCACTATAAAAACTTCAAAGATGCTCAACCTCCCACCTTTGAAGGTGAGCGAGACCCACTCAAGAGTGCTCGATAGATCTTCGATATGGAGGGGGCCTTTCGTACTGGTGAGTGCTCTCTCGATAAAAAGACGAGGTTTGGTAGTAGCATGATGATGGGTGATGCCAAGTTGTGGTGGGATGCGAAAATCCGACTTTATGGCGAAGAACAAAGTATGAGTTTGACGTGGGACGAGTTTAAAGAAGAATTTTTAAAGGAGTATCGAACTTCGACCGATCTTTCAAAGCTTAAGGACGAGTTACGTACTTTAACGCAAGGGTCAATGGATTTAAACACTCTCAAGTCCACTTTCTTATCAAAGACCCAATTTTGCCCGGAGTATGACGGGAATGATCATATGTTGAAAGAAGATTTCTACCGAACCTTGAATGATAACTATCAAGAAAGGATTAGTAGGAATTCGGCGAAGACTTTTGATGAATTGTTTGATATCGCTAAGGGTTTTGAGTCGCTTGCTCCAAGAAAGAGTGACTTCACCTTTGGCAAATGAAAATTTGAAGCTACTAGCCACTCGAACAAGAAGAGCAAGAGTGTGACCGAGAGCGTCGGTAGTGTGAAAAAGGGGGCTTCTAAGAGTTTTGGGCCCACGTGTTACAATTGTGGTCGACAAGGGCACTTGGCCCGTGATTGCACGAACTCATCTTCCAACAAAAGCGTTTGTTTTAATTGTAACAAAGAGGGGCACAAGAGGCCGGAGTGTCCCGATTTACGCAACGATAATGTTAAGCGGCTAGAGAAGGCGGCGGGTACGGCTAGGGGTTGCAATTATTTGATGACCAATGAGGAAGCCAAGCAATCTAACGAAGTTGTCTCAGGTACTTTCATGGTTAATTCTAATCCGGCAAGGATACTCTTTGATAGTGGTGCAAACTTGTCGTTTGTGTCACCAAAATTTGTGCCTAAACTTGATAGACCGTTAGCTAAGTTAAATCGTCCGGTAGAGTGCGAAATAGCGGATGGCAAGACGGTGCTAGTGGTTGATGTGTGTAAAAATTGTAATGTTGTGTTTGGTGCTGAAAACTTTAAAATCGATCTCATCCCGATGACTTTGGGTGATTTTGATATCGTTGGTATGGATTGGCTCGATCATAATAGAGCCGATATTGCATGCCATGAAAAATCTATTCGAGTGAAGACCCCTAGTGGGGGAGAGTTAATTATTCATGGCGATAAGCGGAGAAGACTTGTGCCGATATGCACTTTTGCATGGGCACGTCGTCTTCTTGTTGGTGGTGGCATGGCTTTTCTTTCCCATGTTGTTGATACTCGTGATAAGCCACCACCCATTTGTGAAATTCCGGTGGTTAATGAATTTGAAGACGTTTTTCCGGATGAGTTACCGGGTGTTCCGGCGGAAAGAGAAGTTGAATTCCGCATTGAGTTGGTTCCGGGGGCTACCCCTATTGCTAAAACTCCTTATCGTTTAGCGCCGACGGAAATGCAAGAGTTGTTAAATCAAACCCAAGAGTTGCTTGAGAAGGATTTTATTCGACCGAGTGCTTCGCCATGGGGTGCTCCGGTTTTATTCGTAAAGAAGAAAGATGGTAGTATGCGGATGTGCATCGATTATCAGGAGTTGAACAAAGTGACGATCAAGAATCGTTATCCATTACCTAGGATTGACGATTTGTTTGACCAACTCCAAGGTGCAACATATTTCTCTAAAATCGACCTACGGTCCGGCTATCACCAAATGCGGGTCCGTGAGGAAGATATCAAGAAAACGACTTTTCGAATGCGTTATGGGCATTTTGAGTTTGTAGTTATGCCTTTTGGTCTTACGAATGCACCGGCGGCATTCATGGATCTTATGAACCGAGTGTTCCAACCTATGTTGGACAACTCGGTAATTGTGTTCATTGACGACATACTTGTCTATTCGAAAAGTATGAAGGAACATGAACATCATTTACGAGGTGTGTTAAAGAAGTTGCGGAAGGAGAAGTTGTATGCTAAATTCTCCAAATGTGAATTTTGGCTAAGGGAGGTTCAATTCCTTGGTCAAATTGTGAACAAAAATGGTATTCAAGTAGATCCGGGGGAGATCGAGACAGTAAAGAGTTAGGGACGACCGACTACGCCTACGAAAATCGGAAGTTTTCTCGGATTGGCCGGTTATTATCGTCGGTTTATCCAAGACTTTTCTAAGATTTCTTCTTCGTTGACGAAATTGACGAGGAAGAATGCTAGATTTAATTGGGAGAACGAGCAAGAAATTGCTTTTCAATTATTAAAAGAGAAGTTGTGTCTAGCTCCGGTTTTAGTATTGCCGGAAGGTGTAGAAGACATGACGGTTTATTGTGATGCGTCTTTAAATGGGATCGGTTGTGTTCTAATGCAAAGAGGTAAAGTCATCGCTTATGCCTCTCGACAATTAAAGGAACACGAAACGAGATATCTGACTCATGATCTTGAGTTGGCGGCGGTTGTTCATGCGTTGAAAATTTGGCGCCATTACTTGTATGGTGTCAAGTGTACGATTTATTCGGATCACAAGAGTTTGAAACACATTTTCGATCAAAGAGATTTGAACTATCGTCAACGTAGATGGATGGATGTGGTGAAGGACTACGATTGTGAAATACTTTATCATCCGGGTAAGGCGAATGTGGTCGCGGATGCGTTAAGTCGAAAGAGTCAACATCCGGTGATACGAGTAGGATCGTTACGCATGATTATTACTAACGATTTTCTTGTAAAGCTTGGCGAGACTCAAATCGAAGCTTTTGTTAACAATAAGGATGAGGAACGAATCGTGGGACAAACGGAGTTTATTACCTTAGGTCTGCATGGTTTGTTATCTTTTCAAGGAAGAGTGTGGGTGCCTATAATGGGTGATCATCGACGAGTGCTACTTGATGAAGCACATAAGTCAAAGTACTCTATTCATCAGGGCGCGACGAAAATGTATCTTGATTTGAGGAAAGAGTATTGGTGGCCAGGCATGAAACGTGATGTTGTTAAGTATGTCGAGCAATACGTCACGTGTTTGCAAGTAAAGGCCGAGCACCAAAAGCCGTATGGTAAGTTACAACTGTTAGAGATCCCGAAATGGAAATGGGAACACATTACCATGGATTTCATCACAAAGTTACCAAAGACGGCGAGAACCCAATTTGATTCGATTTGGGTGATAGTTGACCGATTGACAAAGAGTGCCTTGTTTCTTCCCATTCGGGAAGCGATATCATCGGAAACTTTGGCTAAATTGTTTATCAAAGAGGTGATAGCGAGACACGGGGTTCCTATATCTATTATTTCGGATCGAGATACCCGTTTCACATCTCGGTTTTGGGAGAAGTTTCATGAAGATATGGGTACACAATTGAAATTGAGCACGGCGTATCATCCTCAAACGGACGGTCAAACCGAACGTACGAATCAAACTTTGGAGGATATGTTACGGGCGTGTATTATTGATTTCGGTGGTAGTTGGGATGAGCACTTACCTTTGGTGGAATTCTCGTATAATAATAGTTATCATACTAAAATCGGGATGCTACCTTACGAGATGCTTTATGGGCGGAGGTGTCGAACTCCGATTTGTTGGGGTGAAGTGGGACAAAAGGAAATTGGGAGTACCGATTTGGTTTTAGAAACGAATAGCAAGATTGATATGATTCGGACTCATTTGAAAAAAGCCCAAGATAGACAAAAATCTTATGCCGATAAGCGAAGATGACAAATTGAGTTCCAAGAGGGTGACATGGTGATGCTTAAAGTTTCGCCATGGAAAGGTGTTATTAGGTTTTGAAAACGGGGAAAGTTAGCTCCTCGGTTTATTGGGCCATTCAAGGTTTTAGCTCGAGTTAGTGAAGTCGCGTATCATTTGGAATTACCCGAAGAGCTTGCGGGGATCCATAATACATTTCATGTTTCCCATCTCCGTAAGTGTCTTGCGGATGATTCATCTTGGGTACCTTTGGACGAGATTGAGCTAAACAATAAGTTAGAGTATATTGAGGAGCCGATTGCTATACTCGATGAGAAGGTCAAAAAGTTGAGAAATAAAGAGGTTAGGACTTTTAAAGTTCAATGGCGTCGTAGTAAAGGTTCCGAGTTTACTTGGGAGCCCGAAGAGTTTGTGTTAGTTTCTCTTCCCTCTTGTCATGCGGCTTGGATCGCGAGGACGCGCTCTGATTCTAGTGGGGGAGAGTTGTAAGACCCTAATATTTATTGTACAGAGCTGTAAATAGAGTACATGAAGTGTGGGTGACGTTGTGTATTTAAACTGAGGCCAGAAACTGAACTGGGCAAGGTGCGCTCAGCGCAGACCTAATGGTGCGCTTGGAGCACTGTCCACTGTAGCCGGGTTCTGCTTGTTTTAATCAGATATTTTGATGGGATTTTTGGTAATTTCACTTGTGGACGAGTTTAAGGCCAGTAGATCAATTTGGGGAGAGTCATAACTCCATTATCAACAACCTTATCCTTTCCAGTTCAATTTTAGAGAGAGAGTGAGATTCTTGTGTGAGAAAGCTCAAGCCAAGGAAGGAGGAGCTAGTTTTGGGTCTTAGCTCGAGTTATAAAGTTGTTCATCTCCTCTCTAGCTACGTTTTGGTTGTAGTGGTATGTTCTAACTTTAATTTCCTTACTTTGATTTTGTGTAAGGATTAGGGTTTGGGTATATGAAGAACATAAAACCCATATTTGATGATTTTGGGTGTTCTTGGGTAAGATCGAGTCATGAGGACTCAAGAATTGCTAACCTAGGGTTTTGAAATGATAAATGGGTTTATGAGTCATAATTGGTTAGTTAATTACTAGCATACCTAGTTAATAAAATGAATGGTTATTATGTGGGTTAGTGGATAACCCGAAATGGGTGTGTTGGCTTTAAAATGGTCAAAAGAGTAACGATTGACCTAGTGGGGAAAGAAGGGTATGAAATACCCTAAATGTGTATTAGTTAGTATGTTGGACCTTAAGCACTAGCTTTTAGTGGTTAACGATGGTCTTGACCTTAAATGGGCGGTTTTGGTGAAAACGGGGCATTTAATGCATTTAAGTCATTAAATGCACATGAGTGAATTGTTGGTATTTAGTCCAACTAGTTTATGTGTTGATTGAAGTACTTATTATATTAGGTACTTTGCTTTGAAGCTTGCGGAAGTATAAAACCGTCACCAAATCGTTAAGGAGAGTGGAATGATTATATGCATATGTATATAATGTATTTATTTGTATGCTATGGTATGAACCAAAGAGTCGGTAGTGCCATAGTATGTGCGTTGTGCTATGATGTGAACCAAAGAGCCGGTAGCGTCATAGTACGTGTGTTGTAGTGTGAACCAAAGAGCCGGTAGCACTACGACACGAGTTGTTAGTGAAATGTCCCGTTCATATTGATTATAAACATTCCATATTAATTGATTTCGTTGCGAGGTTTTGACCTCTATATGAGACGTTTTTCAAAGACTGCATTCATTTTTAAAATAACCATAACCTTTATTTTATCAATAAAGGTTTTAAAAACATTACGTAGATTATCAAATAATGATAATCTAAAATATACTGTTTACACACGACCATTACATAATGGATTACAATAGAAATATATTACATCGACATATGTTTCTTGAATGTAGTTTTTACACAATATCATACAAACATGGACTCCAAATCTTGTCCTTATTTTAGTATGCAACAGCAGAAGCTCTTAGTATTCACCTGAAAATAAACATGCTTTAAACGTCAACAAAAATGTTGGTGAGTTATAGGTTTAACCTATATATATCAAATCGAAACAATAGACCAAAAGATTTCATATTTCAATACACATCCCATACATAGAGATAAAAATCATTCATATGGTGAACACCTGGTAACCGACATTAACAAGATGCATATATAAGAATATCCCCATCATTCCGGGACACCCTTCGGATATGATATAAATTTCGAAGTACTAAAGCATCCGGTACTTTGGATGGGTTTGTTAGGCCCAATAGATCTATCTTTAGGATTCGCGTCAATTAGGGTGTCTGTTCCCTAATTCTTAGATTACCAGACTTAATAAAAATTGGCATATTCGATTTCGATAATTCAACCATAGAATGTAGTTTCACGTACTTGTGTCTATTTTGTAAATCATTTATAAAACCTGCATGTATTCTCATCCCAAAAATATTATATTTTAAAAGTGAGACTATAACTCACTTTCACAGATATTTCCTTCCTCGAAAATAAGACTTGGCCACGGATCGATTCACGAACCTATACAAATATGTACATATATATTAAAGTATGATCAAAATATAATTACAACCATTGTTTATTATGTTTTAAAGATTTGAGTGTATTAAGTCAGCTGTCCTGGTTAGTAACCTACAACTAGTTGTCTACAGTTAGATGTACAGAAAATAAATCAATATATATTATCTTGAATCATTCCACGACCCAGTGTATACACGTCTCAGGCTAGATCACAACTCAAAGTATATATATTTTTGGAATCAACCTCAACCATGTATAGCTAACTCCAACATTACTGCATATAGAGTGTCTATGGTTGTTCCAAATAATATATATACATGGGTCGATATGATATGTCAAAACATTTACATACGTGTCTATGGTATCCCAAGATTACATAATATATTAGAATACATGTATAATACAATATAAGTTAGCTAGGATATGATTTGTATAGATTTGTTAAACATTTCCCGTAGCTAAAAAGATCAAAAATATCCAATCTTGTTTTACCCATAACTTCTTCATTTTAAATCCGTTTTGAGTGAATCAAATTGTTATGGTTTCATATTGAACTCTAATTTAAGAATCCAAACAGAAAAAGTATAGGTTTATAGTTGAAAATTTAAGTTACATGTCAATTACTAAAGAGGTAGTCATTTCCGTCGAAAGAACGACATCTTGATGACCATTTTGAAAAACATACTTTCACTTTGAGTTTAACCAAGATTTTTGGATATAATTTCATGTTCATATGAACAATCATTTTCCCAGAAGAACAACTTTTAAATCAAAGTTAATCATAGTTTTTAATTATCCAAACCAAAACAGCCCCCGGTTTCACTACGACGGCGTATATCCGATTTTATGGTGTTCATCGTGTTTCCAGGTTTTAAATCATTAAGTTAGCATATCATATAGATATAGAACATGTGTTTAGTTGATTTTAAAAGTCAAGTTAGAAAGATTAACTTTTGTTTGCGAACAAGTTTAGAATTAACTAAACTATGTTCTAGTGATTACAAGTTTAAACCTTCGAATAAGATAGCTTTATATGTATGAATCGAATGATGTTATGAACATCATTACTACCTCAAGTTTTCTGGATAAAACTACTGGAAATGAGAAAAATGGATCTAGCTTCAAAGGATCCTTGGATGGCTTGAAAGTTCTTGAAGCAGAATCATGACACGAAAACAGTTCAAGTAAGATTTTCACTCGAAATAAGATTGTTATAGTTGTAGAAATTGAATCAAAGTTTGAATATGAATATTACCTTGAATTAGAAAGATAACCTACTGTAAATAACAAAGGTTCCTTGATCTTAGATGATTACTTGGAATGGATTAGAAAGCTTGGAAGTAGACTTGCAAACTTGGAAGTATTCTTGATTTTTATGAAACTATACTTATGGAATTTATGAAGAACACTTAGAACTTGAAGATGAAACTTGATAGAGATCAATTAGATGAAGAAAATTGAAGAATGAAAGTGTTTTTAGGTGTTTTTGGTCGTTGGTATATGGATTAGATATAAAGGATATGTAATTTTGTTTTCATGTAAATAATTCATGAATGATTACTAATATTTTTGTAATTTTATGAGATATTTCATGCTAGTTGCCAAATGATGGTTCCCACATGTGTTAGGTGACTCACATGGGCTGCTAAGAGCTGATCATTGGAGTGTATATACCAATAGTACATACATCTAAAAGCTGTGTATTGTACGAGTACGAATACGGGTGCATACGAGTAGAATTGTTGATGAAACTGAACGAGGATGTAATTGTAAGCATTTTTGTTAAGTAGAAGTACTTTGATATGTGTCTTGAAGTCTTTCAAAAGTGTAAGAATACATATCAAAACACAACATGTATATACATTCTAATGGAGTCGTTAAGTCTTCGTTAGTCGTTACATGTAAGTGTTGTTTTGAAACCTTTAAGTTAACGATCTCAATTAATGTTGTTAACCCAATGTTTATTATATCAAATGAGATGTTAAATTATTATATTATCATGATATTATTGAAAGGACCCGTTCATATACATTATAAACGATTCACAATAGTTGATTACATTGCAAGGTATTTGACCTCTATATGATATATTTTACAAACATTGCATTCGTTTTTAAAAGACAAACTTTCTTTACATCGAAAATTGACAGGCATGCATACCATTTCATAATATCCACTATCCAACTATAAATTGATTTAACAATAATCTTTGATGAACTCAATAACTCGAATGCAACGTTCTTCGAAATATGCTATGAAAGACTCCAAGTAATATCTTTAAAATGAGCAAATGCACAGCGGAAGATTTCTTTAACACCTGAGAATAAACATGCTTTAAAGTGTTAACCAAAAGGTTGGTGAGTTCATTAGTTTATCATAATCATTTATTTCCATCATTTTAATAGACCACAAGAATTTCATTTCCAGTTCTCATAAATATACGTCCCATGCATAGAGACAAAAATAATCATTCATATGGTGAACACCTGGTAACCGACATTAACTAGATACATATAAGAATATCCCCTATCATTCCGGGATCCTCCTTCGGACATGATATAAATTTCGAAGTACTAAAGCATCCGGTACTTTGGATGGGGTTTGTTAGGCCCAATAGATCTATCTTTAGGATTCGCATCAATTAGGGTGTCTGTTCCCTAATTCTTAGATTACCAGACTTTAATAAAAAGGGGCATATTCGATTTCGATAATTCAATCATAGAATGTAGTTTCAATTACTTGTGTCTATTTCATCAAACATTTATAAAAGCGCATGTATTCTCAGTCCCAAAAATATAAAGGGTAAAAAGGTAAATGAAACTCACCATACTGTATTTCATAGTAAAAATACATATAACGTCATTGAACAAGTGCAAGGTTGGCCTCGGATTCACGAACGTATCAATATTGAGATTCAATATTGCAGGAAAGGTACGTAGATGCAACGGAAATGATAAACACTATATTGACCTCACGAGCATACCCATGAACCATACTCAATCACCTCCATAGTTATAACCCATAATTTCCTTAATCCTATCCTACTCGAAAAACAATTTCGAAATCACTCGGACAGCACTCCGTCGTAATATTTTATGTATACTAATAATATCTTGAAATAATACGGAGTAAATATATATATGTAAATCGATTGAGAGAATTTAGAGAAAAATATTTTCAAGTTTCTATGAAATAATGAAACCTATTGAATTCTATTTATAATAGATTTTTGAATTATTAAAGTGAATTATTAAAGCATGAATTATTAAATTGAATTATTAAAGCATGAATTATTAAAGTAAATTATTAAAGTATGAATTATTAAAGTATGAATTATTAAAGTGAATTATTAAAGTATGAATTATTAAAGTGAATTATTAAAATATGAATTATTAAAGTGAATTATTAAAGTATGAATTATTAAAGTGAATTATTAAAGTTAAAGTAAAGTAAAAATAAAGTAAAGGTAAAGTTTAAGTATAGTAAAAGTATAAAACTATGTACGTATAATACGCATATAAATATATATAATATTAATTTAAATCGTTATATATATTTAATAAAATAAAATATAAATATCGTTATCTTTATCATACTAGTTAAGTAATGAGTTGTCAAAAGTGGTTCTAGATATTTATAAAAGTTATATACGTTTTAATAATAAAGTTCTTTTTAAACTGAAAACGTTTTTGTACGTTTGAAACTAAATAGATCAATCGAGTCTTTATGAGATTCAATCTTCCACTATCCTTTGTCTAGTTCTTAATGATTGACAATTTGTTCTTATTTATAAATCACTTTACCATTTTCTGAATATTGTTAAAATGGAAAGATTTCTCTAATCAACGTGGGCCTTTCAACAGAGACTTGTAATCATAATTCAATATATCTGATAATTCAATCATTTGATCTTATCTTCTAATTCCATTGATAAACATTTTGAAACAGATACAATCATATAAAGTATTTAATCTAATATTTTGTTTACGTTTCAAGTTATAATATATATACACATATACATATATAATCATATTCGTTTAATGGTTCGTGAATCGTTGGAACTTGGTCGAGGTTGAATGAATGTATGAACATAGTTTAAAATTCTTAAAATTTAACTTAACAAATATTGCTTATCGTGTCGGTAACATATAAAGATTAAAGTTTAAATTTGGTTGGAAATTTCTGGGTTGTCACAGTACCTACCCGTTAAAGAAATTTCGTCCCGAAATTTGAGTGGAAAGGTCGTGAATGATAATAAGTATGTTTTCATGATGCATACGGGCTGAAAATTAGAGTTTTATCATCAGCGAATAATTTGGATAAACAATCCATTTATATGAAGAGTACGAATGAAGCTAACATAGAAGAGTGAAATGAGTAAGTGTAGATTCATCTTATCATTTGACGTAGATATGATTGATTCCCAGATTTCAAGGGATTTGAAGAAAATCTTCTTAATAAGATTTGACTCTCCGGTAATCAAGGGAATTAGGATCCGCTTTAAATGCGATCGTGCATTTTAATTGTTCTGTCAGAGATTTTCTTATAAATTCACCTCCTTCATTTCCTTACAACTCACACTTTCTATTGATGCATTTTATGCAAGTACCTAAACATCTACCCACGTCTATTGCAGGTACAACAGTTTACAGGCCACCATGATTGCTCGTTATTATCCTATCCGTGTTTGTATGTGGTTACAGGAACTGCAGGAACGAGATTTAGATGTTTAACTATGTTAGACTTAGTCAGACGTACGAGTGAAGCCTCACTAGTACGGCTGACAGGCTCATACGCACGGTTGATGCTGAGCTAAGTCACAATTACAACCTAAATGAGAAGACACGAGTGAATGATCACCCGTACGGCTGATGAAGCCAACTCGTACGTGTGATGAATGAATCGTATGGGTGAGTCAATAGCAGGGGTATATAAAGTCTTATGTTCTTCATTTTAGGTTAAGCCTCTCATTTGTTACACACACTCAGATCTAGTGAGCTCCCCCGATTCTCTCTCAGTCCAAATCACCCAAGTGGTGAATAATAGCTCTAGGTGTTGATCTAATCACACTTGATTTAGTTGTGGTTTGACTAAATTAACCAAAAAAAAAAAAACTTAACCTATTCACTAAAGGGTTTGATTCACTTATTCCGCCATTGTGTGAGTTAAATCTGTTGATTTCTAAGTTCCTAGTCATGTTTCATCACCTTCTATTCTTTCCCCCTCAACTCATATTTTAAAGTATTCATCAATATGCTCCATCCAGTTCTGATTCTTGATATACTTCTAACTTTCATATCGGTCATTCTTCTTTTTCATCTACCGCCGGAAGAATCTATTTACTTCTACTATACTCTTGGGTTTATAGTGTTTCTAGTTCTCCCGTGTCTTTATATTGCTATATGCATCGATATATATGGTTTATAATTTTTGGTTTGTCGTTGGGCTTTATATGTTCCCTTATATTTCAAAGTCTTTGCTTATGTCTTCTATAATCATTATCATTCACAGTTAATGCTCTCTTTTATTTACTTCAATTTATACCCCAATTTCTATTTCGTAGTTTTGTCCTTTCGTTTCTTCTTCTTGCGATTAAGCACCGCTTGTAATGGTCCAGAATTCACAGATATGAATTTCGGAATGAACATTGTTAATGTTCTAGGAAGGAAATTGTGATGGCACGATCTTGACTTGTCAAATTACTAGAATACCTTGGAAAAGGCTGATAATGCTAAAAACGAACATATATTTCATAGCATTATTCCTCAAGAAAGACAAGATTTTAGTTGGTATTGTTCGATTTACAAGCGATATTCGTTTAAATTTTAAAAAGAGAAGATAAAAGGCAGATTCGACAAATTGAAGACAAAAAGGTCCAAAGAGCTAAAAAGTACAAGATACAATTAAAAAGGTTCAAAATATTGATGAGGAACGTCTCAAAATGACAAGAGTACAAGTTACAAGACGCAAAGTACACGATATAAAATAATACGCGAAGACGTCCGAAAATCCGGAACCGGGACCTGAGCCAAGAAGAAACGCCCGACGCAACGGACCAAAAATATCTAGTCTACTATGCACAAGAATATAATATAATATATATATAATTATATATAATTATATATTATATTATATATTATTATTATATTACGTCGACAAGAAGAAAACAAAGCAATTTGGCTGGATCCAGGGTGGCCATGCTACTCGCATGGCCAGAGGCACAAAATCCATGCGAGTCGCATGGAGTAAAAATGCTGGTCAGGTCCTATATAAAGCCAGTTTTCTGCCGAGTTTTAATCATCTTTTTCTTCCTCTTCATACGTAAAACTTAAATATATATATATAATTTATATTTTAATTTTAATTTTAATTTTAAAATCCTAATAATAAGGGTATGTTAGCGAATGTTGTAAGGGTGTAAGTCGAAATTCTGTCCGTGTAACGCTACGCTATTTTTAATCATTGTAAGTTATGTTCAACCTTTTTATATTAATGTCTCGTAGCTAAGTTATTATTTTGCTTGTTTAAAACGAAGTAATCATGATGTTGGGCTAATTACTAAAATTGGGTAATTGGGCTTTGTACCATAATTGGGGTTTGGACAAAAGAACGACACTTGTGGAAATTAGACTATGGGCTATTAATGGGCTTTATATTTGTTTAACTAAATGAAAGTTTGTTAATGTTAATATAAAGATTTACAATTGGGCGTCCCTATAAATTACCATATACACTCGATCGGACACGATGGGCGGGGTATTTATATGTACGAATAATCGTTCATTTAACCGGACACGGGAATGGATTAATAGCCACTAGAATAATTAAAACAGGGGTGAAATTACATTCAAGGGTAATTGGTGTAATTGTTAACAAAGTAGTAAAACCTTGGTTTACACGCAGTCGATAACCTGGTGTATTCATTAAACAAAGTATTAAAACCTTGTTACAATTCGAATCCCCAATTAGTTGGAATATTTAACTTCGGGTATAATAATAATTTGACAAGGACACTTGCAATTTATATTTATGACTGATGGACTGTTATGGACAAAAACCAGACGGACATATTAAATAATCCAGGACAAAGGACAATTAACCCATGGGCATAAAACTAAAATCAACACGTCAAACATCATGATTACGGAAGTTTAAATAAGCATAATTCTTTTATTTCATATTTAATTTCCTTTATTTTATATTTAATTGCACTTCTAATTATCGCACTTTTATTTATTGTTATTTAATCGCACTTTTAATTATCGTACTTTTTAATTATTGCAATTTTATTTTATCGCACTTTTATTATTCGCAATTTCATTATCGTTATTTACTTTACGCTTTAAATTAAGTCTTTTATTTATTTAATATTTTACATTAGGTTTTAACTGCGACTAAAGTCTTAAAATCGACAAACCGATCATTAAACGGTAAAAACCCCCCTTTATAATAATAATATTACTTATATATATGTTTGTATTTTTATAAAAATAAATTAATATAGCGTTGAGCTTTGTTTAAAGATTTCCCTGTGGAACGAACCGGACTTACTAAAAACTACACTACTGTACGATTAGGTACACTGCCTATAAGTGTTGTAGCAAGGTTTAAGTATATCCATTCTATAAATAAATAAATATCTTGTGTAAAATTGTATCGTATTTAATAGTTTTTCCTTGTAAAATATAAACTATTTTATATACACCTCGCATAACATCAAGTATTTTTGGCGCCGCTGCCGGGGATTCGCCGAAGCGAAACGCCATATTTTTAATTTTTAAGTTATAATTAGTTTTTGTAAAATTTATATTTTTGTTTAAAAATTAAAAATATATAAAAATTAAAAATATATAAAAAAAAAATATATATTTTAAAGTGTATTTTAAGTTTTTCTTTATTATTTACAAAATATTAAAGTATTTGTATTTTATTTTAGTATTTTATTAAGTTTTTAGTTAAATTATATATTTATATCTTATATTATAAAACTGAAAATATAAAATAAATTTTAAAAATCACGTGACCTGTCAAATTGAACCTGTCAATTGAACCAGTCCAGTTCAGTCATGCGACTCGCATGACCCACCGGCTTATTTCATGCGACTCGCATGAGGGGTCTGACAAGACCTCAACCGAACCCTAAAAACGCATTTATTACGGATATTAATTTATTATTATTAATTAAACCCTAATCTTATTATTATTATTATAATTAAGTTTTTAGTTTATTTTATTTATATTACTTTTAAACTAGTTTTATTTATTATAAACTTAATACTTTTATTATAAAATATAAAAATAATATTTTTATAAAAATTATACTTTTTACAACTTTTTGTATATTTTTATATTTTGTCCCTTTTTAATCGTTGTAGCGTAATATTTGTATTTTTTAGCTCATTTTTAATTTTAAACTTAGTTTTTGCTATAGTTATTTTTACTCCTAGATTTTTAGGCTTTGCCGTAGAATTCCTTAAGTGTTTTTTCTTTAGACTAAGATTTAGGTGCTTTAGAATTTTGCGATGCCTTTTTAAGTTTTAGTTTCTTTTTAAGTTATTTCCATTTGGGATTTAGTTTTTCCTGTAAGCTTTAATATTTTTAGACACCTTTTACTATGTATCAATTATCATTCCAATTAGTAATTTCAATTTGCGATTATAATTTTAAGTTAGTTGTAGTAATAAGGTTAGGTTAGTTAAGTATTTTTAAGTTTTTATAAGTTTCTTTTATTTTTCCGTCACCTTTTATTTTTCAACCATTTTTTTTCTTTTTCGAACTTTTGCGACGAACTCTTTTTCTCTCTTATTTCTCGCCATCCTAGTTTTTAGGACATAGATTTTTATTCTACTTCTTATCTAAATTTCTTAAAATTACGAAAATTTATTTTAAGTGGTTAAATTGATAGACATCAAAATTTTCTGGTTCGTAGTAATAGTTGGATTTGTACGTGGACCGGGTTATTGGAGCCAAACAGTCCTCAATTATATTGAGACCAAACGAATCCTGCCCCTCTGCTGCATCTTTTGGCTATTCGAAACGTGGGCAAAATCAGAAAAGTCTATTGATTGGATAACTTATTATAATTTTTCTTTCCTTTTTAAAACTAATAGGATATTCAGTGAATGCACCGAGCAAGACGTTCATCACCTTTTGTACGTTCACCACCTGTAACTAGATCAAGACATTTAGCAAATATAACCGCCGTTGATTTTTCTTTAGAATCGTCATCCAGTCGACCAAGTACTTCAGTTCAAATTTCCGATAATCCATTTTTTGAACCCAACCTCACAATTGAGAATCCGGAAAATATTCAGGAACGGTTCGTAGATCCTGAACCACTAAACTTTCCTCCGGAGCCACCAATCATTCAAACAGAGATTGTTGAGGAACGAACCATTAAAACAGAATCATCTAGTGATACCGATTCAACAAATTCAATTATGGAGAATCTGGAACCTTTAAGTATGGAAGACCGAATGAGAGCTAAACGCACTGGCCAAGGTCACGCAATTACTCATCCAGACATTAATGCGCCAGATTATGAAATCAAAGGACAAATTCTACACATGGTGACTAATCAATGCCAATTTAGTGGTGTGCCGAAGGAAGATCCAAATGAACATCTACGTACCTTTAATAGGATCTGCACACTATTTAAAATCCGAGAAGTGGAGGATGAACAGATATATCTCATGTTATTTCCCTGGACTTTAAAGGGAGAAGCCAAAGATTGGTTGGAATCGTTACCTGAAGGGGCGATCGATACATGGGATGTTTTAATTGACAAATTTCTTAAACAATTCTTTCCTGCATCTAAAGCCGTAAGACTTCAAGCAGAAATTGTTACGTTCACACAGAAGCCAAATGAAACTCTATATGAGGCGTGGACAAGATATGGAAAGTTATTAAGAGGATGTCCGCAACATGGTTTAGACACCTGTCAAATAGTACAAATATTCTACCGAGGATGCGACATCACTACAAGAAAAGACATAGATATAGCAGCTGGTGGTTCTATTATGAAGAAAACCGAAACTGATGCTTACAAAATTATTGATAATACTGCTTCCCACTCACATGAGTGGCACCAAGAAAAAGATATCATTAGATCATCTAAAGCAGCTAGAGCCGATTCTAGCCATGACTTAGATTCCATTTCCGCAAAGATAGATGCTTTCGAGAGACGAATGGAAAAGATGACTAAAGATATTCATGCTATACGAATTAGTTGTGAGCAGTGTGGAGGACCACATTTGACAAAAGATTGTCTCAGTATTGAATTAACAATGGAACAAAGAGAGAATATTTCATACATAAACCAAAGGCCTGGAAATAATTATCAGAATAATTATCAACCGCCAAGACCGATTTACAATCAAAACCAGAATTATAACCGAAATATTCCATACAACAACCAACAAGGTCCTAGCAATCAACAAGTATCCAATAATACTTATAATCAGCAAAGACCGAATTTTCAAAACAAACCACCACAACAAACCGATGATAAAAAGCCGAATTTAGAAGATATGATGACGAAGCTAGTTGAAACTCAAACGCAGTTTTTCACATCTCAAAAACAAACTAATGAACAAAATGCTCAAGCATTTAGAAATCAACAAGCTTCTATTCAAAATCTGGAACAAGAAGTAAGTAACCTAGCAAGGTTAATAGGTGAAAGAAAACCGGGAAGTCTACCTAGTGATACAAATGCTAACCCACGGAATGAAACAGCTAAAGCCATTACCACAAGAAGTGGTACAACACTTAAACCACCTGAAATACCTGTAACTTCTGATGAAACTATTCCTACTCCACAAGAACCACAACCTGATCAAGATAAGGAAAAAGAACCGGTAGTTGAAAAGGTTAATGAAGATAACACAGTTAAGGATAAACCTTATGTTAAACCATACCAACCACCACTTCCTTACCCGAGTAAAATGAAGAAAGAAAAACTTGAAGCCGAGCAATCCAAATTCTTGGATATGTTTAAACAGATAAATGTAAATCTTCCTTTCATTGATGTGATTTCAGGAATGCCAAGATATGCTAAATTCTTGAAAGATCTAATCTCAAATAGAAAGAAAATGGAAGAACTCTCGGCTGTTACTATGAATGCTAATTGTTCAGCAGTGCTGTTGAATAAGATACCAGAAAAACTATCTGATCCAGGAAGTTTCACAATTCCATGTTTTCTGGGTAGTCTTAGTTCAATAGAAGCATTGGCAGACTTAGGTGCTAGTATAAATTTAATGCCGTATTCACTATACGCTAAACTAGACCTTGGAGAATTGAAACCAACCAGAATAAGCATACAACTAGCCGATAGATCAATAAAATATCCTAGAGGGATAATGGAGAACATGCTAGTTAAAGTTGGTACTTTAGTATTTCCAGTAGATTTTGTTGTTTTAGACATGGAAGAAGATTCTCAAGTTCCTCTCATATTAGGAAGACCATTCTTAAACACGGCTAAAGCAATGATAGACGTGTTCGGTAAAAAACTGACCCTAAGTATAGAGGATGAGAGTGTTACCTTTTCAGTTGATAGAGCAATGCAACAACCACAATCTGCAGATGATACATGTTATTATATTCAAACTATAGATGCACATGCAGAATTATTAGAAGAATTTCCAGAATTACAAGGAACAGGAGAATGTTCTTTAGGAGAAGGTAATGAACCAATTGATGAAGCTGAAATGTTAGCTACACTTATAGCTAATGGATATGAACCAACAACAGAAGAAATTCAAATGCTAAAAGAAGAAGACAGATATCGATATAAATCATCGATAGAAGAACCTCCGAAATTAGAGTTAAAGCCACTTCCAAACCATTTGGAATACGCTTATTTACATGGTGAATCTGAATTACCTGTAATAATATCGTCTTCTCTTACTGAAAATGAGAAATCACAACTCATTTCTGTGTTGAAAGCTCATAAACCAGCCATTGCATGGAAGATTCATGATATTAAAGGAATAAGTCCTTCGTATTGCACACATAAAATCCTTATGGAAGAAGGTCATAAAACGTATGTGCAACGCCAACGAAGACTAAATCCTAATATGCAAGATGTAGTTAAGAAAGAGATTATTAAACTGCTAGATGCAGGTTTGATATATCCAATCTCTGATAGTCCATGGGTAAGCCCAGTTCAATGCGTACCTAAGAAGGGTGGCATGACTGTCATTATAAATGAGAAAAATGAGCTTATTCCTACTAGGACTGTAACAGGATGGCGTGTATGTATTGATTATAGAAAATTAAATGACGCCACCAGAAAAGATCACTTTCCCTTACCTTTCATAGATCAAATGTTGGAAAGATTAGCCGGAAATAGTTATTATTGTTTTCTAGATGGATTTTCCGGATATTTTCAAATTCCAATAGCACCCGAGGACCAAGAGAAAACCACATTCACGTGCCCTTATGGTACTTTTGCTTACAAACGCATGCCATTTGGACTTTGTAACGCGCCTGCAACCTTTCAAAGGTGCATGATGGCGATTTTTCACGACATGATAGAAGAATGCATGGAAGTTTTCATGGATGACTTTTCAGTCTTCGGTGATACATTTAAATCATGTCTAGTTAATCTGGAACGAATGCTAATTAGATGCGAAAAATCAAATCTAGTACTTAATTGGGAGAAATGCCATTTCATGGTTAAAGAAAGCATCGTTCTTGGACATAAAATTTCAAAAGAAGGAATTGAAGTGGATAGAGCTAAAGTAGATGTAATTGCTAAACTTCCACATCCCACCAATGTTAGAGGAGTTAGGAGTTTTCTAGGGCATGCCGGTTTTTACCGACGTTTCATAAAAGATTTTTCTAAAATTGCCACTCCTATGAATAAACTCCTAGAAAAGGATGCGCCATTCATCTTTTCAGATGAATGTATCAAATCTTTTAATATTCTTAAAGAAAAACTCACTAATGCACCGATCATGATAACACCAAATTGGAATCTACCATTTGAACTAATGTGCGATGCAAGTGATTTTGCAATGGGAGCCGTTTTAGGACAAAGGATTGAAAAACGATTTCAACCTATATATTATGCTAGTAAGACATTACAAGGAGCACAAACAAACTATACAACTACTGAAAAAGAACTCCTTGCTATTGTCTTTGCTTTTGACAAATTTCGATCATATCTCGTTCTAGCAAAAACGGTGGTCTATACCGACCATTCTGCTCTTAGATACCTATTTTCAAAACAAGATGCTAAACCAAGATTAATCCGTTGGATCTTACTCTTACAAGAGTTTGATATTGAAATCCGAGATAAAAGAGGAGCAGAAAATCTCGCCGCTGATCATCTTTCTCGTCTTGAAAATCCCGAATTAGAAGTTCTAAATGAATCGGCCATACAAGACAACTTTCCTGATGAATATCTATTGAAGATAGATTATAAAGAAATCCCATGGTTTGCAGACTATGCAAACTACTTAGTTTGTGGATTCCTTGAAAAAGGATTATCGTACCAAAGACGAAAGAAATTCTTCAGTGATATAAAACACTATTTCTGGGAAGATCCACATCTGTTTAAAAGTTGTCCCGATGGAATAATACGCCGATGTGTATTTGGAGATGAAGCTAGTAAAATTTTAAACCATTGTCACACAGGACCAACAGGAGGGCATTATGGGCCTCAACTAACAGCAAGAAAAGTTTATGAAGCTGGATTCTATTGGCCTACAATTTACAAAGACGCACACCTTCTTTGCAAATCCTGTGATGCATGTCAAAGGGCCGGAAAAATAAGTCAACGTGATGAAATGCCACAAAATGTCATCCAAGTATGTGAAGTATTTGACATTTGGGGTATTGACTTTATGGGTCCATTTCCAAAATCTCATAATAATCTATATATACTCGTAGCCATTGATTATGTATCTAAATGGGCGGAAGCACAAGCTCTCCCAACTAACGATGCACGAGTTGTAGTCAACTTTTTAAAACGTCTTTTTGCAAGGTTTGGAACACCGAAAGCTTTAATAAGTGATCGGGGTACTCATTTCTGTAATAATCAACTTGAGAAAGTTCTTAAAAGATATGGAGTAACTCATAAAATCTCCACCGCATATCATCCACAAACAAGTGGACAAGTTGAAAATACAAACCGAGCTTTAAAACGTATTCTAGAGAAAACCGTAGGATCAAATTCGAAGGAATGGTCCATTAAATTGGAGGATGCACTCTGGGCTTTTAGAACAGCCTACAAAACTCCAATTGGAACCACACCTTTTAGACTTGTTTATGGAAAAGCATGTCATCTTCCAGTAGAAATTGAACACAAAGCATTTTGGGCTTTGAAGACATGTAATCTTGATTTACATGAAGCCGGACGTCTACGATTAAGTCAACTAAACGAATTAGAAGAATTAAGACATGAAGCATACGAAAATTCGTTAATCTATAAAGAAAGAACGAAGAAATGGCATGATAAAAGAATCAGAAGTTCAAAAGAATTTAAAGAAGGAGACAGAGTTCTTCTTTTCAATTCACGATTCAAGCTATTTCCTGGAAAATTGAAATCAAGATGGTCTGGACCATTCATAGTCAAAAGAGTTTTCCCATACGGAACGATAGAATTGATAAATTCAAATGGGATTGAATTTAAAGTTAATGGTCACATAGTTAAACATTACATACATGGTCCGATGGAAGTCGACAACGAAGTTAATCACAATTTCGACAACACAGCTAACTAAGTGTGGGGAGAATCAAGTCTTTAAAGGATAATATGTATTTCTGTTAGAGTTAGATTGTCTGTTTTCGTGTAGTTCTCGAAAATGGAACACGTATGGTCTTTCCCTAGCAGACCCTAAAGAACTAGTCTTCTCCCCCCATTCTGAATTTTTATTTTTTTTAGGTTTTTACGAAATGAAGACTGCCTGTGAACTAAACCATGGTCTAATGCTACACGCTTTGATCACTAAACTTAATAATGACATACTACCGAGCGAATTAGTATCAGTAATTAGAGAAAGAATGGACGGAGTTAGAAAAGGATCCAGATGCGAAGATAATAAGTTACAATTTGGTAAAGGAAAATCAAAATCCGCAGCGAAAAGAAGAGCACGACACCTAGAACGATGTCACAAATGCGGAAAATGGTCACATGGAGGTAAATGTTCAAATAATCAAACCTATTCAAATACCGAATTTGTTACTTTATGCAGAGACGGACCGTTCATATGTTTAGAAGAAAAGACACTGAATGCTCGAGGTTACGCCTTTGGAGCCATGGAAAACCAATTAAACCGACTATCTTATGAATGGAATAGATCATATAACTAAGAAATCTATTTCACAGGTATGTCTGTACAGTTTTTATTTTTATTTTTTTTTAACCTTTTGATAATAAACGCTAATTTGTTCGCTAAAAAGTATTAAATTGGTATTGAATAAAATTAGGTTTGGCGACCGAAATTATTGATATCATTCAAAAATTTATTACATCACTGCGAAATTTAACGTTTATTCTTAAGGTATAAATATCTTTAATCAATCAACCCAAAATATTTCAAAAATTCGTCATGAGTTAAATTAGGTCTTAGAACCGAAATTACTTTACCGAAAAGAGGGGCGCATATTTTTGATAATATTTGATTGATTAAAGTGGGATAAAAAGACAAAAAGATTTTTAAATTTATTTTTACCATGTTTTTAAAATTAATATTTAAATCTTAAATTAATATTGTAAACTTTGTAAAAACAATATATTTAAAATATTTGAAAAATTAATATAAGTTTGATATGAATTTATAAATTTTTAAATTAAGTTTGGTGTGAATTTTTAATTTTTAAAATATAAATTTTTAATTTTATGCATTTCAAATTTTAAGTTTGGTGTGAATTTTTAATATTAATTTTGAATTTTATATTTAAGTTGTGTGAATTTAAAAACAAAAATTTACTTTATCTCATTAAGTTAAGAATATGATTTTTAAAATTCGTCGTAAGTTGAAGACTAGGTCTTTGAACCGAAATTGCTTTACCCGAGGGAGGGACGAGAACTTTTATTATCATTATTTTTAATCTTATTGATTTAAAGTATGCCAAAAAAAATTAAAAAATCCAAAAATCTAAGCTTTTAAAACAATCGCTTGAAAATGACAAAATTTTAAAATTTTGTCGAGGGGCGGACTAGGGCATCGTCCCGAAACGACCTCGTCTTAAAAAGAAACAAAATTTTTAAAATTTTATTTAATTTATGTTTTAAAAGCTTAAGGTTTTAATAATAAAAAAAAAAAAAAAATACCTGGAATTTAACCCCATGTGAGTCGCATGGGGATGGGCAGGAAACCATGCGACTCGCATGGCTAATAAAAACTGGCCAGGATCAAAATTCCAGTCGACCTGTTTCTTTCTCACAATAAACACACATACACAAACACGAAAACTCTCCCAAATCCTCTCAAAAATCCGCCATTTTTCACCAAATTTCTTGCAAGACTTCACAACAATCATGCCTAGATTCAGTAGTCTCAACCCCTTCAGGAGAAAGGTAAAGATTTCACCCCTAATCTCTTTAAATTCAAATTTTTGTGTTCTTGAGCTAGAAATTTTATATTTTGATTTTGTTAAATTTAGGTGTAATTAGAGCTAAATTGTTGTTATATTATGCATGTATATCCTAGATAGAAGCTATTTAACATGAATTGAAGCTAAAAACTTCAAATTTTTAAGAATCTAGGGTTTGTGTTCTTGAGCAATTTGGGGCTTTTTGATATAAACAGGTTATGGCCGATTTTTGTCATGAATTGTTGCTAAATTAAGTAGTGTAACATGTTTAGGTAGTTAATTGATCCAAACTTTGAGCCTAAACATGTTTTTGAGAATTAAAGTGGACTTTTTAAGTCTAAAAATTCATGAACTTGGATAATTTGATATAAAGGCCATTTGAAACTTGTTTCATTGCTAGTAGTGATTATTTTGGCATGTTATTTGAGATAAATGCTTATGAACTTGATGTACATTTTTCGTATATGCTTATTTGACAAAGTGTAGACTTGACAAAAATGTGAAAATGAGCACTAGTTTGATTTGAATGCCATGTAACAAGTGTTTAATTGCTATAATGATTATTGTTGACATATTTAAGAGTTTAAATGTGATAAAACATTGTATACATTTTCGTATGTAAAAGTGTAGAATTGTTATTGTTAAGAAAATGTGTATAAAATGTGTTATGAATTGAACATGTCATCATAATTGTTTCAAGTTATTATTTTGCTAACACTAATGCATATTTGGATGCACAAATTTTGTGTTTAATGTGTTTTGCAGAGAAATACAGATACGGACGGTGCATCATCGTCCAGACAACCAGAGCCCGAACCGGAAATGTTTTATGAACAAGAACAACATATGCAACAAGAAGAAGAACAACATGAGGATCAACATATTCCATATCATGATCAAGATCAATTATTCATGAATCAGTTTCGTCAATTCGCTCCACATCAAATGATTCTGAGTTTAGACATTAATGAAGATCAGTTACACCCAAATCTGAGATTTGATCGATGTTGGATAGAGTATCCAGATTATCAAAAGAACATGCACATTCTCTACTTTAAGGTTGTTGAAATGCCAAGGGCAATTGACTGGGTACCTTTGGAAACAGTTGACCTTGCCGAACCGATTCGGGAATTATTGGTGCAAAGGTATGGTAATTCTCAGTTTAACGATTGGATGCGCCTATTTTCCATTCGTAGAACCATATATAGGGAATGGTGTATAGAATTACTTAGTACTATTAAGTTAAACAGTGATGTTAGGAGGATAGATGATAAAAACTTTATTAGATTTCTGTTAGGTGGACGCATGTGCAGAATGTCCATGATAGATTTAGCCAGGGCCTTACAGATTTACACCCCTGCTGAACTTTTGAGCCCCGACTGTAATAGCCTGATTGCCCAAGGATAAAGGATAGATAGGGAATTTGATATTAACGCCGTCTGGAGGCGTATGTCCCACTTTAATGAATTTCACGCAAGTGGAAATCATACATACTTAGATATAGACAGAGCTGAACTCCGGGTGATTCATAGATTCTTAGCAAACACAATTACACAAAGGGGTAAGAATAAAGAGAAATTGACCGTAAACGATTTGTTCTACCTCAAGTGTATTAGAGACCCGAGGAGTTTCGTTAACATTCCCTATTGTGTTGGTTATTATCTCGCTAATGTAGTTTCGGGGATGAAATCGGGGAGTATTATAGGTGGTGGTATTTTCATTACTCTCATTGGAGAGTATTTAGGTGTGGATAAGCACCAAGGGGGTCCAATGAACGAAATAGAGGACGAAGGTGAAACTATAAGTTCAAACCTTTATCACGGTGCAAGGGTATTATTGATGAGACGTGGTCGGGTATATCGATACGAGGGACCTCAGCGACAGGTAGAAAGAGGTTCGGATGACGAAATGGAAGAGGCGAACAACATTATAGGAGTTGTTCGGGAGACTGCTCTTGATTTAGGCGTTCATATGGAGGATGAATACATGACGAACTATGATAGGCATATGCAGTACGAGGCATGGCAACGTCGGAATGACTACGAGCATTCCCGGCAACGAGAGCATGGCCGATGGGATTATCATCAGCGCCAAATTATAAGCCAGTTGCAGCCTGGCGAGATGTATTATCCGACCCGACCCGCATACTATCCCGCACATCAGCCAGAAATGAGACCACCCTATGATTCATATGATTATGACGCAGCATACCAGTTCACCTATAATCAGCCATGGAACCCGGACGCGAACATGAATTGGGATCCATATCCTAATTTTCCTCCTAACCCACCTCCTGATCAGTAGAGATAAGTTGGTAATTTATATTTTTATTATTTTAAACACTTAACATTTTTATTACGTTTATGTAATGTTTGATATTCTTATTATTATTGTGAACTAATATTTTTCTTATAGTTTGAAAGTGGGATGCCAAAGTTCCATTTCAAATTGCATGTATGATTATATTTGTATTGTATGTATTCTATTTTATGCACAAAACAGGGTAAAACAACGCGTTTTCAAAGACTGGCATTAAGTTCAGCAAAAGCAAGTAATATTTGGCGACAAGATGCAAAATATATGTGAAATAACAACAAGACGGAATGAACAAATGATGTGCACCATTTATCATTCAGCAAACAAACGCCAATATATTTGGAAACTTTGGTAAAAATTTAATCATTTTCACACAAATCACCCTCAATAATTTAAATTGTTACTGATTTCTTGCAAATGAGGACATTGCAAGATCTTAAGTGTGGGAAGGGGTTAAATTCTTTCGGATTTTAAAATTTTTTTTTTTTACTTTATACACTTGGATTACCATTAAAAATACTAGTAAAGCAGTAGTTGTATTAGAATCTAGTGCTCTCTGATAATAAAGAACAGCCCTAGTCTTATATACTAACTACCCAATTCTAGTAAAATTTTACAAAATTTTCAATTAAATGAACTCAAAATCATGTTTATACATATTTATGAACGATAAAACTAGGTTTTAACACCGAAATTATTGTTACCTCGGAAAGGACATAAATTAAGAAACAAACTAAAATGTTAAAATTCATTTAAAATGGAATAGAGGACGATAAAAAGGAAAATAAAAGCCAAGTGTGGGAAAATTTACCAAGTTATTTTAAACATATGTCACATATATCTGTAACAAATAACTGAAAATACTTTTGTTTTGGACTAAACTAAACTGTTTTACCCGATAAAAGAAAAGAAGAGAGATGGATCTACACGATGAATCAATTCCATCATTTAAAAGGAAGTAAAGTCTTCCGAAAAAGACACGCGCTTCTTGATTTAGGTCATGAAGTTGTCGTCCAGACCAGCTGTAGGTTGACGAAAAATCTAGAAAAGTCATCACTAAAATCAGCTGGAAATCCACGGACCTCAGCATCAAACAGGGTCGCCAAGTGGTCAGATTTATCCTAACCATGAGAAGGATTTATCTCGTACAATGGGGAGGCACCGTGCAAATTAGCTGGATAAGACTAATGAATCAGATCCCCAGAAAGGATAATCTCCTTAAAGATTAAAAATCAGCTTTTAAGACTGATATTACTCAATCCTAGAGATTGACCTTAAAGATTGAGAATTCAAACTCATGGAATTCAATGATATCTAAACTCGAGCTTGAACGAGAAAATATTTTGATCAAAACTACAAACCGATTTGTTTTCTGAAAAACCATTTTCAATGCGTTCATTACCATTGAACGTAAAATCCTAGGAATTCACCTGGAATTCATTAGGTCACCTGAACTAAATCGGGTGTCAACCGTAAGAACGGTGGTTGCATAGCATGGTCGGAGACAGGACCTTGTGCCAGACCGAAAAATCATAGGATGATCTTTACTATCGCTCCTACCAAGGATATTTCTAGCATCCGACACGTTTAATAAGACCATAATCATCTGCATGTCATAGGACATTGCCTTAACAGTTTCTTGTTCAACGCTTTCCTTTACAACCGGACGGTAGTTTACCGAAAGGTAATATACGGGACAAGTAAACTGGACGTGTTGCTTTCCAAATACAAGGTTAGCAAGTGGGTGACACAAAACCGCAAGTTTTGAGCTAAAATTTTCAAATCTGAAACCCACCAAACCCACACAAATATTTTGCAAACACCGGTAAAGGGTTATTCCGGAAAACTTATCTAGGGTAAAAACTAGATTTAATTTTCAAAAGATCAAATGTTTTCATAAAGATCCAATTTCCTTAATGGATCTAAATTTTTATAGTCATGTGGGACTGTAAACCACATCGTTACTACCATTGTTCATACCGCCGTATAGAAATCACTGATGTACAAAGTGTGAAGAATAAAGAAGTGATTCTAGTATTTCAAGACAATATTGCTTGAGGACAAGCAACGCTCAAGTGTGGGAATATTTGATAATGCTAAAAACGAACATATATTTCATAGCATTATTCCTCAAGAAAGACAAGATTTTAGTTGGTATTGTTCGATTTACAAGCGATATTCGTTTAAATTTTAAAAAGAGAAGATAAAAGGCAGATTCGACAAATTGAAGACAAAAAGGTCCAAAGAGCTAAAAAGTACAAGATACAATTAAAAAGGTTCAAAATATTGATGAGGAACGTCTCAAAATGACAAGAGTACAAGTTACAAGACGCAAAGTACACGATATAAAATAATACGCGAAGACGTCCGAAAATCCGGAACCGGGACCTGAGCCAAGAAGAAACGCCCGACGCAACGGACCAAAAATATCTAGTCTACTATGCACAAGAATATAATATAATATATATATAATTATATATAATTATATATTATATTATATATTATTATTATATTACGTCGGCAAGAAGAAAACAAAGCAATTTGGCTGGATCCAGGGTGGCCATGCGACTCGCATGGCCAGAGGCACAAAATCCATGCGAGTCGCATGGAGTAAAAATGCTGGTCAGGTCCTATATAAAGCCAGTTTTCTGCCGAGTTTTAATCATCTTTTTCTTCCTCTTCATACGTAAAACTTAAATATATATATATAATTTATATTTTAATTTTAATTTTAATTTTAAAATCCTAATAATAAGGGTATGTTAGCGAATGTTGTAAGGGTGTAAGTCGAAATTCTGTCCGTGTAACGCTACGCTATTTTTAATCATTGTAAGTTATGTTCAACCTTTTTATATTAATGTCTCGTAGCTAAGTTATTATTATGCTTGTTTAAAACGAAGTAATCATGATGTTGGGCTAATTACTAAAATTGGGTAATTGGGCTTTGTACCATAATTGGGGTTTGGACAAAAGAACGACACTTGTGGAAATTAGACTATGGGCTATTAATGGGCTTTATATTTGTTTAACTAAATGAAAGTTTGTTAATGTTAATATAAAGATTTACAATTGGGCGTCCCTATAAATTACCATATACACTCGATCGGACACGATGGGCGGGGTATTTATATGTACGAATAATCGTTCATTTAACCGGACACGGGAATGGATTAATAGCCACTAGAATAATTAAAACAGGGGTGAAATTACATTCAAGGGTAATTGGTGTAATTGTTAACAAAGTAGTAAAACCTTGGTTTAAACGCAGTCGATAACCTGGTGTATTCATTAAACAAAGTATTAAAACCTTGTTACAATTCGAATCCCCAATTAGTTGGAATATTTAACTTCGGGTATAATAATAATTTGACAAGGACACTTGCAATTTATATTTATGACTGATGGACTGTTATGGACAAAAACCAGACGGACATATTAAATAATCCAGGACAAAGGACAATTAACCCATGGGCATAAAACTAAAATCAACACGTCAAACATCATGATTACGGAAGTTTAAATAAGCATAATTCTTTTATTTCATATTTAATTTCCTTTATTTTATATTTAATTGCACTTCTAATTATCGCACTTTTATTTATTGTTATTTAATCGCACTTTTAATTATCGTACTTTTTAATTATTGCAATTTTATTTTATCGCACTTTTATTATTCGCAATTTCATTATCGTTATTTACTTTACGCTTTAAATTAAGTCTTTTATTTATTTAATATTTTACATTAGGTTTTAACTGCGACTAAAGTCTTAAAATCGACAAACCGATCATTAAACGGTAAAAACCCCCCTTTATAATAATAATATTACTTATATATATGTTTGTATTTTTATAAAAATAAATTAATATAGCGTTGAGCTTTGTTTAAAGATTTCCCTGTGGAACGAACCGGACTTACTAAAAACTACACTACTGTACGATTAGGTACACTGCCTATAAGTGTTGTAGCAAGGTTTAAGTATATCCATTCTATAAATAAATAAATATCTTGTGTAAAATTGTATCGTATTTAATAGTTTTTCCTTGTAAAATATAAACTATTTTATATACACCTCGCATAACATCAAAGGCCGAATCATCAAGAAATATTTTCTTGATATTTTAGAGGTTAAATAGAATACAAGAGTCGTATAACATGGCACATGATGATGTTATGATCTGTGAATCATCACGTTCCATTTAGAAACTTAGCATGACTTACTGTAATATAATCACATTGATCAAGTGTCATTATATTATACTAATTCATGCTTCAGTTCCCAACACTACTTCAAAATATTCCTATTTTAAACTTGAATGTTTCAGAATTTAGAAACTAAAATAGTTTCTTTTATGATGTAATACAGATAGCGCGAAGAGGTAAATGATTTCAAATAAGAAAAATTAAGAAAATATCTTCAGAAATATGGAGGATATTTATAATGAAAGATATGATTATATTTTAGAATTTCTAATATCAGAGGATGATGAAGAATATTGTCTGCAGGAGTTTAGAGTCAGGAGCAAGGTATTCGTTAATGACTTCAGCAGGTACTGAATCATTTGGATCCTTTGATGTCAGGTCCAGTCTTTGTAATTTGTCCACAACCTCCTTCCTACTTTGCTCAATCCGTTTTTCAGTTCCAAAACTTCTCTTTTTCTGCGCTTTGCCAGAACACTTCATCATTATCATCCAGCTTTTACCGTTTAAAGTCGTTTATAGTTTTTGCTGCTTCATCAGCATTTTTTCCATTTTCAGAGAACCAATTCGTAGTTCGGAGTATTTTTCAGAAACTTCACATTCAAATTAAGTTCAGAAGGTAGACGTTATATATACACATATAACTGTTGGCGTAGACGTGCCGTGAGATTTCAAAATACTGATTGCTAATTCCCAATGATTCGTATGGCAATTCTCATTACAAGATGCGAATGAGTAAATGATGGGGTTTCAATGAATAATTATAATGACTTTTTGGAGAGGCTAAAGTCAAAGGGTAATGAAGTTGTTGGTACATCTGCTAATAATATGGTGGAATGTAAAAGGTTCCCTGGTAACGATGGTGTATATCTCAAGGTTATAATAAAGTTAATTTGACTGAAAAGTCGAAGTTGACTTGATAGAGCTGTGACAAAACTGGCTACTTTGAATAGGAGTCGCAAAGTTATTTTTGCTAATAAATGCCAAAGAATCTGACGCGAATATGTTGTTTAAAATTTTACTTTGGTTTCAAGAGTTTTTCGGGTACATAACTGTGGGTAACATGTGGTTGGATCATCATCTCGATTGCTCATCATTCAAAGTGTCTTCAGAAATTTTCGAAGGGTTTGAACACAGATTGTAATCATTAACATACATTTGATGTTCTAACACAGTTTTGAAGTTAAAATATAGCTTGTGAAAGATGTAAGGATCTAAGAGTGATGATTTTGGTCATATCTCAAGTTGAATTTTGAGATTTCAAAATCAGAATATGTAATTAAATTTTGAATGAGTATGGTTGTTTTGATTTCTATAAAAGAATGTATATTGTTGTGAAAGTTGGGAGTATAATGCATGATTTGCTGAATCAGATTTGAAGAATGTAACATATTAATTGTGAATTTATATACCTCTCGGGTATTACCTACCCGTTAAAAAAGATTTCACAATTAATATTTTGTACAAAAGAATTTTATTACAGTCTTTATGAAAATATATATATGTATATTTTCTTCAGATATAACATAGATTTAATGAGTTAATGTTAAATTAAACTCATTTGATTTACGGTTGAAACTAGAATTGAATAATCCCTAAAGGCTTTAAAAAGTACATAACTTTTACGCAGTATTTCTTTAATGACATTGAAATTATGAATCAATACTTCGTTATTTGTTGATGTATGATGTTCGGTTCGTGGAATTCTTGTAAATTTTGCAAAGTACGAATGATGTTATCTGAAAAAGTTTTGGGTACATCGATGATGAAAGTGTAAAATCAAATATATACTTGATTTAATATGAATTGAAATTTGTTGAATTGCGACAGAGATTGTAGTTAACGCTGGTTAAGTTGCGGCCGAAGGACGTACATTATTGCATATTTGTAATATGAATTAACCGAGTAGTTAAGATTCACACACAATAGCTTAGCACGAAAAGATTAATTTCAATATATATATACATATATATATACATATATATATATACATATATATATATATATATACATATATATAGATATATATATATATACATATATATATATACATATATATATATATATATATACATATATATATATATACATATATATATATATAATATACATATAATTTTTTCAGAGGGAATGAGTTAATTCTTCATAACTCGTTGATACAATATATACGTTATTGATTCGTAATGATGTCCACAGTGATTCTAAAAACTGACGGAGTTTGTGATGTTATTGGTGTTGTTGATTCGGATGTTGACTGTACTGACGATGCTAGTAACGCTGACGGTACTGTTGATGCTGTTGGTAAAGCAAGTTTAGCTTGTTAATCACACACCATTTTTGTCAGGGTTTCTACTCTTCCTTCTATCATTTTGGTTCGCTTAACTGATTTATGGTTAGGGCTAGATTTGATAATCTCTAAGACTTTAGAGATAACATAATCGCCGCGGAATGTTTCTCCAATGAAGTTATGAATTAATACTTCGTCAGTTATTGTTGTTGGTACTCCTTAGTATCTATGGTGCGTATGACGTTGATGCTCGTGGGACAGATTGTGAAGTTGAGGTTTACGACGCGGTTGTGGTTGGAGGTGGTAATGGTACTGTTGGCGTTGATGATGGTAGTACTGGTTATGCTGCTGATGCTACTGTTGGTTTTTGTAATCTCTGCACCATATTCTCCAAAGCCACTACCCGAGCGCGAAGCTCGTTGACTTCTTCTATTACACCGGGGTGATTGTCGGTTCGGACGAGCGGATAAATAAAATCTAAAATTTGATGTAATATATAATCATGACGAGATACTCTAGAAATGAGCGAGAAAATGGTGTTTCGGACAGGTTCGCCGGTAAGTGCTTCAGGTTCTTCGTCAAGAGGGCAATGTGGTGGATGGAAGGGATCACCTTCTTCTTGTCTCCAATGATTGAGGAGGCTACGAACCCATCCCCAATTCATCCAGAATAGGTGATGACTGATTGGTTGATCTATTCCAGTCACACTGCTTTCGGAGCTTGAATGGGATTCCATTTCGGAATCTGAGTGACTTGAACTGATGACGAATTCCATTTCGTACGATTGGATAAAGGATTTTTTTTCCGATATGAAATGATTTTGGCTAACGGATGGTATTCTAATTACACAGAATATATATATATATATATAGATCAAAAGATTTCGTAGATTACGGAGGACTTTGCGGGATATGTTAGGCAAAGTTTAAAGTAACAGATACGATAAGATATGATTTAGCAGATATGCTAAGATATGAATTTTTGTCTATACACTATTCATGCAATCAATGCAGCAAGACGTATCTTAGACTAAAAATGATAAGCAGGTAATTTCCTAAGGATGATAAGTAGTTAATTTTCGACACAAAATGATAAGCAAAACTTTTGACATGCAGACACGGTCGAAGTCCAGACTCACTAATGCATCCTATCGACTTATCAGTTAGACGCACTAATGCATACCTGGTTCGCTAAGACCACCGCTCTGATACCAACTAAAAGGACCCGTTCATATACATTATAAACGATTCACAATAGTTGATTACATTGCGAGGTATTTGACCTCTATATGATACATTTTACAAACATTGCATTCGTTTTTAAAACACAAACTTTCTTTACATCGAAAATTGACAGGCATGCATACCATTTCATAATATCCACTATCCAACTATAAATTGATTTAACAATAATCTTTGATGAACTCAATAACTCGAATGCAACGTTCTTCGAAATATGCTATGAAAGACTCTAAGTAATATCTTTAAAATGAGCAAATGCACAGCGGAAGATTTCTTTAACACCTGAGAATAAACATGCTTTAAAGTGTCAACCAAAAGGTTGGTGAGTTCATTAGTTTATCATAATCATTTATTTCCATCATTTTAATAGACCACAAGAATTTCATTTCCAGTTCTCATAAATATACGTCCCATGCATAGAGACAAAAATAATCATTCATATGGTGAACACCTGGTAACCGACATTAACTAGATACATATAAGAATATCCCCTATCATTCCGGGATACTCCTTCGGACATGATATAAATTTCGAAGTACTAAAGCATCCGGTACTTTGGATGGGGTTTGTTAGGCCCAATAGATCTATCTTTAGGATTCACGTCAATTAGGGTGTCTGTTCCCTAATTCTTAGATTACCAGACTTTAATAAAAAGGGGCATATTCGATTTCGATAATTCAACCATAGAATGTAGTTTCAATTACTTGTGTCTATTTCATCAAACATTTATAAAAGCGCATGTATTCTCAGTCCCAAAAATATAAAGGGTAAAAAGGTAAATAAAACTCACCATACTGTATTTCGTAGTAAAAATACATATAACGTCATTGAACAAGTGCAAGGTTGGCCTCGGATTCACGAACGTATCAATATTGAGATTCAATATTGCAGGAAAGGTACGTAGATGCAACGGAAATGATAAACACTATATTGACCTCACGAGCATACCCATGAACCATACTCAATCACCTCCATAGTTATAACCCATAATTTCCTTAATCCTATCCTACTCGAAAAACAATTTCGAAATCACTCGGACAGCATTCCGTCGTAATATTTTATGTATACTAATAATATCTTGAAATAATACGGAGTAAATATATATATATGTAAATCGATTGAGAGAGTTTAGAGAAAAATATTTTCAAGTTTCTATGAAATAATGAAACCTATTGAATTCTATTTATAATAGATTTTTGAATTATTAAAGTGAATTATTAAAGCATGAATTATTAAAGTGAATTATTAAAGTATGAATTATTAAAGTGAATTATTAAAGTATGAATTATTAAAGTGAATTATTAAAGTATGAATTATTAAAGTGAATTATTAAAGTATGAATTATTAAAGTGAATTATTAAAGTTAAAGTAAAGTAAAAATAAAGTAAAGGTAAAGTTTAAGTATAGTAAAAGTATAAAACTATGTACGTATAATACGCGTATAAATATATAATATTAATTTAAATCGTTATATATATTTAATAAAATAAAATATAAATATCGTTATCTTTATCATACTAGTTAAGTAATGAGTTGTCAAAAGTGGTTCTAGATATTTAAAAAGTTATATACGTTTTAATAATAAAGTTCTTTTTAAACTGAAAACGTTTTTGTACGTTTGAAACTAAATAGATCAATCGAGTCTTTATGAGATTCAATCTTCCAATATTCTTTGTCTAGTTCTTAATGATTGACAATTTGTTCTTATTTATAAATCACTTTACCATTTTCTGAATATTGTTAAAATGGAAAGATTTCTCTAATCAACGTGGGCCTTTCAACAGAGACTTGTAATCATAATTCAATATATCTGATAATTCAATCATTTGATCTTATCTTCTAATTCCATTGATAAACATTTTAAAACAGATACAATCATATAAAGTATTTAATCTAATATTTTGTTTACGTTTCAAGTTATAATATATTTACACATATACATATATAATCATATTCGCTTAATGGTTCGTGAATCGTTGGAACTTGGTCGAGGTTGAATGAATGTATGAACATAGTTTAAAATTCTTAAAATTTAACTTAACAAATATTGCTTATCGTGTCGGAAACATATAAAGATTAAAGTTTAAATTTGGTTAGAAATTTCTGGGTTGTCACAATTATGATGTATGAATATCTCTTAATATGATATATACATTAAAATATCATTACAACGATAATCGTTACGTATAAGTCTCATTTCGTAATTCTTGAGTTAGTAGTCTTGTTTTTACATATGTAGTTCATTGTTAACACACTTAACGATATATTTAAATATCATTTTATCATGTTAAATATAGTGTATCAATATCTTAATATGATACATATGTATTTAGTAGACGTTATGTAACACCGGCCATTTTTTTTTAAAAAAAACACACAGCGGAAGACTTTATTTACAAACACAATATAAGTCACGTCATTACATTAATCCGTGTAATTTCGTTTAAGTTTACACAACGGTGTTACGTTATTACAAAACATTATTTATACAAAAGTCCACATCAGAGTTGGGTTGTTAAACATGTCTTCTGCAACAGCACCCATCCCGACTAGCAGTACCTAAACCTGCAAGGGGAGAATATGTGGGGGATTAGCGCACCGCTAAGTGAATGGAATCTATCTAACAGATATAGCTTAAGCCACACACAAGCTATATATGAACAACAATACATGCTAACCACCAACTAGCATACAATAAGACAATACGAGGATCGGTGGCGTGTACGAGCACACGACTCCCAGCTGATCGGGCCTGAGTCTACCGATAGTCCCTGCTACTCAATTCACAGTATAGTTATCCAGATGCAGGGGGTGCATCGTTCATACTATACTCCACAATTAGTAGCCTATGGACCCAACCTCCCCTAGGCACGGTTGACCTCATACGGACTCTAACCTCTCCTAGGCACGGTCTCGAGTCCCCAGTCTCCCTAGGCCCGACTGGTGCCATTCACACAGTGTACACAAAATTCACATACAACATCAGGCAACGATATTATTATTCTAACATGGCAATTTCTACACTATGCATGGTAAAAAAGTCAACCACAGTAGCATGATATGCTACTTAAACTCTATCCGTAGATAGACCCACTCACCAATTACCAGCAACTGCTCAATTATTATTTCTGAGCTTCCTCCTTGTCCTTATCTCCTGAGAACAGCAAAAACCATGTTAGAATAGTGTTCCCATCAAGATTAGACACACTGACAGCGAATTATAGCAAATTAGTAAAGAAATGCGTCCGCTAAAATTTTCATGCTTAACACTTATGCACTTTCAAAATTTACATCCTGAACACCAAAATACAAACGGGCAGCATAACGGCTAGAAAAAGGCACTTTGGTAAAACATTCTGCCCTGGACACTGTAACAACCCAACCCGTTAACCAACCAAAAATGCGGAATAAAAAAAAAATTAAAACTGATCTGGAGGGTGCGCGGCGCGCACCACTGCCTGTGCGCGGCGCGCACAAGGCCTGAGACAGTTCTGATCAAAATGTCCATTTTTGGCGAAAAGATCTTCGACTTCCCGACACTTTTAGACCGAACGCTTTTCACAACAAACTTATATATGTAAAACTAACACGAATCAAACATAAAAATGATGTTTTACAAGCGGGGCCCACACGACCCAAAATACAAGTTTAATACAAGTTTAGAGTTTCGACCACCAAAAATTTTAAGTTCCAAACTACACAATGAGCATGGCGTTTGGGATTAAACTACCCAACTACCGGTCAAACTCCAAGAGCTACTAAAGCCAAAAGCGTCCCCTAGTATCAAGCGGGATCTCTAGTCCAATACGATGCCCTTACCCTTGTCCAAAACCGAACCTATAAAATGGTAAACAACGAGAGGGTAAGCAAAGCTTAGTGAATGCAATAATTATACGAATACATATATAATTATACCTACTTGCATACACTTACACAAACCGCAAACATGCTAGCAACACAATTAGCTTATCGTCACATTAACAAGCTATAATCTCCAATACCACAAGCTAGCAACAACCGCATAATAATATAACTCGAAATGATATAATATGCTTACAACACAAGTAACCATGGTCGACCAATAGTACAAGGGAACGGCGCTCGCGAAAACGCCATCGGTGTTCATAACATCCATTAGGGCACTTAACACCTCGCACCACTAACCCCTAGGGTGGCACCTTAACACCTCGGCACATCACCCCGAGTGGCATCTTAACACCTCGATGCATCACTCATTAATTTACGGAGTGGTGTCTTAACACCTCGACACTACACTCCTAGGTGGCATCTTAACACCTCGATGCTACACCCGAGTGGCATCTTAACACCTCGATGCTACACTCTTCACGTGAAACATGGTGTCTTAGCACCTCGACACTACCCGTTTCACGCTACAACAAATAGATACATTATATACATACGCATATAATTATTCCACTCACCTTAACAATTAGATGACGATTTCAACCTCCACAAGCTTCAAAGCAAAGTATCTAATATAATAAGTACTTGATCAACACACAAGCTAAGTGGACTCAATACTAACACTTACACATGAGCATTCAATGACTTAATGTATTAAATCGCCCATTTATACCAAAACCACCCAATTAAAGTCAAGACCACCACTAATCACTTTAAAGCTAGTGATTAAGGTCCAACAACACCAACTAATACATAATTAGGGTAATTCATACCCATCTTTCCAAACTAGGTCAATTTATTACCCAAATAACCATTTTAAGACAACACACCCATTTCGGGTCATCCACTAACTAACCAACACCCATTTACTAAATAACTAGGTGTGTTAGCAATTAACTCACCAATTAGGGTTCATAAACATCATTTAATACTTTGAAACCCTAGACTAGTCACCAATTAGTATTCAAGACTCAATTTTACCCAAGAACACCCAAAATCACCAATAATGGGTTTTGTGTTCATCATTTACTCAAACCCTAACCCTTACACTAAATCAAAGTAAGGAAAATAAAATTAGAACATACCACAACTACCACAACGAAGCTAGAGATAAGATGAACGACTTTAATGCTTGAACTTTAACCCAAAACAAGCTCCTTCCTCTTGGATTTAAGCTTTCTCTCTCAAAAATCACAATCTCTCTCTAGAATTAAAGTTAAAGTGATAAGGTTGTTGATAATGGAGTAATGGTGCTCCCCAAACTGACCTATCTGTCTTTAACCCGTCCATAAGTGAATTTACCAAAATGCCCATCAAAATATCTGATTTAAAAAGCTGGAACCCGGCTACAGTAAGGGGTGCGCGGCGCGCTCCCTTTAGTGTGCGCGGCGCGCACTAGGCTCAGCTCACTCAGTGACTTCTGTTTAACTGCACAACATCACCCACACTCTATGTAACATATTTACACTGCTGTACAAACTGATTAGGGTCTTACAACTCTCCCCCACTTATTCGGAGCGCGTCCTCGCGATCCAAGCCGCATGACAAGAGGGAAGATAAACCAACACGAATTCTTCGGGCTCCCAAGTAAACTCGGAACCCTTACTACGACGCCATTGAACTTTAAAAGTCCTAACCTCTTTATGCCTCAACCTTTTGACCTTCTCATCGAGTATGGCAATCGGCTCCTCAATATACTCTAACTTATTGTTTAGCTCAATTTCGTCTAACGGCACCCATGATGAATCATCCGCAAGACACTTACGGAGATGGGAAACATGAAATGTATTATGAATCCCCGCAAGCTCTTCGGGTAATTCCAAATGATACGCGACTTCACCAACACGAGCTAAAACTTTAAAGGGACCAATAAACCGAGGAGCTAACTTTCCCCGTTTTCGAAATCGAATAATACCCTTCCATGGCGAAACCTTAAGCATCACCATATCGCCTTCTTGAAATTCGATCGATCGTCTACGTTTGTCGGCATACGACTTTTGTCTATCTTGAGCCTTTCTCAAATGTTCCCGAATAATATCAATCTTGTTATTCGTCTCTAAAACCAAATCGGTACTCCCGATTTCTCTTTGACCCACTTCTCCCCAACAAATGGGAGTTCGACACCTCCGCCCATATAGCATCTCATAAGGTGGCATCCCGATACTAGTGTGATAACTATTATTGTACGAGAATTCCACCAAAGGCAAATGCTCGTCCCAACTACCACCGAAATCAATAATGCACGCCCGTAACATATCTTCCAAAGTTTGATTCGTACGTTCGGTTTGACCGTCCGTTTGAGGATGATACGCCGTGCTCAACTTCAATTGTGTACCCATATCCTCGTGAAACTTTTCCCAAAATCGAGATGTAAAACGGGTATCTCGATCCGAAATAATAGATATAGGAACCCCATGTCGAGCGACCACTTCCTTGATAAACAACTTAGCCAAGGTCTCCGACGATATCGCTTCTTTAATGGGAAGAAACAAAGCACTTTTCGTCAACCGGTCAACTATCACCCAAATCGTATCAAATTGGGTTCTCGCCGTCTTAGGTAACTTCGTGATGAAATCCATGGTAATGTGCTCCCATTTCCATTTCGGGATTTCTAACGGTTGCAACTTACCATATGGCTTTTGGTGCTCGGCTTTAACTTGCAAACAAGTAACACATTGTTCAACATATTTTACAACATCACGCTTCATGCCCGGCCACCAATAATCTTTCTTCAAGTCAAGATACATTTTCGTCGCGCCCGGATGAATGGAATATTTTGACTTATGTGCGTCATCAAGTAGCACTCGTCGGTAATCACCCATCTTAGGCACCCACACCCTTCCTTGAAAAGACAACAAACCAAGCGGGCCCATAGTAATGAACTCCGATTGGCCCACGATTCGTTCCACATGCTTATTGTGAACATAAGCCTCTATTTGAATCTCACCAAGCTTTTCAAGAAAATCGTTGGTAATAATCAAACGTAACGATCCCACTTTTATCACCGGATGTTGACTCTTTCGACTCAACGCATCCGCGACCACATTCGCCTTACCCGGATGATAAAGTATTTCACAATCGTAGTCTTTCACCACATCCATCCACCTACGTTGGCGATGATTCAAATCTCGTTGATTAAAGAGATGTTTCAAACTCTTATGATCCGAATAAATCTTACACTTGACACCATACAAGTAATGGAGCCAAATTTTCAACGCATGCACAACCGCCGCCAACTCAAGATCATGAGTCGGATACCTCGTTTCATGTTCCTTTAATTGTCGAGAGGCATAAGCGATGACTTTACCTCTTTGCATTAGAACACACCCGAGACCATTTAAGGAAGCATCACAATAAACCACCATGTCTTTAACACCTTCCGGTAACACTAACACTGGAGCTTGACACAACTTCTCTTTTAACAATCGAAAAGCAATTTCTTGCTCGTTCTCCCAAACAAACCTAGCATTCTTCCTTGTCAATTTCGTCAACGAAGAAGCGATCTTAGAAAAATATTGGATAAACTGACGATAATAACCGGCCAATCCGAGAAAACTTCGGATTTCCGTAGGCGTAGTCGGTCGTCCCCAACTCTTCACCGTCTCGATCTTCCCCGGATCTACTTGAATACCGTTTTCGTTCACAATATGACCAAGGAATTGAACTTCCCTTAGCCAAAATTCACATTTGGAGAACTTTGCATACAACTTCTCCTTTCGTAGCGTCTTCAATACTTCACGCAAATGATGTTCATGTTCGTTCATACTTTTCGAGTAGACTAGTATGTCGTCAATGAACACTATTACCGACTTGTCCAACATAGGTTGGCACACTCGGTTCATAAGATCCATGAATGCCTCCGGTGCATTCGTAAGACCAAAGGGCATAACTACAAACTCATAATGCCCATAACGCGTTCGAAAAGCCGTTTTCTCTATGTCTTCCTCACGGACCCGCATTTGGTGATAGCCGGACTGTAGGTCGATCTTAGAGAAATACGTTGCACCTTGAAGTTGATCAAATAAATCGTCAATCCTAGGTAATGGATAACGATTCTTGATCGTCACTTTATTCAACTCACGGTAATCAATGCACATACGCATACTACCATCTTTCTTCTTCACAAATAACACCGGAGCGCCCCATGGCGAAGCACTCGGTCGAATAAAACCCTTCTCGAGCAAATCTTGGGTTTGATTTAACAACTCTTGCATTTCCGTTGGTGCTAAACGATAAGGAGTTTTAGCAATGGGAGTAGCTCCCGGAACCAACTCAATACGAAACTCAACTTGTCTTTCCGCCAGAACACCCGGTAATTCGTCCGGAAAAACGTCTTCGAATTCACTAACAACCGGAATTTCACGAATAGGTGGTGGCTCATTGCGAGTATCAACAACATGAGCAAGGAAAGCCATGCCACCGGTAACAACAAAACGACGTGCCCGTGCAAAAGTGCATATCGGCACCGGTCTCCTTCGCTTATCACCATGAATAATTAACTCTCCCCCACTTAGGGTCTTCACACGAATAAACTTATCATGGCATGCAATATCGGCTCTATAACGATCGAGCCAATCCATACCAACGACAATATCAAAGTCGCCCAAGGTCATTGGAATAAGATCAATTTTAAAGGTTTCGGCACCAAAAACAACATCACAATTTTCACACACATCAACCACTAGCACCGTCTTGCCGTCCGCTATTTCGACTTCTATCGGACGACTTAACTTAGCTAATGGTCTATTAAGTTTAGGCACAAATTTAGGAGACACAAACGACAAATTTGCACCGCTATCGAAAAGAATCCTCGCCGGATTAGAATTAACCATGAAAGTACCTGAGACAACTTCGTTCGATTGTTTGGCTTCATCATTAGTCATCAAGTAGTTGCGACCCCTAGCCATACCCGCCGCCTTCTCTAACCACTTCACATTGTCGTTTCGCAAGTCGGGACACTCCGGCTTCTTATGCCCCTCTTTGCCGCAATTAAAACAAGTGACCTTGTTTTCGGAAGATGGTTTCGGACACTCACGAGCCATATGACCCGGTTGCCCACAATTGTAGCACGTATAAGAAAGCCCACCGGTAGTGCCCTTCTTTGCACTATTGACACTTTCGGGCCCCCTCTTGCTCTTGCTCTTCTTGCTTGAGGCGTTAGAGTAACTAAAACCTTCAAACTTTCTTTTGGAAAACATGAAATCACTCTTTCTTGGAACCTCCGGCTCAAAACCCCGAGCCAACTCAAACAATTCATCAAAAGTCTTAGCCATACCCCGACTAATCTTCCCCTTGTACTCATCATTAAAAGTACGGTAGAAATCCTTCATGAGCTTATGATCATCACCAACATATTCCGGGCAAAAACGAGTCTTTGCCAAGAATGTAGACTTGAGGCTAACCAAATCCATGGAACCTTGTTGCAAATGGTGCAACTCGTCCCGGATTCTATCGAGGTCGGAAGAAGTTCGGTATTCTTTGAAAAACTCTTTCTTGAAATCTTCCCAAGTCAAACCTATACATTGTTCTTCACCATACAAGTTGATTTTATCGTCCCACCACAACTTAGCTTCTTCGCATAACATGCTAGAACCATACCTCGTCTTCTTTTCGGGAGGACATTCCGCGGTACGGAAAGCTCCCTCAATATCGGAGATCCAACATGTACTTTTTAAAGGATCCCGTACCCCATTAAACATCGGGGGTTGAGCATCCTTGAAGTTCTTGTAGTGGAAGTCCCGCCTTCCTTCGCCTCCTTCACCGCGAGGATAGATATTCCTAGCGTCAAGGGCCCCTTCGATAGTGGCCTTCATTCGTCCATTAATTAGATCGGTTATTTGCTCATCAACCGAATCTTGAAAGACCTTTCGGACGTCCGTAAGAAAATCCGTTTTAACTTTTTAAAGACGGCCTCAACCTTGGCCGAAAACTCGGCATCCTCGCTTGTACTTCCGTTATCATGATCGGGACCGTTTCTCGTCTTCATTCTATAAAACGAAATAGGTTAAACCACAAAAACGAAAGGACAATTACATGTGTATATACATATATGCCACACTACTCCATCTCGCTCAACAATCGTCGTACATTGCTTGTTTAACACGATTTGCGCCCGTAACAATGGTAGCTAATCATTGTTACGCGAGCACGTCGCATTAACTTGCTAGTACAACGTCCATCTCGCTTGATGCTTGCTAAACACAACACAAACAATTAGCACAAGGTTAATTCTCATAAACCAATGCACTAACAATTCCCGATTAGACCCAAAGTCCTACAAGTCCCGCATAAAGCGCTCACACAATAAGGTCTAAGTCTAGGCACCTATCTCAAGTCGCCTAAATCCCTTAGACCACGCTCTGATACCACTTGTAACAACCCAACCCGTTAACCAACCAAAAACGCGGAATAAAAAAAAAATTTAAAACTGATCTGGAGGGTGCGCGGCGCGCACTACTGCCTGTGCGCAGCGCGCACAAGGCCTGAGACAGTTCTGATCAAAATGTCCATTTTTGGCGAAAAGATCTTCGACTTCCCGACACTTTTAGACCGAACGCTTTTCACAACAAACTTATATATGTAAAACTAACACGAATCAAACATAAAAATGATGTTTTACAAGTAGGGCCCACACGACCCAAAATACAAGTTTAATACAAGTTTAGAGTTTCGACCACCAAAAAGTTTAAGTTCCAAACTACACAATGAGCATGGCGTTTGGGATTAAACTACCCAACTACCGGTCAAACTCCAAGAGCTACTAAAGCCAAAAGCGTCCCCTAGTATCAAGCGGGATCTCTAGTCCAATACGATGCCCTTACCCTTGTCCAAAACCGAACCTATAAAATGGTAAACAACGAGAGGGTAAGCAAAGCTTAGTGAATGCAATAATTATATGAATACATATATAATTATACCTACTTGCATACACTTACACAAACCGCAAACATGCTAGCAACACAATTAGCTTATCATCACATTAACAAGCTATAATCTCTAATACCACAAGCTAGCAACAACCGCATAATAATATAACTCGAAATGATATAATATGCTTACAACACAAGTAACCATGGTCGACCAATAGTACAAGGGAACGGCGCTCGCGAAAACGCCATCGGTGTTCATAACATCCATTAGGGCACTTAATACCTCGCACCACTAACCCCTAGGGTGGCACCTTAACACCTCGGCACATCACCCCGAGTGGAATCTTAACACCTCGATGCATCACTCATTAATTTACGGAGTGGTGTCTTAACACCTCGACACTACACTCCTAGGTGGCATCTTAACACCTCGATGCTACACCCGAGTGGCATCTTAACACCTCGATGCTACACTCTTCACGTGAAACATGGTGTCTTAGCACCTCGACACTACCCGTTTCACGCTACAACAAATAGATACATTATATATACGCATATAATTATTCCACTCACCTTAACAATTAGATGACGATTTCAACCTCCACAAGCTTCAAAGCAAAGTACCTAATATAATAAGTACTTGATCAACACACAAGCTAAGTGGACTCAATACTAACACTTACACATGAGCATTCAATGACTTAATGTATTAAATCGCCCATTTATACCAAAACTCCAATTAAAGTCAAGACCACCACTAATCACTTTAAAGCTAGTGATTAAGGTCCAACAACATCAACTAATACATAATTAGGGTAATTCATACCCATCTTTCCAAACTAGGTCAATTTATTACCCAAATAACCATTTTAAGACAACACACCCATTTCGGGTCATCCACTAACTAACCAACACCCATTTACTAAATAACTAGGTGTGTTAGCAATTAACTCACCAATTAGGGTTCATAAACATCATTTAATACTTTGAAACCCTAGACTAGTCACCAATTAGTATTCAAGACTCAATTTTACCCAAGAACACCCAAAATCACCAATAATGGGTTTTGTGTTCATCATTTACTCAAACCCTAACCCTTACACTAAATCAAAGTAAGGAAAATAAAATTAGAACATACCACAACTACCACAACGAAGCTAGAGATAAGATGAACGACTTTAATGCTTGAACTTTAACCCAAAACAAGCTCCTTCCTCTTGGATTTAAGCTTTCTCTCTCAAAAATCACAATCTCTCTCTAGAATTAAAGTTAAAGTGATAAGGTTGTTGATAATGGAGTAATGGTGCTCCCCAAACTGACCTATCTGTCTTTAACCCGTCCATAAGTGAATTTACCAAAATGCCCATCAAAATATCTGATTTAAAAAGCTGGAACCCGGCTACAGTAAGGGGTGCGCGGAGCGCTCCCTTTAGTGTGCGCGGCGCGCACTAGGCTCAGCTCACTCAGTGACTTCTGTTTAACTGCACAACATCACCCACACTCTATGTAACATATTTACACTGCTGTACAAACTGATTAGGGTCTTACAGACACACAATCGGTCGACTGTCTCCTCAATCGGTCGACTAACATAGACAGTCGGTCGACTGTTGAAACAACCGGTCGACTGACTTTCCTATTCGGTCGACTTATTTGGTATCACCACAATCGGCCGAAAGTTGAACTCAGTCGATCGGTTCACTAGCCAGTCGGTCGACTGTCGATCGACAGTCGGCCGACTGTGTTCATCATCTGCAGATTCTGAACACAACCTATGGACATCAAGCTAAATTCACCAAAACTCGATCTAGAGCTCGTTTTCGACACCAAAACTTACCACAACCCAATTACTACATGTTATAGACTATAAACCCACAAAGTTTTGACCATAACAACATCAAATCCATGGATTTTGACACAAAATCAAGCTTTTGAACAAATACACTTAAAAACACCATTTTAACACTAAATTGATCATGAAAGCTCATGATTCATACCTTAAAAGAATCAGTAGAGTGTAAAGAACGTGATTTCAAGACCAATTCGAGCTCAAGATCAACAATGGAGAATTAGGGTTTGGTTAGGTGGGAGGGATGAAGGTACGGGTGTGTTTGGGAAAATTCTAGAAATGGAAAGAAGAAGGCAGTACAGTAGTCACTTAAGGCTGCTATTTTCCCCACCTCACAACACACGGGTATTTACCAGTTATCTGATATCTCTCGCACAGGATTAGGTAACCCAAACGAGGTCCAATTGAAATAAACAAACCTGTTCTGGGACCCTTGTCACAAACTGGTCACAACACAATTGTAATAAAACACTAATAAAATAATTAAAATAAAAAGCACTTAAGACTAAGCACAAACCCTAAGGGCAAAATAGTCCACTTACAACTAGCCCGGTTTTCAGTCTGTTACAAATCCACCCCCCTTAAGGAGATTCCGTCCTCGGAATCTGGTCTTGGTCAAACAAATGAGGGTAGCGATTTCTCATCAACTCTTCTGTTTCCTACGTAAGATTAGAACCCAAACTGTGTTTCCACTTGATCAACACCATCGGTATCTCTTTATTTCTCAACTTAGTCACCTTTCGGTCAACTACACGGATAGGATCTTCCACCAATTTCTTATTCAAATCGACCCTTAAACCTTCTAAAGGAAGGAGTTGCATTTCATCATCGACTTTACACTTACGAAGACAACATACGTTGAATGTATTATGAATACCGGCTAATTCTGGAGGAAAATCTAACACAACAGTCTGATCATTTAACACTTCACTGATCGGAAACGGACCAATAAATCTCGGTGCTAACTTACCATGTTTACCGAACCTGATAACCCCTTTCCATGGCGAAACTTTTAAATACACTCGTTCACCTACCCTAAAGGTTACCGGACGTCTACGCGGATCAGTATACATTTTCTGTCTATCTCTAGCGGCTTTCAACTTTTCTCGCGCAATTTCAACTTTTTCGGCTGTTAATTGAACAATTTCTGGACCTGCAAATTGTTTCTCCCCGGCTTCTAACTAACAAGTCGGAGTTCTGCAATGACGACCGTACAACATTTCATAGGGCGGCATCCCTATACTCGAATGATATGAATTCTTATACGCGAATTCGACCAACGGCAAATGCGTATCCCAAGAACCTCCGTATTCTAATACACAAGCCCTTAACATATCCTCTAAAGTTTGTATTGTTCTTTCATTCTGACTGTCTGTCTGAGGATGATAAGCTATACTTAAATTCACACGTGTACCCAGATTCTGTTGAAGACTGTTCCAAAAATTCGACACAAATCTAGAATCTCTGTCTGAAACGATCGATAACGGCACGCCATGTCGACTAACTATTTCTTTAACATACAATTTGGCTAACTCACTTAACGAAGCTGTATCACGAGTAGCAAGAAAATGAGCACTTTTAGTTAGACGATCCACTATTACCCAAATCATATCGTGTCGTTTCTGAATTCTTGGTAGTTTGGTCACAAAATCCATCGTTATATGTTCCCATTTCCACTATGGAATCTGTAACTGACGTAGCGAACCATAAGGTTTCTGATGTTCTGCCTTCACTTGAGCACAAATATGACACTTTTCAACATATCGAGCGATATCTGTTTTCATTGTCGGCCACCAATACACTGTTTTCAAATCATGATACATCTTATTACTACCAGGATGTACTGTTAATCTGGATTTGTGAGCTTCTGTCATGATTAAATCCCTCAAATCTCCAAGCTTAGGCACCCAAACACGATTGTTTAAGGTCTTTAGTCCACGTGAGTCATCAATTAAGTCCACTTTTCGTTTGGTCATTTGTTCAGATTTAATATGTTCGTCCTCCAAAGCACAGGCCTGAACGGATCTTAAGCTGTTAATCAAATCTGAAGTTATATTCAAACGAAGAAATTTCACATTTTCACTTGACTTTTTACGACTTAGCGCATCTGCAACCACATTTGCCTTACCCGGATGATATTTAATTTCACAATCATAATCTTTGATCAACTCTTGCCATCGTCTCTGACGCATATTCAATTCTTTCTGTGAGAAGATATATTGCAAACTCTTATGATCTGTACAAATAACACAATGAGTTTCATACAAATAATGTCTCCACAGTTTCAAAGCAAACACTACTGCAGCCATTTCAAGATCATGCACTGGATAATTCTTCTCTTGAACTTTCAACTGTCGCGAGGCGTAGGCGATTACTTTATCTCTTTGCATTAATACACAACCCAACCCAGCATATGATGCATCACAATATACCACGAAGTCGTCTGAACCTTCTGGTAAAGCTAACACTGCTGCCTGACACAGTAGCTGTTTCAAAATCTAAAAAGCATTTTCCTGTTCATCAGTCCATCGAAAGGCTACATCTTTACGAGTTAACTTAGTCAACGGACCTGCTATTTTAGAAAATTCCTTGATAAACCTGCGATAATAACCAGCCAATCCCAGAAAACTCTTAATCTCAGTCGGAGTCCTCGGAGAATTCCAATTCATTACCGCTTCTATCTTTGTCGGATCAACTTTTATACCCTCGGTACAAATCACATGACCCAAAAACTGCACTTCACGTAACCAAAATTCACACTTTGAAAATTTTGCAAATAGTTGCTCACGTTTTAACAAGTTCAAAATCAACCTCAGATGTTCAGCATGTTCACTCTCTGTTTTCGAATACACCAATATGTCATCAATAAACATAATCACAAACTTATCTAAGAATGGATGACACACTCTATTCATTAGATCCACGAAGACTGCTGGCGCATTCGTCAACCCAAACGGCATGACAAGAAATTCATAATGACCATATCTTGTTCTGAACGCTGTTTTCGGTATATCTGATTCAGCAACACGAACCTGATGATACCCGGATCGTAAATCTATCTTGGAAAAGAATGAAGCACCCTGTAACTGATCGAACAAATCATCTATTCGAGGTAATGGATACTTATTTTTCACTATTCTTTTGTTCAATTCACGATAATAAATACACATACGCATTGACCCATCTTTCTTTTTAACAAACAATACCGGAGCACCCCACGGTGAAGAACTCGGTCGGATAAACCCACGATCTAATAATTCTTGAATCTGTGACATCATTTCACGGATTTCAAATGGCGCTAATCGGTATGGAGCTTTTGCAACTGGAGTTGTTCCAGGAACCAACTCAATCTTATATTCGACTTCCCTTACCGGCGGCAGACCTGGTAACTCATCTGGGAACACTTTAGAAAATTCTGATACTACCGGAATATCAGCCACAGTTTTCTTTTCTTTCTTCGCATCAATTACATATGCAAGAAATGATTCACAGCCCTTTGCCATCGACTTTTTCGCTGTCATCATGGTTATCAACGGAAAATTATACCCGCCCCGCTCCCCTCGGGCCACAACACGGGTTCCATCGGTCGAACGAAAGGTAATCATTTTCCTATCGCACTTCATATTAGCCCTAAGCGAGCTCAGCCAATCCATTCCTAATACTACATCAAAGCTAGGAATAGGTAACACTAAACAAGTCACTGGGAAAGACTTCCCGTCGATCTCTATACAAACCCCAGACACATATGTTGTGACGGGTGTGGTCTTACCATCGGCTACTTCTACACTAACCGACTTGGGTAACACAGTAGCTGGTAAATTCAACTTAGCACAGAAATCTTGGGACATAAAACACCTATTGGCACCACAATCAAACAATACGCGAGCAGGTATTGAGTTGATTAGAAACATACCGGTGATCACTTCGTCGGTTGCCACAGCATTCTCAACCAACATCTGAAAAGCTCTAGCCTCTGCTGTTGGAGGGTTCTTCCTCTTCTGCCTACTTGAGGCAGTTGACCCTACGGCTGATGCTGAACGCGCCCCTGACCCTGCCCCGGAACTACCACTCTTCGATGGACAACTAACTGCACGATGCCCTGGTTTATGATAACTCCAACAAACACTATTCGGATACGAACATGCTGAAGACTCATGCCCAACCACAGCACACTTTAAGCATCTTCTTGTAGCCTCAGAACACTCACCACTGTGAGAAAATCGACACGTGTGACACCAATTCCCTTTACCTGATCCAGATCCAGAACTACTATGACCACTTTTACCCTTCGATTTAAACCCACTAGACTTCTTGGATTTAGATCCTGATTGACCAGATACTTGCCCACCTTGTTGTAGCACATTGCTAAACATTTTGTTTCTGGCGGCCTGAACATCACTTTCCACCATCTTAGCCATCACAACAGCTTGAGACAACGATGTAGCTGTTCTAACAAAAGTTCGGTACTCTGGCAAAATGATATTAACAAAATGCTGTATACGAGACGCTTCATCTGGCACCCACTGTTGTACAAACCTCAGTTTATCCATATACTTCTCTACTACCTCGTCGATCATCATTTGAGGTGTCATCTTCATTTCAAGAAACTCAGTCTTGATTCGGTTCATATCAAATGGATTACAATATTGTTCACACACCTTCTCATGAAACTGCTCCCATGTGATCATACTCACTTGCTCTTTTGGTATACTGGAAATCAAGAATCCCACCAAATCATAGCCCTACCTTTCAACAATCGACTAGCATATGTCACTTTCAGCTCGGGTTCACACTGGCACGCTTCAAATACCCTTTCAATTTCTCGCAACCAATTGAGAGTTACAGTCGGATCAGTACTTCCAGAAAACTCGGAGGGTTTGCAATCATGGAAGTTCTTATAAGTACATCTTTTGGGTGGTTGCATGTAAGGTTGTTGGAACACTTGCATTTGGTATGGGTTCATCATCATGAGATTTTGGTAAGTAAAAGTGTTTTGCGGTGGCATATAGTATTGGTTAGGTATTTGATTCTGAAACTGGTTCTGGTGCACATTAGGTATCGTTTGGGATTGCGCGATTGGGAATCCAGGTGGCGTATCATCATTTCCAGAATGCCTCGCCAATTCAAGCTCATTAATTTTGTCTTCAGCCTCTTTTAGCTTACTTTCTAACTGAAGGATGTAACTATTCTGATCATCATCTGACTCAACACCCTCTTCTGGTGCTCTGAATGTTCCAAGGTTGGATGGGCCAGTTGCATTTCTATCAGCCATACCTGTGCTACAAAACAGCTCACACAAAAGCTTAGTGGATAACAGTTAGTTCAATCATAGCTAACACACGTATATCCTATTTTCACTTAGCCCCCACTCCCACAGACATGTTTGACTTGCCTCAGGGTTTAGGAACAAAGTACGCGCACGTATTTGCTGCCAAACCTTGCTCTGATACCAACTTGTAACACCGGCCATTTTTTTTTTAAAACACACAGCAGAAGACTTTATTTACAAACACAATATAAGTCACGTCATTACATTAATCCGCGTAATTACGTTTAAGTTTACACAACGGTGTTACGTTATTACAAAACATTATTTATACAAAAGTCCACATCAGAGTTGGGTTGTCAAACATGTCTTCTGCAACAGCACCCATCCCGACTAGCAGTACCTAAACCTGCAAGGGGAGAATATGTGGGGGATTAGCACACCGCTAAGTGAATGGAATCTATCTAACAGATATAGCTTAAGCCACACACAAGCTATATACGAATAACAATACATGCTAACCACCAACTAGCATACAATAAGACAATACGAGGATCGGCAGCTTGTACGAGCACACGACTCCCAGATGATCGGGCCTGAGTCTACCGATAGTCCCTGCTACTCAATTCACAGTATAGTTATCCAGATGCAGGGGGTGCATCGTTCACACTATACTCCACAATTAGTAGCCTATGGGCCCAACCTCCCCTAGGCACGGTTGACCTCATACGGACTCTAACCTCTCCTAGGCACGGTCTCGAGTCCCCAGTCTCCCTAGGCCCGACTGGTGCCATTCACACAGTGTACACAAAATTCACATACAACATCAGGCAACGATATTATTATTCTAACATGGCAATTTCTACACTATGCATGGTAAAAGAGTCAACCACAGTAGCATGATATGCTACTTAAACTCTATCCGTAGATAGACCCACTCACCAATTACCAGCAACTGCTCAGTTATTATTTCTGAGCTTCCTTCTTGTCCTTATCTCCTGAGAACAGCAAAAACCAAGTTAGAATAGTGTTCCCATCAAGATTAGACACACTGACAGCGAATTATAGCAAATTAGTAAATAAATGCGTCCGCTAAAATTTTCATGCTTAACACTTGTGCACTTTCAAAATTTACATCCTGAACACCAAAATACAAACGGGCAGCATAACGGCTAGAAAAAGGCACTTTGGTAAAACATTCTGCCCTGGACACACAGTCGGTCGACTGTCTCCTCAATCGGTCGACTAACATAGACAGTCGGTCGACTGTTGAAACAACCAGTCGACTTATTTGGTATCGCCACAATCGGCCGAAAGTCGAACTCAGTCGGTCGGTTCACTAGCCAGTCGGTTGACTGTCGACCGACAGTCGGCCGACTGTGTTCATCATCTGCAGATTCTGAACACAACCTACGAACATCAAGCTAAATTCACCAAAACTCGATCTAGAGCTCGTTTTCGACACCAAAACTTACCACAACCCAATTACTACATGTTATAGACTATAAACCCACAAAGTTTTGACCATAACAACATCAAATCCATGGATTTTGACACAAAATCAAGCTTTTGAACAAATACACTTAAAAACACCATTTTAACACTAAATTGATCATGAAAGCTCATGATTCATACCTTAAAAGAATCAGTAGAGTGTAAAGAACGTGATTTCAAGACCAATTCGAGCTCAAGATCAACAATGGAGAATTAGAGTTTGGTTAGGTGGGAGGGATGAAGGTACGGGTGTGTTTGGGAAAATTCTAGAAATGGAAAGAAGAAGGCAGTACACTAGTCACTTAAGGCTGCTATTTTCCCCACCTCACAACACATGGGTATTTACCAGTTATCTGATATCTCTCGCACAGGATTTGGTAACCCAAATGAGGTCCAATTGAAATAAACAAACCTGTTCTGGGACCCTTATCACAAACTGGTCACAACACAAATGTAATAAAAAACTAATAAAATAATTAAAATAAAAAGCACTTAAGACTAAGCACAAACCCTAAGGGAAAAATAGTCCACTTACAACTAGCCCGAGTTTCAGTCTATTACAAATCCACCCCCCTTAAGGAGATTCCGTCCTCGGAATCTGGTCTTGGTCAAACAAATGAGGGTAGCGATTTCTCATCAACTCTTCTGTTTCCCACGTAAGATTAGAACCCAAACTGTGTTTCCACTCGATCAACACCATCGGTATCTCTTTATTTCTCAACTTAGTCACCTTTCGGTCAACTACACGGATCGGCTCTTCCACCAATTTCTTATTCAAATCGACCCTTAAACCTTCTAAAGGAAGGAGTTGTGTTTCATCATCGACTTTACACTTACGAAGATAACACACGTGGAATGTATTATGAATACCGGCTAATTTTGGCAGAAGATCTAACACCACAGTCTGATCATTTAACACTTCACTGATCGGAAACGGACCAATAAATCTCGGTGCTAACTTACCACGTTTACCGAACCTGATAACCCCTTTCCATGGCGAAACTTTTAAATACACTCGTTCACCCACCCTAAAGGTTACCGAACGTCTACGCGGATCAGCATACATTTTCTGTCTATCTCTAGCGGCTTTCAACTTTTCTCGCGCAATTTCAACCTTTTCGGCTGTCAATTGAACAATTTCTGGACCTGCAAATTGTTTCTCCCCGAATTCTAACCAATAAGTCGGAGTTCTGCAATGATGACCGTACAACATTTCATGGGGCGGCATCCCTATACTAGAATGATATGAATTATTATACGCGAATTCGACTACTTAGGTCCCATTGCGTGGTCGTAAGTCTTTAAAATGACGTTTGACCAAAGATATGTCGCATTCCTTTCAAAAGTAAAGATTTGTTTCACAGTTTACAAGAATTGTTCATCCAAAAGTTACGTTACAAATTTATAAGTACAAAGGAAACCTATGCGACACAGTTTTAAATAAAGTCAAAAGACGCTCCATGTATGCACATATACTCGACATCCAATGCAAGTATCAAATAATGAGCGGAAGCATGTTTCACATATCGTTCAAAGACCTGAGAAAAACATAGAAATCTATCAACGACAACGTTGGTGAAATCATAGGTTTAAATAAGTAAGTACAAGTGAACCACAAGATTTGTAACATTGATATAATAGTAATACATTCCAAAAGTTTGTTTCACGAGCACCCAATTATCAATGCTTAACATTCCTTCCATAGAACCCCATCACAATAGTGTTAGAACATACACTGTTTCTCGAAAATATATTTCATTCGTAAACGGTAGCGAACCGTTTGAATAAGGGTTTGTCAAACCCATATGGCCATATAACATAAGTTCTCGCTTACACCCGGCAAGTGTAACTAATGATAATCGAATTGAGGATTTTTGTTCAAACTCGTATGTAGAATGTTTATTTTCCTGTACTTGTGTTCACTTAGTAAAAAGAACGTTTATGTTTTCTCATCCCAAATGTAAGTTCAAAAAGAGTAAAAGTGGGACTATGATCTCACCTTGAGTGCAAGAGTAAAAAGATACTTCAACAAGTAACGTGCAAAGTACAAACGCCAGTCTTGACCTAAACAAATAGGGTTGTATCAATAACGGTAAACACGATCGGTCAAAGATGTTCAATTAGTCCTATGGCTCGTTACGATTCGATTATATAGCATGTGAATCAAATTGTCAAGTTTCATGCAAGATACAAGTAAAGAATCATGTTAGAAAGATTGCATAATCATTTGGTTAAGTTTGACAAAAAGTCAAACTTGGGTCGGGTCAAAGTCAACGAAAAAGTCAACACGTTCGGGTCGGGTCCCGAACTATTTTTCTGTGCTAGTTATTCATATATAAGCATGTTAGAACAAGTTTCATGTGAATCGGAGGTCCATAGCATAGCAAACATTTTTAGTAAAAGTGACAAGGCAAACAGAATCTGGAACACGGCTATTGTCGCGCCGCGGCCAGATGTGTCGTGCCGCGCCATCAGGCGTGGCCTGATGCCTGGTCAGTCTCAATTGTTCAAGTCTTTTCCAAAACTCAAATTAGCACAAAATACAAACCGTAAACACTTAGAATGCGTATCTTATATCATTGTAAAGCTCTTTTGACAAGGAACACAACTAAGAATATATTATCAATCAAAACATGCATTTAAAATAATAAAATTCTCGTCAAATGTTCAATGAACGTTCATAATCAAAGTTTCAAATTTATAAAACGCATCTCATGATTCGGCCAACCAATTTACATGTATGATATGCCGTTTTGAAGGTAATGAAACATACATTACAACTAAACACTCACAAATAACATTTCGTGACATTCAAAACATCAAAAGTTCATCTTAAGAGCTATCGAACCCTAACCAAGAATCACAAAATCATTAATCATGTTTTTGAAGTTTTCTTAATCAACCTACGCATCAAAACAAAGCTAGTGATACTAGTAACACAATTAAAACATGGACTTTAGCATTCAAACAACATTAACTCATCCAAAATCAAAGATTAAGCAAACCCATTTTCAAGTTCATGCTAGTTACTCCAAAACAACAAATCGAGCACACAAAACATATATTCATGTTATACACGAGCCATAGACACCAACTAACATCATTTCAAGTATATAAAACGAATTTAGAGAAATTTAGTGTTTTTATAAAGTTACCCAAACTTGATGAAATTGGTACCAAAATGTAGAGGATGAAGAGAGGATCACGAAAATGTAATTTATTTTGTTGCTAGCTTCCAAATCCGAATTTAGATGATGAATTATGGTTTGTGTTCTTGAGAGAAAAAAAGGAAGTAGGAGAGAAAGAGGATGAGTGATTGAATAGATGAGGAAGGTGGGAGGTGGTTGACTTAGTCAACCACTAGTCATCTTTTTATTTAAATGGCAAAACTAGTCCTTCGAGTTTGTAGTCGGGTGCGGAAATTAACTGAACGAATTATTTTAAATTACACGAGAGCACGGGAGATATTATAATCCGATAATGAAAATATTAAGAACGCTAGCTAACGGAGGATACGAATTTAGATACGAAGGATATTAATAAAAATAAAAAGACGGACGTTAAAATAATTTAACGGAAAAAATGCGGGATGTTACATTACCCACACCTTAAAAGAAATTTCGTCCCGAAATTTAGTTGGAAGTAATAGTTGATGTCCCTTACTCGAGACCTTACGTTGTCAATGCTATGAATAGGTGAAGATATGTCCTTGGGCATTTCCACGAATTTGGGTAGTCGGGGTTTCACTATTTCAACCGGTTTTCCCATGGAGGGGAGTTTGTCATCCATAGTAGGTTTATCTAGAAGGATAGCACATCCCTGTTCTGCAAGACACGTCTCTAAGTTTGTTACACGAAATGTAAGGTAAACGGAAACTTTAATTGAGTCAGGAGATCTAGACGGTAGGATGCGGTTCCAATACGCCCCGAGATTTCAAAAGGATTAATAGTGCGGATATAACTTTCCTTGATTTCTCGAACGGATTACACCTTTCCAAGGTGCGGTTTTTCAATATTGCACGATTACTGACTTGGAATTCGGAAGGTTTACGCCTACCATCGGCATAGTCCTTTTGACGACTACGAGCCGTCTTGAGCCCCTTCTCGGACTTGAATTATCTCAATGGTTATTTCTTAAATGATTTCGGATCTGATGATTTGCTTGTCACCTACTTCGGTCCAACGAAATGGGAGGACAACACTTGTGGTGATGTAAGGGTTCGAAAGGTGCGGCGTTAATACACGAGTGGTAACTACTGTTATGTGAGGAGACAACTAAAGGCAACAATACAAGTTTGTAACATGTCTTTTCAAGATGTAAATCGCTCGTTTGCTCGGTTCTTCGATTTCTGGATGATACGCGGTACTCATGTCTAAACGTGTTCCCAAGGCTTTTTGTAACACTAGAAGCGAAACGAGTATTTCTATCCGGGATAATTGACAATGGTACACCATTTTGGAATAGAATTTCTTGAGATATGTTTGAACAAGTTAGTTAGGGCTCGAAAGCGTTCGTTGGGGCAAGTTTCTTACCGGCTACAGAAAATGTTCGTCAGGGCTATTCGCCTTCGTAGCGAATACTAGTAATACATGAAGAGTCTCTCTCTCCATTGAGGATTTAGATAAAAAAGGTTTCCTCATACGAAAGTATGAGCGAAAAAGATGCGAGTGAAGCGAGAACTTAGAATAGGATGAGTTTACACCTTGAGGTAGCCATATCATGCATCTAGTGGCCAAAAGTTGAGGCTTGGAAGGGAAACGAGATAGTACACGTAGTTGTATAGTTCAGGCTGAGTAGTAGTTGGCCATATCAGGAGCATAAGGACGATAAGTCAAAGAAGAGCGAAGTATCATTGGATTGTGTGTTATCTTAAGTTCCAGTAATATCAGACGGTAACGGTGAAGTAACAGAGTTATGTAACATGACACGTGATCACGAGAAGATTGTTCGGACTCATAATCAAGTATTTTTTATTTTTTTTGAGCAATTTAACGAATATCAGTTTCCTTGATTTCGAGTCGAGAGAGTATGCCTTTCGGGCGTTCAAGTAGAAATATTTCCATATTTGAGTTCCATTGTGCTAAACGAATTTAGCTAGTAATGTTTGTGTGAATAACTACGTTCAAGGTGCGGGCACGGAGAGGTTTAAATTTTTTTCCCTCAGTGAGTTAACGAGTTTAAAGGTCATGCAACACGAGAAAAGTCAGAAATGAATCTTCGGTAATAACCGGCGAGATCCAAGATTTTACGAATACAAGTCTGAGTCGTGAGGGTTTCCCGATTATGTGTGGTTCTGATTTATGCGAGAATTGTAGTAACACCTTGACCACTAACAACATGGTCTAAAATTTGGACTTCGTTTAACCAAAATTCTGACTTGGAGAATTCGGCATAGAGTTGCTCTTTTTCAAGAGTTCGAGCGTAAGACGGTGATGTCGTTCGTTTTCTTCTTTACTTGAATAGGTTTAGACACCATTTGTAAATATGATAATGGATTTGTCTAGATAAGTTTACATACGCGGTTCAGGAGGCCTATGAATACGGGCGGAGCCTTAGATAAACCTAACGGTACTAAGAGAAATTTACAACCATCGTAGCGAGTTCGGAAAATGGTTTAGGAGACATCGTCTCCCTTAACCCTCATTTGATGATAACCAGAACGGAGGTCGATTTAGAATACACATGAGATTCTTGTAACGGCTTAAGAGGTTGTTGATACGGGAAAAAGGATATCGGTTCTCAACCGGAATTCATTTAGTTCACGATAATCTATACATAATTGTAGGGAATCATTTCTCCTTAACGAATAGGTTTGGAGCTCCTTAGTTCTATAGGTATCAAGTCAAAATTCAAATTATCCACTCAATAAGTTTAACGTATATCCTCCGATAAAATTTATAGGTACAAAATATTTTCTGTTGGTCAATTGAATTGCCTAAGTAATATCTAGGGGGAGTGGTGGAATGCAAAGGGTAGGCTCCAAAGCCTCGGATTCAAAACATTTTATCGGCACCCGAATCGAATAAACATGAAACATAAGAGTTGTTGAGAAGAAACGTACCCGTGACTAGTCCATCGTCGTCTCGGGCATCCTAGGCGTCGATGTTGAAAGTCCAACGGCGTGCGTTGGGGTTGGTTTCTTCGTTGGACATGCATTCCTAAAATGACCCGGTTGGCCACATTCGAAACAAACACTCGTTTTTGGTACCTTGGACCCCTTTTTGGCAACGGGGGCGGCACTTTTACAAATATGGGCCACATGGCCACTTCTTTGACACCTGATGCAAAATGGTTTACCACATTCGGCCAAATGATGTTTGTGGCACTTGTTACAATAAGGTAGGTTTCCGGCATACCCCTTCTTGCCACCGGGGGTGAAAGGCTTCTTGGCGAAGTTGTTGTGGTTGTGGTTGCTTGATGGAGAGGCTTCCCATTTTCTTTTGTTGTTACCCGGTTGGTCCTCGGCCGTTGGTGCCAGCGCTTCAATTTCATTCACCGTTTTTATAGATTGGCGAGCCATCGCTAAAGCCTCTTTTAGGTTAGTGGGTTTGGATGACATTACCCCGTGTTGAATGCTCTTAGGGAGGCCATCCATGTAAAGTTCAACTCTTAGGGACTCGGGAGTCATGAGGGTCGGACAACTTTTGGCTAGTTCGGCAAACCGTTGATTATAAGCTTCGAGGTCATTCCCGACCGTTTTTAAATTTCTTAGCCCCTGTTCGAGCCTTCGAGTCTCGTTGCTCGGGAAGTATTCGGTGATCATTCTTTCTCTTAATTCGGTCCAGGAGAGTTTGTGGGCTTCATCGATACCCACCGATTGTACGTACGTGTTCCACCATGAGAGAGCAATACCGGTGAGAGTGTGGGTGGAAAACTTGACCTTATCTTGGTCTCGACAACCTCTTTTGCTAAAAACAGATTCCGTTTGTTCGAACCATCGGGTGAGAGCAACCGGTCCCTCGGTTCCATCGAAAGTGGGAGGATTGTACTTCATGAAGTTTTTGTAGGAGCAACACTCGCTTGGATTACCGGCTCCACGATTGTTGTTGTTGGAAAAGTGATCGGCTACGGCCGTACCCATGGCGGTGGTTATCATTCGTTGAAGAGCTTGTTCTAGAGTTTCGGGAGGAGTATCGTGTTGGCCTTGGTGAGCCATTGTTCCTTCACGACACAAGAATACCGTTGATTAGTATTATCAATAATACTAATCGTGATATGAAATCAAGATAAAGAGAAAATTTTCCTTGACTTGCCTTAAATTCTTTATGTCACAATGTCGGAACGTTCATATGAGTCACCGTAATATTATCCCGGCAATTATATTACCCTAATTCATATGTGCATTCGACATTATTTCACAAAGTCTAGGTGGCGCGTCAATCAAATTAAACAACGTGAGATCAAGATGAAGCAAGAGTTAGATATGAGTAGAAACGTTCGAGTATAAATGCACAAATAGTCAAGTAATTCCTACTTCAAGTCTATATGCCGGTTGTAGTCTAGATTCACTAATGTACCCTATGACTCGGGGTTGACACCAATGAACTCTAAATCCCTACAACCAAAGCTCTGATACCATTTGTAGCGACCCGACCAAATCGTCATTGACGGCGCCGACTGCTTAGGTCCCATTGCATGGTCGTAAGTCTTTAAAATGACGTTTGACCAAAGATATGTCGCATTCCTTTCAAAAGTAAAGATTTGTTTCACAGTTTACAAGAATTGTTCATCCAAAAGTTACGTTACAAATTTATAAGTACAAAGGAAACCTATGCGACACAGTTTTAAATAAAGTCAAAAGACGCTCCATGTATGCACATATACTCGACATCCAATGCAAGTATCAAATAATGAGCGGAAGCATGTTTCACATATCGTTCAAAGACCTGAGAAAAACATAGAAATCTGTCAACGAAAACGTTGGTGAAATCATAGGTTTAAATAAGTAAGTACAAGTGAACCACAAGATTTGTAACATTGATATAATAGTAATACATTCCAAAAGTTTGTTTCACGAGCACCCAATTATCAATGCTTACCATTCCTTCCATAGAACCCCATCACAATAGTGTTAGAACATACACTGTTTCTCGAAAATATATTTCATTCGTAAACGGTAGCGAACCGTTTGAATGAGGGTTTGTCAAACCCATATGGCCATATAACATAAGTTCTCGCTTACACCCGGCAAGTGTAACTAATGATAATCGAATTGAGGATTTTTGTTCAAACTCGTATGTAGAATGTTTGTTTTCCTGTACTTGTGTTCACTTAGTAAAATGAACGTTTATGTTTTCTCATCCCAAATGTAAGTTCAAAAAGAGTAAAAGTGGGACTATGATCTCACCTTGAGTGCAAGAGTAAAAAGATACTTCAACAAGTAACGTGCAAAGTACAAACGCTAGTCTTGACCTAAACAAATAGGGTTGTATCAATAACGGTAAACACGATCGGTCAAAGATGTTCAATTAGTCCTATGGCTCGTTACGACTCGATTATATAGCATGTGAATCAAATTGTCAAGTTTCATGCAAGATACAAGTAAAGAATCATGTTAGAAAGATTGCATAATCATTTAGTTAAGTTTGACAAAAAGTCAAACTTGGGTCGGGTCAAAGTCAACGAAAAAGTCAACACGTTCGGGTCGGGTCCCGAACTATTTTTCTGTGCTAGTTATTCATATATAAGCATGTTAGAACAAGTTTCATGTGAATCGGAGGTCCATAGCATAGCAAACATTTTTAGTAAAAGTGACAAGGCAAACAGAATCTGGAACACGGCTATTGTCGCGTCGCGGCCAGATGTGTCGCGCCGCGCCATCAGGCGTGGCCTGATGCCTGGTCAGTCTCAATTGTTCAAGTCTTTTCCAAAACTCAAATTAGCACAAAATACAAACCGTAAACACTTAGAATGCGTATCTTATATCGTTGGAAAGCTCTTTTGACAAGGAACACAACTAATAATATATCATCAATCAAAACATGCATTTAAAATAATCAAATTCTCGTCAAATATTCAATGAACGTTCATAATCAAAGTTTCAAATTTGTAAAACACATCTCATGATTCGGCCAACCAATTTACATGTATGATATACCATTTTGAAGGTAATGAAACATACATTACAACTAAACACTCACAAATAACATTTCGTGACATTCAAAGCATCAAAAGTTCATCTTAAGAGCTATCGAACCCTAACCAAGAATCACAAAATCATTAATCATGTTTTTGAAGTTTTCTTAATCAACCTACGCATCAAAACGAAGCTAGTGATACTAGTAACACAATTAAAACATGGACTTTAGCATTCAAACAACATTAACTCATCCAAAATCAAAGATTAAGCAAACCCATTTTCAAGTTCATGCTAGTTACTCCAAAACAACAAATCGAGCACACAAAACATATATTCATGTTATACACGAGCCATAGACACCAACTAACATCATTTCAAGTATATAAAATGAATTTAGAGAAATTTAGTGTTTTTAGAAAGTTACCCAAACTTGATGAAATTGGTACCAAAATGTAGAGGATGAAGAGAGGATCACGAAAATGTAATTTGTTTTGTTGCTAGCTTCCAAATCCGAATTTAGATGATGAATTATGGTTTGTGTCCTTGAGAGAAAAAAAGGAAGTAGGAGAAAAAGAGGATGAGTGAATGAATGGATGAGGAAGGTGGGAGGTGGTTGACTTAGTCAACCACTAGTCATCTTTTTATTTAAATGGCAAAACTAGTCCTTTGAGTTTGTAGTCGGGTGCGAAAATTAACCGAACGAATTATTTTAAATTACACGAGAGTACGGGAGATATTATAATCAGATAACGAAAATATTAAGAACGCTAGCCAACGGAGGGTACGAATTTAGATACGAAGGATATTAATAAAAATAAAAAGACGGACGTTAAAATAATTTAACGGAAAAAATGCGGGATGTTACATGTGGACCGACAGTAGGCCGACTGTGTTCATCATCTGCAGATTTTGAACACAACCTACGGACATCAAGCTAAATTCACCAAAACTCGATCTAGAGCTCGTTTTCGACACCAAAACTTACCACAACCCAATTACTACATGTTATAGACTATAAACCCACAAAGTTTTGACCATAACAACATCAAATCCATGGATTTTGACACAAAATCAAGCTTTTGAACAAATACACTTAAAAATACCATTTTAACACTAAATTGATCATGAAAGCTCATGATTCATACTTTAAAAGAATCAGTAGAGTGTAAAGAACGTGATTTCAAGACCAATTCGAGCTCAAGATCAACAATGGAGAATTAGGGTTTGGTTAGGTGGGAGGGATGAAGGTACGGGTGTGTTTAGGAAAATTCTAGAAATGGAAAGAAGAAGGCAGTACACTAGTCACTTAAGGGTGCTATTTTCCCCACCTCACAACACACGGGTATTTACCAGTTATCTGATATCTCTCGCACAGGATTAGGTAACCCAAACGAGGTCCAATTGAAATAAACAAACCTGTTCTGGGACCCTTGTCACAAACTGGTCACAACACAATTGTAATAAAACACTAATAAAATAATTAAAATAAAAAACACTTAAGACTAAGCACAAACCCTAAGGGCAAAATAGTCCACTTACAACTAGCCCGGGTTTCAGTCTGTTACACGTTATCATAACGATAATCGTTATATATATATATTTCGAGTTTCTTAACTTAGTAATCTCATTTCTTATGTATATAACACATTGTTAATATACTTAGTGAGATACTTACTCATCATAATCTCATGTCAACCATATATATATGTCTATATATACCACAACATGTAGTTTTTACAAATTTGTAACGTTCGTGAATCGCCTGTCAACTTGGGTGATCAATTGTCTATATGAAACTTATTTCATTTAATCAAGTCTTAATAAGTTTGATTGCTTAACACGTTGGAAACATTTAGTCATGTAAATATCAATCTCAGTTAATATATATAAACATGGAAAAGTTCGGGTCACTACAGTTAGAGTGTGAACCAAAGAGCCGGTAGCACTTTAACGCGAGTATGACTCGGGTTGTGATGTGAACCAAAGAGCCGGTAGCACCATGACGCGAGGATGGTTAACCATGGTTGTGTATTGTTTTGTAGCATATTGTATTATGTCGATTATATGTTATTGATTACGCTAGTAGCGGTTTGTTGGAGATTATTAGCTTTGTACTTGAGATGGTATGCTAATTGTATTGCTAGCGTGTATGCGGTATATGTGTAAGTGATTGCAAGTAGGTATATTATATATATGTAGGTATAATTATTGCATTCACTAAGCTTTGCTTACCCTCTCGTTGTTTATCTTTTTATAGGCTCCGGCGGAGACAAGGGTAAGGGCATTCGTACGGATTAGAGATCCCGTTTGGTTGTTAGGGGACGCTTTTGGATGTTATAGCTTTTGGAGTTCGACCGAGATTTGGGTAGTTTAACCCCAAACACCATGTTCATAGTGTCGTTTGGAATTTAAACTAGTGTGGTCGAAACTCAAACTTTTGTATGAAACTCGTATTACGGCATATGTGGGCCCGGTTTCGTAAAATTTATTTTATTATTGAATCGTGTGAGTTTTAACTATTATATCATGTTGTGAAAAGCGTTTCGTCTAAATATGTCGGGAAGTGGGAAATCTTTATTTGAAAATGAACAAAACCGGACATAACTGAAATTGGCCTGTGCGCGCCGCGCACCCTGAGGTGGTGCGCGTGGATCACTATTCTGAAATAAAAAAAAAAATTTATCTTTCGCGTGTTCGGTTGGTTATTGGTTTGGGTTGTTACAACATGGTTCGACAATGTCATTAAGCACCTAAGGTACACGTAAGGTGTTTGATGAAATGTCTGGGAAAAAAAATTGATTATGGTATGCAAACAGGAGCAAAATTCACCTTGCTCCGAGGTGGAAACAAGATTGCAAGAGGCACGTTGCTCCTTGCTCCCGGTGAAAGCAAAGTCGCAAGAAGCACCTTTCGTCATTGCTTCCACCAGGGAGCAAGATGACACCTCGCACCCTTGCGTATTGTGCGGAAAAATTGGCAAAAAAAAGGTTTTTTATGGATTCTAAAGCAAAATGATAGGAAAAATGGGCATTTAAGTGATAATCCTTTATTAAAATTTACTTACTTTCTAAAAAAATATATATAGTAGCCAAAAACAAAGGTACGTGCTATCACCAAACCTATATATAAAATTATAAATGTGGATATTCGTATATCAACTACCTGCACAAGTTTTAATTAACAGATTACGTTCCCTTAATATAATGACGTATACTACCTGAGTAGCAATATTATATAGTTGTTAATCAACGATCGTGCAAATTAGGGTTTAGAAAATTACCCCACGATTGCTTCGTCAAAGTCAATGCCAGATCTATGTAGGATTCTCTGGTACGCCAAGAAACGTAACCAAAAATGAAGTGGATCAAGTAATTTTATGTCCTTCAAGTAACCCGATTCGACAACCGGGAACACCGCCGGGGAATATCGGACTCGCGCATTTTTCTTTCCCCAATCATTTGGTGCGTGCCTCTGTTTTTTTTTTCCTTTCAAATGGGATTATCTAGAACTTAATCCTCATATAATTGCATTATTTAAAAGATCATATATATCTATTGATTGTTTTAAATAATAGTCTTGTATGATTGTATGATACCTAACACCCTATAGCTACTCCGTATTTGCTTATCGTATACATTTAATTTTAATTCCTTGTGTTCAATTCATATGCATGGATATTGCTTGATTGATCGTCCATTGATATCACATGTATAAAGAGAACTTTTGTATAGATTATCCTTGAATATGTGAGATCTAATTATGAATTAATAAAATAAATGAATGATATAATACTAAATTGAGCTCTATAATTCTATTTTCCTCTATTTAATTGCCACAACTTCGATTCAAATCTAGCACTTTAAGAACATTCACCTCATAATTATAGTCTGGTTGCAGCCAGTGGCGATTCTAGGATGAAAACCTAATGGGTTCCCAATTTTTTTTTTTAAAGCTAATTATATTTGAAGGATAATTTAGTGGTTATTTACCTCCAAAAAACCATAAACTTTCAAAATATATGGGGTCCTGGAGTTAAATTTAGTGGTGTCATGTACAATTTGAAAAGTACATTGTATAAAAAATCTCCGAAGTAGTGGGGTCATAGGACCCCACACCACAAAACTTACAGTCGCCATTGGTTGCAGCCTGACACACCAGCATGATATTACTTTATGGTAATTAGATGTACGAATTAGGATCTGCCTATATATATTTGAGTCTCTGATCATGTTCATTCATAAAAATGTTTTTAATTTTATGGTGGCAAACTAACTGTTAGACCACTCGCAACGGATCCGCCGTTGGGTCCGTCTACCATTCCGCCTTTAAAGGCGCCGATACTAGCATCAAGTCATTGCTGCGTCGTTTGATGATCCGTGCTCCAAATTGCCTTGGTACAGCACCATGACGGGCGGTTAATTTGACTGTAACGACTATTTTCTTTGTTTCTTTGTTTTTATATAACCAACAACACAACGACTATTTTCTTTGTTTTTATATACGAGTATGTAATTCTCATTTATATATATCCAACATCTAACTCTCATTTATCACCAACTTCATCACCTACATCACCTTCACTCTTTAAATTTGTTATCAATGTCGTTTTTAAATTTGTAGTTTAAATTTGATGTGATGTAAGCTATTCTATATGTTTAATAATAATAATAATAATAATAATAATAATAATAATAATAATAATAATAATAATAATAATAATAATAATAATAATAATAATAATAATAATAATAATAATAATAATAATAATAATAATAATAATAATAATAATAATAATAATAATAATAATAATAATAATAATAATAATAATAATAATAATAATAATAATAATAATAATAATAATAATAATAATAATAATAATAATAATAATAATAATAATAATAATAATAATAATAATAATAATAATAATAATAATAATAATAATAATAATAATAATAATAATAATAATAATAATAATAATAATAATAATAATAATAATAATAATAATAATAATAATAATAATAATAATAATAATAATAATAATAATAATAATAATAATAATAATAATAATAATAATAATAATAATAATAATAATAATAATAATAATAATAATAATAATAATAATAATAATAATAATAATAATAATAATAATAATAATAATAATAATAATAATAATAATAATAATAATAATTTATATTTAATATAAGTATAAGTAAATAAGAATAAGTAAATAAGTATTAAGTATAAGTATAAGTAATAAGTAATAAGTAATAAGTAATATAAATGATAATAAAGAGTTAAATGACTTTAATATTAAAAAATGGAAGTGGGACTAACTCAGTGGGTATGTCATGGATGTTAGCAAAATGTCTTGGGTTAGTGATGGGAAAGAATTGATTATGTGACGCTGATGTGGCAGTCAGTTTTGGGAAGAAAGTATGTCATGGTTGAGTTGAGAGTGGTCTTACTACCGATATCATAGTTCCACACCTACTTATCCATCAAGTAAACAATATTGCAAATTAAAATATCTTTGTTTCCTATGGTTTAATTTCTAAAATTTCACACGGTATGAGTTGTCTTCTGAATGTTCTATTTTGGCTTGCATCAAGTAGGACCCATCGGAATTTGGGTATCCCGTATCCATTAGTACTCATTGTTTCCTACTAAATGTAAGCTATTTGCCTGAAAGAGAATGAAACTTGTGTCCTATATTTATTATTAGTCCACAACCAAACTGTTTTCCTTTTAAATTACTGGTTTGTCAGCTAAGTGAATATACGGGAACTAGAACTGATACATTACATGTGGAGGTTACAATGGTATATGGCAGCGTGTCATCAATAATTATAATAGAACTAATAAGTAGATTTGATAAGCTACCAAAGTGTGCTAAACAACATATATACACTGATGTATTAATGGATATTCAACTATCCAGATTCAACTAATAACAAACGCCAAGTCCTGATATGTTTATTCTAACCCAAAGACAAAAGCAGAACAAAAACATTTGTTTCTTCTGTTGTTAATTTTTCAAATTTCCATCTTTTTCAACCCCTGTAGAGTCGTCCTTTTTACTGGGCTGCATATTCACATTTTTCCCATCTGGCTGTAGGCATTTGTTGATTTGTCTGTTACTGATTGTTACAGAGTTATCGCGTTAAGTTGATTCAGACATAAACATGGTTAGATCACATATATATGTTTTCAGGTTTGTCTGGCTTCAATATTGTTTGGTTTAGATATTTTTGGATATATATGTACAATAATTTGCTTTTGTGATGGGGGAGGTTGTATTTGAAGTAAAGAGAATGTTTAGTTGGTGCCATAAGAGTTTAAATATTGACATTAAGGAAGTTTTAATAACATTTGTATGTAGAAAATTATGTCTCCCCATATTGGTGCATTACTTATTTATGATTAATCAAATAACAGTTATACCCTTGTCAATGATCGCCCTTTCGCTAATTATGATTATATTTTCTAATCTGATTAAAAACTCCTGAAGGGTTACATATAGCTGTATTAACCCCTGACAGGCTTTTATTAGTTGTTAGAATAATAATATCGCGAATCTCATATTTTTAATATACTTAACTTTTAATTTAATACAACTAGATAAAATAATATAATCTTACTACTACTACTACCAAACACCTTACCTATAAATAGGTTTCTTCATACATGTTATTCCCTAACTTCATCAACAATATCACCTTGTATCCCTAAACTTTCCACTTTAATCAACAAATATGGAATCTATGGCTACAATGGTAGGAGAATGGAACTCATTCAGCGACGTAAACGTTTCAGACGAAGCTTTTTTTATGGCTCAGTTGCTTGAAAATTTGTCTGTTCCCGATAATTCTTCGAATTCTTCTGCCTTTGAAGTACCATCTACTTTTTGGCCACACCATGAACTAAACATGAGCCCCGATGAGGCCGATGAAACTTCAATTTATTTTTCTGATAACACCAATAGTAACCCACATTGTCTGTCACAAGACCACAATTCATATGATGCAACACCTACAAAAGATTTTAATTTGTTTTCAAGTTCTAGGAAACGCTCTTGTAGCATGACAGATGTAAGTTAAACACGTTGCTAATATGTGTTTAGTTTAGTATTCAGTTTTTTAATGTGATGATTATGCTAAAATTGTGTTATTATAATTACTTTACGTAGGTCCGCGAGAACAGGGAAAAGATTAAGTGTAGGAAAACTCAGAAGTTTGTTTCTAAAAGCAGTGAAGATGAGACTGACCAAGGTGCATTCAATGGGAAATTTTTGAAATTTTATGGTTCTGATGGTGAATCGAATTGGTCTCAGGAGTCGAGTATTAGTCCAAGACCAAAAGAGTTGACTATTCCAAAGTCAAATGGCAAGGTAAAAGCTAATAGGGGGTCGGCAACTGATCCACAAAGTGTGTATGCACGGGTAAATAATAATAATAATAATCTAAATTAAATTGCACTAAATTAGTTATCTGTTATCAGTCAAAATTGAACTAATCAACAGAACTGTTTCCTTGCTTTTTTAGAAGAGAAGAGAACGAATTAATGAGCGTTTAAGAGTGCTGCAGAAGCTTATTCCTAATGGTACAAAGGTGGGAATATATATAAATATAAAACCTTGTGTTTTCCTATTGTTGTGTCTATATATATATATATATATATATATATATATATATATAGTGGTAGGATCAAGAGGGAAGTAACCATTCGGGGGAAAGCGGGGGGAAGCAAAAACTTTTTTTTTTTTCGTTTTTTGAAAAAACTTTGTTCACGAACATTATAGATGAGATGGAAATATGAACATTTAGTAGAGACACTTTGTGATAAATGTTTTTATTTTGGCGGGAAAACGCTCGAAGAAGTAATATATAACAATTATCGTGTTTTTCGAGCGTATTTTGAGGTTTTAGCTATTAGGGTTTAGATATTGTTAGAAATCGGGTATGAATTGACTGCCGGATTCGTTCTTGAATCGTGTAATCACTATCTCTATAAAGTATTTCGACCCTACGATTGCCACGGTTGCACGAAATCTTTACAGGGATCAAACAACAACGCAATCAGTGTTTTGGGCAACGAAATCACTGATCAAATTGTTAGAGAATATGTGTGTTTCTGTTGGATTTTATGAATGCCGAATGAATGAACAAAGACGTTCATAAACTGTTTATAGGAAAACAGTTAAACCGAAAGGGTGTAACCCTTCAGTTTTGGCGGGAAAATCGGTTATACCAAAAGGCATACCTGTTCGCTGACACTCATTCGAACGCAACTTTTCTAGTTAACGAATAGTGCAATTTCTGTTGAGGTTTCGGGGCGCTGCCCCGAGCCCCGCGAGGGGCGCTGCCTCCTCGACCCCTGCCCGCTCACCTGGGAGCGGGACCCCAGCCAGGGGCGCTGCCCCTTGGACCCCGCAAGGGGGCGCAGCCCCCTTGACCCCCGCATTTTACGCGACAGTTAGTAGCCAACTCTTACGGGCGTGTACTCCACACTCTCCGAATCCGTTGGTAAGTATAGCTAGCTAACACCTGCATTCAAGTAAATCGTAACTAACTAAAATGTACGTTGGATGACACTAAAATCACCAACAAATCCCCCCCATTTTAGTGTAATCCTTGATTTACTAAAATAACTAAACAAACAGAACAAACTAATGCATAAATGAAAATGTTTCAGAAATTGAATTTCCACTTAGTATAATATTTACGAGAATTCGAGTATCAGGGTGTTTCAGAAATTGAACCCTTCCACTCGTATGAAAAATATAAAATATTATACACATCAGTTTCTTACATATCCCTAAAATAATCTTGACACTATTATAAGCCATGTGTCCCAATCCTTCAGTGAACATATTGGCAGCTAAGTCCAAGGCTCCATTGAAGCGGCAAAACTTCATGCTCACATAGGTAGTCCTTTTACATCTTGCACCTGCATATGCAATTTTTCAAAAGAACTATTAAGAAGAATAACTTCAACCTAACTCAACTTGCAGGTCTAAACACATACTTTGGGATCAGAATTTTATGTGTTTCAATCTTCAGAAAGTAAGCTTACCTCATTGAATTCAGCTTCTAGCGTTGTACTAGAAGGGAATTGGGCGTCTCACTTTGGAAGATTTATGTGGACTTCAATCCCACTCCAATAGCCGACTTTTGCACTATGTCTCGGGCTAATGCTTTAGTCAAGTGATCCGCTAAATTTTGTTGTGATCTAACGAAACTTACGGATATCACTCCATGTGAAATCAGCTCGCGAACCATACTGTGTCTAACACCTAAGTGTCTAGACTTTCCATTGTACATTTGGCTATAAGCCTTAGCCAAAGTAGCTTCACTGTCACAACGGATGGAAATAGGAGATATTGGCTTCGGCCACAAAGGAATTTCATGAATTAGATTCCTTAACCAATCAGCTTCCTTACCAGCTGCAGCTAAAGCTACAAATTCAGACTCCATGGTTGAATTTGTAATGCATGTTTGCTTCTTAGAAGCCCATGAAATAGCACCTCCTCCAAGTAGGAATATCCAACCAGTCGTAGATGAATGATCTTCGACGTTGGTTATCCAACTTGCATCCGAATATCCTTCTAAAACTGAAGGGAACCCAGTATAAGTGATACCATAATCCATAGTACCCTTCAAATACTTGAATACTCTAACCACAGCACGCCAGTGAGTAGCATTTGGATTACTAGTAAACCTACTAAGTTTTCCCACTATGAAAGCAATATCAGGGCGTGTGCTTGTCATAGCATACATCAAGCATCCAATTGCTCGAGAGTATTCAAGCTGTGATACAGCTTTACCCGAATGGGGCATAAGCTTCACAGTTGTATCAACGGGAGTATTCAAGGGAGAACATTGATCACACTTAAACCGTTTCAGAATCTTCTCAATGTAATGAGATTGTGTGATCGTGATACCTCTATCATCCCTTTTAATCCTTATGCATAGGATTACATCCGCCACTCCCATGTCCTTCATGGAGAACTTCGAAGATAAAAACTCCTTTGTTCTATCAACTTGATCCTGGTCAGTACCAAAGATCAACATGTCATCCACGTATAAGCAAATGATCACACCTTTTCCGGATTGATCGAATTTGCTATATACACACTTGTCAGATTGATTTAGTACAAAACCATTAGACAACACCACATCATCAAACTTCTGATGCCACTGCTTGGGAGCTTGTTTCAGCTCGTACAATGATTTAACTAACTTGCACACCTTATGCTCTTGACCTGGCATAACAAACCCTTCTGGTTGTCTCATATACACTTCCTCTTCCAAATCACCATTCAAGAATGCTGTTTTGACATCCATTTGATGGATCACTAGATCATACGTAGCAGCAAGTGCTATTAACAATCTGATAGTAGTGATACGAGCAACAGGAGCATATGTATTGAAATAATCAATACCCTCCTTTTGTTTAAAGCCTTGGATAACCAATCTAGCTTTAAACTTATCAATTGTGCCATCGACTTTCATCTTCTTCTTGAAGATCCACTTGTTTCCCAAAGGTTTGCATCCTGGTGGTAAATCTGTTAATACCCAAGTATTATTCTCCAAAATAGAACTCATCTCGTCGTCAATTGCTTCTTTCCAAAAGGCAACATCACGAGATTTCATGGCCTCATCAAAGGTTCTAGGATCATCATCTATACTGTAACAGTAAGAATATTGTGACTTAACACAATCTCTCGATCCTTCAACTAGGTAAAGTTGAAAGTCAGAACCATACGACTTGGGTGTCCTAGTTCTAGAGCCCCTACGAGGTTCTAGTGACTCACTTGGAATTTCTTCCAGGTTAACTCCTTGTGTAGTCTCATTTGAATGAGAAATCACGTCCCTTGGTCTAGGTATTGATGTAAAACGGGATTCATCAAATATTGCATTTCTTGATTCTATAACGGTGTTAATCGAAATAAAATCATTAGGTTCTATCACATAAAACCTATAGGCTTTGGAATGTTCAGCATATCCAATAAAGATGCAATCAACACCTCTTTCACCCAAAGTTTTCCTTTTGGGTTCGGTTAATCTTACGATTGCCCGACAACCCCAAACTCGCAAATAATGCAAGTTTGGTTGTTTCTTGTACCAAAGTTCGTAAGGAGTCATAGTTCCTCTTTTATTAGGAACTCTATTCAAAATGTGACAAGCCGTTAACATGGCTTCTCCCCAAAATCTGTCACTCAAACCAGAGTACGTCATCATGGAATTAACCATTTCCTTGAGAGACCTATTTTTCCTCTCCGCTACACCATTTTGTTGTGGTGTATATGGAGCTGTAGTTTGATGAATAATCCCTACAGATTGGAAATACATTGGATCATAATACTCACCACCTCTATCGGCGCGCAACGTTTTAATTAAACCATTTTGTTGTAATTCCACTTCAGTCTTATAGATTTTAAATTTGTCTAAGGCCTCATCTTTAGAATGCAAAAGATAAACATAGCAGAACCTAGACGCATCATCTATAAATGTGATTACATACTTCTTATTTCCTAAGGAAGGTGTAGCATGAAAATCACAAAGGTCACTATGAATTAGTTCTAAATTCAAAGACGTCCTGTTTATGGTCTTAAAAGGTTGTCTCGTGATTTTATTCAACATACAGGTATTACATTTTTCAGAACATTTTTCAAAGGTAGGAATCAAATCAACTTTAGACATTTCATACATTCTTTTATAATGTACATGTCCTAGACGCGCATGCCATAAACTTGACTCAATTGAACTAGAACTAATCATGCAAGCAGAATTATCAACAACAGGAACATTCTTAAGATTCAACATAAACATACCATTATTATAGTATCCAAATCCTATAAACATGCCACCCTTCGACAAGATATACTTGTCGGATTCAAATACTTGTTTATAACCACACTTATTTAATATAGGATTGGAAATCTGATTCTTTCTCAACCCAGGTACATACACAATATTATTTAAAGTAATTGTCTTATCAGAACTAAATTGTAAAACAACATCTCCACGACCAAGGACATGAGTGACTGATTCGTTCCCCATGAGAAGCACATCATCATCAGGTTGAAATGTCTTAAACCAACAGTGATCTTTACATGCATGACATGTGGCCCCGGAATCAATCCACCACGCTATGTTATCATCCTGCACATAAAATGCTTCAGAAATATGTGATACATAATTCTGAACAGAATTTATAATACAATCAAAATTCTGACCTTGGTTAGGAACTTGGTCCTTAGACCCGTTTCCTGAACCTGAACCGCTTGCTCCATCCTTGTTCTTTCCAACACGACATTCTTTCTTAAAGTGACCAGGTTTGCCACAAATCCAACAAGATAGAGATTTCTTATCCTTCTTGTTGGAACCATCGTTGTTCCCTTGAAACTTACGTTTCTTTCCATTGAACTTTTTGTTGTTTTTGTTCCCACGTTTACCATCCTCAATCATGTTAACAGAGGATGATGCAACGTCCTTTTCTTTAGTCTTACCACCCTCTTGATCACGTATTGATTCCTCAATACGTAGGGTGCCTCCCAATTCAGTCAAAGACAATTCTTCTTTCTTATGTTTTAGCATGTGTTTGAAAGTCTGCCATGATGGTGGCAGTTTGTCTATAATTGAAGACACTGAAATGGATTCATCCATTTTCAGATTGTGTTGTGTAAACTGTCCCAAAATTCGAAGAATTTCGTGGAACTGTTCAATAACAGGCCTTGAATCCACCATTTTGTAATTATTGAAATTACTCACAAGAAACTTCTTACTCGAAGCATCTTCGGCCATGTATTTGGATTCAAGCGAATCCCATAGTTCCTTAGCAGTTTCTACAGATTGGTAAACATCAAAAAGAGCATCAGACATACCATTTAGAATGTGGCCACGACATATGAAATCATCGTTATCCCACTTGTTTCTTCTCCTGATTTGATCCAAAGTTGCATCCTCAGGAAGTTCTGGCATGGGGGTGGATAGAACATGAACAACCTTCAACGTTGTTAACATAAATCGCATCTTCTGTTGCCATCTTCGAAAATTAACTCCTTCAAATTTCTCCAGTTTTGCAAACTGCCTTGTCATCTCTTTCACCGTTTCACCAGACATGATTACAGACTAAATACTTTATAGATTTGTTAGAAATCGGGTATGAATTGACTGCCGGATTTGTTCTTGAATCGTGTAATCACTATCTCTATAAAGTATTTCGACCCTACGATTGCCACGGTTGCACGAAATCTTTACAGGGATCAAACAAGAACGCAATCAGTGTTTTGGGCAACGAAATCACTGATCAAATTGTTAGAGAATATGTGTGTGTTTCTGTTGGATTTTATGAATGCCGAATGAATGAACAAAGACGTTCATAAACTATTTATAGGAAAACAGTTAAACCGAAAGGGTGTAACCCTTCAGTTTTGGCGGGAAAATCGGTTATACCAAAAGGCATACCTGTTCGCTGACACTTATTCGAACGCAACTTTTCTAGTTAACGAATAGTGCAATTTCTGTTGAGGTTTCGGGGCGCTGCCCCGAGCCCCGCGAGGGGCGCTGCCTCCTCGACCCGTGCCCGCTCACCTGGGAGCGGGACCCCAGCCAGGGGCGCTGCCCCTTGGACCCCGCAAAGGGGCGCAGCCCCCTTGACCCCCGCATTTTACGCGACAGTTAGTAGCCAACTCTTACGGGCGTGTACTCCACACTCTCCGAACCCGTTGGCAAGTATAGCTAGCTAACACCTGCATTCAAGTAAATCGCAACTAACTAAAATGTACGTTGGATGACACTAAAATCACCAACAGATATTAGGGTTTAGATATTAAGGTTTATAGGGTTTAGATATTAGGGTTTAGATTTAGGGTTTAGATTTAGGATTTAGATTGAGTTTTTAACACGAACGGTTTAGAGTTTACACTACTAGAAAATTTGAAATTAGCGACGGCAAAATCTGTCCCAAATCCGTCCCTAAACGTGTTTTTCGACGGATTACCGACGGATCTTGTCCGACCCTAAAATCGTCCTCGGTAATATTTACAGACAGATTTTGGGACGGACATTTATATTAACGACGGATTTACGACGGTAGTCTTTGGGACGGATCAACAACGGGTTTTCGTTGGATTTTTCCGACGGATTTAGGACAGCTTAATTAGCGACGGACACATTCAACGACGGATTAGACATGCATTTATCGACGGGCACATTTACCGACGGACTTTCGTCAGATTTTTAAGACAGATTTGGGACTGATATAGTTTTAGTTACAGAAATTATCGTCCCCGATCCGTCGCTAATTATATAATTTTTGTAAATAATATTCTCAAAAATATGTTTTTTCTAGTATTTTCATCCAGTTTTTGCCATATGTAACCAAAATTTACCAAGACAATTTTACACGATTGTAAATCTCTTTGTCCTTTATAATTTAATTTGTAGATAAAAAAAAAATATAACAAGTAGTTATAACATAAACTTATACAAAAGCACGCAACTATCATTGAAATCAAACCGAGAAAAGAAAAAAATCAACTAACATCAATACAACTATTTTTGAGCTTGAAAATACTTGAAAAAGTGTTTGCATTCGTTAAACTCACCTTTACAATACTACACTAAATATATCTATACTTTGTTTGCACTTCTTGCTCAAATCTTCATTTAACTTTTTTCAATACTGCACTAAGCAGATCTAAGCTCTTTCACCATGGATCCATGAGCAATTTCTCTTAAATGCATTTAAAATGGAAGCTCCCTTCACCGAATTTCGGTTCTCTTCTGGTACTTTCTGATTTCTTTTAGAGCGACAATCCTGACCAGAATCCATGTGGCTTCTTCACTGATCCGGTTGCTGGAGTAGATTTCCTTGCGGCTTTGGTGGCCAATTGTTCCTTGGAGCTTTTCCTCCTATGGCTTTCCTTGCTAACTGTTTAGTAAAAGCCATATGTTAAATGTATTGCAAGTTTTGAGTGATATTGAGTTGTTGGTGGGTTAAGTGGTCCTAGTTGTTTAGGATTTTACAGGGAGAGTTTTAAGATAATTGGGAATAAAGAATAATGAATTATATTTTGTGGAGTATAAAGTTTTTAGATGGAGGAGATCACCCGTTTGATTATTTTAAATCGGATGGCTAAGAAGGAAAGGGGGTTCGATCCATGTGATGTGCTTTTACCAAGCACTAAGTTTTTTAAACAAGAAAGTTCTAGATTTTATGCTAAAAATTTTCCAAAAATTTATTTACGGAGTATATTCTAAAACAATTATTCAAATGTAATATTATTTTTACTTATTATATATTCGATTATTATATGTATTATATAATTATATATATCCTTGGTACAATTTAAGTTTTTATATTATAACTAGACACTCATTCATAAATACATCTATATTAGTTTAAAAAAACATTTTAATATATATTCACTAACAACGATTATGGAACTTATATATAAAAACATTAGATCGAATATATACATCCGACAAATGTATAATATTTTGATGTATGTATGTTATATTTGTTACTACTAGTGTATTCTGAGACATTTTGGTACTTATACGCATTAATATGTGCTCGTAAACTCGATAAAATCTTAATTATAAAAAACATCCGTCCCAAATCCGTCACTAATACTCTGATTTACCGACGGATTAGGGACGGCAATATATTCATATATTTTTTAAATTACGATTTAGACGAAAACGCATTGACACTTATTCCTAAATACATCTACATTAATTATCAAACATTTTAAAAATACTAAGTAGTGTATAAATGCAAACACACATATGGGTATGCATATATTCACTAACAATGATTACGAAGCTTATATATAAAAACACTAGATCGAATATATACATCCGACAAACATATAATATATTGATGTATATATATTATATTTGATAGTACAAGTGTATTCTAAGACATTTTGATACTTATACATGTTCATTTGTGCTCGTAAACTCGATTAAATCTTAATTTTAAAAAACATTCGTCACTAATACTCCGATTTACCGACGGATTAGGGACGAAAATATATTCATATATTTTTTAAATTACGATTTAGACGAAAACGCATAGACACTCATTCCTAAATACATCTATATTAATTAACATACATTCCAAAAATACTAAGTAGTGTATAAATGTAAACACACGTATGGGTATGCATATATTCACTAACAACGATTATGTAACAACCCAAACCAACCCGCGAGCAAACCACGTGAAAAATACAAAATAAAAAAAAAATTGCTGCACAGTGAACTGGCGCGGCGCGCCTGGATGGCCGCGCGGCGCGCCATTCGGGTCTGTCCGGAAAGTCTCAAAATGCGAAAAAGATCGACTAGTTCCCGACATTTTTAGACGACACGCTTTTAACCACACATTCAAATATGTAAAACTAACACAATTCAAACGTAAAATAAGTTTTACAAAGCGGGGCCCACTTCGGCCGTTTTATGAGTTTAATACAAAATATGAGTTTCGACCGCCAAAAAGTTTAAGTACCAAACTACACTACGAGCATGGCGTTTGGGATTAAACTACCCAAGTCTCGGTCAAACTCCAAGAACTAAACTTCCAAAAAGCGTCCCCTAATCAACAAAGCGGGAATCTCTATTCCATGATAATGCCCTTACCCTTGTCCACAACCGAACCTATAAAAATAGTAAACAACGAGAGGGTAAGCAAAGCTTAGTGAATGCAATAATTATACGAATACATATATAATTATACCTACTTGCATACACTTACACACCAAACCGCAAACACGCTAGCATACACATTTAGCTTATCGTCACAATAGCAAGCTATAAATCTCCAATACCACAAGCTAGCATAACAACCGCATATGAATATAACTCGAATAATATAATATGCTTACAACACAAATAACCATGGTTAACCAATAGTACAAGGGAACGGCGCTCGCGAAAACGCCTTCGGTGTTCACAACATCCGTTAGGTGTGATGACCCAGAAATTTCGACTAAATTTAAACTTAATCTTTGTATGATTAAAATTTCCGACACGATAAGCAAAGTCTGTAAAACTGAATCTCAAAATTTTTGAATTACTTTTATATATTTAAATACCCTTCGATTGTTTTCGACGATTCGCGAACAATTATATGTAAATAGATACATATATACTATAACTTGAAAAGTTAACAATGTATTAATTGTTTGATACCGTACATTAAACTTATTGGTTTAAATATCTATTTGAATATATATGATAAGTTGAAATACTTATTATTAAAATTTATTTATAAATAACTTCTAATGTGTATTTAAAAACTGATTTATGTATATTAAAAAGATATATACATATATATAATTTCAAGTTATTTAGTAAACGATAGTAACATTCGTTTATTGATTCGATTGATATTCAGATAAGTTAACTAAAGCGTTTAAGATGAACCAGTATGCTACAGTATTTTTAAATTGCTACAGTACCCAAAATGCTACAGTGTTTTTGAAAATCACTACTTGCTACAGTGAAATTGAATTTGCTACAGTGAATTGCTACAGTAAACACTATTTTAAAATGTATTTTAACAAATAGCGAGACGATGATTTATAGAAGTAAATGACCAAAACACTCGAAAGTTTAAGATATACTTTGAGTGGTACAGTTTATGGATAATTTAAGGCTATATTTTGACAAAGGTACGTGTCACGAAACATAAAGTATTAGTTTTCTAAGCGTACGAAAATGCGTTCGAGAAACCGGAACCGAGACATAAGTCGAGTGACAACGTACGACTTATCGGAACAAAAATTACAAGTCAACTATGCACGTGAATTTAATATAATATATAATTAATTATATAAATTATATATATTATATTTATATTAATTTAATATTATGTCGACAAACAAGAAAACAAAAATTTGTGAGCTGGAATCTGAGGCCATGCGATCGCATGGCCATAAGCCTATAAATCCATGCGATCTCATGGAGGCAAAAGTCTGGCCTGATGCTATAAAATGGCATTTTGCTCGACACATTAACACACACATATACATATTACTCCGTATTTATTTTATTATTATTATTATTATTATTATTATTATTATTATTATTATTAAGATTAATATTATTAATAATCTTATTATTATTATTATTAATTAGTATTATACATAAAATACTACGACGAGGTTATGAGCTTGTCACTTTCAAAATGGTTTCCAAGCGAGCTAGAGCTAAGAAAATTATGGGTTATTGCCAAGAAAATTATGGGTAATGTTCGGGGGTATTTTTGTGAATCAAACCTCGTGTTTATCATCTCCGATGCGTCTACGTGCTTTCCTATAATATTGTATATCAATATTAAACAGTGAGTTTCATAAGATCCCTTTTACTCTCTACATTTTTGGGCTGAGAATACATGCAAATGCTTTGTTAACCGATATACAATATTTATATGCGTGAGTTTCATAAGATCCCTTTTACTCTCTACATTTTTGGGCTGAGAATACATGCAAATGCTTTATTAACCGATATACAATATTTATATGTGTGAGTTTCATTTGCTCCCTTTTTTATTGCTTTTGCAATATATATTTTTGGGCGGAGAATACATGCACTTTATTTTAAACGCAATGGATACAAGTACATACTAAATTCTACACTGAGTTTGAACCGAAAATCCCTTAGCTTTGGTAACTAGTAACTGCCAGTTATAAGAACTGATGGGCGCGAGTAGTTATATATGGATCCATAGGGCTTGATATCCCCGTCCAAGCTAGAGCACTAGCCTTTTAACGGACGTATGCTATTTGAGAAGCGTACACGTTGGTTTGCGTGTATTATTAAGATGATTATACAAAGGGTACAAATTATATAAACGTTAAAGTTTAGTTACCAGGGTGCTCAATTTTGTAGAACCGATTGATAAACGTTTCGGATGAAACAACTGAAATCTTGTGATCCACCTTTTCTGTAAAACCTATTGATAAACGTTTTGAATAAAACAACTGAACTTTTGTAATCCACATTGATATACGGATTATGTGTAATATTAAAACTATGAACTCACCAACCTTTGTGTTGACACTTGAAGCATGTTTATTCTCAGGATTCTAGAAGTCTTCCGCTGTTTGCTTATACGTGATACAAGATATGTGCTTGGAGTCATACATGCTATATAGAAGAAACTTTCATTCACCAAACCATTACCATGTATCTTATTTTGACTGTATTGTCAACAGATGTATTATTGTAAACCATTTAAATGGTGATTGTCTATAAGTAGGAATCATCAGATGTTAAAAACCTGGAATTTATATATTCATTTATGAAATACCTTTTCAAACGAATACAATGTTACAAAATGTATCACATAGAGGTCAAATACCTCGCAATGAAATCAATGAATGACGTGTTCGTCCATATGGATTTGGAGCGATCGTCACATTAGGGCACTTAACACCTCGCACCACTAACCCCTAGGGTGGCACCTTAACACCTCGGCACATCACCCCGAGTGGCATCTTAACACCTCGATGCATCACTCATTAATTTACGGAGTGGTGTCTTAACACCTCGACACTACACTCCTAGGTGGCATCTTAACACCCCGATGCTACACCCGAGTGGCATCTTAACACCTCGATGCTACACTCTTCACGTGAAACATGGTGTCTTAGCACCTCGACACTACACATTTCACGCTACAACAAATAGATACATTATATACATACGCATATAATTATTCCACTCACCTCAAAGTCTTGTGAAAAGATACCCGAGCTTGCAAGACCTCAAAGTAACGTACCTATCATATTATACACCTCATTAAACGCAAACAACCAAACCCTTTCACCATTCTAGGCCATTTTGACCCAAGGTGCAATTTCAACCCATTTGCAACCTTAACCCTAATTTGGGTCAACACACACCAAAACCCTAATCATTCGTCAAGATGGGTTTAAAACACATTTAAGTCACAAGGCTAACTCATTTTCATACTTGCTAGGCCACTTAGGTCATTAAAGGACTCATTTGACCCATTTCAAGGTCAACACACCCATTTGGGTCATCCATACCCAATAACACCCATTTACATATTATTAAAGTGTTCTAGCAACTAACTAACTAAATTTAAGACTCAAAAGTCCAATTAACACATTCAAATCCTAGGTTAGTCATCAATGATGTGATGCCCCGTACAAAACCATCGTGTAAGAATCATCAACAACAGGATCATTACAAGGTTAAGTACTATATGTGATTTCAAAAAAGAGTTTGCATTCATAAATAAAGTGATGTCTAAACCAACATCGAATGTTTTACAATCTAAAAGCATGCTTCACTAAGTAGAAGCAAATAATAAGTGTATGTGACCACAATGGTCGTTACAAGTCATAGTTCAAAAGTACAAATGTTTGAATGCAAAATAAAGTAGTTCATGCGATAGCAACTCTAAGCAGCGGGTGTCTACAGCACGACTAGTACACAGCGGAAGCTAACCTCAAGCACCTGAGAAAAACATGCTTGAAAACGTCAACACAAAGGTTGGTGAGCTATAGTTTAAGTATAACAGTATCTAAGGTAGGCCACGAGATTTCAGTGCTACAAAGAGCGTTTCAAAACAGTATGATAAAGTATATGTTAACCGTGGGCACTTGGTAACTAACTTAACGTTTATACCCCCTGAAAGTACACTTGGCAAGTGCGTATGTCTACGAAGTATTAAACACTCGTTAAATGCTAGCGCGACTAGCCTGAGTGGGGATGTCAAACCCTATGGATCCATATCTAAGATTTGCGTTCATGGTTCAAAAACCAATGATTAAACGTTACCGAGCTAAAGGGAATGTTTATGCCGTTGTATAACCCACACATATATAAGTTTAAGTACTCGTTCCTAGTATGTAAAACATAAAAATCCGCATGTATTCTCAGTTCCCAAAATAAGTTAATGTAAAAAGGGAATGCTATAACTCACAATGATAATGTAGTCGTAAAGTCGGTTCAGAAAAGGTGTGCAAGTAATCGGTCCGAAGGTCCTCAACCTAAGGCAAATAGTACTAAGTTAGTAAATCGTCTTAATAGGTTTAAAAGTATGTAAATAAGGTCTTAAAGGTCATCATCATTCATCATTTAACAAAAGGTGTAAAGTAGGTTTCGTTCATGAAAGTAGTTTAAACAAAAGCTGACTTTGATCAGTCACCACGGCCTCTACCCTTACTGAATTAAGGTGAGACCAGTGGCCACGGCTCCGTATATGAGTCCCTTAAGTGTGGTAAAATTTACAGAAGCAAACTCGTCTTGGTTTGACTGTGGCGATGGTCTAAGTGCGAGTAGGTCAGAAATTTCTGCACAACGTTAAAGGACATAGTGACGATCGGAGGGCCATAAATCCTAAACCGTAACTCGGATTAAGACGAGTCCTATATGAAAAGTTATCTACTCGAAATGCTCTATCTAAAACTCATGGTCTCAGTAGCCCAGGTCTACTGGTCTGTTACAGAAACAGCAGGTCAGTAGGGTTTGGACAGAAACAGTAAGTTTAAGTGAGTTCCGGTGGTCTTGGTGCTTGATGTTCATCATGGTTCTCATCCTTGATGCATATAGCTTCAAGTGTACAACTCATTGATGTATCTACATCATCTTAACTAAGTCTTGACCATCATAACCCTAGTGCAAGTCTAAGATATGAAGCACAACTCACTTAAGAGTTGCATGTAGTTTGATGAACCAAAGTTACATCAAAGTCTTAGGTTTGACACTTACATGAAGTGTAAAAGTAATACTAACTAAGTTTTGACAATTATGACACAAGTGTGAGTCTAAGACATGTAGATCAACTCACTTAAGAGTTGTATGAAGTTGATGAACCAAAGTTACATCAAGGTCTTAGATCTAACACTTACATGAACTTTAAAAGTAAAAGCAAGTTACAACTTGAAGTAAACTTATGAAATCAAGATCTTGAGTTGTAGAACATAGTTCATAGTTTGATCTTGAAGATCCAAGACTCAAAAGTCTAGATCTACCATAAGTGTACCAAGTTATAATTAAAAGTTTCATTTACATGTTCTTGAACTCTTAAAGTTAACTTTAAGTTCAAGATTAATGAGATCAAAGTTAACTAGTAACATTTGACCAAATACAACCAACAACATGAAATTAAAAGTGCAAGTAAAAGAAGTAACAAACTAATTTAAACAAGTAATTAGTTCATTGTTGTTCATACTTTAAAGATTCAAACCAAAGTTTGATCTTTAAGAAAGTAAACTTTAAAGTTTACTAACATGACTTACAAGCATGAGTTTATCAACACATGAACATTAATCTTTTAAAAATAACAAATGTAGAACATATCTAGAAAGTATATGTTCTTGTTGTTCTTGTTTTAACAAGATAAAATGAAGAATCAAACTAGGAAGTTTGGTTCTTGGAAACTAGTAAGTAAAGTAACTAACAATTTCATGTAACTAAATAATAATCAAGAACAAGTAGCAAACAACAAATGATGATGATGATTCATGTATGTATTCGGTTTTAAGACAAAGGAAAGAAGAAGAGAAAAATGTTCTTGTTACTTACAAAATGTAGAGAAAGATGAGAGAAAATATGAGAGAAAAGTAAGATATAAGTTTGAAATGAAGTATGTGTGTGAGATTACAAGTAAGTGAGGTAGTAAAAAAAAATAAAACTCCTCTAAGGCCTATGGTGGCCGACGGTCAGCAGCATCCCAAGGGGGGGGGAGGAATAAGTTTTGTGGATACTAGCATGCAAAGCTAAAAAGGTTGGTCACTTGGTGGTATGTGCATGGGGAGGAGAAGTAACAAGATTCCAAGGTTCATAACTAACTAGTTAGAGTTTAAAATGATACTTACATGACTAAGTGGGCTAGTCAATCCACTTAAAAGGTAGAGTGGGCTTGGAAGCCCAATAACATAAGTCCATTTACTTTAAACAAGCCCAAGTTCAATAATTCACAAGTTAAACCAATTAAAGCCCATGTAATTAACTAAAAGCCTTAGTTAATTAAAATGATTAATAAAACTAATCATGAATGTAAATAATACTCTAAAAATATTATTCGTGAAAGTTTCGGGTGTCACAAAGACGTTTCGGGCACTTAAAAGTCAAGTACGGGCAATCATGACAACATGTAAATGTAATAACATACATTCGTTTAATCACACGTATTAATAATAATTATTATTAATAAATAAATGTTGGAAATTACAGGGTCGTTACATTACCCACCTGTTAAAGAAAATTTCGTCCCGAAATTTAAGCTGAGGTAGATGGAGGAGTCGGAAAAAGGTGAGGATACTTCCGCATCATTTGATCCTCTCGCTCCCAAGTAAACTCGGGTCCTCGTTTGGCATTCCATCGCACTCGGACGATTAGAATCTTGTTGCGTTTTAAAGTTTTGATCTCTCGATCCATAATCTCAACTGGTTCCTCCACAAAGTGGAGTTTGTCATCAATTGTAAGTTCTTCCAGTGGTATGATAAGTTCAGGTGCAGCAAGACACTTCTTCAAGTTTGACACATGGAAGGTAGGATGAACTGAGCTCAATTGTGCTGGTAGATCCAAATGGTAAGCAACGGGTCCAACACGTTCCAAGATCTCAAAAGGACCAATGTATCGTGGGTTCAACTTTCCACGTTTTCCAAAACGGATCACACCTTTCCAAGGTGCAACCTTCAACATTACACGATCACCAACGTTGAATTCAAAGTCCTTACGTTTAAGATCGGCATAACTCTTTTGACGATCACGGGCAGTCTTAAGTCTAGCTTGAATCTGAGCAATCTTCTCCGTCATTTCATGGACTACCTCGGGTCCGGTGATTTGCTTTTCGCCCACTTCGGCCCAACAAATAGGAGATCGGCACTTGCGGCCATACAATGCTTCAAAAGGTGCAACATTAATGCTTGAGTGATAACTGTTGTTGTACGAAAATTCGGCGAGTGGCAAATGCCTTTCCCAGGCCTTTCCAAAATCAATGACACATGCACGCAACATGTCTTCCAACGTCTGAATCGTTCGTTCACTTTGCCCGTCAGTCTGAGGATGATAAGCAGTACTCATGTCAAGACGAGTTCCCATGGCTTCTTGCAAAGAACGCCAAAATCTAGAGGCAAAATGGGGATCGCGATCGGAGATGATCGATAAAGGTACACCATGACGAGATACAACCTCTTTGATGTATAACTGAGCAAGTCTTTCCATTGTATCAGTTTCCTTCATCGCTAGGAAGTGTGCAGATTTGGTAAGGCGGTCAACAATAACCCAAATAGTATCGTATCTGCCCACCGTCTTGGGTAGCTTGGTGATGAAATCCATTGTTATCCGTTCCCACTTCCATTGTGGGATTTCTGGTTGTTGAAGTAAACTAGAAGGTCTCTGATGCTCGGCTTTAACCTTCGAGCAAGTCAAACACTTACCAACATAAGTCGCAATGTCCTTCTTAAGATTCGGCCACCAATACTGTTCTTTAAGGTCGTGGTACATTTTGCCCGCTCCAGGATGAATCGAATATCTCGATTTGTGTGCTTCATAAAGTATAAGGTTCCATAGATCTCCATAAAGAGGTAACCAAATTCTTCCGGCATAACATCGGAGTCCAGACTCTCTAACCTCGAATTGAGAGACAAGTATGTTCAAATGCTCGTGAGATATGTTCTCCTCCTTAAGAGCCTCTTCTTGGGCTACTCTGATTTGACTGCTGAGGTTCGAATGGATGGTGATGTTCAGAGCCCTAACACGAAGAGGTGTCGTCCTCTCCTTTCGGCTTAAAGCGTCAGCTACATCATTGGCCTTGCCAGGGTGATAACGGAGTTCACAATCGTAGTCGTTGAGCGTCTCGATCCATCGACGCTGTCTCATATTCAGTTGCTTCTGATCAAAGATGTGCTGGAGACTCTTGTGATCGGTGAAGATAGTGCTCTTAGTTCCATACAAATAGTGTCTCCACAATTTAAGTGCAAAGACAACGGCTCCAAGTTCAAGATCATGCGTAGTGTAGTTCCGTTCGTGAATCTTCAATTGGCGAGAAGCATAGGCAATAACCTTTGATCATTGCATCAATACACAACCAAAACCACTCTTCGATGCATCACAATAAACAACAAAGTCGTCACTGCCCTCAGGGAGTGATAGGATAGGTGCGGTGGTCAACTTCTTCTTCAAAGTTTGAAATGCCGATTCGTGTGCGGGTTCCCAAATGAACTTCTTACCCTTGTGAGTCAGCGCGGTCAAAGGACGTGCAATCAGAGAAAATCCTTCGATAAACCTTCAGTAATAACCGGCGAGACCTAGGAATTGGCGAATATGCGTCGGAGTAGTGGGGGTCTCCCACTTGCTGATGGCTTCAATCTTGGCGGGATCAACTTTGATACCCTGGTCGCTCACAACATGACCCAGAAACTGTACTTCCTTCAACCAAAATTTGCACTTGGAGAATTTGGCGTAAAGTTGCTCTTGTCTTAAGAGTTCAAGCACTAATCGGAGGTGTTGCTCATGTTCTTCTTCGCTCTTAGAGTAGATGAGGATATCATCTATGAAGACGATAACAAACTTATCCAAGTAAGGCTTGCAGACACGATTCATGAGGTCCATGAACACGGCAGGTGCATTTGTCAAACCGAATGGCATCACGAGAAATTCATAATGACCATAACGGGTCCTGAATGCAGTCTTCATCACGTCACTTTCCTTCACCCTCAACTGGTGATAGTCGGATCGCAAATCGATCTTTGAGTAGACACTCGATCCTTATAGTTGATCAAAAAGATCGTCAATTCGTGGAAGAGGATACCGATTCTTGATTGTCAATTTGTTGTGTTCACGGTAGTCGATACACATACGAAAGGATCCATCCTTCTTCTTCACAAACAGAACAGGTGCGCCCCAAGGCGAAAAACTTGGTTGGATAAATCCTCGATCAAGTAGTTCTTGCAGTTGGCTTTGTAGTTCTTGCATCTCAGAAGGTTCGAGTCGGTAAGGTGCGCGAGCTACAGGTGCAGCTCCTGGCACTAAGTCAATCTGAAACTCTACTGCTCTCTGCGGCGGTAATCCAGGCAATTCCTCTGGGAAGACATCGGAAAATTCGTTCACAATTCGAACGTCATTCACGCTCTTCACCTCAGTTTCTACTGCTTTCACATGTGCTAGGACAGCAAAATGTCCCTTCTTCATAATCTTTTGTGCTTTCACGCAACTAATGAGGTTCAACTTCGAGGTACATCTCTCTCCATAGATAACCAGTAGTTCGCTATCTCTTTGTGGTATGCGAAGTGCTTTATCTCCACAGATAATATCGGCCCTTATCTTGCTCAACCAATCCATGCCGACGATCAAGTCGAAACTTCCCAGTTTGATAGGTATCAAGTCAATTTCGAAATCTGCACCAGCTATGTTGATAATAGCTCCACGACTAATATGGTCAACCTTTTCAAGTTTTCCATTTGCGACCTCGACAAGCATACTTTCTTTTAACGGGACTAATGACCAATTAATCTTATCGCAAAAATGTCTACATACATAACTTCTATCCGCACCAGTATCAAACAAGACAGAAGCTAAAAGATTGTTGATTGTGAATATACCTGTCACCAAGTCGGGGTTATCGCGTGCATCCCTTGCATTAACATTAAAAGCTCTACCATGGGGTGGTCCTCCGTCTTTTCGCTTGTTTGGGCACGCATTTCTGAAATGGCCCGTCTGCCCACATTCATAACACTTCTTCGGTCCATTGGTGTTTGGCTTCCCATTCAAAGTGGTGACCTTGCAGTCTTTTCCGATATGCCCAGACCATTGGCACTTCTCGCAGACAACATTGCAATACCCAGTGTGGTGCTTGTAACATCGCTTGCATTGAGGTAAGGTTCCTTTGTAGTTCGGTTTGGTGTTGGTGTTGTTGTTGGGATTAGGGTTTCCACCGTTGTTGTGCCTCTTGGCGGGGGTTTGATCATAGTTTCTCCCCCTGTTATTGTTGTTGTTGTTGTTGTTGTGGTTGTTGTGGTTGTTGTCCCATTTCCTCTTTTCGCTACTACCAGCCTCAAACTTAGCCTTCTCCAGCTCATCAATAAGAATCTGATTCATGAGAGTATGCGCCATGCGCATTGCTTCGGGAACATTCGGTGGTTTGGATGAGGTGGCGTTTCCTTTGATGGACTTAGGGAGTCCCCAGAAGTATCTCTCCATACGCTTGAATTCCGGTGTGACCATTGTCGGGCACATAAGAGCTAACTCAAGAAACCTCCTGTTGTAACCATCAAGGTCGTTCCCAACGGCCTTTAGCTGCATGAATTCGATTTCCATCTTCTGGATTTCGGTTCTCGGACAATACTCATCAATCATTGCCGCTCTGAATTCCTCCCATGGCGTAGCATACGCCTCATCGATACCTTTCGCTTAAGCTAACGTGTTCCACCACGTTAGCGCGCCGCCAGATAGTGTGCAAGATGCAAACTTAGTCTTGTTGTCCTCCGAACAGTTGCTAACTCGGAATACTGATTCAAGTTTCTCGAACCATCTGGTGAGACCAACCGGTCCCTCGGTTCCACTGAAGTTATGTGGTTTGCAGCTCTGGAATTCCTTGTAAGTACACCCATTTCGAACGGGTGGGATAACCGGTGGTGGTGGCGATGGAGCTTGGAGGTTTCTTTCTGCTAGGGCTGCAGCGACGCGTTCGTTGATCATGTCCTCAATCTGGGCTGCGGTAGGTGTGGTTCTTCCGTTGGCCACAGTATTCTAAACAAAAGTTTTGACTTAAGTCAAAATCCAGCATTCAATATGTAATAATATAGTATATATTAACCAACATGGAATCAAAACATCACATGTTATTAAATAACGCATCTAGGTACAAATACCACAGAATCATCGTACAGTAATGTAAATAGAACATCGTGAAAGAATTAAATAACGCAAAGTTCCATTCATTAATAATAATAAGTTTCATACATCTGAATAAGTCTGTACAATACATGAGTAATACAATAAACTACAACTAGATTACATAACGAAATCTAAATACAAAAGTCCTACGGTGAAGGTGGGTGTAGGATGTCTAAAACCTGAGCCAACTGCTCCTCGAGCTCAGTAACCCGAGTTCGGAGGATTCCCACCTCCCTTGTCAATTCCTCGACAGTGGGAGAATGTGGGGCAGGCGGTGCTGGTGGTGCAGGTGTGGCCGGTGGAGCGGATGATGCTGGTGCTGCCGATGGTGCGGGTGGTGCTGAAGTAGATGGTCCAGCTCCGGATGTAGACGGTACGTCCCTAGATGGGAAAGGTCCGTATCTAAATCTAGGCGGTACGGTTCCAGGAATAGTCAATACGTAACGGGGTGCCTTACGTATCTGTGGGTCGGCAGGGTACGGCACAAGCCGCTTACGGGCAGTAACCCTCCGACGCCAACCAAAAGCGTCAGTGAAAGCACGACCTCCATTCACCCCTGGAATAACGGTGCTATCAGGGCGGTACCGCTTCTTCGGCGGGGTGGAGGGTGCCTGAATAGGTACGTCAGCGGGATCCTCATCATCACTGGAGTCATCCGAAGAGGTGTCGTCTGATGGAGCATCAGTGGAAGACCCGTCGTCTGAATCATGTGGTGGCGACACGGGTGGCTCAACTGGCAGTTCGAAGGCGGCCAACATCTGTCTGTGTCTGCCTGGCGGAATCGACACTAAACGTCCGTCGGGAGTGCGTCTGCAAGGCGTGCGCATGTGGTTACGAAACGGCCCTTCCCCGAACTCCGCGGGAATCTCAATCCCACTGATGCGGGGCTGTGACCCCGAGGGTCTGGGAGCAGACGGAGCTGGAATCTCCGTAGGGTCAGAAGTGGTCACAGGTGACGGCGCACTACTACTCGCTCCGGAAGACGAAGCGCTGGGATCACTAGTGGGTAACGGGACCGGTGTATAAGCAACAGTAGTAGGTGGTGTGGTGGAGTCTGAGTCTGAACTGCCCAAAATGCTAGCAGGTGGTACATCCGACATCTGAACAAGGAAAAATAAATTTTCCATGTCAGTAAGTCATAAGCAAGCACGTATTAGGCCAACAGTTTAAATCATGTATAACAATAAGTAGCATGGCAATAACAGCAAATCGTACGAAGGTAGCATGCAATCGAAAGCAAGTAATAGCATGCAGTAGTGAAATCATGTAGTAGCATATGGCATATAGCAGTAAAAGTAAGCAGCAGCATGCAGTAAGTCCAGCGGAAACAAGTAAACTAGCAAGTTGTAGATTAGTCCTATTAGTGAATCCTACTCGGGTCGGTCTTAGACTCACTAATGCAACCTAATTCCCTACAACCAATGCTCTGATACCAAATGTGATGCCCCGTACAAAACCATCATGTACAAATCATCAACAACAGGATCATTACAAGGTTAAGTACTATATGCGATTTCAAAAAAGAGTTTGCATTCATAAATAAAGTGATGTCTAAACCAACATCGAATGTTTTACAATCCAAAAGCATACTTCACTAAGTAGAAGCAAATAATAAGTGTATGTGACCACAATGGTCGTTACAATTCATAGTTCAAAAGTACGAATGTTTGAATGCAAAATAAAGTAGTTCATGCGATAGCAACTCTAAGCAGCGGGTGTCTACAGCACGACTAGTACACAGCGGAAGCTAACCTCAAGCACCTGAGAAAAACATGCTTGAAAACATCAACACAAAGGTTGGTGAGCTATAGTTTAAGTATAACAGTATGTAAGGTAGGCCACGAGATTTCAGTGCTACAAAGAGCGTTTCAAAATAGTATGATAAAGTATATGTTAACCGTGGGCACTTGGTAACTAACTTAACGTTTATACCCCCTGAAAGTACACTTGGCAAGTGCATATGTCTACGAAGTATTAAACACTCGTTAAATGCTAGCGCGACTAGCCCGAGTGGGGATGTCAAACCTTATGGATCCATATCTAAGATTCGCGTTCATGGTTAAAAAACCAATGATTAAACGTTACCGAGATAAAGGGAATGTTTATGCCGTTGTATAACCCACACATATATAACTTTAAGTACTCGTGCCTAGTATGTAAAACATAAAAATCCGCATGTATTCTCAGTTTCCAAAATAAGTTAAAGTAAAAAGGGAATTCTATAACTCACAATGATAATGTAGTCGTAAAGTCGGTTCGAAAAAGGTGTGCAAGTAATCGGTCCGAAGGTCCTCAACCTAAGGCAAATAGTACTAAGTCAGTAAATCATCTTAATAGGTTTAAAAGTATTTAAATAAGGTCTTAAAGGTCATCATCATTCATCATTTAACAAAAGGTGTAAAGTAGGTTTCGTTCATGAAAGTAGTTTAAACAAAAGCTGACTTTGATCAGTCACCACGGCCTCTACCCTTACTGAATTAAGGTGAGACCAGTAGCCACGGCTCTGTATATGAGTCCCTTAAGTGTGGTAAAATTTACAGAAGCAAACTCGTCTTGGTTTGACGTGGCGACGGTCTAAGTGAGAGTAGGTCAGAAATTTCTGCACAACGTTAAAGGACATAGTGACGATCGGAGGGCCATAAATCCTAAACCGTAACTCGGATTAAGACGAGTCCTATATGAAAAGTTATATACTCGAAAAGTTCTATCTAAAAATAATCATCTCAGTAGCCCAGGTCTATTGGTCTGTTACAGAAACAGCAGGTCAGTAGGGTTTGGACAGAAACAGTAAGTTTAAGTGAGTTCCGGTGGTCTTGGTGCTTGATGTTCATCATGGTTCTCATCCTTGATGCATATAGCTTCAAGTATACAACTCATTGATGTATCTACATCATCTTAACCAAGTCTTGACCATAATAACCCTAGTGCAAGTCTAAGACATGAAGCACAACTCACTTAAGAGTTGCATGTAGTTTGATGAACCAAAGTTACATCAAAGTCTTAGGTTTGACACTTACATGAAGTGTAAAAGTAATACTAACTAAGTTTTGACAATTATGACACAAGTGTGAGTCTAAGACATGTAGATCAACTCACTTAAGAGTTGTATGAAGTTGATGAACCAAAGTTACATCAAGGTCTTAGATCTAACACTTACATGAACTTTAAAAGTAAAAGCAAGTTACAACTTGAAGTAAACTTATGAAATCAAGATCTTGAGTTGTAGAACATAGTTCATAGTTTGATCTTGAAGATCCAAGACTCAAAAGTCTAGATCTACCATAAGTGTACCAAGTTATAATTAAAAGTTTCATTTACATGTTCTTGAACTCTTAAAGTTAACTTTAAGTTCAAGATTAATGAGATCAAAGTTAACTAGTAACATTTGACCAAATACAACCAACAACATGAAATTAAAAGTGCAAGTAAAAGAAGTAACAAACTAATTTAAACAAGTAATTAGTTCATTGTTGTTCATACTTTAAAGATTCAAACCAAAGTTTGATCTTTAAGAAAGTAAACTTTAAAGTTTACTAACATGACTTACAAGCATGAGTTTATCAACACATGAACATTAATCTTTTAAAAATAACAAATGTAGAACATATATAGAAAGTATATGTTCTTGTTGTTCTTGTTTTAACAAGATAAAATGAAGAATCAAACTAGGAAGTTTGGTTCTTGGAAACTAGTAAGTAAAGTAACTAACAATTTCATGTAACTAAATAATAATCAAGAACAAGTAGCAAACAACAAATGATGATGATGATTCATGTATGTATTCGATTTTAAGACAAAGGAAAGAAGAAGAGAAAAATGTTCTTGTTACTTACAAAATGTAGAGAAAGATGAGAGAAAATATGAGAGAAAAGTAAGATGTAAGTTTGAAATGAAGTATGTGTGTGAGATTACAAGTAAGTGAGGTAGTAAAAAAAAATAAAACTCCTCTAAGGCCTATGGTGGCCGACGGTCAGCAGCATCCCAAGGGGGGGGGGAGGGATAAGTTTTGTGGATACTAGCATGCAAAGCTAAAAAGGTTGGTCACTTGGTGGTATGTGCATGGGGAGGAGAAGTAACAAGATTCCAAGGTTCATAACTAACTAGTTAGAGTTTAAAATGATACTTACATGACTAAGTGGGCTAGTCAATCCACTTAAAAGGTAGGGTGGGCTTGGAAGCCCAATAACATAAGTCCATTTACTTTAAACAAGCCCAAGTTCAATAATTCACAAGTTAAATCAATTAAAGCCCATGTAATTAACTAAAAGCCTTAGTTAATTAAAATGATTAATAAAACTAATCATGAATGTAAATAATACTCTAAAAATATTATTCGTGAAAGTTCCGGGTGTCACAAAGACGTTTCGGGCACTTAAAAGTCAAGTACGGGCAATCATGGCAACAAGTAAATGTAATAACATACATTCGTTTAATCACACGTATTAATAATAATAATTATTAATAAATAAATGTTGGAAATTCCAGGGTCGTTACAAATGAGCCTTCATAACCCATATTCACCCAAAATCCCCAAAATACTAACAAAATGGGTCTTTGGTTCATCACTAGCCCAAACCCCAACCCTTAAAGTAATTAAAGTAAGAAATCGGGTTTTATAACTTACCAACACAATCACCACGTAGCTATCGACTAGATGAACGAATTTATAACATGCACCAAGACCCGATTCAACCTCTTTCACCCTTTAATGGAGCTTTCTCTCTCAAGGATTGCACTCTCTCTCTAGAGTTTAATTGGAGAAGATAAGGTTGTTGGGAATGGAGTGAATGAAGCTCCAAAACTGATCCAAGGTATTAAATTCGGGCTCCAATGTGTTTTGACCAAAATGCCCTCAAAATATCTATTTTAAAAGAAGAGGAGAATCTGTCGCAGACAGATGGCGCGGCGCGCCACCTAGCCGCGCGGCGCGCGACCTCCCAGTTCAGCATCTTTTCTCTTTTTAATTATGTGAAACCAAAACCCCAAAACTTGAGTAACTTATATACACACATGTACACTACAATTATTCGGGTCTTACAACTCTCCCCCACTTATTCGGATTGCGTCCTCGCAATCCAAGCCGCATGACACGAGGGAAGATAAACCAACACGAACTCTTCGGGCTCCCAAGTGAACTCGGAACCTTTACTTCGTCGCCATTGAACCTTGAAAGTTCTCACCTATTTATTCCTCAACATTTTCACCTTCTCGTCAAGGATAGCAATCGGTTCCTCGACATACTCTAACTTGTTGTTTAGCTCGATTTCGTCTAATGGCATTCATGAAGAATCATCCGCAAGACACTTACGGAGGTGGGAAACATGAAATGTATTATGGATCCCCGCAAGCTCTTCGGGTAATTCTAATCGATATGCAACTTCACCAACACGAGCTAAAACCTTGAACGGCCCAATAAACCGAGGAGCTAACTTTCCCCGTTTTCGAAATTGAATAATACCCTTCCATGGCGAATCCTTAAGCATCACCATATCGCCTTCTTGGAACTCAATCAATCGCCTACATCTATCGGCATACGACTTTTGCCTATCTTGAGCCTTCTTCAAATGTTCCCGAATCAAATCGATCTTGCTATTGGTCTCTAAAACCAAATCGGTACTCCCGATCTCTCTTTGACCCACTTCTCCCCAATAAACGGGAGTTCGACACCTACGCCCATAAAGCATTTCGTAAGGTGGCATCCCGATACTAGTATGATAACTATTATTGTACGAGAATTCCGCCAAAGGCAAATGCTCATCCCAACTACCACCGAAGTCAATGATGCACGCCCGTAGCATATCTTCCAAAGTTTGATTCGTACGTTCGGTTTGACCGTCCGTTTGAGGATGATACGCCGTACTCAACTTCAATTGCGTACCCATATCTTCATGAAACTTTTCCCAAAACCGAGATGTAAAACGGGTATCTCGATCCGAAATAATAGATATAGGAACTCCATGTCGCGAGACCACTTCCTTGATAAACAACTTAGCCAAGGCCTCCGACGATATCGCTTCTTTAATGGGAAGAAACAAAGCGCTTTTTGTCAATCGGTCAACTATAACCCAAATCGAATCGAATTGGGTTCTCGCCATTTTAGGTAACTTCGTAATGAAATCCATGGTAATGTGCTCCCATTTCCATTTCGGGATTTCTAACGGTTGCAACTTACCATACGGCTTTTGGTGTTCGGATTTTACTTGTAAACACGTGACACATTGCTCAACATACTTCACAACATCACGTTTCATGCCCGGCCACCAATAATCTTTCTTCAAGTCATGATACATTTTCATCGCGCCCGGATGAATGGAATATTTTGACTTATGTGCTTCATCAAGTAGCACCCGTCGGTAATCACCCATCTTAGGCACCCACACCCTTCCTTGAAAAGACAACAAACCACGCGGGCCCATAGTAATGAACTCCGATTGGCCCACAATTCGTTCCACATGCTTATTGTGAACGTAAGCCTCTATTTGAATCTCGCCAAGCTTCTCATGAAAATCGTTGGAAATAATCAAACGTAACGACCCCACTTTTATTGCCGGATGTTGACTCTTTCGACTCAACGCATCCGCGACAACATTCGCCTTACCCGGATGATAAAGTATCTCACAATCATAATCTTTCACCACATCCATCCACCTACGTTGGCGATAATTCAAATCTCGTTGATTAAAGAGATGTTTCAAACTCTTATGATCCGGATAAATTGTACACTTGACACCATACAAGTAATGGCGCCAAATTTTCAACGCATGCACTACCGCCGCCAACTCAAGATCATGAGTCGGGTATCTCATTTCGTGTTCCTTTAATTGTCGAGAGGCATAAGCGATGACTTTACCTCTTTGCATTAGAACACACCCGAGCCCATTTAGCGAAGCATCACAATAAACCGTCATATCTTCCACACCTTCCGGTAATAATAACACCGGAGCTTGACACAACTTCTCTTTTAACAATTGAAAAGCAATTTCTTGCTCGTTCTCCCAATTAAAACTTAGCATTCTTTCTCGTCAACTTCGTTAATGGAGAAGCAATCTTAGAAAAGTCTTGGATAAACCGACGATAATAACTGGCCAATCCGAGAAAACTTCGGATTTCCGTAGGCGTAGTCGGTCGTCCCCAACTCTTCACCGTCTCGATCTTCCCCGGATCTACTTTGAATACCTCATTCGTTCACAATATGACCAAGGAATTGAACTTCCCTTAGCCAAAATTCACATTTGGAGAACTTTGCATACAATTTCTCCTTTCGTAGCATCTTCAATACTTCACGCAAATGACGTTCATGTTCGTTCATACTTTTCGAATAGACTAGTATGTCGTCGATGAACACTATTACCGACTTGTCCAACATAGGTTGGCACACTCGGTTCATAAGATCCATGAATGCCGCCGGTGCATTCGTAAGGCCAAAAGGCATCACCACAAACTCAAAATGTCCATACCGCGTTCTAAAAGCCGTTTTCTCAATATCTTCCTCACGGACCCGCATTTGGTGATAGCCGGACCGTGATCGATCTTAGAGAAATACGTTGCACCTTGAAGTTGATCAAATAAATCGTCAATCCTAGGTAATGGACAACGATTCTTGATCGTCACTTTATTCAACTCACGGTAATCAATGCACATACGCATACTACCATCTTTCTTCTTCACAAATAACACCGGAGCGCCCCACGGTGAAGCACTCGATCGAATAAAACCCTTCTCGAGCAATTCTTAAATTTGATTTAACAACTCTTGCATATCCGTTGGTGCTAAACGATAAGGAGTTTTAGCAATGGGGGTAGCCCCTGGAACCAACTCGATGCGAAATTCAACTTGTCTTTCCACCGGAACACCCGGTAATTCGTCCGGAAAAACGTCTTCGAAATCACTAACAACCGGAATTTCACGAATGGGTGGCGGCTCATTACGAGTATCGACAACATGAGCAAGGAAAGCTATGCCACCACTAACAACAAAACGACGTGCCCGTGCAAAAGTGCATATCGGCACCGGTCTCCTTCGCTTATCACCATGAATAATTAACTCTCCCCCACTTGGGGTCTTCACACGTATAAACTTATCATGGCATGCAATATAGGCTCTATAACGATCGAGCCAATCCATACCAACGACAATATCAAAGTTGCCCAAGGTCACTGGAATAAGATCAATTTTAAAGGTTTCAGCACCAAAAACAACATCACAATTTTCACACACATCGACCACTAGCACCGTCTTGCCGTTCGCTATTTCGACTTCTACCGGACGACTTAACTTAGCTAACGGTCGATCAAGTTTAGGCACAAATCTAGGAGACACAAACGACAAATTTGCACCGCTATCAAAAAGAATCCTCGCCGGATTAGAATTAACCATGAAAGTACCTGAGACAACTTCGTTCGATTGTTTGGCTTCATCATTAGTCATCAAGTAGTTGCGACCCCTAGCCGTACCCGCCGCCTTCTCTAACCGCTTCACATTATCATTTCGCAAATCGGGACACTCCGGCTTCTTATGCCCCTCTTTGCCGCAATTAAAACAAGTGACTTTGTTTCCGGAAGATGGTTTCGGACACTCACGAGCCATATGACCCGATTGCCCACAATTGTAGCACGTATAAGAAAACCCGCTGGTAGTGCCCTTCTTTGCACTATTGACACTTTCGGCCCCCCTCTTGCTCTTGCTCTTCTTGCTTGAGGCGTTAGAGTAACTAAAACCTTCAAATTTTCTTTTGGAAAACATGAAATCACTCTTTCTTGGAACCTCCGGCTCAAAACCCCAAGCCAACTCGAAAAATTCATCAAAAGACTTAGCCATACCCCGACTAATCTTCCCCTTGTACTCATCATTCAAAGTACGGTAGAAATCCTTCATGAGCTTATGATCATCACCCACATATTCTGGGCAAAAACGAGTCTTTGCCAAGAATGTAGACTTGAGTGTAACCAAGTCCATTGACCCTTGTTGCAAATGGTGCAACTCGTCCCGGATTCTATCGAGATAGGATGAAGTTCGGTATTCTCTGAAAAATTCTTTCTTGAACTCCTCCCATGTCAAGCCCATACATTGTTCTTCACCATACAAGTTGATTTTATCGTCCCACCACAACTTAGCTTCTTCGCGTAACATGCTAGAACCATACCTCGTCTTCTTTTCGGGAGGACATTCCGCGGTACGGAAAGCTCCCTCAATATCGGAGATCCAACATGTACTTTTTAAAGGATCCTGCACCCCATTAAACATCGGGGGTTGAGTATCCTTGAAGTTCTTGTAGTGGAAGTCCCGCCTTCCTTCACCTCCTTCACCGCGAGGATAGATATTCCTAGCGTCAAGGGCCTCTTCGATAGTGGCCTTCATTCGTTCATTAATTAGACCGGTTATTTGCTCATCAACCGAATCTTGAAAGACCTTTCGAACTTCCGCAAGAAAATCCGCTTTTAACTTCTTAAAGACGTCATCGACCTTGGTTGAGAACTCGGCGTCCCCGCTTGTACTTCCGTTATCATGTTCGGGACCGTTTCTCGTCTTCATTCTATAAAACGAATTAGGTTAAACCACCAAACGGAAGGACAAATTATATATATATATATATATACATACACATACGCCACACTACTCCATCTCGCTCAACAATCGTCGTAGATTACTTTTTTGACACGATTTGCGCCCGTAACAATGGTAGCTAATCATTGTTACGCGAGCACGTCGCATTAACTTGCTAGTACAACGTCCATCTCGCTCGATGCTCGCTAAACATACATAACAAATAGCGCATCATTAGTTTACATAAACCTATGCACAAACTAATCCCGATCCGACCCAAAGTCCTACTAGTCCCGCATAGATCGAATATATACATCCGACAAATGTATATTCACTTGAAAAAATTTTTAATATATATTCACTAACAACGATTATGGAACTTATATATAAAAACATTAGATCGAATATATACATCCGACAAATGTATAATATTTTGATGTATGTATGTTATATTTGTTACTACTAGTGTATTCTGAGACATTTTGGTACTTATACGCATTAATATGTGCTCGTAAACTCGATAAAATCTTAATTATAAAAAACATCCGTTCCAAATCCGTCACTAATACTCTGATTTACCGACGGATTAGGGACGGCAATATATTCATATATTTTTTAAATTACGATTTAGACGAAAACGCATAGACACTTATTCCTAAATACATCTACATTAATTATCAAACATTTTAAAAATACTAAGTAGTGTATAAATGCAAACACACATATGGGTATGCATATATTCACTAACAATGACTACGAAGCTTATATATAAAAACACTAGATCGAATATATACATCCGACAAACATATAATATATTGATGTATATATATTATATTTGATAGTACAAGTGTATTCTAAGACATTTTGATACTTATACATGTTCATTTGTGCTCGTAAACTCGATTAAATCTTAATTTTAAAAAACATCCGTCACTAATACTCCGATTTACCGACGGATTAGGGACGAAAATATATTCATATATTTTTTAAATTACGATTTAGACGAAAACGCATAGACACTCATTCCTAAATACATCTATATTAATTAACATACATTCTAAAAATACTAAGTAGTGTATAAATGTAAACACACGTATGGGTATGCATATATTCACTAACAACGATTATGTAACAACCCAAACCAACCCGCGAGCAAACCACGTGAAAAATACAAAATAAAAAAAAATTTGCTGCACAGTGAACTGGCGCGGCGCGCCAGGATGACCGCGCGGCGTGCCATTCGGATCTGTCCGGAAAGTCTCAAAATGCGAAAAAGATCGACTAGTTCCCGACATTTTTAGACGACACGCTTTTAACCACACATTCAAATATGTAAAACTAACACAATTCAAACGTAAAATAAGTTTTACAAAGCGGGGCCCACTTCGACCGTTTTACGAGTTTAATACAAAATATGAGTTTCGACCGCCAAAAAGTTTAAGTACCAAACTACACTACGAGCATGGCGTTTGGGATTAAACTACCCAAGTCTCGGTCAAACTCCAAGAACTAAACTTCCAAAAAGCGTCCCCTAATCAACAAAGCGGGAATCTCTATTCCATGATAATGCCCTTACCCTTGTCCATAACCGAACCTATAAAAATAGTAAACAACGAGAGGGTAAGCAAAGCTTAGTGAATGCAATAATTATACGAATACATATATAATTATACCTACTTGCATACACTTACACACCAAACCGCAAATAAGCTAGCATACACATTTAGCTTATCATCACAATAGCAAGCTATAAATCTCCAATACCACAAGCTAGCATAACAACCGCATATGAATATAACTCGAATAATATAATATGCTTACAACACAAATAACCATGGTTAACCAATAGTACAAGAGAACGACGCTCGCGAAAACGCCATCGGTGTTCACAACATCCGTTAGGGCACTTAACACCTCGCACCACTAACCCCTAGGGTGGCACCTTAACACCTCGGCACATCACCCCGAGTGGCATCTTAACACCTCGATGCATCACTCATTAATTTACGGAGTGGTGTCTTAACACCTCGACACTACACTCCTAGGTGGCATCTTAACACCTCGATGCTACACCCGAGTGGCATCTTAACACCTCGATGCTACACTCTTCACGTGAAACATGGTGTCTTAGCACCTCGACACTACACATTTCACGCTACAACAAATAGATACATTATATACATACGCATATAATTATTCCACTCACCTCAAAGTCTTGTGAAAAGATACCCGAGCTTGCAAGACCTCAAAGTAACGTACCTATCATATTATACACCTCATTAAACGCAAACTCAAGTCGGTCAACCAAACCCTTTCACCATTCTAAGCCATTTTGACCCAAGGTGCAATTTCAACCCATTTGCACCCTTAACCCTAATTTGGGTCAACACACACCAAAACCCTAATCATTCGTCAAGATGGGTTTAAAACACATTTAGGTCACAAGGCTAACTCGTTTTCATACTTGCTAGGCCACTTAGGTCATTAAAGGACTCATTTGACCCATTTCAAGGTCAACACACCCATTTGGGTCATCCATACCCAATAACACCCATTTACATATTATTAAAGTGTTCTAGCAACTAACTAACCAAATTTAAGACTCAAAAGTCCAATTAACACATTCAAATTCTAGGTTAGTCATCAATGAGCCTTCATAACCCATATTCACCCAAAATCCCCAAAATACTAACAAAATGGGTCTTTGGTTCATCACTAGCCCAAACCCTAACCCTTAAAGCAATTAAAGTAAGAAATCGGGTTTTATAACTTACCAACACAATCACCACGTAGCTATCGACTAGATGAACGACTTTATAACATGCACCAAGACCCGATTCAACCTCTTTCACCCTTTAATGGAGCTTTCTCTCTCAAGGATTGCACTATCTCTCTAGAGTTTAATTGGAGAAGATAAGGTTGTTGGGAATGGAGTGAATGAAGCTCCAAAACTGATCCAAGGTATTAAATTCGGGCTCCAATGTGTTTTGACCAAAATGCCCTCAAAATATCTATTTTAAAAGAAGAGGAGAATCTGTCGCAGACAGATGGCGCGGCACGCCACCTAGCCGCGCGGCGCGCGACCTCCCAGTTCAGCATCTTTTCTCTTTTTAATTATGTGCAACCAAAACCCCAAAACTTGAGTAACTTATATACACACATGTACACTACAATTATTCGGGTCTTACAGATTACGAAGCTTATATATAAAAACACTAGATCGAATGTATACATCCGACAAACATATAATATATTGATGTATATATATTATATTTAATAGTATAAGTGTATTCTAAGACATTTTGGTACTTATACGTGTTAATTTGTGCTCGTAAACTCGATAAAATACAATTATAAAAAACTGTCGTCCCAAATCCGTCCCTAATACTGTGACGATCGCTCCAAATTTATATGGACGAACACGTCATTCATTGATTTCATTGCGAGTTATTTGACCTCTATATGATACGTTTTGTAAACATTGCATTCTTTTGAAAAGGCACACCTTAAATGAATATTTAAATCAAAGGTTTTCGACATCTGATGATTTCTACATATAGACAATCACCATAAATAATAGTTTACAACAGTATTTTCGTTGACAATGCAGTCAAAATAAGATACATGATGATGATTTGGTGAATGCAACGTCTCCTTGAAAAATATGTCATGTAAGACTCCATGCACATAGCTTGTTTAACATCTAAGCAAACAGCGGAAGACTTCTAGGAAACCTGAGAATAAACATGCTAACAAGTGTCAACACAAAGGTTGGTGAGTTCATAGTTTTAATGTTGCGCATAATCTGTATATAAAGGTGGATCACAAGATTTCAGTTGTTCAATCCAGAAACGTTTATCAAAATATTCTACAAAATTGAGCACCCTGGTAACTAAACTTAACGTATATATAATTTGTACCCTTTGTATAATCATCTTAATAATACACGCAAACCAACGTGTACGCTTCTCAAATAGCATACGTCCGTTAAAAGGCTAGTGCTCTAGCTCGGACGGGGATATCAAGCCCTATGGATCCATATACTACTACTCGCGCCCACCAGTTCTTATAACTGGCAGTTAACAGTTACCAAAGCTAAGGGATTTTCGGTTCAAACTCAGTGTAGAATTTAGTATGTACTTGTATCCATTGCGTTTAAAATAAAGTGCATGTATTCTCAGCCCAAAAATATATATTGCAAAAGCAATTAAAAAGGGATCAATGAAACTCACACATATAAATATTGTATATCGGTTAATAAAGCATTTGCATGTATTCTCAGCCCAAAAATTTAGAGAGTAAAAGGGATCTTATGAAACTCACCTTAGCAGCATATAAAGTTGTTCACCAAAATGTGACCAAAACTCGGATTACCAAATAATCGTAGATCTCAACGTATCAGTATTGAGATTCAATATTGTAGGAAAGTACGTAGATGTAACGGAGATGATAAACACTAGGTTTGATTTACAAATATACCCCCGAACATTACCCATAATCTCCTTGGCAATAACCCATAATTTCCTTAGCTCTATCCCGCTTGAAAACCATTTTGAAAGTGACATGCTCATAACCTCGTCGTAGTATTTTATGTATAAATGGTAATAATACTAATAATGATAATAAGATTAACAATAATATTAATCTTTAATACTAATAATAATAATAATAATAATAATAATAATAATAATAATAATAATAATAATAATAATAATAATAATAATAATATGATAATAAAATAACAGAGGGAGTAATATAAATTTTATGTGTGTGTTTCCCTCGAGCCAAGACTGTCGAAATATATAGATGTGGCCAGGATTTTTATCCCATGCGATCGCATGGTTATTGTGAGGGGAGGCCATGCGATCGCATGGCTCCTTTTTCCAGCCCACATGAATTTGTTTGTTACCTCGTCGACATATTAAATATTACGTAAATCGAATATTAAAATTTTAAAAAGTCGTATTTATTAAATACTTCAGGGGTATTCTATGTAACTTATAATTAATAATTTCTATCATGTCGTTTTCATGTGAATAGTAAATGAATTAATTTAAATTCAACTATTTAAGCTACACGTTGTACGTTGTGCTTTACAAATTGTACATTATTAATTTAACTTCGTTTCTTAAAAAAAATTACAAAAATTATATCATAAAAATAAAATGACTTAATACGTAAAATTTTTTAATTTGAAATAGCATCGTTTAATGGTAAATTTTTAATCATTTCGTATATAAATATTATTCGCATGATTCCGTATATATCGAAAACTCTTATACTTATTAAAATATGTATATAATACATGTTATGACATTCGTGAATCGTTGGACAAACAGGGTGGTCAACCGTTATATATAAAAAAATCATTTTTAAAAGTTTTAAAACTTGTCAAAATTCATTGCTTATCATGTCGAAAATATTAAATCATATAGAGAATTGGTTTAAATAAGTCAAAATTTTCCGGGTCATCACAAATACTCTGATTTATCGACGGATTAGGGACGACCATAACTTTATATATTTTTTAAAATTACGATTTAGACGAAAACGCATAGATAATAATTTCTAAAAGCATATATATTAGTTAACAAACATTTTAAAAATACTAAAAGATGTATAAATGTAAACACATGTACGTGTATGCATATATTCACAAACATCGACTTTGAAACTTATATGTACAAACATTATTTTGAAGGTATACATCCGAAAAATGTTTAATATATTGATGTGTTCATTATATGTGTTCATGTGTGCTTCGAAACTCGAAAAAATCTCAATTTTAAAAAAAGGCGTCATAAATTTGTCCCTAGTTTTTTCATTTACCGACGGTTTAGGGACGACACTATAGTTAAATATATATATATTTTGAAATTACGAGTTGGACTAAAATGCATGGTCGTCGTAAATCCGTCGCAAAACATTATATTTAGGGACGGATTATGGACGGATTTCTGGACGTAGATAATCCGTCGGTAATCTATCGCAAAAGTTATAATTAGGGACGGATTACCGACGGATGAGTTACCGTAGTTAATCCGTCGCTAAACCGTCGTAAATGTGTGTTAATTTTATTTTTTATAAGTTCGTTGGAAAGTCGTCGGAAATTCGTCGGTATTTAGGGACGGAACTATAGGCCGTCGCAAATCCGTAGCTAATTCCAGATTTTCTAGTAGTGTTAGGGTTTAGGGTTTGGTGTTTTGGGTTTATGGAATAAACCCAAACCCTAAACCCTAAACTCTAAATCGGGCTAAATTTACTTCACAAAACATGAAAAAAAAAACGTTCATATTCTTCACGAACAATATTATGTTGAGTGTTATTTTTATCGATCGTTTTCCCGCCTAAATAATAACATTCATCACGAAGTGTCTCTTCTAAATGTTCATATTTTTGTGTGATCTTGATGCCGGAAAAAAAATTTCAAAAAAAAAAACGAAAAAAAAAAAAATTTGCTTCCCCCCGCTTCTCCCCGATTGGTTACTTCCCCATTGATCCTACCCATATATATATATATATATATATATATATATATATATATATATATATATATATATATATATATATATATATATATATATAACAATAACTAACTTATGATATTTCTGTCTAAAACAAATAAAGGTTGATATAAGCACAATGCTTGAAGAGGCTGTTCAGTATGTGAAATTTTTGCAGCTCCAAATCAAGGTGACAAATTAAACAAAAAGTGCTTATATTTAATGGACTAATTTCAATAAAGCTGATGTGGTAACTTATTACCATAGGTTATATTGAAATGTGGTAACTTTGATTCAGTCAATAGTTCAAATTATTGATGTCTGAATTGTACGCTTATGATAATTGCAGTTATTGAGCTCTGATGATATGTGCATGTATGCTCCAATTGCGTACAACGGAATGGATATCGGGCTTGACTTAATGACTCCATCACCAAGATGATGAACATTTGAATTTTTTTTTTTTTTTTGAAAAGCAAGTAAAAACTTTCATTCATATAATGGATAATTACAAAGCCCTATGATCTATACAATATGGAGATGTAATGTATTATGTAAAAAGATTGTTTATATTTTTTATTAGTCTAGAAAGATATAGAATGAATTAACAAAAGATGTTTCTATGCTTGTAACTCAAGCATAAACAGTGAGAATTTTTTTTATATATTTTTTTACGGCCGAAAGGATTATACACTCATGTAAATATTCCATGAGACATTGTATCGTTACTGCTACCTTCAAAATGTTAATGAAAACCACCCATTTACACAACCATGTCCAGTCTTGAGCCAGAAAAAACCCATTTACAGTTTAGCTAATCACAAGAGGGGTCATTAAACATTGTAAAAATGCATTATATTAATACATAAGATATTTGTTTAATATTTGATCAATGATCATCAATGAGGATAAAAAACATGCGTTTCGATGCGGGGTTGGTTTGTCGTTTCACGGTCGATTAATTAATTGAATGTTTAGGAAAAAAAAAAGGGGTTAACGGTCGGGCAATTAAATGGTAAAAATAAAGAATTAAAAAGAAAGGAAAAAAGAAAATCTTAAAAGAAAGTTATAAAAAAATAACTTCATTGCAGAGTGGTTTTTTTTACTAACTTTAGGTTAATTTAACATGCAAAAATAAGATTAACGGTGCTTAGAGGTTTGATTAACTAAACGTTAAAAAAAATGAAGGAGAAAAAATGAAATAAAAAAAATTGATTTACCAAAATACTCTAAAATTGAGGGAATTTACAGCTTTAACTGTGTGAAATGCTCATCACATTTAGTATTATTGATAATGATAATAATTGATAATGATAATATTAATTGATAATATGATGAGTAAAAAAGTTGATTTGCCGGTTCTTTAAAAACATGATCAACTCAATGATTTTAGATATTGGTACTTCCTCTAGAACTCTAATAATGGTTATACTAATTAAACACGATTATTGGAGGAAGACTAGAAGTACTAAATTATTAAGTTAATATAATCAATTTCTATTTACTACTCCGTATAATAGTTTCAACACATTGATAACTAATCAATTATGTAAAGGACAAAATATCATGATCTATATATTTTCATCATAGCACATAAGTACACATGAAAGATTAGGATATAAGCTCATTATCTAAAATGTTAAAACCATTGGCCACCTTCCTAATACTTTTGTATACAAAATATTTGGTTCAATGCCACTTTTAATTTACTACCAAATATAAGATTTCAACTTCGTCTTTTCCAACTTAGTTGCTTGAAAATTGATAAATGTACTTTAAGTTATTAAGTTTCATTGATCATTCATCAATGAACCATGAGCCAAAAGATTTTTGTTTGGGAAAATTAACGAACCATCTGAGGTTGGATTTAATTGAAGGTTTCAAAGACCATTCAAAATCTAAACATACGTACATAATGTTTTAAGTGTTCAAACTATCTAAAGAAGGCACGATCTAACTGGATTATTCCATAACCATTTTCGTCATTTTCTCTTGCTTCTCTAAAATGTAATATTATTGATTTTTTTTTTTTTTTTTTTGAAAGATCAAACTTTTATTAGATATATACAATTTTACAAAACTGGCATGGCTTAAAACCATGAGATAGGAAAAGGAAAAACTCGACAATACTATACATGTACAATCGCATCACGACTATAACCTAAAGAGGACACGAAATCATTTGGTTAAAGACCATCCAATGTGTATTAACAAAGTTCATATATCTTAAATCATTAGTTATTTAACACAATTTGACAAATTATTACTCTCAACACATTGTTTAAGATTACTAAACATAATTAGAAACATTACATAAATTACATTGAAAATGTATTAATCACCAATTTATGAATTATATATGAAAAGTTACTTTGTTCGAGTAATTGCTTATATGAACATACATATAATGTTAGCCGCTTTATTAAATGTTAACAACTTATCTATAGTAGCGTTAACTAGAAGGGTAGTACGTTTAAGACAGTCGTTATATACCCAAAAGAAATAATAATAATAATAATAAAAAAAAAAAAAAAAAAAAAAAGCCCGATTAAACCTATCAAAAACTCATTTTTTTAAGTGTACAAAAAGAAGTTGAAAAGAAGTGAAGTTGACCATACGTAAAACATGTCAATTATCCCACCTAGATTTAGTTTGTTGCTCAACACGTACAATATACCACTACCCTACCCCATATATTACGACTCTACATTTGATGATATCACCCACAAACCCGTCCAAGTACATCCATATATGGTCACCTTCTTCCCGGAGACATTTTAAAAATGTCCAACTTATATGTCATTTATTATTTGATTATTTATAAAATAAATATTAATCCATGATTAGACTAATAAATAAATATTAGATTCTAATAGTTAATAGTTAGTATTTTTTTTTATTATTATTAAAAAAGACACCCACAATGTCATAATCGTCAAGCCTGTTATTTGATCGTGGTTTGATGTTGAGTTAAATTAAATCATATGACTATCAAATCATCATAAATCATATGACTATCAAATCATCAATCATATGACTTGCCTGAAGACAACTTTACTCAAACGTTTACCAAGTCTGTTAGGTAAAGTAATATTTATATGATTTCATGAAGAGTCATTCATAAATTTATGTTTAAATAATTCTGTTAAGTATAGTCCGTAAACTTATCATTGTATAACTCCTTAGTTTATTTATTGTATCTCCTTATTTCATGTATATAATTTACTAGAAAACCCCGTTACTCAAAAGTAAAAGTAAAATACACTGAAATTCGTGCAAAAAAGATGAAATTCGAGCAAAAATGGGACACGGGCGAACAAAAAATGTGTTATTCGAACAAAAAACGTGATATTCGAACAAAAAAAGGCGGGCGAACAATTTGTGTTCTACATTTTGATAGTCGAACAAAAAAATGTAGAACACGTTGATATTCGAACAAAAAATTCGATATTCGAACAATTTGTGTTCTACATTTTGGTATTAGAAAAGCAAAAAAAAAAAAAATTTTTTTTTTTGCTCGACTATGATTTTTTTGTTCGTCCTTGTTTCTAATTTTTGCTCGACTTTCCCTTTTTTTTTGTTCGAATTCCCCTTTTTTGCTCGAATTTTAGTGTATTTGGGTGTATTTTGGAGTTTTTAGAGTTCACACACTAAAAAAGTTCTCAATGGATCCTCTATCTATATAAATATATATATATATATATATATATATATATATATATATATATATATATATATATATATATATATATATATATATATATATAGAGAGAGAGAGAGAGAGAGAGAGAGAGAGAGGAGCGTTCAAATGAGAACATTCTCATTTTAAAGTTTGGTAAGAACACTTTCCAGCCAATCATTATTTAAATTAATATTTAAAAACAATAAATAAAATTTAAACTGATGAAAACGAGAAAAGGGTATAATAGGAAATCGTTATCCTTAGAATTCGGTTAACTCAACTGCATCACTCCATGTGACGCCCCGTACAAAACCATCATGTGTGACAACCCGGAAATTTCCAACCAAATTTAAACTTTATCTTTATATTATTCCGACACGATAAGCAAAGTTTGTTAAGTTAAATCTCAAGAATTTTAAACTGTGTTCATACATTCATTATAACCTCGACCAAATTCCGACGATTCACGAATCGTTATATATAAATAGATATGTATATATATATATATATATATATATATATATATATATATATATATATATATATATATATATATATATATATATATATATATATATATATATATATATATATATATGTGTATATATTATAACTTGAGAATATTAATAAAGTATTAAACGTATAATACTTTACACGAACGTATTTGTTTCAATATGTTTATCGATGGAATTAGAAGATAATATCAAATGATTGATTTATCAGATACATTGTGATATGATTACGGGTCCATGTTATGAGGTCCACTGTGATTTAAGAAATCTATTCTTTTTGACAATATTCGGAAAATGGTAAAGTGATTTATAAGTAAGAATGTGGAGTGTAAATAACTTAGATGTTGGATATCAACAAGTTAAGTAACTCGACATTTTTCATTAAGATGATTTCATACGTTTATTTAACCTTTGGACTTTATCCCATGCTTCACCAACAGACTGTAATTTAAAAACTTTAAACCTATTATGAATATATATGATTCTACTTTTCTAAAACGTTTTATGATATAACGATTTCCATTATTTTAACCTTTAAACAAAATGATTCTTAAATATATTTAGTTTTGGAAAACAAAATTATCATATTTATTTGATTTAGTTTCAAACGTACAAAAATGTTTTCAGTTTAAAAAAGAACTTTATTATTAAAACGTATATAACTTTTATAAATATCAAGAACCACTTTTGACAACTCATTACTTAACCAGTATGATAAAAATAACAATATTTATATTTTATTTTATTAAATATATATAACGATTTAAATTAATATTATATATATTTATACGCTTATTATACGTACATAGTTTTATACTTTTACTATACTTAAACTTTACCTTTACTTTATTTTTACTTACTTTAACTTTACTAATTCACTTTAATAATTCATACTTTAATAATTCACTTTAATAATTCATACTTTAATAATTCACTTTAATAATTCATACTTTAATAATTCACTTTAATAATTCATACTTTAATAATTCACTTTAATAATTCATACTTTAATAATTTACTTTAATAATTCAAAAATCTATTATAAATAGAATTCAATAGGTTTCATTATTTAATAGAAACTTGAAAATATTTTTCTCTAAACTCTCTCAATCGATTATATATATATATATATATATATATATATATATATATATATATATATATATATATATATATATATATATATATATATATATATATATATATATATATATATATATATATATATATATATATATTTACTCCGTATTATTTCAGGATATTATTAGTATACATAAAATATTACGACGGAGTGCTATCCGAGTGATTTCGAAATTGTTTTTCGAGCGGGATAGAGCTAAGGAAATTATGGGTTATAGCTATGGAGGTTATGGGTATGGTTCGGGAGTATTGCTCGTGAGTCAAACTAGTGTTTATCATCCCCATTGCATCTACGTACTTTTCCTGCAATATTGAATCTCAATATTGATACGTGAGCCCTCATAACTTAACTTTTATATATTATTAGTGTATCCCTGACTAGTGCTCGAGTATATAGGATTATGCATGCTTATACGTTCGTTATTGTCGTTAGATAGGTTATGTCGAATCTTGAATTAAATACATATGCTATTAAAATAAGGTATATGATATGCATGTCGTTGGAAAGTTAGCGAAAAATTGAGAACTTTTCATTTAGATATCGAATGGTTTCGATGAACGGTTTAGAAGTTATAGTCAATTGAATTTTTGTAAAAATGATTATTACTATCGTCGTTATAATCTTATTATTATTATTATTATTATTATTATTATTATTATTATTATTATTATTATTATTATCATTGTCGTTACTAATAAAAGATATTATTGTTATTTTTATTATCGTTATTATCGTTAAGATTATTATTATTATTATTATTATTATCATTCAAATAGTTATTAGTATTATCATTAATATTATTATTATTAGTATTATTATAATTAAAACTAATATTAGTAACATCTAATTATTATGATTACTATTATTATTATTAATATGAACGCGATATAAAAGACAACTAAAAGCTATTAAACGAAGCAATTAGGAAATAATGAGTATGAGTATCATGATGAAATTAAGATATTGTAAAATATTGATTTAAATGAAAAATATCGTTTTTATTATTTTACTATTATTATTATTAAAAGTATTATTAATATTAAAACTATCATTTTTACTAAAATTATTATTTTTAATAATATATCATTGTTAATATGAAACATCATTATTATTATCATTTTAGTACTATTATTAATAAAAATTATCATTTTATCATTTTTAGAAAATATAATTATTGTTATTTTTATTAGTAGAATAATAATAATTATTACAAAATAATACAACTTTTACTTATTATTATTATTATTATCAATATTATTTTATCAAATAAATATGTGATACAAAGATATTTTACTACGTATAATATAATTACATTAATAATACCCCTCATATTATTTTTATGATATTAAATGAACTTTATAAATTTTATTACTTAAGATATATAAAAGTATATTTTTATTATATAAATTTTAATATAAAATTTTATTTATTAATAAAAGAACTATATTATTTACTTTAATAAAATCTGTTAAAAATATTTAAATATGTAAAACGACTATATTTAAACTATATAATAATCATGTATAAATTTTGGAAGACATTTTGGTCAATATGACTTTTGTTGACTTTTGCATATTTAGTCTCGAGCATTAGGATTGTGATACACTACGACTTGACCTAAATTGTTAGACAGATATTGATCAAACATATTGATGTCGTGCGAGGTGTATACGAAAATACTATTATTTTTATTGCGAAATACTATTAAAAAATTACACAAGTTTTAATTATTTATTTACAAATGGGAAATACCTAAACCTTGCTACAACACTATAGGCAGTGTACCTAATCGTAGAGTAGTATAGTTTTTAGTAAGTCTGGTTCGTTCCACAGGGAGACGACTTATTTTACACTATATTTTTAAACAATTATATCTGTACAAAATATATTATATTAATAATATATAAAAGGGGGTTTACCGTTTAATGACCGGTTTGTCCATTTTAAAACTTAAGCATAAATATAAATGACAATAATAAAAGTGCGTAAAATAAATAACAATATAATAATTATGCTTATTTAAACTTCCATAACCATGATGTTTGACTTGTTGATTTTAAGTTTATTCCCATGGGTTAATTGTTCTTTGTCCTAGATTATTTAATATGTCCGTCTGGTTTTTGTCCATAACAGTCCATCAGTCATAAATATAAAGTGCGAGTGTTCTCGTCAAATTATCCTTATACCCGAAGTCAAATATTCCAACTAATTGGGGACTTAAACTGTAACAAGGTCTTAATACTTTGTTTAATAATTACACCAGGATATCGACTGCGTGTAACCCAAGGTTTTAATACTTTGTTATCAATTATGCCAAGTGTCCTTGTACATAATTTCACCCCTGTTTTAATAATTCCATAAACTATTAATCCATTCCCGTGTCCGGTTAAATGAACGATTATTCGTACATATAAATATCCCGCCCATCGTGTCCGATCGAGTGTATATGGTTATTTATAGGTACGTCCAATTGTAAATCTTTATATTAAAATTAACAAACTATCATTTAATTAAACAAATATAAAGCCCATTAATAGCCCATAGTCTAATTTCCACAAGTGTCGTTCTTTTGTTCAAACCCCAATTATGGTACAAAGTCCAATTACCCAATTTTAAATATTTTTAGCCCAACATCATGATTACTTCGGCATTAAATAAGCATAATAATAACTTAAGTACGAGGCATTAATTTAAAAAGGAGAACATAGCTTACATTGATTATTTATCGCGTAGTGTTACACGGACAGAGCTCCGACTTTAAAACCCGTAAAATAACCTTTGCATAACCCAAAACTAATCTAATATAAAACTACACTAAACTATATATATATATATATATATATATATATATATATATATATATATATATATATATATATATATATATATATATATATATATATATATATATATATATATATATATATATATATATATATATTATTACAGAGGAGTATTATTATTGTGGTGTGGTGTGTTTTTTTCTGGCCAAAACTCGTTACCTTTTATAGATGTGGTCTGATCCTGAGGCTCATGCGATCGCATGAGTTCTCAGTGTTAATCTCATGCGATCGCATGGCCAGTCTGGCCATGCCCAATTGCTTTGTTTGCTAGCTTGTCGACGTTATATTTAATTAAATATATAATAAATAAATAATTTATATAATTATTTAAATATTATATTATATTCTTGTGCATAGTAGACTCATAATTTTTGGTCCGTTGCGTCGGGCGTTGATAGTTAGCTCAGGTCCCGGTTCCGGATTTTCGAACGTCCTTTCGTATAATTTAATATCTTGTACTTTGCGTTCTGAAACTTGTACTCTTGTCATTTTTAGACGTTTCTTATCAATAATTTGAACCACTTGGATTGTATCTTGTACATTTGAGCTTTTTGGTAATTTGCGTTTTCAAATCGTCGTTTTCGCCTTTTGTCTTCGCACTTATTTAATATAAATGATTATAACTTAAAATAGGACAATTACAACTAAATAATTTACATATTGGGAGGATATTGCTACTAAATATATGTTCATTTGGAGCACTATCAAATATCCCCACACTTGAGCGTTGCTTGTCCTCAAGCAATACAGAACTTGAAATTAAATCACACTTCACTCGAATCACTTCTTTATTCTCACACTTTATACATCAGTGATTTTGATACGGCAGTATAAACAATGATAGTAATGGTGTGGTTTACAGTCCCACATGACTATAAAAAAATTAGATCCTTAAGGAAATTGGATCATTATGAAAACATTTGATCTTTTAAAAATTCATTCTAGCTTTTACCCTAGATAAGTTTTTCGGAATAACCCTTCACCGGTGTTTGCAAAATATTTTTGTGGGTTGCGTGGGTTTCATATTTTCAAATTTTAGCTCAAAACTTACGGTTTTGTGTCACCCACTTGCTAACCTTGTATTAGGAAAGCAACATGATAATGCTAAAAACGAACATATATTTCATAGCATTATTTCTCAAGAAAGACAAGCTTTTAGTTGCAATTGTTCTATTTACAAGTGATATTCGTTTAAATAATAAAAGGTGAAGACAAAAGACAGATTCGACAAATTGAAGACGCAAACGACCAAAAAGCTCAAAAGTACAAAAGACAATCAAAGAGGTTCCAATTATTGATAAGAAACGTCTCGAAATTACAAAAGTACAAGATTCAAAACGCAAAGTACAAGATATTAAATTGTACGCAAGGACGTTCGAAAATCCGGAACCGGGTCCAGAGTCAACTCTTAACGCTCGACGCAACGGACTAAAAATTACAAGTTAACTATGTATATAAATATAATATAATATATAATTAATTATATATATATTATATTTATAAATAAAAACCGTCGGCAGAGAAAGACTCCAAAGTTGTGAGCTGGAATTTCAAACTCCGCGACTCGCGGAGTTTGAAGGCAAAATATGCCGCGAGTCGCGGAGCCCCAAAATGAAAAACTCCCTATAAAGCAAACCGAAATCTGATCATTTTCATCATCTTTTTTTTCCTCATTCATACGATATATATATATTTATAATTTATATTTTAATTTTAATTTTAATTATAATTCTAATAATAAGGGTATGTTAGCGAATGTTGTAAGGGTGTAAGTCGAAATTCTGTCCGTGTAACGCTACGCTATTTTTAATCATTGTAAGTTATGTTCAACCTTTTTACATTAATGTCTCGTAGCTAAGTTATTATTATGCTTATTTAAAACGAAGTAATCATGATGTTGGGCTAATTACTAAAATTGGGTAATGAGGCTTTGTACCATAATTGGGGTTTGGACAAAAGAACGACACTTGTGGAAATTAGACTATGGGCTATTAATAGGCTTTATATTTGTTTAACTAAATGATAGTTTGTTAATGTTAATATAAAGATTTACAATTGGGCGTCCCTATAAATTACCATATACACTCGATCGGACACGATGGGCGGGGTATTTATATGTACGAATAATCGTTCATTTAACCGGACACGGGAATGGATTAATAGCCACTAGAATAATTAAAACAGGGGTGAAATTACATTCAAGGGTAATTGGTGTAATTGTTAACAAAGTAGTAAAACCTTGGTTTACACGCAGTCGATAACCTGGTATATTCATTAAACAAAGTATTAAAACCTTGTTACAATTCGAATCCCCAATTAGTTGGAATATTTAACTTCGGGTATAAGAATAATTTGACGAGGACACTCGCACTTTATATTTATGACTGATGGACTGTTATGGACAAAAACCAGACGGACATATTAAATAATCCAGGACAAAGGACAATTAACCCATGGGCATAAAACTAAAATCAACACGTCAAACATCATGATTACGGGAGTTTAAATAAGCATAATTCTTTTATTTCATATTTAATTTCCTTTATTTCATATTTAATTGCACTTCTAATTATCGCACTTTTATTTATTGTTATTTAATCGCACTTTTAATTATCGTACTTTTTAATTATCGCAATTTTATTTTATCGCACTTTTATTGCAATTTCATTATCGTTATTTATTTTACGCTTTAAATTAAGTCTTTTATTTATTTAATATTTTACATTAGCTTTTAACTGCGATTAAAGTTTTAAAATCGACAAACCGGTCATTAAACGGTAAAAACCCCCCTTTATAATAATAATATTACTTATATATATATATTTGTATTTTTATAAAAGTAAACTAATATAGCGTTAAGCTTTGTTTAAAGATTTCCCTGTGGAACGAACCGGACTTACTAAAAACTACACTACTGTACGATTAGGTACACTGCCTATAAGTGTTGTAGCAAGGTTTAAGTATATCCATTCTCTAAATAAATAAATATCTTGTGTAAAATTGTATCGTATTTAATAGTGTTTCGTTGTAAACTTCAATAGTATTTTATACCCCTTAGCTTTGACATCAAGTATTTTTTGCGCCGCTGCCGGGGACACTCTTAAACGCCGGAAGCGCAACGCTAATATAAAAAAAAAAGATTTTTAGTTTACTTTTATTAAAATTCGTTTTTGTAAAAATACGTTTTAATTATTCAAAAATATAAAAAGAAAAACAAAAATATAAGTATTTTTAAGATTTCGTTAAATATTTAAGTTTTATAAGTTTCTTTATTTTTATTTTAGTTTATAAAAATATAAGTTTTATTTAAATATCTTTTATTTATATAAAAACAGAAAACAGAAAATAAAAAAAATAAATAAAGAAAAACGCGTCGAATTTAATAAGCTGTCATCTGAATTTCTGAACCCCGCGACTCGCGGGGTTTTCTTTATAAATTACCGCAACTCGCGGAGTTTCTCTGACACGCGAACAGAAACCCTAAACTGCATTTATTACGGATTATTATTAATTATAATTATTATTAACCCTAATTATTATTATTATTATAATTAAGTTTATTTTTAATTTAAGTTTTATTTAATTTATATTTTAGTTAAATTAGTTTAATTAAATTGTAAAATTAGTAGTTTTATTAAATAAATAATATAAAAATAATATTTTTATAAAAATTGTAATTTTTACAACTTTTTGTATATTTTTATATTTTGTCCCTTTTTAATCGTTGTAGCGTAATATTTGTATTTTTTCGCTCATATTTAATTTTAAACTTAGTTTTTGCCATAATTATTTTTACTCCTAAATTTTTAGGCTTTGCCGTAGAATTCCTTAAGTGCTTTTTCTTTAGACTAAGATTTAGGTGCTTTAGAATTTTGCGACGCCTTTTTAAGTTTTAGTTTCTTTTTAAGTTATTTTCATTTGGGATTTAGTTTTTCCTGTAAGCTTTAATATTTTAGACACTTTTTACTATGTATCAATTATCATTCCAATTAGTAATTTCAATTTGCGATTATAATTTTAAGTTAGTTGTAGTAATAAGATTAGGTTAGTCAAGTATTTTTAAGTTTTATAAGTTTCTTTTATTTTTTTTCGTCACCTTTTATTTTTCAACCATTTTTCTTTTTCGACCTTTTGCGACGAACTCTTTTTCTCTCTTATTTCTCGCCATTCTAGTTTTTAGGACTTAGAATTTTTTCTACTTCTTCTCTAAATTTCTTAAAATTACGAAAATTTATTTTAAGTGGTTAAATTGATAGACATCAAAATTTTCTGGTTCGTAGTAATAGTTGGATTTGTACGTGGACCGGGTTATTGGAGCCAAACAGTCCTCAATTATATTGAGACCAAACGAATCCTGCCCCTCTGCTGCATCTTTTGGCTATTCGAAACGTGGGCAAAATCAGAAAAGTCTATTGATTGGATAACTTATTATAATTTTTCTTTCCTTTTTAAAACTAATAGGATATTCAGTGAATGCACCGAGCAAGACGTTCACCACCTTTTGTACGTTCACCACCTGTAACTAGATCAAGACATTTAGCAAATATAACCGCCGTTGATTTTTCTTTAGAATCGTCATCCAGTCGACCAAGTACTTCAGTTCAAATTCCCGATAATCCATTTTTTGAACCCGACCTCACAATTGAGAATCCGGAAAATATTCAGGAACGATTCATAGATCCTGAACCATTAAATTTTCCTCCGGAGCCACCAATCATTCAAACAGAGATTGTTGAGGAACGAACCATTAAATCAGAATCATCTAGTGATACCGATTCAACAAATTCAATTATGGAGAATCTGGAACCTTTAAGTATGGAAGACCGAATGAGAGCTAAACGCACTGGCCAAGGTCACGCAATTACACATCCTGACATTAATGCGCCAGATTATGAAATCAAAGGACAAATTCTACACATGGTGACTAATCAATGCCAATTTAGTGGTGCGCCGAAGGAAGATCCAAATGAACATTTACGTACCTTTAATAGGATCTGCACACTATTTAAAATACGAGAAGTGGAGGATGAACAGATATATCTCATGTTATTTCCCTGGACTTTAAAGGGAGAAGCCAAAGATTGGTTGGAATCATTACCTGAAGGGGCGATTGATACATGGGACGTTTTAGTTGATAAATTTCTTAAACAATTCTTTCCTGCATCTAAAGCCGTAAGACTTCAAGCAGAAATTGTTACGTTCACACAAAAACCAAATGAAACTCTATATGAGGCGTGGACAAGATATGGAAAGTTATTAAGAGGATGTCCGCAACATGGTTTAGACACCTGCCAAATAGTACAAATATTCTACCAAGGATGCGACATCACTACAAGAAAAGACATAGATATAGCAGCTGGTGGTTCTATTATGAAGAAAACCGAAACTGATGCTTACAAAATTATTGATAACACTGCTTCCCACTCACATGAGTGGCACCAAGAAAAAGACATCATTAGATCATCTAAAGCAGCTAGAGCCGATTCTAGCCATGACTTAGATTCCATTTCCGTAAAGATAGATGCTGTGGAGAGACGAATGGAAAAGATGACTAAAGATATTCACTCAATACGAATTAGTTGTGAGCAGTGTGGAGGACCACATTTGACAAAAGATTGTCTCAGTATTGAATTAACAATGGAACAAAGAGAGAATATTTCATACATAAACCAAAGGCCTGGAAATAATTATCAGAATAATTATCAACCGCCAAGACCGATTTACAATCAAAACCAGAATTATAACCGAAATATTCCATACAACAACCAACAAGGTCCTAGCAATCAACAAGTATCCAATAATACTTATAATCAGCAAAGACCTAATTTTCAAAACAAACCACCACAACAAACCGATGATAAAAAGCCGAATTTAGAAGATATGATGACGAAGCTAGTTGAAACTCAAACGCAGTTTTTCACATCTCAGAAACAAACCAATGAACAAAATGCTCAAGCATTTAGAAATCAACAAGCTTCTATTCAAAATCTAGAACAAGAAGTAAGTAACCTAGCAAGGTTAATAGGTGAAAGAAAACCGGGAAGTTTACCGAGCGATACAAATGCTAACCCCCGGAATGAAACAGCTAAAGCCATTACCACAAAAAGTGGTACAACACTTAAACCACCTGAAATACCTGTAACTTCTGATGAAACCATTCCTACTCCACAAGAACCACAACCTGATCAAGATAAGGAAAAAGAACCGGTAGTTGAAAAGGTTAATGAAGATAACACAGTTAAGGATAAACCTTATGTTAAACCATATCAACCACCACTTCCTTACCCGAGTAAAATGAAGAAAGAGAAACTTGAAGTCGAGCAATCCAAATTTTTGGATATGTTTAAACAGATAAATGTAAATCTTCCTTTCATTGATGTGATTTCAGGAATGCCTAGATATGCTAAATTCTTGAAAGATCTAATCTCAAATAGAAAGAAAATGGAAGAACTCTCGGCTGTTACTATGAATGATAATTGTTCAGCAGTGCTGTTGAATAAGATACCAGAAAAATTATCTGATCCAGGAAGTTTCACAATTCCATGTTTTCTGGGTAGTCTTAGTTCAATAGAAGCATTGGCAGACTTAGGTGCTAGTATAAATCTAATGCCGTATTCACTATACGCTAAACTAGACCTTGGAGAATTAAAACCAACCAGAATAAGCATACAACTAGCCGATAGATCAATAAAATATCCTAGAGGGATAATGGAGAACATGCTAGTTAAAGTTGGTACTTTAGTATTTCCAGTAGATTTTGTTGTTCTGGACATGGAAGAAGATTCTCAAGTTCCTCTCATATTAGGAAGACCATTCTTAAACACGGCTAAAGCAATGATAGACGTGTTCGGTAAGAAATTGACCCTAAGTATAGAGGATGAGAGTGTTACCTTTTCAGTTGATAGAGCAATGCAACAACCACAATCTGCAGATGATACATGTTATTATATTCAAACTTTAGATGCACATGCAGAATTATTAGAAGAATTTCCAGAATTACAAGGAACAGGAGAATGTTCTTTAGGAGAAGGTAATGAACCAATTGATGAAGCTGAAATGTTAGCTACACTTATAGCTAATGGATATGAACCAACAACAGAAGAAATTCAAATGCTAAAAGAAGAAGACAGATATCGATACAAATCATCGATAGAAGAACCTCCGAAATTAGAGTTAAAGCCACTTCCAAACCATTTGGAATACGCTTATTTACATGGTGAATCTGAATTACCTGTAATAATATCATCTTCTCTTACTGAAAATGAGAAATCACAACTCATTTCTGTGTTGAAAGCTCATAAACCAGCCATTGCATGGAAGATTCATGATATTAAAGGAATAAGTCCTTCGTATTGCACACATAAAATCCTTATGGAAGAAGGTCATAAAACGTATGTGCAACGCCAACGAAGACTAAATCCTAATATGCAAGATGTAGTTAAGAAAGAGATTATTAAACTGCTAGATGCAGGTTTAATTTATCCAATCTCTGATAGTCCATGGGTAAGCCCAGTTCAATGCGTGCCTAAGAAGGGTGGCATGACTGTCATTACAAATGAGAAAAATGAGCTTATTCCTACTAGGACTGTAACAGGATGGCATGTATGTATTGATTATAGAAAATTAAATGACGCCACCAGAAAAGATCACTTTCCCTTACCTTTCATAGATCAAATGTTGGAAAGATTAGCCGGAAATAGCTACTATTGTTTTCTAGATGGATTTTCCGGATATTTTCAAATTCCAATAGCACCCGAAGATCAAGAGAAAACCACATTCACGTGCCCTTATGGTACTTTTGCTTACAAACGCATGCCATTTGGACTTTGCAACGCCCCTGCAACCTTTCAAAGGTGTATGATGGCGATTTTTCACGACATGATAGAAGAATGCATGGAAGTATTCATGGATGAATTTTCAGTCTTCGGTGATACATTTAATTCATGTCTAGTTAATCTGGAACGAATGCTAATTAGATGCGAAAAATCAAATCTAGTACTTAATTGGGAGAAATGCCATTTCATGGTTAAAGAAGGCATCGTTCTTGGACATAAAATTTCAAAAGAAGGAATTGAAGTGGATAGAGCTAAAGTAGATGTAATTTCTAAACTTCCACATCCCACCAATGTTAGAGGAGTTAGGAGTTTTCTAGGGCATGCCGGTTTTTACCGACGTTTCATAAAAGATTTTTCTAAAATTGCCACTCCTATGAATAAACTCCTAGAAAAGGATGCTCCATTCATCTTTTCAGATGAGTGTATCAAATCTTTTAATATTCTTAAAGAGAAACTCACTAATGCACCGATCATAATAACACCAAATTGGAATCTACCATTTGAACTAATGTGCGATGCAAGTGATTTTGCAATGGGAGCCGTTTTAGGACAAAGGATTGAAAAACGATTTCAACCTATATATTATGCTAGTAAGACATTACAAGGAGCACAAACGAACTATACAACTACTGAAAAAGAACTCCTTGCTATTGTCTTTGGTTTTGACAAATTTCGATCATATCTCGTTCTAGCAAAAACGGTGGTCTATACCGACCATTCTGCTCTTAGATACCTATTTTCAAAACAAGATGCTAAACCAAGATTAATCCGTTGGATCTTACTCTTGCAAGAGTTTGATATTGAAATCCGAGATAAAAGAGGAGCAGAAAATCTCGCCGCTGATCATCTTTCTCGTCTTGAAAATCCCGAATTAGAAGTTCTAAATGAATCGGCCATACAAGACAACTTTCCTGATGAATATCTATTGAAGATAGATTATAATGAAATCCCATGGTTTGCAGACTATGCAAACTACTTAGTTTGTGGATTCCTTGAAAAAGGATTATCGTACCAAAGACGAAAGAAATTCTTCAGTGATATAAAACACTATTTTTGGGAAGATCCACATCTGTTTAAAAGTTGTCCCGATGGAATAATACGCCGATGTGTATTTGGAGATGAAGCTAGTAAAATATTAAACCATTGTCACACAGGACCAACAGGAGGGCATTATGGGCCTCAACTAACAGCAAGAAAAGTTTATGATGCTGGATTCTATTGGCCTACAATTTACAAAGACGCACACCTTCTTTGCAAATCCTGTGATGCTTGTCAAAGGGCCGGAAAAATAAGTCAACGTGATGAAATGCCACAAAATGTCATCCAAGTATGTGAAGTATTTGACATTTGGGGTATTGACTTTATGGGTCCATTTCCAAAATCTCATAATAATCTATATATACTCGTAGCCATTGATTATGTATCTAAATGGGCGGAGGCACAAGCTCTCCCAACTAACGATGCACGAGTTGTAGTCAACTTTTTAAAACGTCTTTTTGCAAGGTTTGGAACACCGAAAGCTTTAATAAGTGATCGGGGTACTCATTTCTGTAATAATCAACATGAGAAAGTTCTTAAAAGATATGGAGTAACTCATAAAATCTCCACCGCATATCATCCACAAACAAGTGGACAAGTTGAAAATACCAACCGAGCTTTAAAACGTATTCTAGAGAAAACCGTAGGATCAAATCCGAAGGAATGGTCCATTAAATTGGAGGATGCACTCTGGGCTTTTAGAACAGCCTACAAAACTCCAATTGGAACCACACCTTTTAGACTTGTTTATGGAAAAGCATGTCATCTTCCAGTAGAAATTGAACACAAAGCATTTTGGGCTTTGAAGACATGTAATCTTGATTTACATGAAGCCGGACGTCTACGATTAAGTCAACTAAACGAATTGGAAGAATTAAGACATGAAGCATACGAAAATTCGTTAATCTATAAAGAAAGAACGAAGAAATGGCATGATAAAAGAATCAGAAGTGCAAAAGAATTTAAAGAAGGAGACAGAGTTCTTCTTTTCAATTCACGATTCAAGCTATTTCCTGGAAAATTGAAATCAAGATGGTCTGGACCATTCATAGTCAAAAGAGTTTTCCCATACGGAACGATAGAATTAATAAATTCAAATGGGATGGAATTTAAAGTTAATGGTCACAGAGTTAAACATTACATACATGGTCCGATGGAAGTCGACAACGAAGTTAATCATAATTTCGACACCACAGCTAACTAAGTGTGTGGAGAATCAAGTCTTTAAAGGATAATATGTATTTCTGTTAGAGTTAGATTGTCTGTTTTCGTGTAGTTCTCGAAAATGGAACCCGAATGGTCTTTCCCTAGCAGACCCTAAAGAACTAGTCTTCTCCCCCCATTCTGAATTTTTATTTTTTTTTAGGTTTTTACAAAATGAAAACTGCCTGTGAACTAAACCATGGTCTAATGCTACACGCTTTGATCACTAAACGTAATAATGACATACTACCGAGTGAACTAGTATCAGTAATCAGAGAAAGAATGGACGGAGTTAGAAAAGAATCCAGATGCGAAGATAATAAGTTACAATTTGGTAAAGGAAAATCAAAATCCGCAGCGAAAAGAAGAGCACGACACCTAGAACGATGTCACAAATGCGGAAAATGGTCACATGGAGGTAAATGTTCAAATAATCAAACCTATTCAAATACCGAATTTGTTACTTTATGCAGAGACGGACCGTTCATATGTTTAGAAGAAAAGACACTGAATGCTCGAGGTTACGCCTATGTAGCCATGGAAAACCAATTAAACCGACTATCTTATGAATGGGATAGATCATATAACTAAGAAATCTATTCCACAGGTATGTCTGTACAGTTTTTATTTTTATTTTTATTTTTAACCTTTTGATAATAAACGCTAATTTGTTCGCTAAAAAGTATTAAATTGCTATTGAAAAAAATTAGGTTTGGCGACCGAAATTATTGATATCATTCAAAAATTTATTACATCACTGCGAAATTTAACGTTTATTCTTAAGGTATAAATATCTTTAATCAATCAACCCAAAATATTTCAAAAATTCGTCATGAGTTAAATTAGGTCTTGGAACCGAAATTACTTTACCGAAAAGAGGGGCGCATATTTTTGATAATATTTGATTGATTAAAGTGGGATAAAAAGACAAAAAGATTTTTAATTTTATTTTTACCATGTTTTTAAAATTAATATTTAAATCTTAAATTAATATTGTAAACTTTGTAAAAACAATATATTTAAAATTGTAAATATTTGAAAAAATTAATATAAGTTTGATATGAATTTATGAATTTTTAAATTAAGTTTGGTGTGAATTTTTTTTTAATATAAATTTTTAATTTTATGCATTTCAAATTTTAAGTTTGGTGTGAATTTTTAATATTAATTTTGAATTTTATATTTAAGTTGTGTGAATTTAAAAACAAAAATTTACTTTATCTCATTAAGTTAAAAATATGATTTTTAAAATTCGTCGTAAGTTGAAGACTAGGTCTTTGAACCGAAATTGCTTTACCCGAGGGAGGGACGAGAACTTTTATTATCATTATTTTTAATCTTATTGAATTAAAGTATGCCAAAAACATTGAAAAAACTCAAAAATCTTAGCTTTTAAAACAATCGCTACAAAAAGACAAATTTAAAATTTTGTCGAGGGACGGACTAGGACATCGATCCGAAACGACCTCGTCCTAAATAACAAGGGAAACAAAATTTTAAAATTAAGTACTTAATTGTTTTATAAGTTATTGATTATAAAAAAAAAATATATATATATATCAAACTCCGCGACTCGCGGAGTTTGAAGGGTTATTCACCGCGAGTCGCGGAGGGACTAAAAATCAGAAAAAAAAATATACCCGCAGAACAGATCAGTCCCCAACCCAAAACAAAAACATACTGCGAATTCTACGCGAAAAACCCGAAAAATACACCCCAAAATCACAATTTTTAACCGTTAATCACCAAATCTTTTGCTAAAATCATGTTGAGAAGGATGCTATCTAAGAATTACTCAAGAAAAACGGTAAATTTCTACACCTAAACACCATTTAATCCGAAATTTGGTGTTCTTGAGCAATTTTTTCCCCCAATTTGATTTTGATGCTTTTTAGTGTAATTATGCTTAAATTGTTTATGTATTATGCTTGTATAACCTAGATTGATGCTGTTTAACATGATTAGAAGCCTTAAACTTCAAATTTTGAATAATCTAGGGTTTGTGTTCTTGAGCAAATTTGGGGCTTTTTGATATAAACAGGTTATGGTCGATTTTTGTCATGAATTGTTGCTAAATTAAGTAGTGTAACATGTCTAGGTAGTTAAATGATCCAAACTTTGAGCCTAAACATGATTTTGAGAATTAAAGTGGACTTTTTCAAGTCTAAAATTCATGAACTTGATTTTTGAAAGATAATGCCATTTGAGACTTGTTTAATTGCTAGTAATGATTATTTTGACATGTTATTTGAGTTGAATGCTTATGAACTTGGCGAACATTTTCGTATATGCTTATTTGAAAAAGTGTAGATTTGATAAAAATGTGAAAATGAGCTTAAGTTTGATATAAATTGATAATGTCATTGTAATTATTTTGATTGATGATTTTGCTGACACTAATGCATATTTGGATGCACAAAAATTGTGTTTGATGTGATTTGCAGAATGAAAGGGGTGAATCTTCATCCCAAGCCCGCAATGCTCCTGCTGAGAATTTGAAACAACAGGAGGTGGATAACTACTACAAGCAGGATATACCTCATCCAGTCATGACCTTTTCCGATATGCACTTGGAAGAGTTGCACCCGAACCTGAGATTTGACAGACTTTGGATAGATTATCCAAAATATCAAAGGGGTTTGCATACTCTTCATTCTAAGGTTGTTGAGGTACTGAGGGTCATAGAATGGGGACCCTTAGAAGCTGTAGAATTGGCCGGGCCAATTAGAGAATTACTTGTACAGAGGTATGGTAATTCTTCTTTTAATGACTGGGTACGTTTATTCACCATGCGTAGACCTGTATATAAAGTATGGTGTGAAGAATTGTTATGTAGTATAGAGTTGAATGATCGGGTAGCTAGTTTAACCGATCGTTCTTTTATTAGATTTTTGTTAGGCGGTTCGATGCGCCACATGTCTTTACTGGACATGGCTCAGGCTTTACGTATATATACGCCTGAGGAGTTAGCGTCTGCCGATTGTAGAGGATTGATACTAAATGGTAGAAAGATAGATGAAAATTTTGATACACACGGTGTGTGGAGTCAAATGACAAGCCATCACCGTTTTAAAGGGGGAAATTACTCTTATTTGGATATAGATAGAGCCGAATTAAGAGTGATACATAGGTTTTTAGCTAATTCGATTACACAAAGGGGTAAGAACAAGGAAAAAGTAAATGAACAGGATTTGTTTTACCATATGTGTATTCGAGACCCACAAAGCGCTGTAAGTATACCGTATTGTGTGGGTTATTATTTATCAGCTATGGTTCGGGGGATGCGACCGCATAGCATAATAGGAGGTGGTATTTTTATTACTTTGATTGGTGAATATCTCGGTGTGGATATAAGTCGGGGGGGATTATTAGTAGAAGAACCAGAACCCTGCGATACTATAGGTTTAAATGTATACCATGGTGCGAAAGTTTTAAAGAGGCGAAATAACGCCGCAGTACGATACCATGGTAGACATCCACAGGTGGAGAGAAACCAACAACAAGGTAATGTAGGAGGGGGGAATGAGATGCAAGAAATGCAAAGGTTTATAGCTTCTCAGGAATACGAAAATGCTAGACAGAGAGCATTTGAAGATTGGCAAGTTCATCAGAACCAAATCATAGCTCATTACCAACATATAGGTAGAAACTATATTCCTACACCGAAACCCATCTTCCCTCCCTGGTCTATAGAGATGCAGCCACCGTATCCTACGTATGACCCTGCCGAAGCATTCTATAGCACCTATGGTTATGCCTGGAACCCCTATTGGTACCAGTATCATCCCTAGTATACTTAGTTTTATTTATTTTGTAATTTGTAATTATTGATACGTTTAATACTTTTGTTAATATTGTAATCATTTTTATATTATCTAACTTTTATTCTTAGATTTTAATAAATTTTTTTTGAATGTGGGGTAATATACCAAACTTCAAAAATATGTATATATGTTTGCAGTTTATCTTATGTACACAACAGGGTAAAACAACGCATTTTCAAAGACTGGCATTAAGTTCAGCAAAAGCAACTAATTTTGACGACAAGATGCAAAATATATGTGAAATAACAACAAGACGGAATGAACAAATGATGTGCACCATTTATCATTCAGCAAACAAACGCCAATATATTTGGAAACTTTGGTAAAAATTTAATCATTTTCACACTAATCACCCTCAATAATTTAAATTGTTACTGATTTCTTGCAAATGAGGGCATTGCAAGATCTTAAGTGTGGGAAGGGGTTAAATTCTTTCGGATTTTAAAAATTTTTACTTTATACACTTGGTTACCATTAAAAATACTAGTAAAGCAGTAGTTGTATTAGAATCTAGTGCTCTCTGATAAAAAAAGAACAGCCCTAGTCTTATATACTGACTACCCAATTCTAGTAAAATTTTTCAAAATTTTCAATTAAATGAATTCAAAATCATGTTTATACATATTTATGAACGATAAAACTAGGTTTTAACACCGAAATTATTGTTACCTCGGAAAGGACATAAATTGAGAAACAAACTAAAATGTTAAATTCATTTAAAATGGAATAGAGGACGATAAAAAGGAAAATAAAAGCCAAGTGTGGGAAAATTTACCAAGTTATCTTAAACATATGTCACATATATCTGTAACAAATAACTGAAAATACTTCTGCTTTGGACTAAACTAAACTGTTTTACCCAATGAAAGAAAAGAAGAGATGGATCTACACGATGAATCAATTCCATCATTAAAAGGAAGTAAAGTCTTCCGAAAAAGAAACGCGCTTCTTGATTTAGGTCATGAAGTTGTCGTCCAGACCAGCTGTAGGTTGACGAAAAATCTAGAAAAGTCATCACTAAAATCAGCAGGAAATCCACGGACCTCAGCATTAAACAGGGTCGCCAAGTGGTCAGATTTATCCTAACCATGAGAAGGATTTATCTCGTACAATGGGGGGGCACCATGCAAATTAGCTGGACAAGACTAATGAATCAGATCCCCAGAAAGGATAATCTCCTTAAAGATCAAAAATCATCTTTTAAAGACTGATATTACTCAATCCTAGAGATTGACCTTAAAGATTGAGAATTACAAACTCATGGAATTCAATGATATCTAAACTCGAGCTTGAACGAGAAAATATTTTGATCAAAATTACAAACCGATTTGTTTTCTGAAAACCCTATTTTTAATGCGTTCATTACCATTGAACGTAAAATCCTAGGAATTCACCTAGGAATTCATTAGGTCACCTGAACCAAATCGGGTGTCAACCGTAAGAACGGTGGTTGCATAGTGGTCAAAGACAGGACCTTGTGCCATACCGAAAAATTATAAGGGTGAGCTTTACTATTGCTCCTACCAAGGATAGTAATTGCGTCCGACACGTTATAGACCATAATTAAAAGCATGTCAGGGGACATTGCCTTAACAGTTGCTTGTTCAACGCTTTCCTTTCAACCGGACGGTAGTTTACCGAAAGGTAATATACGGAACAAGTAAACTGGACGTGTTGCTTTCCAAATACAAGGTTAGCAAGTGGGTGACACAAAACCGCAAGTTTTGAGCTAAAATTTTTCAAATCTAAAACCCACCAAACCCACAAAAATATTTTGCAAACACCGGTAAAGGGTTATTCCGGAAAACTTATCTAGGGTAAAAACTAGATTTAATTTTCAAAACATCAAATGTTTTCATAAAGATCCAATTTCCTTAATGGATCTAAATTTTTATAGTCATGTGGGACTGTAAACCATATCGTTACTACCATTATTTATACCGCCGTATAGAAATCACTGATATACAAAGTGTGAAGAATAAAGAAGTGATTCTAGTATTTCAAGACGATATTGCTTGAGGACAAGTAACGCTCAAGTGTGGGAATATTTGATAATGCTAAAAACGAACATATATTTCATAGCATTATTTCTCAAGAAAGACAAGCTTTTAGTTGCAATTGTTCTATTTACAAGTGATATTCGTTTAAATAATAAAAGGTGAAGACAAAAGACAGATTCGACGAATTGAAGACGCAAACGACCAAAAAGCTCAAAAGTACAAAAGACAATCAAAGAGGTTCCAATTATTGATAAGAAACGTCTCGAAATTACAAAAGTACAAGATTCAAAACGCAAAGTACAAGATATTAAATTGTACGCAAGGACGTTCGAAAATCCGGAACCGGGTCCAGAGTCAACTCTTAACGCTCAACGCAACGGACTAAAAATTACAAGTTAACTATGTATATAAATATAATATAATATATAATTAATTATATTAATTATATATATATTATATTTATAAATAAAAACCGTCGGCAGAGAAAGACTCCAAAGTTGTGAGCTGGAATTTCAAACTCCGCGACTCGCGGAGTTTGAAGGCAAAATATGCCGCGAGTCGCGGAGCCCCAAAATGAAAAACTCCCTATAAAGCAAACCGAAATCTGATCATTTTCATCATCTTTTTTCTCCTCATTCATACGATATATATATATTTATAATTTATATTTTAATTTTAATTTTAATTATAATTCTAATAATAAGGGTATGTTAGCGAATGTTGTAAGGGTGTAAGTCGAAATTCTGTCCGTGTAACGCTACGCTATTTTTAATCATTGTAAGTTATGTTCAACCTTTTTACATTAATGTCTCGTAGCTAAGTTATTATTATGCTTATTTAAAATGAAGTAATCATGATGTTGGGCTAATTACTAAAATTGGGTAATTGGGCTTTGTACCATAATTGGGGTTTGGACAAAAGAACGACACTTGTGGAAATTAGACTATGGGCTATTAATAGGCTTTATATTTGTTTAACTAAATGATAGTTTGTTAATGTTAATATAAAGATTTACAATTGGGCGTCCCTATAAATTACCATATACACTCGATCGGACACGATGGGCGGGGTATTTATATGTACGAATAATCGTTCATTTAACCGGACACGGGAATGGATTAATAGCCACTAGAATAATTAAAACAGGGGTGAAATTACATTCAAGGGTAATTGGTGTAATTGTTAACAAAGTAGTAAAACCTTGGTTTACACGCAGTCGATAACCTGGTGTATTCATTAAACAAAGTATTAAAACCTTGTTACAATTCGAATCCCCAATTAGTTGGAATATTTAACTTCGGGTATAAGAATAATTTGACGAGGACACTCGCACTTTATATTTATGACTGATGGACTGTTATGGACAAAAACCAGACGGACATATTAAATAATCCAGGACAAAGGACAATTAACCCATGGGCATAAAACTAAAATCAACACGTCAAACATCATGATTACGGGAGTTTAAATAAGCATAATTCTTTTATTTCATATTTAATTTCCTTTATTTCATATTTAATTGCACTTCTAATTATCGCACTTTTATTTATTGTTATTTAATCGCACTTTTAATTATCATACTTTTTAATTATCGCAATTTTATTTTATCGCACTTTTATTGCAATTTCATTATCGTTATTTATTTTACGCTTTAAATTAAGTCTTTTATTTATTTAATATTTTACATTAGGTTTTAACTGCGATTAAAGTTTTAAAATCGACAAACCGGTCATTAAACGGTAAAAACCCCCCTTTATAATAATAATATTACTTATATATATATTTGTATTTTTATAAAAGTAAACTAATATAGCGTTAAGCTTTGTTTAAAGATTTCCCTGTGGAACGAACCAGACTTACTAAAAACTACACTACTGTACGATTAGGTACACTGCCTATAAGTGTTGTAGCAAGGTTTAAGTATATCCATTCTCTAAATAAATAAATATCTTGTGTAAAATTGTATCGTATTTAATAGTGTTTCGTTGTAAACTTCAATAGTATTTTATACCCCTTAGCTTTGACATCACAACACATCCAGTATACTTGCTCCGTATATTAACTTTCGGTAAACTACCATCCGGTTGTAAAGGAAAGCGTTGAACAAGCAACTGTTAAGGCAATGTCTAATGACATGCATTTGATTATGGTCCAAAAACGTGTCGGATGCTAGTACTATCCTTTGTAGGAGCAATAGTAAAGATCATCCTATAATTTTTCAGTCTGGCACAAGGTCCTGTCTTCGACCATGCTATGCAACCACCGTTCTTACGGTTGACACCCGATTTGGTTCAGGTGACCTAATGAATTCCAGGTGAATTCTCAGGATTTTACGTTCAATGGTAATGAACGCATTGAAAATGGGTTTTTAGAAAACAAATCGGTTTGTAATTTTGATCAAAATATTTTCTCGTTCAAGCTCGAGTTTAGATATCATCGAATTCCATGAGTTTGAATTCTCAATCTTTAAGGTCAATCTCTAGGATTGAGTAATATCAGGCTTTAAAAGCTGATTTTTAATCTTTAAGGAGATTATCCTTTCGGGGGATCTGATTCATTAGTCTTATCCAGCTAATTTGCACGGTGCCCCCCATTTTACGAGATAAATCCTTCTCATGGTTAGGATAAATCTGACCACTTGGCAACCCTGTTTAATGCTGAGGTCCGTGAATTTCCTGCTGATTTTAGTGATGACTTTTCTAGGTTTTTCGTCAACCTACAGCTGGTCTGGACGACAACTTCTTGACCTAAATCAAGAAGCGCGTTTCTTTTTCGGAAGACTTTACTTCCTTTTAATGATGGAATTGATTCATCGTGTAGATCCATCTCTTCTTTTCTTTCATCGGGTAAAATAGTTTAGTTTAGTCCAAAGCAAAAGTATTTTCAGTTATTTGTTACAGAAATATGTGACATATATTTAAGATAACTTGGTAATTTTTCCCACACTTGACTTTTATTTTCCTTTTTATTGTCCTCTATTCCATTTTAAATGAATTTTAACATTTTGATTTGTTTCTCAATTTATGTCCTTTCTGAGGTAACAATAATTTCGGTGTTAACACCTAGTTTTATCGTTCATAAATATGTATAAACATGATTTTGAGTTCATTTAATTGAAAATTTTGAAAAATTTTACTAGAATTGGGTAGTCAGCATATAAGACTAGGGCTGTTCTTTATTATCAGAGAGCACTAGATTCTAATACAACTACTACGTTACTAGTATTTTTAATGGTAACCAAGTGTTTAAGATAAAAATTTTAAAAAAACCGAAAGAATTTAACCCCTTCCCACACTTAAGATCTTGCAATGCCCTCATTTGCAAGAAATCAGTAACAATTTAAATTATTGAGGGTGATTAGCGTAAAAATGATTAAATTTTACCAAAGTTTCCAAACATATTGGCGTTTGGTTGCTGAATGATAAATGGTGCATATCATTTGTTCATTTCGTCTGTTGTTACATCACATTTATTTGTCATCTTGTCGTCAAAATTAGTAGCTTTTGCTGAACTTAATGCCAGTCTTTGAAAATGAGCTGTTTTACCCTGTTTTGTACAATTTACAATATACATACATACATACAAATATAAACATGCATGGCAATTTGAAATGGGACTTAATATCCCACTTTCAAATCCTAAATGTGAAATATTAGTACACAATAATAATAAAAATGATAAAGATTACATAAGTATATTCAATAACATAAGTTTAAACATGAATAAGTAAAAAGATAAAAACATAAAAATCATATAAATAACCAAATGGAACTAAATCAGTCTGGATATGGGTTCCAGTTCATCTCATCAGGTGGGTTCCATTGTTGGTTATAGGTGTTCTGATAGGCTTGGTTATAGTCATACCGGTTAAAGGGTGGTCGGATATCGGGGCTATGTGGTGGAACATGAGCAGGTCGAGTAGGTACATAGTTATTTGGTACCTGATATGATAGCTGGCTCATGATTTGGTGCTGATGAACTAACCAGTTATCGTGTTGGCGTCGCCTATAATCCTCGTATACTCGCTCGGAGTTCCACTGCTCATACATACTATGTCTGGCAGCGTTCGTCATTGCTTCCTCATCTATACGAACGTGGACGTCAAGAATAGCATCTCGAAAGACATCCCTAATGTCTTTCGCCTCCTCCATTTCCTCGTCTGAGCCTCTCTCTACCTGAGGATGAGATCCCTCATAGGGTACTGCCTGGTTACGTTTACTTTTCAATACCTTAGCACCCACATAAACTTTCAATCCTAAGGGCTCAACCTGTTCTCTACAAAGCTGTAATTGACCCCTTTGGTTCCTATCAACACCTAATTACTCTCCAATGAGAGTAACAAAAATACCTCCTCCTATTATACTCCCGTCCTGCATTCCCTCTACCATTTTAGATAAATAAAAAGCAACACAGTAAGGGATATTGACAAAGCTTCTAGGATCCCGAATACACTTTAGGTAGAATAAATCATGTAAGGTAATTTTTTCTTTATTATGACCTCTCTGTGTAATCGAGTTAGCCAAAAATCTATGAATAATACAAAGCTCGGCTCTGTCAATATGTGTATAGGAGTGTCCTCCTGCTCGTGTAAAAACATCAAAATGTGACATACGCCTCCAAATGGCGTCAGCGTCAAAGTTACTATCTACCCTTTCACCATAATGAATCAAATTTGTACAATCGGGTAATAGCAACTCACCAGGAGTATATATTTGTAAGGCCCTGGCCATGTCCAGCATGGACATTCTGTACATCCTACCGCCAAGGATAAACCTAAGAAATCTTCTATCATCTATTCTAACTATATTTGTATCAAGTGATACAGTACTCATCAACTCAACACACCATTCCTTATATACAGGTCTACGAATGGTGAAAAGACGTTCCCAATCTGTAAAAGAAGAACTGCCATACCTTTGAACTAAAAGCTGTCTAACACGGTCAGCTAGATGGACCGTTTCCAAAGGGGACCAATCGATTACCCTTAGCACCTCTACATTTTTTGTTACCAATTTAAATTTGTTCCTTTGATATGTCTCGTAATCTCTCCATCTCCTATCAAATCTCAGATTAGGATGCAGAGTGTGCTCAGGAATCGTTGGGAATTCTACTGGCGGCCTCATTGGGAATACTATGAATTCATCAACAAACTGTACCGAATCATAATAAGGTATGTGCTGATCAGGCTGTTGTTGTGGTTCTTGTTGTGGTTGTTGTTCGTGTTGCATTTCTGGTTCTGGTTCTGGTGCTGGTGCTGGTCGTCTAGATGATGATGCTCCTGAACCTCCAGTATCGGCTTTCTGCAAAACACATTAAACACAAAATTTGTGCATCCAAATATGCATTAGTGTTAGCAAAATAACAACTTAAAACAATCACTATAACATATTAAATCAAAATTAAACTTATACACATTTTCACAATTTTTCACAATTCTACACTTTTCAAATAAGCACATATGAAAATGTATACAAAATTCATAAGCATTTAACTCAAATAACATGTCAAAATAGTCATTACTAATAATTAAACAAGTCTAAAATGGCAAATATATCAAATTAATCAAGTTCATGAATTTTGGACTTAAAAAGTCCACTTTAATCTCCAAAAATCATGTTTAGGATCAATGTTTGGATCATTTAACTATCTAAACATGTTACACTACTCAATTTAGCAATAATTAATGACAAAAATCGGCCATAACCTGTTTATATCAAAAAGCCCCAAATTGCTCAAGAACACAAACCCTAGATTTCTAAAAATTTTGAAGTTTTTGGCTTTAAATCATGTTAAATAGCATCAATCTAGGTTATACATGCATAAAATACTAACAATTTAAAACTAATTACACTAGAAATTAACAAAATTGCATTAGGTAAAAAATTGATAATTATCACAAAAACTTGGAATTTATAGAGTTTAGGGGCGTAATTTTTACCATTTTGCTGAAGAATGAGAATCTAGGCATGATTAGAGCAAGAAAAATGACGAATTACGGTGGAAAATTGATGAAATTTGGTGAAGATTTGAGGTATTTTCGTGAGTGTATGTGTGTTGTGGTGAGGAAGACAGCTCGCTGGCTGTTTTGTATCAGGCCTGCATTTGGTCCCCATGCGATCGCATGGGTTCCAAGTGCAAACCCTATGCGATCGCATGGGGTGCCGGCTACAGTGATTTCAGGTTTTTTTTTTTTTATTATAAAACCTTATACTTTATAAAACTTATAATTAATTAAATTTTAAAAATTTTGTTTTCCTTTAGGAGCGAGGGCGTTTCGGATCGTTGTCCTAGTCTGTCCCTCGACAAAACTTTAAAATTTGTCAAATCAAAGCGCGGTTTTTAAAAGTAAAGATTTTTGAGTTTTTTTAATGTTTTTGGCATACTTTAATTCAATAAGATTAAAAATAATGATAATAAAAGTTCTCGTCCCTCCCTCGGGTAAAGCAATTTCGGTTCAATGACCTAGTCTTCAACTTACGATGAATTTTTAAAAATCATATTTTTAACTTAATGAGATAAAGTAAATTTTTGTTTTTAAATTCACACCAAACTTAAAATTTGAAATGCATAAAATTAAAAATTCTTATTTTAAAAATTAAAAATTCACACCAAACTTAATTTAAAAAATTCATATTATAAAATCACACCAAACTTATATTATATTTTTCAAATATTTACAATTTTAAATATATTATTTTTACAAAGTTTACAATATTAATTTAAGATTTATATATTAATTTTAAAAACATGGTAAAAATAAAACTAAAAATCTTTTTGGCTTTTTATCCCACTTTAATCAATCAAAAAAATATACGCCCCTCTTTTTGGTAAAGTAATTTCGGTTCCAAGACCTAATTTAACTCATGACGAATTTTTGAAATATTTTGTGTTGATTGATTAAAGATATTTATACCTTAAGAATAAACGTTAAATTTCACAGTGATGTAATAAATTTTTGTATGATATCAATAATTTCGGTCGCCAAACCTAATTTTATTCAATACCAATTTAATACTTTATAGCGAACAAATTAGCGTTTATTATCAAAAGGTTAAAAATAAAAATAAAAACTGTACAGACTTACCTGTGAGATAGTATTCTTAGTTATATGATCTATCTCATTCATAAGATAGTAGGTTTAATTGGTTTTCCATGGCTACATAGGCGTAACCTCGAGCATTCAGTGTTTTTTCTTCTAAACATATGAACGGTCCGTCTCTGCATAAAGTAACAAATTCGGTATTTGAATAGGTTTATTTATTTGAACATTTACCTCCATGTGACCATTTTCCGCATTTGTGACATCTTTCAAGGTGTCGTGCTCTTTTTTTCGCTGCGGATTTTGATTTTCCTTTACCAAATTGTAACTTATTATCTTCGCATCTGGATTCTTTTCTTACTCCATCCAATCTTTCTCTGATTACTGATACTATTTCACTCGGTAGTGTGTCATTATTACGTTTAGTGATCAAAGCGTGTAGCATTAGACCATGGTTTAGTTCACAGGCAGTCTTCATTTCCTAAAAAAATAAAAATTCAGAATGGGGGGAGAAGACTAGTTCTTTAGGGTCTGCTAGGGAAAGACCATTCGGGTTCCATTTTCGAGAACTACACAAAAACAGACAATCTAACTCTAACAGAAATACATATTATCCTTTAAAGACTTGATTCTCCCCACACTTAGTTAGCTGTGGTATCGAAATTGTGATTAACTTCATTGTCGAATTCCATCGGTCTATCTATGTAGTGTTTAACTCTGTGACCATTAACCTTAAATTCAATTCCATTTGAATTTATTAATTCTATCGTTCCGTATGGGAAAACTCTTTTGACTATGAATGGTCCAGACCATCTTGATTTCAATTTTCCAGGAAATAGCTTGAATCGTGAATTGAAAAGAAGAACTCTGTCTCCTTCCTTAAATTCTTTTGAAGTTCTGATTCTTTTATCATGCCATTTCTTCGTTCTTTCTTTATAGATTAACGAATTTTCGTATGCTTCATGTCTTAATTCTTCTAATTCGTTTAGTTGACTTAATCGTAGACGTCCAGCTTCATGTATATCAAGATTACATGTCTTCAAAGCCCAAAATGCTTTGTGTTCAATTTCTACTGGAAGATGACATGCTTTTCCATAAACAAGTCTAAAAGGTGTGGTTCCAATTGGAGTTTTGTAGGCTGTTCTAAAAGCCCAGAGTGCATCCTCCAATTTAATGGACCATTCCTTCGGATTTGATCCTACGGTTTTCTCTAGAATACGTTTTAAAGCTCGGTTGGTATTTTCAACTTGTCCACTTGTTTGTGGATGATATGCGGTGGAGATTTTATGAGTTACTCCATATCTTTTGAGAACTTTCTCAAGTTGATTATTACAGAAATGAGTACCCCGATCACTTATTAAAGCTTTCGGTATTCCAAACCTTGCAAAAAGACGTTTTAAAAAGTTGACTACAACTCGTGCATCATTAGTTGGGAGAGCTTGTGCTTCCGCCCATTTAGATACATAATCAATGGCTACGAGAATATAGAGATTATTATGAGATTTTGGAAATGGACCCATAAAGTCAATACCCCAAATGTCAAATACTTCGCATACTTGAATGACATTTTGTGGCATTTCATCACGTTGACTTATTTTTCCGGCCCTTTGACAAGCATCACAGGATTTGCAAAGAAGGTGTGCGTCTTTGTAAATTGTGGGCCAATAGAATCCAGCTTCATAAACTTTTCTTGCTGTTAGTTGAGGCCCATAATGCCCTCCTGTTGGTCCTGTGTGACAATGGTTTAAAATTTTACTAGCTTCATCTCCGAATACACATCGGCGTATTATTCCATCTGGACAACTTTTAAACAGATGTGGATCTTCCCAAAAATAGTGTTTTATATCACTGAAGAATTTCTTTCGTTTTTGGTATGATAATCCTTTTTCAAGGAATCCACATACTAAGTAATTTGCATAGTCTGCAAACCATGGTATTTCATTATAATCTATCTTCAATAGATATTCATCAGGAAAGTTGTCTTGTATGGCCAATTCATTTAGAACTTCTAATTCGGGATTTTCAAGACGAGAAAGATGATCAGCGGCGAGATTTTCTGCTCCTCTTTTATCTCGGATTTCAATATCAAACTCTTGTAAGAGTAAGATCCAACGGATTAATCTTGGTTTAGCATCTTGTTTCGAAAATAGGTATCTAAGAGCAGAATGGTCGGTATAGACCACCGTTTTTGCTAGAACGAGATATGAACGAAATTGTCAAAAGCAAAGACAATAGCAAGGAGTTCTTTTTCAGTAGTTGTATAGTTCGTTTGTGCTCCTTGTAACGTCTTACTAGCATAATATATAGGTTGAAATCGTTTTTCAATCCTTTGTCCTAAAACGGCTCCCATTGCAAAATCACTTGCATCGCACATTAGTTCAAATGGTAGATTCCAATTTGGTGTTATCATGATCGGCGCATTAGTGAGTTTCTCTTTAAGAATATTAAAAGATTTGATACATTCATCTGAAAAGATGAATGGAGCATCCTTTTCTAGGAGTTTATTCATAGGAGTGGCAATTTTAGAAAAATCTTTTATGAAACGTCGGTAAAAACCGGCATGCCCTAGAAAACTCCTAACTCCTCTAACATTGGTGGGATGTGGAAGTTTAGCAATTACATCTACTTTAGCTCTATCCACTTCAATTCCTTCTTTTGAAATTTTATGTCCAAGAACGATGCCTTCTTTAACCATGAAATGACATTTCTCCCAATTAAGTACTAGATTTGATTGTTCGCATCTAATAAGCATTCGTTCAAGATTAGCTAGACATGTTTCAAATGTATCACCGAAGACTGAAAAGTCATCCATGAAAACTTCCATGCATTCTTCTATCATGTCGTGAAAAATCGCCATCATGCACCTTTGAAAGGTTGCAGGGGCGTTGCAAAGTCCAAATGGCATGCGTTTGTAAGCAAAAGTACCATAAGGGCACGTGAATGTGGTTTTCTCTTGATCTTCGGGTGCTATTGGAATTTGAAAATATCCGAAAAATCCATCTAGAAAACAATAGTAACTATTTCCGGCTAGCCTTTCCAACATTTGATCAATGAAAGGTAAGGGAAAATGATCTTTTCTGGTGGCGTCATTTAATTTTCTATAATCAATACATACACGCCATCCTGTTACAGTCCTAGTAGGAATAAGCTCATTTTTTTCATTTGTAATGACAGTCATGCCACCCTTCTTAGGTACGCATTGAACTGGGCTTACCCATGGACTATCAGAGATTGGATATATCAAACCTGCATCTAGTAGTTTAATAATTTCTTTTTTAACTACATCTTGCATATTCGGATTTAGTCTTCGTTGGCGTTGCACATACGTTTTATGACCTTCTTCCATAAGGATTTTATGTGTGCAATACGAAGGACTTATTCCTTTAATATCATGAATCTTCCATGCAATGGCTGGTTTATGAGCTTTCAACACAGAAATGGGTTGTGATTTCTCATTTTCAGTAAGAGAAGATGATATTATTACAGGTAATTCAGATTCACCATGTAAATAAGCGTATTCCAAATGGTTTGGAAGTGGCTTTAACTCTAATTTCGGAGGTTCTTCTATCGATGATTTGTATTGATATCTGTCTTCTTCTTTTAGCATTTGAATTTCTTCTATTGTTGGTTCATATCCATTAGCTATAAGTGTAGCTAACATTTCAGCTTCATCAATTGGTTCTGTTCCTTCTCCTAAAGAACATTCTCATGTTCCTTGTAATTCTGGAAATTCTTCTAATAATTCTGCATGTGCATCTATAGTTTGAATATAATAACATGTATCATCTGTAGATTGCGGTTGTTGCATTGTTCTATCAACTGAAAAGGTAACACTCTCGTCCTCTATACTTAGGGTCAGTTTCTTACCGAACACGTCTATAATTGCTTTAGCCGTGTTTAAGAATGGTCTTCCTAATATGAGAGGAACTTGAGAATCTTCTTCCATGTCCAGAACAACAAAATCTACTGGAAATACTAAAGTACTAACTTTAACTAGCATGTTCTCCATTATCCCTCTAGGATATTTTATTGATCTATCGGCTAGTTGTATACTTATTCTGGTTGGTTTTAATTCTCCAAGGTCTAGTTTAGCGTATAGTGAATACGGCATTAAATTTATACTAGCACCTAAGTCTGCCAATGCTTCTATTGAACTAAGACTACCCAGAAAACATGGAATTGTGAAACTTCCTGGATCACATAATTTTTCTGGTATCTTATTCAACAGCACTGCTGAACAATTAGCATTCATAGTAACAGCCGAGAGTTCTTCCATTTTCTTCCTATTTGTGATTAGATCTTTCAAGAATTTAGCATATCTAGGCATTCCTGAAATCACATCAATGAAAGGAAGATTTACATTTATCTGTTTAAACATATCCAAGAATTTGGATTGCTCAGCTTCAAGTTTCTCTTTTTTCATTTTACTCGGGTAAGGAAGTGGTGGTTGGTATGGTTTAACATAAGGTTCAGCCTTAACTGTGTTATCTTCATTAACCTTCTCAACTACCGGTTCTTTTTCCTTATCTTGATCAGGTTGTGGTTCTTGTGGAGTAGGAATAGCTTCATCAGAAGTTACAGGTATTTCAGGTGGTTTAAGTGTTGTACCACTTCTTGTGATAATGGCTTTAGCTGTTTCATTCCGGGGGTTAGCATTTGTATCACTAGGTAGACTTCCCGGTTTTCTTTCACCTATTAACCTTGCTAGGTTACTTTCTTCTTGTTCCAGATTTTGAATAGAAGCTTGTTGATTTCTAAATGCTTGAGCATTTTGTTCATTGGTTTGTTTTTGAGATGTGAAAAACTGCGTTTGAGTTTCAACTAGCTTCGTCATCATATCTTCTAAATTCGGCTTTTTATCATCGGTTTGTTGTGGTGGTTTGTTTTGAAAATTAGGTCTTTGCTGGTTGTAAGTATTATTGGATACTTGTTGATTGCTAGGACCTTGTTGGTTGTTGTATGGAATATTTCGGTTATAGTTCTGGTTTTGATTGTAAATCGGTCTTGGCGGTTGATAATTATTCTGATAATTATTTCCAGGCCTTTGGTTTATGTATGAAATATTCTCTCTTTATTCCATTGTTAATTCAATATTAAGACAATCTTTTGTCAAATGTGGTCCTCCACACTGTTCACAACTAATTCGTATTGAGTGAATATCCTTAGTCATCTTTTCCATTCGTCTCTCGACAGCATCTATCTTTGCGGAAATGGAATCTAAGTCATGACTAGAATCGGCTCTAGCTGTTTTAGATGATCTAACGATATCTTTTTCTTGGTGCCACTCATGTGAGTGGGAAGCAGTGTTATCAATAATTTTGTAAACATCAGTTTCGGTTTTCTTCATAATAGAACCACCAGCTGCTATATCTATGTCTTTCCTTGTAGTGATGTCGCATCCTTGGTAGAATATTTGTACTATTTGACAGGTGTCTAAACCATGTTGCGGACATCCTCTCAATAACTTTCCAAATCTTGTCCACGCCTCATATAGAGTTTCATTCGGTTTCTGTGTAAACGTAACAATTTCTGCTTGAAGTCTTACGGGTTTAGATGCCGGAAAGAATTGTTTAAGAAATTTTTCAACTAAAACATCCCATGTATCAATCGCCCCTTCAGGTAACGATTCCAACCAATCTTTGGCTTCTCCCTTTAAAGTCCAGGGAAATAACATGAGATATATCTGTTCATCCTCAACTTCTCTTATTTTAAATAGAGTGCAGATCCTATTAAAGGTACGAAGATGTTCATTTGGATCTTCCTTCAGCGTACCACTAAATTGGCATTGATTAGTCACCATGTGTAGAATTTGTCCTTTGATTTCATAATCTGGCGCATTAATGTCTGGATGAGTAATTGCGTGACCTTGGCCAGTGCGTTTAGCTCTCATTCGGTCTTCCGTACTTAGAGGTTCCAGATTCTCCATAATTGAATTTGTTGAATCCGAATCACTAGAGGATTCTCATTTAATGGTTCGTTCCTCAACAATCTCTGTTTGAATGATTGGTGGTTCCGGAGGAAAGTTTAGTGGTTCAGGATCTATGAATCGTCCCTGAATATTCTCCGGATTCTCAATTGTGAGGTCGGGTTCAAAAAATGGATTATCGGAAATTTGAACTGGAGTAATTGGTCAACTGGATGACGATTCTAAAGAAAAATCAACGGCGGTAATATTTGCTAAATGTCTTGATCTAGTTACAGGTGGTGAACGTACAAAAGGTGGTAAACGTCTTGCTCGGTGCATTCACTGAATATCCTATTAGTTTTTAAAAAGGAAAGAAAAATTATATAAGTTATCCAATCAATAGACTTTTCTGATTTTGCCCACGTTTCGAATAGCCAAAAGATGCAGCAGAGGGGTAGGATTCGTTTGGTCTCAATATAATTGAGGACTGTTTGGCTCCAATAACCCGGTCCACGTACAAATCCAACTATTACTACGAACCAGAAAATTTTGATGTCTATCAATTTAACCACTTAAAATAAATTTTCGTAATTTTAAGAAATTTAGATAAGAAGTAGAATAAAAATCTATGTCCTAAAAACTAGAATAGCGAGAAATAAGAAAGAAAAAGAGCGCGTCGAAAAAGGTCGAAAAAGAAAAATGGTTGAAAAATAAAAGGTGACGGAAAAATAAAAGAAACTTATAAAACTTAAAAACACTTGACTAACCTAACCTTATTACTACAACTAACTTAAAATTATAATCGCAAATTGAAATTACTAATTGGAATGATAATTGATACATAGGTAAAAGGTGTCTAAAAATGTTAAAGCTTACAAGTAAAACTATATTCCAAATGGCAATAACTTAAAAAGAAACTAAAACTTAAAAAGGCGTCGCAAAATTCTAAAGTACCTAAATCTTAGTCTAAAGAAAAAGCACTTAAGGAATTTTACGGCAAAGCCTAAAATTCTAGATATAAAAATAACTATGGCAAAAACTATGAATTAAAACTAAATACGAGCAAAAAATACAAAAGTTACGCTAAAACTATTAAAAAGGGACAAAATATAAAAATATATAAAAAGTTGTAAAAATTACAATTTTTTATAAAAATATTATTTTTAAATTATTTATTTTATAAAACTATTAATTTTACAATTTAATTAAACTAATTAAACTTTAAAATACAAAATAAATAATATAACTAAACTAATTATTATAATATATAACCCTAATTAGGGTTAAAGTATAATAATAAATAATATTACGTAATTAATGCAGTACTAGGGTAAACTGTGGCGTGTCAGACGATCTCATGCGATCGCATGAGATTTTGCCTTCGGGCTCATGCGATCGCATGAGCTGAGTTTTTGGGCCACGTTACGGGCTGTAACAGTACTAGGCCGAGTAGTTTTATTTATTTATTTATTTTTTTTAAATATTTATATAATTACAAAATATTTAAATAAAATTTATATTTTTACAAACTAAAATAAAAATAAAAAAAACTTTATAAAACTTATATATTTAACAAAATCTTAAAAATATTAAAATTTTTGTTTTCTTTTTATATTTTCGAATATTTAAAACGTATTTCTACAAAAGCGTACTAAAAATAAAAATCTTTTTTTTTATGTGTGTGGCGTTTCGCTTCGGCGTTCCCCGGCAGTGGCGCCAAAAAATACTTGATGTCGTGCGAGGTGTATACGAAAATACTATTATTTTATTGCGAAATACTATTAAAAAATTACACAAGTTTTAATTATTTATTTACAAATGGGAAATACCTAAACCTTGCTACAACACTATAGGCAGTGTACCTAATCGTAGAGTAGTATAGTTTTTAGTAAGTCAGGTTCGTTCCACAGGGAGACGACTTATTTTACACTATATTTTTAAACAATTATATCTGTACAAAATATATTATATTAATAATATATAAAAGGGGGTTTACCGTTTAATGACCGGTTTGTCAATTTTAAAAATTAAGCATAAATATAAATGACAATAATTAATGTGCGTAAAATAAATAACAATATAATAATTATGCTTATTTAAACTTCCATAACCATGATGTTTGACGTGTTGATTTTAAGTTTATTCCCATGGGTTAATTGTTCTTTGTCCTGGATTATTTAATATGTCCGTCTGGTTTTTGTCCATAACAGTCCATCAGTCATAAATATAAAGTGCGAGTGTCCTCGTCAAATTATCCTTATACCCGAAGTCAAATATTCCAACTAATTGGGGACTTAAACTGTAACAAGGTCTTAATACTTTGTTTAATAATTACACCAGGATATCGACTGCGTGTAACCCAAGGTTTTAATACTTTGTTATCAATTATACCAAGTGTCCTTGTACATAATTTCACCCCTGTTTTAATAATTCCATAAACTATTAATCCATTCCCGTGTCCAGTTAAATGAACGATTATTCGTACATATAAATATCCCGCCCATCGTGTCCGATCGAGTGTATATGGTTATTTATAGGTACGTCCAATTGTAAATCTTTATATTAAAATTAACAAACTATCATTTAATTAAACAAATATAAAGACCATTAATAGCCCATAGTCTAATTTCCACAAGTGTTGTTCTTTTGTTCAAACCCCAATTATGGTACAAAGCCCAATTACCCAATTTTAAATATTTTTAGCCCAACATCATGATTACTTTGGCATTAAATAAGCATAATAATAACTTAAGTACGAGGCATTAATTTAAAAAGGAGAACATAGCTTACATTGATTATTTATCGCGTAGTGTTACACGGACAGAGCTCCGACTTTAAAACCCGTAAAATAACCTTTGCATAACCCAAAACTAATCTAATATAAAACTACACTAAACTATATATATATATATATATATATATATATATATATATATATATATATATATATATATATATATATATATATATATATATATATATATATATTATTACAGAGGAGTATTATTATTGTGGTGTGGTGTGTTTTTTTCTGGCCAAAACTTGTTACCTTTTATAGATGTGGTCTGATCCTGAGGCTCATGCGATCGCATGAGTTCTCAGTGTTAATCTCATGCGATCGCATGGCCAGTCTGGCCATGCCCAATTGCTTTGTTTGCTAGCTTGTCGACGTTATATTTAATTAAATATATAATAAATAAATAATTTATATAATTATTTAAATATTATATTATATTCTTGTGCATAGTAGACTCATAATTTTTGGTCCGTTGCGTCGGGCGTTGATAGTTAGCTCAGGTCCCGGTTCCGGATTTTCGAACGTCCTTTCGTATAATTTAATATCTTGTACTTTGCGTTCCGAAACTTGTACTCTTGTCATTTTTAGACGTTTCTTATCAATAATTTGAACCACTTGGATTGTATCTTGTACATTTGAGCTTTTTGGTCATTTGCGTCTTCAAATCGTCGTTTTCACCTTTTGTCTTCGCACTTATTTAATATAAACGATTATAACTTAAAATAGGACAATTACAACTAAATAATTTATATATTGGGAGGATATTGCTACTAAATATATGTTCATTTGGAGCACTATCACATATAAATATATATAATTAATATAGGTTCGTGAATCCGAGGCCAACCTTGCACTTGTTCAATGCCATCACATGCTTAATTACTACGAAATACAATATTGTGAGTTTCATTTGCTCCCTTTTTAAATGCTTTTGCAATATATATTTTTAGGACTGAGAATACATGCGCTGCTTTTATAAATGTTTTACGAAATAGACACAAGTAATCGAAACTACATTCTATGGTTGGATTATTATACCGAATATCGCCCCTTCAAGTCTGGTAACCTAAGAATTAGGGAAATGGCCCCTAATTGACGCGAATCCTAAAGATAGATCTATGGGCCTAACAAACCCCATTCTGGAATTTGGAATGCTTTAGTACTTCGATTTAAATGGTGATTGCGATTGCCAATATTTATGGCATACTTGCGAGTATGCGGGGGATATTCTATATGCATTATGTTAATGTCGGTTATCAGGTGTCCATCATATAAATGATTTTTATGCACTTGCGAGTGTAATGAGATTTATGGAAAAATGAGAATCTTGTGGTTTATTATATAAATGAGAAATGATTGATTATGATAAACTAGTGAACTCACTAACCTTTTGGTTGACACTTTAAAGCATGTTTATTCTCAGGTATTAAGGAAATCTTCCGCTGTGCATTATCTCATTTTAAGGATATTACTTGGAGTCATTCATGGCATATTTCGAAAGACGTTGCATTCGAGTCATTGAGTTCATCAAGATTATTATTAAGTCAATTATAGTTGGATGTATTATGAAATCGTATGCATGCCTTCAACTTTAGATGTAAAGAAAGTTTGTCTTTTGAAAACGAATGCAATGTTTGTAAAATGTATCATATAGAGGTCAAATACCTTGCGATGTAATCAACTATTGTGAATCGTTTATAATGTATATGAACAGGTCCTTTCAGTTGGTATCAGAGCAGTGGTCTTAGCGAACCAGGTCTGCGTTAGTGTGTTTAACTGATAAATCGTTAGGATGCATTAGTGAGTCTGGACTTCGACCGTGTCTGCATGTCAAAAGTTTTGCTTATCATTTTTGTCGAAAATTACCTGCTTATCATTCTTAGTCTAGACACATCTTATTGCATTGATTGCATGAATAGTGTATAGAGACAATTCATATCTTAGAGTATCTGCTAATTCATATCTTAGCGTATCTGTTACTGTAAACTTTGCCTGACATATTCCGTAAATTCCTTCGTAATCTATGAAATCTTTTACTCTATATATATAGATATTCTGTGTAATTAGAATATGTAACACCGGCCATTTTTTTTTTAAACACAACGGAAGACTTTAATAATTAACACAATATAGGTCACGTCATTACATTAATCTGAGTAATTAAGTTTAAGTTTACACAACAGTGTTACGTTATTACAAAACATTATTTATACAAAAGTCCACATCAGAGTTGGGTTGTCAAACATGTCTTCTGCAACAGCACCCATCCCGACTAGCAGTACCTAAACCTGCAAGAGGAGAATATGTGGGGGATTAGCGCACCGCTAAGTGAATGGAATCTATCTAACAGATATAGCTTAAGCTACACACAAGCTATATACGAACAAAAATATAGGCTAACCACCAACTAGCATATAATAAGACAATACGAGGTTCGGCGGCTTGTACGAGCACACGACTCCCAGCTGATCGGGCCTGAGTCTACCAATAGTCCCTGCTACTCAATTCACAGTATAGTTATCCAGATGCAGGGGGTGCATCGTTCACACTATACTCCACAATTAGTAGCCTATGGACCCAACCTCCCCTATGCACGGTTGATCTCATACGGACTCTAATCTCTCCTAGGCACGGTCTCGAGTCCCCAGTCTCCCTAGGCCCGACTGGTGCCATTCACACAGTGTACACAAAATTCACATACAACATCAGGCAAACGATATTATTATTCTAACATGGCAATTTCTACACTATGCATGGTAAAAGAGTCAACCACAGTAGCATGATATGCTACTTAAACTCTATCTGTAGATAGACCCACTCACCGAATACCAGCAACTAGCTCAGATAATCTATCACTAAGCGGCTTCTTTATCCTTATCACCTGAATATAAGGAAAATCAAGTTAGAATAGTGTTCCCATCAAGATTAGACACACAGACAGCGAATTATAGCAAATTAGTAAACAATGCGTCCGCTAAAATTTTCATGCTCAACACTATGCACTTTCAAAATTTACATCCTGAACACCAAAATACAAACGGGCAGCATAACGGCTAGAAAAAGGCACTTTGGTAAAACATTCTGCCCTGGACACACAGTCGGTCGACTGTCTCCTCAATCGGTCGACTAACGTAGACAGTCGGTCGACTGTTGACACAACCGGTCGACTGACTTTCCCATTCGGTCGACTTATTTGGTATCACCACAATTGACCGAAAGTCGAACTCAGTCGGTCGGTTCACTAGCCAGTCAGTCGACTGTCGACCGACAGTCGGCCGACTGTGTTCATCATCTGCAGATTCTGAACACAACCTACGGACATCAAGCTAAATTCACCAAAACTCGATCTAGAGCTCGTTTTCGACACCAAAACTTACCACAACTCAATTACTACATGTTATAGACTATAAACCCACAAAGTTTTGACCATAACAACATCAAATCCATGGATTTTGACACAAAATCAAGCTTTTGAACAAATACACTTAAAAACACCATTTTAACACTAAATTGATCATGAAAGCTCATGATTCATACCTTAAAAGAATCAGTAGAGTGTAAAGAACGTGATTTCAAGACCAATTCGAGCTCAAGATCAACAATGGAGAATTAGGGTTTGGTTAGGTGGGAGGGATGAAGGTACGGGTGTGTGTGGGAAAATTCTAGAAATGGAAAGAAGAAGGCAGTACACTAGTCACTTAAGGCTGCTATTTTCCCCACCTCACAACACACGGGTATTTACGAGTTATCTGATATCTTTCGAACAAGATTAGGTAACCTAAACGAGGTCCAATAGAAATAAACAAACCTGTTCTGGGACCCTTGTCATAAACTGGTCACAACACAATTGTAATAAAACACTAATAAAATAATTAAAATAAAAAGCACTTAAGACTAAGCACAAACCCTAAGGGCAAAAATAGTCCACTTACAACTAGCCCGGGTTTCAGTCTGTTACAAATCCACCCCCCTTAAGGAGATTCCGTCCTCAGAATCTGGTCTTGGTCAAACAAATGAGGGTAGCGGTTTCTCATCAACTCTTCCGTTTCCCACGTAAGATTAGAACCCAAACTGTGTTTCCACTCGATCAACACCATCGGTATCTCTTTATTTCTCAACTTAGTCACTTTTCGGTCAACTACACAGACCGGCTCTTCCACCAATTTCTTATTCAAATCGACCCTTAAATCTTCTAAAGGAAGGAGTTGCGTTTCATCATCGACTTTGCACTTACGAAGATAACACACGTTAAATGTATTATGAATACCGGCTAACTCTGGTGGAAGATCTAACACCACAGTCTGATTATTCAACACTTCACTGATCGAAAACGGACCAATAAATCTCGGTGCTAACTTACCACGTTTACCAAATCTGATAACCCCTTTCCACGGCGAAACTTTTAGATACACTCGTTCACCCACATTAAAGGTTACGGGAAGTCTACGCGGATCAGCATACATTTTCTGCCTATCTCTAGCGGCTTTCAACTTTTCTCGCGCGATTGCAACTTTTTCGGCTGTCATTTGAACAATTTCGGGACCTGCAAACTGTTTCTCCCCGGCTTCTAACCAACAAGTCGGAGTTCTGCAACGACGACCGTACAACATTTCATAGGGCGGCATCCCTATACTTGAATGATATGAATTATTATACGCGAATTTGACCAACGGTAAGTGTGTATCCCACGAACCATCGTATTCTAACACACAAGCCCTTAACATATCCTCCAAAGTCTGTATCGTTCTTTCACTCTGACCGTCTGTCTGAGGATGATAAGTTGTACTTAAATTCACACGTGTACCCAGATTCTGTTGAAGACTATTCCAAAAGTTTGACACAAATCTGGAATCTCTGTCTGAAACGATCGATAACGGCACACCATGTCGACTAACTATTTCTTTCACATACAAATCGGCTAACTCACTTAACAAAGCTGTCTCACAAGTAGCAAGAAAATGAGCACTTTTAGTTAGACGATCCACTATTACCCAAATCATATCGTGTCATTTCTGAGTTCTTGGTAGTTTGATCACAAGATCCATCGTTATATGTTCCCATTTCCACTCTGGAATCTGTAACTGACGTAGCGAACCATAAGGTTTCTGATGTTCTGCCTTCACTTGAGCACAAATATAACACTTTTCGACATAACGGGCGATATCTGATTTCATTGTTGGCCACCAATACACTGTTTTCATGTCATGATACATTTTATTACTACCCGGATGTACTGTTAATCTGGATTTGTGAGCTTCTGTCATAATTAAATCCCTCAAATCTCCAAGCTTAGGCACCCAAACACGATTGTTTAAAGCCTTTAGTCCACGTGAGTCATCAATTAAGTCCAGTTTTCGTTTGATCATTTGTTCAGATTTAATATGTTCGTCCTCCAAAGCACAGGCCTGAACGGTTCTTAAGCTGTTAATTAAATCTGAAGTTATATTCAAACGAAGGAATTTCACATTTTCACTTGACTTTTTACGACCTAGCGCATCTGCAACCACATTTGCCTTACCCGGATGATATTTAATTTCACAATCATAATCTTTGATCAACTCTTGCCACCGTCTCTACGCATATTCAATTCTTTCTGTGAGAAGATATATTGCAAACTCTTATGATCTGTACAAATAACACAATGAGTTCCATACAAATAATGTCTCCACAGTTTCAAAGCAAACACTACTGCAGCCATTTCAAGATCATGCACTGGATAATTCTTCTCATGAACTTTCAACTGTCGCGAGGCGTAGGCGATTACTTTATCTCTCTGCATTAAGACACAACCCAACCCAACCCAGCAAATGACGCATCACAGTATACCACGAAGTCGTCTGAACCTTCTGGTAAAGCTAGCACTGGTGCCTGACACAGTAGTTGTTTCAAAATCTGAAAAGCCTTTTCCTGTTCATCAGTCCATCGAAAGGCTACATCTTTACGAGTCAACTTAGTCAACAGACCTGCTATTTTAGAAAAATCTTTGATAAACCTGAGATAATAACCAGCCAATCCCAAAAAACTCTTAATCTCAGTCGGAGTCTTCGGAGAATTCCAATTCATTACCGCTTGTATCTTTGTCGGATCAACTTTTATACCTTCAGCACAAATCACATGACCCAAAAACTGCACTTCACGTAACCAAAATTCACACTTTGAAAATTTTGTAAATAGCTGCTCACGTTTCAACAAATTCAAAACCTATCTCAGGTGTTCAGCATGTTCACTCTCTGTCTTTGAATACACTAGTATATCGTCTATGAACACAATCACAAACTTATCTAAGAACGGACGACACACTCTATTCATTAAATCCATGAAGACTGCTGGCGCATTCATCAACCCAAACGGCATGACAAGAAATTCATAATGACCATACCTAGTTCTGAATGCTGTTTTCGGTATATCTGATTCAGCAACACGAACCTGATGATACCCGGATCGTAAATCTATCTTGGAAAAGAATGAAGCACCCTGTAACTGATCGAACAAATCGTCTATTCGAAGTAATGGATACTTATTTTTCATTGTTCTTTTGTTCAATTCACGATAATCAATACACATACGCATTGACCCATCTTTCTTTTTAACAAACAATACCAGAGCACCCCACGGTGAAGAACTCGGTCAGATAAACCCACGATCTAATAACTCTTGAATCTGTGACATCATTTCACGGATTTCAGACGGCGCTAATCGGTATGGAGCTTTTGCAACTGGAGTTGTTCCAGGAACCAAATCAATCTTATATTCGACTTCCCTTACCGGCGGCAGACCTGGTAACTCATCTGGGAACACTTCGGGAAATTCTGATACTACTGGAATATCGGCCACTGTTCTCTTTTATTTCTTCGCATCAATCACATACGCAAGAAACGAATCACAACCCTTTGCCATCGACTTTTTTGCTTTCATCATGGTTATCAACGGAAAATTATACCCGCCCCGCTCCCCTCGGGCCACAACACGGGTTCCATCGGTCAAACGAAAGGTAATCATTTTCCTATCGCACTTAATATTAGCCCTAAGCGAGCTCAGCCAATCCATTCCTAATACTACATCAAAGCTAGGAATAGGTAACACTAAATAAGTCACCGGGAAAGACTTCCCTTCGATCTCTATACAAACCCCAGACACATATGTTGTGACGGGTGTGATCTTACCATCGGCTACTTCTACACTAACCGGCTTGGGTAACACAGTAGCTGGTAAATTCAACTTAGCACAGAAATCTAGGGACATAAAACACCTATTGGCACCACAATCAAACAATACGCGAGCAGGTATTGAGTTGATTAGAAACATACCGGTGACAACTTCGTCAGTTGCCATGACATTCTTAACCGACATCTGAAAAGCTCTAGCCTCTGCTGTTGGAGGGTTCTTCCTCTTCTGCCCACTCGAGGCAGTTGACCCTCCGGCTGATGCCGAACGCGCCCCTAACCCTACCCCGGAACTACCACTCTTCGAAGGACAACTAACCGCACGATGCCCTGGTTTGTGACAACTCCAACACACACTATTTGGATATGGACATGCTGAAGACTCATGCCTAACAACACCACACTTTAAGCATCTTCTTGTAGCCTCAGAACACTGACCACTGTGAGAAGATCGACACGTGTGACACCAATTCCCTTTACCTGATTCAGACCCAGAACTACTCTGACCACTTTTACCCTTCGATTTAAACCCACTAGACTTCTTGGATTTAGATCCTGATTGACCAGATACTTGCCCACTTTGTTGTAGCACATTACCAAACATTCTGTTTCTAGCGGCCTGAACATCACTTTCCACCATCTTAGCCATCACAACAGCTTGAGACAACGATGTAGATGTTCTAACAAAAGTTTGGTACTCTGGCAAAATGATATTAACAAAATGTTGTATACGAGACGCTTCGTCTGGCACCCACTGTTGTACAAACCTCAGTTTATCCATATACTTCTCTACTACCTCATCGATTGTCATTTGAGGTGTCATCTTTATTTCAAGAAATTCAGTCTTGATTCGGTTCATATCAAACGGATTACAACACTGTTCACACACCTTCCCATGAAACTGCTCCCATGTGATCATACTCACTTGCTCTTTCGGTATACTGGAAATCAAAGAATCCCACCAAATCATAGCCCTACCTTTCAACATTCGACTAGCATATGTCACTTTCAGCTCGGGTTCACACTGGCACGCTTCAAATACCCTTTCAATTTCTCGCAACCAATTGAGAGTTACAGTCGGATCAGTACTTCCAGAGAACTCAGAGGGTTTGCAATCACAGAAGTTCTTATAAGTACACTTTTTGGGTGGTTGCATGTAAGGTTGTTGGAACATTTGCATTTGGTATGGATTCATCATCATGGGATTTTGGTAAGTAAAAGTGTTTTGCGGTGTGATATAGTATTGGTTAGGTATTTGATTCTGAAACTGGTTCTGGTGCACATTGGGTATCGTTTGGGATTGCGCGGTTGGGAATCCAGGTGGTGTATCGTCATTTCCAGAATGCCTCGCTAATTCAAGCTCATTAATTTTATCTTCAGCCTCTTTTAGCTTGCTTTCTAACTGGAGGATGTAACTACTCTGATCATCATCAGACTCAACACCCTCTTCTAGTGCTCTGAATGTTCCGGGGTTGGATGGGCCAGTTGCGTTTCTATCAGCCATACCTGTGCTACAAAACAGCTCACACAAAAGCTTAGTGGATAACAGTTAGTTCAATCACAACTAACACACGTATATCCTATTTTCACTTAGCTCCCACTCCCACAGACATGTTTGACTTGCCTCAGGGTTTGGGAACAAAGTACGCGCACGTATTTGTTGCCAAACCACGCTCTGATACCAACTTGTAACACCGGCCATTTTTTTTTAAAACACAGCGAAAGACTTTAATAATTAACACAATATAGGTCACGTCATTAAATTAATCTGGGTAATTAAGTTTAAGTTTACACAACGGTGTTACGTTATTACAAAACATTATTTATACAAAAGTCCACATCAGAGTTGGGTTGTCAAACATGTCTTCTGCAACAGCACCCATCCCGACTAGCAGTACCTAAACCTGCAAGAGGAGAATATGTGGGGGATTAGCGCACCGCTAAGTGAATGGAATCTATCTAACAGATATAGCTTAAGCCACACACAAGCTATATACGAACAACAATACAGGCTAACCACCAACTAGCATACAATAAGACAATACGAGGTTCGGCGGCTTGTACGAGCACACGACTCCTAGCTGATCGGGCCTGAGTCTACCGATAGTCCCTGCTACTCAATTCACAGTATAGTTATCCAGATGCAGCGGGTGCATCGTTCACACTATACTCCACAATTAGTAGCCTATGGACCCAACCTCCCCTAGGCACGGTTGACCTCATACGGACTCTAACCTCTCCTAGGCACGGTCTCGAGTCCCCAGTCTCCCTAGGCCCGAATGGTGCCATTCACACAGTGTACACAAAATTCACATACAACATCAGGCAAACGATATTATTATTCTAACATGGCAATTTCTACACTATGCATGGTAAAAGAGTCAACCACAGTAGCATGATATGCTACTTAAACTCTATCCGTAGATAGACCCACTCACCGAATACCAGCAACTAGCTCAGATAATCTATCACTGAGCGACTTCTTTATCCTTATCACCTGAACATAAGGCAAATCAAGTTAGAATAGTGTTCCCATCAAGATTAGACACACAGACAGCGAATTATAGCAAATTAGTAAAAAATGCGTCCGCTAAAATTTTCATGCTTAACACTATGCACTTTCAAAATTTACATCCTGAACACCAAAATACAAACGGGCAGCATAACGGCTAGAAAAAGGCACTTTGGTAAAACATTCTGCCCTGGACACACAGTCGGTCGACTGTCTCCTCAATCGGTCGACTAACGTAGACAGTCGGTCGACTGTTGACACAACCGGTTGACTGACTTTCCCATTCGGTTGACTTATTTGGTATCACCACAATCGGCCGAAAGTCGAACTCAGTCGGTCGGTTTACTCGCCAGTCGGTAGACTGACGACCGACAGTCGGCCGACTGTGTTCATCATCTGCAGATTCTGAACACAACCTACGGACATCAAGCTAAATTCACCAAAACTCGATCTAGAGCTCGTTTTCGACACCAAAACTTACCACAACTCAATTACTACATGTTATAGACTATAAACCCACAAAGTTTTGACCATAACAACATCAAATCCATGGATTTTGACACAAAATCAAGCTTTTGAACAAATACACTTAAAACACCATTTTAACACTAAATTGATCATGAAAGCTCATGATTCATACCTTAAAAGAATCAGTAGAGTGTAAAGAATGTGATTTCAAGACCAATTCGAGCTCAAGATCAACAATGGAGAATTAGGGTTTGGTTAGGTGGGAGGGATGAAGGTACGGGTGTGTGTGGGAAAATTCTAGAAATGGAAAGAAGAAGGCAGTACACTAGTCACTTAAGGCTGCTATTTTCCCCACCTCACAACACACGGGTATTTACGAGTTATCTGATATCTTTCGCACAAGATTAGGTAACCCAAACGAGGTCCAATAGAAATAAACAAACCTGTTCTGGGACCCTTGTCACAAACTGGTCACAACACAATTGTAATAAAACACTAATAAAATAATTAAAATAAAAAGCACTTAAGACTAAGCAAAAACCGTAAGGGCAAAAATAGTCCACTTACAACTAGCCCGGATTTCAGTCTGTTACAGAATATCATCTGATAGCTGAAAATCATTTCATATCGGGAAAAAAAATCATTTATTCAATTGTACAAAATGGAATTCGTCATTAGTTCAAGTCCCTCGAATTCCGATATGGAATCCCACTCAAGCTCCGAAAGCAGTGTGACTGGAATGGATCAACCAATCAGCCATCATCTATTTTGGATGAATTGGGGATGGGTTCGTAGCCTCCTTAATCATTGGAGACAAGAAGAAGGCGACCCTTTCCATCTACCACATTGCCCTCTTGGCAAAGAACCTGAAGCACTTACCGGCGAACCTGTCCGAAACACCATTTTCTCTCTCATTTCCAGAGTATTTCATCACGATTATATACTACATCAATTTCTAGATTTTATTTATCCGCTAGTCTGAATCGACAATCACCCCGGTGTAATAGAAGAAGTCAACGAGCTTCGCGCTCGGGTAGTGGCTTTGGAGAATATGGTGAAAAGGTTACAAACACCAGCAGCAGCAGCACCAACAGCATAACCAGTACTACCATCATCAACGCCAACAGTACCATTACCACCCCAAACCACAACTGCGTCATAAACCTCAACTTTTCAATCTGTCCCACGAGCACCAATGTCATACGCCCTGTAGATACCAATGAATACCAACAACAATAAACGATGAAGTGTTGATTCATAACTTCATTGGAGAAACACTCCACGATGATTATGTAATCACTAAAGTCTTAGAGATTATCTATTCTAACCCTAACCATAAATCAGATGAGTGAATCGAAATGATAGAAGGAAGAGTAGAAACCCTGACAAGAATGATGCGTGATTTATAAGCTACACTTGTTTTACCAACAACATCAACAGTACCGTAGCATCACCATCACAGTCAGTGCCGACATTGTCATCAGAATCAGCAGCACCTATAACATCACAAACTCCGTCAGTTCAAGAATCACTGTGGACATCATTACGAATCAATAACGCGTATATTGTATCAACGAGTTATGAAGTATTAACTCACTCCCTCTAAAGAAATTATATGTATATTATATATATATATATATATATATATATATATATATATATATATATATATATATATATATATATATATATATATATATATAATATATATAAATTTTGAGATCAAAATAAATCTTTCCATACTAAGCTATTATGTGTGAATCTTAACTACTCGGTTAATTCATATTACTAATATGCAATGAAATATTACGACGGAGTGCTGTCCGAGTGATTTCGAAATTGTTTTTCGAGCGGGATAGAGCTAAGGAAATTATGGGTTATAGCTATGGAGGTTATGGGTATGGTTCGGGAGTATTGCTCGTGAGTCAAACTAGTGTTTATCATCCCCGTTGCGTCTACGTACTTTTCCTGCAATATTGAATCTCAATATTGATACGTGAGCCCTCATAACTTAACTTTTATATATTATTAGTGTATCCCTGACTATTGCTCGAGTATATAGGATTATGCATGCTTATACGTTCGTTATTGTCGTTAGATAGGTTATAGCGAATCTTGAATTAAATACATATGCTATTAAGATAAGGTATATGATATGCATGTCATTGGAAAGCTAGCGAAAAATTGAGAACTTTTCATTTAGATATCGAATGGTTTCGATGAACGGTTTAGAAGTTATAGTCAATTGAATTTTTGTAAAAATGATTATTATTATCGTCGTTATTATCGTCGTTATAATCTTATTATTATTATTATTATTATTATTATTATTATTATTATTATTATTATTATTATTATTATTATTATTATTATTATTATTATTATTATTATTATTATATTATTATTATTATTATTATTATTATTATTATTATTATCATTGTCGTAACTAATAAAAGATATTATTGTTATTTTTATTATTATTATTATCGTTATTATCATTAAGATTATTATTATTATTATTATTATTATTATTATTATTATTATCATTCAAATAGTTATTAGTATTATCATTAATATTATTATTATTAGTATTATTATAATTAAAACTAATATTAGTAACATCTAATTATTATGATTACTATTATTATTATTAATATGAACGCGATATAAAAGACAACTAAAAGCTATTAAACGAAGCAATTAGGAAATAATGAGTATGAGTATCATGATGAAATTAAGATATTGTAAGATATTGATTTAAATGAAAAATATCGTTTTCATTATTTTACTATTATTATTATTATTATTATTAAAAGTATTATTAATATTAAAACTATTATTTTTACTAAAATTATTATTTTTAATAAAATATCATTGTTAATATGAAACATCATTATTATTATCATTTTAGTGCTATTATTAATAAAATTTATCATTTTATCATTTTTAGAAAATATAATTATTTTTATTTTTATTAGTAGAATAATAATAATTATTACAAAATAATACAACTTTTACTTATTATTATTATTATCAATATTATTTTATCAAATAAATATGTGATACAAAGATATTTTACTACGTATAATATAATTACAAAAAATACCTATCATATTATTTTTATGATATTAAATGAACTTTATAAATTTTATTACTTAAGATATATAAAATTATATTTTTATTATATAAAGTTTAATATAAAATTTTATTTATTAATAAAAGAACTATATTATTTACTTTAATAAAATTTGTTAAAAATATTTAAATATATAAAACGACTATATTTAAACTATATAATAATCATGTATAAATTTTAGAAGACATTTTGGTCAATATGACTTTTGTTGACTTTTGCATATTTAGTCTCGAGCATTAGGATTGTGATACACTACGACTTGACCTAAATTGTTAGACAGATATTGATCAAACATATAAATATATATAATTAATATAGGTTCGTGAATCCGAGGCCAACCTTGCACTTGTTCAATGCCATCACATGCTTAATTACTACGAAATACAATATTGTGAGTTTCATTTGCTCCCTTTTTAAATGCTTTTGTAATATATATTTTTGGGACTGAGAATACATGCGCTGCTTTTATAAATATTTTATGAAATAGACACAAGTAATCGAAACTACATTCTATGGTTGGATTATTATACCGAATATCGCCCCTTCAAGTCTGGTAACCTAAGAATTAGGGAAATGGCCCCTAATTGACGCGAATCCTAAAGATAGATCTATGGGCCTAACAAACCCCATTCTGGAATTTGGAATGCTTTAGTACTTCGATTTAAATGGTGATTGCGATTGCCAATATTTATGGCATACTTGCGAGTATGCGGGGGATATTCTATATGCATTATGTTAATGTCGGTTATCAGGTGTCCATCATATAAATGGTTTTTATGAACTTGCGAGTGTAATGAGATTTATGGAAAAATGAGAATCTTGTGGTCTATTATATAAATGAGAAATGATTGATTATGATAAACTAGTGAACTCACCAACCTTTTGGTTGACACTTTAAAGCATGTTTATTCTCAGGTATTAAGGAAATCTTCCGCTGTGCATTATCTCATTTTAAGGATATTACTTGGAGTCATTCATGGCATATTTCGAAAGACGTTGCATTCGAGTCATTGAGTTCATCAAGATTATTATTAAGTCAATTATAGTTGGATGTATTATGAAATGGTATGCATGCCGTCAACTTTAGATGTAAAGAAAGTTTGTCTTTTGAAAATGAATGCAATGTTTGTAAAATGTATCATATAGAGGTCAAATACCTGGCGATGTAATCAACTATTGTGAATCGTTTATAATGTATATGAATGGGTCCTTTCAGTTAGTATCAGAGATGTGGTCTTAGTGATCCAGGTCTGCATTAGTGTGTCTAACTGATAAATCGTTAGGATGCATTAGTGAGTCTGAACTTCGACCGTGTCTGCATGTCAAAAGTTTTGCTTATCATTTTTGTCGAAAATTACATGCTTATCATTCTTAGTCTAGACACATCTTATTGCATTGATTGCATGAATAGTGTATAGAGAAAATTCATATCTTAGAGTATCTGCTAATTCATATCTTAGCGTATCTGTTACTGTAAACTTTGCCTGACATATTCCGTAAATTCCTCCGTAATCTACGAAATCTTTTACTCTATATATATAGATATTCTGTGTAATTAGAATATCATCCGATAGCCGAAAATCATTTCATATCGGGAAAAAAAAATCATTTATTCAATTGTACAAAATGGAATTCATCATTAGTTCAAGTCCCTCGAATTCTGATATGGAATCCCACTCAAGCTCCGAAAGTAGTGTGACTGGAATGGATCAACCAATCAGCCATCATCTATTTTGGATGAATTTGGGATGGGTTCGTAGCCTCCTCAATCATTGGAGACAAGAAGAAGGTGACCCTTTCCATCTACCACATTGCCCTCTTGGCGAATAACCTGAAGCACTTACCGGCGAACCTGTCCGAAACACCATTTTCTCTCTCATTTCCAGAGTATTTCGTGTAACATCCCGTGTTTTTCCGTTAAATTTATTTTTAACACTGTCATTTTTTTAATAAATATCTTTCGTTATTTAAATTCGTAGTTTCCGTTGACTAACGTTCATAATATTCCCGTTATTTAATTATAACATCACTCGTTTACTCGAGCGTTTTTAAAATATTCGTTCGGTTAATTTCCGCACCCGACTACAAACTTGAGGGACTAAACTTGCCGAGAGACTAAACTCTTGACTAGGTCAACTAGTCAAGGTATCCTCACCACCACTCATTATCCACCATTTTTCTTTTTCTTTACCTTAACACTTTCACCATTTCTCTCAAATCCTCTCAACAAAGATTCATCATCCAAAACCGAATCAAGAAGCAAACATCAAAACAAACTACATATTCGTGATCCTCTCTTCATCCTCTACATTTTGGTACCAATTTCATCAAGCTTGGGTAACATTTTTAAAACTCTATATTTCTCTAAATTCGTGTTTTTGACTTGAAATAGTGTTAGTTAGTGTCTATGGATCGTGTATAACATGAATATATGTTTTGTTTGCTCGATTTGTTGTTTTGAGTAACTAGTTTGAACATTTGAAATGGGTTTGCTTAATCTTGCATTTTGGATGAGTTAGTGTTGTTAAATTGTTAAAGTTCATGTTTTAATTGTGTTACTAGTATCACTAGCTTCGTTTTGATGCGTAGGTTGATTAAGAAAACTTCAAAAACATGAATATTGATTTTTGCGGATTTTGGTTAGGGTTTGATAGACTTAAAACGAGCTTTTGATGTTTCGAATGCCATGAAATGTTATTAGTAAGTGTTTAGTTGTAATGTATGTTTCATTACCTTCAAAACGGCATGTCATATGTATGAATTGTATTCCCGAAACTTAAAATGCATTTGATGAACTTGAAACTTTGAAAATAAACCTTTATTGATCACTTGACGAGATTTCGATTATTGTAATTGATGTTTTGCTTGATGAAAAGTAGTTAGTTGTATTCCTTGTCAAAAGAGCTTTCCAACGATATAAGATACGAGTTCTAAGTGTTAGCGGTTTGTGATTTATGCTTGAAAGAGTTTTGATTTGAGACTTGGACATTTGAGACTGACCAGGTACCAGCACACGTTAAATGCCGCGGCGCCGCAATCTTGAGTCACGGCGCGACCTAAGGCGTGTCCAGGTTCTGACCTACATGGTCAAAATATGAAAAATGTTTGGCACGCTATGGACCTCCGATTCACATGTAACTTGTCCTAACATGCTTATATATGAATAAAAATCTCAGAAAATAGTTCGGGACCCGACCCGAACGTGTTGAATTTTTGTTGACCTTGACCGATCAAAGTTTGACTTTTTGTCAAACTTAACTAAACGTTTATGCAATCGTTCTAATCTTCTTTTATACTTGATTCTTGCATGAAACTTGACAACGTGATTCACATGCTATATTTAATCGAGTCGTAACGAGCCATAGGACTAATTGAACACATTTCGCCCGACCTTGTGTCGTAACCGGTTAATTGATACAACTTACTTGTTTAGGTCAAGGCTAAGCAACTATCATGCACACGTTTACTTTGTGAAGTACTTTTATACTCGTGCACTCGAGGTGAGATCATAGTCCCATCTTTCAAACAACTTTTATGCTTTAAACTATGGGATGAGAAACATATACGTATCATACTTTTACACTTTGAACACAAGTACGAAAACGAACATTCCACGTACGGGTTTGAACAAAAAGCCTCAATTCAATTATCATTAGTTACACTTGCAGGGTGTAAATGTGAACTTATATTATGTGATCACATGGGCTTGACGAGCCTCATTCGGACGGTTCGCTACCGTTAGCGGATGAAATATATTTTCGGGTCTAATGTATGTTCTAACACTACGCAAAGGGTGCAAAACAGTTAAGTTTGATAATTGGGTGCCCAGGATACAAACAACAACTTTGGAATGCAAATGATTTTGATAATCATCTTATACTAAATCTTGTGGTTCAAATACAACGTTTACTAAAACACCTATGATTTCACCAACGTTTTTTGTTGACAGTTTTCTATATGTTTCTCAGGTTCATACTTGGCTATTTGATACATGCTTCCGCACACTTTGATTTACTTGCTTGGAGTCAAGCATACATGCAAAACGCTAGTGATAGCACCTTTGGATTCAAACTTAAGGCATATACTTACGCTATTTATAACAACCGTGATTTTAAACTAATTATGTCGCAAGTTATTTCATTTATACTTTACAACTTTTGTAAACTTAAACTTGTTGTCGAATTGTTTTGTAAACTAAACTTTGTAAGTCTTGTACGTTTCAAATGAATGCGACATAATTTTGGTCAAACGAGTCTCATATAGGGACTATGACCACGCAACGGGACCTAAGTAGTCGGCGCCGTCAATGACGATTTGGTCGGGTTGCTACATTTCGTCACGATTATATACTACATCAATTTCTAGATTTTATTTATCCGCTAGTCCGAACCTACAATCACCCCGGTGTAATAGAAGAAGTCAACGAGCTTCGCGCTCGGGTAGTGGCTTTGGAGAATATGGTGAAAAGGTTACAAACACCAGCAGCAGCACCAACAGCATAACCAGTACTACCATCATCAACGCCAACAGTACCATTACCACCCCCAACCACAACCGCGTCGTAAACCTCAACTTTACAATCTGTCCCACGAGCACCAATGTCATACGCCCTGTAGATACCAATGAATACCAACAACAATAAACGATGAAGTGTTGATTCATAACTTCATTGGAGAAACACTCCACAATTATTATGTAATCACTAAAGTCTTAGAGATTATCTATTCTAACCCTAACCATAAATCAGATGAGTGAATTGAAATGATAGAAGGAAGAGTAGAAACCCTGACAAGAATGATGCGTGATTCATAAGCTACACTTGTTTTACCAACAACATCAACAGTACCGTAGCATCACCATCACAGTCAGTGCCGTCAGTGTCATCAGAATCAGCAGAACCTATAACATCACAAACTCCGTCAGTTCAAGAATCACTGTGGACATCATTACGAATCAATAACGTGTATATTGTATCAACGAGTTATGAAGTATTAACTCACTCTCTCTGAAGAAATTATATGTATATTATATATATATATATATATATATATATATATATATAAATTTTGAGATCAAAATAAATCTTTCCATACTAAGCTATTATGTATGAATCTTTACTACTCGGTTAATTCATATTACTAATATGCAATGAGGTACGTCCTTCGTCCGCAACTTAACCATCGTTAGCTACAATTTCTGTCTCAATTCAATAAATTCCAACTCATAATAAACCAAGTGTATTATTTAAATATATGTTTGATTTTACACTTTCATCATCGATGTACTCGAAACTTTCCAAATAACATCATTCGTACCTGGCGAAGTTCACAAGAATTTCACAAAAACCAGCATCATGTATCAACAAATAACGAAGTATTGATTCATAATAGTATTGAAGAAATACTTATGTAATTTCTAAAGTTTTAGGGATTACTCAATTCTAGTTTCAACCATAAATCAGATGAGTTTAATTTAATATTAACCCATTAAATCTATGTTACATCTAAAGAAAATATACACATATATTTTCGTAAAGACTGTAATAAAATTCTTTTGTACAAAATATTAATTGTGAAATTTTTTTTTTAACGGGTAGGTAATACCCAAGAGATATATAAATTCACAATTAATCTGGTACATTCTTCGAATATGATTCAGCAATCAACAACTATACATACTATTTTCTCAATAATATACATTCTTTTATAAAAATCAAAACAACCATACTCGTTTAAATTCAATTACATATGTTGATCTTGAAATCGCAGAATTCAATTCGAAATATAACCAGTATCATCACTCTTATATTCCTATATCTTTTCAAGTTATACTTTGACTTCAAAACTGTGCTAGAACATCATATGTATATTAACGATTACAATCTGTGTTCAAACCCTCCGAAATTCCTGAAGACACTTCAAATAATGAACAATCGAGATGATGATCCAACCACATGTTACCCACAGTTATGTACATGAAAAACTTATAAAACCAAAGTCATAGTTTAACACGTATCCGTGTCAGACCCTTTGGCATTTATTAGCTAAAATGACTTTTCAATTCCTTTCCAAAGTAGTCAGTTTTGTCACAGCTCCAGCAAGTCAACTTCGACTTTTCAGTCAAAAAAACCTTATTATAACCTTGATATATACGTTGCCCTTTCGCCATCGTTACCGGGGAACCATTTATATTCCATCACATTAGCAATAAACTTACCAACAACTTCACTGATTTTTGATTTTCCGAAAAATCATTATAATTATCAAAACCCCATCATTTACCTATCTGTATCTTGTAACGAGAATTGCCATATGAATCATTGGGAAATAGCAATCAGTATTTTAAAATCTCGCAGCATGTCGACGCCAACAGTTATACATATAACGTCTATCTCCTGGACTTACATACTGCGAATGTGAAGTTTCTGAAAAACACCCTAAACAGCGAACTAGTTCTCGAAATTTTGAAAAATGCTGATGAAGCAGCAAGAACTGTAAATGACCTTAACAGTAAAAGTTGATGATAAAGAGTAGTGTGTTGGCAAAAGCTCAGAAAAAGAGAAGGTTTGGAACTGGAAAACGGATTGAGCAAACTATGAAGGAGGCTGTGGACAAATCATAAAGACTAAACCTGCCTTCAAAGAATCCAAATGATTAAGTATCTACTGAAGTCTTTAGCGAATATCTTACTCCTTACTTTAAAACTCTTGCGGACAATATTCTTCATCATCCTCTGATCTTAGATATTCTAATCTTTCATTATAAATATCCTCCATATTTCTGAAGATATTTCCATAACTATTCTTATCTGAAATTATTTATCTCTTTGCGCTATCTGTATTACATCAAAAAAAAAGGAAAATGTTTAGTTTCTATATTCTGTAAACTTTCGAGTTTAAATTATGAATATTTTTGAAGTAGTGTTGGGAACTGAAGCATGAGTTAGAATAATATAATGACACTTGATCAACGTGATTATATTACAGTAAGTCATGCTGAGTTTCTAAATGAAACGTGATGATTCACAGATCATAACATCATCATGTGCCATATTACACGACTCTTGTATTCTACTTAACCTCTAAACATATCAAGAAAATATTTTTCTTGGTGATTCGGTCTTTTCCGAGGTATTCTGGTAATTTGACAAATCAAGATCGTGCTATTACCATTTCTTTCTTAGAACATTAACTATGTTCATTTCGAAATCCATACCTACAAATTCTGGACCGTTATTCGCTTGACTTGAAGTCGGGAAGAGGAGACAAAAGTATGGAACCCTTGAATATAAAAGAAAATATAAAGCTCGACAACAACACGTAAATTACAAACCGTGCATATCAATACGTATTGCAACGTAAAGGCACGGGAGAATTAAAAATACTATAACCCCAAGATAATAGTAAAAGTAAATAAAATTCTCCGGTGATAGATGAAAAAGAAGAATGACAGATATGAAAGTTAGGAGTATATCAAGGATCAGAACGGGATGGAGCATATTGACGAATACTTTAAAATATGAGTTGAGGGAGAAAGAATAGACGGTGTAAATTACAAGAAAACGAAGGGGGTGGATTTATAGTAAAATATCCGACAGAGCAATCAAAACAGATTATCGCATTTAAAGCGGATCCTAAATTTCCTTAATTACCGAAGAATCAAATCTTATTACGAAGATTTTCTCCAAATCTCTTGAACTCCGAAAATCAACCCATCTACGTCAAAAGATATGACGAATCTACGCTTTCTCGTTTCACTCTTTGGTGATAACTTCACCCGTACTCTTCACAAAAATCAAATTGCTTTATCTATATTACTTGATGATAATAAAACTCTAATTTCCAAATCGTATACGTCATGGAAACATACTTATTGTCAGCCATGACCATCCCATTCAAATTTCGGGACGAAATTTCTTTAACGGGTAGGTACTGTGACAACCCGGAAATTTCCAACCAAATTTAAACTTTATCTTTATATTATTCCGACACGATAAGCAAAGTTTGTTAAGTTAAATCTCAAGAATTTTAAACTGTGTTCATACATTCATTATAACCTCGACCAAATTCTGACGATTCACGAATCGTTATATATAAATAGATATGTATATATATGTATATATTATAACTTGAGAATATTAATAAAGTATTAAACGTATAATACTTTACACGAACGTATTTGTTTCAATATGTTTATCGATGGAATTAGAAGATAATATCAAATGATTGATTTATCAGATACATTGTGATATGATTACGGGTCCATGTTATGAGGTCCACTGTGATTTAAGAAATCTATTCTTTTTGACAACATTCGAAAAATGGTAAAGTGATTTATAAGTAAGAATGTAGAGTGTAAATAACTTAGATGTTGGATATCGACAAGTTAAGTAACTTGACACTTTTCATTAAGATGATTTCATACGTTTATTTAACCTTTGGACTTTATCCCATGCTTCACCAACAGACTGTAATTTAAAAACTTGAAACCTATTATGAATATATATGATTCTACCTTTCTAAAACGTTTTATGATATAACGATTTCCATTATTTTAACCTTTAAACAAAATGATTCTTAAATATATTTAGTTTTGGAAAACAAAATTATCATATTTATTGATTTAGTTTCAAACGTACAAAAATATTTTCAGTTTAAAAAAGAACTTTATTATTAAAACGTATATAACTTTTATAAATATCTAGAACCACTTTTGACAACTCATTACTTAACCAGTATGATAAAGATAACGATATTTATATTTTATTTTATTAAATATATATAACGATTTAAATTAATATTATATATATTTATACGCGTATTATACATACATAGTTTTATACTTTTACTATATTTAAACTTTACCTTTACTTTATTTTTACTTTACTTTAACTTTAATAATTCATACTTTAATAATTCACTTTAATAATTCATACTTTAATAATTCACTTTAATAATTCAAAAATCTATTATAAATAGAATTCAATAGGTTTCATTATTTCATAGAAACTTGAAAATATTTTTCTCTAAACTCTCTCAATCGATTTACATATATATATATATATATATATATATATATATATATATATATATATATATATATATATATATATATATATATATATATATATATATTTACTCCGTATTATTTCAAGATATTATTAGTATACATAAAATATTACGACGGAGTGCTGTCCGAGTGATTTTGAAATTGTTTTTCGAGCGGGATAGAGCTAAGAAAATTATGGGTTATAGCTATGGAGGATATGGGTATGGTTCGGGAGTATTGCTCGTGAGTCAAACTAGTGTTTATCATCCCCGTTGCGTCTACGTACTTTTCCTGCAATATTGAATCTCAATATTGATACATGAGCCCTCATAACTTAACTTTTATATATTATTAGTGTATCCCTGACTAGTGCTCGAGTATATAGGATTATGCATGCTTATACGTTCGTTATTGTCGTTAGATAGGTTATGTCGAATCTTGAATTAAATACATATGCTATTAAGATAAGGTATATGATATGCATGTCATTGGAAAGCTAGCGAAAAATTGAGAACTTTTCATTTAGATATCGAATGGTTTCGATGAACGGTTTAGAAGTTATAGTCAACTGAATTTTTGTAAAAATGATTATTATTATCGTCGTTATTATCGTCGTTATAATCTTATTATTATTATTATTATTATTATTATTATTATTATTATTATTATTATTAATATTATTATTATTATTATTATTATTATTATTATTATTATTATTATTATTATTATTATTATTATATTATTATTATTATTATCATCATTGTCGTTACTAATAAAAGATATTATTGTTATTTTTATTATTATTATTATCGTTATTATCATTAAGATTATTATTATTATTATTATTATTATTATTATTATTATTATTATTATCATTCAAATAGTTATTAGTATTATCATTAATATTATTATTATTAGTATTATTATAATTAAAACTAATATTAGTAACATCTAATTATTATGATTACTATTATTATTATTAATATGAACGCGATATAAAAGACAACTAAAAGCTATTAAACGAAGCAATTAGGAAATAATGAGTATGAGTATTATGATAAAATTAAGATATTGTAAGATATTAATTTAAATGAAAAATATCGTTTTCATTATTTTACTATTATTATTATTATTAAAAGTATTATTAATATTAAAACTATCATTTTTACTAAAATTATTATTTTTAATAAAATATCATTGTTAATATGAAACATCATTATTATTATCATTTTAGTGCTATTATTAATAAAATTTATCATTTTATCATTTTTAGAAAATATAATTATTGTTATTTTTATTAGTAGAATAATAATAGTTATTACAAAATAATACAACTTTTACTTATTATTATTATTATCAATATTATTTTATCAAATAAATATGTGATACAAAGATATTTTACTACGTATAATATAATTACATTAATAATACCTATCATATTATTTTTATGATATTAAATGAACTTTATAAATTTTATTACTTAAGATATATAAAAGTATATTTTTATTATATAAATTTTAATATAAAATTTTATTTATTAATAAAAGAACTATATTATTTACTTTAATAAAATCTGTTAAAAATATTTAAATATATAAAACGACTATATTTAAACTATATAATAATCATGTATAAATTTTGGAAGACATTTTGGTCAATATGACTTTTGTTGACTTTTGCATATTTAGTCTCGAGCATTAGGATTGTGATACACTACGACTTGACCTAAATTGTTAGACAGATATTGATCAAACATATAAATATATATAATTAATATAGGTTCGTGAATCCGAGGCCAACCTTGCACTTGTTCAATGCCATCACATGCTTAATTACTACGAAATACAATATTGTGAGTTTCATTTGCTCCCTTTTTAAATGCTTTTGCAATATATATTTTTGGGACTGAGAATACATGCGCTGCTTTTATAAATGTTTTACGAAATAGACACAAGTAATCGAAACTACATTCTATGGTTGGATTATTATACCGAATATCGCCCCTTCAAGTCTGGTAACCTAAGAATTAGGGAAATGGCCCCTAATTGACGCGAATCCTAAAGATAGATCTATGGGCCTAACAAACCCCATTCTGGAATTTGGAATACTTTAGTACTTCGATTTAAATGGTGATTGCGATTGCCAATATTTATGGCATACTTGCGAGTATGCGGGGGATATTCTATATGCATTATGTTAATGTCGGTTATCAGGTGTCCATCATATGAATGATTTTTATGCACTTGCGAGTGTAATGAGATTTATGGAAAAATGAGAATCTTGTGGTCTATTATATAAATGGGAAATGATTGATTATGATAAACTAATGAACTCACCAACCTTTTGGTTGACACTTTAAAGCATGTTTATTCTCAGGTATTAAGGAAATCTTCCGCTGTGCATTATCTCATTTTAAGGATATTACTTGGAGTCATTCATGGTATATTTCGAAAGACGTTGCATTCGAGTCATTGAGTTCATCAAGATTATTATTAAGTCAATTATAGTTGGATGTATTATGAAATGGTATGCATGCCGTCAACTTTAGATGTAAAAAAAGTTTGTCTTTTGAAAACGAATGCAATGTTTGTAAAATGTATCATATAGAGGTCAAATACCTAGCGATGTAATCAACTATTGTGAATCGTTTATAATGTATATGAACGGGTCCTTTCATCATGTACGAATCGTCAACAACAGGTCCATTATACGGTATAATACTAGATGCTGTTTTAAAACAAGTTTTGCATTCATGAAAAGGTAACGTTTTACAAAAGATAACATGACACAAAGGTCGTTACAAAGCCATTATGCAAAATAACATAAGTTGCGAATGCAAAATAAAAGTTCCATGATTGAGACATCTCTAAGTAATGCAGCGAAAGTCTAACACAGCGAGTCTGTAACAGCAAGTCTAAAACACCAAGACAGCAAGTCTAACAGCGGAAGCAACAACGTCTAAGCACCTGAGAAATACACGCTTAAAAGTCAACACGAATGTTGGTCAGCTATAGTTTGTTTGTATTCAGTAATGTAATGTAGACCACGAGATTTCGTATTCAAAACAGTATGAAAAGTATATGCTTATCCGTGGGCACCCGGTAACTAACTTAACGTAATAATAATACCCCCTAAAAGTACACTTGGAGAGTGTGTATTCCTCGAAGTATCAAACACCCATTAAATGCTAGCGCGACTAGCCCGGGTGGGGATGTCAAACCCTATGGATCCATATCTAATATTCGGGTTCACCGGTTCAAAAACCAATGATTAAACGTTACCGTGCTAAGGGGAATCTTTGTGCCGTTATATCACCCACACATATATAAATTTTAAGTACTCGTATCTAGTATGTAAAAACATAAAAAGCGCATGTATTCACAGTCACAAAAATAGTAAAGTATAACTCACAGTGAATAAGCAGTAAAAGTCGATATGAAAAGTATGCAGGTAGTAATTCGGTCCGAAAGGTCGTCAACCTAAGTCAAAGGTCACTAAGTCAGTATATTGTTCCCAAAAGTTTAAGAGTGAATAAATTAAGTCTTAAGTATCGTCATCATCATCATCATCATCATTATCATCATACGTAAAAGATAAAGTAAGTTTTCAACAAGAATAGAGATCGAAACAAAAGGCTGACTTCGGACATCTGCTACGACCTCTATACAAAATGAAAAGACGCGTGGTCAGTGGCCAAGGCTCCGTATGTGAGTCCTCTAACCGCTGTACAATTTTCATATCCTAACTCGATGTCTTTTGACCGTGGCGATGGTTCAAGCGCGAGTAGGTCAGAATTTCAGCACATCATTATAACGGCGTAGTGACTTTCGGAAGGCTATAAATCCTAAACCGTATATCGGATTTAGGAGAGTCTTGAACGAAAAGTCATCTACCCAAAATGAACTATCTAAAAATCAATTTTCTAGAAGTCCTAGGAGTCAGATCAGACCCCGAAAAACAGCAAACAAGTGCTCCGGTGGGTTTCTTGGTGCTTGATGCTCATCACGGTTCTCATCCTTGATGCGTGTAAGCTTCAAGTGTACAACTCTTTGATGTTTTAGCATCACTTTGACTAAGTTTCAACCATCAACACACAACTAAGAGTAAAAGCTAACATTCTACAAGTTTTGAACATCAATGTTGCCTCTTTATTGCATAAACCCAATAAAGCTTCAACCTTTGTCCTTTTTACACAAGTTTATGCATCTTCATCATATGAGATGATGAAGACTTAATCTTTATCATCACAAAAAGTTCCAAGTAAGTGAGATCTACAATGATAACTTAGATCTCTAGTATTAAGAAAATCCTAAGCTAGAAAGCTTGGATCTTTACAAGATTAATGAGACCATAAGTTAGAAAGCTAAGATCTAATGAAAGTAATGAGACCATAAGCTAAAAATCTAAGATCTTTAACAAAATAATGAAACCCTAAGCTAAAAAAGCTTGGATCTTTAATGTTCTTGAAGATCCTTAAAGCAAAAGACTAGATCTTCAAGCTACATGAAGATCATAAACACAAGTTTTGATCTTTTTAACAAAATAAAGGAATCATAAGCTAGAAAACTTAGATCCAACAAAAGTAATGAAGATTCAATGCTAGAAAGCTTGAATATTTCATGTTCTTGAAGGATTCAAACCAAAGTTTGAATCTACAAGATATAACAAGATCAAGAAGCTAAAAAGCTTGATCCTTGCATGATGATGATGATGATGTCGAAAATGAGAAGAGAAGAAGAAGAAGAAGAAAATTTAAAACTTACACTTTTTAGAGTGAGAAAGACTAGAGAAAAAATTAGAGAGTAAGTGTGTGTAAAATGTGAATGAGATTAAGTGTGAAATGGGTTAGATTTGCTTGGTATTTATAGAGTGGTGAGGTGGTGGTGGCCGTAGGTTTCAAGGGGACAGGGGGGGACAACTTTTACTTTTTTGTTAATGGTGGTCTAAAGTTGGTACTTATGTTGGGATCCCTTGCAACAATTGTGATTATGGTTAACAAAAATGCTAGTATGTTCCCTCTAATAAATGGGAATTTGTCTTACATTTATATGGGTCATAAACTTATTAAAATTGGGCTAATTAAATAGTACTAGCTAGAGTAGAGTGGGCTAAAGTCCAACAAGGTAGAAAGTCCAACAAAACAACTAGTGAGCATAAGTAAATTACTAAGCGTAAGTAAGCAACCAAAAGCCCAAGTAATTGTTATTAGAAAATAACAATTGGTATTTCGTAGTCGTAATATTCCAATTACGACAAAAGTTAAACGTGTACCAAAATATATAGCTTGTTCTCAACGTCAAGTGACACTAACGGTCGTGAAAGCATTTGGGGATCAAGTTAAGTAACTAAGTACTTAATGGCACGTTGTATGGTATTAACGAAAGTAATTAATCATGAAATAAGATCCCAGAATATAAACCAACACAGTACGCACAAATACGCAGTTTCACAGAAAGTAGCAAGCACAAAAGTAAGTCAAAAAAGTCGGGTCGTTACACTCAACTTTTACAGTTTTACGCTTAATACTTCTTAATTTATGATTTTTTTAATCCACTAGCACATCTCACAGAATTTGAAAATAAAAACAAAAATACATCTTCATGATTCATATTTTGATCGCATCCGTTAATTAACTCATTGATTTTCGTATATTATCCACATTGGGTCGCATCCCGTTGATTAATGGCATTGCATCATGTTGATTAACGTCGTTGTATCTCCGTATCTCCATTTTTTAAAATGGTCGCGTTCCCGTTGATGATAATTTAGCATCCCGTTGATGCACGTTGTTCTATCCCACTAACAACTAGTCTTCGACTCACTCAAGTTGATTATCGTTTAGCATCCATATTATGTTTTACCTTCTATGTATCTTGAGAACGCATCCATTAAATCACCGAAAAATAAATGAAATACATCCTAAATTGACTATGATGCAAAGTTTTTAGATGCAATGTCCATGCATGATGCATCCAAAGATTGACTGTGAGTTTAAAAAGTTGAGTTGTAGAATATGTAATGTTCATGATCTAACGTCCTTGTTTTTCAATCCAAAGATTGACTGTGAGTTTAAAAAGTTGAGTTGTAGAATATGTAATGTTCATGATCTAACGTCCTTGTTTTTCAAGCATCCTCTTTATTGTACAAATGGATTATTGTCATATGATGCAAGTTGAAATAATAAAGAAATATCAATTATTAAATAAAAGAAAAGGAGTACTCCGTTTAAGAAAATTTGAATAAAATTCGTAAAACGGTTAGCTTTAGTGTGAAGAGGATGCTAAATGACTTATATGCCCATGTTCTCACATTTATATATTTGTGAGAACATTCTCATGGAGTGTTACCCTATATATATATATATATATATATATATATATATATATATATATTAGGGGCAGGATCAATGGGGAAGTAACCAATCGGGGGGAAGCAAAATTTTTTCTTTTTTTTCAGGCATCAAAATCACACGAAAATATGAACATTTAAAAAAGACACTTCGTGATGAATGTTATTATTTAGGCGAGAAAACGATCGACAAATAATAACATTCATCATGAAGTGTTATTTCTAAATGTTCATATTTTCGTGTGATCTTGATGCCGGAAAAAAAAATTCCAAAAAAACGAAAAAAAATTTGCTTCCCCCCGATTGGTTACTTGCCATTGATCCTGCCCCTATATATATATATATATATATATATATATATATATATATATATATATATATAGTGGTAGGATCAAGAGGGAAGTAACCAATCGGGGGGAAGCAAAAACTTTTTTTTTTCGTTTTTTAAAAAAACTTTGTTCACGAACATTATAGATGAGATGAAAATATGAATATTTAGTAGAGACACTTTGTGATAAATGTTTTTATTTTGGTGGAAAAACGCTCGAAGTAGTAATATATAACAATTATCGTGTTTTTCGAGCGTATATTGAGGTTTTAGCTATTGGGGTTTAGATATTAGGGTTTAGATATTAGGGTTTATAGGGTTTAGATATTAGGGTTTAGAAATTTAGGGTTTAGGGTTTAGATTTAGGATTTAGATTGAGTTTTTAACACTAACGGTTTAGAGTTTAGGGTTTAGGGTTTAGGGTTTAGGGTTTGGTGTTTTGGGTTTATGGAATAAACCCAAAACACCAAACCCTAAACCCTAAACCCTAAACCCTAAACTCTAAATCGGGCTAAATTTTACTTCACAAAACATGAAGAAAAAAAACGTTCATATTCTTCACGAACAATATTATCTTGAATGTTATTTTTTTCGATCGTTTTCCCGCATAAATAATAACATTCATCACGAAGTGTCTCTTCTAAATGTTCATATTTTCATGTGATCTTGATGCCGGAAAAAAAAATTCCAAAAAAAGCAAAAAAAAATAAAATTTCTTCCCCCCCGCTTCTCCCCGATTGGTTACTTCTCCATTGATCCTGCCCCTATTGTAGACGATTATTCACGGATCTTAGGTCGCTTGCAAAATATCCTAGAGGCGGAATTCACTAGAATAGAGATAAACCGAGATATGGGTCGTATCGGGATCGAATAAATCAAACCTAGGACAAGAACTAGATTAGATCGACTCCTAAACGAGATATTTCTGTGGTATATGGTGTTAGGGTTCTCTGGAGACGAAAATCAGTCGACTAAGGTAAAAGGGATGAGTAACCCTACAAAAGAGAAACAAACCCGTATATATACTGCAGGTCAGACACACTCGGTCGAGTGTGTCTCTCAGTTGGTCGACAGAGTAACATAGTCGGTCGAGTGTGTACACACACTCGGTCGACTGTGTGTGCAGTTTAACATATTGATTATTTAATAAAGTAAGAACGCACAATCACAAACGTAATCAATAGTCATAAGTAATTGTTATTACATAACCGAATGTGTTAAACGTAAAGATAAACTACGGCTGGGGATTCATGCACCAACAAACTCCCCCTAAAACCTAGCCGTAGAGCAGAAAGATTCAGTTATTAATCAGTAAACGGATCTGTTACCCAGTTCTTTAGATAACAAAGTTTCACAACTCTGCAGTACTGTTCAGCCTGCACACGATTTTCTGGACGATACAGCATCCGGTTGTAGTATAAGGTGAACATATCTTCCTCACAGCAGTTCCTCAACCAAACTGGATCCAAAACCCTTATACTATCATTTTCATCTCCTCCATCTTTTTCTAACACGATAACCGCTTCCTCCGAGCATTCATCATAATACCACCAATGAAAATGTGAGCTGAAGTGTTGCGGCATTTTCCTCAATGGAACCTTTCGCATATACTTCACAGGTTGATATTTTACAATCTTCCTTTTTACTCTTGTTTTCTTGTTCGTCCTGTAAGAGATCTTTGGAAATTCTGGTCGAAAATCTACAAAATTAGGTGACCGATATGATCTTCTTATCTTACGAACCAAAATATCAGGAATTCCACAATAATCCTGATACAACATCTTAAGCCTGGCCACCTGCATAAACTCAAAATAAGGTAACGATTTGAATTCGTATGGAGACTTGTTATAATCCACTCCGTGTTCTTTCTTGATCGCATACATATCAAATTCTTTAAAATAAGCCCGGGCTATTATCTTCCCCTTAGCAGGCAAACTCTCACAGTGCTCGATAAACTTCAAAAACTGCGGCTCTACCTTAGGCTTCATCACATATTGTCTAATCCGCATTAAAATCTTCCATTCTTCTTCCAACACTTCAACCTTTTCTTTGTTGATTCTTACCGGAAAGAAACCTTCCGGCAACACACTCTCTTGCTCTTTCTGTTCTTTCTCCTTGCACTTTATGTTCAAAAGTTCATCATTCATCTGAAAGTACTCAACAAAAGTTGGATAATCATCATCACAGCCTTCATAACGAGGATAAGGCTCAGTTGGCTCATCCTCAATAACAACTTCATCAAAACTATTATCACTTTCATCAAAAACATCAGTATCACTCATATCATCTTCAAAATTATGAGTTCTTGAAGTCAAAGCTTCAGTTGAAGCTTTTGATGCAGCGTCAGCAGATTCCTTAGCTTGTCGCTCTAGATGCTCCATCAACTCCTGCTCAGTTTTGATGAGATCCGGAGGGATCTCCCCTTCTTCTAAGTCAGTGTAAACAGTAGAGTGATTAAGTCGATCCTGCATAGCTCAAAATTTAGAAGCGGTTATAACTTGAAGTGGAGTTACATACAGCGGGTTATCCTCCGTATATCCTTTATCAAGCTCGAGAGCCCTGTCCTCCTCTTCTTCTTCACCAACAGTACCAAAAGGATCCAGTTCATTATCCTCCTCTTCTATCACAATCTTCTTCTCCTATTCGTTCAATCTCTCAGTCAATTCTTGATTCCGTGTCTGAAGAGTCAAGATTTCTCCAGCCTGACTTCCCATATTTTTCTCAAGGTCATCAATCTTCAACTGTTGTTGATCAACTAACTTCCTCAACCCAGACATTTCTGTCTCCATCTTCTTCTTGTCTTCATCAGCAGCCTTTTGGAATTTAGCAAAATCAGCACTCAACTGAATCAATCGCTGATTAACTATTCCTGTTAGATCACCTGAAATAACTTCAGAACGCTTAGAAGTTTGTACTTGTTGAGTAGTGGAAGGATGTTGTGGTTGAGTGGGTGGAACTTGTGTAGAAACACCAGCATCACCAGTAGCTTGAACAGTCGGAGTGACCTTCAGTTGTGATTTTGTTGTAGACGATGAACTTCCATCCTTAACCAAAATTTTCAAACGCTTCTGCCTCCCTCTAGTTGACACCTTAGGAGCTTCAGCTAACTTCCTTTTAACCAAATTAACTTGACTTTTATCAAGAGCAGTCACCTCATCTTCATCAATCAACCGAGGACCAGTTTGTTTCGGCGGTGGCTGATTCACTTCTTCTTCACCCTCAATGGTAATATCAGTCTCGTCTCCATAATTACTGTTCTCATGTCGGCAGTGTAAACCTTTCGGACACACATAATTCTCATTAGCCAGATGGCCAATCAACCCCTTCTCCGGAACCTCAACTCTGTTCTGAAGAAACCTATTGAAAGACTGATCGTTCAAATGATTCTGTTTCAGCTCATCCTGAGGAATTTTCACTAATCCTTGAACCTGCTTCTCAAGCATAATCTGAAGAAACCTCGGAAACACCAGATGTATCTTCCTCTTAACATTCAGAACCATCCCATCAAATATAACTTGAGAGAAGTTAAAATCAGCATTCAAAACCAACGCGACAAACATAGAACTATACTTCACGGTCATCTCATCGAAACTACCCTGCATCGGGCTCAAGCATCTCAGAAGAACGTACGTAAAATATCTGTACTGCCTTGAAAGCATAGTACGTTTCACAGCTTTGGTTATATCACCAGCATAACCACATCTCTTCAAACATCTTCTTATTCAGAATTGGTAAAGAAGTCGGCATTCATCATTATCTGGAAACCCCAAATCTTCCCTGATAGTCTGAGCAGAGATCCGAACGATGGTATTATTGACTGAGCTTAGAATCACCTGCTTGTTGTTCTCAATAACAATGCTAGCAACTTCCCAAAACTTTCTCTGATGTGAGTAATAAGGAGAGCACTTAGTGGTGATAGCTTTGAAAATTCTAGATCTCTTCAGAAATGCTATGATCGGACCAAAACCTCCTCTTTGAGCTTCAGACCCCGTTTCATCAACACATGAAAACACATTTGTATCTTCACGTCCAATTAAACCTGGTAACTCTGAAGATAACGGGATCTGTGGTTCATTCTCTTCATCTGATATCTGCTGATGTTCTTGAGACATACTGAATACCTGGAAAACACTCAAAATAATGTAACTAATAAGCATTTACCTCCATGTATCATGGGGTATCTAGCTAATTATACGAATCAATGGATAAACAAACATAATAGGCACATTAACTAATACTCGCACAGTTACATCGTTCAGAGGTTATTGTTTATTACAAACCAAAGTACCAAGGCTAACAGTCTAGCCATCAAATTACACATCAAACGTAACCAAACATAAACACACGAAATCACAAGCATTAGAACTATCCTTCAATAACATCCTCTGGGACTGGCTTCAATTTGTAATTCTTATCCTCAAACAAATTAAGCTCATCAAATAAGTGATTTAAAAGAACGGCATAAGGAAAAGGTTTTTCCTCATTATCCAAGGTGTCTTTCATGACGTTAATGACAATCTGACTCAAATTCACCTTGATACATTCCATAAGACAGTACAACAGAACAGCCTCAGTACAAGAGAGCAAATCGTCATTTGGATCTTTAAACGCCACGTTTCTTTTGATAATCCTCATGTTAGGCACCAAGTCATCCCTAACATCACTATCCTTGATCTCAATTCTATTAAAACCAATTACATACCCTGGCTTAGTGATGTGAGAAGCCACCCCACCAGCGTCAAATTTGCTAGGAATCTTTCTAAGATCTTTACTAGGGCAATAAATCCTGGCTCCCCAGTAAGGAAATAGTAAGTGATCTGCAAAGTCATCTATGGTCCACTTATAGGCATTACCAAAGAAATTAGCATGAACATGCTTCTTCTCTAAGGCCACACTAGAATAGAACTCTCGAATAAGCTTAGGACAGAAATGATTCCCTATCTGAAGAAAGGTTAAGCAATCTAAACCTTTCCATTGATCTTGAGTGGCCTGTGTTGCAACAATTTTGGTCTCTATTTGGATAGGCCTGTGTTTGGCCAAAGCTTTCTTACGTTCAAGATCATATCTCCAAGTTTCACTTAACCTACTGCTTGAACCTGACATTCTTAGAGCAAAACTATACAAATCATTCAGTATAACATGATATGAACTCAACAAAACAATCAAAAATAGCAAAAATTAAAAATTAGGGTTTCCATACACTCGGTCGAGTGTGTATACACACGGTCATGTGTGTCGACAAACGGTCGAGTGTGTTAACTCACTCGGTCGAGTGTGTCACACACTCGGTCGAGCTTGTTCATCCAGATCTGTTTACACCCAACTTTTCAAATCGATCAAATCTGTTGCTTTTGGTTCGATTCTTGGTCACATTAGCATCTAAAGAGGCCGATTAACAAGTTTATAGCATCAATTTTAACAGATTCAGTCAAAAAAGTACTCGATTAGAGTTTCACACATCAAACATAAACTCAATGATTTAAACCAAAAGAAAACGAGTTAGAATACCTCGTTAGTGGCGCTGGAATCACAAGAGAAAGTTGTATCTAAAATACAGAATCAAAACCTCCTTCTTTAACTTCGAAAAATCTACGTAAAATACTCTCTAAAAATCACACAAGTGATTTGAGCCGTCTGACCTGCAAACCCTTTTATACCTTAAGACACACTCGGTCGAGTGTGTCACTCACTCGGCCGTGAGAGTGTATATACTCGGTCGAGTTGTATATTAACAAACACCTCATTATTTCACTTCAGTCGGTCGTATGAGTGAGTCACACGGTCGTGTGTATATACTCATTCGGCCGACTGTCTTTTGATTTCAAAACTTAACACTTTCAACTTCACATACTTTTTCTGTCCACTCCCCATGGGACTGATCTCCACATATAAAAACAAACACACTTTGTTCCTCTAAGCTCTAAACAACTTGTTTTCAAATTTAACATAAAACATAGGATTCCTTTCACAATAAACCTTTTCGAGAACTGAGTTGTTAAGCTTAAAATACAAAACATAGATGCACATGCAACAAGATTATGAATGCAAATAATAATACACATGCAAACACCCAACGCAAACTACTGTACAAGATTCAACCTGTCATGATCAGCAATATTATAACAGACATATTCAGTAACTTATAACCTTTTAAGTCCGCAATAACTCAACTTCTAACATCAGTTTCATTAAACAATACCATAAACAGATATATGATGTTAACAGCATAAGAGCAAGTAATACTGTTTGTCATGAAGCACACTAAGAAGAGTAAAACACATGTTTTAGTGAGTTGACATAACAAATTGATTCAATATTTGGTTTTAGGGATCAGAACTGAACTATGTTGACATGTTATTACACAATTCATTCCTTAACTTATTTAGAAAAGCATATACATAACAACTTTCAAATATATCAATATACATTCACCAACTTTCACCCTAGACTTCGATGATCATGTTATATTAATTACTTTAACATTTTTCAATGCCAGATTTTGATCACAAAGTCAGTCCTCATTTGAGATCGCACGATGTTTCAGGTAGAACAATTGAGCACAACATGTTGACGCTGTCCTCTTATCACATCTATGTACTTTCAATTTGATTGAACAGAACCATCTCACGATGTTTCTAGTAACCCTGTCAGCCATGAGCTTCTACCTTAAACTTACACTTTTTGTTTCAGATAACATTGTTTGTCTCAAATTTATTGCATACTTTGAAAAGACACATACCGGTCGCTATAAACCCCATACTTAAACAAAAATCGTATGATGTATGATGTTTGATGGATGGTAGTGATTTATATATTTGAGTGATGGAATGCTAAGATACCTTCCAGAAGATATTCCCTGTTATCCAGGCCAATAGGTACAATCCCATACCACAGACAAAAGATGTAAAGTCCACCAAATTAGTAACGTGAACTGACTGATTTAAGTTCTCTATATCTGATGATCTAATAATTTTCTCCCCTTCGGATGTAGATAACTAAATCGTCCAAATAATTCTCCGATTGGAATATCTGTTGTCTCAGACTTATATAACGTAAGAATCTTCGAAGCTTTGTTCAAATCTTGATCCATGATTCTCTTGCAGTAATGTGATGCATCATGTTATTTACAACTAGGAATAAACAAACATAAACATAACAGAACACATTTTTTTTTTGGATTTTCTGATGTTACCTTTTTCACAATGCTATTCAACAATACATAAATAAAATAACCAAAATAAATAAGTACCACTATACATGATGATGTACCACTGTCTCTGACTTTTGTTGTAATTGCACAGAAAACCAAACTTCTGATGTTGAAATATATAACCCGATGACGTTGTCTTGTACAAATCATTCTGTGTCTGTGATACAAAACTGCACTTCTCAACCCTTCAAGAGAAAACACCTCTCTTTGGGTACCCGATATGTATGTTATTGATTTTCAGTCCAAGCATTAAAGGTAGATAGAAACAAGTATGCATCCTAGACAAAGTATGCTCACCTTAGGGACTCACAAAATTATCCTTCGCTACCAAGTATAAATCGTAGTAGGGGAGACCTCAACTGTCTGTTGAGTTTCTGAACAATCATTTCTCAGTACATATTTAGTGATAAGTAGGTGACTACCCTCAACCGCTGTAAATCTTTCCATGATTTCCTCATCATGATATTTACGCGTTGTTAGTGTGATCATCTCTATCTAGAATTATGTCAGTAAAGTCTACTAACACGTTATCAATCATTCTGTATTACTTGTTTTCCACAACTAACATGTCAGTTCAGTATTGCAATCACTTCCCCACAAATAGAATAAACAACTCATTTTTAGGCTTTTCACTTTTTGTTTGATTTTCCCTTTTTTTTAATTTTTATTAGCTTTTCTGGTTTTTCAAATTTTTATGGCTTTTAGAATTTCTCTGTTCAAGAACATAAAACTACCTAAAAACATAAGCAAGCATGCAGAAATATCATAAAAGACTAACTTATAATGCAAACGAAAAGAAAACATTCAAATAAACGACAAACTACCATGCAAAACTACACATACTATACAAGCAGTTTCAAGTCATTCACAACTCAGCCTCTTGGTTAGGTTCCTCTGTGTTAGGAACTTCAGTTTCAGGAACCACGTCATTAAGCAATTTAATGCCTATCTCTTTTAACAAGTAATCAAAGCGTGGTTTATCAAAAGCTTTAGTGAAGAAATCAGCCCTTTGGGTTGTAGTGTCTATCTGCACTACATCTATCAGCTTTTTCTCATAGCAATCTCTAATGAAATGGTATTTAATCCCTATATGTTTCGTTTTAGAATGATTTACGGGATTTTTAGTGACAGCTATGGCAGCAGTATTATCAACATAAATAGGAGTGTTAGAAATTTGCAAACCGTAGTCACGTAGTTGCTGTTGAATCCAGATAACCTGTGATGTACAGCTTGCCGTGACAATATATTCTGCTTCACAAGTGGACTGAGCCACTGCGGTCTGCTTCTTACACTGCCAGGTAACAAGTTTGCTACCAAGGAACTGACAACCTCCTGATGTTGACTTGAAATCCTTCTTGCACCCTCCATAGTCAGAATCACTATAAGCTGTGAGATCAAACCCATCCTCACACGGATACCATAACCCTAAACTCGGTGTATCTTTCAAATATCTCAAAATCTTCTTAACCACGAGCATATGATGAACATTAGGATTCGCCTGATAACGAGCACACAGACAAACCGCAAACATAATATCTGGTCGAGAAGCTGTAAGATACATTAGAGAACCTATGATTACCCTGTATAATGTAGGGTCCACTGGAGCACCCTCACAATCAGGTGACATCCCATGATTCACCGACAATGGAGTCTTAGCTGGTCTCTCTGCTTCCATTTGAAATCTCTTCAGGATATCAGCAACGTACTTGGTTTGATGCAAGAAGATGCCTTTATCCATCTGAGCTATCTGCAGACCTAAGAAAAACTTTATAGTTCCCATGGAACTCATTTTGAACTTCTGCTGCATGACTTTCTCAAACTCATCAACCATTTCTTGATCCGTTGACCCGAAGATAATATCATCAACGTAAACCTGCACTAAAATAAGATGTTGTCTCTTCTTCTTAATGAAAAGTGTCTGATCAATTACACCTCTCCTAAAACCGTTTTCAAGCATATAGTTGGACAACGTAGAATACCCTGCTCTAGGAGCTTGGTGAAGACCATAAAGTGCCTTTTCAAGTCGATAAACCTTTTCTGGGAAATGCGGGTCTTCGAAACCGGGTGGTTGTTCAACAAAAACTCTTTCATTGATCTCTCCGTACAAAAATGCGCTTTTTACATCCATCTGAAAAACTTTAAATCCCATGAAGGATGCAAAAGCCAAGAAAATTCTAATTGCTTCCAGTCGCGCAACCGGAGCAAAAACCTCATCATAGTCAATTTCAGGGATTTGTTGATATCCCTTTACCACCAATCTAGCTTTGTTTCTGATCACAATACCTTGTCCATCTTTCTTATTCTTCAACACCCATCAAAGACCATAGGGTACACAACTATGTGGTGGATTGACTAGTTTCCAAACTTTCAAATGCTTAAACTGTAACAGCTCTTCCTGCATAGCACTAACCCACTCATCATATTTCAATGCTTCATAAGCATCTTTTGGTTCAATTTGACACACATAACATGAATGAGCATGCACAAAAACTCTCCCTGTCTTATTCAACAAAGAATAAAAAGTTGTTACCACATTCGCACTTTCAGATTCAACATTTTCTGCTGTCGATTGACTCTCAGTAACTTCATGAACATCAGGTGTAGTAGGAACTTCAGACGTAGATGCTTCATTAGTCTTGGCATGAGGAATGCCATTATGAGGTATGTCTCTTGTGTCAACATAATAGTCATCTAAACGCTTTGGAGGCATGATTACATGATTTGACCTACGTACTCCTCCTGCTTTAGTTGGTTATTCAGACTCTGTTATAGTAGGAGGTTGATTATAAATAGGATTTAAGTGCCCTTCTGTCAACCGTGCTTGATTAATACCCTCATCTTTATCTGAATCACTATCTTCATCTGTCTCACACACCATCTCCACATTAGGATTATCCCCCTGTGTACTTTGTTGAGGACTCTGTACCAGACTCGGATGAGTACTTAGAGTCTGATCCTGAGTTTGGGCAGGAATAGAGATTACATTTTCTGTGGAGTTCTGAGAATCATACAACATCTAAGTGAGTAACTCCTCATCTGTAGCCTCCAGTGGAAAGTTAAAAGAATCAAATAATTTATCGTATTCAAACTGCCATGCGAACCCTTTACTAACATGAGGTGGGGCATTGCGCTGAATATCAACTTCATAATGTTCTTCCACATACTTTGACTCAATGTTATACACTCGTTTTTTTGAATTCCCATATCCCAAGAAGATACCAGAGACAACCTTTGAATTAAATTTCCCTCCAGCGTCTCGTACCAGAATTGTACATGGTGCACCAAAGGGTTCAAAATATTTAATGTAGGCTTTCTCTTATGCAATAATTCATAACACATCTTATTGTGTCTCTTCACCACCAAAACTCTGTTCATCACATAACACGCTGTGCTCACGGCTTCTCCCCAGAAAACAATAGGTAAGCATGCATCAGCTAGCATAGTTCTTGCGGTTTCAATTAATGTCCTATTCTTTCTTTCAGCATCCCCATTTGACTGAGGTGTATAAGCCGGACTGAACTGTTGTTGTATCCCTTTTTCATTACAAAACAGCAGCATGTTGTTGTTCTTGAACTCCGTACCATTGTCGGTACGAATCTTTCTAACTTTCAACTTGTATAAACTTTTAAGCTTCAAAATCAAAACTTTAATGTGCTCGAAAGTATCTGATTTATGCTTCAGCATCACAATCCAGGAGAAACGTGAATACTCATCTGTAACTACCAAGCAATATAATTCTCCTGTGATAGTCTTGCAATTAACTGGACCGAAGAGATCCATATGCAACAACTCCAAAGGAATATTAACATAATGATGCTTCTTGGATGCATGAGATTTTCTTGTCTGTTTCCCTTTCTTACACGGAAGACAACCTTCAGGAATATGAAAGCTTTTAAGATTAACACCATCCACCAGTCCATTGTGAACTAGATTATTCATCTTCCTTAGACTCAAATGACCCATACGCCTATGACAGATGATCGAATCCTGTTCAGTAGCCTTAGAAACGAAAGCCTGATGGCCTGTAGCTACTTTAACATGAGCCCTACGCATATCAAGGATGTAAAGATCCTTGCACCTTGGAGCAGTCATCAGAATCATGTCTTCCGGAATTACAAACTCTTTTCTCAAAATATAACAAAACTTTTCATCAAACGCAACTGTATACTTTTTGTCAGCAACTTGTGAAACTGAAAGTAGATTGTTAGACATCTGCTCTACATAATTGACTTTATCAAAATTGACGTTCTCATTAGCAATCACCCCTTGCGCAGTAATAAAACCTCCTTCACTACTTGCAAAAGAAACTGGTCCTCCATCCACTGTTTTCACATTAGAAAGTAAGGACAAGTTCCCTGTCATGTGCCTGGACGCCCCACTATCAACAATCTAAGTACTGCAGCAAGGATTGTAGGCGACCTGCACATAAAAATAAGGAGATTAGTTAGAAAGGGCCACCCATGCCCGAATGGCAGTGGCTTTCCCATCAACGCCAACCACTGGCAATTCCACCCATTATCCCTTAGATCCAGAAGGACCTTCAGAATTTTGGACACCTCTAACTTCAGATTTACATTTCCAAACAACATTTTTTGGTAATAGTTTCCTGTAATAGTCATTTGTTTGAAAAACTTTTGTTTCAGTTGGTTTGACAGAAGTAGATTTAAACACAGGTGAAGATGATCTTTTATCAAAAGTACGTTCAGGACTAAGATCATTCTTCTTGTGTGGTGTCGGTCGAATGGGTTTGCAATTCATAGCCCTGTGTCCCAACATCCCATAATTGAAACAGTTAACATTATCAAAACCACTAGCATTAACCACTTGACTCCTAGAAGTTGAATACTATCTCCTCGGTGGTGTATTCTGTTGTCTAGCTGGAGGAGGTGACATGACTTGTTGTTTAACAGTCTGTCGACGATTAGGTGGAATGTATTTCGTCACGCTTCCTGAATTTGAACTCCCACCTTTTGGTGGAAGTTCAACTTTGGAATCAATGACCTGAGGATTCACGGTACTACTATCCTTAACAAACGTAACCAGAGTGAGCTTAGTGTTTTTCTTCCTAGATTGTTTCGATTTACTAACATTCCTTTTCTCAGACTTCTGACCCTCACTCCTATTTGCCTCATTCTTTGGATTCTTCATAATAGTAATTGGCTTAGTCACAACTACAAACGGTTTCCCGTCCTTTTCTGTATCGATATCAGTATCGGACTCCATCTCATAAACAACATCTAAGTGCTTCTTACCATCACCATTCTCACTTTTACTCTTATCAGTAGTTTTCTCAGGCTTATCGTACATCGGTTCTACAATCGGATCTCTACTTTTCTCAACAGGTTTATTTACAAACTCTCCTAACAGTGGTGGTGCAACCTGATTATAGCCTATCCCTTAGTTTTTTGGATGTTTCAAGGTTTGAGTCACGTATGACATCCTCTGCCAATTATCAATCCTAGCCTTTTCTGACTCATATTTTAACTTGTATGAATCTTTTTCAGCCTTAAGTGCTTCTATCTGGCTCAAATACAGGTGAATCACTTTCTCATCATCTACAATAGTTGATTTTAAATGACCTACCTGATTCTCTAAGGATTTAATAACATCAACATACTCTTTCTATTTATTGAGGTAGAAAAGGGCATCGTCATAGTTCTTCCTATGTGTCTGACTTTCTAGACTCAAGTTCTTAAGTTCTAGTCTAAGTTTCGGACAAGTTTCACAGGTAGTAGGTATCTCATTAAGCTTAGAGACTGCACATTCAAGTCTAGCTATTTCCTGTTCAAGGTCAGTACATTTTAAACATTAAGAATCTGAATGATTACATACCTTGTCATTGCTGGATGTGTTAGCCATGAACGTGTAATCTTTTCTACCATCCTGCGAATCTGTATCTGATTCTGATTCAGACATGTAACAACCCGACTTCGCTAGTCCAAAAACACGCCCAAAAAAAAATATGGACCTGCCTATCTGGACGGCGTCCAGATTTCTGGACGGCGTCTAGCACTTAAGACCGGGAAGGCGTCCAGCATATCTGGACGACGTCCAGATTGCCTGGAAGCTGCTGTCCCCCAGGTCCAACTCACGTGAGCGGAAATCCCGCTTCCCGACACTTTTAAACGAAAACCTCTTTACAACGTATCACAATATAATAAAATAAGAGGTTTCCTTTATCAAAACAAGTTTTACAACATCGGGCCCACATCGACCCGTCTTACGCGTTTCGATCAAAAATACAAGTTTCGACCAATACAAGTTTAATTTCCAAACGACACTAGAGCATGGTGTTTGGGGTTAAACTACCCAAATCTTGGTCGAACTTCCAAAAGCTAACCCAAAAGCATTCCCCATCAAAATAAGCGGGAGGCCACTAATCCAACCGAATACCTTTGCCTTTGTCCACACCGGAGCCTAAAAAGGTAAACAACGAGAGGGTAAGCTAAAGCTTAGTGAATGCAATAATTATACATATACATATATAACTTACTTACTTACAAACACTTATGCCAAATTCGCATACATACTAGCTACATAATTAGCATACCTTTTAAATGTATATCGCTAAAACCCCAAAAACCACGCTAGTATAACAATAGCATATAACACAACAATACAATATGCTACAACACGAATATATAACATTGATGTTCACAACATCCATAGTACTCAAGATCTTAAGGCTAGCCCAACGAATGGTATCGTCAACATCGAACTTAAAACCCATTCGCCTATATTAATGTGGTATCGTCAACACCGAACTTTAAACCCACATATGAGGTATCGTCAACAATGAACTTTAAACCCTCATCCAACATCACTACCATAGTCGTATGGCATCGTCAACATCGAACTTAAATTCCATATATTTATATTAATGTGGTATCGTCAACAACGAACTTTAAACCCACATATGAGGTATCGTCAACAACGAATTTTAAACCCTCATCAACACCACAATATACTCTAAGGTACGGTATCGTCAACAACGAACTTTAAACCCTTACCCCCCCCCCCCAAGTAAATAAATCATATACATACATATATAATTATTCCACTCACCTCAAAGTCTTTTGTGAAAGATAACCGAGCTTGCAACTTCAATGTAACGTACCTATTACATTTAGCACAATAATCAATCACGACTCAAGTTGGTCAACCAACTCACTCACCATTCTAGTGCCATTTTGACCCAAGGTGAAATTCTGACCCATTTGCACCCTTAACCCCAAGATTTGGGTCAACACCAACAAAACCCTAGCACTAGTCAAATATGGTCTTAAACACTTTAAAATCACAAGTGTAGTGTGTTCTCATATGCATTTAACAACCTAGGTCGCCCAAGACCCATTTGACCCATTTCGAGGTCAACACGCCCATTTAGGTCACCCACAACCCAAATGACACCCACTAACATTAACTACAAGTGTGCTAGTGATTTACTAAGCCTTTAAGACCCATTTACACACTTTAACATTTCAAAACCCTAGGTTAGTCATCTTTTGGGTCTTCATGACCCAAACTTACCCAAAACCCCCAAATCACTATCAAATGGGTTTTATTTGCAACACTAAACCAAACCCTAACCATTAAACTAGTTAAAGTAAAGAAATCAAGGTTAAGACTTACCAACACAATCACCACATAGCTAGCGACTAGATGAACCACTTTAAAACTCGCTCTATGACCCGAATCAGCCTCTTTCTTCCATTAATGGAGCTCTCTCACTCTAGAACTTCCTCTCTCTCTAGAATTTAGTTGAGGGAGATAAAGTAGATGGAAATGGAGTAATGAGGCTCACCAAAACTGATCTAAGGTCATAAAGTCATCCACAAAGTGAAATTACCAAGTTACCCCTTTTAAATATAAAAATACCAAAGCTGGCTCGTCAGGCCATCTGGACGGCGTACAGCCCTTCAAAACGGGACGGCGTCCCACCATGTTGGACGGCGTCCAACTCAACTGATAAAAACTGGATCTTACAACTCTCCCCCACATGAACCGGATTGCGTCCTCGCAATCCACGCCGCATGACAAGCAGGAAGATAGACCAAAACAAACTCTTCGGGCTCCCAAGTGAACTCGGAACCTATACTTCGACGCCATTGAACCTTATAAGTTCTCACCTCTTTATTTCTCAATCTTTTCACTTTTTCGTCAAGTATTGCAACCGGCTCCTCATCCTACTCTAACTTATTGTTTAGCCTAATTTCGTCTAATGACACCCATGAAGAATCATCCGCAAGACACTTACGGAGATGGGAAACATGAAATGTATTATGGATCCCCGCATGTTCTTCGGGTAATTCCAAACGATATGCAACTTCGCCAACACGAGCTAAAACTTTAAATGGCCCAATAAACCGAGGATCTAACTTTCCCCGTTTTCTAAACAGAATAATGCCTTTCCATGGCGAAACCTTAAGCATCACCATGTCGCCCTCTTGGAGTTCGATCATTCGCCTACGTTTATCGGCATACGACTTTTGTCTATCTTGCGCCTTTTTCAAATGATCCCGAATCACATCAATCTTGCTATTCGTCTCTAAAACCAAATCGGTACTCCCGATTTCCTTTTGTCCTACTTCACCCCAACAAATTGGAGTTTGACATCTTCACCCATAAAGCATCTCATACGGTGGCATCCCGATACTAGTATGATAACTATTATTGTACGTGAATTCCACCAAGGGTAAATGCTCGTCCCAACTACCTCCGAAATCAATAATACACGCCCGTAACATATCCTCTAATGTTTGATTCGTATGTTCAGTTTGACTGTTCGTTTGAGGATGATACGCCGTGCTCAATTTTAATTGTGTACACATATCGTCATGAAACTTTTCCCAAAATCGAGATGTAAAACGGGTATCTCGATCCGAAATAATAGATATAGGAACCCCATGTCGAGCGACTACTTCCTTGATAAACAATTTAGCCAAGGTCTCCGACGATATTGCTTCCCGATTGGGAAGAAACAAAGCACTTTTTGTCAATCGGTCAACTCTCACCCAAATTGAATCAAATTGGGTCCTCGCCGTCTTTGGTAACTTTGTGATAAAATCCATGGTAATGTACTCTCATTTCCACTTCGAGATTTCTAACGGTTGTAACTTACCATACGGCTTTTGGTGTTCGACTTTAACTTGCAAACACGTGACGCATTGCTCAACATACTTTACAACATCACGTTTCATGCCCGGCCACCAATACTCCTTCCTTAAATCAAGGTACATTTTTATTGCACCCGGATGAATGGAATACTTTGACTTATGTGCTTTATCAAGTAGCACTTGTCGATAATCACCCATCTTAGGCACCTACACCCTTCCTTGAAAAGACAACAAACCATGCGAGCCCATAGTAATGAACTCCGATTGCCCCACAATTCATTCCGTATGCTTGTTGTGAATGTAAGCCTCTATTTGGATCACACCAAGTTTTTCAAGAAAGTCGTTAGTAATAATCATACGTAAGAATCCCAATCGTAACGCCGGGTGATGACTCTTTCGACTTAACGCATCCGCGACCACATTCGCCTTGCCCGGATGATAAAGTATTTCACAATCATAATGTTTTACCACATCCATCCACCTACGTTGACGATAATTCAAATCTCTTTGGTTAAAGAGATGTTTCAAGCTCTTATGATCCGAATAAATCATACTCTTGACACCATACAAGTAATGGCGCCAAATTTTCAATGCATGCACAATCGCCGCCAACTCAAGATCATGAGTCAGATATCTCGTCTCGTGTTCCTTTAATTGTCGAGAGGCGTAAGCGATGACTTTACCTCTTTGCATTAGAACACACCCGAGCCCATTTAGCGAAGCATCGCAATAAACCATCATGTCTTCCGTACCTTCCGGCAATACCAACACCAGAGCTTGACACAACTTTTCTTTTAACAATTGAAAAGCAATTTCTTGCTCGTTCTCCTAAATAAACCTCGCGTTCTTCGTCGTCAATTTCGTCAACGAAGAAGCGATCTTAGAAAAGTCTTGGATAAACCGGCGATAATAACCAGCCAATCCGAGAAAGCTTCGGATTTCCGTAGGCGTATTCGGTCGTCTCCAACTCTTCACCATCTCAATCTTCCCCGGATCTACTTGAATACCATTTTCGTTCACAATATGGCCAAGGAATTTGATGTGCGAGCGAAGGGGTACGAAATATACTTATTTTTAATATGAAATACGGCGAAATATGATACAAGTTTTATTTATTTATATAGATGGATATATGATAGTGCTCCAAATGAACATATATTTAGTAGCAATATCCTCCCAATATGTAAATTATTTAGTTGTAATTGTCCTATTTTAAGTTGTAATCGTTTATATTAAATAAGTGCGAAGACAAAAGGCGAAAACGACGATTTGAAGACGCAAATGACCAAAAAGCTCAAATGTACAAGATACAATCCAAGTGGTTCAATTTATTGATAAGAAACGTCTAAAAATGATAAAAGTACAAGTTGCGGAACGCAAAGTATAAGATATTAAATTATACAAAAGGACGTTCGAAAATCCGAAACCGGGACATGAGTCAACTCTCAACGCGAGACGCAACGGTGCAAAAATTACAAGTCAACTATGCACATAAATAAAATATAATATTTAAATAATTCTTAAAATTATTTATATATTATATTATTATTTAATTATGTCGACAAGCTAAGATCCAAAAAATTGTGAGCTGAAAAATCAAACTCCACGACTCGCGAAGTTTGAAGGCCAAAAACTCCACGACTCGCGGAGTTTGAAGGCCAAAAACTCCACGACTCGCGGAGCAGCCAGATTCCAAAATGCCTATAAAAGGCCACGAGCTTCTGCAGTTTTAAAAAAAATATATATATATAAATAATAATAATAATACTCTGTAATAAATAATAAATAAATATATATAATATATATATATATATATATATATATATATATATATATATATATATATATATATATATATATATATATATATAGGGTAGTTTTATATTAGATTAGTTCGGGTTATGTAAAGGTTATTTTACGGGTTTTTGAAGTCGAAATTCTGTCCGTGTAACACTACGCGATAAATACTCAATGTAAGTTATGTTCTCTTTTTTAAATTAATGTCTCGTACTTAAGTTATTATTATGCTTATTTGAGCCGAAGTAATCATGATGTTGAGCTAAATATTAAAGACGGGGTAATTGGGTTTTGTACCATAATTAGGGTTTGGACAAAAGAACGACACTTGTGAAAATTAGACTATGGGCAATTAATGGGCTTTATATTAAATTAACGATACCTCGTTAATTTAATATAAAGGTTATGATTTGACGTATCTATATATAACCACATACGCTTAATCGGACACGATAGGCGGGATATTTATAAGTACGAATTATTGTTCATTTGACGGGACACGGGGATGGATTAATAGTCAATGGACTCATTAAAACAGGGGTGGATTACATTCAAGGGTAATTGGTGTAATTGTTAACAAAGTATTAAAACCTTGGTTTACACACAGTCAATAACCTGGTGTATTCATTAAGCAAAGTATTAAGACCTTGTTACAGTTCGAATTCCCAGTTAGTTGGAATATTTGACTTCGGGTATAAGGTTAAATTTGCCGAGCAGTTTATAATTATGACCGATGAACTATTATGGACAAAAACCAGATAGGTTTCAAATACATCCAGGACAAAGGACAATTAACCCAGGATAATAAATTAAAATCAAAACGTCAAACATCATGGTTACGGAAGTTTAAATAAGCATAATATATTTTATTTCATATTTCCTCGTACTTTTATTTATTGTCATTTTAATTATTGTTATTTATTTTATATTGTTAGTTAAATATCGTCATTTACTTTACGCTTCGCTTAAAATATAAAATCGATAAACCGGTCATTAAACGGTAAACTCCCCTTTTATATATTATTATATATAATTATATATATTTTGTACAAATATAGTTAATTAAAATATAGTGTGAAATAAGCCAGCTCCCTTTAGAACGAACCGGACTTACTAAAAAACTATACTACTCTACGATTAGGTACACTGCCTATAGTGTTGTAGCAAGGTTTAGGTATATCCATTTTGTAAATAAATAATTAAAACTTGTGTAATATTTTGTCGTATTTCGTATTTAAATTAATACTATTTCGTACACCCCGCTGCACACATCAAGTTTTTGGCGCCGCTGCCGGGGACTCGGCGAAACGCTATATTTTTAATTTATTTTTGTATAAATATATTTATATATATTTTTAGAAAAACAATATAAAATTTAAAAAAAAACACGTTTTTCAAACTCCACGACTCGCGGAGTTTGCAGACTTAAAACTCCACGACTCACGGAGCCGCCCTGACCAGCCTGACCAGAAACCCTATTTCGCATTAATTACGGGGTATTATTAATTATTATTATTATTTAACCCTAATTACTTTATTATTATTATTATTTAGTTTAAGTTTTTAAATTAATTAGTTATAATTAATTATATTTAGTTTTAATATATAAAAAATTAATACTTTTATAAAATATAAAAATAAAAATATAAAAATAATATTTTTTATAAAAATAAGTAAATTTTCACTTTTTATAATTTGTATCCGTTTATTTAGTGTAATCGTAATATTTTATATATTTTTCGTTCGCAATTAGTTTTAAAATTAGTTTTTCCGTTGTTATTTTATATGTATAGATTCTTAGGCTTTGCCGTAAAATCCCTTAAGTGCAATTTCTTTAGACTAAGATTTAGGTGCTTTAGAATTTTGCGACGATTTTAAAATTTTAGTGCCTTTTAAGTCACGACTCGCTACTTTCTTCTTTTTATTTTTCGACGTTTTTCGACGCGCATTCTTTTTCTTTCTTATTTCTCGACGCTTTAGTTTTTAGGACTTAGAAATTTTCTCTATTTCTTATCTACTATCTCAAATGGAAAGAAAAATTATTTAAGTGGTTAAATTAATGGACGTTGACAATTTTCTGCTTCGTAGTAATAGTTGGATTTGTTAGTGGCTGAGTTGTGAGCTTCCGATTTAAAGGGTTCTGGCTCCCTGCTGCATCTTTTGGCTATTCGAAACGTGGGCAAAAGCAGAAAAGTCTATTAATTGGACAACTTATATAAGTTTTTCTATTTTTATAACTAATAGGATAATTAGTAAATGCACCACATTGTAGCTAAAATTTGGCCATCGCAATAAAATGGAAAATTTTGAAAACAAGGCTATGGAAACTCTTTTTGATATCCAAAATCAATTAAATCAATACTCTCAAACGGGTGTTGATGGCAATTCGTTCGGTCAATCTTGGATCACGAATGACGAAACAATAACTGGTTGTGAAATCTGTGGAGATTATCACTCAACATGGAAATGTTATTATTACGTTCCTATGGAAAATTACGCACCCACGGAACCTGAATGGAATGATTATGAAGAATACAATTCAAATTGGGATTATTCCCAAGAATATTTCCAAACTCAACAACCAGTAGACGAGGAAAATTACGTGTCTGAAAATTTATTAGACAATATGAAAATCAAACTCGAAGAACTCAATGCTCAAAATGAACAAATGAGAGAGTTTGTAAATCGGCATGCTGAAACTCTATCAGACTACAAACCTGTTGATCTGAGGAGTCGTGTGCAAGAAAATCTCATATCATCGAATTTTGATGAATTCGAGAGCTCCAAAATCACCAACTATCCCGATGATACTTTTTATTCAGTCTTACCAATTTCACAACATATCGACACATTAGCCTCTACCGACGAAATCATCGATCCATCAATGGATAAAGAAGAAGTAAGGGTGACAAATTGGTACTATTGGGAATACGATAACGTTGAAAATTTTACCCCCGAGGCCAAACCGAACTTCACCATTCCACAACCTTCTAACCCAATATTCTCAATAGATGAGTCATCTATCGAAGATGAACTACGAGCTGTAATAGATAATGACACCTCAGATTTCACCCAATTGGGTAATAGAGGTGAAACCTTTAATCCCGAGAATAAAAGGAAGGAAATGTTAGGAATTGTCCACCCTATAATATGTATGTCGGTGTATATCGATACATTTGACCAAGAATCAGAAAAGAGACATATCCATTTACTAAAAGCTACACTTAAAAAAGAATTAAGTAGTGACGATCGGGTGAGTCTAAACTTTAAACCCATTGATATATTATACACCACCCGAGATATAAATAACTGGCTCACTATTCTAATTTGTGGAACTTATTCTACCGACTTCACATGTTGTCAGCTAAGTGTGGGGAAGTCTAACCCCACTTAACGTTAAATTCGGAGTTCGGGTTAGTGCATAACTCGTTAATAAACATGCATAATAAATTAGGTAAAAGACGCATTTTTAAAGATTAGCAAACAGTTCAGAAAAGCAACCGTTTTTGAAGAAAAATATGTGTGATAAAACAAGAAGGAATGAACGATGAGGCGCGCCATCTATCATTCGACGAGCTTTGTAATAACAAACTGGGTATTTTTAATTACTTTTCTACACTAATCACCCTCATGAATTTATAATTATAGTCTGATTTCATGCAAATGAGGGCATTGCATGATCTCAAGTGTGGGGAAGGGTTATAAATTCTCTCGGGTTTGCACTTAGTTTATTTGCCAAATTTTGTGAAAATTTGAAAAATTTTCAACTAAATGAAGTCAAAATCATGTTTATACATATTTATGAACGATGAAAACTAGGTGTTAATACCGAAATTATTGTTACCTCGGAAAGGACATAAATTGAGAAACACCCTAAAACGATTGAATTCATTTAAAATGGAATAAAGGAGAATAAAAAGGCAAAGAAAGAAACTAAGTGTGGGGAGAATGTACCAAGTTATTCAATTAAAAACTATCTATCACATGTTTCTGTAAAGTTATTGCAGGTACTTTTGTTTTAGACGATTTTAATCAGTTTTACCCGATTTACTGTAATATATTTGAAAGAAAAGATGGATCTACACGATGAATCAATTCTATCATTAAAAGGAAGTAAAGTCTTCCGAAAAAGAAACGCGCTTCTTGATTTAGGTCATGAAGTTGTCGTCCAGACCAGCTGTAGGTTGACGAAAAATCTAGAAAAGTCATCTCTAAAATCAGCAGGAAATCCACGGACCTCAGCATCAAACAGGGTCGCCAAGTGGTCAAACTTAGCTTGATAAGACTAATGAATCAGATCCCCAGAAAGGATAATCTACTTAAAAGATCAAAAATCAGCTTTTAAGCCTGATATTACTCAATCCTTGAGATTGACCTTAAAGATTGAGAATTCAAACTCATGGAATTCAATGATATCTAAACTTGAGCTTGAACGAGAAAATATTTTGATCAAAAATTACAAACCGATTTGTTTTCTGAAAACCTATTTTCAATGCATTCATTACCATTGAACATAAAATCCTAGGAATTCACCTGGAATTCATTAGGTCACCTGAACCAAATCGGGTGTCAACCGTAAGAACGGTGGTTGCATAGCATGGTCGAAGACAGGACCTTGTGCCAGACCGAAAAATTATAAGGATGAGCTTTACTATTGCTCCTACAAAGGATAGTAATTGCGTCTGACACATTATAGACCATAAACAAAAGCAAGTCACGGGACATTGCCTTAACAGTTGCTTGTTCATTGCTTTCCTTTACAACCGGACGGTAGTTTACCGAAAGGTAATATACGGGACAAGTAAACTGGACGTGTTGCTTTCCTAATACAAGGTTAGCAAGTGGGTGACACAAAACCATAAGTTTTGAGCTAAAATTTTCAAATCTGAAACCCACAAAAATATTTTGCAACACCGGTGAAGGGTTATTTCGGAAAACTTATCTAGGGTAAAAGCTAGATTAAATTTTCAAAAAGATCAAATGTTTCCTTAAGGATCTACATTTTCATAGTCATGTGGGACTGTAAACCACATCGTTACTATCATTGTTTATACCGCCGTATCAAAATCACTGATGTATAAAGTGTGAAGAATAAAGAAGTGATTCGTGTGATTTAATTTCAAGTTCTGTATTGCTTGAGGACAGGCAACGTTCAAGTGTGGGGATATTTGATAGTGCTCCAAATGAACATATATTTAGTAGCAATATCCTCCCAATATGTAAATTATTTAGTTGTAATTGTCCTATTTTAAGTTGTAATCGTTTATATTAAATAAGTGCGAAGACAAAAGGCGAAAACGACGATTTGAAGACGCAAATGACCAAAAAGCTCAAATGTACAAGATACAATCCAAGTGGTTCAATTTATTGATAAGAAACGTCTAAAAATGACAAAAGTACAAGTTGCGGAACGCAAAGTACAAGATATTAAATTATACGAAATGACGTTCGAAAATCCAGAACCGGGACATGAGTCAACTCTCAACGCGCGACGCAACGGTGCAAAAATTACAAGTCAACTATGCACATAAATAAAATATAATATTTAAATAATTCTTAAAATTATTTATATATTATATTATTATTTAATTATGTCGACAAGCTAAGATCCAAAAAATTGTGAGCTGAAAAATCAAACTCCACAACTCGCGGAGTTTGAAGGCCAAAAACTCCACGACTCGCGGAGCAGCCAGATTCCAAAATGCCTATAAAAGGCCACGAGCTTCTGCAGTTTTAAAAAAATATATATATAAATAATAATAATAATAATACTCTGTAATAAATAATAAATAAATAAATATATATATATATATATATATATATATATATATATTATAGGGTAGTTTTATATTAGATTAGTTCGGGTTATGTAAAGGTTATTTTACGGGTTTTTGAAGTCAAAATTCTGTCCGTGTAACACTACGCGATAAATACTCAATGTAAGCTATGTTCTCCTTTTTAAATTAATGTCTCGTACTTAAGTTATTATTATGCTTATTTGAACCGAAGTAATCATGATGTTGAGCTAAATATTAAAGACGGGGTAATTGGGTTTTGTACCATAATTGGGGTTTGGACAAAAGAACGACACTTGTGGAAATTAGATTATGAGCTATTAATGGGCTTTATATTAAATTAACGATACCTCGTTAATTTAATATAAAGGTTATGATTTAACGTATCTATATATAACCACATACGCTTAATCGGACACGATGGGCGGGATATTTATTAGTACGAATTATTGTTCATTTGACCGGACACGGGGATGGATTAATAGTCAATGGACTCATTAAAACAGGGGTGGATTACATTTAAGGGTAATTGGTGTAATTGTTAACAAAGTATTAAAACCTTGATTTACACACAGTCGATAACCTGGTGTATTCATTAAGCAAAGTATTAAGACCTTGTTACAGTTCGAATCCCCAGTTAGTTGGAATATTTGACTTCGGGTATAAGGTTAAATTTGCCGAGCAGATTATAATTATGACCGATGAACTATTATGGACAAAAACCAGATAGGTTTCAAATACATCCAGGACAAAGGACAATTAACCCAGGACAATAAATTAAAATCAAAACGTCAAACATCATGGTTACGGAAGTTTAAATAAGCATAATATATTTTATTTCATATTTCCTCGTACTTTTATTTATTGTCATTTTAATTATTGTTATTTATTTTATATTGTTAGTTAAATATCGTCATTTACTTTACGCATCGCTTAAAATATAAAATTGACAAACCGGTCATTAAACGGTAAACTCCCCTTTTATATATTATTATATATAATTATATATATTTTGTACAAATATAGTTAATTAAAATATAGTGTGAAATAAGCCAGCTCCCTGTGGAATGAACCGGACTTACTAAAAAACTATACTACTATACGATTAGGTACACTGCCTATAGTGTTGTAGCAAGGTTTAGGTATATCCATTTTGTAAATAAATAATTAAAACTTGTGTAATATTTCGTCGTATTTCGTATTTAAATTTATACTATTTCGTACACCCCGCTGCACACATCAATATACCTAAACTCTGCTACAACACTATAGGCAGTGTACCTAATCGTAGAGTAGTGTAGTTTTTAGTAAGTCCGGTTCGTTCCACAGGGAGCTCACTAAGTTTAACGCTATATTTATTTTAAACTATATTTGCATATATATATATATATATATATATATATATATATATATATATATATATATATATATATATATATATAAGTAGTATTATTATTATTATAAAAAGGGGGTTTTACCGTTTAATGACCGGTTTGTCGATTTTATGTCTTAAGTCACAATTAAAACCTAATGTAAAATATTAAATATAAATATAACTTAATTTAAAGCGTAAAGTAAATGACGATAAATAAAAATGGAATAAAATAAAAGTACGATAATAAAAAGTGCAATAATTTAAAGTACGATAAATAAAATGTCGATAAATAAAAATGCGATGAGATATAAAATAAAGGAATTATGCTTATTTAAACTTCTGTAATCATGATGTTAGACGTGTTAATTTTAATTTATTATCATGGGTTAATTGTCCTTGTCCGGGATTATTTGATAAGTCTATCTGGTTTTTGTCCATAATAGTCCATCGGTCATAAATATAAAGTGCGAGTGTCCTCGTCAAACTAATCTTATATCCGAAGTCAAATATTCCAACTAATTAAGGATTTAAACTGTGACGCATGTATCACTTTTGTCAACAATTACACCGGTTATCACTGTATGTAATCCACCCCTGTTTTGATTAGATATGAATATTAATTTACCCACTTGATCAGTTTGAATAATCAATTACCCAACCCGAATAATTAATTAAATGATTATAATAGATTCCATATGAACGTCACTAAATAGGACAACCATGATCATTATTAATTATTAGGTTAATTAATTTGAAGATAGGTTCGACAGACTCCAATGAGTTGTCACTCAATTAGACAATACCCCCATCTATTAATAGTCAATAGTCCAATTTCTACAAGTGTCGGTCTTTTGCCCAAACCTTAATTATGGTCCAAAGTTCAATAGCCCCGTCTTAATATTTAGTCCAACATCACGATTACTTCGGCTCAAATAAGCATAATAATAACTTAGTTACGAGACATTAATTTAAAAAGGAAGAACATAGCTTACAGTGGTATTTAATCGCGTAGCGTTACATTGACAAAGTTCCGACTTTAAAACCCGTCAAACATTCTTACAATAACCTTATTATTATTAACTTTAATTAAAATTATAATTATAATATATATATATATATATATATATATATATATATATATATATATATATATATATATATATATATATAGATTGAGAATCAGAGAAACAGAAAAGAAAAAGATGTTTAGAATTCGAGCAGAATGCGTGAGCTTTTATAGGCCCACTTTGAACTGTACAGCTCCGCGAGTGCAGTACTTTTGTGCCTTACAGCTCTGCGAGTGCGGAGCTTCGGATTCCAGCTCACCAAATTTAGTTAAACGTGGGTTGCTGAATTTTATAATATATAATATAATAATATATAATTTTATATAATTATATATATATATATATATATATATATATATATATATATATATATATATATATATATATATATATATATTATATTCTTGTGCATAGTTGACTTGTAATTTTAGCTCCGTTGAGTTGTACGTTGATGCTCAGTTTATGTCTCAGTTCCGAATTTTCGAACTCCTTTTCGTACGCTTAGATATCTTGTACTTTGCGTTTCGCGGCTTGTACTCTTGTCATTTTTAGACGTTATTCATCAATAAATTGAACCACTTGGATTGTAACTTGTACGTTTGAGCTTTTTGGTCATTTGCGTCTTCAAATCATCAATTCTGTCTTCTGTCTTCACATTTATTTATTTAAACGAATATTACTTGGAAATAGAACAATTTCAACTAAAATCTTTACATATTGGAAAGATATTGATACTAAATATATGTTCATTTGGAGCACTATCAAATATCCCCACACTTGAACGTTGCTTGTCCTCGAGAAATATAGAACTTGAAATTTCAATCACACTTCACTCGAATCACTTTTTTTTATTCTCACACTTTATATGTGATGACCCGGAAATTTCCGAACAAATTTAAATTTTAATCTTTATATATATCCGACACGATAAGCAAAATCTGTAATGTTGAGTCCCAAAAGTTTTGAAACTATATTCATTTAATCAAATACCCTTTGACCATGCCTAACGATTCACGAACAATTATGTGTAAATAAATATATATGCATATACTTGTGTGCTTATTAAATTGAGATATAATAATAAAACATTGAACGGATTAGCTAATATGAATATAAGCTATGAGATCTATTTTTTTTTCTTCTTGGAAATGCTATCAAGGTATTGAATGAATAATATGTTACATAAACATATTTGTTCGGTGTAAGTTTATCGACGAGATTAAAAGATAATATCAAATGATTGAATTATCGGATACATTGAACTATGATTATGAGTCTCTGTTATGAGGTCCACTTTGAATTAGGAAACCCTTATTTTTTTTAACGGTATTCGGAATAGATGGTAAAGTGATTTACAAGTAAGAACAAAGTATCACTTATTGGGAGTTAGACAAAAGTTAGTGGAGAATCGAATTTCATAATACTCGATTTATCATATAGAAGGAATAATTGGGATAAGATTCGTTGACTAGATAAACCCATTTGATATGTTATATTAAGATATATTATTTAGAAAGTTAAAGAAATTAAACTAAACATTTACGCATAAAAGAATGAAATCAAATTAAGTTTTAAAGCATAAACGTTATAGGATTTTTCGATTTTGTAAAGGATCTTAAATTATATAATTATTTTGAAAGGATAACTAGTATGTTATTAGATAAATATTTCAAAAATATGTATAAGATTATAAAATTTTAATTTAAATTAGTCATAAAACGTTTTGATATTAAACTAATATTAATAAATAGGCTTTGATAAATAACAAGATTATGAATTATAAAAGTAAATGACCAAAACACTCAAAAGATTAAGTTACACTTTGAGTGGGTTAGTTTTTAATTAATTTAAGTCTAGTTATTAATAAAGGTACTTGTCAAAAAATGTTTAATTTAAAATAAAATATTTTGACAAACAAAGAGACTTTAATTTATAGAAGGAAATGACCACAACACTCAATTTTATAAGTTATATTTTTATAAAGGTAATTTATTGTTGAGTAAGTCTAATTTTCGTAAAAGGTACACGTCACGTAACGTAAAAGGCTAGTTTTCTAAACATACGAAAGTGCGCCCGAAAAACGGAAAGTGGTACATGAGTCGTGAGACCACGACCGTGTCATTTGAGTAAAAATTATATTTTTACCATGAATGTAAATATAATATAATATATGATTAATTATATAGATTAAATAATAATTTATAATTAATATATTAATTATGTGTCGGTAGAGAAAAACAAAGGTTCATTAGCTGGAAAATGCATTCATGCACTCGCATGAAAGTAATACATGAAATCCATGCACTTGCATGAAGATGAATGTTAGGAATTCTCTATAAATCAAATTCGTTCACTGGTTATGCACACACTAATCTATCTTTTTCTCTCGAACTTCATATATTATTATTATTATTATTATTATTATTATTATTATTATTATTATTATTATTATTATTATTATTATTATTATTATTATTATTATTATTATTATTATTAGGTGTTATTATTATTATGTATTATACATAAAATACTACGACGGAGTGCTGCTCGAGTGATCTAAAACGAGTTTTCAAAACTGGTTTTCGAGTAGGATAGGGCTAAGAAAATTATGGGTTATAGATTTGGAGGTGATGGGTATGGTTCATGGGTATGCTCGTGAGGTCAAACTAGTGTTTATCATCTCCGTTGCGTCTACGTACCTTTCCTGCAATATTGAACCTCAATATTGATACGTGAGCACTCAAAACTTAACTTTTATTTATTAATAGTGTATCCTTGACTAGTGCTCGAGTATTTAGGATTATGCATGCTTGTACTTTTGATATTGCCCTTAGTTAGTTTATATTGAATCTTGAAGGTTGTTATACTAGGGACGAGATAAGGTATAAGATATATATGTCCTTAGAAAGCTAGCGAAAAATTAAGAACTTTTCATTTAGATATCGAATGGATTCGATGAACGGTTAGAAAGTTATGAATTAAACAATTAATTTCGTAATTAAAAATGCTGATGATAATTAGTGAACTAATTTTCTGGGTAATAAAAAGTGGTTATTTGGATTCTACTCGTCGAGTAGATGAATTTTCATATAAAGCACGTCTCGTTTCGTTGAACGGTTGTCAAGTTATGGATAAAATAAATTTTGTAAATTTTGATGAAACGTCGATACGGAAACTGAAATTCTCGCTGACCTGCGTTGTTTCAGATTAAAACAAAAATACCACTAAATTCTTTGCTGTAAGGTCTAACAAACGACTCTGGCCGTTTGTCAATTCGAGTCTCGACGATTTTTCTAAAAATCGTCAAAGTTGACTGTTTGGTCACATTTTAAAATTCTAAAAAGAGCTGGAACTTTTTATTAAAAATGTCAGTTTTGTATCAGTTGCCATGGTCGACCTGATGTGTGTTTACTTTTGCCAAAAATTATGTTATATCTTTGTGGTAACGAGAATTTGAAGGCTTTGACCGCTTGTCAATCCGAGTTTCGAGGAATTTTCTAAAAATCTCCAAAGTAGGCTACTCGGTCACTTTTGTAAATTTATTAAAGCTGAAAAATTAACTTTGAAACGCCGAAACCGCGTTGGCAACTACGAGTTGTCTAGATTTAGTTTACTTCTGTAAAAATTTATGCTTAATCTTTTTGGTAATGTGTAACTTTTATCTTTGGCCGTTTATCAATCGGAGTTTCGATAATTTTTCTAAAAATCGCTGAAGTGGTCGTTTAGTCATGTTTGACCGAAAAAAAATCATTTTTGTATAAGTTATTGTATTTTTGCATGCGACCTCGTTTTTACTTTAACCTTTGACTTTTGACCTTGAACTTTGACTTTTCCCGTTAACTTTTCAGTTAATTTTTTCGTGTTGACTTTCTCTAAATACTAAAATACTATTTTATGATTATGATACCATTTGTGTTACGTTGTTTCACACGTCACCTTTTACTAGAATTTTAAATGAGCATGGGTAATATAACATGTTACTATACTGTTGAGTCAGACTCGAGCATTAGGATTGTGGTACACTATGACTTGGCCTAAATTGTTAGACAAATATTGACCGTCATATAAATATATATAATTAATATAGGTTCGTGAATCCAAGGCCAACCTTACACTTGTTCGATGATGTTATATGTATTTTTACTACAAAATACAGTATGGTGAGTTTCATTTGCCTTTTTTCCCTTTATATTTTTGGGACTGAGAATACATGCGCTTTTATAAATGTTTGACGAAATAGACACAAGTAATTGAAACTACATTCTATGGTTGAATTATCGAAATCGAATATGCCCCTTTTTATTAAAGTCTGGTAATCTAAGAATTAGGGAACAGACACCCTAATTGACGCGAATCCTAAAGATAGATCTATTGGGCCTAACAAACCCCATCCAAAGTACCGGATGCTTTAGTACTTCGAAATTTATATCATGTCCGAAGGAGGATCCCGGAATGATAGGGGATATTCTTATATGTATCTAGTTAATGTCGGTTACCAGGTGTTCACCATATGAATGATTATTTTTGTCTCTATGCATGGGACGTATATTTAAGAGAACTGGAAATGAAATTCTTGTGGTCTATAAAAATGATGAAAATAAATGATTATGATAAACTAATGAACTCACCAACCTTTTGGTTGACACTTGAAAGCATGTTTATTCTCAGGTTTGAAAGAGATCTTCCGCTGTGCATTAGCTGATTTTAAAGATATTACTTGGAGTCATTCATGACATATTTCAAAAGACATTGCATTCGAGTCGTTGAAGTTCATTAAAGATTATATTTAAGTAGATGACAGATTAGGTCATTTATAGTTTGGATATTATGAAATGGTATGCATGCCTGTCAACTTTCGATGTAAATGAAAGCTTTTCTTTTAAAACGAATGCAATGTTTGTAAAATGTATCATATAGAGGTCAAATACCTCGCGATGTAATCATATGTTATTGTATTCGTCCTTATGGATTGGGACGGGTCATCTCATGTGGTATCAGAGCGGTGGTCTTAGCGAATCAGGTCTTGCATTAGTGTGTCTAACTGATAGTTGTTTAGATGCATTAGTGAGTCTGGACTTCGACCGTGTCTGCATGTCAAAAGTTTTGCTTATCATTTAGTCGGAAATCATCTACCTACCATCCTTAGGAAATTACCTGATTATCATTCTTTAGTCTATACGCGTTTTCTTGCATTTATTGCATAATAGTGTATAGACGAAATCTTATCCTGGCATATCTGTTACTGTGAACTTTGATTGACATCTTTCAAAGTTTCTTCCGTAATTTATGGGATTTTGATAATATATATACATATGTAAATTATGTATTGAAGAATATCAAATCTAATTCCTATAATCTATTTCATAACAAAATTCTTTCCCTAATCATACAAGATGGATCCCTCAACCAGTTCGAACTCCTCAGATTTCGATAGCTATGTCGATATGGATTTCCATTCGAGCTCCGAAAACAGTGTGACCGGAATAGATCAACCAATCAGTCATCATCTATTCTGGATGAAATGGGGATGGGTTCATAGCCTCCTCAATTATTGGAGACAAGAAGAAGGTGATCCTTTCCATCCACCACATTACCCTCTTGGCGATGAAACAGAAGCACTTACCGGCGAACCTGTTCGTGAAACCATTTTCTATCTCATTTCCAGAGTATCTCGTCACGATTATATACTACATCAAATTCTAGATTTTATTTATCCGCTCGTCCCAACCAACAATCATCCCGGTATACTAGCAGAAGTTAACGAACTTCGTGCTCGTGTGACGGCTTTGGAGCTTATGGTGCAAGGATTACAAACACCATCAGCAGCACCAGCAGCATAATCAGTACCGCCAGTAACATCAACATCGCAAGCCTCAATACCCTAAGCACCAGCAGCATCACCGGCATCAACAACACCACCATCAACAACAGGATCATTACCACCACCAACAATCACATATGCATCACACACCTCAATATCCCAATCTATATATATGATATCAACGTCACACGCACCAAAGATACCAAGGAGTACCAACAACAACAAATGATGAAGTATTGATTCATAACTTCATCGGAGAAACATTCTGTGGTGATTATGTAATCTCTAAAGTTTTAGAGATTATCTATCTCAGCCTTAACCAAAAACTAGATGAGTGGACAGAGATGATAGAGAGAAGAACCGAAACCCTAACAAGACTAGTGCGTAAGGTACAAGCTAGACTTGTTTTACCAACAACATCAGCAGTACCAATAGCCTCACCAACACAGTCAAATGCTGTCAACATAGTGAGAATCGTCAACACCTCCAACCTCACAAGCTTCGCCAGTTCAAGAATCACTGTGGAAATCATTACGAATTAATAACGAGTATATTATATCAACGAGTTATGAAGTATTAACTCAGTTCCTCCAAAGAATTTATATGTATATCCTATATATATATATATATAAAAAAAAAAAAAAAAAAAATTTAACCATAATAAATCTTTCTGTACTAAGCTATTATGTATGGAACTTAACTATCCGGTTAATTCATATTACTAATATGCTATGATGTACATTATTCGTTAACAATTTCATCATTGTTAACCACAATCTCTGCTTCAATTCAATGAATTCCGTCTCATAATAAGTCAAGTGTATCATTCAATAACATGTTTGATTTTACACTTTCATCTTCGATGCACTCGAAACTTTCTAGAAAACATCAATCGTACTTTGCGAAGTTCGCAAGAATTCTTCAAGCGTCAACATCCTTCACTGAAGAATATCAATAAGAATAAATATTGAAGTATTGACTACATTAGTGAAATACTCCGCAAAGATTATGAAATCTCTAATGTTTTAGAAAAAAAAAAAATTCATTTCTAATTCAATCTGAAAATCAAATGAGCTTAGTATGATTTAAACTCATTGAATCTGTATTACATCTGAAGAAAATATATTCACATATATTTTCATAAGGACTGTAATGAAAATTCTTATTCAAAACATTATTTGTGAATTTTTTTAACGGGTAGGTAATACCCGAGAGATGTCTAAATTCACAATTAATATGTTACATTCTTTGAATCTGATTCAGCAATCACCAACTGTATTCACTACTCTCTCAACAATATACATTCTTTCGTAAAAATCAAAATAACTATTCTCATCCAAATTTGATTACATATTCTAATTTTGACAAATCAAAAAAAATAAAAATCCAAGTCAAGATTTAACAGAAGACATCACTCTTAGAATTCCTACATCTATCAAAGTCATACTTTGAATTCAAAACTGTGACAGAACATCACTTTTATTCGTAACACTCAGAAATAGATGAAATTCATTCGGGAATCAGGACGATTTTATCATTTGGATATTGACTATGACAATCTGCATTTAAAACCCTTCGAAATCCTGGAAGACACTTCAAACATTGAACAATCGAGATGATGATCCAACCACACATTATCCGAAGTCTTGTACCTGAAAAGCTCTCGAAACCAAAGTCGTAGTTTAACACGTACCCTCGTCGAATTCTTTAGCATTTATTAGCAAAAACAACACTTCGATTTCTTTTCAAAGTAGCCAATTTTGTCACAGCTCCAGCAAGTCAATTTCGATTTCTCAGTCGGACTAGTCTTATTATAACCCCGATAGATACGTTGCTCTTTCATCATTATTACTGGGGAACCTTTCATATTCCACCATATTACCACCAGCGTTTAATCATCTGAAACACGATTCTTCTGAACCCACCTCGGATTGATAACCAGAGATTCAGATATTATAGCATTAAATGCAGAGGAAACATAAAAATGGTAGAAGGTTTAAACGGTCAAAATTTTGATGATAAAATATAGTGAGTTGGTAAAGCTCAGAAAAAGAAAGGATTTGGTACTGAAAAACGGATTGAGCAAAGTATGAGGGAAGCCGTGGACAAATCATAGAGACTGAATCTGCCTTCAAAGGATCTAAATGATTCAGTGCCTGCTGAACTCGTTAGCAAACACCTTACTTCTTATTCTAAACCTTCACAGACAGATATTCTTCATCATCATCATATCTTAAATATTATAAGATATCTTCGTATCTTCCATTATACATATTCTCCATATTTCTGGAAATATCATCACAATTATTCTTATCAAGTATCATTTATCTCTCCGTAATATCTGCAAAATAAAAGAGACTGTGTTAGTTTCTAAATTCTGAAAAATTCGAATATGAATGTTTTTGAAGTAGTGTTGGGAACTGATGCATGAGTTAGTATAATATAATGACACTTGATCAACGTCATTATATTACGGTAATTCATGCTAAGTTTCTAATGGACGTGATGATTCACAGAATATACCGTCATCATGTACCATTTACACGACTCTTACATTCTACTTAATCTCTAAACATATCAAGGAACTATTTCTTGATGATTCGGTCTTTTTCAGGGTATTCTGGTAATTTAACAAATCAGGACTTACCATTGCCCTTTCCTTCTTAGAACAATTACTATATTCCTTCTGAAATCCATAAATACGAATTCCGGACCATTACGAGAGCTATTTAATCGCAAGAAGAAGAAACGAAAGGACAAACCTCCGAAATAGAAATTCGGGGTATAAACCGCAGCAAATAGAAGAGAGCATTAACTATGGATAACGATGACTATAGAAGACAGAAGCAGAGACATCGAAATATAAGGGAAGGTGTAAAATCTAACAACAACCCGGAAATTACAACCCGTATATATCGATGCATATAGCAATGAAAAGACATGGGAGAACTAGAAACACTATAAACCCAAGAGTATAGTAAAAGTAAATAGATTCTTCTGGTGGCAGATTAAAAAGAAGAATGACAGATATGCAAGTTAAGAGGATATCAAGGATCAAGATGGGATGGAGCATATTCACGAATACTTTAAAGTAGGAATTGAGAAAGAAAGAATAGAAGGTGTGAGTTGTAAGGAAATGGAGAGGGTGGATTTATAGAAAAATTTTCGACAGAGCAATCGAAGCAGATTATTGAGTTTAATCAAAGAAGATCTGAATCTCCTTAATTACCGAAGGATCAAATCTTAATATGAAGATTTCTTCTAAATTCCTTAAATTTCGGAAATCAATCTTGACTACGACACCGGTTAAGTCAAACTTACTTTTATTCATTTTCACTCTTAAGTGATAGCTTCATTCGTGCTCTTCACAAAAACAAATCATTTTATCTATATTAACCAATGATGATAAAACCTTAATTATCAGTTCATATACGTCATGAAAACACTCTTACCGTTAGCCATGACAATCTCTATCAAATTTCGGGACGAAATTTCTTTTAACGGGTAGGTAATGTGATGACCCGGAAATTTCCGAACAAATTTAAATTTTAATCTTTATATATATCCGACACGATAAGCAAAATCTGTAATGTTGAGTCCCAAAAGTTTTGAAACTATATTCATTTAATCAAATACCCTTTGACCATGCCTAACGATTCACGAACAATTATGTGTAAATAAATATATATGCATATACTTGTGTGCTTATTAAATTGAGATATAATAATAAAACATTGAACGGATTAGCTAATATGAATATAAGCTATGAGATCTATTTTTTTTTCTTCTTGGAAATGCTATCAAGGTATTGAATGAATAATATGTTACATAAACATATTTGTTCGGTGTAAGTTTATCGACGAGATTAAAAGATAATATCAAATGATTGAATTATCGGATACATTGAACTATGATTATGAGTCTCTGTTATGAGGTCCACTTTGAATTAGGAAACCCTTATTTTTTTTAACGGTATTCGGAATAGATGGTAAAGTGATTTACAAGTAAGAACAAAGTATCACTTATTGGGAGTTAGACAAAAGTTAGTGGAGAATCGAATTTCATAATACTCGATTTATCATATAGAAGGAATAATTGGGATAAGATTCGTTGACTAGATAAACCCATTTGATATGTTATATTAAGATATATTATTTAGAAAGTTAAAGAAATTAAACTAAACATTTACGCATAAAAGAATGAAATCAAATTAAGTTTTAAAGCATAAACGTTATAGGATTTTTCGATTTTGTAAAGGATCTTAAATTATATAATTATTTTGAAAGGATAACTAGTATGTTATTAGATAAATATTTCAAAAATATGTATAAGATTATAAAATTTTAATTTAAATTAGTCATAAAACGTTTTGATATTAAACTAATATTAATAAATAGGCTTTGATAAATAACAAGATTATGAATTATAAAAGTAAATGACCAAAACACTCAAAAGATTAAGTTACACTTTGAGTGGGTTAGTTTTTAATTAATTTAAGTCTAGTTATTAATAAAGGTACTTGTCAAAAAATGTTTAATTTAAAATAAAATATTTTGACAAACAAAGAGACTTTAATTTATAGAAGGAAATGACCACAACACTCAATTTTATAAGTTATATTTTTATAAAGGTAATTTATTGTTGAGTAAGTCTAATTTTCGTAAAAGGTACACGTCACGTAACGTAAAAGGCTAGTTTTCTAAACATACGAAAGTGCGCCCGAAAAACGGAAAGTGGTACATGAGTCGTGAGACCACGACCGTGTCATTTGAGTAAAAATTATATTTTTACCATGAATGTAAATATAATATAATATATGATTAATTATATAGATTAAATAATAATTTATAATTAATATATTAATTATGTGTCGGTAGAGAAAAACAAAGGTTCATTAGCTGGAAAATGCATTCATGCACTCGCATGAAAGTAATACATGAAATCCATGCACTTGCATGAAGATGAATGTTAGGAATTCTCTATAAATCAAATTCGTTCACTGGTTATGCACACACTAATCTATCTTTTTCTCTCGAACTTCATATATTATTATTATTATTATTATTATTATTATTATTATTATTATTATTATTATTATTATTATTATTATTATTATTATTATTATTATTATTATTATTATTATTATTAGGTGTTATTATTATTATGTATTATACATAAAATACTACGACGGAGTGCTGCTCGAGTGATCTAAAACGAGTTTTCAAAACTGGTTTTCGAGTAGGATAGGGCTAAGAAAATTATGGGTTATAGATTTGGAGGTGATGGGTATGGTTCATGGGTATGCTCGTGAGGTCAAACTAGTGTTTATCATCTCCGTTGCGTCTACGTACCTTTCCTGCAATATTGAACCTCAATATTGATACGTGAGCACTCAAAACTTAACTTTTATTTATTAATAGTGTATCCTTGACTAGTGCTCGAGTATTTAGGATTATGCATGCTTGTACTTTTGATATTGCCCTTAGTTAGTTTATGTTGAATCTTGAAGGTTGTTATACTAGGGACGAGATAAGGTATAAGATATATATGTCCTTAGAAAGCTAGCGAAAAATTAAGAACTTTTCATTTAGATATCGAATGGATTCGATGAACGGTTAGAAAGTTATGAATTAAACAATTAATTTCGTAATTAAAAATGCTGATGATAATTAGTGAACTAATTTTCTGGGTAATAAAAAGTGGTTATTTCGATTCTACTCGTCGAGTAGATGAATTTTCATATAAAGCACGTCTCGTTTCGTTGAACGGTTGTCAAGTTATGGATAAAATAAATTTTGTAAATTTTGATGAAACGTCGATACGGAAACTGAAATTCTCGCTGACCTGCGTTGTTTCAGATTAAAACAAAAATACCACTAAATTCTTTGCTGTAAGGTCTAACAAACGACTCTGGCCGTTTGTCAATTCGAGTCTCGACGATTTTTCTAAAAATCGTCAAAGTTGACTGTTTGGTCACATTTTAAAATTCTAAAAAGAGCTGGAACTTTTTATTAAAAATGTCAGTTTTGTATCAGTTGCCATGGTCGACCTGATGTGTGTTTACTTTTGCCAAAAATTATGTTATATCTTTGTGGTAACGAGAATTTGAAGGCTTTGACCGCTTGTCAATCCGAGTTTCGAGGAATTTTCTAAAAATCTCCAAAGTAGGCTACTCGGTCACTTTTGTAAATTTATTAAAGCTGAAAAATTAACTTTGAAACGCCGAAACCGCGTTGGCAACTACGAGTTGTCTAGATTTAGTTTACTTCTGTAAAAATTTATGCTTAATCTTTTTGGTAATGTGTAACTTTTATCTTTGGCCGTTTATCAATCGGAGTTTCGATAATTTTTCTAAAAATCGCTGAAGTGGTCGTTTAGTCATGTTTGACCGAAAAAAAATCATTTTTGTATAAGTTATTGTATTTTTGCATGCGACCTCGTTTTTACTTTAACCTTTGACTTTTGACCTTGAACTTTGACTTTTCCCGTTAACTTTTCAGTTAATTTTTTCGTGTTGACTTTCTCTAAATACTAAAATACTATTTTATGATTATGATACCATTTGTGTTACGTTGTTTCACACGTCACCTTTTACTAGAATTTTAAATGAGCATGGGTAATATAACATGTTACTATACTGTTGAGTCAGACTCGAGCATTAGGATTGTGGTACACTATGACTTGGCCTAAATTGTTAGACAAATATTGACCGTCATATAAATATATATAATTAATATAGGTTCGTGAATCCAAGGCCAACCTTACACTTGTTCGATGATGTTATATGTATTTTTACTACAAAATACAGTATGGTGAGTTTCATTTGCCTTTTTTCCCTTTATATTTTTGGGACTGAGAATACATGCGCTTTTATAAATGTTTGACGAAATAGACACAAGTAATTGAAACTACATTCTATGGTTGAATTATCGAAATCGAATATGCCCCTTTTTATTAAAGTCTGGTAATCTAAGAATTAGGGAACAGACACCCTAATTGACGCGAATCCTAAAGATAGATCTATTGGGCCTAACAAACCCCATCCAAAGTACCGGATGCTTTAGTACTTCGAAATTTATATCATGTCCGAAGGAGGATCCCGGAATGATAGGGGATATTCTTATATGTATCTAGTTAATGTCGGTTACCAGGTGTTCACCATATGAATGATTATTTTTGTCTCTATGCATGGGACGTATATTTAAGAGAACTGGAAATGAAATTCTTGTGGTCTATAAAAATGATGAAAATAAATGATTATGATAAACTAATGAACTCACCAACCTTTTGGTTGACACTTGAAAGCATGTTTATTCTCAGGTTTGAAAGAGATCTTCCGCTGTGCATTAGCTGATTTTAAAGATATTACTTGGAGTCATTCATGACATATTTCAAAAGACATTGCATTCGAGTCGTTGAAGTTCATTAAAGATTATATTTAAGTAGATGACAGATTAGGTCATTTATAGTTTGGATATTATGAAATGGTATGCATGCCTGTCAACTTTCGATGTAAATGAAAGCTTTTCTTTTAAAACGAATGCAATGTTTGTAAAATGTATCATATAGAGGTCAAATACCTCGCGATGTAATCATATGTTATTGTATTCGTCCTTATGGATTGGGACGGGTCATCTCATTATACATCAGTGATTTTGATACAACGGTATGAACAATGATAGTAACGATGTGGTTTACAGTCCCACATGACTATGAAAATTTAGATCCTTTAAGGAAATTGGATCTTTATGAAAACATTTGATCTTTTGAAAATTCAAGCTAGATTTTACCCTAGACAAGTTTTCCGGAATAACCCTTCACCGGTGTTTGCAAAATATTTTTGTGGGTTTTAGATTTTTAAAATTTTAGCTCAAAACTTGTGGTTTTGTGTCACCCACTTACTAACCTTGTATTAGGAAAGCAACACGTCCAGTATACTTACTCTGTATATTACCTTTCGGTAAACTACCGTCCGGTTGTAAAGGAAAGCGATGAACAAGCAACTGTTAAGGCAATGTCCCATGACATGCAGATAATTATGGTCAAAACGTGTCGGATGCAATTACTATCCTTTGTAGGAGAAATAGTAAAGATCACCCTATAATTTTTCGGTCTGGCACAAGGTCCTGTCTTCGACCATGCTATACAACCACCATTCTTACGGTTGACACCCGATTTGGTTCAGGTGACCTAATGAATTCCGGTGAATTCTCAGGATTTTACGTTCAATGGTAATGAACGCATTGAAAATAGGTTTTTAAGAAAACAAATCGGTTTTAATTTGATCAAAATATTTTCTCGTTCAAGCTCGAGTTTAGATATCATCGAATTCCATGAGTTTGTAATTCTCAATCTTTAAGGTCAATCTCAAGGATTGAGTAATATCAGACTTAAATGCTGATTTTTAATCTTTAAGGAGATTATCCTTTTCTGGGGGTCTGATTCATTAGTCTTATCAAGCTAATTTGCATGGCGCCCTCACCATTTTACGAGACAGATCCTCTCATGGATAGGATAAGTCTGACCACTTGGCGACCCTGTTTGATGCTGAGGTCCGTGGATTTCCTGCTAATTTTAGAGATGACTTTTCTAGATTTTTCGTCAACCTACAGCTGGTCTGGATGACAACTTCCTGACCTAAATCAAGAAGCGCGTGTCTTTTTTGGAAGACTTTACTTTCTTTTAATGATGGAATTAATTCATCGTGTAGATCCATCTTTCTTTCAAATATATTACAGTAAATCGGGTAAAACTGATTAGTTTAGTCCAAAGCAAAAGTACCTGCAATAATCTTGTACAAATATGTGATATATGTTTTGAACAACTTGGTAAATTCTTCCCATACTTAGCTTTTATTTATTCTTTTCTTTGCCTTTTTATTCTCCTTTATTCCATTTTAAATGAATTCAAGCATTTTGGGTTGTTTCTCCATTTATGTTCTCTCCGAGGTAACAATAATTTCGGTATTATAACCTAGTTTTATCGTTCATAAATATATATAAACATGATTTTGAATTCATTTAGTTGAAATTTTTTTAAATTGTTACAAAATTTGGCAATTAAACTAAGTATAAACCCGAGAGAATTTATAACCCTTTCCCACACTTGAGATCATGCAATGCCCTCATTTGCATGAAATCAGACTATAATTATAAATTCATGAGGGTGATTAGTGTAGAAAAGTGATTAAAAATACCGAGTTTGCAAACATATTATTTTATATCACATTTCATATTTTGCGTCTTGTCGTTAAAATTAGTAGCTTTTACTGAACTTAATGTCAGTCTTTGAAAGTGCGCTGTTTTACCCTATTTTGTATATAACATAAAATATAAACATATATATACATATTTTTGAAGTTTGGTATATATCCCCACGTTCATATAATATTTTTGGCATACTATAGATCAATAATATTAAAATAATGATAATAAAATTTTTCGCCCCGCCCTCGGGTAAAGCAATTTCGATTCTATGATCTAGTCTTTAACTCACGACAAATTTTAGAAATCAATTTTTAAACTTAATGAAATAAAGTAAATTTTGTTTTTAAATTCACACAAAACTTAAATTTAAAAAGCATATTAATTTCATACAAACCTACAAAACAAAATAAAATTCAGAATGGGGAGAGAAAACTAGTTCTTTAGTGTTTGCTAGTGGAAAAGACCAATCGGATTCCATTCTCGGAATTACACGAGAACAGAACAACTAACTCTAGACAACGTTTTATTTTTAGAACATTTGAATCTCCCCACACATAGGTAGCTGTGGTATCGAATTTGTGATTATCTTCATTGTCAATTTCTTTTGGACCATAATCAACTTGCATATCTGTGACTTTTGCTTTAAGCCATTGGTCGGATTCCTGTGTAATATCCACAAATTCAACTAGTTTCGCTTTTTCTTTAGGCGATAGATTGGATACTAACCGGTTACATAACTTAAAGTTCCCCTTAATTCTAGCATCGCGAATCCGTTTAATAAGTTTCTTCATTGAACTGTTAATAACGGGATCATTTAATTTCATATCAACGATGGGGTTCTTTGTTATCAGGTCATCATTAGGTGTTACTTCATTTTCCCCACACTTAGGCGTTTTATTATTGTTAAGCACTACCGTTGGAGTTAGTAAAACAACATGGTTCTTACCAATCGTTTTTGTTGGTTCAACGGTTTTGGTTGGTGGAGATTTAGCCTTTCGACTCACAAAGGTGACCGATTTGTCACCATCACTAAGTGTCATTCTACCCTCTCGTACATCAAATAATGCCCCGGTGAATGGTCGACCTAAAATTAGAGGAATGTTTGAGTCCTCTTCTATGTCAATGACAATAAATTCAACTAGAAATGTTAAATTACCTACTTTGATGGGTAGGTTGTCAGAAATTCCAAATGGGTGCTTAATGGTTTGATCAAAGAGTCGAACACTCATTTCCGTTAGACTTAACTCGCCTACTCCTAATCTCTTATATAATGAAAGAGGCATAACACTTATACTCGCACCTAAATCTACTAGTGCATCATACATGACACAATCACTAAGTAGACAAGGAACAATAAATTCACCCGGATCACCCAACCTGGGTGGAGGTTTTGGTGGAACTGTCTTCACCGGGTTTATTTTTACGATTTTTGTTTCTTGTGCTTTCATATTCTTCTTCTTCTTTCCAGAGGCATCACAAATTTTATTACCTATCACTTGCTCATACTCAACTCCTTTTCTTGGAAACGGGATGGGTGGTCTGTAGGGTGCCACCACTGGCTTTACATACTCGAGTGGTGGTGGTGGTGTTGAAACTTCTTCATTGTTACTCACATCTAAAACCTTCCCATCATCTAATGTTGATTTTTCAGAATTTGTTGACACCATATTAACATTCTCATTCCGAGGATTTACTTCAGTATTACTCGGTAGCTTTCCTTGTTCCCTCTTACTCATCAAGCTGGCAAGAGTACCTACGTGTTTTTCTAGATTCAAAATGGAAGCTTGTTGAGTTCTTAATGACTGATCAAACCTCTCATTTGTTTGGGTTTGAGATGTAATAAATTGTGTTTGAGATTCCATTAGCTTTGCCATAATTTCTTCCAGATTTGGCTTTTTCTCTTCGGTTTGTTGTGGTGGTTTATACAAACCAGGTCTTTGTTGATTGAAAGTGTTATTTTGAGTTGGTTGGTTATTCGGACCTTGTTGGTTATACGAGTTATTGTTTGGCCCATTTGGATTGTAAAGAATGTTTTGATTTCAATTGAAGTTTGGCCTTAGTGGTTGATAATTATTTTGATAATTATTTCCCGGCCTTTGGTTCATGTAGGAAACATTCTCTCGTTGTTCCATCGTTTGTTCAATGTGATAATCTTTCGTTAAGTGTGGTCCACCGCATTGTTCACAACTAATTCGTATTGCGTGAATATCTTTAGTCATCTTTTCCATTCGTCTCTCGAAAGCCTCTATTTTTGCGAAAACAGAATCAAAGTCATGGCTAGAATCGGCTCTAGCCGCTTTAGATGAACGAAAGATATCTTTTTCTTGATGCCACTCATGCGAGTGGGATGCTATGTTATCAATGATTTTGTGAGCTTCGGTTGCGGTTTTCTTCACAATGGAACCACCAGCTGCTGTGTCGATGTCTTTTCGTGTAGCAACGTCGACACCTTGGTAGAATATTTGTACTATTTGATAAGTATCTAAACCATGCTGAGGACATCCTCTCAACAATTTTTCGAATCTTGTCCACGGCTCATATAGAGTTTCATTTGGCTTTTGCGTGAACGTAATAATTTCTCCTTGAAGTCTCACGGCTTTAGATGCCGGAAAGAATCTTTTAAGAAATTTTTCAACTAAAACATCCCATGTATCAATCGCCCCTTCAGGTAACGATTCTAACCAATCTTTGTCTTCTCCCTTTAAAGTCCAGGGAAACAACATGAGATAGATCTGTTCATCCTCAACTTCTCTAATTTTGAATAGAGTACAGATCCTATTAAAGGTTCGAAAATGTTCGTTTGGATCTTCTTTTGGCGTACCACTATATTGGCATTGATTAGTTACCATGTGTAGGATTTGTCCTTTGATTTCATAATCTGGCGCATTAATGTCTGGCTTAATAATGGTGTGTCCTTGGCCCGTGCGTGTGGCTCTCATTCGATCTTCCATACTTAGAGGTTCCGTTACTTCCATAATTGAATTTGTTGAATACGAATCACTAAAGGATTCTGATTTAACGGTTTCTTCCTCGACAATCTCTGGTTGAATAATTTGTGGTTCAGGAGGAATGATTAGTGGTTCAGGATCTCTGAATTTTCCTTGAATATCCTCCGGGTTCTCAATTGTGAGATCGGGTTCAAAAAATGGATTATCGGAAATTTGAATTGGAGTACTTGGTCGACTAGATGACGATTCTAAAGAAAAATCAACGACGACAATATTGGCTTGATGTCTTGATCGAGTTACAGGTGGTGAACGTATGAAAGGTGGTGAACGTTTTGCTCGGTATATTCACTGAATATCCTATTAGTTCTAAAGATAGAAATTATATAAGTTATCAAATTAATACACTTTTCTGCTTTTGCCCACGTTTCGAATAGCCAAAAGATGCAGCAGGAAGCCAGGATCCTTTAAGTCGGAAAATCCACAACTCAGCCACTAACAAATCCAACTATTACTATGAAGCAGAAAATTTTGGATGTCTATCAATTTAACCGCTTAAAATAATTTTTTCGTCGAAGTTTAAAGAAAATAAAGAAAATTCTATGTCCTAAAAACTAGAGCGTAGAAATGAGAAAGAAGAAGAGTGCGTCGAAAAACGTCGAAAAATAAAAGGTCGAAAAACAATAATAAGAAAGTAGAGCGTCGAAACTTAAAAGTCTAAAAACTAAATATTAAAAGATGCGTCTAAAGGAATTAACACTTATAAGGAATTCTAAATCCAAAACGGCATTAACTTAATAGGCACTAAAGCTATTTAAAACTAGAGCGATAAGCGACGTCGTAAAATTCTAAAGCGCCTAAGTCTTAATCTAAAGAAAAAGCACTTAAGGGATTTTACGGCAAAACTTAAAAATCTAGAAATAAAAATTAACTACGGCAAAAACTAAGTTTTAAACTAGTTACGAACGATAAAAATACAAATTACAAATAAAATAATAAAAAGATACAAAATATAAAAATAAAACTTAAAGTTATAAAAATACAATTATTATAAAAATATTATTTTTATCTTATTATTTTATAAAAGTATTAATTTTATAAGTAATAAAACCAATTAAAACTTAATATTACTAACTATAAACTAAAATTAAAAACTAATTAAATACTTAAACCCTAATTAGGTTTAATCAATAATAATAAAAATTAATAAAACCTAAACTGTAATTAATGTTGTACCAGGTATGAGCGTGTCAGAGAGCTCCGCGAGTGCGGATTCTTGCTGTCCAAAACCTCCGCGAGTGCGGAGGATGCAGATTCAAATGAGTTGCAGGCTCAAATTACGCAGGTTCAGCGTGTTTTTTTTATTTAGTTTTCTGATTTTAATGTTATAAAAATAAAACTTATATAAAAAAATACTTATTAGTTTTTATAACTTTTAACAAAAGTAATAAAAAATATAAACTTTTTAATTTAAAAATATAGATATTTATTTTTCTTTTCTTTTTATATTTTTGTATTTTTAATATTTAAAACTTATAAACATATATTTTTACAAAAATAACTTAAAACTAATTTTTTTTTATAGCGTTTCACTTTCGCTTCCCCGGCAGCGGCGCCAAAAACTTGATGTGCGAGCGAAGGGGTACGAAATATACTTATTTTTAATATGAAATACGGCAAAATATGATACAAGTTTTATTTATTTATATAGATGGATATACCTAAACTCTGCTACAACACTATAGGCAGTGTACCTAATCGTAGAGTAGTGTAGTTTTTAGTAAGTTCGGTTCGTTCCACAGGGAGAACACTAAGTTTAACGCTATATTTATTTTAAACTATATATATATATATATATATATATATATATATATATATATATATATATATATATATATATATATATATATATATATATATATATATAAGTAGTATTATTATTATTATTATAAAAAGAGGGTTTTACCGTTTAATGACCGGTTTGTCGATTTTATGTCTTAAGTCACAATTAAAACCTATTGTAAAATATTAAATATAAATATAACTTAATTTAAAGCGTAAAGTAAATGACGATAAATAAAAATGCGATAAAATAAAAGTATGATAATAAAAAGTGCAATAATTTAAAGTACGATAAATAAAATGTCGATAAATAAAAATGCGATGAGATATAAAATAAAGGAATTATGCTTATTTAAACTTCCGTAATCATGATGTTAGACGTGTTAATTTTAATTTATTATCATGGGTTAATTGTCCTTTGTCCTGGATTATTTGATAAGTCCATCTGGTTTTTGTCCATAATAGTCCATCGGTCATAAATATAAAGTGCGAGTGTCCTCGTCAAACTACTCTTATATCCGTAGTCAAATATTCCAACTAATTAAGGATTTAAACTGTGACGCATTTATCACTTTTGTCAACAATTACACCGGTTATCACTGTATGTAATTCACCCCTGTTTTGATTAGATATGAATATTAATTTACCCACTTGATCAGTTTGAATAATCAATTACCCAACCCGAATAATTAATTAAATGATTATAATAGATTCCATATGAACGTCACTAAATAGGACAACCATATTCATTATTAATTATTAGGTTAATTAATTTGAAGATAGGTTCGACAGACTCCAATGAGTTGTCACTCAATTAGACAATACCCCCCATCTATTAATAGTCAATAGTCCAATTTCTACAAGTGTCGGTCTTTTGCCCAAACCTTAATTATGGTCCAAAGTTCAATAGCCCCATCTTAATATTTAGTCCAACATCACGATTACTTCGGCTCAAATAAGAATAATAATAACTTAGTTACGAGACATTAATTTAAAAAGGAAGAACATAGCTTACAGTGGTATTTAATCGCGTAGCGTTACACGGACAGAGTTCCGACTTTAAAACCCGTCAAACATTCTTACAATAACCTTATTATTATTAACTTTAATTAAAATTATAATTATAATATAATATATATATATATATATATATATATATATATATATATATATATATATATATATATATATAGATTGAGAATCAGAGAAACAGAAAAGAAAAAGATGTTTAGAATTCGAGCAGAATGCGTGAGCTTTTATAGGCCCACTTTGAACTGTACAGCTCCGCGAGTGCGGTACTTTTGTGCCTTACAGCTCTGCGAGTGCGGAGCTTCAGATTCCAGCTCACCAAATTGAGTTAAACGTGGGCTGCTGAATTTTATAATATATAATATAATAATATATAATTTTATATAATTATATATATATATATTATATTATATTCTTGTGCATAGTTGACTTGTAATTTTAGCTCCGTTGAGTTGTACTTTGATGCTCAGTTTATGTCTCAGTTCCGGATTTTTGAACGCCTTTTCGTACGCTTAGATATCTTGTACTTTGCGTTTCGCGGCTTGTACTCTTGTCATTTTTAGACGTTATTCATCAATAAATTGAACCACTTGGATTGTAACTTGTACGTTTGAGCTTTTTGGTCATTTGCGTCTTCAAATCATCGATTTTGTCTTCTGTCTTCACATTTATTTATTTAAACGAATATTACTTGGAAATAGAACAATTTCAACTAAAATCTTTACATATTGGAAAGATATTGATACTAAATATATGTTCATTTGGAGCACTATCAGAATTGAACTCCCCTTAGCCAAAATTCACATTTGAAGAATTTAGCATACAACTTCTCCTTCCGCAACGTCTTTAACACACACCGCAAATGAAGTCCATGTTCTTTCATACTCTTCGAATAGACAAGTATGTCGTCAATGAACACAATTACCGACTTGTCCAACATAGATTGGCACACTCGGTTCATAAGATCCATGAATGCCGCCGGTGCATTCGTAAGACCAAAAGGCATTACCACAAATTCAAAATGCCCATAACGAGTTCGAAAAGCCGTTTTCTCGATATCTTCCTCACGGACCCGCATTTGGTGATATCCGGACCGTAGGTCAATCTTTGAGAAATACGTCGCACCTTGGAGTTGGTCAAACAAATCGTCAATCCGAGGCAATGGATAACGATTCTTGATCGTTACTTTATTCAACTCCCTGTAATCGACGCACATCCGCATACTACCATCCTTCTTCTTCACGAATAAAACTGGAGCGCCCCATGGCGAAGCACTCGGTCAAATGAAACCCTTTTCAAGCAACTCTTAGGTTTGATTTAACAACTCTTGCATTTCTATCGGCGCTAAACGATAAGGAGTTTTAGCAATGGGAGTAGCTCCCGGAACCAACTCAATGCGAAATTCAACTTGTCTTTCCGCCGAAACACCCGGTAACTCATCCGGAAAAATGTCTTCAAACTCATTTACCACCGGAATTTCACAAATGGGTGGTGGCTCATCACGAGTATCAATAACATGGGCAAGAAAAGCCATGCCACCACTAACAAGGAAATGATGTGCCCGTACAAAAGTGCATACCGGAATTTCACTTGGGGTCTTCACACGAATAAATTTTTCATGGCATGCAATATCGGCCCTATTATGATCGAGCCAATCCATACCAACAACGCTATCAAAATCACCTAAAGTCATCGGGATAAGATCTATCTTAAAGTTTTTGGCACCAAAAACGACATCACAATTTTTACACACATCAACCACTAGCACCGTCTTGCATCCGCTATTTCGACTTCTACCGGACGACTTAACTTAGCTAACGGTCTATTAAGTTTAGGCACAAATTTTGGAGACACAAACGACAAATTTGCACCGCTATCAAATAGAATCCTTGCTGGATTGGAGTTAACCATAAAAGTACCTGAGACCACCTCGTTGGATTGGTTGGCTTCATCATTCGTCATCAAATAGTTGCGACCCCTAGCCGTACATGCCGCTTTCTCTAGACGCTTAGCATTATTGTTTCTTAAATCGGGACACTCCGACTTTCAGTGTCCTTCTTTGTTGCAATTAAAACAAGTGAGCTTGTTTGTTGTAGTTGGCTTCGGACAATCTCGAACCATATGTCCACTTACCCCACAATTGTAGCAAGTATGGACAAAGTTCCCAAAACCACCCTTCTTCACACTATTCGCACTTTCGGAACCCTTCTTGTTTCTCTTGTTAGAAACGTTAGAATGACTAGAACCTTCAAACTTTCTCTTAGAAAAAGAGAAATCACTTTTCCTTGGAACCTCCGGCTCAAAACCCCGAGCCAATTCAAATAACTCTTCAAATGACTTAGCCATACCCCGACTAATCTTACCCTTGAACTCATCATTCAAAGTACGGTAAAAATCCTTCATTAGCTTGTGATCATCACCAACATATTCCGGGAAAAAATGAGTCTTTGCCAAGAAGGTAGACTTGAGAGTAACCAAGTCCATTGAACATTGTTGCAAATTGTGCAACTCGTCCCGGATTCTATCAAGATCGGAAGAAGTTCGGTATTCTTGGAAAAATTCCTTCTTAAACTCCTCCCATGTCAAAATCATGCATTGCTCTTCACCATATAATTTGATTTTCTCGTCCCACCACAACTTGCCCTCTTCGCGCAACATGCTAGACCCATACCTCGTCTTCTTCTCGGGAGGACACTCCGCGGTACGGAACGCCCCCTCGATATCGGAAATCCAACAAGTGCTTTTCAATGGATCCCTCACCCCATTAAACATCGGAGGTTGAGTATCCTTGAAATTTTTGTAGTGGAAGTCCCGCCTTCCACCCCCACCATTTCCTTCACCCCCTTCGCCTCGAGGATAAATGTTTCTAGCTTCTAAAGCCTCCTCTATTGCGGCTTTCATTCGTTCATTGATCATTTCGGTCACTTGTCCATCAATCGACTCTTGGAAGACTGTTCGAACATCGTCAAGAAAATCCTTTTTTAGCCTTTTAAAGATGGCCTCAACCTTGGCCATGAGTTCAACGTCCTCACTCGTACTTCCGTCATTGGTGTCGTGTCCATTTCTCATCTTCATTCTATAAAACGAAGTAAATTAAACAACGAAACAAAAGGACTTAACACATATGTATATACATATACACCACACTACGCCATCTTGCTCAACAATAGTTGTACATCGCTTGTTTGACACGATTTGAACCCGTAACAATGGTAGCTAATCATTGTTACGCGAGCACGTCGTATTAACTTGCTAGTACAACGCCTATCTCACTTGATGATTGCTAAAACAACACAAAACAATTAGTGCAAGGTTAATTCACATAAACCCTAGCACTAACAATTCCCGTTCCGACCCAAAGTTCTACAAGTCCCGCATAAAGCGCGCACACATTAAAGTCTAAGTCTAGGCACCTATCTCAAGTCGCCTAAATCCCTTAGACCATGCTCTGATACCACTTATAACAACCCGACTTCGCTAGTCCAAAAACACGCCAAAAAAAAAATCTGGACCTGCCTATCTGGACGGCGTCCAGATTTCTGGACGGCGTCCAGCACTTAAGACCGGGACGGCGTCCAGCATATCTGGACGGTGTCCAGATTTCCTGGAAGCTGCTGTCCCCTGGGTCCAACTCACGTGAGCGAAAATCTCGCTTCCTGACACTTTTAAACGAAAACCTTTTTAAAACGTATCACAATATAATAAAATAAGAGATTTCCTTCATCAAAACAAGTTTTACAACATTGGGCCCACATCGACCCGTCTTACGCGTTTCGATCAAAAATGCAAGTTTTGACCAATACAAGTTTAATTTCCAAACGACACTAGAGCATGGTGTTTGGGGTTAAACTACCCAAATCTTGGCCGAACTTCCAAAAGCTAACCCAAAAGCATCCCCCATCAAAATAAGCGGGAGGCCACTAATCCAACCGAATACCTTTGCCTTTGTCTACGCCGGAGCCTAAAAAGGTAAACAACGAGAGGGTATGCTAAAGCTTAGTGAATGCAATAATTATACATATACATATATAACTTACTTACTTGCAAACACTTACGCCAAATTTGCATACATACTAGCTACATAATTAGCATACCTTTAAAATGTATATCGCTAAAACCCCGAAAACCACGCTAGTATAACAATAGCATATAACACAACATTACAATATGCTACAACACGAATATATAACATTGATGTTCACAACATCCATAGCACTCAAGATCTTAAGGCTAGCCCAACGAATGGTATCGTTAACATCGAACTTAAAACCCATTCACCTATATTAATGTGGTATCGTCAACACCGAACTTTAAACCCTCATCCAACGTCACTACCATAGTCGTATGGCATCGTCAACATAGAACTTAAATTCCATACATTTATATTAATGTGGCATCGTCAACAACGAACTTTAAACCCACATATGAGGTATCGTCAACAACGAACTTTAAACCCTCATCAACACCACAATATACTCTAGGGTACGGTATCGTCAACAACGAACTTTAAACCCTTACCCCCCAAGTAAATAAATCATATACATACATATATAATTATTCCACTCACCTCACAGTCTTTTGTGAAAGATAACCGAGCTTGCAACTTCAATGTAACGTACCTATTACATTTAGCACAATAATCAATCACAACTCAAGTTGGTCAACCAACTCACTCACCATTCTAGTGCCATTTTGACCCAAGGTGAAATTCCGACCCATTTGCACCCTTAACCCCAAGATTTGGGTCAACACCAACAAAACCCTAGCACTAGTCAAATATGGTCTTAAACACTTTAAAATCACAAGTTTAGTGTGTTCTCATACGCATTTAACAACCTAGGTCGCCCAAGACCCATTTGACCCATTTCGAGGTCAACACGCCTATTTGGGTCACCCACAACCCAAATGACACCCACTAACATTAACTACAAGTGTGCTAGTGATTTACTAAGCCTTTAAGACCCATTTACACACTTTAACATTTAAAAACCCTAGGTTAGTCATCTTTTGGGTCTTCATGACCCAAACTTACCCAAAACCCCCAAATCACTATCAAATGGGTTTTATGTGCAACACTAAACCAAACCCTAACCCTTAAACTAGTTAAAGTAAAGAAATCAAGGTTAAGACTTACCAACACAATCACCACGTAGCTAGCGACTAGATGAACCACTTTAAAACTCGCTCTAAGACCCGAATCAACCTCTTTCTTCCTTTAATGGAGCTCTCTCACTCTAGAACTTCCTCTTTCTCTAGAATTTAGTGGAGGGAGATAAAGTAGATGGAAATGGAGTAATGAGGCTCACCAAAACTGATCTAGGGTCATAAAGTCGTCCACAAAGTGAAATTACCAAGTTACCCCTTTTAAATATCAAAATACCAAAGCTGGCTCGTCAGGCCATCTGGACGGCGTCCAGATTTCTGAATGGCGTCCAGCCCTTCAAAACGAGATGGCGTCCCACCATGTTGGACGGCGTCCAACTCAACTGATAAAAACTGGATCTTACAAGAGACTGAACTTGTACTGTCTGAATAATCAGCATCATAACCTTCTTTGCCCTCAACTTTAGCAGAATTATCCGAACTTGTTACCGTGATTACCTTCTCATCAGTACCCTCAACATTACCCTTGATCAAATGTGCAAGTTCTTTTCTAAACCAGGTTCCTGTATGACAACTCATTCCCAAGGATTCATCGTCATCCGAAGAGTCAGTTGTGAATTCAAGATCGGACAAGTCCTTGGCTTTGCGGAACTTATCATACAACCTGTCACTAATTCTCTTTCTTAGACACATTTTCATTACAGCTTCAACCCTTTTCATACGTGCGTCACATTTGCATACATAGCATGTACAAGCCGGATCATATTTACCTATACAACCAGCATTTCTTCTGATAACCCTTTCTTCTTCTATTTCAGCTTCACTCTTACCAACAAAAACCACGATAGCCTTTTCAGCATCAAGAGATATTGACCAATCACACACTTCATCAGCATATATAGTAGTCAAAGCTTTGGATTGACCACTAGAAGTTGCTTCTTTGTTTACTGTCGGACCAGCATGTCCAGGAGTCACCTCAATTGAAGTGTTATGAAAAGAATTATGAAAACCAGGCTTAGATGGTCTTGTGCATGTCCTCTTGAAATGACCAAGCTCATCACAATTATGGCATCTCACTTTGGACATATCAAAACAAAACTTAGTATTGCGGTTCAGACTCAAAGTATTCTGACCTGTTCTTTTCAAATACTTCCTAGCACGTCTCACCACACTTCCCATAGCAAACAGGATGTCCATTCACTCAATCTCATCCTCATTAATCTGGTCATAATCCTCATTCTCCATATGACCATTGATTATCTGTCCACTTATCATATCATTGTAAGAATTAACAACGATGGCAGCTAAAGCCATATCCTCCTGAATCAATTCAAGAGGCCTTTTCTTGATATTTTCCGTCTTGATCACTGGTGATTGAGTCTGTTGTAGAATGATAGAATCAAACAGTTTAGCAGTTGATATATGTGCTTGAGATTTGGCATTGAAATAACCAGAATCTGATACTGGAGCTGAGATCTGTGATGCATTGGTAGAAATGTAAGCTGTTTGCAAAGGAGCATGATTTTCCGATGATGACCCAAGAATGGACGAACCAGCTACAACACCAAGTCTCTTTCTCTTTGCCTCAACCTGAATATCCTTTTCCATTAACTTGGAAGTAAAATCTGTCAAGGTTAACGTACGACCTGATGCATTGTACCAATTCTGAATCTTTTCAATTTCATTGTCCCATTTCTCAGGAAGATCGTCTTTCAAAACTCGAACTGCTTTCTCATCAGATAAATCTATTCCATAATCTGCCATTTCCGCAACCAGTAGACGATACCTCTCCAAAGTTTGTCCAAGAGACTTGGAAGGAAGTGCAGCAAACACTCTCCATTCATCTTTGAGAACCTTACCCTTAGTGGCACGATAAGTGGCTGTTCCTTCTGTGGCTGATTGAAGGGCTAGCCATGTAGTGACCCGAACTTTTCCATGTTTATATATATTAATTGAGATTGATATTTACATGATTAAATGTTTCCAACATGTTAAGCAATCAAACTTGTTAAGACTTGATTAATACCAAGTTGATCGGTGATTCACGAACGTTAAAACTTGTAAAAACTATATGATGACATATATATGGATATATATATAGTTAACATGATACTATGATAAGTAAACATATCATTAAGTATATTAACAATGAACTACATATGTAAAAACAAGACTACTAACTTAATGATTTTTAAACGAGACATATATGTAACGATTATCGTTGTAAAGACATTTAATGTATATATATCATATTAAGAGATATTCATACATGATAATATCATGATAATATAATAATTTAAAATCTCATTTGATATTATAAACATTGGGTTAACAACATTTAACAAGATCGTTAACCTAAAGGTTTCAAAACAACACTTACATGTAACGACTAACGATGACTTAACGACTCAGTTAAAATGTATATACATGTAGTGTTTTAATATGTATTTATACACTTTTGAAAGACTTCAATACACTTATCAAAATACTTCTACTTAACAAAAATGCTTACAATTACATCCTCGTCCAGTTTCATCAACAATTCTACTCGTATGCACCCGTATTCGTACTCGTACAATACACAGCTTTTAGATGTATGTACTATTGGTATATACACTCCAATGATCAGCTCTTAGCAGCCCATGTGATTCACCTAACACATGTGGGAACCATCATTTGGCAACTAGCATGAAATATCTCATAAAATTACAAAAATATGAGTAATCATTCATGACTTATTTACATGAAAACAAAATTACATATCCTTTATATCTAATCCATACACCAACGACCAAAAACACCTACAAACACTTTCATTCTTCAATTTTCTTCATCTAATTAATCTCTCTCAAGTTCTATCTTCAAGTTCTAAGTGTTCTTCATAAATTCTACAAGTTCTAGTTACATAAAATCAAGAATACTTTCAAGTTTGCTAGCTCACTTCCAATCTTGTAAGGTGATCATCCAACCTCAAGAAATCTTTGTTTCTTACAGTAGGTTATCATTCTAATACAAGGTAATAATCATATTCAAACAGTGGTTCAATTTCTATAACTATAACAATCTTATTTCAAGTGATGATCTTACTTGAACTTGTTTTCGTGTCATGATTCTGCTTCAAGAACTTCCAGCCATCCAAGGATCCGTTGAAGCTAGATCCATTTTTCTCTTTTCCAGTAGGTTTATCCAAGGAACTTAAGGTAGTAATGATGTTCATAACATCATTCGATTCATACATATAAAGCTATCTTATTCGAAGGTTTAAACTTGTAATCACTAGAACATAGTTTAGTTAATTCTAAACTTGTTCGCAAACAAAAGTTAATCCTTCTAACTTGACTTTTAAAATCAACTAAACACATGTTCTATATCTATATGATATGCTAACTTAATGATTTAAAACCTGGAAACACGAAAAACACCGTAAAACCGGATTTACACCGTCGTAGTAACACCGCGGGCTGTTTTGGGTTAGTTAATTAAAAACTATGATAAACTTTGATTTAAAAGTTGTTATTCTGAGAAAATGATTTTTATTATGAACATGAAACTATATCCAAAAATTATGGTTAAACTCAAAGTGAAAGTATGTTTTCTAAAATGGTCATCTAGACGTCGTTCTTTCGACTGAAATGACTACCTTTACAAAAACGACTTGTAACTTATTTTTCCGACTATAAACCTATACTTTTTCTGTTTAGATTCATAAAATAGAGTTCAATATGAAACCATAGCAATTTGATTCACTCAAAACGGATTTAAAATGAAGAAGTTATGGGTAAAACAAGATTGGATAATTTTTCTCATTTTAGCTACGTGAAAATTGGTAACAAATCTATTCCAACCATAACTTAATCAACTTGTATTTTATATTATGTAATCTTGAGATACCATAGACACGTATACAATGTTTCGACCTATCATGTCGACACATCTATATATATTTCGGAACAACCATAGACACTCTATATGTGAATGTTGGAGTTAGCTATACAGGGTTGAGGTTGATTCCAAAATATATATAGTTTGAGTTGTGATCAATACTGAGATACGTATACACTGGGTCGTGGATTGATTCAAGATAATATTTATCGATTTATTTCTGTACATCTAACTTTGGACAACTAGTTGTAGGTTACTAACGAGGACAGCTGACTTAATAAACTTAAAACATCAAAATATATTAAAAGTGTTGTAAATATATTTTGAACATACGTTGATATATATGTATATATTGTTATAGGTTCGTGAATCAACCAGTGGCCAAGTCTTACTTCCCAATGAAGTAAAAATCTGTGAAAGTGAGTTATAGTCCCACTTTTAAAATCTAATATTTTTGGGATGAAAATACATGCAGGTTTTATAAATGATTTACAAAATAGACACAAGTACGTGAAACTACATTCTATGGTTGAATTATCAAAATCGAATATACCCCTTTTTATTAAGTCTGGTAATCTAAGAATTAGGGAACAGACACCCTAATTGACGTGAATCCTAAAGATAGATCTATTGGGCCTAACAAACCCCATCCAAAGTACCGGATGCTTTAGTACTTCGAAATTTATATCATATCCAAAGGGTGTCCCGGAATGATGGGGATATTCTTATATATGCATTTTGTTAATGTCGGTTACCAGGTGTTCACCATATGAATGATTTTTATCTCTATGTATGGGATGTGTATTGAAATATGAAATCATGTGGTCTATTATTATGATTTGATATATATAGGTTAAACCTATAACTCACCAACATTTTTGTTGACGTTTTAAGCATGTTTATTCTCAGGTGATTATTAAGAGCTTCCGCTGTCGCATACTTAAATAAGGACAAGATTTGGAGCCCATGCTTGTATGATATTGTGTAAAAACTGCATTCAAGAAACTTATTTTGTTGTAACATATTTGTATTGTAAACCATTATGTAATGGTCGTGTGTAAACAGGATATTTTAGATTATCATTATTTGATAATCTACGTAAAGCTTTTTAAAACCTTTATTGATGAAATAAAGGTTATGGTTTGTTTTAAAATGAATGCAGTCTTTGAAAAACGTCTCATATAGAGGTCAAAACCTCGCAACGAAATCAATTAATATGGAACGTTTTTAATCAATAAGAACGGGACATTTCAGTTGGTATCCGAGCATTGGTCTTAGAGAACCAGAATTTTGCATTAGTGTATCTTATCGAGTTTGTTAGGATGCATTAGTGAGTCTGGACTTCAACCGTGTTTACTTGAAAAATGATTGCTTAACAAATTTTGTTGGAAACTATATATTTTTAACATGTGAATATTATGTGATATATTAATCTCTTAACGCGTTTGATATTATGCGATAGATGTCTACCTCTAGAACAAGTCCCATTTACTCACCTAATAATAATGAAGAGTCAAATGTAAATTGGAATGATTCGTGGACTGATTCACAAGTTCCCGAAGAGGAACCAGAAGAAGAGTCGGAACCGGAAGAAGAATCGGAACCGGAAGAAGAATCGGAACCGGATGAAGAAATAGAACCGGTGGGGGAAATAATAAAATGGTTAAGTAAAAGAAAATCCTCAACCAACTGACCAAGGTTAATTATGGTCAATGGTGTTTCCGCCAAGGAAGCAAAATATTGGGAGGATTACCAATTCTCCGATGAATCGGATTCCGACGAGAATTCCGATGATGTTATAGAAATTACCCCAACTGAATTTAAAAAGGCAAAAGAAAATAATAAGGGAAAGGGCATAAAAATAGAGAAATCTAATTCCAACCCCGATGAACTTTATATGTATCGTCAACCCCCGAAGTTCTTAAGTTGTAACAATGACCCGGGAACCTCTAAACCACCAGGTTTTTCTAAACCAATGTGGAAAACGACGGCTCGTATTAGGGGAACATCATATATCCCTAGAAACTTGGCAAAACGAACCAAAACCGAAGAAGAAGAAACAAGCGAGTCGAAATAAAATAGTTGTATTCGTGTGGTGTAATATATGTAATATAGTGTGCTTATGCTTTATGATATATGTAAAAAATGCTTGTATTAATAAGTATTTTTTTTTATGAATCTAACTCTTGTCTATTTTACAGTATAAAAACACAAAATGGATAGACAACCCAATATTTTAAGAGACCTACCCGGAGACATGATTGATGAAATCTTGTCTAGAGTCGGTCAGAATTCTTCGGCACAACTATTTAAGGCGAGATCAGTTTGTAAGACATTCGAAGAATGTTCCAAGAATGCCTTGGTTTATAAAAGGCTTTCGTTCGAAAGATGGGGGATATCACATTGGGAAATCCATAAGTTACGATGTGTTTACTTTGACGCATATATTGCAGGGAACCCAAATGCTATTTTACGCAATAGGTTAAGAAATTATTTTGACTCAATATATCCGAATATTGGACTTCGTGATTTAGAAAAAGCGGCTAACATGCAACATAAAGAAGCATGTTATGCTTACGGATTAGTAATGTTCGCTTCTCACCAAAGTGAGAACAAGAACATCGGGCTACAACTATTAAACAAAACGTTCCCACAAGTGACGGAGTCGGTAATTGGGGTAAGAAATGAGGTTTTTAGATTGTTACGGGACTGTTGGACATTACGTAACCCTCGTCCCTTTAACGACGTTACAACACGCTGTCTTATCAACGGCCATAACGGTTATGTTCCACAAGACCAAGAATGGGAAGTAATCCTAGTAAAACCAGAATGCATGACTTGTTTCTGGACGTATGAATTACGTGTCTTTATTGCTTTTGCTGAACGACTTGTGTACTAGCTATAATTATCTTCACAACCATCTTGTATCAAATTTATTTTGTGCTATATTTCATGCTATATGTAAAATAAGCGGTATTGTAAGTTTGTAAAATATTGTGTAAAAGTTTGAACGCGAAATATTATTATAATCAGTTTTTCATATAGAATTGTAGTAGTTGAATTGTATATTAGCTACTAAGTATGAACTTAACGGGTAGGTACTACCCGAATTTAAACTTATAAAATGCTAATATGAAGAAAAAGCTTTTATAAATGAGTTCATATTATGCTACGAAATACTATTAACTACTCTTAATATTCTGTATGATTAACTTGTTCCATTTGACTATTTTGAAGGAAATGGCACCGACTACTCGACACACCGTGAATATGAATGAAGAGGAATTCAGTACTTTTCTAGCTTCAAACATAGCCGCAGTACAGGCTGCGCTACATACCAACAATAACCTTGGATCTAGCAGTACAGGAAATCGTGTAGGATGCACCTACAAAGAATTCACTGCCTGCAAACCTTTGGAATTTGATGGAACCGAAGGACCGATCGGATTGAAACGGTGGACCGAGAAGGTCGAATCGGTGCTTGCCATAAGTAAGTGTACTGAAGAGGACAAAGTGAAGTACACTACGCATACCTTCACAGGTTCTGCGTTAACATGGTGGAATACCTATCTAGAGCAAGTGGGACAAGACGATGCGTACGCACTACCGTGGACAGCATTCAAGCACTTGATGAACGAGAAGTACCGTCCCAGAACCGAGGTCAATAAGCTCAAGACAGAACTTAGAGGGTTACGAACCCAAGGATTTGATATTACCACGTACGAAAGACGATTCACAGAATTGTGCCTATTGTGTCCGGGAGCATTCGAAGATGAGGAAGAGAATATCGACGCGTTTGTGAAAGGATTACCGGAAAGAATCCAAGAAGATATAAGTTCACACGAGCCCGCCTCCATACAACAGGCATGTAGAATGGCTTACAAACTAGTGAACCAGATTGAAGTAAGAATTAAAGAACAGACTGCTAAAGAGGCCAATGTGAAGCAAGTCAAAAGAAAGTGGGAGGAAAACGGTGATAAGAATCACCAATACAACAACAACAGCAATTACAACAATAATCGCAACAATTATCCCAACAATCGCAACATCAATCGCAACTACAACAAACGGCCCAACAACAACAACAACAACAACAGCAATTACAACAATCATCCCAACAACAATAATAACCGCAACAACAACAACAATCAGAAGCAGCTATGCCAAAGGTGTGAAAAGTATCACTCGGGGTTCTGCACCAAATTTTGCAACAAGTGTAAAAGAAATGGTCATAGCACGGCGAAGTGTGAGGTCTACGGACCAGGGGTTAATAGAACGAAAGGAACAAATGGTGTCGGAACGAGTAATGGCGGAGCAAGTAGTGTCGGAGCAAGTTATGCCAATGTAGTTTGTTATAAATGTGGAAAACCGGGCCACATTATTAGAAATTGCCCGAACCAGGAGAACACGAATAGAAAAGGCCGCGGAAGAGTTTTCAATATTAATGCGACAGAGGCACAGGAAGACCCGGAGCTTGTTACGGGTACGTTTCTTATTGACAATAAATCTGCTTACGTTTTATTTGATTCGGGTGCGGATAGAAGCTATATGAGTAGAGATTTTTGTGCTAAATTAAGTTATCCATTGACGCCTTTGGATAGTAAATTTTTACTCGAATTAGCAAATGGTAAATTAATTTCAGCAGATAATATATGTCGGAATCGAGAAATTAAACTGGTTAGTGAAATATTTAAGATTGATGTGATAATCGGTATGGACTGGTTGAAAGAAGTGAAAGCAGAGATCGTTTGTTACAAAAATGCAATTCGCATTATACGAGAAAAAGGAAAACCCTTAATGGTGTACGGAGAAAAGGGCAACACGAAGCTACATCTTATTAGTAATTTGAAGGCACAAAAACTAATAAGAAAAGGTTGCTATGCTGTTCTAGCACACGTCAAGAAAGTACAAATTGAAGAAAAGAGCATCAATGATGTTCCCATTGTAAAAGAATTTTCCGATGTATTTCCGAAAGAATTACCGGGATTACCCCCACATCGATCCGTTGAATTTCAAATAGATCTTGTACCAGGAGCTGCACCAATAGCTCGTGCTCCTTACAGACTCGCACCCAGCGAGATGAAAGAACTGCAAAGCCAATTACAAGAACTTTTAGAGTGTGGTTTCATTCGACCAAGCACATCACCGTGGGGAGCTCCTGTTTTGTTTGTCAAGAAGAAAGATGGTACATTCAGGTTGTGTATCGACTACCGAGAGTTGAACAAACTTACCATCAAGAACCGCTACCCACTACCGAGAATCGACGACTTATTTGATCAACTACAAGGCTCGTCTGTTTATTCAAAGATTGACTTACGTTCTGGGTATCATCAAATACGGGTGAAAGAAGATGATATTCCAAAGACTGCTTTCAGAACACGTTACGGTCATTACGAGTTTATGGTCATGCCATTTGGTTTAACTAATGCACCAGCTATGTTCATGGACCTTATGAACCGAGTGTGTGGACCATACCTTGACAAGTTTGTCATTGTTTTCATTGATGACATACTTATTTACTCAAAGAATGACCAAGAACACGGTGAACATTTGAGAAAGGTGTTAGAAGTATTGAGGAAGGAAGAATTGTACGCTAAGTTTTCAAAGTGTGCATTTTGGTTGGAAGAAGTTCAATTCTTCGGTCACATAGTGAACAAAGAAGGTATTAAGGTGGATCCGGCAAAGATAGAAACTGTTGAAAAGTGGGAAATCCCGAAAACTCCGAAACACATACGCCAGTTTTTAGGACTAGGTGGTTACTACAGAAGGTTCATCCAAGACTTTTCCAGAATAGCAAAACCCTTGACTGCATTAACGCATAAAGGGAAGAAATTTGAATGGAATGATGAACAAGAGAAAGCGTTTCAGTTATTGAAGAAAAAGCTAACTACGGCACCTATATTGTCATTGCCTGAAGGGAATGATGATTTTGTGATTTATTATGACGCATCAAAGCAAGGTCTCGGTTGTGTATTAATGCAACGAACAAAGGTGATTGCTTATGCGTCTAGACAATTGAAGATTCACGAACAAAATTATACGACGCATGATTTGGAATTAGGCGCGGTTGTTTTTGCATTAAAGACTTGGAGGCACTACTTATATAGGGTCAAAAGTATTATATATACCGACCACAAAAGTCTTCAACACATATTTAATCAGAAACAACTAAATATGAGGCAGCGTAGGTGGATTGAATTATTGAATGATTACGACTTTGAGATTCGTTACCACCCGGGGAAGGCAAATGTGGTAGCAGATGCCTTGAGTAGGAAGGACAGAGAACCCATTCGAGTAAAATCTATGAATATAATGATTCATAATAACCTTACTACTCAAATAAAGGAGGCACAACAAGGAATTTTAAAAGAGGGAAATTTAAAGGATGAAATACCCAAAGGATCGGAGAAGCATCTTAATATTCGGGAAGACGGAACCCGGTATAGGGCTGAAAGGATTTGGGTACCAAAATTTGGAGATATGAGAGAAATGGTACTTAGAGAAGCTCATAAAACCAGATACTCAATACATCCTGGAACGGGGAAGATGTACAAGGATCTCAAGAAACATTTTTGGTGGCCGGGTATGAAAGCCGATGTTGCTAAATACGTAGGAGAATGTTTGACGTGTTCTAAGGTCAAAGCTGAGCATCAGAAACCATCAGGTCTACTTCAACAACCCGAAATCCCGGAATGGAAATGGGAAAACATTACCATGGATTTCATCACTAAATTGCCAAGGACTGCAAGTGGTTTTGATACTATTTGGGTAATAGTTGATCGTCTCACCAAATCAGCACACTTCCTGCCAATAAGAGAAGATGACAAGATGGAGAAGTTAGCACGACTGTATTTGAAGGAAGTCGTCTCCAGACATGGAATACCAATCTCTATTATCTCTGATAGGGATGGCAGATTTATTTCAAGATTCTGGCAGACATTACAGCAAGCATTAGGAACTCGTCTAGACATGAGTACTGCCTATCATCCACAAACTGATGGGCAGAGCGAAAGGACGATACAAACGCTTGAAGACATGCTACGAGCATGTGTTATTGATTTCGGAAACAGTTGGGATCGACATCTACCGTTAGCAGAATTTTCCTACAACAACAGCTACCATTCAAGCATTGAGATGGCGCCGTTTGAAGCACTTTATGGTAGAAAGTGCAGGTCTCCAATTTGTTGGAGTGAAGTGGGGGATAGACAGATTACGGGTCCGGAGATTATACAAGAAACTACCGAGAAGATCATCTAAATTCAACAACGGTTGAAAACCGCCCAAAGTCGACAAAAGAGTTACGCTGACATTAAAAGAAAAGATATAGAATTTGAAATTGGAGAGATGGTCATGCTTAAAGTTGCACCTTGGAAAGGCGTTGTTCGATTTGGTAAACGAGGGAAATTAAATCCAAGGTATATCGGACCATTCAAGATTATTGATCGTGTCGGACCAGTAGCTTACCGACTTGAGTTACCTCAACAACTCGCGGCTGTACATAACACTTTCCACGTCTCGAATTTGAAGAAATGTTTTGCTAAAGAAGATCTCACTATTCCGTTAGATGAAATCCAAATCAACGAAAAACTTCAATTCATCGAAGAACCCGTCGAAATAATGGATCGTGAGGTTAAAAGACTTAAGCAAAACAAGATACCAATTGTTAAGGTTCGATGGAATGCTCTTAGAGGACCCGAGTTCACCTGGGAGCGTGAAGATCAGATGAAGAAGAAATACCCGCATCTATTTCCAGAAGATTCGTCAACACCTTCAACAGTTTAAATTTTCGGGACGAAATTTATTTAACGGGTAGGTACTGTAGTGACCCGAACTTTTCCATGTTTATATATATTAATTGAGATTGATATTTACATGATTAAATGTTTCCAACATGTTAAGCAATCAAACTTGTTAAGACTTGATTAATACCATGTTGACCGGTGATTCACGAACGTTAAAACTTGTAAAAACTATATGATGACATATATATGGATATATATATAGTTAACATGATACTATGATAAGTAAACATATCATTAAGTATATTAACAATGAACTACATATGTAAAAACAAGACTACTAACTTAATGATTTTTAAACGAGACATATATGTAACGATTATCATTGTAAAGACATTTAATGTATATATATCATATTAAGAGATATTCATACATGATAATATCATGATAATATAATAATTTAAAATCTAATTTGATATTATAAATATTGGGTTAACAACATTTAACAAGATCGTTAACCTAAAGGTTTCAAAACAACACTTACATGTAACGACTAACGATGACTTACCGACTCAGTTAAAATGTATATACATGTAGTGTTTTAATATGTATTTATACACTTTTGAAAGACTTCAATACAATTATCAAAATACTTCTACTTAACAAAAATGCCTACAATTACATCCTCGTTCAGTTTCATCAACAATTCTACTCGTATGCACCTGTATTCGTACTCGTACAATACACAGCTTTTAGATGTATGTACTATTGGTATATACACTCCAATGATCAGCTCTTAGCAGCCCATGTGAGTCACCTAACACATGTGGGAACCATCATTTGGCAACTAGCATGAAATATCTCATAAAATTACAAAAATATGAGTAATCATTCATGACTTATTTACATGAAAACAAAATTACATATCCTTTATATCTAATCCATACACCAACGACCAAAAACACCTACAAACACTTTCATTCTTCAATTTTCTTCATCTAATTAATCTCTCTCAAGTTCTATCTTCAAGTTCTAAGTGTTCTTCATAAATTCTACAAGTTCTAGTTACATAAAATCAAGAATACTTTCAAGTTTGCTAGCTCACTTCCAATCTTGTAAGGTGATCATCCAACCTCAAGAAATCTTTGTTTCTTACAGTAGGTTATCATTCTAATACAAGTTAATAATCATATTCAAACTTTGGTTCAATTTCTATAACTATAACAATCTTATTTCAAGTGATGATCTTACTTGAACTTGTTTTCGTGTCATGATTCTGCTTCAAGAACTTCCAGCCATCCAAGGATCCGTTGAAGCTAGATCCATTTTTCTATTTTCCAGTAGGTTTATCCAAGGAACTTAAGGTAGTAATGATGTTCATAACATCATTCGATTCATACATATAAAGCTATCTTATTCGAAGGTTTAAACTTGTAATCACTAGAACATAGTTTAGTTAATTCTAAACTTGTTCGCAAACAAAAGTTAATCCTTCAAACTTGACTTTTAAAATCAACTAAACACATGTTCTATATCTATATGATATGCTAACTTAATGATTTAAAACCTGGAAACACGAAAAACACCGTAAAACCGGATTTACGCCGTCGTAGTAACACCGCGGGCTGTTTTGGGTTAGTTAATTAAAAACTATGATAAACTTTGATTTAAAAGTTGTTATTATGAGAAAATGATTTTTATTATGAACATGAAACTATATCCAAAAATTATGGTTAAACTCAAAGTGAAAGTATGTTTTCTAAAATGGTCATCTAGACGTCGTTCTTTCGACTGAAATGACTACCTTTACAAAAATGACTTGTAACTTATTTTTCCGACTATAAACCTATACTTTTTCTGTTTAGATTCATAAAATAGAGTTCAAATTGAAACCATATCAATTTGATTCACTCAAAACGGATTTAAAATGAAGAAGTTATGGGTAAAACAAGATTGGATAATTTTTCTCATTTTAGCTACGTGAAAATTGGTAACAAATCTATTCCAACCATAACTTAATCAACTTGTATTGTATATTATGTAATCTTGAGATACCATAGACACGTATACAATGTTTCGACCTATCATGTCGACACATCTATATATATTTCGGAACAACCATAGACACTCTATATGTGAATGTTGGAGTTAGCTATACAGGGTTGAGGTTGATTCCAAAATATATATAGTTTGAGTTGTGATCAATACTGAGATACGTATACACTGGGTCGTGGATTGATTCAAGATAATATTTATCGATTTATTTCTGTACATCTAACTGTGGACAACTAGTTGTAGGTTACTAACGAGGACAGCTGACTTAATAAACTTAAAACATCAAAATATATTAAAAGTGTTGTAAATATATTTTGAACATACTTTGATATATATGTATATATTGTTATAGGTTCGTGAATCAACCAGTGGCCAAGTCTTACTTCCCGACGAAGTAAAAATCTGTGAAAGTGAGTTATAGTCCCACTTTTAAAATCTAATATTTTTGGGATGAGAATACATGCAGGTTTTATAAATGATTTACAAAATAGACACAAGTACGTGAAACTACATTCTATGGTTGAATTATCAAAATCGAATATGCCCCTTTTTATTAAGTCTGGTAATCTAAGAATTAGGGAACAGACACCCTAATTGACGCGAATCCTAAAGATAGATCTATTGGGCCTAACAAACCCCATCCAAAGTACCGGATGCTTTAGTACTTCGAAATTTATATCATATCCGAAGGGTGTCCCGGAATGATGGGGATATTCTTATATATGCATCTTGTTAATGTCGGTTACCAGGTGTTCACCATATGAATGATTTTTATCTCTATGTATGGGATGTGTATTGAAATATGAAATCTTGTGGTCTATTATTATGATTTGATATATATAGGTTAAACCTATAACTCACCAACATTTTTGTTTACGTTTTAAGCATGTTTATTCTCAGGTGATTATTAAGAGCTTCCGCTATCGCATACTTAAATAAGGACGAGATTTGGAGTCCATGCTTGTATGATATTGTGTAAAAACTGCATTCAAGAAACTTATTTTGTTGTAACATATTTGTATTGTAAACCATTATGTAATGGTCGTGTGTAAACAGGATATTTTAGATTATCATTATTTGATAATCTACGTAAAGCTTTTTAAACCTTTATTGATGAAATAAAGGTTATAGTTTGTTTTAAAATGAATGCAGTCTTTGAAAAACGTCTCATATAGAGGTCAAAACCTCGCAACGAAATCAATTAATATGGAACGTTTTTAATCAATAAGAACGGGACATTTCAAGCCAAAGGGTATGCGAGGTCTTATTTTTGTTCTTGAACTGTGAGAAAATCTCCTTAGACAGTGCTTGAGTAAGTTGAGCGTAGCATTTACACTCCAGGTTGTACTGTTCGCGCTCAGCTGGATTGAACTGACCAGTTTCTTTAGGTTCACCGTCTGCCCCATTTGGCCATGCAAACTCATTCTCAATAAACTTCCATAGTCTAGAGTCTATACCATTCAAATATATCATAAAACGCGCCTTCCAGTCTAAAAAGTCCTTTAGATTATCAAGCTTAGGAACCTTATTGGAAGTTCCAGACTCATTCTCATTTAGTAACAGTTTTTGTAGTCTTGGAGCAATCACCAATGCACTGTATTCGTTTGTTACTTGTTCATTAGTGTCCGACATTTTAAATTAGATAGAATTAAGTTCAAGATTAATGAAGTTTCTGATTAATGACACAAGATCGATTGTCTTAGACACACGGTCGATTGTATGAGACACACGATCGATTGTAAGAGACACACGGTCGATTGTATGACTAACACGGTCGATTGTCTGACAAAATTTGTGCAGCACTTCGTTACTCAATAAGCCTTTGGTATTACAAATTCACACGGCCGACTGTCTATCTCCTTCGGTCGATTGTATATCTCACACGATCGAGTGACTGAACTCACACGGTCGATTGACTAAAGGAAACACACACGGTGTAACTGAAAGACACACGGTCGGTTTACAAACTCGATCGGTCGATCTAATGACACACACGGTCGGTTGTCGAGACACACACGGCCGAGTGTGTTCTTGACAGATACAGGTCGACTATTAGGGTTTTCTAGACCCAAATCGATTTTTCGATCGATTTTAGATGAAAAACACTAAACCAAAACGTAGAAAACAAAGGGAAATACTCCAGAAGCACTTTTTGATAACAAAAACACCAACTATAACGTAGAAAAAGAGATTAAATGATTAAGAAACAAAAACACCAAAAACACCACTTTCTTTGACCCAAAAACGATTTTAGACAAGCAAAACCAGAGACTCCAGCTCTGATACCACTTTGTAGACGATTATTCACGGATCTTAGGTCGCTTGCAAACTATCCTAGAGGCGGAATTCACTAGAATAGAGATAAACCGATATATGAGTCGTATCGGGATCGAATAAATCAAACCTAGGACAAGAACTAGATTAGATCGACTCCTAAATGAGATATTTCGGTGGTATATGGTGTTAAGGTTCTCTGGAGACGAAAATCAGTCGACTAAGGTAAAAGGGATGAGTAACCCTACAAAAGAGAAACAAACCCGTATATATACTGCAGGTCAGACACACTCGGTCGAATGTGTCTTTCAGTCGGTCGACTGAGTAACACAGTCGGTTGAGTGTGTACACACACTCGGTCGACTGTGTGTGCAGTTTAACATATTGATTATTTAACAAAGTAAGAACGCACAATCACAAACGTAATCAATAGTCACAAGTAAATGTTATTACATAACCGAATGTGTTAAACATAAAGATAAACTACGGCTGGGGATTCATGCACCAACACCTATCCCCTATATATATATATATATATATATATATATATATATATTGAATAGATTTGGATCATATAAGAAAAGTCTTACTAAATTGATTTATATTCATAAGTATATATCACACGAGTCGGTATCTACGTTTTGTTCATGTACAAAATCCCATAACAATTAAAAAGTCGATAAAATACGAAGTCTGACTTCATCCTTTAACAAGTTAACAACTGTAAAGCTTAAGAAGTCAAAATTTGTCAAAATTCAAACCCATGTAGCATCCTCCCCAGTTAGTTGTGCTCAAATTTTGTAAATTAGATTTCGGATACTGAATTTGCTATCCAAAATTCGAATCTCTTAAAATCGAATAAATTTTGAAATGTCAAAAACCGTTAGCCACCCTCCAAATCCTTTTGTATATTAAATATTGGTTGGATGACATTCTACCAAATACTCCAAATCCTTTTATCGACTAATCTCAAGATAACTACTTATCTACAAACAATCTGAAAGAAGTGATCGTAGGTGAACCTCTTTAACTATGAGAGAGTTTATGTTGCTTAGCCGATTAAAAACTAGAAACTTTTCAAGTCTTTAATTTTATTCGAGAAGTAAAGTCCTAACTACTCACCTACCACCATGTAAATAATTTGATTTAACATATTTCATATCATCATTCATTAATGAACCATTATGAGTCAAATGATTTTGTTCTCAAGAACAAACAATAAGTGACGGTATCGAGTTTAAGTATGGAAAGACGATTCAAAATGTAAATGCATATATGGATAGGGTTTACTATTCATGTAAGGCAAATATCTTTATTCATATGTACACGACTCAATTGAATTATTCAGTGATCGTTTATGACCTTCTTCTTAGCCTCCCTGAACTGCGCCAATTAGGTTTGAAAGTGAGATATTTTGTGACAATATTATGACGTCAACTTTTATGACAACTTGTGATGGTAAAAGATCAATTAAAATGTATTAACAAATTAAAGATCTTAAAATCATAGATTATCGAATAATTCCTTAATAGTGTAATGTTTTTAAAAATTTACTGCCCTTAGAATATTAGTTAACGTTCATAAACATAATTTATAAATTAATTAACAACTTTACATTATTTAAAGAGAAATTTGCGTGCATAGTCCATGTGGTTTGTGCCAAATTGCACGGATTATCAAAGTATCAGTTTTGAGTGTGGATAGTCTCTGTGGTTTGCAAGATGAGCAAGGATAGTCTAAATCACTAATGTCGTTCATTTTTTTCGTTAAATTTTAGCATGGGCAAAGCTTGTGAGGGTAAAAATTCATCATTTTACATACCTGCTTCCCCAAATATTTAATCCCTGTTATTCTTCTTTTAACATTAAAACCCTAAATTCTTTTCATTTAAATACTCACACCCATCAACAAAACTAATTCAAGTAAAGATCAAACCCATCCTAATTTCCATTTTCATAAACATTAAATACAAATCAAACCCACCATAAACATCACTCATATATGTTTTCACTCACATGATCATCTTCACTCTGCTCCAACTTTCAACAACTATTTACCCATATATAAAATCTAAATCCATAAAAATACACCCAGAAGGTTGTATAACACATATTTGTAAAACTTATCAATTAAAAACAACAATAAATAATCTCGATCTCACCTCATCTAAACAAACCCACACCAAACCACAACATCGATGGCGGTTTCTTGATTTAGTTTCTTTAATCTCTTTTGTTGCCATTTTTATTTTCTCCGTTCTTATTCTAACACCTTTGGGTGATTCAATCGTCGTTCCGGCAACCAAGATTTTATAACATCAACCATCGGAGCTAAACGCTGACACCATCTAATTGAATTAACTGAAGCCGGTAGTTGTGTTTGGTACCTCCGTCGCTGTCGGATTCTATTGTCGCCGGTGACAGAAGCTGTAAGTTCGACTGGTGGTGCTGCTGACTGTGGCTTTTTGTTACATTTCGTTAGCTTATGTTTTGGTTTGTTATGGATTTAATTGAATTGAATTATTTGAAAATTAGAATTATGTTATAAAATATCTAGATTGGATGTTAATTTTATTATTATTATATTTCTTGCATAGTAATATTTTATACTATAAATAGACATGTATGGTAACCATTTAAGGTGCACCATTTCTCTTGAAATATCAATATCAATATTTCTTCTCTCCTTCTTCTCTCTTTTTCTCTCTTTGTTCTTATAACCATTAAAGGTAGTTATAAGCCTACTGAATTATAACACGTTATCAGCACGAAGAGCTTAGTGTAATCAAAGGATATCTCAAACGATCACAAGTCAGTGATCAAGGTATGAAATTATTAATAATTTTCAGACTCGAATATATCAAACTTCTACTAACATTTTGAACTACTAATTTTTATTAAGTTCTTAGTGCATTTGTATTGTTCTTATTATATGGTTGGCTCTGCCACCTAAATTATATATGGTCGACACTGTCGCCTAACTATCATTTATGTTTACTAACTCTTATTAACTTCACTAACATTTATATTTATGTTATTTAAGTTATATATGGTCGGTTATACCACCTGAATTATATTTCTGTAATCTAACTTTTACTAACTTCACTAACATTTATATTTATGTTATTTAAGTTATATATGGTCGGTTATACCACCTGAATTATATTTCTGTAATCTAACTTTTACTAACTTCACTAACATTTATATTTATGTTATTTAAGTTATATATGGTCGGTTATACCACCTGAATTATATTTTCTGTAATCTAACTCTTATTAACTTCACTAACATTTATATTTATGTTAATAAGACCTCATGATTGTACGCAACACGTCATTTGACAACACGGTACTTTATGTACGCAACACGTCATTTGACAACACGGTACCATGGGTCGAGATTAATTCCGATCAATACGAATACGACGGGGTCTTTATATGTTATCTAACATTTATGATTACTTATGCAATTAATCATTATTTATTTCATGCATACTAATGTTTATTCTTAAATTTATAATTTTAAAAGTTAAAATAAAAAAATAGTTTGTATTTTTATTAAAAGTAAATCTTAAAAGTTAAAATAAGAAAAAGTAGTTTGTACTTTTATTAAAAAGTAAATCTTAAAAGTTAAAATACAAAAAGTAGTTTGTATTTTTATTAAAAGTAAATCTTAAAAGTTAAAATAAGAAAAAGTAGTTTGTATTTTTATTAAAAGTATATCTTAAAAGTTAAAGTAAGGAAAAAAAGGGATGGTAAAATGGAATAGTTTTTTGTCAAAAATGAAGTATTGAAAATGAAGTGGTCTCCTTCTATAACTAAAAAAAATATATATACTTTTATCAAATGAATTTTTTTGTGGTCGACAATTTCAAACACGAGTCCGTGTTTAGTTTATCAAGAATATCTCTTGCTTTGGTGAAAGGTCACGATCACGATATCAGGTGTTGTGAAAGAATTAAAAAATTGGTCAAGTGGCCTTTTAAAAACTAAAAAAAAAAAATTAAACAAAAAGTTTTTTTTATATATTTATAATTTACGGGTAACGTAAAAAAAAGGAAGTTTTTTTAAAAAAAAAAAAAACATAGAAAGTGTTTAAATGAGTTTTACAGAAAGAGGGAAAGCAAAGTAAAAAAAAAAACTTTTTTCCAAACAAAGGTAAATGAAAGTAGGACTTAATACAAGAAAAAAGTAAACATCTCCTAGACGTGATAAAATCTATCAATGATAAGTATTAGACTTGATGAGCTAAATGTGACAAAAATGTTTCAACATGTCTTATGTTAATTTTCTAAAATAAGTTATTATTATTCCGAGTTTAACACATATACATATGTTAATTAAAAACAACCTTTTTGTTCTTATGTAGTGTTGGGTTGCAATTTTGGTTGTATGCCATAATTCCATCCAGTAGAGTGACAATAGAAAACTTTTGATGATAATCAATAAAAAACTTTTTTCCAAACTTGTCAAATGTTTTGTTAAAAACGTGACCGTTGAAAAAAGGAGGTTGAATAATAAAACTTAAAAAACAAATTATTTTTTAAGAGTGTGCATCAAAATGGCCCGTTTAATAATGGGGAGTAAAAATATAGTCAAATTGTTTCAACGAACAAGGGTTCAATTGGATGTTTCTTAAAAAAATCCGCGGGTACGGGTGATGGATCCAATGGATCCGCATCCACGACCCGCGGGTGCTATCCCTAATTGTGACAAGTACAAATCAACTAAAAGTCTAAAAATAAATGCTCTTATAGGGACCAAATGTTCACAATAATTGCCTAAGCTAGATATGAAACAAATAGTTCATAAAAAAAAAAAAAAAAAGGTCGTTGTGCGTTTTCGGGATGATAGCCGAAATACACTTACAAAAGTAGGTCAGCCGTCAATTCTTTATGGCCATATCAACGTAGATCAATAAAATCATTTATGGTTTTGATAAAAGATTAATTAAAAATTAATTGTTTTTTGGTCTTGGATTCTCGGTAACAAAAGCAAAGGTTGTTTTTGGTTGCCACAACAAACAAGACAGAGGTTGTTGACTTTTGTTGTTAAACATGGCACAAGTGAACAATAACAATAGATTATTGTTTTTGAAAAGAATAATGATGCGTTAATTTTATTGTATAAAATAAAATTAAAGAAAATGGTTTTCATTGATGACTATGAACAAACGCAAACAAAGTGTTTGTGGTATTTGGTGATTAAAAAAAAGTGCATCTAAAGCTTCTACTGAAAATAATATGCATCTAAAGCTTCTACTGAAAATTAATGTGCAAGGTACAACGTATAACTATATGGTCAAATTCATTTGAGCCTTCGGAGTCACAAGTATATGATGTATATATATATTACTCAATTAACAAAATAGTAAATCTAAATTAATTCATATGAATAGTAAAACGAAATTAATTAATTTACTATTCACATAAAAAAGCGCATATGATAAAAAGTGCATCGCATATGATAAGCGCATATGATAAAAAGCGAATATGATGAAAAGCACAACGCATATGATGAAAATCGCATATGATTAAAAGCGCATATGGTGAAAAACACAGCGCATATGATTAAAAGCGTATATGGTGAAAAGGATATATGATAAAAAAAAACACATATGGTGATTTATAAAAAAAAAAAAAAAAAACACATATGGTGATTAATGGAAAGCACATATGGTAATTAATGAAAAGTATATTGTGAAAAAGAATCACAAATGTTTCTTGAAAGAATTCAAGGTAAGATATATGAACCAATTCATCCATCATGTGAACCATTTTGATATTTCATGGTTCTAATAGACGCATCTAGCGGATGGTCTCATATTTGTATGTTATCAAGCCGTAATATGGCATTTGCAAAGTTTCTTGCACAAATTATTAAATTGAGAACACATTATTCTGATTACACCATTAAAAGTATGAGACTTGATAATGCTGGCGAGTTAACATCTCAAGCATTTAATGATCATTATATATCTACAGGGATTGTTGTTGAACATTCAGTTGCTCATGTGCATACACAAAATTGGTTTAGCTGAATCAATAGATAAACGCTTACAGCTAATAACTAGACAATTGATAATGAGTACAAATCTCTCAATATTTATATGTGGACATGTAAATTTACATGCTGCGACATTAATTCGCATTATACCATGTGGAAGTCGTAAATATTTTCACTTAATACTTGATTTTGGCCAAGAGCCAAATATTTTCTACCTTAAAACATTGGTTGTGCAGTGTATGTTCCAATTGTATCACCACAACACAATAAAATGGTTCTTCAAAGAAAGATGATAATATATTTTGGATATAAAACATCTTCAATCATAAGATATATTGAACTCATGATGGGTGATGTTTTTACAGCACGTTTTGCTGATTGTCATTTTAATAAAACATTGGTCCCTAGATTAGGGGGAGAAATAAAAATAAAAAATAAAATGATGCTTCATGATGTGAACATCAATTAAGGTATATTGAACTCGCACAAAAGAATGTGAAACGAAAGTTCAAAAATAATGCATATGCAAGAACTTGCAAATTAATTACTTTATGCATTTACAGATATAAAAAAGTGACTAAATCATATATACCAGCGATAAATGCTCCAGCTCGAACTGAAATTCCAAAAGCTGGCAATAATGTCACTGTTGAGTCTTTGCCACGCATCAAACGTGGAAGATCAATTGGTTCCGAAGATAAAAATCCTCGAAAAAGAAAATCTGCTGATAATGAGGTAAGAGAAAGTGTTCAAGAAGAACCACAAATCAATATTCCTTCTGCAGAGGATATTGATAAATGTAAATACTAAAATTGCGATAAATTATGCAATATTATGGAACCGAAATGAAACTAAAATCTCTATGAGATATTTTCATATAATGTTACAATGACATCATGAATAAAGATGATGATCTGGAACTAAAATCTGTCATTGAATATACAAAATGGACATGATTGAGCTCAATGGAAAGGAGCAATAAGAGCTGAATTAGAATCGCTCGATAAAAGAAAAGTTTTCGGATCAATCGTTATCACTTTTAAAGATGTGAAACGTATGGGATACAAATGAATTTTTATCCGAAAAGAAATGTGCAAATGAAGTTACAAGGCAAAACTAGACTTGTAACTCAATATTTCCCACAAAGACCAGAAATGAATTAGGAGGAAAAATTATCCTCCTGTAATGGATACAATTACTTATTAGATACTTAATCAACCTGGTAGTTATTTAAATGCATCTCATGAATGTTGTTACTACTTATCTGTATGGATCACTTAATAGTGATATATATGAATATACCTAAAGGGTTAAGGTATCATAAGCATCTAATGTAAAACCCAAGGGAATATATTCCATTAAATCACAAAGATTTCTAAGTGGGTTTATACAAACGGGACGTATGTGGTATAACCGATTAAATGACTACTTGATAAAAAAAAAGGGTATAAATATAAACTTATTTTGCACGTATGTTTTATAAAAACAATGTTCGGATATGAGATCGTAGTTGTTTATGTCAATGTTCTTAACATCATATGAACAAATAAAGAGATATATGAAATCATTCAACTTCTAAAGAATTATTTTGAAATGAAAGATCTTGAAAAAACCAAGTATTACCTTGGATTGCAAATTGAGCATATGCCTAATGGTTTACTTGTACATCAAACAACTTATACCGAAAAGATTTTAAAACATTTTTTTTAAAGACAAACTCATTGTTGTTAGATCACTCAATATTGACACTGATCTATTTCATCCCTGCGAAGATCATGAAAATTTTAACAGATCGGAAGTTCTATATTTTAGTGCAATTGAGGTTCTTATGTATCTTATAGATTATACAAGATCTGACATTTCTTTTGCAGTTAATTTGTTGACAAGGTTCAGCTCAGCCCCTACCAAAAGACATTGGAATGGAATCAAACAAATAGTTTGATACCTTCGGGGAACTACTGATTTATAATTATTTTATTCTAACAACTCGAAACATGATTTGTTTGGTTATACAGATGCAGATTATTTATCCGATCTACATAAAGCTAAATCTCAAACTGGATATGTATTCCTAAATGGAGGCACCGCAATATCATGACGTTCTCAAAACAAACACTTGTTGCAACATCATCAAATCATGCCGAAGTGATTGCATTACATGAAGCTACTCGGGAATGATTTTAGTTAAGATCAATGATACAAATCATTATTGATTCTTGTGGACTAGAACGCTATAAAAGCGTAACAACTATCTATGAAGATAATACAGCTTACATAATACAAATGAAAGAAGAGTATCAAAAATGACAGAACAAAACATAAATGCTGACGAGGCGCTAAAGCTATAAACGGTCTTAACGGTCATAAGTTTGATGGAAAAGAATGGTATATTGGTAAGGCTCAGAAAAAGACTGAAAGGGAATAGGAACTGAAACAACGGTTTGAACAAACCATGAAGGAGACTGTAGACAAATCACGAGGGCCAAACTTGTACATAAAAGATTTAGATGATACAGTTTCAGATGAAAACCTCAGATTCTTCTCATATACTCAAGATCTCGTAAAAGACAACCAGATTAAAATGAGATACGTTCAATCAACAACTCTGCTGATCTTTATACCAAAGCACTGCCAACTGCTATTTTCAGAATACACGTTCATAATATTGGCATGAGACATGTTCAGAAGATGTAACAACTCAGGCGTTGCCTATTTGAGGGGGAGTCAACTCTATGCTGCACTCTTTTTCCCTTAGCTAAAGTTTTATCCCAATGGGTTTTCTTTAGCAAGGTTTTTAACGAGGCAGTAATAGTTATTCTCTAATAAAATTGTCATCCAAGGGGGAGTGTTATAAAATATCTAGATTGGATGTTAATTTTATTATTATTATATTTCTTGCATAGTAATATTTTATACTATAAATAGACATGTATGGTAACCATTTAAGGTGCACCATTTCTCTTGAAATATCAATATCAATATTTCTTCTCTCCTTCTTCTCTCTTTTTCTCTCTTTGTTCTTATAACCATTAAAGGTAGTTATAAGCCTACTGAATTATAACAAATTAGAATAAAGGATTACTTATTTAATTATTGGGTTTAGATATAACTAGTTTTCGATTACTAGCTTCGCACTTTTAGTTCGGTTTTCAATGTATTTTATTGCGTTCAGTTTGTAAAATTATTTCGTGGCTAACGATGATGTCGTTGAAGCGCAACTCGAGTCGAATTAAAAGGTATAACCCGTGAAAGATTTAAATGTTATTTTAAATTAACAATATATGTGCATCTCCGCGTTCCGCTATGGAATTGTCGACTTTTAAAAATTTAACGCAAAATCAACGTGTATGAAAAGTACCCCAAATATTTAGCATTTTTTAAAAAGCGTCCGTTTTGCGTATAGTTAGTGACATTGTGTTCCTAAATTTATTTCGAGTTTAATGATGGTGTCGGAAAAATTTAACTCGTTGCGAGCGAGAGAATATGACCCGTTGAATATTTGGGTGGAGTTTATTTAAGATTTTTTTATGAAAATGGTTATTGACACTTTACCCTCCTGTTTGGTGTGTTTTTTTGAAAAAAGTTGGGGGGGGGGGGGGGGGGGCTTTGTAAGTGATGAATTTTTGGGGGAAAAAAAGAAAAAAAATGTTAAAAGATAAAAACGTCCCTAATTACTATTAATTATTTTTGTCTAATAGATAGTATAGATTTTTGTCTAATAGATAGTATAATAATAATTTATAGATTAGGGGATCTTAAACTTCCAATTGTAAAAGTAAATTTGTGTGTTTGTTTTTTATGCTCAGCTGTTGGTGTTTGAGCAGTTGTACCAAGTGCATCAACACATGTACTTGAAGAATGGAGAATGTGTTAGAAAAGAAAATATACAAAATGACATAAATACCCTACATGTCAGGCACATGACTAACTTTAACGAAAGAAATTAACGATGTTAATGATTTGGACTATCTTTGCTTCTCTTGCAAACTACATAGACTATCCACACTCGAAACTGATACTTTGACTATCAGTGCAATTTGGCACAAACTACAAGGACTAAATACTAGAACGAACCTAAAGATCGTTAAGGCTCGAAAAAAGTAAACAATCTAGAACGAACCTAAATACTAGCTAACTCAATTCAAGCCAAAACGAAAACGGTCACACTAATAACATAATGTAACCAACCAAACGACGATTATACCAAAATAAAACAAGTCAAAGAACACAAACCGCTAAAAACCTAAACGCATAAAACATAAACCGAAAGAAGGAAACTAAGAGGGACCTTATCATTCTTTTTATTTGGACATGACGTCTTTCCCTCGGCCTTGTCAATATGGATATCTTTACCACTTCGTGATAAAAATTTATATGTAATAAATAATGTTAAACGACACAATAATAAATCTTAACTAGTTATTCTTTATTACAACAATAAATGAATGATAAATTAGACAATTCATTAATATATATTAAATACAACAAAAAGTTCAATGTGATAATTTTTGTGGGACATCTTTTAATTTCATTTATAAAAGAGGTAAAAGTGAAACTTTAGTGATTTTTTAATATTGTTTTGGATAAGGATAATTAATCGCGAACATATACAACTAGTGAAATGATTCATGGAATCATGCGTTTGTTTAAACGAAACAGTTTAATGATATGCTGTAGGTATTAAGTAATGTAAATATTAAAGTCATTTAGTTTAATAAACCGTGGAACCACAGATTCCGACTAAGAAACTTGTTGTTGGTTTTATAAACATATTGATATACTTAACTTGTTTAGAATAAATAAACTACATTTATTTTCTCACCGCTCTCTTCAAATTTTCATCACAATTACTACTTTCCTCATCATTAAAGCCTATATTATAACCTTTTATTGAGCCATATATTTCGCATACGTATGTAACGTAATTATTCACGTAAAGAGAACCCATATTTGAATAGTAATTCTAATTATAAGTATAATTATAATTATAATAATAAAGTTTGTTCTAAAATTGAGTTTTTATATTTTTAATAATAATTGCCTCTTGAAATTTTTTCAAAAATTAAAATACAATTATTATATGAAAGTTGTACAATATCCTTCAAAATTTATACATATGTTCATGAGGTATTTAGTAAAAGATTATACAATTTGTTTTAAAGTTTGTACATATGCATGGTCATGAAAGTGTTTTATTATTAGGTTGTACATAATGCTTCAAATATTGTACATATGATTATGGAGGTGTTTTACCGTAAAGTTGTACATAATAATTCAAATATTGTACATAAGATAATAGAGGTGTTTTATCATATGTTTGTACACAATTCTTCGTATATTATACAACTACCATGTTAATAGTTTTATTAATTACAATTAATTATTTCAATGACATCATCACGAGGAGCTTAGATTTTTTTCAATTTATTTTTGAGAATTTTTTAAACTTGAATAATCTTTATTTTTGACATTATCATTTTAGAGATTTATATGATATAAAAGAGTAATGTGCACTCTGTAAATGAGACGGATGGAGTAATTTATATATATGATACAAAATAGAAATCGAACATCCTATTCCTTTTCATAATCCTCCTGAAATACTCACATTAAAAGGTTTTAGGTTTTTTTTTAACGTCGATTTTTTGGCATCTGTAGATCATTATTTTCAACGACCTACATCATTTGCACGTAACACACACGTTCGGGCGAAAACTCGAACTCGATCGACGGTACCCGGGAACACATCCAATCAGGCAGTGCTCCAGAGTAGAGGTCTGCGAACGAATCCGGCAAAACTTCCCTATAGTGTCAATATATACCACCATTATTGGTGTTTAATTGTTTTAAAGAAAATCATGTCATCCCTAAGGATCGAACTCATAACCTCTCCTTATCCCATGACACAAAGTACATGGAGAGAACCGTTGAGCTATCCCGCAAAAGTTTAAAATACTCTTTGTTAACGGTGCGTCAAAAAGTTATCTTTGATGTCATAATAGTTTAAATTGACTTGCAAATTTTTAAAAAATAGTATAAATATATTACTAAGCCTTAACGATTTGGATAACATGCGTTAGGACATTAGTTATTAACTTAGAGATGGCGTAGTCAATTTGGATATAAATAGAAAGCCGTAGCCACCACTAGAAACCCCATATACGCACACATAAAACACATTGTCAATATTTATCATGTTTTGGTCAAAAACAACCTCCTATAACCTAAAGTCAGCAATATATAAAGTCAAACTTCTCCCACATAAACCTATGAGAGACTTCCTAATCCCCTATATATATAGCACAACATTGTATCCTTGAATATTCATCAGATTAACATCCTAAAATATTAGTACTTCTTATACTTATTATTATCATCAACATAAACCAGCAACGTAAAATGGATGGGTTGATACCATTTGTAATGCATGCCATAAAGAGACACAAGCTTCACAACAGCTACCGTTCACTCTCAGCTAGCTACCATCTACTGGAAGGCTCTGTAACGACCGACGGTTCATCACACCATAGGACCAGGTCCGAGTATCAACCTCCGGCGGAAGAGTACTTGCAGCAGAGATCGGCTTTCGGTTATCTTGCCGAATCAAAGAGCTTCAAAAATGATTCCTCCTCTTCCACTCAAAACACAATTCATTCTTTAAAGCCCAAGAATAACTGATGCAAATGAAAGCCAGAAATTCTTTGATTGTTTTGTTATTATTATAATTATATAATTGTTTAATAGCATTATTGTTATGTACAAAAGGTGCATTATAAATAAAAAGTTACCATGACTTCAATCACAAACCACTAGATATTGTTATTTAATTACTCCGTGCTTAGTTAAACGACAAAAAAACAATGACTTTACAACATTATATACCATAATGTCTTCGCTTTAGAAGCAGCACAAAAGTCGATCAGACACAAAATATATGAACATGAACGAAAAATACTAAAGATGGTTAAGAAGAAAGGAGGGCTTCAACCTTTGCAATCTGATCTTCTTCATTCTTTGAGGTTGGGCTCTTCATCGTAAAGATCATGTTTCCACATGTCAGCTTGACCACTATCTGCCCTTGTCGCCCACTATCGCTTACCCCTAAATGACCCTCCAAAATTACGACCACTATACCTAGCTTTATCTTGGATAAAACTTCATCCTATGCGTTACGCTCATGTGTGGGTCCCTTTTCCCTGACAGTCGCCTGTCAGGTTGGTCCACCAACACTTTCTCTATTAGTTTTCCCCTTTCCTTTTGCCTTTCACTTCCTTCAAATATTTTTGACAAAATTCCGCTTTTGATCCTTGAACTTTTTAGTAAACAACGTAGGTGACTTTAAACTTTGTTTTTGACTTTATTGACCTCGAACTATTAAGATATCTCACGAATGACCTTGGACTTAATGAGCGTTAAGTTTTTTCCATTAAATGAGATCACATGACAAACACATGAGGGTATTTTTGTCATTTTACATGTTTCCTTCTCTTTTTATTTCAATCTTCATCTTTTACCAAATATCAAACCATAATTTTTGTCATTAACCCAAAATCTAATCACAGTCTATTCTAAACAATAAGAGGTAATTCACATGTACATATGATCAAGTCCAACATTAAAAATAAAGATTGTTCTGTACACAAGTTGTGTACGGATGAAATAATATTTGCCACCATGCACAGAAACCATAGCCACGACATAGTTGTCTGTTAAATTTAAAACTAATATGAAAGACATCAACTACAAATTTTATTTCAAAAGATGAATAAAAATGAGAACAAATGTGCGAGAAGTTTCGGGTGATGGGCTACCCCTCTTCGCATAGATTTGAGTTTTGCTTTTGAGTTAATGATACCGATATGGATTGTGATTTAACTTTGGGTTAATGGCAAAAATTAGGTTTTGATATTAGGGTAAAAGAGATGATGATGATGGAGATGATTGAGTTAAATAATGAAGGAAATATGTAAAATGACAAAAATACCCTTATGTGCTTATCATGTGATCTCATTTAATGGGATAAACTTAACACACATTAAGTCCAGGGTCATCCGTGAGATACCTTATTAGTTCGAGGTCAACGAAGTCAAAAATAAAGTTTAAGGTCACCTACGTTGTTTACTACAAAGTTTAGGGATCAACGGCGAAATTTTGTCAATATTTTTGGAAACTGTGTTGCTGATTTATCTGTTGGACATAATCGGTTAAGAAAATGTACAATATAAGCTTTAGATGGTTGTGGAACTCAGAAATTGATAGAAAGAAATGTATGCATATAAGCTTAGGGGAATCTCCATCTGTCACCAACTGATTTTAGATGGTTGTGGAACTCATGAACTTAATGTTGTAAATGTTGGTTGACCTAAAATGATTATACACGTGGTTTCAGAGCTGAAAAAATTTTCCTGACTTATATTATTATGACATGTTGTTCTTACTAAGACGAAACTCATACCCGACTTGATAAATTTCATACTATTAGGTCCGTTAAGTCGTGAATAAATGGACCAAAAGTAAATATAGTAAAACATGTTTTTGTGGTGACGAATAACTCAACATGTTTTTGTGGTGACGAATAACTCATTGATCCAATCCCTAAGCGGCAGTCAAACAGGGGCATGAATGCGAGATGCCAGCGGAATTATAAAGACAAATCTCACACCCGACTTGTTAAATTTCATGCTATTAGGTCTGTTATGTAGTAATTAAATGGACCTAAAGTAAATATAGTAAAACATGTTTTATGGTGACGAATAACTCAATTGGTCCAATCCCTGAGCGGCAGTCAAACAGGGGCGTGAAGGTGAGTATAACAACCCTCACACTTCCATACTTGAATTGACTAATTTGCCCCTGGGGTTGTTATCCATACTTAATATATGATTAAATTCGACGTTGAGTAAATATTTATTTTTTGTCGACACGTTTTGTTAACTAAAGTTTATACTAATTATATAAAATAACTTTAGTTAATATTAATATTAATGTGTATTATATATAAAACTATATGTAACATAATTATTAATTTAATGATAAGTTATTTTAATAATTATTTATATTTTTAGCTTATAAAAAAATAAGATTTTTTTATAAATTAAATAATGATCCCATGAATTTTGACTAAATATTTTCAAAGACAAAACATATTAAAAATATTTTTAACATGTTTTCTTTTTTTGTCAAAATTGACACCATTATTTTATTTATATTTTTTCTTTTCACTTTTTCCTATAAATACCCACTTCCATTTCATAAAAACTTGTATCAAATCTTTGAAAAAACTCTCTCACAAACTTGAGAAACTACTTGAGGTATTTTCTATATTTTTTTATCGAATTGCTTTTATTTTTTGTATATTCTTTATAAATTCGAAATTAATATATATAAATTATGTTTATATGTTATAATTAGTATTATAAGTATTATGATGTAAAAAAATAATTTTGATAATTTATGGAATATTATTTATAATTAAATACGAATTATGTAGTATTTAAACGTAAAAACAATGTAAAATTCATAATAAATATTTTTAACCAAAAATAAAATATATATAATTTTTTTTGAGCTTATGAAACTTATATAGATCTGAAAAAATTATAAAAATAATTACTTGGGTCGAATTGGTAATTATTATATAATTAAACTATATTATTATGTAATTCGAAGGTAAATTAAGAATAAATATAAAATAATAAAAATATTTTTTTAAAATATTTTTTCTACAGGTTATTAGACTGATTGAAACTTATAAAAATTATAAAAATAATTGTTTGTGTTTATGTAGTAATTATGTAGAATTAAACTTGTTTTATGAATAAATTAAGGGTAAAAACAAAAATAAATATAAAATATAATAAAAATGTTTTCTTAAATTTTTTTCCTAATTTATATGATTAACTAAGACTATAAAAATTATGTATATAATTTTTAGATATTTAATTAAGTATTTAGATATTTTTGGATAATGTTTGATTAATAAAACACTATTATATTTGAAGTAATTTAGGTATTTATTTAAAGGTAATTTTATTTAATATATATAAGACATACTGAGGTATAACTAAATATTAAATAATACTTAGGTTATATTATCACATATATAATTATTAAGTACATTAATAATTCATTGTGTGTATACACCTATAACGTGAAGGTTATAATTAAAAGATAACGTGCACTTTATACAAACCTCACCGCTACTTGTGGCCTAGGGTGATCCTTGTTACCATTATGGGACGCTTGTGGATCTCGAATGCCAAGACTTAGATTCTGGTCAAGAGATCCTGGGCCGCTCGATAGCAATAGATCATTCAAGTGATTTGCATGTTAGCAATGAAGTTTGGGCGAGATTGTACAACGTCTTTGTTGAGGATTATAACCCGAACATTCTTAAACTAGAAGCTTACTATAAGTGGAAGCTTTCCATAAATAGTAGGTTTCCAAAAATAGAAACTTTTGAGAAATAGAAACTTTTCTCGAAAACCGTCACTGTTAATATAGTTGCTATATTAATAAACAAACTTTATGTCTGTTAGACATTAACTAATCAAAGATTATATCTCTAGGTTAAGATCTCCGATCACTTACTTCGTTCATTCTTCTTTGCGTGGAATAACTTACTTGCTACTAAGGTGAACTTCATAGCCCCACTTTTTACTGTTTCATAACTATTTTTATAACTTTTGGGGTGAGACACATGCTTGCTTTATAACTGTTTTACGCTTAGACACAAGTACTAAATTGTTAACTATGCTGCCATGTTTTGATTCATGGTAAATCCCTACCGTAATATCGTCAATTGCTACGTTTAAATGCAAACTTAATTATTGTGAGTAGGCCTATTGAGAGTAACGTCTCTAACCATTCGACCGTTGGTCTTTGGTTACATAATAATGATTCCACGACACTGATAGTACAAGGTGTCATAGGGTAAATTGTTTAGTAGCGATATTACAAACTGCAGCAACACTTTTAGATTGATATATCTGTATTGATCAACTTTAAACTAAATCTTGTGGTCTAAAACTTTGGATATTATTTATAAACCTGTGTGTGATGCCCCGTACAAAACCATCGTGTACGAATTATCAACAACAGGATCATTACAAGATTAAGTACTATATGCTGTAATTAAAGAAGTTGCATTCACGATAAAAAGGTGATGTCATAACCGACATCAAATGTTTTACATTTCAAAAGCATGCTTCACTAAGTAGAAGCAAATAATAAGTGTATGTGACCACAATGGTCATTACAAGTCATAGTTCAAAAGTACGAATGTTTGAATGCAAAGTAAAGTAGTTCATGCGTGGACAACTCTAAGCAGCGGGTGTCTACAGCACAACAAGTAAGACAGTGGAAGCAACCTCAAGCACCTGAGAAATACATGCTTAAAAACATCAACACAAATGTTGGTGAGCTATAGTTTAAGTATAACAGTATGTAAGGTAGGCCACGAGATTTCAGTGCTACAAAGAGCGTTTCAAAATAGTATGATAAAGTATATGTTAACCGTGGGCACTTGGTAACTAACTTAACGTTTATACCCCCTGAAAGTACACTTGGCAAGTGTGTATGTTTACGAAGTATTAAAAACTCGTTAAATGCTAGCGCTACTAGCCCGAGTGGGGATGTCAAATCCTATGGATCCATATCTAAGATTCGCGTTCACCGGTTCAAAAACCAATGACTAAACGTTACCGAGCTAAAGGGAATGTTTCTGCCGTTATATAACCCACACATATATAAAGTTTAAGTACTCGTGCCTAGTATGTAAAACATAAAATCTGCATGTATTCTCAGTTCCCAAAATAAGTTAAAGTAAAAAGGGAATGCTATAACTCACAATGATATGTAGCGGTAAGGTAGTAGTCGGGAAAGGTGTGCAAGTAAATGGTCCGAAGTCCTCAACCTAAGTCAAATAGTACTAAGTCAGTAAATCGTCTTAATAGGTTTAAAAGTATGTATTTAAGGTCTTAAGGGTCATCATCATTCATCATCAAACAAAAGGCGTAAAGTAAGTTTCGTTTATGAAAGTAGTTTACAACAAAGTCTGACTTCAGTCAGTCACCACGGCCTCTACCCTTACTGAATTAAGGTGATACCAGTGGCCATGGCTCCGTCTATGAGTCCCTTAAGTGTGGTAAAATTTACAGAAGCAAACTCGTCTTTGTTTAACCGTGGTGACGGTTTAAGTACGAGTAGGTCTGAAATTTCTGCACAACGTTAAAGGACATAGTGACGATCGGAGGGCCATAAATCCTAAACCGTAACTCGGATTAAGATGAGTCCTATATGAAAAGTTATCTACTCGAAAAGTTCTATCTAAAAATCAAGGTTAGAACAGCCCAGGTCTACTGGTCTGTTCCAGAAGCATCAGGTCAGAAAGTTTTGGACAGAAACAGTAAGTTTAAAAGGGTTCCGGTGGTCTTGGTGCTTGATGTTCATCATGGTTCTCATCCTTGATGCATATAGCTTCAAGTGTACAACTCATTGATGTATCTACATCATCTTAATTAAGTCTTGACCATCATAACCCTAGTGCAAGTCTAAGACATGAAGCACAACTCACTTAAGAGTTGCATGTAGTTTGATGAACCAAAGTTACATCAAGGTCTTAGGTTTGACACTTACATGGACTTTAAAGCTAATAACAAGTTACAAACTTGAAAGTAAACTAACTAATCAAGATCATAAGTAATAGAACATAGTTCTTAGTTTGATCTTGAAGATCCAAGACTCAAAAGTCTAGATCCAAAGTTATATTCAAAGAAAACTTATTTGTGTGTTCTTGAACTTTCAAGGTTAACTTAATTTGTTCAAGAGATATGAGATCAAGACTAACTTGTAGTACTTGACCATATAAAATAACTACATGAAATTAAAGTGCATAAAATGAAGAAGTAAACTTAAATAAACAAGAAAAGGTTCATGGTTGTTCATACTTTAAAGATTCAAACCAAGGTTTGATCTTTAGAAAGTAAACTTTAAAGTTTACTTCATGAGCTTCAAGTATGTCTTTAATCAACACAAGAACTTTATAATCTTTGAAACATTATATGTAGAACCTAAACTAGAGAGTTTAGTTCTTGATTGTTCTTGTTAAAACAAGATAAAAGATGAATCAAACTAGAAAGTTAGATTCTTGAAACATGTAAGTAAATAACAACAATTAACAAGACAAGTAACATTAACAACAAAGAACAACAAATGATGATGATGATTTGCATGTATGTATACGGTTTTAGGGAGAAAAGAAGAAGAGAAAATGTCTTCAAGTTTACTTACAAAGAGCAAAGAAACCTTGAGAGAAAAAGAGAGAAAGATAATTGCAAGTAGAAGTGTGTTTGAGAAATGAGAGAAATGTGAGTGTTTCAAGTAGTAAAAAAAAAAATTTGAATCCCTCTCATCCATATGGAGGCCGACGGTCACAAGCAAAAAAGGGGAAGGGTGAGTTGCCTACTAGTTCCTTGTGTGCAAAGTCTTAAAAGTTGGTTAATAAGGGGTGCATGCATGGGAAGGTGTTGTAAGTATCATGTAATAAGATTCCAAGTCTCAAAACTAACTAGTTAGGTTCCAAGTATGATACTTGCATTAAGAGATGGGCTAAATAAGTCCATTAAAGTGTAGGGTGGGCTTGGAAGTCCAATAACATGAGTCCATTACACTAACAAAGCCCAAGTTCAAAAAAATCACAAGTTAAACCAATTAAAGCCCAAGTAACTAACTAATAGCCTTAGTTAATTAAAATGATTAATAAATTTAATCATGAATGTAAATAATATCTAAAAATATTATTCGTGAAAGTTCCGGGTGTCACAAAGACGTTTCGGGCACTTAAAAGTCAAGTACGGGCAATCATAGCAACATGTAAATGTAATAACATACATTCGTTTAATCACACGTATTAATAATAATAATTATTAATAAAATAACGTTGGAAATTCCAGGGTCGTTACATTACCCACCTGTTAAAGAAAATTTCGTCCCGAAATTTTAAGCTGAGGTAGATGGAGGATTCGGGAAAAGGTGAGGATACTTTCGAATCATTTGATCCTCTCGCTCCCAAGTAAACTCAGGTCCTCGTTTGGCATTCCATCGTACTCGTACAATTGGAATCTTGTTGTGTTTCAAAGTTTTGATCTCACGATCCATAATTTCAACAGGTTCTTCCACAAAGTGAAGTTTGTCGTCAATCGTAAGTTCCTCAAGTGGTATGATAAGTTCGGGTGCAGCAAGACACTTCTTCAAGTTCGATACATGGAAGGTAGGATGAACTGAGCTCAATTGTGCTGGTAGATTCAAACGGTATGCAACGGGTCCAACACGTTCCAAGATTTCAAAAGGACCAATGTATCGTGGGTTCAACTTTCCACGTTTTCCAAAACGGATCACACCTTTCCAAGGTGCAACCTTTAACATTACACGATCACCAACGTTGAATTCAAAGTCTTTACGTTTAAGATCGGCATAACTCTTTTGGCGATCACGGGCAGTCTTAAGTCTAGCTTGGATCTGAGAAATCTTCTCCGTGGTTTCGTGGACTACCTCGGGTTCGGTGATTTGCTTTTCGCCTACTTCGGCCCAACAAATAGGAGATCGGCACTTACGGCCATACAATGCTTCGAAAGGTGCAGCATTAATGCTAGAGTGATAACTGTTGTTGTACGAGAATTCGGCGAGTGGCAAATGTCTTTCCCAGGCCTTTCCAAAATCAATGACACATGCACGCAACATGTCCTCCAAGGTCTAAATCGTTCGTTCACTTTGCCCGTCAGTCTGAGGGTGATAAGCAGTACTCATGTCAAGACGAGTTCCCATGGCTTCTTGCAAAGAACGCCAAAATCTAGAGGCAAAACGGGGATCGCGATCGGAGATGATCGATAAAGGTACACCGTGTCGTGATACAACCTCCTTAATGTATAATTGTGCAAGTCTTTCCATCGTATCAGTTTCCTTCATCGCTAGAAAGTGTGCAGATTTGGTAAGGCGGTCAACGATAACCCAAATAGTATCGTATCCGCCCACCGTCTTCGGCAGCTTGGTAATGAAATCCATTGTGATCCTTTCCCACTTCCATTGTGGGATCTCCTGCTGTTGGAGTAAACCAGAAGGTCTCTGATGCTCGGCTTTAACCTTCGAGCAAGTCAAACACTTACCAACATAAGTTGCAACGTCCTTCTTAAGATCCGGCCACCAATACTGTTCTTTAAGATCGTGGTACATTTTGCCGGCGCCGGGGTGAATCGAATATCTCGATTTGTGTGCTTCATCAAGTATAAGGTTCCGTAGATCTCCATAAAGAGGTACCCAAATTCTTCCGGCATAACATCGAAGTCCAGACTCCCTAACCTCGAATCGAGAGACAAGTATGTTCAAATGTTCATGAGATATGTTCTCCTCCTTGAGAGCCTCATCTTAGGCTACTCTGATCTGGCTGTTGAGGTTCGAATGGATGGTGATGTTCAGAGCCCTAACACGAAGAGGTGCCGTCCTCTCCTTTCGGCTTAAAGCGTCAGCTACAACATTGGCCTTGCCAGGGTGATAACGGAGTTCACAATCGTAGTCGTTGAGCGTCTCGATCCATCGACGCTGTCTCATATTCAGTTGCTTCTGATCAAAGATGTGCTGTTGACTCTTGTGATCGGTGAAAATAGTGCTCTTAGTTCCATACAGATAATGTCTCCATAATTTGAGTGCAAAGACAACGGCTCCAAGTTCAAGATCATGTGTAGTGTAGTTCCGCTTGTGAATCTTCAATTTGCGGGAGGCATAGGCAATAACCTTTGATCGTTGCATCAGTACACAACCAAAACCACTCTTCGATGCATAACAATAAACAACAAAGTCGTCACTGCCTTCAGGAAGTGATAGGATAGGTGCGGTGGTTAACTTCTTCTTCAAAGTTTGAAATGCTGATTCGTGTGCGGGTTCCCAAATGAACTTCTTGCCCTTGTGAGTCAGCGCGGTCAAAGGACGCGCAATCAGAGAAAATCCTTCGATGAATCTTCGGTAATAACCGGCGAGACCTAGGAATTGGCTAATATGCGTCGGAGTAGTGGGGGTCTCCCACTTGCTGATGGCTTCAATCTTGGCGGGATCAACTTTGATACCCTGGTCGCTTACAACATGACCCAAAAATTGTACTTCCTTCAACCAAAATTCACACTTGGAGAATTTGGCGTAAAGTTGCTCTTGTCTTAAGAGTTCAAGCACTAATCGAAGGTGTTGCTCATGTTCTTCTTCGCTCTTAGAGTAGATGAGGATATCATCTATGAAGACGATAACAAACTTGTCCAAGTAAGGCTTGCAGACACGATTCATGAGATCCATGAACACGGCAGGTGCATTTGTCAAACCGAATGGCATCACGAGAAACTCATAATGACCATAACAGGTCCTGAATGCAGTTTTCATCACGTCACTTTCCTTCACCCTCAGCTGGTGATATCCGGATCGCAAATCGATCTTTGAATAAATGCTTGATCCTTGTAGTTGATCAAAAAGATCGTCAATGCATGGAAGAGGATACCGATTCTTGATAGTCAATTTGTTGAGTTTACGGTAGTCGATACACATACGGAAGGATCCATCCTTCTTCTTCACAAACAACACAGGTGCGCCCCAAGGCGAGAAGCTTGGTTGAATAAATCCTCGGTCTAACAGCTCTTGTAGTTGACTCTGTAATTCTTGCATCTCAGAAGGTGCGAGTCTATAAGGTGCGCGAGCTACAGGTGCTGCTTCTGGCACTAAATCAATCTGAAACTCTACGGCTCTCTGCGGCGGCAATCCAGGCAACTCCTCTGGGAAGACATCGGAAAATTCGTTCACAATTCGAACGTCGTTCACGCTCTTCACCTCAGTTTCTACTGCTTTCACATGTGCTAGGACAGCAAAACGTCCCTTCTTCATAATCTTTTGCGCTTTCACGCAACTAATGAGGTTCAACTTCGAGGTACATCTCTCTCCATAGATAACCAGTGGTTCGCCATCTCCTTGTGGTATACGAAGTGCTTTATCTCCACAGATAATATCGGCCTTTATCTTGCTCAACCAATCCATACCAACGATCACGTCAAAGCTTCCCAGTTTGATAGGTATCAAATCAATTTCGAAATCTGCACCAGCTATGTTGATAATAGCTCCACGACTAATATGGTCAACCTTTTCAAGTTTTCCATTGGCAACCTCGACAAGCATACTCTCTTTTAACGGGACTAATAACCAATTAATCTTATCGCAAAAATGTCTACATACATAACTTCTATCCGCACCAGTATCAAACAAGACAGAAGCTAAAAGATTGTTGATTGTGAATATACCTGTCACCAAGTCGGGGTTATCGCGTGCATCCCTTGCATTAACATTAAAAGCTCTACCACGGGGTGGCCCGCCATCTTTTCGCTTGTTTGAGCATGCATTTCTGAAATGGCCCGTCTGCCCGCATTCGTAGCACTTCTTCGGCCCATTGGTGTTTGGCTTCTCATTCAAAGTAGTGACCTTGCAGTCTTTCCCGATATGCCCAGCCCGTTGACACTTCTCACAAACAACATTGCAATATCCAGTATGGTGTTTGTAGCACCGTTTGCATTGTGGTAAGGTTCCTTTGTAGTTCGGGTTGGTGTTGGTATTGTTGTTGGGATTAGGATTTCCACCGTTGTTGTGCCTCTTGGCGGGGGTTTGATCGTAGTTTCTCCCCCTGTTGTTGTTGTTGTTGTTGTTGTTGTTGTTGTTGTGGTTGTTGTGGTTGTTGTCCCATTTCCTCTTTTCACTACTACCGGCTTCAAACTTAGCCTTCTTTGGCTCATCAAGGATGATTTGATTCAGGAGAGTATGCACCATGCGCATTGCTTCGGGGACATTCGGTGGCTTGGATGAGGTGACATTACCCTTGATGGACTTAGGGAGTCCCGAGAAGTATTTCTCCAAGCGCTTAAATTCGGGGGTGACCATGGTCGGACACATTAATGCTAACTCCAAAAACCTACGATTGTAACTGTTAAGGTCGTTCCCTACGACCTTCAACTGCATAAATTCGATCTCCATCTTTTGTATTTCGGTCCTTGGACAGTATTCCTCAATCATAGCACACTTAAACTCTTCCCAAGGCGTAGCATACGCCTCATCAATCCCTTTTGCTTGAGCTAACGTGTTCCACCACGTTAGCGCGCCGTCAGATAGCGTGCAAGATGCAAACTTGGTCTTATTTTCCTCCGAATAGTTGCTAACTCGGAATACTGATTCAAGTTTCTCGAACCATCTGGTGAGACCAACTGGTCCCTCGGTGCCGCTGAAGTTATGCGGTTTGCAGCTCTGGAATTCCTTGTATGTACACCCATTTCGAACGGGTGGAATAACCAGTAGTGGTGGCGGTGGAGCTTCGAGATTTCTTTCTGCTAGGGCTGCAGCGACCCGTTCGTTGATCATGTCCTCAATCTGGGCGGCGGTAGGTGTGGATCTTCCGTTAGCCATGGTATTCTAAACAAAAATTTTGACTCAAGTCAAAATCCAGTATGCAAGTAGTAATAATACAGTATATAGTGACCAACATGGAATCAAAACATCACATGTTATTAAATAATGCATCTAGGTACAAATACCACAGAATCATCGTACAACAATGTAAATAGAACATCGTGCAAGAATTAAATAACGCAAAGTTCCATTCATTAATAATAATAAGTTTCATACATCTGAATAAGTTCGTGCAATACATATGAAATACATGAAACTATATCTAGATTACATCATGAAATCTAAATACAAAGTCCTACGGTGAAGGCGGGTGAACTGCTCCTCGAGCCAACTGCTCCTCGAGCTCAGTGACTCGAGCTCGGAGAGTCTCAATCTCCCTCATCAGTTCCTCGTTAGAGGGAGCTGGTGGGGCAGGCGGTGCAGGTGGGGCGGGTGGTGCGGGTGGTGCCGGTGGTGCTGATGTAGATGGTCCGGCTCCGGATGTAGACGGTACGTCCCTATATGTAAGTGGTCCGTATCTAAATCTAGGTGGTACGGTTCCAGGAATAGTCAATACGTAACGGGGAACCTTACGTATCTGTGGGTCGGTAGGGTATGGCACAACTCGTTTACGAGCAGTAACCCTACGACGATGGCCAAAAGCGTCAGTAAAAGCACGACCTCCATTCACCCCTGGAATGACGGTGCCGTCGAAACGGTACCGCTTCTTCGGCGGGGTGGAGGGTGCCTGAATAGGTCTATCAGCAGGATCCTCATCATCGCTGGAGTCGTCTGATGATGAAGAATCGGCGGATGATGAGTCATCCGAATCGTGTGGTGGTGATACTGGTGGCTGAGCTGGTAATCCGAAGCGTCCGAAGGCGGCCAACATCTGTCTGTGTCCGCCTGGCGGAATCATGACCAAACGTCCGTCGGGAGTGCGTCGGCAAGGCGTGCGCATGTGGTTACGAAACGGCCCTTCCCCGAACTCTGCGGGGATCTCAATACCACCAATGCGGGGATGTGACCTCGAGGGTCCGGGAGCAGACACTGGGGCAGGTGCACTAGTACCAGCTCCGGAAGTAGAAGCGCCGGGATCACTGGTGGGTGTCGGGGCCGGTGTATCGGCAGTAGCAGCAGCAGGTGTAGCAGTAGGTAGGGCGACGGGGTCTGAGTCTGTACTGCCCGAAATGCCAGCAGGTGAAACATCCGACATCTGAACAAGGAAAAATAAATTTTTCATGTCAGTATGTCATAAAGCAAGCAAATAATAGGCCAACAGTTTAAATCATGTATAACAGTAACTAGCATGGCAATAACATCATTTCGTATGAAAGTAGCATGCAATCAAAAGCAAGTAGCATCATGCAGTAGTGAAATCATGTAGTAGCATACGGCATATAGCGGAAAAAGTAAGCAGCAGCATGCAGTAAGTTCAGCGGAAACAAGTAAACTAGCAAGTTGTAGATTAGTCCTATTAGTGAATCCTACTCGGGTCGGTCCTAGACTCACTAATGCAACCTAATTCCCTACAACCAATGCTCTGATACCAAATGTGATGCCCCGTACAAAACCATCGTGTACGAATCATCAACAACAGGATCATTACAAGGTTAAGTACTATATGCTGTAATTAAAGAAGTTGCATTCACGATAAAAAGGTGATGTCATAACCGACATCAAATGTTTTACATTTCAAAAGCATGGTTCACTAAGTAGAAGCAAATAATAAGTGTATGTGACCACAATGGTCGTTACAAGTCATAGTTCAAAAGTACGAATGTTTGAATGCAAAGTAAAGTAGTTCATGCGTGGATAACTCTAAGCAGCGGGTGTCTACAGCACAACAAGTAAGACAGCGGAAGAAACCTCAAGCACATGAGAAATACATGCTTAAAAACATCAACACAAAGGTTGGTGAGCTATAGTTTAAGTATAACAGTATGTAAGGTAGGCCACGAGATTTCAGTGCTACAAAGAGCGTTTCAAAATAGTATGATAAAGTATATGTTAACCGTGGGCACTTGGTAACTAACTTAACGTTTATACCCCCTGAAAGTACACTTGGCAAGTGCATATGTTTATGAAGTATTAAACACTCGTTAAATGCTAGCGCTACTAGCCCGAGTGGGGATGTCAAACCCTATGGATCCATATCTAAGATTAGCGTTCACCGGTTCAAAAACCAATGACTAAACGTTACCGAGCTAAAGGGTGCCGTTATATAACCCACACATATATAAAGTTTAAGTACTTGTGCCTAGTATGTAAAACATAAAATCCGCATGTATTCTCAGTTCCCAAAATAAGTTAAAGTAAAAAGGGAATGCTATAACTCACAATGATATGTAGCGGTAAGGTAGTAGTCGGGAAAGGTGTGCAAGTAAATGGTCCGAAGTCCTCAACCTAAGTCAAATAGTACTAAGTCAGTAAATCGTCTTAATAGGTTTAAAAGTATGTATTTAAGGTCTTAATAGTCATCATCATTCATCATCAAACAAAAGGCGTAAAGTAAGTTTCGTTTATGAAAGTAGTTTACAACAAAGTCTGACTTCAGTCAGTCACCACGGCCTCTACCCTTACTGAATTAAGGTGAGACTAGTGGGAATGGCTCCGTCTATGAGTCACTTAAGTGTGGTAAAATTTACAGAAGCAAACTCGTATTCGTTTAACCGTGGTGACGGTTTAAGTGCGAGTAGGTCTGAAATTTCTGCACAACGTTAAAGGACATAGTGACGATCGGAGGGCCATAAATCCTAAACCGTAACTCGGATTAAGACGAGTCCTATATGAAAAGTTATCTAATCGAAATGTTCTATCTAAAAATCAAGGTTAGAACAGCCCAGGTCTACTGGTATGTTCCAGAAGCATCAGGTCAGAAAGTTTTGGACAGAAACAGTAAGTTTAAAAGGGTTCCGGTGGTCTTGGTGCTTGATGTTCATCATGGTTCTCATCCTTGATGCATATTGTAGTGACCCGAACTTTTCCATGTTTATATATATTAATTGAAATTGATATTTACATAATTAAATGTTTCCAACATGTTAAGCAATCAAACTTGTTAAGACTTGATTAATTAAAATATGTTTCATATAGACAATTGACCACCCAAGTTGACCGGCGATTCACGAACGTTAAAACTTGTAAAAACGACATGACGATATATTATGGATATACATATGGTTAACATGAGATTATGATAAGTAAGTATCTCCATAAGTATATTAACAATGAGTTATATACATATAAACAAGAGTACTAACTTAAGGATTTCGAAACGAGACATATATGTAACGATTATCATTGTAACGACATTTAAATGTATATATATCATATTAAGATATATTAATATATCATAATATCATGATAATATAATAATTTAACATCTCATTAAATATAATAAACAATGGGTTAACAACATTAATTGAGATCGTTAACTTAAAGGTTTTAAAACAACACTTACATGTAACGACTAACGATGACTTAACGACTCAGTTAAAATGTATATACATGTAGTGTATTTAGATGTATTAAAATACTTTTGGAAGACTTCAAGACATATATCAAAACACTCATACTTAACGAAAATGGTTACAGCTACTTTCCCATTCATTTCTTTCATCAAGAATTCTAGTCGTATTCTTACCCGTATTATACACAGCTTCAAAACGTACTTACTACGGGTATATACCAATAGGAACTAGCATGGGATTCCACTCTTGATTATGTCATGTATGACTAATCAATTTTAACTTCTACCATGAGCTAGTCAACTAACTAGAACTCCTTTTAACCCCACTCACCACTCACCAATTACCACTCATCATTCACTCCATTTCACTTCCAATTCTCTTTCTAATTCTCTCTCAACACACACACACTATTATGAACGTATTTCTCCAGTAGTTAATCATCATCTTCATCAAAAATCACTTCAAGAATCAAGCTATAATCATCATAGGAAGAACACTTCAAGAACACTTCAAAAATCCCTTCAAGTTTACTAATTTACTTCCAAGCTTTCTAATTCATTCCAAGTAATCATCTAAGATCAAGAAACCTTTGTTATATACAGTAGGTTATCTTTCTTATTCAAGGTAATATTCATATTCAAACTTTGATTCAATTTCTATAACTATAAACTATCTTAATTCGAGTAAAAATCTTACTTGAACTTGTTTTTGTGTCATGATCCTACTTCAAGAACTTTCAAGCCATCCAAGATCCTTTGAAGCTAGATCATTTCTTGTCACTTCCAGTAGGTTTACCTACTAAACTTGAGGTATTAATGATGTTCATAACATCATTCGATTCATATATATAAAACTATCTTATTCGAAGGTTTAAACTCGTAATCACTAGAACATAGTTTAGTTAATTCTAAACTTGTTCGCAAACAAAAGTTAATCCTTCTAACTTGACTTTTAAAATTAACTAAACACATGTTCTATATCTATATGATATGCTAACTTAATGATTTAAAACCTGGAAACACGAAAAACACCGTAAAATCGGATTTACGCCGTCGTAGTAACACCGCGGGCTGTTTTGGGTTAGTTAATTAAAAACTATGATAAACTTTGATTTAAAAGTTGTTATTCTGAGAAAATGATTTTTATAATGAACATGAAACTATATCCAAAAATTATGGTTAAACTCAAAGTGGAAGTATGTTTTCTAAAATGGTCATCTAGACGTCGTTCTTTCGACTGAAATGACTACCTTTACAAAAACGACTTGTAACTTATTGTTCTGACTATAATCCTATACTTTTTCTGTTTAAATTCATAAAATAGAGTTCAATATGAAACCATAGCAATTTGATTCACTCAAAACGGATTTAAAATGAAGAAGTTATGGGTAAAACAAGATTGGATAATTTTTCTCATTTTAGCTACGTGAAAATTGGTAACAAATCTATTCCAACCATAACTTAATCAACTTGTATTGTATATTATGTAATCTTGAGATACCATAGACACGTATACAATGTTTCGACCTATCATGTCGACACATCTATATATATTTCGGAACAACCATAGACACTCTATATGTGAATGTTGGAGTTAGCTATACAGGGTTGAGGTTGATTCCAAAATATGTATAGTTTGAGTTGTGATCAATACTGAGATACGTATACACTGGGTCATGGATTAATTCAAGATAATATTTATCGATTTATTTCTGTATATCTAACTGTGGACAACTAGTTGTAGGTTACTAACGAGGACAGCTGACTTAATAAACTTAAAACATCAAAATATATTAAAAGTGTTGTAAATATATTTTGAACATACTTTGATATATATGTATATATTGTTATAGGTTCGTGAATCAACCAGTGACCAAGTCTTACTTCCCGACGAAGTAAAAATCTGTGAAAGTGAGTTATAGTCCCACTTTTAAAATCTAATATTTTTGGGATGAGAATGCATGCAGGTTTTATAAATGATTTACAAAATAGACACAAGTACGTCAAACTACATTCTATGGTTGAATTATCGAAATCGAATATGCCCCTTTTTATTAAGTCTGGTAATCTAAGAATTAGGGAACAGACACCCTAATTGATGCGAATCCTAAAGATAGATCTATTGGGCCTAACAAACCCCATCCAAAGTACCGGATGCTTTAGTACTTCGAAATTTATATCATATCCGAAGGGTGTCCCGGAATGATGGGGATATTCTTATATATGCATCTTGTTAATGTCGGTTACCAGGTGTTCACCATATGAATGATTTTTATCTCTATGTATGGGATGTGTATTGAAATATGAAATCTTGTGGTCTATTGTTACGATTTGATATATATAGGTTAAACCTATAACTCACCAACATTTTTGTTGACTTTTAAAGCATGTTTATTCTCAGGTGAATATTAAGAGCTTCCGCTGTTGCATACTAAAATAAGGACAAGATTTGGAGTCCATGTTTGTATGATATTGTGTAAAAACTGCATTCAAGAAACTGATTTCGATGTAACATATTTGTATTGTAAACCATTATGTAATGGTCGTGTGTAAACAGGATATTTTAGATTATCATTATTTGATAATCTACGTAAAGCTTTTTAAACCTTTATTTATGAAATAAAGGTTATGGTTTGTTTTAAAAATGAATGCAGTCTTTGAAAAACGTCTCATATAGAGGTCAAAACCTCGCAACGAAATCAATTAATATGGAACGTTTTTAATCAATAAGAACGGGACATTTCAGTTGGTATCCGAGTGTTGGTCTTAGAGAACCAGAATTTTGCATTAGTGTGTCTTATCTAGTTTGTTAGGATGCATTAGTGAGTCTGGACTTCGACCGTGTTTACTTGAAAAATGATTGCTTAACAAATTTTGTTGGAAACTATATATTTTTAACATGTGAATATTATGTGATATATTAATCTCTTAACGCGTTTGATATTATGTGATAGATGTCTACCTCTAGAACAAGTCCCATTGACTCACCTAATAATAATGAAGAGTCAAATGTAAATTGGAATGATTCGTGGACTGATTCACAAGTTCCCGAAGAGGAACCGGAAGAAGAGTCGGAACCGGAAGAAGAATCGGAACAGGAAGAAGAATCGGAATCGGATGAAGAAATAGAACCGGTGGGGGAAATAATAAAACGGTTAAGTAAAAGAAAATCCTCAACCAACTGACCAAGGTTAATTATGGTCAATGGTGTTTCCGCCAAGGAAGCAAAATATTGGGAGGATTACCAATTCTCCGATGAATCGGATTCCGACGAGAATTCCGATGATGTTATAGAAATTACCCCAACTGAATTTAAAAAGGCAAAAGAAAATAATAAGGGAAAGGGCATAAAAATAGAGAAATCTAATTCCAACCCCGATGAACTTTATATGTATCGTCAACCCTCGAATTCCTTAAGTTGTAACAATGACCCAGGAACCTCTAAACCACTAGGTTTTTCTAAACCAATGTGGATAACGATGGCTCGTATTAGGGGAACATCATATATCCCTAGAAACTTGGCAAAACGAACCAAAACCGAAGAAGAAGAAACAAGCGAGTCGGAATAAAATAGTTGTATTCGTGTGGTGTAATATAAGTAATATAATGTGCTTATGCTTTATGATATATGTAAAAATTGCTTGTATTAATAAGTATTTTTTTTTATGAATCTAACTCTTGTCTATTTTACAGTATAAAAACACAAAATGGATAGACAACCCAATATTTTAAGAGACCTACCCGGAGACATGATTGATGAAATCTTGTCTAGAGTCGGTCAGAATTCTTCGGCACAACTATTTAAGGCGAGATCAGTTTGTAAGACATTCGAAGAACGTTCCAAGAATGCCTTGGTTTATAAAAGGCTTTCGTTCGAAAGATGGGGGATTTCACATTGGGAAATCCATAAGTTATGATGTGTTTACTTTGACGCATATATTGCGGGGAACCCAAATGCTATTTTAAGCAATGGGTTAAGAAATTATTTTGACTCAATATATCCGAATATTGGACTTCGTGATTTAGAAAAAGCGGCTAACATGCAACATAAAGAAGCATGTTATGCTTACGGATTAGTAATGTTCGCTTCTCACCAAAGTGAGAACAAGAACATCGGGCTACAACTATTAAACAAAACGTTCCCACAAGTGACGGAGTCGGTAATTGGGGTAAGAAATGAGGTTTTTAGATTGTTACGGGACTGTTGGACATTACGTAACCCTCGTCCCTTTGACGACGTTACAACACGCTGTCTTATCAACGGCCATAACGGTTATGTTCCACAAGACCAAGGATGGGAAGTAGTCCTAGTAAAACCAGAATGCATGACTTGTTTCTGGACGTATGAATTACGTGTCTTTATTGCCTTTTCTGAACGACTTGTGTACTAGCTAGAATTATCTTCACAACTATCTTGTATCAAAGTTATTGTGTGTAATATTTCATGCTTTATGTAAAATAAGCGGTATTGTAAGTTTGTAAAATATTGTATAAAAGTTTGAACGCGAAATATTATTATAATCAGTTTTTCATATAGAATTGTAGTAGTTGAATTGTATATTAGCTACTAAGTATGAACTTAACGGGTAGGTACTACCCGAATTTAAACTTATAAAACGCTAATATGAAGAAAAAGCTTTTATAAATGAGTTCATATTATGCTACGAAATACTATTAACTACTATTAATATTCTGTATGATTAACTTGTTCCATTTGACTATTTTGAAGGAAATGGCACCGACTACTCGACACACCGTGAATATGAATGAAGAGGAATTTCGTACTTTTCTAGCTTCAAACATAGCCGTAGTACAGGCTGCGCTACATACTAACAATAACCTTGGATCTAGCAGTACAGGAAATCGTGTAGGATGCACCTACAAAGAATTCACTGCCTGCAAACCTTTGGAATTTGATGGAACCGAAGGACCGATCGGATTGAAACGGTGGACCGAGAAGGTCGAATCGGTGTTTGCCATAAGTAAGTGTACTGAAGAGGAAAAAGTGAAGTACGCTACGCATACCTTCACAGGTTCTGCGTTAACATGGTGGAATACCTATCTAGAGCAAGTGGGACAAGATGATGCGTACGCACTACCGTGGTCAGTATTCAAGCACTTGATGAACGAGAAGTACCGTCCCAGAACCGAGGTCAATAAGCTCAAGACAGAACTTAGAGGGTTACGAACCCAAGGATTTGATATTACCACGTACGAAAGACGATTCACAGAATTGTACCTATTGTGTCCGGGAGCATTCGAAGATGAGGAAGAGAAGATCGACGCGTTTGTGAAAGGATTACCGGAAAGAATCCAAGAAGATATAAGTTCACACGAGCCCGCCTCCATACAACAGGCATGTAGAATGGCTCACAAACTAGTGAACCAGATTGAAGAAAGAATTAAAGAACAGACTGCTGAAGAGGCCAATTTGAAGCAAGTCAAAAGAAAGTGGGAGGAAAACGGTGATAAGAATCACCAATACAACAACAACAGCAATTACAACAATAATCGAAACAATTATCCCAACAATCGCAACATCAATCGCAACTACAACAAACGGCCCAACGACAACAACAACAACAACAACAACAACAACAACAGCAACTACAACAATCATCCCAACAACAATAATAACCGCAACAACAACAACAATCAGAAGCAGCTATGCCAAAGGTGTGAAAAGTATCACTCGGGGTTCTGCACCAAATTTTGCAACAAGTGTAAAAGAAATGGTCATAGCGCGGCGAAGTGTGAGGTCTACGGACCAGGGGTTAATAGAACGAAAGGAACAAATGGTGTCGGAACGAGTAATGGCGGAGCAAGTAGTGTCGGAGCCAGTTATGCCAATGTAGTTTGTTATAAATGTGGAAAACCGGGCCACATTATTAGAAATTGCCCGAACCAGGAGAACACGAATGGACAAGGCCGCGGAAGAGTTTTCAATATTAATGCGGTAGAGGCACAGGAAGACCCGGAGCTTGTTACGGGTACGTTTCTTATTGACAATAAAACTGCTTACTTTTTATTTGATTCGGGTGTGGATAGAAGCTATATGAGTAGAGATTTTTGTGCTAAATTAAGTTGTCCATTGATGCCTTTGGATAGTAAATTTTTACTCGAATTAGCAAATGATAAATTAATTTCAGCAGATAATATATGTCGGAATTGAGAAATTAAACTGGTTAGCGAAACATTTAAGATTAACTTGATACCAGTAGAGTTAGGGAGTTTTGATGTGATAATCGGTATGGACTGGTTGAAAGAAGTGAAAGCAGAGATCGTTTGTTACAAAAATGCAATTCGCATTATACAAGAAAAAGGAAAACCCTTAATGGTGTACGGAGAAAAGGGCATCACGAAGCTACATCTTATTAGTAATTTGAAGGCACAAAAACTAATAAGAAAAGGTTGCTATGCTGTTCTAGCACACGTCGAGAAAGTACAAACTGAAGAAAAGAGCATCAATGATGTTCCCGTCGCAAAAGAATTTCCCGATGTATTTCTGAAAGAATTACCGGGATTACCCCCACATCGATCCGTTGAATTTCAAATAGATCTTGTACCAGGAGCTGCACCAATAGCTCGTGCTCCTTACAGACTCGCACCCAGCGAGATGAAAGAACTGCAAAGCCAATTACAAGAACTTTTAGAGCATGATTTCATTCGACCAAGCACATCACCGTGGGGAGCTCCTGTTTTGTTTGTCAAGAAGAAAGATGGTACATTCAGGTTGTGTATCGACTACCGAGAGTTGAACAAACTTACCATCAAGAACCGCTACCCACTACCGAGAATCGACGACTTATTTGATCAACTACAAGGCTCGTCTGTTTATTCAAAGATTGACTTACGTTCCGGGTATCATCAAATGCGGGTGAAAGAAGATGATATTCCAAAGACTGCTTTCAGAACACGTTACGGTCATTACGAGTTTATGGTCATGCCATTTGGTTTAACTAATGCACCAGCTGTGTTCATGGACCTTATGAACCGAGTGTGTGGACCATACCTTGACAAGTTTGTCATTGTTTTCATTGATGACATACTTATTTACTCAAAGAATGACCAAGAACACGGTGAACATTTGAGAAAGGTGTTAGAAGTATTGAGGAAGGAAGAATTGTACGCTAAATTTTCAAAGTGTGCATTTTGGTTGGAAGAAGTTCAATTCCTCGGTCACATAGTGAACAAAAAAGGTATTAAGGTGGATCCGGCAAAGATAGAAACTGTTGAAAAGTGGGAAACCCCGAAAACTCCGAAACACATACGCCAGTTTTTAGGACTAGCTGGTTACTACAGAAGGTTCATCCAAGACTTTTCCAGAATAGCAAAACCCATGACTGCATTAACGCATAAAGGGAAGAAATTTGAATGGAAGGATGAACAAGAGAAAGCGTTTCAGTTATTGAAGAAAAAGCTAACTACGGCACCTATATTGTCATTGCCTGAAGGGAATGATGATTTTGTGATTTATTGTGACGCATCAAAGCAAGGTCTCGGTTGTGTATTAATGCAACGAACGAAGGTGATTGCTTATGCGTCGAGACAATTGAAGATTCACGAGCAAAATTATACGACGCATGATTTGGAATTAGGCGCGGTTGTTTTTGCATTAAAGACTTGGAGGCACTACTTATATGGGGTCAAAAGTATTATATATACCTACCACAAAAGTCTTCAACACATATTTAATCAGAAACAACTGAATATGAGGCAGCGTAGGTGGATTGAATTGTTGAATGATTACGACTTTGAGATTCGTTACCACCCGGGGAAGGCAAATGTGGTAGCCGATGCCTTGAGCAGGAAGGACAGAGAACCCATTCGAGTAAAATCTATGAATATAATGATTCATAATAACCTTACTACTCAAATAAAGGAGGCGCAACAAGGAGTTTTAAAAGAAGGAAATTTAAAGGATGAAATACTCAAAGGATCGGAGCAGCATCTTAATATTTGGGAAGACGGAACCCGGTATAGGGCTGAAAGGATTTGGGTACCAAAATTTGGAGATATGAGAGAAATGGTACTTAGAGAAGCTCATAAAACCAGATACTCAATACATCCTGGAACGGGGAAGATGTACAAGGATCTCAAGAAACATTTTTGGTGGCCGGGTATGAAAGCCGATGTTGCTAAATACGTAGGAGAATGTTTGACGTGTTCTAAGGTCAAAGCTGAGCATCAGAAACCATCAGGTCTACTTCAACAACCCGAAATCCCAGAATGGAAATGGGAAAACATTACCATGGATTTCATCACTAAATTGCCAAGGACTGCAAGTGGTTTTGATACTATTTGGGTAATAGTTGATCGTCTCACCAAATCAGCACACTTCCTACCAATAAGAGAAGATGACAAGATGGAGAAGTTAGCACGACTGTATTTGAAGGAAGTCGTCTCCAGACATGGAATACCAATCTCTATTATCTCTTATAGGGATGGCAGATTTATTTCAAGATTCTGGCAGACATTACAGCAAGCATTAGGAACTCGTCTAGACATGAGTACTGCCTATCATCCACAAACTGATGGGCAGAGTGAAAGGACGATACAAACGCTTGAAGACATGCTACGAGCATGTGTTATTGATTTCGGAAATAGTTGGGATCGACATCTACCATTAGCAGAATTTTCCTACAACAACAGCTACCATTCAAGCATTGAGATGGCGCCGTTTGAAGCACTTTATGGTAGAAAGTGCAGGTCTCCGATTTGTTGGAGTGAAGTGGGGGATAGACAGATTACGGGTCCGGAGATTATACAAGAAACTACCGAGAAGATCATCCAAATTCAACAACGGTTGAAAACCGCCCAAAGTCGAAAAAAGAGCTACGCTGACATTAAAAGAAAAGATATAGAATTTGAAATTGGAGAGATGGTCATGCTTAAAGTTGCACCTTGTAAAGGCGTTGTTCGATTTGGTAAACGAGGGAAATTAAATCCAAGGTATATTGGACCATTCAAGATTATTGATCGTGTCGGACCAGTAGCTTACCGACTTGAGTTACCTCAACAACTCGCGGCTGTACATAACACTTTTCACGTCTCGAATTTGAAGAAATGTTTTGCTAAAGAAGATCTCACTATTCCGTTAGATGAAATCCAAATCAACGAAAAACTCCAATTCATCGAAGAACCCGTCGAAATAATAGATCGTGAGGTTAAAAGACTTAAGCAAAACAAGATACCAATTGTTAAGGTTCGATGGAATGCTCGTAGAGGAACCGAGTTCACCTGGGAGCGTGAAGATCAGATGAAGAAGAAATACCCGCATCTATTTCCAGAAGATTCGTCAACACCTTCAACAGCTTAAAATTTCGGGACGAAATTTATTTAACGGGTAGGTACTGTAGTGACCCGAACTTTTCCATGTTTATATATATTAATTGAGATTGATATTTACTTGATTAAATGTTTCCAACATGTTAAGCAATCAAACTTGTTAAGACTTGATTAATTGAAATATGTTTCATATAGACAATTGACCACCCAAGTTGACCGGCGATTCACGAATGTTAAAACTTGTAAAAACGACATGACGATATATTATGGATATACATATGATTAACATGAGATTATGATAAGTAAGTATCTACATAAGTATATTAACAATGAGTTATATACATATAAACAAGACTACTAACTTAAGGATTTCGAAACGAGACATATATGTAACGATTATCGTTGTAACGACATTTAAATGTATATATATCATATTAAGATATATTAATATATCATAATATCATGATAATATAATAATTTAACATCTCATTAAATATAATAAACAATGGGTTAACAACATTAATTGAGATCGTTAACTTAAAGGTTTCAAAACAACACTTACATGTAACGACTAACGATGACTTAACGACTCAGTTAAAATGTATATACATGTAGTGTATTTAGATGTATTAAAATACTTTTGGAAGACTTCAAGACATATATCAAAACACTCATACTTAACGAAAATGGTTACAGTTACTTTCCCATTCTTTTCTTTCATCAAGAATTCTAGTCGTATTCTTACCCGTATTATACACAGCTTCAAAACGTACTTACTACGGGTATATACCAATAGAAACTAGCATGGGATTCCACTCTTGATTATGTCATGTATGACTAATCAATTTTAACTTCTACCATGAGCTAGTCAACTAACTAGAACTCCTTTTAACCCCACTCACCACTCACCAATTACCACTCATCATTCACACCATTTCACTTCCAATTCTCTTTCTAATTCTCTCTCAACACACACACACTATTATGAACGTATTTCTCCAGTAGTTAATCATCATCTTCATCAAAAATCACTTCAAGAATCAAGCTATAATCATCATAGGAAGAACACTTCAAGAACACTTCAAAAATCCCTTCAAGTTTACTAATTTACTTCCAAGCTTTCTAATTCATTCCAAGTAATCATCTAAGATCAAGAAACCTTTGTTATATACAGTAGGTTATCTTTCTTATTCAAGGTAATATTCATATTCAAACTTTGATTCAATTTCTATAACTATAAACTATCTTAATTCGAGTAAAAATCTTACTTGAACTTGTTTTTGTGTCATGATCCTACTTCAAGAACTTTCAAGCCATCCAAGATCCTTTGAAGCTAGATCATTTCTTGTCACTTCCAGTAGGTTTACCTACTAAACTTGAGGTAGTAATGATGTTCATAACATCATTCGATTCATATATATAAAACTATCTTATTCGAAGGTTTAAACTCGTAATCACTAGAACATAGTTTAGTTAATTCTAAACTTGTTCGCAAACAAAAGTTAATCCTTCTAACTTGACTTTTAAAATTAACTAAACACATGTTCTATATCTATATGATATGCTAACTTAATGATTTAAAACCTGAAAACACGAAAAACACCGTAAAATCGGATTTACGCCGTCGTAGTAACACCGCGGGCTGTTTTGGGTTAGTTAATTTAAAACTATGATAAACTTTGATTTAAAAGTTGTTATTCTGAGAAAATGATTTTTATAATGAACATGAAACTATATCCAAAAATTATGGTTAAACTCAAAGTGGAAGTATGTTTTCTAAAATGGTCATCTAGACGTCGTTCTTTCGACTGAAATGACTACCTTTACAAAAATGACTTGTAACTTATTGCTCCGACTATAAACCTATACTTTTTCTGTTTAAATTCATAAAATAGAGTTCAATATGAAACCATAGCAATTTGATTCACTCAAAACGGATTTAAAATGAAGAAGTTATGGGTAAAACAAGATTGGATAATTTTTCTCATTTTAGCTACGTGAAAATTGGTAACAAATCTATTCCAACCATAACTTAATCAACTTGTATTGTATATTATGTAATCTTGAGATACCATAGACACGTATACAATGTTTCGACCTATCATTTCGACACATCTATATATATTTCGGAACAACCATAGACACTCTATATGTGAATGTTGGAGTTAGCTATACAGGGTTGAGGTTGATTCCAAAATATGTATAGTTTGAGTTATGATCAATACTGAGATACGTATACACTGGGTCATGGATTGATTCAAGATAATATTTATCGATTTATTTCTGTATATCTAACTGTGGACAACTAGTTGTAGGTTACTAACGAGGACAGCTGACTTAATAAACTTAAAACATCAAAATATATTAAAAGTGTTGTAAATATATTTTGAACATACTTTAATATATATGTATATATTGTTATAGGTTCGTGAATCAACCAGTGGCCAAGTCTTACTTCCCGACGAAGTAAAAATCTGTGAAAGTGAGTTATAGTCCCACTTTTAAAATCTAATATTTTTGGGATGAGAATGCATGCAGGTTTTATAAATGATTTACAAAATAGACACAAGTACGTGAAACTACATTCTATGGTTGAATTATCGAAATCGAATATGCCCCTTTTTATTAAGTCTGGTAATCTAAGAATTAGGGAACAGACACCCTAATTGACGCGAATCCTAAAGATAGACCTATTGGGCCTAACAAACCCCATCCAAAGTACCGGATGCTTTAGTACTTCGAAATTTATATCATATCCGAAGGGTGTCCCAGAATGATGGGGATATTCTTATATATGCATCTTGTTAATGTCGGTTACCAGGTGTTCACCATATGAATGATTTTTATCTCTATGTATGGGATGTGTATTGAAATATGAAATCTTGTGGTCTATTGTTACGATTTAATATATATAGGTTAAACCTATAACTCACCAACATTTTTGTTGACTTTTAAAGCATGTTTATTCTCAGGTGAATATTAAGAGCTTCCGCTGTTGCATACTAAAATAAGGACAAGATTTGGAGTCCATGTTTGTATGATATTGTGTAAAAACTGCATTCAAGAAACTGATTTCGATGTAACATATTTGTATTGTAAACCATTATGTAATGGTCGTGTGTAAACAGGATATTTTAGATTATCATTATTTGATAATCTACGTAAAGCTTTTTAAACCTTTATTTATGAAATAAAGGTTATGGTTTGTTTTAAAAATGAATGCAGTCTTTGAAAAACGTCTCATATAGAGGTCAAAACCTCGCAACGAAATCAATTAATATGGAACGTTTTTAATCAATAAGAACGGGACATTTCAGTTGGTATCCGAGCGTTGGTCTTAGAGAACCAGAATTTTGCATTAGTGTGTCTTATCTAGTTTGTTAGGATGCATTAGTGAGTCTGGACTTCGACCGTGTTTACTTGAAAAATGATTGCTTAACAAATTTTGTTGGAAACTATATATTTTTAACATGTGAATATTATGTGATATATTAATCTCTTAACGCGTTTGATATTATGCGATAGATGTCTACCTCTAGAACAAGTTCCATTGACTCACCTAATAATAATGAAGAGTCAAATGTAAATTGGAATGATTCGTGGACTGATTCACAAGTTCCCGAAGAGGAACCGGAAGAAGAGTCGGAACCGGAAGAAGAATCAGAACCGGAAGAAGAATCGGAACCGGATGAAGAAATAGAACCGGTGGGGGAAATAATAAAACGGTTAAGTAAAAGAAAATCCTCAACCAACCGACCAAGGTTAATTATGGTCAATGGTGTTTCCGCCAAGGAAGCAAAATATTGGGAGGATTACCAATTCTCCGATGAATCGGATTCCGACGAGAATTCCGATGATGTTATAGAAATTACCCCAACTGAATTTAAAAAGGCAAAAGAAAATAATAAGGGAAAGGGCATAAAAATAGAGAAATCTAATTCCAACCCCGATGAACTTTATATGTATCGTCAACTCCCGAATTCCTTAAGTTGTAACAATGACCCGAGAACCTCTAAACCACCAGGTTTTTCTAAACCAATGTGGATAACGACGGCTCGTATTAGGGGAACATCATATATCCCTAGAAACTTGGCAAAACGAACCAAAACCGAAGAAGAAGAAACAAGCGAGTCGGAATAAGATAGTTGTATTCTATGGTTGAATTATCGAAATCGAATATGCCCCTTTTTATTAAGTCTGGTAATCTAAGAATTAGGGAACAGACACCCTAATTGACGCGAATCCTAAAGATAGATCTATTGGGCCTAACAAACCCCATCCAAAGTACCGGATCCTTTAGTACTTCGAAATTTATATCATATCCGAAGGGTGTCCCGGAATGATGGGGATATTCTTATATATGCATCTTGTTAATGTCGGTTACCAGGTGTTCACCATATGAATGATTTTTATCTCTATGTATGGGATGTGTATTGAAATATGAAATCTTGTGGTCTATTGTTACGATTTGATATATATAGGTTAAACCTATAACTCACCAACATTTTTGTTGACTTTTAAAGCATGTTTATTCTCAGGTGAATATTAAGAGCTTCCGCTATTGCATACTAAAATAAGGACAAGATTTGGAGTCCATGTTTGTATGATATTGTGTAAAAACTGCATTCAAGAAACTGATTTCGATGTAACATATTTGTATTGTAAACTATTATGTAATGGTCGTGTGTAAACAGGATATTTTAGATTATCATTATTTGATAATCTACGTAAAGCTTTTTAAACCTTTATTTATAAAATAAAGGTTATGGTTTGTTTTAAAAATGAATGCAGTCTTTGAAAAACGTCTCATATAGAGGTCAAAACCTCGCAACGAAATCAATTAATATGGAACGTTTTTAATCAATAAGAACGGATCATTTCACATATAGCTTCAAGTGTACAACTCATTGATGTATCTACATCATCTTAACCAAGTCTTGACCATCATAACCCTAGTGCAAGTCTAAGACATGAAGCACAACTCACTTAAGAGTTGCATGTAGTTTGATGAACCAAAGTTACATCATGGTCTTAGGTTTGACACTTACATGGACTTTAAAGCTAATAACAAGTTACAAACTTGAAAGTAAACTAACTAATCAAGATCATAAGTAGTAGAACATAGTTCTTAGTTTGATCTTGAAGATCCAAGACTCAAAAGTCTAGATCCAAAGTTATATTTAAAGAAAACTTATTTGTGTGTTCTTGAACTTTCAAGGTTAACTTAATCTGTTCAAGAGATATGAGATCAAGACTAACTTGTAGTACTTGACCATATAAACTAACTACATGAAATTAAAGTGCATAAAATGAAGAAGTAAACTTAAATAAACAAGAAAAGGTTCATGGTTGTTCATACTTTAAAGATTCAAACCAAGGTTTGATCTTTAGAAAGTAAACTTTAAAGTTTACTTCATGAGCTTCAAGTATGTCTTTAATCAACACAAGAACTTTATAATCTTTGAAACATTATATGTAGAACCTAAAATAGAGAGTTTAGTTCTTGATTGTTCTTGTTAAAACAAGATAAAAGATGAATCAAACTAGAAAGTTAGATTCTTGAAACATGTAAGTAAATAACAACAATTAACAAGACAAGTAACATTAACAACAAAGAACAACAAATGATGATGATGATTTGCATGTATGTATACGGTTTTAGGGAGAAAAGAAGAAGAGAAAATGTCTTCAAGTTTACTTACAAAGAGCAAAGAAACCTTGAGAGAAAAAGAGAGAAAGATAATTGCAAGTAGAAGTGTGTTTGAGAAATGAGAGAAATGTGAGTGTTTCAAGTAGTAAAAAAAAAAATTTGAATCCCTCTCACCCATATGGAGGCCGACGGTCACAAGCAAAAAAGGGGAAGGGTGAGTTGCCTACTAGTTCCTTGTGTGCAAAGTCTTGAAAGTTGGTTAATAAGGGGTGTATGCATGGGAATGTGTTGTAAGTATCATGTAATAAGATTCCAAGTCTCAAAACTAACTAGTTAGGTTCCAAGTATGATACTTGCATTAAGAGATGGGCTAAATAAGTCCATTAAAGTGTAGGGTGGGCTTGGAAGTCCAATAACATGAGTCCATTACACTAACAAAGCCCAAGTTCAAAAAAATCACAAGTTAAACCAATTAAAGCCCAAGTAACTAACTAATAGCCTTAGTTAATTAAAATGATTAATAAATTTAATCATGAATGTAAATAATATCTAAAAATATTATTCGTGAAAGTTCCGGGTGTCACAAAGACGTTTCGGGCACTTAAAAGTCAAGTACGGGCAATCATAGCAACATGTAAATGTAATAACATACATTCGTTTAATCACACGTATTAATAATAATAATTATTAATAAAATAACGTTGGAAATTCCAGAGTCGTTACACTGTGAATTTCACTCAACCTTTTTGGTTGACACTTTAAACATGTTTTGTCTCAGGTGATGATTGAGCTAGCTGTTTGCAACTTTGTGATGATAGATTTGATGCTTGCATGGAGTCCACATCGCATATTATATTTTAGTTCATAAACATTTATTTTACATTTTAATAATAATGTAAACATTTATTACTGCTTCCGCTGTTTTATTAACAAAGGTTTTATTTAAAAAGTCTCATATAGAGTCGTTCTCGTTTATACAACTGTGTTATGATATGATTGGTCACAATTACCCTTGGTCCATTTTGGGGGTGTGACAGTGAGATATTACCAACTGGTTTTAGATGGTTGTGGAACTCATGAACTTAATGTTGTAAATGTTGGTTGACCTGAAACGATTATACACGTGATTTCAGAGCGGAAACTCATTTTCATGACTTATATTATTATGACATTTTGTTACTAAAACGAAACTCATAACCGACTTGTTAAATTTCATACTATTAAGTCCGTTAAGTCGTGAATAAATGGACCTAAAGTAAATATAGTAAAACATGTTCTTGTGGTGACGAATAACTCAATTTGTCCAATACCTAAGCGGCAGTCAAACGGGGGCGTGAATGCTAGTGGCGGAATATAGTGTACTCCGGAGAGGGTATCCGCGCCACCTGGATTTAACGGGAAAATTTTTTTTACACTAAACAATTGAAAATTTTTACTAAAAAATAAGGTTTTTTTTTTTAGTGTTTACCTCTGCTGGCAATGAGAAATTTATTAAATTTTTACTCCCGCCCCATCTGTACCCGGGTTCAAGTTCCGCCACTGGTGAATGCGAGATGCCAACGGAATTATTAAGACGAAACTCACACCCGACTTGTTAAATTTCATACTATTAGGTTCGTTAAGTCGTAAATAAATGGACCTAACGTAAATATAGTAAAACATGTTTTGTGGTGACAAATAACTCAATTGGTCCAATCCCTAAGCGGCAGTTAAACATGGGCGTGAAGGTGAGATATTAGCGGAATGATCGTGGGGACAGAGGCTATGGCTCATTCTTTCTGACCAAGTCCAAAAAGCTTATGCTGTAGCTGATTAAACAAACCAAATTGGTCCGACTATGACTATTACTCCTTAGTATTTAGGGGCTGCTAGGTACAAATTAAGGTATGAAAAACGGAATGACAAAGGGGTAAAATGAAATGAACATTTTATTTATCTAAACATCATTTAATTTCCTTTCCTTTATTCATGTAAAAACTCAGTGACACCAAAAAATTTAGTTTCTTTTTTCGGTTCATTTCAAAATTTTTTTTTTCACTAAATAACTCTAGAAGAGAGTCTAAGGGTGGAATGACTATTATCATCACCTTTAATAGTGTTTGTTTTAAGAAACTATAGTGTTAAAAAAAAAAAAAAACCTTCAGTGTTAAGATATTAAGTTTTTTAGCTTCAATATAAGGTACTTTAAACACGAAAGTAATATCTTCAAGACTTAAAAAAAATATCATCAATTCTTTGATTAATAATTGAAAAAATTAGTAGAAAACACATAATTTAAATAAGACAACAAATGGACATTCAACGAGTGAGATTTGAGTCTGCACATTGCTCCAAGAAGTATTTGTAATATGTTTGAAAACACAAATTCACGAATTATATATACTCCAATGAGCGGTATCATTATGCATCTATAGGTGTACAGAAAAATTATAAAAAGATTCAAAAAATTAATGGTTGCTGACGTTAGCATGACATTACGCCAACGTTAACAAAATATTACTACTATTCATGACTATGTCTCTTGTAACATGTATGTTAATAGTTCATTTCTATAAAATTTTGGCCGGTTCATAAAAGAAAAATCAAACGTAGCTTGGGCCAAATTAACCCTTATAACCCTTGTATGCTAAAAGTCATGACCAACTGTGTAGTTCTAGTTGTTTCCGATTGTAGTTTTGAGTTTGCGTTCACATTACAATTGGTCCCTCAACTTCGGCTCAATTTACACAACAACCCCTCAGGTTTACACTTTTTCAGGGGTATAATGTGTAAACATATAACTTTATTAAAATGAAATAAACTAATTCCCCCGAATTTATAACGGGCCCTTTCTTCTCGCTCGGTGCGAGTTATATTTTTCTGAGACCATCGTTCAACTCGAAAAAGTTTCACGAACCCAACGGGACTAACTATACGCGAAACAGATACTTTTTAAAAAACGCTTAACACAACGACAGCCCGTATTTTTCTGTTCGTCGCAGGTTAAATTTTTCTGACAGCACCGTTACACTTGAAAAAAATTTATGAACAAAACGAAACTAACTACGTTCGAAACGGACACTTTTTAAAAAACGCTTAAGACAACGACATCTAAGACGGCGCTTAAGACATGGGCCGTTTTTCCCTATGTAAATAAGCAACGCTATGTTAAATATGAATACACAGGCCGAAAGCCCCCGCCCCATCGCGCGGGCCGGATCCGGACTAGTTAGCAACAAACAAAAATGAAGTTAATGCTAACAGAGGTTAGTTTGCATTTGTTCAAGGTTAAGCAAAGAGAAAAAGTTAGTATAAGAAATTACAATGATAGAATACGAATGGGGCGTGTAATTAGTTTTGTTTAATAAGACTGCCGTTAATTCTCATTGTGATGTCAGAAGTAAATTGTGTACTATTTGGTGAAAAAAGTAATTTTTGACTATGATTGTATTTGATTTTCATTAACTCAAAAGGTCAATTTTTTGTGTCAAATATTTGTAGAGTGATGTGATAATGTATAGTTGAAAATTGATTGAAAAAAAATAAATTAATATTAATATCTAATATATTTTTTTTATTAAAATCAAAGAAATAATTGATTGGTTGAAATTGATCCAACACTTCCACCCTTTCTCGTTAATTTCATGACTAACGCATGACTGTAAATGAGCCGGGTTACTCACGAGCTACTCGAGCTCGACTTATTAAAAGCTCCATTCGAGCGGAGCCTAAACAAGCTTGAGCCGAGCTTGAACTTAATTTGAAGCTCGTTTAGTAAATGGGCCCGAACTTCATATCTCGAGTTCGAACAAGTTCGCGAGCTTAAACGAACTTTTCATGTACATACACAAACTATTATTTTTTTTCTTCATAAATATAATATAATATATAATAAAATAATAATTAATTATATATTATATATTATGTATTATATTAATAATAGTTGAAAGAATAATACTCCGTAAATCTTGTCTTGTTATATGTTGATAAAAATTACAAAAATAATGAATTTGAAATATAAAAATATTAAATAATATAAAGAAAAAAAGTTATATAACTAACGAGTCGAGCTCGAGGTTGTAAAATATCAAACGATCCGAGCTCGAGCTTGTAAAATATCAAACGAGCCGAGTTTGGGCTTAAATTATTAGACTCGAATCGAGCCGAGCTCGAGCTCTATGAAATTTAAACGAGCCGAACTCGAATCTAGCCAAGACTGAGCTCGGCTCGTTTACACAGCGGATTATATGCTGCTTCTATATTCTATATAGCGGATCATTTTGTGCAATTTATATGCCGCTTCTATAGTTATAGCGTAAGCCGCTATGGTCTTTTTTTTTTTTTTTTAAAGAACGATAATTTTTTATTCAACAAAAAGAACGTACAAAACATGTCATGAACCAAAGCAACAACCGACACTATCAAATAAAACTATCTAACCAACCACGCCCAAACCAAAAGTAAACAAAAGATTATGAGTGTAATAGAAAATACCCGTAATGAAAAAGAATATGAATAAACGGAATTTTATGGCCGTTACCAGTGAACGATTCCTATAACCCCCATTTTAATGGGCAATCCTTCATTATCCCGTGACTTTATAATCTTTACATTACCGCCTGATTGCCTGAACTCTCTGACCAAGCACCTCCTAGTATAAATATAAATATAATATAAATTTAGAATTAGAAGATAATAATATGGGCAAAGTGGCAATCTATTGAAAAACTTAGGGTTTGGTCGTCTTCCTGATTTCAACCTCAGGTATTTTCTTCTTCTTCTTCTTCTTGTCGATTTACAAACCTTAACACGTTACAATAATATATATATATATATATATATATATATATATATATCTGTTTCGTGATTTCTGCATACCTTGTTAAAAAAAACCTATTCTAAGTTTTGATTTCTTGTATTTGTCTTTAGAGATTTTACAGTGTTGTACGATCTCCATATCCATTTCGTTACTGTGCTCTAAAATGTACTCCGTTTGATCGATATGCTACTATATGAACTGCCTTTTTATTTATTATCTGCAACATTTATCAGTAACAAAACCCACATATATTGTCTATATATTTTTAGTACACGTATAGATAATTGATACGTACACTGATATATGTATAACACTTGTACAACTATTGTACCAGTTATAATAGCCATGATTGTAGAAGTCCCTAAATATTCCGATTTATCTGGTCATAGTTGTAAAAAATCTAATTTAGTGTCAAAGTCGGATTTATTCGGTCAAAATCTGTAGGTTGTGTGAAAAGTCGGTCAAATACAGTCAAAGTTGGTCAACTCTTACTAGTCTCTGACTTGGCCGATTAGTCCCTACAAGATCCGGACATACTAGTCCCGGCTAGTGACTTTTACAACCTTGATTATAGCATACAAAAGAAACCGGTTCTAAAAATTGAAAATTAATGACCAAAAAGTTTATGGTATAACGTTACCGAGTTTGAACTCGTTAGTGACTGGACTTAAATTTGAGATTGTTGATTGAAGTGCTTTGGTTTAAACTAAATAATAAAAATATTAAAATTGAAAAATATTTGGTTTTTATGTATGAACCAGTGTTTCTCAAGTGCCTTTATCTGGTTTATGCCGTTTACGTGTAACTAATATTTGCCATTTATCTTGCATTGATTTTTACAGTAACTAATATTTGCAGAATTACCTAGTTTCGTTCCTACAACAACACACTGAGATGAAACCCAAATGTTTGACTGCGGATATAATCAACAGTCTTCCGGATAACATAATTGATACCATCCTATGTCTTGTTCCAATAAAAGATGCAGTCAGGACGAGTATCCTCTCAAAGAACTGGAGGTACAATTGGAACAAAATTCCCAAACTTGTCTTTAAAGAGAAAGATATGTTTGATGCATCAACCGTTAAAGACCACAACAAAGAAGATGAAGATGACAAAAATGCTGAAATCATCGAGTTACATTTTGAAGATATAAACGGGAAGTGTAAAATTTGTAATGTTGTACACCAAGTTCTCATAATGCACGATGGTGTGATATCCGAGTTCACCCTTTCCATGAAGTCGCCACATGACAAATGCTATGATGAAATCGACAAAATAATAACTTATTTGTCGAGAAAGAACACTGTCAAGAAATTTACACTTGAAATGGAATTCGACATCCGTGGCACAACCGACAGTTGGTATAAGTTACCTTTATCTGTCTTTGCGTTGCACCAATTAACTGATCTATACCTCGAAAATTGTCATCTTAACCTTTTATCAACAGTCAATGGATTTGCTTGTCTTACAAGCTTATGCCTAAACAATGTAGTGTTCAGTACAGAAATGGTTATACATCTCTTATCCAAGTGTCCGTTACTGAAGAGTTTCAGTCTGGGAATGGTAAAGTTCTTTCTTAAATATTTATTGATCGCCATTAACTTAATTTTAATTTGTGTGTTGCCTGCTGCTGCTGCAGGTTAATTGCATTGAGATTGATTCCTTTAATCTTGCTTTCATGTGTGAGCTATTTGGTTGTTTACCAGCGATTGCACACTTGGATATTTACAACCTGTCTTATTGGCTCCATAAGGTAAAAGATATATATTAACTTGTTATTTTATAATTGGTTGATTAATTATTAACTCAGATAACAGAAATAATTTATTATTATATATTTTTTTTTGGTTATGTAGTCCAAGTTTGCTTTACCAGAGCTTCCAACCCCGATGGTCCACCTTAAATCAGCGCATTTACCCGCTAGTTGTTTCATCGGCGAAAACGGGATGTCTTTTGCTGTCAATTTTATCAGAAACTCTCCAAACTTGGAGATACTTAAGCTACACGTAAGCAACAATCTACCTCTTGTTATTATTTTCTATCAATTTAGTTTGTTTTGGTTCTCATTTCAATCACAAATTACACTAATAAATGGAAAACGATGTTTCGTGTAGGAGGTTATTGGAAAATATAAAAATGAGAAATCGGAGAGAGACTACCTTATGCTGACAGAGAATTCAGATATTAGGTTGGAACGTTTGAAGGAATTGGAGTTTAAGGTAAGACAATGGATGCCAGAGTTGAAGTTTGTGAAGCTTATACTGGCCAAGTCACCTATGCTAAAGAAAGTGAAGATAACTTTTCACCAAAGATATTACAAGGATAATGTGTTACGCGTGTTAAAAGCTTTTTCAGAAACCCCACACGCATCACAGATGATAGAACTTGTTGATGAGGTTGTATCGGTTGATGATTAAAATTGAATTTGGTTAAATAAATATATTGCTTATTATTAGAAATAAATGCAACTGACTTCAAATCCCTCTAGGACCCTTGATAACCTTTGGATTGATTATGATAATTATCTACTGAAGTTGGGTTGGTATTTTTCGTTATATCAGTTTATTACTCGTTAATAAGTATTTTCTTTGTTAATATTTTCTGAAGTTGTTTCTTCTAGACACAATCAGTTATCAGTGTGCTTAAAACTTGTTGAATTTTGTGTTTTAGCTATAAGATCTTCTTGGACTTGTTTAGTGGAAAATAAAACCTCCCATGTCATAGTTGGTTAACCATGTCGTCAATAGTGAATTTCATATCATCTATTCGCCATACATAGTATACTCGATGTCTCTCGTTTGTGTCTACTTTTCGCCTGCATCATGTGTCACAGAATTAGGCCTTCTATTTGTGTGAGCATCTACATCTACTGTAGGTTTTCAAAGCATAGTGCATGCCATGAAGAAATATAAATGTACTTATCATCTACATATATAATATATATATATATACTTAGAACATACTATTGAAGGGTTGATACCATTTGTAATGCATGCCATGAAGAGACACAGGCTTCAAAACAGCTACCGTTCGCTCTCAGCTAGCTACCATCTTCTGGAACGCTCTGTAGACAGAGGGTTCATTACACTGTAGGACCAGGTCAGTTTCAACCTCCCACAGCCGAGTACTTGCAGCAGAGTTCGGGTTTCGGTTATCTCGCCGAATCAAAGCCTTCAAAAATGATTCCACCTCTTCGAACTCCAAACACATTTCATGTTTCCCAAGAGTAAGTAACTGATGCAAATAAAAGCCAATAATTCTTTGATTGTTTTGTAATATGTAAATATTTATTTTATATATTATATATTCCCTATTATATTATAACTTATATAATTATAATTATATGGTTGTTTAAGACCACAAATAACTCTGACTGTCACGTGGAGTCAGATGGTGTACCTTTTAGTGAAAAAAATGAATTTTTGACTGTTAGTTAAATATAAATGAGTGTTAAACTTCAGTAAGTTAAAAGATTTTGGGTGATGTGGTAAAATATGATTGGAAGTTAGGTAGTGAAAAATAAATAAATAATATATATTAATACGTGTTGGATTCCGATTCGCTGAAAAAATCAAACGCCTTCAATTTATTCCGTCAGCCAGGTGGCTGACGCCTTGTCGGCATTGATGCCCTGTTAGGGGCGTCAGAAGGCGTCAAATTTTTCCATGTCATCTAACGCCTCCATGCTCACGCCCCCTTTATTCTTGATCTAATAATTAGCATTGTTATTGTTATGTACAAAACCATGACTTCAATCACAAACCACTTGATATTGTTCTTTACTTAATCAATGCTTAGTTAAATGACAGATTAACAATGACAAACAGGGGTGATCGGTTCACATTATATTATGATGTCACTTCAAATGCAGCACAAAAGTTGAACATAATAAACAAAATACTATATGAACACGAACACTAAAGATGGTTAAGAAGCAACCAGGGCTTCAACCTTTGCAATATGATCTTGTTCGTTCTTTGAGGTTGGGCTCTTATTCGCTTCAGCGTAAATATCATGTTTCCACTTGTCAGCTCGCCCATTATTATCTCTTACACTAAATGAACCTCCAAAATTACCACTACCATACCATTCTTTTGATTGAAACTTCATCCTATGTATTGCGATCATGTGTGGGTCCCTTTCTCCTAACAGTTGCCTGTCAGGTTGGTCCACCAATGGTTTCTCTTCAGATATTTTTGGAAATTGTGTTGCTGATGTATCACCGGTGCGGACATTGACTGGTATTTTTGTCTCACAAAATGAGGGCCGTCTTCTCTTTGAAGTTTGCTTCAAATCAGAGCTCTGTATGACTGTATCATCATTAGTTGAAAGTTTATTTGTGGCCCTTCCACTATGTCGATCCCTTGAATCTTTCCATTCCTTGCACTCTAAACAGTAGTAATAAAAATAAAAATGACATGAAATGGACTTAAAAATTATATTTTGGACGCCCCTATAAATGGGGAGAAATGAATGATGGCAAATCCTTTATTATAAACTAACACCAGATATAAATAAATGACAAAATGATGAATCTTCAATCACCTGCAGTTTCCCTGTGTCTGAAGCTACGACCTTACCCCGCACACGCATCATGCTGCTATAAGACAAGCACATGCAGGCAAGCACAACATGGTTATATATATAGGAGCAACTGAAGGCAACACAAGGAGGAAAAACTCCCAAAATCATTAAAATAACACTACAGATTAATATGTACCTAGGTATGTTCTCCATCGAAGCGGTGTTTAGAATCGAAATCACGACGATACATTGTTGTTGGCTTGCTATTATATATTTTTGGTTGATTTTGTAGCTATTTATTGCATAGCTTACCTAAATTTGTCATATGTTTATTGCATCATTTATGCTATATCGTTTCAGATCTGTCATCAGAACTTTAAGTATATAATCTCACTTTAGTAAGTAGATTTGTTTCCAAAGGTTTTAAAGTTATCAACTGTCTACGGGTTTTACTCTCAGTAGAATTTGTAATAGAGTGAAATATAGTCAAATCTGAAAAGGAAAATAAAAATCATTTGAGTTACGTGAATTTGGGGCATTCCGAGAATCGAACTCGGGACCTCTCGCACCCGAAGCGAGAATCATACCACTAGACCAAATGCCCGAATATTGTTAGTGTTAATTTAGTTTAGCATTTGTAAAAACATATTACTGGTACTCTACACTTTTCGGTTGCAACTATCTAGATATCATGGTGATTAAAATACCAATATGTGGGTTTACATTATCCCGTTGTAATTTTATGTTTTTTCACAAAAATCATTGTTTGTCTGCGAACATCAAGTGTTGTTTTTGAAATTACATGTAATCAGATATCTGGATTTTGTGCTAAGACATATGAGGTCATGGTACAATGTGATCACCTTACGTTACAATAAGATCTAGCCACAATTGTTTGTCTATGAACATCAAGTGTTCTTCCATGAAGATCGTACAATGTTACAAATTAATCGCCTTGATAACTTGGTTTATGACTGTTTGAAGCTGCATCTGTACAATGCCAAAATTTATGCGTCATAACTAGTTATCAGTTAAATTGGAAGTTGTCAGATCTCAGATCTGTGAACATGTGCTTGTGACATCAGTCTATTAGGTAATAAGGTAAATAAGTTTCAGAAGTCCTTAGTAGTTGACTTTTTCTTGAAACTATTACTAGAATAAAATTCTAGTAAAACAGTGGTAATTAAAAAAATTATAGGAAGAGGTGTTTTTGTCAATAAGGGGCATTACGAGAATCAAACTCGGGACCTCTCGTACCCAAAGCGAGAATAATACCACTAGACCGAATGCCCACTTGCTTCATACTTCTGTTGATATTCATTATCACCATGATTGAACCATGAGTTCATTGATGACAATACATGGTTCATTTCTTATTTTTTATGATGAAGTGCACAATTATTTTAAGCCTGCAGCATCATCACTGATTTAGAATTTTTTGTGCCTTGTGTTATCCGACTTTCTGTTTTGCACGTCTGGTTTAAAATTACTTCATTTTGCATCGAGGTAACTATGTTTCAATGAAGATCTTGTCCTTTTGCTTATGTGACCTTTGCAAAGCTCTTATATCCAAATATTATCTGTGGTAAGTTATTTTTTTAAATCCTGAGATTGGGCAGATGTGAATCTATGAATGTATTCAGAACGTACTACATGTATCCCTTGTTGTAATTAAATGATAATGTGTAACTTGCAATCCAATAATCATATATTTGATTTGATTTGATGTGCTCTTCATGTTTGGTAACAGAATTACATGTTCACGTTGGTTTATGTTTGCTTATTTTGGTAATGCAGTTGCAACTTTTCACCAAATTGGTGCTCAAGGGGTCTGGCAAAAAAAGGTGAAGTCACAATAACTCAATCCGGTAATGCAGTTACATGTGCTTTTCATAAGGTTGCATTTTACCCTCTTTGGAGACACTAATGAGAGTGTGAGAAGCCAACTCTCTAGCAGAGATTTTAATATACTACTCACGGTACATGTATATCGAATTAGCGATGGTCAGATCTATAAATGTTGAAAGGAAATATAGATGTGTATTATTCTGAATGAGTAACCAGTACATGTAAAAAGGCTATATATAGCCAAAAACCCTAACAATAAGTAATAGGCTAAGCCCAACAAACATAGTACATGGACTAGAATAATATAGATAAATAATATAGTCTAACATCCCCCCGCAGTTGGAGCAGGAGTACGCCGGACGCTCAAACTGGATCGAAACTCATCAAACAAAGCGAATGGGAGACCTTTAGTGAAGATGTCGGCAAACTGATATCTGGACGGAACATGTAGAACCCGTACCTGTCCTTGAGCAACTAAATCACGAACAAAGTGAATGTCGATCTCAATATGCTTGGTCCGTTGGTGCTGGACCGGATTATTAGATAGGTAGACCGAGCTGACATTATCACAGTATACCAGAGTGGCTGAGGTGAGAGGACAATGAAGCTCTCGAAGAAGGTTGCGAATCCAGCAAGTCTCAGCAACCGCATTAGCAACCCCACGATATTCTGCTTCGGCACTGGAGCGAGAGGTCGTGAGTTGCCGCTTGGATGACCATGAGAGAAGGTTGTTACCAAGAAAAACACAATAGCCGGAGGTAGATCTTCTGGTAGTGGGGCAACCTGCCCAATCAGCGTCAGAGTAGGCAACCAAGGTGGTGGGAGAAGATGCATATAACTGTAAACCAAGCTCAGTGGTTCCCTGAATATAGCGAATAATCCGTTTGAGGGCATGCATGTGCTGCTCCCGAGGATCATGCATGAAGAGGCAGATCTGATGCACAGCATATGAGATGTTTGGTCGAGTAAACGTGAGATATTGCAATGCTCCTGCAAGGCTCCTATAGAGAGTCGGGTCCTGAACAGGAGGGCCATGACTAGTAAGTTTGGCACCCGGTTCGACCGGGGTCCGACAGGGATGACAAGTAGGCATACCAGCCCGCTCAATAATCTCGGTAGCGTACTGTTTCTGAGAGAGGAACATGCCAGATGCAGTACGAGTGGCGTGAATCCCAAGAAAGTAGTTCAAGGGTCCCAAATCCGTCATAGCAAATTCCTTATGTAAGGAAGAAATAATATGCTGAAGTAAACCTGTAGAAGAAGCAGTCACCACAATATCATCAACATACAAGAGCAGGTAGGCTGTATCAGATCCCTGGCGATAAATAAAAAGAGAGGTGTCACAACGGCTTTGGTGGAAACCAATCCGCTGAGCATACCCTGCAAAGCGCTGAAACCAAGCGCGAGGAGCCTGCTTAAGGCCATATAAAGATTTCTGCAATAAGCAGACATGATCCGGATATATGGGGTCCCGAAACCCTGGTGGCTGGTGCATATAAACAGTCTCTGAAAGCTGTCCGTGTAAAAATGCGTTCTTGACATCTAGCTGATGGACAGGCCAATGTCTAGAAACCGCCAAACTGAGAACAGTGCGTATCGATGCCGATTTAACAACCGGGCTAAAAGTCTCATCACAATCAATGCCAACCTGCTGGCTGCGACCGTTAGCAACGAGTCGAGCCTTGTACCTGCTCAAATTACCATCCGCATTAAACTTATGCTTGAATAGCCACATGGAGCGAATAATGTTCGTGTCCGAGGGACGAGGCACAAGTTTCCAAGTACTGTTGTTAATTAAAGCAGTATATTCCTCAGTCATAGCTTGTTTCCAATTAGGGTCGTTAAGAGCTTCAGGGTAAGTGCGAGGAACAGGAGATATGACACTGGTGTGAAGATTGAGGCGTTGTACCGGTTTGGTGGTACCAAGACGCGTACGGGTGATCATGGGGTGAGTAGAAGTAGAGGAGGATGTAGCCTCATTAGGAGGAGGCTGTGTCTCCGGGGTATGATTTGGAGGAGGTGCAGTGGCGGTAGCCTCATTAGGAGGAGGTTGAGTCTCCGGAGAGGGATTGAGAGGAGGTGCGGTGTCGGTAGCCTCAGTGGGAGGAGGCTGTGTCTCCGGGATCGTATTAGAAGGATGAGAGGAAAGGTCGTGTCTAGATAAGTGAAAAGATCGAGAAAATAGACTTGGTGGAGGATCGAGAAAGTCATAGGATGGTGGTTGGGTGGGTGTCATGGAGCCAAAAGGGAAGGAAGTCTCGTCGAAGGTGACATGACGGGAGAGGATGATTTTGTTAGTAGTAAGGTTCAGACAACGGTAACCCCGGTGGTTGGAGGGGTACCCAAGGAATATGCAAGGAGTAGAGCGTGGAGCGAGTTTATTAGTAGTGGGCAGATGAGGGTAGCAGAGGCATCCGAAAACACGAAGTGTGGAGTAGTTAGGTTTTTGTTTGTATAGGCGGAAGTGCGGGATTTCATGATTGATGGCGGAGGAAGGAAAGATATTTAGGAGATACGCTGCCATATTAAGAGCTTCTACCCAGTAAGTGGGTGGAAGATGAGCTTGAAAAAGAAGTGTGCGAATTAGGTTATTGATGGTGCGGAGCATGCGCTCGGACTTCCCGTTTTGCTGAGAAGTGTGGGGACAAGAGAAGCAGAATTGAATGCCATTTGTTTGAAGAAGTTGATGGAAAGCGGTGTTATCGAATTCACCCCCATTATCACATTGGAATGCTTTTATTTCTTGTTTGAATTGAGTGCGTACAAAAGCGCGAAAGTGTATGAATGTATTAAGTGCGTCAGATTTATTGCGTAACGGAAAAACCCATACATAATGCGAATAATGATCAAGAAATATAATGTAGTACTTTAAACCACTAAGACTGGAAATAGGAGAGGTCCATAAATCAGAATGAATAATATCAAAAGTAGCATTAACATTAGAAGTAGAAACAGAAAAAGGAAGTCTCACGTGTTTACCAAGCTGACAAGCATGGCAAAACAATGGAGACTTCGTCTTGGTACAAACTATTGCATGATCGGTAATAAGGCGTCGAAAGACGTCACTGCTAGGATGGCCGAGACGTTGGTGCCATGTGGTTGGTGTAGTGAGAAGAGCCTGGTGGATGGGTTTAGATACGGGCGAGGTGAAAGGATACAGATCCCCGGTGCTATCGCATCGAAGAAGGAGTTGACGAGTGAAGTAATCTTTTACAGAAAAACCAAATTCATCAAAGTCAATAGATACTTTGTTATCACGAGTGAATTGACGGACAGAAATAAGATTTTTAATTATGTTAGGAGTAACAAGAACATTATTAAGGTGAAGTGGGCGATGGATGTTAGGCAACATGCTATGACCAGTGTTGGTGACAGGGATTGGATTCCCGTCACCAACAGCAACAGAGGAAAACATACGATGATTAAAAACAGTAATTAAATTATTAATGCTAGATGTAAGATGAGAAGACGCCCCTGTATCCATGTGCCAACTGGAATCTTTAACATCTTGTGAAAGGCGCGTGTTTTGATCAATCGGGTGATTCGGAAACTGAAAACATGAGCCATTCTGATGAGCAAAAGCTTGGGGCCTGTTAGAAGTGTACTGCGGATGCCAAACTGAAGTGGGTTGATTCTGTCCAATATAAGAGCATGGTGGCCAACTGTTACTGTTATAGATATTAGGCTCAGTACTAAAATTTGGCCATGAGGCATGATGAGTGTAAGTCCACGAGCTAGGAGATGCATCCTACCAGTTAACATTTTTATTATGGGCAAAGCCACACTGAGCCAAGAGTTGGGCTTGAGTATTTATTATTTTGATCAATTGGGCTTCGGAGTTAGAGTTGGGCCAGTGTTGATTGCCATTGTTCCACTTAGCATTTGCCATGACACTTAAAATAATTGATAGGGTTTAATTTTTGGTGGCTGCCTTAACATGCCTTAACATACGAGAAGCACAAGATCACAAAGAAAAAATTGTGACTCCACTGAGATTTGATAGAATCTTCGAGAAAAAGTACTAAAAAAATAGATCACACTAAATGCGAAGGGATCCTTCTCCGGAAAAAAAAAAAAAAAAAGGTAAGAAAAGTAAATTTTTTTTTTTTTTTTTTTTTTTTTTGAGAGGCTTTTGTCTGTTGCACAAGAGATGAAATTATGTTGAATGCTTTCTTATTTCATGTGCAAAGAAACACGTGAGGAGTTGTTGGAGGCTTGCAATTGGCAATACTCGTTAGAGAGGAGGCGCCGATTAGAAAAAGGGATTTTCTATTTCCTTTTTATGTTGTATTTTTTTTTTCTTTAGACAGCGGGTATATCTTGATGTGATCGGTTGGGAGTATGTAAAAAATTAATTGAATAGAAAGTTGAGGGATGGAGTTGTTATGGCATCTGATACCATGTTGAAAGGAAATATAGATGTGTATTATTCTGAATGAGTAATCAGTACATGTAAAAAGGCTATATATAGCCAAAAACCCTAACAATAAGTAATGGGCTAAGCCCAACAAACATAATACATGGACTAGAATAATATAGATAAATAATATAGTCTAACAATAAACACATGCTTGTGACATCAGTTTATTTGGCATTTATGTTTCAAAAGTATTGAATTAACTTTTACTAAGCTAATAATCGAACTCAGGACCTCTCGCACCCAAAGCGAGAATCATACCAATAGACCAAATGCCCTTTTGCTATATGTCTCTACTGTATTTATGTATAAGATTGAAACATAGCTTGAAGTATTGCACTTACTCTCTACTTTGTATTTCTGCTGTTTGAACTTGAACTTAAACTATTGCTGGTGTTTCACATTTGTCTGTTGAAAAAATAAAAAAATAAAAAATTCCACCAAGATCACTGTATTGGTGACGACATAACTGCTTTGTCCTAGTTTTCTAACTTACAGATTTAGATTAAATATGTTTGGTTTTGCATTACATGGACATCTGGAGCATTGTTGCAATGAGACGGGTGTGATGTTTTTTGTTATTATGGAGTATATGAAAAAAAAAACACATCTATTGTTGCTCGAAAACTTGCAGTTTGGTGATGGTAGATCTGTAGACACATATTGCCTTTAAAGAAAAGACATCTTTTTATATAAGATTGCATTTGATCAAGTTATGTAATAAGATGATACTGAAGTGGCAATTCTTTGGCAGAGGATTATATAGAAAACAACACTTTATTTTATGATTGTATATGTTAACACATGTGTAGTAGTAAAAAGAATCGTGTGCAAGTCGTAATTGTTATATAGAGCATTGTCAAATTAAATCATGTCGTCCTAATAATGAAGTTGCATATTCATTTGACCAACTTGGTGCCTAAATAAACACATACCAATGACTTAAATTATTGCAAGAAACTTGTTTAGCAGGTAGATCTGCTTTATCTTGAGTTGAATTTTGCTTATATTAGCAGTCCAATATGGATTTTGCATAAAATAGTGGAATTAATAATGGTTGATAAAAATGAGCAGATATTCAAAAAAAGGGGCATTCCGAGAATCGAACTCGGGACCTCTCGCACCCAAAGCGAGAATCATACCACTAGACCAAATGCCCACTTGCTTAATACGTCTGTTGATATTCATTATTATCATTGTTGAAGCTTGAGTTTATTGATGACAATACATGGTTCATTTTCATGAAGTACACAATTGCTCAAAGTCTGTAGCATCACTGATTCAGATTTACTTGTGCCTTGAGTTATTTGGCTCTCTATTTTGAACTTCTGGTTTAGAATTACTGAATTTTGCATTGAGGCTACTATGATTATTAATACCGTTGTATATTTATTTCTTGCAATTTATTTTAATCCCTCCATTAGACGGACGTGTTTCTATGAATGTATACCAAACTACATGTATCCTTGTTTAAATGATAATGTGTCACTTATGTTTTGTATCAGAATTACCTTATGATTGCTTATTTTGGTAATGCAGTTGCAACAATTCACCAAACTGATGCTTTAAGGGTTCTGGCAAGGAAAGGTGAAAGTTACATTAACTCAATCCGGTAATGCAGTTACATATGCTTTTCACAAAGTTGCATTTTCCCCAGTTTGTTTTGCATATTACTCGATTTTTTTTCAGATCTAAATGCAAAAAGTTTATGGCATATAATCTTTTTTTCTGGGTCCGCAGAGGAAACCCCAGGGTGACGAGCCCCCGAGCGACGAGACCTGTAACCGGGTGAATTGCGCACATTGGCGCCCCCTCCGGTCAAGAGCCCATTTTAACATTGTAGCATATATTATTACTTTGGTAGGGTAGATTTGTTTACACAAGTCATGGGATCGAGTTGGTGGCATGTAATATCAGTACAGAAGTTAGCTCTGGTTCCAAATTTCTTGAGTTGACTATAGGCATTTAATATCACTATAAGAAAGTTAGTGTTGAGGATGAGAATTTCACAATGAGTACAGACAAGTTGGTTGAGGGTTTGACTTCAGTGGCGGGATGCAGGATTTTTGTTTCACCGGGGTAAAAAAAAAATTTAAAACCGTAGCAATTTTTTTGAGCAAAATATGGAGGTTTTGGAGAAAAAAATGGAAGTTTTTAGGCAATTATGGAGGTTTTGGGGGCGGACCCCCCCCCCCCCCCCCCCCCGGGGTTTGTTTTCGGGGTTTATTCATTCGGTTTTCTACGTTGCTAGGTTTTCTTAGTTTGTTAGTTCTTTTGGTGTTCCTAGCTTGTGTTTTGTTGTGGTTCGCTTTGTCCGTGCTTTGTATGTGTTTGGGTTTCTTTCAATGAAAGTCTCCTTTGTTTGCTATTATATTTCGTCTTTTCGCCAAATCTGTAAACATGAGCTCCTTGACGGTACGTTATTCATTGTTATCCTTTATGGAATGCACAATTGTTTGAATCATGTGACACTAGTGAATTGGTGTGCTTGTACCTATATTGTTCATATTCCATTGTTCTGTACTTTTGGTGTATTTAATTTAACTATTTATCTACGGCAGTTTGAGGTTAACTAGAAGAATATGAAAATCCTAACATGTAATATTACCATTATAGACACATGAAAACTTGCCAATGTAGACAGACTAAACAATAACCAAGGGCAATTATTGATTGATGTAAAGATAAATGTGTGTGAAGAAAGAAGTTGCCAGTGCCTGCTATCAAAAGTTCACTTATGTGACCTTTGTGAAGCTCACATGCAAATATACCTACTTCTTAGAGTGTAATATATACTTCATACATGTACTAATTTGCTTATATTATGATACATTCCAGCAAGCCATATATTATCCCTGCAATGATTTTTCACATCATCAAGAAAAGTGGTGCATTTTGTGATATACATCAATTGCTAATCCAGGGGCTTTATTGGAGGGTGACATTTGAGACTTTTTTTATCTATTAGCCTTCATGTAACTTTTCTTTTTCTTTTTTTCATGTAAAGTCCTGGAGCTCTTATCCCACTTTATGTAATCAAGCTGAACATAAATCATGACTGCAAGGTCTTTTTCCCCAGCAACAAAAAACAGAAATTTAAATTACTGCCAGGTCTTGCTAGTTGCTCACATTTATATGGTATCGAAGTGGTATAAATAAAAACTATTGAAAGGCATCTAAAGGTTGATCAAGGAACTCAGAATCTTTAGCCCAGTTTTGATGTTACTTAAGTTCCAAAACCAGGTTGATTGAAGCATACCCAAACCCAGTTTCTGTTACGTGTCATTAAAAGATGTGGCCCCAACTGCAAGGGTGTAAACCAAAGGTCCACATTGGTCATGAGACAAAAATAAATGTATGTATATAAGTCTAAGGGGAACTCCCTCTACTATTGGTTTAGAGAAAAGAGGAACTCCTGAACTTATATTGTATGACATGTTGTTGGACTATACACTCCTATCAATGGTATCAGAGGCAAGCTATAGCCCGAATGTGGTGGACGGCGCAGTGGGCGCACCCCTGAGCGCACGTTTTGACGTGGCACACCCATCACTAGTCTTAACGACGAGTGGACCCAGCTATTGTTCTAGGGGAGGCCTAAGAGATAGACTTAGGTTTGAGGGGAGGTTTGTAAAGGTGCAAACCAAAATCCCAAATTGGTCATGGAACAAAAACAAATGTATGCTTATAAGTCTAAAGAGAAAAGAGGGACTCTTGAACTTATATTGTATAACATGTTTTTTTGGTCTATACGATCCTATCACCAACTACTCACCTAATCCCATATCAGGAATTCACAGATGGAGTACAATATGACATGAACTATGAATTTGAGTGTTTATTACTATTAGTGAATCTAGTACACCATTTCACGAGTAGGCGCCCAACATCAGCATCCATGCGTGTGCCAACACCACCCCATACCAACATATGCCCCAGGTCTCTCATCGACCCTCCTTTCACCTCATGAACCGCTTCGAACCCTATTCTTCTATAAAACTTCACAAGCTGCAAGTAGTCACAATAAAAAAAAATTGTCATTTTTTGTCAAAAAAATCATACTCCGTATCTATCTATTCTATCTATTAAATTGGTGTTTTGGGTGAGGTCATCACTTGCTTTTATGAGTTGTAACTTTAGCTTCTAGGAGTTGTAAGAGTAAAAGCAATGATGTCACATGTATTAAATTATTTTAATTTAAATTAATTAAATGGAAGCATGTTTTATGTGGAAAATACCTTTTTACACATATCAATACATACACTCCTTTTTTCAAACAACGTAAATTCAATTAAAAACAAGTACTTCACCCAATAGTGAATTAACTTAATACAATTGAGATGAACTTACATGCTGAAGGTCATATCCACCCAATTAAGTATGTGCCAAACAAAAAACACAGTATATGTAAATTAACATTAAGATACTTAGACCTAACTTACTCGCTTCTTTAAATTAACATTATCTAGCTTCTATCTCACACATTTCTTTCTTATGGTATCTCGAAATTTAAATTTAATGAATCAATATTACTAATGCCCTCAAATATCTACCATAACTCTTCAATTTTCCGTATCATACATATTCAAGAACAAATACATTTTTTATTCCTTTTTGTCTTTCATTGTATTCGTATAAATTTTTTGTTTTGTTAGTCTGTTACTGCTCAATATTAGTGTTGTATTAACTATTGTTACTTCTCAATATTAGTGTTGTATTAACTATTGTAGTGTTGTAAAGTTTTAGGATACGAGTAATCTTAAACGTTCAAGAATTGGGATTGTTTTCGTGCAATAAAATTACTAAAACCATATATCAACTGGTTAATGACACTAATATTACTCCGTATGATGTAGATGTCTTCATCAAACCCGTGAAATTCACGGGTCAATGAACTAGTTTAACTTCACAAATTGTTCTACTACTTGTTTTACTCCCTATTATTTACACAACATAAAAAAACAAACATTTTAACACGAGTTATAACATTCAACATTGAAATCAAATACCAATTTATCACATTAATATCATGAAATAATTGTCTATGTTCCAGTAATTGAGTAATAATAATAATACCAAATGATTTGTTAAACATAATTACAGGTAAAAATCAGTTAACCAATCTAAAAAAGTTAAAATGAAATTAAAAACCTTGGCATGGTAAATATCGGAATCATTAATGGCAAGCAACTCAGCAGTTTTACAACCACAATCATAACCATATCGGATCATAACTGCTCCAATGAACAACCCGATTCCAAATATGGACTTATCCATACCCAATGTTTCCCGGGTCAACTTGATTGAATCCAAATGAAGAATCTTTCCTTTGTTCCACCATACCCGTATTATCCCTTCTGCTTTTCCAAGTACTTTGTTTGTTTCCGAGTTTTTAGCTGTGATTCTGAAAAAGGGTCCCAATGTTTGCAATTGGAGGTCAAGGTTTTGGGCTTTCGAAGATTGCAAAATATCAGACATACTTGGTTTTTTAATGGGTTCATTTATCGACTGATTTACGTTGGTTTTGAGCTTGATTTGTTGAAGAGATATAATTGGGGTTTTAAGTTGTAAAATCATAGATGGATTCTGGATTAAGGATTTGGGAATCGGAGTTGAGTTCATGATAGAAGCAAGCGGATATATGAGGAATGAAAATGGTGACAATATAATATAATGGCTGATAATAAGAAATTAAAAGAGCAGTAGGAAATGCTACTGTAAATTGAGCTAGACAAACACAGCTCCGTTGGAAGTTATAATATGTGGCCCCAACTCACCCTATCCCAATATCACAACAAAAATTTTGACTTTTAAGGAATAAGTGTTATAATTCAGTAGGCTTGTAACTATCTTTAGTGGTTTGGTTCGTGTTATAATTCAGTAGGTTTATAACTATTTTTAGTGGTTTGGTTCGTGTTATAATTCTTTGTAGTATGAAGAATTAATAGTAGAGAGAAAAAGAATATATATTTCTTATTCTTGTAAGAAATTGGTGTGTGTTCTTTCTTACATTCATCATCTATTTATACATAAGAATAATAACTGTATAGAATCAATCACGAGATATGAATTGTAAATTTGTCTCCTAAAGTTGAATTATTGTGGATGGAGATATAAATTGTCAAACATCTGTTTTGGCTTTTTATGATTATAACACTTCCCCTTGGATGACAATTTTTGTTTCATTAGAGATCAACTAGTACTGACTCGTTAAAAACCTTGCTAAAGAAAACCTTGCTAAAGAAAACCCAGTGGAGAAAAAATTTAGCTAAGGGAAAAAGAGTGCAGCATGAGTTGACTCCCCCTCAAGTAGACATCAGTGAGCTGTTACATCCTTTTAACATGTCTCATGCCAATATTGTGAACATGCGCTCTGAAAATAGCAGTTGGAAGTGCTTTGGTGAAAAGATCAGCAGAGTTTTTGCTGGATTGAACATATCTTGTGATGACCCGGAAATTTCGACTAAATTTAAACTTAATCTTTGTATGATTAACATTTCCGACACAATAAGCAAAGTCTGTAAAACTGAATCTCAAAATTTTTGAAATACCTTCGGTTGTTTTCGACGATTCGCGAACAATTATATGTAAACAGATACATATATACTATAACATGAAAAGGTAACAATGTATTAATTGTTTGATACCGTACATTAAACTTATTGGTTTAAATATCTATTTGAATATATATGATAAGTTGAGATATTTATTATTAAAATTTATTTATAAATAACTTCCAATGTGTATTTAAAAATTGATTTATGTATATTAAAAAGATATATACATATATATAATAAACGATAGTAACATTCGTTTATTGATTCGATTGATATTTAGATAAGTTAACTAAAGCGTTTAAGATGAACCAGTAAAACACTAATTTGCTACAGTGTTTTCCAATTTGCCACATTACTCAAAATGCTACAGTGTTTTCGAAAATCACTATTTGCTACAGTGAAATTGACTTTGCTACAGTGAATTGCTACAGTAAAAATTGACTTTGCTACAGTAACTTTGCTACAGTGGTATATTTTATGGATGATTTAAGACTATATTTTGACAAAGGTACGATTCACGAAACGTAAAGTACAAGTTTTCTCAGCGTACGAAAGGGCGTTCGAAAAACCGGAACCGGGACATAAGTCGAGTGACAACGTACGAATTATCGGAACAAAAATTACAAGTCAACTATGCACGTGAATTTAATATAATATATAATTAATTAATTTAAATTATATATATTATATTTATATTTATTTTATATTATGTCGACAAGCTAGGAGCCAAAACAATGTGAGCTGTCCCTGGTCCTCATGCGAGTCGCATGGCCAGAAGGCCATTTCCATGCGAGTCGCATGACTCCAGATTCCAGGCCAGGTACTATAAATTCAGGTGTTTTGCTCGAATGAAAAATAAAACACACATACACAAATATATATTACTCCGTATAATATTTATTATTATTATTATTATTATTATTATTAAGATTATTATTAATCTTATTAATCTTATTATTAGTATTATTATTTTTGCGATACAAAAATAATAATGTACATAAAATATTACGACGGAGTACTGTCCAAGTAATTTTCAAAACGAGTTTCCGAGCGAGCTAGAGCTAAGGAAAATATGGGTTATTGCCAAGGAGGTTATGGGTAATGTTCGGGGGTATTTTTGTGAATCAAACCTCGTGTTTATTATCTCCGATGCGTCTACATGCTTTCCTACAATATTGTATATCAATATTAAACAGTGAGTTTCATAAGATCCCTTTTACTCTCTACATTTTTGGGCTGAGAACACATGCAAATGCTTTATAAACTGATTTACAATATTTATATGCGTGAGTTTCATTTGCTCCCTTTTTAATTGCTTTTGCAATCTATATTTTTGGGCTGAGAATACATGCACTTTATTTTAAACGCAATGGATACAAGTACATACTAAATTCTACACTGAGTTTGAACCGAAAATCCCTTAGTTTTGGTAACTGTTAACTGCTAGTTATAAGAACTGGTGGGCGCGAGTAGTAGTATATGGATCCATAGGGCTTGATATCCCCGTCCGAGCTAGAGCACTAGCCTTTTAACGGACGTATGCTATTTGAGAAGCGTACACGTTGGTTTGCGTGTATTATTAAGATGATTATACAAAGGGTACAAATTATATATACGTTAAAGTTTAGTTACCAGGGTGCTCAATTTCGTAGAATATTTTGATAAACGTTTCTGGATGAAACAACTGAAATCTTGTGATCCACTTTTATATAATATTTTGATAAACGTTTCTGGATGAAACAACTGAAATCTTGTGATCCACTTTTATATAATCTATTGATAAACATTTCTGGATGAAACAACTAAAATCTTGTGATCCACTTTTATATACAGATTATACGAAACACTAAAACTATGAACTCACCAACCTTTGTGTTGACACTTGTTAGCATGTTTATTCTCAGGTTTCCTAGAAGTCTTCCGCTGTTTGCTTAGATGTTAGACAAGCTATGTGCATGGAGTCTTGCATGACATATTTTTCAAGGAAACGTTGCATTCACCAAATCATCACCATGTATCTTATTTTGACTGCATTGTCAATGGAAGTACTGTTGTAAACTATTATTTATGGTGATTGTCTATATGTAGAAATCATTAGATGTCGAAAACCTTTGATTTAAATATTCATTTATGGTGTGCCTTTTCAAAAGAATTCAATGTTTACAAAATGTATCATAGAGGTCAAATACCTCGCAATGAAATCAATGAATGACGTGTTCGTCCATATGGATTTGGACCGATCTTCACATATCTCATTTCAATCTGGTTGTTCTTAATGAGTTCTTGAGTGTATGAGAAGAATCTAGGAGGTATGTGTTTTGTTCTGTCACTTTTGATATACCCTTCTTTCATCTGTGTTATGCAAGCTGCATTATCTTCATAGATAGTTGTTGGACTTTTATCGCGTTCTAGTCCACAAGAATCAGTAATGAGTTGTGTCATTGATCTCAACCAAAAACATTCCCGAGTAGCTTCATGTAATGCAATTACTTCGGCATGATTTGATGATGTTGCAACAAGTGTTTGTGTTTTAGAACGCCATAAAATTGCGGTACCTCCATTTAGGAATACATATCCAGTTTGAGATTTAGCTTTATGTGGATCGGATAAATAACCTGCATCTGCATAACCAACTAAATCTTGTTTTGAATCGTTAGAATAAAATAATCCCAAATCAGCAGTTACTCGAAGGTACCGAAATATGTGTTTGATTCTATTCGAGTGTCTTTTGGTAGGAGCTGAGCTGAACCTTGCCAACAAATTAACTGCAAAAGAAATGTCAGGTCTTGTACAATTTGTAAGATACATAAGAGCTCCAATTGCACTAAGATATGGTACTTCACGTGACGACCCGGAGATTTCCGACCAAATTTAAACTTAATCTTTATATGATTTTGACACGATAAGCAAAGTCTGTAATATTGAGTCTCGAAAATTTTGAACTGTTTCATATATTCAACTGACCTTCGACCAGTCCCGACGATTCACGAACAATTGTGGGTAAACAAATAGGTATATATAAATGTATGTATATATATATATATATATATATATATATATATATATATATATATATATATATATATATATATATATATATATATATATATATATATATATATATATATGGGGGATGATTCTCACACACACTTTTTTGATCCTCACACACCAATTGAGTATTATTAGAAGAGTAAAAAGTTAAAATAGGTGTGTGAGGATCAAAAAAATGTGTGTGAGAATCATCCCCATATATATATATATATATATATATATATATATATATATATATATATATAAAATAATTGGAAATAATAAAATCTAATCATTTATTTAACAATATACTAACTTGCGTAAGCTCCCCGCTACAGTATAACAGTACTACAGTAGACCATTACCCTCATTATACTGTAGCAGGTTTTTCATTTCCTCCGACTCATACCTAGAAGCTGCTTCTTCTTCTGCTCCCCATTTCCTCCAATTCAGTCTACCAACCCTACCTATTATCTCTCTGCGTAAACCTTCTATCTCAATAGTCACCATCGACTTTCACCATCAACTTTCACCATCGTCACAATCGGTAGCCAGAAAATCGACGGTTGTGGCGGTTTTAACTTCTCCTTCCTCTCCTTACTGCATCCACCATCACCGCCGCATCCACCGTCACGGCCGCATCCACCATCGTCACCAGCACTGCCGCATCCACCATCGTCACCAGCAACGGTCCATTTTTTTCCTTCCTTATATTATCCCGAAGGTAAACATCGATTTTAATATATAAAGGTAATCAAAGGTTTTTCTATTTTTTAAATTAGGGTTTTAGTTTTCCATTGGCGTTTACATATATGTTCCTAATTTTTGGTTTTTAATGTTTGTGCGACTGTTCTTAAATTAGGGTTTTAAATTAGGACTCTTAAGGAAAGATTGTGATATTTCTTCAATAGATAATGATATGCTGAATTATGTAAAAAATTTCTAAATTCGTATTGTATTAGCATTGTTATTCATGTTTCTAGAGTTTGAATTGTTCTTTGTATTATGTTTTGCTCTTTTTTGTATTATGTTTTACTGTTTCTATTAATAATATATCATTTATCATTTATTAGAGAACATTGTTCGACTCAAACACAACTTGATGGATATTTATGCCTTCTAAAAAAGACAAAATAAAGTCGTAATTTTTGTTTTGCTAACCAATGTTTCTGGTGTAAATGGCGATGGTTGTAAAAAAAATACTCCGTACATGTTAAGAAAGCATGTATTAGAAGTGATAGGTGTGACACTACATTTCGTGAGCAAAGTACGTCTGAATTTCCGTCCAAATTTATGAATGCTTATGTTCCTGAGTCGTCATTTGTTTCAACTATGAATTATCTGTTTTTGTTTGGTCCTTCTGCTGCTACATGTGTGTTTTTTCAATTTACATTACATTCCGCATCATTTTCGTATTAGTGTTATAGTTTTGTACGGATTAGTTTATATTTTCATATGGTGTTTTTTATTGTGTGTAGCTGCTGGTGGGTCGTTCCAGTGGTAGATATCGTCACTCCAATTTGGCAAATCCTTTATTGATATCGTCTACGAATGAAGGTATATTGTGGATTGGTTCTTTGTGCCCTGAAAATATGATGAGATTAAGATATTATAGCCCGCTTTTAGACAAATATATAAGCATAAAACAACTACCAACTTTTTAAAATAATATAATGATACAGGACATTGTTTCTTCATAACCAGGTTATTTTCAAGTGCAGGATAATGTTGTACATGCAAAAATGAGTTATGATGACTAGGAATACTTTGAAGGAGTGTTGTAGCTAAATTCTGCATATATAATACAGACTATCATAATCTATATGTGACACACCCCCAGTATCTGATTTCCCACAGCACTATTTCAGGTTCATATCATACCATCAATTACAAGATCGATATCTAAGAGCTTCAGTCTTAACAGGTAACATACAATATTACTATCAGTCTGTTAAACATTGACACGATTCCCTACTAAAAAAGTGTTAAAGCAGATTATATAGGGTGCACTCAAAGAATTGAACCCTTGGACGTCTCTGGAAGCACACAAAAAAATCAATCCATAAGAAGATCCATTTACACTGTCAGTCTCAAGTAACAATCGTTGAACTACCGAACTTTATTAAAGTATAACGTAACATACTAGAAATAACAGTACGTAACACACATTAACTACTATTTATATATTACTCCGTAATATAACACAGTGACAAAGTTGTGAAAATGACACTGCAGAATGAGCAACCAGAGAAACTTTTCTAATCCAATGATCAGTATGTTTCTTTTAATGATTATTTTTATTATTATTTTTATGCAGTAACACGAAATTTTGGAGATGATATACTACCAGAGTTGACGATAAAGCTATGCTTATGGTTTTTTTACGCATTAGTCTCTTGAGTTTTGCTATTCAATTCGATGTTAATTTGGTTAGATCAAAAGTGTGATTTAGTACGAACATACATAATTTTTTTTTGTTAATTCTTGGTTTGAACTACTAAGTGCTAATGTTATATAAGTTATATGAAAATGATACATAGACGGTTATTTCGATGCATTTTTTTTGTAGAACCTTTTCTCAAGTGACTCTTAAACTAAAATGTGCATGTTCATATTGCTTTAGTTTTGTAATTTTGGTAAGTTTTTAAGTTAATAAAGTTCACACATTAAGAAGATAGTTGTAATTACAATTAGCCTGAGTGTTTTGCATTGTTAGTGTTATTCTAAAAGTTACTCAATGTAAATGCATTTTAGTTGTTTTTTCTGAGTAATTAGTACTTCGTATTATTTTAAAATATGTAGCTTGCAGGTGGAATCGGGCCTTTTATCATGCCTTCAATGAAATTTGCGTATAGCTCTTTAGAGAGAGTTCCACTTGCTCAAAATTTGATCCAATGTCGCGCCCCAAATGATAATATTTTGATGAGTAGTATCCATGGTATGTATTCAGTTGTATATATGTGGATTCAATTATATAGCATAAGAAATTTAAAGTATTAGTGAGACATTTGCTATTGTGTGTTAGAGAATGATAATTTTCAAATTTTACTATGATGTTTTCAGCTATGAATGTGTCTACAATGGCAACAAAAGTGATGAGGGTACTGGAGTGCGTCTGAGGGTCTGACTGAGCAGGGTAATGGAGCACGTCTCTTGGGATATGTTACCACAATATGTAATAATTTAAAATGTTAATTGTCAAGGTAAACATCAATTTATTTACTACTGTTGTAATACAAATTTCATTGAATTCGATATGTATGTATTTTAATGTATGTCAACTGGTTAAACTAATTTTCTTTTAGTCATGCTTTAAATGTCATCATTTTTACTATCATATTCAACTAAATGCAACAGTTGCACATTTTCTACAACCAACTGAAACATTTTCCTTCTACCTATGTACTCTAAACAACATTAGAATGTAATGTGCGCCACCGTAAAACAAAATGTCTAACCATCTCAGGTCTGCCGCCGCAACGCGCGGCCGACCTAACGCTTGTAGATATACTAATTGGCGTAAATTTCTCACAATCCTATTGGCTACAAACCCTCTCTTTCATTGTTATACTGTTTCCTTCTTTCCTTTCTTTTTAAAATCTACATCCATCCAAATCCAAATGCTGACAAAAATTCCCTTACCCTTTGTAATCTCCATTCCAGATTCTTCCATTTTCCTTTACCTCTTCTCTTCTACCACCATTTCAGTCAATCTTCAACCCTATCTCTCTAATTATCTTTGCACTAAAAATATTAGTCCCGGTCCGTCAATGACTTATGCTTCCTGAATTGATTCATGACTATGAATTTTAGGGTTTCTGTTCTTCTTTCTGCTAGGAATCGGAATGGAACGCCTGGAATCAACTTATATAGGTCATGTTCCAACTCTCTTTCTTTGTTGTTTGAGGGTTTGTTCTAACTCAAGATTAAGGCTTCTGTCGTATTCTGTTACTATTGTGAAGGCAATTTTCCCCCAACATATAAATTGATTTTTGTTCATCAAATTGTTCTTAATATAACTTTCCCTTAGACTTATATACATACATTTATTTTGTCCCATGACTGATTTGGACTTTGGTGTGCACCCTTAAAAAGTACCTTCAAAAGTGTGCATGAACTAATATGGCTTCTTATAAGCTTTGTTTAGTGTTGTTTGCTATTAGTGATAGTTAATTGAATTTTGTTCCTTAAATGGAATGTACTTACAGTTGTACCGATTGATCCGAGTTTGGAAGTGTTGAATTAGGAAATTTTTTAGGGTTTATAATGGGGCTTTTGAGCATCATTTGGAAGATCAGGCGGAAATAAAAAGAAATGCGCATTCTTATAGTGTATATAGATATAGATATATATAGATATACATATGTGATGGGTTGTATTGATAAATTTGTTATCGTTTTAATGCTTGATTATGAACAGGGAACTCAATAATACAGAAAGATCATAGGTGTACTAAAACTCAAGGGTGAGGATACTAATGTAATCAGCTTTAGACTTGGCTTCAACATCAAAATCATGATTTATAATAGGTATTTTTTCCCTTTATGCTGCTTACAAATAACATTTTCTACATAGTATGTTTTTAAGATATTGATAACTTTTTCTTGATATTTAATATTGTTCAAGATATCACAATTATGCATGTTATGCAGTGCCATATTTTATACATGGAAGCGTAATGGTGTTTTATTCTTGAAGAAATGGTAACTTGTTGTGATATCAGATGGAAGCGAAATGGTGTTTTATTCTTGAAGAAATGGTGGGTTAATGATCTATTTCCTGAATTTCGAGTTTCACCTGATCATTTTAGGAAATTTTCTTTTAATTATATGATGTTACTTAATAGATATGTTTGTATTTTGACAAAAGAAGAACATGATGCTCCTCTTTCTCCTGCAATGGATGATTTGTTGAAGGTTAGTTCATCAACATATAATTAAAGCTCATACGGAGGCTTACAATGCCCCCATCGATCTCTATAAGCTCAATGTTACTTATGGCACGCTCACAAATAGGTAAGCAAGGTACTAACGTAAACATCTTTCAAAATTCTTCAAATTATAGAATTCGGGTTCTAGGAGGAGTGTTTAAAATATCATTACTTTGCTCATATTTGGTTACCGGTCGTAAAATGGGTGGGTCAGGCAGGGCCTAAGCAGATAATCTTCATGAGTAGAGAGATGGTTGACTTGAATCCGATTGCTTTTTATCCACATAATTAATTTAATATTTCAGTGAATAAATTGATTAAGAAAGTTATATCATTAAATATATTCATTGGGTGACTTTACCTACATATAGTATGTTTATTTTATGTAAACTGTTTGATCGATTGCAGATACTTCATCATTTGTATCAACCCACTTATTGGTAAAGTGTGAAATTGACCCTACCTGTTACGGGGCTAATACTTTGTTCAGTTTTTTAGAGATCATATTAATGTGGTTTCGTTTGTTTCGATTTTGCATAAAGCATTCTGATATTTGCTCTACCTGATGAAAATGTTGTTGAGATACAAGGAGGAGATCATGCAGGTGTGTACAATCCTCTGGAGCTGATTGCAATTCATGTCCAAAAACCGCAGCGAAGCGCGGGCTACCAACCTAGTTAGAACTAAATATGTAAAATAATATACAAGGTATGAATATGATTATTAAAATAAAACTTAGTACAAAAAAAAAATAAATCTATATATATATATGTATATATATATATATATATATATATATATATATATATATATATATATATATATATATATATATATATATATTGAATATTTATGACTTCGAAGTGAGTAAACACTCAATTGTCAGTCGATTGATATTAATCAAAGTTAAAAATGAATACTTATAATTATACAATATATAAAATATTTACATAAGTTATATACATGATTATTATAGGTACATCATAGATATACATGTATATATAAATAATTTATAAATATCATATGAAGAAATTAGAATAATTCAGTATATGTAAATATTTGTATATTAATACAAATATAAACTTGTTATAGTATTATTATTAATACTACTAAAATTATTGTTATCATTATTATTATCCTTATTATTATAAGTAGTAGTAAAAGTATAATTTTAGTTGTCATTATTATTATTATAAAAGTAAATACAATGTATTATTATTATCAGTAATAATATTATTATTATCAATTTTATAATTATTATTATAATTATCATTATTACTAGTGTTAATGAGATTTTATTCATATTATTATTATTATTATTTTTATTAGTATTTTTATTAAAAGTATTATTATTATTATTATTATTATTTATAATAATTAATAATATCAATTAAGTATAGTTTATAGATCAGAATAATCCAAATATGTATATATCACGTTCGATCCTGATTTCCTTTTTAAATTTTCTTCTTCCATTTTTGTTTCTGTCTCCCATTGATTACCGATTGGAATCTGAATTCAATACACTCCAAAATCTGTTAGGGGTCATAATCTCCCTTTTATATTTCTTTTATTTTTTTTCTTGCTTAATTGAACCTATCGAATGGTTCTTGGCTATAAAACAACAAAGTTACTCACGTTATTAAAACGTTTCATCATCACTATCAATATTCATTTGAGATTACTCCAAAACACTGAATTAAACTTATTTGTCTTATTTATATATTTTTTTCTTTTTCAAGAGCTCTTTATATCTCTGTTTCATATTTTTATTCAAAACTCAAAAACGAATAAATTGTTAAAATCTAGAATTGCAGAGTTGTTAGGAATCGTGTCGTGATACTTTCTGCAAAGTTTCATAATCCAATTCCTCATATCAAATTCAAATTTCAAGGTCAAAGTTTTTAAATTAAAAAGTCAACTAGTGTTCATCAATAAAATTCGTGTTTGTTGTTACGATTCAAGTCAAATTAAGGATTTGGAAAGTTTTTATGTATGATATACAACCTTTTTCATGTTGAAAGAATTATCCAAAACATTCTCAAAATTGAATTCGTGATTTTTATCCTTCGATGGAACAACAGATCTATTCTTCATTTATATATATATATATATATATATATATATATATATATATATATATATATATATATATATATATATATATATATATTTGCTTTCTACTAATTCAAAAAACTACTGCCGATTATTTATATGATACTAAAGAATTTATATGTGTTTAAATTAATGGATTTGGTGATGGGTGTTACCATCTGGTTGATTAAAAGTGTGAAATAGAAGAAGGAATATAGAAGTTAAAAGGATACGGGTTATAAATAAATTGGTTGGATTAATATCAGAAAAATAAAACTGGTTCGATGGTCATGGGTGTTGGTGTGTGAGCGAGAGGTCTCGGGTTCGATTATAGTTTGCAGCTTTTCTTTTTTAGAGAAGCTTTTATATGGGTATACTCTTTTATTTAATTTCTATTATTATTAATATTGTTGTTGTTATTATTATTATTATTATATTATTATTATTATTATTATTATTATTATTAATTGTTATTATTATTGTTATATTATTAATTTTGGTCATTTTGTTAGTTATTATTATGATTGGTATCATTAATTTAGTCAATGTAAATTACGATATTATCATTATTATTATTAGTATTATCATTTAGAAACACTAGTAGTATTATCATTTCTAATATTACTATTATTAGTATTATTATTATTGTATTATTGCTAGTAATATTATCATGATTACAAGTAAGTTTTTTTTAAAATAAATTATCGTCATTAGTCTATAAATTAAACGCGAAGGTTATGATTATTATAACTATGAATATGTAGGTTTTAATAATATGGATAAGATAATAAATATAGAAATCTTGGATATAAATATTATTATGAAAAATGATACAAATTATTATTATTTTCAATTATATTAATATTAGTACAATTTCTATAGTTATTAGTAGTAACATAAGTATTACTATTAATATTATCATTTATAGGATTATTATCGTTATTAGTATTGTTATTTTTGAAAATTATTACTACTATTGTCATTTTTACTAAAAATTATCCACTGGTTATCATTAAAATTAGTCTTAGTACTAAGTACTATTATTATTAATAGTTAGTACTAGAATTATCATTTAACTTTAATATTAGTAATATTAGTAATATGATTAGTAAAATTTCTATTAAAAAGCATCATATTTATTAAAAGTACCATTATTGTTAAAAATATTATCTTTATGAAAACTATCATTTTATTCTATCATTATTATCAAAATTGCCATCTTTATTAATGTTATTATTATTATTATTATTATTATTATTATTATTATTATTATTATTATTATTATTATTATTATTATTATTATTATTATTATTATTATCATTGTCATTATTATTAGTACTATAACTATTAATATCCTTATTTTAGTACTATTATCATAAATATTTTTCAAACAAAAGAAATTTTTATAAGAATATATTTATTACCTAAGTATACTAATATTACATAATATTACGTTTTAACTAATATAATGTCATCTATATTGATATAATGTTAATTAAATTATATATCAATTGAACATTATAACATATGATAAGTATTAATAAAATTGTATATATATATATATATATATATATATATATATATATATATATATATATATATATATTAATCTTAATACAAAACTAAAGATATATAAATTCGATTACAACTATGTATATTAATAAATATACAAATGATATAGGTTCGTGAATCAAGGCCAACCCTACATTGTTCAGTTGTTCAAAGTCGTCATATGTATTTTTACTACAAAATACAGCATGGTGAGTTTCATTTGCTCCCTTTTTAAATGCTTTTACAATATATATATTTTTGGGACTGAGAATACATGCGCTTTTATAAATGCTTTACGAAATGGACACAAGTAATCGAAACTACATTCTATGGTTGAATTGTTATACCGGATATCGCCCTTATTGAACTTGGTAACATAAGAATTGGTGTTTATTATAGTTGCCACCAATTGACGCGAATCCTAAAGATAGATCTATGGGCCATTGACAAGCCCCAATCAGAGAATTTGAACTGCTTTAGTACTTCGATTATATGTTTGGGGATATTCTAGATGCATTTTGTTAATGTCGGTTACCAGGTGTTCAATCCATATGAATGATTTTTTTTTAAACACTTGCGAGTGTATGATTATTGAATAAAGGAAATCTTGTGGTCTATTAAAATTATGAAAATGATCGATTATGATAAACTAATGAACTCACCAACCTTTTGGTTGACACTTTAAAGCATGTTTATTCTCAGGTATTAAAGAAATCTTCCGCTGTGCATTTGCTCATATTAGAGATATTACTTGGAGTTATTCATGACATATTTCAAAAGACGTTGCATTCGAGTCATCGAGTTCATCAAGATTATTATTAAGTCAATTATAGTTGGATATATTATGAAATGGTATGCATGCCGTCAACTGTCGTTGTAATGAAAGTTTGTCTTTTAAAAAAGAATGAAATGTTTGTAAAATGTATCATATAGAGGTCAAATACCTCGCGATGTAACCAAATGTAATGTATTCGTCCAGATAGATTAGGACGGGTCATGAAAGTTAGTATCAGAACGGTGGTCTTAGCGAACCAGGTCTTGCATTAGTGTGTCTAACTGATAGTTGCTTAGATGCATTAGTGAATCTGGACTTCGACCGTGTCTGCATGTCAAAAGTTTTACTTATCGTTTCTAGTCGGAAAACATTTGCTTATCATCCTTAGAAAATTACCTGCTTATCATTCTTAGTCTAGACACATCTTATTGCATTGATTACATGAATAGTGTATAGATAAAATTCATATCTTAGCGTATTTGCTAATTCATATCTTAGAGTATCTGTTACTGTAAACTTTGCTTAGTATATTCCGTGAATTCATCCGTAATCTACGAAATCTTTTGTTCTATATATATAGATATTCTATATAAATAGAATACCATCCGATAGTCGAACATCCGACATGGATGTTCACCTAAGCTCCGAAAGCAGCGTCACCAGAGTGAATTAACCAATCAACCATCCCCAATTTATCTGATGGGTTCGTAGTCGACTTAATCAACGGAAACGAGAAGAAGGCAATTCCCTTCCACCAACCAAATTTCCCTCTTGGCGATAAACCTAAAGCACTTACCGGCGAACCTATCTGAAACACTATTTTCAGCCTCATTTCTAGAGTAGCTCGACACGATAATATTCTATCCACAATTCTAAACCTTATTCATCCACTTGTTTCGACAATCATCCCGGAGTAATAGCAGAAGTCAACGAGCTTAGCGCCCGGGTTACGGCTTTGGAGAATATGGTGCAAAGATTACAAGCACCAGCGGCAACACCAACAGCATAACTAGTACCACTAACAACAACATCTGCATCCCACACCTCAACATCACAATCTGTACCTCGAACATCAATATCCTACGCACTATAGATACCAAGGAGTACCAACAACAATGAACGATGAAGTATTGATCCACAACTTCATTGAAGAAATATTCTTTGAAGAAGAAATATTCTGTGAAGAATATGTGGTTTCTAAAAGTTTTAGAGATTACTTATTCTAGCTAAAACCGAAAAGCAAATGAGATTAATATCATATTAACTCATTAAATCCATGATTACATCTGAAGAAAATATATATGCAAGTATATTTTCATCAAGATTGTAATTAAGAATTCTTTTATACAAACTGTTAATGTTGAAAATATTTTAACGGGTAGGTAATACCTGAGGAATATTTAGATTTCACATTAATCAGTTACACGGTACATTCTTCCAATCTGATTTAACAGTTATTTATTATCTTACTTACATCCACAGATATACGTATCCGTTCATCGCAGAATAACCATTTTCATTCAATTTTATATTTGAATTTTTTCCTATTAGAATTCAACAAGTGGCATAATGAAGAAAACATTGGACAAAATAAAATTTGTTAGAAACAAACAAATTAACTATGAGAAATTTTTTTTGTTAAGAATCCACGCTAACTGTTCCTAGCTAACTGATTACATTTTATTTATCGCAATTTAATTATCGCAATTTATTTTATCGCAATTTAATTCTCGCAATTTTATTTATCGTCATTTAATTTCTGTTATTTATTTTACGCACTTTAAATATCGGGACACGTATACAAAATTTTGACATATCATATCGACGCATCTATATATATTATTTGGAATAACCATAGACACTCTATATGCAGTAATACTGGAGTTAGCTATACAGGGTTGAGATTGATTCTACAATAATATATATACTTTGAGTTGTGATCGAGTCTGAGACATGTACACGGGTCACAATACGTATTAATTAATTCGAATGTTATAAACTATATATGAATTATTGAGTTAGTGACTGTGAACTGCTAACTGTGGACTACCAATATTGAACAATTAAAATGAATTAAAATATTATTTATAACATATGAAACTAAAAAATTCTTCAAGTTTGCCCCTTGATTTCATCATAGACCTCATTTGTATCTCGACGATTACAATCTGCGTTCAAACCTTTCATGATTCTTGAAAACACCTCAATCGAGAGGATGAACCAACTGCACTTCATCTATGGAAGAAAAGATTTATGCATATAATTATGCACCTGAAAACACTCGGAACCTGAGTAAACGTTTAAAACGTATCTGTACTACCTCGTTTGGCATTGTTATTACCGAAAATAACTTTGCTACTCCTTTTCAGATTAGTCAATTTTGTCACAGCTTCAGCAAATCAACTTCAAGTTTTCATTCGAATAAGCCTTATTATAACAATTACCCTTTTCATCATAGTTGCCAATAAACCGTTTATAACCCACCACATTAACAGTAAACTTACCAGCAACTTCATTACTCATTGGTTTAAGTTTCCCCGAAGAACCATTATATTTGTTCATTAAAACCTTATCATATATTCATCCGTATCATATAACGAGAATTGCCATACCAAGTACCGGGAAATCAGTAATCAGTATTCTGAATCTCGCAGCATTTCTACATCAATAGTTATATGTATACATATAACCTTTACCTCTTAGAATTATGATCTTTCATTCTGAAATTTTAAAAAAGCTGAATACAGCAGCAAAAACTGTACACGACTTTAACAGTCGGAAGTTTGATGATAAAGAATAGTATGTTGGAAAAGCTCAGAAAAGTTGAAACTGAAAAACGGATTGAGCAATCTATAAAGGAGACTGTGGACAAATCACAAGGACTAAACTTGTACATAAAGAATCCAGATGATTCTATTTCTGATGAAATCTCTAGCGAATATCTTGCTCCTTAAACACTCTAAATCATCGTGAATGAATTTCTTCATCACAATTTGATTCTAAAATTCTAAGATATTATCGTATATTTCATTATAAATATCCTCAATATTTCTGAAGATATCTTCATAATTATTCTCGTCCGATATTAATCATCTCTCCGCGCTATCTGTATTACATTATAAAGGAAACTGTTTTAGTTTCTAAATTCTGTAAACTTTCGAATTTAAAGTATGAATGTTTTTGAAGTAGTGTTGGGAACTGAAGCATGAGTGTAACATCCCGCCTTTTTCCGTTTTCTTTTCCGTTATACTAATTTAAACTCCGTTACATGTCTATAACATCTCCCGTTAATACGCGTTTTAAAATATTCCGTTTAGGTATTTTCCGCACCCGACTACAAACTCGAGGGACTAAAATTGACACGGGGCAAACTAGTTGACTAGGTCACCTAGTCTACCCCAATCACCACCATTCAACCATCTCTCTCTCTCTCTCTCTTTCTCTCTAGCAAGAACACACCCAATTTCCAAATTCATTCAATCATCATCTAAATTCGATCTAGGAGGCTTACAACAAAATAAATTACATATTCGTGATCCTCTCTTCATCCTCTTCGTTTTGGTACCAACTTCATCTCGTTTGGGTAACATTTCTAAAACACTAGTTTTCTTTAAATTTGTGTTCTTGACTTAAAAGTATGTTAATTAGTGTCTATGGCTCATTGTGATGTCGTGTATGTAATTTGTATGCTCGATTTGTTGTTTTTGGTGTAACTAGTTCATTATGAAAATTTCTTGCTAAATCTTTGATTTTGGATTATCAAATGTTATTAGATTGTTAATGTGCATGTTTTAAAAGTGTTACTAGTATCATTAGCTTCATTTTGATGTATAGATTGATTAAAGAAACTTCATAAACGCGATTATTGATTTTGTGAACTTTTGGTTAGGGTTGACAACTCTTAAAACGAACTTTTGATGCGTTGAATGCTTGTTAATGTTATTGATAAGTGTTTAGTGGTATTACATGTTTCATTACCTTCAAAACGGCATATCATATGTATAAATTGGATTCCCGAAACTTAAATTACAATTGATAAACTTGAAACTTGAAAATAAACCTCTATTGATCACTTGACGGGATTTCGGTTATAGTATATGATGTTTTTGCTTGATGAAAAGTGCTTAGTTGCGTTCCTTGTCGAAAGAGCTTTCCGATGATATAAAATACATGTTCTAATTGTTTGCGGATCATAAAATGTGATTGTTTGTGTTTTGGTTCGTCCATTTGAGGAATACAGCAAACAGGGCCTGGGAACCGATCAGGACGCCGTCCAGATACTGGGGACGCCGTCCCACCTTTTGAACCTAGACGCCGTCTAGGATATCAGGACGACGTCCCACCCTTCATTGTGGGACGCCGTCTAGCCCTTTGGGACGCCGTCCCATTGTACTAAAACTGGCTGTTTGGGTTGTCTTTTGACGTAAAAATGTTTGTTATGCTACGGACCTCCGATTAACATGAAACTTGGCCAACATGCTCATATATGATTATATAACTTAGAAAAATTGTCGGATACCCGACCCGACCCCGTTGACTTTTCCGTTGACTTTGACCCGACCAAGTTGACTTTTAATCAAACTTAACCAAATAATTGTGCAATCATTCTAACATGTTTTTATACTTGTACCTTGCATGAAACATGACAATTTGATTCACATGCTATTATGATCGAGTCTTAACGAGCCATAGGACTAATTGAACATCTTTGACCTATCGTGCTTACCGTTATTGATACAACCTATTGTTTAGGTCAAGACTAGCATTGTTCTTTGCACACGTTTACTTGTTGAAGTACTTTACTACTCGTGCACTCAAGGTGAGATCATAGTCCCACTTTTACTCTTTTTGAACTTACATTTGGGATGAGAAAACATAAACATTTCTTTTACTAAGTGAACACAAGTACAGGAAAACAAACATTCTACATACGAGTTTAGAACAAAATCCTCAATTCGATTATCATTAGTTACACTTGCCGGGTGTAAGCGAGAACTTATGTTGTATGGATCCATATGGGTTTGACAAACCCTCATTCAAACGGTTCGCTACCGTTTACGAATGAAATATATTTTCGAGAAACAGTGTATGTTCTAGCACTAAGTGATGGGGTTCAATGGAAGGAAATGTTAAGCATTGATAATTGGGTGCTCGTGAAACAAACTTTTGGAATGTATTATTATTATTTCATTGATGCAAATCTTGTGGTTCACTTGTACTTACTTACTTAAACCTATGATTTCACCAACGTTTTCGTTGACAGATTTCTATGTTTTTCTCAGGTCCTTGAACGATACATGATACATGCTTCCGCTCATTATTTTAATACTTGCATTGGATGTCGAGTATATATGCATACATGGAGCGTCTTTTGGATACTTTTAAATTGTGTCGCATAAGTTTCATTTGTACTTAAAACTTTGTATCGTAACTTGTGGTGGAACTATTCTTGTAAACTTGAACAACCTTTACATTTGAAATGAATGCGACATATCTTTTGGTCAAACGTTGTTTTAAAGACTTATGACCACGTAACGGGACCTAAGTAGACGGCGCCGTCAATGACGATTTGGTCGGGTCGCTACAGATGGTATCAGAGCGTTGGTTGTAGGGATTTAGAGTTCATTGGTGTCAACCTCGAGTCATAGGGTACATTGGTGAGTCTAGACTACAACCGGCATATAGAATTGAAGTAGGAATTACTTGACTACTTGTGCATTTATACTCGAACGCTTCTACTCATATCTACTCTTAGTTCATCTTAATCTCACGTTGTTTAATTTGATTGACGCGCCACCTTGACTATATGAAATGATGTCGAATGCACATATGAATCAGGGTAATATAATTTCCGGGATTATATTACGGTGACTCATATGAACGTTCCGACATTATGACATAAAGAATTTAAGGCGAGTCGAGGAAAAACTTCTCTTTATCTTTATTCTATATCACGGTTAGTATTATTGAGAATACTAATCAATGATATTCTTGTGTCTTGAAGGAACAATGGCTCCTCGTCGTGTACGCCGCAATGAAACTCCCGAACAAGCTCTCGAACGGATGATAGCTACCGCCGTAGATGCGGCCATGGCCGGTCACTCATCCAACAACAATAATAATAACAACCACAACAACAACAACAACAACAACAATGGAGCCGGAAACTCAAACGAGGGATGCTCCTATAAAGCTTTCATGGGGTGCAAACCTCACACTTTTGATGGAACCGGGGGACCGGTCGTGCTCACCCGATGGTTTGAGCAAACGGAAGCCGTCTTTAGCATAAGCGGTTGTCGGGACCAAGACAAGGTCAAATACTCCACTCACACTTTCTCCGGAATTGCTCTAACATGGTGGAACACCTATGTTCAATCGGTGGGTACCGATGAGGCTCATGCCCTCTCTTGGGCCGATCTAAAGGAAAAGATGATTGTTGAATATTTTCCGCGCGAAGAAACCCGAAAGCTTGAGGAAGAACTAAGAGCTTTGAAAGCGGTCGGAAACGATCTTAAAGCTTATAATCAACGCTTCGCCGAACTATCCTTGATGTGTCCTAATCTTGTTAACCCCGAATCTCAAAGGATTGAGCTCTACATGCTCGGTCTTCCAAAAAGCATCAAACAAGGGGTGATGTCATCCAAACCCACTACTCATCAAGCCGCTATGTAACGACCCAGAAATTTTCGACCAAATTTAAACCTTAATCTCTATACGTTTCCGACACGATAAGCAAAAACCTTAATGTTGAGTCTAGAAAGTCTGAAATCTATAATCAATTAACCTTCGACCATATTCGACGATTCACGAACCACTAATTGTAAATAAAAATGTATATGTATATGTATATGTAAATAATAAAATATTACAAGTTAAACTATTATATGCATTTAATGTTATAGATAAATATGTAAAATAAGATTTGTGGCAATGAAAGCTATTACATTATTATATATATATATATATATATATATATATATATATATATATATATATATATATATATATATGTATATATATCTATACTACATGTAAATATAAAATGATATGTTAAATTATTGATTAAAAATATATATAATATATTTATTTAAGTAATAAAATTGGTTATGCAAAAATTATATACATTGTATTTTAGAATATATATACAAAAACCTCGATTACCTTATACTCGTTTATTTTATTTTATTTAAAAAAAAATGAAATTAGTAACGAATATATATATATATAAAATAAATAAATAAAAATTGTAGATTAAAATGGGTAAAATAGATATATAACTTCTATACAAACTTATTTAATGTAATATTGTAAAATAAGTAATTTATAAATAATTTATGTAGACATTTATAATATTCCATAATTATGTAATAATATTAATTTGTTATATCAATACAATTAATAACAATTAAATACAATTATTATAACAGAAAGATTCGTGATTTGTTTTAATATATCCCTAAGCTGTAGCTGAGTCGATTTCAGTCTCCTAATACCAACAAGATATCCTTTTCAGTTTTTATTTTTTTTATTTATCATCTTATGCCCGATGATTCCTCATGTCGGAATTACATGCTATAAAACAATTGAACTACTCAACGTTATTGAATAAGCCATCCAATTTTCCATTGTCATTATCACATAAAGCTATACAGCTGTTATACTAATTGAATTTAACAGAAATTTAGATAGAAAAACAGAAACTGCCCCTGTTCGTGGTTCGTTAGATCAATAGCTCGATTTTCAATTATTTTTCAAAATCTGTAAATGAGGTATTGTTAGGATACTTTCACTTAAACTATCTGTAAAGTTTCAGGGATTAATTCAACTTGTCGAGTTCGAATTTTGGAATTCAAGGTTTTATTCAAAAAGTCAAAAAAAACGGGTTTATAAAGAAATTCGAAACTGTTTTAAGCCCTCTGTTGAAATTAATGGTTTCTAAAGTTTCTGAGAATGATTTTAGACATATTTCATGTTGACATCTTGATCTATAAAACCCTTTAAGGTCGGATTCGATTTCATGATCAAACATGTTCATCAGCGTCTTTTTTTTAGTATTTTCTTTTGTTTTAAATTAATTAAATACAACTTGATATTCAGTATAAGTCTTGAATCTTTATAAAATACCTAGCAAACTTACTAATGTCAGTCTCGAAGTTCCCTGGTCGATGCCAAAATGAAGAAGAAGATGAAACGAGAAAGAGGGGTTAAATTAATTAATAAGGGAATAAAAACAGAAATATAGGATAGCTCAGTTGGTTTGTGGTAATGACGGGTATGCAAGGAATTCGGGTTCGAGTCTGGTTCCTTCCATTTTTTTGATGAAATTTTATGAGGTAGTTCACTTGTTTTTATCATTTCCACTTTATTTATCTATATTGTATATAAGTTTCTATTATTATGATAAAATTTATGTTATAATTATTATTTTCATGTTAGTTATTATAACACTAAATATTATTATTACTATTATTATTATTATTATTATTATTATTATTATTATTAATATTATTATTATTATTATCATTATTATTATTATTATTATTATATGATTATTATTATTATTAGGATCAAATAAGTATTACTAATAATAATATCATTTCTACATATTAATATGTATATCATAATTAGAATTTGTCATTTAAAATTTATATATTTTTTTTATTACTACTACCATTGTTATTATCATTATTATTATTATTATCCCTAACCGTTATTATACAATTATTAATTTTTGACAAAACCTTAACTATTTATATAAAAATATAATTATTACATAACTATACTAACTTTATATAATACTACATTTTAACCAATATATATATATATATATATATATATATATATATATATATATATATATATATATATCAGTTATATTGATTTTATGATAATCAGTTTATATATCAAATAGGCATTTTAAAATATTATAAGTATTAATAAAATTATATATAAAATTAATCCTAATACATAACTGTATATATATATATATATATATATATATATATATATATATAATTTTGTTCTATCCCGTTTATATGTTTTAATAGACATACAAATGATATAGGTTCGTGAATCCGAGGCCAACCCTACACTTGTTCAATGATGTTAAATGTATTTTTACTACAAAATACATTATGGTGAGTATATAGTCCCACTTTTAAACTCTAAATATTTCGGGATGAGAATACATGTATTTTATGTTTTACGTTATGGACACAAGTAACTGAAAAATATATTCTACGTTGAGTTGTACCACTGGCATACTTCCCTGTAGCTTGGTAACTGTTATTTACAGCGGTATTGTAAACGCGAATCCTGTTGATAGATCTATCGGGCCTGACAACCCCAACCGGACTGGACGACCAGTATTCAACGGTTGCACAGTACTTCGTTTCGTGACTACACTTGGTACGGTGTAGTAAGATTTCATAATAAAGGGAATATGCGACGTGATTAAATGTTAAGTATGGTTACCAAGTGCTCAACCACTTAGAATATTTTTATTAAATGTTTATATATGAAATCTTGTGGTCCATAGTTATAACACTGCTAGCATCAAACCTATATATCTCACCAACTTTATGTTGACGTTTTAAAGCATGTTATTCTCAGGTACGAATTAAGTCTTCCGCTGTGCATTAACTCATACTAAAGACATTACTTGGAGTCGATCATCGCAATGAAACCGAATGTTGAAGACTTCGTCCAGGAGGATAAGGTCGAGGTCTTCACAGGTGGTATCAGAGCGTTGGTCTTAGTGAACCAGGTCTTGCATTAGTGTGTCTGACTGGTAGTTGTTGGGATACATTAGTGAGTCTGGACTTTGACCGTGTCTGCATGATAAAAAGTTTTGCTTATCATTCCTAGTCGGAAACTGTCTGCTTATCATCTTTAGGAATTGCCTGCTTAAGTCTAGACACGTCTTATTGCATTTACTGCATTGATAATGTATAGACAAATTCATATCTTAGCGTATCTATTAAGGTAAACTTTGCCTAATATTTTTCGTAAATTTCTCCGTAATTTAAGGAATCCTAGTACTATATATATTTATGCATATTATGCATTGAGTATACCATCCAACTCTCATTGCTCTCACTAAGCTTTTCATACCAAAAATCTTTCTGTGATCGCGTACGATGGCCTCCACGAATCGACAAAGTTCCTCTGACTCCGAAGATAGTGTGACGGGAGCACATCAACCGATCAACTACCGAGATTTCTTTAGAAAGTGGGGATGGGTTCGCGAAATACTTACTCTATGGAGAAATGAAGAAGGTACTCCATATCATGAGCCGAATCTACCGCCCAATGTCGGAGTACTCGACCCGCTCACCGGCGAACCTGTTCGCAATACTGTTTATACCCTCGTTGCAAGAATTTTTCGTCTTGAGGCTACCATTAACGGAACTAGAGAAGATATCCAACCTCCATCTCACACTAATAACCGGCCAGGGTTAGTAGAAGAAGTCAACGAACTTCGCGCTCGAGTAGTAGTTTTGGAGAATATGGTGCAAAACTTAACAGCTCCAGCAACATCACTGGCACCAACATCAACACCAGTACCACCAACAACCCAAGTTTCAACATCACCTGCCTCAACATCTCATTCTGTACCTCGAGCCTAATCATCGTTTTACGTATCGTTCTATCTACTTTATCTTCGTTCTACCTATCGTTCTACATCGATTATCTTCGCTTTACGTATCATTCTACCTCATGTATCTTCGTTCGACATGGCAATGATGTAATCTCTAATGTTTTAGAGATCATGTAATCAAGTGTTAACAATAAATCAAATGAGTATAATATTTTACTGACTCATTAAATCCATAATTACATCTGAAGAAAATATATATGCAAGTATATTTTCATAAAGATTGTAATTAAAAATTCTTTTGTACAAACTGTTAATGATGAAAATATTTTAACGGGTGGGTAGTACCCGAGGAATATTTAGAATTCACATTAATAAGTTACACTGTACATTCTTCGAATCTGATTCAACGATCATTTACTATCCTACTTACAACAACCGATATACGTATCCGTTCACCACAGAATAACCATTTCTATTCAAATTTCATATTTGAATTTTGACCTATCAGAATCCAACAAGTGGCATAACGAAGAAAACATTTGACAAAAATAAAAAGTGTTAGAAACAAACGAATTAATTAATTGGAATTGTGATAGGATTTCACGCTAACTGTTCCGGCTAACTGTTCCCAGCTAACTGATTAACATTTAATTTATCGCAATTTACATTCTCGCAATTTTATTTATCGTCATTTAATTTCTGTTATTTACTTTTACGCACTTTAAATAACGGGACACGTATGCAAGGTTTCTATTTATCATATCGACCCATCTATATATATATTTCGGAACAACCATAGACACTCTATATGTGAAGGTGGGAGTTGGCTATACAGGGTCGGAGTTGATTCCAAAATATATATATACTTTGAGTTGTGATCGACACCGAGACCGGTACACGGGTCACGATACGTATTATTTAATTCGAATATTATATATTAAATTATATATGAATTTATTGAACCATTGGACAATCGGACTATTGGACTGCTAACTTTGGACAATTAAAAATGAGTTAAAATGATGATTATTACATATGAAACTAAACAATCCTTCAAGTATGCCACTTGATTCTATTTTAAACCTCATTTGTATCTTGACGATTACAATTCGCATTCATAACTTTTCATGATTCTTGAAAACATCTCGATCGAGAAGTTGAACCAGCCGCACCTCGTCTACGGAAGATAGATTTATGCATACAATTATGCACCTGAAAATTTTCGAACTCGAAGTTATAGTTAAAACGTATCCGCATCGAATTCCTTGTCATCCATTAGCAAAAACAATCACGCGATTCCTTTTCAATTAACTAATTTTGTCACAGCTCCACTTCGATATCTCAGTAAGACTACTCTTATTACAATCTCGATATATATATACGTTGTTCTTTCGCCATCGTTACCGGAGAACCTTTTATATTCCACCATACTACCATAAGCGTTTAATCATCTAAAAACACAATTCGCTCGAAAACACCTCGGATTGATAACCGACGATTCAGTTATGGCTGCATTAAATGCAGAGGAAACAGTAAACTCATAGATAGCCTAAATAGCCAAAAGTTTGATGATAAAGAAGGGAGTGTTAGGAACGCTCGATAGAAAATTTGGTACTGAAAAACGATTTGAGCTAACCGTGAAGGAAACAAAGAACAAATACAAGGACTGAACCTGTCTTCAAATAATCCAAACGATTCAGTGCCTCCTGAAACCGTTAGTAAGAACCCTACTCGTTATTCTAAACCTTTTCAGATGATATTCTTCATCATCATCAAATCTTAGATACTATAAGATATCTTCATATCTTCCGTTAACATATCCTTCATATTTCTGGAGATATTTTCATAACTATTCTTATCTGAGATCATTTATCTCTCCGTGACATCTGCGTTACAACATAAAAGAAACTGTGTTAGTTTCTAAGTTCTAAAACCTTCGAGTTAAAAATAGGAATGTTCTGAAGTAGTGTTGGGAACTGGTGCATGAATTAATATAATATAATGAAACTTGATCAACTTCATTATATTACAGTAAGTCATGTTAAGTTTCTAATGGAATGTGATGATTTACAGTACCATCATCATGTGCCATGTTACACGACTCTTACATTCTACCCAATTTTCAAATATATCGAGAACATATCTTCCTGATAGTTCCATCTTTTCTTCTAAATTCTGGTAATTTGACAAATCAAAATCATGCCATTACCAGTTCCTTCTAAGAGCATTAGCTATGTTCATTTCGAATTTCATATCTACGAATTCCTGACCATTACTCGCTTAATTTGAAGTTGGAAAGAGAAAACGAAAGCATGAAGTTCCGATAAATAATGAAGGATATAAACCCAACAATCACCCAGGATTTTACAAACCGTGTATATCATTACGTATTGCAACGTAAAGACACGGGAGAATTAAAAACATTATAATTCCAAGGAAATAATAGAAGTGAATAAATTCTTCTGGTGGCAGATGAAAGAGAAGAATGAAAGATATGAAAATTAGAACCACAACAAGAATCAGAACAGGATGAAGCATACTGTAGAAATAAAGAAACAAAAGGGAGTAGATTTATAGTGAAACATTCGACAGAGAAATCAAAACAGATTGGCGCATTAAATCAAAGAAGATCATAATTTCCTTATTCGCTGAAGAATCAGATCTTTTAGATTTTCAAGATTTTATTTTAAATCCCTTAAATTCCGGAAATTCACTATGACTACGTCAAAAGTTAAATCTCTAACTCAATCGCTTGTGACATCATCATTTGTACGTTTCACAAAATCGAATTGTTTTACCACTATTACTAAATGGTGATAAAACTCTATTATCACCTCATATTCGTTATGAAAACATTCCTATTGTTGTCCATAACAACCTCTACCAAAATTTCGGGGACGAAATTTCTTTAACGGGAGGGTACTGTAACGACCCAGAAATTTTCGACCAAATTTAAACCTTAATCTCTATACGTTTCCGACACGATAAGCAAAAACCTTAATGTTGAGTCTAGAAAGTCTGAAATCTATAATCAATTAACCTTCGACCATATTCGACGATTCACGAACCACTAATTGTAAATAAAAATGTATATGTATATGTATACGTAAATAATAAAATATTACAAGTTAAACTATTATATGCATTTAATGTTATAGATAAATATGTAAAATAAGATTTGTGGCAATGAAAGCTATTACATTATTATATATATATATATATATATATATATATATATATATATATATATATATATATATATATATATATATATATATATATATATATATATATATATATATATCTATACTACATGTAAATATAAAATGATATGTTAAATTATTGATTAAAAATATATATAATATATTTATTTAAGTAATAAAATTGGTTATGCAAAAATTATATACATTGTATTTTAGAATATATATACAAAAACCTCGATTACCTTATACTCGTTTATTTTATTTTATTTAAAAAAAAAATGAAATTAGTAACGAATATATATATATATAAAATAAATAAATAAAAATTGTAGATTAAAATGGGTAAAATAGATATATAACTTCTATACAAACTTATTTAATGTAATATTGTAAAATAAGTAATTTATAAATAATTTATGTAGACATTTATAATATTCCATAATTATGTAATAATATTAATTTGTTATATCAATACAATTAATAACAATTAAATACAATTATTATAACAGAAAGATTCGTGATTTGTTTTAATATATCCCTAAGCTGTAGCTGAGTCGATTTCAGTCTCCTAATACCAACAAGATATCCTTTTCAGTTTTTATTTTTTTTATTTATCATCTTATGCCCGATGATTCCTCATGTCGGAATTACATGCTATAAAACAATTGAACTACTCAACGTTATTGAATAAGCCATCCAATTTTCCATTGTCATTATCACATAAAGCTATACAGCTGTTATACTAATTGAATTTAACAGAAATTTAGATAGAAAAACAGAAACTGCCCCTGTTCGTGGTTCGTTAGATCAATAGCTCGATTTTCAATTATTTTTCAAAATCTGTAAATGAGGTATTGTTAGGATACTTTCACTTAAACTATCTGTAAAGTTTCAGGGATTAATTCAACTTGTCGAGTTCGAATTTTGGAATTCAAGGTTTTATTCAAAAAGTCAAAAAAAACGGGTTTATAAAGAAATTCGAAACTGTTTTAAGCCCTCTGTTGAAATTAATGGTTTCTAAAGTTTCTGAGAATGATTTTAGACATATTTCATGTTGACATCTTGATCTATAAAACCCTTTAAGGTCGGATTCGATTTCATGATCAAACATGTTCATCAGCGTCTTTTTTTTTAGTATTTTCTTTTGTTTTAAATTAATTAAATACGACTTGATATTCAGTATAAGTCTTGAATCTTTATAAAATACCTAGCAAACTTACTAATGTCAGTCTCGAAGTTCCCTGGTCGATGCCAAAATGAAGAAGAAGATGAAACGAGAAAGAGGGGTTAAATTAATTAATAAGGGAATAAAAACAGAAATATAGGATAGCTCAGTTGGTTTGTGGTAATGACGGGTATGCAAGGAATTCGGGTTCGAGTCTGGTTCCTTCCATTTTTTTGATGAAATTTTATGAGGTAGTTCACTTGTTTTTATCATTTCCACTTTATTTATCTATATTGTATATAAGTTTCTATTATTATGATAAAATTTATGTTATAATTATTATTTTCATGTTAGTTATTATAACACTAAATATTATTATTACTATTATTATTATTATTATTATTATTATTATTAATATTATTATTATTATTATCATTATTATTATTATTATTATTATATGATTATTATTATTATTAGGATCAAATAAGTATTACTAATAATAATATCATTTCTACATATTAATATGTATATCATAATTAGAATTTGTCATTTAAAATTTATATATTTTTTTTATTACTACTACCATTGTTATTATCATTATTATTATTATTATCCCTAACCGTTATTATACAATTATTAATTTTTGACAAAACCTTAACTATTTATATAAAAATATAATTATTACATAACTATACTAACTTTATATAATACTACATTTTAACCAATATATATATATATATATATATATATATATCAGTTATATTGATTTTATGATAATCAGTTTATATATCAAATAGGCATTTTAAAATATTATAAGTATTAATAAAATTATATATAAAATTAATCCTAATACATAACTGTATATATATATATATATATATATATATATATATATATATATATATATATATATATATATATATATATATATATATATATATATATATATATATATATATATAATTTTGTTCTATCCCGTTTATATGTTTTAATAGACATACAAATGATATAGGTTCGTGAATCCGAGGCCAACCCTACACTTGTTCAATGATGTTAAATGTATTTTTACTACAAAATACATTATGGTGAGTATATAGTCCCACTTTTAAACTCTAAATATTTCGGGATGAGAATACATGTATTTTATGTTTTACGTTATGGACACAAGTAACTGAAAAATATATTCTACGTTGAGTTGTACCACTGGCATACTTCCCTGTAGCTTGGTAACTGTTATTTACAGCGGTATTGTAAACGCGAATCCTGTTGATAGATCTATCGGGCCTGACAACCCCAACCGGACTGGACGACCAGTATTCAACGGTTGCACAGTACTTCGTTTCGTGACTACACTTGGTACGGTGTAGTAAGATTTCATAATAAAGGGAATATGCGACGTGATTAAATGTTAAGTATGGTTACCAAGTGCTCAACCACTTAGAATATTTTTATTAAATGTTTATATATGAAATCTTGTGGTCCATAGTTATAACACTGCTAGCATCAAACCTATATATCTCACCAACTTTATGTTGACGTTTTAAAGCATGTTATTCTCAGGTACGAATTAAGTCTTCCGCTGTGCATTAACTCATACTAAAGACATTACTTGGAGTCGATCATCGCAATGAAACCGAATGTTGAAGACTTCGTCCAGGAGGATAAGGTCGAGGTCTTCACACGCTATGAACATGGCTCGCCAACTAATTGAAACGGTTGACGAAATCGTAGTTCCGGCACCTAAGGCCGAGGATAAATCGGGCGGCAACAAAAGAAAGTGGGAACCCTCCCAATCAAGCAACAACAACTTTGCTAAGAAGCCTTACACCTCCGACAGCAAGAGGGGTTATGCCGGGAACCTACCTCTTTGCAACAAATGCAACAAACATCACTTTGGTGAATGTGGCAAGTTAATTTGCCACCGGTGCCAAGGAGTTGGTCATAAGGCCAACGATTGTAAAAGTGCCACTCCCGTTGCTCGAAAGTGGCCCAATGCACCAAATACGGGCACTTGTTACGAATGTGGTCAAACAGGTCATTATAGAAATGCATGCCCAAAGAAGAAAGATAACCCCAACACGCGCGGCCGAGCTTTCAACATCAACACCGAGGAAGCCCGGGATGACACTGAACTAGTCACGGGTACGTTTCTTCTCAACAATTCTTATGTCTCCTGTTTATTCGATTCGGGTGCCGATAAATGCTTTGTATCCAAGACTTTGACTCATTCTTTTAGCACTCCACCTCTTCCATTAGATACCACTTATACCATTGAAGTGGCTAACGGGAAACTATTAAGTGCCGACACATATTACCGGGGGTGTACGATAAACATTTTGGGTAAGGAATTTGAAATTGATTTGATACCCATGGAACTAGGAAGCTTTGATGTAATAATCGGTATGAATTGGTTAGTCAAAACGAAATCTCACATTCTTTGTGATCTTAACGCAATCCGAATTCCTATCGAGAATGGTGAACCTTTGATCGTCTATGGCGATAAGAGTTGCACCGGACTCAACCTCGTTTCGTGTGTTAAAGTTAGAAAACTACTCCGTAAGGGTTGTTTTGCGATCCTTGCTCACGTTAAGAAAGTCGAGTCCGATGAGAAGCACATCGATGATGTGCCAATTGTTAGTGACTATTCTGATGTATTTCCCGACGAATTGCCGGGTCTTCCGCCTCATCGACCGGTTGAATTCCAAATCGATCTTATTCCGGGAGCCGCACCCGTAGCACGTGCACCATATAGACTCGCTCCATCTGAAATGCAAGAATTGCAAAGTCAAATCCAAGAACTACTTGATTGAGGTTTTATCCAACCTAGCCATTCACCTTGGGGCGCTCCGATTTTGTTTGTTAAAAAGAAAGACGGATCCCTACGAATGTGCATTGATTATCGTGAACTAAATAAATTGACGGTTAAGAACCGATATCCTCTTCCTCGCATCGATGACCTCTTTGATCAACTACAAGGGTCTTGTGTATATTCGAAAATCGATCTCCGCTCGGGTTATCATCAATTGAGGGTTAAGGGGGAAGATGTCTCCAAAACCGCTTTCCGAACTCGTTATGGTAGTTATGAATTCCTTGTCATGCCATTTGGTCTCACTAACGCACCGGCGGTGTTCATGGATCTTATGAACCGCGTGTGCAAACCGTATCTCGATAAATTCGTTATTGTGTTCATCGATGACATATTGATCTATTCTAAAAATGAAGAAGAGCACGAACAACATCTCCGACTTGTGCTTGAACTCTTAAGACAAGAACAACTCTATGCCAAATTCTCCAAGTGTGAATTTTGGTTAAAGGAAGTTCAATTTCTTGGTCATGTTGTAAGTGACCAAGGTATTAAAGTCGATCCAACGAAAATCGAAGCCATTAGCAAATGGGAGACTCCTACTACTCCTACTCACATTCGTCAATTTTTGGGTCTCGCCGGGTACTATCGTAGATTCATCGAAAATTTCTCTTTGGTTGCACGTCCTCTAACCGCATTGACTCACAAGGGAAAGAAATTCATTTGGGCGACCGAACATGAATCCGCATTCCAAATCTTGAAAACGAAGCTAACCACCGCTCCTATCTTGTCACTTCCCGAAGGCAATGATGACTTTGTTGTATATTGCGATGCCTCAAAACATGGTTTTGGGTGTGTATTGATGCAACGAACGAAAGTCATTGCTTATGCTTCTCGACAACTCAAAATTCATGAACGAAACTATACGACACATGATCTCGAACTCGGAGCCGTTGTCTTTGCACTTAAAATGTGGAGACACTATCTTTATGGAACCAAGAGTACTATCTTCACCGATCACAAAAGCCTTCAACACATTTTCGATCAAAAGCAACTAAACATGAGACAACGAAGGTGGATCGAAACCTTAAACGATTACGATTGCGAGCTTCGTTACCATCCCGGGAAGGCAAATGTAGTAGCCGATGCCTTAAGTCGAAAAGAAAGAGCGGTGCCTCTCCGTGTCCGAGCTTTAAACATCACCATTTACACCAACCTTAATAGCCAAATTCGGGTAGCCCAAGATGAGGCTCTCAAGGATGAAAACATCTCTCTCGAACACTTGAACGTCCTCACCTCTCGATTCGAAGTTAAAGAAACCGGACTCTGATATTTCGCCGGAAGAATTTGGGTGCCTAGTTATGGGGATCTACGAAGCCTTATTTTAGATGAAGCCCATAAGTCACGATACTCGATTCACCCCGGTGCCAATAAGATGTACCACGACCTTAAACAACTATATTGGTGGCCGAACATCAAAAGGGACGTAGCTACTTATGTTTCCAAGTGTTTGACATGTTCCAAAGTCAAAGCCGAACACCAAAGACTGTCCGGATTACTTCAACAACCCGAGATCCCGCAATGGAAGTGGGAAAGGATAACGATGGATTTTATCACCAAGCTACCAAAAACGACGGGCGGTTATGATACCATTTGGGTTATTGTTGACCGTCTCACCAAATCCGCACACTTCCTTGCCATGAAAGAAACGGACAAAATGGAGAAACTTGCACAACTTTACATTAAGGAGATCGTAGCCCGACACGGTGTACCATTATCGATTATCTCCGACCGAGATGGCCGTTTCGTTTCTAGATTTTGGCGTACTTTGCAAGAAGCGTTGGGAACGCGTTTAGACATGAGCACCGCATATCATCCTCAAACCGATGGACAAAGCGAACGCACAATTCAAACCTTAGAGGACATGTTACGAGCTTGCGTGGTTGATTTCGGAAAAGCTTGGGACAAGCACTTACCTCTCGCCGAGTTCTCTTACAATAATAGTTATCACGCGAGTATAAAGGCCGCACCTTTTGAAGCGCTATATGGCAGAAAATGTCGTTCACCTCTCTGTTGGGCCGAAGTAGGCGACGTACAAATCACCGGACCCGAACTCATTCACGAAACCACCGAGAAGATCGTTCAAATCCGAGATAGGCTTAGGACGGCCCGAAGTCGTCAAAAGAGCTATACCGACAAACGACGCAACGGTCTTGAATTTCAAGTCGGTGACCGAGTAATGTTAAAAGTCGCACCTTGGAAGGGTGTAATCCGTTTTGGGAAACGCGGGAAGCTAAATCCGCGGTATATTGGTCCTTTCGAAATCTTGGAGCGTATTGGAACCGTTGCTTATCGTTTAGATCTTCCGCCTCAATTGAACTCCGTTCATCCTACCTTCCATGTATCTAACTTGAAAAAGTGTCTTGCCGAACCCGATATCGTCATCCCTCTCGAAGAACTTACTATTGATGACAAACTTCATTTTGTGGAGGAACCGGTTGAAATTGTGGACACCTCCGTCAAGACATTGAAACAAAGCCGAATCCCGATTGTCAAGGTTCGTTGGAATGCCAAAAGAGGACCCGAGTTTACTTGGGAAAGACAAGATCAAATGCAAAGGAAGTATCCTCATCTATTCGTGAATTCGGAAACGCAAGATCTCGAGGAAGAAACAACGACTGCTACGCCTACTTAAATTTCGGGACGAAATTTCTTTTAAGGAGTAGGTAATGTAACATCCCGCCTTTTTCCGTTTTCTTTTCCGTTATACTAATTTAAACTCCGTTACATGTCTATAATATCTCCCGTTAATACGCGTTTTAAAATATTCCGTTTAGGTATTTTCCGCACCCGACTACAAACTCGAGGGACTAAAATTGACACGGGGCAAACTAGTTGACTAGGTCACCTAGTCTACCCCAATCACCACCATTCAACCATCTCTCTCTCTCTCTCTCTCTTTCTCTCTAGCAAGAACACACCCAATTTCCAAATTCATTCAATCATCATCTAAATTCGATCTAGGAGGCTTACAACAAAATAAATTACATATTCGTGATCCTCTCTTCATCCTCTTCGTTTTGGTACCAACTTCATCTCGTTTGGGTAACATTTCTAAAACACTAGTTTTCTTTAAATTTGTGTTCTTGACTTAAAAGTATGTTAATTAGTGTCTATGGCTCATTGTGATGTCGTGTATGTAATTTGTATGCTCGATTTGTTGTTTTTGGTGTAACTAGTTTATTATGAAAATTTCTTGCTAAATCTTTGATTTTGGATGATCAAATGTTATTAGATTGTTAATGTGCATGTTTTAAAAGTGTTACTAGTATCATTAGCTTCATTTTGATGTATAGATTGATTAAAGAAACTTCATAAACGCGATTATTGATTTTGTGAACTTTTGGTTAGGGTTGACAACTCTTAAAACGAACTTTTGATGCGTTGAATGCTTGTTAATGTTATTGATAAGTGTTTAGTGGTATTACATGTTTCATTACCTTCAAAACGGCATATCATATGTATAAATTGGATTCCCGAAACTTAAATTACAATTGATAAACTTGAAACTTGAAAATAAACCTCTATTGATCACTTGACGGGATTTCGGTTATAGTATATGATGTTTTTGCTTGATGAAAAGTGCTTAGTTGCGTTCCTTGTCGAAAGAGCTTTCCGATGATATAAAATACATGTTCTAATTGTTTGCGGATCATAAAATGTGATTGTTTGTGTTTTGGTTCGTCCATTTGAGGAATACAGCAAACAGGGCCTGGGAACCGATCAGGACGCCGTCCAGATACTGGGGACGCCGTCCCACCTTTTGAACCTAGACGCCGTCTAGGATATCAGGACGACGTCCCACCCTTCATTGTGGGACGCCGTCTAGCCCTTTGGGACGCCGTCCCATTGTACTAAAACTGGCTGTTTGGGTTGTCTTTTGACGTAAAAATGTTTGCTATGCTACGGACCTCCGATTAACATGAAACTTGGCCAACATGCTCATATATGATTATATAACTTAGAAAAATTGTCGGATACCCGACCCGACCCCGTTGACTTTTCCGTTGACTTTGACCCGACCAAGTTGACTTTTAATCAAACTTAACCAAATAATTGTGCAATCATTCTAACATGTTTTTATACTTGTACCTTGCATGAAACATGACAATTTGATTCACATGCTATTATGATCGAGTCTTAACGAGCCATAGGACTAATTGAACATCTTTGACCTATCGTGCTTACCGTTATTGATACAACCTATTGTTTAGGTCAAGACTAGCATTGTTCTTTGCACACGTTTACTTGTTGAAGTACTTTACTACTCGTGCACTCAAGGTGAGATCATAGTCCCACTTTTACTCTTTTTGAACTTACATTTGGGATGAGAAAACATAAACATTTCTTTTACTAAGTGAACACAAGTACAGGAAAACAAACATTCTACATACGAGTTTAGAACAAAATCCTCAATTCGATTATCATTAGTTACACTTGCCGGGTGTAAGCGAGAACTTATGTTGTATGGATCCATATGGGTTTGACAAACCCTCATTCAAACGGTTCGCTACCGTTTACGAATGAAATATATTTTCGAGAAACAGTGTATGTTCTAGCACTAAGTGATGGGGTTCAATGGAAGGAAATGTTAAGCATTGATAATTGGGTGCTCGTGAAACAAACTTTTGGAATGTATTATTATTATTTCATTGATGCAAATCTTGTGGTTCACTTGTACTTACTTACTTAAACCTATGATTTCACCAACGTTTTCGTTGACAGATTTCTATGTTTTTCTCAGGTCCTTGAACGATACATGATACATGCTTCCGCTCATTATTTTAATACTTGCATTGGATGTCGAGTATATATGCATACATGGAGCGTCTTTTGGATACTTTTAAATTGTGTCGCATAAGTTTCATTTGTACTTAAAACTTTGTATCGTAACTTGTGGTGGAACTATTCTTGTAAACTTGAACAACCTTTACATTTGAAATGAATGCGACATATCTTTTGGTCAAACGTTGTTTTAAAGACTTATGACCACGTAACGGGACCTAAGTAGACGGCGCCGTCAATGACGATTTGGTCGGGTCGCTACAATGAGTTAATATAATATAATGACACTTGATCAACGTGATTATATTACAGTAAGTCATGCTGAGTTTCTAATGGGACATGATGATTTACAGATCATAACGTCATCATGTGTCATGTTACATAACTCTTTCATTCTGCTTAATCTCTGAACGTATCAAGAAATTATATTCTTGATAGTTCCATTCTTAGTGATTCTGGTAGTTTACCAAAACAAATCATTCTATTACATTCCTTCTTGCTTAGAACGTTATAATCATTCGAAACTCGATATCTACGAAATTCTGGACCATTATTCGCTTGACATAAAGTCGAGAAGAGAAAACGTGAGCATGGAGCTCCAAAATATAAGAGAAAATATAGTGCCCAACAACAACAACACCGAAATCACAAACTGTGTATATCAATGTGTATAGCAACATAAATACACGGAAGAATGAAAAACATTATAACCCCAAGGTAATAGTAGAAGTAAACAGATTTTTCTGGTGGAAGATTGAAAAAAAGGATGACAGAAATGATAATTAGGAAAATATCAAGGATTAGAATGGGATTAAGTATTTTCACAATCTTTTGGACGTATGAACTAAGAAAGAAAGTATAGAAATGGTGAGAATAATAGAACGAAAGAGTTTAATTTATAATGAAAATATCAGACAGAGTAAGCGAGGCAGATCACCGTATTTAATTATAGAGATCTTAATTTCCTTACTCGTCGAAGAATCAAATCTTTTAGATTTCGAAGATTTTCTTTAAATCCCTTGAATTCCGGAATTCAACCCCGACTCTGTCAAAAGTTAAGACGGATCTTTAATTTTCCTATTTCAATCTTTTGCGATAGTTTCACTCATACGCTTCAAGTAACTGAATCATTTAATCTATATTACCCGGTAATGATAAAACTCTATTTATCACTCATATTCGCCAGGAAAATATTTTTATTGTTAGCCATGACGACCTTACTAAAATTTCGGGACGAAATTTCTTTAACGGGTAGGTACTGTGACGACCCGGAGATTTCCGACCAAATTTAAACTTAATCTTTATATGATTTCGATACGATAAGAAAAGTCTGTAATATTGAGTCTCGAAAATTTTGAACTGTTTTATATATTCAACTGACATTCGACCAGTCCCGACGATTCACGAACAATTGTGGGTAAACAAATAGGTATATATAAATGTATGTATATGTATATATATATATATATATATATATATATATATATATATATATATAATTGGAAATAATAAAATCTAATCATTAGAACTAAATATGTAAAATAATATACAAGGTATGAATATGATTATTAAAATAAAACTTAGTACAAAAAAAATATATATATATATATATATATATATATATATATATATATAATATACAATATATTGAATATATATATATATATATATATATATATATATATATATATATATATATATATATATATATTGTATATTGAATATTTATGACTTCAAAGTGAGTAAACACTCAATTGTCAGTCGATTGATATTAATCAAAGTTAAAAATGAATACTTATAATTATACAATATCTAAAATATTTACATAAGTTATATACATGATTATTATAGGTACATCATAGATATACATGTATATATAAATAATTTATAAATATCATATGAAGAAATTAGAATAATTCAGTATATGTAAATATTTGTATATTAATACAAATATAAACTTGTTATAGTATTATTATTAATACTACTAAAATTATTGTTATCATTATTATTATCCTTATTATTATAAGTAGTAGTAAAAGTATAATTTTAGTTGTCATTATTATCATTATAAAAGTAAATACAATGTATTATTATTATCAGTAATAATATTAGTATTATTAATTTTATAATTATTATTATAATTATCATTATTACTAGTGTTAATGAGATTTTATTCATATTATTATTATTATTATTTCTATTATTTTTATTAGTATTATTATTATTATTATTATTATTATTATTATTATTATTATTATTATTATTATTATTATTATTATTATTATTATTATTATTTATAATAATTAATAATATCAATTAAGTATAGTTTATAGATCAGAATAATCCAAATCTGTATATATCACGTTCGATCCTGATTTCCTTTTTAAATTTTCTTCTTCCATTTTTGTTTCTGTCTCCCCTTGATTACCGATTGGAATCTGAATTCAATACACTCCAAAATCTGTTAGGGGTCATAATCTCCCTTTTATATTTCTTTTATTTTTTTCTTGCTTAATTGAACCTATCGAATGGTTCTTGGCTATAAAACAACAAAGTTACTCACGTTATTAAAACGTTTCATCATCACTATCAATATTCATTTGCGATTACTCCAAAACACTGATTTAAACTTATTTGTCCTATTTATATTTTTTTTCTTTTTCAACAGCTCTTTATATCTCTGTTTCATATTTTTATTCAAAACTCGAAAATGAATAAATTGTTAAAATCTAAAATTGCAGAGTTGTTAGGAATCGTGTCGTGATACTTTCTGCAAAGTTTCATAATCCAATTCCTCATATCAAATTCAAATTTCAAGGTCAAAGTTTTTAAATTAAAAAGTCAACTAGTGTTCATCAATAAAATTCGTGTTTGTTGTTACGATTCAAGTCAAATTAAGGATTTGGAAAGTTTTTATGTATGATATACAACCTTTTTCATGTTGAAAGAATTATCCAAAACATTCTCAAAATTGAATTCGTGATTTTTATCCTTCGATGGAACAATAGACCTGTTCTTCATTATATATATATATATATATATATATATATATATATATATATATATATATATATATATATATATATATATATATATATATATATATATATATATTTTGCTTTGTACTAATTCAACACACTACTGCCGATTATTTATATGATACTAAAGAATTTATATGTGTTTAAATTAATGGATTTGGTGATGGGTGTTACCATCTGGTTGATTAAAAGTGTGAAACAGAAGAAGGAATATAGAAGTTAAAAGGATAGGGTTATAAATAAATTGGTTGGATTAATATCAGAAAAATAAAACTGGTTCGATGGTCATGGGTGTTGGTGTGTGAGCGAGAGGTCTTAGGTTCGATTCTAGTCTGTAACATTTATTTTTGAGAGAATCTTTTATATTGGTATACTCTTTTATTTAATTTCTATTATTATTAATATTATTATTATTAGTATTATTATTATTATTATTATTATTATTATTATTATTATTATTATTATTATTATTATTATTAGTATTATTATTATTAATTGTTATTATTATTGTAATATTATTAATTATGGTCATTTTGTTAGTTATTATTATGATTGGTATCATTAATTTAGTCAATGTAAGTTACGATATTATCATTATTATTATTAGTATTATCATTTAGAAACACTAGTAGTATTATCATTTCTAATATTACTATTGTTGGTCCCTTAATAACAACAGGAGTATTGTAGGGGGGGTGAATACAATTACTTTTTAATTAACTAAACAGTTAAACTCAATTATGTATTCAATCATGCAAATTAGATAGAGTCACAGGTAATTTTCAACGGTTATTCTTTATTGATTGAATCACAAAGAATTACAACTATCCTTGGCGGAATGATAGTTGGTTGATACAGATTAACTAGATTATAGCTAAGAGGTAAACTAAAAGCTATTACACGTTTAGGACTCTAAATGATAAAACCCACACCACTAGTTGATACAACAGTGAATACAACAATTATATAGTAGTCCTATTGTCCGTGTAATTAATCTATTGTCCACTAGTACATAGGATGCCTTGTACTTGTGGGGACAATTGTGTCAGAAGGCGTGCTCTCCTTCTTTCCTCTTAGGTAGCTATTTTCAGGAACACACCAATTCGGTTTGGCACTACCATTTGTTTTAAACAAATGGAATGTTGTGTTCCCTAGGTATGAATAAAGTATAACACATGTCTGCACATGCGTTCCACTTCTGCATTCCCACGTGGTCTTGTAAGGTCACTTGTCAGCCGCCGACTCCTGTCCTTTTCTGTTCAACTTTGTCTTCAACTTCTGTTGAATAGTGCGTTGATGTAGACCACTCTGGGAAACTACCATGCTTATAATGGAGCATGGTTGTCTTGTGTTGTATGCTGCTATCCAGATCTACTGGTTCTTCATATGCTGAGTCACTTGATATTGTTAATTAGCTGAGTACTCATCCTGTGCTGATTCGAAGAATACACTCTACCTTGTGCTGGTAGATCAGCCAGCATACTACACACTCGACACAGCTATATTAGCTGACAGTACAGAAACAAACTTGTGCTGGCTGCACATAACATTTTAGTGTAAATAAACTACAGTTTTGTCATAATTAAATCCTTAATTATTTTGGGGACTCAACAACTATTATTAGTATTATTATTATTGTATTATTGCTAGTAATATTATCATGATTACAAGTAAGTTTTTTTAAAAAGAAATTATCGTCATTAGTCTATAAATTAAACGCGAAGGTTATGATTATTATAACTATGAATATGCAGGTTTTAATAATATGGATAAGATAATAAATATAGAAATCTTGGATATAAATATTATTATGAAAAATGATACAAATTATTATTATTTTCAATTATATTAATATTAGTACCATTTCTATAGTTATTAGTAGTAACATAAGTATTACTATTAATATTATCATTTATAGGATTATTATCGTTATTAGTATTGTTATTTTTGAAAATTATTACTACTATTGTCATTTTTACTAAAAATTATTCACTGGTTATCATTAAAATTAGTCTTAGTACTAAGTACTATTATTATTAATAGTTAGTACTAGAATTATCATTTAACTTTAATATTAGTAATATTAGTAATATGATTAGTAAAATTTCTATTAAAAAGCATCATATTTATTAAAAGTACCATTTTTGTTAAAAATATTATATTTATGAAAACTATCATTTTATTCTATCATTATTATCAAAATTGCCATCTTTATTAAAGTTGTTATTATTATTATTATTATTATTATTATTATTATTATTATTATTATTATTATTATTATTATTATTATTATTATTATTATTATTATTATTATTATTAATATTATTATTATTATCATTATCATTATTATTATCATTATCATTATTATTAGTATTATAACTATTAATATCCTTATTTTAGTACTATTATCATAAATATTTTTCAAACAAAAGAAATTTTTATAAGAATATATTTATTACCTAAGTATACTAATATTACTTAATATTACGTTTTAACTAATATAATGTCATCTATATTGATATAACGTTAATTAAATTATATATCAAATGAACATTATAACATATGATAAGTATTAATAAAATTGTGTGTGTATATATATATATATATATATATATATATATATATAGATATATATATATATATATATATATATATATATATATATATATATATATATATATATATATATATATATATATATATATATATATATATATATATATATATATATTAATATTAATACAAAACTAAAGATATATAAATTCGATTACAACTATGTATATTAATAAATATACAAATGATATAGGTTCGTGAATCAAGGCCAACCCTGCATTGTTTAGTTGTTCAAAGTCGTCATATGTATTTTTACTACAAAATACAGTATGGTGAGTTTCATTTGCTCCCTTTTAAATGCTTTTGCAATATATATATTTTTGGGACTGAGAATACATGCGCTTTTATAAATGCTTTACGAAATAGACACAAGTAATTGAAACTACATTCTATGGTTGAATTGTTATACCGGATATCGCCCTTGTTGAACTTGGTAACCTAAGAATTGGTGTTTATTATAATTGCCACCAATTAACGCGAATCCTAAAGATAGATCTATGGGCCATTGACAAGCCCCACTCAGAGAATTTGAACTGCTTTAGTACTTCGATTATATGTTTGGGGATATTCTAGATGCATTTTGAAATGTCCCATTCTTATTGATTAAAAACGTTCCATATTAATTGATTTCGTTGCGAGGTTTTGACCTCTATATGAGACGTTTTTCAAAGACTGCATTCATTTTTAAAACAAACCATAACCTTTATTTCATAAATAAAGGTTTAAAAAGCTTTACGTAGATTATCAAATAATGATAATCTAAAATATCCTGTTTACATACGACAATTACATAATGGTTTACAATACAAATATGTTACATCGAAATCAGTTTCTTGAATGCAGTTTTTACACAATATCATACAAACATGGACTCCAAATCTTGTCCTTATTTTAGTATGCAACAGCGGAAGCTCTTAGTATTCACCTGAGAATAAACATGCTTTAAACGTCAACAAAAATGTTGGTGAGTTATAGGTTTAACCTATATATATCAAATCGTAACAATAGACCACAAGATTTCATATTTCAATACACATCCCATACATAGAGATAAAAATCATTCATATGGTGAACACCTGGTAACCGACATTTACAAGATGCATATATAAGAATATCCCCATCATTCCGGGACACCCTTCGGATATGATATAAATTTCGAAGTACTAAAGCATCCGGTACTTTGGATGGGGTTTGTTAGGCCCAATAGATCTATCTTTAGGATTCGCGTCAATTAGGGTGTCTATTCCCTAATTCTTAGATTACTAGACTTAATAAAAAGGGGCATATTCGATTTCGATAATTTAACCATAGAATGTAGTTTCACGTACTTGTGTCTATTTTGTAAATCATTTATAAAACCTGCATGTATTCTCATCCCAAAAATATTAGATTTTAAAAGTGGGACTATAACTCACTTTTACAGATTTTTACTTCGTCGGGAAGTAAGACTTGGCCACTGGTTGATTCACGAACCTATAACAATATATACATATATATCAAAGTATGTTCAAAATATATTTACAACACTTTTAATATATTTTGATATTTTAAGTTTATTAAGTCAGCTGTCCTCGTTAGTAACCTACAACTAGTTGTCCACAGTTAGATGTACAGAAATAAATCGATAAATATTATCTTGAATCAATCCACGACCCAGTGTATACGTATCTCAGTATTGATCACAACTCAAACTATATATATTTTGGAATCAACCTCAACCCTGTATAGCTAACTCCAACATTCACATATAGAGTGTCTATGGTTGTTCCGAAATATATATAGATGTGTCGACATGATAGGTCGAAACATTGTATACGTGTCTATGGTATCTCAAGATTACATAATATACAATACAAGTTGATTAAGTTATGGTTGGAATAGATTTGTTACCAATTTTCACGTAGCTAAAATGAGAAAAATTATCCAATCTTGTTTTACCCATAACTTCTTCATTTTAAATCCGTTTTGAGTGAATCAAATTGCTATGGTTTCATATTGAACTCTATTTTATGAATCAAAACAGAAAAAGTATAGGTTTATAGTCGTAAAAATAAGTTACAATTCGTTTTTGTAAAGGTAGTCATTTCAGTCGAAAGAACGACGTCTAGATGACCATTTTAGAAAACATACTTCCACTTTGAGTTTAACCATAATTTTTGGATATAGTTTCATGTTCATAATAAAAATCATTTTCCCAGAATAACAACTTTTAAATCAAAGTTTATCATAGTTTTTAATTAACTAACCCAAAACAGCCCGCGGTGTTACTACGACGGCGTAAATCCGATTTTACGGTATTTTTCGTGTTTCCAGGTTTTAAATCATTAAGTTAGCATATCATATAGATAAATAACATGTGTTTAGTTGATTTTAAAAGTCAATTTAGAAGGATTAACTTTTATTTGCGAACAAGTTTAGAATTAACTAAACTATGTTCTAGTGATTACAAGTTTAAACCTTCGAATAAGATAGCTTTATATGTATGAATCGAATGATGTTATGAACATCATTACTACCTCAAGTTCCTTGGATAAACCTACTGGAAATGAGAAAAATAGATCTAGCTTCAAAGGATCATTGGATGGCTTGAAAGTTCTTGAAGCAGAATCATGACACGAAAACAATTTCAAGTAAGATTTCCACTCGAAATAAGATTGTTATAGTTATAGAAATTGAATTAAAGTTTGAATATGATTATTACCTTGTATTAGAAAGATAACCTACTGTAAGTAACAAAGGTTTCTTGATCTTGGATGATTACTTGGAATGGATTTAGAAAACTTGGAAGTAAACTTGCAATCTTGGAAGTATTCTTGATTTTATGAAACTAGAACTTTTGGAATTTATGAAGAACACTTAGAACTTGAAGATAGAACTTGAGAGAGATCAATTAGATGAAGAAAATTAAAGAATGAAAGTGTTTGTAGGTGTTTTTGGTCGTTGGTGTATGGATTAGATATAAAGGATATGTAATTTTTTTTTCATGTAAATAAGTCATGAATGATTACTCGTATTTTTGTAATTTTATGAGATATTTCATGCTAGTTGCCAAATGATGGTTCCCACATGTGTTAGGTGACTCACATGGGCTGCTAAGAGCTGATCATTGGAGTGTATATACTAATAGTACATACATCTAAAAGCTGTGTATTGTACGAGTACGAATACGGGTGCATACGAGTAGAATTGTTGATGAAACTGAACGAGGATGTAATTGTAAGCATTTTTGTTAAGTAGAAGTATTTTGATAAGTGTCTTGAATTCTTTCAAAAGTGTATGAATACATATTAAAACACTACATGTATATACATTTTAACTGAGTCGTTAAGTCATCGTTAGTCGTTACATGTAAATATTGTTTTGTAACCTTTAGGTTAACGATCTTGTTGAATGTTGTTAACCCATTGTTTATTATAACAAATGAGATGTTAAATTGTTATATTATCATGATATTATGATATATAATATATCTTAGTATGATATATATACAGTTAAATGTCGTTACAACGATAATCGTTACATATATGTCTCGTTTCGAAATCATTAAGTTAGTAGTCTTATTTTTACATATGTATTTCATTGTTAATACACTTAATAATATATTTAATTATCATTTAACATAATTAACCAAGTGTATCAATATCTTAATATGATTCATATGTACCTAGTAAGACGTTGTTATAACGATAATCGTTAAATATATCGTTTTCGAGTTTCTTAAATTAATAGTCTCATTTTTATGTATATAACTCATTGTTAAAATACCTAATGAGATACATACTTATAATAAAATCATGTTAACTATATATATATAACCATATATATGTCATCGTATAGTTTTTACAAGTTTTAACGTTCGTAAATCACCGGTCAACTTGGGTGGTCAATTGTCTATATGAAACCTATTTCAATTAATCAAGTCTTAACAAGTTTGATTGCTTAACATGTTGGAAACACTTAATCATGTAAATAACAATTTCATTTAATATATATATAAACATGGAAAAGTTCGGGTCATGATGATGTAGCGTGAGGGTACGAAATAGTATTATTTTTACTAGGAAATACTACAAAATATGACACAAGTTTTATTAATTTACGGATGGGATATACCTAAACCTTGCTACAACACTATAGGCAGTGTACCTAATCGTAGAGTAGTGTAGTTTTTAGTAAGTCCGGTTCGTTCCACAGGGAGCTAGTGATTACGTACTATATTTTTATAAAACTATATTTATATAAATATATAAATATATATATAAGTAGTAATATTATTATAAAAGGGGGGTTTTTACCGTTTAATGACCGGTTTGTCGATTTTATATTTTTAAGCGTAAAGATAAATGACAATAATTAAAGTGCGTAAAATAAATAAATGACGATAAATAAAATAACAATAAATAAAATTGCGATAGAATATGAAATAAAAGGATTATGCTTATTTAAACTTCCGTAATCATGATGTTTGACGTTTTGATTTTAATTAATTGTTACTCGGGTTAATTGTCCTTTGTCATGGTTTATTTGATACCTATCTGGTTTTTATCCATAATAGTCCATCGGTCATAAATATAAAGTGCGAGTGTCCTCGTCAAATTACCCTTATACCCGAAGTCAAATATTCCAACTAATTAAGGATTTAAACTGTGACGCAGTTATCACTTCTGTCAACAATTACACCAGTTATCACTGTATGTAATCTACCCCTGTTTTGATTAGATATGAATATTAATTTACCCACTTGATCAGTTTGAATAATCAATTACCCAACCCGAATAATTAATTAAATGATTATAATAGATTCCATATGAACGTCACTAAATAGGACAACCATAATCATTATTAATTATTAGGATAATTAATTTGAAGATAGGTTCGACAGACTCCAATGAGTTGTCACTCAATTAGACAATACCCCCCATCTATTAATAGTCAATAGTCCAATTTCCACAAGTGTCGGTCTTTTGCCCAAACCTTAATTATGGTACAAAGCCCAATTACCCAATTTTAGTAATTAGCCCAACATCATGATTACTTCGTTTTAAATAAGCATAATAATAACTTAGCTACGAGACATTAATATAAAAAGGTTGAACATAACTTACAATGATTAAAAATAGCGTAGCGTTACACGGACAGAATTTCGACTTACACACTCAAACGATCTCTATCATAAATCTTATTATTATCATAATTTAAAATTAAAATTAAGATTATTGTTATATCTTATTACATTAACATTATGATAGAGATTTTTAGATATTGATATTGATAATAGATTTTTAGGATAGAAAAAGGGATGCTTAAAATACATCGACAATCATCGCCTTTTATAGGCAAAATATGAAATTGAATTTTCATTTACGACCCCTGAACTATGCTAAATTAACAACTTTTTATTATTTAATATTATTCTTATTATGAATTATTTAAATATTATATTTTATTCTTGTGCATAGTTGACTCGTAATTTTTACACCGTTGCGTCGAGCGTTGAGAGTTGACTCATGTCCCGGTTCCGGATTTTCGAACGTCCTTGCGTACAATTTTATATAGTGTACTTTGCGTTTTGTAACTTGTACTCTTGTCATTTTTAGACGTTCTTCATCAATAATTTGAACCTTTTTGATTGTATCTTGTACTTTTGAGCTTTTTGGACCTTTGCGTCTTCAAATCTTCGTTTTCGCCTTTTGTCTTCGCACTTATTTAAAATAAACGAATATTACTCGAAAATGGAACAATTGCAACTAAAATCTTGTCTTTCTTGGGGGATTTTGCTATGAAATATATGTTCCTTTTTAGCCTTATCAATATCCCCACACTTGAGCGTTGCTTGTCCTCAAGCAATACAGTCTTGAAATAATATAATACATCACACGAATCACTTCTTTATTCTTCACACTTTGTACATCAGTGATTTTGATAGAGCGGTATAAACAATGATATTAACAATAGAACCATGGTTAAAGGTGGGTGTGTCATCCACAGTTGCCTCGGGTTTAGGTCAACGACACTTGCAATCAAATAGCCGATTTACTTTCGGTTTCCAAAGCAAAGTGCACATTTGAAAGGCGGTTTACAGTCCCACATGACTATAAAAATTTAGATCCTTTAGGAAATAGGATCTTTATGAAAACATTTGATCTTTTGAAAATTCAATCTAGCTTTTACCCTAGATAAGTTTTCTGATTTGATCCACCATTGGTGTTGCAAAATATATTTGTGGATCAATATTTTGGCTAAAAACATTTAGGTTCGTGTAATCCACTGCTATCCCGGTATCGGAAAGCACACATCCAGTTTACTTGTTCCGTATATTACCTTTCGGCAAACTACCGTCCGGTTGTAAAGGAAAGCGATGAACAAGAAACTGTTAAGGCAATGTCTAATGACATGCTTTTGGTTATGGTCTTTTAACGTGTCGGATGCTAGTACTATCCTTGGTAGGAGCAATAGTAAAGATCATCCTATGATTTTTCGGTCTGGCACAAGGTCCTGTCTCCGACCATGCTATGCAACCACCGTTCTTACGGTTGACACCCGATTTGGTTCAGGTGACCTAATGAATTCCAGGTGAATTTCTTAGGATTTTACGTTCAGTGGTAATGAACGCATTGAAAATGGTTTTTCAGAAAACAAATCGGTTTGTATTTTTGATCAAAATATTTTCTCGTTCATGCTCGAGTTTAGATATCATCGAATTCCATGAGTTTGAATTCTCAATCTTTAAGGTCAATCTCTAGGATTGAGTATTATCAGTCTTAAAAGCTGATTTTTAATCTTTAAGGAGATTATCCTTTTCTGGGGATCTGATTCATTAGTCTTATCAAGCTAATTTGCACGGTGCCTCCCCATTGTACGAGATAAATCCTTCTCATGGTTAGGATAAATCTGACCACTTGGCAACCCTGTTTGATGCTGAGGTCCGTGGATTTCCTGCTGATTTTAGAGATGACTTTTCTAGATTTTTCGTCAACCTACAGCTGGTCTGGACGACAACTTCATGACCTAAATCAAGAAGCGCGTGTCTTTTTCGGAAGACTTTACTTCCTTTTAATGATGGAATTGATTCATCGTGTAGATCCATCTTTCTTTAAAATATATTACAGTAAACCGGGTAAAACTGATTAGTATCGTCCAAAGCAAAAGTACCTGCAATAATTCTTATACAAAAATGTGATAGATAGTTTTTAATTGAATAACTTGGTACATTCTCCCCACACTTAGCTTTTATTTATTCTTTTCTTTGCCTTTTTATTCTCTTCTATCCCATTTTAAATGAATTCAAGCGTTTTGGGTTGTTTCTCAATTTATGTCCTTTTCGAGGTAACGATAATTTCGGTATTATCACCTAGTTTTCATCGTTCATAAATATGTATAAACATGATTTTGAGTCCATTTAATTGAAAATTTTTCAAATTTTCACAAAATTTGGCAAATAAACCAAGTATAAACCTGAGAGAATTTATAACCCTTCCCCACACTTAAGATCATGCAATGCCCTCATTTGCATGAAATCAGACTATAATTATTAATTCATGAGGGTGATTAGTGTAGAAAAGTGATTAAAAATACCCAGTTTGTAAGCATATTATTTTACATCACATTTGATATTTTGCGCCTTGTCATCAAAATTAGTAGCTTTTTGTTGAACTTAATGACAGTCTTTGAAAGTGCGCTGTTTTACCCTGTTGTGTACATAACATAAAATACAAACATATATACATATTTTTGAAGTTTGGTATATAACCCCTACGTTCAAAAATTTATAAAGTCTAATATCTTTTTGGCATACTTTAGATCAATAAAATTAAAAATAATGATAACAAAATTTGCCGTCCCACCCTCGGGTAAAGCAATTTCGGCTTAATGACCTAGTCTTCAACTCACGACGAATTTTAGAAATCATTTTTTCAACTTAATGAATTAAAGTAAATTTTGTTTTTAAATATCACACAAAACTTAAAAGCATATTAATTTCATATAAAACCTAAAAAAAACAAAAATTCGGAATGGGGGGAGAAAACTAGTTCTTTAGTGTCTGCTAGCGGAAAAGACCAATCGGATTCCATTCTCGGAACTACACGAGAACAGAACAACTAACTCTAGATAACATTTTCTTAGAACATTTGAATCTCCCCACACTTAGGTAGCTGTGGTGTCGAAATTGTGATTAACTTCATCGTCAATTTCTTTTGGTCCATAATCAACTTGCCTATCTGTGACTTTTTCTTTAAGCCAGTGCCCGGCTTCTTCCGTAATATCCCAAAATTCAACTAGTTTCGCCTTTTCTTTAGGCGACAGATTGGATACTAACCGGTTACATAACTTAAAGTTCCCCTTACTTCTAGCATCGATAGCCCGTTTAAAAAGTTTCTTCATTGAACTGTTAATAACGGGGTCATTTAATTTCGTATCAACAACGGGGTTCTTTATTATCAAGTCATCATTAGGTTTTACTTCATTTTCCCCACACTTAGGCGTTTTATTATTGCTAAGCACTACCGTTGGAGTTGGTAAAACAACATGGTTATTACCAATCGTTTTTACTGGTTCAACGGTTTTAGTTGGTGGAGATTTAGACTTTCGAATCATAAAGGTGATTGATTTGTTACCACTTTTAAGTGTCATTCTTCCATTTCCTACATCAAATAACGCCCCGGTGGACGCAAAGAATGGTCGACCTAAAATTAGAGGAACGTTTGGGTCCTCTTCTATGTCAATGACAATAAATTCGACTAGAAAGGTTAAATTGCCTACTTGAACGGGTAGGTTGTCAGCAATTCCAACTGGGTGCTTAATGGTTTGATCAAAGAGTCGAACACTCATATCCGTTGGGCTTAACTTACCTACACCTAATCTCTTATATAAGGAAAGAGGCATAACACTTACACTTGCACCTAAATCTGCTAGTGCATCATACATGACACAATCACTAAGTAGACAAGGAACAATAAATTCACCCGGATCACCTACCCTAGGTGGAGGTTTTGGTGGAACTGTCTTCACCGGGTTTATATTTACGGCTTTTGTTTCTTGCACTTTCTTATTCTTTTTCTTCTTCTTCTTTCCAGAGGTATCACAATCTTTATTACCTATCACTTGCTCATACTCAACTCCTTTTCTTGGAAACGGGATGGGTGGTTTGTATGGTGCCACCACTGGCTTTACATACTCGGGTGGTGGTGGTGTAACTTCTTCATTGTTTCTCTCATCTAAAACCTTCCCATCTTCTGGTGCTGGTTTTTCAGAATTCGTTGAAACCATATTAACATTCTCATTCCGAGGATTTACTTCAGTATTACTCGGTAGCTTTCCTTGTTCCCTCTCACTCATCATGCTAGCAAGAGTACCTACGTGTTTTTCTAGATTCAAAATGGAAGCTTGTTGAGTTCTTAATGACTGATCAAATCTCTCGTTCGTTTGGGTTTGAGTTTCAATAAATTGTGTTTGAGATTCAACTAGCTTGAATACCACGTCTTCCATATTTGACTTTTTCTCTTCGGTTTGTTGTTGTGGTTTATATAAGCCAGGTCTTTGTTGATTGAAAGTGTTGTTTTGAGTTGGTTGGTTATTCGGACCTTGTTGGTTATACCAGTTATTTTCGGGTCCTTTTGGATTGTAAAGAATGTTTTGATTTCGATTGAAGTTTAGCTTTGGCGGTTGATAATTATTTTGATAATTATTTCCAGGCCTTTGGTTCATATAGGAAACATTCTCTCGTTGTTCCAATGTTGGTTCAATGTGACAATCTTTCAATAAGTGTGGTCCACCGCATAGCTCACAACTGATTCGTATTGCGTGAATATCTTTATTCATCTTTTACATCCGTCTTTCGAAAGCATCTATTTTTGCTGAAACGGAATCAAAGTCATGGCTAGAATCGGCTCTAGCCACTTTAGATGAACGAAAAATATCTTTTTCTTGGTGCCACTCATGCGAGTGGGAGGCTGTGTTATCAATAATTTTGTAAGCTTCAGTTGCGGTTTTCTTCATAATGGAACCACCAGCTGTTATGTCGATGTCTTTTCGTGTATCAACGTTGACACCTTGGTAGAATATTTGTACTATTTGGTAAGTGTCTAAACCGTGTTGAGGACATCCTCTCAACATCCTTCCGAATCTTGTCCACGCCTCATATAATGTTTCATTTGGCTTTTGCGCGAACGTAACAATTTCTCCTTGAAGTCTCACGGCTTTAGATGCCGGAAAGAATTGTTTAAGAAATTTTTCAACTAAAACATCCCATGTGTCAATCGCCCCTTCAGGTAACGATTCTAACCAATCTTTGGCTTCTCCCTTTAAAGTCCAGGGAAACAACATGAGATAGATCTGCTCATCTTCCACTTCTCGGATTTTGAATAGTGTACAAATTCTTTTAAACGTACGAAGGTGTTCGTTAGGATCTTCATTCGGTGCACCACTGAATTGGCATTGGTTAGTTACCATGTGTAGAATTTGTCCTTTGATTTCATAATCTGGCGCATTAACTTCTGGCTTAATAATGGCGTGACCTTGGCCCGTGCGTGTGGCTCTCATTCGATCTTCCATACTTAGAGGTTCCGTTACTTCCATAATTGAATTTGTTGAATACGAATCACTAGAGGATTCTGATTTAATGGTTTGTGGCTCAGGAGGAATAATTAGTGGTTCAAGATCTTGGAATTGTCCTTGAATATGCTCCGGGTTCTTAATTGTGAAGTCGGGTTCAAAAGATGGATTATCGGAAATTTGAGTTGGAGTTCTTGTTCGACTAGATGACGATTCTAAAGAAAAATCAACGGCGACAATATTTGCTAGATGTCTTGATCGAGTTACAGGTGGTGAACGTATGACCGGCGGCGAACGTCTTGCTCTGTGCATTCACTGAATATCCTATTAGTTTTTAAAAAGGAAAGAAAAATTATAATAAGTTATCCAATTAATAGACTTTTCTGATTTTGCCCACGTTTCGAATAGCCAAAAGATGCAGCAGAGGGGCAGGATTCGTTTGGCCTCAATATAATTGAGTACTGTTTGGCTCCAATAACCCGGTCCACGTACAAATCCAACTATTACTACGAACCAGAAAATTTTGATGTCTATTAATTTAACCACTTAAAATAAATTTTCGTAATTTTAAGAAATTTAGAGAAGAAGTAGAAAAAATTCTAAGTCTTAAAAACTAGAATGGCGAGAAATAAGAGAGAAAAAGATTGCGCGTCGAAAAGTGTCGAAAAATAAAAAGGTCGAAAAATAGGCGTCGAAAAATAAAAATAAGAAAGTAGTGCGAAATACGGCGTCGTAAAATTCTAAAGCACCTAAAACTTAGTCTAAGGAATAAGCACTTAAGGGATTTTACGGCAAAGCCTAAAAATTCTAGAAGTAAAAATAACTATGGCAAAACTAAACTTAATACTAAAAGTTGCGACTATAGTCTAAAAATCTAAAGGTAATAAAACTAAAAAAAAAACATTTTTTTTTATAGACAAAATTTTAAAAAAAATATATATATTTTTTTTAATAATTTTTTTTTACGTTTTTTTTTTTACGTTTTTTTTTTACGTTTTTTTTTTTTTTTTTAAAAACGATTTTTTTTTTACAAATTAATAATTTTTTTATAATTATTATTTTTTTTCAAAACTTTTTTTTTTTAATTCATTTACTATTCATGAATAGTAAATGAAAAGAAATTAATTAATTTACTATTCACATGAAAGCGATATGATAGAAATTATTAATTACAAGTTACATAATATACCCCTGAAGTATTTAATAAATACGACTTTTTAAAATTTTACGTATCAAATTTTGATTCTAAAATATTATTATATTATTATATTCTATTTCAATATTATTATATTATTATATTCTATTTCAATATTATTATATTATTATATTTTATTTCAATATTATTATAATTAAAAATATAGCGTTTTAGCGCTCCCCGGCAGCGGCGCCAAAAACTTGATGATGTAGCGTGAGGGTACGAAATAGTATTATTTTTACTAGGAAATACTACAAAATATGACACAAGTTTTATTAATTTACGGATGGGATATACCTAAACCTTGCTACAACACTATAGGCAGTGTACCTAATCGTAGAGTAGTGTAGTTTTTAGTAAGTCCGGTTCGTTCCACAGGGAGCTAGTGATTACGTACTATATTTTTATAAAACTATATTTATATAAATATATATATATATATATATATATATATATAAGTAGTAATATTATTATAAAAGGGGGGTTTTTACCGTTTAATGACCGGTTTGTCGATTTTATATTTTTAAGCGTAAAGATAAATGACAATAATTAAAGTGCGTAAAATAAATAAATGACGATAAATAAAATAACAATAAATAAAATTGCGATAGAATATGAAATAAAAGGATTATGCTTATTTAAACTTCCGTAATCATGATGTTTGACGTTTTGATTTTAATTAATTGTTACTCGGGTTAATTGTCCTTTGTCATGGTTTATTTGATACCTATCTGGTTTTTATCCATAATAGTCCATCGGTCATAAATATAAAGTGCGAGTGTCCTCGTCAAATTACCCTTATACCCGAAGTCAAATATTCCAACTAATTAAGGATTTAAACTGTGACGCAGTTATCACTTCTGTCAACAATTACACCAGTTATCACTGTATGTAATCTACCCCTGTTTTGATTAGATATGAATATTAATTTACCCACTTGATCAGTTTGAATAATCAATTACCCAACCCGAATAATTAATTAAATGATTATAATAGATTCCATATGAACGTCACTAAATAGGACAACCATAATCATTATTAATTATTAGGATAATTAATTTGAAGATAGGTTCGACAGACTCCAATGAGTTGTCACTCAATTAGACAATACCCCCCATCTATTAATAGTCAATAGTCCAATTTCCACAAGTGTCGGTCTTTTGCCCAAACCTTAATTATGGTACAAAGCCCAATTACCTAATTTTAGTAATTAGCCCAACATCATGATTACTTCGTTTTAAATAAGCATAATAATAACTTAGCTACGAGACATTAATATAAAAAGGTTGAACATAACTTACAATGATTAAAAATAGCGTAGCGTTACACGGACAGAATTTCGACTTACACACTCAAACGATCTCTATCATAAATCTTATTATTATCATAATTTAAAATTAAAATTAAGATTATTGTTATATCTTATTACATTAACATTATGATAGAGATTTTTAGATATTGATATTGATAATAGATTTTTAGGATAGAAAAAGGGATGCTTAAAATACATCGACAATCATCGCCTTTTATAGGCAAAATATGAAATTGAATTTTCATTTACGACCCCTGAACTATGCTAAATTAACAACTTTTTATTATTTAATATTATTCTTATTATGAATTATTTAAATATTATATTTTATTCTTGTGCATAGTTGACTCGTAATTTTTACACCGTTGCGTCGAGCGTTGAGAGTTGACTCATGTCCCGGTTCCGGATTTTCGAACGTCCTTGCGTACAATTTTATATAGTGTACTTTGCGTTTTGTAACTTGTACTCTTGTCATTTTTAGACGTTCTTCATCAATAATTTGAACCTTTTTGATTGTATCTTGTACTTTTGAGCTTTTTGGACCTTTGCGTCTTCAAATCTTCGTTTTCGCCTTTTGTCTTCGCACTTATTTAAAATAAACGAATATTACTCGAAAATGGAACAATTGCAACTAAAATCTTGTCTTTCTTGGGGGATTTTGCTATGAAATATATGTTCCTTTTTAGCCTTATCAGGTCACTACAAATCAAGTCTTAACAAGTTTGATTGCTTAACATGTTGGAAACTTTTAATAATGTACATATCAATTTCATTTAATATATAAAAACATGGAAAAGTTCGGGTCACTACAGTACCTACCCGTTAAATAAATTTCGTCCCGAAATTTTAAGCTGTTGAAAGTGTTGACGAATCTTCTGGAAATCGATGTGGGTATTTCTTTTTCATCTGATCTTCACGCTCCCAGGTGAACTCGGGTCCTCTACGAGCATTCCATCGAACCTTAACAATCGGTATCTTGTTTTGTTTAAGTCTCTTAACCTCTGATGTCGAACGAGGTGTATATAAAATAGTTTATATTTCACTAGAAAACACTATTAAATACGATACAATTTTACACAAGATATTTATTTATTTATAGAATGGATATACTTAAACCTTGCTACAACACTTATAGGCAGTGTACCTAATCGTACAGTAGTGTAGTTTTTAGTAAGTCCGGTTCGTTCCACAGGGAGATCTTTAAACAAAGCTCAACGCTATATTAGTTTACTTTTATAAAAATACAAATATATATATAAGTAATATTATTATTATAAAGGGGGGTTTTTACCGTTTAATGACCGGTTTGTCGATTTTAAAACTTTAGTCGCAGTTAAAACCTAATGTAAAATATTAAATAAATACAAGACTTTAAATTAAAGCGTAAAGTAAATAACGATAATGAAATTGCGAATAATAAAAATGCGATAAAATTAAATTGCGATAATTAAAAAGTACGATAATTAAAAGTGCGATAAAATAAAATAACAATAAATAAAAGTGCGATAATTAGAAGTGCAATTAAATATAAAATAAAGGAAATTAAATATGAAATAAAAGAATTATGCTTATTTAAACTTCCGTAATCATGATGTTTGACGTGTTGATTTTAGTTTTATGCCCTTGGGTTAATTGTCCTTTGTCCTGGATTATTCAATATGTCCGTCTGGTTTTTGTCCATAACAGTCCATCAGTCATAAATATAAATTGCAAGTGTCCTTGACAAATTATTATTATACCCGAAGTTAAATATTCCAACTAATTGGGGATTCGAATTGTAACAAGGTTTTAATACTTTGTTTAATGAATACACCAGGTTATCGACTGCGTGTAAACCAAGGTTTTACTACTTTGTTAACAATTACACCAATTACCCTTGAATGTAATTTCACCCCTGTTTCAATTATTCTAGTGGCTATTAATCCATTCCCGTGTCCGGTTAAATGAACGATTATTCGTACATATAAATACCCCGCCCATCGTGTCCGATCGAGTGTATATGGTAATTTATAGGGACGCCCAATTGTAAATCTTTATATTAATATTAACAAACTTTCATTTAGTTAAACAAATATAAAGCCCATTAATAGCCCATAGTCTAGTTTCCACAAGTGTCGTTCTTTTGTCCAAACCCCAATTATGGTACAAAGCCCAATTACCCAATTTTAATAATTAGCCTAACATCATGATTACTTCGTTTTAAACAAGCATAATAATAACTTAGCTACGAGACATTAATATAAAAAGGTTGAACATAACTTACAATGATTAAAAATAGCGTAGCGTTACACGGACAGAATTTCGACTTACACCCTTACAACATTCGCTAACATACCCTTATTATTAGAATTATAATTAAAATTAAAATATAAATTATAAATATAAATATATATTACTTCGTATGAATGAGAAGAAAAAATGATTATGATTTTGATCAGAATTCGGGTTGATTTATAGCCAGACTTGATTTTTGGGGCTCCGCGACTCGCGGCCAAATACCCTTAAAACTCCGCGAGTCGCGGAGAGGTATTTACAGTTTACACCCTTGGAGTTTCCTGCTGCCGACGGTTTTAAATATATATATATAATATATATATAATTAATATAATTAATTATATATTATATTATATTTATATATATAGTTAACTTGTAATTTTTAGTCCGTTGCGTCGAGCGTTAAGAATTGACTCTGGTCCCGGTTCCGGATTTTCGAACGTCCTCGCGTACAATTTAATATCTTGTACTTTGCGTTTTGAATCTTGTACTCTTGTGATTTTGAGACGTTTCTTATCAATAATTGGAACCTTTTTGATTGTCTTTTGTTCTTTTGAGCTTTTTGGTCGTTTGCGTCTTCAAATCGTCGAATCTGTCTTTTGTCTTCACCTTTTATTATTTAAACGAATATCACTTGTAAATAGAACAATTGCAACTAAAAGCTTGTCTTTCTTGAGGAATAATGCTATGAAATATATGTTCGTTTTTAGCATTATCAAATATTCCCACACTTGAGCGTTGCTTGTCCTCAAGCAATATTGTCTTGAAATACTAGAATCACTTCTTTATTCTTCACACTTTGTACATCAGTGATTTCTATACGGCGGTATAAACAATGGTAGTAACGATATGGTTTACAGTCCCACATGACTATAAAAATTTAGATCCATTAAGGAAATTGGATCTTTATGAAAACATTTGATCTTTTGAAAATTAAATCTAGTTTTTTTTTTTTTTACCCTAGATAAGTTTTCCGGAATAACCCTTTACCGGTGTTTGCAAAATATTTTTGTGGGTTTGGTGGGTTTCAGATTTGAAAATTTTAGCTCAAAACTTGCGGTTTTGTGTCACCCACATGCTAACCTTGTATTTGGAAAGCAACACGTCCAGTTTACTTGTTCCGTATATTACCTTTCGGCAAACTACCGTCCGGTTGTAAAGGAAAGCGTTGAACAAGCAACTGTTTAAGGCAATGTCCCGTGACATGCTTTTGATTATGGTCTATAACGTGTCGGACGCAATTACTATCCTTGGTAGGAGCAATAGTAAAGCTCACCCTTATAATTTGTCGGTCTGGCACAAGGTCCTGTCTTTGACCATGTTATGCAACCACCGTTCTTACGGTTGACACCCGATTTAGTTCAGGTGACCTAATGAATTCCAGGTGAATTCCTAGGATTTTACGTTCAATGGTAATGAACGCATTGAAAATAGGGTTTTCAGAAAACAAATCGGTTTATAATTTTGATCAAAATATTTTCTCGTTCAAGCTCGAGTTTAGATATCATTGAATTCCATGAGTTTGTAATTCTCAATCTTTAAGGTCAATCTCTAGGATTGAGTAATATCAGTCTTAAAAGCTGATTTTTAATCTTTAAGGAGATTATCCTTTCTGGGGATCTGATTCATTAGTCTTATCCAGCTAATTTGCATGGTGCCCCCCCATTGTACTTGATAAATCCTTCTCATGGTTAGGATAAATCTGATCACTTGGCGACCCTGTTTAATGCTGAGGTCCGTGGATTTCCTGCTGATTTTAGTGATGACTTTTCTAGATTTTTCGTCAACCTACAGCTGGTCTGAACGACAACTTCATGACCTAAATCAAGAAGCGCGTGTCTTTTTCGGAAGACTTTACTTCCTTTTAATGATGGAATTGATTCATCGTGTAGATCCATCTCTTCTTTTCTTTCATCGGGTAAAACAGTTTAGTTTAGTCCAAAGCAAAAGTATTTTCAGTTATTTGTTACAGATATATGTGACATATGTTTAAAATAACTTGGTAAATTTTCCCACACTTGGCTTTTTATTTTTCTTTTTATCGTCCTCTATTCCATTTTAAATGAATTTTAACATTTTAGTTTGTTTCTCAATTTATGTCCTTTCCGAGGTAACAATAATTTCGGTGTTAAAACCTAGTTTTATCGTTCATAAATATGTATAAACATGATTTGAATTCATTTAATTGCAAATTTTGAAAAATTTTACTAGAATTGGGTAGTCAGTATATAAGACTAGGGCTGTTCTTTTTTTATTAGAGAGCACTAGATTCTAATACAACTACTGCTTTACTAGTATTTTTAATGGTAACCAAGTGTTTAATATAAAAATTTTAAAATCCGAAAGAATTTAATCCCTTCCCACACTTAAGATCTTGCAATGCCCTCATTTGCAAGAAATCAGTAACAATTTAAATTATTGAGGGTGATTTGTGTGAAAATGATTAAATTTTTACCAAAGTTTCCAAATATATTGGCGTTTGTTTGCTGAATGATAAATGGTGCACGTCATTTGTTCATTCCGTCTTGTTGTTATTTCACATATATTTTGCATCATTGTCGTCAAAATTACTTGCTTTTGCTGAACTTAATGCCAGTCTTTGAAAACGCGTTGTTTTACCCTGTTTTGTGCATAAAAGAGAATACATACAATACAAATATAATCATACATGCAATTTGAAATGGAACTTTGGCATCCCACTTTCAAACTATAAGAAAAATATTAGTACACAATAATAATAAAATATCAAACATTACATAAACATAATAAAATGTTAAGTGTTTAAAATAAAAATAGAAATTACCACTTATCTCTACTGATCAGGAGGTGGGTTAGGAGGAAAATTAGGATATGGATCCCAATTCATCTTCGCGTCCGGGTTCCATGGCTGATTATAGGTGTACTGGTATGCTGCGTCATAATCATATGAATCATAGGGTGGTCTCATCTCTGGCTGATGTGCGGGATAGTATGCGGGTCGGGTCGGATAATACATCTCGCCAGGCTGCAACTGGCTTATAATTTGGCGCTGATGATAATCCCATCGGCCATGCTCTCGTTGCCGGGAATGCTCGTAGTCATTCCGGCGTTGCCATGCCTCATACTGCATATGCCTATCATAGTTCGTCATGTATTCATCCTCCATACGAACGCCTAAATCAAGAGCAGTCTCCCGAACAACTCCTATAATGTTGTTCGCCTCCTCCATCTCGTCATCCGAACCTCTCTCTACCTGTCGCTGAGGTCCCTCGTATCGATGTACCCGACCACGTCTCATCAATAATACCCTTGCACCGTGATAAAGGTTTGAACTTATAGTTTCACCTCCGTCCTCTATTTCGTTCATTGGACCCCCTTGGTGCTTATCTACACCTAAATACTCTCCAATGAGAGTAATGAAAATACCACCACCTATAATACTCCCCGATTTCATCCCCGAAACTACATTAGCGAGATAATAACCAACACAATAGGGAATGTTAACGAAACTCCTCGGGTCTCTAATACACTTGAGGTAGAACAAATCGTTTACGGTCAATTTCTCCTTATTCCTACCCCTTTGTGTAATTGTGTTTGCTAAGAATCTATGAATCACCCGGAGTTCAGCTCTGTCTATATCTAAGTATGTATGATTTCCACTGGCGTGAAATTCATTAAAGTGGGACATACGCCTCCAGACAGTGTTAACATCAAATTCCCTATCTACCCTTTCTCCTTGGGCAATCAGGCTATTACAGTCGGGGCTCAAAAGTTCAGCAGGGGTGTAAATCTGTAAGGCCCTGGCTAAATCTATCATGGACATTCTGTACATGCGTCCACCTAACAGAAATCTAATAAAGCTTCTATCATCTATCCTCCTAACATTACTGTTTAACTTAATAGTACTAAGTAATTCTATACACCATTCCCTATATATGGTTCTACGAATGGAAAATAGGCGCATCCAATCGTTAAACTGAGAATTACCATACCTTTGCACCAATAATTCCCGAATCGGTTCGGCAAGGTCAACTGTTTCCAAAGGTACCCAGTCAATTGCCCTTGGCATTTCAACAACCTTAAAGTAGAGAATGTGCATGTTCTTTTGATAATCTGGATACTCTATCCAACATCGATCAAATCTTAGATTTGGGTGTAACTGATCTTCATTAATGTCTAAGCTCAGAATCCTTTGATGTGGAGCGAATTGACGAAACTGATTCATGAATAACTGATCTTGATCGTGATATGGAATATGTTGCTCCTCCTGTTCTTCTTCTTCTTGTTGCATATGATGTTCTTGTTCATGAAACATTTCCGGTTCGGGCTCTGGTTGCCTGGATGATGATGCTCCTGAACCTCCAGTATCGGCTTTCTGCAAAACACATTAAACACAAAATTTGTGCATCCAAATATGCATTAGTGTTAGCAAAATAATAACTTGAAACAATTATGATGACATGTTCAATTCATAACACATTTTATACACATTTTCTTAACAATAACAATTCTACACTTTTACATACGAAAATGTGTACAATGTTTTATCACATTTAAACTCTTAAACATGTCAACAATAATTATTATAACAATTAAACACTTGTTACATGGCATTCAAATCAAACTAGTGCTCATTTTCATATTTTTGTCAAGTCTACACTTTGTCAAATAAGCATATACGAAAAATGTACATCAAGTTCATAAGCATTTATCTCAAATAACATGCCAAAATAATCACTTCTAGCAATGAGACAAGTTTCAAATGGCCTTTATATCAAATTATCCAAGTTCATGAATTTTTAGACTTAAAAAGTCTACTTTAATTCTCAAAAACATGTTTAGGCTCAAAGTTTGGATCAATTAACTACCTAAACATGTTACACTACTTAATTTAGCAACAATTCATGACAAAAATCGGCCATAACCTGTTTATATCAAAAAGCCCCAAATTGCTCAAGAACACAAACCCTAGATTATTCAAAATTTGAAGTTTAAGGCTTCTAATCATGTTAAACAACATCAATCTAGGTTATACAAGCATAATACATAAACAATTTAAGTCTAATTACACTAAAAAGCATCAAAATCAAATTGGGTAAAAATTAGCTCAAGAACACTAAAATTCGAATTAAATGGTGTTTAGGTGTAGAAATTTACCGTTTTTCTTGAGTAGTTCTTAGATATCATCCTTCTCAACATGATTTTAGCAAAAAATTTGGTGATTAACGGTTAAAAATTGAGATTTTTGGGGGTGATTTTCGGTGGTTTTCGCAGTTATTTTCGAGTGTTTATGCAGTATGTTTGTGTGTGTGGGAGTGACTGATCGTGCAGCTTGTTATATTTTTTTTCTGTAATTTTGTCCCTCCGCGAGTCGCGGAGGTTTTGCCCTGCAAACTCCGCGAGTCGCGGAGTTTACCCTTTTTTTTTTTTTTTTTCGTTAACTTATAAAACAATTAAGAAATTAATTTTAAAATTTTGTTTCCCTTGTTATTTAGGACGAGGTCGTTTCGGATCGATGTCCTAGTCCGTCCTTCGACAAAATTTTAAAATTTGTCTTTTTGTAGCGATTGTTTTAAAAGCTAAAATTTTTGGGTTTTTTAATGTTTTTGGCATACTTTAAATCAATAAGATTAAAAATAATGATAATAAAAGTTCTCGTCCCTCCCTCGGGTAAAGCAATTTCGGTTCAAAGACCTAGTCTTCAACTTACGACGAATTTTAAAAATCATATTCTTAACTTAATGAGATAAAGTAAATTTTTGTTTTTAAATTCACACAACTTAAATATAAAATTCAAAATTAAAATTAAAAATTCACACCAAACTCAAAATTTAAAATGCATAAAATTAAAATTTCATATTTTAAAAATTAAAAATTCACACCAAACTTAATTTAAAAATTCATATTATAAATTCACACCAAACTTATTTTAAAAATTCAAATATTTACAATTTTAAAAATATTGTTTTTATAAAGTTTACAGTATTAACTTAAGATTTAAATATTAATTTTTAAAAATATGGTAAAAATAAAATTAAAAATCTTTTTGTCTTTTTATCCCACTTTAATCAATCAAATATTATCAAAAATATGCGCCCCTCTTTTCGGTAAAGTAATTTCGGTTCCAAGACCTAATTTAACTCATGACGAATTTTTGAAATATTTTGGGTTGATTGATTAAAGATATTTATACCTTAAGAATAAACGTTAAATTTCGCAGTGATGTAATAAATTTTTGAACGATATCAATAATTTCGGTCGCCAAACCTAATTTTATTTAATACCAATTTAATACTTTTTAGCGAACAAATTAGCGTTTATTATCAAAAGGTTAAAAATAAAAATTAAAATAAAAACTGTACAGACATACCTGTGAAATAGATTTCTTAGTTATATGATCTATTATATTCATAAGATAGTCGGTTTAATTGGTTTTCCATGGCTGCATAGGCGTAACCTCGAGCATTCATTGTCTTTTCTTCTAAACATATGAACGGTCCGTCTCTGCATAAAGTAACAAATTCGGTATTTGAATAGGTTTGATTATTTGAACATTTACCTCCATGTGACCATTTTCCGCATTTGTGACATTTTTCTAGGTGTCGTGCTCTTCTTTTCGCTGCGGATTTTGATTTTCCTTTACCAAATTGTAACTTATTATCTTCGCATCTGGATCCTTTTCTAACTCCGTCCATTCTTTCTCTGATTACTGATACTAATTCACTCGGTAGTATGTCATTATTACGTTTAGTGATCAAAGCGTGTAGCATTAGACCATGGTTTAGTTCACAGGCAGTCTTCATTTCGTAAAAACCCTAAAAAAAATAAAAATTCAGAATGGGGGGAGAAGACTAGTTCTTTAGGGTCTGCTAGGGAAAGACCATACGTGTTCCATTTTCGAGAACTACACGAAAACAGACACTCTAACTCTAACAGAAATATATATTATCCTTTAAAGACTTGATTCTCCCCACACTTAGTTAGCTGTGGTGTCGAAATTGTGATTAACTTCGTTGTCGACTTCCATCGGACCATTTATGTAATGTTTAACTCTGTGACCATTAACTTTAAATTCAATCCCATTTGAATTCATCAATTCTATCGTTCCGTATGGGAAAACTCTTTTGACTATGAATGGTCCAGACCATCTTGATTTCAATTTTCCAGGAAATAGCTTGAATCGTGAATTGAAAAGAAGAACTCTGTCTCCTTCTTTAAATTCTTTTGAACTTCTGATTCTTTTATCATGCCATTTCTTCGTTCTTTCTTTATAGATTAACGAATTATCGTATGCTTCATGTCTTAATTCTTCTAATTCATTTAGTTGACTTAATCGTAGACGTCCAGCTTCATGTAAATCAAGATTACATGTCTTCAAAGCCCAAAATGCTTTGTGTTCAATTTCTACTGGAAAATGACATGCTTTTCCATAAACAAGTCTAAAAGGTGTGGTTCCAATTGGAGTTTTGTAGGCTGTTCTAAAAGCCCAGAGTGCATCCTCCAATTTAATGGACCATTCCTTTGGATTTGATCCTACGGTTTTCTCTAGAATACGTTTTAAAGCTCGGTTGGTATTTTCAACTTGTCCACTTGTTTGTGGATGATATGCGGTGGAGATTTTATGAGTTACTCCATATCTTTTAAGAACTTTCTCAAGTTGATTATTACAGAAATGAGTACCCCGATCACTTATTAAAGCTTTCGGTGTTCCAAACCTTGCAAAAAGACGTTTTAAAAAGTTTACTACAACTCGTGCATCGTTAGTTGGGATAGCTTGTGCTTCCGCCCATTTAGATACATAATCAATGGCTACGAGTATATATAAATTATTATGAGATTTTGGAAATGGACCCATAAAGTCAATACCCCAAATGTCAAATACTTCACATACTTGGATGACATTTTGTGGCATTTCATCACGTTGACTTATTTTTCCGGCCCTTTGACATGCATCACAGGATTTGCAAAGAAGGTGTGCGTCTTTGTAAATTGTAGGCCAATAGAATCCAGCTTCATAAACTTTTCTTGCTGTTAGTTGAGGCCCATAATGCCCTCCTATTGGTCCTGTGTGACAATGGTTTAATATTTTACTAGCTTCATCTCCAAATACACATCGGCGTATTATTCCATCGGGACAACTTTTAAACAGATGTGGATCTTCCCAGAAATAGTGTTTTATATCACTGAAGAATTTCTTTCGTTTTTGGTACGATAATCCTTTTTCAAGGAATCCACAAACTAAGTAGTTTGCATAGTCTGCAAACCATGGGATTTCTTTATAATCTATCTTCAATAGATATTCATCTGGAAAGTTGTCTTGTATGGCCGATTCATTCAGAACTTCTAATTCGGGATTTTCAAGACGAGAAAGATGATCAGCGGCGAGATTTTCTGCTCCTCTTTTATCTCGGATTTCAATATCAAACTCTTGTAAAAGTAAGATCCAACGGATTAATCTTGGTTTAGCATCTTGTTTTGAAAATAGGTATCTAAGAGCAGAATGGTCGGTATAGACCACCGTTTTTGCTAGAACGAGATATGATCGAAATTTGTCAAAAGCAAAGACAATAGCAAGGAGTTCTTTTTCAGTAGTTGTATAGTTCGTTTGTGCTCCTTGTAATGTCTTACTAGCATAATATATAGGTTGAAATCGTTTTTCAATCCTTTGTCCTAAAACGGCTCCCATTGCAAAATCACTTGCATCGCACATTAGTTCAAATGGTAGATTCCAATTTGGTGTTATCATGATCGGTGCATTAGTGAGTTTTTCTTTAAGAATATTAAAAGATTTGATACATTCATCTGAAAAGATGAATGGCGCATCCTTTTCTAGGAGTTTATTCATAGGAGTGGCAATTTTAGAAAAATCTTTTATAAAACGTCGGTAAAAACCGGCATGCCCTAGAAAACTCCTAACTCCTCTAACATTTGTGGGATGTGGAAGTTTAGCAATTACATCTACTTTAGCTCTATCCACTTCAATTCCTTCTTTTGAAATTTTATGTCCAAGAACGATGCCTTCTTTAACCATGAAATGGCATTTCTCCCAATTAAGTACTAGATTTGATTTTTCGCATCTAATTAGCATTCGTTCCAGATTAACTAGACATGATTTAAATGTATCACCGAAGACTGAAAAGTCATCCATGAATACTTCCATGCATTCTTCTATCATGTCGTGAAAAATCGCCATCATACACCTTTGAAAGGTTGCAGGGGCGTTGCAAAGTCCAAATGGCATGCGTTTGTAAGCAAAAGTACCATAAGGGCACGTGAATGTGGTTTTCTCTTGGTCTTCGGGTGCTATTGGAATTTGAAAATATCCGGAAAATCCATCTAGAAAACAATAGTAACTATTTCCGGCTAATCTTTCCAACATTTGATCTATGAAAGGTAAGGGAAAGTGATCTTTTCTGGTGGCGTCATTTAATTTTCTATAATCAATACATACACGCCATCCTGTTACAGTCCTAGTAGGAATAAGCTCATTTTTCTCATTTGTAATGACAGTCATGCCACCCTTCTTAGGCACGCATTGAACTGGGCTTACCCATGGACTATCAGAGATTGGATATATCAAACCTGCATCTAGCAGTTTAATAATCTCTTTCTTAACTACATCTTGCATATTAGGATTTAGTCTTCGTTGGCGTTGCACATACGTTTTATGACCTTCTTCCATAAGGATTTTATGTGTGCAATACGAAGGACTTATTCCTTTAATATCATGAATCTTCCATGCAATGGCTGGTTTATGAGCTTTCAACACAGAAATGAGTTGTGATTTCTCATTTTCAGTAAGAGAAGACGATATTATTACAGGTAATTCAGATTCACCATGTAAATAAGCGTATTCCAAATGGTTTGGAAGTGGCTTTAACTCTAATTTCGGAGGTTCTTCTATCGATGATTTATATCGATATCTGTCTTCTTCTTTTAGCATTTGAATTTCTTCTGTTGTTGGTTCATATCCATTAGCTATAAGTGTAGCTAACATTTCAGCTTCATCAATTGGTTCATTTCCTTCTCCTAAAGAACATTCTCCTGTTCCTTGTAATTCTGGAAATTCTTTTAATAATTCTGCATGTGCATCTATAGTTTGAATATAATAACATGTATCATCTGCAGATTGTGGTTGTTGCATTGCTCTATCAACTGAAAAGGTAACACTCTCATCCTCTATACTTAGGGTCAGTTTCTTACCGAACACGTCTATCATTGCTTTAGCCGTGTTTAAGAATGGTCTTCCTAATATGAGAGGAACTTGAGAATCTTCTTCCATGTCTAAAACAACAAAATCTACTGGAAATACTAAAGTACCAACTTTAACTAGCATGTTCTCCATTATCCCTCTAGGATATTTTATTGATCTATCGGCTAGTTGTATGCTTATTCTGGTTGGTTTCAATTCTCCAAGGTCTAGTTTAGCGTATAGTGAATACGGCATTAGATTTATACTAGCACCTAAATCTGCTAATGCTTCTATTGAACTAAGACTACCCAGAAAACATGGAATTGTGAAACTTCCTGGATCAGATAGTTTTTCTGGTATCTTATTCAACAGCACTGCTGAACAATTAGCATTCATAGTAACAGCCGAGAGTTCTTCCATTTTCTTTCTATTCGTGATTAGATCTTTCAAGAATTTAGCATATCTTGGCATTCCTGAAATTACATCAATGAAAGGAAGATTTACATTTATCTGTTTAAACATATCTAAGAATTTGGATTGCTCGGCTTCAAGTTTTTCCTTCTTCATTTTACTCGGGTAAGGAAGTGGTGGTTGGTATGGTTTAACATAAGGTTTATCCTTAACTGTGTTATCTTCATTAACCTTCTCAACTACCGGTTCTTTTTCCTTATCTTGATCAGGTTGTGGTTCTTGTGGAGTAGGAATAGTTTCATCAGAAGTTACGGGTATTTCAGGTGGTTTAAGTGTTGTACCACTTCTTGTGGTAATAGCTTTAGCTGTTTCATTCCGGGGGTTAGCATTTGTATCACTAGGTAGACTTCCCGGTTTTCTTTCACCTATTAACCTTGCTAGGTTACTTACTTCTTGTTCCAGATTTTGAATAGAAGCTTGTTGATTTCTAAATGCTTGAGCATTTTGTTCATTGGTTTGTTTCTGAGATGTGAAAAACTGCGTTTGAGTTTCAACTAGCTTCGTCATCATATCTTCTAAATTCGGCTTTTTATCATCGGTTTGTTGTGGTGGTTTGTTTTGAAAATTCGGTCTTTGTTGATTATAAGTATTATTGGATACTTGTTGATTGCTAGGACCTTGTTGGTTGTTGTATGGAATATTTCGGTTATAATTCTGGTTTTGATTGTAAATCGGTCTTGGCGGTTGATAATTATTCTGATAATTATTTCCAGGCCTTTGGTTTATGTATGAAATATTCTCTCTTTGTTCCATTGTTAATTCAATACTTAGACAATCTTTTGTCAAATGTGGTCCTCCACACTGCTCACAACTAATTCGTATAGCATGAATATCTTTAGTCATTTTTTCCATTCGTCTCTCGAAAGCATCTATCTTTGCGGAAATGGAATCTAAGTCATGGCTAGAATCGGCTCTAGCTGCTTTAGATGATCTAATGATGTCTTTTTCTTGGTGCCACTCATGCGAGTGGGAAGCAGTGTTATCAATAATTTTGTAAGCATCAGTTTCGGTTTTCTTCATAATCGAACCACCAGCTGCTATATCTATGTCTTTTCTTGTAGTGATGTCGCATCCTCGGTAGAATATTTGTACTATTTGACAGGTGTCTAAACCATGTTGCGGACATCCTCTTAACAACTTTCCATATCTTGTCCACGCCTCATATAGAGTTTCATTTGGCTTTTGTGTGAACGTAACAATTTCTGCTTGAAGTCTTACGGCTTTAGATGCAGGAAAGAATTGTTTAAGAAATTTATCAATTAAAACGTCCCATGTATCGATCGCCCCTTCAGGTAACGATTCCAACCAATCTTTGGCTTCTCCCTTTAAAGTCCAGGGAAATAACATGAGATATATCTGTTCATCCTCCACTTCTCGTATTTTAAATAGTGTGCAGATCCTATTAAAGGTACGTAGATGTTCATTTGGATCTTCCTTCGGCGCACCACTAAATTGGCATTGATTAGTTACCATGTGTAGAATTTGTCCTTTGATTTCATAATCTGGCGCATTAATGTCTGGATGAGTAATTGCGTGACCTTGGCCAGTGCGTTTAGCTCTCATTCGGTCTTCCATACTTAAAGGTTCCAGATTCTCCATAATTGAATTTGTTGACTCGGTATCACTAGATGGTTCTGATTTAATAGTTCGTTCCTCAACAATCTCTGTTTGAATGATTGGTGGTTCCGGAGGAAAGTTTAGTGGTTCAGGATCTATGAACCGTTCCTGAATATTTTCTGGATTCTCAATTGTGAGGTTTGTTTCAAAAACTGGATTATCGGAAATTTGAACTGAAGTACTTGGTCGACTGGATGACGATTCTAAAGAAAAATCAACGGCGGTTATATTTGTTAAACGATGTCTTGATCTAGTTACAGGTGGTGAACGTACAAAAGGTGATGAACGTCTTGCTCGGTGCATTCACAGAATATCCTATTAGTTTTTAAAAGGAAAGAAAAATTATAATAAGTTATCCAGTCAATAGACTTTTCTGATTTTGCCCACGTTTCGAATAGCCAAAAGATGCAGCAGAGGGGCAGGATTCGTTTGGTCTCAATATAATTGAGGACTGTTTGGCTCCAATAACCCGGTCCACGTACAAATCCAACTATTACTACGAACCAGAAAATTTTGATGTCTATTAATTTAACCACTCAAAATAAATTTTCGTAATTTTAAGAAATTTAGATAAGAAGTAGAATAAAATTCTAAGTCCTAAAAACTAGAATGGCGAGAATTAAGAAAGACAAAGAGTTCGTCGCAAAAGGTCGAAAAAGAAAAAATGGTTGAAAAATAAAAGGTGACGGAAAAATAAAAGAAACTTATCAAAACTTAAAAATACTTAACTAATTTAACCTTATTACTACAACTAACTTAAAATTATAATCGCAAATTGAAATTACTAATTGGAATGATAATTGATACATAGTAAAAGGTCTAAAAATATTAAAGCTTACAAGGAAAAACTAAATTCCAAATGGAAATAACTTAAAAAGAAACTAAAACTTAAAAAGGCGTCGCAAAATTCTAAAGCACCTAAATCTTAGTCTAAAGAAAAAGCACTTAAGGAATTCTACGGCAAAGCCTAAAAATCTAGGAGTAAAAATAACTATAGCTAAAACTAAGTTTAAAATTAAATATGAGCTAAAAATACAAAAGTTATGCTACAACGATTAAAAAGGTACAAAATATAAAAATATACAAAAAATTGTAAAAAGTACAATTTTTATAAAAATATTATTTTATATTATTTATTTTACTAAACTATTAATTTTACAATTTAATAAAAACTTAATTAATACTAAATACATAAATATAAAGTAAAAAGTAAAAATAAAACTAAAATTAATAATAATAATAATATTTAGGTTTTAATAATAATAATAATTAAAAATAACCCGTGATTAGGGTTTTTGTCCGTGTGTCAGAGGGTCTCCGCGAGTCGCGGCAAATAAAGAAGAAAACCCCGCGAGTCGCGGGGTTCAGAATTTGAGCTGACAGGTTTCACTTTTACGCGTTTTTCTTTATTTTTTTTTTTCTTTTTATTTTGTTTTCTGTTTTTTTTTTTAATTAAATAAAAGATATTAAAATTAAAACTTATATTTTTATAAACTAAAATAAAAATAAAGAAACTTATAAAACTTAAATATTTAACAAAATCTTAAAAATGCTTATATTTTTGTTTTTTATATTTTTGAATAATTAAAACGTATTTCTACAAAAGCAAATTTTTAATAAAAGTAACTAAAAATCTTGTTTTTTTTTTTTTTATATTAGCGTTGCGCTTCGTGCTTTTAAGATGATCCCCGGCAGCGGCGCCAAAAATACTTGATGTCGAACGAGGTGTATATAAAATAGTTTATATTTCACTAGAAAACACTATTAAATACGATACAATTTTACACAAGATATTTATTTATTTATAGAATGGATATACTTAAACCTTGCTACAACACTTATAGGCAGTGTACCTAATCGTACAGTAGTGTAGTTTTTAGTAAGTCCGGTTCGTTCCACAGGGAGATCTTTAAACAAAGCTCAACGCTATATTAGTTTACTTTTATAAAAATACAAATATATATATAAGTAATATTATTATTATAAAGGGGGGTTTTTACCGTTTAATGACCGGTTTGTCGATTTTAAAACTTTAGTCGCAGTTAAAACCTAATGTAAAATATTAAATAAATACAAGACTTTAAATTAAAGCGTAAAGTAAATAACGATAATGAAATTGCGAATAATAAAAATGCGATAAAATTAAATTGCGATAATTAAAAAGTACGATAATTAAAAGTGCGATAAAATAAAATAACAATAAATAAAAGTGCGATAATTAGAAGTGCAATTAAATATAAAATAAAGGAAATTAAATATGAAATAAAAGAATTATGCTTATTTAAACTTCCGTAATCATGATGTTTGACGTGTTGATTTTAGTTTTATGCCCTTGGGTTAATTGTCCTTTGTCCTGGATTATTCAATATGTCCGTCTGGTTTTTGTCCATAACAGTCCATCAGTCATAAATATAAATTGCAAGTGTCCTTGACAAATTATTATTATACCCGAAGTTAAATATTCCAACTAATTGGGGATTCGAATTGTAACAAGGTTTTAATACTTTGTTTAATGAATACACCAGGTTATCGACTGCGTGTAAACCAAGGTTTTACTACTTTGTTAACAATTACACCAATTACCCTTGAATGTAATTTCACCCCTGTTTCAATTATTCTAGTGGCTATTAATCCATTCCCGTGTCCGGTTAAATGAACGATTATTCGTACATATAAATACCCCGCCCATCGTGTCCGATCGAGTGTATATGGTAATTTATAGGGACGCCCAATTGTAAATCTTTATATTAATATTAACAAACTTTCATTTAGTTAAACAAATATAAAGCCCATTAATAGCCCATAGTCTAGTTTCCACAAGTGTCGTTCTTTTGTCCAAACCCCAATTATGGTACAAAGCCCAATTACCCAATTTTAATAATTAGCCTAACATCATGATTACTTCGTTTTAAACAAGCATAATAATAACTTAGCTACGAGACATTAATATAAAAAGGTTGAACATAACTTACAATGATTAAAAATAGCGTAGCGTTACACGGACAGAATTTCGACTTACACCCTTACAACATTCGCTAACATACCCTTATTATTAGAATTATAATTAAAATTAAAATATAAATTATAAATATAAATATATATTACTTCGTATGAATGAGAAGAAAAAATGATTATGATTTTGATCAGAATTCGGGTTGATTTATAGCCAGACTTGATTTTTGGGGCTCCGCGACTCGCGGCCAAATACCCTTAAAACTCCGCGAGTCGCGGAGAGGTATTTACAGTTTACACCCTTGGAGTTTCCTGCTGCCGACGGTTTTAAATATATATATATAATATATATATAATTAATATAATTAATTATATATTATATTATATTTATATATATAGTTAACTTGTAATTTTTAGTCCGTTGCGTCGAGCGTTAAGAATTGACTCTGGTCCCGGTTCCGGATTTTCGAACGTCCTCGCGTACAATTTAATATCTTGTACTTTGCGTTTTGAATCTTGTACTCTTGTGATTTTGAGACGTTTCTTATCAATAATTGGAACCTTTTTGATTGTCTTTTGTTCTTTTGAGCTTTTTGGTCGTTTGCGTCTTCAAATCGTCGAATCTGTCTTTTGTCTTCACCTTTTATTATTTAAACGAATATCACTTGTAAATAGAACAATTGCAACTAAAAGCTTGTCTTTCTTGAGGAATAATGCTATGAAATATATGTTCGTTTTTAGCATTATCAACCTCACGATCCATTATTTCGACGGGTTCTTCAATGAATTGAAGTTTTTCATTGATTTGGATTTCGTCCAACGAAATAGTGAGATCTTCTTTAGCAAAACATTTCTTCAAATTCGAGACGTGGAAAGTGTTATGTACATTCGCAAGTTGTTGAGGTAACTCAAGTCGGTAAGCTACTGGTCCGACACGATCTATAATCTTGAATGGTCCAATGTACCTTGGATTTAGTTTCCCCCGTTTACCAAATCGAACAACGCCTTTCCAAGGTGAAACCTTAAGCATGACCATTTCTCCAATTTCAAAATCTATATCTTTTCTTTTACTGTCCGCGTAGCTCTTTTGTCGACTCTGGGTGGTTTTCAATCGTTGTTGAATTTGGATGATTTTCTCGGTAGTTTATTGTATTATCTCTGGACCCGTAATCTGTCTATCCCCCACTTCACTCCAACAAATCAGAGACCTGCACTTTCTACCATAAAGTGCTTCTAACGGCGCCATCTCAATGCTTGAATGGTAGCTGTTGTTGTAGAAAAATTCTGCTAACGGTAGATGTCGATCCCAACTGTTTCCGAAATCAATAACACAAGCTCGTAGCATGTCTTCAAGCGTTTGTATCATCCTTTCGCTCTGCCCATCAGTTTCTGGATTATAGGCAGTACTCATGTCTAGACGAGTTCCCAATGCTTGCTGTAATGTCTCCAGAATCTTGAAATAAATCTGCCATCCCTATCAGAGATAATAGAGATTGGTATTCCATGTCTGGAGACGACTTCCTTCAAATACAGTCGTGCTAACTTCTCCATCTTGTCATCTTCTCTTATTGGCAGGAAGTGTGCTAACTTGATGAGACGATCAACTATTACCCAAATAGTATCATAACCACTTGCAGTCCTTGGCAATTTAGTAATGAAATCCATGGTAATGTTTTCCCATTTCCATTCCGGGATTTCAGGCTGTTGTAGTAGACCTGATGGTTTCTGATGTTTAGCTTTGACCTTAGAACACGTCAAACATTCTCCTACATATTTAGCAATATCGGCTTTCATACCTGGCCACCAAAAATGTTTGTTAAGATCCTTGTACATCTTCCCCGTTCCAGGATATATTGAGTATCTGGTTTTATGAGCTTCTCTAAGTACCATTTCTCTCATATCTCCAAATTTTGGTACCCAAATTCTTTCAGCCCTATACCGGGTTCCGTCTTCCCGAATATTAAGATGCTTCTCCGATCCTTTGGGTATTTCATCCTTTAAATTTCCCTCTTTTAAAACTCCTTGTTGCGCCTCCTTTATTTGAGTAGTAAGGTTAGTGTGAATCATTATATTCATAGATTTTACTCGAATGGGTTCTCTGTCCTTTCTGCTCAAGGCGTCGGCTACCACATTTGCCTTCCCCGGGTGGTAACGAATCTCAAAGTCGTAATCATTCAACAATTCAATCCACCTACGCTGCCTCATATTCAGTTGTTTCTGATTAAATATGTGTTGAAGACTTTTGTGGTCGGTATATATAATACTTTTGACCCCATATAAGTAGTGCCTCCAAGTCTTTAATGCAAAAACAACCGCGCCTAATTCCAAGTCATGCGTCATATAATTTTGCTCGTGAATCTTCAATTGTCTAGACGCATAAGCAATCACCTTCGTTCGTTGCATTAATACACAACCGAGACCTTGCTTTGATGCGTCACAATAAATCACAAAATCATCATTCCTTTCAGGCAATGACAATATAGGTGCCGTAGTTAGCTTTTTCTTCAATAACTGAAACGCCTCCTCTTGTTCATCCTTCCATTCAAATTTTTTCCCTTTATGCGTTAATGCAGTCAAGGGTTTTGCTATTTTGGAGAAATCTTGGATGAATCTTCTGTAGTAACCAGCCAATCTTAAAAATTAACATATATGCTTCGGAGTTTTTGGGGTTTCCCACTTTTCAACGGTTTCGATCTTTGCCGGGTCCACCTAGATACCTTCTTTGTTCACTATGTGACCGAGGAATTGAACTTCTTCCAACCAAAATGCACACTTTGAAAACTTAGCGTACAGTTTTTCTTTCCTCAATACTTCTAACACTTTTCTCAAATGTTCTTCGTGCTCTTGATCATTCTTTGAGTAAATAAGTATGTCATCGATGAAAACAATGACAAACTTGTCAAGATATGGCCCACACACTCGGTTCATAAGGTCCATGAACATAGCTGGTGCATTAGTCAATCCAAATGGCATAACCATAAACTCGTAATGACCATAACGCGTCCTAAAAGCAGTTTTTGGAATATCATCCTCCTTTACTCGCATTTGATGATATCCAGAACGTAAATCGATCTTCGAATAAACCAACGAGCCTTGTAGTTGATCAAATAAGTCGTCAATTCTTGGCAGTGGATAACGGTTTTTGATGGTAAGTTTGTTCAACTCTCTGTAGTCAATACACAACCTAAATGTACCATCCTTCTTCTTGACAAACAAAACAGGAGCTCCCTATGGTGATGTGCTTGGTAGAATGAAACCACGTTCTAATACTTCTTGCAGTTGGCTTTGCAGTTCTTTCATCTCGCTGGGTGCGAGTCTATAAGGAGCACGAGCTATTGGTGCAGCTCCTGGTACAAGATCTATTTGAAATTCAACAGATCAATGTGGAGGTAGTCCCGGTAATTCTTTTGGAAATACATCGGGAAATTCTTTTGCGACGGGAACATCATTGATGCTCTTTTCTTCAGTTTGTACTTTCTCGACGTGTGCTAGAACAACATAGCAACCTTTTCTTATTTGTTTTTGTGCTTTCAAATTACTAATAAGATGTAGCTTCATGTTGCCCTTTTCTCCGTACACTATTAAGGGTTCTCCTTCTTCTCGTACAATGCGAATTGCATTTTTATAACATACGATCTCTGCTTTCACCTTCTTCAGCCAGTCCATGCCAACTATTACATCAAAACTCCCTAACTCTACTGGTATCAAATCAATCTTAAATATTTCGCTACCCAGTTTAATTTCTCGATTCCGGCATATATTATCTGCTGAAATTAATTTACCGTTTGCTAATTCGAGTAAAAATTTACTATCCAACGGCGTCAATGGACAACTTAATTTAGCACAAAAATCTCTACTCATATAGCTTCTATCCGTACCCGAATCAAATAAAACGTAAGCAGATTTATTTTCAATAAGAAACGTACCCGTAACAAGCTCCGGGTCTTCCTGTGCCTCTGCCGCATTAATATTGAAAACTCTTCTGCGGCCTTGTCCATTCGTGTTCTCCTGGTTCGGGAAATTTCTAATAATGTGGCCCGGTTTTCCACATTTATAACAAACTACATTGGCATAACTTGCTCCGACACTCCTTGCTCCGCCATTACTCGTTCCGACACCATTTGTTCCTTTCGTTCTATTAACCCCTGGTCCGTAGACCTCACACTTCGCCGCGCTATGACCATTTCTTTTACACTTGTTGCAAAATTTGGTGCAGAACCCCGAGTGATACTTTTCACACCTTTGGCATAGCTGCTTCTGATTGTTGTTGTTGTTGCGGTTGTTATTGTTGTTGGGATGATTGTTGTAGTTGCTGTTGTTGTTGTTGTTGTTGTTGTTGTTGTTGTTGTTGTTGTTGGGCGGTTTGTTGTAGTTGCGATTGATGTTGCGATTATTGGGATAATTGTTGCGATTATTATTGTAATTGCTGTTGTTGTTGTATTGGTGATTCTTATCACCGTTTTCCTCCCACTTTCTTTTGACTTGCTTCACATTGGCCTCTTCAGCCGTCTGTTCTTTAATTCTTTCCTCAATCTAGTTCACTAGTTTGTGAGCCATTCTACATGCCTGTTGTATGGAGGCGGGCTCGTGTGAACTTATATCTTCTTGGATTCTTTCCGGTAATCCTTTCACAAATGCGTCGATCTTCTCTTCCTCATCTTCGAACGCTCCCAGACACAATAGGCACAATTCTGTGAATCATCTTTCGTACGTGGTAATATCAAATCCTTGGGTTCGTAACCCTCTAAGTTCTGTCTTGAGCTTATTGACCTCGGTTCTGGGATGGTACTTCTCGTTCATCAAGTGCTTAAATGCTGACCACGGTAGTGCGTACGCATCATCTTGTCCCACTTGCTCTAGATAGGTATTCCACCATGTTAACACAGAACCTGTGAAGGTATGCGTAGCGTACTTTACTTTGTCCTCTTCAGTACACTTACTTATGGCAAACACCGATTCGACCTTCTCGGTCCACCGTTTCAATCCGATCGGTCCTTCGGTTCCATCAAATTCCAAAGGTTTGCAGGCAGTGAATTCTTTGTAGGTACATCCTACACGATTTCCTGTACTGCTAGATCCAAGGTTATTGTTGGTATGTAGCGCAGCCTGTACTGCGGCTATGTTTGAAGCTAGAAAAGTACGAAATTTCTCTTCATTCATATTCACGGTGTGTCGAGTAGTCGGTGCCATTTCCTTCAAAATAGTCAAATGAAACAAGTTAATCATACAGAATATTAAGAGTAGTTAATAGTATTTCGTAGCATAATATGAACTCATTTATAAAAGCTTTTTCTTCATATTAGCGTTTTATAAGTTTAAATTCGGGTAGTACCTACCCGTTAAGTTCATACTTAGTAGCTAATATACAATTCAACTACTACAATTCTATATGAAAAACTGATTATAATAATATTTCGCGTTCAAACTTTTATACAATATTTTACAAACTTACAATACCGCTTATTTTACATAAAACATGAAATAAAGCACACAATAACTTTGATACAAGATAGTTGTGAAGATAATTCTAGCTAGTACACAAGTCGTTCAGCAAAGGCAATAAAGACACGTAATTCATACGTCCAGAAACAAGTCATGCATTCTGGTTTTACTAGGACTACTTCCCATCCTTGGTCTTGTGGAACATAACCGTTATGGCCGTTGATAAGACAGCGTGTTGTAACGTCGTCAAAGGGATGAGGGTTACGTAATGACCAACAGTCTCGTAATAACCTAAAAACCTCATTTCTTACCCCAATTACCGACTCCGTCACTTGTGGGAATGTTTTGTTTAATAGTTGTAGCCCGATGTTCTTTTTCTCACTTTGGTGAGAAGCGAACATTACTAACCCGTAAGCATAGCATGCTTCTTTATGTTGCATGTTAGCCGCTTTTTCTAAATCATGAAGTCCTATATTCGGATACATTGAGTCAAAATAATTTCTTAACCCGTTGCGTAAAATAGCATTTGGGTTCCCCGCAATATATGCGTCAAAGTAAACACATCGTAACTTATGGGTTTCCCAATGTGATATCCCCCATCTTTCAAACGAAAGTCTCTTATAAACCAAGACATTCTTGGAACGTTCTTCGAATGTCTTACAAACTGATTTCGCCGTAAATAGTTGTGCCGAAGAATTCTGACCGACTCTAGACAAGATTTCATCAATCATGTCTCCGGGTAGGTCTCTTAAAATATTGGGTTGTCTATCCATTTTGTGTTTTTATACTGTAAAATAGACAAGAGTTAGATTCATAAAAAAAATACTTATTAATACAAGCAATTTTTACATATATCATAAAGCATAAGCACACTATATTACATATATTACACCACACGAATACAACTATCTTATTCCGACTCGCTCGTTTCTTCTTCTTCGGTTTTGGTTCGTTTTGCCAAGTTTCTAGGAATATATGACGTTCCCCTAATACGAGCTGTCGTTTTCCACAACGGTTTAGAAAAATCTGGTGGTTTAGAGGTTCCCGGGTCATTGTTACAACTTAAGGGCTTCGGGGGTTGACGATACATATAAAGTTCATCGGGGTTGGAATTAGATTTCTCTATTTTTATGCCCTTTCCCTTATTATTTTCTTTTGCCTTTTTAAATTCAGTTGGGGTAATTTCTATAACATCATCGGAATTCTCGTCAGAATCCGATTCATCGGAGAATTGGTAATCCTCCCAATATTTTGCTTCCTTGGCGGAAACACCATTAACCATAATTAACCTTGGTCGGTTGGTTGAGGATTTTCTTTTACTTAACTGTTTTATTATTTCCCCCACCGGTTCTATTTCCTCCTCCAGTTCCTCCTCTTCCGGTTCTGATTCTTCTTCCGGTTCTGATTCTTCTTCCGGTTCTTCTTCGGGAACTTGTGAATCAGTCCAATATATATTCGACTCTTCGTTATTATTAGGTGAGTCAATGGGATTTGTGCTAGAGGTAGACATCTATCACACCATATCAAACATGTTAAGAGATTAATATATCACATAATATATACATGTTAATAATATATAGTTTCCAACAAAAATGTTAAGCAATCATTTTTAAAGAAAACACGATCGAAGTCCAGACTCACTAATGCATCCTAACAAACTCGATAAGACACACTAATGCAAATTTTCTGGTTCTCTAAGACCAACGCTCGGATACCAACTGAAATGTCCCGTTCTTATTGATTAAAAACGTTCCATATTAATTGATTTCGTTGCGAGGTTTTGACCTCTATATGAGACGTTTTTCAAAGACTGCATTCATTTTTAAAACAAACCATAACCTTTATTTCATAAATAAAGGTTTAAAAAGCTTTACGTAGATTATCAAATAATGATAATAAAAAATATCCTGTTTACATACGACCATTACATAATGGTTTACAATACAAATATGTTACATCGAAATCAGTTTCTTGAATGCAGTTTTTACACAATATCATACAAACATGGACTCCAAATCTTGTCCTTATTTTAGTATGCAACAACGGAAGCTCTTAGTATTCACCTGAGAATAAACATGCTTTAAACGTCAACAAAAATGTTGATGAGTTATAGGTTTAACCTATATATATCAAATCGTAACAATAGACCACAAGATTTCATATTTCAATACACATCCCATACATAGAGATAAAAATCATTCATATGGTGAACACCTGGTAACCGACATTAACAAGATGCATATATAAGAATATCCCCATCATTCCGGGACACCCTTCGGATATGATATAAATTTCGAAGTACTAAAGCATCCGGTACTTTGGATGGGGTTTGTTAGGCCCAATAGATCTATCTTTAGGATTCGCGTCAATTAGGGTGTCTGTTCACTAATTCTTAGATTACCAGACTTAATAAAAAGGGGCATATTCGATTTCGATAATTCAACCATAGAATGTAGTTTCACGTACTTGTGTCTATTTTGTAAATCATTTATAAAACCTGCATGTATTCTCATCCCAAAAATATTAGATTTTAAAAGTGGGACTATAACTCACTTTCACAGATTTTTACTTCGTCGGAAAGTAAGACTTGGCCACTGGTTGATTCACGAACCTATAACAATATATACATATATATCAAAGTATGTTCAAAATATATTTACAACACTTTTAATATTTTTGATGTTTTAAGTTTATTAAGTCAGCTGTCCTCGTTAGTAACCTACAACTAGTTGTCCACAGTTAGATGTACAGAAATAAATCGATAAATATTATCTTGAATCAATCCACGACCCAGTGTATACGTATCTCAGTATTGATCACAACTCAAACTATATATATTTTGGAATCAACCTCAACCCTGTATAGCTAACTCCAACATTCACATATAGAGTGTCTATGGTTGTTCCGAAATATATATAGATGTGTCGACATGATAGGTCGAAACATTGTATACATGTCTATGGTATCTCAAGATTACATAATATACAATACAAGTTGATTAAGTTATGGTTGGAATAGATTTGTTACCAATTTTCACGTAGCTAAAATGAGAAAAATTATCCAATCTTGTTTTACCCATAACTTCTTCATTTTAAATCCGTTTTGAGTGAATCAAATTGCTATGGTGAACTCTATTTTATGAATCTAAACAGAAAAAGTATAGGTTTATAGTCGGAAAAATAAGTTACAATTCATTTTTGTAAAGGTCATCATTTCAGTCGAAAGAACGACGTCTAGATGACCATTTTAGAAAACATACTTCCACTTTGAGTTTAACCATAATTTTTTGATATAGTTTCATGTTCATAATAAAAATCATTTTCCCAGAATAACAACTTTTAAATCAAAGTTTATCATAGTTTTTAATTAACTAACCCAAAACAGCCTGCGGTGTTACTACGACGGCGTAAATCCGATTTTACGGTGTTTTTCGTGTTTCCAGGTTTTAAATCATTAAGTTAGCATATCATATAGATATAGAACATATGTTTAGTTGATTTTAAAAGTCAAGTTAGAAGGATTAACTTTTATATGCGAACAAGTTTAGAATTAACTAAACTATGTTCTAGTGATTACAAGTTTAAATCTTCGAATAAGATAGCTTTATATGTATGAATCGAATGATGTTATGAACATCATTACTACCTCAAGTTCCTTGGATAAACCTACTAGAAATGAGAAAAATAGATCTAGCTTCAAAGGATCCTTGGATGGCTTGAAAGTTCTTGAAGCAGAATCATGACACGAAAACAATTTCAAGTAAGATTTCCACTCGAAATAAGATTGTTATAGTTATAGAAATTGAATTAAAGTTTGAATATGATTATTACCTTGTATTAGAAAGATAACCTACTGTAAGTAACAAAGGTTTCTTGATCTTGGATGATTACTTGGAATGGATTTAGAAAACTTGGAAGTAAACTTGCAATCTTGGAAGTATTCTTGATTTTATGAAACTAGAACTTTTGGAATTTATGAAGAACACTTAGAACTTGAAGATAGAACTTGAGAGAGATCAATTAGATGAAGAAAATTAAAGAATGAAAGTGTTTGTAGGTGTTTTTGGTCGTTGGTGTATGGATTAGATATAAAGGATATGTAATTTTGTTTTCATGTAAATAAGTCATGAATGATTACTCATATTTTTGTAATTTTATGAGATATTTCATGCTAGTTGCCAAATGATGGTTCCCACATGTGTTAGGTGACTCACATAGGCTGCTAAGAGCTGATCATTGGAGTGTATATACCAATAGTACATACATCTAAAAGCTGTGTATTGTACGAGTACGAATACGGGTGCATACGAGTAGAATTGTTGATGAAACTGAACGAGGATGTAATTGTAAGCATTTTTGTTAAGTAGAAGTATTTTGATAAGTGTCTTGAAGTCTTTCAAAAGTGTATGAATACATATTAAAACACTACATGTATATACATTTTAACTGAGTCGTTAAGTCATCGTTAGTCGTTACATGTAAATGTTGTTTTGAAACCTTTAGGTTAACGATCTTGTTGAATGTTGTTAACCCATTGTTTATTATAACAAATGAGATGTTAAATTGTTATATTATCATGATATTATGATATATAATATATCTTAGTATGATATATATACAGTTAAATGTCGTTACAACGATAATCGTTACATATATGTCTCGTTTCGAAATCATTAAGTTAGTAGTTTTATTTTTACATATGTATTTCATTGTTAATACACTTAATAATATATTTACTTATCATTTAACATAATTAACCAAGTGTATCAATATCTTAATATGATTCATATGTACCTAGTAAGACGTTGTTATAACGATAATCGTTATATATATCGTTTTCGAGTTTCTTAAATTAATAGTCTCATTTTTATGTATATAACTCATTGTTAAAATACCTAATGAGATACATACTTATAATAAAATCATGTTAACTATATATATAACCATATATATGTCATCGTATAGTTTTTACAAGTTTTAACGTTCGTGAATCACCGGTCAACTTGGGTGGTCAATTGTCTATATGAAACCTATTTCAATTAATCAAGTCTTAACAAGTTTGATTGCTTAACATGTTGGAAACACTTAATCATGTAAATAACAATTTCATTTAATATATATATAAACATGGAAAAGTTCGGGTCACTACAAATCAAGTCTTAACAAGTTTGATTGCTTAACATGTTGGAAACATTTAATCATGTAAATATCAATTTCATTTAATATATAAAAACATGGAAAAGTTCAGGTCACTACACATTTTGTTAATGTCGGTTACCAGGTGTTCAATCCATATGAATGATTTTTTTAAACACTTGCGAGTGTATGATTATTGAATAAAGGAAATCTTGTGGTCTATTAAAATTATGAAAATGATCGATTATGATAAACTAATGAACTCACCAACCTTTTGATTGACACTTTAAAGCATGTTTATTCTCAGGTATTAAAGAAATCTTCCACTGTGCATTTGCTCATATTAGAGATATTACTTGGAGTTATTCATGACATATTTCAAAAGACGTTGCATTCGAGTCGTCGAGTTCATCAAGATTATTATTAAGTCAATTATAGTTGGATATATTATGAAATGGTATGCATGCCGTCAACTGTCGTTGTAATGAAAGTTTGTCTTTTAAAAACGAATGAAATGTTTGTAAAATGTATCATATAGAGGTCAAATACCTCGCGATGTAACCAAATGTAATGTATTCGTCCAGATGGATTAGGACGGGTCATGAAACTTCAGGTCCCAGGATATCTTCATGATCTTCACAGGGACGAAATGGATCAGTGTCAACATTAAGTGATCTAACAACCATAGGAGTACCTAATGGTTTTGCCTTGTCCATATTGAAACGTTTCAAAATCTTTTCCGTATAAGTTGTTTGATGTACAAGTAAACCATTAGGCATATGCTCAATCTGCAAACCAAGACAATACTTGGTTTTTCCGAGATCTTTCATTTCAAATTCTTTCTTTAGAAGTTGAATGGTTTCATGGATATCTTTATTTGTACCTATGATGTTAAGATCATCGACATAAACGGCTATGATCACATATCCGGATGTTTTTTTCTTAATGAATACACATGGGAAAATAAGATTATTGGTATACCCTTTGCATATCAAGTAATTACTTAATCGTTTATACCACATGCGACCCGATTGTTTCAACCCATATAAAGACCTTTGTAACTTGATTGAGTACATTTCTTTGAATTTTTCATTGGTTGCTTCTGATACCTTAAATCCTTCAGGTATCTTCATATATATATCATTATCAAGTGATCCATATAGATAAGCAGTCACAACATCCATGAGATGCATTTCTAAATTTTTAGAAACTGCCAGACTGATTAAGTATCTAAAAGTAATTGCATACATAACAGGAGAATAAGTTTTCTCATAATCAATTCCTGGTCTTTGAGAAAAACCTTGAGCTACAAGTCTAGCTTTATACCTTGTAACTTCATTTTTCTCATTTCTTTTTCGCACAAAAACCCATCTATATCCCACAGGTTTCACATCTTTTGGTGTGAGAATGATAGATCCGAAAACTTTTCTTTTATTGAGCGATTCAAATTCAGCTCGTATTGCTCTTTTCCAATGATTCCAAATATGTCTATTTTGACATTTCATGACAGATTTTGGTTCTGGATCATCATCATCATTCATGATGTCATATGCAACATTATATGAAAATATCTCATCAAGATTTTTCATTTCATTTCGGTTCCATAATATTTTTGAATGTGCATAATTGATTGAAAATTCCGTATTGACATCATCAATCTCCTCTGCAGAAAGAGTATTGATTTGTGGTTCTTCTTGAACACTTTCTTTTACCTCATTATCAGCTGATTTTCTTTTTCGAGGATTTTTATCTTTGGAACCAATTGGTCTCCCACGTTTCTGGTGTGGCAAAGACTCAAGAGAGACATTATTTCCAGCTTTTGGAATTTCAATTCGAGCTGGAGCATTTGCTGCTGGTATATATGATTTAGTCACTCTTTTTGTATCTGTAAATGCATCAGGCAATTTATTCGCAAGTTCTTGCATATGCATTATTTTTTGAACTTCGGTCTCGCATTCTTTTGTACGAGGATCAAGATACATTAATTGAGGTTCACACCATGAAACATCATTTTCTTTATTTTTTATTTCTCCCCCTAATTTATGGAACAATGTTTCATTAAAGTGACAATCAGCAAAACGTGCTGTAAAAACATCACCCGTCATGGGTTCAATATATCTTATGATTGAAGATGTTTCATATCCAACATATATTCCCATCCTTCTTTGAGGACCCATTTTAGTGCGTTGTGGTGGTGCGATAGAAACATAAATAGCACAACCAAATGTTCTAAGGTGGGAAATATTTGGCTGATGGCTAAAAACAAGTTGCAAAGGAGAATATGTATGACTTGCACTTGGTCTAATGTGAATTAATGATGCAGCATGTAAAATTTCATGACCCCATACAGATACTGGGAGTCTTGTTCTCATTATCAATGGTCTAGCTATTAACTGCAATCATTTGATTAGTGATTCGGCTAAACCATTTTGTGTATGCACATGGGCAACAAGATGTTCAACAACAATCCCAATAGACATGCAAAATTCATTAAATGCTTGAGATGTAAACTCACCAGCATTATCCAATCTCACCCTTTTAATAGTATAATCAGGGAAATGTGCTCTCAATTTAATAATTTGAGCAAGAAATTTTGCAAATGCAACATTTCGACTTGATAATAGACAAACATGAGACCATCTACTAGATGCGTCTATTAAGACCATGAAATATCTAAATGGTCCACATGGTGGATGAATTGGTCCACATATATCACCTTGAATTCTTTTAAGAAACATTGGTGATTCTTTTTCAACCTCAAGAGGTTATGGTCTTATTATCAATTTTTCAAGTGAGCATGATGTACATGGAATAAGTGCATCATGAGAGATCTTTTGATCCGTCAATGGATGTCCATGTGTATTTTGAATTATTCTTTTCATCATTGTTGATTCTGGGTGGCCTAATCTTTCATGCCACAGATTGATCATTATAGGATCACATACCTTTTCATTTACTACCATGTGCGCTTCTGGTACATGTATATATGTATAATGTAAACCAGAACTAAGTCTTGGTAGTTTTTCAATCACATGATTCTTCTCAGTGATACTTAAATATTTATCATTTTCTGTAGTCACTGACTGATAATCATATCCATTTTGGTAAATGTCAGAGAAGCTTAACAAATTTCTTTTTGACATGGGAGAAAATAAGGCATTTTTTATCAGAAAATTTATACCTTTTGGTAACATGAATTTTGCCTTTCCTATTCCTTTTATTAAATCCGCAGGACCTGATATAGTATGTACCGTTCCTTCTGTTGCTTTAAGATAAGTGAAATATTTTTTAGATTTGAGTATAGTATGTGTGGTACCACTATCTGCAATACAAAGATCCTCAACATTTGACTGATTTTGCACTCCAGTAGTTTACATCATGAACTTCAAAATATGAGAAACAAATAATGAGTACATAATTCATAAATATATTACATTCAAAATATGTTATAAACGAAAATACATAATAAGGAAACATATAGTAAAGTAGATATGGTATAGATGGTAAATCTACATCCATTTATTTGATATGGACATATAATAGGAAATTTATTCATTAAAGTAGTCACTTGTTTGCTCAGTGATTTTTGTATCAAGGTCATCCACAAGGTTTGCCTCTTTTCCTTTTCCCTTTAGGGATTCTTGATATTGATTAACAGAATATTGATTTGTTTGACAGTTTTTAGACCAATGGCCAATTTTACCACATCGATAACAAGAATCTTCAATATTCTTTAAAGAGCTTCCTTCAACATTATGATTTGTGGGATTGTATGGTGGTTGAAATTTATAATTTTGTTGATTATTATTTCTTTGTCCACGACCACTGTAACCATTACGACCATGACCACCACCACGACCAGTACCATAAGGATGATTTCGAACATAGTTATGATTTTTATTATTGTTATGGTAATTTTCATGATGATGGTTTTGGCCAATATGGCCACGACCTCGCCCACGTCCTTGTCCAGGTGTATTTTTTTTTATTATTATTATTGTTAATAGCATTAGCTTCAGGGAATGCTAGCGCACCCGTATGACGAGATTCTTGATTCTTCATCAGTAATTCTTTATTCACTTCTGCAACTAAGAGATAAGTTTGAAGTTTGAAAAAAGTTTTGTAATTCTGCAATCTTAAATTTTCTTGTATAGTGATGTTTGCAGAATGCATTGTGGAGAAATTTTTCTCCATCATATCAGCATCACTTATTTCTTGACCACAGAATTAAAGCTTTGAACGGATCTTGAACATGGCCAAGCTGTATTCACTTACCTTTTTAAAGTCTTGGAACCTTAGATTTCTCCATTCTTCCCTCGCAGCTGGGAGTAATATTTCCTTTTGATTATCGAATCTACTCTTGATACTTTTCCATAAAACATGTGGATCTTTGATAGTGAGATACATATGTTTTAAGGTGATATCAATATGTTTGCGAATAAAAGCAATTGATTTTAATTTATCTTGATCAGAACAAGTATTGTTTTCTTTTAAAGTTTCTAGAATACCCAATGATCCAAGATTTATTTCTACATCCATGACCCATGATGTGTAGTTTGTTTCCGATACGTCTAGGGCATCAAACTCAAGCTTTGATAAGTTTGACATTTTCTATTTTTAGAAAGATGAACAACATAAATTATAATCATAATCAATTTCTAACAACATGAAATTAGAATCATTTTAAATTCATAAGTAGCAAACAATAGAATAATGGTATGATTACAAATAATAAAACCACAAGGGCAGGATAGAATATAAGTTCACTCGGTGGTATATTAGCAACAATGATTATAGTTAATATGACCAATACAATAGGAAAAATCATCCTTGTGTGAATCATCTTTACAAAAACTTTTTGAGAGTGGTAATCTGAGAAAATGAAGATTGATTTGTGAAAATGTGAAAAAAGAGATGTTTATTTTATATTTGAAAAATATAGTCGTTGTAACGTAGTCAATTGACGTTAACAACCGTTATGTATATATGACCATTGTAACGTCGTTAGTTGACGTTAACGAATGTTATGTACTCGTTATATTAATAATCATTTTAATAAAAGAATTTTATTAGTATAAATATGATTACTATAAAATACATTTAGTATAAATACGTTTAGTATAAATACGAAGATTAAGAGAATAAACATATTATGCATAAATAATAAATTTAAGAATAAACATTAGTATGCATGAAATAAATAATGATTAATTGCATAAGTAATCATAAATGTTAGATAACATAAATATAAATGTTAGTGAAGTTAATAAGAGTTAGATTAAAGAAATATAATTCAGGCGGTATAACCGACCATATATAACATAAATATAAATGTTAGTGAAGTTAATAATAGTTAGATTACAGAAATATAATTCAGGCGGTATAACCGACCATATATAACATAAATAACATAAATATAAATGTTAGTTATGATGATAATAATATTTACCTTACTAATAAATAATAGAAGATATCGTTAAAGAATTTTTTTTATTACCTTGATTAGTGACTTGTGCTTGCTTAGATATACCTTGATTATACAGAGCACTTCGTGCTGATAACGTGTTATAATTCAGTAGGCTTATAACTACCTTTAGTGGTTTGATTCGTGTTATAATTCAGTAGGCTTATAACTACCTTTAGTGGTTTGGTTCGTGTTATAATTCTTTGTAGTATGAAGAATTAATAGTAGAGAGAAAAAGAATATATATTTCTTATTCTTGTAAGAAATTGGTGTGTGTTCTTTCTTACATTCATCATCTATTTATACATAAGAATAATAACTGTATAGAATCAATCATGAGATATGAATTGTAAATTTGTTTTCTAAAGTTGAATTATTGTGGATGGAGATATAAATTGTCAAACATCTGTTTTGGCTTTTTATGATTATAACAAGAAGATATTTTATTTTCTAATGTTATGTTCAAGTTAAATGATTACAAATATTTTTTTTAAGTGAATGATCCTAATATTTTAGATAGTTGCGTTGTTGTTACCTGAAGGTAACAGACGTTATTTACACACCGTTAGTCTCCAACGTATGTTAACTTCAGGGACCAGTGACAGAACTTTTTGAAATATCAAGGTCCTATTCATATCAAAATAATATTTTAAGTTTATTCATGAAATTTTGAGCAAAACTAATGGCGTAATCTTATCGTTTTTCTAATTAAACTTATATTTTATAGGACAAACACACCGATATTCTTAGTATGCATGTCAAAATGTTGTATATTATGATTTATAAGAAATAAGAATGATGAGAAGAATAAAAAAAATAATTAGTGAAAATAATAAAGCAAGTGAAAATAAATAAATCGGACGCCTTTAAATAATCAACAATGTTCATTGTTGATGACCGAAGGACAACAAATTTCAGTGTTATTTTCTACTTAAATTCTGATAACATGATGAACAATTACAAATTCCTAAATTCTAACACACACGCATATAGAAATGAGGTCGATTTTTAATGAAAAACGCCCTTAACGAAGAATACAAAAGAACATGGGAAATAGAGAAGCTCGCGCCTAGAAAGTAACCATCTAATAAATTATCTATAAGTGAGTGTCACCTAACAACCCGAAAAACATTTATACAAACTAAACAATGCTAAATCGTAACTACACATTAAAAATATTGTAACCGAATCAAGCAAAACACGAGACAAACCCGACCTATCAACCTCTAGGTCCCGCCTTTTCAACTTACCATTAACCGTCTCCTTCAAAAAGTTCTTCCCTGACCGGTTCTCTATCTTGAAAGATAAAACATTGACGAATCCATCACCCGAAACACTCTCCTCGGCTAAACATGTCATCATTCCAACATGAGAACCTATAAACATGTCATCATATTATGAACCGCCGTCTCTTCCGGCACTGCCCTAAACCCAACCCTTTTATTAAAAAGGGATACACGTAACGTGCCATATAGACTCAAGTACTCAACCATAAGTTGTTCATGTATAGACTCAACTCAAGTGGCAAACTGCAACATAAATGAAAGTTTTTAGTGGCAATTGAAAATGAGAAAAGTTTGTGGCTCTAATAAGGTTTTTGCAAGAAAAAAAAAAAAAAAAAAAAAAAAAAATCCCGGAGTCAAATTGGAAAACAGAGGAAGTTTCTGGTAGACGATAAAAAACAGCGGCTTAAAGAAGCTTTCTCCAATATCAGAGCCAGGTTTCGATCCTGGGACCTGTGGGTTATGGGCCCACCACGCTTCCGCTGCGCCACTCTGATTTGATGATATATTTAGTACTAAATATTTATTAACTAAATATTGTTGGAGGCGCCCCTGTTTATGTCCTTGTTTCTACTTTAGTTTTTGACAGGGGAACACATAACTGCGATGCATATCATGTGTTGAATTACATGAACCGGTTATTGGTTTGATCCATATCCTATAATAGTACTTTCAAAATCCAAGATAATAACAATATGTATATTCAATAATGAGATAAATCATTTATATATACTGAGAAAGTAGTAGAGAGAGAAATGTTTATTTATTCAAGTAAAGTTGTGTTGCAGGTGTGCTTGTGACGATACACATGTTAGTTTTTAATTTTAGGTGTTGAATACGTGGTTGATTTGAGAGAGTCAATCAACTTGTATAGGGGCACTTACCACAAAGTCACAAACAATTAAAAAAGGTTCAAGACTACAAAGATGATATTACAGATTCGAGTATCAGTACAGATCTAGTACACTAGTTTTTGTATACCATTGCGGATAATGGCCTGGGTCCTGGGATATATATATATCTTCATTCCAACGCTGTATTTGAATCATTGAATGTTAGTTAGAGGTTGTGTTTGTTGGTCGAAAACTCAGAAGTTTATACTAGTTAGATCAGAATTGTTTTCTCTAAACACCTGTGCTACAAGGATGATAAGTTCATAATATTATCCTCATCGTTAGTAGCACAAAATAACACCGTTTACCACTTACGATGGTCTACTGTCTGCATGTCTATTTTACATATCATATTAAACTTATGAATACACTACAAGTTCACAAATATATTCTCAAATCTCAAGCAATTTGCCAAAAAAACGAGACAGCTTTGAACTTCTACTACAGATAACAACTTACACATATAAAAAAGGACCATTTCGGTACAATAAATAAAATCATCACATAAAATAAAAAACAATATCAAGTTCACAACCAACAACCAACAACAACAAGCAAGTAATGCTTTATTCTATCTTACTCTACTTATTTAAAGAAACCAGCCAAAAGTTAACTTATGAGTTGATGAATTGAACTATAATATAATCCCATTTAAGCAATATTTACATCTGCAAAGTGCATCCAAGATCCACATCTAAGCAGTCATTCCTGTCAAGCACGAATCATCTGCAACAGAATGAAAATTATCATACCATTAGAAGGAGACTTGATTAGGTCTATCAAGTTAGGCCTATTTGTAGTTTCTCTGACTTACCATATGACCCAACAAAACCCCAACTGACACATTTGTAAGTAAATGGGTCAAAAATAGCCACCTCCAGTCACAAGGGGTAAATTCGGAAGCTTAGAGGGAGGGAGGGAGGGAGGGAGGAGGGGGGGGGGGGGGGGGGGGGGGGGGGGGGGGGGGGGGAGTTAGTAGGCACCACTGTATGTAAGTGAATGAAATCCCTAAAATGCTCTTAAACAATTATACGCTCTTGTGGTTAAAACATAATAAGAGAAACATGTGATGAATAAAAATCAATGTTTTACCAGCCTTTGTGTGTTTCTTCCTTTGAGTGTCTTCAATGCAGCCTCTGCAAAAGCTTGAGCAGCTTCTGCATCAGCCTCAGCTGCTTCAGCCTCCCTTGCAGCCTCTTCTGCTTCTGCAATGGCGGCTTCCGCCTCTGCAACCGCTTGAGCTGCAGCTGCAGCCGCCTCCTGTGGAGTCATGTTCCTCATCTTTTGTAGTTCTAAATCAATCTGACCTTTCGTAGGAACAATAATTTCATCCTTCTTATCAACCCTCATCGGAGAACCACTTGTCTGCCTTCCTTCTAAACGCAACATGGCCGGGAGTTTTTTCTTGTCGGACATTGCAGCATTCGCTGACGCAATTCTGTACTTACGTTTTGTCTGCAGTAGAAAAAAATTAAAATAAAGAATAAGTCTGAGTTTACTTGTGAGCATTGGATAATCAAATCAAATTTGACCTTGACTAGTTTGCCAGTTTGAGCCAGATACTTCAATTTCATAGAAAGAAGTCTCTTGAAATTTGGAGGCGCCCAATACTGTTCCTGTAGAAAGCAAAACAAAAAACTTATTAAACAAATGGAATTATATACATTATTAAGTTTATTAAACCTGAAGATGTATGCAATATAATGTGGATACCTCTATGTATGTGGCAATAGTAGTCCTATTAGAGCCACCGGGCTCCTTCAAGTTGTTTATGGCCTCCACTATAAGATTGTCCAACCTGTAAACCATGAACGGACACCCAAATTATTTATAACAAAATAAGTGCATTAAAGGCGAAATTTAGGCCCAAAACCCGAAAATGGGTAATATATCCGTGAGACGTTGTGTGCGTGATACATGTTCCTTCGATTTCTCCAAAATAATCAACTCATTAATGGCTGGATGAAACCAATAAATAACCCCCCCTCACGTGATAAATTGACTTGGATAAAAATCCGGAACATTTACATTTTTCATTAAATGTGTCCCCTTCTTAACGCTTTTCTTCAGGCAAAGCCTCCATTTTTTCCTCTATTCGGATCTTTACGCCTCTATTATATTTCTCAATACGTTCACGGATAATATTACTATTTATGTATAGTAAGTATATGATGATTCGAATATGCAACATGTAGAATCATCAAGTGTGACTGCAACAGTTACATGTGAGCATTGATAAAGTTTAACCAAACTAGTATGAACTGGAATGTGGTCTAACCTTATCATAGATCGTTTCGAAGCACCAATCTGTGGTGAGACACTAGAAGACGGAAGTGGCCTATCACCCGATTCGTATTCATCACTATCATCTACAGTTGCGAGTGCGAGTGGGTTGTCATCCTTAGTACCATGTTGCACTCTTCTTAGGGCTAACCGACCCTTCTCACGAGACCCATAACCATTAGACATCACACTCATGTTCCTCCATTTGTCCTATCAAAGTAAAAACAAAAAACAAAAATAACAAGGATAATTTACGATACAGTCCATATGGTTTCATATTGCAATGTCTAGACATCTTGAGTATTATGTGACAATTAATATATTGGAGCAAACCTTAAGATCTACATTAGAGCGCAGATACAATACGCTGCTAAATTCCGGATCTTTAAGAATCGTGCGCCATTTCCCAGCTCCATGCTTAACAACTCCAGCTTTAAGAGCTGATTCTTCTTCAGAAGTCCATTTCTGCTTAGGAGCACCCATTAGGCCAAACCCAAAGTAGTAATCTTTTACCTGTATGTATAACAACATTCTTATCGAGCCAGCATGTATACACATAGTCGGTAGAAAGTAGAAATATCGAAAACGCCCTAACCAATAAGGACACATATAAATGTATACACAAATGTTTTGGAAATTGTAGCTATTGGAGATACATAACTGAAAAAGATGCTCAAATCCGGCTTAAAGTATTACGGAGTAATATTTTTCGATAAGTCAATAGTTATAGTATGCTACCATATCCTAAAACCAATTTTATGATCTGCAAACACACCACACTGCAATTTACTATCCATTTCTTTAAGTATATGACTAATAGAACAACAAAATGGATCATTAAACCTTCTATAAGAAAATAATATCCTTACACATTAGGTCAAAACAACAGCAACAAACACCCATGGTTTGCACAAATTCTCATTTTATCCTAAAACAATTACAACAAATTCAAGCTAATATTCCAGATCCATTAATCAAATTTTGCATAGAAACATAGAGATTACTAGATTATAAAATCGATTAAATGATCTAAGAAGGGTAAATTATGAAATTGGGAATTTTGGTCCGCTGTACCTTTCCTGATATCAGAACAAACCGCTCATGCTTGTTTGTGGATACATTTAAAACGAAAATTTAGACAATTGATTGAATTTGGATCTCGAATTTGATGTTAAATGTTTGGATTAGTGAAAACAATATAGGTTTTTGACTAATGGATCTGTGACCTAATTAGGGTTTCGATATAAAGCATTCATAGGCAACCTGAATTATGTGACCCGCCCGAACAAAAACGGTTTCAGGTTAATCGGATCTGGGCTCGTTGTACCCGATATTTGTGGTTGACATTGGGCTGTTGTTTTTATATATTTTGTATTATATCATCATTGGGCTATGTGTGACATTCTTTGCATAAACAAAAATAAAATTTATCAGATGGTTCATGTAGTTAGTAATGAATTACTGAAATGGTCCCTATATTTTTATTGTCTATAATGATTCATGTGGTTTGCACTTGTTTCACTGGTGGTCTCTACCCATAACACTTGTTATTTTCTTCGTTAAATTTTGACGTTTTAACTTCATCTTTCTATTTCTCACCTACCTAATGTCAACCCTTCATTTTAAGGCAAATGGCCTGAAAATATTACATAAGTCGCACGATTTACTAATAAAGATAATATGACTTTTGTTAATGCCTGGAAAAAACAACGATTTTAATAAGTGTGAATATGATCAAATTCATTAATGATCATTAGTCAAATTACGTTAAACGCTCACATATACTTGGCATATAATGACAAAATTACACTGTTAGTCATTGAACCTTATAAATAAATAAAGGGCAAATTTCATTAAAAGATAACCTCTTTATAACAATTTCTTATTTTAGGTAATATCAGACTTGCATATATTCCTTATTCTTAGGCTTGCGTATTTTAAAATGATTAGGCTTGCGTATAATTTACTTAAAAAAATAAAGTATCGTTAATTTTTTTGACAAAATTGTAACTTAAAAGTAATCATACTTGTGACGATCGCTCCAAATCCATATGGACGAACACGTCATTCATCGATTTCATTGCGAGGTATTTGACCTCTATATGATACGTTTTGTAAACATTGCATTCTTTTAAAAAGGCACACCATAAATAAATATTTAAATCAAAGGTTTTCGACATCTGATGATTTCTACATATAGACAATCACCGTAAATAATAGTTTACAATAGTACTTCCGTTGACAATGCAGTCAAAATAAGATAGATGGTGATGATTTGGTGAATGCAACGTTTCCTTGAAAAATATGCCATGTAAGACTCCATGCACATAGCTTGTCTAACATATAAGCAAACAGCGAAAGACTTCTAGGAAACCTGAGAATAAACATGCTAACAAGTGTCAACACAAAGGTTGGTGAGTTCATAGTTTTAATGTTTCGCATAATGTGTGTATAAAGGTGGATCACAAGATTTCAGTTGTTTCATCCAGAAACGTTTATCAAAATATTCTATGAAATTGAGCACCCTGGTAACTAAACTTAACGTATATATAATTTATACCCTTTGTATAATCATCTTAATAATACACGCAAACCAACGTGTACGCTTCTCAAATAGCATACGTCCATTAAAAGGCTAGTGCTCTAGCTCGGACGGGGATATCAAGCCCTATGGATCCATATACTACTACTCGCGCCCACCAGTTCTTATAACCGACAGTTACTAGTTACCAAAGCTAAGAGATTTTCGGTTCAAACTCAGTATATAATTTAGTATGTACTTGTGTCCATTGTGTTTAAAATAAAGTGCATGTATTCTCAGCCCAAAAATATAGATTACAAAAGCAATTAAAAACGGAGCAAATGAAACTCACCTTAGCAGCACATAAGGTCATTTACCAAAAAGTGACTGAAACTCGGAATGCAAAATTAACCGTAGATCTCAACCTATAGAACATATGTTGATCAATACATGTCTAATAAGCTAGGTTGGGTCATAGTGTATCACAATCCTAATGCTCGAGATTGACATACAAAAGTTATCAAAAGTCATTTCAAAAGGTCAACCTGACCCAATATGATCTTTTAAAATCTATACTATAGTTTGAATGATCATGGTAATCGAAAATAGTTTAACATTTCACATGGTTTTCCAATTCTTGAATAATTAGACTATAGTTTTATAAAGCTTTTAAATATGATAAAATAATCAATTTTGACAATTGTTCAACAAATCGAGACGTGCCTTATATAGAAATTCATTTACTCGATTAGTAATATTTGAAAATTCAAATTATCAATCTTATAAACAAGTTGTTTAAATATCAATTGCAGATTCAAAAGCAATTTTAATTAATGTTAATCATAATTCAGTTGTCCATATCTTTTAATTCGTTCATCGAAATTACGCGATCTCTAAATGAAAAGTTATTGATTTTTCGCCAGCTTTCCAAAAACATGCATATCATATACCTTATATCAGTAATATATGTATTAAATTCGTGATCTATCATAAACTATTTAACGATAAAATTAATCGTACTAGCATGCATAATCCTATATACTCGAGCACTAGTCAGGGATACACTATTAATATATAATAGATAAGATATAAATGCTTACGTATCAATATTGTGATTCAATATTGTAGGAAAGTACGTAGACGCAACGGAGATGATAAATACTAGTTTGACTCACGAGTAAAACCCTTGAACAATACCCAAAACCTCCTTAGTAATAACCCATAGTTTCCTTAGCTCTATCCCGCTTGAAAACCCATTTTGAAAGTGACACGCTCATGACCTCGTCGTAGTATTTTAAGTGATATAATTAGTAATAATAATACTACTACTACTAATAATAAAATAATAATAATAATAATAATAATAATAATATTAATATTAATAATAAATAATAATATTATTACAGAGGGAGTAGTATATGTGTAAAAAAAACTCGAGCAGAAACTGGCCTTTTATAGGCAACTTTTTGGAATCTGATGACCATGCGATCGCATGAGTTTTTAGTGTATTTGCCATGCGATCGCATGGCCGCCTGATCCAGCTCAAAATGTTTTTGTTTTCTTGTTTGTCGACATATTATTATATAATATATATAATTTAAATAATTAATTATATATTATATTAAATTCATGTGCATAGTTGACTTGTAATTTTCATTCCGATGACTCGTACGTTGTCACTCGACTTATGTCCCGGTTTTGGTTTCTCGAACGCATTTTCATACTCTTAGAAAACTCGCAGTTTACGTTTTGTGACTCGTACCTTTGTCAAAATATAGTCTTAAATTATCAATAAACTATATCATTCAAAGTGTATCTTAAACTTTCGAGTGTTTTGGTCATTTACTTCTATAAATCATTGTCTCGCTATTTGTTAATATATATATAATAACAAATCATTTTATGACCAAGTTAATATATATTTTCAACATTCATAAACACGTTTTAAATATACGTCGCAAGTTATTCATATAATTAATATTCCAACTTATCATATATATTCAAATAAATATTTAAACCAATAAACAATTAATACATTGTTACGTTTTCAAGTTATAGTATATATATATATGTATCTATATACATATAATTGTTCGCGAATCGTCAAGAACAACCGAAAGGTATTTGAATATATGAAAGTAGTTCAAAAATTTTGAGATTTAGTTTTACAGACTTTGCTTATCGTGTCGGAAATGTTAATCATACAAAGATTAAGTTTAAATTTGGTCAGAAATTTCCGGGTCATCACAGTACCTACCCGTTAAAGAAATTTTGTCCCGAAATTTGAGTGAGGTCATCATGACTAACAATAAAAATGTTTTCATGACGTATATGTGTTGATAAATAGAGTTTTATCACCGTTGAATAATATGAATAAAACAATCCAATTATTCGAAGCGTATGAGAGAAGTTATCGTAAAAGAGTGAAATGAAGAATAGAGATTCGTCTTAACTCTTGACATATTAACGATTAATTTCCGTAATTTAAGGAATAGAAAATATTCATAATCTAAATAAGATTTGAATCTTTGAAATTTAAGGAAATTAAGATTTCTTTTGATTAAATGCGTAATTTGCCTTGATTGCTATGCTTGATATTTCGCTATAAATTGACCTCTTCCATTTCATTATTTTCATCACTCTTACATCTTCTTCCTCATTTCCTATTTTCAAAAGATTGTGAAAAATACTTCATCCAGTTCTGATTCTTGATATACTCCTAACTTTCATATCTGTCATTCTTCTTTTTCATCTACCACTGGAGGAATCTGCTTACTTCTACTTTGCTCTTGGGGTTATAGTACTTTTAATTCTCTCGTGTCTTTATGTTGCGATAAACATTGATATACATGGTTTGTAATTTATGTGTTGTTATCGGGCTTTATATTCTCCCTTATATTTCAAAGTTCCTGCTTCTGTCTTCTATAATTATTGTCATCCCCAGTTAATGCTTTCTTTTATTTGTTGCGATTTATACCCCAATTTCTATTTCGGAGTTTTGTCCCTTCGTTTCTTCTTCTTGTGACTAAACATTGCTTGTAATGGTCCAGAATTCGCAGATATGAATCTCGAAATGAACATTGTTAATGTTCTAAGAAGAAAATGGTAATGGCACGATCTTGATTTGTTAAATTACCAGAATATCCCGAAAAAGGCCGAATCATCAAGAAAAATATTTTCTTGAGAGGTTAAGTAGGATACAAGAGTCGTGTAACATGGCACATGATGATGTTATGATCTGTGAATTATCACATTCCATTTAGAAACTCAGCATGACTTATTGTAATATAATCACGTTGATCAAGTGTCATTATATTATACTAACTCATGCTTCAGCTCCCAACACCACTTCAAAAATATTCATATTTTAAACTCGAAGGTTTCAGAATTTAGAAACTAAAATAGTTTCTTTTATGATGTAATACAGATATCATAAGGAGAAAATTGATTTCCGATAAGAATGATTATGGAATTATCTCCAGAAATATGGAGGATATTTATAATGAAAGATACGATGATATCTTAAAATTTCTAATATCAGAGGATGATGAAGAATATTGTCCGCAAGGGTTTAGATTCGGAAGCAAGGTATTCGTTAATGGCTTCAGTAGATACTGAATAATTTGGATTCTTTGAAGGCAGGTTTAGTCTTTGTGGTTTATCTACAGCCTCCTTCATACTTTGCTTAATCCGTTTTCCAGTTCCAAACCTTCTCTTTTTCTGAGCTTTGCCAACACACTATTCTTTATCATCAAACTTTTGGCTGTTAAGGTCGTTTACAGTTTTTGCTGCTTCATCAGCATTCAAAGTTATCATAACCGAATCGTTGGTTATCAATCCGAGGTGTTTTCAAAAGTTTGAAGGGTTTGCATGAAGATTGTAATTGTCAAGATACATATGATGTTCTAGAATTTTGAACGATACAATTTTTTTTCTTCTTTTTTTTGGGTTTATGAATAGAAGTGATGTTCTAGCACAGTTTTGAAGTCAAAGTATAGAATTTGAAAGATGTAAGAATCTAAGAGTGATGTTTTCTGTTAAATCTTGGCTTGAATTCTGATTTTTCAAAATCAGAATATGTAATTGAATTTGTATGGAAACGATTGTATATCGCTGTGAGCATAGTTAATAATTTTTAAATCAAAGTTGAAGAATGTACAATATAACATATTAATTGTGAACTTATATATTTCCCTAGTATTACCTACCCGTTAAAGATTTCACAATTAATACTTTGTACAAAAGAATTTTTTTATTACCGTCTTTATGAAAATATATGTATGTATATTTTTTCCAGATGTAATACAGATTTGATGAGTTAATATCATATTAAGCTCATTTGATTTTTGAATTGAATGAATAATCTCTAAAACATTAAGGATTACATAATCTTCGCGGAGTATTTCACTAATGAAATCAATACTTCATTATTTATTCTTATTCCTCGGTGAAGGATGTTGATGCTCGTGGAATTCTTATGAACTTCATAAGATATAAATGATGTTTTCTAGAAAGTTTCGAGTACATCGAAGATAAAAGTGTAAAATCAAACATGTAATTGATTAATACACTAAGTTCATTATGAAATGGAATTCATTGAGTTGAAACAGATATTTGTAGTTAACGATGGTTAAGTTGTTAACGAAGGATGTACATCATAGCATATTAGTAATATGAATTAACCGAGTAGTATCTACCCCTTAAAATTCACACGTAATAGCTTAGTACGAAAAGATTCATGATGGTTTTAAAATTTATATATATAAGATACACATATAAATTCTTTAGATGAATTGAGTTATTACTTCATAACTCATTGATACAATATACTCGTTGTTGACTCGTAATGATGTCCACGGTGCTTTCTTGAACTGACGGAGCTTGTGATGTTAGAGGTGCTGCTGATTCTGACGATGTTGACAGCACTGACTGTGCTGGTGAGGCTAAGGGTATTGTTGATGCTGTTGGTAAAACAAGTCTAGCTTGTATCTTACACCATTTGGATAAGGGTTTCTACTCTATCTGATTTAGGGTTAAGGCTAGAATAGATAATCTCTAAACTTTAGAAATTACATAATTGTCGTAGAATATTTCTCCGATGAAGTTATGAATCCATACTTCATCGTTTGTCGTTGCTGGTACTTCTTGGTACCTATAGTGCGTATGATGTTGATATTCGAGGTACAGATTATGATGTTGAGGCGTGTGATGTGGTTGTTGGTGGTGGTAATGATCTTGTTGGTGTGGATGATGGTGGTACCGGTTATGCTGCGGGTGCTGTTGCTGGTGTTCGTAACCCTTGCACCATATTCTCCAAAGCCACTACCCGAGCACGAAGCTCGTTGACTTCTTCTATTATACCGGGATGATCCGTGGTTCGGACGATCGGATAAATAAGATTTATAATATGGGATAGTATATAATCATGATGAGATACTCTGGAAATGAGAGAGAAAATAGTATTACAAATAGGTTCACCGGTAAGTGCTTCAGGTTCTTCGCCAAGAGGTAAATGTGGTGGATGGAAGGGATCACCTTCTTCTTATCTCCAATAATTAAGTAGGCTACGAACCCATCCCCAATTCATCCAGAATAGGTGATGGCTGATTGGTTGATCCATTTCAGTTACACTTTCTTCAAAGTTCAGGTGAATATCCATATCGGAATAGCTGTCAGAATTTAAGGAATTTGAACTAGATACGGGATCCATCTTGTATAACTAGAGAGATGATTTTTGATATGAAATAGATTATAGAATTTAGATTGGTACTCTTCAATATATAATTTACATATGTATATATAATACCATAATCCAGTAAATTACGGAGAAATTTTCAGAAGATGGCAGTCAAAGTTTACTGTAATAGATATGCCAAGATATGAATTTTGTCTATACACTATCTATGCAATCAATGCAATAAGACGCGTTTAGACTTAAGATGATAGACAGGTAATTTCTGACAAGAAATGATAAGCAAAACTTTTGACATGCAGACACAGTTGAAGTCCAGACTTACTAATGCATCCTAACAACTATCAGTTAGACATACTTATGCAAGACCTGGTTCACTAGGACCAACGCTCTGATACCAACTGTGACGATCGCTCCAAATCCATATGGACGAACACGTCATTCATCGATTTCATTGCGAGGTATTTGACCTCTATATGATACATTTTGTAAACATTGCATTCTTTTAAAAAGGCACACCATAAATAAATATTTAAATCAAAGGTTTTCGACATCTGATGATTTCTACATATAGACAATCACCGTAAATAATAGTTTACAATAGTACTTCCGTTGACAATGCAGTCAAAATAAGATAGATGGTGATGATTTGGTGAATGCAACGTTTCCTTGAAAAATATGCCATGTAAGACTCCATGCACATAGCTTGTCTAACATATAAGCAAACAGCGGAAGACTTCTAGGAAACCTGAGAATAAACATGCTAACAAGTGTCAACACAAAGGTTGGTGAGTTCATAGTTTTAATGTTTCGCATAATGTGTGTATAAAGGTGGATCACAAGATTTCAGTTGTTTCATCCAGAAACGTTTATCAAAATATTCTATGAAATTGAGCACCCTGGTAACTAAACTTAACGTATATATAATTTATACCCTTTGTATAATCATCTTAATAATACACGCAAACCAACGTGTACGCTTCTCAAATAGCATACGTCCGTTAAAAGGCTAGTGCTCTAGCTCGGACGGGGATATCAAGCCCTATGGATCTATATACTACTACTCGCGCCCACCAGTTCTTATAACCGGCAGTTACTAGTTACCAAAGCTAAGAGATTTTCGGTTCAAACTCAGTATATAATTTAGTATGTACTTGTGTCCATTGTGTTTAAAATAAAGTGCATGTATTCTCAGCCCAAAAATATAGATTGCAAAAGCAATTAAAAAGGGAGCAAATGAAACTCACCTTAGCAGCACATAAGGTCATTTACCAAAAAGTGACCGAAACTCGGAATGCAAAATTAACCGTAGATCTCAACCTATAGAACATATGTTGATCAATACATGTCTAATAAGCTAGGTTGGGTCATATTGTATCACAATCCTAATGCTCGAGATTGACATACAAAAGTTATCAAAAGTCATTTCAAAAGGTCAACCTGACCCAATATGATCTTTTAAAATCTATACTATAGTTTGAATGATCATGGTAATCGAAAATAGTTTAACATTTCACATGGTTTCCCAATTCTTGAATAATTAGACTATAGTTTAAAGCTTTTAAATATGATAAAACAATCAATTTTGACAATTGTTCAATAAATCGAGACGTGCCTTATATAGAAATTCATTTACTCGATTAGTAATATTTGAAAATCTAAATTATCAATCTTATAAACAAGTTGTTTAAATATCAATTGTAGATTCAAAAGCAATTTCAATTAATGTTAATCATAATTCAGTTGTCCATATCTTTTAATTCGTTCATCAAAATTACGCGATCTCTAAATGAAAAGTTATTGATTTTTCGTCAGCTTTCCAAAAACATGCATATCATATACCTTATATCAGTAATATATGTATTAAATTCGTGATCTATCATAAACTATTTAACGACAAAATTAATCGTACTAGCATGCATAATCCTATATACTCGAGCACTAGTCATGGATACACTATTAATATATAATAGATAAGATATAAATGCTTACGTATCAATATTGTGATTCAATATTGTAGGAAAGTACGTAGACGCAACGGAGATGGTAAATACTAGTTTGACTCACGAGTAAAACCCTTGAACAATACCCAAAACCTCCTTAGTAATAACCTATAGTTTCCTTAGCTCTATCCCGCTTGAAAACTCATTTTGAAAGTGACACGCTCATGACCTCGTCGTAGTATTTTAAGTGATATAATTAGTAATAATAATAATACTACTAATAATAATAAAATAATAATAATAATAATAATAATAATAATAATAATAATAATAATAATATAAATAATAAATAATAATATTATTACAGAGGGAGTAGTATATGTGTAAAAAAAACTCGAGCAGAAACTGGCCTTTTATAGGCAACTTTTTGAAATCTGATGCCCATGCGATCGCATGGGTTTTTAGTGTATTTGCCATGTGATCGCATGGCCGCCTGATCCAGCTCAAAATGTTTTTGTTTTCTTGTTTGTCGACATATTATTATATAATATATATAATATATATAATTTAAATAATTAATTATATATTATATTAAATTCATGTGCATAGTTGACTTGTAATTTTTGTTTCGATGACTCGTACGTTGTCACTCAACTTATGTCCCGGTTCCGGTTTCTCGAACGCATTTTCGTACGCTTAGAAAACTCGCAATTTACGTTTTGTGACTCGTACCTATGTCAAAATATAGTCTTAAATTATCAATAAACTATATCATTCAAAGTGTATCTTAAACTTTCGAGTGTTTTGGTCATTTACTTCTATAAATCATTGTCTCGCTATTTGTTAATATATATATATATATATATATATATATATATATATATATATATATATATATATATATATATATATATATATATATATAATAACAAATCGTTTTATGACCAAGTTAATATATATTTTCAACATTCATAAACATGTTTTAAATATACGTCGCAAGTTATTCATATAATTAATATTCCAACTTATCATATATATTCAAATAAATATTTAAACCAATAAGTTTAATGTATGGTATCAAACAATTAATACATTGTTACGTTTTCAAGTTATAGTATATATATATGTGTATCTATATACATATAATTGTTCGCGAATCGTCAAGAACAACCGAAAGGTATTTGAATATATGAAAGTAGTTCAAAAATTTTGAGATTTAGTTTTACAGACTTTGCTTATCGTGTCGGAAATGTTAATCATACAAAGATTAAGTTTAAATTTGGTCAGAAATTTCCGGGTCATCACAATACTTCTCTTTTTTATTAGCATTTGATAAATGTGACGACCCGGAAATTTTCGACCAAATTTAAACTTAATCTTTATATGGTTTCGATACGATAAGCAAAGTCTGTTAAACTGAATTTCAAAAACTTTGAACTGTGTTCATGTATACATTTAACCTTGACCAATTCCCGACGATTCACGAACAACTATTTGTAAATAGATACATATGTATCTAAATATTATAATTTGAAATATTATTTGAAATAATATATGATTTATTTGTTGGAAATAAATATGTAAAATTATATGCGATATAATAAAATTTATTATTATAAATATATAGATAATATATATATATATATATATATATATATATATATATATATATATATATATATATATATATATATATATATATATATATATATATAATTATGTGTATAAATATTACTTGTAAATATATAAATAATCTATTTGCTTAAAAATATATAATATATTATTTTAGTAGTTAAACTTACTATTTAAAACTGTTTATATATAGAAAGAGAACATATTAAAATTAAATACATTCGAGCTTAATTAGTAAACGTCAGTAATACTCAGTTGACATTTCGTTAGCATTCATATAGATTTAATATAAGTTTATGATGGATTAAAATAAAAGTTGAACTGTAAATCGATTACGAAGCTTTTAGATTTGTTAAAAGTATTTTTACCTTTTTAAGTTTAAATATTAGTACTCCGTACATATAAATTGGAACAGAAAATAAATAATTATTGAACCTTTTTGATCAGGTTTCAAACAGTTAATGAGTGAAATAATTAAATATATTTAATCTAAAAATATGAGATTTTTCGGAAAACTTTTATACGTTAACTGTTTAGCAATGGACACGATATAGTCAACCGTGATATAGTGTCGGCAGAGTAAAGTCTAAACAGTCCGTGAATTATTAAGGGTTACTGTTTTCTTTTCTTATCTACCTAACTAAACTATATCTCTTATATGTATACAAACACATTAAACATACATTAATTAGAAATCACATTTGGCAAATCTTCTTCTTCATCATCACTTTAGCCGCCACCACTCACCACCCTTGATCACCACCGGTTACCACCATGAGCACCACCACCACAACCAACCACGGCCGGCCACCACAGCCACCATCACTGTAAACAATTACGAACCACCACCCCCACTTCAAACCACCGCTAACCACCATCACTATGAAACCTTCACCATCAATACACCTCCACGACAACCACTTTCTCTCCATTTTCTGTTAACTATGCTACGACCGTAAGATTTACAAACCAAAACTATTTTTTTTTCTTTCTTCTCTCTTTACGCCTCTCTCTCTCTTCTCTTATCATCGTAAACCATCATCATTTATATGTTCTTTTCATGAATCAACCCACATCGAGTACCTATCGAAAACTTGTTATTGTTATTCGCTGTAAGTTCCATTAACGTTTCTGTTAAGAGATAAAACGAGAAGATGATGAATAGTGAACGAGATGATTATTAAGATTAAAGATGAAGCGAAGTGACAATAACGATGATGAATATTGAGAGTGATAATCGAATGTAGTGACAAATGAAGATGACGAGTATAAGAATGATGATGATGAGCATGTCGATGATGAGTGATGTTACAGTGGTACACGATGTAGGATGATGATTATAAAATGATAATCATAATTAACGTAATAGATATGATGATGATGATGATAGTTTAAGCACGATGATGATGAGGAAGTTATGATAATCACGATGATATCAATGATAATATTTGGATGATTATGATATGATTATAATTATGTTATGATTATGATTATGTATGATTATAATTATGATATGATTATGATTATGTTATGATTATGGAAATGATTAAGTGATAATTAACATGTTGAGGAAGAAGAAGACAGCCTAAAAATGGTTAAGAGGATTTAATCCAAGAATTTAAAACACAAAGATTCAAGCAGAGCAACGGTTTCTAGTGTGTTGTCTTGAACGAGAGGTCTTGAGTTCGATCCCAGCCTGCTGCATTTTTTTCTCCTTTTTTATTAAACAGCAAGCCAAATGACTCCCTGTGGGCTGAGTTCCAGATTCCTGTTGGGCTTGTATTTGATGTTGGGCCGTAATGTTTGGTGTTGGGCCGTAATATTTGATGTTGGGCCGTAATATTTGCTGTTGGGCCGAGATGAAAACTAATGGGTTAAATAAATCAAAATCCGATATTAATTAGGAAAAATAGAATTGGAGCCATGGTTAAGGGGTGTTATGGGTGAACGAGAGATCTCGGGTTCGAGTCCCGTTTGAAGCATCTCTTTTTAGGAGGGTATACTCTTTTGTTCATATTTCCATTATTATTATGATTATTATTATTGTTATTATTATTATTATTATTATTATTGTTAGTATTATAATTATTATTAGTAATAATATCATATTTATATTGATAAGTATTGGAAATGTTATTAACATTAGTATTTTCATAAGTATTGTTAATATTAGTATCATTAATTATTAATATCAATACAACTATTATTATGATTATGATTAGGATTACTATTATTAGTGTTATTATGAAAATAATACAAACTATTATTATTACGATTAATATTAGTATTAGTATCATCGTAGTCTTATTATCATTATTAACAAAAGTATTATTATTAAGATTATCATTAGTAATAAAATTTGTTATAATAATTATTATTAAGTATCATGTATTATTATCAAAATTATTATTTTCATTATTATTATTAATAAACTTTTCATTTATTAAAAACTACTGTTATTATCATTATTACAAGATTTATCATTTAAAACTACCATTAATATTATTATTATTAATAAAATCATTAATATTATTATCATTATTATTAACACTAGTATTATCATCATCTTTATTTTAAATACTACTAATATTTTATTTTAATATTAATATAATTAATATTTTAACAAACAAATGAAATATATATATATATATATATATATATATATATATATATAAAATATTTGATACATATAACATAACAAAAATTATATTGTATATAGTAAATATGAAATATATAAATTAATAATATAAAAATTATATCACTAATAATAACATATATAATTGTTCTATTATAAGTATATGTTTTAATATATATATAAATGATATAGGTTCGTGAATTCGAGGCCAACCCTGCATTGTTCAGTTCCGCCGTATGCATATTTTACTACAAATATCGTATTGTGAGTTCATTTGCTCCCTTTTACTCTTTATATTTTTGGGACTGAGAATACATGCGCTGTTTTTTACAACTGCTTTATTAAATGCTTTTGAAGTATATTTTAAACTGCGAATACATGAAATGCTTCTATAAATGTTTGACGAGATAGACACAAGTAAAACATTCCTTGAATGAATTATGTAGACATGATAATTGTCACCATTGAATTATGTGGACATGATAATTGCTACCATTGAATTATGTGGACATAATAATTGCCACCATTGAATTATGTGGACATGATAATTGCCACCATTGAATTATGTGGACATGATAATTGTCACCATTGAATTATATGGACATGATAATTGCCACCAGTTGATGTGAATGTTTTATATCGAGAGAATGATTTTATACACAGGTTATGTGTATGTTATTTTTTTGTGCACAAGATATGTGTACGGTTACTATGATTTATGAAAATGGTTTCGTACACGAGAAAGATGTACTGTATTTAAACGATATCGCATGTACATTACAGGTGGGTATAGGATTCGGGCCCATTTGTACCATGCAGCATTTAAATCTTGTGGTATATCAAAATGATGAATTTTATTATTTTATGATAAACCTATGAACTCACCAACTTTTTGGTTGACATTTGAAAGCATGTTTATTCTCAGGTATGAAAGAAACCTTCCGCTGTGCATTTGCTCATGTTAAGGATATTACATGGAGTCGTTTATGGCATATAGAAGTCAGTTCATCGCGATGGTATCAGATGTTATTGTATTCGTTCAGGAAGATTTTGGACGCGGTATGACATGTGGTATCAGAGCGGTGGTCTTAGCGAACCAGGTCTGCATTAGTGTGTCTAACTGATAAGTCGTTAGGATGCATTAGTGAGTCTGGACTTCGACCGTGTCTGCACATCAAAAGTTTTTGCTTATCATTTTGTGTCAAAAATTACCTGCTTATCATTCTTAGAAAAATCATTTGCTTATCATTCTTAGTCTAGACACATCTTACTGCATTGATTGCATGAATAGTGTATAGACAAATTAATATCTTAGCGTATCTGCTACTTCATATCTCAGCGTATCTGTTACTGTAAACTTTGCCTAACATATTCCGTAGATTCCTCCGTAACTTATGGGATTTTAGTATTATATATGCATATGTAAATTATGTATTGCAGGGTACTAATCTAAATCCTATAATCTATTTCTTATCGAAAATCCTTCATCTGATCGTACGAGATGAATCCTGCAACCAGTTCGAGTCCCTCAGATTTCGATAGCTATTCCGATAGTTATTCCGACAACTATTCCGATATGGAGTTTTACCTAAGCTCCGAAAGCAGTGTCCCAGAATGAATCAACCAATTCATTTGATGGATTCGTAGCCTACTAAATCAATGGAGACGAAAAGAAGGCGAACCTTTCCATCAACCAAATTCATGTTTTGGCGAAAAAAAAAAATTAAAACACTTACCGGCGAACCAATCCGAAACACCATTTTCTCTCTCATTTCTAGAGTATCACACCACGACTATATCATAAAAAAGATTCTAAACCTTATTCATCCGCCCGTTCCAACCGACAATCATCCCGGAATAATAGAAGAAGTCAACGAACTTCGCGCTCGAGTAATCAATTTGGAAAATGTGGTGCAAAACTTACCAGCTTCAGCAACATCACCGACACCAAAAGTACCACCAACAACCCAAGTTTCAACATCACATGCCTCAACATCGCAATCTATACCTCGAGCATAATCTTCGTTCTACATCTTGTTCTACATCGGTTATCTTCGTTCTTCATGATGATTATGTAATCTCTAATGTTTTAGAGATTATATATTCTTATTCTAACGATAAATCAAATGAGTTTAATATCATATTGACTCATTAATTCCACGATTACATCTGAAGAAAATATATATGTATATATGTTTTCATAAAGATTGTAATTAAAAATTCTTTCGTACAAACTATTAATGGTAAAAATATTTTAACGGGTAGGTAATACCCGAGGAATATTTTGATTGCACATTAATCAGTTACACGGTACATTCTGCGAATCTGGTTCAACAGTCAGTTACTATCCTACTTACATTCACCGATATATGAACCTGTTCACCACAAAATAACCATTTTTCATTCAATTTCATAATTGGATTTTGACTTATCAGAATCCAACAAGTGGCATAATGAAGAAAACATTGGACAAATAAAATTTGTTAGAAACAAACAATTTAACTATGAGAAGAATTTTGTTAAGAATCTACGCTAACTGTTCCTAGCTAACTGGTTACATTCTATTTATCGCAATTTAATTATTGCAATTTACATTCTCGCAATTTTCTTTATAGTCATTTAATTTCTGTTATTTATTTTACGCACTTTAAATATCGGGACACGTATACAAGGTTTTGACATATCATATCGACGCATCTATATATATTATTTGGAATAACCATAGACACTCTATATGCTGTAATGATCGAGTTCGCTATACAGGGTTGAGGTTGATTCTACAATAATATATATAGTTTGAGTTGTGATCGAGTCTGAGACATGTACACGGGTCACGATACGTATTAATTAATTCGAATATTATATATTAAATTATATATGAATTATTGGACTGTTAACTGTGGACTATCGACAGTGGACTAATGACATTGGACAATTAAAATGAATTAAAATATTGATTATAACATATGAAACTAAACAATTCTTCAAGTTTGCCACTTGATTTCATCTTAAACCTCGTTTGTATCTCGACGATTACAATCTACATTCAAACCTTTCATAATTCTTGAAAATACCTCAATAGAGAGGATGAACCAACCGCACTTCATCTACGGAAGGAAAGATTTATGCATATAGTTATGCACCTGAAAATACTTGGAACCTGAGTAAACGTTTAACACACATCTGTACTAGCTTCTTTGGCGTTGTTATTTCCGAAATATAACCTTGCAATTCCTTTCCAAATTAGCCAATTTTGTCACAGCTACAACAAGTCAACTTCGACTTTTCGTTCGAAACAACCCTATTATAACCTTGATATATATGCGTGCTCTTTTATTGTTACCGGGGAACCTTTTATGTTCCACCATATTACCATCAGCGTTTAATCATCTAAAAACACAATTCTCTTGAAACCACCTCAGATTGATAACCGATGATTCAGATATGGTAACATTAAATGCAGAGGAAACAATAAAATTGTAGATGGTCTAAATGGCCAAGAGTTTGATGATTAAGAATGGAGTGTTAGGAACGCTCGATAGAAAATTTGGTACTGAAAAATAGATTGAGCAAACCATAAAGGAGACCAAGGACAAATACAAGGATCATACCCTAAATTCAAAGAATCCAGGTAATTCTGTATCCAAAGAAGTCTTCAACGTATATCTTGCTCCGAAGTCATGTTAAAATCTTGCGGAAAATTTTTATTCACCAACCTTCGAACTTAGAAATTCCAAAAAAAAAAAAAAAATTATCATAAATATCTTCGATATGTCTGAGGATACTTTCATAAATATTTTTGTCCGAAATTATCTACCTCTTCGTGTTTTCTGTATTCCGTTATATTGAAAACTTCTGTAAAAGCTAAGTATAAATTATGAATGAATTGTGGAAAAGTGTAGGGAATTGAAGCATGAGTTAGTATAATATAATGGCGCTTGGTCAACGTGATTATATTACAGTAAGTCATGCTGAGTTGCTAATGAAACGTGATGATGGTTCACAGTAGATCATACCATTATCATGTGCCATGTTACACAACTCTTTCATTCTATTTAACCTCTGAACATATCAAGAAAATATATTCTTGATAGTTCCATTCTCAGGTATTCTGGTAATTTGACAAATGAAATCGTGTTAATACATTCCTTTCTGCTCAGAATACTATAATCATTCGAAACTTTATATCTACGAATTCTGAACCATTGTTCGCTTGATCTAAATTCGGGAAGAGAAAACAAGAGCAAGGAGCTCCGAAATATAAAGCCCGATAACAACACATAAATTACAAACCGTGTATATCAATGTTTATCGCAACATAAAGACACGGGAGAATTAAAAACACTATAACCCCAAGGGCGAAGTAGAAGAAAACAGATTCTTCTGGTGGAAGAGTGAAAAGAAGGATGACAGAAATGATAATTAGGAAAATATCAAGGATTAGAACGAGATTAAGCATTTTCACAATCTTTTGGATGTATGAACTAAGAAAGAAAGTATAGGAATAGTGAGAATAATGGAACGGGAGAGGTTAATTTATAATGAAATTACTAGACAGAGTAATCAAGGCAGATCACCGTAATTAATTATAGAGATTTTAATTTTCTTACTTGCCGAAGAATCAAATTTTTTAAATTTCGAAGATTTTCTTTGAATCCCTTAAATTCCGGAAATCCACCATAACTACGTCAAAAGTTAAAATCTCTATTTCAATCTTTTGTAACAGCTTCACTCGCACTCTATGAATAATCAAATTAATTATCCCATATTACTCAATGATGATAAAACCCTACTTATCAACTCATATTCGTCATGAAAACAATTTTATTGTTAGCCATGACCACCTCACTCAAATTTCGGGTTCTTTAACGGGTAGGTACTGTGACGACCCGGAAATTTTCGACCAAATTTAAACTTAATCTTTATATGGTTTCGATACGATAAGCAAAGTCTGTTAAACTGAATTTCAAAAACTTTGAACTGTTTTCATGTATACATTTAACCTCGACCAATTTCCGACGATTCACGAACAACTATTTGTAAATAGATACATATGTATCTAAATATTATTTGAAATAATATATGATTTATTTGTTGGAAATAAATATGTAAAATTATATGCGATATAATAAAAATTATTATTATTATATATATATATATATATATATATATATATATATATATATATATATATATATATATATATATATATAATTAGGTGTATAAATATTACTTGTAAATATATAAATAATCTATTTGTTTAAGAATAGATAATATATTATTTTAGTAGTTAAACTTACTATTTAAAACGGTTTATATATAGAAAGAGAACATATTAAAATTAAATACATTCGAGCTTAATTAGTAAACGTCAGTAATACTCGGTTGACATTTCGTTAGCATTCATATAGATTTAATATAAGTTTATAATGGATTAAAATAAAAGTTGAACTGTAAATCGATTACGAAGCTTTTAGATTTGTTAAAAGTATTTTTACCTTTTTAAGTTTAAATATTAGTACTCCGTACATATAAATTGGAACAGAAAATAAATAATTATCGAACCTTTTTGATCAGGTTTCAAACAGTTAATGAGTGAAATAATTAAATATATTTAATATAAAAATATGAGATTTTTCGGAAAACTTTTATACGTTAACTGTTTAGCAATGGACACGATATAGTCAACCGTGATATAGTGTCGGCAGAGTAAAGTCTAAACAGTCCGTGAATTATTAAGGGTTACTGTTTTCTTTTCTTATCTACCTAACTAAACTATATCTCTTATATGTATACAAACACATTGCATATACATTAATTAGAGATCACATTTAGCAAATCTTCTTCTTCATCATCACTTTAGCCACCACCACTCACCACCCTTGATCACCACCGGTTACCACCATGAGCACCACCACCACAACCAACCACGGCCGGCCACCACAGCCACCATCGCTGTAAACAATTACGAACCATCACCTCCACTTCAAACCACCGCTAACCACCATCACTATGAAACCTTCGCCATCAATACACCTCCACGACAACCACTTTATCTCCATTTTTTGTTAACTATGTACACAAAGGATTCGTAAACCATCATTATTTATATGTTCTTTTCATGAATCAACCCACATCGAGCACCTATCGAAAACTTGTTATTGTTATTCGCTGTAAGTTCCATTAACGTTTCTGTTAAGAGATAAAACGAGAAGATGATGAATAGTGAATGAGATGATTATTAAGATTAAAGGTGAAGCGAAGTGACTATAACGATGATGAATATTGAAAGTGATAATCGAATGTAGTGACGAATGAAGATGACGAGTATAAGAATGAGGATGATGAGCATGTCGATGATGAGTGATGTTACAGTGGTACACGATGTAGGATGATGATTATAAAATGATAATCATAATTAACGTAATAGATATGATGATGATGATAGTTTAAGCACGATGATGATGAGGAAGTTATGATAATCACGATGATATCAATGATAATATTTGGATGATTATGATATGATTATAATTATGTCATGATTATGATTATGTATGATTATAATTATGATATGATTATGATTATGTTATGATAATGGAAATGATTAAGTGATAATTAATATGTTGAGGAAGAAGAAGACAGCCTAAAAATGGTTAAGAGGATTTAATCCAAGAATTTAAAACACAAAGATTCAAGCAGAGCAATGGTTTCTAGTGTGTTGTCTTGAACGAGAGGTCTTGAGTTCGATCCCTGCCTGCTGCATTTTTTTCTCCTTTTTTATTAAACATCAATCCAAATGACTCCCTGTGGGCCGAGTTCCAGATTCCTGTTGGGCTTGTATTTGATGTTGGGCCGTAATGTTTGGTGTTGGGCCGTAATATTTGATGTTGGGCCGTAATATTTGCTGTTGGGCCGAGATGAAAACTAATGGGTTAAATAAATCAAAATCCGATATTAATTAGGAAAAATAGAATTGGAGCCATGGTTAAGGGGTGTTATGGGTGAGCGAGAGATCTCGGGTTCGAGTCCCGTTTGAAGCATCTCTTTTTAGGAGGGTATACTCTTTTGTTCATATTTCCATTATTATTATGATTATTATTATTGTTATTATTATTATTATTATTGTTATTGTTAGTATTATAATTATTATTAGTAATAATATCATATTTATATTTATAAGTATTGGAAATGTTATTAACATTAGTATTTTCATAAGTATTGTTAATATTAGTATCATTAATTATTAATATCAATACAACTATTATTATGATTATGATTAGGATTACTATTATTAGTGTTATTATGAAAATAATACAAACTATTATTATTACGATTAATATTAGTATTAGTATCATCGTAGACTTATTATCATTATTAACAAAAGTATTATTATTAAGATTATCATTAGTAATAAAATTTGTTATAATAATTATTATTAAGTATCATGTATTATTATCAAAATTACTATTTTCATTATTATTATTAATAAACTTTTCATTTATTAAAAACTACTGTTATTATCATTATTACAAGATTTATCATTTAAAACTACCATTAATATTATTATTATTAATAAAATCATTAATATTATTATCATTATTATTAACACTAGTATTAGCATCATCTTTATTTTAAATACTACTAATATTATTTTAATATTAATATAATTACTATTTTAACAAACAAATGAAATATATATATATATATATATATATATATATATATATATATATATATATATATATATATATATATATATATATATATATATATATATATATATATATATATATATATATAAAATATTTGATACATATAACATAACAAAAATTATATTGTATATAGTAAATATGAAATATATAAATTAATAATATAAAAATTATATCACTAATAATAACATATATAATTGTTCTATTATAAGTATATGTTTTAATATATATATAAATGATACAGGTTCGTGAATTCGAGGCCAACCCTGCATTGTTCAGTTCCGTCGTATGCATATTTTACTACAAATATCGTATTGTGAGTTCATTTGCTCCCTTTTACTCTTTATATTTTTGAGACTGAGAATACATGCGCTGTTTTTTACAACTGCTTTATTAAATGCTTTTGAAGTATATTTTAAACTGTGAATACATGAAATGCTTCTATAAATGTTTGACGAGATAGACACAAGTAAAACATTCCTCGAATGAATTATGTGGAAATGATAATTGTCACCATTGAATTATGTGGACATGATAATTGCCACCATTGAATTATGTGGACTTGATAATTGCCACCATTGAATTATGTGGACATTATAATTGCCACCAGTTGATGTGAATGTTATATATCGAGAGAATGATTTTATACACAAGTTATGTGTATGTTATTTTTTTGTGCACAAGATATGTGTACGGTTACTATGATTTATGAAAATGGTTTCGTACACGAGAAAGATGTACTGTATTTAAAAGATATCGCATGTACATTACAGGTGGGTATAGGATTCGGGCCCATTTGTCCCATGCAGCATTTAAATCTTGTGGTCTATCAAAATGATGAATTTTATTATTTTATGATAAACCTATGAACTCACCAACCTTTTGGTTGACATTTGAAAGCATGTTTATTCTCAGGTATGAAAGAAACCTTTCGCTGTGCATTTGCTCATGTTAATGATATTACATGGAGTCGTTTATGGCATATAGAAGTCAGTTCATCGCGATGGTATCAGATGTTATTGTATTCGTTCAGGAAGATTTTGGACGGGGTATGACAATAAAACAACTCTTTAAACGTCAAACTAAACATAAATTATCTAAAATATGAAATTTATGTAAAATGGTTACCTTTTAGTGGAATTTGCTCATAAATAAAAAAATAGCAAACAAAAAATAATGAAAATATAAAAATAAAAACTAATAATTAAATAAAAATAATAATAATAAAAAATAAAAATCTAAAAATATACACTAAAAGGTTTGTATAACTTTTAGCAATTTAATATTTCATAATTTCTACATGTTTTTTTCAAAATCTACATCAAGTAGCTTAATATTGCAGAACTTATATTTTCAATAAGCTACTATAGGCTTCTAAAATTTGATATGCCAAACAAGCTTTATAGTTGGAACTTAAAAAAAAAAATATATTTAAGCTCTCATAAACTTCTACAATCTTGTTATCCAAACACACCATTAGCGTATGTCATCGCCGTGAAAACTATATGTTGCTCATTCCAACTATTCTACAGTGACATTAGATTGTATCTTGAAACAAATTTACTTTGGAATACATAATTAAGATAAGCTACAGAGTAAATATATTGCTATTATTTGTAAGTTCAAGTTATTTTTTCTATTACAAGATGAAATAAATAGATATGGAACCAATGGAAACAAATAAATACGATTTAGGAGCTAACGAAACTTCTTTGCCGATTCAAAAACATGCATCCAAAAGACAGCAACAACACAATGCAGCTAAACTGCACAAATATACATCACAACATCATTAACAACACAACCACATTTCGAGCTAGCAATTAATCATGTAATCATAAAAAATCACAGTATGTAACGCTTATTGAGAAATCACAAAATAGATCTAAGGCAGAAATGAAACGACAATAATTACCAGCCTTCCATGAAACCAGTGTTTTGTGGTTGAGGTTGAGGAGGAGGAACATAATGAAAGTAACCTTGAGGTGGATACCCATACCCTTGTGGCGGGTATCCTTGTGGTGGGTAACCTTGAGGTGGATACCCGTGCGGATACCCTTGTGGTGGGTATCCGGGTGGCGGGTATCCTTGAGGTGGATATCCGGCGGGCGGGTACCCTTGCGCTGGGTAAGCGTCTTTAGATTGTTCTTCTACCGGATAACCTATAATTAAATAAAGTTAGATGATTGATCTTAGATCTTTAATTACATCATTAGTAATTTTCATTTTATCGAAAAATTAAGAACGTATAATTCAAGATCGGATGTAAAATACAATTATACAAAACAAAAATGAAGGAAGGAACCTTGGGGTGGGGGAGCAGCTACGGGAGGCTGGTTTTGGTTGTTGTTATGGCTCATGATGACGATGAATGGACGATGAATTTTTTAAAAAATGGTTGGTGTTTTATTTTTGTGGCTGTTTTTTATTTATTTATTATTGAGTGTATTATAGGAACATTCTACCTATTTTGGGGGTTGGTAGTTAAAAATGTTTGTAAATTTCGATCGGATTTCATCCATAATTAGTCCAAAGTCCATTTTAATTATATCCAATTAGCACCCAACTAATTATGAAAAGTTTAGCCTCGAAGGCATCATGGTGTAGATGATAAATCGGATTTATTAGTGATTGATTAGGAAATATAATATTATTTCAGTTAATTTAGGAGTTGATTTGATCTCTGTATGAAGGGATCATACTATCTTGATATGTAACTTCAATGGAAAAGTTTAGTTTTCAAAGGCGAGAAGATGATTTCGGCTAATTAGTTCCTAAAACAAGTTTAATTATTTATTTGAAATAAAAATTTAAGTTAAATATTATAGAATATATATACTATAGAATAGAATAGGAAGATGATGGTAGATGTGACCAAGATATGTAAAGAAATCAAATAATTAATGATTTGCTAATTTCAAGTCCTAGAATTATATTCCTGGTGTTAGAAATAATTATTTGTTTGATAACCTAATGTTTTACTATGAGAGCTGAAGGTCATATATTGTTGGTGAAATTAGGTTGTTATCTAAGCACAAAAATCCATCCTAACTTCAACCACACCACCACTGATTTAAGATCAAAAGTTATCGCTACATTTTCAAATTACCTCAAATTCATTTCTTCTAACATTTTCAACATTATGCTCACACTCAATAAATTCTTCTCTTTCATGTCATAATACTCGTTTAATACATCAGTGTAGCACGTCTGCGTCGTGAACAACTTAAGGCTCCACGTCACATCTTTCTTTGGTCATACTCAAATTAGAGTAAAAACACACACGTTCGTCGACAAAATGACTGCGCCTAAAGATGACAAGTTTGTTCCACATCCAGTGAAAGAACAGTTTCCAGGAGTCGAATTTTGTGTCAACAGTAACCCGCCATGGGGTACGTTTTATTTTTATTCGTAGTAACTTGAAACTATTTATTTGAAGCGCATGCACCTATATGTAGTCTTTGGTTTACATTTGGATTTAACATTATGTAGCCGAAGCCGCCATTCTTGCTTTTCAACATTATCTCGTGATGTTGGGGACCATAGTTCTTATATCTTCCATAATAGTTCCAACAATGGGTGGGAGCCATGTAAGATTTCAAATTTCAGTTAGTTTGTAACTAACATTAAAAAAAAAAAAAAAAACTAAAATTTTTGAAGTTATATGTAGTAAAGGTATCATATATTATGTAGGTTGAGAAAGCTTATATGATACAAACAATGTTATTTGTTGCTGGAGTGAACACATTGTTACAGACATTGTTCGGGACGCGGCTTCCAGTTGTGATTGGAGGATCATTTCGATTCGTCACTCCTATGCTCTACATTGCTTTACAAAGTCGTTACGGTTTCTTCATTGATCCTGTTCTTGTATGTTCCTACACTAGTACTTAACTTTAATATCAATTTGTTTGAGCAATAAGTACCAAAACAGTGACTTTAAAATGTGTATCAGTTGTGGATTGATGTTTCATAACTAAAGTTTTGATGATGATTCAAGTGTTAATAATTATTGATTTACAAGTTATGATAAAAGTAAGGTTATTTGTGTAGAGGTTTCATCATACAATGAGGGCAATGCAAGGAGCACTTATGATATCTTCAATTCTTCCCATCTTACTTGGATTTCTTGGTATCTGGAGGATTGTTGTCAGGTCTGTTTGTTTATTTATTTATAAACATAAGTAATGATATATTAAATCTTTTCGTCTTTATGGTTATATGGAGTACACATTGGCAAGCATTATTCCAAGACTAACAACACAAGAATGCTACTGATGTGTGTTTCGTGCAGGTTTTTAAGCCCTTTATCTGCCGTTCCTTTGGTGACCCTCGTTGGACTTGGTCTCTATGCACAAGGATTTCCGCTCGTAAGTAAAACTATTCCATTACTTTGTCTATGTTGTAAGTTGTTTATTATATCTAATTTGAAACTGCAAGCTCTATAATTAGGTGTGTTCATGAATTACATGATTCCCATTTCAATTCTGAGAAACATGACCTGTTGATAATCGTTAACGTCATTTTTTTTTTTAAAAAAAAAAATTAATTCTTTTTGGCCACTGATATGGAGGAAATATTTTATAAATTTCGATTCAGTTTACAACTAATTGTATGATCTTTGCAACTTCTACAAGTAGACTATGGGATCGAATATGGTGTATATACATGGATTAATGTCTTTTTCTCTTGAGATAGATTGACTAATTGACTATTTAAGATATAAACCATTATTGTTGGATTTGTTACGTGATATTTTCGCAGTTGGCAGAATGTGTTGAGATTGGGCTTCCCGAGTTAATTCTACTAGTTCTATTTTCCCAGGTGAGCATATTTCATACTTAAAAAAAAAAAAAAAAAAAAAAAAACAAACTTAGTTGCTAACTGTAGTAGGACAAGAATCAATTGAACGGTTAGTTGCATTTAAAAGCTTAAAATTGATCAACCTACTCTAATTTTGATTTGCAGTATGTCCCTTATTGGTGGAAATCAAAATGGATTGATCGGTTTGCAGTCCTTATTTCTGTAGTAACTGTATGGGCATACGCAGCCCTTCTTACAGCAGCCGGTGCATATAACAATAGACCACTTAATACTCAATTCAGCTGCCGTGTAGATCGCTCTGGCCTTGTAAGCAGTGCTGAATGGTTAGCCACTTCATCTTTCATACCCGATTTTACTTTATGCAAGAACTACTTAATAACATTCATTATATTGTTTCGCTTTATTAAATTCTGTTGTTGCAGGATAAGGTTTCCTTATCCATTACAATGGGGTCAACCCACTCTTCATGCTGGAGATACTTTCGTAATGCTAGCAGCTGTTTTCGTCTCTCTTGTTGAGGTCTGTCATCTGTGTATTAACTGAAATTGAAGGTACCATGTTGCAAAAAAAAAGCTAAGTATATTTCGTTATGCAGTCGACAGGCACGTTTATTGCAGCTGCAAGATTTGGAAGTGCAACACATATACCATCTTCTGTTATAAGTCGGGGAGCGGCTTGGCTGGTGAGAAGTGATCACATTATTATTATTATTATTATTCCTAAACAATGTTATGTCCCAAACACATATAATCTTTTGACAACAATATCTTATAGGGAATTGGTATTTTGTTGGACGGATTATGGGGTACAGGAACCGGCTCAACTGCATCAGTGTATATATAACATCAACTTAAACGCATTTATTTATTTAATAAATCACATTTTTTCTTAGCATTTTATGATTTTTTTTGTTTTTTTTTGGTGTTTGTGTTTAGTGAAAATGTAGGTCTACTTGCAGTAACTAAAGTGGGAAGCAGAAGAGTAGTTCAAATGTCTGCAGGTTTTATGTTCTTTTTTGCCATCTTAGGTATGCTTTGATCCCAGTATTTTATAGCAATTCAGTTACCAAAATCCATTAGTTTACTGATAATTTACTGGTCTAAATAGGGAAATTCGGAGCGATTGTAGCTTCTATACCTTTGCCAATCGTTGGAGCGCTATATTGTGTCTTGTTTGCCTATATGTGTAAGTGTAATTGATGTCGTAATCCGCACATTATTTTGACTCAATGTCTGAATGTGCCCGACCCGCTCATCTTGACACCTATAGCAGATAACAAAAGTAAATAGTTATGTGAGAGTTTAATGATTTGTAATTAGTCATTTTTAATTTAAAGACAAGTAATTTATATTTGGTGATTAAACAGCTTCTGCTGGTCTAGGATTACTTCAATACTGCAATCTTAACAGCTACAGAACAAAGTTCATACTCGGTTTCTCGCTCTTCATGGGTCTTTCTGTCCCACAATATTTCAACAGATACGTTATAACAACTGGGGAAGGCCCTGTTCGCAGTAGATCCATATGGGTACTTATCAATATTCTCCACAACCATATTTTTATTTTAAAAAAAGAATCCCTTTTTATATACACTTCAAGAACTAAACTTGTATATTGTATGATGATATATGCAGTTCAATGACATGTTGCTGGTGTTATTCACATCTCCGGCGACAGTAGCAGCAATTGTTAGCATGTTTCTTGATCGAACTCTTGGTTATAACCACAAAGATGTTAGGAAAGATGGTGGAAGACATTGGTGGGGAAAGTTTAAGTACTTCGAACGCGATGCAAGAAGTGCAGAATTCTATTCACTTCCTTATGGTCTCTCTAAGTATTTCCCATCTGTTTAATGGTTTCTGTTCTTATTGAGGAAGGCATTTTAGCAGATATTCATACTTGTATTCTTGTGAATATAATGACTCTACTCGTGTCTTTATATCAATAATGTATCTATTCCTTTTAAACAATCTTTTTTCTTCCTAAAAACGATAATATAATAAATGGATTAAAAAATCAACAAGGTACAAATCGTGACAACGGGAATAAGAAAACTAGCCTAATCGACTAACATAAAACACTAGTGAACAAACACCAATAAGGTGCACAAAGATTAAAAAGGCTAGAACCAATTGACCAAAGCTACAATTAAAACCCACAATACCAGCTAGACCGAAACCATTTCCAACGAAACACATCGGGTCGTCGAGAGTCGGGAGAACGTCAAAGACCGCCAAATCCGTTGAAAATCAAAACACCACCCAATGCTAGTCTTCACGAGCCTCCATAAAGAGGATCACATATGATAAAAAACAGCCATATCGCTGGAGCTGAAACCAGATCTCCAACTGTGAGATCGTCATCTGGTACAACCCATAAGACATCACCAAAAAGAGGAACTCTACGAGACAATACCACGGCAATGAGCTCCATCCGAGAACCAGGACCGACCATCAAACACTAACATACTCGCCAACAAATTCGGTAGTCAATGGCGAGTCTACATTGATAGCTATGGGGTCCTTGCATTCCACTATTTTTTTTAATTTCTTTTCACAAAATATTACTAAAATTTAATAGGACACCACTAAATTGAAGATAAGAGCCCATATATTTTAGAACTTGGTGTTTTTTTTTAAGTAAATAACCATATTTTAGGGGAAAATTTACAAAGTACCACTCACATTGTATAGGACCCCTTTGAGTTTTAATTCAAGAATCACCACTACCAGCAGTCACCACCAACTTGTTGGTGGAACCATCAGATCCATCAGTGTGAGTGTGGCAACTAAAGTTACCTTGACCATAGACAACTAGCAACCACCACCAACTAGGCGGAAAGTCACCATAATCCTCCGGTCAGAGCAAATTTTGGCGAACTCAGAATTCCAAAATAAGCAAGAGAAAATCCCCAAATTGGAGACAAACCGGTAACCACCACCAACTGGGTGGAAAGTCACCAAAAACCGTCGGGCGGTCGAAATCATGCACCAGAAGGAGAGCGAAAAATGAAAGAGAACGCGAGAAACGAATGAATGAGGAGGCCAGAAGGAAAGCAACGAATGAGGAAACAAAGAAATGAAAATAAACGGACCACTGACAAGGTGACGGTGGCCAGAATAAACAGAAACGACGAAAAAAATACAGGAAGAACACAACTTACAATTAGGTCTCCGGACCACCGCAAGAGGACCACTTAAACCACCCTAGGGAAAAGGATAAATGGATGTTGCTGGAAGAACATGGATGCGACGTTCACATAAGTGGGGTTACTTTTTTTTTTTCTAGAGGACTTCTCCGTTGGTCCTTTGGTTTATACCCATTTTGCGTGCGACGTCCATATCGTTTGGTGCTCTGGTGGTCTTCTATCAATCCGCCGTTAAAAAACAATGCGTTAAACTTTAACATGTGCATTGCATTTAAGGGTATAAACTAGGGGTGTTCATCGGTGCGGTTTTTAGTTTTTCGGTTTATTCGTTTTGATTTTTTCAGTTTTAAAATTTATAAAATCAAAACCGAAACCAAATTTAAATATCAAAACCGAAACCAAAACCGAACCGAAAACCGAATTTGATTTCGGTTTGGTTTCGGTTAAAACCGATAATCACTAAAATAAAAAACCTAACCAGCATAATTACTTACATATAAATTAGGAATAAAGGTTGAGGAATTAATTTAAATGCACATGATATATAACATCTTAATTGTTTAATAAAAATAAAATAATACATCAAGTAGTCTATACATAGAAATAAAATAATACATCAAATATAATATAAATATAAATAGTATAAATATAGATATGTTATTAATTTGAATTCGGTTTTTAATTCGGTTTTTGGTTACCCGAATTTAAAATTTTCAAAACCAAAAACCAAATCGAAAACCGAATTACGAATTCGGTTTCAGTTTCGATCGATCCGAAAACCGTTTAAAAAATTTGGTTTGGATTTTTTTGTTTGGATTCGATTCGATATTTAGTTTATTCGGTTTGAAACCAAATGATGCACACCCTATAAACGTCGTTATCCTTCGCTTGTCCTTTTAACTCTCTAGTTCTTCTTCGCTTGTCCTTTTAACTCTCTAGTTCTTCATCCATCCCCAAAATGATGAACCCTAAATTCATACCTATCAAAATCATTCACTCACAATAATCATAAACCAATATGAACTTGGAGTGAACCCTGAGTCCACATCCTATTCGTAGAACACAAAACCGCATAAATCCACACACATAAATTGTGTTCGTATTACACCACACAAAATTACAAAAAGATTGTCGGTTCAAAAACTAAACAAATTAATGATATGTTGTTCCGAATTCACAATTGAATTGGAGAACAACTAGCCAACAATCAGGAATCCAAATAGAAGAACAGATTCTGAAATGTGAAAGCTAGGGTTTATTTGACTAAAGTCAAGATTAGAGAAATTGAGAAAGAATGTTTACAATCGTAAATTGAAAGCTAAATTCACCACAGACTAGCTATACACTACTTATACAGTGATCAATTGCAACAATACTGAACTAATTCCTAACTAATTCTTGTTAATGGTTTGAACAGGTGCGTTGGCGCCTAAAAGTAGTTGCAGTTGGCTGAGGTTGACTTCATTGGTTCACCAAGATGCCATGTGCCGGTCACGTGATCACTTTTGAATTAATATCACCTGCTTCTCACGTGTTTTTGTAAATGATTCATATCATTACCCCCTTCTCAAAAACATCCTTGACCACAAGGATGAGTGGAATTCAAATCAAAATTAGGGTACCGTTGAAGGAGATCTTCAGCCAATTCCCACGTAGCATCATCCTCTGTTCCATTTTGCTACTGCACAAGCATATATACCCCAACTCCATTGTTTTTCTTTACCATCTTTCGAGCTAGCACTTTGGATGGAATAGTAGCTAATAACCTATTTGGATCCAACCTAGGCATAATGGGATTAACCACCGGAACAGGTCCCTTGTGTAACTTGAGCTGAGAAACATGAAATACGGGATGGATTTGGGCTGATGCAGGTAATTGCAGCTTGTAGGCCACTAATCCAATCTTAGCTATCACTTCAAATGGGCCATAGTATTTTGGTGACAATTTGTGGTGTTTATGCCCTCGCACAGTCAATTGCCTATAAGGTTGTAATTTCACATACACCCAATCCTTCAATTGAAAGGACCTATCACTTCTATACTTGTCTGCTTGGTTCTTCATCCTATCTTTTGCTCGTTTAAGGTAAAAAGTTAACACTTTTAAAGCCTCCTCTCTAGCCAAGAGTGACCTGTCAATATCTTCCACTTGGCTATCTCCTTTAGTGTACAAAATTGGAATGGGTGGTGTTTGACCATAGAGAATCTCATAAGGTGTGGCTGTAACAGAAGTGTGGTAGTTGGTGTTGTACCAGTACTCAGCTAAAGGTAGCCATTTGCTCCAATCTTGTGGCCTATCTCCAGTCATGCATCGAAGATAACACTCCAAACATCTGTTAACCACTTCAATCTGCCCATCAGATTGTGGGTGATCTGTAGACATCTACAGCTTAACCCTTAACACTTTGAACAGTTGTTGCCAAGATAAGCTCAAAAAGACCTTGTCTCTATCAGATACAATGCTCTTTTGTAGGCCATGTAGCTTGTAAATGTTATTCATGAATTGTTCTGCTACTTGAGATGCAGTAAAAGGGTGGGACATGACCATGAAATGCGCATATTTACTGAACCTGTCAACCACCACAAATATGACAGTTTTACCACTTGAGTTAGGTAACCCTTTAACAAAATCCATGGAAATATCATTCCATACCCTAGTTGGGATTGGAATTGGTTGTAATAACCCTAGTGAAGCATCCAAATCTGGTTTGAAAATTTGACAAATTGAGCATTCTCTTATAAATTGCTTGACTTGTCTCCTTAACTTCTTCCAATAAAGACCAATGGTTATCCTTTGGATAGTAGCATTGACTCCTGAATGCCCACCTTGTGAATCACAGTGATAGTGTTCAATTAATTCTCTCCTTAATTCAGTATTTGCTCCTACTACCATTTTACCCTTCCTCTTAAGCACTTTACCTTCCCAACTGTAGTGTTTAGAACATGAAGGATCACTCTGCAGTTTAGCAATTAGTTACTGCAGATCAATGTATTGTGCCACACTATCTTTAATTCTTTGAGGTAAGTCAAGAGTGATAGTGGTGAGAAGCATTTGAAACAGTTGTCCACTACTTTGCAGTCTAGAAAAAGAATCTGCAGCTGCGTTATCCACTTCTTTATTGTACAGTATCTCATAGTCATACCCTAACAACTTGGGTAACCATTTCATTTGGGTTGGTGTTGACATCCTTTGGTCCATCAAATACTTAAGACTAATGTGATCAATTTTGATTTTAAAATGCCTATTCAATAGGTATCTTCTCAATTTCTCTAAAGCATATATCACAACAATGAATTCTTTCTCATAGGTGGATAGCACTTGATGTCTAGGAGCCAAAGTTTTGCTTAAGTATGCTATTGGATGTCAATATTGCTCCAGTACAGCTCCAATGCCCACCTCAAAAGCATCTGTTTCTACTGTAAATTCCTTTGAGAAGTTTGGCAGCTACAATACTGGTGATTGTACCATTGCAAGTTTCAATGCTTCAAAAGCTTGTGTAGTTTGCTCATTCCAACTGAACCCATATTTCTTAAGTAGTTTAGTCAAATGTGACAACCCGAAAATTTCTGACCAAATTTAAACTTAATCTTTGTATGATTAACGTTTTCGACACGATAAGCAAAGTCTATAAAACTGAATCTCAAAATTCTTGAACTATTCAAATACCCTTCGTTTGTTCTCGACAGTTCGCGAACAATTATATGTAAATAGATACATATATATACTATAACTTGTAAGCGTAACAAGATATTAATTGTATGATACCGTACATTAAACTTCTTGGTTTAAATATCTATTTGAATATATATGATAAGTTGGAATATTAATTGTATGAATAACTTGCGACGTGTACTTAAAACGTGTTTATGAATATTGAATATATATTATCTTGGTTATAAAACGTTTGATAATACTATTATATTAGTAAATAACAAGACAATGATTTATAGAAGCAAATGACCAAAACAATCAAATGTATAAGTTATATTTCGAGTGATATATTTTATTGATAGTTTAAGTCTATATTTTGTCAAAGGTACGAGTCACGAAACATAAAGTGCAAGTTTCCTAAGCATACGAAAATGCGTTCGAGAAACCGGAACCGGGACGTAAGTCGAGCGTCAACGTACAAGTCATCGAAACCAAAATTTCAAGTTAACTAGGCACGAGAATATAATATAATATATGATTAATTAATATAAATTATATATATATATATTATATAATTATTATATTATGTCGACGAGCTAGATTACAAACTTGATCATGAGCTGGAAAGGGGTACTCCGCGATCGCGGAGCCCTCACACACACAAACATCACAATCGCGGAGCTGGGTGACACAAAAGTGGCCAAATGAGCCATGCGATTGCATGAATATAACATATAAACCCCATGCGATCGCATGGGGACTGATTTCAGGAAAAGTGTATAAATAAAGCTCGAGTTTTGCTTCTGCACACACACCTCTCTCTCGATATCCTCTGTATTATAATTATATTATTATTATTATTATTATTATTATTATTATTATTATTATTATTATTATTATTATTATTATTATTATTATTATTATTCTTATTATTCTTATTATTATTATTATTCTTATTATTATTATTATTATTATTATTATTATTATTATTATTATTATTATTATTATTATTATTATTATTATTATTATTATTATTATTATTATTATTATTATTATTATTATTATTAAAGATTAAGATTATTATTATTAATCTTATTATTATCATTAGTAGTATTATACATAAAATACTACGACGAGGTCTTGAGCGTGTCACTTTCAAAATGGGTTTTCGAGCGGGATAAAGCTAAGGAAACTATGGGTTATAGCTATGGAGGTTATGGGTAATGTTCGTGGGTAATATTCGCAAGTCAAACCTAGTGTGTATCATCTTTGTTGCGTCTACGTACTTTCCTGCAATATTGAATCACAATATTGAAACGTGAGCATTCATATTTTATCTTTTATATATTAATAGTGTGTGATGACCCGGAAAATTCTGGCCAAATTTAAACTTAATCTTGTATGATTAACGTTTCCGACACGATAAACAAAGTCTATGAAGTTAAATCTCAAAATTTTGAACTGTTCAATTAACCTTCAATTGTTCTCAACGAAACGCGAACAATTATATATATATACATATACTATAACTTGAAAATGTAACAAAGTGTTGAGGATATGATACTGTGTACTAAACTTATTGGTTTGATTATCTGATTGATATATTTAACTACAGAGTTAAAGATTATGCCAAATGATTCTAGTAAAAGATATTTACTGAGTCTCTTAAGAATTATGATATTATTACCTGTCTATATTGAGAGGTCCACGTTGATTTGAGAAATCATTCATTTTTAACGGTATTCGGAATAAATGGTGAATTATTTGTTTAAATAACGTAATTTGGACACATACAATAATAAGGAATATTAACTGATAAGAATTAATTATATGAATAACTTGCGATACGTATTTTAAAACGTATTTATAAATATTGAGAATAGATATTAACTTGGTTATGAAACGTTTGATAAATACTATTATATTAGTAAATAACGAGACAATGATTTATAGAAGTAAATGACCAAAATACTCGAAAGTTTAAGATATACTTTGGGTGGTATAATTTAGGGATAATTTAAGGCTATATTTTGACAAAGGTACGTGTCCCAGAATGTAAATTACAAGTTTTCTCAGCGTACGAAGGGACACTCGAAAAACCGGAACCGGGACATAAGTCGCGTAACATCGTACGACTTATCGGAACAAAAATTACAAGTTAACTATGCATGTGAATTTAATATAATATATAATTAATTATATAAATTAAATATATTATATATATTATTAATAATTATGTCGACAAACAAAAATACAAAAAAATGTGAGCTGGATTTTGGGGCCATGCGATCGCATGAAAAATAGGCATAAAACCCATGCGATCACATGGGGTCAGATTTCAGGAAAAGTTTATAAATTGAATTCGTTTTGCTTCGAGACACACACACACACCCCAATCCATCTATCTCCCTCTGTAATATATATTTATATATTATTATTATTATTATTATTAATTAATTAATTAATATTATAATTAATTTTAATACTATTAGTAGTATTATTATTAATTAATATTATACATAAAATACTACGACGAGGTCATGAGGGTGTCACTTCAAAACAAGTTTTTCGAGCGGGATAAAGCTAAGGAAACTATGGGTTATAGCTATGGAGGTTAGGGGTAATATTCGTGGGTAATATTCACAAGTCAAACCTAGTGTTTATCATCTCCGTTACGTCTACGTACTTTTCTGAAATATTGAATCACAATAATAATACGTAAGCATTTATATTGTATATTTTATAAATTAATTGTGTATCCATGTCTAGTGCTCGAGTATATATATTTATACAGGCTTGTATGCTAAATTTTGTCGTTAAACAGTTTATAATGAATCACGAATTAAATACATATATTATTGGTAAAAGGTATATGATATACATGTTTTTGGAAAGCTGGCGAAAAATCAATAACTTTTCATTTAGAAATCGCGTAATTTCGATGAACGAAACAAAAGATATGGTCAACTGAATTATAATTAACGTTAATTGGAATTGCTTTTGAATCTGTAATTAATATTTAAACAACTTGTTGGTAAGATTGATAAATTGAATTTTTGAATATCACCAACCGAGTAAATGAATCCTTATATAAGGTACGTCTAGTTTTGTTGAACTATTGTCAAAATTGACCTTTCGAAACGACTGTGGATAACTTTTGTATGTCGATCTCGAGCATTAGGATTGTGATACACTATGACCATACCTAGCTTGTTAAACATTTATTGACCAACATATGTTCTCTAGGTTAAGATCTACGGTTATTTGAGTATTCCGAGTTTCGATCACATTTTGGTGAACAACTTTATGTGCTGCTAAGGTGAGTTTCATTTGTTCCCTTTTTAATTACTTTTGCATTCTATATTTTTGGGCTGAGAATACATGCACTTTATTTTAAACGCAATGGATACAAGTACATACTAAATTCTACACTGAGTTTGAACCGAAAATCCCTTAGCTTTGGTAACTAGTAACTGCCAGTTATAAGAACTGGTGGGCGCGAGTAGTTGTATATGGATCCATAGGGCTTGACATCCCCGTCTGTTCCAGGTATAGAAACCCTAGCCTGAACTATAAAACAGACGTATGCTATTTAAGTTTAGTACACGTTGGTTTGCGTGTATTGTACATGTTGGTTGCATGCATGTTAAAACAGGGGTACTTATTATAGACGTTAAAGCTTAGTTACCAGGGTGCTCAATCTTGTAGAAGCTTTTGATAAACGTTTCAGGTGAAACAACTGAAATCTTGTGATCTACCTTTATATACAGATTATACAAAACATTAAAACTATGAACTCACCAACCTTTGTGTTGACACTTGTTAGCATGTTTATTCTCAGGTTCCCTAGAAGTCTTCCGCTGTTTACTTATATGTTAGACAAGCTATGTGCATGGAGTTTTACATGGCATATTTTTTCAAGGAAACGTTGCATTCACCAAATCATCACCATGTATCTTATTTTGACTCCATTGTCAACGGAAGTACTTTTGTAAATTATTATTTACTGTGATTGTCTATATGTAGAAATCATCAGATATCGAAAACCTTTGATTTAAATATTCATTTATGGTGTGCCTTTCCAAAAGAATGCAATATTTACAAAACGTATCATATAGAGGTCAAATACCTCGCAATGAAATCGATGAATGACGTGTTCGTCCATATGGATTTGGAGCGATCGTCACAGTTGGTATCAGAGCGTTGGTCGTAGCGAATCAGGTCTTACATTAATGGGTCTAACTGATAGATGTTAGGATGCATTCGTAAGTCTGGACTTCGACTGTGTCTGCATGTCATAAGTTTTACTTATCATTTCTTGTTGGAAACTACCTGCTTATCATTTCTAGTCAAAGACACGTTTTACTGCATTGATTGTATGAATAATATATAGACAAAATTCGTATCTTAGTGTATCTGCTAATTTATATCTCAGCGTATATGTTACTGTAAACTTTACCTGACAGCTTTCGAAAATTTCCTCCGTAATTTATGGACCCCTTGTATTATATATAGGTATTCTATGTAATTAGAATATCATTCGATATCCAAAAATCAATTTATATCAAAAATCCTTTATCCAAACCGTGTAAGATGAATTCCGCATCTAGTTCGAATTCCTCAGATGCTGACAGCTATTCTGATATGGATTTTCACTCAAACTCCGAAGGTAGTGTAACCGGAATGGATCAACCAATTAGCCATCATCTATTCTGGATGGATTGGGGATGGGTTCGTAGCCTCCTCAATCATTGGAGACAGGAAGAAGGTGATCCCTTCCATCCACCAAATTTCCCTCTTGGCGAAGAACCTGAAGCACTTACCGGCGAACCTGTTCGTAATACCATTTTCTCTCTCATTTCCAGAGTTTCTCGTCACAATTATATACTACATCGAATTTTAGATCTTATTTATCCGCTCGTCGGAACCGATCATCCCGGTATAATAGAAGAAGTCAACGAGTTTCGCGCTCGGGTAGTGACTTTAGAGAATATAGTGCGAAGGTTACAAACACCAGCACCAGCACCAGCAGCATAACCAGTATCACCATCATCAACACCAACATGATCATTACCACCACCAACAATCACATCCGTATCACACGCCTCAACATCACAAACTGTACCTCGGATATCAACATCATACGCACTATAGATACCAAGGAGTACTAACAACAACAAACGATGAAGTATGGATTCATAACTTCATCGGAGAAACATTCTGCGGTGATTATGTAATCTCTAAAGTCATAGAGATTATCTATTATAGCCTTAACCATAAATCAGATAGAGTAGAAACCCTGATCGGAATGGTGTATGATTTACAAGCTAAACTTGTTATACCACAACATCAACAACACCGTCAGCCTCACCAGCACAGTCAGTGCTGTCAACATCGTCAGAATCAGCAGCACCTCTAACATCATAAGATCCGTCAGTTCAAGAATGCACCGTGGAAAATCATTACGAGTCAATAACGCGTATATTCTATCAATGAGTTATGAAATATTAACTCATTCCTTCTGAAGAATTTATATGTATATTTTATATATATAAATTTTTAAAACTATAATAAATCTTTCTGTACTAAGCTATTATGTATGGAACTTAACTACTCAGTTAATTCATAGTAATAATATGCTATGATGTACATTCTTCGTTAGCAACTTAATCATCGTTAACTACAATCTTTGTTTCAAATTCAATGAATTTCATTTCATAATAAATCAAGTGTATTATTCAATAACATGTCTGATTTTACACTTTCATCTTCGGTACCCTCGAAACTTTCTAGACAACATCATTCATACCTTGAAAAGTTAGCGAGAGTACTATGAGCACCAACATCCTTCACTAAGGAATAAGAATAAATAATGAAGTATTGATTTCATTAATACTCCGCAAGATTATGTAATCTTTAATATTTTAGAGATTATTCCTTTCTTAGTCAAGCCAAAAATCAAATGAGCTTAATATGATATTAACTCATTAAATCCGAATTACATTCGAAGAAAATATACATACAGATATTTTCATAAAGACTGTAATGAAAATTCTTTTGTACAAAATATTAATTGTGAAATCTTTAACGGGTAGGTAATACTTGGAAAATATATAAGTTCACAATTAATATGTTACATTGTACATTCTTCAATTTTGATTCAAAAATCATTAACTATACTCACTATCTTCACAACGATATACAATCGTTTTCATACAAGTTTAATTACATATTCTGATATTGATGAATCAGAATCCAAGTCATAACTCTGAACCAGTAACATCATTCTAAGATCTCTACATCTTTCAAAGCTATACTTTGACTTCAAAACTGTGCAAGATCCTTTAGCGTTGTTAATATCGAAAATAATCTTGCCATCCTTTTCAAAGTATCCAGTTTTATCACACTTTCAACTAGTCAACTTTGATTTTTCAGATTAGCCTTATTGTAACCTTGACATATACGTTCTTGTTACTGGGGAACCTTTCATGTTCCACCACATTAGCAGTAAATTTACCAACAATTTCATTTATCCTTGACCTTCCAAAAAATCCTTATACTCATTGAAACCCTATCATGTACTCATCCACATCTAGTAACAATAATGGTCATACGAATTATCGAAAATTAGCAATCAGTATTTTGAAATCTTGCAGCACGTCTACGCCAACAGTTATATGAGTACATATAACGTCTACCTCCCAGACTTACATACTTCGAATGTGAAGTTTCTGAAAAACACCCTGAACTGCGAACTAGTTCTTGAAATGCTGATGAAGCAGCAAAAACTGTAAACGACTTTAACAGTCAAAAGTTTGATGATAAAGAATGGTATGGTGGTAAAGCTGAGAAAAAGAGAAGGTTTAGAACTGGAAAACGGATTGAGCAAAGTATGAAGGAGGCTGTGGATAAATCACAAAGACTGAACCTGCCTTCAATGAATCCAAATGATTCAGTGTCTGCTGAAATCCTTAGAAAATACCTTACTCCTTACTCTAAAACCTTTACGGACAATATTCTTCATCATTATCATTATCTTAAATATTCTAAGATATCATCATATCTTTCATTATAAATATCCTCAATATTTCTGAGGATAATTTCGTGACTATCTGAAATTATTCATTCCTTCACGCTATCTGTGTTACATCATAACAGAGACTGTGTTAGTTTCTAAATTCTGAAAAATTCGAATTTAAAATATGAATGTTTTGAAGTAGTGTTGAGAACTGAAGCATGAATTAGTATAATATAATGACACTTGATCAACGTGATTATATTACAGTAAGTCATGTTGAGTTTCTAATGGAACGTGATAAAGGTTCACAGATCACACCCTCATCATGAACCATGTTACATAACTCTTTCATTCTATATAATCTCTAAATATATCAAGAAAATATACTTCTTGATGATTCGGTCTTTTCCAGATATTCTGGTAATTTGACAAATCAAGATCGTGCCATTACAATTTATTTCTTAGAACATTAATTATGTTCATCCGAAATTCATACCTACAAATTCTGGACCATTATCCGCTTGACATAAGGTCGGAAAGAGAAATCGAAAGCATGGAGCTCTGAAATAAAAAGGAGAATATAAGCCCGATAACAACTCCGAAATTTACAAACCGTGAATATCAATGCGTATAGCAATATAAAGAAACGGGAGAATGAAAAACACTATAACCCCAAGGTAATGGTAAAAGAAAGTAACTTCCTCTGTGAAATGTCCCGTTCTTATTGATTAAAAACGTTCCATATTAATTGATTTCGTTGCGAGGTTTTGACCTCTATATGAGACGTTTTTCAAAGACTGCATTCATTTTTAAAATAAACCATAACCTTTATTTCATAGATAAAGGTTTTAAAAAGCTTTACGTAGATTATCAAATAATGATAATCTAAAATATCCTGTTTACACACGACCATTACATAATGGTTTACAATATAAATATGTTACATCGAAATCAGTTTCTTGAATGCAGTTTTTACACAATATCATACAAACATGGACTCCAAATCTTGTCCTTATTTTAGTATGCAACAGCGGAAGCTCTTAGTATTCACCTGAGAATAAACATGCTTTAAACGTCAACAAAAATGTTGGTGAGTTATAGGTTTAACCTATATATATCAAATCGTAACAATAGACCACAAGATTTCATATTTCAATACACATCCCATACATAGAGATAAAAATCATTCATATGGTGAACACCTGGTAACCGACATTAACAAGATGCATATATAAGAATATCCCCATCATTCCGGGACACCCTTCGGATATGATATAAATTTCGAAGTACTAAAGCATCCGGTACTTTGAATGGGGCTTGTTGGGCCCGATAGACCTATCTTTAGGATTCGCGTCAATTAGGGTGTCTGTTCCCTAATTCTTAGATTACCAGACTTAATAAAAAGGGGCATATTCGATTTCGATAATTCAACCATAGAATGTAGTTTCACGTACTTGTGTCTATTTTGTAAATCATTTATAAAACCTGCATGTATTCTCATCCCAAAAATATTAGATTTTAAAAGTGGGACTATAACTCACTTTCACAGATTTTTACTTCGTCGGGAAGTAAGACTTGGCCACTGGTTAATTCACGAACCTATAACAATATATACATATATATCAAAGTATGTTCAAAATATATTTACAACACTTTTAATATATTTTGATGTTTTAAGTTTATTAAGTCAGCTGTCGTTAGTAACCTACAACTAGTTGTCCACAGTTAGATGTACAGAAATAAATCGATAAATATTATCTTGAATCAATCCACGACCCAGTGTATACGTATCTCAGTATTGATCACAACTCAAACTATATATATTTTGGAATCAACCTCAACCCTGTATAGCTAACTCCAACATTCACATATAGAGTGTCTATGGTTGTTCCGAAATATATATAGATGGGTCGACATGATAGGTCGAAACATTGTATACGTGTCTATGGTATCTCAAGATTACATAATATACAATACAAGTTGATTAAGTTATGGTTGGAATAGATTTGTTACCAATTTTCACGTAGCTAAAATGAGAAAAATTATCCAATCTTGTTTTACCCATAACTTCTTCATTTTAAATCCGTTTTGAGTGAATCAAATTGCTATGGTTTCATATTGAACTCTATTTTATGAATCTAAACAGAAAAGTATAGGTTTATAGTCGGAAAAATAAGTTACAAGTCGTTTTTGTAAAGGTAGTCATTTCAGTCGAAAGAACGACGTCTAGATGACCATTTTAGAAAACATACTTCCACTTTGAGTTTAACCATAATTTTTGGATATAGTTTCATGTTCATAATAAAAATCATTTTCTCAGAATAACAACTTTTAAATCAAAGTTTATCATAGTTTTTAATTAACTAACCCAAAACAGCCCGCGGTGTTACTACGATGGCGTAAATCCGGTTTTACGGTGTTTTTCGTGTTTCCAGGTTTTAAATCATTAAGTTAGCATATCATATAGATATAGAACATGTGTTTAGTTGATTTTAAAAGTCAAGTTAGAAGGATTAACTTTTGTTTGCGAACAAGTTTAGAATTAACTAAACTATGTTCTAGTGATTACAAGTTTAAACCTTCGAATAAGATAGCTTTATATGTATGAATCGAATGATGTTATGAACATCATTACTACCTTAAGTTCCTTGAATAAACCTACTGGAAAAGAGAAAAATGGATCTAGCTTCAATGGATCCTTGGATGGCTCGAAGTTCTTGAAGCAAAATCATGACACGAAAACAAGTTCAAGTAAGATCATCACTTGAAATAAGATTGTTATAGTTATAGAAATTGAACCAAAGTTTGAATATGATTATTACCTTGTATTAGAATGATAACCTACTGTAAGAAACAAAGATTTCTTGAGGTTGGATGATCACCTTACAAGATTGGAAGTGAGCTAGCAAACTTGAAAGTATTCTTGATTTTATGAAACTAGAACTTTTGGAATTTATGAAGAACACTTAGAACTTGAAGATAGAACTTGAGAAAGATCAATTAGATGAAGAAAATTGAAGAATGAAAGTGTTTGTAGGTGTTTTTGGTCGTTGGTGTATGGATTAGATATAAAGGATATGTAATTTTGTTTTCATGTAAATAAGTCATGAATGATTACTCATATTTTTGTAATTTTATGAGATATTTCATGCTAGTTGCCAAATGATGGTTCCCACATGTGTTAGGTGACTCACATGGGCTGCTAAGAGCTGATCATTGGAGTGTATATACCAATAGTACATACATCTAAAAGCTGTGTATTGTACGAGTACGAATACGGGTGCATACGAGTAGAATTGTTGATGAAACTGAACGAGGATGTAATTGTAAGCATTTTTGTTAAGTAGAAGTATTTTGATAAGTGTCTTGAAGTCTTTCAAAAGTGTATGAATACATATTAAAACACTACATGTATATACATTTTAACTGAGTCGTTAAGTCATCGTTAGTCGTTACATGTAAATGTTGTTTTGAAACCTTTAGGTTAACGATCTTATTGAATGTTGTTAACCCATTGTTTATTATAACAAATGAGATGTTAAATTGTTATATTATCATGATATTATGATATATAATATATCTCAGTATGATGTATATACAGTTAAATGTCGTTACAACGATAATCGTTACATATATGTCTCGTTTCGAAATCATTAAGTTAGTAGTCTTATTTTTTACATATGTATTTCATTGTTAATACACTTAATAATATATTTACTTATAATTTAACATAATTAACCAAGTGTATCAATATCTTAATATGATTCATATGTACCTAGTAAGACGTTGTTATAACGATAATCGTTATATATATCGTTTTCGAGTTTCTTAAATTAATAGTCTCATTTTTATGTATATAACTCATTGTTAAAATACCTAATGAGATACATACTTATAATAAAAACATGTTAACTATATATATAACCATATATATGTCATCGTATAGTTTTTACAAGTTTTAACGTTCGTGAATCACCGGTCAACTTGGGTGGTCAATTGTCTATATGAAACATATTTCAATTAATCAAGTCTTAACAAGTTTGATTGCTTAACATGTTGGAAACATTTAATCATGTAAATATTAATCTCAATTAATATATATATAAACATGGAAAAGTTCGGGTCACTACACTCTGGTGGTAGATGAAAAAGAAGAATGACAGATATAAAAGTTAGGAGTATATCAAGAATCAGAACTGGATGAAGCATTTCACAATCTTTTGGAAGTATGAAATGAGGAAGAAGATGTAGGAGTGGTGAAAATAATGAAACAGAAGAGGTCAATTTATAGCGAAATAACAGACAGAGCAATCAAGACAGATGACCGCATATAATTAAAGAAGATCTTAATCTCCTTAATTCCCGAAGAATCAAATCTTATTTAGATTATGAAGACTTTCTATTCCTTAAATTCCGAAAATCAATCGTTACTACGTCAAGAGATAAGACGCATCTCTATTCTCTATTTCACTTTATTACGATAACTTCCCTCATACGCTTCAAGTAATTGGATTGTTTTATCCATATTATTCAACGGTGATAAAACTCTATTTATCGACTCATATTCGTCATAAACACATTTTTATTGTTAGCCATGACAACCTCACTCAAATTTCGAGATGAAATTTCTTTAACGGGTAGGTACTGTGATGACCCGGAAAATTCTGGCCAAATTTAAACTTAATCTTGTATGATTAACGTTTCCGACACGATAAACAAAGTCTATGAAGTTAAATCTCAAAATTTTGAACTGTTCAATTAACCTTCGATTGTTCTCAACGAAACGCGAACAATTATATATAGATACGTATACTATAACTTGAAAATGTAACAAAGTGTTGAAGATATGATACTGTGCATTAAACTTATTGGTTTGATTATCTGATTGATATATTTAACTACAGAGTTAAAGATTATGCCAAATGATTCTAGTAAAAGATATTTACTGAGTCTCTTAAGAATTATGATATTATTACGTGTCTCTGTTGAGAGGTCCACGTTGATTTGAGAAATCATTCATTTTTAACGGTATTCGGAATAAATGGTGAATTATTTGTTTAAATAACGTAATTTGGACACATACAATAATAAGGAATATTAACTGATAAGAATTAATTATATGAATAACTTGCGATACATATTTTAAAACGTATTTATAAATATTGAGAATAGATATTAACTTGGTTATGAAACGTTTGATAAATACTATTATATTAATAAATAATGAGACAATGATTTATAGAAGTAAATGACCAAAATACTCGAAAGTTTAAGATATACTTTGGGTGGTATAATTTAGGGATAATTTAAGGCTATATTTTGACAAAGGTACGTGTCCCAGAATGTAAATTACAAGTTTTCTCAGCGTACGAAGGGACACTCGAAAAACCGGAACCGGGACATAAGTCGCGTAACAACGTACGACTTATCGGAACAAAAATTACAAGTTAACTATGCATGTGAATTTAATATAATATATAATTAATTATATAAATTAAATATATTATATATATTATTAATAATTATGTCGACAAACAAAAATACAAAAAAATGTGAGCTAGATTTTGGGGCCATGCGATCGCATGGAAAATAGGCATAAAACCCATGCGATCGCATGGGGTCAGATTTCAGGAAAAGTTTATAAATTGAATTCGTTTTGCTTCGAGACACACACACACACCAATCCATCTATCTCCCTCTGTAATATATATTTATATATTATTATTATTATTATAATTAATTAATATTATAATTAATTTTAATACTATTAGTAGTATTATTATTAATTAATATTATACATAAAATACTACGACGAGGTCATGAGCGTGTCACTTCAAAACAAGTTTTTCGAGCGGGATAAAGCTAAGGAAACTATGAGTTATAGCTATGGAGGTTAGGGGTAATATTCGTGGGTAATATTCACAAGTCAAACCTAGTGTTTATCATCTCCGTTACGTCTACGTACTTTTCTGAAATATTGAATCACAATAATAATACGTAAGCATTTATATTTTATATTTTATAAATTAATTGTGTATCCATGTCTAGTGCTCGAGTATATATATTTATACAGGCTTGTATGCTAAATTTTGTCGTTAAACAGTTTATAATGAATCACGAATTAAATACATATATTATTGGTAAAAGGTATATGATATACATGTTTTTGAAAAGCTGGCGAAAAATCAATAACTTTTCATTTAGAAATCGCGTAATTTCGATGAACGAAACAAAAGATATGGTCAACTGAATTATAATTAACGTTAATTGGAATTGCTTTTGAATCTGCAATTAATATTTAAACAACTTGTTGGTAAGATTGATAAATTGAATTTTTGAATATCACCAACCGAGTAAATGAATCCTTATATAAGATACGTCTCGTTTTGTTGAACTATTGTCAAAATTGACCTTTCGAAACGACTTTGGATAACTTTTGTATGTCGATCTCGAGCATTAGGATTGTGATACACTATGACCATACCTAGTGTGACGATCGCTCCAAATCCATATGGACAATACGTCATTCATTGATTTCATTGCGAGGTATTTGACCTCTATATGATACGTTTTGTAAACATTGCATTCTTTTGAAAAGGCACACCATAAATGAATATTTAAATCAAAGGTTTTCGACATTTGATGATTTCTACATATAGACAATCACTGTAAATAATAGTTTACAATAGTACTTCCATTGACAATGCAGTCAAAATAAGATACATGGTGATGATTTGGTGAATGCAACGTTTTCTTGAAAAATATGCCATGTATGACTCCATGCACATAGCTTGTCTAACATATAAGCAAACAGCGGAAGACTTCTAGGAAACCTGAGAATAAACATGCTAACAAGTGTCAACACAAAGGTTGGTGAGTTCATAGTTTTAGTGTTTCGCATAATCTGTATATAAAAATGGATCACAAGATTTCAGTTGTTTCATCCAGAAAAGTTTATCAATAGATTATATAAAAATGGATCACAAGATTTCAGTTGTTTCATCCAGAAACGTTTATCAACAGATTCTACATAACAGAGCACCCTGGTAACTAAACTTTAACGTTATAATGATAAATACCCCATTCGTTTTAATACACGCAAACCAACGTGTCCTAAACTCAAATAACACTCGTCCGTTAAAAGGCTAGCGCTCTAGCTCGGATGGGGATGTCAAGCCCTATGGATCCATATAATATTATTCGCGCCCACCAGTCCACATCCTATGTACTGGCAGTTACTATTTACCAAAGCTAAGGGATTTTCGGTTTAAACTCAGTGTAGAATTAAGTATGTACTTGTATCCATTGCGTTTAAAATAAATTGCATGTATTCTCAGCCCAAAAATGTATATTGCAAAAGCAATTAAAAAGGGAGCAAATGAAACTCACAGTTTAATATTGATATACAATATTGCAGGAAAGCACGTAGACGCATCGGAGATGATAAACACGAGGTTTGATTCACAAAAATACCCCCGAATATTACCCATAATTTCCTTGGCAATAATCCATATTTTCCTTAATTCTAGCTCGCTCGGAAACTCGTTTTGAAAATTACTTGGACAGCACTCCGTCGTAATATTTTATGTACATTATTATTTTTGTATCGCAAAAATAATAACACTAATAATAAAAAAATAATACGATTAATAATAATCTTATTAATAATAATAATAATAATAAATAAATAAATAAATAATATTACAGAGTATATATATTTGTGTATGTGTGTGATTTTAATCGAGCGAAAACACTGGAATTTATAGATGTGGCCTGACAAACACTGCCATGCGATCGCATGGGTTTGAAGGCCTGTGGCCATGCGATCGCATGGCCTCCCCTTCCAGCTCACATATTGTTTGTCATCAAGCTTGTCGACATATTTTAAAAATAATATATATTATATATAATTTATATTAATTATATATATAATATATTATATTCACGTGCATAGTTGACTTGTAATTTTCTTTCCGATAAGTCGTACGTCGTCACTCGACTTATGTCCCGGTTTCGATTTTTCGAACGTCCTATCGTATACTGAGAAAACTTGTACTTTACGTTTCGTGAATCGTACCTTTGTCAAAATATAGTCTTAAATCATCCATAAACTATACCACTGTAGTAAGTTACTGTCAATTTTTACTGTAGCAATTCACTGTAGCAAATTCAATTTCACTGTAGCAAATAGTGATTTACGAAAGCACTGTAGCATTTTGGGTACTGTAGCAATTTGAAAATGTTACTATCGTTTACTAAATAACTTGAAATTATATATATGTATATATCTTTTAATATACATAAATCAGTTTTTAAATACACATTGGAAGTTATTTATAAATAAATTTTAATAATAAATATTTCAACTTATCATATATATTCAAATAGATATTTAAACCAATAAGTTTAATGTACGGTATCAAATAATTAATACATTGTTACCTTTTCAAGTTATAGTATATATGTATCTATTTACATATAATTGTTCGCGAATCGTCGAAAATAACCGAAGGGTATTTAAATATATAAAAGTAGTTCAAAAATTTTGAGATTCAGTTTTACAGACTTTGCTTATCGTGTCGGAAATGTTAATCATACAAAGATTAAGTTTAAATTTGGTCAGAAATTTTCGGGTCATCACACCTAGCTTGTTAAACATTTATTGACCAACATATGTTTTCTAGGTTGAGATCTACGGTTATTTGGGTATTCCGAGTTTCGATCACATTTTGGTGAACAACTTTATGTGCTGCTAAGGTGAGTTTCATTTGCTCCCTTTTTAATTGCTTTTGCAATCTATATTTTTGGGCTGAGAATACATGCACTTTATCTTAAACGCAATGGATACAAGTACATACTAAATTCTACACTGAGTTTGAACCGAAAATCCCTTAGCTTTGGTAACTAGTAACTGCCAGTTATAAGAACTGGTGGGCGCGAGTAGTTGTATATGGATCCATAGGGCTTGACATCCCCGTCTGTTCCAGGTATAGAAACCCTAGCCTGAACTATAAAACAGACGTATGCTATTTAAGTTTAGTACACATTGGTTTGCGTGTATTGTACATGTTGGTTGCATGTATGTTAAAACAGGGGTACTTATTATAGATGTTAAAGCTTAGTTACCAGGGTGCTCAATCTTGTAGAATCTTTTGATAAACGTTTCAGGTAAAACAACTGAAATCTTGTGATCCACCTTTATATACAGATTATACAAAACATTAAAACTATGAACTCACCAACCTTTGTGTTGACACTTGTTAGCATGTTTATTCTCAGGTTCCCTAGAAGTCTTTCGCTGTTTGCTTATATGTTAGACAAGCTATGTGCATGGAGTCTTACATGGCATATTTTTCAAGGAAACGTTGCATTCACCAAATCATCACCATGTATCTTATTTTGACTCCATTGTCAACGGAAGTACTTTTGTAAATTATTATTTACGGTGATTGTCTATATGTAGAAATCATCAGATGTCGAAAACCTTTGATTTAAATATTCATTTATGGTGTGCCTTTTCAAAAGAATGCAATGTTTACTAAACGTATCATATAGAGGTCAAATACCTCGCAATGAAATCGATGAATGACGTGTTCGTCCATATGGATTTGGAGCGATCGTCACATAGTGTATCCATGTCTAGTGCTCGAGTATATATATTTATGCATGCTTGTATGCTAAATTTCGTCGTTAAATAGTTTATGATGAATCACAAATTTAATACATATATTACTGATATAAGGTATATGATATGCATGTTATTGGAAAGCTGGCGAAAAATCAATAACTTTTCATTTAGAAATCGCGTAATTTCGATGAACGAATTAAAAGATATGGTCAACTGAATTATGATTGACGTTAATTGAAATTGATTTTGAATCTGCAATTAAGATTTAAACAACTTGTTTATAAGATTGATAAAGTGGATTTTTAAATATTACCAGCCGAGTAAATGAATCCTTATATAAGGCACGTCTCGTTTTGTTGAACAATTGTCAAAATTGACTTTTTGAAATGACTTTTGATAATTTTTGTATGTCAATCTCGAGCATTAGGATTGTGATACACTATGACCTGAACTAGCTTGATAGACATTTATTGACCAACATATGTTCTCTAGATTGAGATCTACGGTTATTTGGTATTCCGAGTTTCGATCACATTCCGGTGAATTACTTTATGTGCTGCTAATGTGAGTTTATAGATCCCTTTTTAATTGTTTTTGCAATCTATATTTTTGGAATGAGAATACATGCACTTTATTTTAAACGCAATGGACACAAGTACATACTAAATTCTACACTGAGTTTGAACCGAAAATCCCTTAGCTTTGGTAACTAGTAACTGCCAGTTATAAGAACTGGTGGGTGCGAGTAATTGTATATGGATCCATATGGCTTGACATCCCTGTCTGTTCTAGGTATAAAGACCTTAGCATGAACTATAAAACAGACATATGCTATTTGAGTTTAGTACACGTTAGATTACGTGTATCATACATGTTGGTTGCATGTATGTTAACACATGGGTACTTATTATATATACGTTAAGTTTAGTTACCAGGGTGCTCAATTTCGTAGAACATTTTGATAAACATTTCGGATGAAACAACTGAAATCTTGTGGTCTACCTTTATATACAGATTATACGAAACATTAAAACTCTGAACTCACCAACCTTTGTGTTGACACTTGTTAGCATATTTATTCTCAGGTTCCTAGAAGTCTTCCGCTGTTTGCTTATATGTTAGACAAGCTATGTGCATGGACTCTTACATGACATATTTTTCAAGGAAATGTTGCATTCACAAAATCATCACCATGTATCTATTTTGAATGCATTATCAATGGAAGTATTATTGTATACTATTATTTACGGTAATTGTCTATATGTAGAAATCATCAGATGTCGAAAACCTTGGATTTAAATATTCATTTATAGTGTGCCTTTTCAAAAGAATGCAATGTTTACAAAACATATCATATAGAGGTCAAATACCTCGCAAAGAAATCGATGAATGATGTATTCGTCCATATGGATTTGGACGGGTCATCACAGTTAGTATCAGAGCGTTGGTCTTAGCGAACCAGGTCTTGCATGAGTGTCTCTAACTGATAGTTGTTAGGATGCATTAGTAAGTCTGGACTTTGACCGTGTCTGCATGTCAAAAGTTTTGCTTATCATTTCTTGTCGGAAATTACCTGCTTATCATTCTTAGTCTAGACACGTTTTACTACATTGATTGCATGAATAGTGTATAGACTAAATTCATATCTTAGCATATCTGTTACTGTAAACTTTGCCTGACAGCTTTCGAAAGTTCCTCCGTAAATTGCGGGATCCCTTGTACTATATATAGGTATTCTATGTAATTAGAATATCATCAGATATCCAAAAATCATTTCATATCAAAAATCATTTATCTAACCATATAAGACGAATTCCGCATCTAGTTCGAATTCCTCAGATTCCGACAGCTATTCCCATATGGAATTCTACCTAAGCTCCGAAAGCAGCGTAACCAGAATGGATCAACCAATTAGCCATCATCTATTCTAGATGAATTGGGGATGGGTTCGTAATCTACTTAATCATTGGAGACAGGAAGAAGGTGATCCCTTCCATCCACCACATTCACCTCTTGGCGAAGAACCTGAAGTGCTTACCGGCAAACCTGTTCGAAACACCATTTTCTCTCTCATTTCCAGAGTATCTCGTCACGATTATATACTATCTCAAATTCTGAATCTTATTCATCCACTCGTCTGAAACGACAATCATCCCGGTGTTATAGAAGAAGTCAATGAGCTTCGCGCTCGAGTAGTGGCTTTGGAGAATATGGTGCAGAGATTACAAGCACCAGCAGCATCACAGGCATCACAGGCACCACCAGCACTATCAACAACACCAGTACTGCTAACAACATCCACATCGCAAGCCTCAATACCACAAACACCAACAGCATTGATGTGTGAAATCGCGTCTATAATTTATATGTGGAAAATACCGGTTAAAAGGATTACTACACACTAACGGGCAGTGTACCCGATCGTGCAATAGTATGAAGTTGGTAAATCCGTATTCATTCCAAGGACAGTTTAAACGTGAAAATTAAGGTTGCTACTAATGAAATTAAACTAAGTTAATCTATTGAAATGGAAATTACGAGATAATAGTTTTGTTGGTTATTTAACGATTAGCCAAATCAATAGTGATTTTTTTTTATCTAAAAACAGAAAAGGACAATATTTTTGGTATTTTAAGATTTAAGCTTTAAAGCAACAAACAAATAAAACAAGATAGTTGTAAACAATAATGAGAAAGAATGCTTGTCTAGACCTTTTACACCTAGTATTGGATGCATTTAGATTAAGCCCCAGTTATTATCTAACTTATGTGAATTATCTAGTCGGTTCACTTGGAATTCCCCAGCGCAAACACTTCAATTAAGATTACATGACACGAAATTCCCCGTAGCCTTAGACCTCATAAATGTGACTAAATATCTCAACTGAGATGAAGACTCAAATCACACTCACACCAACTCTCGTTGTGTGTGATTCACCCCTATTTCGTCTAGCCTTTTGAATTCAATTTACTCTCGTCTCCGAGTAAGCAAACAACCAATTAAGACAAACCAATTGTAAATTAATGTACTAAATTAATGAACTCTCGTCCTATCAAACAAGTACACAACCAATTGAATCGAAATGTATAGCTTCAATAAGAACCGTTCTTTAATTCAAACATCAAATCATCATTAATTAAAAGAATAACTGATAAGTAGAATCCAATACAAAGGTTTTTAAGTCTAGACAAACATTAAATAACTTAGCCAATAACCATGGCAACAATAGAAATCAAAGTAATAAATAATAAAGAAAACATTGTTTGATAATTTAGAATCAACCTAACACGATGAATCTTGATTAGTGCTGAGATTGATCCTTGAAATCGGAATGATTGGAGCGTTATAGTGACCTTGGAATTCCCCAAAAGTGACTGAAAATCGCCCTTCTTGCTCCAAAATCTGCTGCCAAAAAGATTCCTTTTCCTCCTAAAAACTGCTCCCTATTTATAGAGTTAAATATCTGGCCGACTCGATCTACGCGGTGCGTAGTAATAAGCACGGCGCGCACTACCATAATTGAAGATTACTGATCTGTTTTGAAGTACATTTGCGCGGTGCGTGTGATGACCCGGAAATTTACGACCAAATTTAAACTTAATCATGATATGATTTCGACACGATAAGCAAAGTCTGTAATGTTGAGTCTCAAAAATTTTGAACTGTTTTCATACAATTTGACTTCGACTGTTTTCGACGATTCATGAACAAATATTTAAGTTATATGCATATATAATTAAATGTATAAATTATATAATACTTCATTTATGTAAATAATTAAGTATTAATATTAAATTGTTATATTAATATTATTATTATTTTTATTAATAGTATTATCAACACTATTAATAATAATTCTTATTAGTAAATATTATTATTTTTATCATTGTTATTAATATTTATTATTATGATAATTATTAACAATATTATTGTTATTAATGTATTTAGTAATTTTTTAAATATAATATAAATTACATGTAATGAAAAAGATCTGTTAGATATCCTATCAACTTGTTATAAATTACTGATTTCCTAATTCCGTGAAATATGAGGACATACACCAATTATTTTCGCTTTTGACAACCATACTTATATTTAATATATATTTGCATTTTACTCCGTACTAATTTGTGATAGAGATTGAAAACAGATCCACTACAATCAACAACCATATCACTATCTCTCATTTTTTTTTCCTATCTTTTCTTTTGTTTCTGTCGACACCAATATTAAATACCCGTGATAATTAAAAGTTGAAATGGGATTACTGTGTTAAATTATCCTTGCTGTCTTCACTATATTATATATGCACATGATACATTCATATAGCAAAAACACTCTTATCTATACTTGATCACCTTACTCCCTCATTCACCACTCCATCCCCAACTATGCTTTCTTTTGTTTGTCGACCTACAGCCACCATCCAATTATCATCACCACTGACTGACAGACATGGTTTATGTCGAACCAGGTAACTATCTGTACATAGTTTAACTTGAGTATGCAGTGTAAGTTGCATGTTTATCCAGCTAATTTTTGTTTCAATATGGTTTGTTTGGATAGACCATCTAATTATCTCACTTTGCAAAGTTGCTTCAAACTTGAACATTTCATAAACCGGGACATAAACCACCCAAATGATCCTGTATCCGTTCCGATGTAAAAGCACACTCTAAAACCTCAACCATCAATCCACTGCAAACCCCACTTATTTGTTCGATTGTTTCTATTTCTGTTTCTTTTTCTTGTCCAACTGATCGAGCAATATATATATATATATATATATATATATATATATATATATATATATATATATATATATATATATATATATATATATATATATTTTTCCTTGCAGCCATGAACACCAAGAACCCCACTACCATCTCACCACATGAGCATCATTTAAATATATTCACAACTGCTAATGCTACAACAACGTTTCTGTTGTTGTTCCACCACTAAAACAGCCGAAAAGCACCAATTAAAATCAATTCTACTGATGTCCGTTTGTTATTCTATGTCAACTTGCAAACCACTTCAAACCTAACAGCAATCCTTTGTGTTACTACTCACAGTTTCTGTTTTGATCAAACCATAAACCCCACTACAACACACCACGGCTAAACCAGACTGCTGTGCGTCATTTTTTTTGTTTTGTCTCAAGCAAACCGTTGCTACAACCTAGACGTTTCTGTTTCTAAAGTAATTCACAAACCAACACTTCATAAGATTCTAAGACAATAAATTGAATTGCTTTTGGCATTCCTTTTTATTTGTTGGCCGACTACTTTATACAAAAGAATACCCCACTTGTTACTTTATTAGCTAGTGAGATCATATGGGTGAAATTATTATACAATAAAGGGACGCATTCTTGGATACTCTATCTCACATTCATCAGCACCTTTAAAATTAATTAACCAATACATATATCGAGTAGGGACAAGATCAAACTTTATCATATTGGATTGCTTATCCAAACAGTTTGCTATACGAGTGTATCTATTTGTTTCTTTTGGGCCGTATTATTTTTTATTGATAGTGGAACAAGTGAGGCAATTTGGGGTTGGTGATGCTCGATCAAAACAAGAAGGAAGGGGACAAGAAAATACATAAAGGACTTCTACCTTTTATTAGAATATTACACCCACTGTTATGATAATGAAGATGCTTCATGGCGACGATGATGATAATACTAGATGAGAATTATGATATGATGATTATGAGTATATATGGTGATGACGGTTGATTAACGATGATGATAAATATGATATGAAGATGATAAATGATCATGGATTTGATGATTGATGATAAATCACGATGATGCGTGATGTTAGATGATGATGATAATCGATGGACAATTATTAATTAAAATATGATAAACATTTGTGAGCTAGCGACTAATGATATGAGATGGTGTATGGTGGGGGCCTTTAAGAGGAAAACGAATCCTAGATTGATACATTAATCGAAATGTCATATTCCATTTCCTATTAAACTGGCTGATTACTCATATTTTATCTTTAGGGCTGTGAACTTATATTAGATTTTGGGCCAAGGGTTTGTTTTGGTTAAGTGGGCTTACGAATTAGTTTTGTTGGGCTCGTTATTTAATAAATGAGTCAAGAATATAGGCAATAAGGATATAAGATGATGGTGGATATTAAAGGGATACTAGATTAAGAGGCGATGATACCGTATGATTATGATTTATGTTGATGATTATGATAATTTAATAGCAAAAAGATAAACAATGATGATTAGGACGATAAAGAATTCATGATGTTGTTAAATGATGATGATGATACTAAATGGGTTCCTTAAAAAGAAAACTGAATTGTGGATTAAAACAATTTGGATCCGTATTACATTAGGAAGTCACAAATGGAGTAATGGTTAAAGATGTTATCGGGTTAGCGGGATGTCGCGGGTTCAACCCCGGACTTGGGCATTTTTTTTAAGAGCTACTTCGTTGAGGTAGTAATTTTACACTATTTATTATTATTATTATTATTATTATTATTATTATTATTATTATTATTATTATTATTATTATTATTATTATTATTATTATTATTATTATTATTATTGAAATGATTTTTATATAAAAACATTATTATTTTTAATATTATTATTATTAAATTTACATTATTATTAAAAACTATCATTATTATTATCATTACTATTTTAATTATCATTATTATTTTAATTATCATTTTTATTATTATTTTTATAACAAATAAATATTATACTTATATTACACATAATTATATACTAAACATATTAACATTATTTTTATAAATATTACAAATAACAAATTATTGATAAAATACTAATATACATATTAAGATATCTACATGTATAAATGTTAATCATTTTAAATATATACAAATTAAATACATACAACATATAAACTAAGATATAATATATATAAATTTGTTCGATTACAAATATATGTGTTAATATACATTAATGATATAGGTTCGTGAATCCAAGGTCAACCATGCATTGTTCAATATAGTCATATGTATTTTTGCTACATAATACATTAGGTGAGTTCATTTACTCCCTTTTTACTCATTACATTTTTGGGATGAGAATACATGCGAATGCTTTATTAACTGTTTTACAATATTTATATGCGTGGGTTCATTTGCTCCCTTTTACTCTTTACATTTTTAGGACTGAGAATACATGCGCTGTTTTTACAACTGCTTTATTAAATGCTTTTGAAATATATTTTGAACTGTGAATACATGAAATTCTTTTATAAATGTTTGACGAGATAGACACAAGCAAAACATTCCTCGAATGAATTATGTGGACGTGATAATTGCCACCATTGAATTATGTGGACGTGATAATTGCCACAATTGATATGAATATTTTTCCCCTGATTATTATTGCTTGGTAACCTAAGAATTAGGGAACATCAGTAATTTTGAGAATTAGTGCATGCCTAATTGACGCGAATCCTAAAGGTAGCTACCGGGTTTAACACCCCCACCCAGAATGTTCATTAGACGGAAGGGCTAGTGGGCGTGGTGTTTAGTACTTCGAAGTTTATATGATTATTATACAGATGAGATGTTCTGTTTTGGAGGATATTATTATGCGCATTATATGTTAAGGTAAGTTACCAAGCCAAGTTATGAAAGCAAAGTGAATGTTATATATCGAGAGAATGATTTTATACACAGGTTACGTGTATGTTATTTTTGTGCACGAGATATGTGTATGGTTACTAAGATTTATGAAAGATGATTTCGTACACGATAAAGGTGTACTGTATTTAAAAGATATCGCATGTACATTACAGGTGGGTACAGGATTCGGGCCCATTTGTACCATGCAGGATTTAAATCTTGTGGTCTATCAAAATGATGAATTTTATTGTTTTATAATAAACCTATGAACTCACCAACCTTTTGGTTGACACTTTAAAGCATGTTTATTCTCAGGTATGAAAGAAATCTTCCGCTGTGCATTTGCTCATATTACATGGAGTCGTTCATGGCATATAGAGGTCAGAACCTCGCAATGGGACCAACTGTTGAAGACTTCGTCCAGATGGATTAGGACGGGTCACTACAGTTGGTATCAGAGCGGTGGTATTAGCGAACCAGGTCTTGCATTAGTGTGTGTAACTGATAGTTGTTTAGATGCATTAGTGAGTCTGGACTTCGATCGTGTCTGCATGTCAAAAGTCTTGCTTATCGTTTCGTGTCAAAAATTACCTGCTTATCATCCTTAGGAAAATTACCTGCTCATTATTCTTAGTCTAGACACATCTTACTGCATTGACTGCATGATTAGTGTATAGACAAAATTCATGTCTTAGCGTATCTGTTATTGTTACCTTTGCCTAACAGCTTCCGTAGATTCCTCCGTAACTTATGGGATTTTAGCATTATATATTGCAGGGTACTAATCTACATCCTATAATCTATTTCTTATCGAAAATCTTTCATCTGATCGTACGAGATGAATCCCTCAACCAGTTCGAGTCCCTCAAATTTCGATAGCTATTCCGATAGATATTCCGACAGCTATTCCGACATGGATATTCACCTAAGCTCCGAAAGCAGTGTCACCAGAACGAGTCAACTAATCATCCATCCCCAATTCATCTGATGGGTTCGTAATCGACTTAATCAATGGAGACGAGAAGAGGGCGATCATTTCCATCAACCGAAATCACCTCTTGGCGAAGAACCTGAAACACTTACCGGCGAATCAGACCGAAACACCATTTTCAGCCTCATTTCCAGAGTATCTCGTCATGACTATATACTATCTCAAATCCTTGATCTTATTCACCCGCTCGTTCCGACCGACAATCATCCTGGAATAATAGAAGAAGTCAACGTACTTCGCACTCGAGTAATCAATTTGGAGAATATGGTGCAAAAATTACCAGCTTCAGCAATATCACTGGCACCAACAGTACCATCAGAAACAGTATCAGTACCACCAACAACCTAAGTTTCAACACCACATGCCCCAACATCTCATTCTGTACCTCGAGTATAATTATCGTTTTACGAATCGTTCTACATCAATTATCTTCATTCTACGTGACGATTATATAATTTCTAATGTTTTAGAGATTATGTGTTCTAGTTCTAATGATAAATCAAATGAGATTAATATCATATTAACTCATTAAATCCACGATTATATCTGAAGAAAACATATATGTATATATATTTTCATAAAGATTGTAATTAAACATTCTTTAGTACAAACTGTTAATGGTGAAAATATTTTAACGGGTAGGAATATTTAGATCTCACATTAATAAGTTACACTGTACATTCTTCGAATTTGATTCAACGATCATTTACTATCCTATTTACAACCACCGATATACGTATCCGTTCACCAAAGAATAACTATTTTCATTCAAATTCAATTTCATATTCGGATTTTGACCGATCAGAATCCAAGTCAATATTTAACAGAAGACATCACTTTTAGATTCCTACATCTTTCAAATCCATACTTTGAATCCAAAACTGTGCCAGATCCATTGGCGTGTTATTACCGAAAATAACTTTACAATACCTTTCCAAAATTAGTCAATTTTGTCACAGCCCCAGCAAATCAACTTCGACTTTCATTCGGATTAACCTTATTATAACTTTGATATATAAGTTTGTCACTTGATTTCATCCTAAACAATCATTCGTATCTTGACGATTACCATCAGTGTTTAATCATCTAAAAAACACAATTCTCTTGAAACCACCTCGGATTGATAACCGATGATTCAGATATGGTAGCATTAAATGCAGAGGAAACAACAAACGTGTAGATGGTCTAAATGGCCAAGAATTTGATGATAAAGAATGGAATATTAGGAACGCTCGATAGAAAATTTGGTACTGAAAAACGGATTGTGAAATGTCCCGTTCTTATTGATTAAAAACGTTCCATATTAATTGATTTCGTTGCGAGGTTTTGACCTCTATATGAGACGTTTTTCAAAGACTGCATTCATTTTTAAAACAAACCATAACCTTTATTTCATAAATAAAGGTTTAAAAAGCTTTACGTAGATTATCAAATAATGATAATCTAAAATATCCTGTTTACACACGACCATTACATAATGGTTTATAATACAAATATGTTACATCGAAATCAGTTTCTTGAATACAGTTTTTACATAATATCATACAAACATGGACTCCAAATCTTGTCCTTATTTTAGTATGCAACAGCGGAAGCTCTTAGTATTCACCTGAGAATAAACATGCTTTAAACGTCAACAAAAATGTTGGTGAGTTATAGGTTTAACCTATATATATCAAATCGTAACAATAGACCACAAGATTTCATATTTCAATACACATCCCATACATAGAGATAAAAATCATTCATATGGTGAACACCTGGTAACCGACATTAACAAGATGCATATATAAGAATATCCCCATCATTCCGGGACACCCTTCGGATATGATATAAATTTCGAAGTACTAAAGCATCCGGTACTTTGGATGGGGTTTGTTAGGCCCAATAGATCTATCTTTAGGATTCGCGTCAATTAGGGTGTTTGTTCCCTAATTCTTAGATTACCAGACTTAATAAAAAGGGGCATATTCGATTTCGATAATTCAACCATAGAATGTAGTTTCACGTACTTGTGTCTATTTTGTAAATCATTTATAAAACCTGCATGTATTCTCATCCCAAAAATATTAGATTTTAAAAGTGGGACTATAACTCACTTTCACAGATTTTTACTTCGTCGGGAAGTAAGACTTGGCCACTGGTTGATTCACGAACCTATAACAATATATACATATATATCAAAGTATGTTCAAAATATATTTACAACACTTTTAATATATTTTGATATTTTAAGTTTATTAAGTCAGCTGTCCTCGTTAGTAACCTACAACTAGTTGTCCACAGTTAGATGTACAGAAATAAATCGATAAATATTATCTTGAATCAATCCACGACCCAGTGTATACTTATCTCAGTATTGATCACAACTCAAACTATATATATTTTGGAATCAACCTCAACCCTGTATAGCTAACTCCAACATTCACATATAGAGTGTCTATGGTTGTTCCGAAATATATATAGATGTGTCGACATGATAGGTCGAAACATTGTATACGTGTCTATGGTATCTCAAGATTACATAATATACAATACAATTTGATTAAGTTATGGTTGGAATAGATTTGTTACCAATTTTCACGTAGCTAAAATGAGAAAAATTATCCAATCTTGTTTTACCCATAACTTCTTCATTTTAAATCCGTTTTGAGTGAATCAAATTGATATAGTTTCATATTGAACTCTATTTTATGAATCTAAACAGAAAAAGTATAGGTTTATAGTCGAAAAAATAAGTTACAATTCATTTTTGTAAAGGTAGTCATTTCAGTCGAAAGAACGACGTCTAGATGACCATTTTAGAAAACATACTTCCATTTTGAGTTTAACCATAATTTTTGGATATAGTTTCATGTTCATAATAAAAATCATATTCCTAGAATAACAACTTTTAAATCAAAGTTTATCATAGTTTTTAATTAACTAACCCAAAACAGCCCGCGGTGTTACTACGACGGCGTAAATCCGGTTTTACGGTGTTTTTCGTGTTTCCAGGTTTTAAATAATTAAGTTAGCATATCATATAGATATAAAACATGTGTTTAGTTGATTTTAAAAGTCAAGTTAGAAGGATTAACTTTTATTTACGAACAAGTTTAGAATTAACTAAACTATGTTCTAGTGATTACAAGTTTAAACCTTCGAATAAGATAGCTTTATATGTATGAATAGAATGATGTTATGAACATCATTACTACCTCAAGTTCCTTGGATAAACCTACTGGAAATGAGAAAAATAAATCTAGCTTCAAAGGATCCTTGGATGGCTTGAAAGTTCTTGAAGCAGAATCATGATACGAAAACAATTTCAAGTAAGATTTCCACTCGAAATAAGATTGTTATAGTTATAGAAATTGAATTAAAGTTTGAATATGATTATTACCTTGTATTAGAAAGATAACCTACTTTAAGTAACCAAGGTTTCTTGATCTTGGATGATTACTTGGAATGGATTTAGAAAACTTGGAAGTAAACTTGCAATCTTGGAAGTATTCTTGATTTTATGAAACTAGAACTTTTGGAATTTATGAAGAACACTTAGAACTTGAAGATAGAACTTGAGAGAGATCAATTAGATGAATAAAATTGAAGAATGAAAGTGTTTGTAGGTGTTTTTGGTCGTTGGTGTATGGATTAGATATAAAGGATATGTAATTTTGTTTTCATGTAAATAAGTCATGAATGATTACTCATATTTTTGTAATTTTATGAGATATTTTATGCTAGTTGCAAATGATGGTTCCCACATGTGTTAGGTGACTCACATGGGCTACTAAGAGCTGATCATTGGAGTGTATATACCAATAGTACATACATCTAAAAGCTGTGTATTGTACGAGTACGAATACGGGTGCATACGAGTAGAATTGTTGATGAAACTGAACGAGGATGTAATTGTAAGCATTTTTGTTAAGTAGAAGTATTTTGATAAGTGTCTTGAAGTCTTTCAAAAGTGTATGAATACATATTAAAACACTACATGTATATACATTTTAACTGAGTCGTTAAGTCATCGTTAGTCGTTACATGTAAATGTTGTTTTGAAACCTTTAGGTTAACGATCTTGTTGAATGTTGTTAACCCATTATTTATTATAACAAATGAGATATTAAATTGTTATATTATCATGATATTATGATATATAATATATCTTAGTATGATATATATACAGTTAAATGTCGTTACAACGATAATCGTTACATATATGTCTCGTTTCGAAATCATTAAGTTAGTAGTCTTATTTTTACATATGTATTTCATTGTTAATACACTTAATAATATATTTACTTATCATTTAACATAATTAACCAAGTGTATCAATATCTTAATATGATTCATATGTACCTAGTAAGACGTTGTTATAACGATAATCGTTATATATATCGTTTTCGAGTTTCTTAAATTAATAGTCTCATTTTTATGTATATAACTCATTGTTAAAATACCTAATGAGATACATACTTATAATAAAATCATGTTAACTATATATATAACCATATATATGTCATCGTATAGTTTTTACAAGTTTTAACGTTCGTGAATCACCGGTCAACTTGGGTGGTCAATTGTCTATATGAAACCTATTTCAATTAATCAAGTCTTAACAAGTTTGATTGCTTAACATGTTGGAAACACTTAATCATGTAAATAACAATTTCATTTAATATATATAGAAACATGGAAAAGTTCGGGTCACAACAGTACCTACCCGTTAAATAAATTTTGTCCCGAAATTTTAAGCAGTTGGAGGTGTTGACGTATCTTCTGGAAATAAATGCGGGTATTTCTTCTTCATCTGATCTTCACGCTCCCAGGTGAACTCGGGTCCTCTACGAGCATTCCATCGAACCTTAACAATCGGTATCTTGTTTTGTTTAAGTCTCTTAACCTCACGATCCATTATTTCGACGGGTTCTTCAATGAATTGAAGTTTTTCATTGATTTGGATTTCGTCCAACGGTATAGTGAGATCTTCTTTAGCAAAACATTTCTTCAAATTTGAGACGTGGAAAGTGTTATGTACAGCCGCGAGTTGTTGAGGTAGCTCCAGTTGGTAAGCTACTTGTCCGACACGATCTATAATCTTGAATGGTCCAATGTACCTTGGATTTAGTTTCCCCCCTTTACCAAATCGAACAACGCCTTTCCAAGGTGAAACCTTAAGCATGACCATTTCTCCAATTTCAAACTCTATATCTTTTCTTTTACTGTCCGCGTATCTCTTTTGTCGACTCTGGGCGGTTTTCAATCTTTGTTGAATTTGGATGATTTTCTCGGTAGTTTCTTGTATTATCTCTGGACCCATAATCTGTCTATCCCCCACTTCACTCCAAAAAATCGGAGACCTGCACTTTCTACCATAAAGTGCTTCAAACGGCGCCATCTCAATGCTTGAATGGTAGCTGTTATTGTAGGAAAATTCTGCTAACGGTAGATGTCGATCCCAACTGTTTCCGAAATCAATAACACAAGCTCGTAGCATGTCTTCAAGCGTTTGTATCGTCCTTTCGCTCTGCCCATCAGTTTTTGGATGATAGGCAGTACTCATGTTTAGAAGAGCTCTCAATGCTTGCTGTAATGTCTGCCAGAATCTTGAAATAAATCTTCCATCCCTATCAGAGATAATAGAGATTGGTATTCCATGTCTGGAGATGACTTCCTTCAAATACAATCGTGCTAACTTCTCCATCTTGTCATCTTCTCTTATTGGCAGGAAGTGTGCTGACTTGGTGAGACGATCAACTATTACCTAAATAGTATCATAACTACTTGCAGTCCTTGGAAATTTAGTAATGAAATCCATGGTAATGTTTTCCCATTTCCATTCCGGGATTTCAGGTTGTTGTAGTAGACCTGATGGTTTCTGATGTTCAGCTTTGACCTTAGAACACGTCAAACATTCTCCTACATATTTAGCAATATCGGCTTTCGTACCTGGCTACCAAAAATGTTTCTTAAGATCCTTGTACATCTTCCCCGTTCCAGGATGTATTGAGTATCTAGTTTTATGAGCTTCTCTAAGTACCATTTCTCTCATATCTCCAAATTTTGGTACCCAAATTCTTTCAGCCCTATACCGGGTTCCGTCTTCCTGAATATTAAGATGCTTCTCTGATCCTTTGGGTATTTCATCCTTTAAATTTCCCTCTTTTAAAACTCCTTGTTGCGCCTCCTTTATTTGAGTAGTAAGATTAGTGTGAATCATTATATTCATAGATTTTACTCGAATGGGTTCTCTGTCCTTTCTGCTCAAGGCGTCGGCTACCACATTTGCCTTCCCCGGGTGGTAACGAATCTCAAAGTCGTAATCATTCAACAATTCAATCCACCTACGCTGCCTCATATTCAGTTGTTTCTGATTAAATATGTGTTGAAGACTTTTGTGGTCGGTATATATAATACTTTTGACCCCATATAAGTAGTGCCTCCAAGTCTTTAATGCAAAAACAACCGCGCCTAATTTCAAATCATGCGTCGTATAATTTTGCTCGTGAATCTTCAATTGTCTAGACGCATAAGCAATCACCTTCGTCCGTTGCATTAATACACAACCGAGACCTTGCTTTGATGCGTCACAATAAATCACAAAATCATCATTCCCTTCAGGCAATGACAATATAGGTGCCGTAGTTAGCTTTTTCTTCAATAATTGAAACGCCTTCTCTTGTTCATCCTTCCATTCAAATTTCTTCCCTTTATGCATTAATGCAGTCAAGGGTTTTGCTATTTTGGAGAAATCTTGGATGAATCTTCTGTAGTAACCAGCCAATCCTAAAAATTGACGTATATGCTTCGGAGTTTTTGGGGTTTCCCACTTTTTAACGGTTTCGATCTTTGCCGGGTCCACCTGGATACCTTCTTTGTTCACTATGTGACCGAGGAATTGAACTTCTTCTAACCAAAATGCACACTTTGAAAACTTAGCGTACAGATTTTCTTTCCTCAATACTTCTAGCACTTTTCTCAAATGTTCTTCGTGCTCTTGATCATTCTTTGAGTAAATAAGTATGTCATCGATGAAAACAATGACAAACTTGTCAAGATATAGCCCACACACTCAGTTCATAAGGTCCATGAACACAGCTGGTGCGTTAGTCAATCCAAACGGCATAACCATAAACTCGTAATGACCATAACGCGTCCTAAAAGCAGTTTTTGGAATATCATCCTCCTTTACTCGCATTTGATGATATCCAGAACGTAAATCGATCTTCGAATAAACCGACGAGCCTTGTAGTTGATCAAATAAGTCATCAATTCTCGGTAGTGGATAACGGTTTTTGATGGTAAGTTTGTTCAACTCTCTGTAGTCAATACACAACCTAAATGTACCATCCTTCTTCTTGACAAACAAAACAGGAGCTCCCCATGGTGATGTGCTTGGTCGAATGAAACCACGTTCTAATAGTTCTTGCAGTTGGCTTTGCAGTTCTTTCATCTCGCTGGGTGCGAGTCTATAAGGAGCACGAGCTATTGGTGCAGCTCCTGGTACAAGATCTATTTGAAATTCAACAGATCGATGTGGAGGAAATCCCGGTAATTCTTTCGGAAATACATCGGGAAATTCTTTTGGGATGGGAACATCATTGATGCTCTTTTCTTCAGTTTGTACTTTCTCGACGTGTGCTAGAACAGCATAGCAACCTTTTCTTATTAGTTTTTGTGCCTTCAAATTACTAATAAGATGTAGCTTCATGTTGCCCTTTTCTCCGTACACCATTAAGGGTTCTCCTTCTTCTCGTACAATGCGAATTGCATTTTTATAACATACGATCTCTGCTTTCACCTTCTTCAGCCAGTCCATGCCAACTATTACATCAAAACTCCGTAACTCTACTGGTATCAAATCAATCTTAAATATTTCGCTACCCAGTTTAATTTCTCGATTCCGGCATATATTATCTGCTGAAATTAATTTACCGTTTGCTAATTCGAGTAAAAATTTACTATCTAACGGCGTCAATGGACAACTTAATTTAGCACAAAAATCTCTACTCATATAGCTTCTATCCGCACCCGAATCAAATAAAACGTATGCAGATTTATTGTCAATAAGAAACGTACCCGTAACAAGCTCCGGGTCTTCCTGTGCCTCTGCCGCATTAATATTGAAAACTCTTCCGCGGCCTTGTCCATTAGTGTTCTCCTGGTTCGGGCAATTTCTAATAATGTGGCCCAGTTTTCCACATTTATAACAAACTACATTGGCATAACTTGCTCCGACACTACTTGCTCCGCCATTACTCGTTCCGACACAATTTGTTCCTTTCGTTCTGTTAACCCCTGGTCCGTAGACCTCACACTTCACCGCGCTATGACCATTTCTTTTACACTTGTTGCAAAATTTGGTGCAGAACCCCGAGTGATACTTTTCACACCTTTGGCATAGCTGCTTCTGATTGTTGTTGTTGTTGCGGTTGTTATTGTTGTTGGGATGATTGTTGTAGTTGCTGTTGTTGTTGTTGTTGTTGTTGTTGCAATTGATGTTGCGATTGTTGGGATAATTGTTGCGATTATTATTGTAATTGCTGTTGTTGTTGTATTGGTGATTCTTATCACTGTTTTCCTCCCACTTTCTTTTGACTTGCTTCACATTAGCCTCTTCAGTCGTCTGTTCTTTAATTCTTTCCTCAATCTGGTTCACTAGTTTGTGAGCCATTCTACATGCCTGTTGTATGGAGCCAGGCTCGTGTGAACTTATATCTTCTTGGATTCTTTCTGGTAATCCTTTCACAAATGCGTCAATCTTCTCTTCCTCATCTTTGAACGCTCCAGGATATAATAGGCACAATTCTGTGAATCGTCTTTTGTACGTGGTAATATCAAATCCTTGGGTTCGTAACCCTCAAAGTTCTGTCTTGAGCTTATTGACCTCGGTTCTGGGACGGTACTTCTCGTTCATCAAGTGCTTGAATGCTGACCACGGTAGTGCGTACGCATCATCTTGTCCCACTTGCTCTAGATAGGTATTCCACCATGTTAACGCAGAACCTGTGAAGGTTTGCGTAGCGTACTTCACTTTGTCCTCTTCAGTACACTTACTTATGGCAAACACCGATTCGACCTTCTCGGTCCACCGTTTCAATCCGATCGGTCCTTCGGTTCCATCAAATTCCAAAGGTTTGCAGGCAGTGAATTCTTTGTAGGTGCATCCTACACGATTTTCTGTACTATTAGATCCAAGGTTATTGTTGGTATGTAGCGCAGCCTGTACTGCGGCTATGTTTGAAGCTAGAAAAGTACGGAATTCCTCTTCATTCATATTCACGGTGTGTCAAGTAGTCGGTGCCATTTCCTTCAAAATAGTCAAATGGAACAAGTTAATCATACAGAATATTAAGAGTAGTTAATAGTATTTCGTAGCATAATATGAACTCATTTATAAAAGCTTTTTCTTCATATTAGCGTTTTATAAGTTTAAATTCGGGTAGTACCTACCCGTTAAGTTCATACTTAGTAGCTAATATACAATTCAACTACTACAATTCTATATGAAAAACTGATTATAATAATATTTCGCGTTCAAACTTTTATACAATATTTTACAAACTTACAATACCGCTTATTTTACATAAAGCATGAAATATAGCACACAATAACTTTGATACAAGATAGTTGTGAAGATAATTCTAGCTAGTACACAAGTCATTCAGCAAAGGCAATAAAGACACGTAATTCATACGTCCAGAAACAAGTCATGCATTCTGGTTTTACTAGGACTATTTCCCATCCTTGGTCTTGTGGAACATAACCGTTATGGCCGTTGATAAGACAGCGTGTTGTAACGTCGTCAAAGGGACGAGGGTTACATAATGACCAACAGTCTCGTAATAACCTAAAAACCTCATTTCTTACCCCAATTACCGACTCCGTCACTTGTGGGAACGTTTTGTTTAATAGTTGTAGCCCGATGTTCTTTTTCTCACTTTGGTGAGAAACGAACATTACTAACCCGTAAGCATAGCATGCTTCTTTATGTTGCATGTTAGCCGCTTTTTCTAAATCATGAAGTCCTATATTCGGATACATTGAGTCAAAAAAATTTCTTAACCCGTTGCGTAAAATAGCATTTGGGTTCCCCGCAATATATGCGTCAAAGTAAACACATCGTAACTTATGGGTTTCCCAATGTGATATCCCCCATCTTTCAAACGAAAGTCTCTTATAAACCAAGACATTCTTGGAACGTTCTTCGAATGTCTTACAAACTGATTTTGCTGTAAATAGTTGTGCCGAAGAATTCTGACCGACTCTAGACAAGATTTCATCAATCATGTCTCCGGGTAGGTCTCTTAAAATATTGGGTTGTCTATCCATTTTGTATTTTTATACAGTAAAATAGACAAGAGTTAGATTCATAAAAAAAATACTTATTAATACAAGCAATTTTTACATATATCATAAAGCATAAGCACACTATATTACATATATTACACCACATGAATACAACTATCTTATTCCGACTCGCTCATTTCTTCTTCTTCGGTTTTGGTTCGTTTTGCCAAGTTTCTAGGGATATATGATGTTCCCCTAATACGAGCTGTCGTTTTCCACAACGGTTTAGAAAAACCTGGTGGTTTAGAGGTTCCCGGGTCATTGTTACAACTTAAGGGCTTCGGGGGTTGACGATACATATAAAGTTCATCGGGGTTGGAATTAGATTTCTCTATTTTTATGCCCTTTCCCTTATTATTTTCTTTTGCCTTTTTAAATTCAGTTGGGGTAATTTCTATAACATCATCGGAATTCTCGTCGGAATCCGATTCATCGGAGAATTGGTAATCCTCCCAATATTTTGCTTCCTTGGCGGAAACACCATTGACCATAATTAACCTTGGTCGGTTGGTTGAGGATTTTCTTTTACTTAACCGTTTTATTATTTCTCCCACCGGTTCTATTTCGTCCTCCGGTTCCTCCTCTTCCGGTTCTGATTCTTCTTCCAGTTCTGATTCTTCTTCCGGTTCTTCTTCGGGAACTTGTGAATAAGTCCAATATATATTCGACTCTTCGTTATTATTAGGTGAGTCAATGGGATTTGTGCTAGAGGTAGACATCTATCACACAATATCAAACATGTGAAGAGATTAATATATCACATAATATATACATGTTAATAATATATAGTTTCCAACAAAAATGTTAAGCAATCATTTTTAAAGAAAACACGGTCGAAGCCCAGACTCACTAATGCATCCTAACAAACTCGATAAGACACACTAATGCAAATTTTCTGGTTCTCTAAGACCAACGCTCGGATACCAACTGAAATGTCCCGTTCTTATTGATTAAAAACGTTCCATATTAATTGATTTCGTTGCGAGGTTTTGACCTCTATATGAGACATTTTTCAAATACTGCATTCATTTTTAAAACAAACCATAACCTTTATTTCATAAATAAAGGTTTAAAAAGCTTTACGTAGATTATCAAATAATGATAATCTAAAATATCCTGTTTACACACGACCATTACATAATGGTTTACAATACAAATATGTTACATCGAAATCAGTTTCTTGAATGCAGTTTTAACACAATATCATACAAACATGGACTCCAAATCTTGTCCTTATTTTAGTATGCAACAGCGGAAGCTCTTAGTATTCACCTGAGAATAAACATGCTTTAAAAGTCAACAAAAATGTTGGTGAGTTATAGGTTTAACCTATATATATCAAATCGTAACAATAGACCACAAGATTTCATATTTCAATACACATCCCATACATAGAGATAAAAATCATTCATATGGTGAACACCTGGTAACCGACATTAACAAGATGCATATATAAGAATATCCCCATCATTCCGAGACACCCTTCGGATATGATATAAATTTCGAAGTACTAAAGCATCCGGTACTTTGGATGGGGTTTGTTAGGCCCAATAGATCTATCTTTAGGATTCGCGTCAATTAGGGTGTCTGTTCCCTAATTCTTAGATTACCAGACTTAATAAAAAGGGGCATTTTCAATTTCGATAATTCAACCATAGAATGTAGTTTCACGCACTTGTGTCTATTTTGTAAATCATTTATAAAACCTGCATGTATTCTCATCCCAAAAATATTAGATTTTAAAAGTGGGACTATAACTCACTTTCACAGATTTTTACTTCGTCGGGAAGTAAGACTTGGCCACTGGTTGATTCACGAACCTATAACAATATATACATATATATCAAAGTATGTTCAAAATATATTTACAACACTTTTAATATATTTTGATGTTTTAAGTTTATTAAGTTAGATGTCCTCGTTAGTAACCTACAACTAGTTGTCCACAGTTAGATGTACAGAAATAAATCGATAAATATTATCTTGAATCAATCCACGACCCAGTGTATACTTATCTCAGTATTGATCACAACTCAAACTATATATATTTTGGAATCAACCTCAACCCTGTATAGCTAACTCCAACATTCACATATAGAGTGTCTATGGTTGTTCCGAAATATATATAGATGTGTCGGCATGATAGGTCGAAACATTGTATACGTGTCTATGGTATCTCAAGATTACATAATATACAATACAAGTTGATTAAGTTATGGTTGGAATAGATTTGTTACCAATTTTCACGTAGCTAAAATGAGAAAAATTATCCAATCTTGTTTTACCCATAACTTCTTCATTTTAAATCCGTTTTGAGTGAATCAAATTGCTATAGTTTCATATTGAACTCTATTTTATGAATATAAGTAGAAAAAGTATAGGTTTATAGTCGGAAAAATAAGTTACAATTCGTTTTTGTAAAGGTAGTCATTTCAGTCGAAAGAACGACGTCTAGATGACCATTTTAGAAAACATACTTCCACTTTGAGTTTAACCATAATTTTTGGATATAGTTTCATGTTCATAATAAAAATCATTTTCCTAGAATAACAACTTTTAAATCAAAGTTTATCATAGTTTTTAATTAACTAACCCAAAACAGCCCGCGGTGTTACTACGACGGCGTAAATCCGGTTTTACGGTGTTTTTCGTGTTTCCAGGTTTTAAATCATTAAGTTAGCATATCATATAGATATAGAACATGTGTTTAGTTGATTTTAAAAGTCAAGTTAGAAGGATTAACTTTTATTTGCGAACAAGTTTAGAATTATCTAAACTATGTTCTAGTGATTACAAGTTTAAACCTTCGAATAAGATAGCTTTATATGTATGAATAGAATGATGTTATGAACATCATTACTACCTCAAGTTCCTTGGATAAACCTACTGGAAATGAGAAAAATAAATCTAGCTTCAAAGGATCCTTGGATGGCTTGAAAGTTCTTGAAGCAGAATCATGACACGAAAACAATTTCAAGTAAGATTTCCACTCGAAATAAGATTGTTATAGTTATAAAAATTGAATTAAAGTTTAAATATGATTATTACCTTGTATTAGAAAGATAACCTACTTTAAGTAACCAAGGTTTCTTGATCTTGGATGATTACTTGGAATGGATTTAGAAAACTTGGAAGTAAACTTGCAATCTTGGAAGTATTCTTGATTTTATGAAACTAGAACTTTTGGAATTTATGAAGAACACTTAGAACTTGAAGATAGAACTTGAGAGAGATCAATTAGATGAAGAAAATTTAAGAATGAAAGTGTTTGTAGGTGTTTTTGGTCGTTGGTGTATGGATTAGATATAAAGGATATGTAATTTTGTTTTCATGTAAATAAGTCATGAATGATTACTCATATTTTTGTAATTTTATGAGATATTTTATGCTAGTTGCCAAATGATGGTTCCCACATGTGTTAGGTGACTCACATGGGCTGCTAAGAGCTGATCATTGGAGTGTATATACCAATAGTACATACATCTAAAAGCTGTGTATTGTATGAGTACGAATACGGGTGCATACGAGTAGAATTGTTGATGAAACTGAACGAGGATGTAATTGTAAGCATTTTTGTTAAGTAGAAGTATTTTGATAAGTGTCTTGAAGTCTTTCAAAAGTGTATGAATACATATTAAAATACTACATGTATATACATTTTAACTGAGTCGTTAAGTCATCGTTAGTCGTTACATGTAAATGTTGTTTTGAAACCTTTAGGTTAACGATCTTGTTGAATGTTGTTAACCCATTATTTATTATAACAAATGAGATGTTAAATTGTTATATTATCATGATATTATGATATATAATATATCTTAGTATGATATATATACAGTTAAATGTCGTTACAACGATAATCGTTACATATATGTCTCGTTTCGAAATCATTAAGTTAGTAGTCTTATTTTTATATATGTATTTCATTGTTAATACACTTAATAATATATTTACTTATCATTTAACATAATTAAACATGTGTATCAATATCTTAATATGATTGATATGTACCTAGTAAGACGTTGTTATAACGATAATCGTTATATATATCGTTTTCGAGTTTCTTAAATTAATAGTCTCATTTTTATGTATATAACTCATTGTTAAAATACCTAATGAGATACATACTTATAATAAAATCATGTTAACTATATATATAACCATATATATGTCATCGTATAGTTTTTACAAGTTTTAACGTTCGTGAATCACTGGTCAACTTGGGTGGTCAATTGTCTATATGAAACCTATTTCAATTAATCAAGTCTTAACAAGTTTGATTGCTTAACATGTTGGAAACACTTAATCATGTAAATAACAATTTCATTTAATATATATATAAACATGGAAAAGTTCGGGTCACTACAGATTGAGCTAACCATGAAGGAGACCAAGGACTAATACAAGGACCAAACCCTATATTCAAAGAATCCAGGTAATTTTGGATCTGATGAAATCTTTAGAGAATATCTTGCTCCGAAGTCATGTTAAAATCTTACGAAAAAAAAAAATTTCTTCTTCATCAACCTTCGAACTTAGAAATTCCAAAATATCATCATAAATATCTTCGATATTTTTGAGAATATTTTCATATTTTCATAAATATTCTTGTCCGAAATTATCCACCTCTTCGTGTTTTTTGTATTCCATTATATTGGAAACTTCTGTAAAATCTAAGTATAAATTATGAATGAATTGTAGAGAAGTGTTGGGAATTGAAGCATGGGTTAGTATAATATAATAACGCCCGGCCAACGTGATTATATTACAGTAAGTTATGCTGAGTTTCTAATGGAACATGATGATTCACAGATTATAACGTCATCATGTACTATGTTACACGACTCTTACATTCTATCTAATCTATAAACATATCAAGAACATATTTTCTTGATAGTTCTATCTTTTCTCTTGAATTCTGGCAATTTAACCAATCAATATCGTGCTATTACAATCTCTCTCTTGAAACATTAGTCATGTTTATTCGAAACTTCATACCTACGAATTCTGGACCATTATTCGCTTGACTTAAAGTCAGGAAGAGAAAACAAAAGGATGGAACTTCAAAATATAAAGGAAACGAAGGGAGTAGATTTATAGTGAAATATCCGACAGAGCAATCAAAACAGATCATCGCATTTAATTAAAGAGATCTTAATCTCCTTATTCACCGAAGAATCAGATCTCACTCAGATTTTAAAGATTTCTTTAAATCTCTTGAATTCCGAAATTCAACCAAGACAACTTCAAAAGTTAAGACGCACCTTATTTTCTAAATTCAATCATGACTAGTCAAAAGTTATGATGAAACATGTCTTTCTCATTTCACTATTTAGTGATAGCTTCACTCGTACTCTTCGAGTAATCGAATTATCTTATCCATATTACTCAACAGTAATAAAACTCTATTTATCAGCTCATATTCGTCAGGAAAACATTTTTATTGTTAGCCATGACTCCCTCACTCAAATTTCGGGACGAAATTTCTTTAGCGGGTAGGTACTGTGACGACTCGAAAATTTCCGACCAAATTTAAACTTAATCTTGATATGATTTCGACACGATAAGCAAAGTCTGTAATGTTGAGTCTCAAAAATTTTGAACTGTTTTCATACAATTTGACTGTTTCTGACGATTCACGAACAAATATTTAAGTTATATGCATATATAATTAAATGTATAAATTATATAATACTTCATTTATGTAAATAATTAGGTATTAATATTAAATTGTTATATTAATATTATTATTATTTTTATTAATAGTATTATCAACACTATTAATAATAATTCTTATTAGTAAATATTATTATTTTTATCATTGTTATTAATATTTATTAATATTATGATAATTATTAACAATATTATTGTTATTAATGTATTTAGTAATTTTTTAAATATAATATAAATTACATGTAATGAAAAAGATCTGTTAGATATCCTATCAACTTGTTATAAATTACTGATTTCCTAATTCCGTGAAATATGAGGACATACATCAATTATTTTCGCTTTTGACAACCATACTTATATTTAATATATATTTGCATTTTACTCCGTTCTAATTTGTGATAGATATTGAAAACAGATCCACTACAATCAACAACCATATCACTATCTCTCATTTTTTTCCTATCTTTTCTTTTGTTTCTGTCGACACCAATATTAAATACCCGCGATAATTAAAAGTTGAAATGGGATTACTGTGTTAAATTATCCTTACTGTCTTCACTATATTATATATGCACATGATACATTCATATAGCAAAAACACTCTTATCTATACTTGATCACCTTACTCCCTCATTCTCCACTCCATCCCCAACTATGCTTTCTTTTGTTTGTCGACCTACAGCCACCATCCAATTATCATCACCACTGACCGACTGACATGGTTTATGTCGAACAAGGTAACTATCTGTACATAGTTTAACTTGAGTATGCAGTGTAAGTTGCATGTTTATCCAGCTAATTTCTGTTTCAATATGGTTTGTTTGGATAGACCATCTAATTATCTCACTTTGCAAAGTTGCTTCAAACTTGAACGTCTCATAAACTGGGACATAAACCACCCAAATGATCCTGTATCCGTTCCATTGTAAAAGCACACTCTAAAACATCAACCATCAATCCACTGCAAACCCCACTTATTTGTTCGATTGTTTCTGTTTCTTTTTCTTGTCCAACTGATCGAGCAATATATATATATATATATATATATATATATATATATATATATATATATATATATATATATATATATATATATATATATATTTCCTTGCAGCCGTGAACACCAAGAACCCCACCACCATCTCACCACATGAGCATCATTGAAACATATTCACAACTGCTAATGCTACAGCCACATTTCTGTTGTTGTTCCACCACCAAAATAGCCGAAAAGTACCAATTAAAATCACTGCTACTGATGTCCGTTTGTTATTCTATGTCAACTTGCAAACCACTTCAAACCTAACAGCAAACCTTTGTGTTACTACTCAAAGTTTCTGTTTTGATCAAACCATAAACCCCACTACAACACACCACGAAAACCAGACTGCTGTGCGACATTTTTTTTTGTTTTTTCTCAAGCAAACCGTTGCTGCAACCTAGACGTTTCTGTTTCTAAAGTAATTCACAAACCAACACTTCATAAGATTCTAAGACAATAAATTGAATTGCTTTTGGCATTCCTTTTTATTTATTGGCCGACTACTTTAAACAAAAGAATACCCCACTTGTTACTTTATTAGCTAGTGGGATCATATGGGTGAAATTATTATACAATAAAGGGACACATTCTTGGATACTCTATCCCACATTCATCAGCACCTTTAAAATTAATTAACCAATACATATATCGAGTAGGGCCAAGTTCAAACTTTATTATATTGGATTGCTTATCCAAACAGTCTGCTATACGAGTGTATCTATTTGTTTCTTTTGGGCCGTATTATTTTTTATTGATAGTGGAACAAGTGAGGCAATTTGGGGTTGGTGATGCTCGATCAAAACAAGAAGGAAGGGGACAAGAAAATACATAAAGGACTTCTACCTTTTATTAAAAATATTACACCCACTGTTATGATAATGAAGATGATTCATGGCGACGATGATGATAATACTAGATGAGAATTATGATATGATGATTATGAGTATAGATGGTGATGACGGTTGATTAACGATGATGATAAATATGATATGAAGATGATAAACGATCATGGATTTGATGATTGATGATAAATCACGATGATGCGTGATGTTAGATGATGATGATAACCGATGGCCAATTATTAATTAAAATATGATAAACATTTGTGAGCTAGCGACTAATGATATGAGATGATGTATGGTGGGGGCCTTTAAGAGGAAAACGAATCCTAGATTGATACATTAATCGAAATGTCATATTCCATTTCCTATTAAACTGGACGATTACTCATATTTTATCTTTAGGGCCGTGAACTTATATTAGATTTTGGGCCAAGGGTTTGTTTTGGTTAAGTGGACTTACGAATTGGTTTTGTTGGGCTCGTTATTTAATAAATGAGTCGAGAATATAGGCAATAAGGATATAAGATGATGGTGGATATTAAAGGGATACTAGATTAAGAGGTGATGATACTGTATGATTATGATTTACGTTGATGATTATGATAATTTAATAGCAAAAAGATAAAGAATGATGATTAGGACGATAAAGAATTCATGATGTTGTTAAATGATGATGATGATACTAAATGGGTTCCTTAAAAAGAAAACTGAATTGTGGATTAAAACAATTTGGATCCGCATTACATTAGGAAGTCACAAATGGAGTAATGGTTAAAGATGTTATCGGGTTAGCGGGATGTCGCGGGTTCAACCCCGGACTTGTGCATTTTTTTTAAGAGCTACTTCTTTGAGGTAGTAATTTTATACTATTTATTATTATTATTATTATTATTATTATTATTATTATTATTATTATTATTATTATTATTATTATTATTATTATTATTATTATTATTATTATTATTATTATTATTATTATTATTATTATTATTATTGAAATGATTTTTATATAAAAACATTATTATTTTTAATATTATTATTATTATTATTAAATTTACATTATTATTAAAAACTATCATTATTATTATCATTACTATTTTAATTATCATTATTATTTTAATTATCATTTTAATTATTATTTTTATAACAAATAAATATTATACTTATATTACACATAATTATATACTAAACATATTAACATTATTTTTATAAATATTACAAATAACAAATTATTGATAAAATACTAATATACATATTAAGATATCTACATGTATAAATATTAATCATTTTAAATATATACAAATTAAATACATACAACATATAAACTAAGATATAATATATATAAATTTGTTCGATTACAAATATATGTGTTAATATACATTAATGATATAGGTTCGTGAATCCGAGACCAACCATGCATTGTTCAATATAGTCATATGTATTTTTGCTACATAATACATTAGGTGAGTTCATTTACTCCATTTTTACTCATTACATTTTTGGGCTGAGAATACATGCAAATGCTTTATTAACTGTTTTACAATATTTATATGTGTGAGTTCATTTGCTCCCTTTTACTCTTTACATTTTTGGAACTGAGAATACATGCGCTGTTTTTACAACTGCTTTATTAAATGCTTTTGAAATATATTTTGAACTGTGAATACATGAAATGCTTTTATAAATGTTTGACGAGATAGACACAAGCAAAACATTCCTCGAATGAATTATGTGGACGTGATAATTGCCACCATTAAATTATGTGGACGTGATAATTGCCACAATTGATATGAATATTTTTCCCCTGATTATTATTGCTTGGTAACCTAAGAATTAGGGAACATCAGTAATTTTGAGAATTAGTGCATGCCTAATTGACACGAATCCTAAAGGTAGCTACCGGGTTTAACACCCCCACCCAGAATGTTCACTAGACGGAAGGGCTAGTGGGCGTGGTGTTTAGTACTTCGAAGTTTATATGATTATTATACAAATGAGATGTTCTATTTTGGGGATATTATTATGCGCATTATATGTTAAGGTCAGTTACCAAGCCAAGTTATGAAAGCAAAGTGAATGTTATATATCAAGAGAATGATTTTATACACAGGTTACGTGTATGTTATTTTTGTGCACGAGATATGTGTACGGTTACTAAGATTTATGAAAGATGATTTCATACACGATAAAGGTGTACTGTATTTAAAAGATATCGCATGTACATTACAGGTGGGTATAGGATTCGGGCTCATTTGTACCATGCAGGATTTAAATCTTGTGGTCTATCAAAATGATGAATTTTATTGTTTTATAATAAACCTATGAACTCACCAACCTTTTGGTTGACACTTTAAAGCATGTTTATTCTCAGGTATGAAAGAAATCTTTCGCTGTGCATTTGCTCATATTACATGGAGTCGTTCATGGCATATAGAGGTCAGAACCTCGCAATGGGACCAACTATTGAAGACTTCTTCCAGATGGATTAGGACGGGTCACTACAGTGCACATGCTTCTGCGCGGCGCGCACTACTGAATACAGAAATTCTTCATCTATTTTTGTTTATAACTCGACTAAATCACAACCAAAGTCACCCGATAACGTAGAACTGCTGTAAACGCGCCATAAACACCATGAATCAATCAAATAACACTTCTCGTGTCATAACCCGTCCTTAACCATAAGAACGAGTTAGATAACGTATGATTTCATAGCGAGGTATTGACCTCTATATGCGACATTTTTAAAAGAACAACTGCATTTATTTTACATTACAAACCATAACTCTTATTTTAATACAAGCTTTAGACAATAAAAAGATGATTATCGTTTAGCGATAATCTTAGACTTACAAACTTTACATGTGATGATAACAATACGATTTCTAGCATATTTTACATTACAAATCCTCCGATATGCAGTTTTATTTTTGACACAAATATGCATACTCAAGATCTTGTTTAAATTCAACATGTTGCAGCGGAAGCTTTTAGTTATCACCTGAGAATAGACATGTTTAAAACGTCAACATAAAGTTGGTGAGATATAGGTTTAATGCCGGCAGCGATATAAATATATAGACCACAAGATTTCATATATAAACATTTTAATAAAAATATTCTAAGTGGTTGAGCACTTGATAACCATACTTAACATTTAATCACGTCGCATATTCCCTTTATTATTAAATCTTACTACACCGTACCAAGTGTAGTCACGAAACAAAGTACTGTGCAACCGTTGAATACTAGTCGTCCAGTCCGGTTGGGGTTGTCAGGCCCGATAGATCTATCAACAGGATTCGCGTTTACAATACCGCTGTAAATAATAGTTACCAAGCTACAGGGAAGTATGCCAGTGGTACAACTCAACGTAGAATATATTTTTCAGTTACTTGTGTCCATATCGTAAAACATAAAATACATGTATTCTCATCCCGAAATATTTAGAGTTTAAAAGTGGGACTATATACTCACTTTTGCCTTGAAGATATATATATTTTGACTTGGTCTCCGGTTGATATCACGAACCTATCCATATATAATATATCAATATATTTTCATTTTAAACAATCGTCACATATATATACTTATAATACTTTTAATGTCTTCTTAGTCCGTAGTTAGCAATTCAATTTTAATGGTTCATATTTAGGTGTTTAATAAATAAATAAAACCCCCATTGAAATAAAACCCCATTGTATTCGTATTGGTCGGGATTAATCTTGACCCACGGTACCGGTGTTGTCAAATGACGTGTTGCGTACATAAAGTACCGGTGTTGTCAAATGACGTGTTGCGTACAATCATGGGATCTTATGATTAATCTTCTCGTATTGTTTACGGGTGATCCTGAAATATATAAAATTAAATTATGAGTACATATATATAAAATATCATGTTGTTTTAAAAAGATGTGATTTATTTAATTTTTCTCCAATTATTTTCGTGGCTAAACTAGTCTTGGATATCCGATTTTGTTTTGGTCATAGTTTCTTCGTTACAACTCCGTTTTCGTTGGTTCAACTTGCCACTTCCTTGGATCGAGTCCTTCTTTAAGAATATGAACTGTAAATACCTTAGTTTGTATTCGAAATCACAGGTCATAGGTCAAACTTTGGTGAAACTTATGAAGTTAATCATTTTCCATCATGTAAACAACCTTAAATGATTATTTTTCTAAAAATACTTATACCTTGAGTTAAATCATGAAATTTTTATGTGTTATCATATTCATAGTAAATATCATTTTTCCAGAAAATAAACCTCCAATTCAAGGTTCAAGATAGTTTTTAATTATCCAACCCAAAACAGCCCCCGGTTGCACTCCGACGTCGTAAAAACAGTTTTTAAGGTGTTCTTTGAAAAACCAAGTTATACCTTGTTAAATTAGAATATATTTATGATATATTACAGGTCTTGAAGTATTTTAAAAGTTAAGTTAGAAGGATCTATTTAGTTTGCAAACAAGTTTGAAAACATTCAAACTATGTTCTTGTTGTTAAAATTTTATACCATAAAATAAGATAGCTATATATATATGAATCGAATAAGGTTATGAACAAAGTTACTACCTCAAGTTACTTGGACAAGATTGCTGTAAAAGAGGAGTAAAAACCTAGAACCAAAAGAGTAATGGAGTTGGATCAAAAGGTTGGAAATAAACTTGTATTCTTGAAAGGATTATTGAAGTGTTCTTGGAAGGTTTTTCTTATGATGATTAAGGGTTGTTTTTGAGCTAGATCTTCATGGTAACTTGCTGAATTGTTGAAGGTGTTTAAGGGTTATGGAAGAGTGTGTGTTTAACTAAGAAATGATGTAGAAATTTGAATCAAAATGAAGTGCCCATGAAGCTTATAAAAAACGTGGAACTAAGGTGTTCATGACAAGATTTTAGTTTGTTATCTTATGTAATTAGTCAATAAGCTTCCAAATTCCAATTACCTTATACCTAGGGCATGAACAAGGGCTGGTTGGTGGTGATTTGATGTGTATATACCAATAGTAAATACGTATAGAAGCTAGGTATGATACGGGTACATATACTCCAGATATACGTATAGAAATCTTGTGAAAACGGAATGAGGATTCAAATATAGCTATATTTTGTGAATATACTTATATGGTTTTATGTATTTAAGTCCTTAAAAAGTGATTAAATACATTATATATACGATATATGTATAAACATTATAGGTCATAAGTATTTATGTCAAATGACGTTACGTATGGTTATCGTTTTGAAAACTTAAGTTAGTAGTTTCAAAATATACTTATAACTTATTGTTATTAATACAAAATGAGGTATTAAAACATTCTTAGATCATGTTAAATATGTATATATACATATATATACACAAACGTATAATTATCATATGTTATATAGTTCGTGATATCATCGGTCAAACTAGACGGTCAAACGTTGTGTAAAACTCTTTTCAAAAACATAAATCTCAACAATTTGGATTGCTTATCATGTTGGTAAGGTTTAATTTATGTAAATATTAATCTTATAAGTATAGAACGATCGAAAAAGTGCGGGTCATTACAGTACCTACCCGTTAAATAAATTTCGTCCCGAAATTTTAAAATTGTACCTATTTTGCGTCATCGAGAAACAAGTGTGGATACTTTTGTTTCATCTGATCCTCTCGTTCCCAAGTAAACTCAGGACCTCTTCGAGCATTCCAATGAACCTTAACGATCGGTATGTTGCTCTGCTTGAGCTGTTTAACTTCACGGTCCATGATTTCGATTGGTTCTTCGATGAATTGTAGTTTCTCATCGACATGGATTTCTTCAAGAGGAATGGTGAGATCTTCCTTTGCAAGACACTTCTTAAGGTTTGAGACGTGAAATGTATTATGTACTCCGGCGAGTTTTTGCGGTAACTCGAGTCGATAAGCTACCGGTCCAATGCGTTCGATGATCTTGAACGGGCCTACATATCTTGGGTTCAGTTTACCCCTTTTTCCGAAGCGTATTACACCTTTCCATGGTGACACCTTTAACATAACCATTTCACCGATCTGAAACTCTAATGGTTTCCTTCGGACATCGGCGTAGCTCTTTTGGCGACTACAGGCTGTTTTCAATCTCTCCTTAATTTGTACTATCTTCTCAGTCGTTTCGTGTATGATCTCGAGACCAGTTAATTGTCGATCTCCTACTTCATTCCAACAAATAGGAGATCTACACTTCCTTCCATACAGTGCTTCGAATGGTGCAGCTTTAATGCTCGCATGATAACTATTATTATACGAGAATTCTGCTAACGGTAAATACTTATCCCATCCGTTTCCAAAATCGATCACACATGCCCTGAGCATGTCTTCAAGAGTCTGAATTGTTCTTTCACTCTGCCCGTCAGTTTGCGGATGATATGCGGTACTCATATCCAAACGAGTTCCTAGTGCCTCCTGTAGTGATTGCCAGAACTTTGAGGTAAATCTACTATCACGATCGGATATAATGGAAATAGGTATTCCATGCCTTGAAACAATTTCCTTTATATACAATCGTAATAATTTCTCCATTCTATCCGTTTCCTTTATAGGCAAGAAATGTGCAGATTTGGTAAGACGATCAACAATCACCCAAATGGTGTCGTATCCCCAGGCAGTCTTTGGTAACTTCGTGATGAAATCCATGGTAATACCATCCCATTTCCATTCTGGGATTTCTGGTTGTTGAAGTAACCCTGACGGCTTTTGGTGTTCTGCTTTGACTTTGGAACAAGTTAAACACTCCCCAACATATGTTGCAATGTCTGTCTTTAAATTAGGCCACCAATAATGTGTCTTAAGATCTTGGTACATCTTTCCAACTCCAGGATGTATCGAGTATCTTGTCTTATGTGCCTCGTTCAATATCAACTTCCTTAATCCACCCAACTTCGGTACCCAAATACGATTCGCAAAATATCGAATTCCATCTTCCCGTATAACGAGTTGCTTCTCATACTTCTTCATTATTTCATTTCCTATATTTTCTTTAGTAAGTGCTTCTCGTTGAACTTCTTTGATTTGTGAGTTGAGATTCATGCGAATTTTTATGTTCATCGCTCGTACTCGAATTGGTTCTCGTTCCTTTCTGCTTAGTGCGTCAGCCACCACATTCGCTTTCCCGGGATGATAACGAATTTCACAATCATAGTCGTTTATTAACTCGAACCACCTACGTTGCCTCATGTTCAGCTGTTTCTGATCAAAAATATGTTGAAGGCTTTTATGATCAGTAAACACAGTGCATTTAACCCCATACAAGTAGTGTCTCCATATCTTCAATGCAAACACGACTGCTCCCAGTTCTAGATCATGCGTCGTATAATTCCGCTCGTGAATCTTCAATTGTCGGGATGCGTATGCAATAACTTTCTTCCATTGCATAAGAACGCAACCAAAACCTTGTCGCGAAGCGTCACAATATATTTCAAAATCATCGTTCCCTTCTGGTAACGATAAAATAGGCGCCGTAGTTAACTTCTTCTTTAGTAATTGAAATGCACTCTCCTGCTCAGAGGTCCATTCATATTTCTTCCCTTTTTGCGTTAACGCTGTCAACGGCTTAGCTATTCGGGAAAAATCTTGAATAAACCTTCTATAATAACCGGCTAAACCCAAAAATTGGCGTATATGCGTTGGTGTCTTAGGAGTCTCCCATTTTTCAATGGCTTCAATTTTTGCTGGATCAACCTGAATTCCTTTGCTACTAACAACGTGACCAAGAAATTGCACTTCTTTCAACCAGAAAGCACATTTAGAAAATTTAGCATATAGCTGTTCTTTTCTCAACAACTCTAATATCAACCTTAAATGCTGCTCATGCTCTTGCTCACTCTTGGAATAGATAAGAATATCATCAATGAAAACGATAACAAACTTATCTAAATATGGACTACAAACTCGATTCATGAGGTCCATGAATACAGCTGGCGCATTCGTCAATCCAAACGGCATGACCAAAAATTCGTAATGACCATAACGTGTCCGAAAAGCAGTTTTCGGAATGTCCTCTTCTTTGACACGTAATTGATGATAGCCCGACCTTAGGTCAATTTTTGAGTACACACATGATCCTTGGAGTTGATCAAATAAGTCGTCAATTCTCGGTAGTGGATACCGATTTTTGATAGTTAACTTATTTAATTCACGATAATCTATACACATCCTAAAAGATCCATCTTTCTTTTTAACAAATAAAATCGGAGCTCCCCACGGTGAAGTACTTGGTCGTATGAATCCACGATCCAGTAATTCTTTTAACTGACTCTGAAGTTCTTTTAACTCGGACGGTGCAAGTCTATATGGAGCACGGGCAACTGGTGCAGCTCCTGGTACTAAATCTATTTGAAATTCTACAGATCTAAATGGAGGTAATCCCGGCAACTCTTCCGGAAAAACTTCAGGAAAATCTCTTGCCACAGGCACGTCGTTGATGCACTTCTCTGTTTCTTTCTTTTCGACTTTATTAACATGTGCTAGAATAGCATAACATCCCTTTTCTAAACACTTCTTGGCTTTCAAACAGCTAATGAGTTTTAGCTTTGAGTTACCCTTCTCTCCATAAATCATCACCGGCATTTTATCCTTACAAGGAATGCGAATTGCCTTCTTGGCACACACAACTTCAGCTCCTACTTTGGACATCCAGTCCATGCCGACTATTACATCAAAACTTCCTAATTCTACGGGTATCAAGTCAATTTTAAACGTTTCACCGGCTAAATTTATTTTACAATCACGACAAATTTTATCGGCTTTAATTAGTTTACCATTAGCTAACTCAATCATGTACTTAGCATCTAGAGGTAATGATGAACAATTCAATTTAGCGTGAAAGTCTCTACAAACGTAACTTCTATCAGCACCAGTATCAAATATAATAGATGCGGATAAGTTATTAATGGTAAACGTACCCGTAACAAGCTCCGGGTCTTCACACGCCTCTCTAGCATTAATAACAAATGCTCTTCCTCGTGCAGATCCATTATTATTCTCTGGATTCGGATACTGGCTCTTATAATGACCCTGTTTTCCACACCCATAACAAGTAATGGTAGCCAAAGCAGTTCTATTTGCATTGGTGGCAGGAGTCTTGATACCATTTGTATTTATAACGAGAGCCCTACAATCTTCAGCAAGATGACCCTTTCGATTACATTTGTTGCATACCACATTACAGTAGCCAGAGTGATGTTTGTGGCATCGGTTACATAAAGGATTTTGTGCTTTGTAACCAAAGCCTGAACCACTACCCGCACCTTGCGTGGTTTCTTGTTTCTTAAAAGATTGTTGTTGATTACCTCGATCATAACTTCCATTCCACTTTCTTTTGTTACCTGATACCTTCACATCAGTATTGGATGCTTTCTTATCCAAGATGACCTGATCCATTAGCTCGTTTGCCATGGTTATAGCTTCATGAATTGTCTTAGGTTTCGATGCTGTAACGTTTGCCTTGACCTTTGTGGGCAAACCATCTTTGTACATTTCAATCTTCCATTCTTCGGTTGGAACCAATTCAGGACATAGCAAAACTAATTCCATGAATCGCTGATTGTAGTTGGTGATTTCAGTACCAACAACCTTCAGGCTTCGTAATTCATCTTCCAACTTCCTAACCTCGTTCCTTGGACAATACTCGTTGATTAACATTGTTTTGAATTCTTCCCATGGAGTATCATAAGCTACATCTCCTCCTACAGCCTTCACAAAATTTTTCCACCACGTGAGTGCACTATCTTGTAAAGTGCACGATGCATACTTGGTCATGTCCTTTTCAACACAACCACTGATTTTAAACACAGTCTCCATCTTTTCTATCCACCGGGTTAAACCGATCGGTCCTTCTGTTCCACTGAATGATGAGGGCTTGCAAGCTTGAAAAGTTTTGTAGGTGCATCCTACACGAGGATTTGGGTTAACTGCAGCAGCTCTTGCAGCCTCGACCCATAACATTCTGTCGTTCACTCGTTGGTTGATGAATTCCTCGACTTCTTGTTCCGTCATTCGATTCAATCGCGCCATTTCCTAATGAAAGAAAATAATTATTCACATGGATTATTATAGATGTAGTGTGTATTTATAGTACATTATAGCTTGTTAATAATATGAACCAGGTATTATTATAAAAGCCTTTTCTTCTTATTAGCATTTTATAATTATATCTAGGGTAGTACCTACCCGTTAATGTCCATACTTAATAGCTTAGTACAGAACCAATTACTACCATCTAAATAATACTTAACCATGGAAAATTATTGCATTTCATACTTCACTATTTTACATTTGCTTATCTTACATCGAATATTAAGCAAACCACACTAGTAATATTATACAAAACATTATATGATCCCATGGTTTAATACGGCAGTGCATCGTTTGGTCTATTTTCTAGGACGTTTAGGTTCAAGGAATGGCCTAACGCTTATCCTAGCTGTCTGCCTATATTTTGGCGGTGGAGCTGAAGAACTAGATGCCGGGATAGAACGAATAGGGATAGCGGGAATAAGGGTGGTAGTGTCTAGTGGAGTTGGTGCCACATCATCCTCACTAAACTCGGGATTTGAATTTTCTAATTCATTAGCCTTTTGTTTCTTTCCTAGTTTGAACTTGTCTTTTGTAATTTCCTGTATTTCTTCCTCGGGTTCACTTTCCTCCTCGGGTTCACTTTCCTCCTCGGGTTCACTTTCCGAGTTCTTTATAGTTGGTTCATCCGGAATTTGTGAGTCTTCCCCAAAGATATCATTTTCGTCATCGGATAGGTTAATGACTGGAACACCATCTGAAGATTCTGATTCGGAGTCGCTGAATGTGATAACAAGTTTTGAGCCCGACATCTATCACACAACAACTAACCCATTAGTACTACATAATATTTACATATAAATTTTAACCAACAATGATAAGCAATGGTTTTTAAATCAGACCCGGTCAAAGTCCAGACTTACTAATGTATCCTAACGACTTATCAGTTAGACACACTAATGCAAACCTGGTTCGCTAAGACCACCGCTCTGATACCACATGTCATAACCCGTCCTTAACCATAAGAACGAGTTAGATAACGTATGATTTCATTGCGAGGTATTGACCTCTATATGCGACATTTTTAAAAGAACAACTGCATTTATTTTACATTACAAACCATAACTCTTATTTTAATACAAGCTTTAGACAATAAAAAGATGATTATCGTTTAGCGATAATCTTAGACTTACAAACTTTACATGTGATGATAACAATACGATTTCTAGCATATTTTACATTACAAATCCTCCGATATGCAGTTTTATTTTTGACACAAATATGCATACTCAAGATCTTGTTTAAATTCAACATGTTGCAGCGGAAGCTTTTAGTTATCACCTGAGAATAGACATGTTTAAAACGTCAACATAAAGTTGGTAAGATATAGGTTTAATGCCGGCAGCGATATAAATATATAGACCACAAGATTTCATATATAAACATTTTAATAAAAATATTCTAAGTGGTTGAGCACTTGATAACCATACTTAACATTTAATCACGTCGCATATTCCCTTTATTATGAAATCTTACTACACCGTACCAAGTGTAGTCACGAAACGAAGTACTGTGCAACCGTTGAATACTGGTCGTCCAGTCCGGTTGGGGTTGTCAGGCCCGATAGATCTATCAACAGGATTCGCGTTTACAATACCGCTGTAAATAATAGTTACCAAGCTACAGGGAAGTATGCCAGTGGTACAACTCAACGTAGAATATATTTTTCAGTTACTTGTGTCCATATCGTAAAACATAAAATACATGTATTCTCATCCCGAAATATTTAGAGTTTAAAAGTGGGACTATATACTCACTTTTGCCTTGAAGATATATATATTTTGACTTGGTCTCCGGTTGATATCACGAACCTATCCATATATAATATATCAATATATTTTCATTTTAAACAATCGTCACATATATATACTTATAATACTTTTAATGTCTTCTTAGTCCGTAGTTAGCAATTCAATTTTAATGGTTCATATTTAGGTGTTTAATAAATAAATAAAACCCCATTGTATTCGTATTGGTCGGGATTAATCTTGACCTACGGTACCGGTGTTGTCAAATGACGTGTTGCGTACATAAAGTACCGGTGTTGTCAAATGACGTGTTGCGTACAATCATGGGATCTTATGATTAATCTTCTCGTATTGTTTACGGGTGATCCTGAAATATATAAAATTAAATTATGAGTACATATATATAAAATATCATGTTGTTTTAAAAAGATGTGATTTATTTAATTTTTCTCCAATTATTTTCGTGGCTAAACTAGTCTTGGATATCCGATTTTGTTTTGGTCATAGTTTCTTCGGTACAACTCCGTTTTCGTTGGTTCAACTTGCCACTTCCTTGGATCGAGTCCTTCTTTAAGAATATGAACTGTAAATACCTTAGTTTGTATTCGAAATCACAGGTCATAGGTCAAACTTTGGTGAAACTTATGAAGTTAATCATTTTCCATCATGTAAACAACCTTAAATGATTATTTTTCTAAAAATACTTATACTTTGAGTTAAATCATGAAATTTTTATGTGTTATCATATTCATAGTAAATATCATTTTTCCAGAAAATAAACCTCCAATTCAAGGTTCAAGATAGTTTTTAATTATCCAACCCAAAACAGCCCCCGGTTGCACTCCGACGTCGTAAAAACAGTTTTTAAGGTGTTCTTTGAAAAACCAAGTTATACCTTGTTAAATTAGAATATATTTATGATATATTAAAGGTCTTGAAGTATTTTAAAAGTTAAGTTAGAAGAATCTATTTAGTTTGCAAACAAGTTTGAAAACATTCAAACTATGTTCTTGTTGTTAAAATTTTATACCATAAAATAAGATAGCTATATATATATGAATCGAATAAGGTTATGAACAAAGTTACTACCTCAAGTTACTTGGACAAGATTGCTGTAAAAGAGGAGTAAAAACCTAGAACCAAAAGAGTAATGGAGTTGGATCAAAAGGTTGGAAATAAACTTGTATTCTTGAAAGGATTATTGAAGTGTTCTTGGAAGGTTTTTCTTATGATGATTAAGGGTTGTTTTTGAGCTAGATCTTCATGGTAACTTGCTGAATTGTTGAAGGTGTTTAAGGGTTATGGAAGAGTGTGTGTTTAACTAAGAAATGATGTAGAAATTTGAATCAAAATGAAGTGCCCATGAAGCTTATAAAAAACGTGGAACTAAGGTGTTCATGACAAGATTTTAGTTTGTTATCTTATGTAATTAGTCAATAAGCTTCCAAATTCCAATTACCTTATACCTAGGGCATGAACAAGGGCTGGTTGGTGGTGATTTGATGTTTATATACCAATAGTAAATACGTATAGAAGCTAGGTATGATACAGGTACATATACTCCAGATATACGTATAGAAATCTTGTGAAAACGGAATGAGGATTCAAATATAGCTATCTTTTGTGAATATACTTATATGGTTTTATGTATTTAAGTCCTTAAAAAGTGATTAAATACATTATATATACGATATATGTATAAACATTATAGGTCATAAGTATTTATGTCAAATGACGTTACGTATGGTTATCGTTTTGAAAACTTAAGTTAGTAGTTTCAAAATATACTTATAACTTATTGTTATTAATACAAAATGAGGTATTAAAACATTCTTAGATCATGTTAAATATGTATATATACATATATATACACAAACGTATAATTATCATATGTTATATAGTTCGTGATATCATCGGTCAAACTAGACGGTCAAACGTTGTGTAAAACTCTTTTCAAAAACATAAATCTCAACAATTTGGATTGCTTATCATGTTGGTAAGGTTTAATTTATGTAAATATTAATCTTATAAGTATAGAACGATAGAAAAAGTGCGGGTCATTACATCTCGGCTCTTAAATCATAAACTTCCAAATAATCGCGAATAATAACCAAAACCGTATCCGAATGGACTAAAAATGACGGATATTGCCATGATAAATATATGAGAAATGTGCAATATCAAATCACCCCACACTAGAGTCTTGCTTGTCCTTAAGGAAATCCAACTCGAAAATAATCTTCTACCACATGATAACGTCTTCAGAAGTGAAAGTAGAACCAACGAACATGAACCAAAAGAGAAACTAGTGTGGGTACGGTTTAAAGAAAATATATCAACAATGTGACTTCCACTGGTAATCCCAAAATCTCCAACATCCCCAAATAAAGTATCGGCACAATAATAATAACTCGAACAAAGTGTACCAAATAAATAATCTAAATAAATGTAGAAGATCTCGAACCTGATAATGTCTTTAAATATATAAAACAAGGGATACAATTGGAAGCCCTGAGCCGAGAAGATGAAACAAGCGAACCAAAAAAATGTACGGGCTACCCCGCGATTGGTCAAGCTAATGCCTCCCACAGTACCTAACATCGCGAGATGTCGGTAAGAAAATAATGTTGTAGCTAAGGAGGATACTACATTACGTCCGGATATCATCGATAATCATGAGGTAATCATCTAATCCGTTAAATCAACCATAAAGATTGAGGTTCATCAGGCTTAAAAGCTGATATCTTACCTTTCTGGAGGTTATCCACTGGGAATCTGATCAATCACTGACATTTTGTGTATCATGGTGCGCTTCCCATTTGGCTAGCAATTCTCCCTCATTGAGATAAGATTTGACTACCAGTTTCCCTGTTTGAAATTGAGGCCTGGTAGATTTCCAGTCGATGTTAGCAATGACTTTTCAAGATTTTTCGTCACAATACAACTGGTCTGGACTACAACTTCTGAAACAAATCAGCAAGTGTGTCGTTCGGGAGACTTGACTCCCTTAAGGATGGAATGGATACATCCTGTGTGGTTAAATAAAGTGGTCGGGCGCAACATTGTCCTTATTAGGAGAAACAATGAGGATCGCCCTATTAAAGTTTTCGATTAGCACATGGCCCGGTTTCGACCACACGATACAATCACCGTTCATACGGTTGACACCCACCTTGGTGCAGATGACCTACGTATGAATTTTTATGTTCATGTAGGATTTCACATTCAAAATAATGAACATGTTTTGAAAGTTCAAGACTTTCACCTCTAACAGTACCTCATCGTGATATGATGGGTAATGAAATGGTACAACTTAAGAGGTATACGTACCAAGTGAAACGGTCAGAAGACTTTACTTCCTTAATGAGTGGATCTGACTCACTCGAGAGTGCCAATCTATTTCAATTAACACTCGGTTTAAATCCCAAAAACCTTTGGGGGCCATAGCTTTTGGCTATGGGTTGTGTTGTCTAAGCAAACACAAGCACGTAGCTATTGTTCCTAAAAAGGACAACACTGGTGAAGCTCAAGGCTCCTCTTCCCACAGTATCACACCATTAAATGATGTAATAATAAAATGATATAGTTTCGGAAGTATGCTATACCAAGTAACCAAATGTTTTTGATCTGGCACGTGATTCGGTCACAATCACGCTATGCAATCACCGCTCTCTCACGGTTTACACCCGTTTTGGTACAAGTGACCTACTATTGAGTTCCCTGAACTCGTAGGATTTCATGTCCAAGAAAATGAACATGTAGAACAATTTTGGCTTCTTTGAAATCACGAAATATGCCATAAAATACCAAGCCAAATCAAAATCAATTTTCATAACAAAGGTTTTGGCCGAATTTTCAATTGTTTTTCTACTTTTTTTTTTATATATTTTTAAACTAACTTTTCTATTTTTTTTTACGACCAAAACCTGTGAAACGTTTCAAGTCTCTTTAGATCAAAACTAATATGATGATGATTCCATTAACAACCAACCTGGGAGATTTTACATCCCCACCCCACACTTGAGATCAAGTAATGTCCCCATCACTTGAGATCACAAATAGATTAAAATCGAAAGGGTTATGTGAGAAAGAAAATATAAAAACTTATCGAGCTTAACCACTGATCGCGGAATGCCAGTGACAGATGGCGCTGAACTGACTGCCAGCATAAGCACATCATCCATTCCCGATCATCATACCAATATCATCAATCATGTAGTTTTGCTGAACTTAATGACATACTTGAAAAATCGTTTCACCAAAAAACCTAAGAAAATAAAAACAAAAGAACTACATACATGGGACAAGGTGGCACCACCCGATGCCGAAACGCCTAAAGTAAATAGTTATCATAGTACAGAACCAAATAAAATGTTTGTAAACAAATACAACATGATCAACAGGCACGCAGTCCCTCAACCCTGGTAATCATCTGAAACAACCCAACCCGTATTAAACCGGCCCATAAAATTTTTCCTTTTTAATATACATTAAATAACACTTTAGGTCCCAATACACAATTTCCAAAACGTATTTTTATCAAAGTAGGTTCAACGAACTTAAAAACGTACAACAATAAGTTAAACTTCTTAATGCAATAATACGCTAGTTAAATCATAAATCGGTTATAATCATTATGACCCGACAAGTTACGTTTACACAAAACCGAGCATGGTGATTTGAGACTATGCTACCCAAATCCTAATCAAGTCCAAAAGCAAGATCTTCTAAGGCAGCCTAGCCAAGATCTCTAATCCCCACGCTTACCCGAGCCGCCACCACGCGAACCTATAAAAATATCAACAACGAGAGGGTAAGCTAATGCCTAGTGAATGTAAAGATACTACACACATACATATGCATAAAATGGCTACGCATCACTAAGCATCAAAATAACACATACCGTCTCCGCATGGTAAACAAACTACAAAAGAGCACAATATACAAAGTAGCTACACGCTACGTAATCGCCAAGCTAACGTCACAAGATTAGCTACAACACAACAATAAGTATATACGCGTATATAACAAATATAATCAACAACAACGATAAGGTTAACCCCTTAACCCAAACTACATGAAGGTCGGCCGAACTACCCGAGCCTTACTGAATTCGCACTACCCGAGATTCACTTCCTTCACCACTTCTACAACCGAGGTTGGCCGAACTACCTGAGCCTTAGTGAATTCGCACAACCCAAAATTCACCACCTCATCACCAAGATGATCGAAACAACCCGAGTCATCATGAATCTACACTAACCGAGATTCATTTCCTCAACAACAAATTCTAGCAACCCATCGCCAAAAGGGTTATCCAAAACGCTAGCCAATTCACAACACCAAGGGTAAAAACCCACAACGCATAAGCGTATCACATGGACCCGAAGCACAAGGTCCATTCTCCCACACGAACATAGAGTAAACCCAAACAAGGGTCACCCTACACACACGCACCCATTTTACACATACACATGTGCATAGTAAATTTACACTCACCTTGAAGTCTTGATGGATGCCAACCAAAATCCGCTAACGCCAATGGAACGTACCTATTCCATTATCACATGACAAATAACACAATTAGGGTGGATTTACAAACCAACCCAAATCGACAACTAGCGAAATTTTGACCCAAATGCACCTCCAAGCACAAACCGCGCCCAAACTAACCAATAATCACTAACACTAGTGGCAATGGTCCTAATAAGCCAATTAAACCCGAACACAAGTGTTAAACACTTGTCTTGCCCAATTTGACACCAAAACCCTAATTTTGACCCATTTCAAAATTAGTCAACCAAACACACCCAAATGAGTTCCAACTCTTCCATAATCACTAATCATAGTGATTACACTCAATTTAAAGCCCTAAACAAGGCTAAATCATCAACCAACCCAAAACCCGCCTTCATCACTAATAAACCCGAATCCTAGTTATTTTCTTCCATTAACAACTAAATGGGTTTCATCTATGAACATACAAGCCAAAAGCCCCAAATTAGATGATGAACACGAAAATGAAATTCGGAGTTAGAGCTTACCGCTAGTATCAAATTATAGCTAAGAACGAGGAGAAAAAACTTGTCTCTTACGCTTTCGATCAAAACCCGCTTCTTCCTTTCCAAAAATCCCTTTGAATCAATTGGGGTATTTGAGTTTTTGAGAGAAAATGAAGAAGAAAAGGAAAAAGATAAAAAGGAAATGAGATGAATGGATGGGATTTAAGATCTCAAATCTAGCACATACGCGAAATGACCAAAATGCCCTCGAACATCCTTTAAAATTGCAAATCTGGTACCAGCTCGCCCAGAATGCCGTGCCGCGGCCTTAATCGTCGTGCCGCGACCTATAACATATTCTGGTGGCTGTCTTAACATGCCTCCTGGAATTGAAATCAGCTGAATGCCGCGCCGCGGCCCTTTCTGTCGCGCCGCGACTCAAGGCGTGGTCTGGTGCCTTCCTTACCATGCCTCCTGATCCTGATTTGTTTGTAATGTCACGCCGCGACCCACTCCTCCGCGCCGCGACCTTTAACTTGATCTGATCACTTTTCGCATACAAGAACTTTAACGCACGAACATGTCTCAATTCCTTCATACACCTATCGTACATACGCGATACACCTGTAAATCATGTACGGGGAAAAAACGGGGTGTTACAACTCTCCCCCACTTAGATTCGATCACATCCTCGTGATCCTAGTCACTTAACCGATCGGAACCACACTCTATGGTCCTCAAACAAACGTTACAATCCGACTTCCATTACCTTTCTCATTAACCCGAAGATTAATTTGTTAACTAAATACACACTTGCACGCATTTCAAGACGTGCAATACACGCAACCACCAAAGTCTACAACGATCACTTAGGATACGCGAAACCGCCACGTATTCTTCCAACTCCTCTAGTCTATTCTTCTCAAAGAGTTATCCTTAACAACTAAATCATCACCCACGATTTATTGAAATCCACAAATCCGAGCACAAGAACTTGCTCAATCCTTCACATCGGAAAAACTCATCCAATCGCGAACCGAGATATCAACTCCTAGCGTACCATACCAAGTACATCGCTAGTAACAACCACATACCAAAATAAAGTCAACCATCTAACTGATGAAGACCGACTAAAAGCGAATTCTTACGGATAACACTTACCACTTAACAACCCTTGTAGTGTGCAAATACGTCTATTATGCAATTACTGCAACATCACAAGCAACGGCTAAAACCGTTAGCGCCCAAACGACTATGGCAACGCAATTCCCAAGGTGTACAAAATCGACTATTGTCCCACCCATAACAATATGTGAGCGAAACACGGCTATTGCATCACTAATCACACAACGTGGTCCTTACGACCCCACCATTGGTGTATAAAACAACCAATAGATCACAACACAACATGGTCCTTACAACCCCACCATTGGTGTATAAAACAACCAATAGATCACAACACAGCATGGTCCTTACGACCCCACCATTGGTGTATAAAACAACCAATAGTTCACACAACATAGCCGAAATAACCCGAGCCTAAACACATATGTTGGATAACAACCCGAACGTTAGTGAATTCGCAACAACCCAAAATTCACTAACCCAATCCATATTTCCCACAATGAAATGACCGCACAACCCGAGTCATCGTGAATACGCGCAAACCGATATTCACTACCTCTACCCCATAGTATAACCGAAGATGGCCGTACAACCCGAGCCTTAGTGAATCCGAACTAACCGACATTCACTACCTCAAACTATGAGTCCAACCAACAAGGACAATCGTACCACCCGAAATATTGTGAATACGAACAACCCAATATTCACGTCCCAAACCACACGCAAGAATGGTACTCCCATTCTCCATCGGTACTCGAATTTCCCGATAACGTTATACCATACCGATATAACACTAAACCCATGATGAAGTTAGCGGACCGAACCACGGCCATAACCCACCAATCACTTACGCACTTTTGGCCTCATACAACGAGTAGTGCAACATCGCACACTGCTATATTATAGTGAATCCTAACGGATCACAATAACCATTCACCACAAACGAAACATATACGTATACGCGAACATCGCTATCGCTATCGAGCAAGAACCACCAATATCGCACATAGGCACAAAACAATAATTCTCTAGAAGAGAATCCGAAACACACATCCCTTAACCGAGGGATTTCACCTTGTTCACCAAATACGCCCATTATCTCTCAACGAGATTCACCACATTACCACCTCGGTGATAATCCAAATCCGCAACCATGAGTACAATTTAACCAAAATCGTACTCTACCACAAATCGACCAAATCTAGGTCCCGTCATAAATTTTCGGACCTACTAAGAGCATCATCCGAAACCTTACACTAAAACCTCCTCGTGAGGGAGTGTAACTCCCCCACTTGGAACTACGTTCCATAACCGCATCTTGTACAACCGTACAATGCTACCAAAGGTAGACTTTACTAACAATTGGGTTCACACGACCCATCACCACATCTTGCTCCAACCTTGAGCATACGGAGGATTTTAACCAATCCTTAAACACTTCGAACAGAAGTCACTACAAGTTGCACAACTTTCCTCTCGCAATCTTCCAATTGCTACGGCTTGTCCAATTTCCACCTAGCCACTCATGTACCTAAGGGTTTCTTACCGGTACTCTAAGCACAAAGTAACCGCACTACCATCGGAGTCAAATACCACGCTAGTAGGTATGAAAGAGGCACCTAACACCGCGTCGCGTAGACTCCATTACCAACATACATCGAGATCAAACACTCGACCTTTAGGGTTTTATCCACCCGTTGAACCTCATGGTTCCACTACTCTAACACAGAAGCAAACATGTGCTAACAACCGAACACCAAAGCCCATACCCATGGCTTGGTAGAAATATTTCCCAATACTAAGGAATGCTTGGTTGCACCAAGTCTTACGCCCTTCGTTCGCCAATCAAAATGCCACCATAGAGTAATTCCAATAGGAACATCACTCATAACAATAATACTGAAATGCCCCGTTCATATTAATTATAAATGTTTCATATTAATTGAATTATTTGCGAGGTTTTAACCTCTATATGAGACGTTTTCAAAGCTTGCATTCATTTTAAAATAACCATAACCTTTATTATTGAATAAAGGTCTAAAAGCATAAGTTTTGATTGTCATTCAAAGACAATCTCCTCAAAATACATGTATTTTACACACACCATTACATACTTGCCAACAATATATTACAAATACAATTCCCGAATGCAAGTTTATTTATTAAGAAAAGCATGATGACTCCAAATCTTGACGTTGAGTAAACATGCAACAGCGGAAGCTTTCTAATAATCACCTGAGAATAAACATGCTTAAAAAGTCAACAAAATTGTTGGTGAGTCATAGGTTTAATTTCTATATAATAATCATAATATTTAATAAGCCACAAGATTTCATTTAATTAGATGCGTAGGATCATTACAACTGCAAAAAACATTCATACGATGAGTCGCCTGATAACCGACCTTAACGTAGAGCGCTTAAGATATCTGGCATCATACATTACACTATTCAAATGTATGACAAGAACCCTTCGAAGTACTAAAGCATTTCCACTATTCGAAAATGGGGGTGGTTGGTGCCCGTAGATCTACCTTTAGGATTCGCGTCAATTAGTGTTTTTCACTAATTCTTAGGTTACCAAGCATAATAATAATAATAATAAGTACAGATATCCGGTATAACAAAAGAATCGTAGAATATAGTTTCATGAACTTGTGCTTATTTTGTAAAACATTTATAAATTTGCATGTATTCTCATCCCAAAATAATTTAGATAGTAAAAATGGGACTATAACTCACTTGTGATGATTTCTGAATAGATGGTGGTAAGACTTGGCCTTTGACAAATTCACGAACCTAATAAAATTATCACAAGTATCATAAGTATGGAATATTAATTATATATATATATATATATATATATATATATATATATATATATATATAATTAATATTCCATACTTATGATACTTGTGATAATTTTAATTGTCCATTGTTAGTAGTCCAACGTTCATAGTCCAATAGTCCAATAGTCCAATAGTCCAACAATATAAATATATATATATATATATATATATATATATATATATATATATATATATATATATATATATATATATATATATATATATATATATATATATATAAATATAAATGCGTATATTGTGTTAGAATTCACTAACACTATAATATATTGTCTTAATATAATAAGACACATAATATGTATATTGTCTGAAGCAATCCGCGAACCATTGTATACATGTCTCAGGCTCGATCACAACTCAAAGTATATAATATTTTGGAATCCACTTCCACGCACAGCTAACTCGAAATTACTGCCAATGGCGTCTTATAGTTCGTTCCAATAATATATATAGAAGAAATCAAAATGATATGTCAAAATACTGTATACGAATCCACGATGATCAAGTCATATATATATGGTGCCTTACGATCTTTATTAAGACTATAATATATTGTCGTAGAACTTAATCACGACTATTATAAATTGTATTTCCATAAGCTCGGGAACAAGACATGTATAAATACATATAGGATACAAGGTAAGTTAGCTAGGATAAGGTTATCATCCATTTTTATGAATCATGTCCGTAGCTAAAAATTAAGAAAAATATCCAATTTTATTTTACCCATAATTTCTTCGTTACAAATCCGTTTTGAGTGATTTGAGTTGCCATGGTTTCGTATCAAACTCAACATTATTAATCTTAACAGAAAAAGTATAGGTTTATAGTTGAAAATACAGCTTAGGTGTCAAATAATAGAAGATAGTCATATCCGTCGTAAGAACGACATATTGATGACCCTTTTGAAAAACATACTTCCACTTAGAGTTTAACCATGGATTTTGGATATATTTCATATCCATATAAAATAATATTTTTCACCAAAGAAAATCTTTTAATTCAAAGTTTAAGATAGGTTTTTAAAATTAAACCCAAAACAGCCCCCGTTCGACTAAGACGGCGTATATTCGATTTTAAGGTGTTCTTCGTGTTTACAAGTTTTATATCCTTATGTTAGCTTGACATATAGTCATAATAAATGTGTTGAAGTATTTTAAAAGTTAATTTAGAAGGATTAAGTTTATTTGCAAACAAGTTTAGAAATAATCTAAACTATGTTCTTGTTGTTATTAGTTATAACTCAAAATAAGATAGCTATATGAATAAAAATCGAACGAGATTATGAATAAGGTTACTACCTCAAGTTACTTGGATAAAGCTACTGGAAAAGATAGGATAAATCTTGGAATTAAAAGTATCTTTGATGGCTTGGAAACTCTTGAAGTATGAACATGGAATGAACAAAAATTTGAATAAGAATTCTATCTTGAATTAAGATAGTTATAAATATATAAATTGAATCAAAGCTTATATATGATTCTTACCTTGATTAAAAGATGAAAAGCTACTGGAAAGGAAGTATAATTCTTGATCCTAAAGAGTGGTGGAGTTGGATTGAAAGGTTGGAAGTAAGCTAGTAAACTTGAAAGTATTTGTGAAGTGTTCTTGATGTGTTCTTGAATATTGATGTTTCTTGATTGTAATTGAAGCTAGATTGACCTAGATGATCAATATTACTGAAGTACAGACATTCTTGAGTTTAGAGAGAGTTAGGATGGAGAAAATTTGGATTAGAAAATCAAGGAAATGTGATGTGTGTGTTGTTTGAAAAAAATGCCTAATGCTTAGTCAATATAAGGTTACTAGTTTTTGTTTTTATGCATAAATATCAAGTATAAGTTAAAACAAGTCATGATCATGGTTTATGACTCATTCATGGCTGATCATTGGAGTTTACTATTGGTATGTACCAATAGTAAATAATCTAGAAGCTGTGTATTGTATGAGTACAAATACGGTTGCATACGAGTAGAATTGTTGATGAAAATGAACGAGAATGTAATTGTAATCATTTTTGATAAATAGAAGTACTTTGATATGTATCTTGAAGTCTTTCAAAAGTGTATGAATACATCTTAAAATACTACATGTATATACAATTTAACTGAATCGTTAAGTCACCGTTAGTCGTTACATGTAAGTGTTGTTTGAAACCTTTAAGTTAACGATCTCATTTAATGTAGTTAACCCAATGTTTATTATATCTAATGAGATTTTAAATTATTATATTATCATGATATTATGATGTATAAATATATCTTAATATGATATATATACATTAAAATATCGTTACAACGATAATCGTTACATATATGTCTATAGTCTTGAAGTCTTTAAGTTAGTAATCTCATTTTATGTATATAACCAATTGTTATTATATGTAATGAGATACTTAAATATCATTTTATCAAATCATAAGTATATATATATATATATCCATATATACATCATTATATAATTATTTCGAGTTATGACGTTCGTGAATCGTCAGACAAACTGGGTGGCCAAACATTTGTATAAAATTCATTTCAAATAACCAAATCTTAATGAGTTTGATTGCTTAACATGTTGGAAACATTAATTATGTAAATATTAATATTCTATATATTATCGGAAAAATCCGGGTCGTTACATTACACACCCGTTAAATTAAATTTCGTCCCGAAATTTAGAATAGTACCTAGTTAACGTGCGATATCGGGAAACTAATGTGGGTACTTCAGCTTCATTTGGTCTTCTCGTTCCCAAGTAAATTCAGGTCCTCTACTAGCATTCCATCGAACCTTAACGATTGGTATCTTACTTTGTTTGAGTCGTTTGACCTCACTATCCATAATTTCGACGGGTTCTTCGACGAAATTTAGTTTCTCGTCAATTTTAATCTTGTCTAAAGGAATAATGAGATCTTCGGTAGCTAGGCATTTCTTCAGGTTTGAAACATGAAAGGTGTTGTGAATCTTTTCTAATTATGGAGGTAGCTCAAGTCGATAGGCCACCGGCCCAATGCGTTTTTCAATCTTGAATGGCCCAATGTATCTTGGGCTCAATTTTCCCCGCTTTCCAAAACGAATAACACCTTTCCAAGGTGATACCTTAAGCATAACCATATCACCTTCCTCAAACTCTAAAGGTTTTCTTCTAACATCCGCATATGAAATGTCCCGTTCATATTGATTATAAACGTTCCATATTAATTGATTTCGTTGCGAGGTTTTGACCTCTATATGAGACGTTTTTCAAAGATTGCATTCGATTTTAGAACAAACCATAACCTTTAAAATATTACGACGATTATCAAATAATGATAATGTAAAATATAGCGTTTTTCACACAACCATTACATAATGGTTTACAATAATATTACACATCAACATAAGTCTTCGAATGCAGTTTTTAAACAATATTATACAAGCATGGACTCCAAATCTTGTCCTTAATTTAGTATGCAACAGCGGAAGCTCTTAATAATCACCTGAGAATAAACATGCTTAAAACGTCAACAAAAATGTTGGTGAGTTATAGGTTTAACATACATATTATGAAATCATAATAATAGACCACAAGATTTCATTTTAATAACACATCTCATATCTGGCATTTCACAAACTGCATAGAGATAAAAATCATTCCTATGTTGAACACCTGGTAACCGACCTTAACAAGATGCATATATAATATCCCCATTATTCCGGGACTCTCATCGGATATGATAAATCGAAGTACTAAAGCATCCGTAACTCGGATGAGGCTTGTTGGGCCAAATAGATCTATCTTTAGGATTCGCGTCAATTAGGGGTCATTTCCCTAATTCTTAGGCTACCAAGCTAAAAAGGGGCATATTCGGTTCGATAATCCAACATAGAAAGTATTTTCGATTACTTGTGTCTATTTTTAAAATATTTATAGAATCGCATGTATTCTCATCCTAAAAAAATAATAGATTTTAAAAGTGGGACTATAACTCACTTTCACAGATTTTTACTTCGTCGGGAAGTAAGACTTGGCCACTGGTCGATTCACGAACCTATAACAAATATGTACATATATATATCAAAGTATGTTCAAAATATATTTACAACATTTTTAATACGTTTTTAATGTTTTAAGTTTATTAAGTCAGCTGTCCTCGTTAGTAACCTACAACTAGTTGTCCATAATTAGATGTACAGAAATAAATCGATATATATTATCTTGGATCAATCCACGACCCAGTGTATACATGTCTCAGGCTAGATCACAACTCAAAGTATATATATTTTTGGAATCAACCTCAACCCTGTATAGTTAACTCAAACATTACTGCATATAGAGTGTCTATGGTTGTTCCAAATAATATATATACATGGGTCGATATGATATGTCAAAACATTTGCATACGTGTCTATGGTATCCCAAGATTACATAATAGAATACATGTAATACAATATAAGTTAGCTAGGATATGATTAATATAGATTTGTTACCAATTTTCACGTAGCTACAACAAGAAAAATTATCCAATCTTGTTTTACCCATAACTTCTTCATTTTAAATCCATTTTGAGTGTTTCAATTTGCTATGGTTTCATATTGAACTTAAGTTTATGAATCTAAACAGAAAAAGTATAAGTTTATAGTCATAAATACAGGTTACAAGTCATTTTTTTAAAGGTAGTCATTTTAGTCGAAAGAACGACGTCTAGATGACCATTTTGGAAAACATACTTCTACTTTGAGTTTAACCATGATTTTTGAATATAGTTTCATGTTCATAAGAAAAATCATTTTCCCAGAAGAACAACTTTTAAATCAAAGTTTACCATAGTTTTTAATTAACTAACCCAAAACAGCCAGTGGTGTTACTACGACGGCGTATATCCGGTTTTACGGTGTTTTTCGTGTTTCCCGGGTTTAAATCATTAAGTTAGCATATCATATAGATATATAACATGTGTTTAGTTGATTTTAAAAGTCAAGTTAGAGGATTAACTTTTGTTTGCGAACAAGTTTAGAATTAACTCAACTATGTTCTAGTGATTTCAAGTTTAAACCTTCGAATAAGGTAGTTTTATATATATGAATTGAATGATGTTATGAACATCATTACTACCTCTAGTTTAGTAGGTAAACCTACTAGAAGTGACAAGAAATGATCTAGCTTCAAAGGATCTTGAATGGCTTGAAAGTTCTTGAAGCAGAATCATGACATGAAAACAAGTTCAAGTAAGATTATCACTCGAATTAAGATAGTTATAGTTATAGGAATTGAATAAAAGTTTTTATATGAGTATTACCTTGATTTAGAATGATATATTACTATAAACAACAAGAATTTCTTGAGGTTGGATGATCACTTTACAAGATTGGAAGTGAGCTAGTAAACTTGAAAGTATTCTTGATTTTATGAGACTAGAACTTGTAGAATTTATGAAGAACACTTAGAACTTGAAGATAGAACTTGAGAGAGATCACTTAGATGAATAAAATTGAAGAATGAAAGTGTTTGTAGGTGTTTTTGGTGATTGGTATATGGATTAGATATAAAGGATGTGTAATTTTGTTTACATGTAAATAAGTCATGAATGATTACTAATATTTTTGTAATTTTATGAGATATTTCATGCTAGTTTCCAAATGATGGTTCCCACATGTGTTAGGTGACTCACATGGGCTACTAAGAGCTGATCATTGGAGTGTATATACCAATAGTACATACATCTAAAAGCTGTGTATTGTACGAGTACGAATACGGGTGCATACGAGTAGAATTGTTGATGAAACTGAACGAGGATGTAATTGTAAGCATTTTTGTTAAGTAGAAGTATTTTGATAAGTGTCTTGAAGTCTTCCAAAAGTATATGAATACATATTAAAACACTACATGTATATACATTTTAACTGAGTCGTTAAGTCATCGTTAGTCGTTACATGTAAATGTTGTTTTGAAACCTTTAGGTTAACGATCTTGTTAAATGTTGTTAACCCATTGTTTATTATATCTAAAGAGATGTTAAATTATTACATTATCATGATATTATGATATATTAATATATCTTAGTATGATATATATACAGTTAAATGTTGTTACAACGATAATCGTTACATATATGCCTCGTTTCGAAATTCTTAAGTTAGTAGTCTTGTTTTACATATGTAGTTCCTTGTTAACACACTTAATGATATACTTAATTATCATTTTATCATGTTAAACATAGAGGTATTTCGTATGCCCGAGAGACATATTAAATTAAAGTGGCTAATATGTTTTGATCCAAGTCGGGTCATACCCAATAACAAACTTACCGACACCTTATAAGTATTAAATCTTAACGGTTGGATTGTTAAGTAAATACGCGACGCTTAAACTTTAGAAAATCGGTTTTCTAAAATATCATCACTTGAGACAAATTATTTGGATAATTTATATGTAATTATTTATAGGTTTAAATAATTATGTTGTGTTATATTTTATAAAATGGTTTATAAAATCATTGCAAGAACAAATACATATACAAGTTTTATAAAAGTTTATACAAGTTTTATAAAAATTACATCTTGTATATAAAAATGGGTTAGTGTGTGGGCAGATTTTGTAGCCCCAAGAAATGCCCTCCCATGCTTATTCCTTTGGTATTTTTGAGGCTTCAACTTTCAAGGACAAGCACATCAAGTATACCAAGGCATTTGACCAAAAAAACTTGCATGTAACACACATACAACACACTTGAAAAATTCTGCTCTCTTTCTCTTCATTTCTGGCCGAAACTTTCAGCCTTTTGGAGAGGGTTTTCAAGTTTATTTTCAAGCTAAATTTAAGTGTCAATAAATCCTAACCATTGCTTTAGGTGTTGGGTAAAAGTTTGGGGTATTATCTCTTGAGGTTTCATAGTTTTGAGACTCCATTCATCACCATCTTTTACAACCTGCTGTCCAGATTTTGGCTTCAAAGAAAAGTGGGTTTCTAGCTTGGTTTTAAGGTGATTAAGTGTATAAAACATAACCAAGTTCAAGGGTGGTGTTGGTGCATCAAAAGCTTGGGGTTTTAACACACTTGTTCATCATCTTCATTATCATTTTAACCTCCTAACTTGGAGAAGGTATAACTTCATGAACTAGCTCTTTTACTTTTAAGCATATATTCTTGACTTGATATTCATATGGGATTCATGTTTAAATGGTTAAACTTTATATTAATTTGTTTACATTAATATGCTTCCGCTTTATGTTCAAATTGGTTTTGACATGCTCTACATGAAACTTGTTAATATAATGAATTCCAACAATGGTATCTAGAGCCAAAGTCATAGATATATGCTTCTTGTATTTGGCTTGTAAACCCATTTTCTTTACAATCTAGTAACATGCATGAAACTAGAAAGTAAAATTTTTGGGTTTTGGGTGGGTGTTATATTTTGGCCGAAAATATGGGGTTCCAAATGGGTTTTGGAGCTTCAAGTTTGGCCAAGATTTGTTGTTGTTTTGGTTCACAATCATGCCTTGACCTTGTGGTTGGATTTGTGTGTGATTTGGTTGTATTTTGATGCTTGTAAATTCATTCATTTGGTTTGTAATAATCTTGTAATTTTATGATGTAATTTATTTTATTTGGTATGTAAAATAGATTAGGTTGTAATTTCCTTTTCTAGAAAAAATGTATTAGGTTATATATTTTGTAAAAAGAAAAGTGAAGATTCAAGAAGATTACAAGATGGAGCATAAGGATGCAAGAGTTAGTGGGAGATTTGTTAATCTCCTACTTTGTGATTTTAACCCTTTAGGTAACACTTGTTTTGGCTAAACAAGTGTTTACCACTTTGGCATGATTGTGGACTTTTATTTTGCATGCTTGGTTGTTTATTGTATGATTGTGGATTGTATGTTTGTATGCTACAAGTTAATCACACAAGTTAACAACAAATAAAACTAAAATTTAATTGGTTAAATTAGACGTTATTAACAACATGCAAAAAATGACAAATTTAAATGGTTAAATTGAAACAACAAAAGGACACTAATAAATGGTTATTAAGGACATAAATAACAATGCATATAAAATGGTTTATAGCAAAGTAATGGGCTTTACTAATATGACATGAAAATTGGCTTTTCATAATGAACTATACACCAAATGCATGTTGGTGTATGGCAAATGTTTTCTTAAACTAGAATTTATGAAAACTTAAAATCCCTTAAGTAAAACTAGGCAAACAAGTTAAACGCCATCCTTTTGTAGGAACACTTGAACATAGTAGTGAACTCATAATGGAATAAAGGTCACCTAACCATTATGAACTAACTAATATGGTTAAGGTAAAATTCGCATGCTTGTGGGATAAAGGTCACCTAACCACTTGTATGTTAATTTTACAAGTTTACACAAGTAGGACGACTTGATTTGGAAATCATGAACTTAGGGTCACCGAAGCATGAGGAACAAATAGGCGTTGATGGGATAAATATGCCATGCAAAAGGATTGCATGATCCCATAATTTAGAAGTTGCAAAAGGATTGCAATTGTCATATAAATGACTACCTAGCTAAATCAAATAACGGGATAAAGGTCACCTAACCAAAATTTGATTTACCATTGGATTCTAATATTTAATAAAACAATTAATTATAAAAGGGTGTTGTTTATTAAATTTAAAATCGATACTAAAATGAACTTTGTTAAATTTTGTAGATGGCCGCAAATAACAACAACATGCAAAATGCACCACTTAACCTAAACAACCTATCATTAAGGTCTCTCCTCGAGAAAGACAAACTCAACCATACGAACTTTATGGATTGGTTCCGTAATCTTAGGATTGTCCTCAAACTTGAGGACAAAGCGTATGTGTTGGAGGACCCTATTCCCGACCAACCGGATGAGGAAGATATAGAGGGCATGGCTTATTATGACAAGTATTGCGCCGATTCGGTGCAAGTCGCTTGTCTAATGCTTGGGACTATGATACCCGAACTCCAAAAGGATTTCGAACATCATAGTGCATATGACATGATTACGCAATTGAAGGAGATGTTCCTTCAACAAGCACGTGTCGAGCGCTTCGAAACGGTTCGAGCGCTACATGCATGTCGTATGGATGACACCCAATCCGTCTCCTCTTATGTCCTCAAAATGAAGAGCCTTATTGATCGTGCTAACTGTCTTAACCTAAACATATCAAATGAGTTAGCCACCGATCTTATCCTTAATTCCCTATCAAAAAGGTTTGATCAATTTGTAATTAATTACAATATGAATGGGATGGATAAGAGCATAGGTGAGCTTCACGGTATGCTTAGAACGGCGTAAACTAGCATGGGTAAAAGGGCTTTACCCGTGTTAGCAATCGATCAAGGTGGGTCCAAAGGTAACACCTCTAAGACAAAGGTAGCTAAGAGAAAAGGACCCGCCTATCAAGGCAAAGGGAAGGGGAAGATGGTTACCCCAACCATCAACAAGGCCAAGAAGCAAAAGGTCACCGAGAAGGCAAACCCCAAAGAAGACCCGTGTTTCGGTTGCGGTGAAATGGGTCACTGGAAGCGAAATTGCCCGGTCTATCTTAAGGAGTTGAAGGACAAGAGGGATGCGGGGCAAACCTCAGGTAATATATATATGGTATATATTGAGCTTAATATTACTTCTTCTAATACATGGGTATTAGACACGGGATGTGGAACTCATATTTGCAATTCTTTGCAGGGGTTCAAAAGAAGTGATCATATGGCGGGAACATCGAGTCTCTATATGGGCAATGGTGCAAAGGTGCATGTTAAAGCTCAAGGAGATTTTGTTTTGAAGCTTCCAAGCGGATTGGAACTTATTTTAAAAAATGTTTTGTATGCTCTGGATTTGTGTAGAAACATTATTTCTATTTCTCGTTTGAAACAATGTGGTTTTAATGTTAATTTTATTAATGATGATATCCATGTTTGTTTTGATAATGTGTTCTATTTCAAGGCTTCGCCTTCAAATGGAATTTATGAATTGGTTCATGATGACACATCATCTAGTAGCTCAATGTACCATACAAGCACCAAGAAACTCAAAAGGGATTTGAGTGATTCCTACTTATGGCATTGTCGCCTTGGTCACATAAACAAGAACCGAATGCATACACTTCAAAAGAATGGACTTTTGAAATCAAATGAAATGGATTCGTTTGATGTATGTGAATCTTGTTTACAAGGCAAGATGACTAAAGCACCTTTCAAAGGGACCTACGAAAGGGCTAAAGACTTATTGGGATTAATACATTCGGATGTGTGTGGACCCTTTAAGCCCATGACAAGGAATGGTGAAAGATACTTTGTTACTTTCATTGATGACTTTAGTCGTTTCGGATATGTCTACTTGTTAAGACATAAGGATGAAACTTTTGAAGCATTCAAAGAATATCAAAACGAAGTACAAAATCAACTCAATAAGACAATTAAGGTACTTCGTACCGATAGAGGAGGTGAATACCTAAGCGATGCCTTCCAAGATCATCTTAGGAGTTGTGGGATCATCTCACAACTTACTCCACCCGGAACACCCCAACTTAATGGAGTTTCTGAAAGGATGAACCGAACCCTAATGGATATGGTTCGATCTATGATGGCAAGAAGCTCGTTACCTCTATCATTTTGGGGTTATTGTCTAAGCTCCGCGGCTCGTATTTTAAATATGGCCCCAACCAAGAAAGTGGAACGAACTCCTCATGAGATGTGGTTTGGAAAACCTCCTTCTCTTTCATACTTGAAAGTATGGGGATGTGAAGCTTATCCTAAGCGTCATGTTGCTAATAAGTTGCATGCTCGATCCACAAAGTGTATCTTCATAGGATATCCCAAGGATGATATGGGATACTATTTCTATGATCCGACCGAGCAAAGTGTATTTATTGCTCGAAAGGCGGAATTCCTTGAAACCAAATTCCTTATGGAAGGTGATGGTGAAAGGAAAATAGATCTTGTAGAGGTACAAGATCAAGTTGATGATACACAAATGGTTGACACTAGTACTCAACATGAGGATGTTGAAAATGATCAAGTGGATGATCAAAGTACACAAGACGTTCGAAGATCTAGTAGGATTAGTAATCCTCCTGAGAGATATGGTTTTCTCGTGGATGGTTGCTATACAGTTGATTTGGATGAACCGACAAACTACGAAGATGCTTTATCAAGGATTGATAAAGATAAATGGCAGGAAGCCATGAACGCCGAGATGCAATCCATGTATGAAAACCAAGTTTGGGAACTTATAGTGCAACCTCCTAGCTCCAAGCTAGTTGATTGCAAATGGCTTTTCAAGAAGAAAACCGACATACATGGAAACTTGGATACATACAAAGCTAGACTTGTAGCAAAAGGTTTCACTCAAACTCAAGGGGTTGACTATGATGAAACTTTCTCGCCAGTGGCAATGCTAAAGTCTATTAGGATATTATTTGCCATTGCTGCTCACTATGACTATGAAATATGGCAAATGGATGTCAAAACCGCTTTCCTAAATGGATATCTTGAGGAAGATGTCTATATGGTACAGCCCGAAGGTTTTGTTGATCCGAAAAATCCTAAAAAGGTATGCAAGTTAAAGAAATCAATCTACGGATTGAAACAAGCATCTAGAATGTGGAATCATCGTTTTAATGAAGAGGCAAAGAAATTTGGCTTCATTAAAAATGGTGATGAAGCTTGTGTATACAAGAAGGCTAGTGGGAGCTCTATAATATTCCTTGTGCTATATGTGGATGATATATTATTATTTGGGAATGATATTACCACAATGCAAGGAGTCAAAACTTGGCTAAAGAGTTGCTTCTCCATTAAGGATCTTGGAGACGCACAATACATATTGGGGATAGGGATCTATAGGAATAGATCCAAGAGATTGATAGGTTTAAGTCAAAGTACATACATTGATAAAATCTTGAAAAGGTTCAAGATGGAAAACTCTAAGAAAGGTTTGGTACCTATTCAAAGAGGAACCGTTCTCAGTTCATCTCAGTGTCCTACCACGAAAGATGAACAAGAGAAAATGAAGAAAGTCCCATACGCATCTGCTATTGGGTCTATCATGTATGCGATGATATGTACTAGACCGGATGTGTCATGCGCTCTAAGCTTGACAAGTAGATACCAGAATAACCCAGGAAACAGTCATTGGATTGCTGTTAAAAGTATATTGAAATACCTTAGGAGAACTAAGGATATGTTTCTAATATATGGGTCTGGTGAGGAGGAACTCGCCATAAAAGGTTAAGTGGACGCGAGTTTCCAAACTGATCGAGATGACTCTCAATCACAATCCGGTTATGTCTTCATGTTAAATGGTGGTGCAGTCTCTTGGAAGAGTTCAAAACAGGATGTTGTTGCGTTATCCACTACAGAGTCGGAGTACATTGTCGCCTCACTGGCAGCTCAGGAAGCTGCATGGATGAAGAAATTCATCGACGACTTAGGAGTGGTCCCTTCCATTCAGGACCCTCTTGAGATCTTTTGTGACAACGAGGGTGCGATTGCTCAAATCAAGGAACCTCGTGCTCATCAAAAGACTCGTCACATTGAGCGGAGATTCAACTACATCAGGGATGAGGTTGAAAAGGGAAAGATATGTATTCACAAAGTTCACACAGATCATAATGTTGCGGATCCACTCACGAAGCTTTTACATGGGCCAAAACATGAGGGACATGTTTGTGCATTAGGGCTTCGATATTCTAGTGATTGGAAATGATCTATTTTATGTATTGTAACGGAACGAATTAGTTCAAACTCATTAATATAATTATGGTATTAATTTAATTTTGAGTCATGTTCCAATTTTGCATATTTTATCCATGAATAAACTATTATTCTAAATTCCGTAGTTGATCACATTTGTGGGAACAAGTGTGAGGTCTAGACTATTATGAACTTGGATTGGTTAACATTCATATGGTGAATGTGGGGCAAGGTTGCAACCAAGGTTCATAGATATTTGTGGGACAAAAATATTGGAAGACCCGCTCTCAAGATTTACTGTATGGAGCTTTTGTAGTTGATCACATGTAATCTTGAGTAAAGGAGAATATCATTGTATCCTCTGACCTGAGATACATATTGGGTTCAGATATTCACTGAATATCGTACCTTGATTCTTTCCTTCGCTATTCTGAGAAGGTAGCTAATAAGGGAGGCTTCAGGTATGGTACAAGGTGTAGTGTCTAGGACGTATGTAGTCAAGATGGAATTTGTCCCTCTTATTCGTTGAGAGTCAGATGTCTAAGGCCTGATAAAGTTAAATCTATAAGAGAGTGATCATTCTATATCTCTTGGATTTAACATGACATCTAAGACAAAAGGATATATTGAAAGATTCACCTAAATCATATTCGAGATGGGAACTCGAAAGGGATGATGTTATTGAATGGCACTAAGTCATAACATATTAGGGGTGATGGACGGTAGTTAGGTGGTATCCATCACTTGCATTAATTTCTTATGTTTCTCGTGCAAGTGGGAGATTGAAGGTATTTCGTATGCCCGAGAGACATATTAAATTAAAGTGGCTAATATGTTTTGATCCAAGTCGGGTCATACCCAATAACAAACTTACCGACACCTTATAAGTATTAAATCTTAACGGTTGGATCGTTAAGTAAATACGCGACGCTTGAACTTTAGAAAATCGGTTTTCTAAAATATCATCACTTGAGACAAATTATTTGGATAATTTATATGTAATTATTTATAGGTTTAAATAATTATGTTGTGTTATATTTTATAAAATAGTTTATAAAATCATTGCAAGAACAAATACATATACAAGTTTTATAAAAGTTTATACAAGTTTTATAAAAATTACATCTTGTATATAAAAATGGGTTAGTGTGTGGGCAGATTTTGTAGCCCCAAGAAATGCCCTCCCATGCTTATTCCTTTGGTATTTTTGAGGCTTCAACTTTCAAGGACAAGCACATCAAGTATACCAAGGCATTTGACCAAAAAAACTTGCATGTAACACACATACAACACACTTGAAAAATTCTGCTCTCTTTCTCTTCATTTCTGGCCAAAACTTTCAGCCTTTTGGAGAGGGTTTTCAAGTTTATTTTCAAGCTAAATTTAAGTGTCAATAAATCCTAACCATTGCTTTAGGTGTTGGGTAAAAGTTTGAGGTATTATCTCTTGAGGTTTCATAGTTTTGAGACTCCATTCATCACCATCTTTTACAACCTGCTGTCCAGATTTTGGCTTCAAAGAAAAGTGGGTTTCTAGCTTGGTTTTAAGGTGATTAAGTGTATAAAACATAACCAAGTTCAAGGGTGGTGTTGGTGCATCAAAAGCTTGGGGTTTTAACACACTTGTTCATCATCTTCATTATCATTTTAACCTCCTAACTTGGAGAAGGTATAACTTCATGAACTAGCTCTTTTACTTTTAAGCATATATTCTTGACTTGATATTCATATGGGATTCATGTTTAAATGGTTAAACTTTATATTAATTTGTTTACATTAATATGCTTCCGCTTTATGTTCAAATTGGTTTTGACATGCTCTACATGAAACTTGTTAATATAATGAATTCCAATAAAACATAGTGTATCAATATCTTAATATGATTCATATGTATTTAGTAAGGCGTTGTTATAACGATAATCGTTATATATATCGTTTCGAGTTTCTTAATTCAATAAACTCAATTTTATGTATATAACTCATTGTTAAAATACCTAATGAGATACTTACTTATCATAATATCATGTTAACTATATATATAATCATATATATGTCATCATATAGTTTTTACAAGTTTTAACGTTCGTGAATCACCGGCCAACTTGGGTGGTCAATTGTCTACATGAAACTCATTTCAAATAATCAAGTCTTAACAAGTTTGATTGCTTAACATGTTGGAAACATTTAATCATGCAAAGATAGTTTTCAATTAATATATAATCATGGAAAAGTTCGGGTCACTACAGTACCTACCCGTTAAATAAATTTCGTCCCGAAATTTTAAGCTGTTGAAGGTGTTGACACATCTTCTGGAAATAGGTGAGGGTATTTCAGCTTCATCTGATCTTCATGCTCCCAGGTGAATTCGGGTCCCCTACGAGCATTCCATCGAACCTTAACAATTGGTAACTTATTTTGCTTAAGTCTTTTAACCTCACGATCCATTATTTCGACGGGTTCTTCAATGAATTGTAGTTTTTCGTTAATTATAATCTCGTCTAATGGAATAGTGAGATCTTCTTTTGGAAAACATTTTTTCAAATTCGAGACATGAAAAGTATTATGTACCCCGGCGAGTTGTTGCGGTAAGTCAAGTCGGTAAGCTACTGGTCTGACACGATCTATAATCTTGAATGGTCCAATGTACCTTGGATTTAGTTTCCCCCGTTTACCCAATCGAACAACGCCTTTCCAAGGTGAAACTTTAAGCATGACCATCTCTCCAATCTCAAATTCTATATCTTTTCTTTTAATGTCCGCATAGCTCTTTTGCTGACTTTGGGCAGTTTTCAATCGATGTTGAATTTGGATGATCTTCTCGGTAGTTTCTTGAATTATCTCTGGACCCGTAATCTATCTATCCCCCACTTCACTCCAACAAATCGAAGACCTGCACTTTCTACCATAAAGTGCTTCAAACGGCGCCATCTCAATACTCGAATGGTAACTGTTGTTATAGGAAAATTCCGCTAACGGTAGGTGTCGATCCCAACTATTTCCGAAATCGATAACACATGCTCGTAGCATGTCTTCAAGGGTCTGTATCGTCCTTTCACTTTGTCCATCAGTTTGTGGATGATAAGCAGTACTCATGTCTAGACGAGTCCCAAATGCTTGTTGCAATGTCTGCCAAAATCTTGAAACAAATCTGCCATCCCTATCTGAGATAATAGAGACTGGTATTCCATGTCTGGAGACAACCTCCTTCAAATATAATCGCGCCAACTTCTCCATTTTATCATCTTCTCTCATTGGCAGAAAGTGTGCTGACTTGGTAAGACGATCGACTATTACCCAAATTGTATCATAACCACTAGCAGTCCTTGGCAATTTAGTAATGAAATCCATGGTAATTTTTTCCCATTTCCATTCCGGGATTTCAGGTTGTTGAAGTAGACTTGATGGTTTCTGATGTTCAGCTTTGACCTTAGAACACGTCAAACATTCTCCTACGTATTTAGCAATATCGGCTTTCATACCCGGCCACCAAAAGTGTTTCTTGAGATCTTTGTACATCTTCCCCGCTCCGGGATGTATTAAATATCTGGTTTTATGTGCTTCCTTAAGTACCTTTTCTCTCACATCTCTAAACTTTGGTACCCAAATTCTTTCAGCCCTATACCGGGTTTCGTCTTCCCAAATATTAAGATGTTTCTCCGATCCTTTGGGTATTTCATTCTTCAACTTTCCTTCTTTTACAACTCCCTGCTGCGCCTCCTTTATTTGAGTAGTAAGGTTAGTACGAATAATTATATTCATAGCTTTTACTCGAATGGATTCTCTGTCCTTTCTGCTTAAGGTGTCGGCTACCACATTTGCCTTCCCCGGGTGGTAACGAATCTCAAAGTCGTAATCATTCAACAATTCAATCCACCTACGCTGCCTCATATTCAGTTGTTTCTGATTAAATATGTGTTGAAGACTTTTGTGGTCAGTATATATAATACTTTTGACCCCATATAAGTAGTGCCTCCAAGTCTTTAATGCAAAAACAACTGCGCCTAATTCCAAATCATGCGTCATATATTTCTGCTCGTGAATCTTTAATTGTCTAGACGTATAAGAAATTACCTTCATTCGTTGCATTAATACACAACTGAGACCTTGCTTTGAGACATCACAATATATCACAAAATCATCATTCCCTTCAGGTAATGACAATATAGGTGCCGTAGTTAACTTTTTCTTCAATAATTGAAACGCTTTCTCTTGTTCATCCTTCCATTCAAATTTCTTCCCTTTATGCGTTAATGCAGTCAAGAGTTTTGCTATTTTGGAAAAATCTTGGATGAATCTCCTGTAATAACCAGCCTGTCCTAAAAATTGGAGTATATGCTTCGGAGTTTTTGGGGTTTCTCACTTTTCAACGGTTTCAATCTTTGCCAGATCCACTTGAATACCTTCTTTGTTCACTATGTGACCGAGGAATTGAACTTCTTCCAACCAAAATGCACACTTTGAAAACTTAGCGTATAGTTTTTCTTTCCTCAACAACTCTAGCACTTTTCTCAAATGTTCTTCGTGCTCTTGATCATTCTTTAAGTAAATAAGTATGTCATCGATAAAAACAATGACAAACTTGTCAAGGTATGGTCCACACACTCGGTTCATGAGGTCCATGAACACAGCTGGTGCGTTAGTCAACCCAAATGGCATAACCATAAACTCGTAATAACCGTAACGCGTCCTGAAAGCAGTCTTTGGAATATCATCCTCCTTCACCCGCATTTGATGATACCCAAAACGTAAATCAATCATTGAATAAACTGACGAGCCTTGTAGTTGATCAAATAAGTCGTCGATTCTTGGTAGTGGATAACGATTCTTGATGGTAAGTTTATTCAACTCTCGGTAGTCGATACACAACCTGAATGTACCATCCTTCTTTTTGACAAACAAAACAGGAGCTCCCCATGGTGATGTACTTGGTCATATAAAACCACGCTCTAAAAGTTCTTTTAGTTGGCTTTGGAGTTCTTTCATTTCACTGGGTGCGAGTCTGTATGGAGCACGAGCTATTGGTGTAGCTCCTGGTATGAGATCTATTTGAAATTCAACAGATCGATGTGGAGGTAGTCCCGGTAATTCTTTCGGAAATACATCGGGAAATTCTTTTGCGACGGGAACATCATTGATGTTCTTTTCTTCGGGTTTGACTTCTTCGATGTGTGCTAGAACAGCATAGCAACCTTTTCTTATTAGATTTTGCGCCTTCAAATTACTAATAAGATTTAGCTTCGCGTTGCTCTTTTCTCCGTACACCATTATAGGTTTTCCTTTTTCTCGTACAATGCGAATTTCATTTTTGTAACATACGATTTCTGCTCTCTCCTTTTTCAACCAGTCCATGCCGATTATCACATCAAAACTCCCTAACTCTACTGGTATCAAATCGATCTTAAACGTTTCGCTAACCAGTTTAATTTCTCGATTCCAGCATATTTTATCTGCCGAAATTAATTTACCGTCTGCTAATTCGAGTAAAAATTTATTATTCATAGGCGTCAATGGACCACTTAATTTAGCACAAAAAATCTCTACTCATATAACTTCTATCCGCACCCGAATCAAATAAAACATAAGCAGATTTTTCATCGATAAGAAACGTACCAGTAACAAGCTCCTGGTCTTCCTGCGCTTCTTCCGCATTAATGTTAAAAACTCTCCCACGGCTTTACCCATTATTATTTTCCTGGTTTGGACACGTAGTTTTGTAGTGGCCCTTCTTCCCGCATTCAAAACAAATAATGTGGGCATTACTTGTTCCTTTACCCGATGGTCCATAAATTTCACACTTCGTTGTATCATGACCCTTTCTATTACATTAATACATGTTGCTGGACAAAAAGTAGTTGGATGGTACCCTTCACACCTCAGACACGGAATTTTTTGATTTTGATTACCAGTGTTGTTATTGAGATTGTTGTTGGGATTTTTGTTGTTGCGGTTGGTATTATTGTTGGGATGATTGTTGTAGTTGTTGTTGTTGGAATGGTTTTTGTTGCGTTTGTTGTTACGAAAAATGGTGTGATTGTGGTTGTGATTGTGGTGTTGATTATTGAAATTGTGACTCTTGTCACTGGGTTCTTCCCACTTTCTCTTGACTTGTTTCATTTTGGCCTCCTCGGCCGCCTGCTCTTTAATCCTTCCCTCGATCTAGTTTATAAGTTTGTGAGCCATTCGGCTTGCCTTTTGCATTGAAGTGGGCGCGCTTGAACTCACATCCTCCTGAATTCTCTCTGGTAACCCCTTTACAAACGCATCGATCTGCTATTCTTCATCTTCGAACACTCTTGGGCACAATAAACACAACTCGGTGAATCGTCATTCGTATGTGGTGATATTGAATCCCTTCATTCGTAATTCTCTAAGCTCTGTCTTGAGCTTATTGACTTCGTTTCTAGGACGGTACTGCTCGTTCATCAAGTGTTTGAATGCTGACCACGGTAGTGCGTAAGCAGCATCTTGTCCCACTTGTTCGAGATAGGTATTCCACCATGTTAACGCAGTACCTGTGAAGGTATGCATGTCATACTTTACCTTATCTTCCTTAGCACATTTGCTTATAGCAAACACAGATTCGACCTTTTCGGTCCATCATTTCAGTCCGACTGGTCCTTCAGTTCCATCGAATTCCAGAGGTTTACAGGCAGTGAAAGCCTTGTAGGAGCATCTTACACGGTTTCCTGTGGAGTTAACTCCACTGCTAGACCCTGAGTTATTGTTGTTTTGCATTGCAGCCTGTACTGCGGCTATATTTGCTGCAAGGAAAGCACGGAAGTCTTCCTCACTCATGTTCAAGTTCTGACGAGTAGGCGGTGCCATTTCCTTCAAAAATAGCCAAAAGAATTAAGTTAATCATATAGAATATTACGAGTAGTCAATAGTATTCCGTAGCATAATATGAACTCATTTATAAAAGCTTTTTCTTCATATTAGCGTTTTATAGGTTTTAATTCGGGTAATACCTACCCGTTAAGTTCATACTTAGTAGCTAACATACAATTCAACTACTACAATTCTATATGAAAAACTGATTATAATAATATTTCACATTCAAACTTTTATACAATATTTTGCAAACTTACAATACCGCTATTTTACATATAGCAAAAAATATAGCACATAAAAACTCTGATACAAAACAGTTGCAAAGACAATTCTAGTTAATACGCAAGTCGTTCAACAAAGGCAATAAAGACACGTAATTCATACGTCCAGAAACAAGTCATGCATTCTGGTTTTACTATGACTACTTCCCATCCTTGGTCTTGTGGAACATGTAGTGACCCGAACTTTTCCATGTTTATATATATATTAAATGAAATTGTTATTTACATGATTAAGTGTTTCCAACATGTTAAGCAATCAAACTTGTTAAGACTTGATTAATTGAAATAGGTTTCATATAGACAATTGACCACCCAAGTTGACTGGTGATTCACGAACGTTAAAACTTGTAAAAACTATACGATGACATATATATGGTTATATATATAGTTAACATGATTTTATTATAAGTATGTATCTCATTAGGTATTTTAACAATGAGTTATATACATAAAAATGAGACTATTAATTTAAGAAACTCGAAAACGATATATATAACGATTATCGTTATAACAACGTCTTACTAGGTACATATCAATCATATTAAGATATTGATACACTTGGTTAATTATGTTAAATGATAAGTAAATATATTATTAAGTGTATTAACAATGAAATACATATGTAAAAATAAGACTACTAACTTAATGATTTCGAAACGAGACATATATGTAACGATTATCGTTGTAACGACATTTAACTGTATATATATCATACTAAGATATATTATATATCATAATATCATGATAATATAACAATTTAACATCTCATTTGTTATAATAAACAATGGGTTAACAACATTCAACAAGATCGTTAACCTAAAGGTTTCAAAACAACATTTACATGTAACGACTAACGATGACTTAACGACTCAGTTAAAATGTATATACATGTAGTGTTTTAATATGTATTCATACGCTTTTGAAAGACTTCAAGACACTTATCAAAATACTTCTACTTAACAAAAATGCTTACAATTACATCCTCGTTCAGTTTCATCAACAATTCTACTCGTATGCACCCGTATTCGTACTCGTACAATACACAGCTTTTAGATGTATGTACTATTGGTATATACACTCCAATGATCAGCTCTTAGAAGCTCATGTGAGTCACCTAACACATGTGAGAACCATCATTTTGCAACTAGCATGAAATATCTCATAAAATTACAAAAATATGAGTAATCATTCATGACTTATTTACATGAAAACAAAATTACATATCCTTTATATCTAATCCATACACCAACGACCAAAAACACCGACAAATACTTTCATTCTTTAATTTTCTTCATCTAATTGATCTCTCTCAAGTTCTATCTTCAAGTTCTAAGTGTTCTTCATAAATTCCAAAAGTTCTAGTTTCATAAAATCAAGAATACTTCCAAGATTGCAAGTTTACTTCCAAGTTTTCTAAATCCATTCCAAGTAATCATCCAAGATCAAGAAACCTTTGTTACTTACAGTAGGTTATCTTTCTAATACAAGGTAATAATCATATTCAAACTTTAATTCTGTAGTGACCCGAACTTTTCCATGTTTATATATATATTAAATTGTTATTTACATGATTAAGTGTTTCCAACATGTTAAGCAATCAAACTTGTTAAGACTTGATTAATTGAAATAGGTTTCATATAGACAATTGACCACCCAAGTTGACCGGTGATTCACGAACGTTAAAACTTGTAAAAACTATACGATGACATATATATGGTTATATATATAGTTAACATGATTTTATTATAAGTATGTATCTCATTAGGTATTTTAACAATGAGTTATATACATAAAAATGAGACTATTAAATTAAGAAACTCGAAAATGATATATATAACGATTATCGTTATAACAACGTCTTACTAGGTACATATGAATCATATTAATATATTGATACACTTGGTTAATTATGTTAAATGATAAGTAAATATATTATTAAGTGTATTAACAATGAAATACATATGTAAAAATAAGACTACTAACTTAATGATTTCGAAACGAGACATATATGTAACGATTATCGTTAACTATATATATATCATACTAAGATATATTATATATCATAATATCATGATAATATAACAATTTAACATCTCATTTGTTATAATAAACAATGGGTTAACAACATTTAACAAGATCGTTAACCTAAAGGTTTCAAAACAACATTTACATGTAACGACTAACGATGACTTAACGACTCAGTTAAAATGTATATACATGTAGTGTTTTAATATGTATTCATACACTTTTGAAAGACTTCAAGACACTTATCAAAATACTTCTACTTAACAAAAATGCTTACAATTACATCCTCGTTCAGTTTCATCAACAATTCTACTCGTATGCACCCGTATTCGTACTCGTACAATACACAGCTTTTAGATGTATGTACTATTGGTATATACACTCCAATGATCAGCTCTTAGCAGCCCATGTGAGTCACCTAACACATGTGGGAACCATCATTTGGCAACTAGCATGAAATATCTCATAAAATTACAAAAATATGAGTAATCATTCATGACTTATTTACATGAAAACAAAATTACATATCCTTTATATCTAATCCATACACCAACGACCAAAAACACCTACAAACACTTTCATTCTTCAATTTTCTTCATCTAATTGATCTCTCTCAAGTTCTATCTTCCAGTTCTAAGTGTTCTTCATAAATTCCAAAAGTTCTAGTTTCATAAAATCAAGAATACTTCCAAGATTGCAAGTGTACTTCCAAGTTTTCTAAATCCATTCCAAGTAATCATCCAAGATCAAGAAACCTTTGTTACTTATAGTAGGTTATCTTTCTAATACAAGGTAATAATCATATTCAAACTTTAATTCAATTTCTATAACTATAACAATCTTATTTCGAGTGAAAATCTTACTTGAAATTGTTTTCGTGTCATGATTCTGCTTCAAGAACTTTCAAGCCATCCAAGGATCCTTTGAAGCTAGATCTATTTTTCTCATTTCCAGTAGGTTTATCCAAGGAACTTGAGGTAGTAATGATGTTCATAACATCATTCAATTCATACATATAAAGCTATCTTTTTCGAAGGTTTAAACTTGTAATCACTAGAACATAGTTTAGTTAATTCTAAACTTGTTCGCAAATAAAAGTTAATCCTTCTAACTTGACTTTTAAAATCAACTAAACACATGTTCTATATCTATATGATATGCTAACTTAATGATTTAAAACCTGGAAACACGAAAAACACCGTAAAACCGGATTTACGCCGTCGTAGTAACACTGCGGGCTGTTTTGGGTTAGTTAATTAAAAACTATGATAAACTTTGATTTAAAAGTTGTTATTCTGGGAAAATGATTTTTATTATGAACATGAAACTATATCAAAAAATTATGGTTAAACTCAAAGTGGAAGTATGTTTTCTAAAATGGTCATCTAGACGTCGTTCTTTCGACTAAAATGACTACCTTTACAAAAATGACTTGTAACTTATTTTTCCCACTATAAACCTATACTTTTTCTGTTTAAATTCATAAAATAGAGTTCAATATGAAACCATAGCAATTTGATTCCATCAAAACGGATTTAAAATGAAGAAGTTATGGGTAAAACAAGATTGGATAATTTTTATCATTTTAGCTACGTGAAAATTGATAACAAATCTATTCCAACCATAACTTAATCAACTTGTATTGTATATTATGTAATCTTGAGATACCATAGACACGTATACAATGTTTCGACCTATCATGTCGACACATCTATATATATTTCAGAACAACCATAGACACTCTATATGTGAATGTTGGAGTTAGCTATACAGGGTTGAGGTTGATTCCAAAATATATATAGTTTGAGTTGTGATCAATACTGAGATACGTATACACTGGGTCGTGGATTGATTCAAGATAATATTTATCTATTTATTTCTGTACATCTAACTGTGGACAACTAGTTGTAGGTTACTAACGAGGACAGCTGACTTAATAAACTTAAAACATCAAAATATATTAAAAGTGTTGTAAATATATTTTGAACATACTTTGATATATATGTATATATTGTTATAGGTTCGTGAATCAACCAGTGGCCAAGTCTTACTTCCCGACGAAGTAAAAATCTGTGAAAGTCAGTTATAGTCCTACTTTTAAAATCTAATATTTTTGGGATGAGAATACATGCAGGTTTTATAAATGATTTACAAAATAGACACAAGTACGTGAAACTACATTCTATGGTTGATATATCGAAATCGAATATGCCCCTTTTTATTAAGTCTGGTAATCAAAGAATTAGGGAACAGACACCCTAATTGACGCGAATCCTAAAGATAGATCTATTGGGCCTAACAAACCCCATCCAAAGTACCGGATACTTTAGTACTTCGTAATTTATATCATATCCGAAGGGTGTCCCAGAATGATGGGGATATTCTTATATATGCATCTTGTTAATGTCGGTTACCAGGTGTTCATCATATGAATGATTTTTATCTCTATGTATGGGATGTGTATTGAAATATGAAATCTTGTGGTCTATTGTTACGATTTGATATATATAGGTTAAACCTAAACTCACCAACATTTTTGTTGACGTTTAAAGCATGTTTATTCTCAGGTGAATACTAAGAGCTTCCGCTGTTGCATACTAAAATAAGGACAAGATTTGGAGTCCATGTTTGTATGATTTTGTGTAAAAACTGCATTCAAGAAACTAATTTCGATGTAACATATTTGTATTATAAACCATTATGTAATGGTCGTGTGTAAACATGATATTTTAGATTATCATTATTTGATAATCTACGTAAAGCTTTTTAAACCTTTATTTATGAAATAAAGGTTATGGTTTGTTTTAAAATGAATGCAGTCTTTGAAAAACGTCTCATATAGAGGTCAAAACCTCGCAACGAAATCAATTAATATGGAACGTTTTTAATCAATAAGAACGGGACATTTCAGTTAGTATCCGAGCGTTGGTCTTAGAGAACCAGAAAATTTGCATTAGTGTGTCTTATCGAGTTTGTTAGGATGCATTAGTGAGTCTGGACTTCGACCGTGTTTTCTTTAAAAATGATTGCTTAACATTTTTGTTGGAAACTATATATTATTAACATGTATATATTATGTGATATATTAATCGCTTAACATGTTTGATATTGTGTGATAGATGTCTACCTCTAGCACAAATCCCATTGACTCACCTAATAATAACGAAGAGTCGAATATATATTGGACTGATTCACAAGTTCCCGAAGAGGAACAGGAAGAAGAATCAGAACCGGAAGAAGAATCAGAACCGGAAGAGGAGGAACCGGAGGAGGAAATAGAACCGGTGGGGGAAATAATAAAACGGTTAAGTAAAAGAAAATCCTCAACCAATCGACCAAGGTTAATTATGGTCAATGGTGTTTCCGCCAAGGAAGCAAAATATTGGGAGGATTATCAATTCTCCGATGAATCGGATTCCGACGAGAATTCCGATAATGTCATAGAAATTACCCCAACTGAATTTAAAAAGGCAAAAGAAAATAATAAGGGAAAGGGCATAAAAATAGAGAAATCTAAATCCAATCCCGATGAACTTTATATGTATCGTCAACCCCCGAAGTCCTTAAGTTGTAACAATGACCCGGGAACCTCTAAACCACCAGGTTTTTCTAAACTGTTTTGGAAAACGACAGCTAGTATTAGGGGAACATCATATATCCCTAGAAACTTGGCAAAACGAACCAAAACCGAAGAAGAAGAAACGAGCGAGTCGGAATAAGATAGTTGTATTCGTATGGTGTAATATATGTAATATAGTGTACTTATGCTTTATGATATATGTAAAAATTGCTTGTATTAATAAGTATTTTTTTATGAATCTAACTCTTGTCTATTTTATAGTTTAAAAACACAAAATGGATAGACAACCCAATATTTTAAGAGACCTACCCGGAGACATGATTGATGAAATCTTGTCTAGAGTCGGTCAGAATTCCTCGGCACAACTATTTAAGGCGAGATCAGTTTGTAAGACATTCGAAGAACGTTCCAAGAATGTCTTGGTTTATAAGAGACTTTCGTTTGAAAGATGGGGGATATCACATTGGGAAACCCATAAGTTACGATGTGTTTACTTTGACGCATATATTGCGGGGAACCAAAATGCTATTTTACGCAACGGGTTAAGAAATTATTTTGACTCAATGTATCCGAATATAGGACTTCATGATTTAGAAAAAGCGGCTAACATGCAACATAAAGAAGCATGCTATGCTTACGGGTTAGTAATGTTCGCTTCTCACCAAAGTGAGAAAAAGAACATCGGGCTACAGCTATTAAACAAAATGTTCCCACAAGTGACGGAGTCGGTAATTGGGGTAAGAAATGAGGTTTTTAGGTTATTACGAGACTGTTGGTCATTACGTAACCCTCGTCCCTTTGACGACGTTACAACACGCTGTCTTATCAACGGCCATAACGGTTATGTTCTACAAGACCAAGGATGGGAAGTAGTCCTAGTAAAACCAGAATGCATGACTTGTTTCTGGACGTATGAATTACGTGTCTTTATTCCTTTGCTGAACGACTTGTGTACTAGCTAGAATTATCTTCACAACTAACTTGTATCAAAGTTATTGTGTGCTATATTTCATGCTTTATGTAAAATAAGCGGTATTGTAAGTTTGTAAAATATTGTATAAAAGTTTGAACGCGAAATATTATTATAATCAGTTTTTCATATAGAATTGTAGTAGTTGAATTGTATATTAGCTACTAAGTATGAACTTAACGGGTAGGTACTACCCGAATTTAAACTTATAAAACGCTAATATGAAGAAAAAGCTTTTATAAATGAGTTCATATTATGCTACGAAATACTATTAACTACTCTTAATATTCTGTATGATTAACTTGTTCCATTTGACTATTTTGAAGGAAATGGCACCGACTACTCGACACACCGTGAATATGAATGAAGAGGAATTCCGTACTTTTCTAGCTTCAAACATAGCCGCAGTACAGGCTGTGCTACATACCAACAATAACCTTGGATCTAGCAGTACAGGAAATCGTGTAGGATGCACCTACAAAGAATTCACTGCCTGCAAACCTTTGGAATTTGATGGAACCGAAGGACCGATCGGATTGAAACGGTGGACCGAGAAGGTCGAATCGGTGTTTGCCATAAGTAAGTGTACTGAAGAGGACAAAGTGAAGTACGCTACGCATACCTTCACAGGTTCTGCGTTAACATGGTGGAATACCTATCTAGAGCAAGTGGGACAAGATGATGTTTACGCACTACCGTGGTCAGCATTCAAGCACTTGATGAACGAGAAGTACCGTCCCAGAACCGAGGTCAATAAGCTCAAGACAGAACTTAGAGGGTTACGAACCCAAGGATTTGATATTACCACATACGAAAGACGATTCACAGAATTGTGCCTATTGTGTCTGGGAGCGTTCGAAGATGAGGAAGAGAAGATCGACGCGTTTGTGAAAGGATTACCGGAAAGAATCCAAGAAGATATAAGTTCACATGAGCCCGCCTCCATACAACAGGCATGTAGAATGGCTCACAAACTAGTGAACCAAATTGAGGAAAGAATTAAAGAACAGATGGCTGAAGAGGCCAATGTGAAGCAAGTCAAAAGAAAGTGGGAGGAAAACGGTGATAAGAATCACCAATACAACAACAACAGCAATTACAACAATAATCGCAACAATTATCCCAACAATCGCAACATCAATCGCAACTACAACAAACGGCCCAACAACAACAACAACAACAACAACAACAACAACAACAACAACAACAACAACAACAACAACAACAACAACAACAACAACAACAACAACAACTACAACAATCATCCCAACAACAATAACAACCGCAACAACAACAACAATCAGAAGCAGCTATGCCAAAGGTGTGAAAAGTATCACTCGGGGTTCTGCACCAAATTTTGCAACAAGTGTAAAAGAAATGGTCATAGCGCGGTGAAGTGTGAGGTCTACGGACCAGGGGTTAACAGAACGAAAGGAACAAATGGTGTTGGAACGAGTAATGGCGGAGCAAGTAGTGTCGGAGCAAGTTATGTCAATGTAGTTTGTTATAAATGTGGAAAACCGGGCCACATTATTAGAAATTGCCCGAACCAGGAGAACACGAATGGACAAGGCCGCGGAATAGTTTTCAATATTAATGCGGCAGAGGCACAGGAAGACCCGGAGCTTGTTACGGGTACGTTTCTTATTGACAATAAATCTGCTTACGTTTTATTTGATTCGGGTGCGGATAGAAGCTATATGAGTAGAGATTTTTGTGCTAAATTAAGTTGTCCATTGACGCCGTTGGATAGTAAATTTTTACTCGAATTAGCAAATGGTAAATTAATTTCAGCAGATAATATATGTCGGAATCGAGAAATTAAACTGGTTAGCGAAACATTTAAGATTAACTTGATACCAGTAGAGTTAGGGAGTTTTGATGTGATAATCGGTATGGACTGGTTGAAAGAAGTGAAAGCAGAGATCGCTTGTTACAAAAATACAATTCGCATTATACGAGAAAAAGGAAAACCCTTAATGGTGTACGGAGAAAAGGGCAACACAAAGCTACATCTTATTAGTAATTTGAAGGCACAAAAACTAATAAGAAAAGGTTGCTATGCTGTTCTAGCACACGTCGAGAAAGTACAAACTGAAGAAAAGAGCATCAATGATGTTCCCGTCGCAAAAGAATTTCCCGATGTATTTCCGAAAGAATTACCGGGACTACCTCCACATCCATCTGTTGAATTTCAAATAGATCTTGTACCAGGAGCTGCACCAATAGCTCGTGCTCCTTATAGACTCGCCCCCAGCGAGATGAAAGAACTGCAAAGCCAACTGCAAGAACTATTAGAATGTGGTTTCATTCAAACAAGCACATCACCATGGGGAGCTCCTGTTTTGTTTGTTAAGAAGAAGGATGGTACATTTAGGTTGTGTATTGACTACAGAGAGTTGAACAAACTTACCATCAAAAACCGCTACCCACTACCGAGAATCGACGACTTATTTGATCAACTACAAGGCTCGTCTATTTATTCAAAGATTGACTTACTTTCCGGGTATCATCAAATGCGGGTGAAAGAAGATGATATTCCAAAGACTGCTTTCAGAACACGTTACGGTCATTACGAGTTTATGGTCATGCCGTTTGGTTTAACTAATGCACCAGCTGTGTTCATGGACCTTATGAACCGAGTGTGTGGACCATACCTTGACAAGTTTGTCATTGTTTTCATTGATGACATACTTATTTACTCAAAGAATGACCAAGAACACGGTGAACATTTGAGAAAGGTGTTAGAAGTATTGAGAAAGGAAGAATTGTACGCTAAATTTTCAAAGTGTGCATTTTGGTTGGAAGAAGTTCAATTCCTCGGTCACATAGTGAACAAAAAAGGTATTAAGGTGGATCTGGCAAAGATAGAAACTGTTGAAAAGTGGGAAACCCCGAAAACTCCGAAATACATACGCCAGTTTTTAGGACTAGCTGGTTACTACAGAAGGTTCATCCAAGACTTTTCCAGAATAGCAAAATCCTTGACTGTATTAACGCATAAAGGGAAGAAATTTGAATGGAAGGATGAACAAGAGAAAGCATTTCAGTTATTGAAGAAAAAGCTAACTACGGCACCTATATTGTCATTGCCTGAAGGGAATGATGATTTTGTGATTTATTGTGACGCATCAAAGCAAGGTCTCGGTTGTGTATTAATGCAACGAACGAAGGTGATTGCTTATGCGTCTAGACAATTGAAGATTCACGAACAAAATTATACGACGCATGATTTGGAATTATGCTCGGTTGTTTTTGCATTAAAGACTTGGAGGCACTACTTATATGGGGTCAAAAGTATTATATATACCGACCACAAAAGTCTTCAGCACATATTTAATCAGAAACAACTGAATATGAGGCAGCGTAGGTGGATTGAATTGTTGAATGATTACGACTTTGAGATTCGTTACCACCCGGGGAAGGCAAATGTGGTAGCCGACGCCTTGAGCAGAAAGGACAGAGAACCCATTCGAGTAAAATCTATGAACATAATGATTCACACTAACCTTACTACTCAAATAAAGGAGGCGCAACAAGGAGTTTTAAAAGAGGGAAATTTAAAGGATGAAATACCCAAAGGATCGGAGAAGCATCTTAATATTCGAGGAGACGGAACCCGGTATAGGGCTGAAAGAATTTGGGTATCAAAATTTGGAGATATGAGAGAAATGGTACTTAGAGAAGCTCATAAAACCAGATACTCAATACATCCTGGAACGGGGAAGATGTACAAGGATCTTAAGAAACATTTTTAGTGGCCAGGTATGAAAGACGATATTGCTAAATATGTAGGAGAATGTTTGACGTGTTCTAAGGTCAAAGCTGAACATCAGAAACTATCAGGTCTACTACAACAACCTGAAATCCCGGAATGGAAATGGGAAAACATTACCATGGATTTCATTACTAAATTGCTAAGGACTGCAAGTGGTTATGATACTATTTGGGTAATAGTTGATCGTCTCACCAAGTCAGCACACTTCCTGCCAATAAGAGAAGATGACAAGATGGAGAAGTTAGCACGACTGTATTTGAAGGAAGTCGTCTCCAGACATGGAATACCAATCTCTATTATCTCTGATAGGGATGGCAGATTTATTTCAAGATTCTGGCAGACATTACAGCAAGCATTGAGTACTCGTCTAGACATGAGTACTGCCTATCATCCACAAACTGTTGGGCAGAGCGAAAGGACGATACAAATTCTTGAAGACATGCTACGAGCTTGTGTTATTGATTTCGGAAACAGTTGGGATCGACATCTACCGTTAGCAGAATTTTCCTACAACAACAGCTACCATTCAAGCATTGAGATGGCGCCGTTTGAAGCACTTTATGGTAGAAAGTGCAGGTCTCCGATTTGTTGGAGTGAAGTGGGGGATAGACAGATTACGGGTCCGGAGATAATACAAGAAACTACCGAGAAAATCATCCAAATTCAACAAAGATTGAAAACCGCCCAGAGTCGACAAAAGAGCTACGCGGACAGTAAAAGAAAAGATATCGAGTTTGAAATTGGAGAAATGGTCATGCTTAAGGTTTCACCTTGGAAAGGCATTGTTCGATTTGGTAAACGGGGGAAACTAAATCCAAGGTACATTGGACCATTCAAGATTATAGATCGTGTCAGACCAGTAGCTTACCAACTGGAGCTACCTCAATAACTCGCGGCTGTACATAACACTTTCTACGTCTCAAATTTGAAGAAATGTTTTGCTAAAGAAGATCTCACTATTCCGTTGGACGAAATCCAAATCAATGAAAAACTTCAATTCATTGAAGAACCCGTCGAAATAATGGATCGTGAGGTTAAGAGACTTAAACAAAACAAGATACCGATTGTTAAGGTTCGATGGAATGCTCGTAGAGGACCCGAGTTTACCTGGGAGCATGAAGATCAGATGAAGAAGAAATACCCGCATTTATTTCCAGAAGATACGTCAACACCTCCAACTGCTTAAAATTTCGGGACGAAATTTATTTAACGGGTAGGTACTGTAGTGACCCGAACTTTTCCATGTTTATATATATATTAAATTGTTATTTACATGATTAAGTGTTTCCAACATGTTAAGCAATCAAACTTGTTAAGACTTGATTAATTGAAATAGGTTTCATATAGACAATTGACCACCCAAGTTGACCGGTGATTCACGAACGTTAAAACTTGTAAAAACTATACGATGACATATATATGGTTATATATATAGTTAACATGATTTTATTATAAGTATGTATCTCATTAGGTATTTTAACAATGAGTTATATACATAAAAATGAGACTATTAAATTAAGAAACTCGAAAATGATATATATAACGATTATCGTTATAACAACGTCTTACTAGGTACATATGAATCATATTAAGATATTGATACACTTGGTTAATTATGTTAAATGATAAGTAAATATATTATTAAGTGTATTAACAATGAAATACATATGTAAAAATAAGACTACTAACTTAATGATTTCGAAACGAGACATATATGTAACGATTATCGTTAACTATATATATATCATACTAAGATATATTATATATCATAATATCATGATAATATAACAATTTAACATGTCATTTGTTATAATAAACAATGGGTTAACAACATTTAACAAGATCGTTAACCTAAAGGTTTCAAAACAACATTTACATGTAACGACTAACGATGACTTAACGACTCAGTTAAAATGTATATACATGTAGTGTTTTAATATGTATTCATACACTTTTGAAAGACTTCAAGACACTTATCAAAATACTTCTACTTAACAAAAATGCTTACAATTACATCCTCGTTCAGTTTCATCAACAATTCTACTCGTATGCACCCGTATTCGTACTCATACAATACACATCTTTTAGATGTATGTACTATTGGTATATACACTCCAATGATCAGCTCTTAACAGCCCATGTGAGTCACCTAACACATGTGGGAACCATCATTTGGCAACTAGCATGAAATATCTCATAAAATTACAAAAATATTAGTAATCATTCATGACTTATTTACATGAAAACAAAATTACATATCCTTTATATCTAATCCATACACCAACGACCAAAAACACCTACAAACACTTTCATTCTTCAATTTTATTCATCTAATTGATCTCTCTCAAGTTCTATCTTCAAGTTCTAAGTGTTCTTCATAAATTCCAAAAGTTCTAGTTTCATAAAATCAAGAATACTTCCAAGATTGCAAGTTTACTTCCAAGTTTTCTAAATCCATTCCAAGTAATCATCCAAGATCAAGAAACCTTTGTTACTTATAGTAGGTTATCTTTCTAATACAAGGTAATAATCATATTCAAACTTTAATTCAATTTCTATAACTATAACAATCTTATTTCGAGTGGAAATCTTACTTGAAATTGTTTTCGTGTCATGATTCTGCTTCAAGAACTTTCAAGCCATCCAAGGATCCTTTGAAGCTAGATCTATTTTTCTCATTTCCAGTAGGTTTATCCAAGGAACTTGAGGTAGTAATTATGTTCATAACATCATTCGATTCATACATATAAAGCTATCTTATTCGAAGGTTTAAACTTGTAATCACTAGAACATAGTTTAGTTAATTCTAAACTTGTTCGCAAATAAAAGTTAATCCTTCTACATTGACTTTTAAAATCAACTAAACACATGTTCTAAATCTATATGATATGCTAACTTAATGATTTAAAACCTGGAAACACGAAAAACACCGTAAAACCGGATTTACGCCGTCGTAGTAACACCGCGGGATGTTTTGGGTTAGTTAATTAAAAACTATGATAAACTTTGATTTAAAAATTGTTATTCTGGGAAAATGATTTTTATTATGAACATGAAACTATATCCAAAAATTATGGTTAAACTCAAAGTGGAAGTATGTTTTCTAAAATGGTCATCTAGACGTCGTTCTTTCGACTGAAATGACTACCTTTACAAAAACGACTTGTAACTTATTTTTCCAACTATAAACCTATACTTTTTCTGTTTAGATTCATAAAATAGAGTTTAATATGAAACCATGGCAATTTGATTCACTCAAAACGGATTTAAAATGAAGAAGTTATGGGTAAAATAAGATTGGATAATTTTTCTCATTTTAGCTACGTGAAAATTGATAACAAATCTATTCCTACTATAACTTAATCAACTTGTATTGTATATTATGTAATCTTGAGATACCATAGACACGTATACAATGTTTCGACCTATCATGTCGACACATCTATATATATTTTGGAACAACCATAGACACTCTATATGTGAATGTTGGAGCTAGCTATACAGGGTTGAGATTGATTCCAAAATATATATAGTTTGAGTTGTGATCAATACTGAGATACGTATACACTGGGTCATGGATTGATTGAAGATAATATTTATCGATTTATTTCTGTACATCTAACTGTGGACAACTAGTTGTAGGTTACTAACGAGGACAGCTGACTTAATAAACTTAAAACATCAAAATATATTAAAAGTGTTGTAAATATATCTTGAACATACTTTGATATATATGTATATATTGTTATAGGTTCGTGAATCAACCAGTGGCCAAGTCTTACTTCCCGACGAAGTAAAAATCTGTGAAAGTGAGTTATAGTCCCACTTTTAAAATCTAATATTTTTGGGATGAGAATACATGCAGGTTTTATAAATGATTTACAAAATAGACACAAGTACGTGAAACTACATTCTATGGTTGAATTAAGTCTGGTAATCTAAGAATTAGGGAACAGACACCCTAATTGACGCGAATAATAAAGATAGATCTATTGGGCCTAACAAACCCCATCCAAAGTACCGGATGCTTTAATACTTCGAAATTTATATCATATCCGAAGGGTGTCCCGGAATGATGGGGATATTCTCATATATGCATCTTGTTAATGTCGGTTACCAGGTGTTCACCATATGAATGATTTTTATCTCTATGTATGGGATGTGTATTGAAATATGAAATCTTGTGGTCTATTGTTACGATTTGATATATATAGGTTAAACCTATAACTCACCAACATTTTTGTTGACGTTTAAAGCATGTTTATTCTCAGGTGAATACTAAGAGCTTTCGCTGTTGCATACTAAAATAAGGACAAGATTTGGAGTCCATGTTTGTATGATATTGTGTAAAAACTGCATTCAAGAAACTGATTTCGATGTAACATATTTGTATTGTAAACCATTATATAATGGTCATGTGTAAACATGATATTTTAGATTATCATTATTTGATAATCTACGTAAAGCTTTTTAAACCTTTATTTATGAAATAAAGGTTATGGTTTGTTTTAAAATGAATGCAGTCTTTGAAAAACGTCTCATATAGAGGTCAAAACCTCGCAACGAAATCAATTAATATGGAACGTTTTTAATCAATAAGAACGGGACATTTCAAATTCAATTTCTATAACTATAACAATCTTATTTCGAGTGGAAATCTTACTTGAAATTGTTTTCGTGTCATGATTCTGCTTCAAGAACTTTCAAGCCATCCAAGGATCCTTTGAAGCTAGATCTATTTTTCTCATTTCCAGTAGGTTTATCCAAGGAACTTAAGGTAGTAATGATGTTCATAACATCATTCAATTCATACATATAAAGCTATCTTATTCGAAGGTTTAAATTTGTAATTACTAGAACATAGTTTAGTTAATTCTAAACTTGTTCGCAAATAAAAGTTAATCCTTCTAACTTGACTTTTAAAATCAACTAAACACATGTTCTATATCTATATGATATGCTAACTTAATGATTTAAAACCTGGAAACACGAAAAACACCGTAAAATCGGATTTACGCCGTCGTAGTAACACCGCGGGCTGTTTTGGGTTAGTTAATTAAAAACTATGATAAACTTTGATTTAAAAGTTTTTATTCTGGGAAAATGATTTTTATTATGAACATGAAACTATATCCAAAAATTATGGTTAAACTCAAAGTGGAAGTATGTTTTCTAAAATGGTCATCTAGACGTCGTTCTTTCGACTGAAATGACTACCTTTACAAAAACGAATTGTAACTTATTTTTCCGACTATAAACCTATACTTTTTCTGTTTAGATTCATAAAATAGAGTTCAATATGAAACCATATCAATTTGATTAACTCAAAACGGATTTAAAATGAAGAAGTTATGGGTAAAACAAGATTGGATAATTTTTTATCATTTTAGCTACGTGAAAATTGGTAACAAATCTATTCCAACTATAACTTAATCAACTTGTATTGTATATTATGTAATCTTGAGATACCATAGACACATATACAATGTTTCGACCTATCATGTCGACACATCTATATATATTTCGAAACAACCATAGACACTCTATATGTGAATGTTGGAGTTAGCTATACAGGGTTGATGTTGATTCCAAAATATATATAGTTTGAGTTGTGATCAATACTGAGATACGTATACACTGGGTCGTGGATTGATTCAAGATAATATTTATCGATTTATTTCTGTACATCTAACTGTGGACAACTAGTTGTAGGTTACTAACGAGGACAGCTGACTTAATAAACTTAAAATATCAAAATATATTAAAAGTGTTGTAAATATATTTTGAACATACTTTGATATATATGTATATATTGTTATAGGTTCGTGAATCAACCAGTGGCCAAGTCTTACTTCCCAACGAAGTAAAAATCTGTGAAAGTGAGTTATAGTCCCACTTTTAAAATCTAATATTTTTGGGATGAGAATACATGCAGGTTTTAAAAATGATTTACAAAATAGATACAAGTACGTGAAACTACATTCTATGGTTGAATTATCGAAATCGAATATGCCCCTTTTTATTAAGTCTGGTAATCTAAGAATTAGGGAACAGACACCCTAATTGACACGAATCCTAAAGATAGATCTATTGGGTCTAACAAACCCCATCCAAAGTACCGGATGCTTTAGTACTTCGAAATTTATATCATATCCGAAGGGTGTCTCGGAATGATGGGGATATTCTTATATATGCATCTTGTTAATGTCGGTTACCAGGTGTTCACCATATGAATGATTTTTATCTCTATATATGGGATGTGTATTGAAATATGAAATCTTGTGGTCTATTGTTACGATTTGATATATATAGGTTAAACCTATAACTCACCAACATTTTTATTGACTTTTAAAGCATGTTTATTCTCAGGTGAATACTAAGAGCTTCCGCTGTTGCATACTAAAATAAGGACAAGATTTGGAGTCCATGTTTGTATGATATTATGTAAAAACTGCATTCAAGAAACTGATTTCGATGTAACATATTTGTATTGTAAACCATTATGTAATGGTCGTGTGTAAACAGGATATTTTAGATTATCATTATTTGATAATCTACGTAAAGCTTTTTAAACCTTTATTTATGAAATAAAGGTTATGGTTTGTTTTAAAAATGAATGCAGTATTTGAAAAATGTCTCATATAGAGGTCAAAACCTCGCAACGAAATTAATTAATATGGAACGTTTTTAATCAATAAGAACGGGACATTTCAGTTGGTATCCGAGCGTTGGTCTTAGAGAACCAGAAAATTTGCATTAGTGTGTCTTATCGAGTTTGTTAGGATGCATTAGTGAGTCTGGACTTCGACCGTGTTTTCTTTAAAAATGATTGCGTAACATTTTTGTTGGAAACTATATATTATTAACATGTATATATTATGTGATATATTAATCTCTTCACATGTTTGATATTGTGTGATAGATGTCTACCTCTAGCATAAATCCCATTGACTCACCTAATAATAACGAAGAGTCCAATATATATTGGACTGATTCACAAGTTCCCGAAGAAGAACCGGAAGAAGAATCAGAACTGGAAGAAGAATCAGAACCGGAAGAGGAGGAACCGGAGGAGGAAATAGAACCGGTGGGGGAAATAATAAAACGGTTAAGTAAAAGAAAATCCTCAACCAACCGACCAAGATTAATTATGGTCAATGGTGTTTCTGCCAAGGAAGCAAAATATTTGTAGTGACCCGAACTTTTCCATGTTTATATATATATTAAATGAAATTGTTATTTACATGATTAAGTGTTTCCAACATGTTAAGCAATCAAACTTGTTAAGACTTGATTAATTGAAATAGGTTTCATATAGACAATTGACCACCCAAGTTGACCGGTGATTCACGAACGTTAAAACTTGTAAAAACTATACGATGACATATATATGGTTATATATATAGCTAACATGATTTTATTATAAGTATGTATCTCATTAGGTATTTTAACAATGAGTTATATACATAAAAATGAGACTATTAATTTAAGAAACTCGAAAACGATATATATAACGATTATCGTTATAACAACGTCTTACTAGGTACATATGAATCATATTAAGATATTGATACACTTGGTTAATTATGTTAAATGATAAGTAAATATATTATTAAGTATATTAACAATGAAATACATATGTAAAAATAAGACTACTAACTTAATGATTTCGAAACGAGACATATATGTAACGATTATCGTTGTAACGACATTTAACTGTATATATATCATACTAAGATATATTATATATCATAATATCATGATAATATAACAATTTAACATCTCATTTGTTATAATAAATAATGGGTTAACAACATTCAACAAGATCGTTAACCTAAAGGTTTCAAAACAACATTTACATGTAACGACTAACGATGACTTAACGACTCAGTTAAAATGTATATACATGTAGTGTTTTAATATGTATTCATACACTTTTGAAAGACTTCAAGACACTTATCAAAATACTTCTACTTAACAAAAATGCTTACAATTACATCCTCGTTCAGTTTCATCAACAATTCTACTCGTATGCACCCGTATTCGTACTCGTACAACACACAACTTTTAGATGTATGTACTATTGGTATATATACTCCAATGATCAGCTCTTAGCAGCCCATGTGAGTCACCTAACACATGTGGGAACCATCATTTTACAACTAGCATAAAATATCTCATAAAATTACAAAAATATGAGTAATCATTCATGACTTATTTACATGAAAACAAAATTACATATCCTTTATATCTAATCCATACACCAATGACCAAAAACACCTAAAAACACTTTCATTCTTCAATTTTCTTCATCTAATTGATCTCTCTCAAGTTCTATCTTCAAGTTCTAAGTGTTCTTCATAAATTCCAAAAGTTCTAGTTTCATAAAATCAAGAATACTTTCAAGATTGCAAGTTTACTTCCAAGTTTTATAAATCCATTCCAAGTAATCATCCAAGATCAAGAAACCTTTGTAACATACAGTAGGTTATCTTTCTAATATAAGGTAATAATCATATTCAAACTTTAATTCAATTTCTATAACTATAACAATCTTATTTCGAGTGGAAATCTTACTTGAAATTGTTTTCGTGTCATGATTCTGCTTCAAGAACTTTCAAGCCATCCAAGGATCCTTTGAAGCTAGATCTATTTTTCTCATTTCCAATAGGTTTATCCAAGGAACTTGAGGTAGTAATGATGTTCATAACATCATTCTATTCATACATATAAAGCTATCTTATTCGAAGGTTTAAACTTGTAATCACTAGAACATAGTTTAGTTAATTCTAAACTTGTTCGCAAATAAAAGTTAATCCTTATAACTTGACTTTTAAAATCAACTAAACACATGTTCTATATCTATATGATATGCTAACTTAATGATTTAAAACCTGGAAACACGAAAAACACCGTAAAATCGGATTTACGCCGTCGTAGTAACACCGCGGGCTGTTTTGGGTTAGTTAATTAAAAACTATGATAAACTTTGATTTAAAACTTGTTATTCTGGGAAAATGATTTTTATTATGAACATGAAACTATATCCAAAAATTATGGTTAAACTCAAAGTGGAAGTATGTTTTCTAAAATGGTCATCTAGACGTCGTTCTTTCGACTGAAATGACTACCTTTACAAAAACGACTTGTAACTTATTTTTCTGACTATAAACCTATAATTTTTCTTTTTAGATTCATAAAATAGAGTTCAAAATGAAACCATAGTAATTTGATTCACTCAAAACGGATTTAAAATGAAGAAGTTATGGGTAAAACAAGATTGGATAATTTTTCTCATTTTAGCTACGTGAAAATTGGTAACAAATCTATTCCAACCATAACTTAATCAACTTGTATTGTATATTATGTAATCTTGAGATACCATAGACACGTATACAATATTTCAACCTATCATGTCGACACATATATATATATATATATATATTTCGGAACAACCATAGACACTCTATATGTGAATGTTGGAGTTAGCTATACAGGGTTGAGGTTGATTCCAAAATATATATAGTTTGAGTTGTGATCAATACTGAGATACGTATACACTGGGTCGTGGATTGATTCAAGATAATATTTATCGATTTATTTCTGTACATCTAACTGTGGACAACTAGTTGTAGGTTACTAACGAGGACAGCTGACTTAATAAACTTAAAACATCAAAATATATTAAAAGTGTTGTAAATATATTTTGAACATACTTTGATATATATGTATATATTGTTATAGGTTCGTGAATCAACCAGTGGCCAAGTCTTACTTCCCGACGAAGTAAAAATCTGTAAAAGCGAGTTATAGTCCCACTTTTAAAATCTAATATTTTTGGGATGAGAATACATGCAGGTTTTATAAATAATTTACAAAATAGACACAAGTACGTGAAACTACATTCTATAGTTGAATGATCGAAATCGAATATGCCCCTTTTTATTAAGTCTGGTAATCTAAGAATTAGGGAACAGACACCCTAATTGACGCGAATCCTAAAGATAGATCTATTGGGCCTAACAAACCCCATCCAAAGTACCGGATGCTTTAGTACTTCGAAATTTATATCATATCCGAAGGGTGTCCCGGAATGATGGGGATATTCTTATATATGCATCTTGTTAATGTCGGTTACCTGGTGTTCACCATATGAATGATTTTTATCTCTATGTATGGGATGTGTATTGAAATATGAAATCTTGTGGTCTATTGTTACGATTTGATATATATAGGTTAAACCTATAACTCACCAACATTTTTGTTGACGTTTAAAGCATGTTTATTCTCAGTTGAATACTAAGAGCTTCCGCTGTTGCATACTAAAATAAGGACAAGATTTGGAGTCCATGTTTGTATGATATTGTGTAAAAACTGCATTCAAGAAACTGATTTCGATGTAACATATTTGTATTGTAAACCATTATGTAATGGTCGTGTGTAAACAGGATATTTTAGATTATCATTATTTGATAATCTACGTAAAGCTTATTAAACCTTTATTTATGAAATAAAGGTTATGGTTTGTTTTAAAAATGAATGCAGTCTTTGAAAAACGTCTCATATAGAGGTCAAAACCTCGCAACGAAATCAATTAATATGGAACATTTTTAATCAATAAGAACGGGACATTTCAGTTGGTATCAGAGCATTGGTCTTAGAGAACCAGAAAATTTGGATTAGTGTGTCTTATCGAGTTTGTTAGGATGCATTAGTGAGTCTGGACTTCGACCGTGTTTTCTTTAAAAATGATTGCTTAACATTTTTTTGGAAACTATATATTATTAACATGTATATATTATGTGATATATTAATCTCTTAACATGTTTGATATTGTGTGATAGATGTCTACCTCTAGCACAAATCCCATTGACTCACTTAATAATAACGAAGAGTCGAATATATATTGGACTGATTCACAAATTCCCGAAGAAGAACTGGAAGAAGAATCAGAACCGGAAGAAGAATCAGAACCGACAGAGGAGGAACCGGAGGAGGAAATAGAACCGGTGGGGGAAATAATAAAACGGTTAAGTAAAAGAAAATCCTCAACCAACCGACCAAGGTTAATTATGGTCAATGGTGTTTCCGCGAAGGAAGCAAAATATTGGGAGGATTACCAATTCTCCAATGAATCGGATTCCGACGAGAATTCCGATGATGTTATAGAAATTACCCCAACTGAATTTAAAAAGGCAAAAGAAAATAATAAGAGAAAGGGCATAAAAATAGAGAAATCTAATTCCAACCCCGATGAACTTTATATGTATCGTCAACCCCCGAAGCCCTTAAGTTGTAACAATGACCCGGGAACCTCTAAACCACCAGATTTTTCTAAACCGTTGTGGAAAACGACAGCTCGTATTAGGGGAACATCATATATCCCTAGAAACTTGGCAAAACGAACCAAAACCGAAGAAGAAGAAACAAGCGAGTCAGAATAAGATAGTTGTATTCGTGTGGTGTAATATATGTAATATAGTGTGCTTATGCTTTATGATATATGTAAAAATTGCTTGTATTAATAAGTATTTTTTTTATGAATCTAACTCTTGTCTATTTTACAGTATGTCAAACACAAAATGGATAGACAACCCAATATTTTAAGAGACCTACCCGGAGACATGATTGATGAAATCTTGTCTAGAGTCGGTCAGAATTCTTCGGCACAACTATTTACGACGAAATCAGTTTGTAAGACATTCGAAGAACGTTCCAAGAATGTCTTGGTTTATAAGAGACTTTCGTTTGAAAGATGGGGGATATCACATTGGGAAACCCATAAGTTACGATGTGTTTACTTTGACGCATATATTGCGGGGAACCCAAATTCTATTTTACGCAACGGGTTAAGAAATTATTTTGACTCAATGTATCCGAATATAGGACTTCATAATTTAGAAAAAGTGGTTTACATGCAACATAAAGAAGCATGCTATGCTTACGGGTTAGTAATGTTCGCTTCTCACCAAAGTGAGAAAAAGAACATCGGGCTACAACTATTAAACAAAACGTTCCCACAAGTGACGGAGTCGGTAATTGGGGTAAGAAATGAGGTTTTTAGGTTATTACGAGACTGTTGGTCATTACGTAACCCTCGTCCCTTTGACGATGTTACAACACGCTGTCTTATCAACGGCCATAATGGTTATGTTCCATAAGACCAAGGATGGGAAGTAGTCCTAGTAAAACCAGAATACATGACTTGTTTCTAGACGTATGAATTACGTATCTTTATTGCCTTTGCTGAACGACTTGTGTACTAGCTAGAATTATCTTCACAACTATCTTGTATCAAAGTTATTGTGTGCTATATTTCATGCTTTATGTAAAATAAGCGGTATTGTAAGTTTGTAAAATATTGTATAAAAGTTTGAACGCGAAATATTATTATAATCAGTTTTTCATATAGAATTGTAGTAGTTGAATTGTATATTAGCTACTAAGTATGAACTTAACGGGTAGGTACTACCCGAATTTAAACTTATAAAACGCTAATATGAAGAAAAAGCTTTTATAAATGAGTTCATATTATGCTACGAAATACTATTAACTACTCTTAATATTCTGTATGATTAACTTGTTCCATTTGACTATTTTGAAGGAAATGGCACCGACTACTCGACACACCGTGAATATGAATGAAGAGGAATTCCGTACTTTTCTAGCTTCAAACATAGCCGCAGTACAGGCTGTGCTACATACCAACAATAACCTTGGATCTAGCAGTACAGGAAATCGTGTAGGATGCACCTACAAAGAATTCACTGCCTGCAAACCTTTGGAATTTGATGGAACCGAAGGACCGATCGGATTGAAACGGTGGACCGAGAAGGTCGAATCGGTGTTTGCCATAAGTAAGTGTACTGAAGAGGACAAAGTGAAGTACGCTACGCATACCTTCACAGGTTCTGCGTTAACATGGTGGAATACCTATCTAGAGTAAGTGGGACAAGATGATGCTTACGCACTACCGTGGTCAGCATTCAAGCACTTGATGAACGAGAAGTACCGTCCCAGAACCGAGGTCAATAAGCTCAAGACAGAACTTAGAGGGTTACGAACCCAAGGATTTGATATTACCACATACGAAAGACGATTCACAGAATTGTGCCTATTGTGTCCGGGAGCGTTCGAAGATGAGGAAGAGAAGATCGACGCGTTTGTGAAAGGATTACCGGAAAGAATCCAAGAAGATATAAGTTCACATGAGCCCGCCTCCATACAACAGGCATGTAGAATGGCTCACAAACTAGTGAACCAGATTGAGGAAAGAATTAAAGAACAGATGGCTGAAGAGGCCAATGTGAAGCAAGTCAAAAGAAAGTGGGAGGAAAACGGTGATAAGAATCACCAATACAACAACAACAACAACAATTACAATAATAATCGCAACAATTATCCCAACAATCGCAACATCAATCGCAACTACAACAAACGGCCCAACAACAACAACAACAACAACAACAACAACAACAACAACAACAACAACAACAACAACAACAACAACAACAACAACAACAACAACAACTACAACGATCATCCCAACAACAATAACAACCGCAACAACAACAACAACAATCAGAAGCAGCTATGCCAAAGGTGTGAAAAGTATCACTCGGGGTTCTGCACCAAATTTTGCAACAAGTGTAAAAGAAATGGTCATAGCGCGGCCAAATGTGAGGTCTACGGACCAGGGGTTAACAGAACGAAAGGAACAAATGGTGTCGGAACGAGTAATGGCGGAGCAAGTAGTGTCGGAGCAAGTTATGCCAATGTAGTTTGTTATAAATGTGGAAAACCGGGCCACATTATTAGAAATTACCCGAACCAGGAGAACACGAATGGACAAGGCCGGGGAAGAGTTTTCAATATTAATGCGGCAGAGGCACAGGAAGACCCGGAGCGTGTTACGGGTACGTTTATTATTGACAATAAATCTTCTTACGTTTTATTTGATTCGGGTGCGGATAGAAGCTATATGAGTAGAGATTTTTGTGCTAAATTAAGTTGTCCATTGACGCCGTTGGATAGTAAATTTTTACTCGAATTAGCAAACGGTAAATTAATTTCAGCAGATAATATATGCCGGAATCTAGAAATTAAACTGGGTAGCGAAATATTTAAGATTGATTTGATACCAGTAGAGTTAGGGAGTTTTGATGTAATAGTTGGCATGGACTAGCTGAAGAAGGTGAAAGCAGAGATCATATATTATAAAAATGCAATTCGCATTGTACGAGAAGAAGGAGAACCCTTAATGGTGTACGGAGAAAAGGGAAACATGAAGCTACATCTTATTAGTAATTTGAAGGCACAAAAACTAATAAGAAAAGGTTGCTATGCTGTTCTAGCACACGTCGAGAAAGTACAAACTGAAGAAAAGAGCATCAATGATGTTCCCGTCACAAAAGAATTTCCCGATGTATTTCCGAAAGAATTAACGGGACTACCTCCACATCGATCTGTTGAATTTCAAATAGATCTTGTACCAGGAGCTGCACCAATAGCTCGTGCTCCTTATAGACTCGCACCCAGCGAGATAAAAGAACTGCAAAGCCAACTAAAAGAACTATTAAAACGTGGTTTCATTCGACCAAGCACATCACCATGGGGAGCTCCTGTTTTGTTTGTCAAGAAGAAGGATGATACATTTAGGTTGTGTATTGACTACAGAGAGTTGAACAAACTTACCATCAAAAATCGTTATCCACTGCCGAGAATTGACGACTTATTTGATCAACTACAAGGCTCGTCGGTTTATTCGAAGATCGATTTACGTTCTGGATATCATCAAATGCGAGTAAAGGGGGATGATATTCCAAAAACTGCTTTTAGGACGCGTTATGGTCATTACGAGTTTATGGTTATGCCTTTTGGATTGACTAACGCACCAGCTGTGTTCATGGACCTTATGAACCGAGTGTGTGGGCCATATCTTGACAAGTTTGTCATTGTTTTCATCGATGACATACTTATTTACTCAAAGAATGATCAAGAGCACGAAGAACATTTGAGAAAAGTGCTAGAAGTATTGAGGAAAGAAAAACTGTACGCTAAGTTTTCAAAGTGTGCATTTTGGTTGGAAGAAGTTCAATTCCTCGGTCACATAGTGAACAAAGAAGGTATCCAGGTGGACCCGGCAAAGATTGAAACTGTTGAAAAGTGGGAAACCCCAAAAACTCCGAAGCATATACGTCAATTTTTAGGATTGGCTGGTTACTACAGAAGATTCATCCAAGATTTCTCCAAAATAGCAAAACCCTTGACTGCATTAATGCATAAAGGGAAGAAATTTGAATGGAAGGATGAACAAGAGAAGGCGTTTCAATTATTGAAGAAAAAGCTAACTACGTCACCTATATTGTCATTGCCTGAAGGGAATGATGATTTTGTGATTTATTGTGACGCATCAAAGCAAGGTCTCGGTTGTGTATTAATGCAACGGACGAAGGTGATTGCTTATGCGTCTAGACAATTGAAGATTCACGAGCAAAATTATACGACGCATGATTTGGAATTAGGCGCGATTGTTTTTGCATTAAAGACTTGGAGGAACTACTTATATGGGGTCAAAAGTATTATATATACCGACCACAAAAGTCTTCAACACATATTTAATCAGAAACAACTGAATATGAGGCAGCGTAGGTGGATTGAATTGTTGAATGATTATGACTTTGAGATTCGTTACCACCCGGGGAAGGCAAATGTGGTAGCCGACGCCTTGAGCAGAAAGGACAGAGAACCCATTCGAGTAAAATCTATGAATATATTGATTCACACTAACCTTACTACTCAAATAAAGGAGGCGCAACAAGGAGTTTTAAAAGAGGAAAATTTAAAGGATGAAATACCCAAAGGATCGGAGAAGCATCTTAATATTCGGGAAGACGGAACCCGGTATAGGGCTGAAAGAATTTGGGTACCAAAATTTAGAGATATGAGAGAAATGGTACTTAGAGAAGCTCATAAAACCAGATACTCAATACATCCTAGAACGGGGAAGATGTACAAGGATCTTAAGAAACATTTTTGGTGGCTAGGTATGAAAGCCGATATTGCTAAATATGTAGGAGAATGTTTGACGTGTTCTAAGGTTAAAGCTGAACATCAGAAACCATCAGGTCTACTACAACAACCTGAAATCCCGGAATGGAAATGGGAAAACATTACCATGGATTTCATTACTAAATTGCCAAGGACTGCAAGTGGTTATGATACTATTTGGGTAATAGTTGATCATCTCACCAAGTCAGTACACTTCCTGCCAATAAGAGAAGATGACAAGATGGAGAAGTTAGCACGACTGTATTTGAAGGAAGTCGTCTCCAGACATGGAATACCAATCTCTATTATCTCTGATAGGGATGGCAGATTTATTTCAAGATTCTGGCAGACATTACAGCAAGCATTGGGAACGCGTCTAGACATGAGTACTGCCTATCATCCACAAACTGATGGGCAGAGCGAAAGGACGATTCAAACGCTTGAAGACATGCTACGAGCTTGTGTTATTGATTTCGGAAACAGTTGGGATCGACATCTACCATTAGCAGAATTTTTCTACAACAACAGCTACCATTCAAGCATTGAGATGGCGCCGTTTGAAGCACTTTATGGTAGAAAGTGCAGGTCTCCGATTTGTTGGAGTGAAGTGGGGGATAGACAGATTACGGGTCCGGAGATAATACAAGAAACTACCGAGAAAATCATCCAAATTCAACAAAGATTGAAAACCGCCCAGAGTCGACAAAAGAGCTACGCGGACAGTAAAAGAAAAGATATAGAGTTTGAAATTGGAGAAATGGTCATGCTTAAGGTTTCACCTTGGAAAGGCGTTGTTCGATTTGGTAAACGGGGGAAACTAAATCCAAGGTACATTGGACCATTCAAGATTATAGATCGTGTCGGACCAGTAGCTTACCAGCTGGAGCTACCTCAACAACTCGCGGCTGTACATAACACTTTCCACGTCTCAAATTTGAAGAAATGTTTTGCTAAAGAAGATCTCACTATTCCGTTGGACGAAATCCAAATCAATGAAAAACTTCAATTCATTGAAGAACCCGTCGAAATAATTGATCGTGAGGTTAAGAGACTTAAACAAAACAAGATACTGATTGTTAAGGTTCGATGGAATGCTCGTTGAGGACCCGAGTTCACCTGGGAGCGTGAAGATCAGATAAAGAAGAAATACCCGCATTTATTTCCAGAAGATACGTCAACACCTCCAACTGCTTAAAATTTCGGGACGAAATTTATTTAACGGGTAGGTACTATAGTGACCCGAACTTTTCCATGTTTATATATATATATTAAATGAAATTGTTATTTACATGATTAAGTGTTTCCAACATGTTAACCAATCAAACTTGTTAAGACTTGATTAATTGAAATAGGTTTCATATAGACAATTGACCACCCAAGTTGACCGGTGATTCACGAACGTTAAAACTTGTAAAAACTATACGATGACATATATGTGGTTATATATATAGTTAACATGATTTTATTATAAGTATGTATCTCATTAGGTATTTTAACAATGAGTTATATACATAAAAATGAGACTATTAATTTAAGAAACTCGAAAACGATATATATAACGATTATCGTTATAACAACGTCTTACTAGGTACATATGAATCATATTAAGATATTAATACACTTGGTTAATGAAGCTACCCGTCCTAATCCATAAGGACGAATACATTACATTTGGTTACATCGCGAGGTACTTGACCTCTATATGATACATTTTACAAACATTGCATTCGTTTTTGAAAAGATAATATTTCATTACATCGAAAGTTGACGGTATGCATACAATTTCATAATATATCCAACTATAATTGACTTAATAATAATCTTGATAAACTCAACAACTCGAATGCAACGTCTTTTGAAATATGTCATGACTGACTCCAAGTAATATCCTTAAAATGAGCAAATGCACAGCGGAAGATTTCTTTAATACCTGAGAATAAACATGCTTTAAAGTGTCAACCAAAAGGTTGGTGAGTTCATTAGTTTATCATAATAATCATTTCCATAATTTTAATAGACCACAAGATTTCATATTTCAATTTCTCATAAACATAATCTCATATCAGGCATTTCGCAAACTGTATAGAGATAAAAATCATTCATATGGATTGAACGCTTGATAACCGAACTAACAGGATGCATATAGAATATCCCCATCACTCCGGGACTCTCATCGGACATGATAATCGAAGTACTAAAGCATTCGTAACTCGAATGGGACGTGTGAAGGTCCATAGATCTATCTTTAGGATTCGCGTCAATTAGGGGCCATTTCCCTAATTCTTAGGCTACCAAGCTAAAAAGGGACATATTCGATTCGATAATCCAACCATAGAATGTAGTTTCGATTACTTGTGTCTATTTCGTAAAACAATTATAAAAGCAGCGCATGTATTCTCAGTCCCAAAAATATATATTGCAAAAGCATTTAAAAAGGGAGCAAATGAAACTCACCTAATGTATTTTGTAGTAAAAATACATATGACTATATTGAATAATGTAGGGTTGGGCTTTGATTCACGAACCTATATCATTTATATATATATTAACACATAATCGTAATCGAACAAATTTATATATTATATCTTAGTTTATATGTATTTAATTTGTATATATTTAAAATGATTAATATTTATACATGTAGATATCTTAATATGTATATTAGTATTTTATCAATAATTTGCTATTTATAATATTTATAAAAATAATATTAATATGTTTAGTGTATAATTATATGTAATATAAGTATAATATTTATTTGTTATAAAAATAGTAATAAAAATGATAATTAAAATAATAATGATAATTAAAATAGTAATGATAATAATAATGATAGCTTTTAATAATAATGTAAATTAATAATAATAATATTAAAATAATAATGTTTTTATATAAAAATCATTTCCATAATAATAATAATAATAATAATAATAATACTAATAATAATCAGTAATAGGTAAACTACCTCAAGGATGTAGTCCTAAAAAAAATTCCCAAGTCTGGGTTTGAACCCGCGACGTCCCGCTAATCCGATTATATTTATGTCTTTCTTCATCATACCATCATCATTTCATTTCATGATCATTATCGTCATTTGATTAACATCTTGATTAACATAATCATCCTTTTTCTTAACTACATAAAATCACAATCACCTATACTATCATCAATATTATCTCATCATCATCGGTTCTTATTATTTCATCCGTATTATATTTTCATCACCCTTCATGTTATAATGTAATTATCATAATCCTAGTACTATATCATTACCCATTAAATTTTTGCAGACCTCTTATCCTATGATTATTCACGGCCCAAATCAAACAAATAGTCCATTAATAATTAGTGGCCCAACACATTAATCAGTCCACGGCCCAATTATACAAATCAAATGACTTGGCCCAACTTTAATCTCGGTCCAATAATAACCTTTTTAACAATCCGATTATGATGAAGTAATAGGAGCCAGTAATATTTAATCTCTATGTTGCACAAGTGGGGGTTACCACTTTAATTCTTGTTGGCCAATAAGAAAAGAAGTAGGCAACATTCACTTCATTTCATCTTTATTAAAAATCGATTGGATATCAAATAAGTTGGGGTTTCTTTGTTGTAGGCTTTAAATAGAAAGGGGAATTAGCGGCAGCAGTAGTTCATGGAAACAGAAAAAAAACATGGTGTTGGGACTAGTAAACGAGCAGAATAATAGAGGTTCTTGGGTGGTTCAAACGGAAATATGGAAATGGTTTTGGTGCTAATGTAATCAACAAAGGTGGTGACTTTGGTTGTTTTCGAGAAAACAGAAACAGTGACAGTAAACGTGTTGGGTTTGAAAAGGTGAAGAAGAGTTGTCGAGTGTTTTTAAATCGAATTAGAAAATATAAGTAGCAGCAACAATTAAATGGGTTTAAGGTGATTTTAGGGTGGTCGTGAGTGGTGAAATGGAAGAAGATGGTGTCGGTTTAAATTTCGTGAAGGAATAAAAGAATGAAACAAATGATTACGATTATGATGGTGGTTGTTCATGTGGTTGGGTTTTAGCTCTTGGTTCCCGATAAACGAAGTGGGTTTAATGAAGGAATAATAAGAAAATATTGGTGTTGTTCCGGTGGCTAAAAGAAGTAGTAACATGAGATGATTGGTGGGGGTTGTTTGTTTTGAGGGTGGTGGGAGTGGTGAGCTTCTTCGACCAAAGCTACAGAAAAAAATAACAGTGGAATTGGTTTGTGGTAGTGGTGTTCGAAGGTGATGCAAGGAGATGGTGGTTTATGGTATCATTCATATGATTTAGAGTGATAGTGGCGTAAATGGTGGTTCATGGTTGATAGCCGGAAGTGGTGGGGATGATATAATAATCGGTGGTGGCTTTGGGGATGAAGACCGCTAATGAAAGTGGTGTCGATGGTTAAACTATCTGTAAATATGGGTATAGGTAATAGAAATGGATACATATATATGTAATTTATAGTGACATAATATTAATAATAATTAATAATATTAATATAAAAATAATTATACTGTTAATGAGTTACATCAATGAATGCAGAGAATGAATTGAATCTAAAAACAGTACAGCAGCCTTTGGCTCTTTCTACCGACAATATTTTACGAATAGTGTATCATGCTCCGTTGATAATTAGTAGCGGATAAAAGGTCTCAGAAAAATTTCTAAATTTGTACATTAATTATATTTATTTATTTTAATCATTATTATATAAAAATTGCTCATTAATTATTTACAATTATTAAAAAATAAATTAATTATTAGCTCCTAACCCGAAATAAAATGCTAAATGTTAAAACTAATCAAATAGGTTCTAATTATATTTTTTAAAAAGCTATAATTCATATAACTTATGTTCGGGTCACCGTTTATATATATATATATATATATATATATATATATATATATATATACATATATATATATATATATATATATATATATATATATATATATATATATTTTTAAATCATATAAATTCATTTTTAACTTGATTAGTAACTATCAAGATGACAAACGAGTGCTACGGCATTTATTAAATAAATTCTAAGTCATATATATGTATATATATTATTTTATTTATACACATGAATTAAGTCATATAAGTTTCTATTTCAAATTTATATATATATATATTTAAATATATATTTATTTATTTACAGATAGTGGTTCGTAAATCGTCGAGAATTGTCAAAAGGTCAAACGATAACATGAAAACAGTTCAAAATTTAAGACGCAACATAACGGACTTTTCTTATTATCGTGTCAAAAATATTAAATCGTATCAAGAGTTTGGTTTAAAATTAGTCGAAATTTTCCGGGTCGTGACAGTTAATTATGTTAAATGATAAGTAAATATATTATTAAGTGTATTAACAATGAAATACATATGTAAAAATAAGACTACTAACTTAATGATTTCGAAACGAGACATATATGTAACGATTATCGTTGTAACGACATTTAACTGTATATATATCATACTAAGATATATTATATATCATAATATCATGATAATATAACAATTTAACATCTCATTTGTTATAATAAATAATGGGTTAACAACATTCAACAAGATCGTTAACCTAAAGGTTTCAAAATAACATTTACATGTAACGACTAACGATGACTTAACGACTCAGTTAAAATGTATATACATGTAGTGTTTTAATATGTATTCATACACTTTTGAAAGACTTCAAGACACTTATCAAAATACTTCTACTTAACAAAAATGCTTACAATTACATCCTCGTTCAGTTTCATCAACAATTCTACTCGTATGCACCCGTATTCGTACTCGTACAATACACAGCTTTTAGATGTATGTACTATTGGTATATACACTCCAATGATCAGCTCTTAGCAGCCCATGTGAGTTACCTAACACATGTGAGAACCATCATTTGGCAACTAGCATAAAATATCTCATAAAATTACAAAAATATGAGTAATCATTCATGACTTATTTACATGAAAACAAAATTACATATCCTTTATATCTAATCCATACACCAACGACCAAAAACACCTACAAACACTTTCATTCTTCAATTTTCTTCATCTAATTGATCTCTCTCAAGTTCTATCTTCAAGTTCTAGGTGTTCTTCATAAATTCCAAAAGTTCTAGTTTCATAAAATCAAGAATACTTCCAAGATTGCAAGTTTACTTCCAAGTTTTCTAAATCCATTCCAAGTAATCATCCAAGATCAAGAAACCTTTGTTACTTACAGTAGGTTATCTTTCTAATACAAGGTAATAATCATATTCAAACTTTAATTCAATTTCTATAACTATAACAATCTTATTTCGAGTGGAAATCTTACTTGAAATTGTTTTCGTGTCATGATTCTGCTTCAAGAACTTTCAAGCCATCCAAGGATCCTTTGAAGCTAGATCTATTTTTCTCATTTCCAGTAGGTTTATCCAAGGAACTTGAGGTAGTAATGATGTTCATAACATCATTCTATTCATACATATAAAGCTATCTTATTCGAAGGTTTAAACTTGTAATCACTAGAACATAGTTTAGTTAATTCTAAACTTGTTCGCAAATAAAAGTTAATCCTTCTAACTTGACTTTTATAATCAACTAAACACATGTTCTATATCTATATGATATGCTAACTAAATGATTTAAAACCTGGAAACACGAAAAACACCGTAAAACCGGATTTACGCCGTCGTAGTAACACTGCGGGCTGTTTTGGGTTAGTTAATTAAAAACTATGATAAACTTTGATTTAAAAGTTGTTATTCTGGGTAAATGATTTTTATTATGAACATGAAACTATATCCAAAAATTATAGTTAAACTCAAAGTGGAAGTATGTTTTCTAAAATGGTCATCTAGACGCCGTTCTTTCGACTAAAATGACTACCTTTACAAAAATGACTTGTAACTTATTTTTATGACTATAAAACTATAATTTTTCTGTTTAGATTCATAAAATAGAGTTCAATATGAAACCATAGCAATTTGATTCACTCAAAACGGATTTAAAATGAAGAAGTTATGGGTAAAACAAGATTGGATAATTTTTCTCATTTTAGCTACGTGAAAATTGGTAACAAATCTATTCCAACCATAACTTAATCAACTTGTATTGTATATTATGTAATCTTGAGATACCATAGACACGTATACAATGTTTCGACCTATCATGTCGACACATCTATATATATTTCGGAACAACCATAGACACACTATATGTGAATGTTGGAGTTAGCTATACAGGGTTGAGGTTGATTCCAAAATATATATAGTTTGAGTTGTGATCAATACTGAGATATGTATACACTGGGTTGTGAATTGATTCAAGATAATATTTATCGATTTATTTCTGTACATCTAACTGTGGACAACTAGTTGTAGGTTACTAACGAGGACAGCTGACTTAATAAACTTAAAACATCAAAATATATTAAAAGTGTTGTAAATATATTTTGAACATACTTTGATATATATGTATATATTGTTATAGGTTCATGAATCAACTAGTGGCCAAGTCTTACTTCCCGACGAAGTAAAAATCTGTGAAAGTGAGTTATAGTCCCACTTTTAAAATCTAATATTTTGGGATGAGAATATATGCAGGTTTTATAAATAATTTACAAAATAGACACAAGTACGTGAAACTACATTCTATGGTTGAATGATCGAAATCGAATATGCCCTTTTTATTAAGTCTGGTAATCTAAGAATTAGGGAACAAACACCCTAATTGACGCGAATCCTAAAGATAGATCTATTGGGCCTAACAAACCCCATCCAAAGTACCGGATGCTTTAGTACTTCGAAATTTATATCATATCCGAAGGGTGTCCCGGAATGATGGGGATATTCTTATATATGCATCTTGTTAATGTCGGTTACCAGGTGTTCACCATATGAATGATTTTTATCTCTATGTATGGGATGTGTTTTGAAATATGAAATCTTGTGGTCTATTGTTACGATTTGATATATATAGGTTAAACCTATAACTCACCAACATTTTTGTTGACGTTTAAAGCATGTTTATTCTCAGGTGAATACTAAGAGCTTCCGCTGTTGCATACTAAAATAAGGACAAGATTTGGAGTCCATGTTTGTATGATATTGTGTAAAAACTGCATTCAAGAAACTGATTTCGATGTAACATATTTGTATTGTAAACCATTATGTAATGGTCGTGTGTAAACAGGATATTTTAGATTATCATTATTTGATAATCTACGTAAAGCTTTTTAAACCTTTATTTATGAAATAAAGGTTATGGTTTGTTTTAAAAATGAATGCAGTCTTTGAAAAACGTCTCATATAGAGGTCAAAACCTCGCAACGAAATCAATTAATATGGAACGTTTTTAATCAATAAGAACGGGACATTTCAATATTGGGAGGATTACCAATTCTCCGATGAATCGGATTCCGACGAGAATTCCGATGATGTTATAGAAATTACCCCAACTGAATTTAAAAAGGCAAAAGAAAATAATAAGGGAAAGGGCATAAAAATAGAGAAATCTAATTCCAACCCCGATGAACTTTATATGTATCGTCAACCCCCGAAGCCCTTAAGTTGTAACAATGACCCGGGAACCGCGAAACCACCAGGTTTTTCTAAACCGTTGTGGAAAACGACAGCTCGTATTAGGGGAACATCATATATCCCTAGAAACTTGGCAAAATGAACCAAAACCGAAGAAGAAGAAATGAGCGAGTCGGAATAAGATAGTTGTATTCGTGTGGTGTAATATATGTAATATAGTGTGCTTATGCTTTATGATATATGTAAAAATTGCTTGTATTAATAAGTATTTTTTTTTATGAATCTAACTCTTGTCTATTTTACAGTATAAAAACACAAAATGGATAGACAACCCAATATTTTAAGAGACCTACCCGGAGACATGATTGATGAAATCTTGTCTAGAGTCGGTCAGAATTCTTCGGCACAACTATTTACGGCGAAATCAGTTTGTAAGACATTCGAAGAACGTTCCAAGTGAAATGTCCCGTTCTTATTGATTAAAAACGTTCCATATTAATTGATTTCGTTGCGAGGTTTTGACCTCTATATGAGACGTTTTTCAAAGACTGCATTCATTTTAAAATAAACCATAACCTTTATTTCATCAATAAAGGTTTAAAAAGCTTTACGTAGATTATCAAATAATGATAATCTAAAATATCCTGTTTAAACACGACCATTACATAATGGTTTACAATACAAATATGTTACAACAAAATAAGTTTCTTGAATGTAGTTTTTACACAATATCATACAAGCATGGACTCCAAATCTCGTCCTTATTTAAGTATGCTACAGCGGAAGCTCTTAATAATCACCTGAGAATAAACATGCTTAAAACGTCAACAAAAATGTTGGTGAGTTATAGGTTTAACCTATATATATCAAATCATAATAATAGACCACAAGATTTCATATTTCAATACACATCCCATACATAGAGATAAAAATCATTCATATGGTGAACACCTGGTAACCGACATTAACAAGATGCATATATAAGAATATCCCCATCATTCCGGGACAACCTTCGGATATGATATAAATTTCGAAGTACTAAAGCATCCGGTACTTTGGATGGTGTTTGTTAGGCCCAATAGATCTATATTTAAGATTCGCGTCAATTAGGGTGTCTGTTCCCTAATTCTTAGATTACCAGACTTAATAAAAAGGGGCATATTCGATTTCGATAATTCAACCATAGAATGTAGTTTCATGTACTTGTGTCTATTTTGTAAATCATTTATAAAACCTGCATGTATTCTCATCCCAAAAATATTAGATTTTAAAAGTGGGACTATAACTCACTTTCACAGATTTTTACTTCGTCGGGAAGTAAGACTTGGCCACTGGTTGATTCACGAACCTATAACAATATATACATATACATCAAAGTATGTTCAAAATATATTTACAACACTTTTAATATATTTTGATGTTTTAAGTTTATTAAGTCAGCTGTCCTCGTTAGTAACCTACAACTAGTTGTCCACAATTAGATGTACAGAAATAAATCGATAAATATTATCTTGAATCAATCCATGACCCAGTGTATACGTATCTCAGTATTGATCACAACTCAAACTATATATATTTTGGAATCAACCTCAACCCTGTATAGCTAACTCCAACATTCACATATAGAGTGTCTATGGTTGTTCCGAAATATATATAGATGTGTCGACATGATAGGTCGAAACATTGTATACGTGTTTATGGTATCTCAAGATTACATAATATACAATACAAGTTGATTAAGTTATGGTTGGAATTGATTTGTTACCAATTTTCACGTAGCTAAAATGAGAAAAATTATCCAATCTTGTTTTACCCATAACTTCTTCATTTTAAATCCGTTTTGAGTGAATCAAATTGCTATGGTTTCATATTGAACTCTATTTTATGAACCTAAACAGAAAAAGTATAGGTTTATAGTCGGAAAAATAAGTTACAAGTCGTTTTTGTAAAGGTAGTCATTTCAGTCGAAAGAACGACGTCTAGATGACCATTTTAGAAAACATACTTCCACTTTGAGTTTAACCATAATTTTTGGATATAGTTTCATGTTCATAATAAAAATCATTTTCTCAGAATAACAACTTTTAAATCAAAGTTTATCATAGTTTTTAATTAACTAACCCAAAACAGCCCGCGGTGTTACTAGGACGGCGTAAATCCGGTTTTACGGTGTTTTTCGTGTTTCCAGGTTTTAAATCATTAAGTTAGCATATCATATAGATATAGAACATGTGTTTAGTTGATTTTAAAAGTCAAGTTAGAAGGATTAACTTTTGTTTGCGAACAAGTTTAGAATTAACTAAACTATGTTCTAGTGATTACAAGCTTAAACCTTCGAATAAGATAGCTTTATATGTATGAATCGAATGATGTTATGAACATCATTACTACCTTAACTTCCTTGGATAAACCTACTGGAAAAGAGAAAAATGGATCTAGCTTCAACGGATCCTTGGATGGCTCGAAGTTCTTGAAGCAGAATCATGACACGAAAACAAGTTCAAGTAAGATCATCACTTGAAATAAGATTGTTATAGTTATAGAAATTGAACCAAAGTTTGAATATAATTATTACCTTGTATTAGAATGATAACCTACTGTAAGAAACAAAGATTTCTTGAGGTTGGATGATCACCTTACAAGATTGGAAGTGAGCTAGCAAACTTGAAAGTATTCTTGATTATATGTAACTAGAACTTGTAGAATATATGAAGAACACTTAGAACTTGAAGATAGAACTTGAGAGAGATCAATTAGATGAATAAAATTGAAGAATGAAAGTGTTTGTAGGTATTTTTGGTCGTTGGTGTATGGATTAGATATAAAGGATATGTAATTTTGTTTTCATGTAAATAAGTCATGAATGATTACTCATATTTTTGTAATTTTATGAGATATTTCATGCTAGTTGCCAAATGATGGTTCCCACATGTGTTAGGTGACTCACATGGGCTGCTAAGAGCTGATCATTGGAGTGTATATACCAATAGTACATACATCTAAAAGCTGTGTATTGTACGAGTACGAATACGGGTGCATACGAGTAGAATTGTTGATGAAACTGAACGAGGATGTAATTGTAAGCATTTTTGTTAAGTAGAAGTATTTTGATAAGTGTATTGAAGTCTTTCAAAAGTGTATAAATACATATTAAAACACTACATGTATATACATTTTAACTGAGTCGTTAAGTCATCGTTAGTCGTTACATGTAATTGTTGTTTTGAAACCTTTAGGTTAACGATCTTGTTAAATGTTGTTAACCCAATGTTTATAATATCAAATGAGATTTTAAATTATTATATTATCATGATATTATCATGTATGAATATCTCTTAATATGATATATATACATTAAATGTCTTTACAACGATAATCGTTACATATATGTCTCGTTTAAAAATCATTAAGTTAGTAGTCTTGTTTTTACATATGTAGTTCATTGTTAATATACTTAATGATATGTTTACTTATCATAGTATCATGTTAACTATATATATATCCATATATATGTCATCATATAGTTTTTACAAGTTTTAACGTTCGTGAATCACCGGTCAACTTGGGTGGTCAATTGGCTATATGAAACATATTTCAATTAATCAAGTCTTAACAAGTTTGATTGCTTAACATGTTGGAAACATTTAATCATGTAAATATCAATCTCAATTAATATATATAAACATGGAAAAGTTTGGGTCACTACAGTACCTACCCGTTAAATAAATTTCGTCCCGAAATTTTAAGTTGTTGAAGGTGTTGACGAATCTTCTGGAAATAGATGCGGGTATTTCTTCTTCATCTGATCTTCACGCTCCCAGGTGAACTCGGGTCCTCTACGAGCATTCCATCGAACCTTAACAATTGGTATCTTGTTTTGCTTAAGTCTTTTAACCTCACGATCTATTATTTCGACGGGTTCTTCGATGAATTGAAGTTTTCCGTTGATTTGGATTTCATCTAACGGAATAGTGAGATCTTCTTTAGAAAAACATTTCTTCAAATTCGAGACGTGGAAAGTGTTATGTACAGCCGCGAGTTGTTGAGGTAACTCAAGTCGGTAAGCTACTGGTCCGACACGATCAATAATCTTGAATGGTCCAATATACCTTGGATTTAATTTCCCTCGTTTACCAAATTGAACAACGCCTTTCCAAGGTGCAAATTTAAGCATGACCATCTCTCTTTTGTCGACTTTGGGCAGTTTTCAACCGTTGTTGAATTTGGATGATCTTCTCGGTAGTTTCTTGTATAATCTCCGGACCCGTAATCTGTCTATCCCCTACTTCACTCCAACAAATCGGAGACCTGCACTTTCTACCATAAAGTGCTTCAAACGGCGCCATCTCAATGCTTGAATGGTAGCTGTTGTTATAGGAAAATTCTGCTAACGGTAGATGTCGATCCCAACTGTTTCCGAAATCAATAACACATGCTCGTAGCATGCCTTCAAGCGTTTGTATCATCCTTTCGCTCTGCCCATCAGTTTATGGATGATAGGCAGTACTCATGTCTAGACGAGTTCCTAATGCTTGCTATAATGTCTGCCAGAATCTTGAAATAAATCTGCCATCCCTATCAGAGATAATAGAGATTGGTATTCCATGTCCGGAGACGACTTCCTTCAAATACAGTCGTGCTAACTTCTCCATCTTGTCATCTTCTCTTATTGGCAGGAAGTGTGCTGATTTGGTGAGACGATCAACTATTACCCAAATAGTATCAAAACCACTTACAGTCCTTGGCAATTTAGTGATGAAATCCATGGTAATGTTTTCCCATTTCCATTCCGGGATTTCGGGTTATTGAAGTAGACCTGATGGTTTCTGATGCTCAGCTTTGACCTTAGAACACGTCATACATTCTCCTACGTATTTAGCAACATCGGCTTTCATACCCGGCCACCAAAAATGTTTCTTGAGATCCTTGTACATCTTCCCCGTTCCAGGATGCATTGAGTATCTGGTTTTATGAGCTTCTCTAAGTACCATTTCTCTAATATCTCCAAATTTTGGTACCCAAATCCTTTTAGCCCTATACCGGGTTCCGTCTTCCCGAATATTAAGATGCTTCTCCGATCCTTTGGGTATTTCATCTTTTAAATTTCCCTTTTTTAAAACTCCTTGTTGCGCCTCCTTTATTTGAGTAGTAAGGTTATTATGAATCATTATATTCATAGATTTTACTCGAATGGGTTCTCTGTCCTTCCTGCTCAAGGCATCGGCTACGACATTTGCCTTCCCCGGGTGGTAACGAATCTCAAAGTCGTAATCATTCAATAATTCAATCCACCTACGCTGCCTCATATTCAGTTGTTTCTGATTAAATATGTGTTGAAGACTTTTGTGGTCGGTATATATAATACTTTTGACCCCATATAAGTAGTGCCTCCAAGTCTTTAATGCAAAAACAACCGCGCCTAATTCCAAATCATGCGTCATATAATTTTGTTCGTGAATCTTCAATTGTCTAGACGCATAAGCAATCACCTTCATTCGTTGCATTAATACACAACCGAGACCTTGCTTTAATGCGTCACAATAAATCACAAAATCATCATTCCCTTCAGGAAATGACAATATAGGTGCCGTAGTTAGCTTTTTCTTCAATAACTGAAACGCTTTCTCTTGTTCATTATTCCATTCAAATTTCTTCCCTTTATGCGTTAATGCATTCAAGGGTTTTGCTATTCTGGAAAAGTCTTGGATGAACCTTCTGTAGTAACCAGCTAGTCCTAAAAAATGGCGTATGTGTTTCGGAGTTTTCGGGGTTTCCCACTTTTCAACAGTTTCTATCTTTGCCGGATCTACCTTAATACCTTCTTTGTTCACTATGTGACCGAGGAATTGAACTTCTTCCAACCAAAATGCACACTTTGAAAACTTAGCGTACAATTCTTCCTTCCTCAATACTTCTAACACCTTTCTCAAATGTTCACCGTGTTCTTGGTCATTCTTTGAGTAAATAAGTATGTCATCAATGTAAACAATGACAAACTTGTCAAGGTATGGTCCACACACTCGGTTCATAAGGTCCATGAACACAGCTGGTGCATTAGTTAAACCAAACGGCATGACCATAAACTCGTAATGACCGTAACGTGTTCTGAAAGCAGTCTTTGGAATATCATCTTCTTTCACCCGCATTTGATGATACCCGGAACGTAAGTCAATCTTTGAATAAACAGACGAGCCTTGTAGTTGATCAAATAAGTCATCGATTCTCGGTAGTGGGTAGCGGTTCTTGATGGTAAGTTTGTTCAACTCTCGGTAGTCGATACACAACCTGAATGTACCATCTTTCTTCTTGACAAACAAAACAGGAGCTCCCCACAGTGATGTGCTTGGTCGAATAAAACCACGCTCTAAAAGTTCTTGTAATTGGCTTTGCAGTTCTTTCATCTTGCTGGGTGCGAGTCTGTAAGGAGCACGAGCTATTGGTGCAGCTCCTGGTACAAGATCTATTTGAAATTCAACGGATCGATGTGGGGGTAATCCCGGTAATTCTTTCGAAAATACATCGGGAAATTCTTTTGCAATGGGAACATCATTGATGCTCTTTTCTTCAGTTTGTACTTTCTCGACGTGTGCTAGAACAGCATAGCAACCTTTTCTTATTAGTTTTTGTGCCTTCAAATTACTAATAAGATGTAGCTTAGTGTTGCTCTTTTCTCCGTACACCATTAAGGGTTTTCCTTTTTCTCGTATAATGCGAATTGCATTTTTGTAACAAACGATCTCTGCTTTCACTTCTTTCAACCAGTCCATACCGATTATCACATCAAAACTCCCTAACTCTACTGGTATCAAATCAATCTTAAATGTTTCGCTAACCAGTTTAATTTCTCGATTCCGACATATATTATCTGCTGAAATTAATTTACCATTTGCTAATTCGAGTAAAAATTTACTATCCAAAGGTGTCAATGGACAACTTAATTTAGCACAAAAATCTCTACTCATATAGCTTCTATCTGCACCCGAATCAAATAAAATGTAAGCAGATTTATTGTCAATAAGAAACGTACCCGTAACAAGCTCCGGGTCTTCATGTGCCTCTGCCGCATTAATATTGAAAACTCTTCCGCGGCCTTGTCCATTCGTGTTCTCCTGGTTCGGGCAATTTCTAATAATGTGGCCCGGTTTTCCACATTTATAACAAACTACATTGGCATAACTTGCTCCGACACTACTTGCTCCGCCATTACTCGTTCCGACACCATTTGTTCCTTTCGTTCTATTAACCCCTGGTCCGTAGACCTCACACTTCGCCGCGCTATGACCATTTCTTTTACACTTGTTGCAAAATTTGGTGCAGAACCCCGAGTGATACTTTTCACACCTTTGGCATAGCTGCTTCTGATTGTTGTTGTTGTTGCAGTTATTATTGTTGTTGGGATGATTGTTGTAGTTGCTGTTGTTGTTGTTGTTGTTGTTGTTGTTGTTGGGCCGTTTGTTGTAGTTGCGATTGATGTTGCGATTGTTGGGATAATTGTTGCGATTATTGTTGTAATTGCTGTTGTTGTTGTATTGGTGATTCTTATCACCGTTTTCCTCCCACTTTCTTTTGACTTGCTTCACATTGGCCTCTTCAGCAGTCTGTTCTTTAATTCTTTCTTCAATCTGGTTCACTAGTTTGTGAGCCATTCTACATGCCTGTTGTATGGAGGCGGGCTCGTGTGAACTTATATCTTCTTGGATTCTTTCCGGTAATCCTTTCACAAACGCGTCGATCTTCTCTTCCTCATCTTCGAATGCTCCCGGACACAATAGGCACAATTCTGTGAATCGTCTTTCGTACGTGGTAATATCAAATCCTTGGGTTCGTAACCCTCTAAGTTCTGTCTTGAGCTTATTGACCTCGGTTCTGGGACGGTACTTCTCGTTCATTAAGTACTTGAATGCTGACCACGGTAGTGCGTACTCATCGTCTTGTCCCACTTGCTCTAGATAGGTATTCCACCATGTTAACGCAGAACCTGTGAAGGTATGCGTAGCGTACTTCACTTTGTCCTCTTCAGTACACTTACTTATGGCAAACACCGATTCGACCTTCTCGGTCCACCGTTTCAATCCGATCGGTCCTTCGGTTCCATCAAATTTCAAAGGTTTGCAGGCAGTGAATTCTTTGTAGGTGCATCCTACACGATTTCCTGTACTGCTAGATCCAAGGTTATTGTTGGTATATAGCGCAGCCTGTACTGCGGCTATGTTTGATGCTAGAAAAGTACGGAATTCCTCTTCATTCATATTCACGGTGTGTCGAGTAGTCGGTGCCATTTCCTTCAAAATAGTCACATGGAACAAGTTAATCATACAGAATATTAAGAGTAGTTAATAGTATTTCGTAGCATAATATGAACTCATTTATAAAAGCTTTTTCTTCATATTAGCGTTTTATAAGTTTAAATTCGGGTAGTACCTACCCGTTAAGTTCATACTTAGTAGCTAATATAAAATTCAACTACTACAATTCTATATGAAAAACTGATTATAATAATATTTCGCGTTCAAACTTTTACACAATATTTTACAAACTTACAATACCGCTTATTTTACATATAGCATGAAATATAGCACACAATAAATTTGATACAAGATGGTTGTGAAGATAATTGTAGATAGTACACAAGCCGTTCAGCAAAGGCAATAAAGACACGTAATTCATACGTCCAGAAACAAGTCATGCATTCTGGTTTTACTAGGATTACTTCCCATCCTTGGTCTTGTGGAACATAACCGTTATGGCCGTTGATAAGACAGCGTGTTGTAACGTCGTCAAAGGGACGAGGGTTACGTAATGTCCAACAGTCCCGTAACAATCTAAAAACCTCATTTATTACCCCAATTACCGACTCCGTCACTTGTGGAAACGTTTTGTTTAATAGTTGTAGCCCGATGTTCTTGTTCTCACTTTGGTGAGAAGCGAACATTACTAATCCGTAAGCATAACATGCTTCTTTATGTTGCATGTTAGCCGCTTTTTCTAAATCACGAAGTCCAATATTCGGATATATTGAGTCAAAATAATTTCTTAACCCATTGCGTAAAATAGCATTTGGGTTCCCCGCAATATATGCGTCAAAGTAAACACATCGTAACTTATGGATTTCCCAATGTGATATCCCCCATCTTTTGAACGAAAGCCTTTTATAAACCAAGGCATTCTTGGAACGTTCTTCGAATGTCTTACAAACTGATCTCGCCTTAAATAGTTGTGCCGAAGAATTCTGACCGACTCTAGACAAGATTTCATCAATCATGTCTCCGGGTAGGTCTCTTAAAATATTGGGTTGTCTATCCATTTTGTGTTTTTATACTGTAAAATAGACAAGAGTTAGATTCATAAAAAAATTACTTATTAATACAAGCAATTTTTACATATATCATAAAGCATAAGCACACTATATTACATATATTACACCACACGAATACAACTATCTTATTCCGACTCGCTTGTTTCTTCTTCTTCGGTTTTGGTTCGTTTTGCCAAGTTTCTAGGGATATATGATGCTCCCCTAATATGAGCCGTCGTTTTCCACATTGGTTTAGAAAAACCTGGTGGTTTAGAGGTTCCCGGGTCATTGTTACAACTTAAGGACTTCGGGGGTTGACGATACATATAAAGTTCATCGGGGTTGGAATTAGATTTCTCTATTTTTATGCCCTTTCCCTTATTATTTTCTTTTGCCTTTTTAAATTCAGTTGGGGTAATTTCTATAACATCAACGGAATTCTCGTCGGAATCCGATTCATCGGAGAATTGGTAATCCTCCCAATATTTTGCTTCCTTGGCGGAAACACCATTGACCATAATTAACCTTGGTCGGTTGGTTGAGGATTTTCTTTTAATTAACCGTTTTATTATTTCCCCCACCGGTTCTATTTCTTCATCCAGTTCCGATTCTTCTTCCGGTTCCGACTCTTCTTCCGGTTCCGACTCTTCTTCCGGTTCCTCTTCGGGAACTTGTGAATCAGTCCACGAATCATTCCAATTTACATTTGACTCTTCATTATTATTAGGTGAGTAAATGGGACTTGTTCTAGAGGTAGACATCTATCACATAATATCAAACGCGTTAAGAGATTAATATATCACATAATATTCACATGTTAAAAATATATAGTTTCCAACAAAATTTGTTAAGCAATCATTTTTCAAGTAAACATGGTCGAAGTCCAGACTCACTAATGCATCCTAACAAACTCGATAAGACACACTAATGAAAAATTCTGGTTCTCTAAGACCAACGCTCGGATACCAAGTGAAATGTCCCGTTCTTATTGATTAAAAACGTTCCATATTAATTGATTTCGTTGCGAGGTTTTGACCTCTATATGAGACGTTTTTCAAATACTGCATTCATTTTAAAATAAACCATAACCTTTATTTCAACAATAAAGGTTTAAAAAGCTTTACGTAGATTATCAAATAATGATAATCTAAAATATCCTGTTTACACACGACCATTACATAATGGTTTACAATACAAATATGTTACAACAAAATAAGTTTCTTGAATGCAGTTTTTACACAATATCATACAAGCATGGACTCCAAATCTCGTCCTTATTTAAGTATGCGACAGCGGAAGCTCTTAATAATCACCTGAGAATAAACATGCTTAAAACGTCAACAAAAATGTTGGTGAGTTATAGGTTTAACCTATATATATCAAATCATAATAATAGACCACAAGATTTCATATTTCAATACACATCCCTTACATATAGATAAAAATCATTCATATGGTGAACACCTGGTAACCGACATTAACAAGATGCATATATAAGAATATCCCCATCATTCCGGGACAACCTTCGGATATGATATAAATTTCGAAGTACTAAAGCATCCGGTACTTTGGATGGGGTTTGTTAGGCCCAATAGATCTATCTTTAGGATTCGCGTCAATTAGGGTGTCTGTTCCCTAATTCTTAGATTACCAGACTTAATAAAAAGGGGCATATTCGATTTCGATAATTCAACCATAGAATGTAGTTTCACGTACGTGTGTCTATTTTGTAAATCATTTATAAAACCTGCATGTATTCTCATCCCAAAAATATTAGATTTTAAAAGTGGGACTATAACTCACTTTCACAGATTTTTACTTCGTCGGGAAGTAAGACTTGGTCACTGGTCGATTCATGAACCTATAACAAATATGTACATATATATCAAAGTATGTTCAAAATATATTTACAACACTTTTAATACATTTTGATGTTTTAAGTTTATTAAGTCAGCTGTCCTCGTTAGTAACCTACAACTAGTTGTCCACAGTTAGATGTACAGAAATAAATCGATAAATATTATCTTGAATCAATCCACGACCCAGTGTATACGTATCTCAGTATTGATCATAACTCAAACTATATATATTTTGGAATCAACCTGAACCCTGTATAGCTAACTCCAACATTCACATATAGAGTGTCTATGGTTGTTCCGAAATATATATAGATGTGTCGACATGATAGGTAAAAACATTGTATACGTGTCTATGGTATCTCAAGATTACATAATATACAATACAAGTTGATTAAGTTATGGTTGGAATAGATTTGTTACCAATTTTCACGTAGCTAAAATGAGAAAAATTATCCAATCTTGTTTTACCCATAACTTCTTCATTTTAAATCCGTTTTGAGTGAATCAAATTGATATGGTTTCATATTGAACTCTATTTTATGAATATAAACAGAAAAAGTATAGGTTTATAGTCGGAAAAATAAGTTACAAGTCGTTTTTGTAAAGGTAGTCATTTCAGTCGAAAGAACGACGTCTAGATGACCATTTTAGAAAACATACTTCCACTTTGAGTTTAACTATAATTTTTGGATATAGTTTCATGTTCATAATAAAAATCATTTTCTCAGAATAACAACTTTTAAATCAAAGTTTATCATAGTTTTTAATTAACTAACCCAAAACAGCCCGCGGTGTTACTACGACGGCGTAAATCCGGTTTTACGGTGTTTTTCGTGTTTCCAGGTTTTAAATCATTAAGTTAGCATATCATATAGATATAGAACATGTGTTTAGTTGATTTTAAAAGTCAAGTTAGAAGGATTAACTTTTGTTTGCGAACAAGTTTAGAATTAACTAAACTATGTTCTAGTGATTACAAGCTTAAACCTTCGAATAAGATAGCTTTATATGTATGAATCGAATGATGTTATGAACATCATTACTACCTTAACTTCCTTGGATAAACCTACTGGAAAAGAGAAAAATGGATCTAGCTTCAACGGATCCTTGGATGGCTCGAAGTTCTTGAAGCAGAATCATGACACGAAAACAAGTTCAAGTAAGATCATCACTTGAAATAAGATTGTTATAGTTATAGAAATTAAACCAAAGTTTGAATATGATTATTACCTTGTATTAGAATGATAACCTACTATAAGAAACAAAGATTTCTTGAGGTTGGATGATCACCTTACAAGATTGGAAGTGAGCTAGCAAACTTGAAAGTATTCTTGATTTTATGTAACTAGAACTTGTAGAATATATGAAGAACATTTAGAACTTGAAGATAGAACTTGAGAGAGATCAATTAGATGAAGAAAATTGAAGAATGAAAGTGTTTGTAGGTGTTTTTGGTCGTTGGTGTATGGATTAGATATAAAGGATATGTAATTTTGTTTTCATGTAAATAAGTCATGAATGATTACTCATATTTTTGTAATTTTATGAGATATTTCATGCTAGTTACCAAATGATGGTTCCCAAATGTGTTAGGTGACTCACATGGGCTTCTAAGAGCTGATCTTTGGAGTGTATAAACCAATAGTACATTCATCTAAAAGCTGTGTATTGTACGAGTACGAATACGGGTGCATACGAGTAGAATTGTTGATGAAACTAAACGAGGATGTAATTGTAAGCATTTTTGTTAAGTAGAAGTATTTTGATAAGTGTATTGAAGTCTTTCAAAAGTGTATAAATACATATTAAAACACTACATGTATATACATTTTAACTGAGTCGTTAAGTCATCGTTAGTCGTTACATGTAAGTGTTGTTTTGAAACCTTTAGGTTAACGATCTTGTTAAATGTTGTTAACCCAATGTTTATAATATCAAATGAGATTTTAAATTATTATATTATCATGATATTATCATGTATGAATATCTCTTAATATGATATATATACATTAAATGTCTTTACAACGATAATCGTTACATATATGTCTCGTTTAAAAATCATTAAGTTAGTAGTCTTGTTTTTACATATGTAGTTCATTGTTAATATACTTAATGATATGTTTACTTATCATAGTATCATGTTAACTATATATATATATCCATATATATGTCATCATATAGTTTTTACAAGTTTTAACGTTCGTGAATCACCGGTCAACTTGGGTGGTCAATTGTCTATATGAAACATATTTCAATTAATCAACTCTTAACAAGTTTGATTGCTTAACATGTTGGAAACATTTAATCATGTAAATATCAATCTCAATTAATATATATAAACATGGAAAAGTTCAGGTCACTACACCAAGAATGTCTTGGTTTATAAGAGACTTTCGTTTGAAAGATGGGGGATATCACATTGGGAAACCCATAAGTTACGATGTGTTTACTTTGACGCATATATTGCGGGGAACCCAAATGCTATTTTACGCAACGGGTTAAGAAATTATTTTGACTCAATGTATCCGAATATAGGACTTCATGATTTAGAAAAAGCGGCTAACATGCAACATAAAGAAGCATGCTATGCTTATGGGTTAGTAATGTTCGCTTCTCACCAAAGTGAGAAAAAGAACATCGGGCTACAACTATTAAACAAAACGTTCCCACAAGTGACGGAATCGGTAATTGGGGTAAGAAATGAGGTTTTTAGGTTATTACGAGACTGTTGGTCATTACGTAACCCTCGTCCCTTTGACGACATTACAACACGCTGTCTTATCAACGGCCATAACGGTTATGTTCCACAAGACCAAGGATGGGAAGTAGTCCTAGTAAAACCAGAATGCATGACTTGTTTCTGGACGTATGAATTACGTGTCTTTATTGCCTTTGCTGAACGACTTGTGTACTAGCTAGAATTATCTTCACAACCATCTTGTATCAAAGTTATTGTGTGCTATATTTCATGCTTTATGTAAAATAAGCGGTATTGTAAGTTTGTAAAATATTGTATAAAAGTTTGAACGCGAAATATTATTATAATCAGTTTTTCATATAGAATTGTAGTAGTTGAATTGTATATTAACTACTAAGTATGAACTTAACGGGTAGGTACTACCCGAATTTAAACTTATAAAACGCTAATATGAAGAAAAAGCTTTTATAAATGAGTTCATATTATGCTACGAAATACTATTAACTACTCTTAATATTCTGTATGATTAACTTGTTCCATTTGACTATTTTGAAGGAAATGGCACCGACTACTCGACACACCGTGAATATGAATGAAGAGGAATTCCGTACTTTTCTAGCTTCAAACATAGCCGCAGTACAGGCTGCGCTACATACCAACAATAACCTTGGATCTAGCAGTACAGGAAATCGTGTAGGATGCACCTACAAAGAATTCACTGCCTGCAAACCTTTTTAATTTGATGGAACCGAAGGACCGATCGGATTGAAACGGTGGACCGAGAAGGTCGAATCGGTGTTTGCCATAAGTAAGTGTACTAAAGAGGACAAAGTGAAGTACGCTACGCATACCTTCACAGGTTCTGCGTTAAAATGGTGGAATACCTATCTAGAGTAAGTGGGACAAGATGATGCGTACGCACTACCGTGGTCAGCATTCAAGCACTTGATGAACGAGAAGTACCGTCCCAGAACCGAGTTCAATAAGCTCAAGACAGAACTTAGAGGGTTACGAACCCAAGGATTTGATATTACCACGTACGAAAGACAATTCACAGAATTGTGCCTATTGTGTCCGGGAGCGTTCGAAGATGAGGAAGAGAAGATCGACGCGTTTGTGAAAGGATTACCGGAAAGAATCCAAGAAGATATAAGTTCACACGAGCCCGCCTCCATACAACAGGCATGTAGAATGGCTCACAAACTAGTGAACCAGATTGAGGAAAGAATTAAAGAACAGACGGCTGAAGAGGCCAATGTGAAGCAAGTCAAAAGAAAGTGGGAGGAAAACGGTGATAAGAATCACCAATACAACAACAACAGCAATTACAATAATAATCGCAACAATTATCTCAACAATCGCAACATCAATCGCAACTACAACAAATGGCCCAACAACAACAACAACAACAGTAACTACAACAATCATCCCAACAACAATAAGAACTGCAACAACAACAACAATCAGAAGCAGCTATGCCAAAGGTGTGAAAAGTATCACTCGGGTTTCTGCACCAAATTTTGCAACAAGTGTAAAAGAAATGGTCATAGCGCGGTGAAGTGTGAGGTCTACGGACCAGGGGTTAACAGAACGAAAGGAACAAATGGTGTCGGAACGAGTAATGGCGAAGCAAGTAGTGTCGGAGCAAGTTATGCCAATGTAGTTTGTTATAAATGTGGAAAACTGGGATACATTATTAGAAATTTCCCGAACCAGGAGAACACGAATGGACAAGGCCGCGGAAGAGTTTTCAATATTAATGCGGCAGAGGCACAGGAAGACCCGGAGCTTGTTACGGTACGTTTCTTATTGACAATAAATCTGCTTACGTTTTATTTGATTCGGGTGTGGATAGAAGCTATATGAGTAGAGATTTTTGTGCTAAATTAAGTTATCCATTGACGCCATTGCATAGCAAATTTTTACTCGAATTAGCAAACGGTAAATTAATTTCAGCAGATAATATATGCCGGAATCGAGAAATTAAACTGGGTAGCGAAATATTTAAGATTGATTTGATACCAGTAGAGTTAGGGAGTTTTGATGTAATAGTTGGCATGGACTGACTGAAGAAGGTGAAAGCAGAGATCGTATGTTATAAAAATGCAATTTGCATTGTACGAGAAGAAGGAGAACCCTTAATGGTGTACGGAGAAAAGGGAAACGCGAAGCTACATCTTATTAGTAATTTGAAGGCACAAAAACTAATAAGAAAAGGTTGCTATGCTGTTCTAGCACATGTCAAGAAAGTACAAACTGAAGAAAAGAGCATCAATGATGTTTTTGTCGCAAAAGAATTTCCCGATGTATTTCTGAAAGAATTACCGGGACTACCTCCACATCGATCTGTTGAATTTCAAATAGATCTTGTACCAGGAGCTGCACCAATAGCTTGTGCTCCTTACAGACTCGCACCCAGCGAGATGAAAGAACTGCAAAGCCAACTGCAAGAACTATTAGAACGTGGTTTCATTCGACCAAGCACATCACCATGGGGAGCTCCTGTTTTGTTTGTCAAGAAGAAGGATGGTACATTTAGGTTGTGTATTGACTACAGAGAGTTGAACAAACTTACCATCAAAAACCGTTATCCACTGCCGAGAATTGACGACTTATTTGATCAACTACAAGGCTCGTCGGTTTATTCGAAGATCGATTTACGTTCTGGATGTCATCAAATGCGAGTAAAGGAGGATGATATTCCAAAAACTGCTTTTAGGACGCGTTATGGTCATTACGAGTTTATGGTTATGCCGTTTGGATTGACTAACGCACCAGCTGTGTTCATGGACCTTATGAACCGAGTGTGTGGGCCATATCTTGACAAGTTTGTCATTGTTTTCATCGATGACATACTTATTTACTCAAAGAATGATCAAGAGCACGAAGAACATTTGAGAAAAGTGCTAGAAGTATTGAGGAAAGAAAAACTGTACGCTAAGTTTTCAAAGTGTGCATTTTTTTTGGAAGAAGTTCAATTCCTCGGTCACATAGTGAACAAAGAAGGTATCCAGGTGGACCCGGCAAAGATCGAAACCGTTGAAAAGTGGGAAACCCCAAAAACTCCGAAGCATATACGTCAATTTTTAGGATTGGCTGGTTACTACAGAAGATTCATCCAAAATTTCTCCAAAATAGCAAAACCCTTGACTGCATTAACGAATAAAGGGAAGAAATTTGAATGGAAGGATGAACAAGAGAAGACATTTCAATTATTGAAGAAAAAGCTAACTACGGCACCTATATTGTCATTGTCTGAAGGGAATGATGATTTTGTGATTTATTGTGACGCATCAAAGCAAGGTCTTGGTTGTGTATTAATGCAACGGACGAAGGTGATTGCTTATGCATCTAGACAATTGAAGATTCACGAGCAAAATTATACGACGCATGATTTGGAATTAGGTGCGGTTGTTTTTGCATTAAAGACTTGGAGGCACTACTTATATGGGGTCAAAAGTATTATATATACCAACCACAAAAGTCTTCAACACATATTTAATCAGAAACAACTGAATATGAGGAAGCGTAGGTGGATTGAATTGTTGAATGATTACGACTTTGAGATTCGTTACCACCCGGGGAAGGCAAATGTGGTAGCTGGCGCCTTGAGCAGAAAGGACAGAGAACCCATTCGAGTAAAATCTATGAATATAATGATTCACACTAACCTTACTACTCAAATAAAGGAGGCGCAACAAGGAGTTTTAAAAGAGGGAAATTTAAAGGATGAAATACCCAAAGAATCAGAGAAGCATCTTAATATTCGGGAAGACGGAACCCGGTATAGGGCTGAAAGAATTTGGGTACCAAAATTTGGAGATATGAGAGAAATGGTACTTAGAGAAGCTCATAAAACTAGATACTCAATACATCCTGGAACGGGGAAGATGTACAAGGATCTTAAGAAACATTTTTGGTGGCCAGGTATGAAAGCCGATATTGCTAAATATGTTGGAGAATGTTTGACGTGTTCTAAGGTCAAAGCTGAACATCAGAAACCATCAGGTCTACTACAACAACCTGAAATCCCGGAATGGAAATGGGAAAACATTACCATGGATTTCATTACTAAATTGCCAAGGACTGCAAGTGGTTATGATACTATTTGGGTAATAGTTGATCGTCTCACCAAGTCAGCACACTTCCTGCCAATAAGAGAAGATGACAAGATGGAGAAGTTAGCACGACTGTATTTGAAGGAAGTCATCTCCAGACATGGAATACCAATCTCTATTATCTCTGATAGGGATGGCAGATTTATTTCAAGATTCTGGCAGACATTACAGCAAGCATTGGGAACTCGTCTAGACATGAGTACTGCCTATCATCCACAAACTGATGGGCAGAGCGAAAGGATGATACAAACGCTTGAAGACATGCTACGAGCTTGTGTTATTGATTTCGGAAACAGTTGGGATCGACATCTACCATTAGCAGAATTTTCCTACAACAACAGCTACCATTCAAGCATTGAGACGGCGCCGTTTGAAGCACTTTGGTAGAAAGTGCAGGTCTCCGATTTGTTGGAGTGAAGTGGGGGATAGACAGATTACGGGTCCGGAGATAATACAAGAAACTACCGAGAAAATCATCCAAATTAAACAAAGTTTGAAAACCGCCCAGAGTCGACAAAAGAGCTACGCGGACAGTAAAAGAAAAGATATAGAGTTTGAAATTGGAGAAATGGTCAGGCTTAAGGTTTCACCTTGGAAAGGCGTTGTTCGATTTGGTAAACGGGAGAAACTAAATCCAAGGTACATTGGACCATTCAAGATTATAGATCGTGTCGGACCAGTAGCTTACCAACTGGAGCTACCTCAACAACTCGCGGCTGTACATAACACTTTCCACGTCTCAAATTTGAAGAAATGTTTTGCTAAAGAAGATCTCACTATTCCGTTGGACGAAATCCAAATCAATGAAAAACTTCAATTCATTGAAGAACCCGTCGAAATAATGGATCGTGAGGTTAAGAGACTTAAACAAAACAAGATACCGATTGCTAAGGTTTGAATGGAATGCTCGTAGAGGACCCGAGTTCATCTGGGAGCGTGAAGATAAGATGAAGAAGAAATACCCGCATTTATTTTCAGAAGATACGTCAACACCTCCAACTGCTTAAAATTTCGGGACGAAATTTATTTAACGGGTAGGTACTGTAGTGACCCGAACTTTTCCATGTTTATATATATATTAAATGAAATTGTTATTTACATGATTAAGTGTTTCCAACATGTTAAGCAATCAAACTTGTTAAGACTTGATTAATTGAAATAAGTTTCATATAGACAATTGACCACCCAAGTTGACCGGTGATTCACGAACGTTAAAACTTGTAAAAACTATACGATGACATATATATGGTTATATATATAGTTAACATGATTTTATTATAAGTATATATCTCACTAGGTATTTTAACAATGAGTTATATACATAAAAATGAGACTATTAATTTAAGAAACTCGAAAACGATATATATAACGATTATCGTTATAACAACGTCTTACTAGGTACATATGAATCATATTAAGATATTGATACACTTGGTTAATTATGTTAAATGATAAGTAAATATATTATTAAGTGTATTAACAATGAAATACATATGTAAAAATAAGACTACTAACTTAATGATTTCGAAACGAGACATATATGTAACGATTATCGTTGTAACGACATTTAACTGTATATATATCATACTAAGATATATTATATATCATAATATCATGATAATATAACAATTTAACATCTCATTTGTTATAATAAACAATGGGTTAACAACATTCAACAAGATCGTTAACCTAAAGGTTTCAAAACAACATTTACATGTAACGACTAACGATGACTTAACAACTCAGTTAAAATGTATATACATGTAGTGTTTTAATATGTATTCATACACTTTTGAAAGACTTCAAGACACTTATCAAAATACTTCTACTTAACAAAAATTCTTACAATTACATCCTCGTTCAGTTTCATCAACAATTCTACTCGTATGCACCCGTATTCGTACTCGTACAATACACAGCTTTTAGATATATGTACTATTGGTATATACACTCCAATGATCAGCTCTTAGCAGCCCATGTGAGTCACCTAAAAAATGTGGGAACCATCATTTGGCAACTAGCATGAAATATCTCATAAAATTACAAAAATATGAGTAGTCATTCATGACTTATTTACATGAAAACAAAATTACATATCCTTTATATCTAATCATATACCAACGACCAAAAACACCTACAAACACTTTAATTCTTCAATTTTCTTCATCTAATTGATCTCTCTCAATTTCTATCTTCAAGTTCTAAGTGTTCTTCATAAATTCCAAAAGTTCTAGTTTCATAAAATCAAAAATACTTCCAAGATTGCAAGTTTACTTCCAAGTTTTCTAAATCCATTCCAAGTAATCATCCAAGATCAAGAAACCTTTGTTACTTATAGTAGGTTATCTTTCTAATACAAGGTAATAATCATATTCAAACTTTAATTCAATTTCTATAACTATAACAATCTTATTTCGAGTGGAAATCTTACTTGAAATTGTTTTCGTGTCATGATTCTGCTTCAAGAACTTTCAAGCCATCCAAGGATCCTTTGAAGCTAGATCTATTTTTCTCATTTCCAGTAGGTTTATCCAAGGAACTTAAGGTAGTAATGATGTTCATAACATCATTCGATTCATACATATAAAGCTATCTTATTCGAAGGTTTAAACTTGTAATCACTAGAACATAGTTTAGTTAATTCTAAACTTGTTTGCAAATAAAAGTTAATCCTTCTAACTTGACTTTTAAAATTAACTAAACACATGTTCTATATCTATATGATATGCTAACTTAATGATTTAAAACCTGGAAACACGAAAAACACCGTAAAACCGGATTTACGCCGTCGTGGTAACACCGCGGGCTGTTTTGGGTTAGTTAATTAAAAACTATGATAAACTTTGATTTAAAAGTTGTTATTCTGGGAAAATGATTTTTATTATGAACATGAAACTATATCCAAAAATTATGGTTAAACTCAAAGTGGAAGTATGTTTTCTAAAATGGTCATCTAGACGTCGTTCTTTCGACTGAAATGACTACCTTTACAAAAACGACTTGTAACTTATTTTTTCGACTATAAATCTATACTTTTTCTATTTAGATTCATAAAATATAGTTCAATATGAAACCATAGCAATTTGATTCACTCAAAACGGATTTAAAATGAAGAAGTTATGGGTAAAACAAGATTGGATAATTTTTCTCATTTTAGCTACGTGAAAATTGATAACAAATCTATTCCAACCATAACTTAATCAACTTGTATTGTATATTATGTAATCTTAAGATACCATAGACACATATACAATGTTTCGACCTATCATGTCGACACATCTATATATATATTTCGGAACAACCATAGACACTCTATATGTGAATGTTGGAGTTAGCTATACAGGGTTGAGGTTGATTCCAAAATATATATAGTTTGAGTTGTGATCAATACTGAGATACGTATACACTGGGTCGTGGATTGATTCAAGATAATATTTATCGATTTATTTCTGTACATCTAACTGTGGACAACTAGTTGTAGGTTACTAACGAGGACAGCTGACTTAATAAACTTAAAACATCAAAATATATTAAAAGTGTTATAAATATATTTTGAACATACTTTGATATATATGTATATATTGTTATAGGTTCGTGAATCAACCAGTGGCCAAGTCTTACTTCCCGATGAAGTAAAAATCTGTGAAAGTGAGTTATAGTCCCATATTTAAAATCTAATATTTTTGGGATGAGAATACATGCAGGTTTTATAAATGATTTACAAAATAGACACAAGTACGTGAAACTACATTCTATGGTTGAATTATCGAAATCGAATATGCCCCTTTTTATTAAGTCTGGTAATCTAAGAATTAGGGAACAGACACCCTAATTGACGCGAATCCTAAAGATAGATCTATTGGGCCTAACAAACCCCATCCAAAGTACCGGATACTTTAGTACTTAAAAATTTATATCATATCCGAAGGGTGTCCCGGAATGATGGGGATATTCTTATATATGCATCTTGTTAATGTTGGTTACCAGGTGTTCACCATATGAATGATTTTTATCTCTATGTATGGGATGTGTATTGAAATATGAAATCTTGTGGTCTATTGTTACGATTTGATATATATAGGTTAAACCTATAACTCACCAACATTTTTGTTGACGTTTAAAGCATGTTTATTCTCAGGTAAATACTAAGAGCTTCCGCTGTTGCATACTAAAATAAGGACAAGATTTGGAGTCCATGTTTGTATGATATTGTGTAAAAACTGCATTCAAGAAACTGATTTCGATGTAACATATTTGTATTGTAAACCATTATGTAATGGTCGTGTGTAAACAGGATATTTTAGATTATCATTATTTGATAATCTACGTAAAGCTTTTTAAACCTTTATTTATGAAATAAAGGTTATGGTTTGTTTTAAAAATGAATGCAGTATTTGAAAAACGTCTCATATAGAGGTCAAAACCTCGCAACGAAATCAATTAATATGGAACGTTTTTAATCAATAAGAACGGGACATTTCAGAACATAACTGTTGTGACCGTTGACAAGACAGCATGTTGTAATGTCGTCAAAAGGACGAGGGTTTCGTAATGTCCAACAGCCCCGTAATAATCTAAAAACCTTGTTTCTCACCCCAACTACTGAATCCGTCACTTGTGGGAAGGTTTTATTTAAAAGTTGCAATCCGATGTTCTTTTTATCACTGTGGTAAGAAGCGAACATCACTAACCCGTAAGCATAACATGCTTCTTTATGTTGCATGTTAGAAGCTCTTTCTAATTCACGAAATCCTATGTTGGGATATGTTGAGTCAAAATAGGTTCTTAGCCCATAGCGTAAAATTACATTTGGGTTCCCCGCATTTAACGCTTTAAAGAAAACACGGCATAACTTACGGTCTCTCCAATGTGATATACCCCACCTATCAAAGGAAAGCCTTTTATAAACTAAGGCATATCTGGAAAGTCTTTCAAATGTTTGACAAGTTAATTTTGCCATAATTAATTGTGCTGATGAATTCTGACCGACTCTAGACAAGATTTCCTCAATCATATCCTCTGGTAGATCTTCTAAAATATTCGGTTGTCTACCCTTAACGTCCATTTTGTTTTTATACTATAAAATAGACAAGGATTAGATTCGTAAAAGATAATTAACAAACAATACTAGTGATTTTTCATAGAACATAAAAGTACAAGCACACTACAATACATATAATACACAACATGATTACAACCCTCTAATCTGAATCACTGGTTTCTTCTTCTTCGGACTTGGTTCGTTTTCATAATTTTCTAGGAATATATGGTGTTCCTCTAATACGAGCCGTCGTTTTCCACAATGGTTTAGAAAAACCTAGTGGTTTAGAGGTTTCCGGGTCATTTTTACATTTTAGGAAATACGGATGTTGCCGATACATATAAAGTTCATCGGGGTTGGAATCGGATTTCTCTATTTTTATACCTTTTCCCTTATTATTTTCTTTCTCTTTATTAAATTGGGTCTAGGTAATTTCTATAACATCATCGGAATCCTCATCGGGATCCGATTCATCAGAAAATTGGTAATCTTCCCAATATTTTGCTTCCTCGGTGGAAACACCATTGACCATTATTAACTTTGGTCCGTTGGTTGAGGATTTTCTTTTATTTAATCGAATTACTGTAGGTATCAATATTTCTTCCTCCAAAACCTCTTCTTCTTCCGGTTTCTCCTCTTCCAGTTCCTCTTCTTCCGATTCCTCCTCTTCCGGTTCTTCTTCGGGAATTTGTGAATCTTCCCAAAATATATTCGACTTTTCATTATTATTAGGTGAATCGATGGGATTTGTACTAGTGGTAGACATCTATCACACAATATCAAACACATTAAGTGGTTAATATATCACATAATATTTGCATGTTAATAATATATAGTTTCCAACAAAAGTGTTAAGCAATCGTTTTTAAAGAAAACACGGTCGAAGTTCAGACTCACTAATGTATCCTAACAAACTCGATAAGACACACTAATGCAAATTTCTAGTTCTCTAAGACCAACGCTCGGATACCAACTGAAATGTCCCGTTCATATTGATTATAAACGTTCCATATTAATTGATTTCGTTGTGAGGTTTTGACCTCTATATGAGACGTTTTTCAAAGACTGCATTCGATTTTAGAACAAACCATAACCTTTAAAATATTACGATGATTATCAAATAATGATATTCTAAAATATAGCATTTTTCACACAACCATTACATAATGGTTTAAAATAATATTACACATCAACATAAGTCTTCGAATGCAGTTTTTAAACAATATTATACAAGCATGGACTCCAAATCTTGTCCTTAATCTAGTATGCAATAGCGGAAGCTCTTAATAATCACCTGAGAATAAACATGCTTAAAACATCATCAAAAATGTTGGTGAGTTATAGGTTTAACCTACATATTATCAAATCATAATAATAGACCACAAGATTTCATTTTAATAACACACCTCATATCAGGCATTTCGCAAACTGCATAGAGATAAAAATCATTCATATGTTGAACACCTGGTAACCGACCTTAACAAGATGCATATAGAATATCCCCATCATTCCGGGGCTATCATCGGATATGATAAATCGAAGTACTAAAGCATCCGTAACTCGGATGAGGCTTGTTGGGCCAAATAGATCTATCTTTAGGATTCGCGTCAATTAGGGGCCATTTCCCTAATTCTTAGGCTACCAAGCTAAAAAGGGGCATATTCGGTTCGATAATCCAACATAGAAAGTATTTTTGATTACTTGTGTCTATTTTATAAAACATTTATAAAATCGCATGTATTCTCATCCCAAACAAATAATAGATTTTAAAAGTGGGACTATAACTCACTTTCACAGATTTTTACTTCGTCGGGAAGTAAGACTTGGCCACTGGTCGATTTACGAACCTATAACAAATATGTACATATATATATATATATATATATATATATATATATATATATATATATATATATATATATATATATATATATATATATATATATATATATATATATATATATATATATATATATATATATATATATATCAAAGTATGTTCAAAATATATTTACAACATTTTTAATACGTTTTTAATGTTTTAAGTTTATTAAGTCAGCTGTCCTCGTTAGTAACCTACAACTAGTTGTCCATCATTAGATGTACAGAAATAAATCGATATATATTATCTTGGATCAATCCACGACCCAGTGTATACACGTCTCAGGCTAGATCACAACTCAAAGTATATATATTTTTGGAATCAACCTCAACCCTGTATAGCTAACTCCAACATTACTGTATATAGAGTGTCTATGGTTGTTCCAAATAATATATATACATGGGTCGATATAATATGTCAAAATATTTGCATACGTGTCTATGGTATCCCAAGATTACATAATAGAATACATGTAGTACAATATAAGTTAGCTAGGATATGATTAATATAGATTTGTTACCAATTTTCAAGTAGCTACAACAAGAAAAATTATCCAATCTTGTTTTACCCATAACTTCTTCGTTTTAAATCCGTTTTAAGTGTTTCAATTTGCTATGGTTTTATATTGAACTTAAGTTTATGAATATAAACAGAAAAAGTATAAGTTTATAGTCAAAAATACAGGTTACAAGTTGTTTTTGTAAAGGTAGTCATTTCAGTCGAAAGAACGACGTTTAGATGACCATTTTGGAAAACATACTTCTACTTTGAGTTTAACCATGATTTTTGGATATAGTTTCATGTTCACAAGAAAAATCATTTTCCCAGAAGAACAACTTTTAAATCAAAGTTTACCATAGTTTTTAATTAACTAACCCAAAACAGCCCGTGGTGTTACTACGACGGCGTATATTCGGTTTTATGGTGTTTTTTTGTTTCCCGGTTTTAAATCATTAAGTTAGAATATCATATAGATATAGAACATGTGTTTAGTTGATTTTAAAAGTCAAGTTAGAAGGATTAACTTTTGTTTGCGAACAAGTTTAGAATTAACTAAACTATGTTCTAGTGATTTCAAGTTTAAACCTTCGAATAAGGTAGTTTTATATATTTGAATCGAATGATGTTATGAACATCATTACTACCTCAAGTTTAGTAGGTAAACCTACTGGAAGTGACAAGAAATGATCTAGCTTCAAAGGATCTTGGATGGCTTGAAAATTCTTGAAGCAGAATCATGACACAAAAACAAGTTCAAGTAAGATTATCACTCGAATTAAGATAGTTATAGTTATAGGAATTGAATCAAAGTTTGTATATGAATATTACCTTGATTTAGAATGATATATTAGTGTAAACAACAAGGATTTCTTGAGGTTGGATGATCACTTTACAAGATTGGAAGTGAGCTAGTAAAGTTGAAAGTATTCTTGATTTTATGAGACTAGAACTTGTAGAATTTATGAAGAACACTTAGAACTTGAAGATAGAACTTGAGAGAGATCACTTAGATGAAGAAAATTGAAGAATGAAAGTGTTTGTAGGTGTTTTTGGTCGTTGGTATATGGATTAGATATAAAGGATGTGTAATTTTGTTTACATGTAAATAAGTCATGAATGATTGCTAATATTTTTGTAATTTTATGAGATATTTCATGCTAGTTACCAAATGATGGTTCCTACATGTGTTAGGTGACTCAAATGAGCTGCTAAAAGCTGATCATTGGAGTGTATATACCAATAGTACATACATCTAAAAGCTGTGTATTGAACGAGTACGAATACGAGTGCATACGAGTAGAATTGTTGATGAAACTGAACGAGGATGTAATTGTAAGCATTTTTGTTAAGTAGAAGTATTTTGATAAGTGTCTTAAAGTCTTCCAAAAGTGTATGAATACATATTAAAACACTACATGTATATACATTTTAACTGAGTCGTTAAGTCATCGTTAGTCGTTACATGTAAATGTTGTTTTGAAACCTTTAGGTTAACGATCTTGTTAAATATTGTTAACCCATTGTTTATTATATCTAAAGAGATGTTAAATTATTACATTATCATGATATTATGATATATTAATATATCTTAGTATGATATATATACAGTTAAATGTTGTTACAACGATAATCGTTACATATATGCCTCGTTTTGAAATTCTTAAGTTAGTAGTCTTGTTTTACATATGTAGTTCCTTGTTAACATACTTAATGATATACTTAATTATCATTTTATCATGTTAAACATAGTGTATCAATATCTTAATATGATTCATATGTATTTAGTAAGGCGTTGTTATAACGATAATCGTTATATATATATCGTTTCGAGTTTCTTAATTCAATAAACTCAATTTTATGTATATAACTCATTGTTAAAATACCTAATGAGATACTTACTTATCATAATATCATGTTAACTATATATATAATCATATATATGTCATCATATAGTTTTTACAAGTTTTAACGTTCGTGAATCACCGGCCAACTTGGGTGGTCAATTGTATACATGAAACTCATTTCAAATAATCAAGTCTTAACAAGTTTGATTGCTTAACATGTTGGAAATATTTAATCATGCAAATATAGTTTTCAATTAATATATAATCATGGAAAAGTTCGGGTCACTACAGCATAGCTCTTTTGTCGACTCCGGGCTGTTTTCAATCGTTGCTGAATCTGAATGATTTTATCGGTGGTTTCTTGGATAATTTCCGAACCTGTAATCTGTTTATCCCCCACATCACTCCAACAAATCAGAGACCTGCACTTCCTACCATAAAGTGCCTCGAATGGTGCCACCTCAATACTAGAATGATAGCTGTTGTTGTAGGAAAACTCAGCTAACGGTAGATGTCGATCCCAACTGCTTCCAAAATCAATAACACATGCTCGTAGCATGTCTTCGAGTGTCTGAATCGTCCTTTCACTCTGCCCATCAGTTTGTGGATGATAGGCAGTACTTAAATCTAGACGAGTTCCCAACGCTTAGTGTAATGCCTGCCAGAATCTGGAAGCAAATCGGCTATCACGATCAGAGATAATAGAGATTGGTATACCATGTCTAGAAACAACTTCTTTCAGGTATAATCGTGCTAATTTCTCTATACCATCCTCTTCTTTTATTGACAGAAAGTGTGCTGACTTAGTAAGACGATCGACTATTACCCAAATCATATCATAACCACCTACGGTTCTCGGTAACTTAGAAATGAAATCCATGGTAATGTTTTTCCATTTCCATTCTGGGATTTCAGGTTGTTGGAGTAGACCCGATGGATTCTGATGTTCAGCTTTGACTTTAGAACAAGTCAAACATGCTCCTACATATGTGGCTATATCGGCTTTCATTCCTGGCCACCAAAAGTTTCTCTTGAGGTCTTGGTACATTTTCTCCGCTCCGGGATGTATTGAATACCTGGTTTTATGTGCTTCATCTAGTACCACTTTCCTCAAATCCCCATTCTTTGGTACCCAAATTCTTTCAGCTAAATACTTGGTTCTGTCTTCCCGAATATTGAACTGTTTTTCTAATCCTTTGGGTATTTCCTTTCCAAAAATTCCTTCCTTCAAAACCTCCTGTTGTGCCTCTTTTATTCGAGTAGTAAGATTAGTATGAATAATCATGTTCATAGCTTTTACTCGAATAGGTTCTCTTTCCTTTTGACTCAAGGCATCGGCTACCACATTCGCTTTCCCCGGGTGGTAACGGATTTCACAATCATAATCATTTAGCAGCTCAACCCACCTACGCTGCCTCATATTTAGTTGCTTTTGATTTAAAATATGTTGGAGACTTTTGTGGTCGGTGTATACGATAAACTTGACCCCATATAGATAATGTCTCCACATCTTTAATGCAAAAACAACGGCGTCCAATTCCAGATCGTGTGTGGTGTAGTTTTGTTCATGAATTTTGAGTTGTCGAGAAGCATATGCAATCACCTTCTTCCGTTGCATAAGAACACACCCAAAACCCATTCTTGATGTGTCGCAGTAGATAACAAAATCTTCTATTCCGTCAGGTAACGATAAAATAGGTGCCGTAGTCAACTTCTTTTTCAACAATTGGAAGGCACCCTCTTGTTCGGAAGTCCATTCATACTTCTTCCCCTTGTATGTCAAGGCAGTTAAAGGTTTGGCTACTCGGGAGAAATCTTGAATAAATCTCCTATAATAACCGGCTAAACCCAAAAATTGACGTATTTGCATTGGAGTTTTCGGAGTTTCCCAATTTTTGATGGCTTCGATCTTGGCGGGATCAACTTTGATTCCATTACTACTGACTACGTGGCCAAGAAATTGTACTTCATTTAACCAAAAAGTGCACTTAGAGAATTTTGCATAAAGTTGTTCTTTTCTTAACAACTCTAATACAAGTCTCAAGTGTTGTTCGTGTTCTTAGTTATTCTTCGAATAGATAAGAATGTCATCAATAAAGACAATAACAAACTTATCTAAATATGGACTACATACTCGGTGCATGAGATCTATGAAAACTGCGGGTGCATTGGTTAGACCGAATGGCATAACCATGAATTCGTAATGGCCATAACGAGTTCTGAAGGCTGTTTTTGGTATATCGGCTTCTTTAACCCTCAGTTGATGATAACCCGACCTTAAGTCGATTTTGGAGTATACGCTCGAACCTTGGAGTTGATCAAATAGGTCGTCGATTCGTGGTAAAGGGTATCGGTTTTTGATGGTTACTTTGTTCAGCTCACGGTAATTGATACACATGCGAAAAGACCCATCTTTCTTTTTAATGAACAAAACTGTAGCTCCCCAAGGTGACGTACTCGGTCGGATAAAACCACGTTCTAATAATTCTTGTAGCTGACTTTGTAATTCTTTCATTTCGGTGGGCTCAAGTCTATATGGAGCACGAGCTATTGGTGCGGCTCCTGGTACAAGATCTATTTGAAATTCAACGGATCGGTGTGGAGATAGTCTCGGTAATTCGTCCGGAAACACCTCAGGAAATTCTCTTGCAACAGGAACGTCATCGATTTTCTTTTCTTCTTTTTCAACCTTCTCGACGTGTGCTAGTATGGCATAGCAACCTTTTCTTATTAGTTTGCGCGCCTTCAAACTACTAATAAGATTTAATTTGGCATTACCCTTTTCTCCGTACACCATTAAGGGTAACCCATTTTCTCTTGGAATGCGAATCGCCTTCTCATGACAAACAACTTCGGCTTTCACCTTGGACATCCAGTCCATTCCAATAATTATGTTGAAGCTTCCCAATTCCACCGGTATTAAATCAATTGCAAACGTTTCGCTAATTAAACTAATTTTTCGATTTCGGAAAATTTTATCAACCTTAATTAGTTTACCGTTTGTTACTTCCACTATACACTTTTTATCCAAAGGCGTTAACGGGCAATTTAATTTGGCACAAAATTCTCTACTCATATAACTTCTATCGGCACCCGAATCAAATAAAACATAAGCAGGTGTATTGTTGATAAGAAACGTACCCGTAACAAGCTCCGGGTCTTCCTGTGCTTTCTCCCCATTAATGTTAAAGGCTCTCCCATGGCCTTGCCTATTTCCATTCCGGCACTGGTTTATGGTATGGCCCGGTTTTCCACATCCATAGCAAACAACGCCGTTATTATTTGTTCCTGCATTATTTACTCCTTTGTTTCTATTTGGTCCGTAGACTTCACACTTTGCTGCAATATGGCCATTCCTGTTACAATTGGTACATAATTCTCTACAAAACCATTCCGGATGAAACGTATCACACCTGGGGCATATAGTTCTTTGCCTTTTGTTGTCGTTATTGTTGTTGTTGTTTGGGTTATTGTTGTTGAGTTGTTTGTTGTTGTTATTTTTGTGATTGGGATTGTTGTTGTTGTTGTTATTATTATTGGGATGGTTGTTGCGGTTGTTGTTGCGATTATTGTTGTTGTTGGGGTGGTTGCGATTGTTGTTGTAGTTGTTGTTTTGATTGTTGTTGTTGTTGTACTGGTGACCCTGAACACTGCTTTCCTCCCACTTTCTTTTTCCCTGTTTCATTATGGCCTCCTCGGCCGCTTCTTTCTTTATCCTTCCTATAATTTGGCCTATCAATTTGTGGGCTATACGGCTCGCTTTCTGCATTGTTGTAGGGTCGTTAGCACCTACATGCTCTTGGATTCGTTCCGGCAACCCTTTTATGAATGCTTCAAATTTTGCTTCTTCGTCCTCAAATGCTCCAGGACACATTAAAGCCAGTTCATTGAAACGTCGCTCGTAGGTAGTGACATCCAACCCTTGGGTTGTCAGTGCTTTAAGCTCTGCCTTGAGCTTGTTGATTTCAGTTCTGGGATGGTACTCTTCCGTCATCATGTGCTTGAAAGCGGACCATGGAAGTGCGTAGGCGGTATTCTTTCCTACGTAATCCATGTAGGTATTCCACCATGTCAAAGCAGTACCCCTGAAAGTATGTGTGGCATACTTAACTTTATCCTCTTCTGCACAGTTGCTGATTGCGAACACGGGTTCAACCTTCTCTGCCCACCGCTTTAGTCCAACGGGTCCTTCAGTTCCTTCAAACTCATTGGGTTTGCAGGCCATAAAAGCTTTGTAGGAACATCCTACCCGGTTGCCATTGTTTCCTCCACTGCTGGAACCCGATTGGTTATTGTTGTTCATTGCATTCACCACTGCAGCCATATTTGCAGTGAAAGCTTGTAGTTCTTCTGTGTTCAATTGTTGTTGTCTAGTAGCTGGAGGAGCCATTTCCTTCAAAAATAGCCGACTGAGTTAATCATATAGAATTTTAGAAGTAGCCAAAAAGTATTTTGTAGCTTAATATGAACTTATTATTATAAAAGTCTTTTCTTCATATTAGCGTTTTATAACTATAATAATGTTCATACTTAGCAGCTAACACACAAATTAACTACCAAAATTCTAATATGAAAAACTATGGTAAGTTATTAGGTTACTACGTAATAATAAGTTGTAATAATAATAATAATAATAAACCTTCCATGCTTAATAATAAGTTGTAATAATAATAATAATAAACCTTCCATGCTTATTCTTATTATTATACAATCATAAGGAAAATTACATTGCGGATTTTCTTACAAACTTAAACACACAATATAATACATATTTCACAATGCATGGAATACAGGATAGCTGCCGATGGTTCAAGAACGGCGAGATTTCTTAGATGTTGATGTTGTTTCTTTCTCGGCCAAACGTTTAGATTTTCGTTTGGATAGTTCTTTTTCCAGTTCCTCCCAATTGGTTCTTTCGGCTAATTGTTTAGGAACAAAACCAACAGTCGTTATACGAGCAGTCATTTTATAAACTGGTCTCTTAGGTGATTCAGGTGGATGATTACAAACATTTTGGGTCATAATAGGTTCATCGGGTTTGGGATCGGGTATAACAGCCAAAGATTTTCCCAAATCACGTTGTGGTTCGGTAAGTTCCACAACTTCTTCAGAATCCTCTTCTTCGGGTTCCACTTCGGGATCTTCTTCCGGATCCTCTTCTGGAACCTCTACTGGCAATTGTGAATCTTCCCAATTTCATGTCCCAAACCACACGCAAGAATGGTACTCCCATTCCCCATCGGTACTCGAATTTCCCGATAACATTATACCATACCGATATAACACTAAACCCATGATGAAGTTAGCGGACCGAACCACGGCCATAACCCACCAATCACTTACGCACTTTTGGCCTCATACAACGAGTAGTACAACATCGCGCACTGCTACATTATAGTGACTCCTAACGGATCACACTAACCATTCACCACAAAAGAAACGTATACGTATACGCGAACATCGCTATCGCAATCGAGCAAGAACCACCAATATCGCACATAGGCACAAAACAATAATTCTCTAGAAGAGAATCCGACACACACATCCCTTAACCGAGGGATTTCACCTTGTTCACCAAATACGCCCATTATCTCTCAACGAGATTCACCACATTACCACCTCGGTGATAATCCAAATCCACAACCATGAGTACAATTTAACCGAAATCGTACTCTACCACAAATAGACCAAATCTAGGTCCCGTCACAAATTTTTGGACCTACTAAGAGCATCATCCGAAACCTTACACTAAAAGCTCCTCGTGCGGGAGTGTAACTCCCCCACTTGGAACTACGTTCCATAACCGCATCTTGTACAACCGTACAATGCTACCAAAGGTAGACTTTACTAACAATTGGGTTCACACGACCCATCACCACATCTTGCTCCAACCTTGAGTATACGAAGGATATTAACCAATCCTTAAGCACTTCGAACAGAAGTCACTACAAGTTGCACAACTTTCCTCTCGCAATCTTCCAATTGCTACGGCTTGTCCAATTTCCACCTAGTCACTCATGTACCTAAGGGTTTCTTACCGGTACCCTAAGCACAAAGTAACCGCACTACCATCGGAGTCAAATACCTCGTTAGTAGGTATGAAAGAGGCACCTAACACCGCGTCACGTAGACTCCATTACCAACATACATCGAGATCAAACACTCGACCTTTAGGGTTTTATCCACCCGTTGAACCTCATAGTTCCACTACTTCAACACGGAAGCAAACACGTGCTAACAACCGAACACCAAAGCCCATACCCATGGCTTGGTAGAAATATTTCCCAATACTAAGGAATGCTTGGTTGCACCAAGTCTTACGCCCTTCGTTCGCCAATCAAAATGCCACCATAGAGTAATTCCAATAGGAACATCACTCATAACAATAATACTGAAATGCCCCGTTCATATTAATTATAAACATTTCATATTAATTGATTTCTTTGCGAGGTTTTGACCTCTATATGAGACGTTTTCAAAGCTTGCATTCATTTTAAAATAACCATAACCTTTATTATTGAATAAAGGTCTAAAAGCATAAGTTTTGACTGTCATTCAAAGACAATCTCCTCAAAATACATGTATTTTACACACACCATTACATACTTGCCAACAATATATTACAAATACAATTCCCGAATGCAAGTTTATTTATTAAGAAAAGCATGATGACTCCAAATCTTGACGTTGAGTAAACATGCAACAGCGAAAGCTTTCTAATAATCACCTGAGAATAAACATGCTTCAAAAGTCAACAAAATTGTTGGTGAGTCATAAGTTTAATTTCTATATAATAATCATAACATTTAATAAGCCACAAGATTTCATTTAATTAGATGCGCAGGATCATTACAACTACAAAAATCATTCATACGATGAGTCACCTGGTAACCGACCTTAACGTAGAGCGCTTAAGATATCTGGCATCATACATTCCACTATTCAAATGTATGACAAGAACCCTTCGAAGTACTAAAGCATTTCCACTATTTGAAAAAATGGGGGTGGTTGGTGCCCGTAGATCTACCTTTAGGATTCGCGTCAATTAGTGTTTTTCACTAATTCTTAGGTTACCAAGCATAATAATAATAAGTACAGATATCCGGTATAACAAAACAATCGTAGAATGTAGTTTCATGAACTTGTGCTTATTTTGTAAAACATTTATAAATTTGCATGTATTCTCATCCCAAAATAATTTAGATAGTAAAAATGGGACTATAACTCACTTGTGATGATTTCCGAATAGATGGTGGTAAGACTTGGCCTTTGACAAATTCACGAACCTAATAATATTCTTGTGTCAAGATAGATATATATATATATATATATATATATATATATATATATATATATATATATATATATATATATAATTAATATTTCATACTTATGATACTTGTGATAATTTTAATTGTCCATTGTTAGTAGTCCAACGTTCGTAGTCCAATAGTCCAATAGTCCAACAGTATAAATATATATATATAAATATAAATGCGTATATTGTGTTAGAATTCACTAACACTATAATATATTGTCTTAATATAATAAGACACATAATATGTATATTTTCTGAAGCAATCCGCTACCCATTGTATACATGTCTCAGGCTCGATCACAACTCAAAGTATATAATATTTTGGAATCCACTTCGTCCCACAAGTAACTCGAAATTACTGCCAATGGTGTCTTATAGTTCGTTCCAATAATATATATAGAAGAAATCAAAATGATATATCAAAACGTTGTATACGGATCCACGGTGATCAAGTCATATATATATATATATATATATATATATGGTGCCTTACGATCTTTATTAAGACTATAATATATTGTCGTAGAACTTAATCACGACTATTATAAATTGTATTTCCATAAGCTTGGGAACAAGACATGTATAAATACATATAGAATACAAGGTAAGTTAGCTAGGATAAGGTTAGCATCCATTTTTATGAACCATGTCCGTAGCTAAAAATTAAGAAAAATATCCAATTTTGTTTTACCCATAATTTCTTCGTTACAAATCCGTTTTGAGTGATTCGAGTTGTCATGGTTTCGTATCGAACTCAAAATTATTAATCTTAACAGAAAAAGTATAGGTTTATAGTCGAAAATAGAGCTTTGGTGTCAAATAAGAGAAGATAGTCATATCCGTCGTAAGAACGACATCTTGATGACCCTTTTGAAAAACATACTTCCACTTAGAGTTTAACCATGGATTTTGGATATATTTCATATCCATATAAAATAAGATTTTTCACCAAAGGAAATCTTTTAATTCAATGTTTAAGATAGGTTTTTAAAATTAAACCCAAAACAGCCCCCGTTCGACTAAGAGGGCGTATATTTGATTTTAATGTGTTCTTTGTGTTTACAAGTTTTATATCCTTATATTATCTTGACATATAGTCATAATACATGTGTTGAAGTATTTTAAAAGTCAAGTTAGAAGGATTAAGTTTATTTGCAAACAAGTTTAGAAATAATCTAAACTATGTTCTTGTTGTTATTAGTTATAACTCAAAATAAGATAGCTATATGAATATAAATCGAACGAGATTATGAATAAGGTTACTACCTCAAGTTACTTGGATAAAGCTATTGGAAAAGATAGGAAAAATCTTGGAATCAAAAGTATCTTTGATGGCTTGGAAACTCTTGAAGTATGAACATGGAATGAACAAAAATTCGAATAAGAATTCTATCTTGAATTAAGATAGTTATAAATATATAAATTGAATCAAAGCTTATATATGATTCTTAACTTGATTAAAAGATGAAAAGCTACTGGAAAGGAAGTATAATTCTTGATCCTAAAGAGTGGTGGAGTTGGATTGAAAGGTTGGAAGTAAACTAGTAAACTTGAAAGTATTTGTGAAGTGTTCTTGATGTGTTCTTGAATATTGATGTTTCTTGATTGTAATTGAAGCTAGATTGACCTAGATGATCAATATTACTAAATTAGAGACATTCTTGAGTTTAGAGAGAGTTAGGATGGAGAAAATTTGGATTAGAAAATCAAGGAAATGTGATGTGTGTGTTATTTGAAAAAAATGCCTAATGCTTAGTCAATATAAGGTTGCTAGTTTTTGTTTTTATGCATAAATATCAAGTATAAGTTAAAATAAGTCATGATAATGGTTTATGACTCATTCATGGCTGATCATTGGAGTTTACTATTGGTATGTACCAATAGTAAATAATCTAGAAGCTGTGTATTGTACGAGTACAAATACGGTTGTATACGAGTAGAATTGTTGATGAAAATGAACGAGAATGTAATTGTAAGCATTTTTGATAAGTAGAAGTACTTTGATATGTATCTTGAAGTCTTTCAAAAGTGTATGAATACATCTTAAAATACTACATGTATATACAATTTAACGGAATCGTTAAGTCACCGTTAGTCGTTACATGTAAGTGTTGTTTGAAACCTTTAAGTTAATGATCTCATTTAATGTAGTTAACCCAATGTTTATTATATCTAATGAGATGTTAAATTATTATATTATCATGATATTATGATGTATGAATATATCTTAATATGATATATATACATTAAAATATCATTACAACGATAATCGTTACATATATGTCTATAGTCTTGAAGTCTTTAAGTTAGTAATCTCATTTTATGTATATAACCAATTGTTATTATATGTAATGAGATACTTAAATATCATTTTATCAAATCATAAGTATATATATATATATATATATCCATATATACATCATTATATAATTATTTCGAGTTATGACGTTCATGAATCGTCAGACAAACTGGGTGGCCAAACATTTGTATAAAATTCATTTCAAATAACCAAATCTTAATGAGTTTGATTGCTTAACATGTTGGAAACATTAATTATGTAAATATTAATATTCTATATATTATCGGAAAAATCCGGGTCGTTACAAATACGCACAACGCAATGCATTCAACAAATTCGCACACGACGACATATAATAAATATCCAAAGGACATATTTATTAAAACGAAACGTACCTTAATGTCTCCTTGCGGCATTCGCCGCCACCAAATTGGGACAATCTGACTTGCGATGTCCCTCTTTATGACAATAGTAGCACATTCCGTCATCACTTCTCGGCATTGTGCATTCCCATAACTTGTGGCCCCTAACACCACAATTGAAACATCTAGGCGCATGAGAACTCATCGAACCTTTCTCCACATTACCCATACTCTCACTCGCGCCCTTAGTTTTCTTACTTGGAGCACCATACGAATCAACCCTTCTCTTACTTGAAAGCTCCCTAGCCTTCGATCGCGAATATGATTCGAAACCCCTAGCCATGTTGAATAACTCCGCAAACGAGTTCACTTGGCCAACGCTAATTTTGCCCTGCAACTCATCATTCAAAGTCCGATAGAAATCTTCCATCAACATCCGATCATTACCAATATACTCCGGGCAAAAATGAGCCTTCGACATAAAGGTCGTCTTTAGAGTATTCAAGTCCATCGATCTTTGTTGCAAATTTCGCAACTCATTTCGCATTTCCGACAAATCGAATGAAGTCCGGAACTCCTCTAAGAATTCCTTCTTAAAATTGCCCCATGATAACGCCATAAAAGGTTCACCACCGACAAGATCAATTTTACCATCCAACCAATCCTTCGCCCTACCCTGCAACAAACTAGTAGCGAGTCTTGTCCTCTTCTTGGGAGGGCATTCAATCGTGCGAAAGCACCCTTCGACATCCGAGATCCAAGTTGTGCTTACCAAAGGATCCGATTTCCCATCGTACATCGGAGGTTTAGTCCTCATGAAGCTCTTAAGACAACACTCCATTTCACTACTACCCCAAAATTACGAATACTTCCTATCTATTTCTTCTCGAAACGCACCCATTTACTCCGCAACGGCGGCCGCAACTCTAGCGTTAAACTCCTTGTCATTCGCCTCGATCTCATTTCGCGTCGTCATTCTAAAGAATGCAAAACAATTAGTGCACGAACGTATAAAACAACACGCATAACACTGCCCCATCTTGCTAAACACTCATCGTACACCACTTGTTAGAAACGATTTGCACCCGTAATAAGGTTTGCAAGTCCTTATTACGCACACACGCCGTATCGAATCGTTAGTACAACGACCGCCTCGCTCGATGATATATACCAACACAACGCAATAATATATTAATAGAATCCACATATTAACATAAACGTTAGTCCACCTACAAACAAGGCACTAACTATAACCCGTTCTGACCCGTTCACCTACAAGTCCAGCAACAAATAAGCACACACAAAAGTCTAAGTCCATGCACCTATCTCAAGTCGCTTAAATCCCTTAGACCATGCTCTGATACCACTTGAAACAACCCAACCCGTATTAAACCGGCCCATAAAATTTTTTCCTTTTTAATATACATTAAATAACACTTTAGGTCCCAATACACAATTTCCAAAACGTATTTTTATCAAAGTAGGTTCAACGAACTTAAAAACGTACAACAATAAGTTAAACTTCTTAATGCAATAATACGCTAGTTATATCATAAACCGGTTATAATCAATATGACTCGACTAGTTACGTTTACACAAAACCGAGCATGGTGATTTGGGACTACGCTACCCAAATCCTAATCGGGTCCAAAAGAAAGATCTTCTAAGGCAGCCTAGCCAAGATCTCTAATCCCCACGCTTACCCGAGCCGCCACCACGCGAACCTATAAAAATATCAACAACGAGAGGGTAAGCTAATGCTTAGTGAATGTAAAGATACTACACACATACATATGCATAAAATGGCTACGCATCACCAAGCATCAAAATAACACATACCGTCTCCGCATGGTAAACAAACTACAAAAGAGCACAATACACAAAGTAGCTACACGCTACGTAATCGCCAAGCTAACGTCACGAGATTAGCTACAACACAACAATAAGTATATACGCGTATATAACAAATATAATCAACAATAACGATAAGGTTAACCCCTTAACCCAAACTACATGAAGGTCGGCCGAACTACCCAAGACTTAGTAAATTCGCACTACCCGAGATTCACTTCCTTCACCACTTCTACAACCGAGGTTGGCCGAACTACCCGAGCCTTAGTGAATTCGCACAACCCGAAATTCACCACCTCATCACCAAGATGACCGAAACAACCCGAGTCATCATGAATCCGCACTAACCCAGATTCATTTCCTCAACAACAAATGCTAGCAACCCATCGCCAAAAGGGTTATCCAAAATGCTAGCCAATTCACAACACCAAGGGTAAAAACCCACAACGCATAAGCGTATTACATGGACCCGAAGCACAAGGTCTATTCTCTCACACGAATATAGAGTAAACCCGAACAAGGGTCACCCTACACACACGCACCCATTTTACACATGCACATGTGCATAGTAAATTTACACTTACCTTGAAGTCTTGATGGATGCCAACCAAAATCCGCAAACACCAATGGAATGTACCTATTCCATTATCACATGACAAATAACACAATTAGGGTGGATTTACAAACCAACCCAAATCGACAACTAGCGAAATTTCGACCCAAATGCACCTCCAAGCACAAACCTCGCCCAAACTAACCAATAATCACTAACACTAGTGGCAATGGTCCTAATAAGCCAACACAAGTGTTAAACACTTGTCTTGCCCAATTTGACACCAAAACCCTAATTTTGATCCATTTCAAAATTAGTCAACCAAACACACCCAAATGAGTTCCAACACTTCCATAATCACTAATTATAGTGATTACACTCAATTTAAAGCCCTAAACAAGGCTAAATCATCAACCAACCCAAAACCCGCCTTAATCACTAATAAACCCGAACCCTAGTTATTTTCTTCCATTAACAACTAAATGGGTTCCATCTATGACCATACAAGCCAAAAGCCTCAAATTAGATGATGAACACGAAAATGAAATTCGGAGTTAGAGCTTACCGCTAGTATCAAATTGTAGCTAAGAACGAGGAGAACAAACTTGTCTCTTACGCTTTCGATCAAAACCCACTTCTTCCTTTCCAAAAATCCCTTTGAATCAATTGGGGTATTTGAGTTTTTGAGAGAAAAAAAAGAAGAAAAGGAAAAAGATAAAAAGGAAATGAGATGAATGGATGGGATTTAAGATCCCAAATCTGGCACATACTTGAAATGACCAAAATGGCCTCGAACATCCTTTAAAATTGCAAATCTGGTACCAGCTCGCCCAGAATGCCGCGCCGCGGCCTTAATCGTCGTGCCGCGACCTATAACGTATTTTGGTGGTTGTCTTAACATGCCTCCTGGAATTGAAATCAGTTGAATGCCGCGCCGCGGCCCTTTCTGTCGCGCCGCAACTCAAGGCGTGGTCTGGTGCCTTCCTTACCATGCCTCCTGATCATGATTTGTCTGTAATGTCGCGCCGCGACCAACTCCTCCGCGCCGCGACCTTTAACTTGGTCTGATCACTTTTCGCATATAAGAACTTTAACGCATGAACATGTCTCAATTCCTTCATACACCTATCGTACATACGCGATACACTTGTAAATCATGTACGGGGAAAAAACGGGGTGTTACATCATCAAACGGCCATCCGTAAGTTCCCGAACTGCTCCGGTTCGGACGCCTGTCCAGATACTCCTGCTGGAACCTCAACTGTGCGTCCCTCATAGCCGCTGTCTCACTATAACACGGCAGATGCTCAGGACGGTTCTGATCGTAATAATAAACCGAATCCTGACTCGCCGTACCATAATACTGCTCCGGGTTAGAAAAATACAAACGCGAATTATGGCGCTGCCAATCGACACCATAAGCAATCATCCCTGTATCATAATGATTGGCTCTTGCGAGCTCCTCCTATCGCTGCTGACTCTGCCATATCCGATCATTGTGTCGACTAATCTTTTCATTATGCCTTTCCACTGCCTCGGCATGCCTACGAATGTCACGATGAAGCTCTGCATTATCAGCTTGATCCATAGTATACTGATACACATGATTCTCTACCTGACCCGCAACATCGCTGTAATCTAAACCCATTCTGTTCACACTGTTTATCAAACTGTCCCAACCTTCCTGACTCGGAACCAAGAACCTTGAAAATTTGTACTAGCAGATGGACCGGCTCCCGTACTAGGTCCCGATGAAGAACCACCTGCAGCCCCAGTTGCACTTGTACATGCCACACCAGAACCCACAGGTTCCCGATGCATAACCAACCGATTCTCAGAACCGTGCATCAAAATCTTCCCATTAGTATAGAACATCGAACTAAAAACTGGCATACTCTGATCTGTCATTGGGAACCTGCTCAAATCAACATTCAACTTTCTCGCGAATTTAGTAATATAATGACACCCCAGAAGCTTCTTTCCCGGAGCCGTATCGCTTGCACATTTGCTCAAGTAAGTAGCGATAGAACCAACAATGTCAGTATGCTTCCCCCTCTTAATTTGATCCATGTACCATAGATCCTTATTATTTGGTTTCTCATTCCCATTCACCCGCGCATTAAAAGTACAAGCCACCAACCTTTGCAACAACCTATCAAATGGTAATTTAATTTTCTCATACCATACTCTTCCTGCATGAAAAATTTCACCTCCAGTTAATCTACCCCAAAAAACAACATTGTTAAAAGGCTCCTGCTTGTAAAATTCAGTCCTAATCAAATAATTCGGAAGTCGGATATCATCTAATTCTGGATATAAATCTAAGGCTCGAGCAATTTGGGCCCGACTCATCACTTGATTTTGACCACCTAAACGAAACCGCATAAAATTACGCTCACTCGGATCCCGGGTATTAGTAACCACCAACGAAGAGAAAAACTCCTTGCATAAAAATGGATAAATATCATCATGAAGCGAAAACACCCTCTCCCACAGGCGGAGAGTCGTGTTATTATAAGACAACATCAGTATAGTATCAACCTCTCGGCGAACTTGAGCCTCCTCAAGAAAGCTCCAATCAAAATACCAAGTGAGACCAATAACCCGATCATTTATCCTTGCAAACTCAGTCGGATACTCATTCCTTACGTACTCAATCCAATCCCTCGGATCCTTTTGTGGTGCTTGTGCTTGTGCTGAATCACTTGAAGCTATTCTAGTACGCTTTGCTTGACCCTACATTCACAAGTATAACCACAAAACAACCACAAAAGCTTAAAAGTTAGTGTTAGCTAAATTTGAACTCGCAAACATCCTCTTATTTATTAATTCTCCTTTTTCCAATTGAACATCACATAAGAGCATGTTTTCAAATTAACACTATCTTTCCTGACAAACGCAACCAACTAAATCCACATAAGCAATAATATTTCATGTTACATGAAAAGCTAGCATAAGAATAACAATGAAATTCAATTTTCAAACAAACTAGGCTTAACCATTCATGAACATAAAATTTTAACCAACTCAAAATCATCCTTTGAAACAACTATAACGCATGAAAAGCTCCAAACATACTCAATCATACTCAAAATTACCACCTTTATTAGCAATCCAACCCAAAACATCAAGAACCAAGTAGTTTCACACTTGACCCGCCCAAATTACCCCACACTATCATGAAGTACTTCCATTAAAGCAATCAATCATCTCACAAAAAAAAAAAAAAAAAAAAAAACCCAAATTAAAAATTTAAATTCGGATTTAATCTCTTAGCAACCCTAGCATCAATAATATGCACTAATCACATGTAAACATCATACAAACAAAGCATATTAGGCATTATTAACACTAATCATGTGAATAATTAAGCATTAAATGAATTAGGGTTAACCCCACACTTGAACTTCAATTAATCATCAATTAAAGCATAACTAGCACAAATAAAGATGAAATTAAGTGTAAGAGTAAGAGAAACGGACCCTAGGAGGCATGAATCACAAGCAATTTGAGAGAAAATCACAAAAAGTTTGAAAATTGAAGAAACCCTGGCCTTGAGGATCTTTCGTGTGTGTTTGTATGTGTTTGAGTGGGTGTAAATTGGTATAAATTAACCCTAAAATCCTTAAAAACTGACTGGACCCGGTTAACTTAGGGTTAAAACAATTTTGGGTTCGGGTTATTTAAAAACAGCGACGGGTCTGCAGACCAAAATGCGCGGCGCACAGGAAATGCGCGGTGCGCGTTAGTGCATAAACAAATTGCACGGTGCGCTTTATATCGTGAAACGAGGTCAGAAATCCAACAAATCATCCAGCTGTTTTCCTTTGCAAGTGCGCAGTGCGCAGATCTGTGCACGGCGCGCATCTGTCCAGGCTCGAAATCTGCGTACTTTTTATCACACTTAGCGCATTTCACTCATCTAAATCAATTCCCCACGAACCAAAACAATACCGTTGATCAAATTGCACCTGTTTCAAGCATAAAAAAATACAAACTACAAAAATATTATACAAACTCTACAACAAACATCATAGCCAAGATTATCACGCGTCGTTAGAAGTAAAGATGAGTTTGATCTCATCGTCCACCTCTTACGGTCCATCGACATAATGTTTAATCCGATGACCGTTCACCTTAAACTCTTCCCCTTTTGAATTAACCAAATCAACTGCCCCATGGGAATAAACCTTACGAACTATAAAGGGTCCCGACCACTTAGACTTTAACTTTCCGGGAAACAAACGAAAACGTGAATTGAAAAGAAGCACACCATCCCCCTCCTTAAATTCCTTAGGATCTTTTAAATGACTATCGTGCCACTTCTTTGTCCTCTCCTTACAATCAATGAATTTTCATAAGCATCGAGCCTTAATTCTTCTAACTCATTTAATTGGCTCAAACGAAGGCGACCCGCCTCCTTAAGATCAAGATTGCTCATTTTGAGAGCCCAAAAAGCTTTGTGTTCAATCTCCACCAGAAGATGACACACTTTATCATAAAGTAAATGAAAAGGAGTGGTTCCGGTTAGCATTTTGTACGCCGTTCTAAATGCCCATAAGGCATCATCAAGTTTGAACGACCACTCCTTAGGATTAGAACCAATTATTTTTTCAAGAATCCTCTTTAAAGCTCGGTTGGCATTTTCGACTTGCCCATTCGTTTGAGGATGGTATGATGTAGAAACTTTATGGGTCACCCCATATCGTTTCAACACCTTTTCAAGTTGGGCATTACAAAAGTGAGTTCCCCTATCGCTAATTAAAGCTTTTGGGGCACCAAACCGAGAAAAGAGTTGTTTAAGGAACGAAACTATAACCCGTGCATCATTAGTGGGCAAAGCTTGCGCTTCGACCCATTTCGAAACATAGTCGATGACAATAAGAATGTAGAGCTTATTATTAGATTTCGGGAACGGGCCCATGAAATCAATCCCCCAAATATCGAAAACCTCGCAAACTTGAATGACATTTTAAGGCATTTCATCTCGTTGGATGATTTGGGCCGCCCGTTGACAAGCATCGCACGATTGACATATTCAGTGGGCATCCTTGAAGATAGTAGGCCAATAAAAACCGGCCTCAAAGACTTTTCGCCTCATAACTTGGGGACCATAATGCCCACCTGTCGGTCCATGATGACATTGGATAAGAATGCGCTCGCATTCTTCTCCGAAAACACATCGGTGGATCATTCCATCGGAACACCGCCTAAAAAGATAAGGGTCCTCCCAAAAATAATACTTAAGGTCACTAAAGAATTTTTTACGTTTATGATGTGACCAACCATTTTTTAAGAACCCCCAACCAAGTAATTGGCAAAATCAACGAACCAAGGGTCTTCACACTCCTCCACTTTCATGAGATATTCATCGAGAAAATCATCATGGATACTCGACTCATAAAGGACTTCGAGATTCGGATTCTCGAGTCTAGACAAGTGGTCGGCCGCGAGATTTTCAGCACCCATCTTGTCCCGGATCTCGATATCGAATTCTTGCAAAAGCAAGATCCATCTCAGAAGTCGAGGTTTGGCATCCGGTTTGGCGAAAAGGTACTTTAGAGCAGAATGGTCCGTAAAAACAATAGTCTTAAACAAGACTAAGTAGGACCGAAACTTATCAAACGAAAAGACAACCGCAAGGAGCTCCTTTTCAGTGGTATTATATGTGACGACCCAGAAATTTTTGACCAAAATTAAACTTAATCTTATATGATTTCGACACGATAAGCAAAGTCTGTAATGTTGAGTCTCTAAAACTTTGGAACAGTTTACATGGATGCATTTGACCTTTGACTAATTCCGACGATTCACGAACAATTGTTGTAAATAAATATGTGTATATATATATATATATATATATATATATATAAATGTAAGTATTTGTAATAAATTGAAATTCTATAATATAATTTAAACACTAGAATTAAATATGTAAAGTATGATACAAAATAATTAAACTATTATTAAAATGAACCTATGTTTATATATATGATTTTTGTATACAATTAATATATTATGTATATTGTATTAAATATTCGAATAGGTTATATGAATATTACATAATTGATAATATGAAATGTTAATATATTAAATATAATTACAAGTGGAAATATAGTTATTATATAAATGAATATTACTTTCATTATTAATATTGATATCAGTATTATTAATATTATAAATTTAATACATAATATATATAAATATGAGATTCGATAAGCATAAATTGTTATATCAATATTATTAGTATTACTCTCATTATTTGTATTATCAAAATTATTAATATAAATGAGATTGGATATGTATAAGTTGTTATTATTAATATTATTATTATCATTAATAATATTAATATTATCATAAGTAGTGTTATTAATAAAATTAGTAATAATATTATTGTTATTAGAAAATATTACATTTTATTATTACTAATATTAATAATATTATTATTATTATAACTTATTATTACTATTATTATTATTATAATTATTATTATTATTATTATTATTATTAATATAATAATTATTAATTATTAAAATCAATAAAATTGTACGTACAAAGTTTGGAAATCTAAATCAGTTACACATAACTATCAGGCTGTTTCATGAATTGTTATATGTCTACAACTTAGTACAATTTGATTCCAATTCATAGCATTACCGAACAAACACAGTTAAAGTCGAATTCTATTTTCTTTATTTTACTTCTGAAAAAATATTTTTCTGTCGATTAAATCTAGCTACAAAACAATTGTTGATTGAATCCTTATGATTGGAGTAATACCTTTTACTTCTATATACACTCCTGCTAACACAGATCGAAGGAAAACATCGAATTAAAACTGATTTTTTTTTAAAACAAGTTGTCTACCCTGTTCTTACTTCAATTTTCAAATAACTTGATTTATTAACGAATTTCAAAATGTGTAAATGCAGTAATGCAAGAAATCTTCCATTTAAACTGTCTGCAAAGTTTCATAGTCCAATTTTTCTTATCGATTTCTAATTTTCAAGTCAAACTTTCGGATTCAAAAGTCAACATTCTTGTTCATAGCGAAATTCGATTTCCAGATGAGGATTTAGGTTCAATTAGGGATCCAGATAGTTTCTAATAGTGATTTGAAAACTTTTTCATGTTTTAATGATAGCCTGAAACGTTCTAAAAATTAAAAATCGAATTTGAGTTCAAATGTGTTCTTCGAGGTCTTTACAGAATTTTTTTTATTTTTCGTTTTAAATTAATTCAAACAATATATATGGTTGTTTCCTGTTTATTGTATAAATCATAAAACAAACGAGTAAATTGAGGTGGAATGATTCCTGGGTCAATTTTGAATTGAAGATGAAGAAGAAGTAGAACACAAATATATACGGGTTATAAAATTTAACTGTTAGAATGAATCAGAAAAATAGGTAGCAGCAGAATGGTTTGTGGGTGTTGACGGGTATTGAGAGGTCTCGGGTTCGAGCCCGGTCGTGGGCATTTCTATTTAGAACGATTTTCTTAAGGGTATACATTCTTTTCTTTCTAATTTTATTGTTATTGTTATTGTTATTATTATTATTATTATTATTATTATTATTATTATTATTATTATTATTATTATTATTATTATTATTATTATTATTATTATTCTTGTTATTATTATTATTATTATGTTATTATTAAGTATTAGTATTATTATTATCAAATATTATGACTATTATGATTATTATTATTATTATTATTATCATTATTGTTATTATTATTAGAATTATAATTATTAAGATTGTTATTACAAATATAAGTATTATGATAGAAATTTCCATTTATTATTATATTAAGATTATAGTTACAAATATGATTTTTATTATTATTAATGTTATTACTAATATTATTATTATCATCTAAAAATATAAATGATATCTTTTTACTACTAGTATAATGATAATGCTAAAAACGAACACATATTTCATAGCATTATCCTTCAAGAAAGACAAGCTTTTAGTTACAATTGTTCTATTTACGGGTGATATTCGTTTAAATAATAAAAGGTGAAGACAAAAGACAGATTCGACGATTTGAAGAACCAAACGACCAAAAAGCTAAAAAGTACAAAGTACAATCCAAGTGGTTCAAATTATTGATGAGAAACGTCTAGAAATTACAAGGGTACAAGCCGTAAAACGCAAAGTACAAGATATTATATAGTACGCAAGGACGTTCGAAAATTCGGAACCGAGACATGAACCAACTATCAACGTGCGACTCAACAGACCAAAAATTACAAGCCAACTATGCACAAGAATATAATATAATATATAATGAATTATATATATTATTATATATTATATTTATAAGCAGCCCACGTTTAAATCACTATGGTGAGCTGGAATCCATATCTCCGCACTCGCGGAGCTGTGAAGCACAAAACCTCCGCACTCGCGGAGCTGTACAGTTCAAAGTGGGCCTATAAAAGGCTGCGCATTCTGATCGATTTCATCATCCCTTTTTCTTCTTTCTATCTACGTAAAATAAATAAATATATATATATATATATATATATATATATATATATATATATATATATATATATATATATATATATATAATTATAATTTTAATTTTAATTTTAATTTAAAGTTTAATAATAATAAGGTTATGTTGACGAATGTTTTAAGTTTGTAAGTCAAAATTCTGTCTGTGTAATGCTACGCTATTAATAATCATTGTAAGTTATATTCAACCTTTTTAAATTAATGTCTCGTGATGTTGGGCTAAATATTAAAGATGGGGTTATTGGGCTTTGTACCATAATTGGGGTTTGGACAAAAGATCGACACTTGTGAAAATTAGACTATGGGCTATTAATGGGCTTTATATTAACTAAACGATACCTCGTTAATTTAATATAAAGGTTAAAATTTGATGTATCTATATATAACCACGTACGCTTAATCGGGTACGGTGGGCGGGATATTTATAAATACGAATTATTGTTCATTTGACCGGACACGGGGATGGATTAATAGTCAACGGACTCATTAAAACAGGGGTGGATTACATTCAAGGGTAATTGGTGTAATTGTTAACAAAGTATAGAAACCTTGGATTAGACGCAGTCGATAACCTGGTGTATTCATTAAAAAAAGTATTAAGACCTTGTTACAGTTCGAATCCCCAATTAGTTGGAGTATTTGACTTCGGGTATAAGGTTAATTTGACGAAGACTCTCGCACTTTATAATTATGACTGATGGACTATTATGTACAAAACCAGATGGACATATCGAATAATCCAGGACAAAGGACAATTAAACCATGGTAATAACCTAAAATCAACACGTCGAACATCATGATTACGGAAGTTTAAATAAGCATAATTCCTTTATTTTATATCTCATCGTACTTTTAATTATCGCAATTTTATTTATCGTCATTTTATTTATCGCACATTTATTTATCGCACTTTTATTTATCGTCATTTACTTTACGCTTTAAATTAAGTTGTATTTATATTTAATATTTTACATTAGGTTTTAATTGTGACTTAAGACATAAAATCGACAAACCGGTCATTAAACGGTAAAACCCCCTTTTATAATAATAATAATAATATTACTTATATATATATTGATACAAATATAGTTTTAAATAAATATAGCGTTAAACTCAGCTAGCTCTCTGCGGAACGAACTGGACTTACTAAAAACTACACTACTTTACGATTAGGTACACTGCCTATAGTGTTGTAGCAAGGTTTAGGTATATCCACTCTATAAATAAATAAATAACTTGTATAAAATTGTATCGTATTTAATAGTATTTCGCATTAAAAATAACTATTTCGTATACACCTCGCATAACATCAAGTATTTTCGGCGCCGCTGCCGGGGAACACTCAAACGCCGAAGCGAAACGCTATAAAAAAATAAAAAAATGCTGAACCTGCGTAATTTGAGCCTGCAGCTCATTTGAACCTGCATTCTCTGCACTCGTGGAGCTGTCTGACAGCTGCAACCTGGTACATCATTAATTACGGGGTTAGGGTTTAATTTAATTATTATTATTATTAATTAACCTAATTAGGGTTTATATTTAATATTAATTAGTTATAGTTTAATTAAAGTTGTATTTTAAGTTTTGCGTGTTAATTAGTTTTATAAATTTATAAAATTAATACTTTTATACATTAATAAAAATAATATTTTTATAAAAATTGTATTTTTATAACTTTAAGTTTTATTTTTATATTTTGTATCTTTTTATTTCGTTTAATAGTAATTTGTATATTTATCGTTCATAATTAGTTTTAAACTTAGTTTTTGCCGTAGTATTTTATATTTCTAGATTTTTAGGCTTTACCGTAAAATCCCTTAAGTGCTTTTTCTATAGACTAAGATTTAGGTGCTTTAGAATTTTGCGACGCTGTTTTAAAATTTAATCGCCTTTTAAGTTATTGCCGTTTTGGATATAGAATTCCTTTAAGCTTTAATACCTTTAGACGTAAGTTTTAATTCTTAGTTTTTAGGCTTTCAAGTTTCGACGCTCTACTTTCTTATTATTAATTTTCGACTTTTTGTTTTTCGACGATTTGTTTTTCGACTTTTATTTCTCGATGCGCTTATTCTTTTAGATTTCTACGCTCTAGTTTTTAGGACATAGAATTTTCTTTAAACTTCGACGAAAAATTATTTTAAGCGGTTAAATTGATAGACATCCAAAATTTTCTGGTTCGTAGTAATAGTTGGATTTGTTAGTGGCGAGTTGTGGGCTTCCGATTTAAAGGGTCCTAGCTACCTGCTGCAACTATTGGCTATTCGAAACATGGGCAAAATCAGAAAAGTCTATTAATTTGATAACTTATATAATTTTTATCTTTTATAACTAATAGGATATTCAGTGAATGCACCGAGCAAAACGTTTACCACCTTTCATACGTTCACCACCTGTAACTCGATCAAGACATCTAGCCAATATTGTCGCCGTTGATTTTTATTTAAAATCGTCATCTAGTCGACCAAGTACTCCAATTCAAATTTCCGATAATCCATTTTTTGAACCCGACCTCACAATTGAGAATCCGGAGGATATTCAGGGACAATTCAGAGATCCTGAACTACTAATCATTCCTCCTGAACCACAAATCACTCATCCAGAGATTGTCGAGGAAGAAACCATTAAATTAGAATCCTTTAGTGATTCAGATTCAATAAACTCAATCATGGAAAATCCGAAACCTCTAAGTATGGAAGATCGAATGAGGGCTAAACGCACTGGCCAAGGTCATGCAATTACTTAACCAGATATTAATGCGCCAGATTATGAAATCAAAGGACAAATCCTACACATGGTAACTAATCAATGCCAATATAGTGGTAAGCCAAAAGAAGATCCAAACGAACATCTTCGTACCTTTAATAGGATATGTACTCTATTCAAAATCAGAGAAGTTGAGGATGAACAGATCTATCTCATGTTATTTCCCTGGACTTTAAAGGGAGAAGCTAAAGATTGGTTAGAATCGTTACCTGAAGGGGCGATTGATACATGGGATGTCTTAGTTGCAAAATTTCTTAAACAATTCTTTCCGGCATCTAAAGCTGTGAGACTTCAAGGAGTAATTGTTACGTTCACACAAAAGCCAAATGAAACTTTATATAAGGCATGGACAAGATTTGGAAAGTTGTTGAGAGGATGTCCTCAACATGGTTTAGATACTTATCAAATAGTACAAATATTCTACCAAGGATGCGACATTACTACACGAAAAGACATCGACATAGCAGCTGGTGGTTCCATTATGAAGAAAACCGCAACTGAAGCTTACAAAATTATTGATAACACTGCTTCCCACTCACATGAGTGGCATCAAGAAAAAGACATCGTTAGATCATCTAAAGCGGCTAGAGCCGATTCTAGCCATGACTTTGATTCCATTTCCGCAAAGATAGATGCTTTCGAAAGACGAATGGAAAAGATGACTAAAGATATTCACGCAATACGAATTAGTTGTGAGCAGTGTGGAGGACCACATTTGACAAAAGATTGTCTCAGTATTGAACAAATAATGGAACAAAGAGAGAATGTTTCATACATGAACCAAAGGCCTGGAAATAATTATCAGAATAATTATCAATCGCCAAGACCAAACTACAATCAAAATCAGAATTATAACCGAAATGTTCCATACAACAACCAACAAGGTCCTAGCAATCAACAAGTATCTAACAATACTTACAATCAGCAAAGACCTATTTTTCAAAATAAACCACCACAAACCGATGATAAAAAGCCAAATTTAGAAGATATGATGTCAAAGCTATTTGAATCTCAAACGCAGTTTTTCACATCTCAGAAACAAACTAATGAACAAAATGCTCAAGCATTTAGAAATCAACAAGCTTCAATCCAAAATCTGGAACAAGAAGTAAGCAACCTAGCAAGGTTGATAGGTGAAAGAAAACCGGGGAGTCTACCTAGCGATACAAATGCTAACCCCCGGAATGAAACAGCTAAAGCCATTACCACAAGAAATGGTATTACACTTAAATCACCTGAAATACCTGTAATTTCTGATGACTCTATTCCTACTCCACAGGCACCACAGCCTGAGCAAGAGAAGGAAACAGAACCGGTAGTTGAAAAGGTTAATAAAGATAACACAGTTAAGGCTAAACCTTATGTTAAACCATACCAACCACTGCTTCCTTACCCAAGTAAAATGAGAAAAGAAAGACTTGAAGCCGAGCAATCCAAATTCTTGGATATGTTTAAACAAATAAATGTAAATCTTCCTTTCATTGATGTAATTTCAAGGATTCCAAGATATGCTAAATTTTGGAAAGATCTAATCACAAATAGAAAGAAAATGGAAGAACTCTCGGCTGTTACAATGAATACTAATTGTTCTGCAGTGCTGTTGAATAAACTACCAGAAAAACTCTCTGATCCAGGAAGTTTTACAATTCCATGTTTTCTGGGAAGTCTTAGTTCAATAGAAGCATTGGCAGACTTAGGTGCTAGTATAAATTTAATGCCGTATTCACTATACGCTAAACTAGACCTCGGAGAATTGAAACCAACACGAATAAGAATACAACTAGCCAATCGAACAGTAAAATATCGTAGAGGGATAATGGAGAACATGCTAGTTAAAGTTAGTACTTTAGTATTTCCAGTAGATTTTGTTATTCTGGACATGGAAGAAGATTCTCGAGTTCCTCTTATATTAGGAAGACCATTCTCAAACACGACCAAAGCAATAATAGACGTGTTCGGTAAGAAACTGACCCTAAGTATAGACGACATGAGTGTTACCTTTTCTGTTGATAGAGCCCTGCAACAATCGCAATCTGCAGATGATACATGTTATTACATTCAAACTATAGATTCACATGCAGAATTGTTACAAGAATTTCCAAAATTACAAGGAACAGGAGAATATTCTTTAGGAGAAGGAACTGAAACAATTGATGAAGCTGAAATGTTAGCTACACTCATGGCTAATGAATACAAACCAACAACAGAATAACTTCAAATGCTAAAAGAGGAAGACAGATATCGATACAAATCATCGATAGAAGAACCACCGACATTAGAGTTAAAGCCACTTCCAAACCATTTGGAATACGCTTATTTACATGGTGAATCTGAATTACCTGTAATAATATCGTCTTCTCTTTCAGAAAATGAAAAATCTCAACTCATTTTTGTGCTAAAAGCTCATAAACCAGCTATTGCATGGACAATTCATGACATTAAAGGCATAAGTCCTTCGTATTGCACACATAAAATCCGTATGGAAGAAGGTCATAAAACCTATGTGCAACGCCAATGAAGACTAAATCCTAATATGAAAGATGTTGTTAAGAAAGAAATTATTAAACTGCTAGATGCAGGTTTAATTTATCTAATCTCTGATAGTCCATGAGTAAGCCCAGTTCAATGTGTACCTAAGAAGGGTGGCATGACTGTCATCACAAATGAAAAAAATGAGCTTATTCCTACTAGTACTGTAACAGGATGGCGTGTCTGTATTGATTATAGAAAATTAAATGATGCCACCAGAAAAGATCAATTTCCCTTACCTTTCATTGATCAAATGTTGGAAAGGTTAGCTGGGAACAGTTACTATTGTTTTCTTGACGGTTTCTCCGGATATTTTCAAATTCCAAACGCACCCGAGGACCAAGAGAAAACCACGTTCACGTGCCCTTATGGTACTTTTGCTTACAAAAGTATGCCATTTGGACTTTGCAACGCCCCTGCAACCTTTCAAAGGTGCATGATGGCGATTTTTCACGACATGATAGAAGAATGCATGGAAGTTTTCATGGATGACTTTTCAGTCTTCGGTGATACTTTTGAAACATGTCTAGTTAACCTTGAACGAATGCTTATTAGATGCGAGCAATCAAATCTAGTACTTAATTGGGAGAAATGCCATTTCATGGTTAAAGAAGGCATTGTTCTTGGTCATAAAATTTCAAAGGAAGGAATTGAAGTGGATAGAGCTAAAGTAGATGTAATTGCTAAACTTCCACATCCCACCAATGTTAGAGGAGTTAGGAGCTTTCTAGGGCATGCCGGTTTTTACCGACGTTTCATAAAAGATTTTTCTATAATTGCCACTCCTATGAATAAACTCCTAGAAAAGGATGCTCCATTCATCTTTTTGGATGAATGCATCAAATCTTTTAATATTCTTAAAGAAAAACTCACTAATGCGCCGATCATGATAACTCCAAATTGGAATCTACCATTTGAACTCATGTGCGATGCAAGTGATTTTGCAATGGGAGCCGTTTTAGGACAAAGGATTGAAAAACTATTTCAACCTATTTGTTACGCTAGTAAGATGTTACAAGGAGCACAAACGAATTACACAACTACTAAAAAAGAACTCCTTGCTATTGTCTTTGCTTTTGACAAATTTCGTTCATATCTCGTTCTAGCTAAAACGGTGGTCTATACCGACCATTCAGCTCTTAGATACCTATTTTCGAAACAAGATGCCAAACCACGATTAATCCGTTGGATCTTACTCTTACAAGAATTCGATATTGAAATCCGAGACAAAAAGGGAGCAGAAAATCTCGCCGCTGATCATCTTTCTAGTCTTGAAAATCCCGAATTAGAAGTTCTAAATGAATCGGCTATACAAGACAACTTTCCTGATGAATATCTTTTGAAGATCGATTATAATGAAATTCCATGGTTTGCAGACTATGCAAACTACTTAGTATGTGGATTCCTTGAAAAAGGGTTGTCGTACCAAAAACGAAAGAAATTCTTTAGTGATATAAAACACAATTTTTGGGAAGATCCACATTTGTTTAATAGTTGTCCCAATGGAATAATACGCCGATGTGTATTCGGGGATGAAGCTAGTCAAATCTTAAACCATTGTCACACAGGACCAACAGGAGGGCATTATGGGCCTCAACTTACAGCAAGAAAAGTTTACGATGCTGGATTCTATTAGCCTACAATTTTCAAAGAAGCACACCTTCTTTGTAAATCCTGTGATGCTTGTCAAAGGGCCGCAAAAATAAGTCAACGTGATGAAATGCCACAAAATGTCATTCAAGTATGTGAAGTTTTTGACGTTTGGGGTATTGACTTTATGGGACCATTTCCAAAATCTCATAATAATCTCTATATTCTCGTTGCCATTGATTATGTATCTAAATGGGCGGAAGCACAAGCTCTCCCAACTAACGATGCACGAGTTGTAGTTAACTTTTTAAAACGTCTTTTTGCTAGGTTCGGAACACCGAAAGCTTTAATAAGTGATCGGGGTACTCATTTCTGTAATAATCAACATGAGAAAGTTCTCAGAAGATATGGAGTAACTCATAAAATCTCAACCGCTTATCATCCACAAACAAGTGGACAAGTTGAAAATACCAACCGAGCATTAAAACGTATTCTAGAAAAAACTGTAGGATCAAATCTGAAGGAATGGTCCATGAAATTGGAGGATGATCTCTGGGCTTTTAGAACAGCTTACAAAACTCCAATTGGAACCACACCTTTTAAACTCGTTTACGAAAAAGCATGTCACCTTCCAGTAGAAATTGAGCACAAAGCATTTTGGGCTTTGAAGACATGTAATCTTGATTTGCATGAAGCCGGACGTCTACGGTTAAGTCAACTAAATGAATTAGAAGAATTAAGACATGAAGCATATGAAAATTCGTTAATCTATAAAGAAAGAACGAAGAAATGGCATGATAAAAGAATCAGAAGTTCAAAAGAATTTAAAGAAGGAGACAGAGTTCTTCTTTTCAATTCACGATTCAAGCTATTTCCTGGAAAATTGAAATCAAGATGGTCTGGACCATTCATAGTCAAAAGAGTTTTCCCATATAGAACAATAGAGTTGATAAGTTCAAATGGGATTGAATTTAAAGTTAATGGTCACAGAGTTAAACATTACATACATGGTCCAATGGAAGTTGACAATGAAGTCAATCAGAATTTCACCACCCAATAAAACCCTCAAAATGAAAACATAAATATGTTATCAACAACATATGAAAAAACAAAATTGGAAGACGGGGAAACTTCAAATTGGAGTGATGAAGAATAATTCATATACAAACCTCCCATTCCAAGAAACGAAGAAAAATGTGAACAAGAATTTCAAGTAGAAGTGAAAGAACCAAGAAAATATCACCCGGAAAAGGTTAACAAACCAACTCTACTTACTAAAGTAGGAAGCCCAGGTGAATTTATCATTTCTTGCTTGCTTAATGATGGTGCTATGTGTAATGGACTCACAGATTTAGGAGTAAGTGCAAATGTTATGCCTATTTCCTTATACAAAAGATTAGGTGTGGGTAAATTAAGACCAACCAGCATAGGTGTTTAATTATTTGACTAAACTATTAAACACTCGGTTGGAATAGCCAATAATTTACTTGTTAAAGTGGGAAGTTTGACATTTGTTGCAAACTTCATAGTTATTAATATGGAGGAAGACCTTGATATTCCTCTAATTTTAGGTCGCCCATTTTTAGCAACCACCAAAGCATTCATTGATGTAAGAGAAGGTAGAATGACACTTAGGGATGGTGACAAATCGGTTACCTTTGTGAACCGAAAGTTTAGATCTCCATCAACCAAAACTGTTGAACCCATAAAAATGCCTATGTGTGGGGAAGATGAAGAAACACCTAATGATAACCTGATAACAAAGAACCCTGTTATTGATATGATATTAGATGAACCCGTTTTCAACAGTTCAACGAAGAAACTTTATAAATGGATTCAAGATGCTAGGATTAAGGAGAACTTTAAGTTATGTAACCGATTAGTATCCAATTTGTCGCCTAAAGAAAAGGCAATGTTAATTGAATTTGTGAATGTTACAGAAGAAATCAATCAATGGCTTGAAGCCAAAGTCAGAGATATGCAAGTTGTTGATGATCCAATTGAAGATAACAATGAAGTTAATCACAATTTCAACACCACAGCTAACTAAGTTTGGGGAGAATCAAGTATTTTTAAGGATAATATATATTTCTGTTAGAGTTAGATTTTCTGTTTTCGTGTAGTTCTCGAAAATGGAATCCGAATGGTCTTTCCCTAGCAGACCCTAAAGAACTAGTCTTCTCCCCCCATTCTGAATTTTTATTTTTTTTAGGTTTTACGAGATGAAGAATTTCTTTGATTTGAACCATGGTCTACTACTACACGCTTTGATTACTAAACGTAATAATGACACATTCCCGAGTGAACTAGTATCATTCATAAGAGGCAAAATGGATGAAGTGGGGAAAGAACTCAGGAAAGATCATCATAAGACACATTTTGGTAAAGGAAAATCAAAATCCGCAACAAAAAGAAGAGCACGACACCTTGAAAGATGTCATAAATGCGGAAAATAGTCACACGAAGGTAAATGTTCAAACAATCAAACATATTCAAATACCGAATTTGTTACTCTATGCAGAGAAGGACCGTTCATATGTTTAAAAGAAAAGTTATTGAAAAATCGAGGCTACGCCTATGTAGCTATGGAAAACCAAATCACACGACTCTCCTATGAGTCGGCTAAAGCAGGTCTCTGAGAATTCTATCTCACGGGAAGGTATGTACAGTTTTTATTTGTTTTATTTTATTTTATTTCTTTTAACCTTTTGATAATAAATGCTGAATCGTTCGCTATAAAGTATTAAATTGATAGTCAATAAAATTAGGTATGCGAAACCGAAATTATTGATATCATACGAAAATTTATTACATCACTGCAAAATTTACCGTTTATTCATAAGGTATAAATATCTTTAATCAATCAGTTCAAAATATTTCAGAAATTCGTCAGGAGTAAAACTAGGTAAAATAGCCGAAATTACTTTACCCAAAAAGAGGGACGTATATTTTTGTTAATATTTGATTGATTAAAGTGGGACGTATATTTTTGTTAATATTTGATTGATTAAAGTGGGATAAAAGACCAAAAAGATTTTTATTTTTATTTTTATCTTGTTTAAAAAAAAATTAATATATAACTATATTTTCAAATCTAAGATTGTAAAAATATTAGTATTTTAATGAAATTTTATTTTATGCATTTTAAATTTAAGTTTGGTGTGAATTTAAAAAACAAAAATTAACTTTATTTCATTTAGTTAAAAAAATTTTGATATTTATAATTCGTCATGAGTTGAAGACTAGGTCGTTAAACCGAAATTGCTTAACCCGAGGGCGGGACGAGAAATTTTATTATTATTATTTTATTGATTTAAAGTATGCCAAAAACATTTAAAAAACCCAAAAATCTTTTCTTTTTAAACAAACGCTGTAAAATGAAAAATTTTAAATTTTGTCGAAGGACGGACTAGGTAAACGTACCGAAACGCCCTCAATCTAAGGAAACAAAATTTTAAAAATTAATTAATTAATTGTTTTATAAGTGAAAGATTTTATTAAAAAAAAAATCCGCACTCGCGGAGATTGTTGGGGAGCCCACATCCGCACTCGCGGAGCTAAGAAAAACTATAGACCAGATAACTGGTCGAGACAGATCAGTTTCAGCACTCCACCATCCCATTTTTCTGCGAAGAAACACACACAAACACCTCTAAAAAACGCAATTTTTACCCATTTTCCATCAAATCTTTCATAAAATCACGATGAGGAGATACTTGCCAAGAAGTTTTTCAAGGAAATCGGTAATTTCTACATCCAAACACTCTTTAATTCGGATTTTTAGTGTTCTTGAGCAAAATTATACCTAATTTGATTTTGATGATTTCTAGCTTAATTGTGCTTAAATTGTTTGTATATTATGCTTGTATAACCTAGATTGATGCTAATTAACATGATTAGAAGCCTTAAACTTCAAATTTTGAGTAATCTAGGGTTTGTGTTCTTGAGAAAAATTGGGGCTTTTTGATATAAACGAGTTATGGCCGAATTTTGTTGATGGTTCATGCTTAATTAAGTAGTGTAACATGTTTAGGTTGCTAAATGATCAAAACTTTGATCCTAAACATGATTTTTGAGTATTAAAGTGGACTTTTTGAGTCAAAAATGCATGAACTCGATTTAATTGATATGAATGCCATTTGGAACTCGTTTAATTGCTATAATGATTATTTTTGACATGATTTAGAAGATGAATGCTAAAGAACATTGTATACATTTTCATATATGTTTATTTGTAAAAGTGTAGAATTGTTAATATTGTGAATATGCGTATAAAGTTTAATATGGATTAAACATGTCATTATGATTGTTTTGATTTATGATTCTGCTAACATTAATGCATATTTGGATGCACAAAAATTGTGTTTAATGTGTTTTGCAGACTGAAAGGGGTGAATCTTCATCCGCATCTCAGGCTCGCAATGCTCCTCCTGAGAATGCAGACGAACAGGAGATTAACGACCAATACAGACAAAATACACCTCATCAAGTCATTTCATTTTCAAATATGCATGAGGCAGATTTACACCCAAACTTGAGGTTTGACAGATTTTGGATAGAATATCCAAAATATCAAAGGAACTTACACACCCTTCAGTTTAATGATGTTGAAGTACCCAGGGTAATAGATTGGGAACCGTTAGAAACAGTGGGATTGGCCGATCCAATCAGAGAATTACTTACACAAAGGTATGGTAATTCTACTTTTAATGATTGGGAACGTTTATTCAATATACGTAGGCATGTATATAGAGAAGGGTGTGTGGAATTATTATGTAGTTTTGAAATAAATGATCGGGTAGCTAGCTTAACCGATCGGAGTTTTATTAGATTTTTATTAGGTGGTGTGATGCGTCATATGTCTCTACTAGATATGGCTCAGGCTTTATGTATATATACGCCTGAGGAACTAGCATCTACTGATTGTCAAAGGTTGATAGTTAATGGTAGGAGGGTTGATGAAAATTTTGATATGAATGGAATATGGAGTAGAATGACTAGCCATAACCGATTTCGTGGGGGGTATTACTCTTATACTGATATTGATAGAGCTGATCTAAGAGTAATCCATAGGTTCTTAGCAAACTCGATTACACAGCGAGGTAGGAACAAGGAGAAGGTAAATGAAAATGATTTATTTTATCTCATGTGTATTCGAGACCCACAGAGCGCTGTGAGTATACCTTATTGTGTGGGTTATTATTTATCGGCTATGGTTAGGGGTATACGGCCTAATATTATAATAGGAGGTGGTATCGTTGTTACTTTAATTGCCGAGTATCTCGGTGTCGATAGAAGTCAGGGGGGATTAATAATTGCAGCACCAGAACCCCGTGATACAATTGGTTTGAAAGTATATCATGGTGCTAAGGTTTTAAAGAAACGACATAACGCTGCAGCACCATATGATGGCAATCATCCACAGGTCGAAAGAGATCAGCAGCAAGGTAATATGGGAGGGGGGGAATCAGATGACAGAAATGCAAATTTTTATGGCTCAACATGAGTATGAAATGGCTAGACAACGAGAATTTCAAAATTGGCAGTATCATCAAAACCAAATCATAAGTCATTGTGCACACATAAATACAAACTACATTCCTACTCAAATGCCCATATTTCCTCCCTGAACTACATAGACCCGACCACCGTACCCTACATATGACCCAGCTCAAGCATTCTACAGCACTTACGGCTATGAATGGAATCCCTACTGGAACCATCCTCATCAACCCTAATTTTCTTTTATGCCTATTTTTATTTATTTTGTAACTTGTAATTTTATACTTTTAATACTTCTTTTGATACTATAATAGTTTTTATAATTTTCTAACTTTTATTATTAGATTTTAATAATTTTTGAATGTGGGGTGATATACCCAACTTCAAAAATATGTATATATATATATATATATATATATATATATATATATATATATATATATATATATATATATATATATATATATTTGTAGTTTATCTCATGTACAAAACAGGGTAAAACAGCGCACTTTCAAAGATTGGTATTAAGTTCAGCAAAAGCTATTAATTTTAACGACAAAATGAAAATCAAGTGTTATGTAACAACAGACGGAATGAACAAATGAAGTGCTCCATTTATCATTCAAAACAAACGCCAATATGTTTAGAAACTTTGGTAAAATTTTAATCATTTTTCTACGCTAATCACCCTCAATAATTTAAATTGTTACTGATTTCTTGCAAATGAGGGCATTGCAAGATCTTAAGTGTAGGAAGGGGTTAAATTCTTTAGGTTTTTTTTTTAATTTTAATTTAAACACTTGGTTACTATTAAAAATACTAGTAACGCAGTAGTTGTATTAGAATCTAATGCTCTCTGATAATAAAGAACAGCCCTAGTCTTATATACTGACTATCCACTTCAAGTAAAAATTTTAAAAATTTTCAAATAAATGAATTCAAAATCATGTTTATACATATTTATGAACGATAAAACTAGGTGTTAATACCGAAATTGTCGTTACCTCGTAAAGGACATAAATTGAGAAACAACCCAAAATGTTAGAATTAATTTAAAATGGAATAGAGAAGAATAAAAAGGCAAAGAAAGGAAAATAAAAGCCAAGTGTGGGAAATTTTTACCAAGTTATTTAAATCACATAGCACATATCACATATCTTTGTACAAATAATTAAAGATACTTTTGTTTTGAACGATTTTATCAGTTTTACCCGATTTCTTATAATATAGTTGAAAAAAATGTGCCACTTGATTTAAAAGGAAGTAAAGTCTTTTGAGAAAAAGACACGCGCTTGTTGATTTAGGTCAGGAAGTTGTCGTCCAGACCAGTTGTAGAGTTTACGAAAAACCTTGAAAAGTTTTCTCGAAAATCAGCTGGAAATCCACGGACCTCAGCATCAAACAGGGTCACCAAGTGGTCAGACTTATCCTAACCATGAGAGGATCTGTCTCGTACAATGGGGGACACCGTGCAAATTAGCTTATAAGACTAATGAATTAGATCCCCAGAAAGGATAATCTCCTTAAAAGATCAAAAATCAGCTTTTAAGCCTGATATTACTCAATCCTTGAGATTGACCTTAAAGATTGAGAATTACAAACTCATAGAATTCGATGATATCTAAACTCGAGCTTGAACGAGAAAATATTTTGATCAAATTACAAACCGATTTGTTTTCTGAAAACCCATTTTTAATGCGTTCATTACCATTGAACGTAAAATTCTAAGAATTCACCGGAATTCATTAGGTCACCTGAACCAAATCGGGTGTCAACCGTAAGAACGGTGGTTGCATAGCATGGTCGAAGACAGGACCTTGTGCCAGACTGAAAAAAATTATAGAGTGATCTTTACTATTGCTCCTACAAAGGATAGTAATTGCACCCAACACGATATAGACCATAATTATCTGCATGTCATGGGACATTGCCTTAACAGTTGCTTGTTCAACGCTTTCCTTTACAACCGGACGGTAGTTTACCGAAAGGTAATATACGGAGCAAGTATACAAGACGTGTTGCTTTCCTAATACAAGGTTAGCAAGTGGGTGACACAAAACCGTAAGTTTTGAGCTAAAATTTTAAAAAATCTGAAACCCACAAAACCCACAAAAATATTTTGTAAACACCGGTGAAGGGTTATTCCGTAAAACTTATCTAAGGTAAAAACTAGATTAAATTTTCAAAAGATCAAATGTTTTCATAAAGATCCAATTTCCTAACGGATCTAAATTTTTATAGTCATGTGGGACTGTAAACCACATCGTTACCATCATTGTTCATACCGTCGTATTGAAATCACTGATGTACAAAGTGTGAAGAATAAAAAAGTGATTCTAGTAAAGTTTTATTCAAGATCTATATTGCTTGAGGACAAGCAACGCTCAAGTGTGGGAATATTTGATAATGCTAAAAAACGAACACATATTTCATAGCATTATCCTTCAAGAAATGCAAGCTTTTAGTTGCAATTGTTCTATTTACGAGTGATATTCGTTTAAATACTAAAAGGTGAAGACAAAAGACAGATTCGACGATTTGAAGACGCAAACGACCAAAAAGCTAAAAAGTACAAAGTACAATCCAAGTGGTTCAAATTATTGATGAGAAACGTCTAGAAATTACAAGGGTACAAGCCGTAAAATGCAAAGTACAAGATATTAAATAGTACGCAAGGACGTTCGAAAATTCGGAATCGAGACATGAACCAACTATCAACGTGCGACGCAACGGACCAAAAATTACAAGTCAACTATGCACAAGAATATAATATAATATATAATTAATTATATATATTATTAGATATTATATTTATAAGCAGCCCATGTTTAAATCACTATGGTGAGCTGGAATCCATATCTCCGCACACGCGGAGCTGTGAAGCACAAAACCTCCGCACTCGTGGAGCTGTACAGTTCAAAGTGGGCCTATAAAAGGCCGTACATTCTGATCGATTTCATCACCCCTTTTCCTTCTTTCTATCTACGTAATATATATATATATATATATATATAATTTTAATTTTAATTTAAAGTTTAATAATAATAAGGTTATGTTGGCGAAAGTTTTAAGTTTGTAATTCGAAATTCTGTCCGTGTAACGCTACGATATTAATAATCATTGTAAGTTATGTTCAACCTTTTTAAATTAATGTCTCGTAGCTAAGTTATTATTATGCTTATTTAAATCAAAGTAATCGTGATGTTGGGCTAAATATTAAAGATGGGGTTATTGGACTTTGTACCATAAATGGGGTTTAGACAAAAGATCGACACTTGTGGAAATTAGACTATGGGCTATTAATGGGCTTTATATTAACTAAACGATACCTTGTTAATTTAATATAAAGGTTACAATTTGATGTATCTATATATAACCACATACGCTTAATCGGGTACGGTGGGCGGGATATTTATAAATACGAATTATTGTTCATTTGACCGGACACGAGGATGGATTAATAGTCACTGAACTCATTAAAACAGGGGTGGATTACGTTCAAGGGTAATTGGTGTAATTGTTAACACAGTATTAAAACCTTGGATTACACGCAGTCGATAACCTGGTGTATTCATTAAACAAAGTATTAAGACCTTGTTACAATTCGAATCCCCAATTAGTTGGAGTATTTGACTTCGGGTATAAGGTTAATTTGACGAAGACTCTCGCACTTTATAATTATGACTGATGGACTATTATGGATAAAACCAGATGGACATACTGAATAATCCAGGACAAAGGACAATTAACCCATGGTAATAAACTAAAATCAACACGTCGAACATCATGATTACGGAAGTTTAATAAGCATAATTCCTTTATTTTATATCTCATCGTACTTTTAATTATCGCAATTTTATTTATTGTCATTTTATTTATTACACTTTTATTTATCGCACTTTTATTTATCGTCATTTACTTTACGCTTTAAATTAAGTTGTATTTATATTTAATATTTTACATTAGGTTTTAATTGTGACTTAAGACATAAAATCGACAAACCGGTTATTAAACGGTAAAACTGCCTTTTATAATAATAATAATAATAACATTACTTATATATATATATATATATATATATATATATATATATATATATATATATATATATATATATATATATATATATATATTGATACAAATATAGTTTAAAATAAATATAGCGTTAAACTCAGCTAGCTCCCTGCGGAACGAACCGGACTTACTAAAAACTACACTACTTTACGATTAGGTACACTGCCTATAGTGTTGTAGCAAGGTTTAGGTATATCCACTCTATAAATAAATAAATAACTTGTGTAAAATTGTATCGTATTTAATAGTATTTCACAATAAAAATATAACTATTTCGTATACACCTCGCATAACATCATATAAGTATCATTATTATTATTATTAGTAACATAAGTATTATTATAAATATTATCATTACTATTATTATTACTATCACTATTATTATTATTAGCATTACCATTATTATTATTAGAGTTAGTATCAAAATGATTAGTAAAATCATCGTTATTATAATTAACATTAGAATATGATTATTAGAATAATTAGTATTATTATTATTATTGTTATCACTAAATATTAACATTAAGTATTATTAGTTTTATTATTACTATCATAATACAATTTATTATAATTATCACTAATATTAGTATCATTATCATATTTATAATTATTGAAATCATTATTATTATTAATATAGGTATTATTATTAACATTATCAGTATTATAATGATTATCATATTTAGTGTTATTATAATAACTATTTTTCAAAATAAGTGATATATATAAAAATATATTAAGACATATAACATAACAAAATCAATATTTTCATATACAAAAAGAAAATATGAGACATATATATATATATATATATATATATATATATATATATATATATATATATATATATATATATATATATATATATATATATATATATATATATATATATATATATATATGTATATATACATATATATATCATTAAAATAAAAATGATACAACTAATAAATTATTATATATATATATAACTTATTCGCTTACAATTATGTATATTAATAAATATACAAATGATATAGGTTCGTGAATCCAAGGCCAACTTTGCATTGTTCAATATCGTTATATGTATTTTTACTACAAAATAAAGTATTGTGAGTTTCATTACTCCCTTTTTAAATGCTTTTGCAATATATATTTTTGGGACTGAGAATACATGCGCTTTTTAAATGTTTTACGAAATAGACAAAAGTAATCGAAACTACATTATATGGTTGAATGGATCGAAGCCGAATATGCCCCTTTTAGCCTGGTAATCTAAGAATTAGGGAACATCACTAATTTTGAGAATTAGTGCACCCCTAATTGAGGCGAATCCTAAAGATAGATCTATTGGGCCCAACATACAACATCCGTTGTAGCGGATGCTTTAGTACTTCGATTTTTTTTATCATGTCCGATGGATGTCCCGGAATGATGGGGATCTTCTTATATGCATCTTGTTAATGTCGATTATCAGGTGTTCAATTCATATGAATGATATTTTTGTCTCTATGTATGGTACGTATATTTATGAGAAAAGGAAATGAAATTCTTGTGGTCTATTAAAATGATAAAAATGATCGATTATGATAAACTAATGAACTCACCAACCTTTTAGTTGATACTTTAAAGCATGTTTATTCTCAGGTATGAAAGAAATCTTCCGCTGTGCATTTGCTCATTTTAGAGATATTACTTGGAGTTATTCATGACATATTTCAAAAGACGTTGCATTCGAGTCGTTGAGTTCATCAAGATTATTATTAAGTCAATTATAGTTGGATATATTTTGAAATGGTATGCATGTCGTCAACTTTCGATGTAATGAAAGTTTGTCTTTTAAAAATGAATGCAATGTTTGTAAAATGTATCATATAGAGGTCAAATACCTCGCAATGAAATCAACTATTGTGAATCGTTTATAATCGGTATGAACGGGTCCTTTCAGTTGGTATCAGAGCTGGTTTAACGCTGTTGGTGCGGGTTAGTCGTAAAGGAGGTTCTCACAGTGTGACCTGTGGCAAAGCATTGGCTCTTACTCCTTGCGATCCCTTACGAGGGTTGGCAATAGCCGAGAGGCAGGCCCTAAAATCAGTATCTGAGGTACACTCAGTGGTCGCCGGATAGTTAAGGCACTTGGTGGGACGGTGGTTATCCCCAACTGTCTTTCAGTTGGTATCAGAGCGGTGGTCTTAGTGAACCAGGTCTTGCATTAGTGTGTCTAACTAGTAGTTATTTAGATGCATTAGTGAGTCTGGACTTCGACCGTGTCTGCATGTAAAAAGTTTTGCTTATCATTTCGTGTCGAAAATTACCTGCTTATCATTCTTAGGAAATCATTTGCTTATCATTCTTAGTCTAGACACATTTTACTGCATTGATTGCATGAATAGTGTATAGACAAAATTCATATCTTAGCGTATCTGTTACTGTAAACTTGGCCTGACGGTTCCGAAGAATCCTCCATAACTTATGGGATTTTGGAATATCAATCTAAGTCCTATAATCTATTTCATATCAAAATTTAACTCCCTGATCGTACAAGATGGATCCCTTAACCAGTTCGAGTCCCTCGAATTCCGATAAGCTATTCCAATAGTTATTCCGACCGCTATTTCAATATGGATATTCACCTAAGCTCCAAAAGCAGTGTAACCGGAATGGATCAACCAATTATCCATCACCTATTTTGGATGAAATGGGTATGGGTTCATAGTCGACTAAACCAATGAAGATAAGAAGAAAGCGATCCTTTCCACCCACCGATTTTCCCTCTTGGCAAAAAACCTGAAGCACTTACCGGCGAACCTGGTCGAATCACCATTTTCTCTCTCATTTCCAGAGTATCTCGCCACGACTATATCATAACTCAGATTCTAAACCTTATTCATCCGCTTGTTCTGACCGACAATCATCCCGGAATAATAGAAAAAGTCAATGAACTTCGCGCTCGAGTAATCAATTTGGAAAACGTGGTGCAAAACCTACCAGCTTCAGCAACAGCACCGGCAACATCAGTACCACCAACAACCCAAGTTTCAATATCACACGCCTCAACATCTCATTGTGTACCTCGAGTATAATCATCGTTCTACGTATCGTTCTACATCAATTATCTTCATTCTTCATGGCGATTAAGTAATCTCTAATGTTTTAGAGATTATGTATTCTAGTTCTAACGATAAATCAAATGAGATTAATATCATATTAACTCAATAAATCCATGATTACATCTGAAAAAATATATATATATATATATATGTATATATGTTTTCATAAAGATTGTAATTAAAAATTCTTTTGTACAAACTGTTAATGGTGAAAATATTTTAACGGGTAGGTAATACCCGAGGAATATTTAGATTTCACATTAATAAGTTACACGGTACATTCTTTCAATCTGATTCAATAGTCATTTACTATCCTACTTACATCCACAGATACACGTATCCATTCATCGCAGAATAACCATTTTCACTCAATTTCATATTCGGATTTTTACCTATTAGAATCCAACAAGTGGCATAATGAAGAAAACGTTGGACAAAATAAAATTTGTTAGAAACAAACAAATTAACTATGAGAAATTTTGTTAAGAATCTACGCTAACTATTCCTAGCTAACTGTTCCTAGCTAACTATTGATTCCTTATTACATTTATTTATCGCAATTTATTTATCGTAATTTTAAATTCTCACAATTTTATTTATCGTCATTTAATTTCTGTATTTATTTTACGCACTTTAAATATCGGGACACGTATACAAGGTTTTGACATATCATATCGACGCATCTATATATATTATTTGGAATAACCATAGACACTCTATATGCAGTAATGTTCGAGTTAGCTATACAGGGTTGAGGTTGATTCACAATAATATATATACTTTGAGTTGTGATCGAGTCTGAGACATGTATACAATGGGTCACGATACGTATTAATTAATTCGAATATTATATATTAAACTATATATGAATTATTGAATTGCTAACTGTGGACTATCAACTGTGGACTATTAACATTGGACGATTAAAATGAATTAAAATATTGATTATAACATATGAAACTAAACATTTCTTCAGGTTTGCCACTTGATTTCATCTTAAACCTCATTTGTATCTTGACGATTACAATCTGCGTTCAAACCTTTCATGATTCTTGTAAACACCTCAATCGAGAGAATGAACCAACTGTATCTCATCTACAGAAGGAAAGATTTATTCATATAGTTATGCACCTAAAAAACTCTCAAAAACTGAGTAAACGTTTAACACGTAGCTGTGCTAATTCCTTTAGCGTTATTATTACCCAAAATAACTTTGCAATTCCTTTTCGAAGTAGCAAATTTTGTCACAGCTCCACCAAGACAATTTTGACTTTTCATCCGGAGTAACCTTATTATAACCATATCATAAACTCATCCGCATCTTGTAACAAGAATTGCCATAACAAGTACCGGGAAATCAGCAATCAGTATTTTGGATTTCGCAGCGTTCTACATCAATAGTTATATGTATACATATAACATTTATCTCTTAGAATTATGAACTCCTATTCTGAAATTCTGAACAGCACTCTAGTCTACGAATCAGTTCTTTGAATTTTGAGAAAGCTGATAAAGCAGCGAAAACTGTTGATGACTTTAACAGTCAAAAGTATGATGATAAAGAATAGAGTGTTGGAAACGCTCAATAGAAAATTTAGTACCGAAAAGCGAATTATGCGAAACCATGAAGGAGACTCTGAACAAATCACAAGGACTAAACTTGTACATAAAGAATCCTGATGATTCTGTTTCTGATGAAATCTTTAACGAATACCTTGCTCCTTAAATCGCTCTAAATCATCGTGAATGAATTTCTTCATCACAATTTGATTCTAAAAAATCTAAGATATCATCGTATCTTTCATTATAAATATCCTCGATAATTATGAAGATATTTTTATAACTATTTTTATCTAAAATCATTTATCTCTTCGCGCTATCAGTGTTTCATCATAAAGGAAACTGTTTCAGTTTCTAAATTCTGAAAAATTCAAATTTAAAATATGAGTGTTTTTGAAGAAGTGCTGAGAACTGAAGCATGAGTTAGTATAATATAATAACACTTGATCAACGTGATTATATTACAGTAAGTCATGCTGAGTTTCTAAGGAAACGTGATAATTCACAGATTATAATGTCATCGTGTGCCATGTTACACGACTCTTACATTCTATATAATCTATAAACACATCAAGAACATATTTTCTTGATAGTCCTATCTTTTCCCTTGAATTCTGGTAATTTGACAAGTCAGATTGTGCTATTACCATTTCTTTCTTAGAATATTAGTCATGTTCATTTGAAACTTCATACCTACGAATTCTGGACCATTACTCGCTTTACTAGAGGTCGAGAAGAGAATAAAAAGGCAAAGAGCTCCAAAATATAAAGCCCAATAACAACACGGAGGTTACAAACTGTGAATATTAATACGAATAGCAATATAAAGACAAGGTAGAATTAAGAATAGTATCACCCCAAGGTAATAGTAGAAGTAAACAGATTCTTCTGGTGGAAGATTGAAAAGAAGGATGACAGAAATGATAATTAGGAAAATATCAAGGATTAGAACGGGGTTAAGCATTTTCACAATCTTTTGGATGTATGAACTAAGAAAGAAAGTATAGGAATGGTGAGAATAATGAAACGGAAGAGTTTAATTTATAATGGAAATATCAGACAGAGTAATCGAGGCAGATCACCGTATTTAATTATAGAGATCTTAATTTCCTTAATCGCCGAAGAATCAAATCTTACAGATTTCGAAGATTTTCTTTTAATTCCTTGAATTCTGGAAATCCACCGTGACTACATCAAAAGTTAAATCTCTATCTCAATCTTTTGTGACAACTTCACTCGTACGCTTCATCTAATCGAATCGTTTTATCTATATTACTCAATATTGATAAAATTCTATTTATCAACTAATATTCGTCATAAAAACATTCTTATTGTTAGCTATGGCGATCCCACTCAAATTTCGGGACGAAATTTCTTTAACGGGTAGGTACTGTGACGACCCAAAAATTTTCGACCAAAATTAAACTTAATCTTATATGATTTCGACACGATAAGCAAAGTCTGTAATGTTGAGTCTCAAAAACTTTGGAACAGTTTACATGGATGCATTTGACCTTTGACTAATTCCGACGATTCACGAACAATTGTTGTAAATAAATATGTATATATATATATATATATATATATATATATATATATATATATATATATATATATATATATATATATATATATATATATATATATATATATAAATGTAAGTATTTGTAATAAATTGAAATTCTATAATATAATTTAAACACTAGAATTAAATATGTAAAGTATGATACAAAATAATTAAACTATTATTAAAATGAACCTATGTTTATATATATGATTTTTGCATACAATTAATATATTATGTATATTGTATTAAATATTCGAATATGTTATATGAATATTACATAATTGATAATATGTAATGTTAATATATTAAATATAATTACAAGTGGAAATATAGTTATTATATAAATGAATATTACTTCCATTATTAATATTGATATCAGTATTATTAATATTATAAATTTAATACATAATATATATAAATATGAGATTCGATAAGCATAAATTGTTATATCAATATTATTAGTATTACTCTCATTATTTGTATTATCAAAATTATTAATATAAATGAGATTGGATATGTATAACTTGTTATTATTAATATTATTATTATCATTAATAATATTAATATTATCATAAGTAGTGTTATTAATAAAATTAGTAATAATATTATTGTTATTAGAAAATATTACATTTTAGTATTACTAATATTAATAATATTATTATTATTATAACTTATTATTAGTATTATTATTATTATAATTATAATTATTAATATAATTATTAATTGTTAATTATTAGTATTATTATTATTATAATAATTATTATTATTAATATAATAATTATTAATTATTAAAATCAATAAAATTGTACGTACAAAGTTTGGAAATCTGAATCAGTTACACATAACTATCAGGATGTTTCATGATTTGTTATATGTCTACAACTTAGTACAATTTGATTCCAATTCATAGCATTACCGAATAAACACAGTTAAAGTCGACTTTTATTTTCTTTATTTTTACTTCTGACAAAATATTTTTCTGTCTATTAAATCTAGCTACAAAACAATCGTTGATTGAATCCTTATGATTGGAGTAATACCTTTTACTTCTATATACACTCCTGCTAACACAGATCGAAGGAAAACAGAGAATTAAAACTGATTTTTTTTAAAACAAGTCGTCTACCCTGTTCTTACTTCAATTTTCAAATAACTTAATTTATTAACGAATTTCAAAATGTGTAAATGCGGTAATGCTAGAAATCTTCCATTTAAACTGTCTGCAAAGTTTCATAGTCCAATTTTTCTTATCGATTTCTAATTTTCAAGTCAAACTTTCAGATTCAAAAGTCAACATTCTTGTTCATAGCGAAATTCGATTTCCAGATGATGATTTAGGTTCAATTAGGGATCCAGATAGTTTCTAATAGTGATTTGAAAAAATTTTCATGTTTTAATGATAGCCTGAAACGTTCTAAAATTTAAAAATCGAATTTGAGTTCAAATGTGTTCTTCAAGGTCTGTACATAATTTTTTTTATTTTTTGTTTTAAATTAATTCAAACAATATATATGGTTGTTTCCTATTTATTGTATATAAATCATAAAACAAATGAGTAAATTGAGGTGGAATGATTCCTAGGTCGATTTTGAATTGAAGATGAAGAAGAAGTAGAACACAAATATATACGGGTTATAAAATTTAACTGTTAGAATGAATCAGAAAAATAGGCAGCAGCAGAATGGTTTATGGGTGTTGACGGGTATCAAGAGGTCTCAGGTTCGAGCCCAGTCGTGGGCATTTCTATTTAGAACGATTTTCTTAAGGGTATACATTCTTTTCTTTCTAAATTTATTATTATTATTATTATTATTATTATTATTATTATTATTATTATTATTATTATTATTATTATTATTATTATTGTTGTTGTTGTTGTTGTTATGTTATTATTAAGTATTAGTATTATTATTATTATTATCAAATATTATGACTATTATGATTATTATTATTATTATTATTATCATCATTGTTATTATTATTAGAATTATAATTATTAAGATTGTTATTACAAATATAAGTATTATGATAGAAATTTCCATTTATTATTATATTAAGATTATAGTTACAAATATAATTTTTATTATTATTAATTTTATTACTAATATTATTATTATCATCTAAAAATATAAATGATATCATTTTACTACTAGTATAAGTATCATTATTATTATTAGTAACATAAGTATTATTATAAATATTATCATTACTATTATTATTACTATCACTATTATTGTTATTAGCAGTACCATTATTATTACTATTAGAGTTAGTATCAAAATAATTAGTAAAATCATCGTTATTATAATTAACATTAGAATATGATTATTAGAATAATCAGTATTATTATTATTATTGTTATCACTAAATATTAACATTAAGTATTATTAGTTTTATTATTACTATCATAATACAATTTATTATAATTATCACTAATATGAGTATCATTATCATATTTATAATTATTAAAATCATTATTATTATTAATATAAGTATTATTATTAACATTATCAGTATTATAATGATTATCATATTTAGTGTTATTATAATGACTATTTTTCAAAACAACTGATATATATATAACTTATTCGCTTACAATTATGTGTATTAATAAATATACAAATGATATAGGTTCGTGAATCCAAGGCCAACCTTGCATTGTTCAATATCGTCATATGTATTTTTACTACAAAATACAGTATTGTGAGTTTCATTGCTCCCTTTTTAAATGTTTTTGCAATATATATTTTTGGGACTGAGAATACATGCGCTTTTTAAATGTTTTACGAAATAGACACAAGTAATCGAAACTACATTATATGGTTGAATGGATCGAAGCCGAATATGCCCCTTTTAGCCTGGTAATCTAAGAATTAGGGAACATCACTAATTTTGAGAATTAGCGCACCCCTAATTGACGCGAATCCTAAAGATAGATCTATTGGGCCCAACAAACCCCATCCGTTGTAGCGGATGCTTTAGTACTTCGATTCTTTTTTTATCATGTTCGATGGATGTCCCGGAATGATGGGGATATTCTTATATGCATCTTGTTAATGTCGATTATCAGGTGTTCAATCCATATGAATGATATTTTTGTCTCTATGTATGGGACGTATATTTATGAGAAAAGGAAATAAAAATCTTATGGTCTATTAAAATGATGAAAATGATCGATTATGATAAACTAATGAACTCACCAACCTTTTGGTTGACACTTTAAAGCATGTTTATTCTCAGGTATGAAAGAAATCTTCCGATGTGAATTTGCTCATTTTAGAGATATTACTTGGAGTTATTCATGACATATTTCAAAAGACGTTGCATTCGAGTCGTTGAGTTCATCAAGATTATTATTAAGTTAATTATAGTTGGATATATTATGAAATGGTATGCATGCCGTCAACTTTCGATGTAATGAAAGTTTGTCTTTTAAAAACGAATGCAATGTTTGTAAAATGTATCATATAGAGGTCAAATACTCACAATGAAATCAACTATTGTGAATCATTTATAATCGGTATGAATGAGTCCTTTCAGTATAATTCAACTGTGCTCCTTGCAAGGTCTTGCTTGCATAATAGATGGGTCAAAAATGTTTCTCAACCCTTTGGCCCAAAACAGAGCCAACAGCAAAATCGTATGCATCACACATAAGCTCGAACGGAAGGGACCAATTCGAAGCAATTATGATAGGTGCATTGATGAGTTTCTCCTTAAGAAGTTCGAATGCCTTTTGGCACTCTTCGGAGAAGTTCCAAGGTGTGTCCTTTTCGAGGAGTTTGTTCATTGGGTTAGCGATTTTGAAAAAATCCTAATGAACCGCCGGTAAAAACCGGCGTGCCCGAGAAAACTCCGAACACCCTTAACATCGGTGGGAGGTAGAAGGTTCTTAATAGCCGTTACCTTTGCGGGATCCACCTCAATACCGTTCCTAGAAATCTTGTGCCCGAGAATTATGCCCCCTTGTACCATGAAATGGCACTTTTCTCAGTTGAGCACAAGATTAGATTTCTCACACCTTACCAACATCCGCTCTAAATTAAGAAGGCATGAATCGAAAGTGTCACCGAAGACCGAAAAGTCATCCATGAACACCTCCATCCAATCTTCTATCATATCATGGAATATGGCCATCATGCACCTTTGAAAAGCGGCGAGAGCGTTACAAAGGCCAAAGGGCATGCGACGGTATGAGAATGTGCCATATGGGCACGTGAAAGTGGTTTTCTCTTGGTCCTCGGGCGAGATAGGAATTTGAAAATAGCCCGAAAAACCATCAAGAAAACAATAAAAGCTGTTTCCCGCTAACCTCTCTAGCATTTGATCCATGAAAGGTAACAGGAAATGGTCTTTGCGTGTGGCGTCGTTCAACTTACGATAGTCAATACAAACACGCTACCCCGTAACAGTTCGAGTGGAAATTAACTCGTTTTTATCATTGGTGGTAACAGTCATACCACCTTTCTTAGGTGTACAGTGTACCGGGCTAATCCACGGACTGTCAAAAATCGGGTAAATCAGACCTGCATCGAGGAGCTTAATGATCTCTTTCTTCACGACATCTTGCATGTGCGAGTTCATCCTCCTTTGACGTTGCACCACATGTTTGGAGTTATCTTCCATTAGAATTTTGTGGGTGCAATAGGAGGGACTAATACCCTTGATGTCGTGAATTTTCCATGCAATGGCCAGTTTATGGGCCTTTAGCATGGTCACAAGTGTAGTGACCCGAACTTTTCCATGTTTATATATATTAATTGAGATTGATATTTACATGATTAAATGTTTCCAACATGTTAAGCAATCAAACTTGTTAAGACTTGATTAATTGAAATATGTTTCATATAGACAATTGACCACCCAAGTTGACCGGTGATTCACGAACGTTAAAACTTATAAACACTATATGATGACATATATATGGATATATATATAGTTAACATGATACTATGATAAGTAAACATATCATTAAGTATATTAACAATGAACTACATATGTAAAAACAAGACTACTAACTTAATGATTTTTAAACGAGACATATATGTAACGATTATCGTTGTAAAGACATTTAATGTATATATATCATATTAAGAGATATTCATACATGATAATATCATGATAATATAATAATTTAAAATCTCATTTGATATTATAAACATTGGGTTAACAACATTTAACAAGATCGTTAACCTAAAGGTTTCAAAACAACACTTACATGTAACGACTAACGATGACTTAACGACTCAGTTAAAATGTATATACATGTAGTGTTTTAATATGTATTTATACACTTTTGAAAGACTTCAATACACTTATCAAAATACTTCTACTTAACAAAAATGCTTACAATTACATCCTCGTTCAGTTTCATCAACAATTCTACTCGTATGCACCCGTATTCGTACTCGTACAATACACAGCTTTTAGATGTATGTACTATTGGTATATACACTCCAATGATCAGCTCTTAGCAGCCCATGTGAGTCACCTAACACATGTGGGAACCATCATTTGGCAACTAGCATGAAATATCTCATAAAATTACAAAAATATGAGTAATCATTCATGACTTATTTACATGAAAACAAAATTACATATCCTTTATATCTAATCCATACACCAACGACCAAAAACACCTACAAACACTTTCATTCTTCAATTTTATTCATCTAATTGATCTCTCTCAAGTTCTATCTTCAAGTTCTAAGTGTTCTTCATAAATTCCAAAAGTTCTAGTTTCATAAAATCAAGAATACTTTCAAGTTTGCTAGCTCACTTCCAATCTTGTAAGGTGATCATCCAACCTCAAGAAATCTTTGTTTCTTACAGTAGGTTATCATTCTAATACAAGGTAATAATCATATTCAAACTTTGGTTCAATTTCTATAACTATAACAATCTTATTTCAAGTGATGATCTTACTTGAACTTGTTTTCGTGTCATGATTCTGCTTCAAGAACTTCGAGCCATCCAAGGATCCATTGAAGCTAGATCCATTTTTCTCTTTTCCAGTAGGTTTATCCAAGGAATTTAAGGTAGTAGTGATGTTCATAACATCATTCGATTCATACATATAAAGCTATCTTATTCGAAGGTTTAAACTTGTAATCACTAGAACATAGTTTAGTTAATTCTAAACTTGTTCGCAAACAAAAGTTAATCCTTCTAACTTGACTTTTAAAATCAACTAAACACATGTTCTATATTTATATGATATGCTAACTTAATGATTTAAAACCTGGAAACACGAAAAACACCGTAAAACCGGATTTACGCCGTCGTAGTAACACCGCGGGCTGTTTTGGGTTAGTTAATTAAAAACTATGATAAACTTTGATTTAAAAGTTGTTATTCTGAGAAAATGATTTTTATTATGAACATGAAACTATATCCAAAAATTATGGTTAAACTCAAAGTGGAAGTATGTTTTCTAAAATGGTCATCTAGACGTCGTTCTTTCGACTGAAATGACTACCTTTACAAAAACGACTTGTAACTTATTTTTCCGACTATAAACCTATACTTTTTCTGTTTAGATTCATAAAATAGAGTTCAATATGAAACCATAGCAATTTGATTCACTCAAAACGGATTTAAAATGAAGAAGTTATGGGTAAAACAAGATTGGATAATTTTTCTCATTTTAGCTACGTGAAAATTGGTAACAAATCTATTCCAACCATAACTTAATCAACTTGTATTATATATTATGTAATCTTGAGATACCATAGACACGTATACAATGTTTCGACCTATCATGTCGACACATCTATATATATTTCGGAACAACCATAGACACTCTATATGTGAATGTTGGAGTTAGCTATACAGGGTTGAGGTTGATTCCAAAATATATATAGTTTGAGTTGTGATCAATACTGAGATACGTATACACTGGGTCGTGGATTGATTCAAGATAATATTTATCGATTTATTTCTGTACATCTAACTGTGGACAACTAGTTGTAGGTTACTAACGAGGACAGCTGACTTAATAAACTTAAAACATCAAAATATATTAAAAGTGTTGTAAATATATTTGGAACATACTTTGATATATATGTATATATTGTTATAGGTTCGTGAATCAACCAGTGGCCAAGTCTTACTTCCCGACGAAGTAAAAATCTGTGAAAGTGAGTTATAGTCCCACTTTTAAAATCTAATATTTTTGGGATGAGAATACATGCAGGTTTTATAAATGATTTACAAAATAGACACAAGTACGTGAAACTACATTCTATGGTTGAATTATTGAAATCGAATATGCCCCTTTTTATTAAGTCTGGTAATCTAAGAATTTGGGAACAGACACCCTAATTGACGCGAATCCTAAAGATAGATCTATTGGGCCTAACAAACCCCATCCAAAGTACCGGATGCTTTAGTACTTCGAAATTTATATCATATCCGAAGGGTGTCCCGGAATGATGGGGATATTCTTATATATATGCATCTTGTTAATGTCGGTTACCAGGTGTTCACCATATGAATGATTTTTATCTCTATGTATGGGATGTGTATTGAAATATGAAATCTTGTGGTCTATTGTTACGATTTGATATATATATATAGGTTAAACCTATAACTCACCAACATTTTTGTTGACGTTTTAAGCATGTTTATTCTCAGGTGATTATTAAGAGCTTCCGCTGTCGCATACTTAAATAAGGACAAGATTTGGAGTCCATGCTTGTATGATATTGTGTAAAAACTGCATTCAAGAAACTTATTTTGTTGTAACATATTTGTATTGTAAACCATTATGTAATGGTCGTGTGTAAACAGGATATTTTAGATTATCATTATTTGATAATCTACGTAAAGCTTTTTAAACCTTTAATGATGAAATAAAGGTTATGGTTTGTTTAAAAATGAATGCAGTCTTTGAAAAACGTCTCATATAGAGGTCAAAACCTCGCAACGAAATCAATTAATATGGAACGTTTTTAATCAATAAGAACGGGACATTTCAGTTGGTATCCGAGCGTTGGTCTTAGAGAACCAGAAAATTTGCATTAGTATGTCTTATCGAGTTTGTTAGGATGCATTAGTGATTCTGGACTTCGACCGTGTTTTCTTTAAAAATGATTGCTTAACATTTTTGTTGGAATCTATATATTTTTAACATATGAATATTATGTGATATATTAATCTCTTAACGTGTTTGATATTATGTGATAGATGTCTACCTCTAGAACAAGTCCCATTGACTCACCTAATAATAATGAAGAGTCAAATGTAAATTGGAATTATTCGTGGACTGATTCACAAGTTCCCGAAGAGGAACCGGAAGAAGAGTCGGAACCGGAAGAAGAATCGGAACCGGACGAAGAATCGGAACCGGAAGAAGAATCGGAACCGGTGGGGGAAATAATAAAACGGTTAAGTAAAAGAGAATCCTCAACCAACCGACCAAGGTTAATTATGGTCAATGGTGTTTCCGCCAAGGAAGCAAAATATTGGGAGGATTACCAATTCTCCGATGAATCGGATTCCGACGAGAATTCCAATGATGTTATAGAAATTACCCCAACTGAATTTAAAAAGGCAAAAGAAAATAATAAGGGAAAGGGCATAAAAATAGAGAAATCTAATTCCAACCCCGATGAACTTTATATGTATCGTCAACCCCCGAAGTTCTTAAGTTGTAACAATGACCCGGGAACCTCTAAACCACCAGGTTTTTCTAAACCAATGTGGACAACGACGGCTCGTATTAGGGGAACATCATATATCCCTAGAAACTTGGCAAAACAAACCAAAACCGAAGAAGAAGAAACGACCGAGTCGGAATAAGATAGTTGTATTCGTGTGGTGTAATATATGTAATATAGTGTTCTTATGCTTTATGATATATGTAAAAATTTCTTGTATTAATAAGTATTTTTTTATGAATCTAACTCTTGTCTATTTTACAGTTTAAAAACACAAAATGGATAGACAACCCAATATTTTAAGAGACCTACCCGGAGACATGATTAATGAAATCTTGTCTAGAGTCGGCCAGAATTCCTCGGCACAACTATTTAAGGCGAGATCAGTTTGTAAGACATTCGAAGAACGTTCCAAGAATGTCTTGGTTTATAAGAGACTTTCGTTTGAAAGATGGGGGATATCACATTGGGAAACCCATAAGTTACGATGTGTTTACTTTGACGCATATATTGCGGGGAACCCAAATGCTATTTTACGCAACGGGTTAAGAAATTATTTTGACTCAATATATCCGAATATTGGACTTCGTGATTTAGAAAAAGCGGCTAACATGCAACATAAAGAAGCATGTTATGCTTACGGATTAGTAATGTTCGCTTCTCACCAAAGTGAGAACAAGAACATCGGTCTACAACTATTAAACAAAACGTTTCCACAAGTGACGGAGTCGGTAATTGGGGTAAGAAATGAGGTTTTTAGATTATTACGGGACCGTTGGACATTACGTAACCCTCGTCCCTTTGACGACGTTACAACACGCTGTCTTATCAATGGCCATAACGGTTATGTTGCACAAGACCAAGGATGGGAAGTAGTCCTAGTAAAACCAGAATGCATGACTTGTTTCTGGACGTATGAATTACGTGTCTTTATTGCCTTTGCTGAACGACTTGTGTACTAGCTAGAATTATCTTCACAACTATCTTGTATCAAAATTATTGTGTGCTATATTTCATGCTTTATGTAAAATAAGCGGTATTATAAGTTTGTAAAATATTGTATAAAAGTTTGAACGCGAAATATTATTATAATCAGTTTTTCATATAGAATTGTAGTAGTTGAATTGTATATTAGCTACTAAGTATGAACTTAACGGGTAGGTACTACCCGAATTTAAACTTATAAAACGCTAATATGAAGAAAAAGCTTTTATAAATGAGTTCATATTATGCTACGAAATACTATTAACTACTCTTAATATTCTGTATGATTAACTTGTTCCATTTGACTATTTTGAAGGAAATGGCACCGACTACTCGACACACAGTGAATATGAATGAAGAGGAATTCCGTACTTTTCTAGCTTCAAACATAGCCGCAGTACAGGCTGCGCTACATACCAACAATAACCTTGGATCTAGCAGTACAGGAAATCGTGTAGGATGCACCTACAAAGAATTTACTGCCTGCAAACCTTTGGAATTTGATGGAACCGAAGGACCGATCGGATTGAAACGGTGGACCGAGAAGGTCGAATCGGTGTTTGCCATAAGTAAGTGTACTGAAGAGGACAAAGTGAAGTACGCTACGCATACCTTCACAGGTTCTGCGTTAACATGGTGGAATACCTATCTAGAGCAAGTGGGACAAGACGATGCGTACGCACTACCGTGGTCAGCATTCAAGCACTTGATGAACGAGAAGTACCGTCCCAGAACCGAGGTCAATAAGCTCAAGACAGAACTTAGAGGGTTACGAACCCAAGGATTTGATATCACCACGTACGAAAGACGATTCACAGAATTGTGCCTATTGTGTCCGGGAGCATTCGAAGATGAGGAAGAGAAGATCGACGCGTTTGTAAAAGGATTACCGGAAAGAATCCAAGAAGATATAAGTTCACACGAGCCCGCCTCCATACAACACGCATGTAGAATGGCTCACAAACTCGTGAACCAGATTGAAGAAAGAATTAAAGAACAGACTGCTGAAGAGGCCAATGTGAAGCAAGTCAAAAGAAAGTGGGAGGAAAACGGTGATAAGAATCACCAATACAACAACAACAGCAATTACAACAATAATCGCAACAATTATCCCAACAATCGCAACATCAATCGCAACTACAACAAACGGCCCAACAACAACAACAACAACAACAACAACAACAACAGCAACTACAACAATCATCCCAACAACAATAATAACCGCAACAACAACAACAATCAGAAGCAGCTATGCCAAAGGTGTGAAAAGAATCACTCGGGGTTCTGCACCAAATTTTGCAACAAGTGTAAAAGAAATGGTCATAGCGCGGCGAAGTGTGAGGTATACGGACCAGGGGTTAATAGAACAAAAGGAACAAATGGTGTCGGAACGAGTAATGGTGGAGCAAGTAGTGTCGGAGCAAGTTATGCCAATGTAGTTTGTTATAAATGTGGAAAACCGGGCCACATTATTAGAAATTGCCCGAACCAGGAGAACACGAATGGACAAGGCCGCGGAAGAGTTTTCAATATTAATGCGGCAGAGGCACAGGAAGACCCGGAGCTTGTTACGGGTACGTTTCTTATTGACAAAAAATCTGCTTACGTTTTATTTGATTCGGGTGCGGATAGAAGCTATATGAGTAGAGATTTTTGTGCTAAATTAAGTTGTCCATTGACGCCTTTGGATAGTAAATTTTTACTCGAATTAGCAAATGGTAAATTAATTTCAGCAGATAATATATGTCGGAATCGAGAAATTAAACTGGTTAGCGAAACATTTAAGATTGATTTGATACCAGTAGAGTTAGGGAGTTTTGATGTGATAATCGGTATGGACTGGTTAAAAGAAGTGAAAGCGGAGATCGTTTGTTACAAAAATGCAATTCGCATTATACGAGAAAAAGGAAAACCCTTAATGGTGTACGGAGAAAAGGGCAACACGAAGCTACATCTTATTAGTAATTTGAAGGCACAAAAACTAATAAGAAAAGGTTGCTATGCTATTCTAGCACACGTCGAGAAAGTACAAACTGAAGAAAAGAGCATCAATGATGTTCCCGTCGCAAAAGAATTTCCTGATGTATTTCCAAAAGAATTATCGGGATTACCCCCACATCGATCCGTTGAATTTCAAATAGATCTTGTACCAGGAGCTGCACCAATAGCTCGTGCTCCTTACAGACTCGCACCCAGCGAGATGAAAGAACTACAAAGCCAATTACAAGAACTTTTAGAGCGTGGTTTCATTCGACCAAGCACATCACCGTGGGGAGCTCCTGTTTTGTTTGTCAAGAAGAAAGATGGTACATTCAGGTTGTGTATCGACTACCGAGAGTTGAACAAACTTACCATCAAGAACCGCTACCCACTACCGAGAATCGATGACTTATTTGATCAACTACAAGGCTCGTCTGTTTATTCAAAGATTGACTTACGTTCCGGGTATCATCAAATGTGGGTGAAAGAAGATGATATTCCAAAGACTGCTTTCAGAACACGTTACGGTCATTACGAGTTTATGGTCATGCCGTTTGGTTTAACTAATGCACCAGCTGTGTTCATGGACCTTATGAACCGAGTGTGTGGACCATACCTTGACAAGTTTGTCATTGTTTTCATTGATGACATACTTATTTACTCAAAGAATGACCAAGAACACGGTGAACATTTGAGAAAGGTGTTAGAAGTATTGAGGAAGGAAGAATTGTACGCTAAGTTTTCAAAGTGTGCATTTTGGTTGGAAGAAGTTCAATTCCTCGGTCACATAGTGAACAAAGAAGGTATTAAGGTGGATCCGGCAAAGATAGAAACTGTTGAAAAGTGGGAAACCCCGAAAACTCCGAAACACATACGCCAGTTTTTAGGACTAGCTGGTTACTACAGAAGGTTCATCCAAGACTTTTCCAGAATAGCAAAACCCTTGACTGCATTAACGCATAAAGGGAAGAAATTTGAATGGAATGATGAACAAGAGAAAGCGTTTCAGTTATTGAAGAAAAAGCTAACTACGGCACCTATATTGTCATTGCCTGAAGGGAATGATGATTTTGTGATTTATTGTGATGCATCAAAGCAAGGTCTCGGTTGTGTATTAATGCAACGAACGAAGGTGATTGCTTATGCGTCTAGACAATTGAAGATTCACGAACAAAATTATACGACGCATGATTTGGAATTAGGCGCGGTTGTTTTTGCATTAAAGACTTGGAGGAACTACTTATATGGGGTCAAAAGTATTATATATACCGACCACAAAAGTCTTCAACACATATTTAATCAGAAACAACTGAATATGAGGCAGCGTAGGTGGATTGAATTATTGAATGATTACGACTTTGAGATTCGTTACCACCCGGGGAAGGCAAATGTGGTAGCCGATGCCTTGAGCAGGAAGGACAGAGAACCCATTCGAGTAAAATCTATGAATATAATGATTCATAATAACATTACTACTCAAATAAAGGAGGCGCAACAAGGAGTTTTAAAAGAGGGAAATTTAAAGGATGAAATACCCAAAGGATCGGAGAAGCATCTTAATATTCGGGAAGACGGAACCCGGTATAGGGCTGAAAGGATTTGGGTACCAAAATTTGGAGATATGAGAGAAATGGTACTTAGAGAAGCTCATAAAACCAGATACTCAATACATCCTGGAACGGGGAAGATGTACAAGGATCTCAAGAAACATTTTTGGTGGCCGGGTATGAAAGCCGATGTTGCTAAATACGTAGGAGAATGTTTGACGTGTTCTAAAGTCAAAGCTGAGCATCAGAAACCATCAGGTCTACTTCAACAACCTGAAATCCCGGAATAGAAATGGGAAAACATTACCATGGATTTCATCACTAAATTGCCAAGGACTGCAAGTGGTTTTGATACTATTTGGGTAATAGTTGATCGTCTCACCAAATCAGCACACTTCTTGCCAATAAGAGAAGATGACAAGATGGAGAAGTTAGCATGACTGTATTTGAAGGAAGTCATCTCCAGACATGAAATACCAATCTCTATTATCTCTGATAGGGATGGCAGATTTATTTCAAGATTCTGGCAGACATTACAGCAAGCATTAGGAACTCGTCTAGACATGAGTACTGCCTATCATCCACAAACTGATGGGTAGAGCGAAAGGACGATACAAACGCTTGAAGACATGCTACGAGCATGTGTTATTGATTTCGGAAACAGTTGGGATCGACATCTACCATTAGCAGAATTTTCCTACAACAACAGCTACCATTCAAGCATTGAGATGGCGCCGTTTGAAGCACTTTATGGTAGAAAGTGCAGGTCTTCGATTTGTTGGAGTGAAGTGGGGGATAGACAGATTACGGGTCCGGAGATTATACAAGAAACTACCGAGAAGATCATCCAAATTCAACAACGGTTGAAAACCGCCCAAAGTCGACAAAAGAGCTACGCTGACATTAAAAGAAAAGATATAGAATTTGAAATTGGAGAGATGGTCATGCTTAAAGTTGCACCTTGGAAAGGCGTTGTTCGATTTGGTAAACGAGGGAAATTAAATCCAAGGTATATTGGACCATTCAAGATTATTGATCGTGTCGGACCAGTAGCTTACCGACTTGAGTTACCTCAACAACTCGCGGCTGTACATAACACTTTCCACGTCTCGAATTTGAAGAAATGTTTTGCTAAAGAAGATCTCACTATTCCGTTAGATGAAATCCAAATCAACGAAAAACTCCAATTCATCGAAGAACCCGTTGAAATAATGGATCGTGAGGTTAAAAGACTTAAGCAAAACAAGATACCAATTATTAAGGTTCGATGGAATGCTCGTAGAGGACCCGAGTTCACCTGGGAGCATGAAGATCAGATGAAGAAGAAATACCCGCATCTATTTCCAGAAGATTCGTCAACACCTTCAACATCTTAAAATTTCGGGACGAAATTTATTTAACGGGTAGGTACTGTAGTGACCCGAACTTTTCCATGTTTATATATATTAATTGAGATTGATATTTACATGATTAAATGTTTCCAACATGTTAAGCAATCAAACTTGTTAAGACTTGATTAATTGAAATATGTTTCATATAGACAATTGACCACCCAAGTTGACCGGTGATTCACGAACGTTAAAACTTGTAAACACTATATGATGACATATATATGGATATATATATAGTTAACATGATACTATGATAAGTAAACATATCATTAAGTATATTAACAATGAACTACATATGTAAAAACAAGACTACTAACTTAATGATTTTTAAACGAGACATATATGTAACGATTATCGTTGTAAAGACATTTAATGTATATATATCATATTAAGAGATATTCATACATGATAATATCATGATAATATAATAATTTAAAATCTCATTTGATATTATAAACATTGGGTTAACAACATTTAACAAGATCGTTAACCTAAAGGTTTCAAAACAACACTTACATGTAACGACTAACGATGACTTAACGACTCAGTTAAAATGTACATACATGTAGTGTTTTAATATGTATTTAAACACTTTTGAAAGACTTCAATACACTTATCAAAATACTTCTACTTAACAAAAATGCTTACAATTACATCCTCGTTCAGTTTCATCAACAATTCTACTCGTATGCACCCGTATTCGTACTCGTACAATACACAGCTTTTAGATGTATGTACTATTGGTATATACACTCCAATGATCAGCTCTTAGCAGCCCATGTGAGTCACCTAACACATGTGGGAACCATCATTTGGCAACTAGCATGAAATATCTCATAAAATTACAAAAATATGAGTAATCATTCATGACTTATTTACATGAAAACAAAATTACATATCCTTTATATCTAATCCATACACCAACGACCAAAAACACCTACAAACACTTTCATTCTTCAATTTTATTCATCTAATTGATCTCTCTCAAGTTCTATCTTCAAGTTCTAAGTGTTCTTCATAAATTCCAAAAGTTCTAGTTTCATAAAATCAAGAATACTTTCAAGTTTGCTAGCTCACTTCCAATCTTGTAAGGTGATCATCCAACCTCAAGAAATCTTTGTTTCTTACAGTAGGTTATCATTCTAATACAAGGTAATAATCATATTCAAACTTTGGTTCAATTTCTATAACTATAACAATCTTATTTCAAGTGATGATCTTACTTGAACTTGTTTTCGTGTCATGATTCTGCTTCAAGAACTTCGAGCCATCCAAGGATCCATTGAAGCTAGATCCATTTTTCTCTTTTCCAGTAGGTTTATCCAAGGAAATTAAGGTAGTAATGATGTTCATAACATCATTCAATTCATACATATAAAGCTATCTTATTCGAAGGTTTAAACTTGTAATCACTAGAACATAGTTTAGTTAATTCTAAACTTGTTCGCAAACAAAAGTTAATCCTTCTAACTTGACTTTTAAAATCAACTAAACACATGTTCTATATTTATATGATATGCTAACTTAATGATTTAAAACCTGGAAACACGAAAAACACCGTAAAACCGGATTTACGCCGTCGTAGTAACACCGCGGGCTGTTTTGGGTTAGTTAATTAAAAACTATGATAAACTTTGATTTAAAAGTTGTTATTCTGAGAAAATGATTTTTATTATGAACATGAAACTATATCCAAAAATTATGGTTAAACTCAAAGTGGAAGTATGTTTTCTAAAATGGTCATCTAGACGTCGTTCTTTCGACTGAAATGACTACCTTTACAAAAACGACTTGTAACTTATTTTTCCGACTATAAACCTATACTTTTTCTGTTTATATTCATAAAATAGAGTTCAATATGAAACCATAGCAATTTGATTCACTCAAAACGGATTTAAAATGAAGAAGTTATGGGTAAAACAAGATTGGATAATTTTTCTCATTTTAGCTACGTGAAAATTGGTAACAAATCTATTCCAACCATAACTTAATCAACTTGTATTGTATATTATGTAATCTTGAGATACCATAGACACGTATACAATGTTTCGACCTATCATGTCGACACATCTATATATATTTCGGAACAACCATAGACACTCTATATGTGAATGTTGGAGTTAGCTATACAGGGTTGAGGTTGATTCCAAAATATATATAGTTTGAGTTGTGATCAATACTGAGATACGTATACACTGGGTCGTGGATTGATTCAAGATAATATTTATCGATTTATTTCTGTACATCTAACTGTGGACAACTAGTTGTAGGTTACTAACGAGGACAGCTGACTTAATAAAGTTAAAACATCAAAATATATTAAAAGTGTTGTAAATATATTTGGAACATACTTTGATATATATGTATATATTGTTATAGGTTCGTGAATCAACCAGTGGCCAAGTCTTACTTCCCGACGAAGTAAAAATCTGTGAAAGTGAGTTATAGTCCCACTTTTAAAATCTAATATTTTTGGGATGAGAATACATGCAGGTTTTATAAATGATTTACAAAATAGACACAAGTACGTGAAACTACATTCTATGGTTGAATTATTGAAATCGAATATGCCCCTTTTTATTAAGTCTGGTAATCTAAGAATTTGGGAACAGACACCCTAATTGACGCGAATCCTAAAGATAGATCTATTGGGCCTAACAAACCCCATCCAAAGTACCGGATGCTTTAGTACTTCGAAATTTATATCATATCCGAAGGGTGTCCCGGAATGATGGGGATATTCTTATATATATGCATCTTGTTAATGTCGGTTACCAGGTGTTCACCATATGAATGATTTTTATCTCTATGTATGGGATGTGTATTGAAATATGAAATCTTGTGGTCTATTGTTACGATTTGATATATATATAGGTTAAACCTATAACTCACCAACATTTTTGTTGACGTTTTAAGCATGTTTATTCTCAGGTGATTATTAAGAGCTTCCGCTGTCGCATACTTAAATAAGGACAAGATTTGGAGTCCATGCTTGTATGATATTGTGTAAAAACTGCATTCAAGAAACTTATTTTGTTGTAACATATTTGTATTGTAAACCATTATGTAATGGTCGTGTGTAAACAGGATATTTTAGATTATCATTATTTGATAATCTACGTAAAGCTTTTTAAACCTTTATTGATGAAATAAAGGTTATGGTTTGTTTAAAAATGAATGCAGTCTTTGAAAAACGTCTCATATAGAGGTCAAAACCTCGCAACGAAATCAATTAATATGGAACGTTTTTAATCAATAAGAATGGGACATTTCAACAAGTTCAGTTTTCTGACATGTAGTAAGAGAAGAAGAAATAATTACCGGTACCTTAGATTCTTGCTGCAAATAAGCGTATTCCATGTAGTGACCCGAACTTTTCCATGATTATTCCATGATTATATATTAAATGAAAACTATATTTGCATGATTAAATGTTTCCAACATGTTAAGAAATCATACTTGTTAAGACTTGATTATTTGAAATGAGTTTCATGTAGACAATTGACCACCCAAGTTGACCGGCGATTCACGAACGTTAAAACTTGTAAAAATGACATGATTATATATATATGGACATATATATGGTTAACATGAGATTATGATAAGTAAGTATCTCACTAAGTATATTAACAATATGTGATATACATAAAAAAATGAGAATATTGAATTATGAAGCTCGAAACGATATACATAACGATTATCGTTATAACAACGTCTTACTAAATATATATGTATTGTATTAAGATATTGATATACTATATTTAACATGATAAAATGATAATTAAGTATATCATTGAGTGTATTAACAATGAACTATAAAAGTAAGATGAGACTACTAACTTAAAGATTTCGAAACAATATATATATATATGTAACGATTATCGTTGTAATAGTATTTTAACACACACACACACACACACACACACACACACACACACACACATATATATATATATATATATATATATATATATATATATATATATATATATATATATATATATATATATTGTTAAGATATATTCATACACCATGTTATCATGTTAACATAACAATTAAACATCTCATCTCATTTAAGTATAATAACAATGAATTAATTACATTTAACAAGATCGTTAACTTAAAGGCTTCAAAACAACACTTACATGTAACGACTAACGATGACTTAACAACTCAGTTAAAATGTATATACATGTAGTGTATTTAGATGTATTTGTACACTTTTGAAAGACTTCAAGACACATATCAAAGTACTTCTACTTAACAAAAATGCTTACAATTACATCCTCATTCATTTTCATCAACAATTCTACTCGTATGCATCCGTATTCGTACTCGTACAATACACAGCTTCTAGATGTATTTACTATTGGTATATACACTTCAATGATCTGCTCTTAGCAGCCCTTGTGATTCACCTAAACATGTGGGAGCCATCATTTGGAAACTAGTATGAAATATCTCACAAAATTACAAAAAATATTATAAATCATTCAATAATTATTTACAAAAAATAAACTTACACATCCTTTATATCTAATCCATATACCAACGACTAAAAACACCTACAAACACTTTTATTCTTTAATTTTCTTCATCTAATTGATCTCTCTCAAGTTCTATCTTCAAGTTCTAAGTGTTCTTCATAAATTCTATAAGTTCTAGTTTCATAAAATCAAGAATACTTTCAAGTTTACAAGTCTACTTCCAAGCTTTCTAATCCATTCCAAGTAATCATCTAAGATTAAGAAACCTCTATTATTTATAGTAGGTTATCATTCTAATTCAAGGTAATATTCATATTCAAACTTTGATTCGATTTCTATAACTATAAACTATCTTAATTCGAGTAAAAATCTTACTTGAACTTGTTTTTGTGTCATGATTCTACTTCAAGAACTTTCAAGCCATCAAAGATCCTTTGAAGCTAGATCAATTTTTGTCACTTCCAGTAGGTTTACCTACTAAACTTAAGGTAGTAATGATGTTCATAACATCATTCGATTCATATATATATATAACTATCTTATTCGAAGATTTAAACTTGTAATCACTAGAACATAGTTTAGTTAATTCTAAACTTGTTTGCAAACAAAGTTAATCCTTCTAACATAACTTTTAAAATCAATTAAACACATGTTCTATATCTATATGATATGCTAACTTAATGATTTAAAACCTGGAAACATGAAGAACACCGTAAAACCGGACATACGCCGTCGTAGTGAAACCGGGGGCTGTTTTGGGTTAGAAAAATAAAAACTATCTTAATCTTTGAATTGGAAGTTTGTTTTCTGGAAAAATGATATTTCATATGAATATGATACTATATCCAAAAATCATGGTTAAACACAAAGTTGAAGTATGTTTTTCAAAATGGTCATCAAGATGTCGTTTTTTGGACGAAAATGACTACCTCTTTAAAAAATGACTTGTAACCTGTATTTCTGACTATAAACTTATACTTTTTCTATTTAGTTTCATAAATTTCAGTTCATTATGAAACCATAGCAACTTGAATCACTCAAAACGGATTTGAAACGAAGAAATGACTGGTAAAACAAAATAGGATAAATTTGCTAGTTTTAGCTACGAAAATTTTGTAACAAATCTAGACTAACCATAACTTAACTAACTTATATTGTATTATACATGTATTCTAACATATATTATGTAATCTTTGGATACCATAGACACGTATGCAAATATTTTGACATATCATATCGACCCATGTGTATATATTATTTGGAACAACCATAGACACTCTATATGCAGTAATGCTTGAGTTAGCTATACATGGTTGAGGTTGATTCCAAAATAATATATATACTTTGAGTTGTGATCTAGCCTGAGACTTGTATACACTGGGTCGTGGATTGATTCGAGATAATATATATTGATTTATTTCTGTACATCTAACTGTGGACAACTAGTTATAGATTACTAACGTTGGACCGCTAACTTAATAAACTTAAATCATTAAAACGTAATAAAAAATGTTGTGAATATATTTTGATCATACTTTGATATATATGTATATATTTGTTATAGGTTCGTGAATCGATCCGTGACCAAGTCTTAAATTTCCGACGAAGTAAAAATCTGTAAAAGTGAGTTATATTTCCATTTTTAAAATCTAATATTTTTGGGATGAGAATACATGCAGTTTTATAAATGTTTTACAAAATAGACACACGTATGCGAAACTACATTCTATGATTGGATTATTAAACCGAATATCGCCCTTCAAGTTTGGTAACCTAAGAATTAGGGAAATGGCCCCTAATTGACGCGAATCCTAAAGATAGATCTATTGGGCCTAACAACCCCCATTCAGGTTATGGATGTCTTTAGTACTTCGAGATTTTTATACATACGAGAGGTTCTGTTTGGGAATATTCTATGCATTAAGTTAATGTCGGTTACGAGGTGTTCAACATATGAATGATTTTTATCTCTATGCAGTTTGCGAAATGCCTGATATGAGATGTGTTTAAAAAAATAAAAATCTTGTGGTCTATTATTATGATTGATAATTATATAGGTTAAACCTATAACTCACCAACATTTTTGTTGACGTTTTAAGCATGTTTATTCTCAGGTGAATGTTAAGAGCTTCCGCTGTTGCATACTAAATTAAGGACAAGATTTGGAGTCCATGCTTGTATGATATTGTCTAAAAACTGCATTCGAAAGTTTTCTTTGTTGTAACATAATATTTATTGTAAACCATTATGTAATGGTCATGTGTAAGCGTGATATTTTAGATTATCATTACTTGATAACCTAGGTTATGTCCTTTAAACCTTTGTCGATAAAATAAAGGTTATGGTTTGTGTAACAACCCAAACCAACCCGCGAACAAACCACGTGAAAATACAAAATAAAAAAAATTTGCTGCACAGTGAACTGGCGCGGCGCGCCAGGATGGCCTCGCGGCGCGCCATTCGGGTCTGTCCGGAAAGTCTCAAAATGCGAAAAAGATTGACTAGTTCCAGACACTTTTAGACGAAACGCTTTTTACCATACCTCCAAATATGTAAAACTAACCTGTTTCAAATATAAAATCAATGTTTTACAAGCGGGGCCCACATCGGCCGTTTTACGAGTTTAATACAATTTACGAGTTTCGACCACCAAAAAGTTTAAGTTCCAAACTACACAATGAGCATGGCGTTTGGGATTAAGCTACCCAACTATCGGTCAAACTCCAAGAGCTACTAAAGCCAAAAGCGTCCCCTAGCATCAAGCGGGATCTCTAGTCCAAAACGATGCCCTTACCCTTGTCCAAAACCGAACCTATAAAAATAGTAAACAACGAGAGGGTAAGCAAAGCTTAGTGAATGCAATAATTATACGAATACATATATAATTATACCTACTTGCATACACTTACACACCAAACCGCAAACACGCTAGCATACACATTTAGCATATCGTCACAATAACAAGCTATAAATCTCCAATACCACAAGCTAGCATAACAACTGCATATGAATATAACTCAAATAATATAATACGCTTACAACACAAATAACCATGGTTAACCAATAGTACAAGGGAACGGCGCTCGCGAAAATGCCATCGGTGTTCATAACATCCGTTAGGGCACTTAACACCTCGCACCACTAACCCCTAGGGTGGCACCTTAACACCTCGGCACATCACCCTGAGTGGCATCTTAACACCTCGATGCATCACTCATTATTTTTATGGAGTGGTGTCTTAACACCTCGACACTACACTCCTAGGTGGCATCTTAACACCTCGATGCTACACCCGAGTGGCATCTTAACACCTCGATGCTACACTCTTCACGTGAAACGTGGTGTCTTAACACCTCGACACTACACATTTCACGCTACAACAAATAGATACATTATATACCTACACATATAATTATTCCACTCACATTGTCGCCTTGAAGAATGCTACCGAATAATCTGCAACTCGTCAATGGAAAGTACCTATTCCATTATCACAAATTCAACAACACACTTAGATTGGATTTACAAACCAACCCAATTTGACACTTAGTGCAAATTTGACCCAAATGCACTTCCAAGTACAAACCGCGCCCAAAATTAACCAATAATCACTAACACAAGTGAGAATGGTCTTAATACGCCAATTAAACCCAATCATAGGTGTTAAACACCTATCTTTCCCATAAAGACACTTAAACCCTAATTTGACCCATAAGAAGTCAATAACACGCCATTAGCAAGTTTTGACACCAAAACATATTTAACTCGATTTTATACTTCAACTTAATCCATTTTAAGTTTATAAACCTTACTAAATCGACAATTGGGTCATAACCGTCACCAAACCCTAATTTTGACCCATAGTCAAAATTAGTCAACCAAATAACCCTAAATGGGTTCCAATACTTCCATAATCACTAAACCTAGTGATTAAACCCAAATTCAAGTTCTAAACATAACCAATTTGTTCACCAACTCAAAATCCACCAACACTAACAATAAACCCGATTACTAGCATCACTAAACCCACTTCATGAGTCTAAATGGGTTTATCAACAAATCAAGTTCAAACCCTAACTTTGAATAGCAAAATCAACAATGAAATTCGGAGTTAGAACTTACCAATACCGCCAAAATGATGCCGTTGACGAGTAGAACAACTTTAATGCTTGAGGTTTGACCCGAAACAACCTCCTTCTTCTCCAAATGGAGTTCTCTCTCACTAGAACTCAATCTCTCTCTAGGGTTTGAGGATGGGAGTGTTTGTGTGGGTGAGAAATGAGCTCCAATGGAGTTTTAGGTCAGTCTTGATGACCCCAAACCGACCCTAATTGAAAAGACCAAAGTACCCCTCATTTAAACCTTTTAAAAAGGCTGAAAATTGCCTCTGCAGCAATCGGCGCGCCGCGCCAGAAGGTGGAGCGCCGCTCCAAATAACTGGAAATTGTGGTCGAGCCCAAAACAGGTTTCAGCAACTTGTTTTGGCCATAACTTTTCGACCGTAACTCCGTTTTCGATGAATCAAATATCGTTGGAAACGTAATAAGATATTCTATCCAATGGTAAGGCTTTGAAACATCAACTCAAACTTTATTTGGGGTTGAAAAGATACGTACACACCTTGTCACTTCGGACAACGACCAGTTTCCTTCGACGTTCGAGCAAGCAACACGTACACTTCATACACGCATCGTACACCATAAATACATTATGTACAATAAATATTTGGGTCTTACAACTCTCCCCCACTTAAACTCGATCACGTCCTCATGATCTTCTCCACTTAACCAATTCGAAACTACTCAACGGTCCTCAATTATAAGTCCCAATCCGACTTTTCTAAGCAATTCTTCCCAATGAATCGCCTTTAACAACTAAAATCGTCACCCGCGATTTTATCGAAACTAAAATCCGAGCACTAAAACCTGCTCAATCCCCCATACATCAGGAAAACTCAACAGATCTCGTACCGAGATATCAACCCTATAGTGTACCCTTTCCAAGTACAATGCTAAAAACAACCAAATATCGACCTAAGGTCAACAACCCAAACGATGAAGACCAAGTAAAGACGAATCCTTACGGATAACACTTACCATCTAACACCCTTAGTAGTGCGCAAACATAGCTAATACGCAACTACCCAATTACGTGAGCAAAATACGGCTATTACATCACTAATCACACAACATGGTCCTTACGACCGAACCATCAGAGCTTAAAACAACCAGTGGTTCTCAAGTCCAACAACGCGAAGGTTAGTTCACACGAAACCCATGGTGTACAAAAACGGCTATCGTGATATATCCGTAGTGTGCAAAAAGGCTATTGCAACACTACCAACCATATGTGAGCGAAACACGGCTATCGCATCACTATTTATCAACGTGTGAGTAAAAATTGGCTATCACTCACAACCACGAGTGGTTAACGAAGAGCTAATCCTTCCGGATATCCCTCGTCACCTATCTTAAGTCAAACGCGGTCAACATAGAGATAACCCCAAATAAACACCACATAATCACCTTGTAGTTCACAAAATGGCTATTGTGTAACTACCACCCAAAGTATATGATAATGAGGCATCGTAACCTTTCTCAAAGTCCCATTACTCTATTCCCAAAGGTAACCACACGGCTATCACAATCGAGCCAAGAACCACCCACATTACTCATAGACACAACAATAATTCCCTAGAAGAGAATCCGGCATACACATCCCTTTACCGAGGGATCTTACCTTGCTCGTCGAACACGTAAATTATCTCCCAATGAGATTTACCACCTTACCACCGCGGTGATAATTTAAATCCAAAAACCGTAAGTATAATTTATTCCAAATCGTACTTTTACCACAATCGACCAATGTAGGTCTCAACACTAGCTTCGAATCCCTACGAGCATCGTCCAAATATCACTGCAATAGAACACCTTCGTGCAAGAGTACAAACTCCCCCACTTAGGACTCCGCTTTGTAACCACATCATCGAATAATAGCATCCCGTGGAATGACCACTAACCTAACAACTAATGCGCCAAATCGCATTACTGTAACTCCTATGAGAGAGACGAGGTTCACCCGTCTTGCATCTCTTAATACGCACGTTACCATAATCTTGCTCCAACCTTGAGCATACGAAGGAATTTAACCTATCCTTAAACTCTTTGAACGAAGAGTCTACCACAATTTACACAAACCTTACACTTGCAATAATCCAATTGCTATAGTTTGTCAAATTTCCACCTAGTCACTCATGTACCTAAGGGTTTCTATCCGGTACCCTAAGTACAATGTAGCCGCAACACCATCGGAGTCGAATACCACGCTAGTAGGTATGAAAGAGGCACCTAACGTTGCGTCCCGTAGACTCCATTTCCAACATACATCAAGACCAAAAACACTCGATCTCAAGGGTTCTATCCACCCGTCGAACCTCATGGTTCAACAACTTCAACACGAAAGCAAAACGCTCTAATAATCGAACACCAATGCACATACCTATGGCTTGGTAGAAACATTTCCTAACACTAAAGAATGCTTGGTTGCACCAAGTCTTACGCCCTTCGCCCGACAACCAAACGTCATCATAGGGTGTTTTCATTAGGAATGCCACCCATACTAATACTACGTATTACCGCCATGCATTCGTCCCCAGGGCGAATTTCCATGAGTCAACGACTCAAAAGCTACCCCGGTGCACTATCATCAAAATCGCTAACAAACCGAATCTTCACCGAGTTCACTAATCCCGCACCCTTATGGGTACCTTTGAAACATACACTCACTTGAGACTAATTAGACCACGAAACAAAGTTTAAGTCTCTAATACATACATGAATCCATCGGCACACAATAAACAATAATAAGGCATATTTGTACCAAAGACGAAAATACCTGAAACATCATCGTTGGACTTCTGTGCTTCACTATCCATCGAATACTCGCGCTCTAACCTCTTAACTCGATCGGCGAACGATTCGGAACACTCCAACCTTTTGTGTCCCTCCTTCCGGCAATTAAAGCACATGATCGTACTTGAAGGCATATTTGGACAATCGCGTGTCATATAACCTCATTGTAGATGATCATAACCCGTAGGCGCGAAATCCCCCAACTTACAATCTCTTTTAGCAATCAATTTAGGACACTTTGGCTTTTGGTGCCCTTCCTTCCAACAGTAAAAACATAACTTCTTGCCCGACGGGCACTCGCGAGCCTTATGTCCCCTTTGCCCACATTTGTAACACTTCAACCCACAGGGGCCCAACGCTCCCTTCTTCATGCTACTAGCCGCCTCAATTACACCTCTACTTTGATTATTAAACAACTCGGGACACTTCGACTTCCGGTGTCCCTTTCTTCGATACTTGAAGCATATGTCGTCTTTAGGAGGCGCAAGCGTGCAATCACGCGATAGGTAACCCTTTTCAGCACAATTATAACACGTAGGTACATGACCTCCCTTACTCCTCTTCTTCACGTTTCTGACGCCTTCAGGCGCACTTCTTGTCCTCTTACCAGTAGCACTTGGCTCCAATCTTGCAAGTACATCCTCTTTACTACTACCTCGAGGTTTAGAAAACCTCTTCTCAAACTCTTCCCTTACAACCTTAGTCACTTGGTCTCGGACCATTTCGGTTACTCGTCCTTCGATTGACTCTTTGACTACTTGACCAACTCCGTTGGCGAAACCCAAGACGCGTTGCTCAATCGCGGCGTCAACCATTACCGCTAACTCGCCCTTCCTTTCATGAGTAGGCCCTTCCGTTCCGTATTCATCTTCCGTCTTCATTCTTAAGAAATGAAATAGATTAACCAATGGAACGAAAAGATATAACATGTATGTATATATATATATATATATATATATATATACATATACCACACTACCCCATCTTGCTCAACAATCGTTGTACATTGCTTGTTTGACATGATTTGCACCCGTAACAACGGTAGCTAGTCGTTGTTACGCTAGCACGTCGCGTTAACTCGCTAGTACAACGTCTATCTCGCTTGATGATTGCTAAACACAACACAAACAATTAGTACATGATTAGTTCACATAAACCTATGCACTAACCAATCCCGTTCCGACTCAAAGTCCTACAAGTCCCGCATAACGCGCACACAAAAAGTCTAAGTCTAGGCGCCTATCTCAAGTCACCTAAATACCTTAGACCATGCTCTGATACCACTTGTAACAACCCAAACCAACCCGCGAACAAACCACGTGAAAATACAAAATAAAAAAAATTTGCTGCAGAGTGAACTGGCGCGGCGCGGCCATTCGGGTCTGTCCGGAAAGTCTCAAAATGCGAAATAGATTGACTAGTTCCCGACACTTTTATACGAAACGCTTTTTACCATACCTCCAAATATGTAAAACTAACCTGTTTCAAATATAAAATCAATGTTTTACAAGCAGGGCCCACATCGGCCATTTTACGAGTTTAATACAATTTACGAGTTTCGACCACCAAAAAGTTTAAGTTCCAAACTACACAATGAGCATGGCGTTTGGGATTAAGCTACCCAACTATCGGTCAAACTCCAAGAGCTACTAAAGCCAAAAGCATCCCCTAGCATCAAGCGGGATCTCTAGTCCAAAACGATGCCCTTACCCTTGTCCAAAACCGAACCTATAAAAATAGTAAACAATGAGAGGGTAAGCAAAGCTTAGTGAATGCAATAATTATACGAATACATATATAATTATACCTACTTGCATACACTTACACACCAAACCGTAAACACGCTAGCATACACATTTAGCTTATCGTCACAATAACAAGCTATAAATCTCCAATACCACAAGCTAGCATAACAACCGCATATGAATATAACTCGAATAATATAATACGCTTACAACACAAATAACCATGGTTAACCAATAGTACAAGGGAACGGCGCTCGCGAAAACGCCATCGGTGTTCATAACATCCGTTAGGGCACTTAACACCTCGCACCACTAACCCCTAGGGTGGCACCTTAACACCTCGGCACATCACCCTGAGTGGCATCTTAACACCTCGATGCATCACTCATTATTTTTATGGAGTGGTGTCTTAACACCTCGACACTACACTCCTAGGTGGCATCTTAACACCTCGATGCTACACCCGAGTGGCATCTTAACACCTCGATGCTACACTCTTCACGTGAAACGTGGTGTCTTAACACCTCGACACTACACATTTCACGCTACAACAAATAGATACATTATATACCTACACATATAATTATTCCACTCACATTGTCGCCTTGAAGAATGCTACCGAATAATCTGCAACTCGTCAATAGAAAGTACCTATTCCATTATCACAAATTCAACAACACACTTAGATTGGATTTACAAACTAACCCAATTTGACACTTAGTGCAAATTTGACCCAAATGCACTTCCAAGTACAAACCGCGCCCAAAATTAACCAATAATCACTAGCACAAGTGAGAATGGTCTTAATACGCCAATTAAACCCAATCATAGGTGTTAAACACCTATCTTTCCCATAAAGACACTTAAACCCTAATTTGACCCATAATAAGTCAATAACACGCCATTAGCAAGTTTTGACACCAAAACATATTTAACTCGGTTTTATACTTCAACTTAATCCATTTTAAGTTTATAAACCTTACTAAATCGACAATTGGGTCATAACCGTCACCAAACCCTAATTTTGACCCATAGTCAAAATTAGTCAACCAAATAACCCTAAATGGGTTCCAATACTTCCATAATCACTAAACCTAGTGATTAAACCCAAATTCAAGTTCTAAACATAACCAATTTGTTCACCAACCTAAAATCCACCAACACTAACAATAAACCCGATTACTAGCATCACTAAACCCACTTCATGAGTCTAAATGGGTTTATCAACAAATCAAGTTCAAACCCTAACTTTGAATAGCAAAATCAACAATGAAATTCGGAGTTAGAACTTACCAATACCGCTAAAATGATGCCGTTGACGAGTAGAACAAATTTAATGCTTGAGGTTTGACCCGAAACAACCTCCTTCTTCTCCAAATGGAGTTCTCTCTCACTAGAACTCAATCTCTCTCTAGGGTTTGAGGATGGGAGTGTTTGTGTGGGTGAGAAATGAGCTCTAATGGAGTTCTAGGTCAGTCTTGATGACCCCAAACCGACCCTAATTGAAAAGACCAAAGTACCCCTCATTTAAACCTTTTAAAAAGGCTGAAAATTGCCTCTGCAGCAATCGGCGCGCCGCGCCAGAAGGTGGAGCGCCGCTCCAAATAACTGGAAATTGTGGTCGAGCCCAAAACAGGTTTCAGCAACTTGTTTTGGCCATAACTTTTCGACCGTAACTCCGTTTTTGATGAATCAAATATCGTTGGAAACGTAATAAGATATTCTATCCAATGGTAAGGCTTTGAAACATCAACTCAAACTTTATTTGGGGTTGAAAAGATACGTACACACCTTGTCACTTCGGACAACGTCCAGTTTCCTTCGACGTTCGAGCAAGCAACACGTACACTTCATACACGCATCGTACACCATAAATACATTATGTACAATAAATATTTAGGTCTTACAGTTTGTTTTAAAAACGAATGCAGTCTTTGAAAAACGTCTCATATAGAGGTCAAAACCTCACAACGAAATCAATTAATATGAAACGTTTATAATTATTATGAACGGGACATTTCATTCCAAATGATCTGGAAGTGGTTTCAATTCTAACTCGGGAGGTTCTTCAATTGAAGACTTGCTTCGGTAATCCACATCACGTTCGAGTTCTTTGAACTCCTCCTCAGTCGGCTCATAGCCGTTTTCCATTAAGGCGGTTAAAATATCCACCTCCTCAACCTGCAACTCCTCATCAATTTCAACCAATGAGCATTCTCCTAAACCCTGTAACTCTGGGAATTTCTGCAAAAACTCAGACTGGACATCCACGGTGTTAAGAAAATAACATGTATCATCGGTGTAAGCAGGGTATTTTAAAGCATGGTCGATTGAGAATGTTGCACTCAAGTCATCTATCCTAAGGGTCAACTTTTGGCCATAAACATCGATGATACACCTAGCAGTATTCAAAAATGGCCGACCCAAAATAAGTAGAATCCTTTCATCCACTTCCAAATCCAAAACCACGAAATCAGCCAGGAAAACCCATGACCCGGTCTTAACTAGCATATTCTCGATAATTTCACGAGGGAATTTAATAGAACGGTCAGCTAGCTGAATAGCCATACGCGTGGGTATTAACTCCCCGGGGTCTGGCTGTAAATAAATAGAATAAGGCATTATTTTTATGCTAGCCCCTCAAATCCGCCAACGCCATCACACAGTCCAAATTACCAAGTAAACAAGGAATGGTAAAACTCTCAGGATCCTCAAGCTTCTCGGGAAGCTTGTTTGCCACTACCGCTGAGCATGCAGCATTCAATCTAACTGAAGACACATTCTGCAGCTTCTTCCTGTTAGTTAGCAAATCCTTCAGAAACCTTGCATACTTTGGCATACCTGCAATCACATCAATAAAAGGCATATTTATATTAACTTTTTTAATCAAGTCCATGAATTTGAACTTTTCCGCCTCAAGCTTCTCCAATCTCTGCTTTCTCGGGAATGGGAGTAGTGGTTGATACTCTTTAACTACCAGTTTAGCAGCAATGGTTTCCGGTACCCTGACAACTTTCTCAATCACCTGTTCTGGCTCCTTTTCCCCCCTCCGGTTCACTAACGACAACCGGTTCACTATCCTTAGCTAACAGCACTCGCAAATCATACTCATCGGGATTCCGCGGTGAATCATATGCTAAACCACTTCTGATGGTGATAGCATTAACGTGCCCATTCTTCGGGTTAGTATCTGTTTTACTCGATAACTCCCCCGGTTTCCTTTCATTAATTTGATTAGAAAGTTGACCAATTTGTTTCTCCAGATTCTGAATAGCCGCTTGTTGATTTCGAAACATTTGATCATTCTTCTCATTGTTCTGGGTCACAGTAGTAACAAGCTGAGTTTGAGACATCACAAGCTTTTCGATCATCACTTCTAGGTTAGACTTTTTCTCTTCGACTTGGGGCTTCTGAAAATATCTGAGAACTTGCTGTTGATAACCTCCACTAGATCCTGGCTGGAACCTCGAACCTTGATTACCTTGAGGATTATAAGGATTGTTGAAATTCCTATTAAACTGTGCACGTCCCTGAAACTGATTGTTGTTCTGTTAACTAATATAAGCGATCTCTTCTTTCTGGTTCATAGTCAAACCTGCATCACAATCTTTTCCTAAATGTAATCCCCCGAAAAACTCACAACCAACCTTAATACCATGCATGTCCTTTTCCAACTTCTCCAAGTGTCTACCAAATTTGTCTAACTTAGCATTAATAGACCCATAATCATCATACGCACCAGTGGTTTTGGTTCTCTTAACTGAAGCTGAACGAGATGACTCATGATCTTGATGCCATTCGTGAGTGTAGGCAGCTTGCTTTTCAATTATCTCTAACGCCTCTTCTTCTGTCTTATCCATTAAAGTACCACCTGCTGCTTGATCACTACTCTGACGCATTGGTATGTCACAACCCTTATAGAAAATCTGGACCTTTTGTAAATCATTCAACCCGTATTGTGGACACGAGCGTAACAAATTAGAATAACGGTCCCAAGCATCAAATAATGTCTCACTGCTCTTTTGTCTGAATTGTGAAATATCTGCTTGAAGTCTAGCAGCTCGAGACGCAGGGAAAAACTTTGATAAGAACTTATCTTCCAAAACTTCCCAAGAGGTAATCGCTCCCTCTGGTTGCTTATCTAACCATCTCTTAGCTTCTCCCTTAAGAGTCCAGGGAAAAAGCCTTGTCTTGATCGAAGTATTGGCAACCTCATGCAGCTTGAATAAGTTGCAAACATCATTGAAAATACGAAGATGCTCGTTAGCATCCTCACTATCCTTGCCATGAAATTGGCATTCAGAAGAAATCAAACTCAGAATTGGCCATATGATTTAAAAAGGCTGAGTGATGTTTGGTTGAGTAATCGAATTGCCTTGGCCATCTCGGGTGGCCTTCAGCTTTTCTGCCATAGTCTGAGGACGAGGTGGTTGATTGGCTATCTCTTCAGTCTCGAATGTATCTAATGAAACGTAAGAGTCTTCTGCTTCGTGGATTTCAGGTGGTGTATCAGGCACCACAGTCTCAGCACTACTACCCAAATTAATTATATTATCACTTGAAGAAGCTGCTGAATCCACTGTAGACTGTTTCTCTTGACTTGATGCTCTAAATAACTATCTTTCGGGTTAGTCAAATGGTTGAAGAACAGGAGAATTAGAAGAACGCGTATGTGGCATGCACTACCTGTTATCTGCGAAATCACAACTAACGACTGATTAAACGCACCGATTCAACTGAGAATAAACGAAAAGTAATAATAAACTATAATTAAAACTAAACTAAGACCAATTAGATAACAATCTTAATTTTCGACATAACTGTCCCCGTAAGCGGCGCCAAAAACTTGATGTGTGAAATTGCGTTTATAATTTATATGTGGAAAATACCGGTTAAAAGGATTACTACACACTAACGGGCAGTGTACCCGATCGTGCAATAGTATGAAGTTGGTAAATCCGTATTCGTTCCAAGGACAGTTTAAACGTGAAAATTAAGGTTGCTACTAATGAAATTAAACTAAGTTAATCTATTGAAATGAAAATTACGAGATAATAGTTTTGTTGGCTATTTAATGATTAGCCAAAACAATAGTATTTTTTTTTTATCTAAAAACAGAAAAGGACAATATTTTTTGGTATTTTAAGATTTAAGCTTTAAAGCAACAAACAAATAAAACAAGATAGTTGTAAACAATAATGAGAAAGAATGCTTGTCTAGACCTTTTACACCTAATATTGGATGCATTTAGATTAAGCCTCAGTTATTATCTAACTTATGTGAATTATCTAGTCGGTTCACCTGGAATTCCCCAGCGCAAACACTTCAATTAAGATTACACGACACGGAATTCCCCGTAGCCTAAGACCTCCTAAATGTGACTAAATATCTCAACTGAGATGAAGACTCGAATCACACTCACACCAACTCTCGTTGTGTGTGATTCACCCCTATTTTGTCTAGCCTTTTGAATTCAATTTACTCTCGTCTCCGAGTAAGCAAACAACCAATTAAGACAAACCAATTGTAAATTAATGTACTAAATTATTGAACTCTCATCCTATCAAACAAGTACACAACCAATTGAATCGAAAAGTATAGCTTCAATAAGAATCGTTCTTTAATTCAAACATCAAATCATCATTAATTAAAAGAATAACTGATAAGTAGCATCTAATTCAAAGGTTTATAAGTCTAGACAAACATTAAATAACTTAGCCAATAACCATGGCAACAATAGAAATCAAAGTAATAAATAATAAAGAAAAGATTGTTTGATAATTTAGAATCAACCTAACACGATGAATCTTGATTAGTGCTGAGATTGATCCTTGAAATCGGAATGATTGGAGCGTTATAGTGACCTTAGAATTTCCCAAAATTGACTGAAAATCGCCCTTCTTGCTCCAAAATCGGCTGCCAAAAAGATTCCTTTTCCTCCTAAAAACTGCTCCCTATTTATAGGGTTAAATATCTGGCCGACCCGATCTGCGCGGTGCGCAGTATTATGCGCGGCGAGCACTACTAAACAATTTTTGTTGTTCGTAATTGAAGATTACTGATCTGTTTTGAAGCACATTTGCACGGTGCGCATGCTTCTGCGTGACGCGCACTACTGAATACAGAAATTCTTCATCCATTTTTGTTTATAACTCGACTAAATCACCACCAAAGTCACCCAATAACGTAGAACTACTGTAAACGCACCATAAACACCATGAATCAATCAAATAACACTTCTCAGCTCCCAAATCATAAACTTCCAAATAATCGCGAATAATAACCAAAACCATATCCGAATGGACTAAAAATGATGGATATTGCCATGATAAATATATGAGAAATGTGCAATATCAAGCATCACCATCATCAACACCAACAGGATCATTACCACCACCAACAACCACATCCGTATCCCACACCTCAATATCACATCTAAAATCTGTACTTCGAGCATCAACATCATACGCACCATAGGTACTAAGGAGTACCAACAACAACAAATGATGAAGTATTGATTTCATTAGTGAAATACTCCGCGAAGATTATGTAATCTCTAATGTTTTAGAGATTATTCATTTCTAATTCAAGTCAAAAATCAAATGAACTTAATATGATATTAACTCATTACATCTGTATTACATCTGAAAAAAATATACATACATATATTTTCATAAAGACTGTAATGAAAATTCTTTGTACAAAGTATTAATTGTGAAATCTTTAACGGGTAGGTAATACCCGGAAAATATTTAAGTTCGCACTTAATATCTTACACTGTACATTCTTCAATTTTGATTCAAAAATCATTAACTATACTCACTATCTTCACAGTGATACACAATCATTTCATACAAATTCAATTACATATTCTGACAGAATAGAATCCAAGTCAAGATTTAACAAGTGACATCATTCTTTGATCTCTACATCTTTCAAAGCTATACTTTGACTTCAAAACTGTGCAAGATCCTTTAGCATTGTTATTACCGAAAATAATCTTGCAATCCCTTTTCAAAGTATCCAGTTTTACCACACTTCCAACCAGTCAACTTCGACTTATCAGATTAGCCTCATAGTAACTTTGATATATACGTTTTTGTTACCGGGGAACCTTTTATATTCCACCACATTAACAGTAAACGTACGAGCAACTTCATTAGCCTTTGACTTAAGCCTCTCCGAAAAGTCACTATATTTGTTCATTAAAACCCTATCATATACTCATCCGCATCTTGTAACGAGAATTGCCATACCAATTACTGGGAATCAGCAATCAGTATTTTGAATCTCACGGCGTTTCTACATCAACAGTTATATATATACATATAATGTCTATCTCCTAGACTTACTTACTTTTAATGTGAAGTTTCTGAAAAACACCCCAAACTGCGAAACTAGTTCTCCGAATTTTGGAAAAATGCTGATGAAGCAGCAAAAACTGTAAACGACTTTAATAGTCGAAAGTTTGATGATAAAGAGTAGTGTGTTGAAAAAGCTTAGAAAATGAGAAAATTTGGTACTAAAAACGGATTGAGAAAACCATGAAGGAGGCTGTGGACAAATTACGAAGACTAAACCTACCTTCAAAGAATCCAAATGATTCATTATCTGCTGAAGTCATTAACGAATACCTTGCTTCTAACTCTAAACCTTTATGAACAAATCTTCTTCATCATCCTTCGATATTAGAAATTCTAAGATATCATCATATCTTTCATTATAAATATCTTCGATATTTCTGAAGATATCTTCATAACTATTATTATCCAAAATTAATTATCTCTTCGCGCTATCTGTGTTACAACATAAAAGAAACTATTTTAGTTTCTAAATTCTAAAAATTTTGAAAAATGGATGTTTTTGAAGTAGTGTTGGGAATTGAAGCATGAGTTAGTATAATATAATGACACTTGATCAACGTGATTATATTACATTAAGTCATGCTGAGTTTCTAATGGAACGTGATAAAGGTTCACAGATCATACCCTCATCATGAACCATGGTACATAACTCTTTCATTCTATTTAACCTCTAAACTATCAAGAAAATATTTTTCTTGATGATTCGGTCTTTTTCGGATATTCTGGTAATTTGACAAATCAAATCATGCTATTACCTTTCCTTTCTGCTTTGTATATTATGATCATTCGAAACTCCATACCTACGAATTCTGGACCATTATTCGCTTAACTTGAAGTCGAGAAGAGAAAATGAAAGCATGAAGCTCCGAAATATAATGGAGAATATAAAGCCCGATAACAACCCCGAAATTACAAACCGTGTATATCAATGCGTATATGTGATGACCCGTCCAAATCCAATTGGACGAATACATCATTCATCGATTTCACAGAGAGGTTTTGACCTCTATATGATACGTTTTGTAAACATTGCATTCTTTTGAAAAGGCACACCATAAATGAATATATAAATCCAAGGTTTTCTACATCTGATGATTTCTACGTATAGACAATCATCGTATATAATAGTTTACCATAATACATCCGTTGACAGTGCAGTCAAAATAAGATACATGGTGATGATTTTGTGAATGCAAAGTTTTCTCGAATAAAGCATGTATGACTCCATGCACATAGCTTGTATAACAGATAAGCAAACAGCGGAAGACTTCTAGGAATATGAGAATAAACATGCTTAAAAGTGTCAACACAAAGGTTGGTGAGTTCATAGTTTTAATGTTGAAAAAATCTGTATATAAAGGTGGATCACAAGATTTCAGTTGCTTCATCCAGAAACGTTTATCAAAATATTCTACAAAATTGAGCACCCTGGTAACTAAACTTTAACGTTATAATAAGTACCCCTGTTTTAACATACATGCAAAAAACATGTACAATACACGCAATCCAACGTGTACTAAACTCAAATAGCATACGTCTATTTTATTGTTCAGGCTAGGGTTTCTATACCTGGAACAGACGGGGATGTTAAGCCCTATGGATCCATATATAACTACTCGTGCCCACCAGTTCTTATAACCGGCAGTTACTAGTTACCAAAGCTAAGGGATTTTCGGTTCAAACTCGGTGTAGAATTTAGTATGTACTTGTATCCATTGCGTTTAAAATAAAGTGCATGTATTCTCAGCCCAAAATATATATTGCAAAAGCAATTAAAAATGGATCTATGAAACTCACCTTAGCAGCACATAAATTCATTCACCGAAATGTGACCGAAATTCGGAATGCAAAGTAACCGTAGATCTCAACCTAGAGAGTATATGTTGGTCAATAAATGTCTAACAAGCTAGGTCGGGTCATAGTGTATCACAATCCTAATGCTCGAGACCGATATGAAAAAGTTAACAAAAGTCATCTCAAAAGTCAACCTGACCCAATATGATCTTTAAATCTATACATGTTTATTAACATAGTATAAGTCTTGATAATTGAACGAATTTATAGTTTATCAAACTCAAAATATTATTTATTTCAGGAGTTATATTATATTTGAATTATCATGGCAATCGAAAATATTTTATTATTTCACATAGTTTTCCGATACTTGTAGAATCAGATTATAGTGTTTATAAAGCTTTAAAACATGATAAGACAGTCAACTTTGACAATTGTTCAACAAGACGAGACGTGCCTTATATAGAAATTCATTTACTCGATTAGTAATATTTGAAAATCCAATTTATCAATCTTATAAAAAAGTTGTTTAAATATCAATTGCAGATTCAAAAGCAATTTCAATTAATGTTAATCATAATTCAGTTGATCATAACTTTTAATCCGTTCCTCGAAAACACACGATTTCTAAATGAAAAGTTATTAATTTTTTGCCAGCTTTCCAATAACATGCATATCATATACCTTATATCAGTAGTATATGTATTAAATTTGTAATTCATCCTATAACTATCTAACGACAAAATTTAGCATACAAGCATGCAAAAACATATATACTTGTGCACTAGACATGGATACACTATTAATATATAAAAGGTAAGATATGAATGCTCACGTATCAATATTGTGATTCAATATTGCAGGAAAGTACGTAAACGCAACGGAAATGTTAAACGCTAGGTTGACATTTGACACATGATCATAACCCCCAAGCAATACCCATAACCTCCATAGCTATAACCCATAATTTCCTTAGCTATATCCCGCTCGAAAAGCTTGTTTTGAAAATAACTTGCTCATGACCTCGTCGTAGTATTTTATGTATAATAATACTAATAATAATACCAACAATACTAATAATAATAATAAGATTTATAATAATAATAATAATAATAATAATAATAATAATAATAATAATAATAATAATAATAATAATAATAATAATAATAATAATAATAATAAATATAGATAGCAGATATTGAGAGATATATGTGTGTGCAACAAATCTGAAATCGATCAAATTTATAGAGAGTGCCTGACCCAGACTGCCATGCGATCGCATGGCTATCTAGGCCATTTCCCATGCGATCGCATGGGATGGCTTTTACAGCTCATGTTGTTTTGTTATTTTGCTTGTCGACATAATATTATAATTATATTTAATATATTTAATTTATATTAATTAATTATATATTATATTATATTCACGTGCATAGGTAACTTGTAATTTTTGTTTCGATAACTTGTACGTTGAAGTTCAACTTATGTTCCGGTTCCGGTTTCTCGAACGTCCTTTCGTACGCTTTATTAATTTGCATTCTACGTTTCGTGACTCGTACCATTGTCAAAATATAGACTTAAATTATCCATAAACTATATCACTCAACATGTAACTTTAATGCTCGAGGGTTTTGGTTATATGCTTCATTAAATCATCTTCTCGTTATTTATATATATAATAATATTAATTTAAATCAAAACGTTTTATATCTAAGTTAATATTATATTTTATAACATTTGTAAAATATACATACATTTTCATTTTGAATAGTGGTTTTTGAAAATACTGTAGCTTTTCGGGTACTGTAGCAATTCAAAAATACTGTAGCAAATTAGTGTTTTACTTGTTCATCTTAAACGTTTTAGTTAACTTATCTAAATATCAAACGAATTAATTGAATGTTACTATCGTTTACTAAATAACTTGAAATTATATATATGTATATATCTTTATTTAATATACATAAATCAGTTTTTAAATACACATTGCAAGTTATTTATAATTAATTTTAATAATTAATATTCCAACTTATTGTATATATATATATTTTTTAATTCAATCGTTTGGAATTATCTTTTAACTCCATAGTTAAATATATCAATTAGATATTCAAACCAATAAGTTTAATGTATAGTATTATACAATTAATACTTTGTTATCGTTTTCTAGTTATAATATACACATATCTATTTACACATAATTGTTTGTAAATCGTCGAGAATAGTCGAAGGGTAATTGAATATATAAAAGTAGTTCAAAAATTTTGAGATTCAACTTTTTAGACTTTGCTTATCGTGTCGGAAACATTAAAGATTAAGTTTAAATTTGGTCAGAAATTTCCAGGTCGTCACAGTACCTACCCGTTAAAGAAATTTTTTCCTGAAATTTGATTGGGATCGTCATGGCTGACAATAAGTATGTTTTCATGACTCATATGAGTTAAAAATTAGAGTTTTATCATCACTGAGTAATATAAATAAAACAATTGTTTATGCGAAGAGTACGAGTGAAGTTATCGCAAAAGAGTGAAGATGAGTAAATACATGTTCGCCTTAACTCGTGACGTAGCCACGGTTGATTTCCGAAATTCAAGGAAATTAAAGAAAATCTTCAAAATCTAAATAAGATTTGATTCTTCGGTAATTAAGGAAATTAGGATTTTCTCTGATTCAATGTGTAATCTGCCTCGATTTCTATGTCCGTTATTTCGCTATAAATCAACCTCTTCCGTTCCATTATTTTCATCGCTCCTACATCTTCTTTCTCATTTCATACTTTCAAAAGATTGTGAAAATGCTTCATCCAGTTCTGATCCTTGATCTCATTCTGACTGTTACCACAATCATCCTTCTATTCCAACTTCCACCAGAGGAATCTGTTTACTTCTACTTCGCTCTTGGGGTAGTGGTTTTCATAATCCTTCCTTGCATTTGTCTTTCCATAATTATTGACATCTATGGTTAATGATCTCTTCTATTTGCTGTGATTTATTCTCCTCTTTATATTTCAAAGCTTTGTGCTTGCTTTCTCTTCCCGACTTTAAGTCAATCGAATAATGGTCCAGAATTCGTAGATATGAATTTCAGAATGAACATAGTTAATGTTCTAAGAAAGAAACGGTAATAGCATAATCTAACTTGTCAAATTACCAGAATTCAAGGGAAAGATAGGACTATCCAGAAAATACGTTCTTGATATGTTTATAGATTAGATAGAATGTAAGAGTCATGTAACATGGCACATGATGACGTTATAGTCTGTGAATCATCATGTTTCATTAGAACTCAGCATGACTTACTGTAATATAATCACGTTGATCAAGTGTCATTATATTATACTAACTCATGCTTCAGTTCCCAACACTACTTCAAAAACATTCATATTTTAAACTCAAAGGTTTTCAAAATATAGAAACTAAACAGTTTCTTTTATGATGTACTACAGATAGCACTAGGTGATAAGTGATTTTAGATAAGAATAGTTATGAAAATATCTTCAAAAATATCGAGGATATTTATAATGAAAGATACGATGATATCTTAGAATTTCTAATATCAAAGGATGATGAAGAAGAATCGTTCGTAAAGGTTTAGAGTCATGAACAAGGTATTCGTTAATGACTTCAGCATATACTGAATCATTTAAATTCTTTGAAGGCAGGTTTAGTCTTTGTGATTTGTCCACAGCCTCCTTCATGGTTTGCTCAATCCGTTTTCCAGTTCCAACTTTTCTGAGCTTTGCCAACACACTATTCTTTATCATCAAACTTTCGACTGTTAAAGTCATTTACAGTTTTTGCTGCTTCATCAGTATTTTTCCAAATTTCGGAGAACTAGTTCGCAGTTTGGGCATTTTTCAGAAATTTCACATTCGAAGTATGTAAGTCTAGGAGATAGACGTTATATGTATATATATATATATATAACTGTTGGCGTAGAATTATTCCGAAATTCGAGAATAATGATTGAAGCTTTTTGGTATGACAACTATTGTTACAAGATGTAAATGGACATATGATGGGGTTTCGATAAATATAATGATTTTTCGGAAAGTCAAAGATCAACAAAATTGTTGGTAAGTTTCCTGCTAATGTGGTGGGACATAAACAGTTACCCGGTAATGACGACGAAAAGGGAAAACGTATATATATCAAGGTTACAATGAGGTTAATCCGAATGAAAAAGTCAAAGTTGATTTGCTGGAGGTGTGACAAAATTGGCTAATTTGGAAAGAGATTGCAAAGTTATTTTTGGTAATAACAACGCCAATGGATCATAGATTCGTGTTAAACTTCTACTTAAATTCCAAGAGTTTTCCAGGTGCATGACTATATGCATAAGTCTTTCCTTTCGTAGGTAACGTGTGGTTGGATCATCCTCTCGGTTGTTTCTTAATTGAGATGTTTTCAAGAATCATGAAGGGTTTGAACGCAGATTGTAATCGTCATATGATGTTCTAGAATTTTGAATAACATAATTATTTTTCTGGGTTTTATGAATAGGAGTGATGTTCTAGCACAGTTTTGAAATCAAAGTACAACTTTGAAAGATGTAGGGATCTAAGAGTGATGATATCGATTATATCTCGACTTGGATTCTGATATGTTAAAATTAGAATATATAATTGAATTTGAATGAGTATGGTTGTTTTGATTTCTATGAAAGAATATATCTTGTTTTAAAAGTAATGAGTATAGTTGATGATTTGTTAAATCAGAATCGAAGAATGTAACATATTAATTGTGAATTTATTTATCTCTCGGGTATTACCTACCCGTTAAAATATTCTCATCATTAACAGTTTGTACAAATGAATTTTTAATTACAATCTTTATGAAAATATACCTACATATATATTTTCTTTAGATGTAATCATGGATTTAATTTAATCTCATCTGGTTTTCGATTAGGACTAGAATATATAATCTCTAAAACTTTAGATATTACATAATCGCCGTAGAATATTTCTTCAATGAAGTTATGAATTAATACTTCATCGTTTTTTGTTGTTGGTATTCCTTGGTATCTACAGGGGGTATGACATTGATGCTCGAGGTACAGATTGTGATGTTGAGGCATGTGATGCGGACGTTATTTTTGGTGGTGGTAATGGTACTGTTGGTGTAGATGATGGTGGTACTGTTGATGCCGGTGATGCTGCTGGTGCTTGTAACCTTTGCACCATATTCTCCAAAGCCACTACTCGAGCGCGAAGCTCATTGACTTCTTGTATTATACCGGGGTGATTGTCGGTTCGGACGAGCGGGTGAATAAGATCTAGAATTTGAGATAGTATATAATCATGACGAGATACTCTGGAAATGAGAGAGAAAATGGTATTACGAACATGTTCGCCAGTAAGTGCTTCAGGTTCTTCGCCAAGAGGGGAATGTGGTGGATGAAAGGGATCACCTTCTTCTTGTCTCCAATGATTAAGTAGATTACGAAATCATCCCCAATTCATCCAGAATAGGTGATGGCTAATTGATTGATCCATTCCGGTTATGCTGCTTTCAGAGCTCAGGTCGAATTCCATATCAGAATAGCTGTCGGAATCCAAGGAATTTGAACTAGATGCAGGATCCATCTTGTATAATCAAGGAATTAATTTTTGATATGAAATAGATTATAGGACTTAGATTGGTATTCTTCAACACATAATTTATATATGTACATATAATACCAAAATCCCATTAATTACGGAGAAATTTTCGGAAGATGTCAGGAAAAGTTTACAGTAGCAGATATGCTAAGATATGAATTAGTCTGTACACTATCTATGCAATAAATGCAGGAAAACGTGTCTAGACTTAAGAATGATAAGCAAGTAATTTCTGACAAGAAATGATAAGCAAAATTCGGTAAAAACAGATACGGTCATAGTCCAGACTCACTAATGCATCCTAACAATTACCAGTTAAACACACTAATGAAAATTCTGGTTCCCCATGACCTCAAGCTCTGATGCCAACTGTGATGACCCTTCCAAATCTACTTGGACGAATACATCATTCATCGATTTAATAGTGAGGTTTTGACCTCTATATGATACGTTTTGTAAACATTGCATCCTTTTGAAAAGGCACACCATAAATGAATATATAAATCCAAGGTTTTCTACATCTAATGATTTCTACATATAGACAATCACCGTATATAATAGTTTACCATAATACATCCGTTAACAATGCAGTCAAAATAAGATACATGGTGATGATTTTGTGAATGCAAAGTTTTCTCGAATAAAGCATGTATGACTCCATGCACATAGCTTGTATAACATATAAGCAAACAGCGGAAGACTTCTAGGAACCTGAGAATAAACATGCTTAAAAGTGTCAACACAAAGGTTGGTGAGTTCATAGTTTTAATGTTGCGCATAATCTTTATATAAAGGTGAATCACAAGATTTCAGTTGTTTCATCCAGAAACGTTTATCAAAATATTCTACAAAATTGAGCACCCTGGTAACTAAACTTTAACGTTATAATAAGTACCCCTGTTTTAACATACATGCAACCAACATGTACAATACACGCAATCCAACGCGTACTAAACTTAAATAGCATACGTCTGCTTTATAGTTCAGGCTAGGGTTTCTATACCTGGAACAGACGGGGATGTCAAGCCCTATGGATCCATATATAATTACTCGCGCCTACCAGTTCTTGTAACCGGCAGTTACTAGTTACCAAAGCTAAGGAATTTTCTGTTCAAACTCGGTGTAGAATTTAGTATGTACTTGTATCCATTGCATTTAAAATAAAGTGCATGTATTCTCAGCCCAAAATATATATTGCAAAAGTAATTAAAAAGGGATCTATGAAACTCACCTTAGCAGCACATAAATTCATTCACCGAAATGTGACCGAAATTTAGAATGCAAAGTAACCGTAGATCTCAACCTAGAGAGCATATGTTGGTCAATAAATGTCTAACAAGCTAGGTAGGGTCATAGTGTATCACAATCTTAATGCTCGAGACCGACATGAAAAAGTTAACAAAAGTCATCTCAAAAGTCAACCTGACCCAATATGATTTTTAAAGCTATACATGTTTATTAACATAGTATAAGTCTTGATAATTGAACGAATTTATAGTTTTTCAAACTCAAAATATTATTTATTTTAGGAGTTATATTATATTTGAATTATCATGGCAATCGAAAATATTTTATTATTTCACATAGTTTTCCAATACTTGTAGAATCAGATTATAGTGTTTATAAAGCTTTAAAACATGATAAGACAGCCAACTTTGACAATTGTTCAACAAGACGAGACGTGCCTTATATAGAAGTCATTTACTCGATTAGTAATATTTGAAAATCCAATTTATCAATCTTATAAACAAGTTGTTTAAATATCAATTGCAGAATCAAAAGCAATTTCAATTAATGTTATTCATAATTCAGTTGATCATAACTTTTAATCCGTTCCTCGAAAACACACGATTTCTAAATGAAAAGTTATTAATTTTTTGCTAGCTTTCCAATAACATGCATATCATATACCTTATATCAGTAGTATATGTATTAAATTCTTGATTCATCCTATAACTATCTAACGACGAAATTTAGCATACAAGCATGCATAAACATATATACTCAAGCACTAGACATGGATACACTATTAATATATAAAAGGTAATATATGAATGCTCACGTATCAATATTGTGATTCAATATTGCAGGAAAGTACGTAGACGCAAAGGAAATGATAAACACTAGGTTGACCTTTGACACATGATCATAACCCCCAAGCAATACCCATAACCTCCATAGCTATAACCCATAATTTCCTTAGCAATATCCCGCTCGAAAAGCTTGTTTTGAAAATAACTTGCTCATGACTTCGTCGTAGTATTTTATGTATAATAATATTAATAATAATACCAACAATACTAATAATAATAATAAGATTTATAATAATAATAATAATAATAATAATAATAATAATAATAATAATAATAATAATAATAATAATAATAATAATAATAATAATAATAATAATAATAATAATAATAATAATAATAATAATAATAATAATAATAATAAATATAGAGAGCAGAGATTGAGAGATATATGTGTGTGCAATAAATCTGAAATCGATCGAATTTATAGAGAGTGCCTGACCCAGACTGCCATGCGATCGCATGGCTATCTAAGCCATTTCCCATGCGATCTCATGGGATGGCTTTTACAGCTCATGTTGTTTTGTTATTTTTCTTGTCGACATAATATTATAATTATATTTAATATATTTAATTTATATTAATTAATTATATATTATATTATATTCACGTGCATAGGTGACTTGTAATTTTTGTTTCGATAACTTGTACGTTGAAGTTCAACTTATGTTCCGGTTTCGGTTTCTCGAACGTCCTTTCGTACGCTTTATTAATTTGCATTCTACGTTTCGTGACTCGTACCATTGTCAAAATATAGACTTAAATTATCTATAAACTATATCACTCAACATGTAACTTTAACGCTCGAGAGTTTTGGTTATTTGCTTCATTAAATCATCTTCTCGTTATTTATATATATAATAATATTAATTTAAATCAAAACGTTTTATATTTAAGTTAATATTATATTTTATAATATTTGTAAAATATACATACATTTTCATTTTGAATAGTGGTTTTCGAAAACACTGTAGCAAAGAGTGGTTTTCGAAAACACTGTAGCTTTTCTGGTACTGTAGCAATTCGAAAATACTGTAGCAAATTAGTGTTTTACTTGTTCATCTAAAACGTTTTAGTTAACTTATTAAAATATCAAACGAATCAATAATTGAATGTTACTATTATTTACTAAATAAATTGAAATTATATATATGTATATATCTTTATTTAATATACATAAATCAATTTTTAAATACACATTGCAAGTTATTTATAATTAATTTTAATAATTAATATTCCAACTTATTGTATATATATATTTTTTTTTTAATTCAATCGTTTGGCATTATCTTTTAACTCCGTAGTTAAATATATCAATTAGATATTCAAACCAATAAGTTTAATGTATAGTATTATACAATTAATACTTTGTTATCGTTTTCTAGTTATAATATACACATATCTATTTACACATAATTGTTCGTGAATCGTCGAGAATAGTCGAAGGGTAATTGAATATATAAAAGTAGTTCAAAAATTTTGAGATTCAACTTTTTAGACTTTGCTTATCGTGTCGAAAACATTAAAGATTAAGTTTAAATTTGGTCAGAAATTTCTGGGTCGTCACAGTACCTACCCGTTAAAGAAATTTCGTCCCGAAATTTGATTGGGATCGTCATGGCTGACAATAAGTATGTTTTCATGACTCATATGAGTTGAAAATTAGAGTTTTATCATCATTGAGTAATATAAATAAAACAATTCGTTTATGTGAAGAGTACGAGTGAAGCTATCGCAAAAGAGTGAAGATGAGTAAATACATGTTCGCCTTAAATCGTGACATATCCACGGTTGATTTTCGAAATTCAAGGAAATTAAAGAAAATCTTCGAAATCTAAATAAGATTTGATTCTTCGGTAATTAAGGAAATCTAAATAAGATTTAATTAAAGAGAATCCTAATTTCCGCAATTTCCAAAGAATCAAATCTTATTTAGATTATGAAGATTTTCTATTCCTTAAATTCCGGAAATCAATCATTACTACGTCAAGAGTTAAGACGAATCTTTATTCTTTATTTCACTCTATTACGATAACTTCTCTCATACGCTTCGAGTAATCGGATTATTTTATCCATATTATTCAACGGTGATAAAACTCTATTTATCAACTTATATTCGTCATGAAAACATTTTTATTGTTAGCCATGATGACCTCACTCAAATTTCGGGATGCAATTTCTTTAACGGGTAGGTACTGTGATGACCCGGAAATTTCTGACCAAATTTAAACTTAATCTTTGTATGATTAACGTTTCCGACACGATAAGCAAAGTCTGTAAAACTGAATTTCAAAATTCTTGAACTATTCAAATACCCTTCATTTGTTCTCGACGGTTCGCGAACAATTATATGTAAATAGATACATATATATCCTATAACTTGAAAGCGTAACAAGGTATTAATTGTATGATACCGTACATTAAACTTATTGGTTTAAATATCTATTTGAATATATATGATAAGTTGGAATATTAATTGTATGAATAACTTGCGACGTGTACTTAAAACGTGTTTATGAATATTGAATATATATTATCTTGGTTATAAACATTTGATAATACTATTGTATTAGTAAATAACAAGATGATGATTTATAGAAGCAAATGACCAAAACAATCAAATGTATAAGTTATATATCGAGTGATATAGTTTATTGATAGTTTAAGTCTATATTTTGTCAAAGGTACGAGTCACGAAACGTAAAGTGCAAGTTTCCTAAGCATACGAAAATGCGTTTGAGAAACCAGAACTGGGACGTAAGTCAAGAGTCAACGTACAAGTCATCGGAACCAAAATTTCAAGTTAACTAGGCACGAGAATATAATATAATATATGATTAATTAATATAAATTATATATATATTATATAATTATTATATTATGTCGACGAGCTAGATTACAAACTTGATCATGAGCTGGAAAGGGGTACTCCGCGATCGCGGAGCCCTCATACACACAAACATCGCAATCGCGGAGCTGGGTGACACAAAAGTGGCAAAATGAGCCATGCGATCGCATGAATATAACATATAAACCCCATGCGATCGCATGGGGACTGATTTCAGGAAAAGTGTATAAATAGAGCTCGAGTTTTGCTTCTGCACACACACCTCTCTCTCGATATCCTCTGTATTATAATTATATTATTATTATTATTATTATTATTATTATTATTATTATTATTATTATTATTATTATTATTATTATTATTATTATTATTATTAAAGATTAAGATTATTATTATTAATCTTATTATTATCATTAGTAGTATTATACAAAAAATACTACGACGAGGTCTTGAGCCTGTCACTTTCAAAATAGGTTTTCGAGCGGGATAGAGCTAAGGAAACTATGGGTTATAGCTATGGAGGTTATGGGTAATGTTCGTGGGTAATATTCGCAAGTCAAACCTAGTGTTTATCATCTCTGTTGCGCCTACGTACTTTCCTGCAATATTGAATCACAATATTGATACGTGAGCATTCATATCTTATCTTTTATATATTAATAATGTATCCATGTCAAGTGCTCGAGTATATATATTTATGCATGCTTGTATGCTAAATTTCGTCGTTAAATAGTTTATGATGAATCATGAATTTAATACATATATTACTGATATAAGGTATATGATATGCATGTTATTGGAAAGCTGGCGAAAAATCAATAACTTTCATTTAGAAATCGCGTAATTTCGATGAACGAATTAAAAGATATGGTCAACTGAATTATGATTGACGTTAATTGAAATTGCTTTTGAATATGCAATTAAGATTTAAACAACTTGTTTATAAGATTGATAAAGTGGATTTTTAAATATTACCAGCCGAGTAAATGAATCCTTATATAAGGCACGTCTCGTTTTGTTGAACAATTGTCAAAATTGACTTTTTGAAATGACTTTTGATAACTTTTGTATGTCGATCTCGAGCATTAGGATTGTGATACACTATGACCTGACCTAGCTTGATAGACATTTATTGACCAACATATGTTCTCTAGGTTGAGATCTATGGTTATTTGGTATTTCGAGTTTCGATCACATTCCGGTGAATTACTTTATGTGCTGCTAAGATGAGTTTATAGATCCCTTTTTAGTTGTTTTTGAAATCTATATTTTTGGGCTGAGAATATATGCACTTTATTTTAAACGCATTGGACACAAGTACATACTAAATTCTACACTGAGTTTGAACCGAAAATCCCTTAGCTTTGGTAACTAGTAACTGCCAGTTATAAGGACTGGTGGGCGCGAGTAGCTGTATATGGATCCATAGGGCTTGACATCCCCTTCTGTTCCAGGTATAGAGACCCTAGCCTAAACTATAAAACAGACGTATGCTATTTGAGTTTAGTACACGTTGGATTACGTATATCGTACATGTTGGTTGCATGTATGTTAACACAGGGGTACTTATTATATATACGTTAAGTTTAGTTACCAGGGTGCTCAATTTCCTAGAACATTTTGATAAATGTTTCGGATGAAACAACTGAAATCTTGTGGTCTACCTTTATATACAGATTATACGAAACATTAAAACTATGAACTCACCAACCTTTGTGTTGACACTTGTTAGTATGTTTATTCTCAGGTTCCTAGAAGTCTTCCACTGTTTGCTTATATGTTAGACAAGCTATGTGCATGGAGTCTTACATGGCATATTTTTGAAGGAAACGTTGCATTCACAAAATCATCACCAAGTATCTATTTTGACTGCATTGTCAACGGAAGTATTATTGTAAACTATTATTTACGGTAATTATCTATATGTAGAAATCATCAGATGTCGAAAACCATGGATTTAAATATTCATTTATAGTGTGCCTTTTCAAAAGAATGCAATGTTTACAAAACATATCATATAGAGGTCAAATACCTCGCAAAGAAATCGATGAATGATGTATTCGTCCATATGGATTTGGATGGGTCATCACATCAAAGGTTGACTAATGGAAGCATACCCTTTTATACACCTCCTGTAATACCCCGTGAGGCCCAAAAATCCTCTTAATTACTTCAATGACTTAGGAAGTGGCCACTGTTGCATTACTTCAATCTTTGCAGGGTCAGTAGAAACACCTTCTGCAGTAATCACATGACCTAAGTATTCAACCTTAGGTGTTGCAAAGATACACTTTGATTGTTTAGCATAAAGTGTATTTTACCTCATTAACTGCAGTACCATATCCAAATGCTGCACATGTTCCTCTAGACTGGAGCTATAAATGAGTATATCATCAAAGAATACCAACACATACTTCCTTTAGAACTTCTTGAAAATTTCATTCATTAATGATTGAAATGTGGCTGGAGCATTAGTGAGACCAAATGGCATTACAAGAAATTCATAATGTCCTTCATGGGTACTAAAAGTTGTTTTAGCAATATCATCATCAAACATCCTGATTTGATGATAACCAGACCTTAAATCAAGCTTTGAAAACACTGTTGACCCACTAAGTTCATCAATTAACTCTTCAATAAAAGGAATTGGAAACTTATCTTTCACAGTTTGCTTGTTAAGCTCCCTATAGTCAATACACATTCTCCAACTGCCATCCTTCTTTTTAACCATCACTATTGGTGCAGAAAATAGACTCTGGCTAGCTTTTATGACTCTTGTATCAAGTAATTCAGTAACCATATTCTCTATGGCATCTTTTTGGGTTGGAGGATGCCTATATGTTCTGACATTAATTGGTAGTGTCCCTTCCTTCAAAGGAATTCTGTGGTCATGACTTCTTTTTGGTGGCAGTTTAGTGGGTACTTCAAATTTGTCAGAATATTCCTTCAATAGTTGGGCAATTTGTGGTTCTACTTCCGTTGACCCATTATGTTGTGTGTCCATGCCATAGCAAGTGACATGATAAACACACAAACACATAGATGCCAGATAAGCCCCTTGCTACACACAACTCTTGTCCATTTGCTTACCCTTGACCCACTGCAATGGTGCCTTTTTTCCCCTTAAAACAATTCTATCTTTGTTGTATGTAAATACCATTTTTAATTCATCAAAATTCCATATGATGTTACCCAACTTCTTAAGCCATTGTATGCCCAAGACCATGTCACAGCCCCTAATTGGTATAATCACCATATCATCAATGAATTCCTTACCATTCATTTGCCATTGAAACTGTTTGCATTCCCCAGAACTAGTGATTTTGTTACCTCCTGGTATGCAGACCTGCATGGTACTCATGTTGCTAGCTAAACACCCAACTTTCTTTGCAAATTCTAAATCTAAAAAGTTGTGTGTACTTCCAGAATAAATTAATATGTGAACAACTTTCTTGTTGATGTGACCATAAACCCTCATAGTCTGATAATCAGTTGTTCCAGTCAAAGCATGTAATGAAATTTGTGGAGAGTACTCAATTACCTCATCTGGCACATCAATGTCTTCATGAACTGAGGTTGTTATTTGTATTGCAGGTTCATCCACTTCACTTCCATCTAACCCATCATCTGCCAACACTTATAGTGAGTACATTTGTTCACTACACTTGTGACCTGGGGCATATTTTTTTTTATCACAATAGGAACACAGCCCTTGTGACCTCGTATCTTCAAAATCTTTTTATGACAATTGTCTTTTTGGTGCAGGGTTCTTGACAGGAGCATTGTATGGTGTAGATGCCAATGCTAATCGGTTATTGTTTGAGGGCAGGGTTAGTGTAGTGGTAGCAGTTTGTGATTGGGTTCATGTTTTGTAACCAGAGTAGGTAGTTCTTGGTGTGGATAGTAATGGAGTGAATCTTTTCTTGGTGGCAGTTATGGTGTCTTCTTGTAACTTGGCCAAGCAATATGCATCTTCTAAAGATTTAGGCCTGAACATCCTAACAGGTAACTCAATCTCCTTTTGCAGGCTTGCCAAAAACAAACTAATGCCTTGTTTTATAGTGATCTTTACCTTGTTCAACAATACTTCAAATTCATCCTTGTAGGTTTGCACAGACCTACTTTGTTTAAGATTCTTGAGCTCAGCCATTAGATCTTCAACAATGGATCCAAATCTCTTGAGAATTGCTTCAGAATAGGTGAGCCAATCCACATCTTCACCATAGATTTTCACAAATTTTTGGTGTCAAGTTAAATGTCACAATCCAACAATTTTATGGCCCAACCCACTAAGTTTGTGGCCCAATATGTCAAAATCAAAAAAGGCCCAAGAACCTCATGGAAGTTCACTAGAACTTTCCCATGAGTTCTTCCATGGAATGGTATAGAATGTCCATGGAAATATCTAGACACATGAAGCTTCTAGTTCTTAGATCTTAGCCATCCATTGTATTTAATCCTAGCCATCCATTTTGTGATATGAGTAGTATAAATAGGGGTGGCCTTATTTGGAACATCACACCTCAAATCTTAAACATTCTCTCTTGTAACGCATTCTCAAGCAATATAAGTATTTTCTTCAATTCTATTTGTTCTATAATATTTTGTCTTTTGGTTACTTGAATCGTTATAAGGTCCGAGTAAGGCTGACTTAGTAGAGACTAAGTGCTGCACGTGAGCTTATTGAGATAAGTCTGTGAAATTTGGTATCAAGAGCAAGGTCGATTCAAGGAGATGGCAACCGAGACCGAGAAGAATGTGAGCTCAACAAGTGGTGTGATGGGTGATGAGACTCATGGTCGGGCAGAGACTCGCCAAGGAGCCAAGAAGAACCGAGGTACGTCCAAAGACTTTGTCGCAAACTTGGACAAGAGGATCATGGATGTAGAGACATCCATGGATGACGTGAAAGCAAAGTTCGAAGACATCCACCAACGTTTAGATGGTTTGGACGGGGACTTTGACGAATTGAAATATGATTGCAAGAGTGAAATCAACGTGCTAGACGTTGACATGCGACATAAGATCCATGACTTAAGGGGTATGCTCATGGGTGAGATTACGAAGTTGCGAGGCAAAATGGAGGGGGAGGTCTCCACTATTCACCAACGCCTCGTGGATTTACAAACCAACATGAACTCTTATTTGAGATTCATGGCTAGTGGGGGTGGCAACACTGGATGCAATGCTCTGAAGGTAGACGTTCCTAAGCCGTCACCATTCGTGGGGAAGCGGGAAGCCCGAGCAGTTGATGATTTTATATGGGAGATGGAACAATACTTGGAGGGAGTCAACATAGTGGATGATGCAATGAAGATCAAGATGGCAACCCGTTACCTGAAGGATACCGTAGCATTATGGTGGCATCGTCGATATGGAGATATCAAGAAAGGTACGGTTACTATTGATACTTGGGATGATCTCCTTATTGAACTTAAGAATCAATTCTACCCCAAGAAGGCTCAAAAGGATGCGATGAGTCGTCTACATAAATTACATCATTTCGGGAGGATTCGGGAGTATATTAAAGAATTCACGAACCTTAGCCTGGAGGTCCCAGATATTCCCGATGATATTCTTCTCTTCTATTTTCTAGATGGTTTGCAACATTGGGCTAAAACGGAGTTGGAGAGAGGAGGAGTCCAAGGCCTTGCCACCGAAATTTCTCAAGTGGAGGCACTAGTCGACCATGCTAATAAGAAAGATTCGTTCAAGTCAAAAGATAAGAAGGTGAGCCATGAAAAAGGTGGGGGAGATAAGCCCGCCCAATCAAGGAATGATAATACACGTAAGCCACCAACCGGGAATAACAAGAGCATAAAAACTTCTTACAAGAATGATGGATGTTTCATATGTGATGGACCACATAGAGCCCGAGATTGTCCGAAGAAAGCTAGCCTTCATGCTATGGAAGCTCAAAAGGCGGGTTGTCAGGATGAGGATGTGTGCATGGGATCGATGCAAATACTCAACGCTATCAACGCCAAGGTGGAGGTACCCAAAGTAATGGCTAAAGGACTCCAATTCGTGGAAGTTTATGTTCGAGGAAACCGGGTACGAGCTTTGGTAGATACGGGAGCTACTCATAACTTTGTCTCCACCGAAGAAGCTAAGAGATTGGGGATTAAAGAGATAAAGGAGGGTGGAATGATAAAGACGGTGAACGCGAATGCTAAACTGATTAGTGGGGTGGCTAAAGATGCGCAAGTGAATATTGGAGAATGGGAAGGAATGATTCATCTATCAGTCGTGCATATAGATGACTTCAATTTAGTACTTGGGATGGAGTTCCTAGATCAGGTACGAGGTTTCCCTATGCCGTTCACTAACTTACTGTGTATCTTAGATGGTGGGAAAACTTGTATGGTGTCGACCGAACGTGGAAGCAAGAGTGCATCCAAGTCACTTTCGACCACACAATTCAAGAAGGGATACAACAAGAATGAGACTTGCTATTTAGTGGTAGCAAGGCAAGAGACGGCCGAAGAAAAGGGAAAACTAGAGGTACCCAAGGAGATTGAGAAAGTCCTTGATGAGTTCAAGGATGTCATGCCTAAGGAGTTACCAAGGAAGCTACCACCTAGGAGGGAGATAGACCATGCGATCGAGTTGGAGCCAGGATCAAAACCACCTTCCAAAGTCCCTTACCGAATGGCCCCACCCGAGTTGGAGGAGTTGCGGAGACAACTCAAGGAGTTATTGGATGCGGGATATATCCGTCCCTCAAAAGCCCCTTATGGTGCACCGGTGCTATTTCAAAGAAAGAAGGACGGGTCCTTGTGAATGTGTATAGACTACCGAGCACTGAACAAGGTAACTATCAAGAACAAATACCCAATTCCGCTTATTGCTGATTTGTTCGATCAACTTGGGAAAGTGAGATACTTCAGCATGTTGGACTTGAGGCCGGGATACTATCAAGTACGAATTGCCGAAGGAGATGAGGCTAAGACCACTTGTGTGACGAGATATGGCGCTTATGAATTCCTAGTCATGCCCTTTGGCTTAACCAATGCCCCTGCCACATTTTGTACTTTGATGAATAAATTATTTCACCACTTCCTTGACAAGTTTGTCGTGGTGTACTTGGATGACATAGTCGTGTATAGCGACACCATGGAAGATCATGTGAGGCACTTGAAGCAAGTATTCCAAGTACTAAGGGACAACGAGTTGTATGTGAAGCTAGAGAAATGTTCATTCGGATTAGAGGAGATGGATTTTCTTGGACATAGAATTAAAAATGGGATGTTACTCATGGACGGGGTTAAGGTCAAGGCAATTCAAGAGTGGGAGGCACCAATGAAGGTGACTGATTTATGATCTTTCCTTGGTTTAGTAAACTACTATCGTCGTTTTATCAAGGGATACTCGGCGAAAGCGGCTCCATTGACAGAATTATTAAAGAAGAACAAAGCTTGGTTGTGGGATGAGAAATGTCAAGCAGCATTCGAGGAGTTGAAAGGAGCTGTCATGGAAGAACCGTTGTTGAGACTTCCAGATGTGACCATTCCGTTCGAGTTACACACAGACGCATCGGACTTTGCTATTGGAGGAGTTCTAATGCAAAAGGGTCACCCGATCGCGTTCGAAAGCCGGAAACTTAACGAGGCGGAAAGAAAGTACACTGTGCAGGAGAAGGAGATGACAGTGATGGTTCATTGTTTGAGGACATGGAGGCATTATCTTTTGGGATCAAGGTTCGTGATCAAGACGGATAATGTGGCAACGAGTTATTTTCAAACCCAAAAGAAGTTGAGTCCCAAACAAGCTCGTTGGCAAGACTTCTTAGCCGAATTTGACTATGTGTTGGAGTATAAGCCTAGGAAAGCCAATGTGGTAGCTAATGCCCTAAGTCGTAAGGTGGAGTTTGCAGCGTTCACAAAACCACAATTCTTCCTTCAAGATCGTATAAAGGAGGGATTAGAGCATGATCCTATAGCCAAAAACCTTGTTGGATTGGCTCGAGATGGGAAAATGCGAAGGTTTTGGCTCAAGGGTGATCTATTATTCACCAAAGGAGACCGGTTATATGTGCCTAAGTGGGGTGATCTTAGACGGACAATCTTGAAGGAGTGTCATGATTCAAAGTGGGCTGGTCATCCAGGTATCAAGAGGACGCTGACATTAGTAGAAGGCACTTATTATTGGCCAAGGATGGAAGACGACGTAGAGACGTACGTGCGGACATGCCTAATATGCCAACAAGACAAGATAGAGCAACGCCAACCAGGAGGACTATTATAGCCGCTACCTACACCGAAAGGACCATGGGAGAGTGTTTCCATGGACTTCATTACTTGCTTACCCAAGTCGGAAGGGTGTGGGAGTATTATAGTCATGGTAGACCGATTTTCTAAGTATGGTACCTTCATAGCCGCATCATCCAAAGTTACCGAGAATGAAACCGCAAAACTATTTTTCAAGAATGTGGTGAAGTATTGGGGGATACCGTATGTGATAGTAAGTGATCGAGATCCAAGGTTCACATGGCGTTTTTGGACGGAGTTATACAAGATCATGGGGACAGACTTGAATTTCTCCACGAGTTTTCATCCCCAAACGGACGGACAAATGGAAAGGGTGAATGCACTATTGGAGCTCTATCTTCGACACTGCGTAAGTGCAAATCAACATGATTGGGCTAAGCTTCTTGATATTGCTCAGTTATCTTATAACATGCAGAGGAGTGAGTCCACGGGGAAAAGTCCTTTTGAGTTGCTAACAAGGCGTCAACCATTGACCCCGAATGCCTTGGCCGCTTCATACGATGGAAGAAGCCCATCCGCTTATAGGACGATGAAGGAGTGGTACAAACAGGCCGACTTGGCACGAGCATCACTAGATAAGGCGGCTAAGAAAATGAAGAAATTGGCGGATGAGAAAAGACGACATGTTAAGTTCAAAGTTGGGGACCAAGTAATGGTGAAACTTCTACCTCAACAATTCAAAACATTTAGGAAAGTGCATAATGGATTGATTCGGAGATATGAAGGCCCATTCTCGGTGATTGGACATGTTGGGAATGTATCTTATCGAGTTCAACTACCGTTAAAATTAAAGATTCATCTAGTCTTCCACGTAAATTTTCTAAAACCTTATCATGGAGATGAGGAAAACCCAGAACGAGGAGTTTCCAAACGTGCACCAATGGCAGTTGCGACTTCGTTTGATCCTGAGGTGGAAGATATCTTGTTGCATCGAATGGTATGAAGACGAGGTGTGCCGAGCTATAGAGAATACCTAGTTAAGTGGCGTAACTTACCCGATAGTGAAGCAAGCTGGGAGGCCAAAGACTTATTGATAGTGCTCCAAATGAACATATATTTAGTAGCAATATCCTCCCAATATGTAAATTATTTAGTTGTAATTGTCCTATTGTAAGTTGTAATCATTTATATTAAATAAGTGCGAAGATAAAAGGCGAAAATGACGATTTGAAGACGCAAATGACCAAAAAGCTCAAATGTACAAGATACAATCCAAGTGGTTCAATTTATTGATAAGAAACGTCTAAAAATGACAAGAGTACAAGTTGCGGAACGGAAAGTACAAGATATTAAATTATACGAAAGGACGTTCGAAAATCCGGAACCGGGACCTGAGCCAACTATCAACGCCCGACGCAACGGACTAAAAATTATGAGTCAACTATGCACAAGAATATAATATAATATTTAAATAATTATATAAATTATTTATATATTATATATATTTAAATATAATGTCGACAAGCAAATGGCCAAAAAAATGTGAGCTGGATTCCTGACCTCCGCACTCGCGGAGCTTTAAAGCATAGAACCTCCGCACTCGCGGAGCAGCCAAAATCAGAAATGTCCGATAAATGCAACCAGCTTCTGCCGAGTTCAAAATATATAATAATAATAATAATACTCCTCTGTAATAGTAATAATATATATATATATATATATATATATATATATATATATATATATATATATATATATATATATATATATATATATATATATATATATATATATATATATATTATATATATATAGTATAGTGTAGTTTTATATTAGATTAGTTTTGGGTTATGCAAAGGTTATTTTACGGGTTTTAAAGTCGGAGCTCTGTCTGTGTAACACTACGCGATAAATAATCAATGTAAGCTATGTTCTCTTTTTTAAATTAATGTTTCGTACTTAAGTTATTATTATGCTTATTTAAGACGAAGTAATCATGATGTTGGGCTAAAATACTAAAATTGGGTAATTGGGCTTTGTACCATAATTGGGGTTTAGACAAAAGAACGACACTTGTGGAAATTAGACTATGGGCTATTAATGGGCTTTATATTTGTTTAACTAAATGATAGTTTGTTAATTTAATATGAAGATTTACAATTGGACGTACCTATAAATAACCACATACACTCGATCGGACACGATGGGCGGGATATTTATATGTACGAATAATCGTTCATTTAACCGGACACGGGAATGAATTAATAGTCACTAGAATTATTAAAACAGATGTGAAATTATATACAAGGACACTTGGTGTAATTGTTAACAAAGTATTAGAACCTTGGGTTACACGCAGTCGATATCCTGGTGTAATTATTAAACAAAGTATTAAGACCTTGTTACAGTTTAAGTCCCCAATTAGTTGGAATATTTGACTTCGGGTATAAGGATAATTTGACGAGGACACTCGCATTTTATATTTATGACTGATGGACTGTTATGGACAAAAACCAGACGGACATATTAAATAATCCAGGACAATTAACCCATGGGAATAAACTAAAATCAACACGTCGAACATCATGATTACGGAAGTTTAAATAAGCATAATTCTTTTATTTTCATATTTAATTGCACTTTTAATTATCGCACTTTTATTTATTGTCATTGTATTTAATTGCGCTTTTAATTATCGTACTTTTTAATTTTCTCGCACTTTTATTTATCGAAATTTCATTATCGTTATTTACTTTACGTTTTAAATTAAGTTGTATTTATTTTTAATATTTTACATTAGGTTTTAACTGCGACTAAAGTTTTAAAATCGACAAACCGGTCATTAAACGGTAAACCCCCTTTTTATATATTATTATATATTATTATATATATTTTGTACAAATATAGTTATTTAAAATATAGTGTGAAATAAGCCATCTCCCTGTGGAACGAACCGGACTTACTAAAAACTATACTACTCTACGATTAGGTACACTGCCTATAGTGTTGTAGCGATGTTTAGGTATATCCCATCTGTAAATAAATAATTAAAACTTGTGTAATTTGTAACGTATTTCGTAGTAAAAAATAATAGTATTTCCGTACCCCCACGCTACGACATCAAGTTTTTGGCGCCGCTGCCGGGGAACTCGGCGAAACACTATATTTTTTATTTTTATATATATTTGTATAAATATATTTTTAGAAAAACAATATAAAATTTAAAAAAAAAACGGAACCATTTTGAGTCTACAAACATCCGCACTCGCGGAGCCATTCTGCCATGTGGAACCGCAGTCACGGAGCTGTCTTACACAGCAAACCTGGTACGCAGCATTTAATACGGATTAGGGTTTTATTATTTATTATTATTAATATTTAACCTAATTAGGGTTCTTATTAATTAATATATTTGTATTTAGTTTTAATAATAACTTTTAATATTTAGTTTAATTATTATTATAAATTATATATATTAATATTTTTATATACTAATAATCTAAAAATAATATTTTTATAAAAATTGTACTTTTTACAACTTTTAGTATATTTTTTATATTTTTATCTTTTTATTCGTTTTAGCGTAATTTTTGTATTTTTCGTTCATATTTAGTTTTAAATATACTTTTTCCCATAGTTATTTTTACTTCTAGATTTTTAGGCTTTGCCGTAAAATCTCTTAAGTACTTTTTCTTTAGACTAAGATTTAGGTGCTTTATAATTTTGCGACACCGTTTTTAGTTTTTAGTTCCTTTTTAAGTTATTGCCATTTGGGATATAGTTTTTCTTTTAAGCTTTAATATTTTTAGACGCAACTTTTAATTCTTAAATTTTAGTGCCTTTTAAGTTACGACGCGCTACTTTCTTATTTTTTATTCTGCGACGCCTAATTATTTTTCGCCTTTTTATTTTTCGACGTTTTTCGACGCGCACTCTTTTTCTTTCTTATATCTCGACACTATAGTTTTTAGGACATAGAATTTTTCTATTTCTTCTCTAAAATTTTTTTAAATTTCAACGAAAAATTATTTTAAGTGGTTAAATTGATAGACATCCAAATTTTCTGCTTCGTAGTAATAGTTGGATTTGTTAGTGGCTGAGTTGTGAGCTTCCGATTTAAAGGGTTCTGGCTCCCTGCTGCATCTATTGGCTATTCGAAACGTGGGCAAAAGCAGAAAAGTCTATTAATTTGATAACTTATATAATTTTTATTTTTATAACTAATAGGATAATTAAGTAAATGCACCACATTGTAGCTAAAATTTGGTAATAAGCGCATTATGGAAAATCTCGAGGATATTTTGGAAACTTTTTATGACATCCGAAATCAATTTAATCAATACTCTCAAACGGGTGTTGATGACAATTCGTTCGGTCAATCTTTGATCACGAATGACGAAACAATAACTGGTTGTGAAATCTACGGAGATTATAACTCAACATGGGAATGTTATTATTACGTTCCTATAAAAAATTATGCACCCATAGAATCTGAATGGAATGATTATGAGGAATACAATTCAAATTGGGATTATTCCCAAGAATATATCCAAACTCAACAACCAGAAGACGAGGAAAATTATGTGCCTGAAAATTCTTTAGATTATATGAAAATCAAACTCGAAGAACTTGATGCTCAAAATAAACAAATGAGAGAGTTTGTAAATCGGCAAGCTGAAACTCTATCAGATTACACACCTGTTAATCTGAGGATTCGTGTGCAAGAAAATCTCATATCATCGAATTTTGATGAATTCGAGAGCTCCGAAATCACCAATTATCCCGATGATACTTTTTATTCAGCTTTATTAATTTCACAACATATCGACACATTAGCCTCTACCGACGAAATCAACGATTCATCAATGGATGAAGAAGAAGAAGTAAGGGTGACAAATTGGTACTCTTGGAAAAACGATAACGTTGAAAATTTTACCCCCGAGAGCAAAATGGTGGGACCGATAAGTGTAGTGACCCGAACTTTTCCATGTTTATATATATATTAAATGAAATTGTTATTTATATGATTAAGTGTTTCTAACATATTAAGCAATCAAACTTGTTAAGACTTGATTAATTGAAATAGGTTTCATATAGACAATTGACCACCCAAGTTGACCGGTGATTCACGAACGTTAAAACTTGTAAAAACTATATGATGATATATATATGGTTATATATATATTTAACATGATATTATGATAAGTAAACATATCATTAAGTATATTAATAATGAACTACATATGTAAAAACAAGACTACTAACTTAATGATTTTGAAACGAGACATATATGTAACGATTATCGTTGTAACGACATTTAATGTATATATATCATATTAAGAGATATTCGTACATCATAATATCATGATAATATAATAATTTAAAATCTCATTTGATATTATAAACATTGGGTTAACAACACGTAACAAGATCGTTAACCTAAAGGTTTCAAAACAACACTTACATGTAACGACTAACGATGACTTAACGACTCAGTTAAAATGTATATACATGTAGTGTTTTAATATGTATTCATACATTTTTGAAAGACTTCAAGACACTTATCAAAATACTTCTACTTAACAAAAATGCTTACAATTACATCCTCGTTCAGTTTCATCAACAATTCTACTCGTATGCACCCGTATTCGTACTCGTACAATACACAGCTTTTAGATATATGTATTATTGGTATATACACTCCAATGATCAGCTCTTAGTAGCCTATGTGAGTCACCTAACACATGTGGGAACCATCATTTGGCAACTAACATGAAATATCTCATAAAATTACAAAAATATGAGTAATCATTCATGACTTATTTACATGAAAACAAAATTACATATCCTTTATATCTAATCCATACACCAACGACCAAAAACACCTACAAACACTTTCATTCTTCAATTTTCTTCATCTAATTGATCTCTCTCAAGTTCTATCTTCAAGTTCTAAGTGTTCTTCATAAATTCTACAAGTTCTAGTTTCATAAAATCAAGAATACTTCCAAGTTTGCTAGCTTACTTCCAATCTTGTAGAGTGATCATCCAACCTCAAGAAATCTTTATTATTTACAGTAAGATATCTTTCTAATACAAGGTAATACTCATATTCAAACTTTGATTCAATTTCTATAACTATAACAATCTTATTTCGAGTGTAAATCTTACTTGAACTTGTTTTCGTGTCATGATTCTGCTTCAAGAACTTTCAAGCCATCCAAGGATCCTTTGAAGCTAGATCCATTTTTCTCACTTCCAATAGCTTTATTCAGAAAACTTGAGGTAGTAATGATGTTCATAACATCATTCGATTCATACATATAAAGCTATCTTATTTGAAGGTTTAAACTTGTAATCACTAGAACATAGTTTAGTTAATTTTAAACTTGTTCGCAAACAAAAGTTAATCCTTCTAACTTGACTTTTAAAATCAACTAAACACATGTTCTATATCTATATGATATGCTAACTTAATGATTTAAAACCTGGAAACACGAAGAACACTGTAAAACCGGACATACGCCGTCGTAGTAACACCGCGGGCTGTTTTGGGTTAGTTAATTAAAAACTATGATAAACTTTGATTTAAAAGTTATTCTTTTGGGAAAATGATTTTTCTTATGAACATGAAACTATATCCAAAAATCATGGTTAAACTCAAAGTGGAAGTATGTTTTCTAAAATGGTCATCTAGACGTCGTTCTTTCGACTGAAATGACTACCTTTACAAAAATGACTTGTAACTTTTATTTCTGACTATAAACCTATACTTTTTCTATTTAGATTCATAAAATAGAGTTCGATATGAAACCACAGCAATTTGATTCACTCAAAACGGATTTAAAATGAAGAAGTTATGGGTAAAACAAGATTGGATAATTTTTCTTGTTGTAGCAACGTGAAAATTGGTAACAAATCTATATTAATCATATCCTAGCTAACTTATATTGTATTATATATGTATTCTAATATATTATGTAATCTTGGGATACCATAGACACGTATGCAAATGTTTTGACATATCATATCGACCCATGTGTATATATTATTTGGAACAACCATAGACACTCTATATGCAGTAATGTGAGAGTTAGCTATACAGGGTTGAGGTTGATTCCAAATATATATATACTTTGACTTGTGATCTAGCCTGAGACATGTATACACTGGGTCGTGGATTGATTCAAGATAATATATATCAATTTTTTTTCTGTACATCTAACGTTGGACAACTAATTGTAGGTTACTAACGAGGACAGCTGACTTAATAAATTTAAAACATCAAAATGTATTAAAAGTGTTGTAAATATACTTTGAATATACTTTGATATATATGTACATATTTGTTATAGGTTCGTGAATCGACCAGTGGCCAAGTCTTACTTCCCGACGAAGTAAAAATCTGTGAAAGTGAGTTATAGTCCCACTTTTAAAATCTAATATTTTTGGGATGAGAATACATGCAGGTTTTATAAATGATTTACAAAATAGACACAAGTACGTGAAACTACATTCTATGGTTGAATTATCGAAATCGAATATGCCCCTTTTTATTAAGTCTGGTAATCTAAGAATTAGGGAACAGACACCCTAATTGACGCGAATCCTAAAGATAGATCTATTGGGCCTAACAAACCCCATCCAAAATACCGGATGCTTTAGTACTTCGAAATTTATATCATATCCGAAGGGTGTCCCGGAATGATGGGGATATTCTTATATATGCATCTTGTTAATGTCGGTTACCAGGTGTTCACCATATGAATGATTTTTATCTCTATGTATGGGATATATATTGAAATATGAAATCTTGTGGTCTATTGTTACGATTTGATATATATAGGTTAAACCTATAACTCACCAACATTTTTGTTGACGTTTAAAGCATGTTTATTCTCAGGTGAATATTAAGAGCTTCCGCTGTTACATACTAAAATAAGGACAAGATTTGGAGTCCATGTTTGTATGATATTATGTAAAAACTGCATTCAAGAAACATATGTCGATGTAATATATTTCTATTGTAAACCATTATGTAATGGTCGTGTGTAAACAGTATATTTTAGATTATCATTATTTGATAATCTACGTAATGCTTTTGAAACCTTTATTGATAAACTAAAGGTTATGGTTGTTTTAAAAATGAATGCAGTCTTTGAAAAACGTCTCATATAGAGGTCAAAACCTCGCAACAAAATCAATTAATATGGAACGTTTATAATCAATATGAACGGGACATTTCAGTTGGTATCCGAGCGTTGGTCTTAGAGAACCAGAATTTTGCATTAGTGTGTCTTATCGAGTTTGTTAGGATGCATTAGTGAGTCTGGACTTCGACCGTGTTTACTTGAAAAATGATTGCTTAACATTTTTGTTGGAAACTATATATTTTTAACATGTGAATATTATGTGATATATTAATCTCTTAACATATTTGATATTATGTGATAGATGTCACATGTGATATATTAATCTCTTAACATATTTGATATTATGTAATAGATGTCTACCTCTAGAACAAGTCCCATTGACTCACCTAATAATAATGAAGAGTCAAATGTAAATTGGAATGATTCGTGGACTGATTCACAAGTTCCCGAAGAGGAACCGGAAGAAGAGTCAGAACCGGAAGAAGAATCGGAACCGGAAGAAGAATCAGAACCGGAAGAAGAAATAGAACCAGTGGGGGAAATAATAAAATGGTTAAGTAGAAGAAAATTCTCAACCAACCGACCAAAGTTAATTATGGTCAATGGTGTTTCCGCCAAGGAAGCAAAGTATTGGGAGGATTACCAATTCTCCGATGAATCGGATCCCGACAAGGATTCCGATGATGTTATAGAAATCACCCCAACATATTTTAATAAGGCAAAAGAGAACAATAAGGGAAAGGGCATAAAAATAGAGAAATTTGATTCCAAACACGATGAACTTTATATGTATCGTCAACACCCGTATTTCTTAAGTTGTGACAATAACCCGGGAACCTCTAAACCACCAGGTTTTTCTAAACCAATGTGGAAAACGACGGCTCCTATTAGGGGAACATCATATATCCCTAGAAACTTGGCAAAACGAAACAAAACCGAAGAAGAAGAAACGAGCGAGTCGGAATAATATAGTTGTATTCGTGTGGTGTAATATATGTAATATAGTGTGCTTATGCTTTATGATATATGTAAAAATTGCTTGTATTAATAAGTATTTTTTTATTAATCTAACTCTTGTCTATTTTACAGTATAAAAACACAAAATGGATAGACAACCCAATATTTTAGGAGACCTACTCGGAGACATGATTGATGAAATCTTGTCTAGAGTCGGTCAGAATTCCTCGGCACAACTATTTAAGGCGAGATCAGTTTGTAAGACATTCGAAGAACATTCCAAGAATGCCTTGATTTATAAAAGGCTTTCGTTCGAAAGATGGGGGATATCACATTGGGAAATCCATAAGTTACGATGTGTTTACTTTGACGCATATATTGCGGGGAACCCAAATACTATTTTACACAACGGGTTAAGAAATTATTTTGACTCAATATATCCGAATATAGGACTTCGTGATTTAGAAAAAGCGGCTAACATGCAACATAAAGAAGCATGTTATGTTTACGGGTTAGTAATGTTCGCTTCTCACCAAAGTGAGAACAAGAACATCGGGCTACAACTATTAAACAAAACATTCCCACAAGTGACGGAGCCGGTAATTGGGGTAAGAAATGAGGTTTTTAGGTTATTACGAGACTGTTGGCCATTACGTAACCTTCATCCTTTTAACGACATTACAACACATTGTCTTACTATCGGTCACAACGGTTATGTTCCACAAAACCAAGGATGGGAAGTGGTATTAGTAAAACCAGAATGCATGACTTGTTTCTGGACGTATGAATTACGTGTCTTTATTGCCTTTGCTGAACGCCTTATTTATTAACTAGAATTATCTTCGCAACTACTTTGTATCAAAGTTTTATGTGCTATATTTCATGCTATATGTAAAAAAAAAGCGGTATTGTAAGTTTGCAAGTTATTGTATAAAGGATTGAATATGATAAAAAAAAAATTTTTTGTGATTAGTTTTTCATATAGAATTGTAGTAGTTGAAATGGTATGTTAGCTACTAAGTATGAACTTAACGGGTAGGTACTACCCGAATTAAAGAGTATAAAACGCTAATATGAAGAAAGAGCTTTTATAAATAAGTTCATATTACGCTTTGAAATACTATTGACTACTCTTGATATTCTATATGATTAACTCGTTTCATTTGACTATTTTGAAGGAAATGGCACCGACTACTCGACACACCTTGAATATGAGCGAAGAGGAATTTCGTGCCTTTCTTGCTTCAAACATAGCCGCAGTACAGGCTGCGCTACATACCAACAATAACCTTGGATCTAGCAGTACAGGAAATCGTGTAGGATGCACCTACAAAGAATTCACTGCCTGCAAACCTTTGGAATTTGATGGAACCGAAGGACCGATCGGATTGAAACGGTGGACCGAGAAGGTCGAATCGGTGTTTGCCATAAGTAAGTGTACTGAAGAGGACAAAGTGAAGTACGCTACGCATACCTTCACAGGTTCTGCGTTAACATGGTGGAATACCTATCTAGAGCAAGTGGGACAAGATGATGCTTACGCACTACCGTGGTCAGCATTCAAGCACTTGATGAACGAGAAGTACCGTCCCAGAACCGAGGTCAATAAGCTCAAGATAGAACTTAGAGGGTTACGAACCCAAGGATTTGATATTACCACGTACGAAAGACGATTCACAGAATTATGCCTATTGTGTCCGGGAGCGTTCGAAGATGAGGAAGAGAAGATCGACGCGTTTATGAAAGGATTACCGGAAAGAATCCAAGAAGATATAAGTTCACACGAGCCCGCCTCCATACAACAGGCATGTAGAATGGCTCACAAACTAGTGAACCAGATTGAAGAAAGAATTAAAGAACAGACTGCTGAAGAGGTCAATGTGAAGCAAGTCAAAAGAAAGTGGGAGGAAAATGGTGATAAGAATCACCAATACAACAACAACAGCAATTACAACAATAATCGCAACAACAATCCCAACGATCGCAACATCAATCGCAACTACAACAAACGGCCCAACAACAACAACAACAACAACAACAACAACAACAACAACAACAACAACAACAACAACAACAACAACAACAACAACAACAACAACAACAACAACAACAACAACAACAACAACAACAACAACAACAACAACAACAACAACAACAACAACAACAACAACAACAACAACAACAACAACAACAACAACAACAACAACAACAACAACAACAACAACAACAACAACAACAACAACAACAACAACAACAACAACAACAACAACAACAACAACAACAACAACAACAACAACAACAACAACAACAACAACAACAACAACAACAACAACAACAACAACAACAACAACAACAACAACAACAACAACAACAACAACAACAACAACAACAACAACAACAACAACAACAACAACAACAACAACAACAACAACAACAACAACAACAACAACAACAACAACAACAACAACAACAACAACAACAACAACAACAACAACAACAACAACAACAACAACAACAACTACTACTACTACTACTACTACTACTACTACTACTACTACTACTACTACTACAACAACAATCATCCCAACAACAATAATAACAGCAACAACAACAACAATCAGAAGTAGCTATGCCAAAGGTGTGAAAAGTATCACTCGGGGTTCTGCACCAAATTTTGCAACAAGTGTAAAAGAAATGGTCATAGCGCGGTGAAGTGTGAGGTCTACGGACCAGGGGTTAACAGAACGAAAGGAACAAATGGTGTCGGAACGAGTAATGGCGGAGCAAGTAGTGTCGGAGCAAGTTATGCCAATGTAGTTTGTTATAAATGTGGAAAACCAGGCCACATTATTAGAAATTGCCCGAACCAGGAGAACACGAATGGACAAGGCCGCGGAAGAGTTTTCAATATTAATGCGGCAGAGGCACAGGAAGACCCAGAGCTTGTTACGGGTACGTTTCTTATTGATAATAAATCTGCTTACGTTTTATTTGATTCGGGTGCAGATAGAAGCTATATGAGCAGAGATTTTTGTGCTAAATTAAGTTGCGCCTTTTGATAGTAAATTTTTACTCGAATTAGCAAATGGTAAATTAATTTCAGCAGATAATATATGTCGGAATCGAGAAATTAAACTGGTTAGCAAAACATTTAAGATTGACTTGATACCAGTAGAGTAAGGGAGTTTTGATGTGATAATCGGTATGGACTGGTTAAAAGAAGTGAAAGCAGAGATCGTTTGTTACAAAAATGCAATTCGCATTATACGAGAAAAAGGAAAACCCTTAATGGTGTACGGAGAAAAGGGCAACACGAAGCTACATCTTATTAGTAATTTGAAGGCACAAAAACTAATAAGAAAAAGTTTCTATGCTGTTCTAGCACACGTCTAGAAAGTACAAACTGAAGAAAAGAGCATCAATGATGTTCCCGCCGCAAAAGAATTTCCCGATGTATTTTCGAAAGAATTACCGGGATTACCCCCACATCGATTCGTTGAATTTCAAATAGATCTTGTACCAGGAGCTGCACCAATAGCTCGTGCTCCTTACAGACTCGCACCCAGCGAGATGAAAGAACTGCAAAGCCAATTACAAGAACTTTTAGAGCGTGGTTTCATTCGACCAAGTACATCACCGTGGGGAGCTCCTGTTTTGTTTGTCAAGAAGAAAGTTGGTACATTCAGGTTGTGTATCGACTACCGAGAGTTGAACAAACTTACCATCAAGAAACGCTACCCACTACCGAGAATCGATGACTTATTTGATCAACTACAAGGCTCGTCTGTTTATTCAAAGATTGACTTACGTTCCGGGTATCATCAAATACGGGTGAAAGAAGATGATATTCCAAAGACTGCTTTCAGAACACGTTACGGTCATTACGAGTTTATGGTCATGCCGTTTGGTTTAACTAATGCACCAGCTGTGTTCATGGACCTTATGAACCGAGTGTGTGGACCATACCTTGACAAGTTTGTCATTGTTTTCATTGATAACATACTTATTTACTCAAAGAATGACCAAGAACACGGTGAACATTTGAGAAAGGTGTTAGAAGTATTAAGGAAGGAAGAATTGTACGCTAAGTTTTCAAAGTGTGCATTTTGGTTGGAAGAAGTTCAATTCCTCGGTCACATAGTGAACAAAGAAGGTATTAAGGTGGATCCGGCAAGATAGAAACTGTTGAAAAGTGGGAAACCCCGAAAACTCCGAAATACATACGCCAGTTTTTAGGACTAGCTGGTTACTACAGAAAGTTCATCCAAGACTTTTCCAGAATAGCAAAACCCTTGACTGCATTAACGCATAAAGGGAAGAAATTTGAATGGAAGGATGAACAAGAGAAAGCGTTTCAGTTATTGAAGAAAAAGCTAACTACGGCACCTATATTGTCATTGCCTGAAGGGAATGATGATTTTGTGATTTATTGTGACGCATCAAATCAAGGTCTCGGTTGTGTATTAATGCAACGAACGAAGGTGATTGCTTATGTGTCTAGACAATTGAAGATTCACGAACAAAATTATACGACGCATTATTTGGAATAAGGCGCGGTTGTTTTTGCATTAAAGACTTGGAGGCACTACTTATATGGGGTCAAAAGTATTATATATACCGACCACAAAAGTCTTCAACACATATTTAATCAGAAATAACTGAATATGAGGCAGCGTAGGTGGATTGAATTGTTGAATGATTACGACTTTGAGATTCGTTACCACCCGGGGAAGGCAAATGTGGTAGCCGACGCCTTGAGCAGGAAGGACAGAGAACCCATTCGAGTAAAATCTATGAATATAATGATTCACAATAACCTTACTACTCAAATAAAGGAGGCGCAACAAGGAGTTTTAAAAGAGGGAAATTTAAAGGATGAAATAACCAAAGGATCGGAGAAGCATCTTAATATTCGGGAAGACGGAACCCGGTATAGGGCTGAAAGGATTTGGGTACCAAAATTTGGAGATTTGAGAGAAATGGTACTTAGAGAAGCTCATAAAACCAGATACTCAATACATCCTGGAACGGGGAAGATGTACAAGGATCTCAAGAAACATTTTTAGTGGCCGGGTATGAAAGCCGATGTTGCTAAATACGTAGGAGAATGTTTGACGTGTTCTAAGGTCAAAGCTGAGTATCAGAAACCATCAGGTCTACTTCAACAACCCGAAATCCCGGAATGGAAATGAGAAAACATTACCATGGATTTCATCACTAAATTGCCAAGGACTGCAAGTGGTTTTGATACTATTCGGGTAATAGTTGATCGTCTCACCAAATCAGCACACTTCCTGCCAATAAGAGAAGATGACAAGATGGAGAAGTTAGCACGACTGTATTTGAAGGAAGTCGTCTCCAGACATGGAATACCAATCTCTATTATCTCTGATAGGGATGGCAGATTTATTTCAAGATTCTGGCAGACATTACAGCAAGTATTAGGAACTCGTCTAGACATGAGTACTGCCTATCATCCACAAACTGATGGGCAGAGCGAAAGGACGATACAAACGCTTGAAGACATGCTACGAGCATGTGTTATTGATTTCGGAAACAGTTGGGATCGACATCTACCGTTAGCAGAATTTTCCTACAACAACAGCTACCATTCAAGCATTGAGATGGCGCCGTTTGAAGCACTTTATGGTAGAAAGTGCAGGTCTCCGATTTGTTGGAGTGAAGTGGGGGATAGACAGATTACGGGTCCGGAGATAATACAAGAAACTACCGAGAAGATCATCCAAATTCAACAACGGTTGAAAACCGCCCAAAGTCGACAAAAGAGCTACGCTGACATTATAAGAAAAGATATAGAATTTGAAATTGGAGAGATGGTCATGCTTAAAGTTGCACCTTGGAAAGGTGTTGTTCGATTTGGTAAACGAGGGAAATTAAATCCAAGGTATATCGGACCATTCAAGATTATTGATCGTGTCGGACCAGTAGCTTACCGACTTGAGTTACCTCAACAACTCGCGGCTGTACATAACACTTTCCACGTCTCGAATTTGAAGAAATGTTTTGCTAAAGAAGATATCACTATTCCGTTAGTTGAAATCCAAATCAACGAAAAACTTCAATTCATCGAAGAACCCGTCGAAATAATGGATCGTGAGGTTAAAAGACTTAAGCAAAACAAGATACCAATTGTTAAGGTTCAATGGAATGCTCGTAGAGGACCCGAGTTCACCTGAGAACGAGAAGATCAGATGAAGAAGAAATACCCGCATTTATTTCCAGAAGATACGTCAACACCTCCAACTACTTAAAATTTCGGGACGAAATTTATTTAACGGGTAGGTACTGTAGTGACCCGAACTTTTCCATGTTTATATATATATTAAATGAAATTGTTAAGACTTGATTAATTGAAATAGGTTTCATATAGACAATTGACCACCCAAGTTGACCGGTGATTCACGAACGTTAAAACTTGTAAAAACTATATGATGACATATATATGGTTATATATATATAGTTAACATGATATTATGATAAGTAAACATATCATTAAGTATATTAATAATGAACTACATATGTAAAAACAAGACTACTAACTTAATGATTTTGAAACGAGACATATATGTAACGATTATCGTTGTAACGACATTTAATGTATATATATCATATTAAGAGATATTCGTACATCATAATATCATGATAATATAATAATTTAAAATCTCATTTGATATTATAAACATTGGGTTAACAACATGTAACAAGATCGTTAACCTAAAGGTTTCAAAACAACACTTACATGTAACGACTAACGATGACTTAACGACTCAGTTAAAATGTATATACATGTAGTGTTTTAATATGTATTCATACATTTTTGAAAGACTTCAAGACACTTATCAAAATACTTCTACTTAACAAAAATGCTTACAATTACATCCTCGTTCAGTTTCATCAACAATTCTACTCGTATGCACCCATATTCGTACTCGTACAATACACAGCTTTTAGATGTATGTACTATTGGTATATACACTCCAATTATCAGCTCTTAGCAGCCCATGTGAGTCATCTAACACATGTGGGAACCATCATTTGGCAACTAGCATGAAATATCTCATAAAATTACAAAAATATGAGTAATCATTCATGACTTATTTACATGAAAACAAAATTACATATTCTTTATATCTAATCCATACACCAACGACCAAAAACACCTACAAACACTTTCATTCTTCGATTTTCTTCATTTAATTAATCTCTCTCAAGTTCTATCTTCAAGTTCTAAGTGTTCTTCATAAATTCTACAAGTTCTAGTTTCATAAAATCAAGAATACTTCCAAGTTTGCTAGCTTACTTCCAATCTTGTAGAGTGATCATCCAACCTCAAGAAATCTTTATTATTTACAGTAAGATATCTTTCTAATACAAGGTAATACTCATATTCAAACTTTGATTCAATTTCTATAACTATAACAATATTATTTCGAGTGGAAATCTTACTTGAACTTGTTTTCGTGTCATGATTCTGCTTCAAGAACTTTCAAGCCATCCAAGGATTCTTTGAAGCTAGATCCATTTTTCTCACTTCCAGTAGCTTTATCCAGAAAACTTGAGGTAGTAATGATGTTCATAACATCATTTGATTCATACATATAAAGCTATCTTATTTGAAGGTTTAAACTTGTAATCACTAGAACATAGTTTAGTTAATTTTAAACTTGTTCGCAAACAAAAGTTAATCCTTCTAACTTGACTTTTAAAATCAACTAAACACATGTTCTATATCTATATGATATGCTAATTTAATGATTTAAAACCTGGAAACACGAAGAACACTGTAAAACCGGACATACGCCGTCGTAGTAACACCGCGGGCTGTTTTGGGTTACTTAATTAAAAACTATGATAAACTTTGATTTAAAAGTTGTTCTTCTGGGAAAATGATTTTTCTTATGAACATGAAACTATATCCAAAAAACATGGTTAAACTCAAAGTGGAAGTATGTTTTCTAAAATGGTCATCTAGACGTCGTTCTTTCGATTGAAATGACTACCTTTACAAAAATGACTTGTAACTTATATTTTTGACTATAAACCTATACTTTTTCTATTTATATTCATAAAATAGAGTTCAATATGAAACCATAGCAATTTTATTCACTCAAAACGGATTTAAAATGAAGAAGTTATGGGTAAAACAAGATTGGATAATTTTTCTTGTTGTAGCAAGGTGAAAATTGGTAACAAATCTATATTAATCATATCCTAGCTAACTTATATTGTATTATACATGTATTCTAATTTATTATGTAATCTTGGGATACCATAGACACGTATGCAAATGTTTTGACATATCATATCGACCCATGTGTATATATTATTTGGAACAACCATAGACACTCTATATGCAGTAATGTGGGAGTTAGCTATACAGGGTTGAGGTTGATTCCAAAAATATATATACTTTGAGTTGTGATCTATCCTGAGACATGTATACACTGGGTCGTGGATTGATTCAAGATAATATATATCAATTTTTTTCTGTACATCTAACGTTGGACAACTAGTTGTAGATTACTAACGAGGACAGCTGACTTAATAAACTTAAAACATCAAAATGTATTAAAAGTGTTGTAAATATACTTTGAATATACTTTGATATATATGTACATATTTGTTATAGGTTCGTGAATCGACCAGTGGCCAAGTCTTACTTCCCGACGAAGTAAAAATCTGTGAAAGTGAGTTATAGTCCCACTTTTAAAATCTAATATTTTTGAGATGAGAATACATGCAGGTTTTATAAATGATTTACAAAATAGACACAAGTACGTGAAACTACATTCTATAGTTGAATTATCAAAATCGAATATGCCCCTTTTTATTAAGTCTGGTAATCTAAGAATTAGGGAACAGACACCCTAATTGACGCGAATCCTAAAGATAGATCTATTGGGCCTAACAAACCCCATCCAAAGTACCGGATGCTTTAGTACTTCGAAATTTATATCATATCCGAAGGGTGTCCCGGAATGATGGGGATATTCTTATATATGCATCTTGTTAATGTCGGTTACCAGGTGTTCACCATATGAATGATTTTTATCTCTATGTATGGGATATATATTGAAATATGAAATCTTGTGGTCTATTGTTACGATTTGATATATATAGGTTAAACCTATAACTCACCAACATTTTTGTTGATGTTTAAAGCATGTTTATTCTCAGGTGAATATTAAGAGCTTCCGCTGTTGCATACTAAAATAAGGACAAGATTTGGAGTCCATGTTTGTATGATATTATGTAAAAACTGCATTCAAGAAACATATGTCGATGTAATATATTTCTATTGTAAACCATTATGTAATGGTCGTGTGTAAACAGTATATTTTAGATTATCATTATTTGATAATCTACGTAATGCTTTTGAAACCTTTATTGATAAAATAAAGGTTATGGTTGTTTTAAAAATGAATGCAGTCTTTGAAAAACGTCTCATATAGAGGTCAAAACCTCGCAACGAAATCAATTAATATGGAACGTTTATAATCAATATGAACGGGACATTTCAATAAGTACCATTAATGAAGAAGAATTTGCTTCGATCCCGAAATTCACCATTCCACAACCTTCCAACCCAATATTCTCAATAGATGAGTCATCTACCGAAGATGAACTACGATCTGTAATAGATAATGACACCTCGGATTTCACCCAATTGGGTAATAGAGGTGAAAACTTTGATCCAGAGAATAAACGGAAGGAAATGTTAGGAATTGTCCACCCTATAGAAATATGTATGTCGGTGTATAACGATCCATTTGCTCAAGAACCAGAAAAGAGACATATCCATTTACTGAAAGCTACACTTACAAAAGAATTAAGTAGTGACGATCAGGTGGTTCTAAACATTAAACCCATTGATATATTACACACCACCCGAAATGTAAATAAGTGGCTCACTATTTTAATTCGTGGAACTTATTCTACCGACTTCACATGTCGTCAGCTAAGTGTGGGGAAGTCTAACCCCACTTAACGTTAAATTAGGGGTTCGGGTTAGTGCATAACTCGTTAATAAAAATGCACGATTAGGGTAAAAGACGCATTTTCAAAAATTAGCAAACAGTTCAGAAAAGCAACCGTTTTTGAAGAAAAACATGTGTGATAAAACAAGAAGGAATGAACGATGAGGTGCGCCATCTATCATTCGACGAGCTATGAAATTACAAACTGGGTATTTTTAATCACTTTTCTACACTTATCACCCTCGTGAATTTATAATTATAGTCTGATTTCATGCAAATGAGGGCATTGCATGATCTCAAGTGTGGGGAAGGGTTATAAATTCTCTCGGGTTTGCACTTGGTTTATTTGCCAAATTTTGTGAAAATTTTAAAAATTTTCAAATAAATGAATTCAAAATCATGTTTATACATATTTATGAACGATAAAACTAGGTGTTAATGCCGAAATTATTGTTACCTCGGAAAGGACATAAATTGAGAAACAACTAAAACGCTTGAATTTATTTATTAAATATAAAAAGACGCATGATAAAAGCCAAGTGTGAGGAGAATGTACCAAGTTATTCAATTAAAAACTATCTATTATATGTTTCTGTAAAGTTATTGCAGGTACTTCTGTTTTGGACTAAATTAACTGTTTTACCCGATTTATTGTAATACTTTTAAAAGAATTGATGGATCTACACGATGAATCAATTCCATCATTACAAGGAAGTAAAGTCTTCCAAAAAAGACACGCGCTTCTTGATTTAGGTCAAGAAGTTGTCGTCCAGACCAGCTGTAGGTTGACGAAAAATTTAGAAAAGTCATCTCTAAAATTGACTGGAAATCCACGGACCTCAGCATCAAACAGGGTCGCCATGCGGTCAGACTTATGCTAACCATGAGAGGATCTGTCTTGTAAAATGGGGAGGGCGCCGTACAAATTAGCTTGATAAGACTAATGAATCAGACCCCCAGAAAGGATAATCTCCTTAAAAGATCAAAAATCAGCTTTTAAGACTGATATTACTCAATCCTTGAGATTGACCTTAAAGATTGAGAATTACAAACTCATGGAATTCAATGATATCTAAACTCGAGCTTGAACGAGAAAATATTTTGATCAAATTGCAAACCGATTTGTTTTCTGAAAACCCATTTTCAATGCTTTCATTACCATTGAACGTAAAATCCTAGGAATTCACCTGGAATTCATTAGGTCATCTGAACCAAATCGGATGTCAACCGTAAGAACGGTGGTTGCATAGCATGGTCTAAGACAGGACCTTGTGCCAGACCGAAAAAATCATAGGGTGATCTTTACTATTGCCCCTACAAAGGATAGTAATAGCATCCGACATGTTTTTAGACCATAATCAAATGCATGTCATTAGACATTGCCTTAACAGTTGCTTGTTCATCGCTTTCCTTTACAACCGGACGGTAGTTTGCCGAAAGGTAATATACGGGACAAGTAAACTAGACGTGTTGCTTTCCTAAATACAAGGTTAGTAAGTGGGTAACACAAAACCGCAAGTGTTGAGCTAAAATTTTCAAATCTGAAACCCACAAAACCCACAAAAATATTTTGAAAACACCGGTGAAGGGTTATTCCGGAAAACTTATCTAGGATAAAAGCTAGATTGAATTTTTAAAAGATCAAATGTTTTCATAAAGATTCAATTTCCTTAAGGATCTAAATTTTTATAGTCATGTGGGACTGTAAACCACACCGTTACTATCATTGTTTATACCGCCGTATCAAAATCACTGATGTATAAAGTGTGAAGAATAAAGAAGTGATTCGTGTGATTTAATTTCAAGTTCTGTATTGCTTGAGGACAAGCAACGCTCAAGTGTGGGGATATTTGATAGTGCACCAAATGAACATATATTTAGTAGCAATATCCTCCCAATATGTAAATTATTTAGTTGTAATTGTCCTATTGTAAGTTGTAATCGTTTATATTAAATAAGTGCGAAGATAAAAGGCGAAAACGACGATTTGAAGATGCAAATGACCAAAAAGCTCAAATGTACAAGATACAATCCAAGTGGTTCAATTTATTGATAAGAAACGTCTAAAAATGACAAGAGTACAAGTTGCGGAACGAAAAGTACAAGATATTAAATTATACGAAAGGACGTTCGAAAATCCGGAACCGGGACCTGAGCCAACTATCAACGCCCAACGCAACGGACTAAAAATTATGAGTCAACTATGCACAAGAATATAATATAATATTTAAATAATTATATAAATTATTTATATATTATATATATTTAAATATAATGTCGACAAGCAAATGGCCAAAAAAATGTGAGCTGGATTCCTGACCTCCGCACTCGCGGAGCTTTAAAGCATAGAACCTCCGCACTCGCGGAGAAGCCAAAATCAGAAATGTCCTATAAATGCAACGAGCTTCTGCCGAATTCAAAATATATAATAATAATAATAATACTCCTCTGTAATAATATATATATATATATATATATATATATATATATATATATATATATATATATATATATATATATATATATATATATATAGTGTAGTTTTATATTAGATTAGTTTTGGGTTATGCAAAGGTTATTTTACGAGTTTTAAAGTCGGAGCTCTGTCCGTGTAACACTACGCGATAAATAATCAATGTAAGCTATGTTCTCCTTTTTAAATTAATATTTCGTACTTAAGTTATTATTATGCTTATTTAAGACGAAGTAATCATGATGTTGGGCTAAAATACTAAAATTGGGTAATTGGGCTTTGTACCATAATTGGGGTTTAGACAAAAGAACGACACTTGTGGAAATTAGACTATGGGCTATTAATGGGCTTTATATTTGTTTAACTAAATGATAGTCTGTTAATTTAATATGAAGATTTACAATTGGACGTACCTATAAATAACCACATACACTCGATCGGACACGATGGGCGGGATATTTATATGTACGAATAATCGTTCATTTAACCGGACACGGGAATAAATTAATAGTCACTAAAATTATTAAAACAGGGGTGAAATTATATACAAGGACACTTGGTGTAATTGTTAACAAAGTATTAAAACCTTGGGTTATACGCAGTAGATATCCTGGTGTAATTATTAAACAAAGTATTAAGACCTTGTTACAGTTTAAGTCCCCAATTAGTTGGAATATTTGACTTCGGGTATAAGGATAATTTGACGAGGACACTCGCATTTTATATTTATGACTGATGGACTGTTATGGACAAAAACCAGACGGACATATTAAATAATACAGGACAAAGGACAATTAACCAATGGGTATAAACTAAAATCAACACGTCGAACATCATGATTACGAAAGTTTAAATAAGCATAATTCTTTTATTTTCATATTTAATTGCACTTTTAATTATCGCACTTTTATTTATTGTCATTGTATTTAATTGCGCTTTTAATTATCGTACTTTTTAATTTTCTCGCACTTTTATTTATCGCAATTTCATTATCGTTATTTACTTTACGTTTTAAATTAAGTTGTATTTATTTTTAATATTTTACATTAGGTTTTAACTGCGACTAAAGTTTTAAAATCGACAAACCAGTCATTAAACGGTAAACCCCCTTTTTATATATTATTATATATTATTATATATTATTATATATATATTGTACAAATATAGTTATTTAAAATATAGTGTGAAATAAGCCATCTCCCTGTAGAACGAACCGGACTTACTAAAAACTATACTACTCTACGATTAGGTACATTGCCTATAGTGTTGTAGCAATGTTTAGGTATATCCCATCTGTAAATAAATAATTAAAACTTGTGTAATTTGTAACGTATTTCGTAGTAAAAAATAATAGTATTTTCGTACCCCCACGCTACGACATCACTTATTGTGGCAGTTCACAGACAAAATCAAGAAGTATCACGAGGATCACACGACGAGGACGTCGTGAGCTTATATGGGGGAGAATGTCACAATCCAACAATTTTATGGCCCAACCCACTAAGTTTGTGGCCCAATATGTCAAAATCAAATAAGGCCCAAGAACCTCATGGAAGTTCACTAGAACTTTCCCATGAGTTCTTCCATGGAATGGTATAGAATGTCCATGGAAATATCTAGACACATGAAGCTTCTAGTTCTTAGATCTTAGCCATCCATTGTATTTAATTCTAGCCATCCACTTTGTGATATGAGTAGTATAAATAGGGGTGGCCTCATTTGGCACACCACACCTCAAATCTCAAACATTCTCTCTTGTAAAGCATTCTCAAGCAATATAAGTATTTTCTTCAATTCCACTTGTTCTATAATATTTTCTCTTTTGGTTACTTGAATCGTTATAAGGTCCGAGTAAGGCTGACTTAGTAGAGACTAAGTGCCGCACGTGAGCTTATCGAGATAAGTCCGTGACATAAAGCTTTGCTAAACAAATGGATTGAAGTTATCTTCACCTTTTCTTCTTCTTCTACACCATCCACAAAGAAAAATTGATTGCAACGATAGATCCAACCTTTAACATCTTCACCTTCAAACTTGGGAAATTCAAGTTTAGTGATCTTGGTAAGTTGCAATGACCCTCTTCTACTTCCACCTTCACCACCTTTAATTTTCTGCATTTAACTAGTCAAGTAGTTTTGCTAAACTAACACACTGCTTATTTGGGCAGTTAATTCAACGATTCCCTTTGTCACATTAGCTAAAGATGCTTGCACAACTTCAGCTACATATTCTTTAGTGACTTATTCGCCTGAACTTCTGGTGTTCATCACCATTTTTGTTGAAATTGAACAGTTAGAGATGATAACAGAATCGACGCTCTGATACCAATTGATATGTTGTTCCGAATTAACAATTGAATTGGAGAACAACTAGCCAACAATCAAGAATCCAAATAGAAGAACAGATTCTGAAATGTGAAAGCTAGGGTTTATTTGACTAAAGTCAAGATTAGAGAAATTGAGGAAGAATGTTTACAATCGTAAATTGAAAGCTAAATTCACCACAGACTAGCTATACACTATTTATACAGTGATCAATTGCAACAATATTGAACTAATTCCTGACTAATTCTTGTTAATCGTTTGAACAGGTGCGTTGGCGCCCAGAAGTAGTTGAAGTTGACTACGATTGACTTCATTGGTTCACCAAGATGCCATGTGCCGGTCACGTGATCACTTTTGAATTCATATCACTTGCTTCTCACGTGCTTCTGTAAATGATTCATATCAATTAATTAGAATCAAGAATATTAATTATTGTTTTTTTCTTTTAGTTTATGTGCGCCAGTCAAAGAAAGTGTCGGTTTTATATTTTTTCGTTGCCTAAGGTAATTAGCAAACTAATTTGTTATATTTTTCTTTATCTTATTTTCGATTTGTTCTTGTTTATATTACCCTCACAATACATTATGTGATTGATTGGTTTGTTACCAAAAACCATTTACTTATCTTATCTTCATAACTACGTAACAATTCCCAATTTTTAAGCTTTATTTGCATTTGAATAAATCTTCATCTAATTTACTTTCATGAACACTTAATTTTTGGTGCAGATCTATATATCCAGAAGAAATAATCGTTGAAAGTTTATATCGTTTTTTTTTTTGAACGGCAAGATTGCATCAGTCCGGACCAAAGCCTAGTTTATATCGTTTTCATGAACACCCATTATGTACTTTACATGTATTTACTATCAAGTATGGAATAATACGTTTTCTTTATTCGTGCAGTTTATTTTACAATTTATATATCTTGCGTTTTTTTCTGGGGCTTTTATATTAGTCATTGGAGTTTTATTTTATATAGGATTAGGAATGGCAATTGTCACCCTGATTCAATGGATATCCATCTGATTCACCCGATACATAATAGTTATAGATGATATAAATAGATATGGATACGGATATTGATAAACCTAAATGAATACGGATATGCATATGGATGAAAAACTTTCATCCATGAATATATCTATATACACCCGAAATACATTTATAAATACATAAATATAGATATATGAAAACACATTTACTATTATAGATGCATTTACAATTATACATATATATTTCTTGTAATTATATAACGAATTATCCGTGAAATATTACAATAAAACATATGTATATAATCAAATAGTGGTAGGATCAAGAGGGAAGTAACCATTCGGGGGGAAGCGGGGGCAAGCAAAAACTTTTTTTTTCTTCGTTTTTTGAAAAAACTTTGTTCACGAACATTATAGATGAGATGAAAATATGAACATTTAGTAGAGACACTTTGTGATAAATGTTTTTATTTTGGCGGGAAAACGCCGAAGAAGTAATATATAACAATTATCGTGTTTTTCGAGCGTATTTTGAGGTTTTAGCTATTGGGGTTTAGATATTAGGGTTTAGATATTAGGGTTTATAGGGTTTAGATATTAGGGTTTAGAAATTTAGGGTTTAGATTTAGGGTTTAGATTGAGTTTTTAACACGAACGGTTTAGAGTTTAGGGTTTAGGGTTTAGGGTTTGGGGTTTGGTGTTTTGGGTTTATTCCATAAACCCAAAACACCAAACCCTAAACCCTAAACCCTAAACTCTAAATCGGGCTAAATTTTACTTCACAAAACATGAAAAAAAACGTTCATATTCTTCACGAACAATATTATCTTGAATGTTATTTTTGTCGATCGTTTTCCCGCCTAAATAATAACATTCATCACGAAGTGTCTCTTCTAAATGTTCATATTTTCGTGTGATCTTGATGCCGGGAAAAAAAATTCAAAAAAAACGAAAAAAAAAAAAATTTTGCTTCTCCCCGCTTCCCCCCGATTGGTTACTTCCCCATTGATCCTGCCCCTAATCAAATATACATAAAAATTACACAAGTAAGTTTAACAAATTGAGTTATATCTTTGAAAAATATTACACGTCCTTATGAATAGATTTTAATTATGCCACATTATATAAATTTTTGTTATATTACATTTTATTTTAATCACATATTAGATTAGAAATTATTATAACATTTTTTTAATATCCAATGGATATCCATTAACCCGCTTAATCCATTGAATATGAATATTGATGGATGAACTGAAATTAAACGGATATGGATATGAATATGAATATATATATAGATGAACAAAAACTAAATAAATATGGATATGAATACGGCCTCACCCGATCCATTGCCATTCCTATATAGGATACAACGTTAACCATGATATAAACGGGTACAAATTGCCACTGTGCGAATGGAAATTTATGATTAGATGAATACAGTATGTTCGTTTCGTGATGCTGTTATTTTCGAATGCAATGTATCATCTTAAAAATCATGCATTTGATTTGGACATACCAAGAACCGCATCTATGGTAGCGAACAAACAAACATTCTATTGTAGTAGCTTGCTCTTACCATAACTGAATTCAAATTCTTCGAGTATAAAACTTTTATTTCATAATTCCGTGAATCAGCAGATATTTAACTAGTTTAGTTTTAAATCAAAAACTCACTCTGCAATATTTGTGAGTTCAATTGATCCATGGAAGGCATTACATATGGAGTATTTTATTTTATCCTACTTTTAGAAAAGAAAACAATTTAATGTTATATGATAAATATGCATGCTTGCTTAAACAAGTGAGACTTCCTGTCTCATTTCAATGCTAGTTCTGGTACTTTTTGTACATTTTTATTATTGTATCAATTGTATCAATCATTTTGTTTATTTTAATTTTGGTGTCAATGCAAGTTATGGTCCCAAAAAAAAAAAATAATGCTCATATTTTCAATAACACTATATTACAAATTTAATCAATTAATACATTAACATGTTATACGCATAAATAATCCATAAAAAGAGTGACAAATATATCAATACTCAACAAAAAATACTATACAAAAATATTGTACATACGTAAATCCCGTTATTTTAACTATTCATTGATTTATAACACGCGACTTCCCGAAGTAATTAATAATAGTTATAAACGAGGCATTGCCTGAGTGGTATACTAGGAACGGTCTGTTTGTCCTCAACGAGGATGTGCAGATTCGATTCTAAGGGCCGGGATCTAATTGATACTGCTAGCAATTAGCTTCTCGGAGGGGGTTTTCCCAACAACTGTACTGTCATGGTTGTTGCGATTTAGGTTTCCTTTTAACGCGTGTGTGAGTGTCATATAATCGCGAAGGTGGTTAAGTCCTATCTGGATGATGGCGATACTGCCGTTCAAAAAATAATTACTACATAATTAATAATTAATTATTTAATTAGTACTAAAAAGGTAGCTTTCATTTGAATTAACAAATCAATTGTCGAAATCTCACGATAAATGTTAGAATTCAAATCAATAATTAACCTAATAGAGAGACAATATGACATTATCATCCAAATCAATGGTTGAACTCTAAGTTATAAACTCCTTTAAAAGTTGAAATATAATCTTTTGAAAAAAAATGATATAATTACGACTTTCTTGTTATTTATGGAAAGAAAAGAAAAGAAGATTCGTTAGTAACTTAGTAACACGTTTTTCAAAAAAAAAAAAAAAAATATAAAAAAAAAATAAAATAAAAACTTAGTAACACAAGTACGTCGATTAGTTACAATTTGACGAAACTAATCATTAAACTACGCTATATTAAAGAGTCACTAGACAAGCACCTAACAATTGAATACATCTGACAATTGAAACTTCAACTCTCGCATCTTCGTACAATTCAAATTCTTAGAAACTGAATCTCCTACTTGTTTAATAGCAAAAACGTGCTTAGAGACTAATTTCGTCGAATTCATGTATGATCCGTTTCTATGCGTAGGGGACTTGGTGATAATATGGATATAGAACTATCATATGTATGATCAGTTAAGGTGTTATCAGTAACATTGTGTTATTCATACGAATTACAATGGCTACAAGGCTTGACGAGTTAATTACAAGGTAGAGAGAATTGGCTTAGGTGTGTGAGAATTATGGTGTGTTACTACTTTATGTGTATTATATGAAAGGCTTGGTTGGAATAAGAGATGGATTGTGTATTTATCTCACATATACACACTCCATACAATGGTTAATTCTTCTATATGCTTAGCCAAATTATTATATTATATTATATATTATATTATATTATATTATATTATATTATATTATATTATACCTTACATACTAAAACACACCCGGATTCTCGTCGTTTTAGTTGTTTTGTATTGCAGTTTTGATTTTGCGTTCACACTGTAATCGGTCCTTCACATATTATACCTTACATACTAAAACACAACCGGATTCTCGTCGTTTTAGTTGTTTTGTATTGCAGTTTTGATTTTGCGTTCACACTGTAATCGGCCCCTCAACTTTGACTCAATTTACACAACAGCCCCTCAAGTTTTCATTTTTTCAGAGGTAAAAAGTGTAAATATATAATTTTATTAAAATAAAGGAAATTAATTCCACCCGATTTTTTAACGGGCCCTATCTTCTCGCTCGGTGCGAGTTAAATTTTTCCGAGACCACCGTTCATCTCGATTATCTTACGAACCCAACGGGACTAACTATACTCGAAACGAACAACGTTAAAAAAACACTAAATATTTCGGATTATATTTCATATACATACATACACGTACAACAAACAACATACACTTACACCAAACAACCCAACCTATTTGATATATTAGGTACCAAACAATGTATATCTAAATTCGACCGCGCGTTAAATACAACTGCAATAACGCGCGGTCGAATTTTTTTCTAGTTTATAATATAAATCGAGTCCTAATATTCTTCCCTTTTATATGAGTTGTGATTGATTGTCCTTTTAAATTTTGTACACCGAGAACTTGATGCGTACTGAATGATTTTGCATAAAAAGATCATTTGCAGAAGAACTCTGAATTAATTTTGTAGCTTTGAAGCTTTCCTCCTTGACTTAACAATGTGTAAACTCAGATTCATGTTTAGATTATGATTATGTAATTGTTGTTTAACTATTGATTATGAACGATAGAGAAAAGTGTTTATTACCAAAATACGTTTACAATATAAACGTGTCACAAGGTATAAAAAAACCAAAAGGAGGGATGTATTTATATTTATTAATACTTTACAATTTAACACTTAAATACAAACTTTCACAACTCAAGATTAATTCCTAACAACGTGTTGACAGTCTCGTAAAAATGCAAAGCAACTCTAACCCGCCAAAAGCTTTAAACTCCGGTTATCACACTAGACATTATACTACTACGTACTTAGTAGTATGATTACAATAACGTCAACTATCTAATTAAAATTAATAAATAGAAATAGAAATAGTTGCTGTAAATAAATCCCAATAATGCAAACCATCCAAAAATAACAGTTGTGTAGTTGACCAGTCAATACACGAATTCCCAAATAAGAAAACACACTTATTCCTCTACTTCGCACCACACCCTTCCAATCATACTTCAAATCCCCGCTCGCCGTTGATCAATTTTCACTCCATCTTAAATATACATACGTCCGCAAACATACATCATCAGATTATCAAATCAAATCAAATATTTATAATATAAAAAAATGTCGCTTGCTAAACCATAAAACATGTGTTCCTTCTCCACCAACATCAACACCACCCTACCACCACAACTAACCACCATCAACTCTGTCTATATTCCCGCCGCCACCACCACCACACTCTGCATCTATATATCCACTTTAATCTTTGTTATATCCATTTTTTTCTTCCAACATGTCCGACCACTCAACACGTAGTCTCTTTTTCTCCGCCGCCGTCGATCACCTCTCGCCGTCGATCGTCGACTCACTTATCTCCGATGAATCTCTACTTCCGGATTACGTCAACCGCTGCCAACGACACCTCACCCACCGTCAAGATTCCATCAACTGGATTCTTAATGTATCTTATAAATAAATAATATAATAAATTATAATTAAATAAATTAAATTTATTATATACATGCAATAAATTAAATTTTTGTAATTAAATGTAGGCTCATGCTTTCTATGTGTTTCGTCCAATAACTGCAATACTTTCGGTCAACTATTTGGACCGGTTTCTTTCATCAACAACAGATTTTTTTGAGGTATATATCTATATAAACAATTTATATTGTATTAATTTATTTTATATATTATGAATTTGATTTGATTACAATGTATGTGTGTGAGAGCAGTGGAATAAGGGATGGGAGTATCAGTTATTATCAGTGGCGTGTTTATCATTAGCTGCTAAAATGGAGGAAGTTGAAGTACCGTTACTTTTTGATCTTCAAGTTTCGGAGCCCCGATACGTATTCGAGTCTAAGACAATTCAAAAAATGGAGCTTTTGGTTATGTCCACACTCAATTTTAGACTTCGATCCGTCACTCCTTTTGATTTTTTACATTATTTTATTTCCGTGCTACCGACGTCGTTTTGTACAGACAAACGTCATTTCAATTGTAAATGCTCGGATCTTATCATCAAAACCCTTCTCGGTAAACCCGAATACCCGACCCTGTTTCGTTCACTTACAATTGGCGGCTACTTTATCTAAGTTTCTGCATTTGTTATTTGTGTGAATGTGTGCAGTAATTGACTTTTTACGATTCCGGCCTTCGGTAATTGCAGCTGCCGCGGTGAAATCTGTCGCCGGCGAAGGTGTTGAGATACCGGAGAGTTACTACGAGAAAGTAAACAAAGTACTTTTCTCTCTATATTTAGATTATTACTATTATTATAAATTTTTTAATTATTATTATTATTATTATTATTTTATTATTATTACTATTATATACTCGTATTACAGAGTATATTTTTCATATATGTATAATTATTTTTGTTGCAATACTCATACTTGCCTATAATATCTATTGTGTTTTTTTATAAATAAGTGAAATTAATTTAATTCTAGACATGAAAAATGTGTAATTTGACGATCTATATTTTATTTTTGACAAAACATTGAGATGATATTGTTACATCTAAAGGTCATTTCAACAATCAATCTAAACTAAGAATTAAGAATATATGTAAAGTAGTACAATCAGTATTGCATAAACAAATCGCCTTTGTCTTAACGCTAGCCACGTCATGGGTTCAAAGTTCAAAGTTATGATTACGATATTATTCGTATAAAGTTACCGCTTGTGTTATGCTAAGGCTACTCCCTATCGTAACTAAACTATTCATCCTCTTAATCTTTCATATCAGCGCCACATCAACACCAATATTCTATAACTAACCCATAACTAAACACTCCCTATAATGGCTAAAAAAATACTCCTCTTAATATACAATGTACAAGCAATAAAGTATCAAGTCCAAACAATAAAAAGCCATTGGGACCCACAATTACTATAACCAACCTTCATACTTCTGTTAAATCCATGGTGGAAGCGGGTAACTAAAGCGGGTAACTAGCTCGTGCCTATGGTTCATTACGGGTAATGACGGGTAATGAGCGGGTAACGGACGGGTAACTAACCATAGGGGATCTAAGTGGTATTCAAGATATTCGGGTTTCAGAGGTTGTCACACGTCTTGCGATCAAACCTTATAGAATTCCTTCACGTTACTTTATGGGTGCGGGTCTCGTAATTTTCTACTGACACGTAACACGAATATAATCGAATCTGTTATATCAAGTCTGATGAGCGCGGTCAGTGACTCTTAAACGTCGTTCAAAATACAATCAATACTGCATAAACGAATTTAATTTCTAATATTTTTTTTGTCTTCAAAAAATAACGTTGTTCTAGTTAAGTCAAACATCGAATGAGTTGCAATATCCATAATTTATACGGCATATTAATGATTAAATGTCAGTAAAATTTAATATGCATGTCACCCATAATATATAGTCGTGATATATTATACTCCTAATTATTATTAATTATTAATATATTTATATATTTATATACAATTATATATTATATATAATAATGAATAATAATAATAATAATAATAATAATAATAATAATAATAATAATAATAATAATAATAATAATAATAATAATAATAATATAATTTATTTATTGTGTAAAATGAAATGTACAGGAAATGGTGAGAAGCTGTCATCAACTAATGCAAGAGTATTTGGTGGACACGTGTCCGTCGGCTGAAAATCACAATACAAGGAAAAGGTATTGGAGGTCCGATGATGAGCCACCAGCTAGTCCTGACGGTGTTCTGGAGGCGGCCACTTGTGTTAGCTGTGACACTCCTCATGATCGAATTTTAGTTCCGGCGACGTTATTAGAAGATAGAGGAGCTAAGCGAGTGATGGTTAATGTACAGGAAGACAAGCCATAGATGAAAGAAACTTTATATATATTACCTATAATTATAAATTATTATAAATTATAATTATATCTTGATCTTGAATGAAGTAAAAAAAAAGTGCCAACTTCTTTTTTATTTTTCTTTGATTTGTGTCGACTAATAAGTTTGCAGGGTCGTTGATTATGTGGATCAAGGGTCAGGATATAATGTTTGACTTTTAACAAAGTTTTATAAAGTTTTTTATACTGCTTGATATGGAGCATATTACAAAAAGAAAACAAATTTGCTAGCTGGCAGTGGAAGTCTGAAAATAGCTGGATAACAACAATTGGTTAAAAAAATTCATCTCCATTATTACATACTGGCCTTTTCCACATTTTTCATTTTATCTTTCTTTTTAAACCTTGTGATAAAAAATGATAAAACCTTCATGTGATGACTGTAGCACCTCACCTCTATTTGTTCTGCAAATCTCATCATGTGGGGTTCCGCCACGTCTTCTGTCATACGTCCCGTACTTTTCTAAACTTGTCCTTTCTTTCATTTTTCGTTTTCTCTTTCACAAAATTACAAGGGAGGTCCTTGTGTATGTTCAAAATTATATTTTTTTTCCGAACGGCTGCAATTTTTTTTTCTTCTTAAAAGCGAGATAATTCATTCAAACAAAAGATATACAAGGGAGTTTACGCCCAAGCGGACGCATACAACATTAAGCGAATAAGTTAAAACGATAAAATTGAGTTGCAAAGGTTGCACCCCACTCGATGTATCTATCTAGCAAACTAAATACATAGAAGGATTAGAGAGCCAATTGGTCCACTCGAGGATTTTCCTTTTGATTCTAGATGAAATCCATTCGAAAGATTCCACTTGTATTTCGTTCAATAACACCGGAGCGCACCAACCTTTATTTTGAAAGGCCTTCAAATTTCTATTCTTCCAAAGGCAGTATATAGATACCCATGCGACGGATTGCCAAATTTTGGATCCAAGTGAAGACATGCGACGGATTGCCAAATTTTGGATCCAAGTGAAGACATGATGTGTGATGATTTTCCATGTAACGAGTCAGGGCCATTTGATGGTGAGTAAGTGCCGAAATTTGTGACGATCGCTCCAAATTCATATGGACGAACACGTCATTCATCGATTTCATTGCGAGGTATTTGACCTCTATATGATACGTTTTGTAAACATTGCATTCTTTTAAAAAGGCACACCATAAATGAATATTTAAATCAAAGGTTTTTGACATCTGATGATTTCTACATATAGACAATCACCGTAAATAATAGTTTACAATAATACTTCCATTGACAATGCAGTCAAAATAAGATACATGGTGATGATTTGGTGAATGCAACGTTTCCTTGAAAAAAATGTCATGTAAGACTCCATACACATAGCTTGTCTAACACATAAGCAAACAGCGGAAGACTTCTAGGAAACCTGCGAATAAACATGCTAACAAGTGTCAACACAAAGGTTGGTGAATTCAAAGTTTTATAGTTTCATATAATCTGTATATAAAGGTGGATCACAAGATTTCAGTTGTTTCGTCCAGAAACGTTTATCAAAATATTCTACAAGATTGAGCACCCTGGTAACTAAACTTTAACGTTATAATAAGTACCCCTGTTTTAACATACATGCAACCAACATGTACAATACACGCAATCCAACGTGTACTAAACTCAAATAGTATACGTCTGTTTTATAGTTCAGGCTAGGGTTTCTATACCTGGAACAGACGGGGATTTCAAGCCCTATGGATCCATATATAACTACTCGCGCCCACCAGTTCTTATAACTGGCAGTTACTAGTTACCAAAGCTGAGGAATTTTCGGTTCAAACTCGGTATAGAATTTAGTATGTACTTGTATCCATTGCGTTTAAAATAAAGTGCATGTATTCTCAGCCCAAAAATATAGATTGCAAAAGCAATTAAAAAAGGAGCAAATGAAACTCACCTTAGCAGCATATAAAGTCGTTCACCAAAATGTGACCAAAACTCGGATTACCAAATAACCGTAGATCTCAACCTAGAGAACATATGTTGGTCAATAAATGTCTATCAAGCTAAGTCTGGTCATAGTGTATCACAATCCTAATGCTCGAGATCGACATACAAAGGTTATCCAAAGTCGATTCAAAAAGTCAATTTTGACAATAGTTCAACAAAACGAGACATACCTTATATAAGGAGTCATTTACTCGGTTGATAATATTCAAAAATCCATTTTATCAATCTCGTAAACAAGTTGTTTAAATCTTAATTGCAGATTCAAAAGCAATTTCAATTAACGTCAATCATAATTCAGTTGATCATATCTCTTAATCCGTTCATCGAAACTATTCGATATCTAAATGAAAAGTCATTGATTTTTCGTCAGCTTTCCAAAAACATGCATATCATAAACCTTTTACCAGTAACATATGTATTTAATTCGTGATTCATCATAAACTGTCTAACGACGAAATTTAGCATACAAGCATGTATAAATATATATACTCGAGCAGTAGACATGGATACACAATTAATATATAAAAGATAAAATATGAGTGCTTACGTATCAATATTGAGATTCAATATTAGACGTAACGGAGATGATAAACACTAGGTTTGATTCATAAATATACCCCCGAACATTACCCATAACCTCCTTGGCAATAACCCATAATTTCCTTAACTCTATCCCGCTCGAAAACCATTTTGAAAGTGACACGCTCATAACCTCGTCGTAGTATTTTATGTATAATACTAATTAATAATATTAATAATAATAAGATTAATAATAATATTAATCTTAATAATAATAATAATAATAATAATAATAATAATAATAATAATAATAATAATAATAATAATAATAATAATTTATATAATATATATATATATATGAGAGAAGAGGTCGAGAGATAGATTGAGTAAAAAATGGCAGAAACGATCGAGCTTTATAATGTGGCCTGATATCAGACCCCATGCGATCGCATGGGGAATGTGAGGGAATTACATGCGATCGCATGGATCCCTTTTCCAGCTCACATTGTTTTGATTTCTTCCTCGTCGACATAATATTATAATATAAATATAATAAATAATTTATATAATTAATTATATATTATATTAAATTCATGTGCATAGTTGACTTGTAATTTTCGTCCCGATAAGTCGTATGTTGTCACTTGACTTCTGTCCCTGTTTCGGTTTTTCGAATGTCCTTTCGTATACTGAGAAAACTTGCATTTTACGTTTTGGGATACGTACCTTTGTCATAATATAACCTTAAATTATCCCTAAACTATATCACTCGAAATATAATTTATACATTTGAGTGTTTTGGTCATTTACTTCTATAAATCAACGTCTCGCTATTTGTTAAAATACATTTTAAAATAGTGTTTTACTGTAGCAAATACATTTCGGGTACTGTAGCAATTCGAAAATACTGTAGCAAATTAGTGTTTTACTGGTTCATCTTAAACGTTTTAGTTAACTTATCTAAATATCAAACAGATAATCAAACCAATAAGGTTAATGCACAGTATCATTTTCATAACACTTTGTTACGTTTTCAAGTTATAACATATGTATCTATTTACATATAATTATTCGCGAATCGTTGAGAACAATCGAAGGGTAATTGAATAGTTCAAAATTTTGAGATTCAACTTCATAGACTTTGCTTATCGTGTCAGAAATGTTAATCATACAAAGATTAAGTTTAAATTTGATCAGAAATTTCCGGGTCATCACAAAATTCCACCATTTAAAGACCTGATTCCAAATATCGCAAGCGAGAGAACAATTAAAGAGTGAGTGATCAACTGATTCAAGATCGTTATCACAAATCGGGCAACGAACGCTATGAAGATCGATGCCTCTTTTGTTAAGCTCGATCCGAACCGGTAACCTTTTCTTCAACGCACGCCACACGAAAATCTCAATTTTTCTAGGAATTAAATTGTTTCTCAACATTTTATTCGGTGTTTGATTAGGAGCAGTGAGCACCTTAGCATCTATGAGAGTTGATAATCAAAGGGAGACTGCATCCATTGATTCCAATTACAAGCCTTTTTTCGGAATCTAGCAAAGATCCAATTGAAGCTTGTCGCCACAATACTGTCAATCACGTGGCACTTCCGAAATTTTTTTTCCTTGAAGATGTAACTGTTACGCAATCTCCATATATTCCATAATGTTGCAATGATAATGATGTTGACAATGAGGCGCTTGTTATTGTGAATGGGAACACCATCTATCCAAGCCCACAAAAGGAGAGAGCATTAACTATGAATGTCAATGATTATAGAAAGACAGAAGCAGTGACTTTTTAAATATAAGGGAAGATATAAAACCCAACAACAACTCAGAAATTACAAACCGTGTATATCAATACATATAGCAATATAAAGATACGGGAGAACTAAAAACACTATAAAACCAAGAGTATAGTAGAAGTAAATAGATTCTTCCTGCGGTAGATGAAAAAGAAGAATGACAAATATGAAAGTTAGGAGTATATCAAGAATCAGAACTGGATGGAGCATATTGACGCATGCTTTAAAGTATGAATTGAGGGAGAAATAATAGAAGATGTGAGCTGTGGAAATAAGGAAATGAAGGGAGTGGATTTATAGTAAAATATCCAACAGAGCAATCGAAACAGATTATTGCATTTAACCAAAGAAGATCCTAATTTCCTTAATTACGTAAGAACCAAATCTTATTACGAAGATTTCCTCTAAAATTCCTTAAATTCCGGAAATCAATTGTGACTACGTCACCGGTTATGACGAACTTGCATTTACTCATTTCAATCTTTTGTGATAAACTCTTCACAAAATCAAATTGTTTTACCTATATTACTCGATGATGATAAAACTCTAATTTTCAGCTTGTATGAGTCATGAAAACATATTTATTGTCAACCACGACGATCCCAATCAAATTTGGGACGAAATTTCTTTAACGGGTAGGTACTGTGACGACCCGGAAATTTCCAACCAAATTTAAACTTAATTTTTTTTATGATTTCGACACGATAAGCAAAGTCTATTTAATTGAATCTCAAAATTTTTGAACAATTTCATGAAATCATTTTATCTTTGACTATTCCCGACGATTCACGAACATTTGTATATATATATATATATATATATATATATATATAAATGTAAGTATAAATAATAATTTGAAATTATAAAATATAATTTAATCTTTAGAATTGAATATGTAAAATAATATACAAGGTAATAAAGTGATTATTAAACATAAAACTATATATAAGTATATATAATTTCTGAAAATAATTATTATGATGTATTCCTAAATATATATAAAAGTTTAACTATTATATGTTATATAAGTAAAATAAGATACAAAATAATTAAGTGTAATTTAAAATGAATCTATATATAAATATATAAGATTTTTATATTTCTATATTGTAATAAAATGTATAAATAATAATTATTCAATAAAAGATATTATATAATGTATTATATGATTATTAGATATTACATAGATTATATATATATATATATATATATATATATATATATATATATATATATATATATATATATAATACAAGTTAAAATTAATATGCTATAATATTATTACTTTCATTCTTAAAATAAATATTAATATTAATATCATGATTAATAATATTAAGATACAAATATGATGATTGATATATATATATATATATATATATATATATATATATATATATATATATAAATTGTTATATTATTATTAATATTATTATAATTAGTATTATTATAATTAGTATTAACTAGTTATCTAACCCTCGCTTCGCGCCGGGGGTTCGGTTTTTAATGTATTTTACTACGTTTAGTAAAATTATTTTGTGGCTAACGATGATGTCGTTGAAGCGCAAATCGAGTCGAACTAAAAGGTATAACCTGTGAGAGATCTAAATGTTATTTTAAATTAACAATATATGTGAATCTCCGCGTTTCGCTATGGGATTGTCGACTTTTAAAAACCCAAATATTTAGTGTTTTTTAAAAAGCGTCCGTTTTGCATATAGCTAGTGACATTGTGTTCCTAAAATTATTTCGAGTTTAACGATGGTGTCAGAAAAATTTAACTCGTTACGAGCGACAAGATATGACCCGTTGAATATTTGGTGAAGTTTATTTAAGATTTTTTATGAAAATGGTTATTTGACACTTTACCCCCCTGTTTGGGGAGTCGATTTGAATTTTTTAAAAAAGTGTAGGGGAAGTTGTTGGTAAAATGAAATTTAGTTAAAATAAATAAAAAAGAAGGGAAAAGTCGAAAATGCCCCTAGTTACTATTCATAACTTTTGTCTATTAGTTAATATGTAAATATAATTAGTATTATTATTATAATTATCAATAATATTTTTATTAATTTCATTAAGATTAATATGAATTATTATTATTATTACTCTTATTATTATTATTATAAATATTATTATTATTATTATTATTATTATTATTATTATTATTATTATTATTATTATTATTATTATTATTATTATTATTTATATTTAGATTATTATTAATATAATTATAATTATTAATTATTAATAATAATTATATAAAATCATACGTACGATTTTGGAATCCAATTCAGTTACACATAGCCATCAAACTGTTTTTCAAATTTGTTTCTGTCTCGAGTTTGTTAGATTTCATTATCATTCGTACCAATTTGTTTAAAATTTGCCATTTGATTTTTATTATTTATTTAAACGATCGATTATTGCCTGACGATTCAATTGGACTATAAATCAATCACTTTGTCAATGATATTAGCTCATTCACTCAGTTCCTTCATCTCCATATCTAATTTATCAATTCAACAGCTTTAATTTATTGAATTTAAAACGGAAAAATAAAAATACAGCTCGTTATGCTCTGTTCTTCATAATTTCATCAAAACCTCGAATTCGAATCCCATTTAAAAATCTATAAATGCAAAGTTGTTAAAAATCTTTCGTTTAAACTATCTGCAAAGTTTCAAAACCCAATTCTTCATATCGAGTACGAATTTTGGAGTCAAAGTTCTGTTTTCAAAAGTCAAAGAGTTTGTTCATGGGGAAATTCGAACTTGTTTTGATGTTTTAGATTAAATTGATGATTCAGATAGTTTACGTGAACGATTTAAAACCTTTTTCATGAAGGAATCGTGGTCTATAACAGCCTCTAAATTCAAATTTGATTTTAAGTTCAAACGTGTTCTTCAGCGTATTTTATTTTTATTTTTATTCTGTTTTAATTAATGTAAAAACTCCGTAATCGTTTCTGTATGAGTTTTAAACCTTAAAACTAATTAGTAAACTCATTTTTAGTTGGGTTTGATTCCTGGTTCGACTTGATTTTGATGAAGGAGAAGAAGTAAGTAGAAAATAAAGAATACGGGTCATCTTTTTATAGTTGGGTTTAATTTAAAAAAAATGAAATTGGTCGAGTGGTTAAGGGGTGTTTGGTATGAACGAGAGGTTTCGGGTTCAAGTCCGCTTGGTGCAAATTTTTTTATGGGCTTCTAAGGTAGTTTTACAGTTTTAAAAATCATTATAATTATTATAATTATTATTATTGTTATTATAATTATTATTGTTATTGTTATTGTTGTTATTATTATTATTATTATTATTATTATTATTATTATTATTATTATTATTATTATTATTATTATTATTATTATTATTATTATTATTATTACTATTACTATTATTATTATTATTATTATTATTATTATTATTATTAGTATTAGTATTATTATTAAGTATTAGTATTATTATCAATAGCATTATTATTATTAAGTATTATTAATATTATCATTTTTATTATTACCATTATTATTTATTATTAATATTGTTACAATTATTAGTATTATAATAGTTATTATTATTAATATAAGTACCATGATAAAGATTATCATTTATTAATGATTATTATGATTATAGTTACAAACCTGATTATTTTATTATTATTGTTATGAAAATAATAAAATTTATTATTAGTTTCATTAAAATTTATACTTGTATCATTTTATAATTAATAGTAATATTATTATTATTATTACTAGTATTATAATTAATATTAGTATTATAATTATCATTATAAGTATCATAATCATTATTATTATTATTATCATTATAAGTATTATTATTTATATTATAATGAGTATTATTATTATGTAATTACTAAAATCATTATCATAACTATCATTAACAGTAAAATTAATATTTTTACGATTATTATTAACATCATTATTATTATCATTAATAGAATTATTAACATTATTATCTTTATTAGTAATATTAAGTATTATAATTATTATCATTTTTACCATTATTAATATTATATTAGTATTATTATAATTACTATTTTTAACAAACAAATGATATATATATATATATATATGTATATATATATATATATATATATATATATATATAATACATATAACATAACAGAATTAATATTTCTATATACAAAATGAAAATATGAAACATATATATATTTTTAATATAAAAATGATATAACTAATAAATTTTTATATATATTGTTCGATTACAATTATGTGTATTAATAAATATGCAAATGATATAGGTTCGTGAATCCAAGGCCAACCCTGCATTGTTCAGTATCGTCGTATGAATATTTTTACTACAAAATATTGTATCGTGAGTTTCATTTGCTCCCTTTTTAAATGCTTTTGCAATATATATTTTTGGGACTGAGAATACATGCGCTGATTTTATAAATGTTTGACGAAATAGACACAAGTACTTAAAACTACATTCTATGGTTGGATTATCGAACCGAATATGCTCCTTTTTAGCTTGGTAGCCTAAGAATTAGGGAACAGTACCCATAATTGACGCGAATCCTAAAGATAGATCTATCGGGCCCAACAAGCCCCATCCGGGTTACGGATGCTTTAGTACTTCGATTTTATCATGTCCGATGAGAGTCCCGGAATGATGGGGATATTCCATATGCATCTTGTTTAGGTCGGTTACCAGGTGTTCACCATATGAATGATTTTTATCTCTATGCAGTTTGCGAAATGCCTGATATGAGATGGATGTTTATGAGAAATGGAAATGAAAATCTTGTGGTCTATTAAAATAATGGAAATTATTGTTTATGATAAACTAATGAACTCACCAACCTTTTGGTTGACACTTTTATGCATGTTTATTCTCAGGTTTGAAAGAAATCTTCCGCTGTGCATTTGCTCATTTTAAAGATATTACTTGGAGTCATTCATGGCATATTTCAAAAGACGTTGCATTCGAGTCGTTGAGTTCAACAAGATTATTATTAAGTCATTTATAGTTTGGATACATTATGAAATGGTATGCATGTCTGTCAACTTTCGTTGTAATGAAAGTTTGTCTTTTAAAAACGAATGCAATGTTTGTAAAATATATCATATAGAAGTCAGATACCTCACAATGTAACCATATGTTATTGTATTCGTCCTTATGAATTAGGACGAGTTGTTTCATGTGGTATTAGAGCGGTGGTCTTAGCGAACCAGGTCTTGCATTAGTGTGTCTAACTGATAGATATTAAGATGCATTAATGAGTCTGAACTTCGACCGTGTCTGCATGTCAAAAGTTTTGCTTATCATTTTTGTCAGAAATTACCTGCTTATCGTCTTAAGTCTAAACGCGTCTTACTGCATTCATTGCATAGATAGTGTATAGACAAATTCATATCTTTACATATCTATTACAGTAAACTCTGTCTGACATCTTTCGAAAATTTCTCCATAACTTATGGAATCTTGGTATTATATATACATATGTAAAATATGTATTGAAGAATACCAAACTAAATCCTATAATCTATTACATATCAAAATTCATCTCCCTGATCGTACGAGATGAACCCCTCAACTAGTTCAAGTTCCTCGGATTCCGATATGGAGTTTCACTCGAGCTCCGAAAGCAGTGTGACCGGAATGGATCAACCAATTAGCCATCATCTATTCTGGATGAATTGGGGATGGGTTCGTAGTCTACTTAATCATTGGAGACAAGAAGAAGGCGATCCCTTCCATCCACCACATTTACCTCTTGGCGAAGGACCTGAAGCACTTACCAGCGAACCTGTTCGAGACACCATTTTCTCTCTCATTTCAAGAGTATCACGTCACGATTATATATTATCTCAAATTCTGAATCTTATTCGTCCGCTCGTATGAACCAACAATCATCCCGGTGTAATAGAAGAAGTCAACTAGCTTCGCGCTCGAGTAGTGGCTTTGGAGAATATGGTGCAAAGGTTACAAGCACCAGCAGCATCACCGGCATCAACAGAACCACCATCATCAATACCAACAGTACCATTACCACCACCACCAACAACATCCGCATTCCACATCTCAACATCACAACCTGTACCTTGAACATCAACATCATACGCACCGTAGATACCAAGGAGTACCAACAACAATAAACGATGAAGTATTCATTCATCACTTCATTGAAGAAATATTCTGCGGAGAATATGTAGTTTCTAAAGTTCTAGAGACTACTTGTTCTAATTCTAACCGTAAATCAATTGAGTGAATAGAAATGATAGAAGTAAGAGTAGAAACCCTGACAAGAATAGTGTGTGACTTACAAACTAGACTCGTTATACAAATAGCACTAGCAGTACCGTCAGCATCACCAGCACCGTCAGTGCCGTCATCATCGTCAGCACCAGCAACACCTACAACATCACAAGCACCACTAGTTCCATAATCACCGCGGACATCATCACTAATCAACCACGAGTATATTGTATCAACCAGTTATGAAGTATTAACTCATTCTCTCCGAAGAATTTATATGTATATCTTATATAATATAAATTTTGAAACCATAATAAATCTTTTTGTATTAAGCTATTACGTATGAATTTTAAAGAGTAAGTACTGCTCGGTTAATTCATATTACTAATATGCTATGATGTACATCTTTCGTTAACGACTTCACCATCGTTAACTACAATCTATGTTTTAACTCAATGAATTTCATTGCATAATAAACCAAGTGTATTATTCAATTACATATTTGATTTTACACTTTCATCTTCAATATACTCGAAGCTTTCTAAGAAAACAACATCCATATCTTGCGAAGTTCACAAGAATTCCACATCAACATCATTCATCAAAGAAATATCAATAGATGAATAACGAAGTAGTAATTCATAATTTCATTCAAGTGGAAGAAATACTCAGTGAAGATTATGTAATTTCTAAAGTTTTAGGGATTTCTCAATTATAATTCCAACCGTAAATCAAATGAGTCTAATTTAATATTAACTCATTAAATCTGTATTACATCTGAAGAAAATATACATATATTTTCATAAAGACTGTAATAAAAATTCTCTGGTACAAAATATTAATTGTGAAACTTTTAACGGGTAGGTAATACCCGAGAGATATATAAATTCATAAATAATGTGTTACAGTCTTCGATTCTGACTCAGCAAATCATTAACTATACTCACTACTTTCCCAACGATATACATTCTTTCATGGAAATCAGGACAACCATTTTCATCCAAATTCAATTACATATTCTAATTTTAACAGATCAGAATTCAAGTCAATATTTAACAGAAGACATCACTCTTAAACCCCTACATCTCTCAAAGCTATACTCTGACTTCAAAATTGTGCTAGAACATCACTTCTATTCATAAAACCCAGAAAAATATACATGTCGTTCAAAATTCTAGAACATCAAATGTATATTGACGATTACAATTTGCGTTCAAATCCTTCATGATTCTTGAAAGCCCCTCAATTAAGAAACAATCTAGAGGATGATCCAACCACACATTATTTACGAAAAGAACTTATGCATACAGTCATGCACCTGGAAAACTCCCGGAACCTAAGTAGAAGTTTAACAGAAATCTATGATCCATTGGCGTTGTTATAACTTTACAATCCCTCTCTAAGGTAGTCAATTTTGTCACACCCCAAGCAAATCAACTTTGACTTTTTTTTCGGATTAACCTCATTGTAACCATGATATATACGTTTGCTCTTTTCGTCATTGTTACCGGGGAACCTTTTATATCCCATCATATTAGCAGTAAACTTACCAGCAACTTCATTAATCTTTGAATTTCCGAAAAATCATTATATTCATTGAAACCCTATCATGTACTCACCTTCATCTTATAATAATTATTGCCATACTAACTACCGGGAATTAGCAATCAGTATTTTGAATCTCGCAGCGTTTTTACACCAACAGTTATATGTATACATATAACATTTATTTCTTAGAATTATGATCTTCAATTCTGAATTTCTGAAAAGCACCCAGTCTGCGAATCAATTTTCTGAGTATTAAAAGAACTGATAAAGCAGCCAAAACTATAGATGACTTTAACAGTCAAAAGTTTGATGATAAAGAAGGATAAGTTGGAAAAGCTCAAAAGAAAATTTGGTACTGAAAAACGGATTGAACAAACCATGAAGGAGGCTGTGGACAAATCACAAAGACTAAACCTGCCTTCAAAGAATCCAAATGATTCAGTATCTGCTGAAGTCATTAATGAATACCTTGCTCCTGACTCTAAACCTTTACGGACAAATCTTCTTCATCATCCTTGAATATTAGAAATTCTAAGATATCATCGTATCTTTTATTATAAATATCCTCGATATTTCTAAAGATATTTTCATAACTAATCTTATCTGAAATCATTTATCTCTTCGCACTATCTGTGTTACATTATAAAAGAAACTGTTTTAGTTTCTAAAAAAAATTGAATTTAAAATATGAATGTTTTTGAAGTAGTGTTGGGAACTGAAGCATGAGTTAGTATAATATAATGATACTTGATCAACGTAATTATATTACAGTAAGTCATGCTGAGTTTCTAATGGAACGTGATGATTCACAGATAATAATGTCATCATGTGCCATGTTACACGACTCTTATATTCTACCTAATTTTCAAACATAATCAAGAACATATCTTTCTGATAGTTCTATATTTTCTCTTGAATTCTGGTAATTTAACAAATCAAGATCGTGCTATAACAGTTTCTCTTTTAGAACATTAGTCATGTTCATTCGAAACTCCATACCTACGAATTCTGGACCATTACTTGCTTCACACAAAGGCGAGAGGAGAAAACAAAAGCACAAAGCTTCGAAATATAAATGGGAGTATAAATCGCAGCAAATAGGAGAGAGCATTAACTATGGATGTCAATGATTATAGAAAGACAGAAGCAGGAACTTCGAAATATAAGGGAAGATATAAAACCCAACAACAACCCAGAAATTACAAACCGTGTATATCAATGCATACATCAATATAAAGACACTGGAGAACTAAAAACACTATAAAACCAAGAGTATAGTAGAAGTAAACAGATTCTTCCGGAGGTAGATGAAAAAGAAGAATGACAGATATGAAAGTTAGGAGTATATCAAGAATTAGAACTGGATGGAGTATATTGGCGAATGCTTTAAAGTATGAATTGAGGGAGAAAGAATAGAAGATGTGAGCTGTGAAAATAAGGAAACGAAGGGAGTGGATTTATAGTAAAATATCCGACAGAGCAATCGAAACAGATTATTGCATTTAACCAAAGAAGATCCTAATTTTTTTAATTACCGAAGAACCAAATCTTATTACGAAGATTTCCTCTAAAATCCCTTAAATTCCGGAAATCAACCGTGACTACGTCACCGGTTAAGACGAACCTGCATTTAGTCATTTCAATCTTTTGTGATAATTCACTCGTACTCTTCACAAAATCAAATTATTTTATCTATATTACTCTATGATGATACAACTCTAATTTCATCTTGTATGAGTCATGAAAACATACTTATTGTCAACCATGACAATCTCAATCAAATTTCGGGACGAAATTTCTTTAACGGGTAGGTACTGTGATGACCCGGAAATTTCCAACCAAATTTAAACTTAATTTTTTTTATGATTTCGACACGATAAGCAAAGTCTATTTAATTGAATCTCAAAATTTTTGAACAATTTCATGAAATCATTTGACCTTTGACTATTCTAGACGATTCACGAACAATTGTTTGTAAATAAATATGTATATATATATATATATATATATATATATATATATATATATATATATAAAGTATAAATAATAATTTGAAATTATAAAATATAATTTAATCTTTAGAATTGAATATATAAAATAATATACAAGGTAATAAAGTGATTATCAAAAATAAAACTATATATAAGTATATATAATTTCTGAAAATAATTATTATGATGTATTCCTGAATATATATATAAAAGTTTAACTATTATATGTTATATAAGTAAAATAAGATACAAAATAATTAAGTGTAATTTAAAATGAATCTATATATAAATATATAATATATTTATATTTCGATATTGTAATAAAGTGTATAAATAATAATTATGCAGTAAAAGTTATTATATAATGTATTATATGATTATTAGATATTACATAGATAATATATATATATATATATATATATATATATATATATATATATAGAAAAGTTAAAATATATATGTTATAATATTATTACTTTCATTCTTAAAATAAATATTAATATTAATATCATGATTAATAATATTAAGATACAAATATGATAATTGATATATATAAATTGTTATATTATTATTATTATTATTATTATTATTATTATTATTATTATTATTATTATTATTATTATTATTATTATTATTATTATTATTATTATTATAATTAGTACTATTATAATTAGTATTAATATAATTAGTATTATTATTATAATTATAATTATCATTAATATTATTATTAGTTTCATTAAGATTAATATGAATTATTATTATTACTCTTATTATTATTATAAATATTATATTTTATTATTATTATTATTTTTATTTAGATTATTATTAATATAGTTATAATTATTAATTATTAATAATAACTATATAAAATCATACGTACGATTTTGGAATCCAATTCAGTTACAAATAGCCATCAAACTGTTTTCCAAATGTTTTTCTGTCTCCAGTTTGTTAGATTTCATTATCATTCGTACCAATTTGTTTGAAATTTGCCATTTGATTTTTATTATTTATTTAAACGATCGATTATTGCCTGACGATTCAATTGGACTATAAATTAATCACATTGTCAATGATATTAGCTCACTCACTCAGTTCCTTCATCACCATATCCAATTTATCAATTCAACAACTTTAATTTATTAAATTTAAAACAGAAAAATAAAAATACATCTCGTTATGCTCTGTTCTTCATAATTTCATTAAAACCTCGAATTCAAATCCCATTTAAAAATCTAAAAATGCAAAGTTGTTAGAAATCTTTCGTTTAAATTATCTGCAAAGTTTCAAAACCCAATTCTTCATATCGAGTACGAATTTTGGAGTCAAAGTTCTGTTTTCAAAAGTCAAAGAATTTGTTCATGGGGTAATTCGAACTTGTTTTGATGTTTTAGATTAAATTGATGATTCAGATAGTTTACATGAACGATTTAAAACCTTTTTCATGAAGGAATCGTGTTCTATAACAGCCTCTAAATTCGAATTTGATTTTAAGTTCAAACGTGTTCTTCAGCGTATTTTATTTTTATTTTCTTCTGTTTTAATTAATGTAAAAAGTCTGTAATCGTTTCTGTATTAGTTTTAAACCTTAAAACTAATTAGTAAACTCATTTTTAGTTGGGTTTGATTCCTGGTTCGACTTGATTTTGATGAAGGAGAAGAAGTAAGTAGAAAATAAAGAATACGGGTTATATTTTTATAGTTGGGTTTAATTTTAGAAAAAAAATGAAATTGGTCGAGTGGTTAAGGGGTGTTTGGTATGAACGAGAGGTCTCGGGTGTGACAACCCGGAAATTTCCGATCAAATTTAAACTTAATCTTTAAATGATTTAATGTTTCTGACACGATAAGCAAAGTTTGAATTGTTAAAATCTCAAAAACTTTGAACTGTGTTCATGTAATCAATTACCCTTTGACTGTGCTCGACGATTCACGAACATTTATGTGTATAGACATGTATATATATATATATATATATATATATATATATATATAAGATATAGTTATATTAATTGAAAACATTAACAATGTATTAAATGTATAATACTTTACATGAACATATTAGTTTCCATATATATTTAATATAATTATCGACGGAAGTAAAAGATAATATCAAATGATTGAATTATCAGATACATTGTAATTATGATTACGGGTCTCTGTTATGAGGTCCACTATGATTTAAGAAATCTGTTCTTTTAACAATATTATGAAAATGGTAAAGTGATTTACATGAAAGAACAAATGTGTCAATTAACGAGAACTAGACAAAAGTTAGTGGAGATTCCTGCTTAACTTTCAAGGAATGCTTTACAATGATTGTCTCGTGTCTTTGATAAGATAATTATTTAGTTTTCATATTATTAACGTTTATGATATAGGTGGAACTTTTTAAAGAATGAATTTGAATATATACAATAAGTCGGAATGTTAATTATTAGAACTATATATATACATAACTTGCATCGTGTATTTAAAACGTGTTTATGTATATTAAATTAGTTAAGTAAATGATAGCAACACTCGCTTAAGTGATTCGATTAATATGTAGATAGGATAACTAGTACATTTAAGAAAAACGCTAGTACGTAAATGAACTATACTTAGTTAAGTTTTAAAATTAAAATGTTATATGATATAATAATTTCTTTTATGTAAACGTTATGTGACGTAACCATTGTTAAATATTTAAATGGTTTTAAATTATATAATGGTCTTTGAAATACATCTAGTTTTGAAAAATTATATATTATATTATTAAATAAATATTTCAAATTTATATTTTGAAATGAAAGTGTGCATATATATATATATATATATATATATATATATATATTACAACGTAATAAGATTTAATATTAATTTATTTATAAAATGTTTTATTTAAGATAATACTATTATATATATATATATATATATATATATATATATATATATATATATATATATATATATATATATATAATGAGATGTCGATTTAAAGTTACATTTCAGTTAGTATAATTATTGGTGAAATAAGTCTAATTTTTGATAAAGGTACGTGTCGTGAAACGTAAAGTACAAGTTTTCTAAGCGTACGAAAGGGCGTTCGAAAAACCGGAACCGATACGTAAGTCGAGCGTCAACGTACAATTCATCGGTGTAAAAATTACAAATCAACTATGCACGAGAATATAATATAATATTTAATTAATTCTAAAGATTAAATATATTATATATTAAATAATATATACATAATTATAAAGAAGTGTCGGCAAATGAAAAACGCGTTTGTGACCAGTTTGTTTCATTCATGCGAACGTATGGGAGTTCTTTATGACACTCATGCGATCGCATGAGTGTCGGCTGCAACTCAAGCCTATAAAACGCATTCATTTTTCGGGTTCCTAACTCATCTATCTCCCTCTCGATATCTCTCTATATATTATAATTATAATTATTATTATTATTATTATTATAATTAAAATTATTATTATTAAATCCTAAAATTATTATTAGTAGTATTAGTATTATTATTAGTATTATTATACATAAAATATTACGATGAGGTCGTAGGCATGTTATTTCAAAATGGTTTTTCGAGTGAGTTAAAGCTAAGGAATAATGGGTTATAGCTATGGAGGTTATGGGTATGGTTCGAGGGTATGCTCGTGAGATCAATATAGTGTTTATCATCTCCATTGCGTCTACGTACTTTCCTTCAATATTGATACGTGAGCACTCATAACTTAACTTTTATATATAAATAGTGTATCCCTGACTAGTGCTCGAGTATATATGATTATGCATGCTTGTATGTTTAATTTCATCGTTAGATAGTTTTGATGAATCATGAATTTGATACATATGCTACTGAGATAAGGTATATGATATGCATGTCGTTGGAAAGCTGACGAAAAATTAATAACTTTTCATTTAGAAAGCGTATGGTTTCGATGAACGGATTAAAAGATATAGCCAACTGAATTATCATTAATTTTAGTATTATTATTAAAAATGATTATTATTATTACTTTCGTAGTTATTATCGTCGTTATTCATATTATCTAATTATTATTATTATTATATTATTATTATTATTATTATTATTATTATTATTATTATTATTATTATTATTATTATTATTATTATTATTATTATTATTATTATTAGTATTAACATTAATATTATTTATTATTATTATTATCATTAAAACTAATATTAGTATCATCTAATTATTATGATTAATATTATTATCATTATTATGAATGCGATATAAAAGAGGACTAAAAGCTATTAAACAGACCGATTAGGAAATAATGAGTATATGTATCATGATGAAATTAAAATATTGTAAGATATTGATTTAGATAAAAATATCGTTTTCATTATTTTTATCATTATTATTATTAAAAGTATTATTAATATTAAAACTATCATTTTTACTAAAATTATCATTTTTAATAAAAATACATTGTTACTATAAAATATCATTATTATTATCATTTTAGTATTATTATTAAAAATTATCATTTTGAATAGAATTATTATTTTTATAAAATATTATTATTATTACGGTCAAAATTAAAAAGTATCATTATTAAAATTATCATGATTAGAATTAGCATTTTATCATAATTAATATCATCATTAGTAAATATAAACACTGTTATCATTATTAGTAGAATAATAGTAATTATTATTATTACAAAATAATACAACTTTTACTTATTATTATTATTATCAATATTATTTTATCAAATGAATATGTGATACAAAGATATTTTACCACATGTAATATAATTACATTAATAATACATACCATTATATTTTTATGATATTAAGTGAACTTTATAAATTTTATTACTTAAGATATATAAAAGTGTATTTTTATCATATTTAAAATTTTAATATAAATTTTTATTTATTAATAAATGACTTGTATTATTTATTCTAATAAAATCTGATAAATATATTTAAATATATAAAACGACTATATTTATGTTAAATAATAAACATGTATAGATTTTGGAAGTCATTTTGGGCCAAGATGACTTTTGTTGACTTTTGCATATCGATCTCGAGCATTGGGATTGTGATACACTATGACCTGATCTAAATTGTTAGGTAAAATATTGACCAACATATATATATATATATATATATATATATATATATATATATATATATATATATATATATATATATATATATATATATATATATATATATATATATATATATATATGTTCGTGAATCTGAGGCCAACCTTGCACTTGTTCAATGCCGTCATATGTATTTTTACTACAAAATACAGTATAGTGAGTTTCATTTGCTCCCTTTTTAAATGCTTTTGCAATATATATTTTTGGGACTGAGAATACATGCGCTGCTTTTATAAATGTTTGACGAAATAGACACAAGTAATCGAAACTACATTCTATGGTTGGATTATCGAATCGAATATGCCCCTTTTAGTCTGGTAATCTAAGAATTAGGGAACAGACACCCTAATTGACGCGAATCCTAAATATAGATCTATTGGGCCCAACAAGCCCCATCCAATGTACCGAATGCTTTAGTACTTCGAATTTATCATGTTCGAAGGGAGTCCCGGAATGATGGGGATATTCTATATGCATCTTGTTAAGGTCGGTTACCAGGTGTTCACCATATGAATGATTGTTATCTCTATGCAGTTTGCGAAATGTCTGATATGAGATGTATGTTTATGAGAAATGGAAATGAAAATCTTGTGGTCTATTAAAATAATGGAAATGATTGTTTATGATAAACTAATGGACTCACCAACCTTTTGGTTGACACTTGAAAGCATGTTTATTCTCAGGTTTGAAAGAAATCTTTCGTTGTGCATTTACTTATTTTAAAGATATTATTTGGAGTCATTCATGGCATATTTCAAAGAACGTTGCATTCAAGTCATTGAGTTCAGTCAGATTTATTATTAAGTAAATGACAGATTAGGTCATTTATAGGTTGGATATTATGAAATGGTATGCATGCCTGTCAACTTTCGATGTAATGAAAGTTTATCTTTTAAAAATGAATGCAATGTTTGTAAAATATATCATATAGAGGTCAAATACCTCGCGATGTAATCATATGTTATTGTATTCGTCCTTATGGATTAGGACGGGCTGTCTCATCGGGTTCGAGTCCGGCTTGGTGCAAATTTTTTTATGGGCTTCTAAGGTATTTTTACATTTTTAAAAATCATTATAATTATAATTATAATTATAATTATAATTATAATTATAATTATAATTATAATTATTATTATAATTATAATTATTATTATTATTATTATTATTATTATTATTATTATTATTATTATTATTATTATTATTATTATTATTATTATTATTATTATTATTATTATTATTATTGTTATTATTATTATTATTGTTATTATAATTATTATTGTTATTGTTATTATTGTTATTATTATTATTATTGTTGGTCCCTTGATTAACAACAGGAGTATTGTAGATGGGGTGAATACAATTTCTCTTTAATTAACTTAATAGTTAAACACAATTTAGTATTCAAGCAAGTAAATTAAATAGAGTCAGAGGTAATTTTCAACAGTTATTCTTTATTGATAAAATCACAAAGAATTACAACTATCCTTGGCGAAATGATAGTTGGTTGATACAGATTTACCTAGATTATAGCTATGAGGATAAACTTAAAGCTATTACACGTTTTGTACTCTAAATAATAAAACCCACACCACTAGTTGTTACAATAGTGGATACAACAATTTATAGTAGTCCTTTTATCCATGTAATTGTTCCATTGTTCACTGGTACATAGGATGTCTGTACTTGTGGGGACAACTGCATTAGAGAGCGTGCTCTCCTCTTTCCTCTTTGGTAGCTATTTGCAGGAACACCCCAATTCGGTTTGGCACCACTATTTGTTTAAACAAATAGAATGTTGTGTTCCCTAGGCATTGACAAAGTATAGCACATGTCTGCACATGCGTTAAACTTCTGCATTCCCACGTGGTCTTGTAAGGTCACTTGTCAGCCGTCGACGCGTGTCCTTTTCTGTTCAACTTTGTCTTTGACTTCTGTTGAATAGTACAATTGATGTAGACCACTCAGGAAACTACTATGCTTGTAATGGAGTATAGCTGTCTTGTGTAGTAAGCTGCATTCCAGCTATGCTGGTTCTTCATTGCTGAGTCACTTGATATTATTGAATTGCTGAGTATACATACTGTGCTGATTGAAGAACACTATCTACCTTGTGCTGGTAGACTAAGCAGCAAACTAAACACTTGACACAGTAATATCTGCTGTCTATACATAAAAGAACTTGTGCTGGTTGCACATAACATTTTAGTGCAAATAAATTACAGTTTTGTCATAATTAAATCCTTAATTATTTTGGGGACTCAACAATCTCCTTCTATTTGATGATGACAAAACCTATGACATTAAGAGAAAACACTAAAGCCAGCACTAAGGGACCTAATAAAAATAGGCAGTTAATTTGTCCCTTTTAAGTTTGTTTTAAGATCTTTTGCTGAGTTATCTATATCTTATAACTTGATATGATTTTGAAGATAAACTCATTTCATTTTCATTACAACAGAGTATATACAATAATTACAAATCATCATAATGAAATATGAAATAATCAAAAGATACAAATTGAGCACTAGAAGGCTATCTGTCTTTATCTTTGTCTTTATCTTGTTCATCTTCAGATAGCTCTTCTTCTTTAACTTTGAGGGCTGCCCAGGCTTCAGGAAACAAGTAAGGCACTTCAGCAAGGCCGAATGCTGGAATCTGAGGAGGTAGAATGATGGGATCTCTTATGTGTGGGCCTTCACCACTAGATTTCTTACCTTTAGTCCATTGAGAGGGAACTTCTTCTACATTCACTACTGGTGCATTCCCATACTTTACTGTTTTGTTGAAGAGCTCTTAAAGTTCAAGTTTCAGTGTATCTTTGATACTACTTTTACCATTGCCAATAAAGTACTGCAGTATCTCCATCCATTCACTGAACCCTAAGGTTTTCAGTTCAGTGTAGTCAATTCTTTCCTGAACATTACCTTCTCTGCTAACAGAGAATGCCCTTTTTGTGCCTTTGTGCACCTTGATGATCTTGCTTGAATTTGATCTTCTGGTTAGCACATCACCATATCTGCTCCTATAGTAATGATCAGATAATTCTATTGTTCGTTCAGTTTCTATAGGAGCATCAACAGGTGCTTTCTCAGCAGCTTCCAGTTCATCGAATGCCTTGTCTTGTTCTTTAACAATAGCTTTGGCTAACTTGAGGGACTCAGCCTCTTGCTTTCTATCAGCAGCAAACTTAGCTTCTTCTTCCTGAAGCCTCAGCCTCTCAGCATATTCAACATCAGCATCCTCCCTTCTCTGCCTTTCAACTTGTAGACCCAAAAGATAGTCATTGGCAGTAATGTTCAAGGATTTTGCTGTTTCAATCATTTGTCTGCCCTCAACAGTTTTAAGGGCATCACGATATTGCCTTAGATCTATATCCAGTTGCCGAGCCTCATGAAATTGAGCTTTCTCTTCATCAGTATGTAGCCTTTGACCACTGTTATTTAGATACACGCCAATTTCAATGTCATAAGTCAAGGCAGTGATATAGAATGGCTGATCAAGTGGATGATGCAATAATCTAACTTGGCGTATCCTTTCCGAAATAGCTGTTTGTCTTTGCTCAAGCAATTCAGGTACAGTGATCTCCAGCCTGTAAGCCTCTCTTTCATCTGGATTCATGCTTTTTAGATCTGGCTCACCTCGTGCAACTGAATCATCTTCCCAAGTTGTGTGTTTATCATGACATTTTGGGGAAGATAGAGGATACATGATTGATTCTGATATGCCAGAAGAACTTACAGGGTACTGATTAATTCGTTCATCCTATGTTCTGTCAAAATAAGAAAGAGTCCGGGCAGAGATAGGCGATTGAAAAAATAGGTGATCTCTTCTGCCCCAGACTGTGAAGTCAGCAGGATTAACAGTATCAGCATCTTGTTTAGCACCCAACTCAGCCACCTTGGCTGGGTCTTCATCACTTGTTACACCCAGCTGCACACTTCTGGCTGGGTCTTCAATTACAGCACTCCTTGCTGTGTCTTTGGTACCAGCTGACTGATTAGTATCAGCTGGCACAACTGCCACAATATCTTCATCAGCTACCTCAAAAAAGGGTCCTTTCCTTAGGGGCTGGTTGTCCATAGGAGCAGATTTTACCCTTTGTTTATCGATTGGCATGGGTTTAGCTGATGGTTCTTGTGTTGATACTGGTTCTTGTGGAGGCAGATAGGGAACAATTGATAAGTGCTCCCCCTCAGCTGATTCATCCTCATCAAGGTTGATGATGTCTGCTGGCTGTTGATGTGCAGCTGGCTGAGCAGAAGATGTTGGTCGAGAGGATTGGGTGGTTTCTAACATTGCATCTATCCTTTTTATGAAAACATCAGCTCTAACCCCTCCTGACTCAGTAGAAGCTAAGTAATCTTTCATCTCTTCAGGAGTCATCTTCTTAATTCTGTCTGCTCGCTCAGCATACAACTTTGCTTTCTTTCTATCATATTTCACCATGAACTTAGCATTTCTTTTTAAGGCAGCCCTTTTGTGTTCAGCAATACTGAGAAGTTCATCATGAATTTCACGCTTTTCAGGATTGAGGGATCGTACATGCTCAATTTTATGTCGTTTCAGAGTAGCATATGCCTCAAATTTAGCATTGAAAGCAGCATCTAGTTCTCGCTATCTCTTCTGATGCCTCTCTAGTTTTCTTTTCATTTTTCGTTCAATAATTTGAGAGACAGCAAAAGAATCAGCTAAAACCAGTTCAGACACATCACTGGGCTTACTGCCAGAACCAATATCATCCACAGATGTGGCAGACACACTGGGTTGAGATTCACCAGCTGCCTGGACACATGCTTCAGTATGAGCGTTGCTGGGCTTAGTGCTAGAACCTTGACCAGTACCATCACCACCATCATCACCATCCCTCCTTTGCTGTTTTGGAGCCTTTTCATGCTCATGCTCCCCCTCGGATTGTTTTCTCTTTTTAGACTTCTTCTCCCCCTTTTTGTCATCGGCAAGGGCAGAAGGATGAGCAGGGGAGACCTGTGCATCAAGGTCACTATCTGATTCAGGAACTGAATAGGCAAAGTTGTTCCAGTCAGCATCAACAGGAGATAGATGGACACCAGGATCTACACCATATTGCCTGAGACATAAGTTTGAAGTTCTGACTTCATTCCTTGCAACACCCATGGCCATTTGATCAACAGTGGCCCTAACATCAGCTTGTAGGGCAGCCATTCGTTGCATAGTCTCCACCATTTGAACATAAGCAGAGGCAGGAACCATTGTGGCCATTTGTTGTTCCTGCGAATCCAATCTCTCTTTTAAAACCCTATTCTCCTCATTTAGAAAGAGAATCATTCTATTAGCAGCATCAAGTTCAGCTTAAAGACGGGCAATATGATCAGTGTATTCATTGTGAGAGATGATTCGCCTTTTTAGGTCCTCCTCTTCTTCATGGTGTTGGACAATGACATCCACCGCAAGATCAGCAAAAGTACATACTTGTTTGAGCTGGGCTTCAATAGTGGAAGTTGTAACATCCCCAGCTCTGCGTATGGCTTCATTCATTCGATCAACAAGAGTAGTGCGGATGGTTCTTTGTAGATCTGGTGTGATTCTGGCTACTGCACGATAAATAGCCAGTGTAGAAATAGCAGCCACCTCAGTAGGATCAAAACTACTGGTTGAGGGGCAATCACTAGCAGCGACAATAGGATTACCTTCATGGGGTGGTGGAGGTGGAAGGTCAGAATATGACTCATCACCATGATCACCATCATTTTTACCTTCACCCAAAGGTTTAGAACCACTGGTATCCTTATCAGCATCATTATCAGTATCATCAGTGAGATCCACTAGTGTGTCTTTAGAACCAATCACATTATCAGTCACATTATCATGAGTGATTGGCTCACCCTTACCAGTACCTTTATCAGCATCACCATCAGATGAAGAAGATGATGAGGAAGAAGCTGAAGAATCAGAAGGTACTGGCGAATCAGGGACATTCTGCATCACACACTTCTTAGTGACAGGATCTATGATGAACTTGAGAGGCCTCCAAGTACCAGGCCATGGAGAAGCAGCTGGAGCCATACCAAAGTAATGGTAGTATGGCTGTGACGATCGCTCCAAATCCATATGGACGAACACGTCATTCATCGATTTCATTGCGAGGTATTTGACCTCTATATGATACGTTTTGTAAACATTGCATTCTTTTGAAAAGGCACACCATAAATGAATATTTAAATCAAAGGTTTTCGACATCTGATGATTTCTACATATAGACAATCACCGTAAATAATAGTTTACAATAGTACTTCCGTTGACAATGCAGTCAAAATAAGATACATGGTGATGATTTGGTGAATGCAACGTTTCCTTGAAAAATATGCCATGTAAGACTCCATGCACATAGCTTGTCTAACATATAAGCAAACAGCGGAAGACTTCTAGGGAACCTGAGAATAAACATGCTAACAAGTGTCAACACAAAGGTTGGTGAGTTCATAATTTTAATGTTTTGCATAATCTGTATATAAAGGTGGATCACAAGATTTCAGTTGTTTCATCCAGAAACGTTTATCAAAATATTCTACAAGATTGAGCACCCTGGTAACTAAACTTAACGTATATATAATTTGTACCCTTTGTATAATCATCTTAATAATACACGCAAACCAACGTGTACGCTTCTCAAATAGCATACGTCCGTTAAAAGGCTAGTGCTCTAGCTCGGACAGGGATATCAAGCCCTATGGATCCATATACTACTACTCACACCCACCAGTTCTTATAACTGGCAGTTACTAGTTACCAAAGCTAAGGGATTTTTGGTTCAAACTCAGTGTAGAATTTAGTATGTACTTGTATCCATTGTGTTTAAAATAAAGTGCATGTATTCTCAGCCCAAAAATATAGATTTCAAAAGCAATTAAAAAGGGAGCAAATGAAACTCACCTTAGCAGCATATAAAGTCGTTCACCAAAATGTGACCGAAACTCGGATTACCAAATAACCGTAGATCTCAACCTAGAGAACATATGTTGGTCAATAAATGTGTATCAAGCAAGGTCAGGTCATAGTGTATCACAATCCTAATGCTCGAGATCGACATACAAAAGTTATCCAAAGTCGTTTCAAAAAGTCAATTTTGACAATAGTTCAACAAAACGAGACGTACCTTATATAAGGCTTCCTTTACTCGGTTGGTAATATTCAAAAATCCAATTTATCAATCTTACAAATAAGTTGTTTAAATATTAATTGCAGATTCAAAAGCAATTCTAATTAATGTCAATCATAATTCAGTTGATCATATCTTTTGATTCGTTCATCAAAATTACGCGATTTCTAAATGAAAAGTTATTGATTTTTCGCCAGCTTTCCAAAAACATGTATATCATATACATTTTACTAGTAATATATGTATTTAATTCGTGATTCATCATAACTGTTTAACGACGAAATTTAGCATACAAGCATGTATAAATATATATACTCGAGCACTAGACATGGATACAAAATTAATATATAAAAGGTAAAATATGAGTGCTTACGTATCAATATTGAGATTCAATATTGTAGGAAAGTATGTAGACGTAACGGAGATGATAAACACTAGGTTTGACTTGCGAATATTACCCATAACCTCCATAATTATAACCCATAATTTCCTTAGCTCTATCCCGCTCGAAAAACTCATTTTTAAATTACTCAAACAGCACTCCGTCATAGTATTTTATGTATATATAATACTAATAATACAACTCGTAACTATAAGATTAATATTAATAATAATAATAATAATAATAATAATAATAATAATAATAATAATAATAATAATAATAATAATAATAATAAGAACAGAGGGAGTAATATAATGTATGTGTATGTATAACTCAGGATTCGTCGAGAATTTATAATGTGGCCTGATAATCCCCTCCATGCGATCGCATGGTTTTCAAGGGCACTGGCCATGCGATCGCATGGCCCTTGTGTCCAGCTCACATACCTTTTAACTTCTAGTCTGTCGACATATTATAATATAATATATATAATATATAATTTAAATTAATTAATTATATATTATATTATATTTTCGTGCATAGTTAATTTGTAATTTTTGTTCCGATGTCTTGTACATTTACGTTCGACTTATGTCCCGCTTCCGGTTTCTCGAACGCATTTTTGTACATTTAGAAAACTTGCATTTTACGTTTCGTGTCACGTACCTTTGTCAAAATATAGCCTTAAGTTATCCATAAACTATACCCTCAAAGTATATCTTAAACTTTCGAGTGTTTTGGTCATTTACTTCTATAAATCATCGTCTCGCTATTTGATAATATAATATATACATTTTCATTTTGAAATAGTGTTTTACTTTAGCCAACAAAGTTTTTTTTACTGTAGCAAATAGTGATTTTCAAAAACACTGTAGCTTTTCATGTACTGTAGCAATTTAAAAATACTGTAGCAAATTAGTGTTTTACTAGTTCATCTTAAACGTTTTAGTTAACTTATCTAAATATCAATCGAATCAATAATCGAATGTTACTATCGTTTACTAAATAACTTGAAATCATATATATATATATATATATATATATATATATATATATATATATATATGCACATTAAGTTATATATATTGTTCGTGAATCTTCGAGAACAGCCAAAGAATAATTGATTACATGAATATAGTTCCAAAACTTTGAGACTCAACATTACAGACTTTGCTTATCGTGTCAAAAATATTAAATCATTTAAAGATAAAGTTTAAATTTGGTCAGAAATTTTTGGGTCATCACAGTACCTATCCGTTAAAGAAATTTCGTCCCGAAATTTGAGTGAGGTCGTAATGGCTAACTATAAAAATGTTTTCATGACGAATATGAGTTGATAAATAGAATTTTATCACCATTGAATAATATGGACAAAGCAATCCGATTACTCGAAGCGTATGAGGGAAGTTATCGTAATAGAGTGAAATGGAGAATAGAGATTCGTTTTAACTCTTGATGTAGTAACGATTGGTTTCCAGAATTTTAAGGAATAGAAAATCTTCATAATCTAAATAAGATTTGATTCTTCGGTAATTGCGGAAATTAGGATTTCCTTTGATTAAATGCGTAATCTGCCTCGATTGCTATGTCTGATATTTTGCTATAAATTAACCACTTCCGTTTCATTATTTTCACCACTCCTACATCTTCTTCCTTATTTCATATTTCCAAAAGATTGTGAAATGCTTCATCCAGTTCTGATTCTTGATATACTCCTAACTTTTATATCCGTCATTCTTCTTTTTCATCTACCACCAGAGGAAGTTATTTTCTTCTACTATTACCTTGGGGTTATAGTGTTTTTCATTCTCCCGTGTCTTTATATTGCTATACGCATTAATATACACGGTTTGTAATTTCGGGGTTTTTATCGGGCTTTTTATTCTCCATTATATTTCGGAGCTTCATGCTTTTATTTTTCCTTCCTGACTTCAAGTCAAGCGAATAATGGTCCAGAATTCGTAGGTATGGAGTTTTGGATGAACATAGTTAATGTTCTAAGAAAGAAATTGTAATGACATGATCTTGATTTGTCAAATTACCAGAATATCTGGAAAAGACCAAATCATCAAGAAAAGTATTTTCTTGATATGTTTGGAGATTAAATAGAATAAAAGAGTTATGTAACATGGTTCATGATGAGGGTGTGATCTGTGAACCTTTATCACGTTCCATTAGAAACTCAGCATGACTTTTTGTAATATAATCACGTTGATCAAGTGTCATTATATTATACTAACTGATGCTTCAATTCCCAACATTACTTCAAACATCCATTTTTCGAATTTTTTAGATTTTTGAAACTAAAATAGTTTCTTTTATGATGTAACACAGATAGCGCGAAGAGATGAATGATTTCAGCTCAAATTCGAAATAGATTTCAAAATCTAAAAGTGCAGTTTTGTTAGGAATGTTGTAATCAAACTTTCTCCAAAATTTCAGCTTTCAATTCCTAAAAACGATTCCAAATTTTCGAGTCAAAGTTTGTTTTCAAGAAAGTCAACAGATGTGTTCATCGAGAAATTCGCGTTCGTTTTTGCGTTTCAGATTAAATTGTTGATTGATAAAGTTTACAGGAACCATTTAGAAACTTTTTCATGTTATAATCAAAGTTTAAAACGTTCTAAAAATTCGAAATTGATTTTGAGTTCATGAAGTGTTCTAGCGAACTGTTACAGTATTTTTTTAATTACGTTTATTTTTTTCGTTTTAATCAATTCACAAAACCACACAGACCGCTTCTGTTTCAAAATCGTAGCATAGATTTGATTTACACCTAACTGATATGATTGGGTTAAAGAGATTGATTGTAATTTGAAGAAGATAATGGAACATAATCAATACGCGTTATATAGTTTAGGCTGTTGGATTAAAACAGAAAAAGAGCTTGGCTCAGCCGGTTTGCGTATGTGACGGGTGAAATGAGAGGTCTCGGGTTCGAGCCCGGCTAGTGGCAACTATTTTTTTTAAAGCGTTCTTGAGGTAGTTGTTATTATTATTATTGTTATTACCCATTAATGTTATTATTACTGATTATTATTAGAATTATAAATATTATTATTATTATTATTATTATTACCATAATTATAAGAAATATGAACCTTATTAATGTATTTATTATTATAAATTTGTCATTTAAGTATTAGTTATCATTATTAATATGATTATAGTTATAATTAAGAATATAGTTACTATAATTATTATTATTGTTATCTTTAATTTTATATTTATTGACGACTAATATATGTTATTATCATTTTACTATTAAGTAACATCGTTAAGGATTATTAATGTTATTATTAGTATTGTTAATATCAATATAAGTATTATTATGACTAGGATTATTATTATTATTATTATTATTATTATTATTATTATTATTATTATTATTATTATTATTATTATTATTATTATTATTATTATTATTATTATTATTATTGTTATTGTTATGGAAATAATACAAGTTATCGTTTTTCTCATTAATATTAGTACTAGTATCACTTTTGTAACTATTAGTATTATTATTATTATTATTATTATTAAATAAAGGTATCATTATTAACAACATCCTTATTAATATTATCATTTTTTTTACAAAGTTAATATTATTATTATTAGTAAATTATTAATATCAAAACTATCATTTTTAAACAAATAAATATTTTGTACATAAAACATACTTAATACATATACTACAATTATATTAATATTCCATATATAAATCATAATAACAGTACTTATATAAAAACTTACGAACAACAAATTAGGTATTTTTAATATAATACAAAATATATATATATATATATATATATATATATATATATATATATATATATATATATATATATATATATATATATATAACTATATTAATCATTTTAAATACATATACAAAATAAATATGGATAACATATAATTTAAGAAATAAAATAATGTATATGTTTTTAAATGGAATCTATTATAAATTGTATATAACTACAAAATTTATATAAATAATATATACTAATAAATAAAATTAGGATATTTCTATTATATGTTTTAATAAGATATAAAAATGATATAGGTTCGTGAATCCGAGACCAACCCTACACTTGTTCAATGACATCATATGTATTTTTACTACAAATTACAGTATGGTGAGTTTCATTTGCTCCCTTTTTAAATGCTTTTGCAATATATATTTTTGGGACTGAGAATACATGCGCTGCTTTTATAAATGTTTTACGAAATAGATGCAAGTAATCGAAAACTACATTATATGGTTGGATTATTAAACCGAATGTCGCCCCTTCAAGTCTAGTAACCTAAGAATTAGGGAAATGGCCCCTAATTGACGCGAATCCTAAAGGTAGATCTATTGGGCCCAACGAGCCCCATCCAGGGTATGGATGCTTTAGTACTTCGAGGTATTATATAGTATATTAGCTGCGCGCTGTATACTGGGGGATATTCTATATGCATCTTGTTAAGGTCGGTTACCAGGTGTTCAATCCATATGAATGATTTTTATCTCTATGCAGTTTGCGAAATGCCTGATATGAGATGTGTATTTATGAGAAATGAAAATCTTGTGGTCTATTAAAATGATGAAAATGATCGTTTATGATAAACTAATGAACTCACCAACCTTTTGGTTGACACTTTAAAGCATGTTTATTCTCAGGTATGAAAGAAATCTTCCGCTGTGCATTTGCTCATTTTAGAGATATTACTTGGAGTCATTCATGACATATTTCAAAAGACGTTGCATTCGAGTCGTTGAGTTCATCAAGATTATTATTAAGTCAATTATAGTTGGATATATTATGAAATGGTATGCATGCCGTCAACTTTCGATGTAATGAAAGTTTGTCTTTTAAAAACGAATGCAATGTTTGTAAAATGAATCATATAGAGGTCAAGTACCTCGCGATGCAACCAAATGTAATGTATACGTCCAGATGGTTTAGGACGGGTCGTTAGACTTCTTCATCATCTAGAGCTTGCTGAGTTGGCTCTTCAAACAGTAACACCTCATCTTCTTGACCAGAAGATGAAGTAGGGGCAGTTTCATCAAATGTAACATTAATAGATTCTTCAAAACAACCCCTTCTTTTATTGAAAACCCTATATGCCTTTGACATGTTGGAATATCGAAGAAATATACCTTCATCAGCCTTAGCATCAAACTTACCTAGCTGATCTCTATTGTTTAGAATGAAACAGGGAGTGCCAAATACATGAAGAAAAGAAATTGAGGGTCTTCTGCCTTTGAGAACTTCATAAGCAGTTTTCTGATGTATTTTCACTATTAAAGATCTATTCTGGGTAAAACATGCAGTGTTCACAGCTTCCGCCCAATATGAATTCTTCAACCCAGACTCAGCCAACATAGATCTTGCCGCTTCAATGAGAGTTATGTTTCTTCTTTCTGCAACACCATTCTGTTGAGGTGTTCTCACAGCAGAAAAATTCTGTGAAATACCTTTGTCAGCACAAAATTCTTCCAAAGTAGCATTTCTGAATTCTGTATCATGATCACTTCTAAGCTGCTTCACAATTTGCCCATTCAGTAGTTCCATTCTTTTGATAAAATTAATAATTTCATCAGCAACTTCACTCTTTTGCTTCAAAAAGAATACCCAAGTGTATCTGGAATATTCATCAATAATAAACAGTGTATACTTCTTCCCACTACAGCTGGCTATATTAATAGGATCAAAAAGATCCATATGAAGTAGGTGAAATGGTTTCTCAACAGATGAAATCTGCTTTGACTTGAATGAGGCATGGTGATGCTTCCCTTTTTCACAATCAGGACACAATCTGTCCTTTACATAAGACATTGTGGGTAGCCCAGACACCAAACTTTTACTAGATAACTTATTAATATCTTTGAAGTTGAGATGTGAGAGTCTCCTGTGCCATAACCACTTGAGGTTGTCTTCTGCCTTTGAGTAGAAACAAGTATTAGTTGTTGTGACTGCTGTGTTCATGTCAATTTGATACATGTTCTCATGTCTTTTTGCTGTCAACAGTGGCTTCATGTCTTATCGAAAATAGTGCCAATCTTCCTTCGGAACTGGACTATCTTACTTTTGCTTGTCAATTTGCTTATGCTAAGTAGGTTATGTTTAAGCCCAATGACATATGCTATATTTGAAAATGTAACATTCCCATTTGTTAAAGTACCAAAACCCTTTGTGTAACCCAACAAATTATCTCCATATGATACAACTGGACCATCCTTTTCTTGATAGTCCATCAGTAGGGACTTACATCCGGTCATATGTCTCGAACAACCACTATCGAGATACCAGATTTGCTTGTTTTGAGTGCCCTGCACAGTAGCTAAGAGATTAGTTCTTTTTGGGAACCCATTCGAGGATGGATTCTGGAAGGGTCATCTTTGATGATCTCTTCCTGTCTGCTGGCTTGCTTGAAGAAGCAGCAGCAGATGGAGTTAGGGTTAGAGTACACCGGTTGGCTAAGTGAAACTTGCTGCCACACTTGTAGCATTTTCTCACATTTGGTATCGGTGATTGGTCATACACTGAGTAAATGGGTGCAGTAAGATCGGGTCTACTTTCAAAAATGCAGCTATGAGCTGGTCAAGCTTGACAGTCATTATCTCAGTGATAGATGACTCAGCAGATGATTCCACAATTTAGTTCACTTTAGCTTTTCCCTTAAGGGCAGCTTTTCTTTTAGAACCAGTACCATAATCATGGTATACTTCCTTGCCTTTGTTGTTCGACGAGCCAGTGTAGGAAGTTACTGACCCATCAACTGATACCGGACGATTCGTGTGAATCTTGATTACTGCCTTTGACTTGCTAGTATTGCGTTTTGCTGGCTTGTCAGCAGCTACTGGTTGACCAGTACAATTTTCATCAGCTGGCTTAGCATTGGTGGAATTTGAACATGAAGGGGAATCAATTGTTTTGGACTTTCTTTGGTTGTTTTCAGTGATTTCCCTTTTAATGCGTCTTTCCTTTGGAGTCATGTAGTAAATGCTTGAGGGATTAGTAGTTTCATCAATTGAAGTACTGGTTTCCTTGGCTTTTACTTCATCCTCCAAGATTTCTTTCATGGACGGTGGTGGGGTCTCTGTAGGTCTGACAAACTTATTTGTTAAGACCTTTTTACCCTTAACTATCTTGGCAAAAGTATTTGGCAAGACAGTTTCAGGATCAGTTTCGAGAATGGGGTCCATGTAAGTAACTTCTGCAAGAGCAGCAGCAGCAGCATAGCCACCAGCAAAGAATGCTTCAACTTGGGCAGGCACCTGCTCATTCACACATTTTGCTGTACGTTTAGCAGATGTACATCAGGAAGCAACAATCTTTTTGAGATTTTTTAGTTGATTCTTGACCTCTGCTGCCTCAACGTGAAGAGACTTTAAAGCAAAATTTTGTTTTTCAAGTTTTAAAATTTCATATTTCAAGATTTTAATTTCATCGTTTTTGCCTTTAAGTTTTTCATTTAGAGATTTGTTATCAGATTTTAAAACTTCTTCACGTTTAATGCCTCTACATAAATCAACTCTTAGGTAGTTAAACATTTCAGCTTTTTCATCATCAGTATAGGTTCGAAAATTATCAACCTTATACAGCATTTCAGATTTCTTTTGAGGTGAATCCTTTTTTAGACCAGCTTCCCTCATATCAGCCATGAACGTACTACCATTATCATCCTCATCAGACTTCTCGACCTCCTTGGCTATCAAATACAGCTTTTTACCAGAAGCATAACCAACATCATCATAATCAGTATCACTGTCAGAAGATGAAGAAGAGCTGGTTTCATCCCAATCATGATGCTCAGCAACTAGAACGTTTTCTGGCTTCTTTCCCTTCTTATCAGCCTTTGCACTTTCCTTCATCTGAGCTTTCATAGCTTTGTACTTGTTCTTGTACTTGTCAGCTTTTAAGAAAGAGTTAGCATGCGAGACCGAAGGTTTCCTGGACATGCATTCAGCAGCAAAATGTCCAACCTTCCCACAATTGTAACACTCAGATTTAGGACCCTTGACTGATTTGCTGCTATACCTAGCACTTGGTTTCTTACTCCCTTTATATGACTTGCTGGTTTTAATACGATTAAACCTTTTGAAATGCCTAGCCAGCAAAGCCATACCTTCAGCAAAACCTTCCATATCATCTTCATCATCACTGCTTTTGTGATAACCCGGAAAATTTCCGATTAAATTTAAACTGAACTTCGACTGTTCCCGACGATTCACGAATAGCAAAATATGATTATATGTGTGTGTATAGATATAATAACTAGCAAAACATTAACAAAATGTTAAATGTTATACTCTGAATTTATAATTAATATATTTATCTACATAACAAAACTTGATAATTAAAAATAGCTATATATATATTTATATATGAATTTTATACATAATTATTATTATACAAATTATTTGTATATTGTAAAATACATATATAAAAGGTAAAAATATTAAATACTCAATATATGTTATTATATAATATATAAATATTACCTAATTAATAATATGTAATATTAACATATTAAATTAAATTATAATTTAACATATAATTGTTATTTTAATATTAATATTATTATTAATTATTATTAATATCATTAACATAATTTATATTATTATCATTATTATTAATTATAATTTAAATTATCACTTTTATTATTAATATTATCATATTAATATTATTATCATTATTTTTATTATTATCACTATTACAATTATCATTAATAATATTATTACTTGTTATTATTATTATTATTAGGATTATTATTATTAACATAATTTTTATTATTAATTTTTAATCAGTAATATTAAAATTGAAGACACGACATATACCTAAATTGGGTCTGCTTTTAAATTTCTATGAACATGATCTGCAATCTGTTACTTTTTTTTAGCCATCGTGATATAATTTTTAATTTATCTACTGGTTTTGCTTTTGAATTTTAGTGATCAAACTTTTATATATATTTATTTATTCGTACGGATTGGAAATCCTACCTGGATTGTGTATTATTATCAATATAAAACACACTAAATTGATTATGGATACAACATTAATCAACAACTATTTCTCTATATAATTAGCTGTAGTTGTTAAAGAGAAGGAATTAAAAACAGAAACTAAATACAAAGTTCGCTATCTCTGTTCTTGTTTCATTTTTCAAAATATTCAAAAATGAATCAATATTCAAAATCCTTTAATGCAGTTCTGTTAGGAATCTTATACTCAATCTATCTGCAAAGTTTCACGATCCAATTCTTCAAAACGAGTTCGAATTTCAGAGTCAAACATAAATTTTAAAAAGTCAACTGTTTTGTTCTTCGTAAAATTTGAGTTTCTGTTAATGTTTTTGATAAATTGATGATTCGGAAACTTTATAGAGGTGATTTGAAACACATTCCGTGTTATAATATATGTCTATAACGTTTCTAAAATCACAATCAAATATTATTTTAAAAAAAAACGAGCTGCAGTAGCAGCGAATTTGATTTTTTTTTTTATATATTTGTTCATCTTCAATTTATTTAAAGATTGATAAAGGTTGATTATGTATTTTGAAAGTCCTAAAACCGTTTAAGATGATTAATTTATATGATGATTTGGTTCCCTGGGTCGTTCGAGTTGGAAGAAGAAGAAAGAAACATAAATTACGGGGTTAAATATAAATGAGTTTAGTTTTATATCAGAAAAACAGATACAGCGTGTTGGTTTGGGTGTGTGTCGGGTTGGCGAGAGGTCACGGTTCGAGCCCGGCTTGGGGCATTTTATTTTAAAAGGCTTATTTTAGGTAGTTTTCTTTTTAAAAATTATTATTATTATTATTATTATTATTATTATTATTATTATTATTATTATTATTATTATTATTATTATTATTATTATTATTATTATTATTATTATTATTATTATTATTATTATTATTATTAGTATTATTATCATAAGTATTAGTATTATTATTAGTAGTATTACTATCATTATAATTAGTAATAATTTGTATTATTATTATTATTATTATTATTAGTATTATTATTAAAAGTACTATCGTAATCAAATATACCTTTTTATAAATTATTATTAATATTATTACTATTACTAATGTTAAAGTTATTATAAAAATTAATATTTAAAACATAGTTATAATTAAAAAGTATCACTTTAATTAAAGTTATCAAAATTATCATTTCTAATAAAACTATCATTTTATTAAAAATTAACATTGTTATTAAAATTATAATTAAAATTCCATTTAGGTTATTATTATTATTATCGTAAAAAGATACAACTTTATATTTATACTTATTAATATTATTTTACTAAATAAATACTCGTTGTATAAAAATATATTCAAAACCTACAACAGAACTATATTTGTATTTTTATAATGAACACTGCTTATAATAAATATATTTAATGTACTATTTTCAAATAACATATAAAAATAACATACATATATATATAAACATATATAATTGAAATAACAAATATATTACTATAAGTAATATATTATACACAAACTAGTTTGATTAACATTATATGTTCAATATACGTGTTAATATATAAATAATTGATATATATGTTCATGAATTTGAGGACAACTCCGCACTTGTTCAGTACCATCATACACATATTTACTACAAACTATCGTATCGTATCGTGAGTTTCATTTGCTCCCTTTTTATCTATATTTTTGGGCTGAGAATACATGTACTATTTTTATAACTGATAGACACAAGTGCAAACTATTATGCGACCAACATGAGTACTTTTATTGTGTTGATATGTAACATGTTATTGTGTTCATATGAAACATGCAAATCCCTGCTTTGTAATATCATTAATTGCTAGATAATGAAGAGGTAAACGGAATTATTATAAATAGTGCTATTGGGAGTAACGTCCCGCACTGTTGACCTCAGGTCAATTGGTGGTATAATAATGATCTCAACAATTACATATGTATTGTCTCGGGGTAAAATCGTTTAGTTTTGATATTATATGCTCATGGCATACTTTTGATATACATGATATATCGTCTTTTATTAAATCTTGTGATCTATTACTGAAATCATTATTTATGACAAACCTATGAACTCACTCAACCTCGTATTGACTTTTTAAAGCATATTTATTCTCAGGTACTTAAATATTGCTTCCGCTATATATCTATTGCTTTGATGATGATTGCTTGCCATGCTTGGAGTCTTCATTACATATCATATCAATTAAAGATATTTAATGGTCTAAATACAATGTAATCTATTTATCTTCCGCTGCAAAACTCAATAAACGTCTCATATAGAGTCGTTCTCATTTATACGACTGTGATTTGATATAATTAGTCACAAATATTCCAGGCCCTATTTGGAGGTGTGACAGCTTTCTTCATACCCAGTACTACTATCCACATCATCTTCAGCTGACTCGTTTTCTGTTGTCAACTTTTGAACCAGTAAAGCCTTTTGAGCTTACTTTTTAGCAGCAGCCATAAGAGCAGTATCATATGTTTTAGAAGATTTTGAAGTGGTGGGGGCAGACTTAAAGTTTTCTTTCAAGTTTAGTTCAAGTTTAGCTTCTGCCTTCTCATGGTTCCAAAGTGTAACATAGAGGGAAGACATGTTAAAGTTCTTTAAAGTCTGGGTGGTTCTTAGAGGGTCAGTGTAACGACCCAACTTCGTTTTACCAAAAACACGCCTTAAAAAAAATAAATTTTGATTCAGTACATCTGGACGGCATCCAGTTGTGAAGGGCAGGACGACGTCCAATCAATTTGGAGGTGTCCAAATGAACTGTAAAATTTTGTCCCCGAGGTCCAACTTACGCGAACGAAAAACCCGCTTCCCGACACTTTTAAACGAAATGACTTTCACAACACATCATATTAAGTAAAACTAAGTTATTTCCACAATAAAAACAAGTTTTACTACACCGGGCCCACAACGACCCGTCTTACAATAATATAGCGATTTCGACCCATTTATATCTTTAGACGGATTGGGACTCTACAACCCAACCCGATACCAAGAGTATAAACCCGGGGACTACCCAATCCCCATTAATATATCCAAAAGCTACCCCATCGAGCCCAAGCGCTCCTAAGCATCTAGTCTAACAACTTGTTAGCTTCAATACACGGTACCTGTAAAAAGGTAAACAACGAGAGGGGTAAGCATAAAGCTTAGTGAATGCAAGAATTATACATATACATATATAATCTACTTACTTGCAATCACTTACACAATTACCGCATACACGCTAGCAATATAATTAGTATACCATCGCAAAGTATAATGCTAAATCTCCAATACGCAAGCTAGTACAAACAATAGCATATAACTCTAACAATATAATATGCTACACTACAACACATAACCATGGTTAACCAAAGTACAAAAGGGAACGATTCTAGCGAATGAACCGTTAGCCACGCAGACGCCACTAGTATGCATCACTAGTCCCTTGGGTGGTATCGACGCCCGAACTTAAAACCCACCCGTCACGTGAAATGTGGTATCGAATGCCCGAACTTTAAAACCACACCTCACGCCCGCACACATATATATGATATGGTATCGAACGCCCGAACTTTAAACCCATATCACAAGCCACACATGAGAATGAGGTATCGAACGCCCGAACTTTAAACCCTCATCCCATGCTAACACGATGTGGTATCGCATACCCGAACTTAGAACCCACATCCCATCTCGCACAAGTAAATACATTATATACACACATGTATAATTATTCCACTCACCTTGGAATGCCCGCACAAGTCATGTATAACATGATCTCCGTCCTCAATCCGAGCAAGTAACCACCTATATCACACATAAGTACAATATACACATAAATAGCCATTCTCTAAAAGGGAACCCGACACAAACATCCTTTAACCGAGGAATTACACCTTGCTCGCCAAAAGCCGTCCATTTAACACCTAATGGACACAAACCAACTACCACTTCGGGTGGTAATTCAAACCCACTCAACAAAGTCCAATTTAACCCAAATTATACTTGACACCAATTAGACCAACCTAGGTCTTAACACTAAATTAATACTTAGTTAGCAATCATTTCAAACGTCATGTACACCAAAAATCCCAACACGTGCAATATTGACCCATATTGCTTTTGACAACGTTTGACTTATGTTAAAATGTCATTTTAACCCAAAATCACTTCCCACGATTACTTTCATTCAAAAACGTCATTTAACACTTAATAAAAGTGTTTAACATCCATTTAATCCAAAATTAGTGTCATTACCAAATTCTACCCAATCAAAGTCAACTCATTTTGACATAAGTCCCAACAACGCCCAAAATCACTAACGGCTAGTGATTATATTTCCAAAACACCATTTAACGCATGAACCAAGCATTTACATACTTGATTCTTCAAATCTTGACTCAAAACTTAGTTTGACAATAATTTGAGGTTAACACCCATTTTAACCAACTAACATGTTCTAATGAACATCTATACACTAACCCATTTATAATCTAGTGATTACACCCAATACCATGACCAAATTCGTCATCAAATCTTAACCCACCAATAACGGGTCAAAACCCATCTACTAACTACAATAAACCCATTTCACAACCATTCAAGGGTTTCTAACAAAATCAAGCTCAAACCCTAATTTGAATATCAAAAATCAAATAATGAATTTCGGAGTTGAGACTTACCAAAACTACCACAACGTAGCCGTGAACGAGGTGAACAACTATAACACTAGCACTTTGGTGAGATTTCCACTTCTTCTCCAAACCAAGCTTTCTCACTCTACAATTTACCCTCTCTCTCTAAAATAAGATGGGAGTGTTTTGTGTGGGTGAGAATGAGCGCCAATTGAGTTCTAAATCAGTTTTAATGATCCAAAACCGACCCCAAGTGAAAAGATCAAAGTACCCCTTTTAATTTGAGTAAAATACAGCTGCTGGCCCATCAGGCCTTTTGGACGACGTCAAAAAAGGTTCGACGACGTCTAAATCAATTGGATCAGTTTTCTGAACTTGTTTTGGTCGTAACTTTCAAACCGTAACTCCGTTTTTGACGAATCAAATATCGTTGGAAACGTAATGAGATTTACTATCCAATGGTAAGGTTTTGGAACATCAACTCAAACTTTATTTGAGATCCAAATATACGCTTACATGCCTCGTAATTCGAATGACGCCCAAAATAACGCGTAACAGAAAAACGGGGTGTTACAACTCTCCCCCACTTAAAATGGATCACGTCCCCGTGATCTCCGTCACTTTAACAAACCAGACCCACACTCACAGGCCCTCTGACATACCTTCAAAATTGATGTCCATAAAAGTTTCCATTAACCCGAATATCTCGCCACATGCTAATAATCACTAGCGCGCATTGCCGCAACAAACGGTATCTCATACACTCAACGTTCAGAATTCCCACTTAGGAAAATACGGGAAACACAATTATCCCTTCAAATAATCTCAGCTACAACTCGCAACAAGCTATATCCATAACTATATCACCCAACGCGATCTACTAAATCCACTACGCCGCGAACCAAGTCTTGCATTAATCCAAATCGATAAGGATTCATGCCGCGTCGAAACTCAGTACTTTCAACGGTCCATAACCGTATCACTCAACGATCACACATCCGCTTATGTGCACACATTTTCTTTCCACCCCAGAAAACCCGTGATTCTCAATTTTACAAGTAGATGCCATCGGGGCAATCGACACGCTCCTCTGACTAGTACTTCTTACAGTCACCACAACCGGGTTATTCCTTTAACGAAGAAATTTCGGTACCGCCAAATAATTATACTGGGAACACAAATTTTCCCATCAATCGATCCGCACACGACCACCAGTCTCTGGATTAATCCAGGACGACATTAATACACCACGAACTAGGAAAAACATCAACACTCGACACAAGGTTTCTCCCTTAAACCCTACAACACATCCATACACTACGGCTTCCTAGTACTATCATGGAAACTATTTTTGTACTAGAATCCCGTCAACAATGAATTATCAACATAACAATTCGCAATTCGCCACACGACCCACAAAATATTCACCAACGTCGGGTGAATCCTCCTACCTAGACCGTCCATTAAGGATGGCTTCGAGGTTTCAATACAACCAACAGGTCACATCACTAGGGAAAACACTCTCGCAAACAAACAACATCCGCGTGTCTCTACGTGAGTCAATCAGGACCGACACTTTTTGCCTCACAATCGTCCATAAAATGGAATAATCCACTGACAATTTCCAAGATCACATTTCGCAACAGGGAAAATATAGTATTCACCACGATATCGAACTCGTTCCCATTCAATAATCCTATCCGAGTTTCACGACAACCCAGATTTTCACTACGAGAGCACCCGCAATGGCAGCTTCATTTTCTCACTTTCGTGGTCTCAAACTGCATACTTGGTCTCATACCGCACTTTGGTACTACACAACCACCTTACATAAGATGTCTTACACTTCATTCGATTCCATCATCACAAACTCTACACAATATATATTCCGGAATCGTAACTCAAAATCGTAACGCACGATCTTAAGTCGACATCCATAACCCGTCACTCTTCCTCTTCAGAAACTCCGAATCCCTATTGAGGCCTAGCACAGTACGTTCTGACGTTTCTTTATCTTTAACATCATCGGAGCTTCCTAGGGCAGCAGTAAAAATTCCCCCAATAAGGTTTCAGCTCCATATTCTCACCGCCAAGATAATAATATCCTGCAAAAATACCATTCCACGACACACATGACCATTCTCATCATTGGTCATACACACCAAGTCACTGCAAACTCACATTAGGCTCTCAGAGCCGTCATACACAATCACTTTAGATGTCGTACACGCGACAACCCCGCACCTTCATAACACAATTCATAACTAACAGCCCTTTATCGTTCGCAAAGCGAACTCCACCAAGGTCCTACATACGCCTCTAAGTCTAGGCATATGCCACTCCGCTTAATCAGTCGTGCATCTCAGTCGAGATCACCCGACCTTCCACTCAACGAACCTTTATCAACAATTGCTCACTCTCATAGAGAAGAGTGACCAATTCGACACAATCATTGCATCGACCGCAATATCAATACCTTATCATAACCTTCGGACTAACCGACCATTAAGTCCTTCACTGGCTCACCGGTCATCTTTACCCGTCTATCTCTTAAGAGCAACAAGGTTCGCTCACCCGTCACTTCATAAGAAGTATTTACCGCGATGCTCTTAAACTTCGACTTCCGCAACCGTCGAATTTCTATCACCTGTCGATCACTATTATAATCTCCGATGCTTTCAAGGGTATCTCACGGGCACCCTAAGCACAAAATGATCACAGCATCGCCAGAGTTAAACATTACACTAGCAGGTATAAGAAGGTACCTGACGCAGTGTCATGTAGACTCCCACCACAAACAACTGAATTTTAGAAACTCAATTTTTAGGTTCCATACATCCGATGTCACCCATTTCTCCATAATAATGACCTGAAGTCATTCCTACCTGACAAACCTTACAGTTTATTGTCTCATCTAAAGTTCCTAGCGATCACACGCTACCCACAATTTCCACAAGGCCAAAACGATATAGCCTCACGAACCCTTTCATCTAACACTAAAGAGATGCTTGGAAACACCAAGTCTTACACCCTTCCGCACATCGGCACGACCACCACAGCAAGGGATATTCTGTTAGGAATGTTACCCTATAATCCACAACACGCTAACACACTAATGAAATCATCATCATATGGGTCCCACTCTCATGAGTTTAATGATGCCAAGACTCCCCGATTCGCCAATTCCAAGGCTGCTCACAACTGGAATCCTTACACGATCCTTTAACCACACACTCTAACGAGTGCAACCCCAAACCACAATCATTATACTTGTCATATTCCATTACAAAATTTAAGTCCTCGACGCACACACACACACATACAATAATCGGTCATCCTAGTTACGGTGGGTAACTACAACCAATGACGATCTCAAATAATGCACCCACTACGTAGGGTGACTAATTATGCGCCAAACTCGTGAGTTGGCTCACTCACTTAACTAACCGAATCCACCGTAACAATTTTCGACTCACAACAAATTCGATGTGACAACAAGCACATCACCCGAGACCACTATAACCTAGGAACTAATAAAAGGTTCCTTATTTATCCCGAATCTACCCCAACCATGCCACGTTTCCTCCGTTCGGTACTCGTCATGTCATGCTTGATGTCAAGATACACTTTCATAATAATGGTGATCGGTCACTATTACAAATGCGAACCTTACCATTTTCACATAGTCACGCAAAGTACTTTACCAGGACTGACGCAACATTCACACAAGATAATACGCGATAACCCCAAGTACCAGAATGACCAAAGTCCTTATCGCGAACTTGATCACTTCAAACCGCCAAACATTCGAATCTCTTCAATAGATTCATCCTTAGGACACCGCACCAAATAGATATCAGTATATATATACACAAATATACAATGTAATAATAAATGTACACAAGTACACCTCAACAACAAGTCAACCTACAACCTAGGTGACTATCACTGAAACAACGTCCAAGTTCGCCTACTTACATTAGGCACTAATTTACTCACGAAATAAGGCCCCACTTTGGACAAGCACAATTCTTAGTTAGTCTCCTGCTCTAAGGCACTAACAAATCTCAATCCGACCCGTATTCCTACATGTCCCGCAAATAAACCACCACTGTCAATAAGTCTAAGACTAGGCACCTACTCCAAGGTCACCTAATTCCCTTAGACTATGCTCTGATACCACTTGTAATGACCCAACTTAGTTTTACCAAAAACACGCCTTAAAAAAATTGATTCAATACATCTGAACGGAGTCCAGTTATCTGGACGACGTCCAGTTGTGAAGGGCAGGACGGCGTCCAATCAATTTGGACGGCGTCCAAATGAACTGTAAAATTCTGTCCCCGAGGTCCAACTTACGCGAACGGAAAACCCGCTTCCCGACACTTTTAAACGAAATGACTTTCACAACACATCATATTAAGTAAAACTAAGTTATTTCCACAATAAAAACAAGTTTTACTACACCGGGACCACAACGACCCGTCTTACAATAATATAGTGATTTCGACCCATTTATATCTTTAGACGGATTAGGACTCTACAACCTAACCCGATACCAAGAGTATAAACCAGGGGACTGCCAAATCCCCAATCCGCATTAATATATCCAAAAGCTACCCCATTGAGACCAAGCGCTCCTAAGCATCTAGTCTAACAACTAGTTAGCTTCAATACACGATACCTGTAAAAAGGTAAACAACGAGAGGGGTAAGCAAAAAGCTTAGTGAATGCAATAATTATACATATACATATATAATCTACTTACTTGCAATCACTTACACAATTACCGCATACACGCTAGCAATATAATTAGCATACCATCGCAAAGTATAACGCTAAATCTCCAATACGCAAGCTAGCACAAACAATAGCATATAACTCGAACAATATAATATGTTACACTACAACACATAACCATGGTTAACTAAAGTACAAAAGGGAACGATTCTCGCGAATGAACCGTTAGCCACACAGACGCCACTAGTATGCATCACTGGTCCTTTGGGTGGTATCGACGCCCGAACTTAAAACCCACCCGTCACGTGAAATGTGGTATCGAACGCCCGAACTTTAAACCCACACCTCACGCCCGCACTGTGACGACCCAGAAATTTCTGACTAAATTTAAACTTGATATTTATATGATTTAGACACAATAAGCAAAGTCTGTTAGGTTGAGTCTCAAAATTTTGAACTGTTCAATTGACCATCGACCGTTCTCGACGATTCACGAACAACTATTTGTAAATAGATATGTATAAATTTTAAATAAATATATATAATTTGAAATATAATTTGTGATGTAATTGCTAGAAATTAATTATGTAAAAATATTAATTATTATTTAAAACATATCTATATATACATAAAAGTATATTAAAAATAAATATTAAATGATTGTAATACTCGTTTAATGTTTCGATTGATATTAAGTAAAATTCAAACTTATATGATTCTAAAATAAACGGTGATCCGAAAATGAGTAATATAAATTTTAGGCTTATTAAAAATATATTTAGGAATTATTTGTTGAATTTTAAAACTTTTTATATTTTACTTGGGGTTGGGAGTGAATAATTAATGTAATTTTTATTTAATAGTTAATGATCGAATTTTATACCATAATGACCAAAATAAATAAATATAGTTAATTTAAAAATATGAGATTTTTCTGAACACTTTTATTCGCCACTGGTTTCGCACGATACACAGTCCATGAAAACTGCCGATAAGTAAATGCCAATTGATAGGCTGCTTCACTGTATTTAATTGAAATATTGATTGACACAAAGAGTTTGATTGAATAAAGATATCGATTATTGTACTGTGTTGTTTTTGTTTCTATGTTTCCACAATCTATTTAATCTAATCTATATATATGATACATAGATAATATGCAGATAGATATTACTCATCACCCCACTTGCAATTCAAATTCCTTCTTTCCTTCTAGACAAACACCCACTTACACTAACTTATATCTTGTAACCTGTAACGACCCAACCCGTTAACCATCCGAAAATGTGCCATAAAAATTTTTTTCTGCAACTGCCCATCTGGACGGCGTCCAAAAGCTTGGACGGCGTCCAGCACTTAAGACTGGGACGGCGTCCAACCATCTGGGACGGCGTCCAGATGTACTAAAACATTCTGATCAGTTTACAAACACACGAGGGCGAAAAACCCGCTTCCCGACACTTTTGAACCAAAACACTTTCACAATATATTACAATAGTTTAAACTAAGAGTTTTTCATAATAAAAACCGAGTTTTACGACACCGGGCCCACATCGACCCAAAATACCACAAGTGACTATTTCGACCCATTAGTTTATACAAAAACATAGACCGAGCATGGGATTGGGGACATGCTACCCAATCCTAATCAAATCCAAAAGCAAGTCTTCTAAAGCAAACTATGCAAGTCCACTAGTCCCCGCGCTTACCCGAGCCACCGCATCCATGCAATCTATAAAAATGTAAACAACGAGTGGGTAAGCTAACGCTTAGTGAATGATAATATACTACATACATATATATGTATAAAATAGACACGCCACACAAATATCAAATACCGCATACCGAAGCATCCAAGTATAAGGCAAGCTAAGCTAAGCATACCGTAGTCACTAAGCAACAAGCTATAGATACATCAAAAAATATAAGTTCACTAACGACGATGTGAACAACGCCAAGAAGCTACACCCGGAGGGTTAGCTACATCACGACAATAAAACAATATATATATATATATATATATATATATATATATATATATATATATATATATATATATATAACAATATATAAATGAATAAGGTTAACCCCTTAACCCATTACCGAATACCAAACACCACAATGAAGATTGGCCGAACAACCCGAGCCTTAGTGAATTCGCACAACTCGATATTCACTTCTTCACCAATTCAACAACCGAGGTTGGCCGAACTACCCGAGCCTTAGTGAATTCGCACAACCCGAGATTCACTACCTCATCACAAGATGACCGAACAACCCGAGTCATCATGAATCCGCACTACCCGAGATTCACTTCTCAACATCAAACCCACGGTCACGGGATTATAAAATCTACCACATCGGGGTTATCCACATCACAACAATATCAACCCTTCGCCTTTGGGGTTACAACATCCAAATCACAACCACGTGTGATAACGTACACACAACGTGTACCTCGCCAAAGGTAAATCACCAAAACGCACAACCATGCCAATTGGACCTATACACAAGTCCATCAAATCCACCTATATGTGAAGTGAGCTCTATAACCGAGAACCACTTCACCCGAACCGCACCCATCCTACACATACATATGCACATAGAATATTAACACTCACCTTGTCTCCTTGATGAATGCTTCCAAATAAACCGCCACGCGCCAATGGAAAGTACCTAATCCATTATCACAAATACAACAACACAATTAGGGTTGACTTACAAACCAACTGATGTCGTGCGAGGTGTATATAAAATACTATTAATTTTACAAAAAATACTATTAAAAATTACACAAGTTTTAATTATTTATTTACAAATGGGATATACCTAAACCATGCTACAACACTATAGGCAGTGTACCTAATCGTAGAGTAGTATAGTTTTTAGTAAGTCCGGTTCGTTCCACAGGGAGCGGGCTTATTGCACACTATATTTTTAAACAACTATATTTGTACAAAATATATATAATTATATATAATAATATATAAAAGGGGGTTTACCGTTTAATGACCGGTTTGTCGATTTATATTTTAAGCGAAGCGTATAGTAAATGACGATATTTAAATAACAATATAAAATAAATAACAATAATTAAAATGACAATAAATAAAAGTACGAGGAAAAATGAAATAAAATATATTATGCTTATTTAAACTTCCGTAACCATGATGGTTGACGTGTTGATTTTAGTTTTATGCCCATGGGTTAATTGTCCTTTGTCCTGGATTTAATATGTCCGTCTGGTTTTTGTCCATAACAGTCCATCAGTCATAAATATAAAGTGCGAGTGTCCTCGTTAAATTATTATTATACCCGAAGTTAAATATTCCAACTAATTGGGGATTCGAATTGTAACAAGGTTTTAATACTTTGTTTAATGAATACACCAGGTTATCGACTGCGTGTAAACCAAGGTTTTACTACTTTGTTAACAATTACACCAATTACCCTTGAATGTAATTTCACCCCTGTTTTAATTATTCTAGTGGCTATTAATCCATTCCCGTGTCCGGTTAAATGAACGATTATTCGTACATATAAATACCCCGCCCATCGTGTCCGATCGAGTGTATATGGTAATTTATAGGGACGCCCAATTGTAAATCTTTATATTAACATTAACAAACTATCATTTAGTTAAACAAATATAAAGCCCATTAATAGCTCATAGTCTAATTTCCACAAGTGTCGTTCTTTTGTCCAAACCCCAATTATGGTACAAAGTCCAATTACCCAATTTTAGTAATTAGCCCAACATCATGATTACTTTGGCTCAAATAAGCATAATAATAACTTAGTTACGAGACATTAATTTAAAAAGGAGAACATAACTTACATTGAGTATTTATCGCGTAGTGTTACACGGACAGAATTTCGACTTCAAAAACCCGTAAAATAACCTTTACATAACCCGAACTAAGAACTAATCTAATATAACACTAATATATATATATATATATATATATATATATATATATATATATATTATATATTTATTTATTTATTATCTTATGGAGTATTATTATTATTCTCTTTTTTTACTCGGCAGAATTCGCGACCTTTTATAGGGATTCTGAAATTTCTGTGCTCCGCGAGTCGCGGGGATATGGAATACAGCTCACACCCCTTTGGATCTTCTTTGCCGACGTTTTATATATATAAATATAAAATATAAATAATTAATATAATTATTTATATATTATATTATATTCTTGTGCATAGTAGACTTGTAATTTTTAGTCCGTTGCGTCGGGCGTTGATAGTTGACTCATGTCCTGGTTCCGGATTTTCGAACGTCCTTGCGTACAATTTAATATCTTGTACTTTGCGTTTTGTAACTTGTACTCTTATCTTTTTTAGACGTTCTTCATCAATAATTTGAACCACTTGGATTGTATCTTGTACATTTGAGCTTTTTGGTCATTTGCGTCTTCAAATCGTCGTTTTCGCCTTTTGTCTTCGCACTTATTTAATATAAACGATTACAACTTAAAATAGGACAATTACAACTAAATAATTTACATATTGGGAGGATATTGCTACTAAATATATGTTCATTTAGAGCACTATCAAATATCCCCACACTTGAACGTTGCTTGTCCTCAAGCAATACAGAACTTGAAATAAAAACATACATGAATTACTTTTTTATTCATCACACTTTGTACATTAGTGATTTTGATATGGTGGTATAAACAATGATAGTAACGATAGAACCATGGTTAAAGGTGGGTGTGTCATCCACAGTTGCCTCGGGTTTAGGTCAACGACACTTGCAATCAAATAGCCGATTTACTTTCGATTTCCAAAGCAAAGTGCACATTTGAAAGGCGGTTTACAGTCCCACATGACTATGAAAATGTAGATCTTTAAGGAAATTGGATCTTTATGAAAACATTTGATCTTTTGAAAATTCAATCTAGCTTTTACCCTAGATAAGTTTTCCGGAATAACCCTTCACCGGTGTTTGCAAAATATTTTTGTGGGTTTTGTGGGTTTCAGATTTGAAAATTTTAGCTCAAAACTTATGGTTTTGTGTCACCCACTTGCTAACCTTGTATTAGGAAAGCAACACGTCCAGTTTACTTGCTCCGTATATTACCTTTCGGTAAACTACCGTCCGGTTGTAAAGGAAAGCGATGAACAAGCAACTGTTAAGGCAATGTCCCGTGACATGCTTTTGATTATGGTCTATAACGTGTTGGACGCAATTACTATCCTTTGTAGGAGCAATAGTAAAGCTCACCCTTATAATTTTTCGGTCTGGCACAAGGTCCTGTCTTCGACCATGCTATGCAACCACCGTTCTTACGGTTGACACCTGATTTGGTTCAGGTGACCTAATGAATTCCAGGTGAATTCCTAGGATTTTACGTTCAATGGTAATGAACGCATTGAAAATGGGTTTTCAGAAAACAAATCGGTTTATAATTTGATCAAAATATTTTCTCGTTCAAGCTCGAGTTTAGATATCATTGAATTCCATGAGTTTGTAATTCTCAATCTTTAAGGTCAATCTCAAGGATTGAGTAATATCAGGCTTAAGAGCTGATTTTTAATCTTTAAGGAGATTATCCTTTCTGGGGATCTGATTCATTAGTCTTATCAAGCTAATTTGCACGGTGCCCCCCATTGTACGAGATAAATCCTTCTCATGGTTAGGATAAATCTGACCACCTGGCGACCCTGTTTTATGCTGAGGTCCGTGGATTTCAAGCTGATTTTAGTGTTGACTTTTCTAGATTTTTCGTCAACCTACAGCTGGTCTGAACGACAACTTCTTGACCTAAATCAAGAAGCGCGTTTCTTTTTCGGAAGACTTTACTTCCTTTAAATGATGGAATTGATTCATCGTGTAGATCCATCTTTCATTACAGTAAATCGGGTAAAACAGTTAATTTAGTCCAAAACAAAAGCACTTGCAATAAACTTTACAGAAACATGTGATAGATAGTTTTTTAATTGAATAACTTGGTACATTCTCCCCACACTTAGTTTCTTTCTTTGCCTTTTTATTCTCCTTTATTCTATTTTAAATGAATTCAATCGTTTTAGGGTGTTTCTCAATTTATGTCCTTTCCGAGGTAACGATAATTTCGGTATTAACACCTAGTTTTCACCGTTCATAAATATATATAAACATGATTTTAAATTCATTTAGTTGAAAATTTTTCAAATTTTTATAAAATTTGGCAAATAAGCCAAGTATAAACCCGAGAGAATTTATAACCCTTCCCCACACTTGAGATCATGCAATGCCCTCATTTGCATGAAATCAGACTATAATTATAAATTCATGAGGGTGATTAGTGTAGAAAAGTGATAAAAAATACCCATTTTGTAATTACAAAGCTCATCGAATGATAGATGGCGCGCCTCATCGTTCATTCCTTCTTGTTTTATCACACATGTTTTTTCTTCAAAAAAGGTTGCTTTTCTGAATTGTTTGCTAATCTTTAAAAATACGTCTTTTGCCCTAATTTATTATGCATGTTTATTAACGAGTTATGCACTAACCCGAACCCCTAATTTAACATTAAGTGGGGTTAAACTTCCCCACACTTAGCTGACGACATGTGAAGTCAGTAGAATAAGTTCCAAGAATTAAAATAGTGAGCCAGTTATTTACATCTCGAGTGGTATATAATATATCAACGGTTTTAAAGTTTAGAACCACCCAATCGCCACTACTTAATTCTTTTTTAATTGTAGCTTTTAGTAAATGGATATGTCTCTTTTCTGGTTCTTGGTCAAATGGATCGATATACACCGTCATACTTATTTCTATAGGGTGGACAATTCCTAATATTTCCTTCCTTTTATTCTCGTGATCAAAGTTTTCACCTCTATTACCCGATTGGGTGAAATCCGAGGTGTCATTATCTATTACAGCTCGTAGTTCATCTTCGGTAGATGACTTGTCTATTGAGAATATTGGGTTGGAAGGTTGTTGAATAGTGAATTTCGGGATCGAAGTAAATTCTTCTTCATTAACGGTCCTTATCAGTCCCTCCATTTTGGTCTCGGGGGTAAAATTTTCAACGTTATCGTTTTTCCATGAGTACCAATTTGTCTCCCTTACTTCTTCTTCATCCATAGAGGCTAATGTGTCGATATGTTGTGAAATTGGTAAAACTGAATAAAAAGTATCATCAGGATAGTTGGTGATTTCGGAGCTCTCGAATTCATCAAAATTCGATGATATGAGATTTTCTTGCACACGACTCCTCAGATCAACAGGTGTGTAATCTGATAGAGTTTCAGCTTGCCTATTTACAAACTCTCTCATTTGTTCATTTTGAGCATTGAGTTCTTCGAGTTTGATTTTCATATTGTCTAATAAATTTTCAGACACGTAATTTTCCTCGTCTACTGGTTGTTGAGTTTGAAAATATTCTTGGGAATAATCCCAATTTGAATTGTATTCTTCAAAATCATTCCATTCAGGTTCTGTGGGTGCGTAATTTTTCATAGGGACGTAATAATAACATTCCCATGTTGAGTGATAATCTCCACAGATTTCACAACCAGTTATTGTTTTGTCATTCGTGATCCAAGATTGACCGAACGAATTGTCATCAACACTCGTTTGAGAGTATTGATTTAATTGATTTTGGATATCAAAAAGAGTTTCCATAGCCTTGTTTTCAAAATTTTCCATTTTATTGCGATGGTCAAATTTTAGCTACAATGTGGTGCATTTACTAATTATCCTATTAGTTATAAAAATAGAAAAACTTATATAAGTTTGTCCAATTAATAGACTTTTCTGCTTTTGCCCACGTTTCGAATAGCCAAAAGATGCAGCAGGGAGCCAGAACCCTTTAAATCGGAAGCTCACAACTCAGCCACTAACAAATCCAACTATTACTACGAAGCAGAAAATTGTCAACGTCCATTAATTTAACCACTTAAATAATTTTTCTTTCTGTTTGAGATATTAGATAAGAAATAGAGAAAATTTCTAAGTCCTAAAAACTAAAGCGTCGAGAAATAAGAAAGAAAAAGACTGCGCGTCGAAAAATAAAAATAAGAAAATAGCGCGTCGTAACTTAAAAAGGAATTAAAAACTAGGAATTAAAAGTTGCGTCTAAAAATATTAAAGCTTAAAAGAAAAACTATATCCCAAATGGTAATAACTTAAAAAGGTACTAAAACTTAAAAAGGCGTCGCAAAATTCTAAAGCACCTAAATCTTAGTCTAAAGAAAAAGCACTTAAGGAATTCTACGGCAAAGCCTAAAAATCTAGAAGTATAAATAACTATGGCAAAAACTAAGTTTAAAACTAAATATGCTCTAAAAATACAAATATTACGCTAAAACGATTGAAAAGGAACAAAATATAAAAATATACAAAAAGTTGTAAAAAGTACAATTTTTATAAAAAATATTATTTTTATATTATTTATTTAATTAAACTATTAATTTTACAATTTAATTAAACTAATTTAACTAAAATATAAATTAAATAAAACTTAAATTAAAATAAAACTTAATTATAATATTAATAATAATTAGGGTTAATAATAATAATAATAATTAATAATCCGTAATAAATGCTGAATTAGGGTTCTGTGTACCCGTGTCAGAGTGTCTTCGGGAGTCGCGGTAATAGATGAAGCAAACCCCGCGAGTCGCGGGGTTCCAAAATTCAACTCTGGTACAGTTTTTAATTCGACGTTTTTTTTTTTTTTTTTTATTGTTTTTCTAAAAATATATTTATACAAATATATATTAAAAATATAGCGTTTCGCCAAGTTCCCCGGCAGCGGCGCTAAAAACTTGATGTCGTGCGAGGTGTATATAAAATACTATTAATTTTACAAGAAATACTATTAAAAATTACACAAGTTTTAATTATTTATTTACAAATGGGATATACCTAAACCTTGCTACAACACTATAGGCAGTGTACCTAATCGTAGAGTAGTATAGTTTTTAGTAAGTCCGGTTCGTTCCACAGGGAGCGGGCTTATTGCACACTATATTTTTAAACAACTATATTTGTACAAAATATATATAATTATATATAATAATATATAAAAGGGGGTTTACCGTTTAATGACCGGTTTGTCGATTTATATTTTAAGCGAAGCGTATAGTAAATGACGATATTTAAATAACAATATAAAATAAATAACAATAATTAAAATGACAATAAATAAAAGTACGAGGAAAAATGAAATAAAATATATTATGCTTATTTAAACTTCCGTAACCATGATGGTTGACGTGTTGATTTTAGTTTTATGCCCATGGGTTAATTGTCCTTTGTCCTGGATTTAATATGTCCGTCTGGTTTTTGTCCATAACAGTCCATCAGTCATAAATATAAAGTGCGAGTGTCCTCGTCAAATTATTATTATACCCGAAGTTAAATATTTCAACTAATTGGGGATTCGAATTGTAACAAGGTTTTAATACTTTGTTTAATGAATACACCAGGTTATCGACTGCGTGTAAACCAAGGTTTTACTACTTTGTTAACAATTACACCAATTACCCTTGAATGTAATTTCACCCCTGTTTTAATTATTCTAGTGGCTATTAATCCATTTCCGTGTCTGGTTAAATGAACGATTATTCGTACATATAAATACCCCGCCCATCGTGTCCGATCGAGTGTATATGGTAATTTATAGGGACGCCCAATTGTAAATCTTTATATTAACATTAACAAACTATCATTTAGTTAAACAAATATAAAGCCCATTAATAGCTCATAGTCTAATTTCCACAAGTGTCGTTCTTTTGTCCAAACCCCAATTATGGTACAAAGTCCAATTACCCAATTTTAGTAATTAGCCCAACATCATGATTACTTTGGCTCAAATAAGCATAATAATAACTTAGTTACGAGACATTAATTTAAAAAGGAGAACATAACTTACATTGAGTATTTATCGCGTAGTGTTACACGGACAGAATTTCGACTTCAAAAACCCGTAAAATAACCTTTACATAACCCGAACTAAGAACTAATCTAATATAACACTAATATATATATATATATATATATACATATATATATATATATATATATATATATATATATATATTATATATATTTATTTATTTATTATCTTATGGAGTATTATTATTATTCTCTTTTTTTACTCGGCAGAATTCGCGACCTTTTATAGGGATTCTGAAATTTCTGTGCTCCGCGAGTCGCGGGGATATGGAATACAGCTCACACCCCTTTGGATCTTCTTTGCCGACGTTTTATATATATAAATATAAAATATAAATAATTAATATAATTATTTATATATTATATTATATTCTTGTGCATAGTAGACTTGTAATTTTTAGTCCGTTGCGTCGGGCGTTGATAGTTGACTCATGTCCTGGTTCCGAATTTTCGAACGTCCTTGCGTACAATTTAATATCTTGTACTTTGCGTTTTGTAACTTGTACTCTTATCTTTTTTAGACGTTCTTCATCAATAATTTGAACCACTTGGATTGTATCTTGTACATTTGAGCTTTTTGGTCATTTGCGTCTTCAAATCGTCGTTTTCGCCTTTTGTCTTCGCACTTATTTAATATAAACGATTACAACTTAAAATAGGACAATTACAACTAAATAATTTACATATTGGGAGGATATTGCTACTAAATATATGTTCATTTGGAGCACTATCACCAACCCAATTTACCCTTAGTGCAATTTCGACCCAAATGCACTTCCAAGCATAAACCGCGCCATAACTAACCAATAATCACTAACACGAGTGAAAATGGTCCTAACACACCAATTAAACCCGAACACAAGTGTTAAACACGGGTCATACCCATTTTGACACCAAAACCCTAATTTTGACCCATTTCAGAATTAGTTAACCAAACTCACCCAAAAAGGGTTCCATCACTTCCATAATCACTAATCCAAGTGATTAAACTCCAAATCAAAGCCTAATCAAGGCCAAAACTGTAGTGACCCGAACTTTTCCATGTTTATATATATATATTAAATGAAATTGTTATTTACATGATTAAGTGTTTCCAACATGTTAAGCAATCAAACTTGTTAAGACTTGATTAATTAAAATAGGTTTCATATAGACAATTGACCACCCAAGTTGACCGGTGATTCACGAACGTTAAAACTTGTAAAAACTATACGATGACATATATATGGTTATATATATAGATAACATGATTTTATTATAAGTATGTATCTCATTAGGTATTTTAACAATGAGTTATATACATAAAAATGAGACTATTAATTTAAGAAACTCGAAAACGATATATATAACGATTATCGTTATAACAACGTCTTACTAGGTACATATGAATCATATTAAGATATTGATACACTTGGTTAATTATGTTAAATGATAAGTAAATATATTATTAAGTGTATTAACAATGAAATACATATGTAAAAATAAGACTACTAACTTAATGATTTCGAAACGAGACATATATGTAACGATTATCGTTGTAACGACATTTAACTGTATATATATCATACTAAGATATATTATATATCATAATATCATGATAATTTAATAATTTAACATCTCATTTGTTATAATAAATAATGGGTTAACAACATTCAATAAGATCGTTAACCTAAAGGTTTCAAAACAATATTTACATGTAACGACTAACGATGACTTAACGACTCAGTTAAAATGTATATACATGTAGTGTTTTAATATGTATTCATACACTTTTTAAAGACTTCAAGACACTTATCAAAATACTTCTACTTAACAAAAATGCTTACAATTACATCCTCGTTCAGTTTCATCAACAATTCTACTCGTATGCACCCGTATTCGTACTCGTACAATACACAGCTTTTAGATGTATGTACTATTGGTATATACACTCCAATGATCATCTCTTAGCAGCCCATGTGAGTCATCTAACACATGTGGGAACCATCATTTGGCAACTAGCATAAAATATCTCATAAAATTACAAAAATATGAGTAATCATTCATGACTTATTTACATGAAAACAAAATTACATATCCTTTATATCTAATCCATACACCAACGACTAAAAACACCTACAAACACTTTCATCTTCAATTTTATTCATCTAATTGATCTCTCTCAAGTTCTATCTTCAAGTTCTAAGTGTTCTTCATAAATTCCAAAAGTTCTAGTTTCATAAAATCAAGAATACTTCCAAGATTGCAAGTTTACTTCCAAGTTTTCTAAATCCATTCCAAGTAATCATCCAAGATCAAGAAACCTTTGTTACTTATAGTAGGTTATCTTTCTAATACAAGGTAATAATAATATTCAAACTTTAATTCAATTTCTATAACTATAACAATCTTATTTCGGGTGGAAATCTTACTTGAAATTGTTTTCTTGTCATGATTCTGCTTCAAGAACTTTCAAGCCATCCAAGGATCCTTTGAAGCTAGATCTATTTTTCACATTTCCAGTAGGTTTATCCAAGGAACTTGAGGTAGTAATGATGTTCATAACATCATTCTATTCATACATATAAAGCTATCTTATTCGAAGGTTTAAACTTGTAATCACTAGAACATAGTTTAGTTAATTCTAAACTTGTTCGCAAATAAAAGTTAATCCTTCTAACTTGACTTTTAAAATCAACTAAACACATGTTCTATATCTATATGATATGCTAACTTAATGATTTAAAACCTGGAAACACGAAAAACACCGTAAAACCGGATTTACGCCGTCGTAGTAACACCGCGGGCTGTTTTGGGTTAGTTAATTAAAAACTATGATAAAATTTGATTTAAAAGTTGTTATTCTGGGAAAATTATTTTTATTATGAACATGAAACTATATCCAAAAATTATGGTTAAACTCAAAGTGGAAGTATGTTTTCTAAAATGGTCATCTAGACGTCGTTCTTTCGACTGAAATGACTACCTTTACAAAAACGACTTGTAACTTATTTTTCCGACTATAAACTTATAGTTTTTCTATTTAGATTCATAAAATAGAGTTCAATATGAAACCATAGCAATTTGATTCACTCAAAACGGATTTAAAATGAAGAAGTTATGGGTAAAACAAGATTGGATAATTTTTCTCATTTTAGCTACGTGAAAATTGGTAACAAATCTATTCCAACCATAACTTAATCAACTTGTATTGTATATTATGTAATCTTGAGATACCATAGACACGTATACAATGTTTCGACCTATCATGTCGACACATCTATATATATTTCGGAACAACCATAGACACTCTATATGTGAATGTTGGAGTTAGCTATACAGGGTTGAGGTTGATTCCAAAATATATATAGTTTGAGTTGTGATCAATACTGAGATACGTATACACTGGGTCGTGGATTGATTCAAGATAATATTTATCGATTTATTTCTGTACATCTAACTGTGGACAACTAGTTGTTAGTTACTAACGAGGACAGCTGACTTAATAAACTTAAAACATCAAAATATATTAAAAGTGTTGTAAATATATTTTGAACATACTTTGATATATGTGTATATATTGTTATAGGTTCGTGAATCAACCAGTGGCCAAGTCTCACTTCCCGACGAAGTAAAAATCTGTGAAAGTGAGTTTCATTTGCTCCCTTTTTAAATGTTTTTGCAATATATATATTTTTGGGACTGAGAATACATGCGCTGCTTTTATAACTGTTTTACGAAATAGACACAAGTAATCGAAACTACATTCTATGGTTGAATTATTAAATCGAATATGCCCCTTTTTATTTAGTCTGGTAATCTAAGAATTAGGGAGCAGACACCCTAATTGACGCGAATCCTAAAGATAGATCTATTGGGCCTAACAAACCCCATCCAAAGTACCGGATGCTTTAGTACTTCGAAATTTATATCATATCCGAAGGGTGTCCCGGAATGATGGGGATATTCTTATATATATGCATCTTGTTAATGTCGATTACCAGGTGTTCACCATATGAATAATTGTATCTCTATGTATGGGATGTATATTGAAATATGAAATCTTGTGGTCTATTTTTATGATTTGATAATATATAGGTTAAACCTATAGCTCACCAATATTTTTGTTGACGTTTTAAGCATGTTTATTCTCAGGTGATTATTAAGAGCTTCTGCTGTCGCATACTTAAATAAGGACGAGATTTGGAGTCCATGCTTGTATGATATTGTGTAAAAACTGCATTCAAGAAACTTATTTTGTTGTAACATATTTGTATTGTAAATCATTATGTAATGGTCGTGTGTAAACAAGATATTTTAGATTATCATTATTTGATAATCTACGTAAAGCTTTTTAAACCTTTATTGATGAAATAAAGGTTATGGTTTGTTTTAAAATGAATGCAGTCTTTGAAAAACGTCTCATATAGAGGTCAAAACCTCGCAACGAAATCAATTAATATGGAACGTTTTTAGTCAATAAGAACGGGACATTTCAGTTGGTATCCGAGCGTTGGTCTTAGAGAACCAGAATTTTGCATTAGTGTGTCTTATCGAGTTTGTTAGGATGCATTAGTGAGTCTGGACTTCGACCGTGTTTACTTGAAAAATAATTGCTTAACAAATTTTGTTGGAAACTATATATTTTTAACATGTGAATATTATGTGATATATTAATCTCTTAACGTGTTTGATATTATGTGATAGATGTCTACCTCTAGAACAAGTCCCATTGACTCACCTAATAATAATGAAGAGTCAAATGTAAATTGGAATGATTCATGGACTGATTCACAAGTTCCCGAAGAGGAACCGGAAGAGGAGTCGGAACCGGAAGAATAATCGGAACCGGAAGAAGAATCGGAACCGGATGAAGAAATAGAACCGGTGGGGGAAATAATAAAACGGTTAAGTAAAAGAAAATCCTCAACCAACCGACCAAGGTTAATTATGGTCAATGGTGTTTCCGCCAAGGAAGCAAAATATTGGGAGGATTACCAATTCTCCGATGAATCGGATTCCGACGAGAATTCCGATGATGTTATAGAAATTACCCCAACTAAATTTAAAAAGGCAAAAGAAAATAATAAGGGAAAGAGCATAAAAATAGAGAAATCTAATTCCACCCCCGAAGTCCTTAAGTTGTAACAATGACCCGGGAACCTCTAAACCACCAGGTTTTTCTAAACCAATGTGGAAAACGACGGCTCGTATTAGGGGAACATCATATATCCCTAGAAACTTGGCAAAACGAACCAAAACCGAAGAAGAAGAAGCGAGCGAGTTGGAATAAGATAGTTGTATTCGTGTGGTGTAATATATGTAATATAGTGTGCTTATGCTTTATGATATATGTAAAAATTGCTTGTATTAATAAGTATATTTTTTTATGAATCTAACTCTTGTCTATTTTACAGTATAAAAACACAAAATGGATAGACAACCCAATATTTTAAGAGACCTACCCGGAGATATGATTGATGAAATCTTGTCTAGAGTCGGTCAGAATTCTTCGGCACAACTATTTACGGCAAAATCAGTTTGTAAGACATTCGAAGAACGTTCCAAGAATGTCTTGGTTTATAAGAGACTTTCGTTTGAAAGATGGGGGATATCACATTGGGAAACCCATAAGTTACGATGTGTTTACTTTGACGCATATATTGCGGGGAACCCAAATGCTATTTTACGCAACGGGTTAAGAAATTATTTTGACTCAATGTATCCGAATATAGGACTTCATGATTTAGAAAAAGCGGCTAACATGCAACATAAAGAAGCATGCTATGCTTACGGGTTAGTAATGTTCGCTTCTCACCAAAGTGAGAAAAAGAACATCGGGCTATAACTATTAAACAAAACGTTCCCACAAGTGACGGAGTCGGTAATTGGGGTAAGAAATGAGGTTTTTAGGTTATTACGAGACTGTTGGTCATTACATAACCCTCGTCCCTTTGACGACATTACAACATGCTGTCTTATCAACGGCCATAACGGTTATGTTCCACAAGACCAAGGATGGGAAGTAGTCTTAGTAAAACCAGAATGCATGACTTGTTTCTGGATGTATGAATTACGTATCTTTATTGCCTTTGCTGAACGACTTGTGTACTAGCTAGAATTATCTTCACAACCATCTTGTATCAAATTTATTGTGTGCTATATTTCATGCTTTATGTAAAATAAGCGGTATTGTAAGTTTTTAAAATATTGTATAAAAGTTTGAACGCGAAATATTATTATAATCAGTTTTTCATATAGAATTGTAGTAGTTGAATTGTATATTAGCTACTAAGTATGAACTTAACGGGTAGGTACTACCCGAATTTAAACTTATAAAACGCTAATATGAAGAAAAAGCTTTTATAAATGAGTTCATATTATGCTACGAAATACTATTAACTACTCTTAATATTCTGTATGATTAACTTGTTCCATTTGACTATTTTGAAGGAAATGGCACGGACTACTCGACACACCGTGAATATGAATGAAGAGGAATTCCGTACTTTTCTAGCTTCAAACATAGCCTCAGTACAGGCTGCGCTACATACCAACAATAACCTTAGATCTAGCAGTACAGGAAATCGTGTAGGATGCACCTACAAAGAATTCAATGCTTGCAAACCTTTGGAATTTGATGGAACCGAAGGACCGATCGGATTGAAACGGTGGACCGAGAAGGTCGAATCGGTGTTTGCCATAAGTAAGTGTACTGAAGAGGACAAAGTGAAGTATGCTACGCATACCTTCACAGGTTCTGCGTTAACATGGTGGAATACCTATCTAGAGCAAGTGGGACAAGACGATGCGTACGCACTACCGTGGTCAGCATTCAAGCACTTAATGAACGAGAAGTACCGTCCCAGAACCGAGGTCAATAAGCTCAAGACAGAACTTAGAGGGTTACGAACCCAAGGATTTGATATTACCACGTACGAAAGACGATTCACAGAATTGTGCCTATTGTGTCCGGGAGCGTTCGAAGATGAGGAAGAGAAGATCGACGCGTTTGTGAAAGGATTACCGGAAAGAATCCAAGAAGATATAAGTTCACACGAGCCCGCCTCCATACAACAGGCATGTAGAATGGCTCACAAACTAGTGAACCAGATTGAAGAAAGAATTAAAGAACAGACTGCTGAAGAGGCCAATGTGAAGTAAGTCAAAAGAAAATGGGAGGAAAACGGTGATAAGAATCACCAATACAACAACAACAGCAATTACAACAATAATCGCAACAATTATCCCAACAATCGCAACATCAATCGCAACTACAACAAACGGCCCAACAACAACAACAACAACAACAACAGCAACTACAACAATCATCCCAACAACAATAATAACTGCAACAACAACAACAATCAGAAGCAGCTATGCCAAAGGTGTGAAAAGTATCACTCGGGGTTCTGCACCAAATTTTGCAACAAGTGTAAAAGAAATGGTCATAGCGCGGCGAAGTGTGAGGTCTACGGACCAGGGGTTAATAGAACGAAAGGAACAAATAGTGTCGGAACGAGTAATGGCGGAGCAAGTTATGCCAATGTAGTTTGTTATAAATGTGAAAAACCGGGCCACATTATTAGAAATTTCCTGAACCAGGAGAACACGAATGGACAAGGCTGCGGAAGAGTTTTCAATATTAATGCGGCAGAGGCACAGGAAGACGCGGAGCTTATTACGGGTACGTTTCTTATTGACAATAAATCTGCTTACGTTTTATTTGATTCGGGTGCGGATAGAAGCTATATGAGTAGAGATTTTTGTGCTAAATTAAGTTGTCCATTGACGCCTTTGGATAGTAAATTTTTACTCGAATTAGCAAATGGTAAATTAATTTTAGCAGATAATATATGTCGGAATCGAGAAATTAAACTGGTTAGCGATACATTTAAGATTGATTTGATACCAGTAGAGTTAGGGAGTTTTGATATGATAATCGGTATGGACTGGTTGAAAGAAGTGAAAGCAGAGATCGTTTGTTACAAAAATGCAATTCGCATTATACGATAAAAAGGAAAACCCTTAATGGTGTACGGAGAAAAGGGCAACACGAAGCTACATCTTATTAGTAATTTGAAGGCACAAAAAACTAATAAGAAAAGGTTTCTATGCTGTTCTAGCACATGTCGAGAAAGTACAAACTGAAGAAAAGAGCATCAATGATGTTCCCGTTGCAAAAGAATTTCCCGATGTATTTCCGAAAGAATTACCGGGATTACCCCCACATCGATCCATAGAATTTCAAATAGATCTTGTACCAGGAGCTGCACCAATAGCTCGTGCTCCTTACAGACTCGCATCCAGCGAGATGAAAGAACTGCAAAGCCAATTACAAGAACTTTTAGAGCGTGGTTTCATTCGACCAAACACATCACCGTGGGGAGCTCCTGTTTTGTTTGTCAAGAAGAAAGATGGTACATTCAGGTTGTGTATCGACTACCGAGAGTTGAACAAACTTAACATCAAGAACCGCTACCACTACCAAGAATCGATGACTTATTTGATCAACTACAAGGCTCGTCTGTTTATTCAAAGATTAACTTACGTTCTGGGTATCATCAAATGCGGGTGAAAGAATATGATATTCCAAAGACTGCTTTCAGAACACGTTACGGTCATTACGAGTTTATGGTCATGTCGTTTGGTTTAACTAATGCACCAGCTATGTTCATGGACCTTATGAACCGAGTGTGTGGACCATACCTTGACAAGTTTGTCATTGTTTTCATTGATGACATACTTATTTACTCAAAGAATGACCAAGAACACGGTGAACATTTGAGAAAGGTGTTAGAAGTATTGAGGAAGGAAGAATTGTACGCTAAGTTTTCAAAGTGTGCATTTTGGTTGGAAGAAGTTCAATTCCTCGGTCACATAGTGAACAAAGAAGGTATTAAGGTGGATCTGGCAAAGATAGAAACTGTTGAAAAGTGGGAAACCCCGAAAACTCTGAAACACATACGCCAATTTTTAGGACTACCTGGTTACTACAGAAGGTTCATCCAAGACTTTTCCAGAATAGCAAAACCCTTGACTGCATTAACGCATAAAGGGAAGAAATTTGAATGGAATGATGAACAAGAGAAAGCGTTTCAGTTATTGAAGAAAAAGCTAACTACGGCACCTATATTGTCATTGCCTGAAGGTAATGATGATTTTGTGATTTATTGTGACGCATCAAAGCAAGGTCTCGGTTGTGTATTAATGCAACGGACGAAGGTGATTGCTTATGCGTCTAGACAATTGAAGATTCACGAGCAAAATTATACGACGCATGATTTGGAATTAGGCGCGGTTGTTTTTGCATTAAAGACTTGGAGGCACTACTTATATGGGGTCAAAAGTATTATATATACCGACCACAAAAGTGTTCAACACATATTTAATCAGAAACAACTGAATATGAGGCAGTGTAGGTGGATTGAATTGTTGAATGATTACGACTTTGAGATTCATTACCATCCGGGGAAGGTAAATGTGGTAGCCGATGCCTTGAGCAGAAAGGACAGAGAACCCATTCGAGTAAAATCTATGAATATAATGATTCACACTAACCTTACTACTCAAATAAAGGAGGCGCAACAAGGAGTTTTAAAAGAGGGAAATTTAAAGGATGAAATACCCAAAGGATCGGAGAAGCATCTTAATATTCGGGAAGACGGAACCCGGTATAGGGCTGAAAGAATTTGGGTAACAAAATTTGGAGATATGAGAGAAATGGTACTTAGAGAAGCTCATAAAACCAGATACTCAATACATCCTGGAACGGGGAAGATGTACAAGGATCTTAAGAAACATTTTCGGTGGCCTGGTATGGAAGCCGATATTGCTAAATATGTAGGAGAATGTTTGACGTGTTCTAAGGTCAAAGCTGAACATCAGAAACCATCAGGTCTACTACAACAACCTGAAATCCCAGAATGGAAATGGGAAAACATTACCATGGATTTCATTACTAAATTGCCAAGGACTGCAAGTGGTTATGATACTATTTGGGTAATAGTTGATCGTCTCACCAAGTCAGCACACTTCCTGCCAATAAGAGAAGATGATAAGATGGAGAAGTTAGCACGACTGTATTTGAAGGAAGTCGTCTCCAGACATGGAATACCAATCTCTATTATCTCTGATACGGATGGCAGATTTATTTCAAGATTCTGGCAGACATTACAGCAAGCATTAGGAACTCGTCTAGACATGAGTACTGCCTATCATCCACAAACTGATGGGCAGAGTGAAAGGACGATACAAACGCTTGAAGACATGATACGAGCATGTGTTATTGATTTCGGAAACAGTTGGGATCGACATCTACCGTTAGCAGAATTTTCCTACAACAACAGCTACCATTCAAGCATTGAGATGGCGCCGTTTGAAGCACTTTATGGTAGAAATTGCAGGTCTTCGATTTGTTGGAGTGAAGTGGGGGATAGACAGATTACGGGTCCGGAGATAATACAAGAAACTACCGAGAAAATCATCCAAATTCAACAAAGATTGAAAACCGCCCAGAGTCGACAAAAGAGCTACGCGGACAGTAAAAGAAAAGATATAGAGTTTGAAATTGGAGAAATGGTCATGCTTAAGGTTTCACCTTGGAAAGGCGTTGTTCGATTTGGTAAACGGGGGAAACTAAATCCAAGGTACATTGGACCATTCAAGATTATAGATCGTGTCGGACCAGTAGCTTACCAACTGGAGCTAACTCAACAACTCGCGGCTGTACATAACACTTTCCACGTCTCAAATTTGAAGAAATGTTTTGCTAAAGAAGATATCACTATTCCGTTGGACGAAATCCAAATCAATGAAAAACTTCAATTCATTGAAGAACCCGTCGAAATAATGGATCTTGAGGTTAAGAGACTTAAACAAAACAAGATACCGATTGTTAAGGTTCGATGGAATGCTCGTAGAGGACCCGAGTTCACCTGGGAGCGTGAAGATCAGATGAAGAAGAAATACTCGCATTTATTTCCAGAAGATACGTCAACACCTCCAACTGCTTAAATTTTCGGGACGAAATTTATTTAACGGGTAGGTACTGTAGTGACCCGAACTTTTCCATGTTTATATATATATTAAATGAAATTGTTATTTACATGATTAAGTGTTTCCAACATGTTAAGCAATCAAACTTGTTAAGACTTGATTAATTGAAATAGGTTTCATATAGACAATTGACCACCCAAGTTGACCGGTGATTCACGAACGTTAAAACTTGTAAAAACTATACGATGACATATATATGGTTATATATATAGTTAACATGATTTTATTATAAGTATGTATCTCATTAGGTATTTTAACAATGAGTTATATACATAAAAATGAGACTATTAATTTAAGAAACTCGAAAACGATATATATAACGATTATCGTTATAACAACGTCTTACTAGGTACATATGAATCATATTAAGATATTGATACACTTGGTTAATTATGTTAAATGATAAGTAAATATATTATTAAGTGTATTAACAATGAAATACATATGTAAAAATAAGACTACTAACTTAATGATTTCGAAACGAGACATATATGTAACGATTATCGTTGTAACGACATTTAACTGTATATATATCTTACTATGATATATTATATATCATAATATCATGATAATATAACAATTTAACATCTCATTTGTTATAATAAATAATGGGTTAACAACATTCAACAAGATCGTTAACCTAAAGGTTTCAAAACAACATTTACATGTAACGACTAACGATGACTTAACGACTCAGTTAAAATGTATATACATGTAGTGTTTTAATATGTATTCAAACACTTTTGAAAGACTTCAAGACACTTATCAAAATACTTCTACTTAACAAAAATGCTTACAATTACATCCTCGTTCAGTTTCATCAACAATTCTACTCGTATGCACCCGTATTCGTACTCGTACAATACACAGCTTTTAGATGTATGTACTATTGGTATATACACTCTAATGATCAGCTCTTAGCAGCCCATGTGAGTCACCTAACACATGTGGGAACCATCATTTGGAAACTAGCATAAAATATCTCATAAAATTACAAAAATATGAGAAATCATTCATGACTTATTTACATGAAAACAAAATTACATATCCTTTATATCTAATCCATACACCAACGACCAAAAACACCTACAAACACTTTCATTCTTCAATTTTCTTCATCTAGTTGATCTCTCTCACGTTCTATCTTCAAGTTCTAAGTGTTCTTCATAAATTCCAAAAGTTCTAGTTTCATAAAATCAAGAATACTTCCAAGATTGCAAGTTTACTTCCAAGTTTTCTAAATCCATTTCAGGTAATCATCCAAGATCAAGAAACCTTTGTTACTTACAGTAGGTTATCTTTCTAATACAAGGTAATAATCATATTCAAACTTTAATTCAATTTCTATAACTATAACAATCTTATTTCGAGTGGAAATCTTACTTGAAATTGTTTTCGTGTCATGATTCTGCTTCAAGAACTTTCAAGCCATCCAAGGATCCTTTGAAGCTAGATCTATTTTTCACATTTCCAGTAGGTTTATCCAAGGAACTTGAGGTAGTAATGATGTTCATAACATCATTCTATTCATACATATAAAGCTATCTTATTCGAAGGTTTAAACTTGTAATCACTAGAACATAGTTTAGTTAATTCTAAACTTGTTCGCAAATAAAAGTTAATCCTTCTAACTTGACTTTTAAAATCAACTAAACACATGTTCTATATCTATATGATATGCTAACTTAATGTTTTAAAACCTGGAAACACGAAAAACACCGTAAAACCGGATTTACGCCGTCGTAGTAACACCGCGGGCTGTTTTGGGTTAGTTAATTAAAAACTATGATAAACTTTGATTTAAAAGTTGTTATTCTGGAAAAATGAATTTTATTATGAACATGAAACTATATCCAAAAATTATGGTTAAACTCAAAGTGGAAGTATGTTTTCTAAAATGGACATCTAAGCGTCGTTCTTTCGACTGAAATGACTACCTTTACAAAAATGACTTGTAACTTATTTTTCCGACTATAAACCTATACTTTTTCTATTTAGATTCATAAAATAGAGTTCAATATGAAACCATAGCAATTTGATTCACTCAAAACGGATTTAAAATGAAGAAGTTATGGGTAAAACAAGATTGGATAATTTTTCTCATTTTAGCTACGTGAAAATTGGTAACAAATCTATTCCAACCATAACTTAATCAACTTTTATTGTATATTATGTAATCTTAAGATACCATAGACACGTATACAATGTTTCGACCTATCATGTCGACACATCTATATATATTTCGGAACAACCATAGACACTCTATATGTGAATGTTGGAGTTAGCTATACAGGGTTGAGGTTGATTCCAAAATATATAGTTTGAGTTGTGATCAATACTGAGATACGTATACACTGGGTCGTGGATTGATTCAAGATAATATTTATCGATTTATTTCTGTACATCTAACTGTGGACAACTAGTTGTAGGTTACTAACGAGGACAACTGACTTAATAAACTTAAAACATCAAAATATATTAAAAGTGTTGTAAATATATTTTGAACATACTTTGATATATATGTATATATTGTTATAGGTTCGTGAATCAACCAGTGGCCAAGTCTTACTTCCCGACGAAGTAAAAATCTGTGAAAGTGAGTTTCATTTGCTCCCTTTTTATGTAGTGACCCGAACTTTTCCATGTTTATATATATATTAAATAAAATTGTTATTTACATGATTAAGTGTTTCCAACATGTTAAGCAATCAAACTTTTTAAGACTTGATTAATTGAAATATGTTTCATATAGACAATTGACCACCCAAGTTGACCGGTGATTCACGAACGTTAAAACTCGTAAAAACTATATGATGACATATATATGGATATATATATAGTTAACATGATACTATGATAAGTAAACATATCATTAAGTATATCAACAATGAACTACATATGTAAAAACAAGACTACTAACTTAATGATTTTTAAACGAGACATATATGTAACGATTATCGTTGTAAAGACATTTAATGTATATATATCATATTAAGAGATATTCATACATGATAATATCATGATAATATAATAATTTAAAATCTCATTTGATATTATAAACATTGGGTTAACAACATTCAACAAGATCGTTAACCTAAAGGTTTCAAAACAACATTTACATGTAACGACTAACGATGACTTAACGACTCAGTTAAAATGTATATACATGTAGTGTTTTAATATGTATTCATACACTTTTGAAAGACTTCAAGACACTTATCAAAATACTTCTACTTAACAAAAATGCTTACAATTACATCCTCGTTCAGTTTCATCAACAATTCTACTCGTATGCACCCGTATTCGTACTCGTACAATACACAGCTTTTAGATGTATGTACTATTGGTATATACACTCCAATGATCAGCTCTTAGCAGCCCATGTGAGTCACCTAACACATGTGGGAACCATCATTTGGCAACTAGCATGAAATATCTCATAAAATTACAAAAATATGAGTAATCATTCATGACTTATTTACATGAAAACAAAATTACATATCCTTTATATCTGATCCATACACCAACGACCAAAAACACCTAAAAACACTTTAATTCTTCAATTTTCTTCATTTAATTGATCTCTCTCAAGTTCTATCTTCAAGTTCTAAGTGTTCTTCATAAATTCTACAAGTTCTAGTTACATAAAATCAAGAATACTTTCAAGTTTGCTAGCTCACTTCCAATCTTGTAAGGTGATCATCCAACCTCAAGAAATCTTTGTTTCTTACAGTAGGTTATCATTCTAATACAAGGTAATAATCATATTCAAACTTTGGTTCAATTTCTATAACTATAACAATCTTATTTCAAGTGATGATCTTACTTGAACTTGTTTTCGTGTCATGATTCTGCTTCAAGAACTTCGAGCCATCCAAGGATCCGTTAAAGCTAGATCCATTTTTCTATTTTCCAGTAGGTTTATCCAAGGAACTTAAGGTAGTAATGATGTTCATAACATCATTCGATTCTTACATAAAAAGCTGTCTTATTCAACGTTATAAACTTGTAATCACTAGAACATAGTTTAGTTAATTCTAAACTTGTTCGCAAATAAAGTTAATCCTTCTAACTAGACTTTTAAAATTAACTAAACACATGTTCTATATCTATATGATATGCTAACTTAATGATTTAAAAACCGGAAACACGATAAACACGATAAACACCATAAAACTGGATATACGCCGTCGTAGTAAAACCGGGGGCTGTTTTGGTTGGGATAATTAAAAGCTAAGAAGAACTTTGATTTAAAAGCTATACTTCTAGAAAAATGATTTTTCTTATGAACATGAAACTATATCCAAAAATCATGGTTAAATTCAAAGTGAAAGTATGTTTTTCAAAATGGTCATCAAGATGTCGTTCTTTCGACTGAAATGACTACCTTTACAAAAACGACTTGTAACTTATTTTTCTGACTATAAACCTATACTTTTTCTATTTAGATTCATAAAATAGAGTTCAATATGAAACCATAGCAATTTGATTCACTCAAAACGGATTTAAAATGAAGAAGTTATGGGTAAAACAAGATTGGATAATTTTTCTCATTTTAGCTACGTGAAAATTGGTAACAAATCTATTCCAACCATAACTTAATCAACTTGTATTTTATATTATGTAATCTTGAGATACTATAGACACGTATACAATGTTTCGACCTATCATGTCGACACATCTATATATATTTCGGAACAACCATAGACACTCTATATGTGAATGTTGGAGTTAGCTATACAGGGTTGAGGTTGATTCCAAAATATATATAGTTTAGTTGTGATCAATACTGAGATACGTATATACTGGGTCGTCGATTGATTCAAGATAATATTTATCGATTTATTTCTGTACATCTAACTGTGGACAACTAGTTGTAGGTTACTAACGAGGACAGCTGAATTAATAAACTTAAAATATCAAAATATATTAAAAGTGTTGTAAATATATTTTGAACATACTTTGATATATATGTATATATTGTTATAGGTTCGTGAATCAACCAGTGGCCAAGTCTTACTTCCCGACGAAGTAAAAATATGTGAAAGTGAGTTATAGTCCCACTTTTAAAATCTAATATTTTTGGGATGAGAATACATGCAGGTTTTATAAATGATTTACAAAATAGACACAAGTACGTGAAACTACATTCTATGGTTGAATTATCGAAATCGAATATGCCCCTTTTTATTAAGTCTGGTAATCTAAGAATTAGGGAACAGACACCCTAATTGACGCGAATCCTAAAGATAGATTTATTGGGCCTAACAAACCCCATCCAAAGTACCGGATGCTTTAGTACTTCAAAATTTATATCATATCCGAAGGGTGTCCCGGAATGATGGGGATATTCTTATATATGCATCTTGTTAATGTCGGTTACCAGGTGTTCACCATATGAATGATTTTTATCTCTATGTATGGGATGTGTATTGAAATATGAAATCTTGTGGTCTATTGTTACGATTTGATATATATAGGTTAAACCTATAACTCACCAACATTTTTTGTTGACGTTTAAAGCATGTTTATTCTCAGGTGAATACTAAGAGCTTCCGCTGTTGCATACTAAAATAAGGACAAGATTTGGAGTCCATGTTTGTATGATATTGTGTAAAAACTGCAGTCAAGAAACTGATTTCGATGTAACATATTTGTATTGTAAACCATTATGTAATGGTCGTGTGTAAACAGGATATTTGAGATTATCATTATTTGATAATCTACGTAAAGCTTTTTAAACCTTTATTTATGAAATAAAGGTTATGGTTTGTTTTAAAAATGAATGCAGTCTTTGAAAAATGTCTCATATAGAGGTCAAAACCTCGCAACGAAATCAATTAATATGGAACGTTTTTAATCAATAAGAATGGGACATTTCAGTTGGTATCCGAGCGTTGGTCTTAGAGAACCAGAAAATTTGCATTAGTATGTCTTATCGAGTTTGTTAGGATGCATTAGTGAGTCTGGACTTCGACCGTGTTTTCTTTAAAAATGATTGCTTAACATTTTTGTTGGAAACTATATATTATTAACATGTATATATTATGTGATATATTAATCTCTTAACATGTTTGATATTGTGTGATAGATGTCTACCTCTAGCACAAATCCCATTGACTCACTTAATAATAACGAAGAGTCGAATATATATTGGACTGATTCACAAGTTCCCGAAGAAGAACCGGAAGAAGAATCAGAACCGGAAGAGGAGGAACCGGAAGAAATAGAACCGGTGGGGGAAATAATAAAACGGTTAAGTAAAAGAAAATCCTCAACCAACCGACCAAGGTTAATTATGGTCAATGGTGTTTCCGCCAAGGAAGCAAAATATTGGGAGGATTACCAATTCTCCGATGAATCGGATTCCGACGAGAATTCCGATGATGTTATTGAAATTACCCCAACTGAATTTAAAAAGGCAAAAGAAAACAATAAGGGAAAGGGCATAAAAATAGAGAATTCTGATTCCAACCCCGATGAACTTTATATGTATCGTCAACACCCGTATTTCTTAAGTTGTAACAATAACCCGGGAACCTCTAAACCACCAGGTTTTTCTAAACCAATGTGGAAAACGACGGCTCGTATTAGGGGAACATCATATATCCCTAGAAACTTGTCAAAACGAACCAAAACTGAAGAAGAAGAAACGAGCAAGTCGGAATAAGATAGTTGTATTCGTGTGGTGTAATATATGTAATATAGTGTGCTTATGCTTTATGATATATGTAAAAATTGCTTGTATTAATAAGTATTTTTTTTTATGAATCTAACTCTTGTCTATTTTACAGTATAAAAACACAAAATGGATAGACAACCCAATATTTTAAGAGACCTACCCGGAGACATGATTGATGAAATCTTGTCTAGAGTCGGTCAGAATTCCTCGGCACAACTATTTAAGGCGAGATCAGTTTGTAAGACATTCGAAGAACGTTCCAAGAATTCCTTGGTTTATAAAAGGCTTTTGTTCGAAAGATGGGGGATATCACATTGGGAAATCCATAAGTTACGATGTGTTTACTTTGACGCATATATTGCGGGGAACCCAAATGCTATTTTACGCAACGGGTTAAGAAATTATTTTGACTCAATATATCCGAATATAGGACTTCGTGATTTAGAAAAAGTGGCTAACATGCAACATAAAGAAGCATGTTATGCTTACGGCTTAGTAATGTTCGCTTCTCTCCAAAGTGAGAACAAGAACATCGGGCTACAACTATTAAACAAAACGTTCCCACAAGTGACGGAGTCGGTAATTGGGGTAAGAAATGAGGTTTTTAGGTTATTACAAGACTGTTGGTCATTACGTAACCCTCGTCCCTTGGACGACGTTACAACTCGCTGTCTTATCAACGGCCATAACGGTTATGTTCCATAAGACCAAGGATGGGAAGTAGTCCTAGTAAAACCAGAATGCATGACTTGTTTCTGGACGTATGAATTACGTGTCTTTATTGCCTTTGCTGAACGACTTGTGTACTAGCTAGAATTATCTTGACAACTATCTTGTATCAAAGTTATTGTGTGCTATATTTCATGCTTTATGTAAAATAAGCGGTATTGTAAGTTTGTAAAATATTGTGTAAAAGTTTGAACGCGAAATATTATTATAATCAGTTTTTCATATAGAATTGTAGTAGTTGAATTGTATATTAGTTACTAAGTATGAACTTAACGGGTAGGTACTACCCGAATTTAAACTTATAAAACGCTAATATGAAGAAAAAGCTTTTATAAATGAGTTCATATTATGCTACGAAATACTATTAACTACTCTTAATATTCTGTATGATTAACTTGTTCCATTTGACTATTTTGAAGGAAATGGCACCGACTACTCGACACACCGTGAATATGAATGAAGAGAAATTCCGTACTTTTCTAGCTTCAAACATAGCCGCAGTACAGGCTGCGCTACATACCAACAATAACCTTGGATCTAGCAGTACAGGAAATCGTGTAGGATGCACCTATAAAGAATTCACTGCCTGCAAACCTTTGGAATTTGATGGAACCGAAGGACCGATCGGATTGAAACGGTGGACCGAGAAGGTCGAATCGGTGTTTGCCATAAGTAAGTGTACTGAAGAGGACAAAGTGAAGTACGCTACGCATACCTTCACAGGTTCTGCGTTAACATGGTGGAATACCTATCTAGAGCAAGTGGGACAAGATGATGCGTACGCACTACCGTAGTTAGCGTTCAAGCACTTGATGAACGAGAAGTACCGTCCCAGAACCGAGGTCAATAAGCTCAAGACAGAACTTAGAGGGTTATGAACCCAAGGATTTGATATTACCACGTACGAAAGACGATTAACAGAATTGTGCCTATTGTGTCCGGGAGCGTTCGAAGATGAGGAAGAGAAGATCGACGCGTTTGTGAAAGGATTACCGGAAAGAATCCAAGAAGATATAAGTTCAAACGAGCCCGCCTCCATACAACAGGCATGTAGAATGGCTCACAAACTAGTGAACCAGATTGAGGAAAGAATTAAAGAACAGACGGCTGAAGAGGTCAATGTGAAGCAAGTCAAAAGAAAGTGGGAGAAAAACGGTGATAAGAATCACCAATACAACAACAACAGCAATTACAATAATAATCGCAACAATTATCCCAACAATCGCAACATCAATCGCAACTACAACAAACGGCCCAACAACAACAACAACAACAACAACTACAATAATCATCCCAACAACAATAACAACCGCAACAACAACAACAATCAGAAGCAGCTATACCAAAGGTGTGAAAAGTATCACTCGGGGTTCTGCACCAAATTTTGCAACAAGTGTAAAAGAAATGGTCATAGCGCGGTGAAGTGTGAGGTCTATGGACCAGGGGTTAACAGAACGAAAGGAACAAATGGTGTCAGAACGAGTAATGGCAGAGCAAGTAGTGTCGGAGCAAGTTATGCCAATGTAGTTTGTTATAAATGTGGAAAACCGGGCCACATTATTAGAAATTGCCCGAACCAGGAGAACACGAATGGACAAGGCCGCGGAAGAGTTTTCAATATTAATGCGACAGAGGCACAGGAAGACCCGGAGCTTGTTACGGGTACGTTTCTTATTGACAATAAATCTGCTTACGTTTTATTTGATTCGGGTGCAGATAGAAGCTATATGAGTAGAGATTTTTGTGCTAAATTAAGTTGTCCATTGACGCCATTGGATAGTAAATTTTTACTCGAATTAGCAAACGGTAAATTAATTTCAGCAGATAATATATGCCGGAATCGAGAAATTAAACTGGGTAGTGAAATATTTAAGATTGATTTGATACCAGTAGAGTTAGGGAGTTTTGATGTACTAGTTGGCATGGACTGGCTTAAGAAGGTGAAAGCAGAGATCGTATGTTATAAAAATGCAATTCGCATTGTACGAGAAGAAGGAGAACCCTTAATGGTGTACGGAGAAAAGGGCAACATGAAGCTACATCTTATTAGTAATTTGAAGGTACAAAAACTAATAAGAAAAGGTTGCTATGCTATTCTAGCACACGTCGAGAAAGTACAAACTGAAGAAAAGAGCATCAATGTTGTTCCCATTGCAAAAGAATTTCCCGATGTATTTCCGAAAGAATTACCGGGATTACCCCCACATCGATCCGTTGAATTTCAAATAGATCTTGTACCAGGAGCTGCACCAATAGCTCATGCTCCTTACAGACTTGCACCCAGCGAGATGAAAGAACTGCAAAGCCAATTACAAGAACTTTTAGAGCGTGGTTTCATTCGACCAAGCACATCACCGTGGGGAGCTCCTGTTTTGTTTGTCAAGAAGAAAGATGGTACATTCAGGTTGTGTATCGACTACCGAGAGTTGAACAAACTTACCATCAAGAACCGCTACCCACTACCGAGAATCGACGACTTATTTGATCAACTACAAGGCTCGTCGGTTTATTCGAAGATCGATTTACATTCTGGATATCGTCAAATGCGAGTAAAGGTGGATGATATTTTAAAAACTGCTTTTAGGACGCGTTATGGTCATTACGAGTTTATGGTTATGCCGTTTGGATTGACTAACGCACCAGCTGTGTTCATGGCCCTTATGAACCGAGTGTGTGGACCATACCTTGACAAGTTTGTCATTATTTTCATCTTTGACATACTTATTTACTCAAAGAATGATCAAGAGCACGAAGAACATTTGAGAAAAGTGCTAGAAGTATTGAGGAAAGAAAAACTGTACGCTAAGTTTTCAAAGTGTGCATTTTTGTTGGAAGAAGTTCAATTCCTCGGTCACATAGTGAACAAAGAAGGTATCCAGGTGGACCCGGCAAAGATCGAAACCGTTGAAAAGTGGGAAACCCCAAAAACTCCGAAGCATATACGTCAATTTTTAGGATTGGCTGGTTACTACAGAAGATTCATCCAAGATTTCTCCAAAATAGCAAAACCCTTGACTGCATTAACGCATAAAGGGAAGAAATTTGAATGGAAGGATGAACAAGAGGAGGCGTTTCAATTATTGAAGAAAAAGCTAACTACGGCACCTATATTGTCATTGCCTGAAGGAATGATGATTTTGTGATTTATTGTGACGCATCAAAGCAAGGTCTCGGTTGTGTATTAATGCAACGAACGAAGGTGATTGCTTATGCGTCTAGACAATTGAAGATTCACGAGCAAAATTATACGACGCATGATTTGGAATTAGGCGCGGTTGTTTTTGCATTAAAGACTTGGAGGCACTACTTATATGGGGTCAAAAGTATTATATATACCGACCACAAAAGTCTTCAACACATATTTAATCAGAAACAACTGAATATGAGGCAGCATAGGTGGATTGAATTGTTGAATGATTACGACTTTGAGATTCGTTACCACCCGGGGAAGGCAAATGTGGTAGCCGACGCCTTGAGCAGAAAGGACAGAGAACCCATTCGAGTAAAATCTATGAATATAATGATTCACACTAACCTTACTACTCAAATAAAGGAGGCGCAACAAGGAGTTTTAAAAGAGGGAAATTTAAAGGATGAAATACCCAAAGGATCGGAGAAGCATCTTAATATTCGGGAAGACGGAACCCGGTATAGGGCTGAAAGGATTTGGGTACCAAAATTTGGAGATATGAGAGAAATGGTACTTAGAGAAGCTCATAAAACCAGATACTCAATACATCCTGGAACGGGGAAGATGTACAAGGATCTAAAGAAACATTTTTGGTGGCCGGGTATGAAAGCCGATGTTGCTAAATACGTAGGAGAATGTTTGACGTGTTCTAAGGTCAAAGCTGAGCATCAGAAACCATCAGGTCTACTTCAACAACCCGAAATCCCGGAATGGAAATGGGAAAACATTACCATGGATTTCATCACTAAATTGCCAAGGACTGCAAGTGGTTATGATACTATTTGGGTAATAGTTGATTGTCTCACCAAGTCAGCACACTTCCTGCCAATAAGAGAAGATGACAAGATGGAGAAGTTAGCACGACTGTATTTGAAGGAAGTCGTCTCTAAACATGGAATACCAATCTCTATTATCTCTGATAGGGATGGCAGATTTATTTCAAGATTCTGGCAGACATTACAGCAAGCATTAGGAACTCGTCTAGACATGAGTACTGCCTATCATCCACAAACTGATGGGCAGAGCGAAAGGATGATACAAACGCTTGAAGACATGCTACGAGCATGTGTTATTGATTTCGGAAACAGTTGGGATCGACATCTACCGTTAGCAGAATTTTCCTACAACAACAGCTACCATTCAAGCATTGAGATGGCGCCGTTTGAAGCACTTTATGGTAGAAAGTGCAGGTCTCCGATTTGTTGGAGTGAAGTGGGGGATAGATAGATTACGGGTCCGGAGATTATACAAGAAACTACCGAGAAGATCATCCAAATTCAACAACGGTTGAAAACCGCACAAAGTCGACAAAAGAGCTACGCTGACATTAAAAGAAAAGATATAGAATTTGAAATTGGAGAGATGGTCATGCTTAAAGTTGCACCTTGGAAAGGCGTTGTTCGATTTGGTAAACGAGGGAAATTAAATCCAAGGTATATTGGACCATTCAAGATTATAGATCGTGTCGGACCAGTAGCTTACCAACTGGAGCTACCTCAACAACTCGCAGCTGTACATAACACTTTCCACGTCTCAAATTTGAAGAAATGTTTTGCTAAAGAAGATCTCACTATTCCGTTGGACGAAATCCAAATCAATGAAAAACTTCAATTCATTGAAGAACCCGTCGAAATAATGGATCGTGAGGTTAAGAGACTTAAAAAAAACAAGATACCGATTGTTAAGGTTCGATGGAATGCTCGTAGAGGACCTGAGTTCACCTGGGAGCGTGAAGATCAGATGAAGAAGAAATACCCGCATTTATTTCCAGAAGATACGTCAACACCTCCAACTGCTTAAAATTTCGGGACGAAATTTATTTAACGGGTAGGTACTGTAGTGACCCGAACTTTTCCATGTTTATATATATATTAAATGAAATTGTTATTTACATGATTAAGTGTTTCCAACATGTTAAGCAATCAAACTTTTTAAGACTTGATTAATTGAAACATGTTTCATATAGACAATTGACCACCCAAGTTGACCGGTGATTCACGAACGTTAAAACTTGTAAAAACTATATGATGACATATATATGGATATATATATATATATATGATCCTAATCATGTTCTTAATAACCGTTTATTAATGTCCTTTTAGCCATTTTTAATTTAACCAATTAAATTGTCGTTTTGCTTGTTGTTAACTTGTGTGATTAACTTGTAGCATACAACCATACAATCCACAATCATACAATAAACAACCATGCATGCAAAACAAATATGTTCACAATCAAGCCATTTTGGTAGACATTTGTTTAGCCGAAAACAAATGCCACCGGATAAGGGGTTATAACACAAAGTAGGAGATTTCAAATCTCCCACTTAACCTTGCATCCAAATGCTTCTTCATGTGTTCTTCAAGTCTTCATCATTCTTCATCATTTTACAAAATATATCCTAATACATTTTGTCTAAACAATGAAATTACAACCTAATCTATTTTACATACCAAATATAAAATAAATTACATAACCAAATGAATTATTACATGCCAAATGAATAATATTATTACAAACCAATTGAATAAATATCAATCAACCATGCATGCAACCAAACACAAGGTCAAGGCTTAGATTGTGAACTTTAACTACATAAGAGATAGGCAATACAGAATCACAAGTGATTGGCAGTACAGAATCACAAGTGATCGGCAGTTCAGAATCATAAGTGATTGGCAGTACAGAATCACAAGTGATCGGCAGTACAGAATCACAAGTGATTGGCAGTACAGAATGCAGAATCACAAGTGATTTTGGCCAAAATGACAAACCACCCAAAACCGAAAATTTTACATTCTACTTCATGCATGTTCATAGAATGCAAAATTATAGTGGGTTTAATAAATCATCTCGAAGCATATTCCATCAACTTCGGCTCTAGATACCATTGTTGGGATTTAACAAGTTCATAATATACTTAAACCATTTTAAGAATTAAGAAAGCGGAAGCATGTTAATTACCAATTTTAGACTTGTTAAACTTTAACCAATTAAAGTTAAATCCCAATTAGGATCAAGTTGTGAAACATACTTACAAACTACAAGATAGATAAGAGATTATACCTTCTCCAAGCTATGTAGTTGATGATGAAGATGATGATGAAGAATAGAGCTTCAAATGGATGAAACCTCAAGTAGTTATACCCCAAACTTATGCACCAACACCTAGCCTTAGTTAGGATTTATAAACACTTTAATTATACTTGCAAAAACCAAACTTTGAACCCTCTTTTCTTCCCTAAAAGTCACTGCTGGACAGCAGCAGTTGGGAGGAGTTTGGTGCAGTTTTTTTTGAAGTATATTGCATGTATGTTGTTCCAAGAAGTCAAGGAACATGTATATGGATATATGGAAAAGCATGACCAAAGGAATGGCATCTCTAGCATGTGTATGCACAACTCCAAGGCCACTACTAATATTAAATAAAATGGATTTATTTTATAAAATTACATTTTATAAAACTTAATTTATAAAATACATTTTATAAAACTTCCATTTTATTTATTATGTTTACATCATTTATAAAACCTATTTTATAAAATGTAACATAATTAATTAATTATTTAACCTATAAATAATTAAATCCATATCATATAAATTATTCCATGATTCATATAAATATACATCAAGTAATAATTTAAGAAAGCCATTTTCTTAAAGTTAAAGTGTCGCGTATTTAATCAACGATCCAATCGCTAAGATTACATACATATAAGGTGTCGGTAAGCTTGTTATTGGGTATGACCCGACTTGGATCATAACACATTAGCCACATTAATTTAATATGTCTCTCGGGCATACGAAGAACCTTCAATCTCCCACTTGTACGAGAAACATAAGAAATTAATGCAAGTGATGGATACCACCTAACGACCGTCCATCACCCCCAATATGCTATAACTTTGTGCCATTCAATAACATCATCCCTTTCGAGTTCCCACCTCGAATATGAATAGGTGAATCTTTCATTATTTCCTTTCATCCTAGATGTTATGTTAAATCCAAGAGATACAGAGTGATCACTCTCTTTTAGATTTAACTTTATCAGGCCTTAGACATCTGACTCTCAACGAATAAGAGGGACAAATTCCATCTTGACTACATATGTCCTAAATTTGTACCTTGCATTATACCTGAGCTCTTCCTTGTGAGCTACCATATTTCAGAATAGCGAAGGAAAGAATCAAGGCACAATACTTGGTAAATATCCGAACCCAATATGTATCTCAGGTCAGAGGATACAATGATATTCGCCTTTACTCAAGATTACAAGTGATCAACCACAAAGGCTCTATTTAGTAAGTCTTGAGAGCGGGTCTTCCAATATTTGTGTCCCACAAATATCTATGAACCTTGGTTGCAACCTTGCCCCACATTCATCCCGTGAATGTATACCAATCCAAGTTCATAATAGTCTAAACCTCACACTTGTTCCCACGAATGTGATCGACTATGGAATTTTAGAATAATTACTTATTCATGGATAAAATATGCAAAATAGGAACATGACTCAAAATAAATTAATACCATAATTATATTAATGAGTTTGAACAATTTCGTTCCATTACAATACTTAAACAGATCATGACCAATCACTAGAATATCGAAGCCCTAATGCACAAACATGTCTAGTATGTTTTGCTCTATGTAAGAGCTTCGTGAGAGGATCTGCTATATTAAGATCTGTGTGAACTTTACGAATACATATCTTTCCTTTTTCAACTTCATCCCTTATGTAGTTGAATCTCCGCTCAATGTGACGGGTCTTTTGGTGAGCACGAGGTTCCTTGATTTGAGCAATCGCACCCTCGTTGTCACAAAAGATCTCAAGAGGGTCCTGAATGGAAGGGACTACTCCTAAGTCGTCGATGAATTTCTTCATCCATGCAGCTTCCTGAGCTGCCAATGATGCGGCGATGTACTCCGACTCTGTAGTGGATAAAGCAACAACATCCTGTTTTGAACTCTTCCAAGAGACTGCACCTCCATTTAACGTGAAGACATAACCGGAGTGTGATCGAGAATCATCTCGATCAGTTTGGAAACTCGCGTCCACGTAACCTTTTACAGCGAGTTCCACCTCACCAGACCCATATATTAGAAACATATCCTTAGTCCTCCTAAGGTATTTCAATATACTTTTAACAGCAATCCAATGACTGTTTCCTGGGTTATTCTGGTATCTGCTTGTCAGGCTAAGAGCGCATGACACATCCGGTCTAGTACATATCATTGCATACATGATTGACCCAATGGCAGACGCATATGGGACTTTCTTCATTCTCTCTTGTTCATCTTTCGTGGTGGGGCACTGAGATGAACTAAGGAGTGTTCCTCTTTGAATAGGTACCAAACCTTTCTTAGAGTTATCCATCTTGAACCTTTTCAAGATCTTTTCAATGTATGCACTTTGATTCAAACCTATCAGTTTCTTGGATCTATCCCTGTAGATCCCAATCCCCAAAACGTATTGTGCTTCTCCAAGATCCTTAATGGAGAAGCATTTACTTAGCCAAGTTTTAACTCTTTGCATTGCCAGAATATCATTTCCAAATAACAATATATCATCCACATATAGTACAAGGAACATGATAGTGCTCCCACTAGCTTTCTTATATACACAAGCTTCATCACCATTTTTAATGAAGCCAAATTTCACGGCTTCCTCATTAAAACGATGATTCCACATTCTAGATGCTTGTTTCAATCCGTAGATTGACTTCTTTAACTTGCATACCTTTTTAGGATATTTCGGATCAACAAAACCTTCAGGCTGAACCATATAGACATCTTCCACAAGATATCCATTTAGGAAAGCGGTCTTGACATCCATTTGCCATATTTCATAATCATAATGAGCAGCAATGGCAAGTAATATCCTAATAGACTTTAGCATTGCCACAGGCGAAAAAGTTTCATCATAGTCAACCCCTTGAGTTTGAGTGAAACCTTTTGCTACAAGTCTAGCTTTATATGTATTAAAGTTTCCATGTATGTCGGTTTTCATTTTGAAAAGCCATTTACAATTAACTAGCCTTGAGCCAGCAGGTTGTGTAACAAGTTCCCAAACTTGGTTGTCATACATGGATTGCATCTCAGCGTTCATGGCTTCCTGCCATTTATCTTTATCAATCCTTGATAAAGCATCTTGGTAGTTTATTGGTTCATCCAAATCAACCACATAGCAACCATCCATGAGAAACCCATATCTCTCAGGAGGATTACTGAAAGGACCCGTTCATATACATTATAAACGATTCACAATAGTTGACTACATCGCGAGGTATTTTGACCTCTATATGATACATTTTACAAACATTGCATTCGTTTTTAAAAGACAAACTTTCTTTACAACGAAAGTTGAAGGAATGCACACCATTTCATAATACATCCAACTATAATTGACATAATAATAATCTTGATGAACTCAATGACTCGAATGCAACGTCTTTCAAAATATGCCATGAATGACTCCAAGTAATATCCTTAAAATGAGCTAATGCACAGCGGAAGATTTCTTTAATACCTGAGAATAAACATGCTTTAAAGTGTTAACCAAAAGGTTGGTGAGTTCATAGGTTTATCATAATAATCATTTCAATATATTAATAGACCACAAGATTTCTGTTTATAAATATATGTACACTCGCAAGTGTATAAAAGTATTCTATAAATTGTAGGCACCCGGTAACAAGCCTTAACGTTCATGTTTTACCCTCTGAAGTACACCAGATCAGGTGTGTTTAAAATAACCTCGAAGTACTAAAGCATCCCATAGTCAGGATGGGGTTTGTCAGACCCAATAGATCTATCTTTAGGATTCGCGCCTACCGTACATAGACAAGTAGTTTAATGTTACCAAGCTAAGGGTATATTTCTGGTTTAAACCCACGTAGAATTAGTTTTAGTACTTGTGCCTATTTCGTAAAACATTTATAAAAACTTCGCATGTATTCTCAGTCCCAAAAATATATATAAAAGGGAGCAAATGAAACTCACCATACTGTATTTCGTAGTAAAAATGCATATAACGTCATTTAACAAGTGCAAGGTTGGCCTCGGATTCACGAACCTATATTAATTATATATATTTATATGTTGGTCAATATTTGTCTAACAATTTTTGGTCAAGTCATAGTGTACCACAATCCTAATGCTCGAGACTAATATGCAAAAGTCAACTTGACCCAAAAATGACTTCTAAAATTTATACGTGTTTATTATATAACTTAGCTATAGTCGTTTTATATATTTAAATATATTTATTAGATTTTATAATAATAAAAGTCATTTATTAATAAAAATTTATATTAACGTTTATATATGATAAAATATACTTTTATATATCTTAAGTAGTAAAATTTATAAAGTTCACTTAATATCGTAAAACTATAGTGGTAAGTATTATTAATGTAATTATATTACGCGTGGTGAAAAATATCTTTGTATCCCCTATTTATTTGATAAAATAATATTGATCATAATAATAATAAGTAAAAGTTGTATTATTTTGTAATAATAAAATATTATTATTCTATAAAAAAATAACAATATTTATATTTACTAAAAATGTTATTATGATAAAATGATAATACTAACATAATAGTAATAATGATATTTTATAATAACAATGATATTTCTATTAAAATAATAACGACGATAGTAATAATAATCATTTTAACAATAATACTAAAATTCAGTTGACTATAACTTCAAATCCGTTCATCGAAACCATTCGATATCTAAATGAAAAGTTCTTAATTTTTCGCTAGCTTTCCAATGACATGCATATCATATACCCTATCTCAGTAGCATATGTATCTAATTCAGGATTCAACAAACCTATCTAAGGACAATATCGAATGTACAAGCATGCATAATCCTATATACTCGAGCACTAGTCAGGGATACACTATTGATATATAAAAGTTAAGTTATGAGTGCTCACGTATCAATATTGAGATTCAATATTGCAGGAAAGTACGTAGACGCAACGGAGATGATAAAAACTAGATTGACCTCACGAGCATACCCATGAACCATACCCATCACCTCCATAGCTATAACCCATAATTTCCTTAGCTTCGACTCATTCAAAAAACTATTTTGAAATCACTCGGACATCACTCCGTCGTAATATTTTATGTATACTAATAATATCTTGAAATAATATAAAGCAAATATATATATATATATATATATATATATATATATATATATATATATATATATATATATATATATATATATATATATAATATAAATATATATATATATATATATATATATATATATATATATATATATATATATATATATATATATATATATATATATATATATATATATATATATATATATATGTAAATCGATTGAGAGAGTTTAGAGAAATATATTTTCAAGTTTCTATGAAATAATGAAACCTATTAAATTCTATTTATAATAGATTTTTGAATTATTAAAGTAAATTATTAAAGTATGAATTATTAAAGTGAATTATTAAAGTATGAATTATTAAAGTGAATTATTAAAGTATGAATTATTAAAGTATGAATTATTAAAGTGAATTATTAAAGTATGAATTATTAAAGTGAATTATTAAAGTATGAATTATTAAAGTGAATTATTAAAGTGAATTATTAAAGTTAAAGTAAAGTAAAGGTAAAGTTAAAGTATAGTAAAAATATAAAAACTATGTATGTATAATACGTGTATAAATATATATAATATTAATTTAAATCGTTATATATATTTAATGAAATAAAATATAAATATCGTTATATTTATTATACTGGTTAAGTAATGAGTTGTCAAAAGTGATTCTAGATATTTATAAAAGTTATATACGTTTTAATAATAAAGTTCTTTTTAAACTGAAAACGTTTTTGTACGTTTGAAAATAGATTAATAGAATATTATGGAAACCAATTCTCCAATAGCTTTTGTCTAACTTTCGTAAATGACACTTTTTATTTTTATTTATAAATAGCTTTACAAATTATTCCGAATATCGTTAAGAGGAATAGATTTCTCAAATCATAGTGGACCTCTCAACAGAGACTTGTAATCATAATTCAATATTTCTGATAATTCAATCATTTAATATATATTTTTTTAATTTCGTCGATAATCATATTGAAACAAATACATTCATATAAAGCATTATACTTTTAAATACTTTGTTGACATTTTCAATTTATAACATATACACATATACATACATATTCATATATGTTCATTTAATGGTTCGTGAATCATTGGAATTTGATCGAGGTTTAAATGAATGTATAAACATAGTTTAAAATCCTTGAGATTTAACTTAACAAACATTGCTTATCGTGTCAGAATAATATAAAGATAAAGTTTAAATTTAGTCAAAAATTTCCGGGTCGTCACAGTACCTACCCGTTAAAGAAATTTCGTCCCCGAAATTTGATAGAGGTCGTTATGGCTAATAATGAGAATGTTATTATGACGATTATGAAGTTTTATCATGTCTAAGAAGTATGGATAAAATAATTCGATTACTCAAAGCGTATGAGGGAAGTTATCGTAAATGAAGGAAATAAGATTATAGTGATTCGTCATATCTTTTGACGTCATCACAATTGATCTCCGAATTTAAAGAAAATATTTGTAATCTATGTTGGATTTGATGCTTCGGTGATTAAGGAGATTATGATTCTCTTCGAATTAATACGATAATCCATCTTGATTTCTCTGTCGGGTATTTCACTATAAATCCACCTCCTTCGTTTCCTTACAACTCACACCTTCTATTCTTTCTCCCTCAACTCATATTTTAAAGTATTTTTCAATATGCTTCATCCAGTACTGATTCTCGATATACTCCTCACTTTCATATCTGTCATTCTTCTTTTTCATCTGCCTCCGGAAGAATCTATTTACTTCTACTATATTCTCGGTTTTATAGTGTTTTTAGTTCTTCCGTGTCTTTATATTGCTATATGCATCGATATATACGGTTTATAATTTTTGGGTGGTTGTTGGGTTTTATATCTTCCCTTATATTTCAAAGCCCCTGCTTTTGTCTTCTATAATCATTGACATCCAAGTTAATGCTCCCTTCTATTTGCTGCGATTTATACTCCAATTTCTATTTTGGAGTTTTGTCCTTTCGTTTCTTCTTCTTGCGATTAAGCAACGTTTGTAATGGTTTAGTATTCGCAGATATGAATTTCAGAATGAACATAGTTAATGTTCTAAGAAGGAAATGGTAATGGCACGATCTTGATTTGTTAATTTACCAGAATACCCTAAAAAGACCGAATCATCAAGAAAATATATTCTTGATATTTTTAGAGATTAAATAGAATACAAGAGTCGTGTAACATGGAACATGATGACGGCATGGTCTGTGAATCGTCATGTCCCATTAGAAACTCAGCATGACTTACTGTAATATAATCACGTTGATCAAGTGTCATTATATTATACTAACTCATGCTTTAGTTCCCAACACTACTTCAAAACATTCATAATTTAAACTCGAAAGTTTATAGAATATAGAAACTAATAGTTTCTTATATGATGTAACACTGATAGCGCAAAGAGATAAATGACTTCAGATAAGATTAGTTGTGAAAATATCTTCAGAAATATCGCGGATATTTATAATGAAAGATATGATAATATCTTAGAATTTCTAATATTGATGGATGATGATGAAGATTTGTCTGTAAAGGTTTAGAATAAAGAGTAAGGTATTCGTTAATGACTTTAGTAGGCACTGAATCATTTGGATTCTTTGAAGGAAGATTTAGTCTTTGTGATTTGTCCACAGCCTCCTTCATAGTCTGTTCAATCCGTTTTCCAGTTCCAAACCTTCTCTTTTTCTCAGCTTTACCACCTTACTATTCTTTGTCATCAAACTTTTTACTGTTAAGATCGTTTACAGTTTTTGATGCTTCGTCAGCATTTCAAGAACTAGTTTGCAGTTCAGAATATTTTTCAGAACTTCACATTCAAAGTATGTAAGTCCAGGAGATAGACGTTTTACGTACACATATAACTGTTGGCGTAGACATGCTGCGAGATTTCAAAATACTGGTTACTGTTTTTCGATGATTCGTATGACAATTCTCGTTACAAGATGCGAATGAGTAAATGATGTGATTTCAATAAATATAATGATTTTTCGAAAAGTCAAAGATAATTGAAGTTATTGGTAAGTTTATTACTAAGGTGGCGAGATATGAAAGGTCCCCAGTAACGATGACGAAAGGGCAACGTATCTATCGAGGTTATAATAAGACTAGTCCGACTGAAAATTCGAAGTTGACTTGCTGGAGCTGTGACAAAACTGTCTACTTTGAAAAGGAATTGAAAAGTCATTTTAGCTAATAAATGCCAAAGGGTCTGACACGGATACGCGTCGAACTATGACTTTGGCTTCGAGAGCTTTTTAGGTACATAAATGTGGGTAATATGTGATTGGATCATCATCTCGATTGTTCATTGTTTGAAGTGTCTTCGAAAACTTCGGAGAGTTTGAACACAGTTTGTAATAGTTAATATACATATGATGTTCTAACACGGTTTTGAAGTCAAAGTATAGATTTGAAAGATGTAGGAATCTAAGAGTGATGTCTTCTGTTAAATCATGACTTGGATTTTGATTTGTCAAAATCAGAATGCGTAATCAAATTTTGGTGAGAATGGTTGTTTTGATTTCTATACAAGAATATATATTGTTGTGAGATTTTGAGAGTATAGTTGATGATTTGCTTAATCAGATTCGAAAAATGTAATATATTAATTGTGAATTTATATATCTCTCGGGTATTACCTACCCGTTAAAAAAAATTTCACAATTAATATTTTGTACAACAGAATTTTATTACAGTCTTTATGAAAATATATATGTGCATATTTTCTTCAGATGTAACATAGATTTAATGAGTTAATATTAAATTAAACTCATTTGATTTACGGTTGAAACTAGAACTGAATAATCCCTAAAGACTTTAGAAATTACATAACTTTTACGGAGTATTTATTCAATAAAATTGAAATTATGAATTAATACTTCGTTATTTGTTGGTGTTTGTAACCCTTGCACCATATTCTCTAAAGCCACTACTCGAGCGCGAAGCTCGTTGACTTCTTCTATTACATCGGGGTGATTGTCGGTTCGAACGAGCGGATAAATAAAATCTAGAATTTGATGTAGTATATAATCGTGACGAGATACTCTGAAAATGAGAGAGAAAATGGTGTTTCAGACCGGTTCGCTGGTAAGTGCTTCAGGTTCACCGCCAAGAGGGCAATGTGGTGGATGGAAGGGATCACCTTCTTCTTGTCTCCAATTATTGAGGAGGCTACGAACCTATCCCCAATTCATTCATAATAGATGATGGCTAATTGGTTGATCCATTCCGGTCACACTGCTTTTGGAGCTTGAGTGGGATTCCATATCGGAATTCGAGGGACTTGAACTAATGACGAATTCCATTTTGTTTGATTGAATAAAGAATTTTTTGATATGAAATGATTTTTCGGCTATCGGGTGGCATTCTAATTACATAGAATATCTATATATATATAGCGCAAAAGATTTCGTAGATTACGGAGGAAATTACGGGATATGTCAGGCAAAGTTTACAGTAACAGATACGCTAAGATATGGATTAGCAGATACGCTAAGATATGAATTTTGTCTATACACTATTCATGCAATCAATGCAGTAAGACGTGTCTAGACTAAGAATGATAAGCAGGCAATTTCCGACAAAAATGATAAGCAAAACTTTTGACATGCAGACACGGTCGAAGTCCAGGCTCATTAATGCATCCTAACGACTATCAGTCAGACACACTAATGCAGACCTGGTTCGCTAAGACCACCGCTCTGATACCAACTGAAAGGACCCGTTCATATACATTATAAACGATTCACAATAGTTGATTACATCGCGAGGTATTTTGACCTCTATATGATACATTTTACAAACATTGCATTCGTTTTTAAAAGACAAACTTTCTTTACAACGAAAGTTGACGGAATGCACACCATTTCATAATACATCCAACTATAATTGACATAATAATAATCTTGATGAACTCAATGACTCGAATGCAACGTCTTTCAAAATATGCCATGAATGACTCCAAGTAATATCCTTAAAATGAGCTAATGCACAGCGGAAGATTTCTTTAATACCTGAGAATAAACATGCTTTAAAGTGTCAACCAAAAGGTTGGTGAGTTCATAGGTTTATCATAATAATCATTTCAATATATTAATAGACCACAAGATTTCTGTTTATAAATATATGTACACTCGCAAGTGTATAAAAGTATTCTATAAATTGTAGGCACCCGGTAACAAGCCTTAACGTTCATGTTTTACCCTCTGAAGTACACCAGATCAGGTGTGTTTAAAATAACCTCGAAGTACTAAAGCATCCCATAGTCAGGATGGGGTTTGTCAGGCCCAATAGATCTATCTTTAGGATTCGCGCCTACCGTACATAGACAAGTAGTTTAATGTTACCAAGCTAAGGGTATATTTCTGGTTTAAACCCACGTAGAATTAGTTTTAGTACTTGTGCCTATTTCGTAAAACATTTATAAAAACTTCGCATGTATTCTCAGTCCCAAAAATATATATAAAAGGGAGCAAATGAAACTCACCATACTGTATTTCGTAGTAAAAATACATATAACGTCATTTAACAAGTGCAAGGTTGGCCTCGGATTCACGAACCTATATTAATTATATATATTTATATGTTGGTCAATATTTGTCTAACAATTTTTGGTCAAGTCATAGTGTACCACAATCCTAATGCTCGAGACTAATATGCAAAAGTCAACTTGACCCAAAAATGACTTCTAAAATTTATACGTGTTTATTATATAACTTAGCTATAGTCGTTTTATATATTTAAATATATTTATTAGATTTTATAATAATAAAAGTCATTTATTAATAAAAATTTATATTAACGTTTATATATGATAAAATATACTTTTATATATCTTAAGTAGTAAAATTTATAAAGTTCACTTAATATCGTAAAACTATAGTGGTAAGTATTATTAATGTAATTATATTACGCGTGGTGAAAAATATCTTTGTATCCCCTATTTATTTGATAAAATAATATTGATCATAATAATAATAAGTAAAAGTTGTATTATTTTGTAATAATAAAATATTATTATTCTATAAAAAAATAACAATATTTATATTTACTAAAAATGTTATTATGATAAAATGATAATACTAACATAATAGTAATAATGATATTTTATAATAACAATGATATTTCTATTAAAATAATAACGACGATAGTAATAATAATCATTTTAACAATAATACTAAAATTCAGTTGACTATAACTTCAAATCCGTTCATCAAAACCATTCGATATCTAAATGAAAAGTTCTTAATTTTTCGCTAGCTTTCCAATGACATGCATATCATATACCCTATCTCAGTAGCATATGTATCTAATTCAGGATTCAACAAACCTATCTAAGGACAATATCGAATGTACAAGCATGCATAATCCTATATACTCGAGCACTAGTCAGGGATACACTATTGATATATAAAAGTTAAGTTATGAGTGCTCACGTATCAATATTGAGATTCAATATTGCAGGAAAGTACGTAGACGCAACGGAGATGATAAAAACTAGATTGACCTCACGAGCATACCCATGAACCATACCCATCACCTCCATAGCTATAACCCATAATTTCCTTAGCTTTGACTCATTCAAAAAACTATTTTGAAATCACTCGGACATCACTCCGTCGTAATATTTTATGTATACTAATAATATCTTGAAATAATATAGAGCAAATATATATATATATATATATATATATATATATGTAAATCGATTGAGAGAGTTTAGAGAAATATATTTTCAAGTTTCTATGAAATAATGAAACCTATTGAATTCTATTTATAATAGATTTTTGAATTATTAAAGTGAATTATTAAAGTATGAATTATTAAAGTGAATTATTAAAGTATGAATTATTAAAGTGAATTATTAAAGTATGAATTATTAAAGTATGAATTATTAAAGTGAATTATTAAAGTATGAATTATTAAAGTGAATTATTAAAGTATGAATTATTAAAGTGAATTATTAAAGTATGAATTATTAAAGTGAATTATTAAAGTTAAAGTAAAGGTAAAGTAAAGTAAAGGTAAAGTTAAAGTATAGTAAAAATATAAAAACTATGTATGTATAATACGTGTATAAATATATATAATATTAATTTAAATCGTTATATATATTTAATGAAATAAAATATAAATATCGTTATATTTATTATACTGGTTAAGTAATGAGTTGTCAAAAGTGATTCTAGATATTTATAAAAGTTATATACGTTTTAATAATAAAGTTCTTTTTAAACTGAAAACGTTTTTGTACGTTTGAAAATAGATTAATAGAATATTATGGAAACCAATTCTCCAATAGCTTTTGTCTAACTTTCGTAAATGACATTTTTTATTTTTATTTATAAATAGCTTTACAAATTATTCCGAATATCGTTAAGAGGAATAGATTTCTCAAATCATAGTGGACCTCTCAACAGAGACTTGTAATCATAATTCAATGTTTCTGATAATTCAATCATTTAATATATTTTTTTTTTATTTCGTCGATAATCATATTGAAACAAATACATTCATATAAAGCATTATACTTTTAAATACTTTGTTGACATTTTCAATTTATAACATATACACATATACATACATATTCATATATGTTCATTTAATGGTTCGTGAATCATTGGAATTTGGTCGAGGTTTAAATGAATGTATAAACATAGTTTAAAATCCTTGAGATTTAACTTAACAAACATTGCTTATCGTGTCAGAATAATATAAAGATAAAGTTTAAATTTAGTCAAAAATTTCCGGGTCGTCACAATTACTAATCCTACCAGATCTGCGAACGTCTTGTGTATTTTGATCATCCATCTGATCACTCTCAACATTTTCATGTTGAGTGCTAGTGTCAGCCAATTGTGTATCATCTACTTGATCTTGAACCTCTTCAAGATCTATCTTCCTTTCACTATTTCCTTTCATTAGGAACTTAGTTTCAAGGAATTCAGCCTTTCGAGCAACAAATACATTTTGCTCGGTTGGATCATAGAAATAGTATCCCATATCATCCTTGGGATATCCTATGAAGATACACTTCGTGGATCGAGCATTCAACTTATTAGGGACGTAACGCTTAGGATAAGCTTCACATCCCCATACCTTTAAGTATGATAGAGATGGAGGTTTTCCAAACCACATCTCATGAGGTGTTCGTTCCACTTTCTTGGTTGGGGCCATATTTAAAATACGAGCCGCGGAGCATAGAGAATAACCCCAAAATGATAGAGGTAACGAGTTTCTAGCCATCATAGATCGAACCATATCCATTAGGGTTCGGTTCCTCCTTTCGGAAACTCCATTCAGTTGGGGTGTTCCAGGAGGAGTGAGTTGCGAGATAATCCCACAACTTCTAAGATGATCTTGGAAAGCATCGCTTAGGTACTCGCCTCCTCTATCGGTACGAAGTACCTTGATTGTCTTATTGAGTTGATTTTGTACTTCGTTTTGATACTCTTTGAATGCTTCAAAAGTTTCGTCCTTATGTCTTAACAAGTAGACATATCCGAAACGACTGAAGTCATCAATGAAAGTAACGAAGTATCTTTCACCATTCCTAGTTATGGTCTTAAAGGGTCCACATACATCCGAATGTATTAATCCCAATAAGTCCTTAGCCCTTTCATAGGTCCCTTTGAAAGGTGCTTTAGTCATTTTGCCTTGTAAACAAGATTCACATACATCAAATGAGTCTAGTTCATTTGATTTCAAAAGGCCACTCTTTTGAAGTGTATGCATTCGATTCTTGTTTATGTGACCAAGGCGACAATGCCATAAGTAGGAATCACTCAAATCCCTTTTGAGTTTCTTGGTGCTAGTATGGTATATTGAGCTACTAGATGATGTGTCATCATGAATCAAATCATAAATTCCATTTGAAGGCGAAGCCTTAAAATAGAATACATTATCTAAATAAACGTGGATATCATCATTAACAAAATTAAGATAAAAACCACATTGTTTTAAACGGGAAACTGAAATAATGTTTCGACATAAATCTGGTGCATACAAAACATTGTTCAAAATAAGTTCCAAACCACTTGGAAGCTTTAGTCTCCTTGAGCCTTCACTTGCACTTTGGCTCCATTATCCATAAAGAGACTTGATGTTCCCGTTTGCTTGCTACTTCTTTTGAACCCCTGCAAAGAATTGCAAATGTGAGTTCCACATCCAGTGTCTAATACCCATGTATTAGAAGAAGTAATACTAAGCTCTATATATACCATATATATATTACCTGAGGTTTGCCCCGCATCCCTCTTTTCCTTTAACTCCTTAAGGTAGACCGGGCAGTTTCGTTTCCAGTGACCCATTTCACCGCAACCGAAGCACGGGTCTTCCTTGGGGTTTGCTTGTCCGGCAACCTTTTGCTTCTTGTTATTGTTTTTGGTTGGGGTAACCATCCTCCCCTTTCCCTTGCCATGATGGGCGGGTCCTTTCCTCTTAGCCGCCTTTGGCTTAGAGGTGTTATTACCTTTGGACCCACCATCATTGATCATTAGCACGGGTGAAGCCCTCTTACCCATGCTAGTTTCTGCCGTCCTAAGCATGCCATGAAGTTCGCCAATGGTCTTATCCATCCCATTCATATTGTAATTAATTACAAATTGGTCAAACCTCTTTGACAAGGAGTTTAGGATAAGATCCGTGGCTAGCTCATTAGATATGTTGAGATTAAGATGGTTTGCGCGATCAATGAGGCTTTTCATCTTAAGGACATAAGATGAAACGGATTGGGAGTCGTCCATACGACATGCATGAAGCGCTCGGACCGTTTCAAAGCGCTCGACACGAGCTTGTTGAAGGAACATCTCCTTCAATTGCGTGATCATGTCGTATGCAGTATGATGCTCGAAATCCTTTTGGAGTTCGGGTATCATAGTCCCAAGCATTAGGCAAGCAACTTGCACCGAATCGGCGCAATACTTATCCCAATAAGCCATGCCTTCCGTATCATCCTCGTCGGGTTGATCGGGAATGGGGTCTCCCAACACATACGCCTTATCCTCAAGTTTGAGGACAATCCTAAGATTGCGGAACCAATCCATAAAGTTCGTATGGTTGAGTTTGTCTTTCTCGAGGAGAGACCTTAATGATAGGTTGTTCAAGTTAATAGGTGCGTTTTGCATGTTGTTGTTATTGGCAGCCATCTACAAAATTTAACAAAGTTCATTTAAGTATCGATTTTAAATTTAACAATCAATACCCTTTAAATCCAATTGATATATATATTAAATTTTAGAATCCAACGGTAAACCAAATTTCGGTTAGGTGACCTTTATCCCGTCATTTGATTTAGCTAGGTAGTCATTATATGACAATTGCAATCCTTTTGCAACTTCTAAGATATGGGATCATGCAATCCTTTTGCATGACATATTATCCCATCAACGCCTATTTGTTCATCATGCTTCGGTGACCCTAAGTTCATGATTTCCAAATCAAGTCGTCCTACTTGTTTAGACATGTAAACTTAACATACAAGTGGTTAGGTGACCTTTATCCCACAAGTGTGCAAAATTTACCTTAATCATATTAGTTTGCTCATAACGGTTAGGTGACCTTTATCCCATTGTGAGTTCCCTAATATTTTTAAGCGTTGCACAAAAGGATGGCGTTTAACTTGTTTGCCTCGATAATAAGGGATTTTAAGTTTTCATTAATTCTAGTTTGAGAAAACTTTTATGCCATACACCAACATGCATTTAGTGCATGGTTCATTTGAAATCCATTTTCATGTCTATAAACCATTTTATATATATGATCCTAATCATGTTCTTAATAACCGTTTATTAATGTCCTTTTAGCCATTTTTAATTTAACCAATTAAATTGTCATTTTGCTTGTTGTTAACTTGTGTGATTAACTTGTAGCATACAACCATACAATCCACAATCATACAATAAACAACCATGCATGCAAAACAAATATGTTCACAATCAAGCCATTTTGGTAGACATTTGTTTAGCCGAAAACAAATGCCACCGGATAAGGGGTTATAACACAAAGTAGGAGATTTCAAATCTCCCACTTAACCTTGCATCCAAATGCTTCTTCATGTGTTCTTCAAGTCTTCATCATTCTTCATCATTTTACAAAATATATCCTAATACATTTTGTCTAAACAATGAAATTACAACCTAATCTATTTTACATACCAAATATAAAATAAATTACATAACCAAATGAATTATTACATGCCAAATGAATAATATTATTACAAACCAATTGAATAAATATCAATCAACCATGCATGCAACCAAACACAAGTTCAAGGCTTAGATTGTGAACTTTAACTACATAAGAGATAGGCAATACAGAATCACAAGTGATTGGCAGTACAGAATCACAAGTGATCGGCAGTTCAGAATCACAAGTGATTGGCAGTACAGAATCACAAGTGATCGGCAGTACAGAATCACAAGTGATTGGCAGTACAGAATGCAGAATCACAAGTGATTTTGGCCAAAATGACAAACCACCCAAAACCGAAAATTTTACATTCTACTTCATGCATGTTCATAAAATGCAAAATTATAGTGGGTTTAATAAATCATCTCGAAGCATATTCCATCAACTTCGGCTCTAGATACCATTATTGGGATTTAACAAGTTCATAATATACTTAAACCATTTTAAGAATTAAGAAAGTGGAAGCATGTTAATTACCAATTTTAGACTTCTTAAACTTTAACCAATTAAAGTTAAATCCCAATTAGGATCAAGTTGTGAAACATACTTACAAACTACAAGATAGATAAGAGATTATACCTTCTCCAAGCTATGTAGTTGATGATGAAGATGATGATGAAGAATAGAGCTTCAAATGGATGAAACCTCAAGTAGTTATACCCCAAACTTATGCACCAACACCTAGCCTTAGTTAGGATTTATAAACACTTTAATTATACTTGCAAAAACCAAACTTTGAACCCTCTTTTCTTCCCTAAAAGTCACTGCTGGACAGCAGCAGTTGGGAGGAGTTTGGTGCAGTTTTTTTTGAAGTATATTGCATGTATGTTGTTCCAAGAAGTCAAGGAACATGTATATGGATATATGGAAAAGCATGACCAAAGGAATGGCATCTCTAGCATGTGTATGCACAACTCCAAGGCCACTACTAATATTAAATAAAATGGATTTATTTTATAAAATTACATTTTATAAAACTTAATTTATAAAATACATTTTATAAAACTTCCATTTTATTTATTATGTTTACATCATTTATAAAACCTATTTTATAAAATGTAACATAATTAATTAATTATTTAACCTATAAATAATTAAATCCATATCATATAAATTATTCCATGATTCATATAAATATACATCAAGTAATAATTTAAGAAAACCATTTTCTTAAAGTTCAAGTGCCGCGTATTTAATCAACGATCCAATCGCTAAGATTAAATACATATAAGGTGTCGGTAAGCTTGTTATTGGGTATGACCCGACTTGGATCATAACACATTAGCCACATTAATTTAATATGTCTCTCGGGCATACGAAGAACCTTCAATCTCCTACTTGTACGAGAAACATAAGAAATTAATGCAAGTGATGGATACCACCTAACGACCGTCCATCACCCCCAATATGCTATAACTTTGTGCCATTCAATAACATCATCCCTTTCGAGTTCCCACCTCGAATATGAATAGGTGAATCTTTCATTATTTCCTTTCGTCCTAGATGTCATGTTAAATCCAAGAGATACAGAGTGATCACTCTCTTTTAGATTTAACTTTATCAGGCCTTAGACATCTGACTCTCAACGAATAAGAGGGACAAATTCCATCTTGACTACATATGTCCTAAATATGTACCTTGCATTATACCTGAGCTCTTCCTCGTGAGCTACCATATTTCAGAATAGCGAAGGAAAGAATCAAGGCACAATACTTGGTAAATATCCGAACCCAATATGTATCTCAGGTCAGAGGATACAATGATATTCGCCTTTACTCAAGATTACAAGTGATCAACCACAAAGGCTCTATTTAGTAAGTCTTGAGAGCGGGTCTTCCAATATTTGTGTCCCATAAATATCTATGAACCTTGGTTGCAACCTTGCCCCACATTCATCTCGTGAATGTATACCAATCCAAGTTCATAATAGTCTAAACCTCACACTTGTTCCCACGAATGTGATCAACTATGGAATTTTAGAATAATTACTTATTCATGGATAAAATATGCAAAATAGGAACATGACTCAAAATAAATTAATACCATAATTATATTAATGAGTTTGAACAATTTCGTTCTGTTACAATACTTAAACAGATCATGACCAATCACTAGAATATCGAAGCCCTAATGCACAAACATGTCCAGTATGTTTTGCTCCATGTAAGAGCTTCGTTAGAGGATCCGCTATATTAAGATCTGTGTGAACTTTACGAATACATATCTTTCCTTTTTCAACTTCATCCCTTATGTAGTTGAATCTCCGCTCAATGTGACGGGTCTTTTGGTGAGCACGAGGTTCCTTGATTTGAGCAATCTCACCCTCGTTGTCATAAAAGATCTCAAGAGGGTCCTGAATGGAAGGGACTACTCCTAAGTCGTCGATGAATTTCTTCATCCATGCAGCTTCCTGAGCTGCCAATGATGCGGCGATGTACTCCGACTCTGTAGTGGATAAAGCAACAACATCCTGTTTTGAACTCTTCCAAGAGACTGCACCTCCATTTAACGTGAAGACATAACCGGATTGTGATCGAGAATCATCTCGATCAGTTTGGAAATTCGCTTTCACGTAACCTTTTACAGCGAGTTCCACCTCACCAGACCCATATATTAGAAACATATCCTTAGTCCTCCTAAGGTATTTCAATATACTTTTAACAGCAATCCAATGACTGTTTCCTGGGTTATTCTGGTATCTGCTTGTCAGGCTAAGAGCGCATGACACATCCGGTCTAGTACATATCATTGCATACATGATTGACCCAATGGCAGACGCATATGGGACTTTCTTCATTCTCTCTTGTTCATCTTTCGTGGTGGGGCACTGAGATGAACTAAGGAGTGTTCCTCTTTGAATAGGTACCAAACCTTTCTTAGAGTTCTCCATCTTGAACCTTTTCAAGATCTTTTCAATGTATGCACTTTGATTCAAACCTATCAGTTTCTTGGATCTATCCCTGTAGATCCCAATCCCCAACAGCAATCCAATGACTGTGTCCCGGAATGATGGGGATATTCTTATATATGCATCTTGTTAATGTCGGTTACCAGGTGTTCACCATATGAATGATTTTTATCTCTATGTATGGGATGTGTATTGAAATATGAAATCTTGTGGTCTATTGTTATGATTTGATATATATAGGTTAAACCTATAACTCACCAACATTTTTTGTTGACGTTTAAAGCATGTTTATTCTCAGGTGAATACTAAGAGCTTCCGCTGTTGCATACTAAAATAAGGACAAGATTTGGAGTCCATGTTTGTATGATATTGTGTAAAAACTGCATTCAAGAAACTGATTTCGATGTAACATATTTGTATTGTAAACCATTATGTAATGGTCGTGTGTAAACAGGATATTTGAGATTATCATTATTTGATAATCTACGTAAAGCTTTTTAAACCTTTATTTATGAAATAAAGGTTATGGTTTGTTTTAAAAATGAATGCAGTCTTTGAAAAATGTCTCATATAGAGGTCAAAACCTGGCAACGAAATCAATTAATATGGAACGTTTTTAATCAATAAGAATGGGACATTTCATTTTAAATGTCTTTGCAATATATATATATATTTTTGGGACTGAGAATACATGCGCTGCTTTTATAACTGTTTTACGAAATAGACACAAGTAATCTAAACTACATTCTATGGTTGAATTATTAAATCGAATATGCCTCTTTTTATTTAGTCTGGTAATCTAAGAATTAGGGAACAGACACCCTAATTGACGCGAATCCTAAAGATAGATCTATTGGGCCTAACAAACCCCATCCAAAGTACCGAATGCTTTAGTACTTCGAAATTTATATCATATCCGAAGGGTGTCCCGGAATGATGGGGATATTCTTATATATGCATCTTGTTAATGTCGGTTACCAGGTGTTCACCATATGAATGATTTTTATCTCTATGTATGGGATGTGTATTGAAATATGAAATCTTGTGGTCTATTGTTACGATTTGATATATATAGGTTAAACCTATAACTCACCAACATTTTTGTTAACGTTTTAAGCATGTTTATTCTCAGGTGATTATTAAGAGCTTCTGCTGTCGCATACTTAAATAAGGACGAGATTTGGAGTCCATGCTTGTATGATATTGTGTAAAAACTGCATTCAAGAAACTTATTTTGTTGTAACATATTTGTATTGTAAACCATTATGTAATGGTCGTGTGTAAACAGGATATTTTAGATTATCATTATTTGATAATCTACGTAAAGATTTTTAAACCTTTATTGATGAAATAAAGGTTATGATTTGTTTTAAAATGAATGCAGTCTTTGAAAAACGTCTCATATAGAGGTCAAAACCTCGCAACGAAATCAATTAATATGGAACGTTTTTAATCAATAAGAACGGGACATTTCAAAAACGTCAACCGACCCAAAACCCGCCAAGTGACAAGAATAACAAGTCACTATAAACCCATTTCATCATCTAAAAGGGTTGTACAACAAACTAGCTCAAAACCCTAAATTGAATATCAAATCTAAACAATGAAATTCAGAGTTTGAGCTTACCAATACCACCACAACGTAGCTAGGAGCGAGATGAACAACTTTAGAACCCGAGCTTTTGCGAGAATCCGACTTCTTCTTCTCCAAATCAACCTCTCTCTCTCTCTAAAACCCTTGCTCTCTCACTAGAACAAGATAAGAGTGTTTGTATGGGTGTTAGTGGAGCAAATGAGGCTCCTAGAACTGATCTTGTGGCCTTAACTCGTTCCATAAGTGAAAATACCATTTTGCCCCTCTAAAAATCTTAAAATAACCCAGCTGGCCCGACAGACAAACTGGACGGCGTCCCAATTTCTGGACGGCGTCCAGCCTTTAACATCTGGACGGCGTCCCACCATCCTGGACGGCGTCCCAAACAACTAAAAAGTCAGAAACAGGATTAGGGTCTTACAACTTTCCCCCACTTAGAATTGATCACGTCCTCGTGATCCTCGTCACTTAACCAAACGGACGACACTCCACGGTCCTCAAACATAAGTCCCAAACCGACTTTCCTAAGCAATTCTTCCCACTGACATGCCTTTAACAACTAAATCGTCACCCGCGATTTATCAAATCCATAATCCGAGCACTAAAACCATGCTCATTCCCTAACATCGGGAAAACTCAACCAATCTCGGACCGAGATATCAACACTTCAGCGTACCATTACAGGTACAATGCTAGAAGCAACCAAGTCTCAATCCTAAAGTCAACAATCTGAAATGATGAAGACCGATCCAAACGAATCCCTACAGATTACACTTAATACTAAACATCCCTTGTAGTGCGCAATACGACCAATACGCAACTACCGTAACATCATAACAAACGGTTAAACCGATAGCGCCCAAAACGATCATGGCAACTCTAGATCCCAAGGTGTACAAAATCAACGATCGTCACACCCGTAACAACACGTGAGCGAAACACGGCTATCGCATCACTAAGCACACAACATAGTCCTCGCGACCCCACCATCGGTGTATAAAACAACCGATAGTTCCCACAACATGATCCTTACGACCCCACCATTGGTGCATAAAATAACCAATAGATCAAACCACGCAATCCTTATGACCCCACCATCGGTGTATAAAACAATCGACATATCACAACACACGGTCCTTACGACCCCACCATCGGTGTATAAAACAACCGATAGATCACAACTCAACATGGCCGAAATAACCCGAGCCTGAACACATATGGAGGATGGTCGAAACAACCCGAACCTTAGTGAATTCGCACAACCTGAAATTCACCTACCCAATCCATATATCTCACAACGAAATGACCGCACAACCCGAGTCATCGTGAATACGCACAACCCGATATTCACCACCAACGCCACATAGTATAACCGAGGATGGCCGTACAACCCGAGCCTTAGTGAATCCGAACTACCCGACATTCACTACCTCAAACTATGAGTCCAACCAACAGGGACAATCGTACTACCCGAAATATTGTGAATACGAACAAGCCGATATTCACGTCCCACAACACAACTCAGGAATGGTACTCGCATTTCCCACCGGTACTCGCATTTCCCGATAATGTTACACCATACTGACATAACACTACTCCCTTGACGAAGTCAGCGGACCCGAAGATCATGCTTCACCAATCAACAACCATGATGAAGTCAGCGGACCCGAAGATCATGCTTCACCAATCAACAACCATGATGAAGTCAGCGAACCTGAAGATCATGCTTCACCAATCAACAACCATGATGAAGTCAGCGGACCCTAAAGGTCATGCTTCACCAATCTAAATACCGGATGAAGTCAGCGGACTCCGAAAGTCATGCTTCACCGATATAACACCTCGCTCATGATGAAGTCAGCGGACCCCGAAAGTCATGCTCCACCAATCACGTACTACCATGATGAAGTCAGCGGACCCCGAAGGTCATGCTTCATCAATCAACGCCCTTTTGGCCTCGAACAACGAGTAGCGTAACATCGCGCTCTGCTACGCCATAGTGAATCCTAACAGATACCACTAACCATTCACACACTCGAGCAAGAACTACCTATATCAAACATAGGCACAAAACAATAATTCTCTAGAAGAGAATCCGACACACACCTCCCTTAACCGAAGGATTTCACCTTGCTCACCAAACACGTCCATTATCTCTCAACGAGATTGACCACATTACCACCTCGGTGATAATTCAAATCCAAACCATAAGTACAATTTATCCGAAATTGTACTCTACCACAAATCGACCAAATTTCCAGATCTACCAAAAGCAATATCCGAAATCTCACACTACAACTTCCTCGGGCGGAAGTGCAACTCCCCCACTTGAAACTACGTTCCAATGTCACAACTCGTACAACCGTACAATGCTACCAAAGGTAGACTTTACCAACAATTGGGTTCACACGACCCATCACCATTCCTTGCTCCAACCTTGAGCATACGAAGGATTTTAACCTATCCTTAAACACTTCAAACGAAAAGTGTACCACAAATTACACAACTACACTCTCGCAATCATCCGATTGCTATAGCTTGTCAACTTCACCTAGTCACTCATGTACTTAAGGGTTTCATCTCGGTACCCTAAGTACAATGTAACCACAACACAATCGGAGTCGAACACCACGCTAGTAGGTATGAAAGAGGCGCCTAATTTCGCGTCACGTAGACTCCTTTACCAACATACATCGAGATTCAAAACACTCAATCTCAAGGGTTCCAACCACCCGACGAACCTCACGGTTCACCAATCTCAACACAAAAACGTACACGCGCTTATCAACCGAACACCAAAACCCATTTCCATGGTTTGGTAGAAACATTTCCCAAATACTAAGGAATGCTTGGTTACACCAAGTCTTACGCCCTTCGTCCAAAAATCAATCATTACCATAGGGTAGTTCCATTAGGAACGTCACCCTTAACAATAACATGCACAACACAATGCAATAACAAAACCGAACTTGAACGCCACATAAATAAATATTCAAATGACATATTTATTAAAATGAAACGTACCTCAACGTCTCCTTGCGGCATTCGCCGCCAACTCGGGACAATCCGGCTTGCGATGCCCCTCCTTATGACAATAGTAGCACATCCCGTCATCACTTCTCGGCATTGTGCACTCCCACAACTTGTGGCCCCTAATACCACAATTGAAACATCTAGGTGCACGAGAATCCACCGTGCCTTTTCCCACATTACCCGTACTCGCACTTGCACCCTTATCTTTCTTACCCGGGGCGCCGTACGAATCAACCCTTCTCTTACTTGAAGGTTCACACATCTTTGATCGCGTATACGACTCGAAACCTCTAGCCAAGTTGAATAATTCCGCAAACGATTTCGCTTGACCCCGGCTAATTTTACTTTTCAAGTCATCATTCAAGGTCCGATAGAAATCCCCCATCAACAAGCGATCATTTCCCAAATACTCAGGGAAAAAATGAGCCTTCGACATAAAGGTCGTCTTGAGAGTATTCAAGTCCATAGATCCTTCTCGCAAAGTTCGCAAGTCATTACGTAATTCCCACAAATCGGCCGAAGTCCGGAACTCCTCAAAGAATTCCTCCTTAAACTTGTCCCACGATAAATCCATAAATGTCTCGCCACCGACAAGATCAATCTTACCATCCAACCAATCCCTCACCCTACCCCGTAACAAACTAGTAGCGAGTCTCGTTTTTTTCCCGGGAGGGCAATCAATAGTACGAAAACACCCTTCAACATCCGAAATCCAAGTTGTGCTCACCAAAGGATCCGGTTTCCCATCATACATCGGGGGTTTAGTTCTCATGAAGCTCTTAAGATAACGCTCCATTTCACCACTACTTTGAAGTTCGGAATACTTCCTATCCATTTCTTCTCGAAACGCACTCATTTGCTCCGCAACGGCGGCCACAACTCTAGAGTTAAACTTCTCGTCATTCGTCTCGATCTCGTTTCGCGTCGTCATTCTAAAGAATGCAAAACAATTAGTTGACGAACGTATAAAACAACACGCATAACACCGCCCCATCTTGCTCAACACTCATCGTACATCACTTGCTAGACACGATTTGCACCCGTAATAAGGTTTGCAAGTCCTTATTACGCACACACGCCGTATCAACTCATTAGTACAACGACCGCCTCGCTCGATGATATAAACAAACACAAACAAAATTCTACGCGATATGCACATACGCGAGAATTATCATCACAAACACACATATATATTAATAACATCCGCATTACTAATACATACGTTAGTCTACCTACAAACAAGGCACTAACTACAGCTCATTCTGACCCGTAATCCTACAAGTCCCGCAACAAATTAAGCACACACAAAAGTCTAAGTCTAGGTACCTATCTCAAGTCACCTAAATCCCTTAGACCATGCTCTGATACCACTTGTAATGACCCAACCCGTTAACCATCCGAAAATGTGCCATAAAAAAAAATTTCTGGAACTGCCCATCTGGACGGCGTCCAAAAGCTTGGACGTCGTCCAGCACTTAAGACTGGGACGGCGTCCAACCATCTGGGACGGCGTCCAGATGTACTAAAACATTCTGATCAGTTTACAAACACACGCGGGCGAAAAACCCGCTTCCCGACACTTTTGAACCAAAACACTTTCACAATATATTACAATAGTTTAAACTAAGAGTTTTTCATAATAAAAACCTAGTTTTACGACACCGGGCCCACATCGACCCAAAATACCACAAGTGACTATTTCGACCCATTAGTTTATACAAAAACATAGACCGAGCATGGGATTGGAGACACGCTACCCAATCCTAATCAAATCCAAAAGCAAGTCTTCTAAAGCAAACTACGCAAGTCCACTAGTCCCCGCGCTTACCCGAGCCACCGCATCCATGCAATCTATAAAAATGTAAACAACGAGAGGGTAAGCTAACGCTTAGTGAATGATAATATACTACATACATATATATATATAAAATAGACACGCCACACAAATATCAAATACCGCATACCGAAGCATCCAAGTATAAGGCAAGCTAAGCTAAGCAAACCGTAGTCACTAAGCAACAAGCTATAAATACATCAACAAATATAAGTTCACCAACGACGATGTGAACAACGCCAAGAAGCTACACCCGGAGGGTTAGCTACATCACGACAATAAAACAATATATATATAACAATATATAAACGAATAAGGTTAACCGCTTAACCCATTACCGAATACCAAACACCACAATGAAGATTGGCCGAACAACCCGAGCCTTAGTGAATTCGCACAACCCGATATTCACTTCTTCACCAATTTAACAACCGAGGTTGGCCGAACTACCCGAGCCTTAGTGAATTCGCACAACCTGAGATTCACTGCCTCATCACAAGATGACCGAACAACCCGAGTCATCATGAATCCGCACTACCCGAGATTCACTTCTCAACATCAAACCCACGGTCACGGGATTATAAAATCCACCACATCGGGGTTATCTACATCACAACAATATCAACCCTTCGCCTTTGGGGTTATAACATCCAAATCACAACCACGTGTGATAACGTACACACAACGTGTACCTCGCCAAAGGTAAACAACCAAAATGCACAACCGTGCCAATTGGACCTATACACAAGTCCATCAAATCCACCTATATGTGAAGTGAGCTCTATAACCGAGAACCACTTCACCCGACCCGCACCCATCCTACACATACATATGCACATAGGATATTAACACTCACCTTGTCGCCTTGATGAATGCTTCCAAATAAACCGCCACGCGCCAATGGAAAGTACCTAATCCATTATCACAAATACAACAACACAATTAGGGTTGACTTACATACCAACCCAATTTACCCTTAGTGCAATTTCGACCCAAATGCACTTCCAAGCACAAATCGCGCCATAACTAACCAATAATTACTAACACGAGTGAAAATGGTCCTCACACACCAATTAAACCCGAACACAAGTGTTAAACACGGGTCATACCCATTTTGACACCAAAACCCTAATTTTGACCCATTTCAAAATTAGTTAACCAAACTCACCCAAAAAGGGTTCCATCACTTCCACAATCACTAATCCAAGTGATTAAACTCCAAATCAAAGCCTAATCAAGGCTAAAACGTAAACCAACCCAAAACCCGCCAAGTGACAAGAATAACAAGTCACTATAAACCCATTTCATCATCTAAAAGGGTTGTACAACAAACTAGCTCAAAACCCTAAATTGAATATCAAATCTAAACAATGAAATTCGGAGTTTGAGCTTACCAATACCACCACAACGTAGCTAGGAGCGAGATGAACAACTTTAGAACCCGAGCTTTTGCGAGAATCCGACTCCTTCTTCTCCAAATCAACCTCTCACTCTCTCTAAAACCCTTGCTCTCTTACTAGAACAAGATGAGAGTGTTTGTGTGGGTGTTAGTGGAGCAAATGAGGCTCCTAGAACTGATCTTGTGGCCTTAACTCGTTCCATAAGTGAAAATACCATTTTACCCCTCTAAAAATCTTAAAATAACCCAGCTGGCCCGACAGACAAACTGGACGGCGTCCCAATTTCTGGACGGCGTCAAGCCTTTAACATCTGGACGGCGTCCCACCATCCTGGACAGCGTCCCGAACAACTAAAAAGTCAGAAACAGGATTAGGGTCTTACATAACCATATTACTGCATTTGGAGATTTAAAGCATCATCATCACCTTATACTTCCATTTTCGGCCTATAAGCTCCAAACCTCACCATGACATTTTCGATCACCATAACCACTACCATCAAACTACATCAACCCCCATCACTTTCGAACTATCATCACCATCGAACCTATATTTTTTTTTTGTTATGACCGAGAACCTTCATCACCCGCCACCTGCAACACTAACCGGCCACCACACACCATCACCCTACATCGCCACAGTCCACCAAGCTCTCACTCTCTCACTAATCTCTCTCTCTCCACTTTCCTTATTCATGAACCATCAAAACCCGTTGAGGGTTACCAACGATTAAAGGATTATTAAAGCACGAATGTTTGATAACGTTCCTGTTGTGTATCATCGCCATTGAAGACCGCCAACATTTAAAACCTACGACTACTACACTTATTTCTGCTTAATCTCATTCTGCTTGCTGCTTAAACACGACCCAAAACCATTATAACCAAATCATATTTACTGCTGTAATTGTTGCTGTTTACCGCTGCTACTTTTCAGTTTATGTTTACTCTATAAACCGCCACTAATCACTACTGCTGTAACTACTTATTTCTGTTTCTGTTCACCAATCAATCAAACAATCTTCTTGTCTACTGGTGCGTGCTGTTTCAAACAAAACCAAATCAAAACCATCGAAACCCACATGTTGATACAGTAAAACAATAACGATAATACTGTTGTTGTTGTTTCATTTTTCCTATTACTCGACGGCAGCTACTACTTTTCTTTTATCTTTTATAATCGCCAGAAACAACAACCACGAACCATGTTTCTATTTTCTGATTAATTCATCACGAACCGCTATCATACTTACATATTTTTTTTCTTTCATTTCAAACAGCAAGTTTGCTATTTCTGTGTTAATTAAATGCGAAGAAGAATGATGATGAAGATAACAGAATGATGATGATAACGATGGTGAATTAAAAACCGAAACCCTATTATTTTTTTTTCCCTTTCGATTGCTATTTCGTGAACCTATCTGGGCACCAAACCCTTATACCTCTTGGACAATTAAATCATAAGTAGGTTGTTGTGAGATCCATTAAGTCTGTTGGGCCATGTACTTATTGTATGAGTTGGTCCAGAATCAAGGAGTTGGGCTGAAATCGAGTAGTTGGGCTTTTGGAATTGGGCAATGAAAACATGTTAAATAAAATTAAAGCGTGAAGAAGAATATAAAAGCAAAAATAGAGGAACGGTTCAGGGTGTTGTGTGTTAAGGAGAGGTCTCAGGTTCGAGCCCCAACTATGGCATTATTTTTTTAGAACCTATTTCTATGAGGTAGCCACTTGTATATTATTATTATTATTATTTTAGAGTAATAATAATATTACTCTTATTGTTATTATTAATTATTATTATTAATATTAAGTACTAAGTATTAAGTATTATTATTATTATTATTATTATTATTATTATTATTATTATTATTATTATTATTATTATTATTATTATTATTATTATTATTATTATTATTATTATCATTATTATTTTATTATCACTATTATTATTATTTTTAACATTAATATTATTATTTTTACATTATTATTATTTTTATTATTACTAGTATCATTATTATTTTTATAAAAACCATATTATTATTATTATTATCAATATTACTACTAATATTATTATCATTACTACAATAAAAATTGGTCATATAAAAATATACTTAACTAAACTATATTAACATTTTATTTATTTATTTATTTAAAAGCATATAAAATAAATATATTAATTAAGTTTTTAACAAAGCATATAATTTATTAAGATAACATTTATATCGCTAATAATATATAATTTGTTCGATTACAACTATATGTGTTAATATATATATATATATATATATATATATATATATATATATATATATATATATATATATATATATATATATATATATATATATATATATATATATATATATATATATATATATATATATATATATATATATATATAAATGATATAGGTTCGTGAATCCGAGGCCAACCCTGCATTGTTCAGTTCTGTCGTATGCATTTTTTTACTACAAAATATCGTATCGTGAGTTTTATTTGCTCCCTTTTTAAATGCTTTTGTAATATATACTTTTGGGAATGAGAATTCATGCGCTATTTTTATAAATGTTTTACGAAATAGACACAAGTAATCGAAACTACATTCTATGATTGAATTGTTATACCGAATATCGCCCTTGTTGAACTTGGTAGCCTAAGAATTGGTGTTTATTATGATTGCCACCAATTGACGCGAATCCTAAAGATAGATCTATGGGCCTTGACAAGCCCCAGTCAGAGAATTTGAACTGCTTTAGTACTTCGATGTTTATATGTTTGGGGATATTTTAGATGCATTTTGTTAATGTCGGTTACCAGGTGTTCAATCCATATGAATGAATTTTAAACACTTACGAGTGTATAATTATTGATTAAATGAATTCTTATGGTCTATTATATAATTGAAAATGATTGATTATGATAAACAAATGAACTCACCAACCTTTTGGTTGATAATTTAAAGCATGTTTATTCTCAGGTATGAAAGAAATCTTCCGCTGTGCATTTGCTCATTTTAAGAATATTACATGGAGTCGTTCATGACATATTTCAAAAGACGTTGCATTCGAGTCGTTGAGTTCAACAAGATTATTATTAAGTCGTTGATAGTTTGATATATTATGAAATGGTATGCATGCCTGTCAACTTTCGATGTAATGAAAGTTTGTCTTTTAAAAACGAATGCAATGTTTGTAAAATGTATCATATAGAGGTCAAATACCTCGCGATGTAATCAACTATTATGAATCGTTTAAAATCCATATGAACGGGGCGCTTCAGTTGGTATCAGAGCGGTGGTCTTAGCGAACCAGGTCTTGCATTAGTGTGTCTAACTGATAGTTGTTTAGATGCATTAGTGGGTCTGAACTTCGACCGTGTCTGCATGTCAAAAGTTTTGCTTATCATTTCGTGTCAAAAATTACTTGCATATCATTCTTAGTTTAGACACATCTTACTGCATTGATTGCATGAATAGTGTATAGACAAAATTCATATCTTAACGTATCTGCTAATTCATATCTTAGCGTATCTGTTACTGTAAACTTTGTCTGACATATTCCGCAAATTCCTCCGTAATCTACGAAATCTTTTGTTCTATATATAGGGATATTCTATATAATTAGAATACCATTTGATAGTCAGAAATCATTTCATATCGAAAAATTCTTTATTCAATCGTACGAAATGGAACTCGCCACTAGTTCAAGTCCCTCGGATTCTGATATAGATTTTTACTCGAGCTCCGAAAGCAGTGTGGCCGGAATGGATCAACAAATCGTTCATCACCAATTCTGGATGAATTTCGGATGGGTTCGTAGTCGACTTAATCAATGGAGACAAGAAAAAGGAGATTCCTTCCACCAACCGAATTCACCTCTTGGCAAAGAACCTGAAGCACTTATCGACGAACCCATTCGAAACACCATTTTCACACTCATTTCCAGAGTATCTCACCACGATTATATTCTATCTAAAATTCTAAACTTTATTCATTCGCTCATTCCGACCGACAATCATTCCGGAATAATATAAGAAATCAACGAACTTCGCGCTCGAATAATCAATTTGGAGAATATGGTGCAAAACTTACCAGCTTCAGCAACATCACCGGCACCAACAGTACCACCAACAACCTGAGTTTCAACATCACATGCCTCAACATCTCATTCTGTACCTCAAGTATAATCATCACACTACGTATCGTTCTACATCAATTATCTTTGTTCTTCAAGGCGATTACGTAATCTCTAAAGTTTTAGAGATTATTTATTCTAGTTCCAACCAAAAACTAAATGAGATTAATATCACATTAACTCATTAAATCCATGATTATATCTGAAGAAAATATATATGTATATATATTTTTCATAAAGATTGTAATTAAAAATTCTTTCGTACAAACTGTTAATGGTGAAAATATTTTAACGGGTAGGTAATACCCGAAGAATATTTAGATTTCACATTAATAAGTTACACTGTACATTCTTCGATTCTGATTTAACAATCATTTACTATCATACTTACCTCCACAGATATACGTATCCATTCACCGCAGAATAACCATTTTCATTCATTTTCATATTTGGATTTTGACATATCAGAATCTAACAAGTGGCATAATGAAGAAAACATTGGACAATAATAAAATTTGTTAGAAACAAATAAATTAACTATGAGAAATTTTGTTAAGAATCCACGCTAACAAAATCCTAGCTAACTGTTTCTAGCTACCTGTTAATTCCTTATTACATTTATTTATCGCAATTTATTTATCGCAATTTTAATTCTCGCAATTTTATTTATCGTCATTTAATTTCTGTTATTTATTTTACGCACTTTATTTATCGTCATTTAAATACTGTTATTTACGCATTTTAAATATCGGGACACGTATACAAGGTTTTGACATATCATATCGACGCATCTATATATATTATTTGGAATAACTATAGACACTCTATATGCGGTAATGTTTGAGTTAGCTATACAGGGTTGAGGTTGATTCTAAAATAATATATATACTTTGAGTTGTGATCGAGTCTGAGACATGTATACAATGGGTCACGATACGTATTAATTAATTCGAATATTATATATATGAATTATTGAATTACTAACTGTGGACTACTAACTGTGGACTACCAATATTGGACAATTAAAATGAATTAAAATATTGATTATAACATATGAAACTAAACAATTCTTCAAGTTTGCCACTTGATTTCATCTTAAACTTCATTTGTATCTTGACGATTACAATCTGCGTTCAAACCTTTCATGATTCTTTAAAACACCTCAATCGAGAGGATGAACCAACCGCACTTCATCTACGGAAGGAAAGAATTATGCATATAGTTATGCACATGAAAAACTCTCAGAAACTGAGTAAACGTTTAACACGTAGCTGTGCTAATTCCTTTAGCGTTATTATTATCAAAAATAACTTTGCAACTCCTGTTCGAGATAGCCAGTTTTGTCACATCTCAAGCAAGTCAACTTCGACTTTTCGTTCGAAATAACCTTATTATAACCTTGATATATACGTGTGCTCTTTTATTGTTACCGGGGAACCTTTTATATTCCACCATATTACCAGCAGATGTACCAGCAAACTCGTTGCTCTTTGGCTTAAATCTCTCTGACAAATCACTATATTTATCTATTGAAGTCTTATCATGAACTCATCAGCATCTTGTAACGATAATTAGCATACCAATTATCGAGAATTTGCAATCAGTATTTTGAATCTCGCAACGTTTCTACATCAACAGTTATATGTATACATATAACAGTTATCTCTTAGAATTATGATCTTCCATTCTAAAATTCTGAAAAGCACCCAGTCTGCAAATTAATACTCTGAATTTTGAAAAGTTGAATGAAGCAACAAAAACTGTAAACGACCTTAACAGCCAAAAGTTTGATGATAAAGAATTGTATGTTGGCAAAGCCCGGAAATGTTGGAACTGGAAAACGGATTGAGCAAACCACGAAGGAGGCTGTGAAGAAATCACAGAGACTAAACCTACCTTCAAAGAAGCCAAATGATTCAGTATCTGCTAAAGTCATTAACGAATACCTTACTCCTGATTCTAAACCTTTACGGACAAATTTTCTTCATCATCCATCGATATTAGAAATTCTAAGATATCATCGTATCTTTCATTATAAATATCCTCAATATTTTTGAAGATATTTTCATAACTATTCTTATCTGAAATCATTTATCTCTTCGCGATATCAGTGTCACAACAGAAAGGAAACTGTTTTAGTTTCTAAATTCTGAAAAATTCGAACTTAAAAAATGAATGATATTGAAGTAGTGTTGGGAACTGAAGCATGAGTTAGTATAATATAATGACACTTGATCAACGTGATTATATTACAGTAAGTCATGCTGAGTTTCTAATGGAACTGATGATTCACAGACCTTAACGTCATCAGATGCCATGTTACACAACTCTTACATTCTATCTAACCTCTAAACATATCAAGAACATATATTTTTGATAGTTCTATCTTTTCTCTTGAATTCATGAAATCAACCGTGACTACGTCACAGGTTAAGACGAACCTGCATTTAATCATTTCACTTTTTTGTGATAGCTTCACTCGTACTCTTCACATAAATGAATCATTTTATCCATATTACTCACTAATGATAAAAACTCTAATTTCTAGCTCGTATGCATCATGAAAACATACTTATTGTCAGTGATGACCATCCTAATCAAATTTCAGGACAAAATTTCTTTAACGGGTACCCGGAAATTTTTGACTAAATTTAAACTTGATATTTATATAATTTTAACACGATAAGCAAAGTCTGTTAGGTTGAGTCTCAAAATTTTGAACTGTTCAATTAACCATCGACCGTTCTCGATGATTCACGAACAACTATTTGTAAATAGATATGTATATATTTAAATAAATATATATAATTTGAAATATAATTTACGATGTAATTGCTAGAAATTAATTATGTAAAAATATTAATTATTATTTAAAACATATCTATATATACATGAAAGTATATTAAAAATAAATATTAAATGATTGTAGTACTCGTTTAATGTTCCGATTAATATTAAGTAAAATTTAAACTTATATGACTCTAAAATAAACGGTGATCCGAAAATGAGTAATATAAATTTTAGGCTTATTAAAAATGTATTTAGGAATTATTTGTTGAATTATAAAACTTTTTATATTTTACTTGGGGTTGGGAGTGAATAATTAATGTAATTTTTATTTAATAGTTAATGATCGAATTTTATACCATAATGACCAAAATAAATAAATATACTTAATTTAAAAATATGAGATTTTTCTGAACACTTTTATCCGCCACTGGTTTCGCACGATACACAGTCCGTGAAAACTGTCGGTAAGTAAATGCCAATTGATAGGCTGCTTCACTGTATTTAATTGAAATATTGATTGACACAAATATATTGATTGAATAAAGATATCGATTATTGTACTGTGTTGTTTTTGTTTCTATGTTTCCACTATCTATTTAATCTAATCGATATATATGATACATAGATAATATGCAGATAGATATTACCCATCACCCCACTTGCAATTCAAATTCCTTCTTTCCTTCTAGACAAACACCCACTTACACTAACTTATATCTTGCAACCATATTACTGCATTTGGAGATTTAAAGCATCATCATCACCTTATACTTCCATTTTCGGCCTATAAGCTCCAAACCTCACCATGACATTTGTAACATCCCGCATTTTTCGGTTAAATTATTTTAACGCCCGTCTATTATTTTAATAATATCCTCAGTATCTCGATTCGTATCCTCCATTAGCTTACATTCTTAAAATATTTTTGTCATTTGGATTATAACATCTCTCGTTCTCTCGTGTAATTTAAAAATATTCATTCGGTTAATTCCCGCACCCGATTTCAAACTTGAGGGACTAAACTTGCCAAAGTGTCAAAGATTTGACTAGGTCAAAGGAGTCAAACACCAATTCCTCCATTCATTATTTTCATTTTCATTTTCATTTTCTTCTCATACTTTCACATTTTCTCTAAATTCTCTAAACAAAGAATTCATCATCCATTCATGATCTAGCAAGTGTTTCACAAAACAAATTACATATTTGGAATCCTCCCTTCACCCTCTTCGACTTGATACCAATTTCATCTCATTTGGGTAACTTTCTAAAATTACTAGATTTTGTGTTCTTGATGTTTTTGAATTATAAAAGTGTTAATTAGTGTCTATGGCTCGTGTATAACATGAATATATGTTTTGTTTGTTCGATTTGTTGATTTGAGTAACTAGTTTGAACACTTGAAAATGGGTTTGCTTAATCTTTGATTTTGGAAGATTAAATGTTGTTAAATTGTTAAAGTTCATGTTTTAATTGTGTTACTAGTATCACTAGCTTCGTTATGATGCGTAGGTTGATTAAGAAAACTTCAAATACATGATTTGTGATTTTTGTGAATTTTGATTAGGGTTTGATGAACTTGAAATGAACTTTTGATACTTTGGATGCCATGAAATGTTGTTAGTAAGTGTTTAGTTGTATTGCATGAGTAATTACCTTCGAAACGGCATATCATATGTGTAGTGACCCGAACTTTTCCATGTTTATATATATTAATTGAGATTGATGTTTATATGATTAAATGTTTCCAACATGTTAAGCAATCAAACTTGTTAAGACTTGATTAATTGAAATATGTTTCATATAGACAATTGACCACCCAAGTTGATCGGTGATTCACGAACGTTAAAACTTGTAAAAACTATATGATGACATATATATGGATATATATATATAGTTAACATGATACTATGATAAGGAAACATATCATAAAGTATATTAACAATGAACTACATATGTAAAAACAAGACTACTAACTTAATGATTTTTAAACGAGACATATATGTAACGATTATCGTTGTAAAGACATTTAATGTATATATATCATATTAAGAGATATTCATACATGATAATATCATGATAATATAATAATTTAAAATCTCATTTGATATTATAAACATTGGGTTAACAACATTTAACAAGATCGTTAACCTAAAGGTTTCAAAACAACACTTACATGTAACGACTAACGATGACTTAACGACTCAGTTAAAATGTATATACATGTAGTGTTTTAATATGTATTTATACACTTTTGAAAGACTTCAATACACTTATCAAAATACTTCTACTTAACAAAAATGCTTACAATTACATCCTCGTTCAGTTTCATCAACAATTCTACTCGTATGCACCCGTATTCGTACTCGTACAATACACAGCTTTTAGATGTATGTACTATTGGTATATACACTCCAATGATCAGCTCTTAGCAGCCCATGTGAGTCACCTAACACATGTGGGAACCATCATTTGGCAACTAGCATGAAATATCTCATAAAATTACAAAAATATGAGTAATCATTCATGACTTATTTACATGAAAACAAAATTACATATCCTTTATATCTAATCCATACACCAACGACCAAAAACACCTACAAACACTTTCATTCTTCAATTTTCTTCATCTAATTGATCTCTCTCAAGTTCTATCTTCAAGTTCTAAGTGTTCTTCATAAATTCCAAAAGTTCTAGTTTCATAAAATCAAGAATACTTTCAAGTTTGCTAGCTCACTTCCAATCTTGTAAGGTGATCATCCAACCTCAAGAAATCTTTGTTTCTTACAGTAGGTTATCATTCTAATACAAGGTAATAATCATATTCAAACTTTGGTTCAATTTCTATAACTATAACAATCTTATTTCAAGTGATGATCTTACTTGAACTTGTTTTCGTGTCATGATTTTGCTTCAAGAACTTCGAGCCATCCAAGGATCCATTGAAGCTAGATCCATTTTTCTCTTTTCCAGTAGGTTTATCCAAGGAACTTAAGGTAGTAATGATGTTCATAACATCATTCGATTCATACATATAAAGCTATCTTATTCGAAGGTTTAAACTTGTAATCACTAGAACATAGTTTAGTTAATTCTAAACTTGTTCGCAAACAAAAGTTAATCCTTCTAACTTGACTTTTAAAATCAACTAAACACATGTTCTATATCTATATGATATGCTAACTTAATGATTTAAAACCTGGAAACACGAAAAACACCGTAAAACCGGATTTACGCCGTCGTAGTAACACCGCGGGCTGTTTTGGGTTAGTTAATTAAAAACTATGATAAACTTTGATTTAAAAGTTGTTATTCTGAGAAAATGATTTTTATTATGAACATGAAACTATATCCAAAAATCATGGTTAAACTCAAAGTGGAAGTATGTTTTCTAAAATGGTCATCTAGACGTCGTTCTTTCGACTGAAATGACTACCTTTACAAAAACGACTTGTAACTTATTTTTCCGACTAGAAACCTATACTTTTTTTGTTTAGATTCATAAAATAGAGTTCAATATGAAACCATAGCAATTTGATTCACTCAAAACGGATTTAAAATGAAGAAGTTATGGGTAAAACAAGATTGGATAATTTTTCTCATTTTAGCTACGTGAAAATTGGTAACAAATCTATTCCAACCATAACTTAATCAACTTGTATTATATATTATGTAATCTTGAGATACCATAGACACGTATACAATGTTTCGACCTATCATGTCGACACATCTATATATATTTCGGAACAACCATAGACACTCTATATGTGAATGTTGGAGTTAGCTATACAGGGTTGAGGTTGATTCCAAAATATATATAGTTTGAGTTGTGATCAATACTGAGATACGTATACACTGGGTCGTGGATTGATTCAAGATAATATTTATCGATTTATTTCTGTACATCTAACTGTGGACAACTAGTTGTAGGTTACTAACGAGGACAGCTGACTTAATAAACTTAAAACATCAAAATATATTAAAAGTGTTGTAAATATATTTTGAACATACTTTGATATATATGTATATATTGTTATAGGTTCGTGAATCAACCAGTGGCCAAGTCTTACTTCCCGACGAAGTAAAAATCTGTGAAGGTGAGTTATAGTCCCACTTTTAAAATCTAATATTTTTGGGATGAGAATACATGCAGGTTTTATAAATGATTTACAAAATAGACACAAGTACGTGAAACTACATTCTATGGTTGAATTATTGAAATCGAATATGCCCCTTTTTATTAAGTCTGGTAATCTAAGAATTAGGGAACAGACACCCTAATTGACGCGAATCCTAAAGATAGATCTATTGGGCCTAACAAACCCCATCCAAAGTACCGGATGCTTTAGTACTTCGAAATTTATATCATATCCGAAGGGTGTCCCGGAATGATGGGGATATTCTTATATATGCATCTTGTTATTGTCGGTTACCAGGTGTTCACCATATGAATGATTTTTATCTCTATGTATGGGATGTGTATTGAAATATGAAATCTTGTGGTCTATTGTTACGATTTGATATATATAGGTTAAACCTATAACTCACCAACATTTTTGTTGACGTTTTAAGCATGTTTATTCTCAGGTGATTATTAAGAGCTTCCGCTGTCGCATACTTAAATAAGGACAAGATTTGGAGTCCATGCTTGTACGATATTGTGTAAAAACTGCATTCAAGAAACTTATTTTGTTGTAACATATTTGTATTGTAAACCATTATGTAATGGTCGTGTGTAAACAGGATATTTTAGATTATCATTATTTGATAATCTACGTAAAGCTTTTTAAACCTTTATTGATGAAATAAAGGTTATGGTTTGTTTAAAAATGAATGCAGTCTTTGAAAAACGTCTCATATAGAGGTCAAAACCTCGCAACGAAATCAATTAATATGGAACGTTTTTAATCAATAAGAACGGGACATTTCAGTTGGTATCAGAGCGTTGGTCTTAGAGAACCAGAAAATTTGCATTAGTGTGTCTTATCGAGTTTGTTAGGATGCATTAGTGAGTCTGGACTTCGACCGTGTTTTCTTTAAAAATGATTGCTTAACATTTTTGTTGGAAACTATATATTTTTAACATATGAATATTATGTGATATATTAATCTCTTAACGTGTTTGATATTATGTGATAGATGTCTATCTCTAGAACAAGTCCCATTGACTCACCTAATAATAATGAAGAGTCAAATGTAAATTGGAATGATTTGTGGACTGATTCACAAGTTCCCGAAGAGGAACCGGAAGAAGAGTCGGAACCGGAAGAAGAATCGGAACCGGAAGAAGAATCGGAACCGGATGAAGAAATAGAACCGGTGGGGGAAATAATAAAACGGTTAAGTAAAAGAAAATCCTCAACCAACCGACCAAAGTTAATTATGGTCAATGGTGTTTCCGCCAAGGAAGCAAAATATTGGGAGGATTACCAATTCTCCGATGAATCGGATTCCGACGAGAATTCCGATGATGTTATAGAAATTACCCCAACTGAATTTAAAAAGGCAAAAGAAAATAATAAGAGAAAGGGCATAAAAATAGAGAAATCTAATTCCAACCCCGATGAACTTTATATGTATCGTCAACCCCCGAAGTCCTTAAGTTGTAACAATGACCCGGGAACCTCTAAACCACCAGGTTTTTCTAAACCAATGTGGACAACGACGGCTCGTATTAGGGGAACATCATATATCCCTAGAAACTTGGCAAAACGAACCAAAACCGAAGAAGAAGAAACGAGCGAGTCGGAATAAGATAGTTGTATTCGTGTGGTGTAATATATGGAATATAGTGTTCTTATGCTTTATGATATATGTAAAAAAAATTGCTTGTATTAATAAGTATTTTTTTTTATGAATCTAACTCTTGTCTATTTTACAGTTTAAAAACACAAAATGGATAGACAACCCAATATTTTAAGAGACCTACCCGGAGACATGATTGATGAAATCTTGTCTAGAGTCGGCCAGAATTCTTCGGCACAACTATTTAAGGCGAGATCAGTTTGTAAGACATTCGAAGAACGTTCCAAGAATGTCTTGGTTTATAAGAGACTTTCGTTTGAAAGATGGGGGATATCACATTGGGAAACCCATAAGTTACGATGTGTTTACTTTGACGCATATATTGCGGGGAACCCAAATGCTATTTTACGCAACGGGTTAAGAAATTATTTTGACTCAATATATCCGAATATTGGACTTCGTGATTTAGAAAAAGCGGCTAACATGCAACATAAAGAAGCATGTTATGCTTACGGATTAGTAATGTTCGCTTCTCACCAAAGTGAGAACAAGAACATCGGGCTACAACTATTAAACAAAACGTTTCCACAAGTGACGGAGTCGGTAATTGGGGTAAGAAATGAGGTTTTTAGATTGTTACGGGACTGTTGGACATTACGTAACCCTCGTCCCTTTGACGACGTTACAACACGCTGTCTTATCAACGGCCATAACGGTTATGTTCCACAAGACCAAGGATGGGAAGTAGTCCTAGTAAAACCAGAATGCATGACTTGTTTCTGGACGTATGAATTACGTGTCTTTATTGCCTTTGCTGAACGACTTGTGTACTAGCTAGAATTATCTTCACAACTATCTTGTATCAAAGTTATTGTGTGCTATATTTCATGCTTTATGTAAAATAAGCGGTATTGTAAGTTTGTAAAATATTGTGTAAAAGTTTAAACGCGAAATATTATTATAATCAGTTTTTCATATAGAATTGTAGTAGTTGAATTGTATATTAGCTACTAAGTATGAACTTAACGGGTAGGTACTACCCGAATTTAAACTTATAAAACGCTAATATGAAGAAAAAGCTTTTATAAATGAGTTCATATTATGCTACGAAATACTATTAACTACTCTTAATATTCTGTATGATTAACTTGTTCCATTTAACTATTTTGAAGGAAATGGCACCGACTACTCGACACACCGTGAATATGAATGAAGAGGAATTCCGTACTTTTCTAGCTTCAAACATAGCCGCAGTACAGGCTGCGCTACATACCAACAATAACCTTGGATCTAGCAGTACAGGAAATCGTGTAGGATGCACCTACAAAGAATTCACTGCCTGCAAACCTTTGGAATTTGATGGAACCGAAGGACCGATCGGATTGAAACGGTGGACCGAGAAGGTTGAATCGGTGTTTGCCATAAGTAAGTGTACTGAAGAGGACAAAGTGAAGTACGCTACGCATACCTTCACAGGTTCTGCGTTAACATGGTGGAATACCTATCTAGAGCAAGTGGGACAAGATGATGCGTACGCACTACCGTGGTCAGCATTCAAGCACTTGATGAACGAGAAGTACCGTCCCAGAACCGAGGTCAATAAGCTCAAGACAGAACTTAGAGGGTTACGAACCCAAGGATTTGATATTACCACGTACGAAAGACGATTCACAGAATTGTGCCTATTGTGTCCGGGAGCATTCGAAGATGAGGAAGAGAAGATCGACGCATTTGTGAAAGGATTACCGGAAAGAATCCAAGAAGATATAAGTTCACACGAGCCCGCCTCCATACAACAGGCATGTAGAATGGCTCACAAACTAGTGAACCAGATTGAAGAAAGAATTAAAGAACAGACTGCTGAAGAGGCCAATGTGAAGCAAGTCAAAAGAAAGTGGGAGGAAAATGGTGATAAGAATCACCAATACAACAACAACAGCAATCGCAACAATTATCCCAACAATCGCAACATCAATCGCAACTACAACAAACGGCCCAACAACAACAACAACAACAACAGCAACTACAACAATCATCCCAACAACAATAATAACCGCAACAACAACAACAATCAGAAGCAGCTATGCCAAAGGTGTGAAAAGTATCACTCGGGGTTCTGCACCAAATTTTGCAACAAGTGTAAAAGAAATGGTCATAGCGCGGCGAAGTGTGAGGTCTACGGACCAGGGGTTAATAGAACGAAAGGAACAAATGGTGTCGGAACGAGTAATGGCGGAGCAAGTAGTGTCGGAGCAAGCTATGCCAATGTAGTTTGTTATAAATGTGGAAAACCGGGCCACATTATTAGAAATTGCCCGAACCAGGAGAACACGAATGGACAAGGCCGCGGAAGAGTTTTCAATATTAATGCGGCAGAGGCACAGGAAGACCCGGAGCTTGTTACGAGTACGTTTCTTATTGACAATAAATCTGCTTACGTTTTATTTGATTCGGGTGCGGATAGAAGCTATATGAGTAGAGATTTTTGTGCTAAATTAAGTTGTCCATTGACGCCTTTGGATAGTAAATTTTTACTCGAATTAGCAAATGGTAAATTAATTTCAGCAGATAATATATGTCGGAATCGAGAAATTAAACTGGTTAGCGAAACATTTAAGATTGATTTGATACCCGTAGAGTTAGGGAGTTTTGATGTGATAATCGGTATGGACTGGTTGAAAGAAGTAAAAGCGGAGATCGTTTGTTACAAAAATGCAATTCGCATTATACGAGAAAAAGGAAAACCCTTAATGGTGTACGGAGAAAAGGGCAACACGAAGCTACATCTTATTAGTAATTTGAAGGCACAAAAACTAATAAGAAAAGGTTGCTATGCTGTTCTAGCACACGTCGAGAAAGTACAAACTGAAGAAAAGAGCATCAATGATGTTCCCATTGCAAAAGAATTTCCCGATGTATTTCTGAAAGAATTACCGGGATTACCCCCACATCGATCCGTTGAATTTCAAATAGATCTTGTACCAGGAGCTGCACCAATAGCTCGTGCTCCTTACAGACTCGCACCCAGCGAGATGAAAGAACTGCAAAGCCAATTACAAGAACTTTTAGAGCGTGGTTTCATTCGACCAAGCACATCACCGTGGGGAGCTCCTGTTTTGTTTGTCAAGAAGAAAGATGGTACATTCAGGTTGTGTATCGACTACCGAGAGTTGAACAAACTTACCATCAAGAACCGCTACCCACTACCGAGAATCGACGACTTATTTGATCAACTACAAGGCTCGTCTGTTTATTCAAAGATTGACTTACGTTCCGGGTATCATCAAATGCGGGTGAAAGAAGATGATATTCCAAAGACTGCTTTCAGAACACGTTACGGTCATTACGAGTTTATGGTCATGCCGTTTGGTTTAACTAATGCACCAGCTGTGTTCATGGACCTTATGAACCGAGTGTGTGGACCATACCTTGACAAGTTTGTCATTGTTTTCATTGATGACATACTTATTTACTCAAAGAATGACCAAGAACACGGTGAACATTTGAGAAAGGTGTTAGAAGTATTGAGGAAGGAAGAATTGTACGCTAAGTTTTCAAAGTGTGCATTTTAGTTGGAAGAAGTTCAATTCCTCGGTCACATAGTGAACAAAGAAGGTATTAAGGTGGATCCGGCAAAGATAGAAACTGTTGAAAAGTGGGAAACCCCGAAAACTCCGAAACACATACGCCAGTTTTTAGGACTAGCTGGTTACTACAGAAGGTTCATCCAAGACTTTTCCAGAATAGCAAAACCCTTGACGGCATTAACGCATAAAGGGAAGAAATTTGAATGGAATGATGAACAAGAGAAAGCGTTTCAGTTATTGAAGAAAAAGCTAACTACGGCACCTATATTGTCATTGCCTGAAGGGAATGATGATTTTGTGATTTATTGTGATGCATCAAAGCAAGGTCTCGGTTGTGTATTAATGCAACGAACGAAGGTGATTGCTTATGCGTCTAGACAATTGAAGATTCACGAACAAAATTATACGACGCATGATTTGGAATTAGGCGCGGTTGTTTTTGCATAAAGACTTGGAGGCACTACTTATATGGGGTCAAAAGTATTATATATACCGACCACAAAAGTCTTCAACACATATTTAATCAGAAACAACTGAATATGAGGCAGCGTAGGTGGATTGAATTATTGAATGATTACGACTTTGAGATTCGTTACCACCCGGGGAAGGCAAATGTGGTAGCCGATGCCTTGAGTAGGAAGGACAGAGAACCCATTCGAGTAAAATCTATGAATATAATGATTCATAATAACCTTACTACTCAAATAAAGGAGGCGCAACAAGGAGTTTTAAAAGAGGGAAATTTAAAGGATGAAATACCCAAAGGATCGGAGAAGCATCTTAATATTCGGGAAGACGGAACCCGGTATAGGGCTGAAAGGATTTGGGTACCAAAATTTGGAGATATGAGAGAAATGGTACTTAGAGAAGCTCATAAAACCAGATACTCAATACATCCTGGAACGGGGAAGATGTACAAGGATCTCAAGAAACATTTTTGGTGGCCGGGTATGAAAGCCGATGTTGCTAAATATGTAGGAGAATGTTTGACGTGTTCTAAGGTCAAAGCTGAGCATCAGAAACCATCAGGTCTACTTCAACAACCTGAAATCCCAGAATGGAAATGGGAAAACATTACCATGGATTTCATCACTAAATTGCCAAGGACTGCAAGTGGTTTTGATACTATTTGGGTAATAGTTGATCGTCTCACCAAATCAGCACACTTTCTGCCAATAAGAGAAGATGACAAGATGGAGAAGTTAGCACGACTGTATTTGAAGGAAGTCGTCTCTAGACATGGAATACCAATCTCTATTATCTCTGATAGGGATGGCAGATTTATTTCAAGATTCTGGCAGACATTACAGCAAGCATTAGGAACTCGTCTAGACATGAGTACTGCCTATCATCCACAAACTGATGGGCAGAGCGAAAGGACGATACAAACGCTTGAAGACATGCTACGAGCATGTGTTATTGAATTCGGAAACAGTTGGGATCGACATCTACCGTTAGCAGAATTTTCCTACAACAACAGCTACCATTCAAGCATTGAGATGGCGCCGTTTGAAGCACTTTATGGTAGAAAGTGCAGGTCTCCGATTTGTTGGAGTGAGGTGGGGGATAGACAGATTACGGGTCCGGAGATTATACAAGAAACTACCGAGAAGATCATCCAAATTCAACAACGGTTGAAAACCGCCCAAAGTCGACAAAAGAGCTACGCTGACATTAAAAGAAAAGATATAGAATTTGAAATTGGAGAGATGGTCATGCTTAAAGTTGCACCTTGGAAAGGCGTTGTTCGATTTGGTAAACGAGGGAAATTAAATCCAAGGTATATTGGACCATTCAAGATTATTGATCGTGTCGGACCAGTAGCTTACCGACTTGAGTTACCTCAACAACTCGCGGCTGTACATAACACTTTCCACGTCTCGAATTTGAAGAAATGTTTTGCTAAAGAAGATCTCACTATTCCGTTAGATGAAATCCAAATCAACGAAAAACTCCAATTCATCGAAGAACCCGTCGAAATAATGGATCGTGAGGTTAAAAGACTTAAGCAAAACAAGATACCAATTGTTAAGGTTCGATGGAATGCTCGTAGAGGACCCGAGTTCACCTGGGAGCGTGAAGATCAGATGAAGAAGAAATACCCGCATCTATTTCCAGAAGATTCGTCAACACCTTCAACAGCTTAAAATTTCGGGACGAAATTTATTTAACGGGTAGGTACTGTAGTGACCCGAACTTTTCCATGTTTATATATATTAATTGAGATTGATGTTTATATGATTAAATGTTTCCAACATGTTAAGCAATCAAACTTGTTAAGACTTGATTAATTGAAATATGTTTCATATAGACAATTGACCACCCAAGTTGATCGGTGATTCACGAACGTTAAAACTTGTAAAAACTATATGATGACATATATATGGATATATATATATAGTTAACATGATACTATGATAAGGAAACATATCATAAAGTATATTAACAATGAACTACATATGTAAAAACAAGACTACTAACTTAATGATTTTTAAACGAGACATATATGTAACGATTATCGTTGTAAAGACATTTAATGTATATATATCATATTAAGAGATATTCATACATGATAATATCATGATAATATAATAATTTAAAATCTCATTTGATATTATAAACATTGGGTTAACAACATTTAACAAGATCGTTAACCTAAAGGTTTCAAAACAACACTTACATGTAACGACTAACGATGACTTAACGACTCAGTTAAAATGTATATACATGTAGTGTTTTAATATGTATTTATACACTTTTGAAAGACTTCAATACACTTATCAAAATACTTCTACTTAACAAAAATGCTTACAATTACATCCTCGTTCAGTTTCATCAACAATTCTACTCGTATGCACCCGTATTCGTACTCGTACAATACACAGCTTTTAGATGTATGTACTATTGGTATATACACTCCAATGATCAGCTCTTAGCAGCCCATGTGAGTCACCTAACACATGTGGGAACCATCATTTGGCAACTAGCATGAAATATCTCATAAAATTACAAAAATATGAGTAATCATTCATGACTTATTTACATGAAAACAAAATTACATATCCTTTATATCTAATCCATACACCAACGACCAAAAACACCTACAAACACTTTCATTCTTCAATTTTCTTCATCTAATTGATCTCTCTCAAGTTCTATCTTCAAGTTCTAAGTGTTCTTCATAAATTCCAAAAGTTCTAGTTTCATAAAATCAAGAATACTTTCAAGTTTGCTAGCTCACTTCCAATCTTGTAAGGTGATCATCCAACCTCAAGAAATCTTTGTTTCTTACAGTAGGTTATCATTCTAATACAAGGTAATAATCATATTCAAACTTTGGTTCAATTTCTATAACTATAACAATCTTATTTCAAGTGATGATCTTACTTGAACTTGTTTTCGTGTCATGATTTTGCTTCAAGAACTTCGAGCCATCCAAGGATCCATTGAAGCTAGATCCATTTTTCTCTTTTCCAGTAGGTTTATCCAAGGAACTTAAGGTAGTAATGATGTTCATAACATCATTCGATTCATACATATAAAGCTATCTTATTCGAAGGTTTAAACTTGTAATCACTAGAACATAGTTTAGTTAATTCTAAACTTGTTCGCAAACAAAAGTTAATCCTTCTAACTTGACTTTTAAAATCAACTAAACACATGTTCTATATCTATATGATATGCTAACTTAATGATTTAAAACCTGGAAACACGAAAAACACCGTAAAACCGGATTTACGCCGTCGTAGTAACACCGCGGGCTGTTTTGGGTTAGTTAATTAAAAACTATGATAAACTTTGATTTAAAAGTTGTTATTCTGAGAAAATGATTTTTATTATGAACATGAAACTATATCCAAAAATCATGGTTAAACTCAAAGTGGAAGTATGTTTTCTAAAATGGTCATCTAGACGTCGTTCTTTCGACTGAAATGACTACCTTTACAAAAACGACTTGTAACTTATTTTTCCGACTAGAAACCTATACTTTTTTTGTTTAGATTCATAAAATAGAGTTCAATATGAAACCATAGCAATTTGATTCACTCAAAACGGATTTAAAATGAAGAAGTTATGGGTAAAACAAGATTGGATAATTTTTCTCATTTTAGCTACGTGAAAATTGGTAACAAATCTATTCCAACCATAACTTAATCAACTTGTATTATATATTATGTAATCTTGAGATACCATAGACACGTATACAATGTTTCGACCTATCATGTCGACACATCTATATATATTTCGGAACAACCATAGACACTCTATATGTGAATGTTGGAGTTAGCTATACAGGGTTGAGGTTGATTCCAAAATATATATAGTTTGAGTTGTGATCAATACTGAGATACGTATACACTGGGTCGTGGATTGATTCAAGATAATATTTATCGATTTATTTCTGTACATCTAACTGTGGACAACTAGTTGTAGGTTACTAACGAGGACAGCTGACTTAATAAACTTAAAACATCAAAATATATTAAAAGTGTTGTAAATATATTTTGAACATACTTTGATATATATGTATATATTGTTATAGGTTCGTGAATCAACCAGTGGCCAAGTCTTACTTCCCGACGAAGTAAAAATCTGTGAAGGTGAGTTATAGTCCCACTTTTAAAATCTAATATTTTTGGGATGAGAATACATGCAGGTTTTATAAATGATTTACAAAATAGACACAAGTACGTGAAACTACATTCTATGGTTGAATTATTGAAATCGAATATGCCCCTTTTTATTAAGTCTGGTAATCTAAGAATTAGGGAACAGACACCCTAATTGACGCGAATCCTAAAGATAGATCTATTGGGCCTAACAAACCCCATCCAAAGTACCGGATGCTTTAGTACTTCGAAATTTATATCATATCCGAAGGGTGTCCCGGAATGATGGGGATATTCTTATATATGCATCTTGTTATTGTCGGTTACCAGGTGTTCACCATATGAATGATTTTTATCTCTATGTATGGGATGTGTATTGAAATATGAAATCTTGTGGTCTATTGTTACGATTTGATATATATAGGTTAAACCTATAACTCACCAACATTTTTGTTGACGTTTTAAGCATGTTTATTCTCAGGTGATTATTAAGAGCTTCCGCTGTCGCATACTTAAATAAGGACAAGATTTGGAGTCCATGCTTGTACGATATTGTGTAAAAACTGCATTCAAGAAACTTATTTTGTTGTAACATATTTGTATTGTAAACCATTATGTAATGGTCGTGTGTAAACAGGATATTTTAGATTATCATTATTTGATAATCTACGTAAAGCTTTTTAAACCTTTATTGATGAAATAAAGGTTATGGTTTGTTTAAAAATGAATGCAGTCTTTGAAAAACGTCTCATATAGAGGTCAAAACCTCGCAACGAAATCAATTAATATGGAACGTTTTTAATCAATAAGAACGGGACATTTCAATATGTGTAAATTGGATTCCTGAATCATGTAATGCATTTCAAGAACTTGAAACTTTGAAAATGGACCTTGAATGACCACGATATGTGAAACATGCTTCCGCTCATTATTTGATACTTGCATTGGATGTCGAGTATACATGCATTTCATGAAGCATCTTTTGACTTTATTTGAAACCGTGTCGCCTAGATTTCATTTGTACTAATAACTTTGTAACTTAACTTTTGGATGAAGAATTCTTGTAAACTTGGGAAAAATCTTTACTTTAGAAATGAAGGCGACATATTTTGGTCAAACGTTGTCTTAAAGACTTATAACCATGTAATAGGACCTACGTAGACGACGCCGTCACTTGACGATTTGTTGGGGTCGCTACAAGTGGTATCAGAGCTTTAGTTGTAGGGATTTAGAGTTCATTAGTGTCAACCCCGAGTCATAGGGTACATTAGTGAATCTAGACTACAACCGGCATATCGACTGAAGTAGGAATTACTTGATTATTTGTGCATTATACTCGAACTCTTTTATCATATCTAACTCGTATTCGATCTTGATCTTACGTTGATAAATTTTGTTGACGCGCCACCTTGACTTTATGAAGTAATGTTAAATGCACATGTGAATCAGGGTAATATAATTTCCGGGATTATATTATAGTGATTCACAAGAACGTTCCGACATTATGACATAAAGAATTTAAGGCGAGTCAAGGAAAAATTTTCTCTCTATCCTTTTTCCGTATCACGGTTAGTATTGTTGAAAATACTAATCAACGATATTCTTGTGTCACGAAGGAACAATGGCTCACCAAGGTCAACACAATACTCCTCTCGAAACTCTAGAACAAGCTCTTCAACAAATGATAGCCACCGCCGTGGGTGAGGCCGTGGCCGATCACTTTTCCAACAACAATAATCAGGGAGCCGGTAATTCAAACGAGGGGTGCTCCTACAAAAGCTTCATGAAGTACAACCCTCCCACTTTTGATGGAACCGGGGGACCAGTTGCTCTCACCCGATGGTTTGATCAAACGGAATCCGTTTTTAGCATAAGCGGTTGTCGAGACTGAGATAAGGTCAAATTCTCCACCCTCACTTTCACCGGTGTTGCTCTCTCATGGTGGAACACGTATGTACGATCGGTGGGTATCGATGAAGCCCACACACTCCCTTGGACCGAATTAAGAGAAAGAATGATCACCGAATATTTCCTGCATGATGAGACTCGAAGGCTCGAACAGGGACTAAGAAATTTAAAAACGGTCGGGAATGACCTCGAAGCTTATAATCAACGGTTTGCCGAACTAGCCTTAAGTTGTCCGAATCTCATGACTCCCGAGTCCCTAAGAGTTGAACTTTACATGGATGGCCTCCTTAAGAGCATTCACCACGGGGTAATGACATCCCAACCCACTAACCTACAAGAGGCTTTAACAATGGCCCGCCAAACTTTAGAAACGGTGAATGAAATGGAAGCGCCGGCACCAATGGTTGAGAACCAATCGAGCGGCAATAAAAGAACATGGGAAGCCTCTCAATCAAGCAACCACAACAATAACAACTTCACCAAAGAGCCCATTTCCCCCGGCGGCAAGAAAGGGTATTCCAGAAGTCTACCATCTTGCAACAAGTGCCACAAACATCATTATGGCGAATGTAGCAAACCATTTTGCAACAAATGCCGCAACCGTCATTATGGTGAATGTGGTAAGTTAATTTGCCACCGGTGCCAAGGAAGGGGTCATATGGCCAAACATTGTGGAAGTGCCACCCCCGTCACTCAAAAGGGACCCAACACACAAAAGTCGGTCACTTGCTACGCATGTGGCCAAACGGGTCATTTTAGGAATGAATGCCCAAATAAGAAAATCAACCCCAACGCACGCCGTTGAACTTTCAACATCGACACCTAGGATGCCCGAGACGACGATGGACTAGTCACGGGTACGTTTCTTCACAACAAACCATATATTTCATACTTATTCGATTCGGTTACCGCTAGACGTTTTATAACCAAGGCTTTGACTCGTGCTCTTTGCACTCCAACTTTTTCCCTAGGTACTACCTACGCCTTTAAGTGACCAACAAAAAATTTTTGTGTATCGATAAATTTTATCGGAGGATATACGTTAAACTTATTGGGAGGATAATTTGAATTGTGACTTGACACCTATAGAACTAAGGAGCTCAAAACCTATTCGTTAAGGAGAAATTGTTTCCCTACAATTATGTATAGATTATTATTGTGAACTAAGTAATTTTCGGTTGGAAACCGATACCCTCTTCCTCGTATCCTTGACCTCATGATTATTTGCATGAATCCCGTGTGTATTCCAAAATGACCTCCGTTCCGGTTATCATCAATTGGGGGTTAAGGGAGACGATGTCTCCTAAGCCATTTTCCGAACTCGCAACGTTAGTTGTAAATCTCTCTTAGTACCATTCGATTTATCTAGGGCTCCGTCCGTATCCATAAACCTCCTGAACCGCGTATGCAAACTTATCTAGACGAATCCGTTATCGTATTTATAGATGATATCTTAACCTATTCAAGTAAAGAAGGAAAACGAACAACATCTCCGTCTTACTCTCGAACTCTTGAGAAAAGAGCAACTCTATACCGAATTCTCCAAGTGAGAATTTTGGATAAACGAAGTCAAATTTCTAGACCATGTTGTTAGTGGTCAAGGCATTACAACACATCTCGCAATTGGAACCACACGTAATCGGGAAACCCTCACGACTCTGACTTGTACTCGTAAAATCTTAGATCTCGCCAATTATTACCGCAGATTCATTTTCGACTTTTTCTCGTGTTACTCGTCCTTTAACCCCGTTAACTCCCCCAGGAAAGGACTAAACCTTTCCGTGTCTGAACTTTTAACGCGATTATTCACACCAACCTTACTAGCTAAATTCATGTAACACAATGAAATTCAAATATGTAAATATTTCTACTTGAACGCCCGAAGGGCATACTCTCTCGACTCAAAATCAAGGAAACTGAAATTCGTTATTTTTGCACGAATGATTGGAATACTTAATTATGGATCCGATCATTCTTCTCATCACCACGTACCACGTTACATAACACTGTTATTTCACTATGACCGTCTGATATTACTGGGACCCAAGATAACACACAATCCAAGGATACTTCCTTTCTCTTTGACTTATCGTCCTCATGCTCCTGATACGGACAACTACTACTCGACCCCGAACTATACAACTACGTGTTCTATCTCGTTTTCCCACCAGGTCTCAACATTTGACCACTAGATGCGCAATATGGCTACCTCAGGATGTGAGCTCATCCTATTCTAAGTTCTCATTCCACTCCTGTCCTTTCGCTTGTACTTTTGTATAAGGAAACCTTTTATATACTTTCTCAATGGAGAGAGAGACTCATCATGTATTACTAGTATTCACCACGAGGGTGAATAGCCCTGGAAAACGTTCTCTGTAGCCGGTAAGGAACTTGTTCCAATGAACGTTTACAAACCCTAACTAGCTTGTTCAAACATATCTTAATTCTATTCCAACACGGTGTACCATTGTCGATTATCTCGGATCACAATACTCGTTTCACTTCTAGTGTTACAAGAAGCCTTAGAGACACGTTTAAACATGAGTACCACGTATCATCCACAACTAACGGACCAAACAAACGTACGTTTCACATCTTGGAAAGACATGTTACAAACTTGTATTGTTGCCTTTAGTTGTCTCCTCTCACACAGCAGTTACCATTCGTGTATTAACGCCGCACTTCCGAAACCCTATATGACAGCAAATGTCATACCCCTATTCGTTAGACCAAAGCATGTGGCAAGCAAATCACCGGATCCGAACTCATTCAAGAAATAACAGTTGGGATCGTACAAGTCCGAGAAGGACTCAAGACGACCCGTAGTCGCCAAAAGGGCTATACCGATATTCGACGTAAACCTCTCGAATCCCAAGTCAGTAACCGTGTAATATTGAGAACTCGCACCTTGGGAAGGTGTAATCCGTTTCGGGAATCAGGGAAAGTTAAAACCGCGATATATTAATCCTTTTGAAACATTGGGGCGTATTGGAACCGCTCCTACCGTTTAGAACTTTCAACTCAATTAAGTTTCCGTTTACCCTACGTTCCATGCAACAAACTTAGAGACGTGTATTACGGAACAGGAACGTGCTACTCTCCTAGATAAACTTACTATTGAGGGCAAACTCCCCTTCATGGGAAACTGGTTGAAATTGTGGATCGTAAAACCAAGTCTTAATACAAACTGAGATCTCGACTGTCAAAATTTGTGGGAATGCCCAAGGACGTATCTTCACTTATTCACAGCATTGACAACACTAGGTCTCGAGTAAGAAACAACGACTATTGCTTCCAACTAAATTTCGGGACAAAATTTCTTTTAAGGTGTGGGTAATGTAACATCCCGCATTTTTCGGTTAAATTATTTTAACGCCCGTCTTTTATTTTAATAATATCCTCAGTATCTCGATTCGTATCCTCCATTAGCTTACATTCTTAAAATATTTTTGTCATTTGGATTATAACATCTCTCGTTCTCTCGTGTAATTTAAAAATATTCATTCGGTTAATTCCCGCACCCGATTTCAAACTTGAGGGACTAAACTTGCCAAACTGTCAAAGATTTGACTAGGTCAAAGGAGTCAAACACCACCTCCTCCATTCATTATTTTCATTTTCATTTTCATTTTCTTCTCATACTTTCACATTTTCTCTAAACAAAGAATTCATCATCCATTCATGATCTAGCAAGTGTTTCACAAAACAAATTACATATTTGGAATCCTCCCTTCATCCTCTTCGACTTGATACCAATTTCATCTCATTTGGGTAACTTTCTAAAATTACTAGATTTTGTGTTCTTGATGTTTTTGAATTATAAAAGTGTTAATTAGTGTCTATGGCTCGTGTATAACATGAATATATGTTTTGTTTGTTCGATTTGTTGATTTGAGTAACTAGTTTGAACACTTGAAAATGAGTTTGCTTAATCTTTGATTTTGGAAGATTAAATGTTGTTAAATTGTTAAAGTTCATGTTTTAATTGTGTTACTAGTATCACTAGCTTCGTTATGATGCGTAGGTTGATTAAGAAAACTTCAAATACATGATTTGTGATTTTTGTGAATTTTGATTAGGGTTTGATGAACTTGAAATGAACTTTTGATACTTTGGATGCCATGAAATGTTGTTAGTAAGTGTTTAGTTGTATTGCATGAGTAATTACCTTCGAAATGGCATATCATATGTGTGGATTGGATTCCCGAATCATGTAATGCATTTCAAGAACTTGAAACTTTGAAAATGGACCTTGAATGACCACTTGGCGAGAAATCGGTTATTGTAAATGATGTTTTCGCTTGATGAAAAGTAGTTAGTTGTGTTCCTTGTCAAAATACCTTTCCGATGATATAAGATACATGTTTTGGTTGTTTGCGGGTCATAAATGGTGATTGTTTGAAGTTAGGTTCGTGCATAAAACTTAAAAACTGCCAGATTTCTCTGCACAGGTAATGGCGCGGCGCGCCATATACCCGCGCGGCGCGCCAAAGTAGGCTGTCCAACTTTGTCCATTTTTGGAAAATGTTTGCTATGCTACGCACCTCCGATTTACATGAGACTTGTTCTAACATGCTTATACATGAATAAAAACCTCAGAAAAATAGTTCGGGACCCGACCCGAACGTGTTGACTTTTTCGTTGACTTTGACCGACCAAAGTTTGACTTTTTGTCAAACTTAACCAAATGATTATGCAATCTTTCTAACATGATTCTATACTTATATCTTGCATGAAACTTGACTATTTGAATCACATGCTACATAATCGAGTCGTAACGAGCCATAGGACTAATTGAACACCTTTGACCTATCGTGTTTACCGTTATTGATACAACCTATATGTTTAGGTCAAGACTAGCTTTGTCTTTGCACGCGTTTACTTGTTGAAGTACTTTATTAACTCTTGCACTCAAGGTGAGATCATAGTCCCACTTTTACTCTTTTTGAACTTATATTTGGGATGAGAAAACATAAACGATTCTTTTAAACTAAGTGAACACAAGTACAGGAAAACAAACATTCTACATACGAGTTTAGAACAAAAATCCTCAATTCGATTATCATTAGTTACATTTGCAGTGTGTAAGTGTAGGCGTGAACTTATGTTGTATGGCCATATGGGTTTGACAAACCCTCATCTAGGACGGTTCGCTACCGGCTACGGATGAAATATATTTTCGAGAAACAGTGTTGTTCTAGCACTATGAATGGGGTATCAATGGACGGAACGTTAAGCCTTGATAATTGGGTGCTCGTGAATAGTAACTTTTAGAATGTACTACTACTTTATCAATGTTGCAAATCTTGTGGTTCGACTTACTTTTACTCACTTACTTATTTAAACCTATGATTTCACCAACGTTTTCGTTGACAGATTTTCTATGTTTTTCTCAGGTTTGCACGATATGTGAAACATGCTTCCGCTCATTATTTGATACTTGCATTGGATGTCGAGTATACATGCATTTCATGAAGCGTCTTTTGACTTTATTTGAAACCGTGTCGCCTAGATTTCATTTGTACTAATAACTTTGTAACTTAACTTTTGGATGAACAATTCTTGTAAACTTGGGAAAAATCTTTACTTTAGAAATGAAGGCGACATATTTTGGTCAAACGTTGTCTTAAAGACTTATGACCATGTAATGGGACCTACGTAGACGACGCCGTCACTTGACGATTTGTCGGGGTCGCTATAACATTTTCGATCACCATAACCACTACCATCAAACTACATCGACCCCCATCACTTTCGAACTATCATCACCATCGAACCTATATTTTTTTTGTTATGACCGAGAACCTTCATCCATAATCACCTTCATCACCCGCCACCTGCAACACTAACCGGCCACCACACACCATCACCCTACATCGCCACAGTCCACCAAGATCTCACTCTCTCACTAATCTCTATCTCCACTTTCCTTATTTATGAACCATCAAAACCCATTGAGGGTTACCAAAGATTAAAGGATTATTAAAGCACGAATGTTTGATAACGTTCCTGTTGTGTATCATCGCCATTGAAGACCGCCAACATTTAAAACCTACGACTACTACACTTATTTCTGGTTAATCTCATTCTGCTTGCTGCTTAAACACGACCCAAAACCATCATAACCAAATCATATTTACTGTTGTAATTGTTGCTGTTTATCGCTGCTACTTTTCAGTTTATGTTTACTCTATAAACAGCCACTAATCACTACTGTTGTAACTGCTTATTTCTGTTTCTGTTCTCCAATCAATCAAAAACTCTTCTTGTCTACGGGTGTGTGCTGTTTCAAACAAAACCAAATCAAAACCATCGAAACCAACGTGTTGATACAGTAAAACAGTAATGATAATACTGTTGTTGTTGTTGTTGTTGTTGTTGTTGTTGTTGTTGTTTCATTTTTCCTATTGCTCGACGGCAGCTACTACTTTTCTTTTCTCTTTTATAATCGCCGGAAACAACAACCACGAACCATGTTTCTATTTTCTGATTAATTCATCACGAACCACTATCATACTTACATTTTTTTTTCTTTCGTTTCAAACAGCAAGTTTGCTGTTTCTGTGTTAATTAAACGCGAAGAAGAATGATGATGAAGATAACATAATGATGATGATAACGATGGTGAATTAAAAACCGAAACCCTATTATTTTTTTCCCTTTCGACTGCTATTTCGTGAACCTGTCTGGGCACCGGACCCTTATACCTCTTGGACAATTAAATCATAAGTGGGTTGTTGTGAGATCCATTAAGTCTGTTGGGCCGTGTACTTATTGTATGAGTTGGGCCAGAATCAAGGAGTTGGGCAGAAATCGAGTAGTTGGGCTTTTGGAATTGGGCAACGAAACATGTTAAATAAAATTAAAGCGTGAAGAAGAATATAAAAGCAAAAACAGAGGAACGGTTCAGGGTGTTGTGTGTTAAGGAGAGGTCTCGGGTTCGAGCCCAATGTTGCGTTATTTTTTTAGAACCTATTTCTATGAGGTAGCTACTTGTATATTATTATTATTTTAGAGTAATAATAATATTACTCTTATTGTTATTATTAATTGTTATTGTTAATATTAAGTACTAAGTATTAAGTATTATTATTATTATTATTATTATTATTATTATTATTATTATTATTATTATTATTATTATTATTATTATTATTTTTATCATTATTATTTTATTATCACTATTATTATTATTTTTAACATTAATATTATTATTTTTACATTATTATTATTTTTATTATTACTAGTGTCATTATTATTTTTATAAAAACCATATTATTATTATTATCAATATTAATACTAATATTATTATCATTACTACAATAAAAATTGGTCATATAAAAATATACTTAACTAAACTATATTAACATTTTATTTATTTATTTAAAAGCATATAAAATAAATATATTAATTAAGTTATTAACAAAGCATATAATTTATTAAGATAACATTTATATCGCTAATGATATAGGTTCGTGAATCCGAGGCCATCCCTGCATTGTTCAGTTCCGTCGTATGCATATTTTTACTACAAAATATCGTATCGTGAGTTTCATTTGCTCCCCTTTTAAATGTTTTTGCAATATATACTTTTGGGACTGAGAATACATGCGCTGTTTTTATAAATGTTTTATAAAATAGACACAAGTAATCGAAATTACATTCTATGATTGAATTGTCATACCGGATATCGCCCTTGTTGAACTTGGTAGCCTAAGAATTGGTGTTTATTATAATTGCCACCAATTGACGCGAATCCTAAAGATAGATCTATGGGCCTTGACAACCCCAGTCAGAGAATTTGAACCGCTTTAGTACTTCGATGTTTATATGTTTGGGGATATTCTAGATGCATTTTGTTAATGTCGGTTACCAAGTGTTCAATCCATATGAATGAATTTTAAACACTTACGAGTGTATGATTATTGATTAAATGAAATCTTGTGGTATATTATATAATTGAAAATGATTGATTATGATAAACTAATGAACTCACCAACCTTTTGGTTGACACTTTAAAGCATGTTTATTCTCAGGTATGAAAGAAATCTTCTGCTGTGCATTTGCTCATTTTAAGAATATTACATGGAGTCGTTCATGACATATTTCAAAAGACGTTGCATTCGAGTCGTTGAGTTCAACAAGATTATTATCAAGTCATTGATAGTTTGATATATTATGAAATGGTATGCATGCCTGTTAACTTTCGATGTAATGAAAGTTTGTCTTTTAAAAACGAATGCAATGTTTGTAAAATGTATCATATAGAGGTCAATGATATGAACGGGGTACTTCACGCACACATACATATGATATGGTATCGAACGCCCGAACTTTAAACCCATATCACATGCCACACATGAGAATGAGGTATTGATGTCGTGCGAGGTGTATATAAAATAGCTTATATTTTTACAGGAAATACTATTAAATACGATACAATTTACACAAGATATTTATTTATTTAGAGAATGGATATACTTAAACCTTGCTACAACACTTATAGGCAGTGTACCTAATCGTACAGTAGTGTAGTTTATAGTAAGTCCGGTTCGTTCCACAGGGAATCTTTTTAAACAAAGCTTAACGCTATATTAGTTTACTTTTATAAAAATACAAATATATATATAAGTAATATTATTATTATAAAGGGGGGTTTTTTACCGTTTAATGACCGGTTTGTCGATTTTTGAAACTTTAGTCGCAGTTAAAACCAAATGTAAAATATTAAAAATAAATACAAGACTTAAATTAAAGCGTAAAGTAAATAACGATAATGAAATTGCGAATAATAAAAATGCGATAAAATAAACTTGCGATAATTAAAAAGTACGATAATTAAAAGTGCAATTAAATACAATAACAATAAAAATGCGATAATTAGAAGTGCAATTAAATATAAAATAAAGGAAATTAAATATGAAATAAAAGAATTATGCTTATTTAAACTTCCGTAATCATGATGTTTGACGTGTTGATTTTAAGCCCATGGGTTAATTGTCCTTTGTCCTGGATTATTTAATATGTCCATACGGATTTGTCCATAATAGTCCATCAGTCATAAATATAAAGAGCGAAAGCCTTCGTCAAATTATTCATATTCCCGAAGTCAAATATTCCAACTAATTGGGGATTCGAATTGTAACAAGGTTTTAATACTTTGTTTAATGAATACACCAGGTTATCGACTGCGTGTAAACCAAGGTTTTACTACTTTGTTAACAATTACACCAATTACCCTTGAATGTAATTCACCCCTGTTTTAATTATTCTAGTGGCTATTAATCCATTCCCGTGTCCGGTTAAATGAACGATTATTCGTACATATAAATACCCCGCCCATCGTGTCCGATCGAGTGTATATGGTAATTTATAGGGACGCCCAATTGTAAATCATTATATTAACATTAACAAACTATCATTTAGTTAAACAAATATAAAGCCCATTAATAGCCCATAGTCTAATTTCCACAAGTGTCGTTCTTTTATCCAAACCCCAATTATGGTACAAAGTCCAATTACCCAATTTTAGTAATTAGCCCAACATCATGATTACTTCGGATTAAATAAGCATAATAATAACTTAGCTACGAGACATTAATATAAAAAGGTTGAACATAACTTACAATGATTAAAAATAGCGTAGCGTTACACGGACAGAATTTCGACTTACACCCTTACAACATTCGCTAACATACCCTTATTATTAGAATTAAAATTAAAATTAAAATTAAAATTAAAATTAAAATATAAATATAAATATATACGATATAGATAGAGAGATGGATATTTTGGTGGTTTTTTCGATCAGAATTCGTTTGCTTTTATAGGGATTTTCAGAAATTGGGGCTCCGCGACTCGCGGCATTTTTGGCCTACAAACTCCGCGAGTCGCGGAGATTGAAATTACAGCTCAGTCCCTTTTGGAGTCTTTCTTGCCGACGGTTTTAAATATTAATATAATATATATATAATTTTTAAGAATTATTTATATATTATATTATATTTATGTGCATAGTTGACTTGTAATTTTTAGTCCGTTGCATCGAGCGTTGAGAGTTGACTCATGTCCCGGTTCCGGATTTTCGAACGTCCTTGCGTACAATTTAATATCTTGTACTTTGCGTTTTGAATCTTGTACTCTTGTAATTTCGAGACGTTTCTTATCAATAATTGGAACCTCTTTGATTGTCTTTTGTACTTTTGAGCTTTTTGGTCGTTTGCGTCTTCAATTCGTCGAATCTGTCTTTTGTCTTCACCTTTTATTATTTAAACGAATATCACTTGTAAATAGAACAATTTCAACTAAAAGCTTGTCTTTCTTGAGGAATAATGCTATGAAATATATGTTCGTTTTTAGCATTATCAGGTATCGAACGCCCGAACTTTAAACCCTCATCCCATGCTAACATGATGTGGTATCGCATACCCGAACTTAGAACCCACATCCCATCTCGCACAAGTAAATACATTGCATACACACATGTATAATTATTCCACTCACCTTGAAATGCCCGCACAAGTCATGTATAACATGATCTCCGTCCTTAATTCGAGCAAGTAACCACCTATATCACACATAGGTACAATATACACATAAATAGCCATTCTCTAAAAGAGAACCCGACACAAACATCCCTTAACCGAGGGATTACACCTTGCTCTCCGAAACCCGCCCATTTAACACCTAATGGACACAAACTAACTACCACTTCTGGTGGTAATTCAAACCCACTCAACAAAGTCCAATTTAACCCAAATTATACTTGACACCAATTAGACCAACCTAGGTCTTAACACTAAATTAATACTTAGGTAACAATCATTTCAAACGTCATGTACACCAAAAACCCCAACACGTGCAATATTGACCCATATTGCTTTTGACCACGTTTGACTTATGTTAAAATGCCATTTTAAGCCAAAATCACTTCCCACGATTACTTTCATTCAAAAACGTCATTTAACACTTAATAAAAGTGTTTAACATCCATTTAATCTAAAATTAGTGTCATTACCAAATTCTACCCAATCAAAGTCAACCCATTTTGACATAAGTCCCAACAACGCCCAAAATCACTAACGACTAGTGATTATATTTTCAAAACACCATTTAACGCATGAACCAAGCATTTACATACTTGATTCTTCAAATCTTGACTCAGAACTTAGTATGATAACAATTTGAGGTTAACATCCATTTTAACCAACTAACTTGTTCTAATGAACATCTATACACTAACCCATTTATAATCTAGTGATTACACCCAATACCATGACCAAATTCGTCATCAAACCCTAACCCACCAATAATGGGTCAAAACCCATCTACTAACTACAACAAACCCATTTCACAACCATTCAAGGGTTTCTAACAAAATCAAGCTCAAATCCTAATTTGAATATCAAAATCAAATAATGAATTTCAGAGTTGAGACATACCAAAACTACCACAACGTAGCCGTGAACGAGGTGAACAACTATAACACTCGCACTTTGGTGAGATTTCCACTTCTTCTTCTCTAAACCAAGCTTTCTCACTCTACAATTTACCCTCTCTCTCTAAAATAAGATGGAAGTGTTTTGTGTGGGTGAGAATGAGCTCCAATTGAGTTCTAGATCAGTTTTGATGATCCCAAACTGACCCCAAGTGAAAAGACTAAAGTACCCCTTTTAATTTGAGTAAAATACAGCTGCTGGCCCGTCAGGCCTTTTGGACAGCGTCCAAAAAGGTTGGACGGCGTCCAAATCAACTCGATCAGTTTTCTGAACTTGTTTTGGTCGTAACTTTCAAACCGTAACTCCGTTTTCGACGAATCAAATATCGTTGGAAATGTAATGAGATTTACTATCCAATGGTAAGGTTTTGGAACATCAACTCAAACTTTATTTAGGATCCAAATATACGCTTACATGCCTCGTAATTGGAATGACGCCCAAAATAACGCGTAACAGAAAAACGGGGTGTTACAGTCAGTCATTGGTTTCCATTTGGCAGACAATGAGTCAATGAATTTGTTTACTTATTCAAAATCAGCATATGTGATTTTCAAAGTAAGCAGGTCAGCAACTTAGGAGTTAAACCTAATGAAGGTTTGCTTAAGGGTCTCATTATTATAGGCAAAGAACATTTCATACTCTCTTTTTAAAGCAATAATCTTGTTCTGCCAAACCTCATCCATGCCTTCATAAGTAACATCTAGATAGTCTAACATAAGCTTAGCATTCAGTTTTCCCTTAATCAGTTTGAACAGGTGATTAGGTAAAGTTATAGCTAACAGAGTTCTGATCTTAGGGTCAAGTCCTACACGACATTTGTCCTCAGCATCCCATTTGGCTGGAGTGAGAACAACCTCTCTTCCAGGAATGGCAGGAGTGTCAGCAGTGGTTGGAATACTATCAATAGTTTCGGTTGGGATAAATGGACCATCTGTGGCAATACCAGGCATAAGTGGGTCAATAGACTCCAAGTGAAGCATGAACCTTGCCTTCCAAGTTTCATACTCATCTTCATCAAATTTGGTGTGAAGACCCGTCCTAATCCATTCGGACGAAGTCCATATCGATTATAAACGATTCACCACAGTTGATTACATCGCGAGGTATTTGACCTCTATATGATACATTTTACAAACATTGCATTCAATTTTAAAAGACAATCTTTCTTTACAATGAAAATTGACTGTAGGCATACCATTTCATAATATATCTAACCATAATTGACTTAATAATAATCTTAATGAACGCAACAACTCGAATGCAACGTCTTTTAAAATATGTCATGAATGACTCCAAGTAATTTCTCTAATATGAGCAAATGCACAGCGGAAGATTTCTTTCATACCTGAGAATAAACATGCTTTCAAGTGTCAACAAAAAGGTTGGTGAGTTCATTAGTTTAACATAAATAATCATTTCCATCATTTTAATAGACCACAAGATTTTCATTTCTCATAAATAAACGTCCCATGCATAGAGACAAAAATATCATTCATATGGATTGAACACCTGGTAACCGACATTCACAATATACATATATGAATATCCCCATCATTCCGGGATCCTCTTTCGGACATGATATAAATTTTGAAGTACTAAAGCATCCGGTACTTTGGATGGGGCTTGTTGGGCCCGATAGATCTATCTTTAGAGTTCGCGTCAATTAGGGTGTCTGTTCCTTAATTCTTAGATTACCAGACTTAATAAAAAGGGGCATATTCGATTTCGATCATTCAACCATAAAATGTAGTTTCGATTACTTGTGTCTATTTCGTAAAGCATTTATAAAAGCGCATGTATTCTCAGTCCCAAAAATATATATTGCAAAAGCATTTAAAAAGGGATTGATGAAACTCAAGCATATAATATTGTAAAACAGTTAATAAAGCATTTGCATGTATTCTCAGCCCAAAAAATATATATAAAAGGGGAATAATGAAACTCACCAAATGTATTTTGTAGTAAAAATACATATGACTATATTGAACAACAGAACAATGCAGGGTTGGCCTCGGATTCACGAACCTATATCATTTGTATATATATTAAAACATATACTTAATCGAATAAATCTATTTATTAATAGTAATGTATTTGTTATATTAATACTTTATAAGTTTTATTATTTATTTATATATATTCATTCTTTTTATAGAAATTTTATTATAATTAAGTTATGTAATTTGAATATATTTGTACATATGTAATCTTTATTTTATACTTATAATCTTAATAATATCTTTGAATCCTTTATTTTCAAAATCACAATAATTTTAATGATATTGATAATACTAATATTAATAATACTTATAATGTTAAAATTGTTACTTTTAATGATACTTTTAGTTTTAACAAAAACAACATATTTAAAAAATAATGTTACTTTTAGTAGTAATGGTATTACTAATAATACTAATACTGATAATAATAATATCTACGATAATGATAATAATAATAACATTAGCAATACACATAATACTTGTAACTATGATAATGTTAATAATTACTATAATACTAATGATAACAATAGTAATAATAATCATAGTAATAATAATAATAATAATAATAATAATAATAATAATAATAATAATAATAATAATAATAATAATAATAATAATAATAATAATAATAATAATAATAATAATAATAATAATCATCATTATAGTAATAATAATAATGATAATGATAATGATAATGATAATAACAATGATACTCCTACTCATAATAATAATAATAATAATAATAATAATAATAATAATAACAATAATAATAATAATAATAATAATAATAATAATAATAATAATAATAATAATAATAATAATAATAATAATAATAATAATACATATTAGTAAAAAATTATAACAATACTAATAATTATAATACTTGTAATATTTATAATAAATGAATAATAATAATAAAAATAACACTAATAATAATAATAATAACTTAACAATGAAAAACTACCTCGAGTGATAAAAAAAACGAAAAGCCACCAGCAAGTCTCGAACCTGAGACCTCAGGTTTCCACAGCAAGCACCCAAACCATCACACTATACACGTTCATCTAATTTAATACAAACCTAAAACATATTTATTCCCTAACTCTGTGTTCCCTTCTTCTTCTTCAATTCAAATCGAACCAAGGCTATAACAAGTTTTTATTCGTGAATTTAATTATTGAATTTGGACCTTTCAATTTCAACAGAGATCAATCATTCATATGATGCTATTGTTAAAAAAAGAACAATTTAAAAAAAAAATAGCTGCAGAAGGTCACGAAGAACACTCATAAACTCAAACATCACTTTTGATTTTTAGCCCGTTTTAGAACAAGTTTACAACACAAAATAGATTGTAAATCACTCATAGAAACTTTCTCGAACATCAATTTAACTGAGATCATTAAATCAATTTCGAATTTCATCAAAGAGCCATCGGTTGACTTTTAAATTTTGAAACTTTGACCTCCAAATTCGGAATCGATAGGAAAGATTGGGATTTGAAACGTTACAGATAGTTTGAGTAGGAGCTTTTGAAAATAACCGCATTTATAGAATCTTACAATTCATTTGAATTTGAGTTTTTGCTAAAATTATACACGAACAGAGATATATGCTGTGTTTCTTTTTTTTTAAAACAAATGAAAGAAAATAACTGAATTGGATATGTTTTCATGGATGATAGAAACTAGTTTGGATCGAGTAATACTGAGATTTATCAATTAATTGAAGGATTGAAGTCGACAGTTTCAATCAGAACAGGAATATATATAAAAATAAAAATAAAACAACTTGAAAGAAAAAAGATTGGTACGATCGAGTTGAACATGTAACTGAATTCGTTTGGTAGTGTTAAAGGAGTTGACCAAAAACAAAAATTTGGAAAGTGATAGCAACCAATATACTCTGTAATCTTACATTGCTTTTTATATATTTAATATTATTATTTAATAATTATAATTGCATTAATAATCATCAAAATATTAATAATAATAATAATAATAATAATATTAATAATAATAATAATATCACCAATAATAATAATAATAATAATAATAATAATAATAATAATAATAATAATAATAATAATAATAGTATTAATAAGTCACAATAGTAATAATTTTAATAAAAATCATAATAATTATATTATTAATGATAAATATAATAATACTAATTATATTAGTATTAATAATGGTAATATTAATATTAATATTAATATTTATCAAATTTTTATATATATATTTTATAAATTTAATATAATGATATCAAATTACTAATATTGATATTAATATTGAAGTGATAATAATATTACTTTAGTAACTATATTTTAATTTATAATTTAATTTAATATCTTAACATTATTTATTATTAATTATGTAATATGATATATTATATAATAACATATACTGAATATTTAATGTTTACACATTATATATATATATATATATATATATATATATATATATATATATATATATATATATTATGTACTTGTATTTGTATATTAGTTACATTATATATTATGTATGTAAATATGAATACATTAAAAATATTTTATATATATATAATTGTTATATATCAATTTACTATATTATATTATTTCATAATAGAGATAGATATTATAAATTTTAACACATATTATTTATTTTATTTATATATATTACAATTAGTTCATACATTAAATCACATATTAATTCAAATTATACATTTAATATATATATTTATATATTTTAATACATATGTATGTATTTACAATTAGTTGTTCGTGAATCGTCGGTATTGGTCAACGGGTAAATGCATATATGAAATTAATAAAAAAATCTTTTGAAACTCAACATAACAGATCTTGTTTATCGTGTCGTAAACATATAAAGATTAAAGTTTAAATTTGGTCAGAAATTCCCGGGTCATCACAGTACCTACCCGTTAAAGAAATTTCGTCCCGAAATTTGAGTGAGGTGGTCATGGTTAACAATAAAAATGTTTTCATGACCAATATGAGTTGATAATTAGAGGTTTATCTGTAGTGACCCGAACTTTTCCATGTTTATATATATTAATTGTGATTAATATTTACATGATTAAATGTTTCCAACATGTTAAGCAATCAAACTTGTTAAGACTTGATTAATTGAAATATGTTTCATATAGACAATTGACCACCCAAGTTGACCGGTGATTCACGAACGTTAAAACTTGTAAAAACTATATGATGACATATATATGGATATATATATAGTTAACATGAAACTATGATAAGTAAACATATCATTAAGTATATTAACAATGAACTACATATGTAAAAACAAGACTACTAACTTAATGATTTTTAAACGAGACATATATGTAACGATTATCGTTGTAAAGACATTTAATGTATATATATCATATTAAGAGATATTCATACATGATAATATCATGATAATATAATAATTTAAAATCTCATTTGATATTATAAACATAGGGTTAACAATATTTAACAAGATCGTTAACCTAAAGGTTTCAAAACAACACTTACATGTAACGACTAACGATGACTTGACGACTCAGTTAAAATGTATATACATGTAGTGTTTTAATATGTATTTATACACTTTTGAAAGACTTCAATACACTTATCAAAATACTTCTACTTAACAAAAATTCTTACAATTACATCCTCGTTCAGTTTCATCAACAATTCTACTCGTATGCACCCGTATTCGTACTCGTACAATACACAGCTTTTAGATGTATGTACTATTGGTATATACACTCCAATGATTAGCTCTTAGCAGCCCATGTGAGTCACCTAACACATGTGGGAACCATCATTTGGCAACTAGCATGAAATATCTCATAAAATTACAAAAATATGAGTAATCATTCATGACTTATTTACATGAAAACAAAATTACATATCCTTTATATCTAATCCATACACCAACGACCAAAAACACCTACAAACACTTTCATTCTAATTTTCTTCATCTAATTGATCTCTCTCAAGTTCTATCTTCAAGTTCTAAGTGTTCTTCATATATTCTACAAGTTCTAGTTACATAAAATCAAGAATACTTTCAAGTTTGCTAACTCACTTCCAATCTTGTAAGGTGATCATCCAACCTCAAGATATCTTTGTTTCTTACAGTAGGTTATCATTCTAATACAAGGTAATAATCATATTCAAACTTTGGTTCAATTTCTATAACTATAACAATCTTATTTCAAGTGATGATCTTACTTGAACTTGTTTTCGTGTCATGATTCTGCTTCAAGAACTTCGAGCCATCCAAGGATCCGTTGAAGCTAGATCCATTTTTCTCTTTTCCAGTAGGTTTATCCAAGGAACTTAAGGTAGTAATGATGTTCATAACATCAATCGATTCATACATATAAAGTTATCTTATTCGAAGGTTTAAACTTGTAATCACTAGAACATAGTTTAGTTAATTCTAAACTTGTTCGCAAACAAAAGTTAATCCTTCTAACTTGACTTTTAAAATCAACTAAATACATGTTCTATATCTATATGATATGCTAACTTAATGATTTAAAACCTGGAAACACGAAAAACACCGTAAAACCGGATTTACGCCGTCGTAGTAACACCGCGGGCTGTTTTGGGTTAGTTAATTAAAAACTATGATAAACTTTGATTTAAAAGTTGTTATTCTGAGAAAATGATTTTTATTATGAACATGAAACTATATCCAAAAATTATGGTTAAACTCAAAGTGGAAGTATGTTTTCTAAAATGGTCATCTAGACGTCGTTCTTTTGACTGAAATGACTACCTTTACAAAAACGACTTGTAACTTATTTTTCCGACTATAAACCTATACTTTTTCTGTTTAGATTCATAAAATAGAGTTCAATATGAAACCATAGCAATTTGATTCACTCAAAACGGATTTAAAATGAAGAAGTTATGGGTAAAACAAGATTGGATAATTTTTCTCATTTTAGCTACGTGAAAATTGGTAACAAATCTATTTCAACCATAACTTAATCAACTTGTATTGTATATTATGTAATTTTGAGATACCATAGACACGTATACAATGTTTCGACCTATCATGTCGACACATCTATATATATTTCGGAACAACCATAGACACTCTATTTGTGAATGTTGGAGTTAGCTATACAGGGTTGAGGTTGATTCCAAAATATATATAGTTTGAGTTGTGATCAATACTGAGATACGTATACACTGGGTCGTGGATTGATTCAAGATAATATTTATCGATTTGTTTCTGTACATCTAACTGTGGACAACTAGTTGTAGGTTACTAACGAGGACAGCTAACTTAATAAACTTAAAACATCAAAATATATTAAAAGTGTTGTAAATATATTTTGAACATACTTTGATATATATGTATATATTGTTATAGGTTCGTGAATCAACCAGTGGCCAAGTCTTACTTCCCGACGAAGTAAAAATCTGTGAAAGTGAGTTATAGTCCCACTTTTAAAATCTAATATTTTGGGATGAGAATACATGCAGGTTTTATAAATGATTTACAAAATAGACACAAGTACGTGAAACTACATTCTATGGTTGAATTATCGAAATCGAATATGTTCCTTTTTATTAATTCTGGTAATCTAAGAATTAGGGAACAGACACCCTAATTGACGCGAATCCTAAAGATAGATCTATTGGGCCTAACAAACCCCATCCAAAGTACCGGATGCTTTAGTACTTCGAAATTTATATCATATCCGAAGGGTGTCCCGGAATGATGGGGATATTCTTATATATGCATCTTGTTAATGTCGGTTACCAGGTGTTCACCATATGAATGATTTTTATCTCTATGTATGGGATGTGTATTGAAATATGAAATCTTGTGGTCTATTATTATGATTTGATATATATAGGTTAAACCTATAACTCACCAACATTTTTGTTGACGTTTTAAGCATGTTTATTCTCAGGTGATTATTAAGAGCTTCCGCTGTCGCATACTTAAATAAGGACGAGATTTGGAGTCCATGCTTGTATGATATTGTGTAAAAACTGCATTCAAGAAACTTATTTTGTTGTAACATATTTGTATTGTAAACCATTATGTAATGGTCGTGTGTAAACAGGATATTTTAGATTATCATTATTTGATAATCTACGTAAAGCTTTTTAAATCTTTATTGATGAAATAATGGTTATGGTTTGTTTTAAAATGAATGCAGTCTTTGAAAAACGTCTCATATAGAGGTCAAAACCTCGCAACGAAATCAACTAATATGGAACGTTTTTAATCAATAAGAACGGGACATTTCAGTTGGTATCAGAGCGTTGGTCTTAGAGAACCAGAATTTTGCATTAGTGTGTCTTATCGAGTTTGTTAGGACGCATTAGTGAGTCTGGACTTCGACAGTGTTTACTTGAAAAATGATTGCTTAACAAATTTTATTGGAAACTATATATTTTTAACATGTGAATATTATGTGATATATTAATCTCTTAACGCGTTTGATATTATGTGATAGATTTCTACCTCTAGAATAAGTCCCATTGACTCACCTAATAATAATGAAGAGTCAAATGTAAATTGGAATGATTCGTGGACTGATTCACAAGTTCCCGAAGAGGAACCGGAAGAAGAGTCGGAACCGGAAGAAGAATCGGAACCGGAAGAAGAATCGGAACCGGATGAAGAAATAGAACCGGTGGGGGAAATAATAAAACGGTTAAGTAAAAGAAAATCCTCAACCAACCGACCAAGGTTAATTATGGTCAATGGTGTTTCCGCTAAGGAAGCAAAATATTGGGAGGATTACCAATTCTCCGATGAATCGGATTCCGACGAGAATTTCGATGATGTTATAGAAATTACCCCAACTGAATTTAAAAAGGCAAAAGAAAATAATAAGGGAAAGGGCATAAAAATAGAGAAATCTAATTCCAACCCCGATGAACTTTATATGTATCGTCAACCCCCGAAGTCCTTAAGTTGTAACAATGACCCGGGAACCTCTAAACCCCAAGGTTTTTCTAAACCAATGTGGAAAACGACGGCTCGTATTAGGGGAACATCATATATCCCTAGAAACTTGGCAAAACGATCCAAAACCGAAGAAGAAGAAACAAGCGAGTCGGAATAAGATAGTTGTATTCGTATGGTGTAATATATGTAATATAGTGTGCTTATGCTTTATGATATATGTAAAAAATTGCTTGTATTAATAAGTATTTTTTTTTTTATGAATCTAACTCTTGTCTATTTTACAGTATAAAAACACAAAATGGATAGACAACCCAATATTTTAAGAGACCTACCCGGAGACATGATTGATGAAATCTTGTCTAGAGTCGGTCAGAATTCTTCGGCACAACTATTTAAGGCGAGATCAGTTTGTAAGACATTCGAAGAACGTTCCAAGAATGCCTTGGTTTATAAAAGGCTTTCGTTCAAAAGATGGGGGATATCACATTGGGAAATCCATAAGTTACGATATGTTTACTTTGACGCATATATTGTGGGGAACCCAAATGCTATTTTACGCAATGGGTTAAGAAATTATTTTGACTCAATATATCCGAATATTGGACTTCGTGATTTAGAAAAAGCGGCTAACATGCAACATAAAGAAGCATGTTATGCTTACAGATTAGTAATGTTCGCTTCTCACCAAAGTGAGAACAAGAACATCGGGCTACAACTATTAAACAAAACGTTCCCACAAGTGACGGAGTCAGTAATTAGGGTAAGAAATGAGGTTTTTAGATTGTTACGGGACTGTTGGACATTACGTAACCCTCGTCCCTTTGACGACGTTACAACACGCTATCTTATCAACGGCCATAATGGTTATGTTCCACAAGACCAAGGATGGGAAGTAATCCTAGCAAAACCAGAATGCATGACTTGTTTCTGGACGTATGAATTACGTGTCTTTATTGCCTTTGCTGAACGACTTGTGTACTAGCTAGAATTATCTTCACAACCATCTTGTATCAAATTTATTGTGTGCTATATTTCATGCTATATGTAAAATAAGCGGTATTGTAAGTTTGTAAAATATTGTGTAAAAGTTTGAACGCGAAATATTATTATAATCAGTTTTTCATATAGAATTGTAGTAGTTGAATTGTATATTAGCTACTAAGTATGAACTTAACGGGTAGGTACTACCCGAATTTAAACTTATAAAACGCTAATATGAAGAAAAAGCTTTTATAAATGAGTTCATATTATGCTACGAAATACTATTAACTACTCTTAATATTCTGTATGCTTAACTTGTTCCATTTGACTATTTTGAAGGAAATGGCACCGACTACTCGACACACCGTGAATATGAATGAAGAGGAATTCCGTACTTTTCTAGCTTCAAACATAGCCGCAGTACAGGCTGCGCTACATACCAACAATAACCTTGGATCTAGCAGTACAGAAAATCGTGTAGGATGCACCTACAAAGAATTCACTGCCTGCAAACCTTTGGAATTTGATGGAACCGAAGGACCGATCGGATTGAAACGGTGGACCGAGAAGGTCGAATCGGTGTTTGCCATAAGTAAGTGTACTGAAGAAGACAAAGTGAAGTACGCTACGCATACCTTCACAGGTTCTGCGTTAACATGGTGGAATACCTATCTAGAGCAAGTGGGACAAGACGATGCGTACGCACTACCGTGGTCAGCATTCAAGCACTTGATGAATGAGAAGTACCGTCCCAGAACCGAGGTCAATAAGCTCAAGACAGAACTTAGAGGGTTACGAACCCAAGGATTTGATATTACCACGTACGAAAGACGATTCACAGAATTGTGCCTATTGTGTCCGGGAGCATTCGAAGATGAGGAAGAGAAGATCGACGCGTTTGTGAAAGGATTACCGGAAAGAATCCAAGAAGATATAAGTTCACACGAGCCCGCCTCCATACAACAGGCATGTAGAATGGCTCACAAACTAGTGAATCAGATTGAAGAAAGAATTAAAGAACAGACTGCTGAAGAGGCCAATGTGAAGCAAGTCAAAAGAAAGTGGGAGGAAAACGGTGATAAGAATCACCAATACAACAACAACAGCAATTACAACAATAATCGCAACAATTATCCCAACAATCGCAACATCAATCGCAACTATAACAAACGGCCCAACAACAACAACAACAACAACAACAACAACAACAATAACAGCAACTACAACAATCATCCCAACAACAATAATAACCGCAACAACAACAACAACAATAATCAGAAGCAGCTATGCCAAAGGTGTGAAAAGTATCACTCGGGGTTCTGCACCAAATTTTGCAACAAGTGTAAAAGAAACGGTCATAGCGCGGCTAAGTGTGAGGTCTACGGACCAGGGATTAATAGAACGAAAGGAACAAATGGTGTCGGAACGAGTAATGGCGGAGCAAGTAGTGTCGGAGCAAGTTATGCCAATGTAGTTTGTTATAAATGTGGAAAACCGGGCCACATTATTAGAAATTGCCCGAACCAGGAGAACACGAATGGACAAGGCCGCGGAAGAGTTTTCAATATTAATGCGGCAGAGGCACAGGAAGACCCGGAGCTTGTTACGGGTACGTTTCTTATTGACAATAAATCTGCTTACGTTTTATTTGATTCGGGTGCGGATAGAAGCTATATGAGTAGAGATTTTTGTGCTAAATTAAGTTGTCCATTGACGCCTTTGGATAGTAAATTTTTACTCGAATTAGCAAATGGTAAATTAATTTCAGCAGATAATATATGTCGAAATCGAGAAATTAAACTGGTTAGCGAAACATTTAAGATTGATTTGATACCAGTAGAGTTAGGGAGTTTTGATGTGATAATCGGTATGGACTGGTTAAAAGAAGTGAAAGCAGAGATTGTTTGTTACAAAAATGCAATTCGCATTATACGAGAAAAAGGAAACCCCTTAATGGTGTACGGAGAAAAGGGAAACACGAAGCTACATCTTATTAGTAATTTGAAGGCACAAAAACTAATAAGAAATGGTTGCTATGCTGTTCTAGCACACGTCGAGAAAGTACAAACTAAAGAAAAGAGCATCAATGATGTTCCCATTCCAAAAGAATTTCCCGATGTATTTCCGAAAGAATTACCGGGATTACCCCCACATCGATCCGTTGAATTTCAAATAGATCTTGTACCAGGAGCTGCACCAATAGCTCGTGCTCCTTACCGACTCACACCCAGCGATATGAAAGAACTGCAAAGCCAATTACAAGAACTTTTAGAGCGTGGTTTCATTCGACCAAGCACATCATCGTGGGGAGCTCCTGTTTTGTTTGTCAAGAAGAAAGATGGTACATTCAGGTTGTGTATCGACTACCGAGAGTTGAACAAACTTACCATCAAGAACCGCTACCCACTACCGAGAATCGACGACTTATTTGATCAACTACAAGGCTCGTCTGTTTATTCAAAGATTGACTTACGTTCCGGGTATCATCAAATGCGGGTGAAAGAAGATGATATTCCAAAGACTGCTTTCAGAACACGTTACGGTCATTACGAGTTTATGGTCATGCCGTTTGGTTTAACTAATGCACCAGCTGTGTTCATGGACCTTATGAACCGAGTGTGTAGACCATACCTTGACAAGTTTGTCATTATTTTCATTGATGACATACTTATTTACTCAAAGAATGACCAAGAACACGGTGAACATTTGAGAAAGGTGTTAGAAGCATTGAGGAAGGAAGAATTGTACGCTAAGTTTTCAAAGTGTGCATTTTGGTTGGAAGAAGTTCAATTCCTCGGTCACATAGTGAACAAAGAAGGTATTAAGGTGGATCCGGCAAAGATAGAAACTGTTGAAAAGTGGGAAACCCCAAAAAACTCCGAAACACATACGCCAGTTTTTAGGACTAGCTGGTTACTACAGAAGGTTCATCCAAGACTTTTCCAGAATAGCAAAACCCTTGACTGCATTAACGCATAAAGGGAAGAAATTTGAATGGAATGATGAACAAGAGAAAGCGTTTCAGTTATTGAAGAAAAAGCTAACTACGGCACCTATATTTTCATTGCTTGAAGGGAATGATGATTTTGTGATTTATTGTGATGCATCAAAGCAAGGTCTCGGTTGTGTATTAATGCAATGAACAAAGGTGATTGCTTATGCGTCTAGACAATTGAAGATTCACGAACAAAATTATACAACGCATGATTTGGAATTAGGCGCGGTTGTTTTTGCATTAAAGACTTGGAGGCACTACTTATATGGGGTCAAAAGTATTATATATACCGACCACAAAAGTCTTCAACACATATTTAATCAGAAACAACTGAATATGAGGCAACGTAGGTGGATTGAATTATTGAATGATTACGGCTTTGAGATTCGTTACCACCCGGGGAAGGCAAATGTGGTAGCCGATGCCTTGAGCAGGAAGGACAGATAACCTATTCGAGTAAAATCTATGAACATAATGATTCATAATAACCTTACTACTCAAATAAAGGAGGCGCAACAAGGAGTTTTAAAAAAGGGAAATTTAAAGGATGAAATACCCAAAGGATCGGAGAAGCATCTTAATATTCGGGAAGACGGAACCCGGTATAGGGCTGAAAGGATTTGGGTACCAAAATTTGGAGATATGAGAGAAATGGTACTTAGAGAAGCTCATAAAACCAGATACTCAATAAATCCTGGAACGGGGAAGATGTACAAGGATCTCAAGAAACATTTTTGGTGGCCGGGTATGAAAGCCGATGTTGCTAAATACGTAGGAGAATGTTTGACGTGTTCTAAGGTCAAAGCTGAGCATCAGAAACCATCAGGTCTACTTCAACAACCCGAAATCCCGGAGTGGAAATGGGAAAACATTACCATGGATTTCATCACTAAATTGCCAAAGACTGCAAGTGGTTTTGATACTATTTGGGTAATAGTTGATCGTCTCACCAAATCAGCACACTTCCTGCCAATAAGAGAAGATGACAAGATGGAGAAGTTAGCACGACTGTATTTGAAGGAAGTCGTCTCCAGACATGGAATACCAATCTCTATTATCTCTGATAGGGATGGCAGATTTATTTCAAGATGGAGAAGTTAGCACGACTGTTTTGATACTGTATTTGTATATTAGTTACATTATATATTATGTATGTAAATATGAATACATTAAAAATATTTTATATATATATAATTGTTATATATCAATTTACTATATTATATTATTTCATAATAGAGATAGATATTATAAATTTTAACACATATTATTTATTTTATTTATATATATTTCAATTAGTTCATACATTAAATCACATATTAATTCAAATTATACATTTAATATATATATTTATATATTTTAATACATATGTATGTATTTACAATTAGTTGTTCGTGAATCGTCGGTATTGGTCAACGGGTAAATGCATATATGAAATTAACAAAAAAATCTTTTGAAACTCAACATAACAGATCTTGTTTATCGTGTCGTAAACATATAAAGATTAAAGTTTAAATTTGGTCAGAAATTCCCGGGTCATCACAGTACCTACCCGTTAAAGAAATTTCGTCCCGAAATTTGAGTGAGGTGGTCATGGTTAACAATAAAAATGTTTTCATGACCAATATGAGTTGATAATTAGAGGTTTATCTGTAATGACCCGAACTTTTCCATGTTTATATATATTAATTGTGATTAATATTTACATGATTAAATGTTTCCAACATGTTAAGCAATCAAACTTGTTAAGACTTGATTAATTGAAATATGTTTCATATAGACAATTGACCACCCAAGTTGACCGGTGATTCACGAACGTTAAAACTTGTAAAAACTATATGATGACATATATATGGATATATATAGTTAACATGATACTATGATAAGTAAACATATCATTAAGTATATTAACAATGAACTACATATGTAAAAACAAGACTACTAACTTAATGATTTTTAAACGAGACATATATGTAACGATTATCGTTGTAAAGACATTTAATGTATATATATCATATTAAGAGATATTCATACATGATAATATCATGATAATATAATAATTTAAAATCTCATTTGATATTATAAACATAGGGTTAACAATATTTAACAAGATCGTTAACCTAAAGGTTTCAAAACAACACTTACATGTAACGACTAACGATGACTTAACGACTCAGTTAAAATGTATATACATGTAGTGTTTTAATATGTATTTATACACTTTTGAAAGACTTCAATACACTTATAAAAATACTTCTACTTAACAAAAATTCTTACAATTACATCCTCGTTCAGTTTCATCAACAATTCTACTCGTATGCACCCGTATTCGTACTCGTACAATACACAGCTTTTAGATGTATGTACTATTGGTATATACACTCCAATGATCAGCTCTTAGCAGCTCATGTGAGTCACCTAACACATGTGGGAACCATCATTTGGCAACTAGCATGAAATATCTCATAAAATTACAAAAATATGAGTAATCATTCATGACTTATTTACATGAAAACAAAATTACATATCCTTTATATCTAATCCATACACCAACGACCAAAAACACCTACAAACACTTTCATTCTTCAATTTTCTTCATCTAATTGATCTCTCTCAAGTTCTATCTTCAAGATCTAAGTGTTCTTCATATATTCTACAAGTTCTAGTTACATAAAATAAAGAATACTTTCAAGTTTGCTAGCTCACTTCCAATCTTGTAAGGTGATCATCCAACCTCAAGATATCTTTGTTTCTTACAGTAGGTTATCATTCTAATACAAGGTAATAATCATATTCAAACTTTGGTTCAATTTCTATAACTATAACAATCTTATTTCAAGTGATGATCTTACTTGAACTTGTTTTCGTGTCATGATTCTGCTTCAAGAACTTCGAGCCATCCAAGGATCCGTTGAAGCTAGATCCATTTTTCTCTTTTCCAGTAGGTTTATCCAAGGAACTTAAGGTAGTAATGATGTTCATAACATCATTCGATTCATACATATAAAGTTATCTTATTCGAAGGTTTAAACTTGTAATCACTAGAACATAGTTTAGTTAATTCTAAACTTGTTCGCAAACAAAAGTTAATCCTTCTAACTTGACTTTTAAAATCAACTAAATACATGTTCTATATCTATATGATATGCTAACTTAATGATTTAAAACCTGGAAACACGAAAAACACCGTAAAACCGGATTTACGCCGTCGTAGTAACACCGCGGGCTGTTTTGGGTTAGTTAATTAAAAACTATGATAAACTTTGATTTAAAAGTTGTTATTCTGAGAAAATGATTTTTATTATGAACATGAAACTATATCCAAAAATTATGGTTAAACTCAAAGTGGAAGTATGTTTTCTAAAATGGTCATCTAGACGTCGTTCTTTCGACTGAAATGACTACCTTTACAAAAACGACTTGTAACTTATTTTTCCGACTATAAACCTATACTTTTTCTGTTTGGATTCATAAAATAGAGTTCAATATGAAACCATAGCAATTTGATTCACTCAAAACGGATTTAAAATGAAGAAGTTATGGGTAAAACAAGATTGGATAATTTTTCTCATTTTAGCTACGTGAAAATTGGTAACAAATCTATTTCAACCATAACTTAATCAACTTGTATTGTATATTATGTAATCTTGAGATACCATAGACACGTATACAATGTTTCGACCTATCATGTCGACACATCTATATATATTTCGGAACAACCATAGACACTCTATATGTGAATGTTGGAGTTAGCTATGCAGGGTTGAGGTTGATTTCAAAATATATATAGTTTGAGTTGTGATCAATACTGAGATATGTATACACTGGGTCGTGGATTGATTCAAGATAATATTTATCGATTTATTTCTGTACATCTAACTGTGGACAACTAGTTGTAGGTTACTAACGAGGACAGTTGACTTAATAAACTTAAAACATCAAAATATATTAAAAGTGTTGTAAATATATTTTGAACATACTTTGATATATATGTATATATTGTTATAGGTTCGTGAATCAACCAGTGGCCAAGTCTTACTTCCCGATGAAGTAAAAATCTGTGAAAGTGAGTTATAGTCCCACTTTTAAAATCTAATATTTTGGGATGAGAATACATGCAGGTTTTATAAATGATTTACAAAATAGACACAAGTACGTGAAACTACATTCTATGGTTGAATTATCGAAATCGAATATGCCCCTTTTTATTAAGTCTGGTAATCTAAGAATTAGGGAACAGACACCCTAATTGTCGCGAATCCTAAAGATAGATCTATTGGGCCTAACAAACCCCATCCAAAGTACCGGATGCTTTAGTACTTCGAAATTTATATCATATCCGAAGGGTATCCCGGAATGATGGGGATATTCTTATATATGCATCTTGTTAATGTCGGTTACCAGGTGTTCACCATATGAATGATTTTTATCTCTATGTATGGGATGTGTATTGAAATATGAAATATTGTGGTCTATTATTATGATTTGATATATATAGGTTAAACCTATAACTCACCAACATTTTTGTTGACGTTTTAAGCATGTTTATTCTCAGGTGATTATTAAGAGCTTCCGCTGTCGCATACTTAAATAAGGACGAGATTTGGAGTCCATGCTTGTATGATATTGTGTAAAAACTGCATTCAAGAAACTTATTTTGTTGTAACATATTTGTATTGTAAACCATTATGTAATGGTCGTGTGTAAACAGGATATTTTAGATTATCATTATTTGATAATCTACGTAAAGCTTTTTAAATCTTTATTGATGAAATAATGGTTATGGTTTGTTTTAAAATGAATGCAGTCTTTGAAAAACGTCTCATATAGAGGTCAAAACCTCGCAACGAAATCAACTAATATGGAACGTTTTTAATCAATAAGAACGGGACATTTCATTATCATCATTGAATAATAATGATAAAACAGTTCGATTATTCTAAGAATATGAATGAAGCTATCGCAAAATAGTGAATTGAAGAAAATAAGATCTTTCCTTAGCTTTTGACGTAAACAGGGTTGAATTCCAGAATTTATGGTATTTATAGAAAATCTTCGAAATCAAAAAGATTTGATTCTTCGGTGAGTAAGGAAATTAATATCTCTATAATTAAATACGGTGATCTGCCTCGATTACTCTGTCTGATATTTCCATTATAAATTAAGCTCTTCCGTTCCATTATTCTCACCATTCTTATACTTTCTTTCTTAGTTCATACATCCCAAAAGATTGTGAAAATGCTTAGTCCAGTTCTGATCCTTGTCCTTATTCTTACTATCGCAACAATCATTCTCTTTTTCCAACTTCCACCAGAGGAATCTGCCTTCTTCTACTTCGCCCTTGGGATTATAATACTTATAATTCTCCCGTGTCTTTATGTTGCGATAAACATTGATATACACGGTTTGTAATTTAGGTGTTGTTATCGGGCTTTATATCTTTCCTTATATTTCAATGTCCCTATATCTGTTTTCTATAATCATTGTCATCCACGGTTAATACTCCTTCCTCTTTGCTGCGATTTATACTCTAATTTCTATTTCTTTTGGAGCTTTGTCCTTTCGTTTCTTCTTTTTACGATTGGACATCTCTTGTAATGGTCTAGAATTCGTAAGTATGGAGTTTCGAATAAACATCATGTTCTAAATAAGAAAGAAGGTATTATCACAATTTGATTTGTCAAATTATCAGAATCACTGAGTATAGAACTATCAAGAATATATATTTTTGATATGTTCAGAAGTTACGCAGAATGAAAGAGTTATGTAACATGGCACGTGATGACATTATGATCTGTGAATCATCACGTCTCATTAGAAACTCAGCATGACTTACTGTAATATAATCACATTGATCAAGTGTCATTATATTATACTAACTCATGCATCAGCTCCCAACATTACTTCAATAACATTCATATTTTTAAGCTTGAAAGTTTACAGAATATAGAAACTAACAGTTTCTATATGATGTAACACTGATATCAGGAAAAGATTAATAATTTCAGATAAGAATAGTTATGAAAATATCTTCAGAAATATGGAGGATATTTATAATGAAAGCTACGATGATATCTTGGAATTTTTAATATCAATGGATGCTGAAGAAGATTTATCCGTAAGGGTTTAGAGTAAGGAGCAAAATATTCGCTAAAGACTTCAGCAGGCATTGAATCATTTGAATTCTTTGAAGTCAAACTTATTCTTTGTGACTTGTCCATGGCTTTCTTCATAGTTTCGCATAATCTGCTTTTCGGTACTAAATTTTCTCTTGAATGTTTCTAATATAATGATACACAGGAAGCACTAAGAGGTATATAATTTCGGACGAGAATATTTATGAAAATATCCTCAGAAATATCGAAGATATTGATGATGATATTTTGGAATTTCTAAGTTCGATGGTTGATGGAGAAAGATTTTCCGCAAGCTTTTAATATGACTTCGGAGCAAGATATTTTCTAAAGATATCAACGGATTCAGAATTACCTGGATTCTTTGAATATATGGTATGGTCCTTGTATTTATCCTCGGTCTCCTTCGTGGTTAGCTCAATCCGTTTTCCAGTTCCAACTTTTCTGAGCTTTTCCAACATACTATTCTTTATCATCAAACTTTCGATGATTATGGTCGTTTACGGTTGTCTATGGTTTCTGCTGCTTCATTCAGCTTTTTCAACATTCAGAGTATTGATTTGTGACTGAGTGCTTTTCAGAATTCCAGAAGGAGAGATCATAATTCTAAGAGATAAATGTCATACATATAACTGTTGATGTAGATATGCTGTGAGTTTTCAAAGTACTGATTGCTGATTCCCGGTAATTGGTATGGCAGTTCTCGTTACAAGATGCGGATGAGTATATGATAGGGTTTCAATGAATAAATATAATGATTTGTCAGAGAGATTTAAGCCAAGAAGTAACGAGTGCTGGTATGTCTGCTGGTAATATGATGGAATATAAAAGAATTCTCCAGTATCAAAAGGGTAATCGTATATATCAGGATTATAGTAAGACTACTTCGAATGAAAAGTCGAAGTTGACTTGCTAGAGCTGTGACAAAATTTGCTACCTTGAAAAGGGATCGCAAAAATTATTTTTTGCTAATAAATGCCCAAGGATCTGACGCGGCTACATGTTAAACTTTTACTCAGTTGCCGAGAGTTTCTCAAGTGCATAACTATATGCATAAATCTTTCCTTCCGTAGATGAAGTGCGGTTGATTCATCCTATCGATTGAGGTGTTTTCAAGAATCATGAAAGGTTTGAACACAGATTATAATGGGTTAAGATGAAATCAAGTGGCAAACTTGAAGAATTGCTTAGTTTCATATGTTATAATCAATATTTTAATTCATTTTAATTGTCCAATGTTGGTGGTCCTCAATTGATAGTCCACAGTTAGCAATACAATAATTCATATATAGTTTAATACATAATATTCGAATTAATTAATACGTATCGTGACCCGTATTCGTCTCAGACTCGATCACAACTCAAAGTATATATTATTTGAGAATCAACCTCAACCCTGTATAGAGAACTCGATCATTACTGCATATAGAGTGTCTATAGTTATTCCAAATAATATATATATATATATGCATCGATATGATATGTCAAAACCTTGTATACGTGTCCCGATATTTAAATTACGTAAAATAAATACAGAAATTAAATGACGATAAAGGAAATTGCGAGAATATAAATTGCGATAAATAAACTGCGATAAATAAATTGCGATAATTAAATTGCTATAAAATAAAATGTAATACGGAATAAACTGTTAGCTAGGAACAGTTAGCTAGGATCTTGTTAGCGTGGATTCTTAACAAAATTTCATATTGTTAATTAGTCTGTTTCTAATCAATTTTTATTGTGTCCATTATTTCTTCATTATGCCACTTGTTGGATTCTGATAGGTCAAAATCCAAATATGAAATTTAATGACAGTGGTTGTTCTGTGGTGAATCAGATTCGTATATCTGTGGATATAAGTAGGATGGTAATTGACCGTTGAATCAGGTTCGAAGAATGTACAGTATAACTTATTAATGTGAAATCTAAATATTCCTCGGGTATTACCTACCCGTTAAAATATTTTCACCATTAACAATTTGTACGAAAGAATTTTTTTAATTACAATCTTTAAGAAAATATATATACATATATATTTTCTTCAGATGTAATTATGGTTTTAATGAGTTAATATGATATTAAACTCATTCGTTTTTCGGTTGGAACTAGAATAAATAATCTCTAAAAATTTAGAGATTACATATTTGCCATGTCGAACAAAGATAAATGATGCAGAAAGATACGTAGAACGAAGATCATACTCAAAGTACAGATGACGATATTGAAGTATGGATTGTTGATGGTACTGGTGCTGTTATTGATGGTACTGTTGGTGCCAGTGATGTTGCTGAAGCTGGTACATTTTGCACCATATTCTCTGAATTGATTATTCGAGCGCGAGGTTCGCTGACTTATTACTCCATGATGATTGTCGGTCGGAACGAGCGGATGAATAAGGTTCAAAATTGTGGATAGAATATAATCTTGTCGAGTTACCCTGGAAATGAGACTGAAAATGGTGTTTCGAATAGGTTCGCCGGTAACCGCTTCAGGTTCATTGTCAAGAGGTGAAGTCGGTTGGTGGAAGGGATTGCCTTCTGCGTGTTTCCATTAATTAAGTCAAATACGAACCCATCAGATGAATTGATAGTGGCTGATTGGTTGATTCATGCCGGTGACGCTATTTTCGGAGCTTAGATGAACTTCTATGTCGGAATAACTGTCGGAATAACTATCGGAATAGCTATCGGAATCTGAGGAACTCAAACTGGTTGAGGGATTCATCTCGTACAATCAGATGAAGGATTTTCGATAAGAAATAGATTATAGGATGTAGATTAGTACCTTGTAATACATAATTTACATATGCATATATAATACTAAAATCCCATAAGTTACGGAGGAATCTACTGAATATGTCAGACAAAGTTACAGTAACAGATACGCTAAGATATGAAGTAGCAGATACGTTAAGATATGAAGTTTGTCTATACACTATTCATGCAATCAATGTAGTAAAACGTGTCTAGACTAAGAATGATAAGCAACTGATTCTCTAAGAATGATAAGCAGGTAATTTTCGACACGAAATGATAATTAAATCTTATGACATGCAGACACGGTCGAAGTCCAGACTCACTAATGCCTCCTAACGACTTATTAGTTAGACACACTAATGCAAACCTGGTTCGCTAAGACCACTGCTCTGATACCAACTATGAAGACCCGTCCTAATCCATTCGGACGAAGTCCATATCGATTATAAACGATTCACAACAGTTGATTACATCATGATACATTTTACAAACATTGCATTCAATTTTAAAAGACAATCTTTCATTACAACGAAAATTGACGGTAGGCATACCATTTCATAATATATCTAACTATAATTGACTTAATAATAATCTTGATGAACGCAACAACTCGAATGCAACGTCTTTTAAAATATGTCATGAATGACTCCAAGTAATTTCTCTAATATGAGCAAATGCACAGCGGAAGATTTCTTTCATACCTGAGAATAAACATACTTTCAAGTGTCAACCAAAAGGTTGGTGAGTTCATTAGTTTAACATAAATAATCATTTCCATCATTTTAATAGACCACAAGATTTTCATTTCTCATAAATAAACGTCCCATGCATAGAGACAAAAATATCATTCATATGGATTGAACACCTGGTAACCGACATTCACAATATACATATATGAATATCCCCATCATTCCGGGATCCTCCTTCGGACATGATATAAATTTCGAAGTACTAAAGCATCTGGTACTTTGGATGGGGCTTGTTGGGCCCGATAGATCTATCTTTAGAGTTCGCATCAATTAGGGTGTCTGTTCCTTAATTCTTAGATTACCAGACTTAATAAAAAGGGGCATATTCGATTTCGATCATTCAACCATAAAATGTAGTTTCGATTACTTGTGTCTATTTCGTAAAGCATTTATAAAAGCGCATGTATTCTCAGTCCTAAAAATATATATTGCAAAAGCATTTAAAAAGGGATTAATGAAACTCACGCATATAATATTGTAAAACAGTTAATAAAGCATTTGCATGTATTCTCAGCCCAAAAAATATATATAAAAAGGGAATAATGAAACTCACCAAATGTATTTTGTAGTAAAAATACATATGACTATATTGAACAACAGAACAATTCAGGGTTGGCCTCGAATTCACGAACCTATATCATTTGTATATATATTAAAACATATACTTAATCGAATAAATCTATTTATTAATAGTAATGTATTTGTTATATTAATACTTTATAAGTTTTATTATTTATTTATATATATTCATTCTTTTTATAGAAATTTTATTATAATTAAGTTATGTAATTTGAATATATTTGTACATATGTAATCTTTATTTTATACTTATAATCTTAATAATATCTTTGAATCCTATATTTTCAAAATCACAATAATTTTAATGATATTGATAATACTAATATTAATAATACTTATAATGTTAAAATTGTTACTTTTAATGATACTTTTAGTTTTAACAAAAACAACATATTTAAAAAATAATGTTACTTTTAGTAGTAATGGTATTACTAATAATACTAATACTGATAATAATAATATCTACAATAATGATAATAATAATAACATTAGCAATACACATAATACTTGTAACTATGATAATGTTAATAATTACTATAATACTAATGATAACAATAGTAATAATAATCATAGTAATAATAATAATAATAATAATAATAATAATAATAATAATAATAATAATAATAATAATAATAATAATAATAATAATAATCATTATAGTAATAATAATAATGATAATGATAATGATAATAACAATGATACTCCTACTCATAATAATAATAATAATAATAATAATAATAATAATAATAATAATAATAATAATAATAATAATAATAATAATAATAATAATAATAATAATAATAATAATAATACTACATATTAGTAAAAAAATTATAACAATACTAATAATTATAATACTTGTAATATTTATAATAAATGAATAATAATAATAATAATAATAATACTAATAATAATAATAATAACTTAACAATGAAAAACTACCTCGAGTGATAAAAAAAAAACGAAAAGCCACCAGCAAGTCTCGAACCTGAGACCTCAGGTTTCCACAGCAAGCACCCAAACCATCACACTATACACGTTTATCTGATTTAATACAAACCTAAAACATATTTATTCACTAACTCTGTGTTCCCTTCTTCTTCTTCAATTCAAATCGAACCAAGGCTATAACAAGTTTTTATTCGTGAATTTAATTATTGAATTTGGACCTTTCAATTTCAACAGAGATCAATCATTCATATGATGCTATTGTTAAAAAAAAGAACAATTTAAAAAAAAATAGCTGCAGAAGGTCACGAAGAACACTCATAAACTCAAACATCACTTTTGATTTTTAGCCTGTTTTAGAACAAGTTTACAACACAAAATAGATTGTAAATCACTCATAGAAACTTTCTCGAACATCAATTTAACTGAAATCATTAAAACAATTTCGAATTTCATCAAAGAGCCATCGGTTGACTTTTAAATTTTGAGACTTTGACCTCCAAATTCGGAATCGATAGGAAAGATTGGGATTTGAAACGTTACAGATAGTTTGAGTAGGAGCTTTTGAACACAATCGCATTTATAGAATCTAACAATTCATTTGAATTTGAGTTTTTGCTAAAATTTTACACGAACAGAGATATATGATGTGTTTCTTTTTTTTTAAACAAATGAAAGAAAATAACTGAATTGCATATGTTTTCATGGATGATAGAAAGTAGTTTGGATCGAGTAATACTGAGATTTATCAATTAATTAAAGGATTGAAGTCGACAGTTTCAATCAGAACCGGAATATATATAAAAATAAAAATAAAACAACTTGAAAGAAAAAAGATTGGTACGATCGAGTTAAACATGTAACTGAATTCGTTTGGTAGTGTTAAAGGAGTCGACCAAAAACAAAAATTTGGAAAGTGATAGCAACCAATATATTCTGTAATCTTACATTGCTTTTTATATATTTAATATTATTATTTAATAATTATAATTGCATTAATAATCATCAAAATATTAATAATAATAATAATAATATTAATAATAATAATATCACCAATAATAATAATAATAATAGTATTAATAAGTCACAATAGTAATAATTTTAATAAAAATCATAATAATAATAGTATTAATGATAAATATAATAATACTAATTATATTAGTATTAATAATGGTAATATTAATATTAATATTAATATTTATCAAATTTATATATATATATATATATATATATATATATATATATATATATATATATATATATATATATATATATATATATATATATATATATATATATATATATATATATATATATATATATATATGTTATATATTTAATATAATGATATCAAATTACTAATATTGATATTAATATTGAAGTGATAATAATATTACTTTAGTAACTATATTTTAATTTATAATTTAATTTAATATCTTAACATTATTTATTATTAATTATGCAATATGATATATTATATAATAACATATACTGAATATTTAATGTTTACACACACATATATATATATATATATATATATATATATATATATATATATATATATATATATATATATATATATATATATATATTATGTACTTGTATTTGTATATTAGTTACATTATATATTATGTATGTAAATATGAATACATTGAAAATATTTTATATATATATAATTGTTATATATCAATTTACTATATTATATTATTTCATAATAGAGATAGATATTATAAATTTTAACACATATTATTTATTTTATTTATATATATTACAATTAGTCCATACATTAAATCACATATTAATTCAAATTATACATTTAATATATATATTTATATATTTTAATACATATGTATGTATTTACAATTAATTGTTCGTGAATCATCGGTATTGGTCAACGGGTAAATGCATATATGAAATTAATAAAAAAATCTTTTAAAACTCAACATAAAAGATCTTGCTTATCGTGTCGTAAACATATAAAGATTAAAGTTTAAATTTGATCAGAAATTCCCGGGTCATCACATTTGGGTGGTCTATTGGATGAGCTATTTTTAAGGTAAGCTGTATTTGAGTATGCAATCATGAGAGAATTCAGATCCAAGATATTAAATTATCAAGACTGAAGCTCTGATACCAGTTGTTGGTCCCTTGATTAACAACAGGAGTATTGTAGAGGGGGGTGAATATAATTTCTCTTTAATTAACTTAACAGTTAAACACAATTTAGTATTTAAGCAAGTAAATTAAATAGAGTCAGAGGTAATTTTCAACGGTTATTCTTTATTGATAAAATCACAAAGAATTACAACTATCCTTGGCGAAATGATAGTTGGTTGATACAGATTTACCTAGATTATAGCTATGAGGATAAAATTAAAGCTATTACACGTTTTGGACTCTAAATAATAAAACCCACACCACTAGTTGTTACAATAGTGGATACAACAATTTATAGTAGTCCTTTTATCCATGTAATTGTTCCATTGTCTACTAGTACATAGGATATCTGTACTTGTAGGGACAACTGCATCAGAGAGCGTGCTCTCCTCTTTCCTCTTTGGTAGCTATTTGCAGGAACACCCCAATTCGGTTTGGCACCACTATTTGTTTAAACAAATAGAATATTGTGTTCCCTAGGCATTGACAAAGTATAGCACATGTCTGCACATGCGTTAAACTTATGCATTCCCACGTGGTCTTGTAAGGTCACTTGTCAGCCGCCGATGCCAGTCCTTTTCTATTCAACTTTGTCTTTGACTTCTGTTGAATAGTACAATTGATGTAGACCACTCAGAAAACTACTATGCTTGGAATGGAGCATAACTGTCTTGTGTAGTAAGCTGCATTCCAGCTATGCTGGTTCTTCATTGCCAGCTATGCTGGTTCTTCATTGCTGAGTCACTTGATATTATTGAATTGCTGAGTATACATCCTGTGCTGATTGAAGAACACTGTCTACCTTGTGCTGTTAGACTAAGCAGCAAACTAAACACTCGATACATCAATATCTGCTGTCTATACATAAACGAACTTGTGCTGGTTGCACATAACATTTTAGTGCAAATAAATTACAGTTTTGTCATAATTAAATCCTTAATTATTTTGGGGACTCAACAATTATTATTAGTATTATTATTATTAAGTATTAGTATTATTATCAATAGCATTATTATTATTAAGTATTATGAATATTATCATTATTATTACCATTATTATTTATTATTAATATTGTTACAATTATTAGTATTATAATTATTATTATTATTATTATTATTAATATAAGTACCATGATAAAGATTATCATTTATTAATGATTATTATGATTATAGTTACAAACCTGATTATTTTTATTATTATTGTTATGAAAATAATAAAATTTATTATTAGTTTCATTAAAATTTATATTTGTATCATTTTATAATTAATAGTAATATTATTATCATTATTACTATTATTATAATTAATATTAGTATTATAATTATCATTATAAGTATCATAATCATTATTATTATTATTATCATTATAAGTATTATTATTTATATTATAATGAGTATTATTATTATGTAATTACTAAAATCATTATCATAACTATCATTAACAGTAGAATTAATATTTTTATGATTATTATTAACATCATTATTATTATCATTAATAGAATTATTAACATTATTATCTTTATTAGTAACATTAAGTATTATAATTATTATCATTTTTACCATTATTAATATTATATTAGTATTATTAATTTTACTATTTTTAACAAACAAATGATATATATATATATATATATATATATATATATATATATATATATATATATATATATATATATATATATATATATATATATATATATATATATATATATATATATATATATATATATATATATATATTTAATACATATAACATAACAAAATTAATATTTTTATATACAAAATGAAAATATGAAACATATATATATTTTTAATATAAAAATGATATAACTAATAAATATATATATATATATATATATATATATATATATATATATATATATATATATATATATATATATATATATATATATATTGTTCGATTACAATTATGTGTATTAATATATATACAAATGATATAGGTTCGTGAATCCAAGGCCAACCCTGCATTGTTCAGTATCGTCGTATGAATATTTTTACTACAAAATATTGTATCGTGAGTTTCATTTGCTCCCTTTTTAAATGCTTTTGCAATATATAATTTTGAGACTGATAATACTTGCGCTGATTTTATAAATGTTTGATGAAATAGACACAAGTATTTAAAACTACATTCTATGGTTGGATTATCGAACTGAATATGCCCCTTTTTAGCTTGGTAGCCTAAGAATTAAGGAACAGTACCCCTAATTGACGTGAATCCTAAAGATAGATCTATCGGGCCCAACAAGCCCTATCCGGGTTACGGATGCTTTAGTACTTCGATTTTATCATGTCTGATGAGTGTCCCGGAATGATGGGGATATTCTATATGCATCTTGTTAAGGTCGGTTACCAGGTGTTCACTATATGAATGATTTTTATCTCTATGCAGTTTGCGAAATGCCTGATATGAGATGGATGTTTATGAGAAATGGAAATGAAAATCTTGTGGTCTATTAAAATAATGAAAATGATTATTTTTGATAAACTAATGAACTCACCAACCTTTTAGTTGACACTTTTAAGCATGTTTATTCTCAGGTTTGAAAGAAATCTTCCGATGTGCATTTGCTCATTTTAAAGATATTACTTGAAGTCATTCATGGCATATTTCAAAAGACGTTGCCTTCGAGTCATTGAGTTCAACAAGATTATTATTAAGTCATTTATAGTTTGGATACATTATGAAATGGTATGCATGCCTGTCAACTTTCGTTGTAATGAAAGTTTTTCTTTTAAAAACGAATGCAATGTTTGTAAAATGTATCATATAGAGGTTAAATACCTCGCAATGTAACCATATGTTATTGTATTCGTCCTTATACATTAGGACGAGTCGTTTCAAACGGGGTCGGGACATAATCAATCGTTACGTTGCGAAGAATGATCAGGCAATGATCTGACCACAAATTTGATAGAATACTTCCCATAAGCGAAGGAAACAAACCCAAAATACAATCCGAGATGAAGAATCTATCAATCAAGGAGTGTTGCGTGAATGATTTGTTAAAACGTGTGAAAGTTCTTCCGCCCAAATTTATATCGATTAAATTACAGTCCTGAATAAAGCAATTGAAGTCGTTTGCTTCCAGGTGATTAAATATCGATCCATATCTTTCATGAGGAAACCGAACTGAATTAAAATCCCTAAAAACAATGAATTCCCCTGAATTAATAGAAACAAAATTGCGGATATAGTCCCACAATCTCTGCTTTCTTTGCCTAGGTTGTGGCGCATAAATGTTGATAAGGAAAATCAAAGTTGAATTCCCCATAAACACTCCTTCCACAATAAGCATATTATCAAAGGAAATGATATGTCTACTAACAAAAAATCTTGGGTCCCATACGATGATAATGCCACCCGATCTTCCACTAGCTGATGCGGAAGCAACCTTAAAATTAAAATTGCCCCACATTGCTTTAACGGCAAAGTGACACAGGTTTTTAAGTTTGGTTTCTTTGATACCTAAAATATTAATACCATGTTCGACACATAGCCTACTCACCCATATTTATTTCATTTTGAGTTGTATCCCTCCACCAATGTTTAACGACATTAAATTCATGAGATGGTATTGAAACCTTTCATACTAATTACCACTTTGTTGAGATCAAAAGAAGAAGAATTTAAGTTGTATCCAAGAGTTTTACCCATCTTTAACATTTTGGATCTAAATACACTGCGAGTGCCACCTGAAGAATTAGTTGAACTAACGATAGGGGAATGAAAACGGACACCATTGAGGCCTGGAGGCTTGGACAAGGAAGAGGAACCTGAATCTTGTAACACCATATTATTTTTTACAGAAGTAGCAGACTGCGAAGGAATGATATCCGCAACAAAAGTTCTCTCGGTTGAACTCTAAGAATCTTCCACCTGATCTGCCAACTTTGTTTCTGATATAGTGTTCTCTATTGCAGGAGATACATTTTGCTCAAACATACTTTCAATGGGTTGATCAATTTGCACTTTGTCCGAGTTTATCGATGAATCCTCCGAATATGCATCATCATCATCCGATGATTCTTCTTCTTCCACATCAAGCACATTCACATTCCAGTTAGATGTTTCTCGAACTAGAACCTTGTATATTTTTTTATTGATCACAACAGAGATCATATCATGAATATAATCCATCCTGGTGGTAATAATACCCAATTTACCGCACCCCGCTTTCCCATTTATGGTAGCAATGAACAATTTATTGCCAAAGGAGCTCGCAATTCTCTTATAAATTCCGTCTTTCCAGGCACATGTTGGCAGTCCAGTAATATCAATCCAGACTACTCTTTCGTTAACCACAAAATTTTCGTCAAACTCTTTGAATTCTTCAATGTATGAGATAATCTTTTCGTTGCATTTAAATGTGTCTAAGGATTTTTCATTTGGGAATGTTACATCGACCCATGATCCACCAATATGATGAAGATCCAGATTTTGAAACCCCTCAACATGCCAAATGCGTTTGATATATGGAATTATAGTAGTGTTTTTTACCTTCACAAATAGTAGCAGAGGAGCATCAGTTCCTTGAATCAGTACATCATCTGGAATGCTTATGTATTTCAATCCTCTCTTAATCACCACCGGAGTAGGGAATGAGTTTCCATTTATAGCCGATACATAAGTACCTTTGACGAGTGAAGGGAAATCTTCAAAGTTTGGGACTCTAGAGGGATGAACTGGGTAAAAAAACACCCTGCTTGTTACCATTTTTTTTTCGTATTTTATTCATCATGAAAGGTCACTGTGATATGCATTTGTTTCATGGGGAGTCTATTTACCTAAAAACCGTTAACTTTTATGTTAAATGCCTCCATGCTATGCACATGAGGATAAAAATATCATTTCCATCTTTTCTTCCATTGTCTTTTTCTTTTCATATATTAATTAAATAATAAAATTAGCCTTTTCTTTTAACTTTGACCCCAATAACACATGTGATAGATCTGAGCTTCCTACTCAATAACGAATTCAACAAATACAACACCATTGTTAAGCCGTTGAAGATCTAAAATAATACAAAGTAATAATAATACTCCGTAATAATTAAAAAATATAGCATTAAAAGATGCAATTCTAAAGCTGAAGAACCATCATCACCTCCAAGTTACACATTAAACATATCTGGTTCCCATTTGAATCCCCAAGTTGCAAATAACCTCCAAGTTAACCATTCCTAGTGCAGCGTTATCACCTAGAAATTACCACCATCACGCCTCCATCACACCACTATGGGGCATGATGGAGCCAAAAATCCGTTGGCATGATCGTTGCATCACCGGGGTGAGTATCAATTGAGGGATTGCCACCTCATTTTGCTGATTTATTTATCTATATACCCCTCACATTAAATTAAAATGTGAGACCAAATACCTCATCACAAAACCATCACGTCATCCTACTACAAACTTCATCACGCCATCACCTTTACCAAATCAGCACTATATCCCACAAAAACACCTCATCACGCCCCATCACCCCGGCACCACTGTGAATGGTCTTAGCTAAAATAATCAATTTACCCTCTTCTCTTTCTCGTTAACCCACCTATTTCCATTTCAACTTTTCTTTATTATTATTATTATCTATTTTCTCTTGTAACAACCATAAACTCACATTTAATAAAAGAAAAGGAAAGTATAGTTATTCAAGTTCCTTATTTGGGATGAACACTTTAAATAACTTTTTGGGTTGAACATCTCAAGAATCAAATTATTTTGCTTCTTAATATCAACTGGAGTAATTTCCAAAACCATTATTTCCTTTTGGGATAACGATCTTGTATCAAATCTTAGTATCAAAATCTTATATGAATCTAACAAATCGAACTATTTCCAGTTTCCGTAAGCAAAATTCAATAAAGCTAAGAAACCCCATTTCGTAACCCTAATGTTTGGCTCACGGAATTTAATGGGATTCCGGCGGAATTGGAATGGAATCTAGACATGCATCATGTCTAGATTCCATTCCAATTCTGCAGGAATCCCATTGGATTCCGTGAGCCAAACGGGGCCTTTATCGACAAGTTCTCAAATGATAGGTACATATCGAAGTAAGGAATTATTATTGTGTATTGGAAGCGTTCGAATGTGGATAAAACAATTAGCACCAATTTACAGTAGTTAGGTGTAAGTTTGTTGATTTATAACCAAGTTGGAGTTTTATGAAAGAAAGAGGTCTGAAACATTAGGTTTTTAATTTCGAGAAAAAAGAAAACGAAGTTGAGTGAGAGAAAGGGTAAATTGACTATTTTAACCTCACATGCTAGGCACATGGTGACATTTAACAGAAAAATTAACCGTTGTTAGACAAATGGATTCCCCGTGACCTCCCATGGCGAAAAAATTCTTTAAGACTCCCCCCGTCCCCGTACCGTAATCTTTTCTTTTTTCTTTTCAAAAAACAATAGTTATAACGGTAAAACAATTCGAGCGTGATTGACTTGCTAAATCGGATAGTGATATAATGTTAAGAAAAATGGCTGCTAATTTCGTATCTTAAAGAAAGTCAAGCAGGTTACACGCCGAGTTCCAAAACCACATCTTGCAGTTGCGATTCATGGATGTAGTTGGATGTGATTATCAATAAGCATTTTGGAACATTGGTTGGGTTTCCTCATCTCGATTATTATTTCACTCCCGGAATTCTTAGTGGGAATCTTCAACTTTATAATATTTTAATAACGTCTCATGTTTTTTAATGATATTCTTTATGGCTACCATTCATTCTGATTGCCACTTTGTTTACATGGTTCCCCTTGCAGCGATAAAAAAATACAATCGATACAAAAAGAATTTCAAACATAAACAAATAAGCGGAAAAATAACATAACAAAAACTACCGATCCCACCATCAGGATGAAAAAAAACCGTTTACTAGGAAACTAAAACTTAGCCAACCTAAAAAACCCTAATGATCGACTATACTAAACAAACATAAACAGATGACAACGATCGGGAGAACCTCAAAAGTTATCACAACAAATAAACAAAGGACAAAAGAACCGCCTTCGATCCACCAAAGAAGCCGATAGGACAATCGCCAGAAAATAGAATTCAACAGGCTTCGGGAGAACTCTAAGACCAGAGCCCCTAAGCGAGAAAACGTCGCAAATTCCAGTAATACTCGTGGTGCAAATTTTAAAGAAATCCCAAAGTGCTAATCCCACTAAAAGCCAACGACCGAAAACAAACCGGCCATCACCTATCCACCCTCCCAACAAGATCTGGAGCTTTGATTCACAAAAAAAAGGCCTACAACCAGCCACAACAACTAGAGGAATTAGGCCGAAAAACTAAAACACATGCGATATATCACCTATTCCAAATACTAATATGCACTGCACATGTCCCTTCTCATCGGATTTTTGTGTTGCTTTTTTATCATCGTTTTGTAGCCTTTTGCTTCATCCTTCTCTAGCCACCAACATTTTGTCGAAGTCGGTTTATTTTTCTTTTTCAGCATACTGAATATTCTCCGGCTGGCTATCTCTTCTTCCTTTTTCTTTTCCAACTACTTATATGCCCCCTGTATTATACCATTTTACTCGATGCGTTAATAATTGGTATCCTAATCGAACCGGGTTGAACCAATTTTCAAAATAATTTGTCTTTATCTTATCTTTTAAATGTATCTGCATTGTCCATACTTGGCCACTTGGAGTTCTTTTTTATATGTTTGGTTTGTAAAAATTTTACTATGATCAATTTTTATCTATCAGAATTCGAAATATTTTATAGTTATAAGGATGAAATAAGGCCTGTCATGTGAAAGATTTTGTGAAGATGATCGTATGTTTAATATCGGGCCCGTCAGATAAGGGTAATAGGCTGACATTGGTCCTTCCGGGGGGGATTGTCAAAGGCAACTCAATGTCAGCATGTCCCTGCCGATCTATTAGGAAAGACCTACCATAAATATGAAATTATCTAAACTGAATGTATAAAACATATACACAATGCTGAATGACTATTGTTAAGATAAATGTAAAAACATTTTAAATATGAAGTACCCTCTAATAACAAATGATACTTTCTATATATATAAAAACATATTTCTTTATATACCAAAATGAGAAATTAATCTGTTTGCTATCTTAGGATAACTAGTTTTAGTTATTCGCGAGATGCTATAGGCGGAATGTTTAACATTGCACAATTATGTTTTTTGTTAAAATATATCACACATACCGTGGTTAATATGGATGACAGTGGGCTCTGAAAAATTCGCGATCCGCGAATATCCGATCCGTGATGGCTATGTAAAATCATGAAATGTCACCTACGGGTACGAGTATGGATAAAAATGTGTATCGCATGCGGGCAAGTCGTGGATATGCAAAATCCGTCGCGGGTAAATTTGATCGGCGAATCTTTCAATGAATACGCATACTAATATTATATATATTTTTTATTACATATAATAGGTTTCGATAATAAACTACTATAAAATAATATATATATATATATATATATATATATATATATATATATATATATATATATGTGTGTGTGTGTGTGTGTGTGTATATATATATATATATATATATATATATATATATATATATATATATATATATATATGTATATATATATGTGTGTGTGTGTATATATATATATATATATATATATATATATATATATATATATATATATATATATAACACATGTTATCATGTCAATAATTGTATAACCTTATTATAAAATAATAAAATCTAAAAGATTAATCATTTAGGTAATTGTTCGAAAGCTGTAAATTTGATTATTCAAATCAGCGTCTAGGATAATTTTTTAGTACATGAAAAGTTTGTAAATTTTTTTCTTTCATTCTTCCATGAAAATACAGCCTTTGTATCATGAGCTTTTGAGTTGGGAGTAGAGATGTCAGTGGATCACATATGGATCCAGTTAGCCTATATCCATATATGTGATGACCCGTCCAAATCCATATGGACGAATACATCATTCATTGATTTCATTGCGAGGTATTTGACCTCTATATGATTCGTTTTACAAACATTGCATTCTTTTGAAAAGGGCACACCATAAATGAATATTTAAATCCAAGGTTTTCGACATCTGATGATTTCTACATATAGACAATCACTGTAAATAATGGTTTACAATTATACTTCCGTTGACAATGCAGTCAAAATAGATACATGGTGATGATTTTGTGAATGCAATGTTTTCTCGAATAAAGCATGTATGACTCCATGCACATAGCTTGTCTAACATATAAGCAAACAGCGGAAGACTTCTAGTAACCTGAGAATAAACATGCTTCATGAGATGACCCGTCCTAATCCATAAGGACGAATACAATAACATATGGTTACATTGTGAGGTATTTGACCTCTATATGATATATTTTACAAACATTGCATTCGTTTTAAAAGACAAACTCTCATTACATCGAAAGTTGACAGGCATGCATACCATTTCATGATATCCAAACTATAAATGACCTAATATGTCATTTACTTAATAATAATCTTTATTGAACTCAACGACTTGAATGCAATGTCTTTTGATATATGCCATGAATGACTCCAAATAATATCTTCATAATGAGCAAATGCACAGCGGAAGATTTTTTTCAAACCTGTGAATAAACATGCTTTAAAGTGTCAACTAAAAGGTTGGTGAGTTCATTAGTTTATCATCAATATTCATTTCCATCATTTTTATAGACCACAAGATTCTCATTTTTCATAATTAACATCACACTCGCAAGTGCATAAAAATTATTCATATGGTGAACACCTAGTAACCGACATTAACAAAATACATATAGAATATCCCCAAACCAGAAATTCTTCTGTATTAATAACTCGAAGTACTAAAGCATACCATTTTCCAGTATGGGGGGAGTTAGTGCTCGTAGATCTACCTTTAGGATTCGCGTCAATTAGGGTGTCTGTTCCCTAATTCTTATGTTACCAAGCTAAAAGGGGTGATATTCGATTTCGATAGAATGTACTTTTTGATTACTTGTGTCTATTTCGTCAAACATTTATAAAAGCGCATGTATTCTCAGTCCCAAAAATATATATTGCAAAAGCATTTAAAAGAGAGTAATGAAACTCACTATACTGTATTTCGTAGTAAAAATACATATGACGTCATTGAACAAGTGTAAGGTTGGCCTCGAATTCACGAACCTATATTAATTATATATATTTATATGTTGGTTAATATCTGTCTAATAATTTAGGTCAAGTCGTAGTGTATCACAATCCTAATGCTCGAGATTATCATGCAAAAGTCAACGAAAGTCATTTAATCCGAAAATGACTTCAAAAACCTATTTATGTTTATTATATAATCTAAATATAGTCATTTTATATATTTAAATATATTTATCAGATTTTATTAGAGTAATTAATACAAGTCATTTATTAATGAATAAAAATTTAAATTAAAATTAACATATGATAAAAATATACTTTTATATATCTTAAGTAATAAAATTTATAAAGTTCACTTAATATTATAAAAATATAGTGGTATGTATTATTAATGTAATTATATTACGTGTGGTAAAAATATTTATAAAATAATATTGGTAATAATACTAATGAGTAAAAGTTTGTATTATATTGTAATAATAATAATTATTAGTATTCTTCTAATAATAATAATAACATTATTGATGATTAAAATAAAATGATAATTCTTATCACGATAACGATACTTTTTAATATTAACTATAATAATAATATTTTATATAAAAATATAATAATTCTATTCAAATGATAATTTATAATAATAATAATAATAATAATAATAATAATAATAATAATAATACTAAAATTATAATAATAATGATATTTTATAATAACAATGATATTTCTATTAAAAATGATAATTTTAGTAAAAGTGATAGTTTTAATAATATTCATTTTCAATAATAATACTAAAATTAGTGATAATTCAATTGACGATATCTTTTAATCCGTTCATCGAAACCATACGCTTTCTAAATGAAAAGTTATTAATTTTTTGCCACCTTTCCAACAACATGCATATCATATACCTTATCCCAATAGCATATGTATTAAATTCATGATTCATCATAAACTATCTAATAACAATATTAAACGTACAAGCATGCATAATCCTATATACTCGAGAACTAGTCAGGGATACACTATTAATATATAAAAGATAAGATACGAATGCTCACATATCAATATTGTGATTCAATATTGCAGGAAAAGTACGTAGACGCGACGGAGATGATAAACACAAGATTGACCTTACGAGCATACCCCCGAACAATACCCATAACATCCATAGCTATAACCCATAATTTCCTTATCTCTATCCCACTGATAACGCCAAAATTTTACATACTTTTTGTCGTCATTTCGATCCGATTTTATATCATTTTGTATGTAATTGTTGTACTTGTATATTGTAATAAGTTAAAATATGTGTATAATCCATTGTGAGTGTTGAAGTGAAGATTTATGGAAAATATTGCTGATTTTAGAAGATTCTGCGCACCTGCACCGTTTTGGCCATAACTCGGTCATACGAACTCAAAAAAGGGTGAATCTGGAGGCCAGACGTCCGTAACTCAGAGCTCTACAATATCATATTGGAAAATTACCAATAAACAGAACCAGATTCGGCGCATCTGCTTTAGATGCGACGCATCTGAGGCCAAAAAAGTCCCGAAAGTTTCAGATGCGGAGCATCAGACATCAACAAAGCCAGATGCCGCGCATCTCATCCAGATGCGGCACATATGAAGGCGTGCTGACAGTTTTAGGTGCTAAAATGAGCTGGAATCCACTAAAAGTAAAGAGATGCGGCGCATCCCTTCTAGATGCGGCGCATCTGATGCATTTCTGACCATTTTACCTAACTTTTGAGCCTATTTAAGAAGAGCTTTGGTTACACATTTGAGACACCATAATATAGATCAGTAGTAGTCCAAGAAGGGGGTTTCCCCAGCCATTCTAAAGGGTTCTCCACCCTTTTGAGCATCAAGATTGAAGAAGGAATCATACGCTACGATAGGTACTTTCGGTTTCATTTATTTTAGTGATAAGATTATGAATTCCTATTGTTTCGATGGTATTGTTGTAACCTTCATTATTATGATTGGCTAAAGCCTTATGTGTTTACACTAATGTAAGATTTATGGTTTGGTATTGTTCTATCTTTTAATGTTATTTAAGTTACTATGATGTTTGATTGATTAAATTACCATGTCCAACCAAAAGAACCATTGTTATGCTAGTTTGGTACTTTCCTTTAATTACATAGATTGATAACTACATGTGACACTAGGAACACAATCTATGCTTCAATACTTTTAGTAATCTAGACGGGTAAACATATACTTAATTGACGACTTTGCTATATGTTTAGATCGGTAATTGATTAGGTACTAGAACTACATAATCATGAATTTACCTAAAGTGATTGTTGTAATTTAGGATTTACGTGAGTTTAACCGGGTTGGGTCTAATTAATCTAATCAATCTAAATCAATTATGTTCTTCCATAGATCCACTATTGTAAGTATCCATTTACTCTAGTTCAATTATACAAGTTATGAATTGGTTTATGTGAGTTTATCAATGTTCATGGCTTGTACTTCAACACTTAGTGATTTAGACATCTACATGTGAGTGTAGGATGGTAATTGAATGGTAACTAGATTTCACAATAGTGTAGTTTATTTAGAGTGATCTTAATAAACTAGGTTTTATGTGAATTCAATCAAGGAAGAGTCTTATTGATTAAACATAGATAAAGAAGAACTAATGACAAGGTTTATGTGAATTTACTAAGTTTATAATTCTCGGTTTATAGATATTGTGAGATTGATATGAACCATTTACTTGTAACTACATAATAACGGGTTTAAGTATAAAAGAACAATCCCTATCATTTATCAAGCATTGAAGTAAACACCGCCTTCTCATCCTTGTTATTTATCTCATTTTATTTCCCGTTTGTTACTTAACAATTCTACAATTAAAACTCCCTCTTTAGAATAATTAATCATTTAAAGTCCTTAAAACAAACTTCTCCCTGTGGATCGAACTGGTCAATTTACTTGCTAGTTACTGCATGATCGGGTTTTAGTTGCCTGTATTATGTGTTAATTATTGAGCATATTGTCTACATTTTAAAGGTTACGTCTTAACACATCAACTTTTTGGCGCCGCTGCCGGGGAGCGGTTATGTTTAAAAGATTTTAATAGACTTTTAGTTATTCGATCCTTTCGTGGGAAGTTATTTTCACGAAAGTTACCTGCTTTATTTTTGTTTTTTTGTTTGTTTTGTTTTTCTTTTGTGGTGTGATTGTAGCCAGGTTAAAGGTATAATATGGCTGGGTATGATTATATGATTTCGAAAGCCATGTATGATGTCCAACAATCGGGTGAATCATCGATTTTCATGGGTATGAATGATGATTGGTATATGGGTTCTTGGGAAGCTAGGGTTGAACCAAGAGGTGTTTGTGAGACTTATGGAGGTTACTATATGCTCGAGGAGTGTGATGATAGTCTTATGTATCATTATGCCCCTATGGACCAACCATGGGATTATTATGAAAATGGTAACTCATCATGGGATTCATCTCAACAACACTTTCAAATTCAACAAGGAGAGGAGAGCCAGTCGAATTTAGAAGATGTAATTTTAGACTTCATGAGAAACGAGATTGAACGGAGGCAAAATTTTCAAGAAACACTAGCGGGCCAACAAGAATCCATTGAGCGTTTACAGAGGACCATGGGCTGTCTACTCCAGCAAATTGAAGAAAGGGAGCCGGACACTTTTCCTACTAATTCACTAGCTGATTCGAGGGGTAATACGCAGATACCCGAGGTGGAGAGTGTTGAGCCTACCATTATTATACCACCTACCACCCCAGTTATGTCCACGTTTGCAATGCTTAATCCAGGAATTGATGAGGGGGAATTACGGGTGATAGGTTGGTATTCATGGGATAGTGATGATGATGATGTTTTAACTACCGAGGTTAAAGAAATGGAGTTATCAAAGATCATTGACGATAAGGAGTCTAATATAGTGGAACCATTTGAGGATTCACCTTCTCATGTGGAATTTGTATATCATCACGAGGTTAGCACTTGGAATATATTAAAAGATGATCCGTTTGAATATGATCCACCTGAAAGAATTAAATTTTTGCTACAAGCCGCACTTAGGAGAGAGTCATGTGTTGACTCTCGGGTTAGGTATTCCTTTTTCAACAAATTGAAAAAGGAATTATATGATATATTATATACCACCCGAGGGGTTAATGACTGGCTCACGTTACTTATTCGTGGAACTTTTTCCACTGATTTTACATGTCGTCCGATAAGTGTGGGGAAGAATGACCCCATTAGGTATTAAAAGAAGGGTTCAAGTTAGGTGCACAACTCCTTAATAAATATGCACCATATAAAATGAGTATTGTGCTATGTGCTGCAATTTTCAAATACTGGCATGAAGTTCAGCAAAATACTTGCATGATGATTGGTTTGTGATAGCGTTTAAGGAATGGATGATGTTCTTATCGTGACAGCCAATTCAACGCCATCATCCCGTTATCTTCGGCTTAAAGCCTAGAAAGTATTAAATATCTTTCATACTATCTGCCCTCTCGAATTTTACAATTTTTCTGATTTCATGTAATGAAGGCATTACATGATCTTAAGTGTGGGGAAGGAGTAAATTCTTTCGGGTTTTACAAAAAACATGGTTTAAAATGGCTTAAAATGTGGATTTTACAAAAACATGGTTTAAAATGGCTTAAAATGTGAAAATTTTTAACTTTATAAATTCATTTGCATGAATTTATTTTCTATAAAAGACTCAAGAAATAGCCAACTAAGGAAATGATCAACACGCTATATCACATACTTCGCGTAAGGATTCTATGGTACTTTGTTGAATCGGAAATCAAATCCAATACTCATTGAATTAAGGAAGTTAAGTCTTCCAAAATGACGCACTTGCTAACTTATGTTAGAAGATGTAGTCCAGAACAGCTGTAGCTTGACGAAAAATCTTGAAAAGTCATCTCTATCATCAGCTGGAAATCCACCTCACCTCAACATCAAACAGGGTTTTTGGTGGTCAGACTTATCCTAACCAAGAGATGGATCTGTCTCGTACAATGGGGGGCACAGTGCAAATTAGCTTTTAAGACTAATGAATCTAATCTCCAGATGGATGATCTCCATAAAGATCAACCGTATCTATGTTGACTGCGATCAACATACATATGCCATAACAAATTGAGGTGTGCAAACTCATGGTTCACCGATGATATTTGGACATGATATAGTTTCTTCTAAAACTTATGCTATTTTATGAACTATATTGTGTAAAACCATTTTTAGGACATCCGGTTACAAGTTCCATGATACTACAATCATGGGGGCGAGTAGCTTGCTAAGCGTCGACTGAGGCTTCGGTTTCAGTTACCCTCAACCGGACTTTAAGGTTAAAACCGGAAAACTTGATTAGTGTAAAAAACTAACATGCTATTTTTCAAAATATCAAAGGTTTTTCGCAAAGGTCCTAATTTCCCTAAGGATCCAAATTTTCAAGAAATGTGGACTTTAAAACTGTGACGACCCGGAGATTTCTGACCAAATTTAAACTTAATCTTTATATAGTTTCGACATGATAAGCAAGTCGGTAATGTTGAGTCTTAAAATTTTTGAACTGTTTCATATATTCAATTGACCTTCGACTGTTCTCGGCGATTCACGAATAATTAAGTGTAAATAGTTATGTGTGTATTTATATATAAATAATAAGTGGAAATATAATTTGAAATATATTATATGATTTAGTGATTATGTGAATTAAAAATAAAAATATGATATTATGTTAATTATTATTTAAAACACATCTATATATATAAATAAAGTATAGTAAATATATATTTTGTGATTTCGAATCTATTTAGAAAACGATAGAAACACTCGATTATCATTCAATCAATATTAGACAAATTAAAAACGAACTTATATGATTATAAAAATAAACGGTGATCCCAAAATGAGTTCTATAAATTTTAGGCTTATTAAAAATATATTTAGGAACTATTTGTTAAGTTTTAATACTTTTTATATTTTATCCAGAATTGAGAGGGACAGTTGATGTAATTTTTATTTAACAAATTAAGGATCGAATTTTATACCAAAATGACCAAAATAAATAAATATAATTAAGCTAAAAATTTGTGATTTTTCTGGAGATATTTATCCGTCACTGTTTAACAATGGAACACGAAATAATATCCGATATCGATAAGAAGATGACAATATTTGTGGCTGCTAACTATTGGGAACTTGATTATTAAAGTATCCGTGTTTTTTTTTTGTTTTCTTCATACAGCTAAATATAGATCATTTTTCACTAAATATTACTTTTACTAAAATATATATATTATATTCTATATATGTTTATCTACATATATACAGAATGTGGAAGATATCAATCTAAACCAAATATCCATCAACTCTTCTCCCTTTGCTCAATCACCACCATCTCAAACAACCACCCATGACCACCGAAGCTCCAACTTTCATCACCCTCATTTCCAACCGTGACCACCACTATGATTTTCGTTGATTTCCCTCACCATCATCATCATGTTCAAACCCCTCACAACCATAACTAACGAGCACCATAATTATTGTTTTGTTGTTGTTCTGACCAAGAAGACCACCACAGCCACGTCCGTAAATCACCACCACCTTTGAACCTAGTTCTTTATCCCCACCGTCGTGTACTATTACTAATTGGTCATTACAGCCGTCGACAACTATCACTCTCCTCTCTCTCTCTCTCTCTCTTAAGTTTCATTGTGAACCACCACCATAAACTCCACAATCAACACCACTTTCGAAACTACTGTTGTGTGTGTTTTTGCTGCCACAACCAACTTACAAAAACCATCCTTTGTTACTACGGTTTTACAACCCAACCCAAAACCACAAACAACCGTTCCTGCTATTCGATATACACACACCAAAACAACCTTTGAATCCGATTAACTGCAGCTACATTCCTGTTTTATTCTATTCCTATTCATGTACAGTGAACGAAAAGAATGATGATGGGTTTTGATGATGATAAATAGTGATGATTCATAAGTGATGAAAGAGATCGATGATGGAGAACGATGACGAAAGGATGATGATACGATGAGAGATGTGGAAGTGGACATTCGCTGTTACGTTGGTGATGTCCCATCTGGTTGTGCCGAGCCATACCACAAACCCCACCGTCGATATATTTTTTTTCCCTCTTAAACTTATCTGATTAATGAGCTTATGGTAGTGGGCTTATATTAAACGCTGAACTGGGCTGCCATTTTTTTTTCCTTCTATCGGGCCATTGAATTAATTGGGCTCATGATGAACTTGGGCCATGAATCACAATTACACCATGTTTCCTTCTTTTTCTCTGGCTTCTATCGATGATAACCCATGAACACATACATTTAGTTAAGGTATAATTATTATTCTAGTTATTATTAATTATTATTATTATTTTATATTTACTATTACTATTAAAAATTATTATTAAAGGATTATGATTGTGATTAGATTATGATAATGATAATGAGTAGGTGATGATGGACATAATAGAGATGATTATGATGATATGAATGATAATGATGATGTGAATCACAATAATAATGTTAGATGAGATTAAATGATGATAATGATGTAGACGCTGATGATATGCAATGATAAAGGAACAAAATCATGATGAAAGACGAGGAGGATGGTAGAAGTTGATGATAAAATTCGAATGATAATGATGTGAGTGATGATGGAAGTTTATGATGATAATGATGACTTATGTTATATGATATAGACACAAGAATAATTGGATGTTAGAAGAAGGATATAAGAATAAGGTTAAATATAATTAAGGGATGATAAAATTCAGAAAAAGAAGAAGTAGAGCAGTTGGTTGGAGTGTTTGTAGGTGTCAGTGTAGCGAGAGGTCATGGGTTCAATCCCTGACTGTGGTATTTCCTTTTAGAAAAAGAAGAAGATGAAAACAAAAATAATGGGTTTTTTAAAAAGAAAACTGAATTGTGGGTTAAAACAATTTGGATCCGTATTATATCAGGAAATCACAAATGGAGTAATGGTTAAGGATGTTATCGGGTGAACGGGAGGTCGCGGGTTCGAGCCCGGCTTGGGGCATTTCTTTTTAGGAAGGATTTTTGAGGTAGTTTTCTTGTATTATTATTATTTTTATTATTATTATTATTCTTATTGTTATTATTGTTATTAATTATCAATGTTATTAAAATTATCATAAATACTAAGGTAGTAATTATCATTTATTATTATTATTATGATTTTAGTTACAATTAAGATGATTATTATTATTATTATTATTGTTAAGTTTACTTATTATTATCACTATCATAATGCAAATTAATATTATTAACATTAATATTAGTATCATTATTATTTGTAAAATCATTATTATTTTATAGTTATTATTATTAGTAGTATAATCATTATAATCAAAAACAACTTTTATTACTATTATTAATATTATGTTACCAAATAAACATTTCGTATAATAAAATATACTTTTAGTAATATTACATATACGTAAGTATTAATCACATTAACATTTTTATATAGATATTCATATATAACAAGTTAAGTATTTTTAATATAATAATAACTAAATATATATTAATAAAACTATATAAATATTATTCATTATAAATGTATATACACAAATTAAATATATATAATATAAGTTATAATATATGAAATTGTTCCATTACGATTATAGGTATTAATATATATAAATGATATAGGTTCGTGAATCTGAGACCAACCCTATACTTGTTCAATGACGTTATATGTATTTTTACTACAAAATACAGTATGGTGAGTTTCATTTGCCTTTTTACCCTTTATATTTTTGGGCTGAGAATACATGCGCAATTTTTAATAAATGTTTTACGAAATAGACACAAATAATTGAAACTACATTATATGGGTGAATGATCGAAGCCGAATATGCCCCTTTTACTTGGTAACCTAAGAATTAGTAAACCAGTCTACTAATTGACGCGAATCCTAAAGATAGATCGATTGGGCTCAACAAACCCCATCCGTTGTAGCGGATGCTTTAGTACTTCGAGTTTTTATATCATGTCCGATGGATGTCCCAGAATGATGGGGATATTCTTATATGCATCTTGTTAATGTCGGTTACCAGGTGTTCAATCCATATGAATGATTATTTTTGTCTCTATGCATGGGACGTATATTTATGAGAAATGGATATGAAAATCTTGTGGTCTATTAAAATGATGAAAATGATCGATTATGATAAACTAATGAACTCACCAACCTTTTGGTTGACACTTTAAAGCATGTTTATTCTCATATAGAGATACTACTTGGAGTCATTCATGACATATTTGAAATGTCCCGTTCTTATTGATTAAAAATGTTCCATATTAATTGATTTCGTTGCGAGGTTTTGACCTCTATATGAGACGTTTTTCAAAGACTGCATTCATTTTTAAAACAAACCATAACCTTTATTTCATAGATAAAGTTTTAAAAAGCTTTACGTAGATTATCAAATAATGATAATCTAAAATATCCTGTTTACACACGACCATTACATAATGGTTTACAATACAAATATGTTACAACAAAATAAGTTTCTTGAATGCAGTTTTTACTCAATATCATACAAGCATGGACTCCAAATCTCGTCCTTATTTAAGTATGCGACAGCGGAAGCTCTTAATAATCACCTGAGAATAAACATGCTTAAAACGTCAACAAAAATGTTGGTGAGTTATAGGTTTAACCTATATATATCAAATCATAATAATAGACCACAAGATTTCATATTTCAATACACATCCCATACATAGAGATAAAAATCATTCATATGGTGAACACCTGGTAACCGACATTAACAAGATGCATATTTAAGAATATCCCCATCATTCCAGGACACCCTTCGGATATGATATAAATTTCGAAGTACTAAAGCATCCGGTACTTTGGATGGAGTTTGTTAGGCCCAATAGATCTATCTTTAGGATTCGCGTCAATTAGGGTGTCTGTTCCCTAATTCTTAGATTACCAGACTTAATAAAAAGGGGCATATTAGATTTCGATAATTCAACCATAGAATGTAGTTTCACGTACTTGTGTCTATTTTGTAAATCATTTATAAAACCTGCATGTATTCTCATCCCAAAAATATTAGATTTTAAAAGTGGGACTATAACTCACTTTCACAGATTTTTACTTCGTCGGGAAGTAAGACTTGGTCACTGGTTGATTCACGAACCTATAACAATATATACATATATATCAAAGTATGTTCAAAATATATTTACAACACTTTTAATATATTTTGATGTTTTAAGTTTATTAAGTCAGCTGTCCTCGTTAGTAACCTACAACTAGTTGTCCACAGTTAGATGTACAGAAATAAATCGATAAATATTATCTTGAATCAATCCTCGACCCAGTGTATACGTATCTCAGTATTGATCACAACTCAAACTATATATATTTTGGAATCAACCTCAACCCTGTATAGCTAACTCCAACATTCACATATAGAGTGTCTATGGTTGTTCCGAAATATATATAGATGTGTCGACATGATAGGTCGAAACATTGTATACGTGTCTATGGTATCTCAAGATTACATAATATACAATACAAGTTGATTAAGTTATGGTTGGAATAGATTTGTTACCAATTTTCACGTAGCTAAAATGAGAAAAATTATCCAATCTTGTTTTACCCATAACTTCTTCATTTTAAATCCGTTTTGAGTGAATCAAATTGCTATGGTTTCATATTGAACTCTATTTTATGAATCTAAACAGAAAAAGTATAGGTTTATAGTCGGAAAAATAAGTTACAAGTCGTTTTTGTAAAGGTAGTCATTTCAGTCGAAAGAAAGACGTCTAGATGACCATTTTAGAAAACATACTTCCACTTTGAGTTTAACCATAATTTTTGGATATAGTTTCATGTTCATAATAAAAATCATTTTCTCAGAATAACAACTTTTAAATCAAAGTTTATCATAGTTTTTAATTAACTAACCCAAAACAGCCTGCGGTGTTACTACGACGGCGTAAATCCGGTTTTACGGTGTTTTTCGTGTTTCCGGGTTTTAAATCATTAAGTTAGCATATCATACAGATATAGAACATGTGTTTAGTTTATTTTAAAAGTCAATTTAGAAGGATTAACTTTTGTTTGCGAACAAGTTTAGAATTAACTAAACTATGTTCTAGTGATTACAAGTTTAAACCTTCGAATAAGATAGCTTTATATGTATGAATCGAATGATGTTATGAACATCATTACTACCTTAAGTTCCTTGGATAAACCTACTGGAAAAGAGAAAAATGGATCTAGCTTCAACGGATCCTTGGATGGCTCGAAGTTCTTGAAGCAGAATCATGACACGAAAACAAGTTCAAGTAAGATCATCACTTGAAATAAGATTGTTATAATTATAGAAATTGAACCAAAGTTTGAATATGATTATTACCTTGTATTAGAATGATAACCTACTGTAAGAAACAAAGATTTCTTGAGGTTGGATGATCACCTTACAAGATTGGAAGTGAGCTAGCAAACTTGAAAGTATTCTTGATTTTATGTAACTAGAACTTGTAGAATATATGAAGAACACTTAGAACTTGAAGATAGAACTTGAGAGAGATCAATTAGATGAATAAAATTGAAGAATGAAAGTGTTTGTAGGTGTTTTTGGTCGTTGGTGTATGGATTAGATATAAAGGATATGTAATTTTGTTTTCATGTAAATAAGTCATGAATGATTACTCATATTTTTGTAATTTTATGAGATATTTCATGCTAGTTGCCAAATGATGGTTCCCACATGTGTTAGGTGACTCACATGGGCTACTAAGAGCTGATCATTGGAGTGTATATACCAATAGTACATACATCTAAAAGCTGTGTATTGTACGAGTACGAATACGGGTGCATACGAGTAGAATTGTTGATGAAACTGAACGAGGATGTAATTGTAAGCATTTTTGTTAAGTAGAAGTATTTTGATAAGTTTCTTGAAGTCTTTCAAAAGTTTATAAATACATATTAAAACACTACATGTATATACATTTTAACTGAGTCGTTAAGTCATCGTTAGTCGTTACATGTAAATGTTGTTTTGAAACCTTTAGGTTAACGATCTTGTTAAATGTTGTTAACCCAATGTTTATAATATCAAAAGAGATTTTAAATTATTATATTATCATGATATTATGATGTACGAATATCTCTTAATATGATATATATACATTAAATGTCGTTACAACGATAATCGTTACATATATGTCTCGTTTCAAAATCATTAAGTTAGTAGTCTTGTTTTTACATATGTAGTTCATTGTTAATATACTTAATGATATGTTTACTTATCATAATATCATGTTAACTATATATATAACCATATATATGTCATCATATAGTTTTTACAAGTTTTAACGTTCGTGAATCACCGGTCAACTTGGGTGGTCAATTGTCTATATGAAACCTATTTCAATTAATCAAGTCTTAACAAGTTTGATTGCTTAACATATTGGAAACATTTAATCATGTAAATATCAATCTCAATTAATATATATAAACATGGAAAAGTTCGGGTCACTACAGTACCTACCCGTTAAATAAATTTCGTCCCGAAATTTTAAGCTGTTGAAGGTGTTGACGAATCTTCTGGAAATAGATGCGGGTATTTCTTCTTCATCTGATCTTCACGCTCCCAGGTGAACTCGGGTCCTCTATGAGCATTCCATCGAACCTTAACAATTGGTATCTTGTTTTGCTTAAGTCTTTTAACCTCACGATCCATTATTTCGACGGGTTCTTCGATGAATTGAAGTTTTTCGTTGATTTGGATTTCATCTAACGGAATAGTGAGATCTTCTTTAGCAAAACATTTCTTCAAATTCGAGACGTGGAAAGTGTTATGTACAGCCGCGAGTTGTTGAGGTAACTCAAGTCGGTAAGTGATGTGTGAAATCTAGTATATAAATTTATCACTGGAAATATGCCTGGTTTAAAGATTACTACACACTAACGGGCAGTGTACCCGATCGTGCAATAGTATAAAAATGGTAATTCCAAGATCGTTCCAAGGACAGTATTAACGTGAGAATTAAGTTTGTAAATAAAAGTAAACTAAGTTAAACTATTAAAATCGAAAGTACGAGATAGTTTGTTTTGCGGCTATTTAACGATTAGCCAAATCAAGATAGCTTTGAAAATAAAAGACAATATTTTTGGTTTTTAAGTTTAAATAAAGGAAATGCAGACTCGACAGAAAAATAAAGATATTTGAATTCAATGGATAAAAGAATGTTCGCCTAGATATCCTATTCGCAGTGTTGGATGATTTGTTTTTAAGCACTAGTTATATTAATCAATGCACGCAATTACAGAGTCGGTTTACTCAGAGTTCTCTTTTAGCAAACACGTCAAACTAGGATTAATTGGCTTAGGGTTCCCTTTAACCAAATACCATCTTTCGTTTGTGACTTAGTAACTAGCTAATTATAAGATTAAGATTCAATTGGTTACGCGTTCGCTCCACACAATTCACCCCTATTTTGGTTAATTACGTTACCCGGTTTACCCCCTTGGTCCAGTAAGCACCCAATCGGTTAAGACAAATCAATTGGAAATTAGATCACTAAATTGAAACAGGGTTCCCTTTGTTCAAACAAGATTCACTAATCAACCTAGTAACATTAATTAACACCCACAAGAATGGTTCTTTAATCAAAACTCATAATTAATCATGCATCAATCAATAAAACATTAAAGTGTCATCCAAACACTTGCAAATATTCAATCTAGACAAACATTAAAGGTTTTAGCCTACAATCATGGCTGAAATCAAAATAACAATCAAAAACATAGAATAATTCATTGTTGATAACAAAAGAATAAAACTAATTAAAGATTGAAATCTGAATGATACACGAATCGAGACTTGTTCCCGGAATGATTAATACCTTAGAATGACCTTGAAGATCTCCAAAAATCACCTAAGTTCGTCAAAAAGTGGCTGGAATTCGTCAGGATACGATTATGATAAGTTAGGGTATAATTCGGGCTTTTATAGGAGGAAATTCTGAACCCGGGCACAACCCCGCGCGGCGCGCCAGGGACCCCGCGCGGCGCGCCGAATCACTGAAAATCAATCCTTTGAACTTCAAAACTGCTCGACTTGTTTTTCTAGTTGTTTGGCGCGGCGCGCCCTATTTTGGAGCGGCGCTCCATTATAATATTGCTGAAACGAGCTTAAAAACATCATATAATCACCAAAACTCGAACCGAATCAAACCTTTTCACTCGTAAACATCGAAAGACATCCAAAACCATCAAATAACATCAAATTTAACCTTCTTGGTCTTGGAACTCAAACTTTCACAACTTTAACCAAAATAACTCTAAATCGTATCCAAAAGGACCAAAATGTACCCGATATCGCTAAGGAAAATGCATATGAAATACGCGATATCAGTAAGCTACTGGTCCGACACGATCAATAATCTTGAATGGTCCAATATACCTTGGATTTAATTTCCCTCATTTACCAAATCGAACAACGCCTTTCCAAGGTGCAACTTTAAGCATGACCATCTCTCCAATTTCAAATTCTATATCTTTTCTTTTAATGTCAGCGTAGCTCTTTTGTCGACTTTGGGCGGTTTTCAACCGTTGTTGAATTTAGATGATCTTCTCGGTAGTTTCTTGTATAATCTCCGGACCCATAATCTGTCTATCCCCCAATTCACTCCAATAAATCGGAGACCTGCACTTTCTACCATAAAGTGCTTCAAACGGCGCCATCTCAATGCTTGAATGGTAGCTGTTGTTGTAGGAAAATTCTGCTAACGGTAGATGTCGATCCCAACTGTTTCCGAAATCAATAACACATGCTCGTAGCATGTCTTCAAGCGTTTGTATCGTCCTTTCGCTCTGCCCATCAGTTTGTGGATGATAGGCAGTACTCATGTCTAGATGAGTTCCTAATGCTTGCTGTAATGTCTGCCAGAATCTTGAAATAAATCTGCCATCCCTATCAGAGATAATAGAGATTGGTATTCCATGTCTGGAGACGACTTCCTTCAAATACAGTCGTGCTAACTTCTCCATCTTGTCATCTTCTCTTATTGGCAGGAAGTGTGCTGATTTGGTGAGACGATCAACTATTACCCAAATAGTATCAAAACCACTTGCAGTCCTTGGCAATTTAGTGATGAAATCCATGGTAATGTTTTCCCATTTCCATTCTAGGATTTCGGGTTGTTGAAGTAGACCTGATGGTTTCTGATGCTCAGCTTTGACCTTAGAACATGTCAAACATTCTCCTACGTATTTAGCAACATCGGCTTTCATACCCGGCCACTAAAAATGTTTCTTGAGATCCTTGTACATCTTCCCCGTTCCAGGATGTATTGAGTATCTGGTTTTATGAGCTTCTCTAAGTACCATTTCTCTCATATCTCCAAATTTTGGTACCCAAATCCTTTCAGCCCTATACCGGGTTCCGTCTTCCCGAATATTAAGATGCTTCTCCGATCCTTTGGGTATTTCATCCTTTAAATTTCCCTCTTTTAAAACTCCTTGTTGCGCCTCCTTTATTTGAGTAGTAAGGTTATTATGAATCATTATATTCATAGATTTTACTCGAATGGGTTCTCTGTCCTTCCTGCTCAAGGCATCAGCTACCACATTTGCCTTCCCCGGGTGGTAACGAATCTCAAAGTCGTAATCATTCAACAATTCAATCCACCTACGCTGCCTCATATTCAGTTGTTTCTGATTAAATATGTGTTGAAGACTTTTGTGGTCGGTATATATAATACTTTTGACCCCATATAAGTAGTGCCTCCAAGTCTTTAATTCAAAAACAACCGCGCCTAATTCCAAATCATGCGTCGTATAATTTTGCTCGTGAATCTTCAATTGTCTAGACGCATAAGCAATCACCTTCGTTCATTGCATTAATACACAACCGAGACCTTGCTTTGATGCGTCACAATAAATCACAAAATCATCATTCCCTTCAGGCAATGACCATATAGGTGCCGTAGTTAGCTTTTTCTTCAATAACTGAAACGCTTTCTCTTGTTCATCCTTCCATTCAAATTTCTTCCCTTTATGCGTTAATGCAGTCAAGGGTTTTGCTATTCTGGAAAAGTCTTGGATGAACCTTCTGTAGTAACCAGCTAGTCCTAAAAACTGGCGTATGTGTTTCGGAGTTTTCGGGGTTTCCCACTTTTCAACAGTTTCTATCTTTGCTGGATCCACCTTAATACCTTCTTTGTTCACTATGTGACTGTAGCGACCCCGACAAATCGTCAAGTGACGGCGTCGGCTACGTGGGTCCCATTACCTGATTATAAGTCTTTAAGATAACGTTTGACCAAAATATGTCGCCTTCATTTCAAAATAAAGATTGTTTCAAAGTTTACAAGAATTGTTCAACCAAAAGTTAAGTTACAACGTTATAAGTACGATTGAAATCTAGGCGACACGGTTTAAAGTAAAGTCAAAAGACGCTCCATGAAAAGCATGTATACTCGACATCCAATGCAAGTATCAAATAATGAGCGGAAGCATGTATCACATATCGTGCAAGACCTGAGAAAAACATAGAAATCTGTCAACGAAAAACGTTGGTGAAATCATAGGTTTAGTAAGTAAATTGTATTGAACCACAAGGTTCTTTAAGAATTGCTCAACCAGAATCATTCACATTCCAAAATAGTATTTGTATCACGAGCACCCAATTATCAAGGCTTAACCGAATCTTCCCTCTGAATTTTGAATTTAGTGTTAGAACTTACACTATACATTGTTGAAATTATATTTCATTCACTAACGGTAGCGAACCGTCTGAATGAGGGTTTGTTAAACCCGTATGGCCACACAACATAATTACACGCTTACACTTACACCCTGCAAGTGGAACTAATGATAATTGGATTGAGGACTTTTGTTCAAACTCGTATGCATCTTTGTATTCGTATTTGTTCACAATGTAAAAGCATGAAAAGTAAATAAGTATGAAATGTATGTGTTTCTCAGCCCACGATGTAAAGAATAAAAGTGATTGAAAAAGTGGGACTATGATCTCACCTTGAGTGCAAGAGTTAATAAAGTACTTCACAAAGTAACGTATGCATGAAAGTTGCTTAGCCTTGACCTAAACAAGTAAGTTGTATCAATTAACCGGTTACGACACAAGGTCGGGTGAAATGTGTTCAATTAGTCCTATGGCTCGTTACGACTCGATTAAGTATAGCATGTGAATCACGTTGTCAAGTTTCATACAAGAAACAAGTATAAAAGCATGTTAGAACGATTGCATAAAAGTTTGGTTAAGTTTGACTAAAAGTCAAACTTGGTCAAAGTCAACGAAAAGTCAACGCGTTCGGGTCGGGTCCCGAACTATTTTTCTATGCTAAATATTCATATACAAGTATATTAAAACAAGTTTCATGTGAATCGGAGGTCGGTAGCTAGTCAAACATTTCGCGTGAAATGTGACAAAGTGAGCAGAATCTGGCCAGGCCAATCCGCGCGCCGCGCGGGGATGGGGCGCGCCGCGCCACCATCTGGGCAGAGATTTCTGGTCAGTTTTCAAAGTATGCACGAACCAAACATCAAACATTCACCATTTATGATCCGCAAACAACCAAAACATGTATCTTATATCCTTGGAAAGGTATTTTGACGAGCAATACAACTAACCACATATCATCAAACAAAAACATCAATTACAATAACCGAAAACTCGTCAATTGATCAAGAAAGGTTTATTTTCAAAGTTTCAAGTTCGTAAAACGTATTTTATGATTCGGGAATCCAATTTACACATACGATATGCCGTTTCGAAGGTAATGAAGCATACATTACTACTAAACACTAACAATTAACATTTCATGGCATTCAAGCATCAAAAGTTCATGTCAAGAACTATCAAACCCTAGTCAAACATCACAAAATCATTAATCGGGTTTTTGAAGTTTTCTTAATCAACCTACGCATCAAAACGAAGCTAGTGATACTAGTAACACAATTAAAACATGAACTTTAACAATCAAACAACATTTAATCTTCCAAAATGCAAGATTAAGCAAACCCATTTCAAAGTTCATATTAGTTACTCCAAATCGACAAATCGAGCAAACAAAACATATATTCATGTTATACACGAGCCATAGACACTAACTAACACAATTTCAAGTATATAAAACGAATTTAGAGAAATTTAGTGATTTTAGAAAGTTACCCAAAATGGATGAAATTGGTACCAAATCGAAGAGGATGATGAGAGGATCACGAATATGTTGTCGGATTTGTTGTGAGCTTCCAAGATTGAATTTAGATGATGAATGATTGAATTGGGTGTTTGTGTGTGTGTTCTTGCTAGAGAGAAAGAGAGAGAGATGGAGGGATTGAATGGTGGTGATTGGGGTGGACTAGTTGACCTAGTCAACTAGTTTGCCCCGTGTCAATTTTAGTCCCTCGAGTTTAGAAGCGGGTGCAGAAAATACCTAAACGGAATATTTTAAAACGCGTATTAAAATCCGATAACGAGAATATTTAGAATGTTAGCTAACGGAGGTTACGAATCTAGATACGAGGAATATTATCTAAAAAGAAAAAGACGGCGTTAAAAAAATAATTTAACGGAAAAATGCGGGATGTTACATTATCCACACCTCAAAAGAAATTTCGTCCCGAAATTTAGTTGGAAGTAGTAGTCGATATCTCTTACTCGAGACTTAGAGTAGTAACTCTACGAATGAGTGAAGGTACTTTCTTGGACATTCCACGAATCCGGATAGTCGGGGTGTTACGTTGTATTGAGGTTCGATTTCACGATCCATGATTTCAACCAGTTTTCCCATGAAGAGGAGTTTGTCATCAATAGTTGGTGCATCTAAAAGGATTGCACATTCCTGTTCCGCATAACACGTTTCTAAGTTTGTTACACGAAATGTAGGATAAATGGAAACTTAATTGAGTCGAAAGTTCTAAACGGTAGGAAGCGGTTCTAATACGCCCCAAGGTTTCAAAAGGTTCAATATTGCGGTTATAACCTTCCTCGATTTCCCAAAATGGATTACACCTTTCCAAGGTGCGGGTTCTCAATATTACGCGATTACACACTGGGATTTGTGAGGTTTTCATCTAAGTTTGGTATAACTCTTCTGGCGACCATGGGTTGTCTCTAGCCCGCCTCGGACTTGAACGATCTCAATTGTTGTTTCTTGATGGAGTTCAGATTTGGCGATTTGCTTGCCGCATGCTTTGGTTAAATGAACAGGGGTATGACATTTGCGGTCATATAGGGTTTCGGAAGTGCTGCGTTAATATACGAGTGATAGCTGTCGTAGTAAGGGGAACTACTAAAGGTGACAATACCAGTCTGTAACATGTCTTTCCAAGATTGAATCGTACGTTTGCTCGGTTCGTCGGTTGTGGGAGATACGCGGTACTTATGTCTAAGCGGGTTCCCAAGGTCTCTTGCAACGCTAGAGGTGAAACGAGTATTTCAATACAGGATAAATGACGAAGATACACCGTGTTGGAATAGAATTTCTTAAGATATGTTTGAACAAGTCAGTTAGGGTTCGAAAAATGTTCGTTAGGACTATTCACCCTCGTGGCGAATACTAATGTAATATGAGGAGTTTCTCTATCCATGGAGAAATGTTACAAGGAGTTTCCTTAACGGAAATGCGAGCGATGAGGATAGGAGTGAAATGAGGACTTTGAATAGGATGAGCTTACATCTCGAGGTTGCCATAACGTGCCTCTAGTTGTAAAAAAAAAATGAAGCCTGAAAGAGAAACGAGATAGTACACGTAATTGTATAGTTCGGGGTTGAATAATGGTTGGACGATTATCAGCAATGCAAGGGCGTTAAGTCAAAGAAGAGTGAAGTATCGTTGGATTGTGTGCTATCTTAAATTCCAGTAATATCAGACGGTGACGGTGAAATAACAGAGGTATGTAGTGTGGTACGTGATGACGAGAAGATTGATCGGATCCACAATTTAGTATTCGAATTCTTCGTGTAAAATAACGAATTTTAGTTATGTTGATTTTTGAGTCGAGAGAGTATGTCTTTCGGCGTCCAAGTAGAAATATTTCCATATTTGAGTCCCACCTGGTGCTATACGAATTAAGCTAGCAAGGTTGGTGTGAATAATCACGTTCAAGATTCGGGCACGTAAAGGTTTAGATTTCTACCTTAATGAGTTATCGAGGGTAAAGAACGGGCATCACGAGAAAAAGTCGAAAATGAATCTGCGGTAAGTCTGAGTCATGAGAGTTTTCTGATTACATGTGGCTTGATTTGGAGATTGATTGTAATGCCTCGACCATTAACATCATGGTCTAGAAAATTGGACTTCGTTCAACAGAAATTCTCACTCGGAGAATTTGGTATAAAGTTGCTCTTTTCTCAAAAGTTCGAGCGTAAGATGGTGATGTTGTTCGTTTTCCTTCTTTACTTAAATAAGTTAAGACGTCATCTATAAATACGATAACAGATTTGTCTAGATAAGTTTGCATACGTGGTTTAGGAGGTTTATGGATACGGACGAGCCTTGGATAAATCGAATGGTACTAAGAGAGATTTACAACTAACGTTGCGAGTTCGGAAAAGACTCAGGAGACATCGTCTCCCTTAACCCCCAATTGATGATAACCGGAACGGAGGTCGATTTGGAACCTACGGGATTCGTGCAAATAATCATGAGGTAATGGATACGAGGGAGAGGGTATCGGTTTCCAACCGAAAATTACTCAGTTCACAACAATCTATACAAGATGATGAGGCCACATTCACATTCAAGTGGGATTGAGGATTTTTTTTTTTTTTTTTTTTTTTTTTTTAACGAATAGGTTTCGAGCTCCCTAGTTCTATAGGTGTCAAGTCAAAAGTCTTAACGTATATCCTCCAATAAAATTTATAGGCACACAATATTTTCCGTTGGTCACTTAAATCGTCTAAGTAATATCTAGGGAAAAAAAGTGGAATGTAAAGAGCACGAGTCAAAGACTTGGTTAATAAACATCTAGCGGTAATCGAATCGAATAAGTATGAAATATACTGTTTGTTGTGAAGAAACGTACCCGTGACTAGTCCATCGTCGTCTCGGGCATCCTAGGTGTCGATGTTGAAAGTTCAACGGCGTGCGTTGGGGTTGATTTTCTTGTTTGGGCACGCACTCCTAAAATGACCCGGTTGGCCACATTCAAAACAAACACCCGTCTTGGGTGCATTGTGCTCCTTTTGGGGGACGGGAGCGGTATTCCTACAATCGTGGGCTACATGGCCACTTCTTTGACACTTCAAGCAAAATGGTTTGCCACATTCACCTAAATGATGTTTGTAGCACTCGTTACAATACGGTAGGTGTCCGGTATAACCTTTCTTGCCGTTGGGGATGAAGGGCTTCTTGGCGGGGTTGTTGTAATTGCTTGATTGGGGGGCTTCCCATTTTCTTTTGTTGTCACCCGACTTATCCTCGGCTTTACGTACCGGCACTTCAATCTCGTCCACTGTTTCAATCAATTGGCGGGCCATATTCAAAGCCTCTTGGTGGTTAGCGGGTTTGGATGACATTACTCCTTGTTTGATGCTCTTGGGGAGACCATCCATGTAAAGTTCAACCCTTAAAGATTCGGGGTTCACAAGATTTGGGCACATCAAAGCAAGTTCGGAGAATCGTTGATTATAGGCCTTAAGGTCGTTCCCGACCGCTTTCAGAGCTCTTAGTTCTTGTTCGAGCCTTCGGGTTTCTTCGCGAGGAAAATATTCGGTGATCATCTTTCCTCTTAAGTCGGCCCAAGAGAGAGCGTGGGCTTCGTGGATACCCACCGATTGTACATATGAATTCCACCATGTGAGAGCGATACCGGCGAAGGTGTGAGTGGAATATCTAACCTTGTCTTGGTCTCGACAACCGCTTATGCTAAAGACGGCTTCCGTTTGCTCAAACCATCGGGTGAGCACAACCGGTCCCCCGGTTCAATCGAAAGTGTGAGGTTTGCACCCTATGAAATTCTTATAGGAGCATCCTTCGTTGGAATTTCCGGCTCCATTGTTGTTGTTATGATGATTGTTGTTATTGTTGTTTTTGGAGGAGTGACCGGCCATGGCCGCATCCACGGCAGTGGCTATCATACGTTGGAGGGCTTGTTCGGGAGTTTCGGGAGGAGCGCGTCGACGAGCCATTGTTCCTTCATGACACAAGAATATCGTTGGTTAGTATTTTCAACAATACTAACCGGAGTATGGATTAAGGATAGAGAGAAAATTTTCCTTGACTCGCCCTAAATTCTTTATGTCATAATGTCGGAACGTCCATGTGAATCACCGTAATATAATCCCGGAAATTATATTACCCTGATTCTCATGTGCATTTAACATTACTTCATAAAGTCAAGGTGGCGCATCAACAAAATTTATCAACGTAAGATCAAGATCGAATACGAGTTAGATATGATAGAAGAGTTCGAGTATAAATGCACAAATAGTCAAGTAATTCCTACTTCAGTCTATATGCCGGTTGTAGTCTAGATTCACCTATGTACCTTATGACTCGGGGTGGACACAAATGAACTCTAAATCCCTACAACCAAGGCTCTGATACCACTTGTAGCGACCCCGACAAATCGTCAAGTGACGGCGTCGGCTACGTGGGTCCCATTACCTGATTATAAGTCTTTAAGATAACGTTTGACCAAAATATGTCGCCTTCATTTCAAAATAAAGATTGTTTCAAAGTTTACAAGAATTGTTCAACCAAAAGTTAAGTTACAACGTTATAAGTACGATTGAAATCTAGGCGACACGGTTTAAAGTAAAGTCAAAAGACGCTCCATGAAAAGCATGTATACTCGACATCCAATGCAAGTATCAAATAATGAGCGGAAGCATGTATCACATATCGTGCAAGACCTGAGAAAAACATAGAAATCTGTCAACGAAAAACGTTGGTGAAATCATAGGTTTAGTAAGTAAATTGTATTGAACCACAAGGTTCTTTAAGAATTGCTCAACCAGAATCATTCACATTCCAAAATAGTATTTGTATCACGAGCACCCAATTATCAAGGCTTAACCGAATCTTCCCTCTGAATTTTGAATTTAGTGTTAGAACTTACACTATACATTGTTGAAATTATATTTCATTCACTAACGGTAGCGAACCGTCTGAATGAGGGTTTGTTAAACCCGTATGGCCACACAACATAATTACACGCTTACACTTACACCCTGCAAGTGGAACTAATGATAATTGGATTGAGGACTTTTGTTCAAACTCGTATGCATCTTTGTATTCGTATTTGTTCACAATGTAAAAGCATGAAAAGTAAATAAGTATGAAATGTATGTGTTTCTCAGCCCACGATGTAAAGAATAAAAGTGATTGAAAAAGTGGGACTATGATCTCACCTTGAGTGCAAGAGTTAATAAAGTACTTCACAAAGTAACGTATGCATGAAAGTTGCTTAGCCTTGACCTAAACAAGTAAGTTGTATCAATTAACCGGTTACGACACAAGGTCGGGTGAAATGTGTTCAATTAGTCCTATGGCTCGTTACGACTCGATTAAGTATAGCATGTGAATCACGTTGTCAAGTTTCATACAAGAAACAAGTATAAAAGCATGTTAGAACGATTGCATAAAAGTTTGGTTAAGTTTGACTAAAAGTCAAACTTGGTCAAAGTCAACGAAAAGTCAACGCGTTCGGGTCGGGTCCCGAACTATTTTTCTATGCTAAATATTCATATACAAGTATATTAAAACAAGTTTCATGTGAATCGGAGGTCGGTAGCTAGTCAAACATTTCGCGTGAAATGTGACAAAGTGAGCAGAATCTGGCCAGGCCAATCCGCGCGCCGCGCGGGGATGGGGCACGCCGCGCCACCATCTGGGCAGAGATTTCTGGTCAGTTTTCAAAGTATGCACGAACCAAACATCAAACATTCACCATTTATGATCCGCAAACAACCAAAACATGTATCTTATATCCTTGGAAAGGTATTTTGACGAGCAATACAACTAACCACATATCATCAAACAAAAACATCAATTACAATAACCGAAAACTCGTCAATTGATCAAGAAAGGTTTATTTTCAAAGTTTCAAGTTCGTAAAACGTATTTTATGATTCGGGAATCCAATTTACACATACGATATGCCGTTTCGAAGGTAATGAAGCATACATTACTACTAAACACTAACAATTAACATTTCATGGCATTCAAGCATCAAAAGTTCATGTCAAGAACTATCAAACCCTAGTCAAACATCACAAAATCATTAATCGGGTTTTTGAAGTTTTCTTAATCAACCTACGCATCAAAACGAAGCTAGTGATACTAGTAACACAATTAAAACATGAACTTTAACAATCAAACAACATTTAATCTTCCAAAATGCAAGATTAAGCAAACCCATTTCAAAGTTCATATTAGTTACTCCAAATCGACAAATCGAGCAAACAAAACATATATTCATGTTATACACGAGCCATAGACACTAACTAACACAATTTCAAGTATATAAAACGAATTTAGAGAAATTTAGTGATTTTAGAAAGTTACCCAAAATGGATGAAATTGGTACCAAATCGAAGAGGATGATGAGAGGATCACGAATATGTTGTCGGATTTGTTGTGAGCTTCCAAGATTGAATTTAGATGATGAATGATTGAATTGGGTGTTTGTGTGTGTGTTCTTGCTAGAGAGAAAGAGAGAGAGATGGAGGGATTGAATGGTGGTGATTGGGGTGGACTAGTTGACCTAGTCAACTAGTTTGCCCCGTGTCAATTTTAGTCCCTCGAGTTTAGAAGCGGGTGCGGAAAATACCTAAACGGAATATTTTAAAACGCGTATTAAAATCCGATAACGAGAATATTTAGAATGTTAGCTAACGGAGGTTACGAATCTAGATACGAGGAATATTATCTAAAAAGAAAAAGACGGCGTTAAAACAATAATTTAACGGAAAAATGCGGGATGTTACAGTGACCGAGGAATTGAACTTCTTCCAACCAAAATGCACACTTTGAAAACTTAGCGTACAATTCTTCCTTCCTCAATACTTCTAACACCTTTCTCAAATGTTCACCGTGTTCTTGGTCATTCTTTGAGTAAATAAGTATGTCATCAATGAAAACAATGACAAACTTGTCAAGGTATGGTCCACACACTCGGTTCATAAGGTCGATGAACACAGCTGGTGCATTAGTTAAACCAAACGGCATGACCATAAACTCGTAATGACCGTAACGTGTTCTGAAAGCAGTCTTTGGAATATCATCTTCTTTCACCCGCATTTGATGATACCCGGAACGTAAGTCAATCTTTGAATAAACAGACGAGCCTTGTAGTTGATCAAATAAGTCGTCGATTCTCGGTAGTGGGTAGCGGTTCTTGATGGTAAGTTTGTTCAACTCTCGGTAGTCGATACACAACCTGAATGTACCATCTTTCTTCTTGACAAACAAAACAGGAGCTCCCCACGGTGATGTGCTTGGTCGAATGAAACCACGCTCTAAAAGTTCTTGTAATTGGCTTTGCAGTTCTTTCATCTCGCTGGGTGCGAGTCTGTAAGGAGCACGAGCTATTGGTGCAGCTCCTGGTACAAGATCTATTTGAAATTCAATGGATCGATGTGGGGGTAATCCCGATAATTCTTTCGGAAATACATCGGGAAATTCTTTTGCGACGGGAACATCATTGATTCTCTTTTCTTCAGTTTGTACTTTCTCGACGTGTGCTAGAACAGCATAGCAACCTTTTCTTATTAGTTTTTGTGCCTTCAAATTACTAATAAGATGTAGCTTCGTGTTGCCCTTTTCTCCGTACACCATTAAGGGTTTTCCTTTTTCTCGTATAATGCGAATTGCATTTTTGTAACAAACAATCTCTGCTTTCACTTCTTTCAACCAGTCCATACCGATTATCACATCAAAACTCCCTAACTCTACTGGTATCAAGTCAATCTTAAATGTTTCGCTAACCAGTTTAATTTCTCGATTCCGACATATATTATCTGCTGAAATTAATTTACCATTTGCTAATTCGAGTAAAAATTTACTATCCAAAGGCGTCAATGGACAACTTAATTTAGCACAAAAATCTCTACTCATATAGCTTCTATCCGCACCCGAATCAAATAAAACGTAAGCAGATTTATTGTCAATAAGAAACGTACCCGTAACAAGCTCCGGGTCTTCCTGTGCCTCTGCCGCATTAATATTGAAAACTCTTTCGCGGCCTTGTCCATTCGTGTTCTCCTGGTTCGGGAAATTTCTAATAATGTGGCCCGGTTTTCCACATTTATAACAAACTACATTGGCATAACTTGCTCCGACACTACTTGCTCCGCCATTACTCGTTCCGACACCATTTGTTCCTTTCGTTCTATTAACCCCTGATCCGTAGACCTCACACTTCGCCTTTGCTATGACCATTTCTTTTACACTTGTTGCAAAATTTGGTGTAGAACCCCGAGTGATACTTTTCACACCTTTGGCATAGCTGCTTCTGATTGTTGTTGTTGTTGCGGTTATTATTGTTGTTGGGATGATTGTTGTAGTTGCTGTTGTTGTTGTTGTTGTTGTTGTTGGGCCGTTTGTTGTAGTTACGATTGATGTTGCGATTGTTGGGATAATTGTTGCGATTATTGTTGTTGTTGTATTGGTGATTCTTATCACCGTTTTCCTCCCACTTTCTTTTGACTTGCTTCACATTGGCCTCTTCAGTAGTCTGTTCTTTAATTCTTTCTTCAATCTGGTTCACTAGTTTGTGAGCCATTCTACATGCCTGTTGTATGGAGGCGGGCTCGTGTGAACTTATATCTTCTTGGATTCTTTCCGGTAATCCTTTCACAAACGCGTCGATCTTCTCTTCCTCATCTTCGAACGCTCCCGGACACAATAGGCACAATTCTGTGAATCGTCTTTCGTACGTGGTAATATCAAATCCTTGGGTTCGTAACCCTCTAAGTTCTGTCTTGAGCTTATTGACCTCGGTTCTGCGACGGTACTTCTCGTTCATCAAGTGCTTGAATGCTGACCACGGTAGTGCGTACGCATCGTCTTGTCCCACTTGCTCTAGATAGGTATTCCACCATGTTAACGCAGAACCTGTGAAGGTATGCATAGCGTACTTCACTTTGTCCTCTTCAGTACACTTACTTATGGCAAACACCGATTCGACCTTCTCGGTCCACCGTTTCAATCCGATCGGTCCTTCGGTTCCATCAAATTCCAAAGGTTTGCAGGCAGTGAATTCTTTGTAGGTGCATCCTACACGATTTCCTAAACTGCTAGATCCAAGGTTATTGTTGGTATGTAGCGCAGCCTGTACTGCGGCTATGTTTGAAGCTAGAAAAGTACGGAATTCCTCTTCATTCATATTCACGGTGTGTCGAGTAGTCGGTGCCATTTCCTTCAAAATAGTCAAATGGAACAAGTTAATCATACAGAATATTAAGAGTAGTTAATAGTATTTCGTAGCATAATATGAACTCATTTATAAAAGCTTTTTCTTCATATTAGCGTTTTATAAGTTTAAATTCGGGTAGTACCTACCCGTTAAGTTCATACTTAGTAGCTAATATACAATTCAACTACTACAATTCTATATGAAAAACTGATTGTAATAATATTTCGCGTTCAAACTTTTATACAATATTTTACAAACTTACAATACCGCTTATTTTACATAAAGCATGAAATATAGCACACAATAATTTTGATACAAGATAGTTGTGAAGATAATTCTAGCTAGTACACAAGTCGTTCAGCAAAGGCAATAAAGACACGTAATTCATACGTCCAGAAACAAGTCATGCATTCTGGTTTTACTAGGACTACTTCCCATCCTTGGTCTTGTGGAACATAACCGTTATGGCCGTTGATAAGACAGCGTGTTGTAACGTCGTCAAAGGGACGAGGGTTACGTAATGTCCAACAGTCCCGTAACAATCTAAAAACCTCATTTCTTACCCCACTTACCGACTCCGTCACTTGTGGGAACGTTTTGTTTAATAGTTGTAGCCCAATGTTCTTGTTCTCACTTTGGTGAGAAGCGAACATTACTAATCCGTAAGCATAACATGCTTCTTTATGTTGCATGTTAGCCGCTTTTTCTAAATCATGAAGTCCAATATTCGGATATATTGAGTCAAAATAATTTCTTAACCCATTGCGTAAAATAGCATTTGGGTTCCCCGCAATATATGCATCAAAGTAAACACATCGTAACTTATGGATTTCCCAATGTGATATCCCCCATCTTTCGAACGAAAGCCTTTTATAAACCAAGGCATTCTTGGAACGTTCTTCGAATGTCTTACAAACTGATCTCGCCTTAAATAGTTGTGCCGAAGAATTCTGACCGACTCTAGACAAGATTTCATCAATCATGTCTCCGGGTAGGTCTCTTAAAATATTGGGTTGTCTATCCATTTTGTGTTTTTATACTGTAAAATAGACAAGAGTTAGATTCATAAAAAAAATACTTATTAATACAAGCAATTTTTACATATATCATAAAGCATAAGCACACTATATTACATATATTACACCACACGAATACAACTATCTTATTCCGACTCGCTTGTTTCTTCTTCTTCGGTTTTGGTTCGTTTTGCCAAGTTTTTAGGGATATATGATGTTCCCCTAATACGAGCCGTCGTTTTCCACATTGGTTTAGAAAAACCTGGTGGTTTAGAGGTTCCCGGGTCATTGTTACAACTTAAGGACTTCGGGGGTTGACGATACATATAAAGTTCATCGGGGTTGGAATTAGATTTCTCTATTTTTATGCCCTTTCCCTTATTATTTTCTTTTGCCTTTTTAAATTCAGTTGGGGTAATTTCTATAACATCATCGGAATTCTCGTCGGAATCCGATTCATCGGAGAATTGGTAATCCTCCCAATATTTTGCTTCCTTGGCGGAAACACCATTGACCATAATTAACCTTGGTCGGTTGGTTGAGGATTTTCTTTTACTTAATCGTTTTATTATTTCCCCCACCGGTTCTATTTCTTCATCCGGTTCCGATTCTTCTTCCGGTTCCGATTCTTCTTCCGGTTCTGACTCTTCTTCCGGTTCCTCTTCGGGAACTTGTGAATCAGTCCACGAATCATTCCAATTTACATTTGACTCTTCATTATTATTAGGTGAGTCAATGGGACTTGTTCTAGAGGTAGACATCTATCACATAATATCAAACTCGTTAAGAGATTAATATATCACATAATATTCACATGTTAAAAATATATAGTTTCCAACAAAATTTGTTAAGCAATCATTTTTCAAGTAAACACGGTCGAAGTCCAGACTCACTAATGCATCCTAACAAACTCGATAAGACACACTAATGCAAAATTCTGGTTCTCTAAGACCAACGCTCGGATACCAACTGAAATGTCCCGTTCTTATTGATTAAAAACGTTCCATATTAATTGATTTCGTTGCGAGGTTTTGACCTCTATATGAGACGTTTTTCAAAGACTGCATTCATTTTTAAAACAAACCATAACCTTTATTTCATAGATAAAGGTTTTAAAAAGCTTTACGTAGATTATCAAATAATGATAATCTAAAATATCCTGTTTACACACGACCATTACATAATGGTTTACAATACAAATATGTTGCAACAAAATAAGTTTCTTGAATGCAGTTTTTACACAATATCATACAAGCATGGACTCCAAATCTCGTCCTTATTTAAGTATGCAACAGCGGAAGCTCTTAATAATCACCTGAGAATAAACATGCTTAAAACGTCAACAAAAATGTTGGTGAGTTATAGGTTTAACCTATATATATCAAATCATAATAATAGACCACAAGATTTCATATTTCAATACACATCCCATACATAGAGATAAAAATCATTCATATGGTGAACACCTGGTAACCGACATTAACAAGATGCATATTTAAGAATATCCCCATCATTCCGGGACACCCTTCGGATATGATATAAATTTCGAAGTACTAAAGCATCCGGTACTTTGGATGGGGTTTGTTAGGCCCAATAGATCTATCTTTAGGATTCGCGTCAATTAGGGTGTCTGTTCCCTAATTCTTAGATTACCAGACTTAATAAAAAGGGGCATATTCGATTTCGATAATTCAACCATAGAATGTAGTTTCACGTACTTGTGTCTATTTTGTAAATCATTTATAAAACCTGCATGTATTCTCATCCCAAAAATATTAGATTTTAAAAGTGGGACTATAACTCACTTTCACAGATTTTTACTTCGTCGGGAAGTAAGACTTGGCCACTGGTTGATTCACGAACCTATAACAATATATACATATATATCAAAGTATGTTCAAAATATATTTACAACACTTTTAATATATTTTGATGTTTTAAGTTTATTAAGTCAGCTGTCCTCGTTAGTAACCTACAACTAGTTGTCCACAGTTAGATGTACAGAAATAAATCGATAAATATTATCTTGAATCAATCCACGACCCAGTGTATACGTATCTCAGTATTGATCACAACTCAAACTATATATATTTTGGAATCAACCTCAACCCTGTATAGCTAACTCCAACATTCACATATAGAGTGTCTATGGTTGTTCCGAAATATATATAGATGTGTCGACATGATAGGTCGAAATATTGTATATGTGTCTATGGTATCTCAAGATTACATAATATACAATATAAGTTGATTAAGTTATGGTTGGAATAGATTTGTTACCAATTTTCACGTAGCTAAAATGAGAAAAATTATCCAATCTTGTTTTACCCATAACTTCTTCATTTTAAATCCGTTTTGAGTGAATCAAATTGCTATGGTTTCATATTGAACTCTATTTTATGAATCTAAATAGAAAAAGTATAGGTTTATAGTCAGAAAAATAAGTTACAAGTCGTTTTTGTAAAGGTAGTCATTTCAGTCGAAAGAACGACGTCTAGATGACCATTTTAGAAAACATACTTCCACTTTGAGTTTAAGAATAATTTTTGGATATAGTTTCATGTTCATAATAAAAATCATTTTCTCAAAATAACAACTTTTAAATCAAAGTTTATCATAGTTTTTAATTAACTAACCCAAAACAGCCCGCGGTGTTACTACGACGGCGTAAATCCGGTTTTACGGTGTTTTTCGTGTTTCCATGTTTTAAATCATTAAGTTAGCATATCATACAGATATAGAACATGTGTTTAGTTTATTTTAAAAGTCAATTTAGAAGGATTAACTTTTGTTTGCGAACAAGTTTAGAATTAACTAAACTATGTTCTAGTGATTACAAGTTTAAACCTTCGAATAAGATAGCTTTATATGTATGAATCGAATGATGTTATGAACATCATTACTACCTTAAGTTCCTTGGATAAACCTACTGGAAAAGAGAAAAATGGATCTAGCTTCAACGGATCCTTGGATGGCTCGAAGTTCTTGAAGCAGAATCATGACACGAAAACAAGTTCAAGTAAGATCATCACTTGAAATAAGATTGTTATAATTATAGAAATTGAACCAAAGTTTGAATATGATTATTACCTTGTATTAGAATGATAACCTACTGTAAGAAACAAAGATTTCTTGAGGTTGGATGATCACCTTACAAGATTGGAAGTGAGCTAGCAAACTTGAAAGTATTCTTGATTTTATGTAACTAGAACTTGTAGAATATATGAAGAACACTTAGAACTTGAAGATAGAACTTGAGAGAGATGAATTAGATGAAGAAAATTGAAGAATGAAAGTGTTTGTAGGTGTTTTTGGTCGTTGGTGTATGGATTAGATATAAAGGATATGTAATTTTTTTTCATGTAAATAAGTCATGAATGATTACTCATATTTTTGTAATTTTATGAGATATTTCATGCTAGTTGCCAAATGATGGTTCCCACATGTGTTAGGTGACTCACATGGGCTGCTAAGAGCTGATCATTGGAGTGTATATACCAATAGTACATACATCTAAAAGCTGTGTATTGTACGAGTACGAATACGGGTGCATACGAGTAGAATTGTTGATGAAACTGAACGAGGATGTAATTGTAAGCATTTTTGTTAAGTAGAAGTATTTTGATAAGTGTCTTGAAGTCTTTCAAAAGTGTATAAATACATATTAAAACACTACATGTATATACATTTTAACTGAGTCGTTAAGTCATTGTTAGTCGTTACATGTAAATGTTGTTTTGAAACCTTTAGGTTAACGATCTTGTTAAATGTTGTTAACCCAATGTTTATAATATCAAAAGAGATTTTAAATTATTATATTATCATGATATTATGATGTACGAATATCTCTTAATATGATATATATATATACATTAAATGTCGTTACAACGATAATCGTTACATATATGTCTCGTTTCAAAATCATTAAGTTAGTAGTCTTGTTTTTACATATGTAGTTCATTGTTAATATACTTAATGATATGTTTACTTATCATAATATCATGTTAACTATATATATAACCATATATATGTCATCATATAGTTTTTACAAGTTTTAACGTTCGTGAATCACCGGTCAACTTTGGTGGTCAATTGTCTATATGAAACCTATTTCAATTAATCAAGTCTTAACAAGTTTGATTGCTTAACATATTGGAAACATTTAATCATGTAAATATCAATCTCAATTAATATATATAAACATGGAAAAGTTCAGGTCACTACAATATTTCAAAAGACGTTGCATTCGAGTCATTGAGTTCATCAAGATTATTATTAAGTCAATTATAGTTGGATATATTATGAAATGGTATGCATGCTGTCAACTTTCGATGTAATGAAAGTTTGTCTTTTAAAAACGAATGCAATGTTTGTAAAATGTATCATATAGAGGTCAAGTACCTCGCAATGTAACCAAATACATTTTATTTGCTTATCATCCTTAAAGTCTAGACACGTCTTACTGCCTCTATTGCATAGATAGTGTATAGATAAATTCATATCTTAACGCATCTGTTATTATTACCTTTGCCTGACAGCTTCCGTAGATGCTTCCGTAACTTATGGGATTTTAGTATTATATATGCATATGTAAATTAGGTATTGCAGGGTACTAATCTACATCCTATAATCTATTTCTTATCGAAAATCCTTCATCTGATCGTACGAGATGAATCCCTCAACCAGTTCGAATTCCTCGGATTCCGACAGCTATTCCGATTTGGAGTTTCACCTAAGCTCCGAAAGCAGTGTCACCAGAATGAATCAACCAATTCATCTGATGGGTTCGTAGCCTACTTAATCATTGGAGACAAAAAGAAGTTGATCATTTCCATCAACCAAATTCATCTCTTGGCGAAGAACCTGAAGCACTTACCGGTGAGCCCATTCGAAGCACCATTTTCACTCATTTCCAGAGTATCTCACCACGATTATATTCTATCCAAAATTCTAAACCTTATTCATTCGCTCATTCTTACAGACAATCATCCCGGAGTAATCGAAGAAGTCAACGAGCTTCGCGCCTGAGTAATGATTTTTGGAGAATATGGTGCAAAATTTACCAGCTTCAGCAACATCATCGGCACTAACAATACCATCAGCAATGGCACCAGTACCATCAACAATCCATGCCTCAACATCACATTATGTACCTCGAATGTAATCATCGTTCTACGTATCGTTTTACATCAATTACCTTTGTTCTTCATGATGATTATGTAATCTCTAATGTTTTAGAGATTATGTATTCTAGATCTAACAGTGAATCAAATGAGATTAATATTGTATTAACTCATTAAATCCATGATTACATCTGAGAAAAATATATATGTAAGTATATTTTCATAAAGATTGTAATTAAAAAAAAAAAGATTTATACAAACTGTTAATGGTGAAAATATTTTAACGGGTAGGTAATACCCTAAAAATATTTAAATTTCACATTAATAAGTTACACTGTACATTCTTCGAATCTGATTCAATAGTCATTTACTATCTTACTTACAACCACAGAAGTACGAATCCGTTCATTACAGAATAACCATTTTCATTCAATTTCATATTTGGATTTTGACCTATCAGAATCCAACAAGTGGCATAATGAAGAAAACATTGAACAAAATAAAATTTGTTAGAAACAAACAAATTAACTATGAGAAAAATTTTGTTAAGAATCCACGCTAACTGTTTCCAGCTAACTGTTCCTAGCTAACTGATTACATTTTATTTATCGCAGTTTATTTATCGCAATTTAATTATCGCAATTTTATTTATCGTCATTTAATTTCTGTTATTTATTTTACGCACTTTAAATATCGGGACACGTATACAAGGTTTTGACATATCATATCGACACATCTATATATTATTTGGAATCACTATAGACACTCTATATGCAGTAATGATCAAGTTCTCTATACAGGGTTGAGGTTGATTCTACAATAATATATATACTTTGAGTTGTGATCGAGTCTGAGACATGTACACGGGTCACGATACGTATTAATTAATTCGAATATTATATATATAAACCTAGATATGAATGATTGGACTGTTAACTGTGGACTATCGACTGTGGACGAATAATATTGGACAATTAAAATCAATTAAAATATTGATTATAACATATGAAAATAAACATTTCTTCAAGTTTGCCACTTGATCTTATCTTAAACCTCATTTGTATCTTGATGATTCCAATCTGCATTCAAACCTTTCATGATTCTTGAAAACATCTCAATCGAGAGGATGAACCAACCGCACTTCATCTACGGAAGAAAAGATTGATGCATACAGTTATGCACCTGAAAACTCTCGGAACCTGAGTAAACGTTTAACACGAATCTGTGCTAATTCCTTTGGCGTTGTTATTACCAAAAATAACTTTGCAATTCCTTTTCAAATTAGCCAATTTTGTCACAGCTCCAGCAAATCAACATCGATCTTTCGTTCAAATAAACTCTATTATAACTTTGATATATAAGTTTGCCTTTCGTCAACATTACCGGAGAACCGTCAATATTCCACCATATTAGCAGAAACTTACCAACAACTTCATTATTCATTGGTATACGTTTCTCCAAAAAACCACTATATCTGTTCATTAAAACCTTATCATATATTCATCCACATTTTGTAACAAGAATTTCCATATCAATTACTAGGAATCAGCAACCAGCATTTCGAATCTCGCAGCGTTTCTACAATCAACAGTTATATGTATACATATAACATTTATCTCTTAGAATCATGATCTTCCATTCTGAAATTCTGAAAAGCACTTAGTCTACGAATCAATACTCTGCATTTTGAAGAAGCTGAATGAAGCAGCAAAAACTGTAGACAATCGTAAACGACCTTAACCGTCGAAAGTATGATGATAAAGAATGGAGTGTTGGAAATGCTCAATAGAAAATATAGTACAAAAAGCGGATTATGCGAAATTATGAAGGAGGCTGTGAACAAATCACAAGGACTAAACTTGTACATAAAGAATCCAGATGATTCTGTATTCGATGAAATCTTTAGAGAATATTTTGCTCCGTACTCATGTTAAATCTTGTGGAAAAATCTTTCTTCATCAACCTTCGATCTTAGAAATTCCAAAATATCATCATAAATATCTTTGATATTTCTGAGGATATTTTCATAAAATTTCTTGTCCAAAATTATTTATCTCTTCGTGCTATCTATATTACATCAAAAAGAAAACTGTTTAGTTTCTATATTCCGTAAACCTTTGAGCTTAAAATTGAATGATATCGAAGTAGTGTTGGGAACTGAAGCATGAGTTAGTATAATATAATGACACTTGATCAACGTGATTATATTACAGTAAGTTATACTGAGTTTCTAATGGAACGTGATGATTCACAGATTATAACGTCATCATGTGCCATATTACACGACTCTTACATTCTACCAAATCTCCAAACAGATCGAGAACATATTTTCCTGATAGTTCTATCTTCTCTCTTGAATTCTGGTAATTTAACCAATCAAGATCGTGCTATTACAATTTCTATCTTAGAACGTTAGTCATGTTCATTCGAAACTTCATACTTACGAATTCTGGACCATTATTTGCTTGACTTAGAGTCGGGAAGAGTAAACAAAAGGATGGAACTCCAAAAATATAAAGGAAATAAAGTGGGTAGATTTATATAGAAATATCAGACAGAACAATCGAGACAGATTACCGCAATTAATCAAAGAGAATCCTAATTTCCTTAAATCCCGAAGGATCATATTTTATTCAGATTTCCAAGATTTTATTTTAAAATCCCTTAAATTCTGGAATTCAACCAAGACAACGTCAAAAGTTAAGACGCACCTTATTTTCTAAATTCAACCCTGACTACGTCAAAAGCTAAGGCGAATCTCTATTTTATTATTTCACACGTTTGTGATAGCTTCAGTCGTACGCTTCGAATAATCGAATTGTTTTATCTATATTACTCAATAATGATAAAAACTCTATTGAACAACTCATATTCGTCATGAAAACATACTTATTGTCAGCCATGACCATCCCAATCAAATTTCGGGACGAAATTTCTTTAACGGGTAGGTACTGTGACGACCCGGAGATTTTCGACCAAATTTAAACTTAATCTTTATATAGTTTCGACATGATAAGCAAGTTGGTAATGTTGAGTCTTAAAATTTTTGAACTGTTTCATATATTCAATTGACCTTCGACTGTTCTCGGCGATTCACGAATAATTAAGTGTAAATAGTTATGTGTGTATTTATATATAAATAATAAATGGAAATATAATTTGAAATATATAATATGATTTAGTGATTATGTGAATTAAAAATAAAAATATGATATTATGATAATTATTATTTAAAACACATCAATATATATAAATAAAGTATAGTAAATATATATTTTGTGATTTCGAATCTAATTAGAAAATGATAGAAACACTCGATTATCATTCAATCGATATTAGACAAATTAAAAACGAACTTATATGATTGTAAAAATAAACGGTGATCCCAAAATGAGTTCTATAAATTTTAGGCTTATTAAAAATGTATTTAGGAACTATTTGTTAAGTTTTAACACTTTTTATATTTTATCCAGAATTGAGAGGGACAGTTGATGTAATTTTTATTTAACAAATTAAGGATCGAATTTTATACCAAAATGACCAAAATAAATAAATATAATTAAGCTAAAAATTTGAGATTTTTCTGAAGATATTTATCCGTCACTGTTTAACAATGGAACACGAAATAATATCTGATATCGATAAGTAGATGGCAATATTTGTGGTTGCTAACTATTGGGAACTTGATTATTAAAGTATCCGTGTTTTTTTTTGTTTTCTTCATACAGCTAAATCTAGATCATTTTCCACTAAATATTTCTTTTACTAAAATATATATATTATATTCTATATATGTTTATCTACATATATACAGAATGTGGAAGATATCAATCTAAACCAAATATCCATCAACTCTTCTCCTTTTGCTCAATCACCACCATCTCAAACAACCACCCATGACCACCGAAGCTCCAACTTTCATCACCCTCATTTCCAACCGTGACCATCACTATGATTTTTGTTGATTTCCCTCACCATCATCATCATGTTCAAACCCCTCACAACCATAACTAACGAGCACCATAATCATTGTTTTGTTGTTGTTCTGACCAAGAAGACCACCACAGCCACGTCCGTAAATCACCACCACCTTTGAACCTAGTTCTTTATCCCCACCTCGTGTACTATTACTAATTGGTCATTACAGCCATCGACAACTATCACTCTCATCTCTCTCTCTTAAGTTTCATTGTGAACCACCACTATAAACTCCACAATCAACACCACTTTCCAAACTACTGTTGTGTGTGTTTTTGCTGCCACAACCAACTTACAAAAACCATCCTTTGTTACTACGGTTTTACAACCCAACCCAAAACCACAAACAACCGTTCCTGCTATTCGATATACACACACCAAAACAACCTTTGAATCCGATTAACTGCAGCTACATTCCTGTTTTATTCTATTCCTATTCATGTACAGTGAACGAAAAGAATGATGATGGGTTTTGATGATGATAAATAGTGATGATTCATAAGTGATGAAAGAGATCGATGATGGAGAACGATGACGAAAGGATGATGATACGATGAGAGATGTGGAAGTGGACATTCGCTGTTACGTTGGTGATGTCCCATCTGGTTGTGCCGAGCCATACCACAAACCCCACCGTCGATATATTTTTTTTCCCTCTTAAACTTATCTGATTAATGAGCTAATGGTAGTGGGCTTATATTAAACGCTGAACTGGGCTGCCGTATTTTTTCCTTCTATCGGGCCATTGAATTAATTGGGCTCATGATGAACTTGGGCCATGAATCATAATTACACCGTGTTTTCTTCTTTTTCTCTGGCTTCTATCGATGATAACCCATGAACACATACATTTAGTTAAGGTATAATTATTATTCTAGTTATTATTAATTATTATTATTATATATTTACTATTACTATTAAAAATTATTATTAAAGGATTATGATTGTGATTAGATTATGATAATGATAATGAGTAGGTAATGATGGACATAATAGAGATGATTATGATGATATGAATGATAATGATGATGTGAATCACAATAATAATGTTAGATGAGATTAAATGATGATAATGATATAGACGCTGATGATATGCAATGATAAAGGAACAAAATCATGATGAAAGACGAGGAGGATGGTAGAAGTTGATGATAAAATTCGAATGATAATGATGCGAGTGATGATGGAAGTTTATGATGATAATGATGACTTATGTTATATGATATAGACATAAGAATAATTGGATGTTAGAAGAAGGATATAGGAATAAGGTTAAATATAATTAAGGGATGATAAAATTCAGAAAAAGAAGAAGTAGAGCAGTTGGTTGGAGTGTTTGTAGGTGTCAGTGTAGCGAGATTTCATGGGTTCAATCCCTGACTGTGGTATTTCTTTTTAGAAAAAGAAGAAGATGAAAACAAAAATAATGGGTTCTTTAAAAAGAAAACTGAATTATGGGTTAAAACAATTTGGATCCGTATTATATCAGGAAATCACAAATGGAGTAATGGTTAAGGATGTTATCGGGTGAACGGGAGGTCGCGGGTTCGAGCCCGGCTTGGGGCATTTCTTTTTAGGAAGGATTTTTGAGGTAGTTTTCTTGTATTATTATTATTTTTATTATTATTATTATTCTTATTGTTATTATTGTTATTAATTATCAATGTTATTAAAATTATCATAAATACTAAGGTAGTAATTATCATTTATTATTATTATTATGATTTTAGTTACAATTAAGATGATTATTATTATTATTATTATTATTGTTAAGTTTACTTATTATTATCACTATCATAATGCAAATTAATATTATTAACATTAATATTAGTATCATTATTATTTGTAAAATCATTATTATTTTATAGTTATTATTATTAGTAGTATAATCATTATAATCAAAAACAACTTTTATTACTATTATTAATATTATGTTACCAATAAACATTTCGTATAATAAAATATACTTTTAGTAATATTACATATACGTAAGTATTAATCACATTAACATTTTTATATAGATATTCATATATAACAAGTTAAGTATTTTTAATATAATAATAACTAAATATATATTAATATAACTATATAAATATTAGTCATTATAAATGTATATACACAAATTAAATATATATAATATAAGTTATAATATATGAAATTGTTCCATTACGATTATAGGTATTAATATATATAAATGATATAGGTTCGTGAATCCGAGGCTAACCCTATACTTGTTCAATGACGTTATATGTATTTTTACTACAAAATACAGTATGGTGAGTTTCATTTGCCTTTTTACCCTTTATATTTTTTGACTGAGAATACATGCGCAATTTTTAATAAATGTTTTACAAAATAGACACAAGTAATTGAAACTACATTATATGGGTGAATGATCGAAGCCGAATATGCCCCTTTTACTTGGTAACCTAAGAATTAGTAAACCAGTCTACTAATTGACGCGAATCCTAAAGATAGATCTATTGGGCCCAACAAACCTCATCTGTTGTAGCGAATGCTTTAGTACTTCGAGTTTTTATATCATGTCCGATGGATGTCCCGGAATGATGTGGATATTCTTATATGCATCTTGTTAATGTCGGTTACCAGGTGTTCAATCCATATGAATGATTATTTTTGTCTCTATGCATGGGATGTATATTTATGAGAAATGGAAATGAAAATCTTGTAGTCTATTAAAATGATGAAAATGATCGATTATGATAAACTAATGAACTCACTAACCTTTTGGTTGACACTTTAAAGTATGTTTATTCTCAGATATGAAAGAAATCTTCCGCTGTGCATTTGCTCATTTTAGATATACTACTTGGAGTCATTCATGACATATTTCAAAAGACGTTGCATTCGAGCCATTGAGTTCATCAAGATTATTATTAAGTCAATTATAGTTGGATATATTATGAAATGGTATGCATGCCGTCAACTTTCGATGTAATGAAAGTTTGTCTTTTAAAAATGAATGCAATGTTTGTAAAATGTATCATATAGAGGTCAAGTACCTCGCGATGTAACCAAATGTAATGTATTCGTCCAGATAGATTAGGACGGGTCGTGAAAAAAACCCACCTTTACACTTTGGTGTGATTTCATTTCGTGGATGTACTCAAAGTGTGTGTATTACATTGTGAAATAAATAAAAGCGTGTGTACTCTAAAGGAGTGTGTATACTCAAAGCGTGTGAGTTTGATTCGTGAGTGAAATAAAAAGTGTGAGTGTGTATATATTGTGATTCGAGTGTGTTTTCATCAATGTGTGTTCACTATAGTAAATTTCAATTTCTTGTAAGTCTTGCTTGAGGACAAGCAAGGTTTAAGTGTGGGGATTTGATAACGCCAAAATTATACATATTTGTTGTCGTTATTTCGATCCGATTTTGTATCATTTTGTATGTAATTGTTGTACTTGTGTATTGTAATAAGTTAAAATGTGTGTATAATCCATTGCGAGTGTTGAAGTGAAGATTTATGGAAAATATTTTTTGATTTTAGAAGATTCTGCGAATCTGCACCGTTTTGGCCATAACTCGGTCATACGAACTCGAAAAAGGGTGAATCCGGAGCCTAGACGTCCGTAACTCAGAGCTCTACAACATAATATTGGAAAATTACCAATAAACAGTACCAGATGTGGTGCATCTGCTTTAGATGCGGCACATCTGAGTCCAAAAAAGTCCCGAAAGTTTCAGATGCGGAGCATCAGACATCAACAAAGCCAGATGCGGCGCATATCATCCAGATGCGGCGCATCTGAAGGCCTGCCGATAGTTTTAGGTGCTAAAACGAGCTGGAATCCACTAAAAGTAAAGAGATGCGGTGCATCCCTTCTAGATGCGGCGCATCTGATGCATTTCTGGCCATTTTACCTAACTTTTGAGCCTATTTAAGAAGAGCTTTGGTTACACATTTGAGACACCATAATATAGATCAGTAGTAGTCTGAGAAGGGGGTTTCCCCAGCCATTCTAAAGGTTCTCCACCCTTTTGAGCATCAAGATTGAAGAAGGAATCATACGCTACGATAGGTACTTTCGGTTTCATTTATTTTAGTGATAAGATTATGAATTCCTATTGTTTCGATTGTATTGTTGTAACCTTCATTATTATGATTGGCTAAAGCCTTGTGTGTTTACATTAATGTAAGATTTATGGTTTGGAATTGTTCTATCTTTTAATGTTATTTAAGTTACTATGATGTTTGATTGATTAAATTACCTTGTCCAACCAAAAGAACCATAGTTATGCTAGTTTGGTACTTTACTTCAATTACATAGATTGATAACTACATGTGACACTAGGAACACAATCTATGCTTCAATACTTTTAGTAATCTAGACGGGTAAACATATACTTAATTGATGACTTTGCTATATGTTTAGATCGATAATTGATTAGGTACTAGAACTACATAGTCATGAATTTACCTCAAGTGATTGTTGTAGTTTAGGTTTTACGTGAGTTTAACCGGGTTGGGTCTAATTAATCTAATCAATCTAAATCAATTATGTTCTTCCATAGATCCATTATTGTAAGTATCCATTTACTCTAGTTCAATTATACAAGTTATGAATTGGTTTATGTGAGTTTATCAATGTTCATGGCTTGTACTTCAACACTTAGTGATTTAGACATCTACATGTGAGTGTAGGATGGTAATTGAATGGTAACTAGATTTCACAATAGTGTAGTTTATTTAGAGTGATCTTAATAAACTAGGTTTTATGTGAATTCAACCAAGGAAGAGTCTTATTGACTAAACATAGGTAAAGAAGAACTAATGACAAGGTTTATGTGAATTAACTAAGTTTATAGTTCTCGGTTTATAGATATTGTGAGATTGATATGAACCATTTACTTATAACTACATAATAACGGGTTTAAGTATAAAAGAACAATCCATATCATTTATCAAGCATTGAAGTAAACACCGTCTTCTCATCCTTGTTATTTATCTCATTTTATTTCCCGTTTGTTACTTAACAATTCTACAATTAAAACTCCTTCTTTAGAATAATTAATCGTTTAAAGTCCTTAAAACAAAATTCTCCCTGTGGATCGAACTGGTCAATTTACTTGCTAGTTACTGCATGATCGGGTTTTAGTTGCCTGTATTATGTGTTAATTATTGAGCATATTGTCTACATTTTAAAGGTTACGTCTTAACACATCAACTATTTGGCAATAATTCTATTCAAATGATAATTTATAATAATAATAATAATAATAATAATACTAAAATGATAATAATAATAATGATATTTTATAATAACAATGATATTTCTATTAAAAATGATAATTTTAGTAAAAGTGATAGTTTTAATAATATTCATTTTCAATAATAATACTAAAATTAGTCATAATTCAATTGACGACATCTTTTAATCCGTTCATCGAAACCATACGCTTTCTAAATGAAAAGTTATTAATTTTTTGCCACCTTTCCAACAACATGCATATCATATACCTTATCCCAGTAGCATATGTACTAAATTCATGATTCATCATAAACTATCTAACGACAATATTAAACGTACAAGCATGCATAATCCTATATACTCGAGCACTAGTCAGGGATACACTATTAGTATATAAAAGATAAGATATGAATGCTCACGTATCAATATTGTGATTCAATATTGCAGGAAAAGTACGTATACGCGACGGAGATGATAAACACAAGATTGACCTTACAAGCATACCCCCGAACATTACCCATAACCTCCATAGCCATAACTCATAATTTCCTTATCTCTATCCCACTCCAAAAACCAGTTTTGAAATAATTCGCTCATGACCTCGTCGTAGTATTTTTATGTATATTTCATAATAATAATAATAATAATAATACTAATAATACTAATAGTAATAAAATTAATATTAATAATCTTAATATTAATAATATTAATATTAATAATTTATATATGTATATTTATGTGAGAACTGAGATGAGGAATGAACCACTCGAACCGAAATCGTCTAATTTATAGCATCTTCACCCCCACCTACCACTCATACGATCGCATGAGTTTGTGAGGGTGGCCTCATGCGATCGCATGAGCCACACTTTGAAATTTCATATCGTTTAACATAAGGTTGCCGACACTTTATAAGTTATTATTATATATAAATTAATATTTAATCTATATAATTAATTATATATTATATTATATTTACGTGCATAGTTAAATCGTAATTTTTGTTCTGATGACTAGTACGTTGTCACTCGACTTATGTTCCATTTTTGATTTTTCGAACGCATATTCGTACGCATAGAAAACTAGCACTTTACGTTTCGCGATGTGTACCTTTATCAAAAAATTAGACTTAATCATCGATAAATTATATTATAATAAATGTAACATATATATTTGAGTGTTGTGGTCATTTGCTTCTATAAATCAATGGCTCGTTGTTTATCAAAATATATTATTTTAAATCAAACGTTTTATGACTGAGTTAATATTATATTTTATCACTTTGTAATATATATATATATATATATATATATATATATATATATATATATATATATATATATATATATATATATATATATATATATATATATATATATATATATATATATATATATATATATATATATATATATATATATATATATATATTCATTTGGAAATATAAATTTATATATATTAGAAATATCTATATAATATTTAGTTTTTCAAAACTAATTATATTTCAAAGTTTATTATATAATTTAAAATCGTTTTCATAATATAACATAATTTGATATGAATCGCTTATGTACTATCGTTTACTCTGACTTCTCAAATATTCTAATTAACTTATTTAAATAACAATCGAGTCACTAATCGAATACTAATATCGTTTATTAAATAATTCGGAATATATATAAACACGTTTTTAATTACACGTTGCAAGTTATCTATATATTTATATTCACGGACTATTATTATTTATAACTTGTCAAAAGGTTTCTAGAAAGATTCTAACTTTTTAAGATAACGTTAAAACCTTTATTCTTGTCATAATCACTCTGTAACAATTTGTCAAAAGTGGTTCTAGATATTTATAAAATTATATTCGTTTTAAAGAAAACGTGGCACTCACATCGTTTTATATACTTTCTAAAAATTCTATCCATAAAAGATAATGGTAATAACTTTAATAATCTTAAAGTTTTATAATACGTTCCTACTTCTCGATATTTATATTTTTAAATCCTTATATATATATATATATATATATATATATATATATATATATATATATATATATATATATATATATATATATATATATATATATATATATATATATATATATATATTACGAGAAAATTAATATTATTTCCTTTTATATATTCAAAACGTTTTTGTAACAAAGTTCTTTTAGATAAAAAAACGTTTTCATACGTTTGAAACTGAATCGAGTAATTATAAATTTGGTTTTCCATAATCAGTTATATTCCAAATCATCCTTTAAAAGGTTTCATCTATATTTTAAAACGTTTCCAATATTATGAAAACTAAATAATTAACTTATCCAGAGATACGAGACAATCATTGTAAAGCATGCATTGAAAGTTAATTAGGAATCTCCACTATCTTTTGTCTATTTTTCGTTAATTGACACTTTTGTTTTTACATGTAAATCACTTTACCATTTTTCTGAATATTGTTAAAAAGAATAGATTTCTTAAATCATAGTGGACCTTACTACAGAGATCCGAAATCATATCACATTGAATCTGATAATTCAATCATTTGATATTATCTTTTAATTTTCGTCGATAAACATATATTGAAACTAATACGTTTATGTAAAGTATTATTCCTCAAATAATTTGTTAACGTTTTTAAGTCATATCATAATTTCATAACTTATTTTCATATCAACCGAACCGTCAAATGTTTTATTAATATTTCGTAAATTAATAATCACACATATGTATATATATATATATTCATACATATCTATTTACACATAATTGTTCGTGAATCATCGAGAGCAGTCGAAGGGTAAATGAATACCTGAAGACAGTTCAAAGTTTTTGAGATTTCAACATTACAGACTTTGCTTATCGTATCAGAAACATTAAATCGTTTAAAGATTAAGTTTAAATTTGATCGGAAATTTCCGGGTTGTCACACTTGAAAGTGTCAACACAAAGGTTGGTGAGTTCATAGTTTTAATGTTTCGTATAATCTATATATAAAGGTGGATCACAAGATTTCAGTTGTTTCATCCAGAAACGTTTATCAAAATATTCTACAAGATTGAGCACCCTGGTAACTAAACTTTAACGTCTATATAATAAGTACCCCTATTTTAACATACATGCAACCAACATGTACAATACACGCAAACCAACTTGTACTAACCTCAAATAGCATACGTCTGTTTTATAGTTCAGGCTAGGGTTTCTATACCTGCAACAGACGGGGATGTCAAGCCCTATGGATCCATATACAACTATTCGCGCCCACCAGTTCTTATAACTGGCAGTTACTAGTTACCAAAGCTAAGGGATTTTCGGTTCAAACTCGGTGTAGAATTTAGTATGTACTTGTATCCATTGCGTTTAAAATAAAGTGCATGTATTCTCAGCCTAAAAATATAGGTTACAAAAGCAATTAAAAAGGGAGCATATGAAACTCACCTTAGCAGCACATAAAGTAATTCACCGGAATGTGACCGAAACTCAGAATACCAAATAACTGTAGATCTCAACCTAGAGAACATATGTTGGTCAATAAATATCTATCAAGCTAGGTCAGGTCATAGTGTATCACAATCCTAATGCTCGAGATCAACATACAAAAGTTATCAAAAGTTATTTCAAAAAGTCAATTTTGACAATTGTTCAACAAAACGAGACGTGCCTTATATAAGAATTCATTTACGCGGCTGGTAATATTTAAAAAATCTAATTTATCAATCTTATAAACAAGTTGTTTAAATATTAATTGCAGATTCAAATGCAATTCCAATTAACGTTAATCATAATTCAGTTGTCCATATCTTTTAATTCGTTCATCGAAATTACGCGATTTCTAAATGAAAAGTTATTGATTTTTCGCCAGCTTTCCAATAACATGCATATCATATACTTTTTTTATCAGTAGTATATGTATTAAATTCGTGTTTCATCATAAACTATCAAATGACAAAATTAAAGCATACAAGCATGCATAAACATATATACTCGAGCACTAGACATGGATACACTATTAATATATAAAAGATAAGATATGAATGCTCACGTATCAATATTGTGATTCAATATTGCAGGAAAGTACGTAGACACAACGGAGATGATAAACACTAGGTTTGACTTGCAAACAATACCCACGAACATTACCCAAAACCTCCATAGCTATAACCCATAGTTTCCTTTGCTCTATCCCACTCGAAACCCATTTTGAAAGTGACACGCTCATGACCTCGTCGTAGTATTTTATGTATAATAATACTAATAATAATAATAATAAGATTAATAATAATAATATTAATCTTAATAATAATAATAATAATAATAATAATAATAATAATAATAATAATAATAATAATAATAATAATAATAATAATAATAATAATAATAATAATAATAATAATAATAATAATAATATAGATAAATATATACGGAGGAATATAGATAGAGGGGAGTGAATTGTGAAGCCAAACTGATCGGCTTTTATAGACTTTCCTGAAATTAGTCCCCATGCGATCGCATGGGGTTTTAGTTTCATTTTCATGCGATCGCATGAAGCATTTGGCCAGGTTTGTGTCCCACAGCTCCGCGATCGCTGTATGTTTGTGTGTGAGTGCTCCGCGATCGCGGAGCAGCCATTTCCAGCTCACCCTTGTTTTGGCCACTTCCTTGTCGACATAACTAAATATAATATATATAATATATATAATTTAAATTAATTAATTATATATTATATTTTATTCCTGTGCATAGTTGATTTGTAATTTTTGTTCCGATAAGTCGTACGTCGTCACTCGACTTATGTTCCGGTTCCGGTTTTTCGAACGTCCTCTCGTACACTGAGAAAACTTGTACGTTATGTTTCACGACTCGTACCTTTGTCAAAATATAGACTTAAATTATCAATAAACTATATTACTCGAAGTGTATCTTGAACGTTCGAGTGTTTTGGTCATTTGCTTCTTTAGTTCAACTTCTCATTATCTATCAAAGTATATTTTATAATATAGTTTTAAATCAAAACATTTTATGACCAAGTTAATATATATTTTCAATATTTATAAACACATTTTAAAATACACATCGCAAGTTATTCATACAATTAATATTCCAACTTATCATATATATTCAAATAGATATATAAACCAATAAGTTTAATGCACAGTATCATAAAATTAATACTTTGTTACGCTTTCAAGTTATAGTATATATATGTATCTATTTACATATAATTGTCCTGAATCATCGAGAACAGTCGAAGGGTATTTGAATAGTTCAAAATTTTTGAGATTCAACTTTACAGACTTTGCTTATCGTGTCGGAAACGTTAATCATACAAAGGTTAAGTTTAAATTTCGTCAGAAATTTCTGGGTCGTCACAATATCCATAGAATTTATAAAATACATATTCATATCCATATCAATATCCATATCTATTTAAATATGATTCATCCATATATATTCATATCCATATCAGTTGAATTAAGCGGGTTAATGCGTATCCGTTGAATGTTAAGTTTTAAAAAAAAAAAAAATTTCTATTATGAATTGAAATCATCAAATTATTTTTAACAAAAATATGTAATATATGTAATATATATGAATTTAATACTATTCAAATAGTTGTATCTTCGCAATCTATATTTTTGATAACATTTAAATATTTGACAGTGTAAATAGATAAATATATGTAAATATCTATGCATACATTTAATTTTATATATATATATATATATATATATATATATATATATATATATATATATATATATATATATATATATATATATATGTCACATGGGATTTGGATGTGTTGTTGTTGTTGTTGTATGTATATATTTATATGTATATAGGTATTTTGGGTGGTAAATATATATATTCATAGATGATAAATTGTCATCCATACTCGATCAACTAATTTTTCACACAATCCATATTCATATCCATATCTACTTATCATCCATTTAGAGCATCTATATTCATTTAAATGGATCGGATTAGATGGATATCCGATGGATCGAACATACACTGAATATTACAAATTCATTACGAGCGGGTGCCCTCTGCTCCTATGTAGTTTCACTCATGCCCATGTCCTTATGTGTTGCGTTCGATACAAAAGGGAACTGACAAATAGGTAACTAGTCGGTGTAAATTTCGTTTTGCAATACTAAGAATTACACCGATGTAATTACTTATGATGTCGTACCCTTGAATATTTTTTAAACAATTTTTGGATGCCCATATTTGTGGGAGAGAAATGCGGTGTACCCTCATGGATCATCCTGTAGTTTAATACAAATTGCTCTACTCATTTCTAAACTTTTTTCCCTCTCCTCGTCCCTTAAATTCTAATCGTTAACGTGGATAATTCTTACGTCCGTCCGTCTGGCGGCTATTTTTTCTATTATTTCATCCATGTACCTGAGGATATTTATGTCTTTTAATCTTTTCTTCCCATTTACATTCTTCTTCCCTCCATTTTTCAAACCAAAATCATAAAACCTAGTATCTAATCAATTCCAAATTCAAACCCAAATTAAAAAAACGTGTGATGGAGTTCTTTCATTTCCTGTACAATTAAAAGAACTTGCATCATCAATACACATGTGGAGCTTGTAAAAAACAGAAGATATATATATATATATATATATATATATATATATATATATATATATATATATATATATATATATATATATATATATATATATATATATATATTTTGTTGGTGATTTTAGTGTCATCCAACGTACATTTTAGTTAGTTGTGATTTACTTGAATGCAGGTGTTAGCTAGCTATACTTACCAACGGGTTCGGAGAGTGTGGAGTACACGCCCGTAAGAGTTGGCTACTAACTGTCGCGCAAATGCGGGGGTTAAGGGGGCTGCGCCCCTTTTGGTATAACCGATTTTCCCGCCAAATATGAAGGGTTACACCCTTTCGATTTTAACTGTTTTTCTATAACAGTTTGATGGACGTTTTATTCATCCATTCTGCATTCATCAAACCATCAGAAAACACACACATACTCTCTAACAATTTGATCAGTGATTTCTTTGCCAAAAACACTGATTGCGATCTTGTCTTATCCCTGTAAAGATTTCGTGCAACTGAGACAATCGTAGAGTCAAAATACTTTATAGAGAAAGTGAACACATGATTCAAGAACGAATCCGGCAGTCAATTCATACCAATTTTCTAAGATATATATATATATATATATATATATATATATATATATATATATATATGCATAGATATACATAGATATATATATATATGGGGGATGATTCTAACACACCCTTTTTTGATCCTCACACACCTATTTTAACCTTTTACTCTTCTAATAATACTCCATTTCTTTAAATTGGTGTGTGAGGATCAAAAAAGTGTGTGTGAGAATCATCTCCCTATATATATATATATATATATATATATATATATATATATATATATATATATATATATATATATATATATATATATATATATATACACACACATATATACATATACATATACATATATACATATACATATACATATACATATATACATATACATATACATATACAAGGTTGTAAAAGTCACGAGTCGGTGACGCATCAGTCGAGACCTAAAAAGGACGCGTCGGCCGAGTCGGGGGACGCGTCATGGACGCATCGGTCGTTGACCAACGTTGACTTTATTAATAATTTCTTAAATATATATTTAGGTATACATAAAATAGTTGATTATGTACCATAAATTCTTTAATAAGAACTTGAATTTAAAAACAATCAAACTTCAAACTCAATTAATGTTACCAAGTACATAATCAGTAAGGATACAGAAAAAAGAGCGGCTCAAAAAATGAAAACAAACACTAATTTTAAAATATATTAGATCCTGACGAAAATTTGATTGACTTTGACCGTTTTTTGACCAACTTTGACCGTCTTTGACAGGCTTTGACCGAAGTTTTAGCTTTGACCATCTTTTGAGTCGTTTTCAGAAAAACGGGACGGAGAACCCAAAAAAACGACGCATCGGCCAAGTCGGCCGACTTTTACAACACTATATATATATATATATATATATATATATATATATATATATATATATATATATATATATATATATATAAGTTGAGAAAATGGAAAGAAGATACTCCGTATATAAATATAAGTTGAGAAAATGGATAGACAAGCAAATGGAAACACTTGATGCAAGCCCGAAAAACTGAAAACCATTCATACTTACTAAAAACAAATTCAACCACTAACTTGCGCACCCTCTAAACACACTCTCTTTCTGAACAATTTGGCATAGCCATGAGTCGAACTCGGATGGTGTGTTTTATTGGATAAATCGGTAGCCACTCGCACAAGTCTGCGTGGTATAGACTTTTAACGATTTTTAACGGAAGGACGATCAACATTAGAAATTACTGTACAATTTAGGAATTACTGTACAATTCAATGGATGAGGAGAGCGAAAAAGAGTCCATGGATAAAGAGAGCAATTTGAGGTCAACCAGAGGGACTGTATAACTATGTCTATTTTAAATGAACTACTCCGTTATAATGAATAATTAAAAAGATAGATTGATCTATGGTACCAACTTCGGGAGAACTTAGAACCATTTGTTTGATTTCTTCAGACCATGAGGTTGAAGGGTCTTGATGTCCTTTAGTATTGGGCTATTATTGGGACGGGAAAAAAAAAACAAAAGCATTCAAATATTTATTCATAGGTCAACTTTATTGTTTTGGTGCCATCCAGGTTTGAACTTGTGGAAGTTTATTGGAAATTCGACCGTAAAATAATGTATGCTTCTAAGCAAATATAGGGGGGACAATGTACTCTATCGGACTCGATCCCAACTTTTTTAACAAGTTGAAAAATTGGAATTGGAAAGATAAAGTATCCCCAAAGCTACCTTCAAATGTCACACAAAACTGACAAGCATATGGTTTTTGTATAACTGGTAATCCACCTAACTTGAATTTAATGACAATCATCCTAATGTTTCTTGAGATTTCAACTATTGAATTCTAATGCCTTGTTCTTACCCAAATGGACATATGCAGCCTTGTACAGTAGTTGTACAGCCTAAAAGCATGATAAAATAGAGAATTGTAGGTCAACTGTAACCCGCACACTCTGTGTACCATGTACAAAACAATGTTAAACATAATAATATCATCCTTTTAATCCAATATATAGTACCTGCATGTTACCACTCTGTTGTCCTGTCTTTTAAAACAACAAAAACAAATAAAAACAAACATCCATCAGATCAATGTGTTAGTGTGTTATCAACTGATACAAAACAACATCATCATCATACTACTAATCAAAATCTTAAATAATATATCTATGAAGTTATCACTATCCTTCAATTTGTTCAAACGAAAACATACTATCAATCCTACATTTTTTTTTAACCCTAATTTCCACACCACCTATCCTACAAAAAAATAAAAAAAAATAAAAAAAAAATCAATCAATCCTACATTGCCACACCACCTATTTCAGGCCACATTTCTTTTGTAACCCTAATTTCTCTTTACAGTACCACACTACCTGTCCTTGCTTTTTTTAAGAATTTTTAGAACCTAAACAACGCATGTGATTAAACACAATCACCCAACCACAACAATAAATGAAAGTAAGAACGCAAAAATAAAATCGAACACAAGATATAACGTGTTTGTATGTAGTCAATGTGATTATTTTAAACCACGGACCAACTAGAGTGTATTTTATTGATAAAATTCGTGCATACAATGTATGGATTACATAGGATCTATTTATAGTGAAAAAAGAAAGAGGAATCGAAACACAACGAGGATTCCAAGTCCAAAATCAATTCCACCCATCAGGACGAGCTCGCGGTCGCGGTGACCTTTTCCCGGTCGCGACATGGGTTCCAAAACGTAGCTGATCTCCTTACCAAATCTCGCAAGCACAACACTTGTTTCTCGACTGCGAAGTGAAGCTCGATGTCACGAGCCTTCTTTCCCTGTCGTGAAGTTGATCACCAACATCATCTTGATTTTGTTTCAATCTCTTTCACCCTCCAACATGTTTCTTCTTCGGCTGCGAGCTCTCCTCCGATCATCGGCCTCTCGCCGATGGTTCAAAGGTTCCCCTTTTTCGTTTTCCTTCTTCATTTCTTCTATTTCTCGCCGAAGAAGATCGATCTCTTTTTCGATGGTGGTAGGTTGCTTTGATGGTTTTTACCCATCTCCAACGCCGTTCTCGTGGTGTGATGGGTAAAAATAACTCGATCTTCCTTCCTCTTGATGTGGAAGACGCCTTTCGTCTCCTATGATGTTTGTTTCTTCTTCTGTCATTTGTACTTTTGCTCTCTTGCCGGGAACATGTGTCTTCCTAGACCCAGCCGGATATTTCTCATGCACCGGTATTTTTCCACGTTCTCTAAACCGTCGACGCTCTAATGCTTGTTCATCATGATCATGTGTTTCTCTCGGGGTTTTGGCGTAGACTGCTATCTCGCGAACTTTGGCTCTTCATTGTCGGAATCTGGCTTTTTCCGACCTCTTTATTATCTTAGACAGGCGGCGAAATACCCTGCTGGTATTTCTCGTCTCCGATATTGGTGTGCGGTGGTTTTTTTATTCCAGGTTCCTCTTTCATGGAGGTTATCGGGTTATGGTGGGTGGTTTTTTTCGGTTGGCATCTTTTTTGCTGGATTGCTACTGGTTTATTCTGTCATGGTGCCTATCTGGGCGTTTTTCCTAGTGACGTTCTCTTGCTAAGAGGATTTGGTCGTGGTGGCCTCGTTTGAAGGAAGACAATTTTTCGGATTTTTTCAGTGGTGCTTCGGTCTGTTTCCGTTGGTTTTGTTTGTGTTTTCTTCTTCAGTTGCGGCGTCGGACGGCGTTCTCCCGACCGTCGACGCTGGTTTTTTATCTTTGTATTAGTGCAACAAGTATTTAGGTTTCCTTGTTGGCATGTTACATAAAGTTTAGTTTCCTAGCAAAGTATTGGAACCTTTTGTTTTAGGTTACGTCATTTTGTCATTTGTTGATCTTGGTTTGGATCCGTTTATATTTGTTGTACTTGTTAATCTTAGAATTCGTTTAATGTTAAAATTATCACATTTATTAAAGTTTAATCATATCAAAACCTCACTTACTTTAAAGATTTGATACCGATAATCGCAACCAATAAGTCAAGCAATTAATATGCATAAAGATACATATATAAAGATATAAAGATACATATATAAAATACGTCATTTTCATTCATTTTAAAGTAAACACAAAGAAAAAAGATGGTACTTCGTATTTTATTATTTCTTGATACAAGTTGGTCCACCATTCCACGTTCTATAATATGTTTTAAAAGGGCGGAGTCGAGGACGGGCGGGTGACCTAGTGCAGGCAAGGGCCAGGGCAATGCCATCGTTTCCTTCATAGAAGGTGTGAGGGCGAATGTTGAGAACCTAATTATACTTACTTTCTTTTTTCTTTTTTTTTCAAAAAAGGCAAATTTCCAAGTGAAACTTTTTTGAAAAGCTATCTTTATTGATTTATAAACTTTCACATATCAGCTCACTAGACGCAAGCAAGATAGATCATAAGAAGTTAAAACCCAACAACACATATAAATTACAATTGATTGTAAAACTCCACAACTCAAGTATTAGCTGCTAGCAATCACATTTCTTGGATTGATCTTCCACGCCTCAAAGCCTTCATTAATCTTTAAACTCCCGTTACCGATCCACATATGCGATAATACTCGAAGACTAGACGTTATATCTTCGTTTAGAATCACCTTCCTTTTTCTGGTGGTTCGTGAAACAAGTTGTTTTTCCACTTCCATATGAGCCAAAGTAGTTCGTAACGCGTTGCCAAGCATACCGGGTTGAGTGTTTTTGATCCTAGATTCATGTCCGCCGAGTTGATTACGTTTGCTATTCCCACCGATTCATTACCATTGATGTTCCACCAACACACGAATTCACTACATAAAGGCAACACAACTCTGCATTCAGTGAACAGATTGTCTGCGTCCTCGATGTAATTTTGACAAAAAGGGAGTCATATGAGTCTAATATTACACCTCTCAAGGACAAATTCGCTTGTGTGGGTAGCCAATCAAGATTTAACCTCGAAATGAACATATTGATTTTCTTTGGTATCCATGGAATCCACTTCGTTGTGGATAGACTCGCATTCTTTTCAAGATAGTGTTAATCGATTAGCGTTGCACGCCTTTTAACCGTAAAAACACCTTTTGTACTCAATGTCCAAACCCATCCATGAGGATCTGATGTCAAGACCTTCGTTTCACTACAACAAATTTATCAATTGTTCACGCATATTTTTACACACTTCTAGGAGAATGTGAGTTTTTTGTCAAATTCCCCACACTTATAAATATGTATAAGTTTCCTACATTTTTAAATGTTGAATGTTATTTAATTTTCAAACATAAAAACTTATAAATATGTATAAGTTTCCTACATTTTTAAATGTTGAATGTTATTTAATTTTCACACATAAAATTGTAGAAAAAGTTTGTTCACACTTATTAGTGTGTACAAACACAAAGTTAATCACATTTAAAAATGTGAGTAAATTTTGTTACACCTCATTTCTTCACACAAGGGGGAGCGTGAACAAATCTAGTGCGACAAAATTAACTTAACACTCTTAAGTGTGGTTATATTTATGATTATACACACAAATTAGTGTGAACTTTTTTCCCTACACTTTTTTGTGTGAAACTATAATGATATTCTACACTTATAAATATAATACATTTACACACATTTACAAGTGTGAGGAATTTAACAAAAAAAAGTACACACTTTTAAAAAGTGTGTAAATTTATGTGTGGCTAATTAGCAAATTTGTTGTAGTGTTTGAGATAACATTGATACCAACCCTTCCTTCTCGGCATTGGTCCTTCCCCTAACCGAATTCAGCCGCTCCCATCTCCCTGTTAATCCACCTTCATTATTTCGAACCCTTTCACTTACTGTACAGTTTTTGTCCAGCTCCAACGCGTAGAGTTCGGGGAATGCAATGCTAGTGAGGATTGAACCTAGTTCTACTTTTTATGTGGATATATAATATATCAACATATAAAAATAAGAGAATTTGATAATTAATTGATTGAATTTGCAAAGGGTAAATGAGTAAATTTAACAGTTCTTAAACTTATTTCACGGTAATTCTTTAAAAGTATGATCAACGATCTAAATAAAATAAATATATTATAAAGCATCATATTGAAGGGCTAAAAATTATTTCATGTGGGCTTAAAATCAAACTATAAACTGTTTTTTTTTTTTTTTTTTTTTTGCGAAAAATACATATTATATACGGAGTATTATATATATAAATAAAAAAAATCCGAAGATCTATGAGTGTTACATAAGTTGCATATGGTACATTGTCGTTCATTAATTGAATTGAAAGGAACGTCCAACATGAAATGCAGATAAACATCTACATATTACATTTGCAAATACCATGTGAAGTTAGAAAACAAATCCCGAAACCCTAATACCACCATTTAGAAGTAACCACCAAGGCACCAACTAGAACATGGAAACTAGAAAATCAACCACTCCTATGTATATGTATTTTAGCTATTACTATCATAACAGAAAAAAGAGAGAAAAGTGGGTAAGTAATAAGTTAAAACAACATCCTTTGGATAATAAGCCAACAAACGTACAAGGTTGTGCTTAAGGTTAAGAAACAAGGCAAGGCATGGGAGTTGGTTTGGGATTGGTCGGAACGTACATGATGAGTGTACACGTGTTTGACAACTAGTGATTAGGACGTGTACACACACTGCCACTCTTTCCACCATGTGATTCCCTTGTGCCATGTCCACGCCAAATCTCTTAACCCCACGTACACTACATCATTTTCTTATATTATTAATTTATATTTATATTTATATTATTAACTAGCTCGGTTCGGCCCAAGCGATGCGGCGAGTGCTTTCGACCTGCATATTCATATTTAATGTAGCGTTGTGTGTAGACAGAAGGGAAAACGACACATGTATTAATACTCGTTTTAGATATAGGTGCGCGAACCGTTTTTGAAAAATTATCCGTTTAGAAAGTAGTTAGTCTCATTTTGTTCGGAAAATTATTTCAAGTATAATGACGGTAGCGGTGAAAATTAACACGCGCCGAGTTGGAATATAAGACCCGTTTTAGATATAGGTACGCGTACCGTTTTTGAAAAATTGTCCGTTTTGAACATACTTAGTCTCGTTTTGTTCGAAAAATTATTTCAAGTTTAATGGTGGTAGCGGTGAAAATTAACTCGCGTCGGGTACGATGATAAGGCCCGTTGAAGTTAATGGTGAGTTTTGTGTTTTGAATTAAATTAAAAATCAAATTTATATTTTAAGTCCCTAAATAGTTGTCTTTGGTGGAATCTTTGGGGTGTCAGCTGTAAATTTCAAAGTGTGAACACAAGGCATGAAACGACATCTATTTGTGCTGCAACCAAGGTTGCAAAATTCGCTATTCGGGAATTAATCGGTCGGGACTTTGGAATGATTAATCGACAATTCGGGGATTAATCGAAGATTAATCGGATTGTACAGTATACATTTAAATAGTAAATTTTAAAAATTATATGTGTAACTATAGAAAAAAAATCATAAATATAAAGATAATTTTTAACATAATTGTCTAAAATTGTTCATTTTACTTCAAAACTATAAAATTCTAGTTTAAATTCATGTTAAAATGTTAACCATTTTTAACTTTGACTGACTTTGATTACCAAATTCGATTTTGATGCATCAATTGACGTTGACCGTTTAATTTAACGGAATTTTGAAAAACGGAGCGGATTGCTCCTAAAAATGATTAATCGGGGATTAATCGGCGAGTAATCGGGTTTTTTACAACACTGGCTGCAACGACACCAAAACTCACGTGTTTTAGTGTATATATTAATTAATAAAATAATAATAATAATAAGTTAATTTATATTTATATTCATATTACATCATTTTCTTATTTCATTATTATTAATTTATATTTATATTATATTATACATTATATTTACCCAGTATAATTTATACTTCATCCGTCTCAATGTAATAGTCTACGAACCAAAGAACAAACATTTTAATAAATATCATTATCACACTATATTTTTTATTAACTTTTTGATTTTATCTTTTACCTATCTTATTTACGTGCATAAAATGAGGGTATAAAAGAACTTTATCTCATTATTTATATCTATTTATAAAAGTGTAATACGGAGTATTAATTTGAGACATACCAAAAAAGAAAAACATGACCATTATATTAAGAAATTTTTTCAAAAAAAGGAAAAACTTTATAACTGAAATTAGAGATTCATCAAATAAATGAAGCAGCAAAGTGCTACCAACCTCAAGTACTACCGAGCTCAACTACAACAAATCAACCAAACTAGAGCTCACAACAAAGCAACCAAGTGATTAAAATACTCTAAGGGAACTAAACCACAAATGATAAAACAACCCACAAAGAGGGTATCTAATCAAACAAAAATCAAAGATCGAAAACCATCTACGAACTAAAACAATAAAGAAACGATCAACAAAGGATATCCGCATCAAATGTCATTGACGAACTCAAAGAACTTCTGTGTATCTTCTCCTTGAACCGGTCTTCTTCCTAGCTTATTGTATTTAACCGGATTCATTTTTAAGTCGTCGGAATTGATGAGAATGGCATCAATGTTTTCAGCAGCCATGCTAGTCATCATCTCGTCAAAAGCAACGAAAGGAGTATCCGCGAAAGGAATAGCATCCGTCGAACCCTCAGCTATAGGCTTCTTTCCAATCGATTTATGGAATTTAGAAGCTACGATCGCCCAAACAGTCAAGTTCCTAATACCCGAATTCACAGCCTCAACTTCTATCAACATCGACTCATCGTTCACCGGCCTCGATGTAGAGCCTCTAAATGCACAAGATTTCAAACCAACCTCTTAATCCACAACATCAAGAATTTTATCTTCGTCAACAACCGAAAAAGAAGAAGGAATGTTGCCAACGAGCATCTCTTTATAAAGCAGTGTTGAAAGGACTGCTACTAATCCATCCGGACGAAGTCCTTAACATTTGGTCCCATTGCGATGATCGACTCCAAGTAATGCCCTTAAAATGAGCAAATGCACAGCGGAAGACTTAATTTGTACCTGAGAATAACATGCTTTAAAACGTCAACATAAAGTTGGTGAGATATATAGGTTTGATGCTAGCAGCGTAATAACTATGGACCACAAGATTTCATATAATTAAACATAATACACTCGCAAGTGTATGAAAAGTAGTTGAGCACTTGGTAACCATACTTAACATTTAAATCATCGCAGCATATTCTTAAATAATCACTACACCGTACCAAGTGTAGTATACAGAAACGAAGTACTGTGCAACCGTTTAAAACTGGCCGTCCAGCCCGGTTGGGGTTGTCAGGCCCGATAGATCTATCAACAGGATTCGCGTTTACATTACTCATGTAAATATTAGCTACCAAGTATAAAGAAATATGCCATGGTACAACTCAACGTAGAATTTATTTTTGATCACTTGTGTCCATAACGTAAATCATAAATTGCATGTATTCTCATCCCAAAATAATTAGAGTTTAAAAGGGACTATATAATCACCATACTGTATTTTGTAGTAAAAATACATATAACGATATCGAACAAATGTAGGGTTGGCCTCGGATTCACGAACCTATATCAGTTGTATTTATATTAACACACATCTTTGAAATCGAACAAATATATATATTATTTGTTTATCTAGACAGTAATTAATATTGATAATTATAAAATGATGATACTATTATTATTATTGTACTTATGTTACTAATAATAGTTCTAATATAATAAGAATACTAATATTTATGAAAATTGTATTATTTTTATAATAATACTTAATCATATTCATAATAATGATAATAATATTTAAAATGACAATTTTAATAATAATAACAGTGTTAGTAATATTTATAATAATACTACTGATAATATTAAGAACAATACTATTTAATAGTAGTACTAGTATTGTTAATATCATAAACTATATTAATGAAACCAATCGTGTTATTATTAATAATATTAATAATGTTGTATTTCTATTCAATAGAATTGATAAATAACAATAATAATCCTAAATAATATTACTATTTGATATTGATAATAATGTTAGTGTAATTCCTAAAATTTGTAATATTAATAATTATACTATTAATTATAATCCTAATAGTAGATGTTAACTATTATTTATAATAATAATAACACAACAATAAGAATAACAATAATCTTAATAATAATAATCACATAATAATAAAAATAAAAGAGATGGTAAACTACCTCATAAAGCTCTTCAAAAAAAATATGGCAGTTTCAGGACTCGAACCCGGATCCCTCGTAAACCCGTCAACACACTAGACCATTGGGCTGTTGCCCATTATTCGAAATTATATTAAACCCTTAGATATATAACCCGTATTATTCTGTTTTAACTTTTCTTCCTTCTTCCTCAAAATAACTGATCGATCAAATAGCTACCAATCCTCAAAACATGAATTTTAAATATTTCCAGATAATCCTAAATTGTTATCACCTGTTTATTTTTAGTTGAAATCGAAAACAAGGAAAAAAAATACACTAAATTCATCCACAGCAGCTTCGCTGCTGTCGCAGCCCCTTTTTGAAAAAAAAAATTGGTTTCAACATCTCGTACGTTTTTAGATGATTCTTATAACACAAACTTGGTTTCAAATGATTCAATAAAGCTTTGTTAATCCTTAATTGAAACAGAAACACTAAATTAAAATCAAATTTCATGAAGAACCTAAAGTTTGACTTTTTATGAATAAATTTTGACTCGAAAATTAAAGTTCGATATTAAGAATTGAGAGCTAAGATTTTGAAGATAGATTCAAAGAAAGATTTCTAACTTTTCTACATTTTTACTTTTTGATAATTGTTTCAAATCTTGAGCTTTTGATTAAAACTAAGGCGACAGAGATGATAAGTTTTTTTTTTTAAATCTAATTTTTCTGTTTTAAATTCTATCAAATAGCAATATATAAAATCAGTGAATGATTGGTAATACCAGTGAAAAACGAGTTATGAAGGCAAGAATAGAAGTCGATCCATTTTTTTTTTTTTTTTGTAGGGTTATGTGTTAAGTAGGAGAGGGTCACGGGTTTAATAGAGAAAGAGGAAAATTTATCTGATAGTGATATGTATATATCAGATTCGTTTAATTTAACTATATATCTTTTTTTTATAGATAATATAAATTAAACTAATATTAATAATTATTAATATATTAATGATAATAATATTGTTAACATTTCCTAATAATGAGGATACTAATATTATTAACAATTATAATGGAAATAGTAATAGGGTTAATAATATCAAAATAATAATACTATTAATAATAAGAATAATGGTAACAATAATAGTAATAATAATCGTCTTAAATAAAAATAATAATTTTTGGTAATGATAATAATAACTAAAATTATAATTTTTCTACTAATTAAAATAATATTGATACAATAATATTAGTAATATAATATAACAATTTAATGTATCGAATTTCATATTTATGTATTAAAATTAATAACAGATAACTATATTAAACTTAATAACTACACTTTGATATGTTGTAAAATATATTATCTTTTACCCTCGCCGATAAATATAGTGACTTATATCGAAATCAAATACTTTCATGTAAAATGTTAATCATTAAATACTTTGTTAATGTGTTCACATAATAATCTCACAACTTAATGTCGTATTAACTAAACCGTTAAATGTTTTATCAATATTCCTTAATTTTAATAATCACACATATGTATATACACTTACATATCTATTTACACATAATTGTTCGTGAATCATCAGGCATGGTCAATGGGTGACTGATTATCCGAATATAGATTTCAATCTTTCTAGACTCAACGTTACAGATTTTTGCTTATCGTGTCGGAAACATATAAAGATTAAGATTTAAATTTGGTCGGAAATTTTCGGGTCGTTACAGTACCCACCCGTTAAAGAAATTTCGTCCTCAAAATTTGATAGAGGTCGTCATGGATAACAATAAGAATGTTTTCATGACGAATTTGAAGTAATAATGGAGTTTTATCATTATTGAGAGATATAGATAAAACAATTCGATCATGTGGAGCGTACGAGTGAAGCTATCACAAAAGAGTGAAATGAGTAAATATAAAATTGTTTTAACCGATTACGTAGTTATGATTGATTTTCGGAATTTGCAGAATTTAAAGAAAATCTTACGTAATAAGATTTGGTTCTTCGGTGATCAGGATCTTCTTTGACTTAATGCGGCAATCTGTTTCGATTGTTCTGTCGGATATTTCACTATAAATCTACCCCCCTTTGTTTCCTTATTTCCATATCTCACATCCTATTCTTTCTCCTCAGTTCATACTTTAAAGCATTCGTTAATATGCTCCATCCCATTCTGATCCTTGGTATACTCTAAATTTTCACATCTGTCATTCTTCTTTTTCATCTACCACCAGAAGAATCTATTTACTTCTACTATACTCTTGTGTTTATAGTGTTTCTAGTTCTCTCGTGTCTCTATATTGCTATCTGCATCGATATACACGGTTTGTAATTTCGGGGTTATTATCGGGCTTTATATTCTTCATTATTTTTCGGAGCTTCGTGCTTTCGTTTTCTCTTCCCAACTTCGAGTCAAGCGAGTAATGGTCCGGGATTCGTAGATATAAAATTCTGAATGAACATAGTTAATGTTCTAAGAAAGAAATGGTAATGACACGATTTTGATTTGTCAAATTACCATAATATCCTGGAAAAGATAGAACTATCAAGATGATATGTTCCTAATATGTTTGGGAATTGGATAGAATGTAAGAGCTGTGTAACATGGCACATGATGATGGTACTGTGAATCATCACATTCCATTAGAAACTCAACATGACTTACTGTAATATAATGACGTTGATCAAGTGTCATTATATTATACTAATTCGTGCTTCAGTTCCCAACACTACTTCAAAACATTCATATTTTAAACTCGAAGGTTTCAGAATTTAGAAACTAACACAGTTTCTTTTATGTTGTAACGCAGATATTACTGAGAGATAAATGATCTCAGATAAAAATAGTTGTGAAAATATTTCCAGAAATATGAAGGATGTGTATATCGGAAGGTATGAAGATATCTTATAATATCTAAGATAAGATGATGATGAAGAATATCATCTGGAAAGGTTTAGAATAAGGAGTAGGGTTCTTACTAACGGTTTCAGCAGACACTGAATCATTTGGTTCCTTTGAAGTCAAACTTATTCTTTGTGATTTATCTACGGATACCTTCATAATTTCGCATAATCCGCTTTTCGGTACTAAATTTTCTATTGAGTGTCTCCAACACTTCATTCTTTATCATCAAATTTTGGCCATTAAGACCATCTACAACATGCTGCTTCGTCAGTATTCTCAAAGTTAACGGATCTGGGTCATCGGTTATCAAACCGAGGTGGTTTAAGAAGAATTGTATTTTTAGATGATTAAACGCTGATGATAACATGATGGAATATGATAGGTTCCCCGGTAACGATGAGAAAAGCTAATCGTATATATCAAAGTTATAATAAGACTTTATTCGAATGAAAGGTCGAAGTTGTTCTGCTGGAGCTGTGACAAAATTTGGCTAATTTGGAAAGGAATTGCAAAGTTATTTTGGGTAATAATAACGCCAAAGGAACTAGCACATATATGTGTTAAACGTTCACTCAGGTTCTGAGAGCTTTTCAGGTGCATAAATCTTTTCTTCCGTAGATGAAATGCGGTTGGTTCATCCTCTCGATTGAGGGGTTTTCAAGAATCGCGAATTGTAACTGTCGAGGTTCAAATGAGGTTTAAGATGAAATCAAGTGGCAAACTTGAAGAATTATTTAGTTTCATATGTTATAATCAATATTTTAATTCATTTTAATTGTCCCATGTTAGCAGTCCAATAGTCTAATTGTCCAATAGTCTAATATATTCATATATAATTTAATATATAATATTCGAATTAATTAATACGTATCGTGACCCGTGTACCGGTCTCAGTATTGATCACAACTCAAACCATATATATATTTTGGAATCAACCTCAACCCTGTATAGCCAACTCCCACATTCACATATAGAGTGTCTATGGTTGTTCCGAAATATATATATATAGATGGGTCGATATGATAGGTCGAAACCTTGTATACGTGTCCCGTTATTCAAAGTGCGTAAAATAAATAAATATATATCATGACCCGTGTACAACGTATTGTCTCAGAATTAATCCGACGTATTGTGTACATGTGTCCCGATTTAAAGTGCGTAAAAGTAAATAACAGAAATTAAATGACGATAAATAAAATTGCGAGAATGTAAATTGCGATAAATAAAATGTAACCAGTTAGCTAGGAACAGTTAGCTAGGAACAGTTAGCGTGGAATCTTAACAAATTCATCATAGTTAATTTGTTTGTTTCTAACACTTTTTATTTTGTCCAATGTTTTCTTCGTTATGCCACTTGTTGGATTCTGATAGGTCAAAATCCAAATATGTAATTTGAATGGAAATGATTGTTCTGTGGTGAACGGATACGTATATCGGTGGTTGTAAGTAGGATAGTAAATGACCGTTGAATCAAATTCGAAGAATGTACATTGTAACTTATTAATGTGAAATCTAAATATTCCTCGGGTACTACCTACCCGTTAAAATATTTTCATCATTAATAATTTGTACGAAAGAATTTTTAATTACAATCTTTATGAAAATATACCTGCATATATATTTTCTTTGGATGTAATTATGAATTTAATGAGTCAATAATATATTAAACTCATAATCTTTAAAACATTAAAGATTACTTAACCGCCATGTAGAACGAAAATAAATGATGTAGAACGATACGTAGAACAATGATAATCGATGTGGAACGATATGTAGAGCGAAGATCATACTCGAAGTACAGATGGTGATATGGGTACTGTCGGTGTTGATGATGGTGGTACGGATTATGCTGCTGGTGCTGCTGCTGGTGTTTGTAACCTTCGCACCATGTTTTCCAAAGCCGTCACGCGAGTGCGAAGTTCGTTAACTTCTGCTAGTACACCGAGATGATTGGCGGTTGGAGAGAGCGAATGAATAAGATTCGAAATATGGGATAGTATATAATCGTGACGAGATACTCTAGAGATGAGAGAGAAAATGGTTTCTCGAACAGGTTCGCCGGTAAGTGCTTCAGGTTCATCGCCAAGAGGGCAATTTGGTAGATGGAAAGGATCTTCGATGTGAAATGATTTTCAGATATCGAATGATATTCTAACTATATAGAATATCTATATATAATCCTATAGATTTCGTAAACTACAGAGGAATTTACGGCATATGTCAGGCAAGTCTACGGATGCGCTAAGATTAGATACACTAAGATTTGAATTTTGTCTATACACTATCGATGCACTAAATGCAGTAAGACGTATCTAGACTTATGAATAATAAGCAGGCAATTTCCTAAGGATGATAAGCAGATAATTTCTGACTAGAAATGATAAGCAAAACTTTTGACATGTAGACACGGTCAAAGTCCAGACTCATTAATGTATCCTAACAACTACTAGTCAGACACACTAATACAAGACCTGGTTCGCTAAGACCACCGCTCTGATACCAACTGAAAGGACCGCTACTAATCCATCCGGACGAAGTCCTTAACATTTGGTCCCATTGCGATGATCGACTCCAAGTAATGCCCTTAAAATGAGCAAATGCACAGCGGAAGACTTAATTTGTACCTGAGAATAACATGCTTTAAAACGTCAACATAAAGTTGGTGAGGTATATAGGTTTGATGCCAGTAGCGTAATAACTATGGACCACAAGATTTCATATAATTAAACATAATACACTCGCAAGTGTATGAAAAGTAGTTGAGCACTTGGTAACCATACTTAACATTTAAATCATCGCAGCATATTCTTAAATAATCACTACACTGTACCAAGTGTAGTATACAGAAACAAAGTACTGTGCAACCGTTTAAAACTGGCCGTCCAGCCCGGTTGGGGTTGTCAGGCCCGATAGATCTATCAACAGGATTCGCGTTTACATTACTCATGTAAATATTAGCTACCAAGTATAAAGAAATATGCCATGGTACAACTCAACGTAGAATTTATTTTTGATCACTTGTGTCCATAACGTAAATCATAAATTGCATGTATTCTCATCCCAAAATAATTAGAGTTTAAAAGGGACTATATAATCACCATACTGTATTTTGTAGTAAAAATACATATAACGATATCGAACAAATGTAGGGTTGGCCTCGGATTCACGAACATATATCAGTTGTATTTATATTAACACACATCTTTAAAATCGAACAAATATATATATTATTTGTTTATCTAGACAGTAATTAATATTGATAATTATAAAATAATGATACTATTATTATTATTATTGTACTTATGTTACTAATAATAGTTCTAATATAATAAGAATACTAATATTTATGAAAATTGTATTATTTTTATAATAATACTTAATCATATTCATAATAATGATAATAATATTTAAAATGACAATTTTAATAATAATAACAGTGTTAGTAATATTTATAATAATACTACTGATAATATTAAGAACAATACTATTTAATAGTAGTACTAGTATTGTTAATATCATAAACTATATTAATGAAACCAATCGTGTTATTATTAATAATATTAATAATGTTGTATTTCTATTCAATAGAATTGATAAATAACAATAATAATCCTAAATAATATTACTATTTGATATTGATAATAATGTTAGTATAATTCCTAAAATTTGTAATATTAATAATTATACTATTAATTATAATCCTAATAATAGATGTTAACTATTATTTATAATAATAATAACATAACAATAAGAATAACAATAATCTTAATAATAATAATCACATAATAATAAAAATAAAAGAGATGGTAAACTACCTCATAAAGCTCTTCAAAAAAAATATGGCAGTTTCAGGACTCGAACCCGGATCCCTCGTAAACCCGTCAACACACTAGACCATTGGGCTGTTGCCCATTATTCGAAATTATATTAAACCCTTAGATATATAACCCGTATTATTCTGTTTTAACTTTTCTTCCTTCTTCCTCAAAATAACTGATCGATCAAATAGCTACCAATCCTCAAAACATGAATTTTAAATATTTCCAGATAATCCTAAATTGTTATCACCTGTTTATTTTTAGTTGAAATCGAAAACAAGGAAAAAAATACACTAAATTCATCCACAGCAGCTTCGCTGCTGTCGCAGCCCCTTTTTGAAAAAAAAATTTTGGTTTCAACATCTCGTACGTTTTTAGATGATTCTTATAACACAAACTTGGTTTCAAATGATTCAATAAAGCTTTGTTAATCCTTAATTAAAACAGAAACACTAAATTAAAATCAAATTTCATGAAGAACCTAAAGTTTGACTTTTTATGAATAAATTTTGACTCAAAAATTAAAGCTCGATATTAAGAATTGAGAGTTAAGATTTCGAAGAAAGATTTCTAACTTTTCTGCATTTTTACTTTTTGATAATTGTTTCAAATCTTGAGCTTTTGATTAAAAGCTAAGGCGACAGAGATGATAAGTTTTTTTTTTTTAATCTAATTTTTCTGTTTTAAATTCTATCAAATAGCAATATATAAAATCAGTGAATGATTGGTAATACCAGTGAAAAATGAGTTATGAAGGCAAGAATAGAAGTCGATCCATTTTGTTTTTGTTTTTGTAGGGTTATGTGTTAAGTAGGAGAGGGTCACGGGTTTAATAGAGAAAGAGGAAAATTTATCTGATAGTGATATGTATATATCAGATTCGTTTAATTTAACTATATATCTTTTTTTTATAGATAATATAAATTAAACTAATATTAATAATTATTAATATATTAATGATAATAATATTGTTAACATTTCCTAATAATGAGGATACTAATATTATTAACAATTATAATGGAAATAGTAATAGGGTTAATAATATCAAAATAATAATACTATTAATAATAAGAATAATGGTAACAATAATAGTAATAATAATCGTCTTAAATAAAAATAATAATTTTTGGTAATGATAATAATAACTAAAATTATAATTTTTCTACTAATTAAAATAATATTGATACAATAATATTAGTAATATAATATAACAATTTAATGTATCGAATTTCATATTTATGTATTAAAATTAATAACAGATAACTATATTAAACTTAATAACTACACTTTGATATGTTGTAAAATATATTATCTTTTACCCTCGCCGATAAATATAGTGACTTATATCGAAATCAAATACTTTCATGTAAAATGTTAATCATTAAATACTTTGTTAATGTGTTCACATAATAATCTCACAACTTAATGTCGTATTAACTAAACCATTAAATGTTTTATCAATATTCCTTAATTTTAATAATCACACATATGTATATACACTTACATATCTATTTACACATAATTGTTCGTGAATCGTCAGGCATGGTCAATGGGTGACTGATTATCCGAATATAGATTTCAATCTTTCTAGACTTAACGTTACAGATTTTTGCTTATCGTGTCGAAAACATATAAAGATTAAGATTTAAATTTGGTCGGAAATTTCCGGGTCGTTACAAGTGTTAAACCCAATATAGCCAAAGGGGTAGCATCCGGCACCTTGGAAACATTAACATTCTCATCATCAATAACAAGGTCACACCCATTAGTACAATTTGGGCCAAAATCGAACGCTTGAACACTGACAGACTTGAGCCTAACAACATGATCCGATTGATGAATAGAATAAGTCAAAACATAAGGAACAATCTCATGCACATAAACTACATTTGCGTTTACAACGGTGTTAGGAGGATCAACATGCATATGAGCCCTCGTAATCAGATTAGTTCGATAATAATGGTTCAGTAAGATATCAAGACCTAACAACTGTAAAGGGACATACACGTTACCACCAAGAGAATCCTATTGAGCTTTCAGAACATCATCAATCGAGATTGTTTCACCATTCCACACAGCTCAATTAGCCATAACAAGTATATTCGACTGACAACCAATAAGATGAAGACGATTAATAACAGAGAAACCGGATAGCTCGTTAACACAAATAAAAAGGAATCTGATCTCAAATTATGTTTAACCTCTTTTTTACCGTGACAACGATCAGATCAGGGATACTCGTCTCAATAAACACTAGGCAACACTAATCCATTTTAGTTCGGCCGAAGAGTTCGAAATATGAGACACCTTCCTAAACGTCATCACCATCTCAATTATGTTTTCCGATGAATAAAACTTCACCGGAATGCCGAAGATGTAAACCTACGGATAATGAAAAAACCTTCGATCCTAGTGGAAAAAGGCTCGATGATGAGCAAGTCATCCGCTTTAGGGTGCTCGTAAATAAGTTTCGCCGAGATGTCTTCATCGGGACACACAACAATGAAGCTGAAACTACCCCGTTTACAAACTTGACTAGCAAGAACACCCCTTATAGTCAAGCACGCAATAAGCTTGTAGTTTGAAAAAAGTCGTGAGTTAACCAAAATTACGCTAAACCAAAGCAAGTTCAAGATTATATTTTTATTTATATATTTATTATTATGAGGATTAAGATTACGATTGACAACCTTTAGAACTGTTGTTAACATGCTTAAAGAGTTGTACTGGACGGTTTATTACTCCCCCTGTCTCATTATATAAGTATCTATTATTGACTTTTTAAAATTTTTATTTTTCAGACATTACATATTCTTATTTGTGTTACACTCCCTCCGTCCCATATTAATTGTTCTCAGACAAAAATATATAGTATAAAAAAATATCATAAAAGTAATGTACTTTCTGTCTACTTTTCAGTTTTACCCTTACTTTTTCTTTCTCGTTTAATCATATCCACATACATTAAGGGCATAAGGCTGCTAACAACGGTGCGCCATTTCTAGCGTGGTTACCATCGCCATTAAATGGAGCCGATATTAGCAAGTGTGGTTGTAGCGCCATTCAAAGACCGTGCTTCACCATGTCGTTGTTGGGAATATTCAAAGACGGAGCATTTGGCATTTTTTTGTTTTACATTACCCATTAAAAGTGGTACATTGTATTAATTACTCCCCCCCATCCCATATAAGTGTCCAAATTTGACTTTCAAAGTCTTTCTTTGTCAACTTTAACCGTAAATATTTTTATCTGTGTTATATAGTATTTGATGAAATTATATAAATAAAACCGCGTTTAACATTCATTCTATTCATATAAATTTTATCTAATATTATATAACACAGATAAAAATATTTACAGTCATAGTTAACATAGAAAGACTTTGAAAGTCAAATGTGAACACTTATTGTGGGACATAGGGAGTAATTAATTTTGGTGGGTCCATGTTATGGTAAAAGTGTATGTCATGAATACTAGGGAGTGTGATGGGTTATGTGATAGGAATAAGTTGTTGAGTGATCAATCCTAGATTATCCAATAAAGGCTAATTAAGGTTTGAGTGCAATAAGGGGGTATAACGGATGTCGATTAGGATTTTGGGACCTTATTGTCATATTTCGTTAAGTGCTAAACGATCAACAACCATGTCCCGGTCTTCCTAAATTACCTTAACCAACAAAGATCAAGTCTCGGGCAAACTCACAAGAGAGATCAATATGGCTAGAGCAATTCTTCCAGAATCAACAACTTCAAATGAGAGGCCAAGCTCCCTATTTATCTAACGACCCGTCCTAATCCATCTGGACGAATACATTATATTTGGTTACATCGCGAGGTACTTGACCTCTATATGATACATTTACAAACATTGCATTCATTTTTAAAAGACAAACTTTCATTACATCGAAAGTTGACAGGCATGCATACCATTTCAGAATATATTCAATCTATAATTGACTTAATAATAATCTTGATGAACTCAACGACTCGAATGCAACGTCTTTTGAAATATACCATGAATGACTCCAAGTACTATCTTTAAAATGAGCAAATGCACAGCGAAAGATTTCTTTAACACCTGAGAATAAACATGCTTTAAAGTGTCAACCAAAAGGTTGGTGAGTTCATTAGTTTATCATAAACGATCATTTTCATCATTTTAATAGACCACAAGAATTTCATTTCCATCTCTCATAAATATACGTCCCATGCATAGAGACAAAAATCATTCATATGGATTGAACACCTGGTAACCGACATTAACTAGATGCATATAAGAATATCCCCTATCATTTCGGGAAATCCTTCGGACATGATAAAAATGAATTCGAAGTACTAAAGCATCTGGTACTTTGGATGGGGTTCGTTAGGCTCAATAGATCTATCATTAGCATTCGCGTCAATTAGGCGTGCACTAATTCTCAAAATTAGTGATGTTCCCTAATTCTTAGGCTACCAAGCAAAAAGGGCCTATTCGGCTTCGATCATTCAACCATATAATGTAGTTTCGATTACTTGTGTCTATTTCGTAAAACATTTATAAAAATTGCGCATGTATTCTCAGCCCAAAAATATAAAGGGTAAAAAAGGCAAATGAAACTCACCATAATGTATTTTGTAGTAAAAATACATATAACGATATTTAACAACTGAACAATGCAGGGTTGGCCTCGGATTCACGAACCTATATCATTTATAAATATTAAAACATATACTCGTAATCGAACAATTTCGTATATTATAACTTTATGTATTATTTATTTAGTTTGTAAATATAATTGAAAATGATTATTATTTATATAATTTTATATAACTATTATTCATCATTAATAATAATAAAATTACATATTAAGGTTTATATATGATAAAAAATATATATTTATATTTTAATTGATATCTTTTATATATAGCTTAATTTATATCTTTTTAATAATAAAAAAAAATATAGTGTTATATATTTTAAAAAAAAATCTATTTGTAGTAGTTCTGATAATGATAAAAATGATAGTAATAATATTGATAGTAATAATAGTAATAATAATGATAATGTTAATTTTTGAAAATGATAATTGTAATAAGGATAATAACTTTACTACTAATGATAATTTACTAAAAATGATGTTTTTACTAATAAAGATAACCATAATAATAATAATTATAATAATAATAATAATAATAATAATAATAATAATAATAATAATAATAATAATAATAATGATAATGATAACTTTAATAATAATACTTATGTTAATGATAACAATAATATTACAGATAATTACCAAATGATACAAATACTAATAATAATGATAATAATAATAATAGTCATAATCCTAATAATAATCATAATACATATATTAATAGTAGAAATGATATAATTAATGATAATAATATTAATAATACTAATAGTACTTAATGATAATATCATAACTAATATTCATAATAAAAATAATAATAGGTATAATACTTAATGTTAATAATAAAAACAACACTCCTACTTAATAATAATAACAAATAATAATAACAACAACAACAACAATAATCATAATAATAATTAATAAATAATAAAAATAATAGAATTTGAAAACTACCTCAAGTGATAAGCCTTCAAAAAAAAAACGCTTTAGACGGGACTCGAACCCGCGACCTCTCATTCCCCGTAAACACCTCCAACCATTGAACCATTTACATTTTTCTGTTTTATCAACCAGAGATATATATATAATACGTCTTAATTATTTTATTCTTCTTCTTCAATCTCTAAGTCGATTTAAGATCACAACCAAGTAACAACGAATTATCTAATCAGTTTTGGACTGAAGATTTATACAGAAACAAGTAGTCGGTGTGTAAACTAATTAAACTGAAAAAAAATAAAAACCCAGAAGCTGGAACAGGTCGTGAAGGACACGTATGAACTCTATAAGTGATTTTGAATTAGAGAATGTTTCAGACCACGACCATAACATGAATTTTGTTTCAAATCTATCTTAGAAACTTTCTGTGCAATCATTTTGAATTTTAACATCAAAACGAATACGAATTTTGCTATGAACACATCGTTTGACTTTTTAGAAATTATGTGTGACCTCGAAAATTCTCGATTAATAGAAAGAATTGCGAGTTGAAACTTTCCAGATAGTTGGAATACAAGATTTCTAACAACTTGGCGTCAATAGATTTTTAAAATTGTTAAAATTTCGTCGAGTTGAATAAAATGTACATGAACAGAGTTCATTCTGTGTTCTTCGACTATTCTGCTTCAATTTGATTTAGTAAAAAGTTGTAAAGGGTTTTTGTGATTGATAAATGATTGTATAAATCGACTGGTACCCTTTAGCACTGAATTTAGTCAAGCTTATATCAATTATAGTCGACAAGGAATATTAAACATTCAGATACTACAAAAAAATTAAAACGACTTTAAACCCGAAATCGTACGAATTGATTTTGCTGTGTAACCAAATTCAGACAGAAATAAAATTTGGTAACGTGTGATGGTGATGCGAAACTGAATCCCTAATATATTTGGTATATATCTGTACTTATATCATATATAATTAGTATTAATAATTATATTAATAATAATAATAATTCTCTTAATTATAAATAATAATAATACTGAATATTATTAATAATAATAACATAAATATAATACAATTAATAATATTTATCCTAATAATAATAATATTTATCATAATATTAAATTGTATTGTTTTTATAACAATAATATTAATAATGATAATAATAATAATAATAATACTAATAATAATATTACTTATAATAACAACTAATGACATTTAAGTTATAACTAAGTTATACATTTAATTCTTCTTACAATAGTATTTATACTTATAGATTATAATTAATCTTATTAATTATGATATTAATACTCTTAATATTATAAATAGTAGTAATACTAATATAATAGTAATAATAATATTATTATTACTAATGATAATGGTGACTATTACTATAAATTGTATAACAATAATTTTATTAATAACAATAATACTTCCTATAATAATACTAATAATACTAATATTGATAATAATGAAAGTAATATTAATAATATTAATGTTACTACAACAACTATATTTTTATCTTGCTATTTATTATATTAATATTACATGTTATAATATTTTATAATTATATCATATATTTTATATTTTGGTATATACAGAATATTTAATATTTATATTTTTCCAATATATTACAATATCCATATAGTCAATAATCATATATAGAATTCATATATATATATATATATATAATTATGTTTTTAAATATCAAGTTTTAAATTATCTTAAGTTATCTGTCATAATACAAAGTCACATAATAATTTAATTAATAATGTATAATCATTTACATATATACTTATTTATATATATACATCTTTATTTATAATAATTGTTCGTGAATCATCGGGAATGGTCAAAGTTTAAATGCATTCATGTAATCCGTTCCAAAATTTTTGAGACTCAACATTACAGACTTTGCTTATCGTATCGAAATCAATTAAGGATTAAGTTTAAATTTGATCAAAAATTTCTGGGTCGTCACAGTACCTACCCGTTAAAGAAATTTCGTCCCGAAATTTGAGTGAGGTGGTCATGGTTAATAAATAAAAATGTTTTCATGACGAATATGAGTTGATAAATAGAGTTTTATCATCATTGAGTAATATGGATAAAACAATTCGATTATTCAAATGGTACGAATGAAACTATCAAAAAAAGATTGAGATAGAGATTTATCTTTTGACGTAGTCACATTTGAATTTAGAAAATAAGGTGCGTCTTAACTTTTGACGTAGAGGGTTGAATTTCGGAATTCAAGGAATTTAAATAAAATCTTTGAAATCTATAAGATTTGATTCTTTGGCGAATAAGGGAATTAGGATCTCTTTAATTAAATGTGGTCATCTATCTTGATTTCTTTATCAGATGTTTCACTATAAATTAACTTCTTCCATTCCATTACTTTTATCCCTCCTATACTCAATTCCCAAATTCAAAAGATTGTGAAAATGCTTAATTCAGTTCTAATCCTTGTCCTTATCCTTACTATCGCAACAATCATTCTCCTTTTTCAACTTCCACCAGAGGAATCTGCTTACTTCTACTTTGCCCTTGGGGTTATAGTGCTTTTAATTCTCCCGTGTCTTTATGTTGCGATAAACATTGATATACACGATTTGTAATTCATGTGTTGTTATCGGGCTTTCTATTCTCCCTTATATTTCGGAGTTTCATACTTTTGTTTTCTCTTCCCGACTTTAAGTCAAGCGAATAATGGTCCAGAATTCATAGATATAAAGTTTCGAATGATCATAATGCTCTAAACAGAAAAGATCGTAATAGCACGATTTAATTTGTTAAATTACCAGAGTCACTGAGGATCGAACTATCAATAATACATTTTTATTGATATGTTCGGAGGTGAAACAGAATGAAAGAGTCGTGTAACATGGCACATGATGACGTTATGGTCTGTGAATCATCATGTTCCATTAGAAATTCAGCATGACTTACTGTAATATAATCACGTTGATCAAGTGTCATTATATTATACTAACTCATGCTTCAGTTCCCAACACTACTTAAAAAACATTCATATTTCAAACTCGAATTTTAAAGATATTTAAAAACTAAAGTAGTTTCCTTTATGATGTAATATAGATAGCACGAAGAGATAAATGATTTCGGACGAGAATATTTATGAAAATATCTTCAGAAATATCGAAGATATTTATGATGATATTTTGGAATTTCTAAGTTCGATGGTTGATGAAGAAAGATTTTCCGCAAGATTTTAACATGAGTACAGAGCAAGATATTGGTTGAAGGTTTCATCGGATCCAGAATTACCTGGATTCTTTGAATATAGGGTTTGGTCCTTGTATTTGTCTTTGGTCTATTTCATGGTTAGCTCAATCCATTTTTCAGTACCAAATTTTCTATCGAGTGTTCCTAATACTCCCTTCTTTATCATCAAACTTTTGGCCATTTAGACCATCTACAAATTTTTTTTTCCCTCTGCATTTAATGCTACGATATCTGAATCATCGGTAATCAATCCGAGGTGGTTTCAGGAGAATTATGTTTTGAGATGATTAAACGCTGATGGTAACATGGTGGAATATAAAAGGTTCCCCGGTAACAATAAAAGAGTACGCATATATATTAAGGTTATAATATGGTTGTTTCAAACGAAAAGTCGAAGTTGACTTGCTGAAGCTGTGACAAAATTGGCTACCTTGAAAAGGAATTGTAAAGTTATTTTGGGTAATAATAATGCTAAAGGATCTAACATAGATACATGTTAAAAGTTTACTCAGGTTCCGAGAGTTTTCTAGATGCATGCCCATATGCATAAGTTCTCCCTTTCGTAGATAACGTGTGGTTGGATCATCCTCTCGATTGAGGTGTTTTCAAGATTCGTGAAAGGTTTGAACGCAGATTGTAATCGTCAAGATACAAATGAGGTTTAAGATGAGATCAAGTGGCAAACTTGAAGAAATATTTAGTTTCATATGTTATAATCAATATTTTAATTCATTTTAATTGTCCAATGTTATTAGTCCACAGTCGATAGTCCACAGTAACAGTCCAATAATTCATATATAGTTTAATATATAATATTCGAATTAATTAATACATATCGTGACCCGTGTACATGTCTCAGACTCGATCACAACTTAAAGTATATATATTATTGTAGAATCAACCTCAACCCTGTATAGAGAACTCGATCATTACTGCATATAGAGTGTCATGGTTATCCCAAATAATATATATAGATGCGTCGATATGATATGTCAAAACTTTGTATACGTGTCCCGATATTTAAAGTGCGTAAAATAACAGTAATTAAATGACGATAAATAAAGTGCGTAAAATAAATAACAGAAATTAAATGACAATAAATAAAATTGCGAGAATTTAAATTGCGATAAATAAATTGCGATAAATAAACTGCGATAAATAAAATATAATCAGTTAGCTAGGAACAGTTAGCTGGAAACAGTTAGCGTGGATTCTTAACAAAATTTTTCTCATAGTTAATTTGTTTGTTTCTAACAAATTTTATTTTTGTCCAATGTTTTCTTCATTATGCCAAAAAGTGGATTCTGGTAAGTCAAAATCCAAATATGAAATTGAATGAAAATGGTTATTCTGTGGTGAAAGGATTCGTATATCTGTGGATGTAAGTAGGATAGTAAATGACCGTTGAATCAGATTCGAAGAATGTACAGTGTAACTTATTAATGTGAAATCTAATTATTCATCGGGTATTACCTACCCGTTAAAATATTTTCACCATTAACAGTTTGTACAAGAAAATTTTAATTACAATCTTTATGAAAATATATACATATATATTTTCTTCAGATATAATCATGGATTTAATGAGTTAATGTGATATTAATCTCATTTAGTTTTCGGTTGGAACTAGAATAAATAATCTCTAAAACTTCAGAGATTACATAATCGTCATGTAGAACGAAGATAAATGATGTAGAACGATTCGTAGAACGATGATTATACTCGAGGTACAGAATGAGATGTTGAGGCATGTGATGTTGACACTTGGGTTTTTGGTGGTACTGTTGATGCCGGTGATATTGCTGAAACTGGTACGTTTTGCACCATGTTTTCTAAGGCTACAACTCGGGCACGAATTTCGTTAATTTCTTCTATTACTCCTGGATGATTGTCAGTTGGAACAAACAGATGAATAAGGTTTAGAATTTTAGATAGAATATAATCGTGGTGAGATATTCGGGAAATGAGAGTGAGAATGGTGTTTCGGATTGGTTCGCCGGTGAATGCTTCAGGTTCTTCGCCCAGAGGACAATATGGTGGATGAAAGGGATCACTTCTTCTTGTCTACAATGATTAAGTAGACTACGAACTCATCAGACGAATTGGGGATGGCTGATTGGTTGATTCATTCTGGTGACACTGCTTCCGGAGCTTAGACGAACATCCATGTCGGAATAGCTGTCGGAATAACTATCGGAATAGCTATCGAAATCTGATGGACTCGAACTGATTGAGGGATTCATCTCGTACGGTCATATGAAGGATTTTCGATAAGAAATAGATTATAGGATGTAGATTAGTACCCTGCAATACATAATTTACATATGCATATATAATACTAAAATCCCATAAGTTACGGAGGAATCTACGGAAGCTGTCAGGCAAAGGTAACAATAACAGATACGCTAAGATATGAATTTATCTATACACTGTCTATGCAATACAGGCAGTAAGACATGTCTAGACTAAGAATGATAAGCATGTAATTTCCTAAGGATGATAAGCAGATGATTTCTGACTAGAAATGATAAGCAAAACTTTTGACATGTAGACACGGTCGAAGTCCAGACTCACTAATGCATCTAAACAACTATCAGTTAGAAACACTAATGCAAGACCTGGTTCGCTAAGACCACCGCTCTGGTACCAACTCTAACGACCCGTCCTAATCCACCTGGACAAATACATTACATTTGGTTACATTGCGAGGTACTTGACCTCTATATGATACATTTACAAACATTGCATTCGTTTTTAAAAGACAAACTTTCATTACATCGAAAGTTGACAGGCATGCATACCATTTCAGAATATATTCAATCTATAATTGACTTAATAATAATCTTGATGAACTCAACGACTCGAATGCAACGTCTTTTGAAATATACCATGAATGACTCCAAGTACTATCTTTAAAATGAGCAAATGCACAGCGGAAGATTTCTTTAACACATGAGAATAAATATGCTTTAAAGTGTCAACCAAAAGGTTGGTGAGTTCATTAGTTTATCATAAATGATCATTTTCATCATTTTAATAGACCACAAGAATTTCATTTCCATCTCTCATAAATATACGTCCCATGCATAGAGACAAAAATCATTCATATGGATTGAAAACTTGGTAACCGACATTAACTAGATGCATATAAGAATATCCCCTATCATTCCGGGAAATCCTTCGGACATGATAAAAACGAATTCAAAGTACTAAAGCATCCGGTACTTTGGATGGGGTTCGTTAGGCCCAATAGACCTATCTTTAGGATTCGCGTCAATTAGGCGTGCACTAATTCTCAAAATTAGTGATGTTCCCTAATTCTTAGGCTACCAAGCAAAAAGGGGCATATTCGGCTTCGATCATTCAACCATATAATGTAGTTTCGATTACTTGTGTCTATTTCGTAAAACATTTATAAAAATTGCACATGTATTCTCAGCCCAAAAATATAAAGGGTAAAAAAGGCAAATGAAACTCACCATAATGTATTTTGTAGTAAAAATACATATAACGATATTTAACAACTGAACAATGCAGGGTTGGCCTCGGATTCACGAACCTATATCATTTATATATATATATATATATATATATATATATATATATATATATATATATATATATATATATATATATATATTAAAACGTATACTCGTAATCGAACAATTTCGTATATTATAACTTTATGTATTATTTATTTAGTTTGTAAATATAATTGAAAATGATTATTATTTATATAATTTTATATAACTATTATTCATCATTAATAATAATAAAATTACATATTAAGGTTTATATATGATAAAAATATATATTTATATTTTAATTGATATCTTTTATATATAGCTTAATTTATATCTTTTTAATAATAAAAAAAATATAGTGTTATATATTTAAAAAAAATCTATTTGTAGTAGTTCTGATAATGATAAAAATGATAGTAATAATATTGATAGTAATAATAGTAATAATAATGATAATGTTAATTTTTGAAAATGATAATTGTAATAAGGATAATAACTTTACCACTAATGATAATTTACTAAAAATGATGTTTTTACTAATAAAGATAACCATAATAATAATAATAATAATAATAATAATAATAATAATAATAATAATAATAATAATAATAATAATAATAATAATAATAATAATAATAATAATAATAATAATAATAATAATAATAACTTTAACAATAATACTTATGTTAATGATAACAATAATATTACAGATAATTACCAAATGATACAAATACTAATAATAATGATAATAATAATAGTCATAATCCTAATAATAATAATAATCATAATACATATATTAATAGTAGAAATGATATAATTAATGATAACAATATTAATAATACTAATAGTACTTAATGATAATATCATAATTAATATTCATAATAAAAATAATAATAGGTATAATACTTAGTATTAATAATAATAACAATACTCAATAATAATAACAAATAATAATAACAACAACAACAATAATAATCATAATAATAATTAATAACTAATAAAAATAATAGAATTTGAAAACTACCTCAAGTGATAAGCCTTCAAAAAAAAAAAACGCCTTAGACGGGACTCGAACCCGCGACCTCTCGTTCCGCGCAAACACCTCCAACCATTGAACCGTTTACATTTTTCTGTTTTATCACCCAGAGATATATATATATATAACCCGTCTTAATTATTTTATTCTTCTTCTTCAATCTCTAAGTCGATTTAAGATCACAACCAAGTAACAACGAATTATCTAATCAATTTTGGACTTAAGATTGATACAGAAACAAGTAGTCGGTGTGTAAACTAATTAAACTGAAAGAAAAAAAAAACCCAGAAGCTGGAACAGGTCGTGAAGGACACGTATGAACTCTATAAGTGATTTTGAATTAGAGAACGTTTCAGACCACGACCATAACATGAATTTTGTTTCAAATCTATCTTAGAAACTTTCTGTGCAATCAATTTGAATTTTAACATCAAAACGAATACGAATTTTGCTATGAACACATCGTTTGACTTTTTAGAAATTATGTTTGACCTCGAAAATTCTCGATTAATAGAAAGAATTGCGAGTTGAAACTTTCCAGATAGTTGGAATACAAGATTTCTAACAACTTGGCATCAATAGATTTTTAAAATTGTTAAAATTTCGTCGAGTTGAATAAAATGTACATGAACAGAGTTCATTCTGTGTTCTTCGACTATTCTGCTTCAATTTGATTTAGTAAAAAGTTGTAAAGGGTTTTTGTGATTGATAAATGATTGTATAAATCGACTGGTACCCTTTAGCACTGAATTTAGTCAAGCTTATATCAATTATAGTCGACAAGGAATATTAAACATTCAGATACTACAAAAAATTAAAACGACTTTAAACCCAAAATCGTACGAATTGATTTTGCTGTGTAACCAAATTCAGACAGAAACAAAATTTGGTAACGTGTGATGGTGATGCGAAACTGAATCCCTAATATATTTGGTATATATCTGTACTTATATCATATATAATTAGTATTAATAATTATATTAATAATAATAATAATTCTCTTAATTATAAATAATAATAATACTGAATATTATTAATAATAATAACATAAATATAATACAATTAATAATAGTTATCCTAATAATAATAATATTTATCATAATATTTTATAATATTGAATTGTATTGTTTTTATAACAATAATATTAATAATGATAATAATAATAATAATAATAATAATACTAATAATAATATTACTTATAATAACAACTAATGACATTTAAGTTATAACTAAGTTATACATTTAATTCTTCTTACAATATTATTTATACTTATAGATTATAATTAATCTTATTAATTATTATATTAATACTCTTAATATTATAAATAATAGTAATACTAATATAATAGTAATAATAATAATATTATTACTAATGATAATGGTGACTATTACTATAAATTGTATAACAATAATTTTATTAATAACAATAATACTACCTATAATAATACTAATAATACTAATATTGATAATAATGAAAGTAATATTAATAATATTAATGTTACGACAACAACTATATTTTTATCTTGCTATTTATTATATTAATATTACATGTTATAATATTTTATAATTATATCATATATTTTATATTTTGGTATATAAAGAATATTTAATATTTATATTTTTCCAATATATTACAATATCCATATAGTCAATAATCATATATAGAATTCATATATATATATATATATATATATATATATATATATATATATATATATATATATATATATATATAATTATGTTTCAAATATCAAGTTTTAAATTATCTTAAGTTATCTGTCATAATACAAAGTCACATAATAATTTAATTAATAATGTATAATCATTTACATATATACTTATTTATATATATACATCTTTATTTATAACAATTGTTCGTGAATCGTCGGGAATGGTCAAAGGTTAAATGCATTCATGTAATCCGTTCCAAAAATTTCGAGACTCAACATTACAGACTTTGCTTATCGTATCGAAATCATTTAAGGATTAAGTTTAAATTTGATCGAAAATTTCTGGGTCGTCACAATTTATAGGTTTGAGACTTACGCGAAAGTAAGATGTGCGGGCACTTAGGCATTCCGCACAAGTACTGCGAGAACCCTACGCACTCTTTAGTATACCGCGCAGTCTCATCGCATTCAATAGCATTCTCCTCGGTTTACTTGTTTTGCATCTTTTGTCTTTGAGTAGCTTTTCGCACTAAAAAACATACATATACATGCGTATGTATATGATCATTGAGGTAGCGCTGATGTGGCACAGTGTAGTTGTATGACATGTGTCATGGATAAGAGTGGTCTCATCGGTCTCATAGAACTTAATCTTCTTATTCTTTTCTATTTATGGAAGTGAAAATTAATTTAAAACATTCCAAAATAGAATATTGGACAATAAACTCGGGACGAAGGAATTATAATATTTGTAGAAATTCTAATAAATGAATTATGTTTTAAATGTGTTTTCATTAATATAACTTGTATTAGTTATTATATAATATAAAAAAAGAAATTTATAGTCAAAGTTAACAAAAATAGACTTTCGGAAGTCAATAGTGGACATTTGTAATGGGACGGATGAGATATTATTTTTGGGGTGACAATTATTAAGATGTACAACACTTTTAAGCATATTAACAACATCCCTAAAGGTTGTCGTTAGGGTGTTAATGAGCCGAGTTAATCGCAAATTACTCGAGTTCGAGTCCGAGTTTGAACATATTTTGAAGCTCGTTTAATAAACGAGCTCGAGCTTCATATCTCAAGCTCGAACAAGCTTACGAGCCTAGACGAGCTTTCTATTTATATAAACTAATTAGTATTTGTATAATATTATAATATTAAAAAATCGCCGTTAAAAAACATTGTATAATTGTATAATATTATAATATGTAATTGCATAATAATAATAATAATAATAATAATAATAATAATAATAATAATAATAATAATAATAATAATAATAATAATAATAATAATAATAATAATAATAATAATAATAATAATAATAATAATAATAATAATAATAATAATAATAATAATAAATTTGTAAAGCTTATTATATGTGAATAATAAAATACACAAAAATAAATATGATTTAAAAATTAAATTGAATAATGGAGTAAACAAAATAATATCATGTAATATACGAGTCAAGCTAAGCTATAACTTTTATAATATCAAACGAGTCAAACTCGATTTTAAAATATTAGGATCGGCTCGAGCTCGAGTTCTATTAATTTAAACGAGCCGAACTCGAGCCTATTTGAACTTGAGCCCGACTTCCATTCCACTCCTTGTTGTTATTAGAAAATTCTTCTTTTTTTTTATGTTATATTATATTATATTATATTATTATTGTTATTAATTATTATTAATTAATTAATTATTATTATTAACCCTATATACTAAATGTAGTGGCAACGTTTGTAGTTTTAGTTATATTGGATTATAGTTTTGACTTTCCGTTCACATTACAAACGACCCCTCAACTTCGGTTATATTTACACAACGACCCCTTAAATGTAGTGGCAACGTTTGTAGTTTTAGTTATATTGGATTATAGTTTTGACTTTCCGTTCACATTACAAACGACCCCTCAACTTCGGTTATATTTACACAACGACCCCTTAGGTTTACACTTTTTCAGGGGTTAAAAGTGTAAATATATAATTTTATTAAAATAAAAGAAACTAATTCCACCCGAATTTATAACGGGTCTTATCTTCTCGCTCGGTGCGAGTTAAATTTTTTCGAGACCACCGTTCAATTACAAAAAAATCTTACGAACCCGACGGGACTAACTATACGCGAAACAGACAATTTTTAAAAAAACGCTAAACATAACGACAACCCGTATCTTCCCGTTCGCCACGAGTTAAATTTTTTCGACAGCAGCATCAGACTCGAAATAATTTTATGAACAAAACGAAACTAACCACGTTCGAAACAGACACTTTTTAAGAAACACTTAACACAACAACAGCCCGTATCTTTCTGCTCGCCGCGAGTTAAATTTTTCCGACAGCACCGTTACACTCGAAAAAATTTATTGAACAAAACAAAACTAACTACGTTCGAAACAAATACTTTTTAAAAAACGCTTAACACAACGACATATAAAATGGCGCTTAACACATGGGCCGTGTTCCCCTCTGTAAATAGACAACGCTACGTTAAATATGAATACGCAGCCCGAAAGCTCCTGCCGCAACGCGCGGCCGGTCCGGACTAGTTATTATTATTATTATTGACATTGATATTGATTTATTATTTTTAATTATAAATATAATTTATTTTTGATATATGCATATAACCATCAATCAATCAATCAATAACCATCAATAATTATCAAAAATGAAGCAAAATAGACATGTTAAAAGGACAATAAGGATGCGACGTGGCCACACCTATACGATGCCATATGGCACTTATTGGTTCATCACCATTTTCAACCCCCATCAGCTACTGTGCATCACGCCAAAACTAGTCTAAGGTTTTGCTCTTATTCTCATTTTGTCTTTCCTCTGATCATCCCTCAAGCATTTAACTAGGTATTCACTCAAATTCCTCATTATTTATCTTCAAACAACAATACAAAACAAATTTCATAGCTTTTCAACAAAAAACATGGAACTAGATTTTGGTTCAGAATGCAGCAGTGGGTGTGAATCTGGTTGGACTTTCTACTTAGGACATTCGATGTATCGTAGCGATTTAGTTGAAAAATACAAATATACTGATAAAGAAGATGATGATGATGATGATATGTCAATGGTTTCAGATGCATCTTCAGGTCCACCACATGTAGTTCAAGATCAAGAACAAGAACAAGAATTCAGCAAGCATAATAATGGCGTTTTTAATGGCTGGAAAAAAGAAAAGATTTTTATCACAAAAGGAAGAAAGACTCAAGATTTGACTTGTTTTCTTGATGAAACAGCTAGTTCTTCTTTCTTCAACTTCTCTCATGTGATTACTTTCTTTAAGTTTTGTTTCTGTATGTTCGTTAGGCCCCGTTTGTATTGAATTCTGGCAGAATTGGAATTGAATTTAGACACGCATCGCGTCTAAATTCAATTCTAGTTCTGCCGGAATCCAAATCCATGAGCCAAATGGGGGCGTTACATTCTTGCTAGAAAAATGATTAATTTAGAATATTCACCAACAGGCAGGAAATAACCAAGCTTCATTGGGGGAGAGTAGTAAGGTAATTGCAGATGATTCAAAAGAGCATTTTCAGGGTGAATCAAGCTTCCAAGATCAATTTGGAGGTTTTAAATCTTGTGTCTCTAGTACTCGATAAAACAAAATCAGTTATGTCCCACCTGTTTAATTTTCTACTTTTAATTATTACAGGAGTATTTATAGTCCTAATATAGTTATAGTTGTTTTTTTAAGGAGTCCATTCTCAATATTGTGTTTTTGTTATGTGCAGATGATATGAAAGCAGGTGGGGATGAGTAGTCACTAATGGCCAAAACATACTTGATCAGAAAAGTATGTGAAGACAAATAAGCATATATTTTGCATCATATTTTGTGGGGAAAATATTGTATCAACTATTTGACTAGTTAGTAGAAACGAGGTAGGAAGTACCGAAGTAGTAGTAACTAGGTAGGAAGCTTGCACGTTACGACGGGTGGTAATATAAATTTATCTTTTTTTTAAAAAAAAAACATCAAAAAAAAAGATGATGATGTCAGTATGATGTTAGCGTCAACGTAACATCATCATCTGTTTGGAAGTTATTCCACATCGGTCATGGACAAAAACAAATATATGCATATAAGTCAAAGGGGAAGTCCCTCTATCACCAATTGACTTTAGAAAAGGATGGACTCTTGGACTTATATGTTGTACATGTTGTTGGACTATACGATTTATCAATTCTGTCATGGTATCAGAGCTCAGGTAAACGGTTTTACAAAGCGAGTCCGAGTCAGGCCCCCATGTGTGTGCCGCCGTCGCTATAAAGAGATTGAGTCAGGCCTTCTTCTTGCCGCCATCTCTACAACCGTTCCACGCCTCGATGTGAAGGGGGCGTGTTGGGAAGTTATTCCACATCGGTCATGGACAAAAACAAATGTATGCATATAAGTCAAAGGGGAAGTCCCTCTATCACCAATTGGTTTTAAAAAATGATGGACTCTTGGACTTATATGTTGTACATGTTGTTGGACTATACGATTTATCAATTCTGTCATTCATCCATAACTATTCACTTACTCCATACAACAACAAAAAAACTCAATACCACATGCGTGGTGTATGAGGGAGGTGAGATGTAGACAATTCTTCCCATATCTTTGAATAAAGAAAAGTTTCTCCACCCAGAGTCATACACTCCAAGAAGTAGAGAAAGTCTTCCCTTTCTCTCTCTCTTCGACGAAGAAAGAGATTGCTTCCGAATGGACCTCCAGCCAATAGTTAGGAAAGATTTTAAAATAAAATAAAATATAGAAAAAAAAACATGAGACGCCGTGAAAACGGTAGGATCAAATTTCTATGGGTTTTATCCTGCACATTAAATTTAGACTCCAAGTGACAATCAAGTCGCCAATAAATCAACGCTTGATATTGACTCACTTACTCCATGTATTAGTATATAGATATAAGATATTTAGCTGCAAAATGAGAGCAACATAACAAGCAAATAGATAAAGTTTTATCTATTAAGGCCGAAAAACAAAGTAACAAAAACATCAAACTTGCAACAACAGATAATGAAGACCAACTGTTTTTTAAAAAGAAAAACAAAAACAATTTATATAAGTAACATAGTGTTTACATATGGTGCACGGTTGTATTTTGTCAGTTTAGAATTCTACAGAGTTTAATGGGCTATTGACAGTAAACTAGTCCATCCAATATATGTATTGATCATCTTATGAGATGAACAATTAATCATCATAAACATATGGGTTGATTTATTTTTATTCAATTGGACTTTGGAGACACTTACTCCAAAAGCCTATTGCTCTTGCACCAGAAAATGGCAATAACATATAAGAAGATACTCCCAATGGTCCCACCACCCACAGTCCATAAAAATTTACGCATACCGATTTCCTTCAATGCTTCATTGTCATCCGCAAACAGATCGATATGAATATTCATTCCAAACACACCAGCAACCACCACAAACGCGCTCACAACCAAAGTTGCAGTTGTCAACATAACACCCATTTGCAGAAGATGATTCTGCTTGTCATCAAGCATTATGTTGATGTAATCTTCTGTGTCATCCACATACTCCCTCAACTGCACACATTCACACACATATACAATCATAATTATATCTTAAACTTCATTTCAAAAGATAAACATTGTCTGTCATATGAGTCATACTTACAGTGGATAATTTATTCAGAGTACCATCAATTTGAACAAAGTAAGCCTCCAACAGCATTTCAAGTTCCTCAATATCAAGGTGCTTGCTATTACTCCGTGTTGTACTAGTGCGGGTCCCACGGCTGTCTCTTCCAATTGTATTAGCTCGATAAAGATGTTCATGTGCATCCTCATTCCCATCGATTACACCCTCAGCTGGAACTCTGGTATAACATTTTTATTTACAAAGACAAAATTATTTAATAATAAGTATGGCAGTATTAAGAGCAAATAGTTAGTCCAAACACAAACCTGTCATCATTTTCGGTTTGAAGAATCTCTTCATCCATGTCCTCTTCTTCATTTATAAATGAAGATGAAGAAGAATTGTCTAGTTGCTGCTCCAGTTTGTCAGTTAGATACATTTCCGCCATATCTTCATCATCATCGAGCAAATGCTCTAATTCATCCCTAACCTGAACAAAAAAAATATACATCCAGAACGAGCGTTATACAGAGTCAAACCCAAAAGATCAATATTAGTCGAGTTACAAGGTTGAACCGACATACCTTCTGAACACGTCCTGTAATAGCAACCAACCGACTTTTAATTTGACGGACACGTTCCAAATTGAGAGTACTAATTTTCGAGGTCAGCTTATCCAGTGCTGGATGAGCTTCTTGCTCCAATGTCCTTGCCTAATTTGACATTTTTCCAAAAATCAACATCAATAAAAAAGATATATAAACTATACACACGGAAGAAAAAGACATCCATATAAACCTGTCACTCACCTCATTATCCAATGAACCACAAGCCGCCTCAAGGCATGCTTCGAGTGAAATGAACTCAAAAGGAAGAAGCTTTGGTCCATCTCGTTTATCAAATGAATGTTTGCCGTCAGCTTTGACCTCGTGACCACTCTCTGGGACACTCTCAGCTGCTCTCGGAGGACTAACTTCTCTTGAACGTGATTCTCCCAAATCATACAAATGTGTCCAGTCATTATCACCATCTACCATTCCCTCCTAAACAAGTTACAACAGCAACAGCATTTAACAAGAAAGCGGTCCACATAAACTTGCTACAAGCAAACTTTTCACTTACTGATTTGACTATAACTAGTAGCTGATTTTAATCAAATCTCGCTTCTTTCAGTAATATACAACTATTTGATTTATTGCATGAGATATGAAATATAATTCCATTATCTACAAACAAACGAATTTTTTTCGCTCTAGTTTAGGGTAGACAGTAAACAACCATCATCATTCTTTTTTTTTACAGCGAATGGGATCACCTGAGGGGGACTAAACCACCCGTTGCGATCATCTCCCGTTTCGACTATGCCGATGTAGCGATAAAACCCCGCCCCCATCGCTGCCCGAGAGGAAACCTTGAAACCGATCGAAAGACATGGCCAAGTAAAACCCCCCTCCCCTTTACCCCACAAACGATATGGGAAAGGTGCCATGGCCCATGGGTGGATACTTCATGTCAGGGATGAAATTGTGTTTTTAATATGTAGCCAAACGCTGACCTCCCTTAAGGGAGGCAAGCCACCAACAGCTGGACCACATCACAACTTCACAAGCATCATCATTCTGAAGGCAAATGTTTTGATTCAAACACATTTGATTAGTTTTATCCCATTCTGTACACTCTAGAAAGTTACTTGCTGAAGGCATTTGTGAGTCTATTTCATTAAACCTAATATGGAGTATGAAATTAGGGCATATTTTTCAACTAATATTAGGCAATAATCAGCTTAACGTATGTTTCACCTGTGAGCAATCAAAATACTTGATTCAAATGATTTCAAAAAATTCTCCAAAAAAATAAATAAAAAAATTAAATAAACTGATAGAACAAATTTAAATAGAAAACCTGTTTAGAAGCGTGATGATGACGCAAGATACGGCGTTGAAGTTCATCAACAAAAGGAGTAACAGAAGGATCTTTAGAATTAAGCAACAAAACCTCTTGAGCAGTAATTATAGCTTTAATATGCTCAAGGTTAATCACAATTGCTCGTTCTCTACCAAGTACGGTAGACGGATACGATAGAATCGGGTCAAGGATCCGAAGATCACGGGCAGGTAAACCTGTACGGCGCATGATAGCATGTTTACCGGCTTCGATAATTTGAGCCTGACCGGTGGAATCGAGAAGAAGCCATGGACGGATGCCAGCTGCTTTTTTACGAAGAGCTGGTCCACCAACGACGTTCAATTGAGTAGCATCTTCCTGTGTGCCGGCGGCGAATGCGAGGGCTACCGGAGGCGGAGGATGAGTCAGCCTCATGAATTTGCGGTTTCAATGTCTCGGAAAGCAAGTGAATTGTTCCCTTTTGTTTCTCAACTTTTTATATTTAATTAGCGAAAGGTAGATGACTGATGTGTGTTGATAGTGTAAAATCAAGAAATTTTGTTATTTAACATGATTATATACAATATTGTTTTTGGTTTAATTCATGATCAATCGAAAGTAAATTCTTATTAATTTTCACAAGTGTGTTAGAGTTACAAGAAGCTACGGGTTAAATTTATAGCACAAACCAAATAAGGAAACAATTGTTGCGACTTGCTGGCCAAGTTGAAGATCGCATTTAGGTACCCCAAGTCGCGATTCGCGACCTCCCTTAATTCCCATACTCCAACCTGCTCGAACATGAATCTCGCGTACTGACATCCTTGGTCGCCTTTGGTGAATGACCCTCGCCAAACGAGAGGTCCCCCTGCACTTGTTCCTTCGAGTTTTTGTTCAAAATCTACAACCTTAATAAAAAATCGATCAAAGAAAAGCAAAAACTGAAGTCTTGAGGTCGATCACGATGGGATTACATAAATCCCAGTGGGAAAATCAAATTTGGTTCAGATGGTCAAGATCTCGGTGGGATCATTGATGTCGGAAGAAAATCTGTTTTTTACTTTTCTTTCATGGCTTACAATATAGATTGGAATACCTGCTCTGCTCTTGAAAGCATCAAAATACGAAAATTAATGAGATTTCTTTTGAGTTGACTATAGATTAAATCAATTCAATCGAGTAGATTGGATGTAACCAAGTTAATGTCTCGTGTCGTTTACATTCTCATTATCTTGTTGTGTGATTGTTGCTTTTTTGAATTATTAATCATTTGGGTATGTAACTTGTGTTTATACCTAAAATGTAGTGTAGTGTGTTAGAGAATAAAACCGTAATCACGACTTTATTATAACGCGGTATTTATATTACAAATAATCCTAATCATCTAACCAACCCCTAATGGACCCAAGCCCACATATTGGACTTGAGCCTAACTAATATGTCTAACATAAAACCCGTAATCACAACTTTATTATAACGCAGTACTTATTGTTACAAATAACCTTAATCATCTAATCAACCCAAATGGACACATGTGACGACCCGGAGATTTTCGAACAAATTTAAACTTAGTCTTTATATGATTCTGATACGATAAGCAAAGTATGTAATGTTGAGTTTAGAAAATTTTAGAAACGATGTTCATATATTCAATTGACCTTCGACTGCTCTCGACGATTCACGAACAATTAATTGTAATTAGATATGTGTGTATGTATATATAAATAATAATTCGAAATTGATAAGGCTAAAAAGGAACATATATTTCATAGCAATATCCCTCCTAAATAATAGGTTTTCATATGTAATTGTATTATATTTTCATTGTAATTGTTTAAATAAATAAGTGCGAAGACAAAAGGCGAAAACGAAGATTTGAAGACACAAACGTCCAAAAAGCTCAAATGTTCAAGATACAATTCAAAAGGTTCAATTTATTGATGAAAAACGTCTAAAAATGACAAGAGTACAAGTTACAAAACGCAAAGTACAAGATATTAAATTGTACGCAAGGACGTTCGAAAATCCGGAACCGGAACATGAGTCAACTATCAACGCCCGACGCAACGGACCAAAAATTACAAGTCAACTATGCACAAGAATATAATATAATATTTAAATAATTATATAAATTATTTATATATTATATATATTTAAAAATTATGTCGACAAGCTATGAGACAAATGATCCTGAGCTGGATTTTCAAACTCCGCGACTCGCGGAGTTTGAAGGCTAAAAACTCCACGACTCGCGGAGCTGTCAGAAATCAAAACTCCTATAAAAGGTCACGAATTCTGCGAGTAAAAAAAATATAATAATAATAATACTCCCTAGTATAATATAAATAAATATATATATGTATATATAGTATAGATTAGTGTTATATTAGATTAGTTTGGGTTATGTAAAAGTTATTTTTACGGGTTTTTAAAGTCGGAGCTCTGTCCGTGTAACACTACGCGATAAATAATCAATGTAAGCTATGTTCTCCTTTTTAAATTAATGTCTCGTACTTAAGTTATTATTATGCTTATTTGAGCCAAAGTAATCATGATGTTGGACTAAATATTAAAGACGGAGTAATTGGGTTTTGTACCATAATTGGGGTTTGGACAAAAGAATGACACTTGTGGAAATTAGACTATGGGCTATTAATGGGCTTTATATTAAATTAACGATACCTCGTTAATTTAATATAAAGGTTATGATTTGAAGTATCTATATATAACCACATACGCTTAATCGGACACGATGGGCGGGATATTTATAAGTACGAATTATTGTTCATTTGACCGGACACGGGGATGGATTAATAGTCAATGAACTCATTAAAACAGGGGTGGATTACATTCAAGGGTAATTGGTGTAATTGTTAACAAAGTATTAAAACCTTGGTTTACACACAGTCGATAACCTGGTGTATTCATTAAGCAAAGTATTAAGACCTTGTTACAGTTCGAATCCCCAGTTAGTTGGAATATTTGACTTCGGGTATAAGGTTAAATTTGCCGAGCAGTTTATAATTATGACCGATGAACTATTATGGACAAAAACCAGATAGGTTTCAAATACATCCAGGACAAAGGACAATTAGCCCAGGACAATAAATTAAAATCAAAACGTCAAACATCATGGTTACGGAAGTTTAAATAAGCATAATATATTTTATTTCATTTTTCCTCGTACTTTTATTTATTGTCATTTCAATTATTGTTATTTATTTTATATTGTTATTTAAATATCGTCATTTACTATACACTTCGCTTAAAATATAAATCGACAAACCGGTCATTAAACGGTAAACCCCCTTTTATATATTATTATATATAATTATATATATTTTGTACAAATATAGTTGTTTAAAAATATAGTGTGCAATAAGCCCGCTCCCTGTGGAACGAACCGGACTTACTAAAAATTATACTACTCTACGATTAGGTACACTGCCTATAGTGTTGTAGCAAGGTTTAGGTATATCCCATTTGTAAATAAATAATTAAAACTTGTGTAATTTGTAACGTATTTCGTAGTAAAATATAGTACTATCACGTACCCCCACGCTACCACATCAAGTTTTTGGCGCCGCTGCCGGGGACTTGGCAAAACGCTATATTTTTAATATATATTTGTATAAATATATTTTTAGAAAAACAATAAAAAAAAAAACACGTCGAATTAAAAACTGTACCAGAGTTGAATTTTGGAACCCCGCGACTCGCGGGGTTTGCTGCTTGAAATACCGCGACTCGTGGAGACACTCTGACACACGTGACAGAACCCTAATTTCACATTAATTACGGATTTTATTATTATTATTATTAATAAACCCTAATTAGTTTAATTATTATAATTAGTTTAAGTTTTTTTAATTAAATTGTATTTTAAATTTTAATTAGTTTTATTATATGTAAAATTAATAGTTTTAATAAATAAATAATATAAAAATAATATTTTTATAAAAATTGTACTTTTACAATTTTTTGTATATTTTTATATTTTATCCCTTTTTAATCATTTTAGCGTAATATTTGTATTTTTAGCTCATATTTAGTTTTAAACTTAGTTTTTGCCATAGTTATTTTTACTTCTAGATTTTTAGGCTTTGCCGTAAAATCCCTTAAGTGCTTTTTCTTTAGACTAAGATTTAGGTGCTTTAGAATTTTGCGACGCCGTTTTTATATTTTAGTATCTTTTTAAGTTATTACCATTTGGGATATAGTTTTTCTTTTAAGCTTTAATATTTTTAGACGCAACTTTTAATTCTTAGTTTTTAATTCCTTTTTAAGTTACGACGCGCTATTTTCTTATTTTTATTTTTCGACGCGCATTCTTTTTCTTCCTTATTTCTCGACGCTTTAGTTTTTAGGACTTAGAAATTTTCTCTATTTCTTATCTAATATCTCAAACAGAAAGAAAAATTATTTAAGTGGTTAAATTAATGGACGTTGACAATTTTCTGCTTCGTAGTAATAGTTGGATTTGTTAGTGGCTGAGTTGTGAGCTTCCGATTTAAAGGGTTCTGGCTCCCTGCTGCATCTTTTGGCTATTCGAAACGTGGGCAAAAGCAGAAAAGTCTATTAATTGGACAACTTATATAAGTTTTTCTATTTTTATAACTAATAGGATAATTAGTAAATGCACCACATTGTAGCTAAAATTTGGCCATCGCAATAAAATGGAAAATTTTGAAAACAAGGCTATGGAAACTCTTTTTGATATCCAAAATCAATTAAATCAATACTCTCAAACGAGTGTTGATGACAATTCGTTCGGTCAATTTTGGATCACGAATGACGAAACAATAACTGGTTGTGAAATCTGTGGAGATTATCACTCAACATGGGAATGTTATTATTACGTTCCTATGAAAAATTACGCACCCACGGAACCTGAATGGAATGATTATGAAGAATACAATTCAAATTGGGATTATTCCCAAGAATATATCCAAACTCAACAACCAGTAGACGAGGAAAATTACATGTCTGAAAATTTATTAGACAATATGAAAATCAAACTCGAAGAACTCAATGCTCAAAATGAACAAATGAGAGAGTTTGTAAACCGGCAAGCTAAAACTCTATCAGACTACACACCTGTTGATCTGAGGAGTCGTGTGCAAGAAAATCTCATATCATCGAATTTTGATGAATTCGAGAGCTCCGAAATCACCAACTATCCCGATGATACTTTTTATTCAGTCTTACCAATTTCACAACATATCGACACATTAGCCTCTACCGACGAAATCATCGATCCATCAATGTATAAAGAAGAAGTAAGGGTAACAAATTGGTACTCTTGGGAATACGATAACGTTGAAAATTTTACCCCCAAGGCCAAACCGAACTTCACCATTCCACAACCTTCCAACCCAATATTCTCAATAGACGAGTCATCCACCGGAAATGAACTACGAGCTGTAATAGATAATGACACCTCGAATTTCACCCAATTGGGTAATAGAGGTGAAAACTTTGATGTCGAGAATAAAAAGAAGGAAACGTTAGAAATTGTCCACCCTATAATATGTATGTCGGTGTATATCGATCCATTTGACCAAGAACCAGAAAAGAGACATATCCATTTACTAAAAGCTACACTTAAAAAAGAATTAAGTAGTGACAATCGGGCGAGTCTAAACTTTAAACCCATTGATATATTATACACCACCCGAGATGTAAATAACTGGCTCACTACTCTAATTCGTGGAACTTATTCTACCGACTTCACATGTCGTCAGCTAAGTGTGGGGAAGTTTAACCCCACTTAATGTTAAATTAGGGGTTCGGGTTAGTGCATAACTCGTTAACAAAAATGCATGATAAGTTAGGATAAAAGAAGTTTTTTCAAATATTAGTAAACAGTTCAGAAAAGCAACCGTTTTTGAAGAAAAACATGTGTGATAAAACAAGAAGGAATGAACGATGAGGTGCACCATCTATCATCCTGCAATTTTATGGTATCTTTAACTACTTTCTACACTAATCACCCTCATGAATTTATAATTAGAGTCTGATTTCATGCAAATGAGGGCATTGCATGATCTTAAGTGTGGGGAAAGGTTATAAATTCTCTCGGATCTATTCTTGGCTTATTTTCTAAATTTTGTGAAAATTTTTAAAAAAAAAAAAAAAAAAAATTTCAACTAAATGAATTCAAAATCATGTTTATACATATTTATGAACGGTGAAAACTAGGTGTTAATACCGAAATTATCGTTACCTCGGAAAGGACATAAATTGAGAAACACCCTAAAACAATTGAATTCATTTAAAATGGAATAAATGAGAATAAAAAGGCAAAGAAAGAAACTAAGTGTGGGGAGAATGTACCAAGTTATTCAATTAAAAACTATATATCACATGTTTCTGTAAAGTTATTGCAGGTGCTTTTGTTTTGGACTAAATTAACTGTTTTACCCGATTTACTGTAATATATTTGAAAGAAAAGATGGATCTACACGATGAATCAATTCCATCATTAAAAGGAAGTAAAGTCTTCCGAAAAAGACACGCGCTTCTTGATTTAGGTCATGAAGTTGTCGTCCAGACCAGCTGTAGGTTGACGAAAAATCTAGAAAAGTCATCTCTAAAATCAGCAGAAAATCCACGGACCTCAGCATCAAACAGGGTCGCCAAGTGGTCAGATTTATCCTAACCATGAGAAGGATTTATCTCGTACAATGGGGGGGCACCGTGCAAATTAGCTTGATAAGACTAATGAATCAGATCCCCAGAAAGGATAATCTCCTTAAAGATCAAAAATCAGCTTTTAAGCCTGATATTACTCAATCCTTGAGATTGACCTTAAAGATTGAGAATTACAAACTCATGGAATTCAATGATATCTAAACTCGAGCTTGAACGAGAAAATATTTTGATCAAAAATAAAACCGATTTGTTTTCTGAAAACCCATTTTCAATGCGTTCATTACCTTTGAACGTAAAATCCTAGGAATTTACCTGGAATTCGTTAGGTCACCTGAACCAAATCGGGTGTCAACCGTAAGAACGGTGGTTGCATAGCATGGTCGGAGACAGGACCTTGTGCCAGACTGAAAAATCATAGGATGATCTTTACTATTGCTCCTACAAAGGATAGTAATAGCATCCGACACGTTTATAGACCATAATCAAAAGCAAGTCATGGGACATTGCCTTAACAGTTTCTTGTTCATCGCTTTCCTTTACAACCGGACGGTAGTTTACCGAAAGGTAATATACGGAGCAAGTATACTGGACGTGTTGCTTTCCCAATACAAGGTTAGCAAGTGGGTAACACAAAACCACTAGTGTTGAGCTAAAATTTTCAAATCTGAAACCCACACAACCCACAAAAATAATTTGCAAACACCGGTGAAGGGTTATTCCGGAAAACTTATCTAGGGTAAAAACTAGATTGAATTTTCAAAAGATCTAATGTTTTCATAAAGATCCAATTTTCTTACGGATCTAAATTTTCATAGTCATGTAGGACTGTAAACCGCCTTTCAAATGTGCACTTTGCTTTGGAAACCGAAAGTAAATCGGCTATTTGATTGCAAGTGTCGTTGACCTAAACCCGAGGCAACTGTGGATGACACACCCACCTTAAACCATGGTTCTATCGTTACTATCATTGTTTATACCACCATATCAAAATCACTGATGTACAAAGTGTGATGAATAAAAAAGTGATTCATGTATGTTTTTATTTCAAATTTTGTATTGCTTGAGGACAAGCAACGCTCAAGTGTGGGGATGTTTGATAAGGCTAAAAAGGAACATATATTTCATAGCAATATCCCTCCTAAATAATAGGTTTTCATATGTAATTGTATTATATTTTCATTGTAATTGTTTAAATAAATAAGTGCGAAGACAAAAGGCGAAAACGAAGATTTGAAGACACAAACGTCCAAAAAGCTCAAATGTTCAAGATACAATTCAAAAGGTTTAATTTATTGATGAAAAACGTCTAAAAATGACAAGAGTACAAGTTACAAAACGCAAAGTACAAGATATTAAATTGTACGCAAGGACGTTCGAAAATCCGGAACCGGAACATGAGTCAACTATCAACGCCCGACGCAACGGACCAAAAATTACAAGTCAACTATGCACAAGAATATAATATAATATTTAAATAATTATATAAATTATTTATATATTATATATATTTAAAAATTATGTCGACAAGCTATGAGACAAATGATCCTGAGCTGGATTTTCAAACTCCGCGACTCGCGGAGTTTGAAGGCTAAAAACTCCACGACTCGCGGAGCTGTCAGAAATCAAAACTCCTATAAAAGGTCACGAATTCTGCGAGTAAAAAAAAGATAATAATAATAATACTCCCTAGTATAATATAAATAAATATATATATGTATATATAGTATAGATTAGTGTTATATTAGATTAGTTTGGGTTATGTAAAAGTTATTTTTACGGGTTTTTAAAGTCGGAGCTCTGTCCGTGTAACACTACGCGATAAATAATCAATGTAAGCTATGTTCTCCTTTTTAAATTAATGTCTCGTACTTAAGTTATTATTATGCTTATTTGAGCCAAAGTAATCATGATGTTGGACTAAATATTAAAGACGGAGTAATTGGGTTTTGTACCATAATTGGGGTTTGGACAAAAGAATGACACTTGTGGAAATTAGACTATGGGCTATTAATGGGCTTTATATTAAATTAACGATACCTCGTTAATTTAATATAAAGGTTATGATTTGAAGTATCTATATATAACCACATACGCTTAATCGGACACGATGGGCGGGATATTTATAAGTACGAATTATTGTTCATTTGACCGGACACGGGGATGGATTAATAGTCAATGGACTCATTAAAACAGGGGTGGATTACATTCAAGGGTAATTGGTGTAATTGTTAACAAAGTATTAAAACCTTGGTTTACACACAGTCGATAACCTGGTGTATTCATTAAGCAAAGTATTAAGACCTTGTTACAGTTCGAATCCCCAGTTAGTTGGAATATTTGACTTCGGGTATAAGGTTAAATTTGCCGAGCAGTTTATAATTATGACCGATGAACTATTATGGACAAAAACCAGATAGGTTTCAAATACATCCAGGACAAAGGACAATTAGCCCAGGACAATAAATTAAAATCAAAACGTCAAACATCATGGTTACGGAAGTTTAAATAAGCATAATATATTTTATTTCATTTTTCCTCGTACTTTTATTTATTGTCATTTCAATTATTGTTATTTATTTTATATTGTTATTTAAATATCGTCATTTACTATACGCTTCGCTTAAAATATAAATCGACAAACCGGTCATTAAACGGTAAACCCCCTTTTATATATTATTATATATAATTATATATATTTTGTACACATATAGTTGTTTAAAAATATAGTGTGCAATAAGCCCGCTCCCTGTGGAACGAACCGGACTTACTAAAAATTATACTACTCTACGATTAGGTACACTGCCTATAGTGTTGTAGCAAGGTTTAGGTATATCCCATTTGTAAATAAATAATTAAAACTTGTGTAATTTGTAACGTATTTCGTAGTAAAATATAGTACTATCACGTACCCCCACGCTACCACATCAGAAATATAATTTAAAGTATTATATGTTGTTGTTATTAAAAATTAATAAAATAAAAATAGGATATTATAATAATTATTATTTAAAATATATCTCTATATAAATAAAGTATATTAAAAATAAATATTAAATGATTGTAATACTCGTTTGATGTTACGATTGATATTAACCAAACTAAATTCAAACTTATATGATTTTAAAATAAACGGTGATCCGAAAATGGGTTTTATAAATTATAGACATATTAAAAATGTATTTAGGAGCTATTTATTAAATTTTAAAATTTTTATATTTTACCCAGAATTAAGAAGGACAGTTGATTTAATTTTTATTTAATAATTTTAAACAATTAATGACGGTTTTTATAAAATAATGGTTAGAATAAATACTTATTTCAAGATTTTTAGGAAGACCTTTATCTGCCACTGATGATCAACGGAGCATGAATTTCAACCCGTGAATGAAATAGTAGACGACGGCTAACAATTCACACGTTTATATCTTAAAAACTATAATATATTTAAAACCTTGTGCATAATTGATCGATTGATATGAGAATTAGTGTGGTTGACTGGTGTGTTATTTTCCTTTCATTATCAACTACATGAGTGTAATTAGGATTCGTGTACTGCTTTCTATTTATCTATCGTATTATGTATATACACACATGTTTATAGATGAGACAACTTGCAAACTTCTATCACTATTCTTTTCACAAACTACCAGTTTCTAATTCCTTTCATGAACTCAATCAATCATCTTATTCCCGTTTCTATCTTCTCCTTTTATTAACCCACTTTGATTTTCTTTTTATATTCAAAGAACACCAAAAACAAACATCACTATTTTTCTACTCAATCACCACTTTTCGTTTTAAGTCACAATCTAACCTTTATTATACTTATTATATTACTATCATCTATTTGCACTATCCTATATATCTACACATATCACATACAAGATTGAGGAAACCCACCAACACCATCACTACCTTTTAAATTGTATCTATCTATTAATTCAATGGAGACCTCAATTTAATAGTAATCATTTTTCATCTCCTCCTTCAATATTATTTATAATAGCCATGAATACAAATCCCATATCATACATATTTGGCAACCAAACTATTACACACCTAAATATACATAGACTGTATACGCATTGCTCATCTCCTTCCACCTCCGAACTACCCTCATCACCATTACAAAATCGCCACAATCATGGTCACCATAACCATCACTCGCCATCTTTCTTTCTTTTTTTTTCCTTAATGCACAACAGCCACCCAAACATCCAACACAACAACCATCGTATAGCCTATTGATATTTTTGTACTCCTGCTGCTACGTTTGTTTACTTTGATTAGAACCAAACCCAGGACTATTTGTTGCCGTTACGTTCGAACCATTACTACTTGGTTGATCGCTATTAATGTTTTCTTTCTGTTATAATTTAATCACAAATCGCCACCCCAAACCACCATGAGACACCACCCTTTGTAGATCACCACCTGCATCAACCTTCTTCCACCACCATTCATCACACTAAACCGCCACACCGCCATCACCAACTCTATAATTTCTGTTCGAGTTTCAATCTGGTACGTGGGTAAACCAATTATCGATCTGTTAAGTTTTCTTTATCGCTTTATGATCTTGATTCATCTCTGATAACCCCTTAAACAAAAACGTAACTGATAATAAAATTCTAGAGACAATGAATGATATTGATGATCCTGTGATGGTAATACGATTGTGATGTGCTTCGATGTCTTCTACAACGATTTTCGTTTCTTCTATTAAAATAAAAGGAATATGATGAAAAGTTATAGTTATGATAATGATATACTCCTATAATGATATCATGAGCTGTAAAGATGGTGATGATAGTGACTATTTGGGTTTCTTAACGAATTTAATACAATTTGGGGTCAAGACTTGCGAACCATCCAGAGGTTATATAGATGTAATCTGAGATTAAAACCGAAAGAAATAGATAGAGCAATGGTTAAAGGTGTCTTCATTAAGCGAAAGGTCTCAAGTTTAATCCCGGGGTGTAACATTTTTTTTTAGAAAAATAAGGAGGTGAAAATAAGAAACAGAAATATAATGGTATAAGAATAATTAGATCGAGTATTATTCAGGAAAATCGAAACAGATAAATGGTTAAGGGTGTTTGCATATAAGCGGGAGGTCACGGGTTCGAATCCCATTTAGGGCATTTCTTTATAGAAAAAGCTATCAAAGGGGTATACACTCTTATTTTTAATCCTATTATTATTAGTTATTATTATGTTTATTATTATTATTATCCTAATTATTATTAATATTATGACTATGACTATTACTAGAATAAGTATTATTATTATTATTATGATTGAGATTATCGTTATTATTAATATTATCACCATTATTACTATCATTGTTATAACTATTAAATAGAGATTATGATTTTAAGTATTATTATGATTATTATTGTTACTAATATAATTATTATCATCATTAATGTTAATATTATTTTTATAAAAGTTATTATTCTTATTTTTTTTAAATGATTATTACAATTGTAGTTATTGCTATTATTATTATTATCATTATAAAGATATTACAACTTTTCATTTATTACTATCAATATTATCTTAATAAATAAACATTAGTTACGTAAAAATATATTTAATATGACATAACTATATTAATACTTTTATAATAAATATTAATTATTTATCTAATGTATATATAAAATAAATACACTTAATTAATTAATAAAACCTATAAATTATTAATATAAAAATTATATCACTAATAATAATATATATTTATTCGAGTACAAGAGTATGTTTTAATACATATATGAATAATATAGGTTCGTGAATCCGAGGCCAATCATGCACTTGTTCAGTGCCGTCGTATGCATATTTTTACTACAATATATCGTATTGTGAGTTTCATTTGCTCCCTTTTTAAATGCTTTTGCAATATATATTTTTGGGACTGAGAATACATGCGATGCTTTTATAAATGTTTTACGAAATAGACACAAGTAATCGAAAACTACATTCTATGGTTGGATTATTAAACCGAATATGCCCCTTTTTAGTCTGGTAATCTAAGAATTAGGAAACAGACACCCTAATTGACGCGAATCCTAAAGATAGATCTATTGGGCCCAACAAGCCCCATCCAAAGTACCGGATGCTTTAGTACTTCGAATTTATCATGTCCGAAGGGAGTCCCGGAATGATGGGGATATTCTATATGCATCTTGTTAAGGTCGGTTACCAGGTGTTCACCGTATGAATGATTATTTTTGTCTCTATGCATGGGACGTATATTTATGAGAAATAAAAAGCTTGTGGTCTATTAAAATGATAGAAATGAATGTTTATGATAAACTAATGAACTCACCAACCTTTTGGTTGACACTTGAAAGCATGTTTATTCTCAGGTATTAAAGAAATCTTCCGCTGTGCATTAGCTCATTTTAAGGATATTACTTGGAGACAGTCATGGCATGTTCCAAAAGACGTTGCATTCGAGTCGTTGAGTTCATCAAAATTATTAATAAGTCAATTATAGTTGGATTTATTATGAAATGGTATGCATGTCGTCAATTTTTTATGTAAAGAAAGTTTGTCTTTTAAAAACGAATGTGTGACAACCCGGAAATTTCCAACCAAATTTAAACTATAATCTTTATATGTTTCCGACACGATAAGCAATATTTGTTAAGTTAAATTTCAAGAATTTTAAACTATGTTCATACATTCATTCAACCTCGACCAAGTTCCAACGATTCACGAACCATTAAACGAATATGATTATATATGTATATGTGTATATATATTATAACTTGAAACGTAAACAAAATATTAGATTAAATACTTTATATGATTGTATCTGTTTCAAAATGTTTATCAATGGAATTAGAAGATAAGATCAAATGATTGAATTATCAGATATATTGAATTATGATTACAAGTCTCTGTTGAAAGGCCCACGTTGATTTGAGAAATCTTTCCATTTTAACAATATTCGGAAAATGGTAAAGTGATTTATAAATAAGAACAAATTGTCAATCATTGAGAACTAGACAAAGGATAGTGGAAGATTGAATCTCATAAAGACTCGATTGATCTATTTAGTTTCAAACGTATAAAAACGTTTTCAGTTTAAAAAGAACTTTATTATTAAAACTTATATAACTTTTATAAATATCTAGAACCACGTTTGACAACTCATTACTTAACTAGTATGATAAAGATAACGATATTTATATTTTATTTTATATATATAACGATTTAAATTAATATTATATATATTTATACGTGTATTATACGTACATAGTTTTATACTTTTACTATACTTAAACTTTACCTTTACTTTACTTTAACTTTAATAATTTACTTTAATAATTCATACTTTAATAATTCACTTTAATAATTTATACTTTAATAACTCACTTTAATAATTCATACTTTAATAATTCACTTTAATAATTCATACTTTAATAATTCACTTTAATAATTCAAAAATCTATTATAAATAGAATTCAATAGGTTTCATTATTTCATAGAAACTTGAAAATATTTTTCTCTAAACTCTCTCAATCGATTTACATATATATATTTACTCCGTATTATTTCAAGATATTATTAGTATACATAAAATATTACGACGGAGTGCTGTCCGAGTGATTTCGAAATTGTTTTTCGAGTGGGATAGGATTAAGAAAATTATGGGTTATAGCTATGGAGGTGATTGAGTATGGTTCATGGGTATGCTCGTGAGGTCAATATAGTGTTTATCATTTCCGTTGCGTCTACGTACCTTTCCTGCAATATTGAATCTCAATATTGATACGTGAGTACTCATAATTTAAGTTTTACATACTAATAGTGTATCCCTGACTAGTGCTCGAGTATTTAGGATTATGCATGCTTGTACTTTTGATATTGCCCTTAGACAGGTTAGGTTGAATCTTGAATTAGTTACACTTGCGGTTGAGATAAGGTATAAGATATGCATGTCCTTGGAAAGCTAGCGAAAAATTAAGAACTTTTCCTTTAGATATTGAATGGTTTCGATGAACGGATTAGAAGTTATAATCAATTGAATTTTCAATATTTTTATTAAAAATGATTATTATTATCGTCGTTTTTATCGTCGTTCTAGTTTTATCTTATTATTATCATTATTATTATCTTTATCAATAAAAGGGATTTATCATTAAAAATTGTTATTTTTTATTATTATTACTATCGTTATTATCGTTAAAGTTATAATTAGTATTATTATTATTATTATCCAATTATTATTATTATTATTATTGGTATTATTATTATTATTATTATTATCATTATTAATATATATATCATTATTTAAAAATGGTTATTGTTATTATTATTATTACTATATTATCATTAAGATAATTATTAGTATTATCGTTAATAATGTTATAGTAACTATCATTATTAATATTAGTGTAATTAAAACAAATATTTGTAACACCTAATTATTTTGATTACTATTATTATCATTATTATGAACACGATATAAAAGACGATTAAAAGCTATTAAACGAAACGATTAGGAAATAATGGGTAAGAGTATCATGATGAAATTAAAATGTTATAAGATATTGATTTAGATAAAATTATCGTTCTTATTATTTTTATCATTACTATTATTATTAAAAGTATCGTTAGTATTAAAACTATCATTTTAACAAAAATTATCATTTTAATAGAAATGTCATTGTTACTATAAAATATCATTATTATTATTATTTTAAATAGAATTATTATTTTAAAGATAATATTCAAAATTATCGTAAATATTAAAGTTATCATAATTAGAATTATCGTTTTATCTAATGCCATCTTAGTAATTATAAATATTGATATTTTTATAATATTAATTATTATTACAAAATAATACAACTTTTACTTACTATCATTATAGATATTATTTTATCAAATAAATATGTGATACAAACATATTTTACTACGTGTAATAACTTACTTTAATAATACCTATCATATTATCTTTATGATATTAAATGAACCCTATAAATTTTATTACTTAATATATATATAAGTATATTTTATTATATAAATTTAATATAAAATTTTATTTATTAATAAATAAATTATATTATTTACTCTAATAAATCTTTTAAAAATATTTAAAAATATAAAACAACGATATTTAAACTATATATTAATCATGTATAGATTTTTGGAAATTATTTTGAGTCAAATTTACTTTTGTTGACTTTTGCATATTAGTCTCGAGCATTAGAATTGTGGTACACTATGACTTGACCTAATTTGTTAGACAAATATTGACCAACACATAAATATATATAATTAATTTAGGTTCGTGAATCCGAGGCCAACCTTGCACTTGTTCAATGACGTTATATGTATTTTTACTACGAAATACAGTATGGTGAGTTTCATTTGCCTTTTTATCCTTTATATTTTTGGGACTGAGAATACATGCGCTTTTATAAATGTTTGACGAAATAGACACAAGTAATTGAAACTACATTCTATGGTTGAATTATCGAAATCGAATATGCCCCTTTTTATTAAAGTCTGGTAATCTAAGAATTAGGGAACAGACACCCTAATTGACGCGAATCCTAAAGATAGATCTATTGGGCCTAACAAACCCCATCCAAAGTACCGGATGCTTTAGTACTTCGAAATTTATATCATGTTCGAAGGAGGATCCCGGAATGATAGGGGATATTCTTATATGTATCTAGTTAATGTCGGTTACCAGGTGTTCACCATATGAATGATTATTTTTGTCTCTATGCATGGGACATATATTTATGAGAACTGGAAATGAAATTCTTGTGGTCTATTAAAATGATGAAAATAAACGATTATGATAAACTAATGAACTCACCAACCTTTTGGTTAACACTTTAAAGCATGTTTATTCTCAGGTGTTAAAGAAATCTTCCGCTGTGCATTTGCTCATTTTAAAGATATTACTTGGAGTCTTTCATAGCATATTTCTAAGAACGTTGCATTCGAGTCATTGAGTTCATCAAAGATTATTATTAAATCAATTTATAGTTGGATAGTGGATATTATGAAATGGTATGCATGCCTGTCAATTTTCGATGTAAAGAAAGATTGCCTTTTAAAAACGAATGCAATGTTTGTATAATGTATCATATAGAGGTCAAATACCTCGCAATGTAATCAACTATTGTGAATCGTTTATAATGTATATGAACGGGTCCTTTCAGAATGCAATGTTTGTAAAATGTATCATATAGAAGTCAAGTACCTCGCGATGTAACCAAATGTAATGTATTCGTCTAGATGGATTATGACGGGTCATGAAAACACAAGCCCACATATTGTACTTTTGCCTAACTAATATGTCTAACACTCCCCCGCAGTCCGAGCGGCGAAATCGTGAAAGCTCGGACGGGAAGAAAACACTAATATTGAAATAACGTTAACAATTAAACAAAAATAACTCTTTTTTTCTTCTTCTTATGTGTCGCATAAAATAAACTGATATTCGTTTATTGAGTTGCTGATTTCTTGACGGCTTCTCCTTTTCCGTCGCGTTTTCTTTTCTTTTATGTCGGGACTTGTTGTGCTTAAGGATCAAGTGCCACTTTGATATGTCGCTTTTGTCAACGATAATAGTATTTTTCAATGTTGCAAAAAAGAATTTTGACTATATCCTCTTTTTTTTTTTCTTTTTTTCGGAGGAGTTTGTAACCTAATCAAACTAGACGGATCAATCTCACGGTAATTATGATTGTACTAAGTTCTTAAATCATGAATAATTGAAAAGATAATAATAAATTGTCATAAAGAAAATACGGTGGCAATAAGAATAAAACAAAAATTGATTTTGATAAATAGAATAGAATAGAATAATTATTTAAAGTAAATGAATACACAAGAACGAAAGCTGTGGAATTGGACCATATCATAACAGATGGCGGTGGTATATAAGAAAGATGCTAGGTTTATTATTATTGTTGTTAGAGAGTAAATTGGGAAATGGAGAATTATGGAAGCAAAAGAAGTAGGATGATCCCTCCGAATTACCACAATTGATTGGTGATAAGAGGATAACCAACATGAAACCGAAGCGGCTATCCTTATGCAAAACAAGCTACGATGTAAAAAAAAAAACATTATAGAAAAAGAAACGCAGTCAAGCAAGACGCAACGATATCGACCAATATCAGTCTATTCGGTGTAACAAATACAAAAAAAATATGTTTTAATTGTCTTTTTAATATTCATGTTTTGTTCCAGTCCGAACTTTCGTGATTTTGCAGTTCAGACTGCGGGGAGTGTTAGAGAATAGAACCCGTAATCACAACTTTATTATAACGCGTCATTTATAGTTAGAAATAACTCTAATCCTCTAATTAACCATAATGAACCCAAACACACGTATTGAACATGGGTCTTATGACTAACATAGTGAACTTTTAATTAATTACCTTGTAGATTGCATATGATATGAGTGCTTTACTATGAGTAAATGAGAATCTTGCATTATAGTCACCACTACTATCACTAACAGGATTACCAAAGCAGATATCCCTAAAAAAAATTTATGAAAAAAAAAATAAGGTTTTTTTACGAAAAAATAATAAGGTTTTTTTTAGTGTTTACCCCCCTTCGATTAGTTTCGCCCCCTCTCGAGTCGGGGTCAAGTTCTGCCACTGGTTGTAAACTTGTATTGTTGTTGATGTATCATCTGCTATGTAAGCTTCACAAGTTTTTGCATAAGAGAATCCAGACCAAGCAGGTTGATCATAAAATTTTCAAGAAAATATAATCAAATTTACATTTACATATCTATCTGAAACATTGATAATAATAACATTGACAAGCCCAGCTGTAAATGATTCATCTCTAATTCATGTAAGCTCAAATCCAAGGCAACCATTAATCTTATGTACTAAAATAAGTAAAGTTAATGTTATGTTTAAAGTAAAGTAAAAAAAAGCTACTTTATGTTAATGATTGTATAAATAAGAGCTGGACAATGTTGAACAATCCCATAGAAATAGGAAAAAGTACAGTAAAAAGTAACAAAATAACATCTGATACAAGTGCCATATTATGTGCATATATTCGAATCTTGATTTGAAGTCACCACTCCTGAGTCCTATCTGTTAGAGGATTACCGAACATATAACACTCAACACTAAATAAGAAAAACAAAAAAGAAATATTTCAATGTCGATCATTGACCAAATAGTACAAATGATGCAAGTAGCCATTGATTAATATGTACATTGATGATCTGTGGAGTTTGTACAACTTCATTACCTACAACAATAATCTGAAACCTACGTTATCGTATCTAGATCACATAGCACATAGGTATAATTGTATAAAGTATAGCAGTACATATAAAGTATTTTCAAGTACCATTATACATTCATTTCAGTTTGCGTATTTAAATATAGATACACTGCAATTTTCCCCTAGTGCTTGTATGTCATGAAATATACCTGTTCCTTCAAAATTTTGTATAGGGCAACGTATGAAATCAGTAACAAGCCCAATTTGAAGGTTAAGTATGGTGAATTATAAATGTGTATTTTGATTAAACAGCTTATATGTCATGTACAGTATATATATTGATGCTACAATATATGATAACGGAAAAACGGAAAAGTAATTTTAACAGAGAAATTTTCCTCAAAAATTTGTCAGAATACATTAGTGTTTTAAGATTTTTAACTTCGTGAAGATTTATCCATATATGACGCAGATAGGTATAGAGCCATGAATTTATTCTCGAAAGGTCAAACTAAACTTTCAAAACAATTTAAAAAATTAATGGTCCAGTTTTTTAATAACCTATTACTCCGTATAATTCAACATCATGTTTTAGTATCATATGCTCGTAATAACGCAGAATACATTTTTTTAAATCCAGAGTGCACTTTAATAAAGCAAAATACATAAAATAAACTCGTTTCTAATACCCAACTTTATCAAAGTACACTTTAAAGCAAAATACAGTTTCACTGAAGCAAATCATCAAACACCTTGTGATCAAAATACTACCATTTGAACATGTCATAATCCCTAAACCCTTAAACCTAGTCATCATCAGATACACAAACACCATCACCTTCATACCCATTACCTAAATCATAGATCTTCATCCAAACATCATCCGGTACCGGAACAACCGACAATCTAGGCTGTCTAAACAACCCAAATTCCTTGTAATAATTCTTCAATTCTACTTTCATTTCCTTCAAATCCACGTGTCTTCTCATCTCCCCAACCGCCTTCACGTCAACAGCGCCACCACCATCGTCATCTTCGTACCACTCACGGATGACCGTAACAACACCGACTATACAACGCGATTTGGTACCGGAATGATAGAAGAAACAAAGGTCATGAATGTGTAGGGATTTTAGGTGTTTGATAGCTTGATGGTTTTTGACACCGTCCCATTTAGAAACGCCGCCGTTTGATGCTTGGTCTTCCCATGACCATTCACCCGGTTCAGTTTTTAGTAGCCAGTAGTGCGGTTTCCCCATTTTCTGTTTTCTTTTATTTTTGGACTTTTTATTTTTTTATCATCAGGCTCTTTAGTATTGTGGTTTTTTTAAAGGGGGTCTTGTGTTGAATTTTGGCGGGACTTGTTTATGATCTTGGCGCCAATTACAATAAGCAAATGATCTATCATATTTTTTAAGACACAATATGCATTAACATGTTTTTTCAATCAGTTTGAAATTACTTACAGAAATTTAATTACTCACGCGTTCATCTCTCGTAGTTGCATAACTGCCCCTAACTATTGTCCTAGAAAAAATTCAGATTAATCCGAGAGCATGGCCGGTAAAAGATGCAGACCATTACGAGCTGATCTACAACTTACTATTAATATGCATTAACATGTTACACAACTTGTTAATATATACAATTAGAGTAGATGTGTAAAAAATGAGTAGATGTGTATAAAATGATGGTGATATATTAGTGTCCTAAATAGATACACAAAATACAATTGAAATCATTTTATTTTTTATACCAACCTATCATTTAAATGTATTTATTATCCAATATATAAATTCATAATAAAATAATTATATTATATTGATTATTTAAATTCTAATGTACTACATATAACTTATTAAAAAGACATCTTTATTGGATTAATCAATTAAGATTTAAGATTTATCAACACAATTTTTCGATCAATTAGGGTGATAAATTTATCAACATTATATTTTTATACTGCAGATAGATAGATATCATAGATTATAACGAGTTAAGAATACGTGAGCGTTGTTGCAGATGAGGTGTTACATTTAAAATTTCAATGATTATAAGAACAATACATATGTTTGTTAGCTTTACTTGCACCAAAATTTTCATACATGGGTAATGTAGAAACAATTCTAAAGAAAAGATACTACCTCATAACAAAACGATATTGATGTAACATGCTAGTATTTTTTTTTTTTTGAAAAGCTACTCCATTTCCATTAAGATAACCTGCCGAAACATTACAAAGAACAAATGCACACTAGTGGTGAGCCATATACTCTTACAAAGAAACACTTAAAAACAATAAGCCATATACACTTACAATGACCAACCCAAATTAGATACACCTAGACTTTATAGTGCAACACGCCAGATACTCCGCATAACTATAGAGACACCTTAAATTGGATTTCCAATTTATGAATGAAGGCATGAATTTGATCCTGCGATTATATAACCATAAGTGTGTAAGAACCTTTGACGACCCGGAAATTTTCGACCAAATTTAAACTTAATCTTTATATGATTTCGACACGATAAGCAAAGTCTTTAATGTTGAGTCTCAAAAATTATGAACTATGTTTATGTGTTCAATTAACCTTCGACTATTCCCAACGATTCACGAACATTATATATATATATATATATATATATATATATATATATATATATATATATATATCTGTGTGTGTTTGTGTGTGTATAGTAAGTTGAGAAATTTTTAAAACATTAAACGATTTGAGTGTCACGTCTTCTTTAAAACGAATATAACTTTATAAATATCTAGAAACCTTTTGACAAAATATACATAATATGGTCGGTGATTCAATAAAATATAAATAAAATATAACGAGAAAATGATTTAAGAACGCAAATGACCAAAACACTCAAATGAATAAGTTACACTTCGAGTGAGAGTTTTTCATTGATTTGAGTCTTGTTATTGATAAAGGTACAATACACAAAACGTAAAGTACAAGATTTTATAGCGTACGAGACAACGTTCGAAAAACGGGAACCGAGACATAAACCGGGCATCAACGTACAAGACAACGTAGCTATTGTTACAAGTAAACTATGCACGAGAATATAATATAATATATAATTAATTAAAATAAATTATATATTATATATAAATATAAAATTATGTCGACAAGCTTGCAAACAAAATTGGATGAGCTGGATCTGTCACCTTCGCGATCGCGGAGCTCCAAGGCCTAAACACATCGCGATCGCGGAGCCGCCTGTCTCACAAATGGTCTATAAAAGCTCGAGCATTCTGCCGATTGAAGACATCTTTTTCTCAATCTCTCTGTTTCTTAATATATTATTATTATTTATTATTATTATTATTAAAATTATTATTATTAAACCTAATATTATTATTAGTAGTATTAGTATTAGTATTAGTATTATTATACATAAAATACTACGACGAGGTCATAAGCGAGTTATTTTCAAAACGGGTTTTTGAGCGGGATGAAGCTATGGAAATTATGGGTTATAGCTATGGAGGTTATGGGTAATGTTCGTGAGTACCATGGATGAATCAAAGGCTAACCTTTCATTTATCATTTTCGTTGCGTCTACGTACTTTCTGCAATATTGAATCACAATATTGATACGTGAGCATTCATATCTTATCTTTTATATATTAATAGTGTATCTATATCTAGTGCTCGAGTATATATGTTTATGCATGCTTGTATGCTTTAATTTTGCCGCTAGATAGTTTTATGATGAAATATGAATTTAATACATATACTACAGATATAAAGTATATGATATGCATGTCGTTGGAAAACTATCAAAAAATTAATAACTTTTCATTTAGAAATCGCGTGATTTCGATGAACGGATTAAAAGATATGGTCAACTGAATAATGTTTGACGTTAATTGAAATTGTGTTTGAAACTATAAATTAATATTTAAACAACTTTTCTATGAGATTGATAAATTGGATTTTTAGATATTACTAAGCGAGTAAATGAATTTCTATATAAGGCACATCTCGTTTTGGTAAACAATTGTCAAAGTTGACTGTCTTATCATGTTTTAAAGCTTTATAAACACTATAATCTGATTTTACAAGTATTGAAAAACTATGTGAAATAATAAAATGTTTTCGATTGCCATGATAATTCAAATATAATATAGCTCCTGAAATAAATAATATTTTGAGTTTGATAAACTATAAATTCGTTCAATTATCAAGACTTATACTATGTTAATATAATAAACATGAATAGATTTAAAGATCATATTGGGTCAAGTTGACTTTTGAGATGGCTTTTGTTAACTTTTTTATGTCGGTCTCGAGCATTAGGATTGTGATACACTATGACCCGACCTAGCTTGTTAGACATTTATTGACCAACATATGTTCTCTAGGTTGAGATCTATGGTTACTTTGCATTCCGAGTTTCGGTCACATTTCGGTGAATGAATTTATGTGCTGCTAAGGTGAGTTTATAAATCCCTTTTTAATTGCTTTTGCAATCTATATTTTTGGGCTGAGAATACATGCACTTTATTTTAAACGCAATGGACACAAGTACATACTAAATTTTACACTGGGTTTGAACCGAAAATCCCTTAGCTTTGCTAACTAGTAACTACTAGTTATAAGAACTGGTGGGCGCGAGTAGTTGTATATGGATCCATAGGGCTTGACATCCCCGTCCGTTCCAGGTATAGAGACCCTATCCTGAACTATAAAGCGGACGTATGCTATTTGAGTTAATGCACGTTAGATTATGTGTATTGTACATGTTGGTTGCATGTATGTTAAAATAGGGGTACTTATTATATATACGTTAAGTTTAGTTACCAGGGTGCTCAATCTTGTAGAATATTTTGATAAACGTTTCTGGATGAAATAACTGAAATCTTGTGATCCGCCTTTATATACAGATTATGCGCAACATTAAAACTATGAACTCACCAACCTTTGTGTTGACACTTTTAAGCATGTTTATTCTCAGGTCCCTAGAAGTCTTCCGCTGTTTGCTTATACGTTATACAAGCTATGTGTATGGAGTCATACATGCTTTATTTGAGAAAACTTTGCATTCACAAAATCATCACCCTGTATCTTATTTTGACTGCATTGACAACGGATGTATTATGGTAAACTATTATTTACGGTGATTGTCTATATGTAAAAATCATCAGATGTCAAAAACCTTAAAAATTGATATTCATTTATGGTGTGTTTTTTCAAAAGAATGAAATATTTACAAAACGTATCATGTAGAGGTAAGTACCTCACTATGAAATCGATGAATGATGTATTCGTCCAAATGGATTTGGACGGGTCATCACAGTTGGCATCAGAGCTTGAGGTCATAGGAACCAGAATTTGCATTAGTGTGTTTAACTGGTAATTGTTAGGATGCATTAGTGAGTCTGGACTATGACCGTATCTGTTTTTACCGAGTTTTGCTTATCATTTCTTGTCAGAAATTACTTGCTTATCATTCTTAAGTCTAGACGCGTTTTTCTGCATTTATTGCATATATAGTGTACAGATGAATTCATATCTTAGCATATCTGTTACTTTAAACTTTTCCTGACATCTTCCGAAAATTCCCCCGTAATTTATGGGATTTTGGTATTATATATACATATGTAAATTTTGTATTGAAGAATACCAAATCTAAGTCCTATAATCTATTTCACATCAAAAATCATTTCCCTGATTACACAAGATGGATCCCGTATCTAGTTCAAATTCCTTAGATTCCGACAGCTATTCCAATATGGATTTCCACTCGAGCTCCGAAAGCGGTGTGACCGGAATGGATCAACCAATTAGCCATCATTTATTCTGGATGAATTGAGGATGGGTTCGTAATCTACTTAATCATTGGAGACAAGAATAAGGTGATCCCTTCCATCCACCACATTCACCTCTTGGCGAAGAACCTGAAGCACTTACCGGCGAACCTATTTGAAACACCATTTTCTCTCTCATTTCCAGAGTATCTCATCACGATTATATACTATCTCAAATTCTGAATCTTATTCATCCGCTCGTCTGAATCGACAATCATCCCGGCGTGATAGAAGAAGTCAACGAGCTTCTCGCTCGCATGACGGCTTTGGAGAATATGGTGCAAAGATTACAAGCACCACCAACAACACCAGTACCACTAACAAGATCCACATCACAAGCCTCAATACCACAAACACCAGCAGCATCACCGACATCAATAGTACCACCATCAACAACACCAACATGATCATTACCACCACCAACAACCACATCCGCATCCCACACCTCGTTATCACGTCTAAAATCTGTACTTCGAGCATCAACTTCATACGCACTATAGGTACCAAGGAGTACCAACAACAACAAACGATGAAGTATCGATTCATCACTTCATTGAAGAAATATTTTGCAGAGAATATGTAGTTTCTAATTTTTTTTTTTTTAGAGATTACTTATTCTAGTTCTAACCATAAACCAGAAGAGTAGATGGATAGAAATGATAGAGGAAACCCTGACAAGAATGGTGTGTGATCTACAAGCTAGACTGGTTATACAAGCGCCACCAGAAGTACCACCAGCATCACCAACAGTATCACCAACATCAGTAACACCTGTAGCACCACAAGATCCACCAACTCCATAATCGCCGACGATATCGACACCACAATCACCAATGGGTATATTGAAATAACGGGTTATGGAGTAAACTCATTATTTCCAAAGAATTTATATATTATTTATATATATGAACTTTGGAAACTATAATATATCTTTTCGTACTAAGCTATTAAGTATGAATTGAAAAAGGGTAAATACTACTCTGTTAATTCATATTAATATGCTATGATGTACATCCTTCGTTAACTACAATCTCTGTTTCAAACCAATGAATTCCATTTCATAATAAACCAAGTGTATTATTCAACTACAGATTTGATTTTACATTTTCATTTTCGATGTACTCGAAACTTTCCAGAAAACATCATTCGTACTTTGTGAAATTTACAAGTTTTCCACGAGCATCAACATCCTTCACCAAGGAATATCAATAAGAATAAATAATGAAGTATGAATTACGTTAGTGAAATACTCCGCAAAGATTATGTAATCTCTAATGTTTTAAGAGGTTATTCATTTCTAATTCTAGCCGAAAATCAAATACGATATCAACTCATTAAATCTGTATTACATCTGGAGAGAATATAAATACATATATTTTCATAAAGACTGTAATAAAATTCTATTGTACAAAAATATTAATTGTGAAAATTTTTAACGGGTAGGTAATACCTGAGAAATATTTGAGTTCACAATTAATATGTTACACAGTACATCATTTGATTATTTAATAATTATTAACTATATACTTTCACAACGACATACATTCTTTCATAGAAATCTGAGCAACCATACTCATTCAAATCAAATTATGTATTCTGATTTTAACAGATCAGAATCTAAGTCGAGATATAACCGATATCATCACTCTTAGATTCCTACATTTTTCAAAGCTATACTTTGACTTCAAAACTGTGCTTAAACACCACTTCTATTCATAAAATCTTGAAAAATATTTGTATCATTCAAAATTCTAGAACATCATATGTATCTTGACAATTACAATCTTCATTCAGACCCTTCAAACTCTTGAAAACACCTCGGATTGATAACCGACGATTCGGTTATGATAACTTTGAATGCTGATAAAGCAGCAAAACTGTAAATGGTCTTAATGGCCAAAAGTTTGATGATAAAGAATAGTGTGTTGGCAAAGCTCAGAAAAGTTGGAACTGGAAAACGGATTGAGCAAACCATGAAAGAGGCTGTGGACAAATCACAAAGACTAAACCTGCCTTCAAAGAATCTAAATGATTCAGTATCTGCTGAAATCATTAACGAATACCTTGCTCCTGACTCTAGACCTTTACGGATAAATCTTCTTTATCATCTTTCGATATTAGAAATTCTAAGATATCATCGTATCTTTCATTATAAATATCCTCGATATTTGTGAAGATATTTTCATAACTATCCTTATCTGAAATCAGTTATCTCCTCGCGTTATCTGTATTACATCATAAAAGAAACTTTTTAGTTTCTATATTCTGTAAACCTTCGAGTTTAAATTATGAATGTTTTTGAAGAAATGTTGGGAATTTAAGCATGAGTTAGTATAATATAATGACACTTGATCAACGTGATTATATTACAGTAAGTCATGCTGAGTTTCTAATGGAACGTGATGATTCACAGACAATAACGTCATCATGTGCCATGTTACACGACTCTTATATTCTATCTAATCTTCAAACATATCAAGAACATATCTTCTTGATAGTTCTATCTTTTCCCGTGACTTCTGGTAATTTAACAAATCAAGATCGTGCTATTACAATTTATCTCTCAGAACATTAGTTATGTTCATTCCAAATTTCATACCTACGAATTCTGGACCATTACCTGCTGTGCTTAATGGCAAGAAGAGAAAACAAAAGCACGAGGCTCCGAAATAGAAATGGGAGTGTAAATAGCAGCAAATAGGAGAGTGCATTAACTGAGGATGTCAATGATTATAGAAAGACAGAAGCAGAGACTCCGAAATATAAGGGAAGATATAAAGCCCAACAACAACCCAGAAATTACAAACCGTGTATATCGATGCGTATAGCAATAAAAAGACATGGGAGAACTAAAAATACTATAAACCCAAGAGCATAATAGAAGTAAACAGATTCCTCCGGTGGTAGATGAAAAAGAAGAATGACAGATGTGATAGTCAAGAATATATCAAGAATCAGAACTGGATGGAGCACGTTGATGAATGTTTTAGAAGTATGAATTAAGGAAGAAATAATAGAAGATGTGAGCTGTGGAAATAAGGAAACGAATGGAGTGGATTTATAGTAAAATATCTGACAGAGCAATCGAAACAGATTATTGCATTTAACCAAAGAAGATCCTAATTTCCTTAATTACCGAAGAACCAAATCTTATTACGAAGATTTTCTCTAAATCCCTTGAATTCCGGAAATCAACCGTGGCTACGTCACTAGTTAAGGCGAACATGTATTTACTCATCTTCACTCTTTTGCGATAGCTTCACTCGTACTCTTCACATAAATGAATTGTTTTATTCATATTACTCAATGATGATAAAACTCTAATTTTCAACTCATATGAATTATGAAAACATACTTATTGTCAGCCATGACGATCCCAATCAAATTTCGGGACGAAATTTCTTTAACGGGTAGGTACTGTGACGACCCGAAAATTTTCGACCAAATTTAAACTTAATCTTTATATAATTTTGACACGATAAGCAAAGTCTGTAATGTTGAGTCTCAAAAATTATGAACTATGTTCATGTGTTTAATTAACCTTCGACTATTCCTAATGATTCATGAACATTATATATATATATATATATATATATATATATATATATATATATATATATATATATATATATATATATATATATATAGTAAGTTGAGAAATTTTTAAAACATTAAACGATTTGAGTGTCACATCTTCTTTAAAACGAATATAACTTTATAAATATCTAGAAACCTTTTGACAAATTATACATAATAATGGTCCGTGATTCAATAAAATATAAATATAATATAAAGAGAAAATGATTTAAGAATGCAAATGACCAAAACACTCAAATGAATAAGTTACACTTCGAGTGAGATAGTTTTTCATTGATTTGAGTCTTATTATTGATAAAGATACAATACACGAAACGCAAAGTACAAGATTTTATAGCGTACGAGACAACGTTCAAAAAACCGGAACCGAGACATAAACCGGGCATCAACGTACAAGATGTGATGACCCGGAAATCTCCGACCAAATTTAAACTTAATCTTTATATGAATTCGACACGATAAGCAAAGTATTTATTTTAGGAACTATTTGTTGAATTTTAAAACTTTTTATATTTTACTTGGGGTTGGGAGTGAATAATTAATGTATTTTTTTATTTAATAGTTAAGGACCGAATTTCATGCCATAATGACCAAAATAAATAAATATAGTTAATGTAAAATTTTGGGATTTTTTCGAAGACTTTTATCTGCCACTGATTTATCAACGGAGCATGAATTTCATTCCGTAAATGAAATAGTAGACGACGGCTAACTTAATCGCACGTTTTAATTTTATATTATATTATAATTATTATTAATATTATTATATTAAATTTTCATTTGATTGAATGGAAATTATTAAATTAATTACTGTGCTAAGTTTGTTTTGTCCTGAAAAGTCTTGCTTTATGATGATACCAATATCGCTACTTTATTCCTTACTGATATCCGATTTATTTATATACTGTAACATAAAGATGATATCAATCATCTCCTTCTATATATATATATATATATATATATATATATATATATATATATAAGATATAGAGATATGAGAGCCAGAGATTATAATCACCCATCATTCTCCTTCTCTTTTTCATGAACCACCATCATAATCGTAAACAACCCTCCTGCACCACCTTGACAATCCATATCACCATCATCTTCAATTTTGTTAGTCGTTACCGCTGCAGTTTGTTGTCAAATTACAACTTCAAATCGAAAACCCATTTGTTACAGTTTCTAATTTTTGTTCGAACAAAACTCGAACCACTACTTCATCATCACCATCTCTAATAATTCCACACCCATGATCACAACCATCAACCACTTGCTCGATATATATATATATATATATATATATATATATATATATATATATATATATATATATATATATATATATATATATATATATATATATATATTTTCTGTTTTGAATCGATAACTAAACCATCACCTTCAACAAGTGTTCAAACCACCACCATTTCCCTAATTCAAAACGTCACTGTTTTCTGTTTTTAATCAACGTCAGTCGCCACCCATCACTGTTTTACTATTTAGTCGTGAACACCATTGAAACAACCTTCACCACAACCCATCTTCGTTAAACACCTTTCTTGTTTGTTCGACACCAAAAACCCTCACCCTTCATTATACTACTACTATTACCCTAATATTTTTCTCAGTTTTCTGCGGTTGCTATCCTCTTCTATTCTTATCTTCGTTCGAGCCATGAACCTTTATCAATATAACTTCTACAGCTGCTGCAATATCCATCTGTTTCTCTGTTTAAACCGCCACAAAGCCACCCTTATAAACTATTTTTTTCTGTTTTCACTACGTGCAAAGAAACCCCACAAACCCCATCGTGAGCCACCATTTGCTCTCATACTGGCCGCTTGTTTCTATTTCATTTTACAACCACAACTAGCTAAAGCTATGATTATTTAAACATAAAATGGGTCCTAGTTTAAAGCTTGATTGATTAGAGTGTATTGAATATTAAAAATACATTACTTTATCCATCTCCAAGATAAAGTTTATGCAAGTGACACTACATGGCCGACCAGTGGGGAAAAGGTAACGAGAGATGAAGTTAAATATCGCATATATATATATATATATATATATATATATATATATATATATATATATATATATATATATATTATATGACATGTTGAAGAAAAGTTAAAGAACCGAAAACATTGCTGAGCTGTGATTTTATGTTTGTAACTTGGGCCAAACGTTGGGTCAGGACTTCAAGTAGATGGGTTTAGCTAATTGGGTCGACTAATTGTAACTTGGGCCATTTAACTTGGACTACAACAATTGAATGGGCTTCTATGTGGGCTATTTGGTCATACAATAACCACGAATTCCATACTTGCTGCAATATTTTATTTGTATTTCGGTTCCTGTGATACGAATGATTTAGGAGATACAGTTTAGAGATAGTGATGATAAGACAACGAGTAACATGAGGATGATTATGATTGATGATAACTAATGATCATAATATGTTAAGTAATAAGATTATGATTATGTTATTGTTATGATGATGGTGAGGAGACGCAAACATTAATGATGCTGATGACGAGATAAATATATAGTTGATGATAATGATAATTAAGATAGTTAATAGGGATGATGAGGGATTTCGAATATGTTAAAGATGATAACGGTGGGTTATATAGATGATGGTTATGGCAATGGACAACATTATTATTGATAATTTGTTAATGGTGATCGTGATGAGTTAATGGTATTAATGATGTAAGTAACGATGATAATAATAGATAGATGAGAAACAAGAAGGAAAAACAGATAAAGCGTAAAAGAATTTTAGGAAGGAATTAAATCAGGAAAGAACTTGATAGAGCATTGGTCTGGGATGTTATGGGCTAAGCAGGATGTCGTGGGTTCAAACCCGAACTTGGGCATTTTTTTTAGGACTACTTCTTTGAGGTAGTTTACTTATTACTCATTATTTTTATTACTATTATTATTACTATTATTATTATTATTATTATTATTATTATTATATTATTATTATTATTACTATCATTATTATTATTTTCATTAACATGATTTTTATATATAATTTTATTTACATTATTATTATCATTAGTATTATTATTTTTACTATAAACATAATAACAATATTATATAAATAGTACATATAACAAATTACTGATTTTTTATATAATACCACTACAGATATATATATATATATATATATATATATATATATATATATATATATATTGTAATTTGTAATATAACTATATATATGAATATTGAGTATTTACAAAATAACTATATATAAAATATAACTGAATATATATAATATAAATAAAGTGTATATATATTTATATAACTGCAACACTTAATATATAAATATTATGTAGGAGGAATTATGTGATTATATGTGTTAATATATATACTTGATATAGGTTCGTGAATCCGAGGCCAACCTTGCATTGTTCAATGTCGTCATATGTATTTTTACTACAAAATACAGTATCGTGAGTTTCATTTGCTCCCTTTTTAAATGCTTTTGCCATATATATTTTTAGGACTGAGAATACATGCACTGCTTTTATAAATGTTTTACAAAATAGACACAAGTAATCAAAACTACATTCTATGGTTGGATTATCGAATCGAATATCACCCCTTTTAGCTTGGTAGCCTAAGAATTTGGGAACAGACACCCTAATTGACGCGAATCCTAAAGGTAGATCTACGGGCCCTAACTCCCCCCATACTGGAAAATGGTATGCTTTAGTACTTCGAGTTATTAATACAGATTAATTTCTGTTTTGGGGATATTCTATATGCATTATGTAACGTCGGTTACTAGGTGTTCAATCCATATGAATGATTTATTTTTTAAACACTTGCGAGTGTATGATTATTGAATAAAGGAAATCTTGTGGTCTATTAAAATTATGAAATGATCGATTATGATAAACTAATGAACTCACCAACCTTTTGGTTGACACTTTAAAGCATGTTTATTCTCGGGTATGAAAGAAATCTTTCGCTGTGCATTTGCTCATTTTAGAGATATTACTTGGAGTCATTCATGACATATTTCAAAAGATGTTGCATTCGAGTCGTTGAGTTCATCAAGATTATTATTAAGTCAATTATAGTTGGATATATTATGAAATGGTATGCATGCCGTCAACTTTCGATGTAATGAAATATTGTATTTTCAAAAACGAATGCAATGTTTGTAAAATGTATCATATAGAGGTCAAGTACCTCGCGATGTAACCAAATGAAATGTATTCGTTCAGATAGATTAGGACGGGTCATTAGAGTTGGTATCAGAGCGGTGGTCTTAGCGAACCAGGTCTTGCATTAGTGTGTCTAACAGATGGTTGTTTAGATGCATTAGTGAGTCTGGACTTTGACCGTGTCTGCATGTCAAAAATTTTGCTTATCATTTCGTGTCAAAAATTATCTGCTTATTATTCTTAGTCTAGACACGTCCTACTGCCGTTATTGCATAGATAGTGTATAGACAAATTCATATCTTAGCGTATCTATTACGGTGAACTTTGCCTGATATCTCCCATAAATTTCTCCGTAATTTAAGGGATCCTGGTACTATATATATCTATGCATATTATGCATTGAGAATACCATCCAACTATCATTTGCTGTCACTAAACTTTTCATACCAAAAATCTTTTTTGTGATCGCGTAAGATGGCCTCTACGAATCGACCAAGTTCCTCTGACTCCGAAGACAGCATGACGGGAGCGCACCAACCGATCAACTACCGTGATTTCTTTAGAAAGTGGGGATGGGTTTGCGAAATACTTACCCTATGGAGAAATGAAGAAGGTACTCCATATCACGAGCCGAACTTACCACCTAACGTCGGAGTGCTCGATCCACTTACCGGCGAACCTATTCGCAATACCGTTTTCACTCTTTTCGCACGGATTTTCCGCCTCGAAGGTCGAGTTGATGTCGTTAAAGATAGTATTCGTCCTCTACTCTCGAATTCTAATCAGATAGGATTATTAGAAGAAGTTAGAAGACTTCGAACTAAATATAAAGAATTGACAAACCTTACGGAAGAATGGGTAGAACTAATTCATAGACTTGAGCGTAAAGTAGAAACCTTGGAGGTGATGGTGTTCGATTTGGAAGCTATTCTCGCATCTATTACGCAGGTACCACAACCAGTACCAACATCAACAGCAACACCACCAGCACCAGCATCATTTCCATCACCTCAAGCTCCGTAAGCACCATAGACACAGAAGAATACCGAGAATGATGAATTATGAAATATTAATTCATTAGTTTCTGTTCACGATTAAAAGATATATGTATATATATTTATGTATATCTCGAGATCGTAATAAAAATTCTTTTCATATTAACTATGACGTGTGAATTTTTAACGGGTAGGTAATACCTGAGAAAGATAAAAGAAGCTTTAAAGGGCTTCTATCATAATTAATTCACATATGTTATCATTCACATCTTTCATCAACGATTTAACAATCGATATCTATAAATCCATGATTACAACTGAAGAAAATATATATGTAAGTATATTTTCATAAAGATTGTAATAAAAAATTCTTTTGTACAAACTGTTAATGGTGAAAATATTTTAACGGGTAGGTAATACCCTAGAAATATTTAGATTTCACATTGACAAGTTACACTGTACGTTCTTCCAATTTGATTCAACAGTCATTTACTATCCTATTTACATCAACAGATATACGTATCCGTTCACCGCAGAATAAACATTTTCATTCAATTTCATATTTGGATTTTGACCTACCAGAATCCAACAAGTGGCATAATGAAGAAAACATTGGACAAAATAAAATTTGTTAGAAATAAACAATTGAACTATAAGAAATTTTGTTAAGAAACCACGCTAACTGTTCCTAGCTAACTGTTCCTAGCTAACTGTTCCTAGCTAACTGATTACATTTATTTATCGCAATTTTAATTCTCGCAATTTTATTTATTGTCATTTAATTTCTGTTATTTATTTTACACACTTTAAATATCGGGACACGTATACAAGGTTTTGACATATCATATTGACGTATCTATATATATTATTTGGAATCACCATAGACACTCTATATGCAGTAATGCTTGAGTTAGCTATACAGGATTGAGGTTGATTCTATAATAATATATATACTTTGAGTTGTGATCGAGTCAGAGACATGTACACTGGTCACGAGACGTATTAATTAATTCGAATATAATATATTAAACTATATATATGAATTATTGGACTGTTAACTGTGGACTATTGTAACGACCCGGAAATTTCTGACCAAATTTAAACTCTAATCTCTATATGGTTCCGACACGATAAGCAAAAACCCTAAAGTTGACCCGCACTTTTTCGATCGTTCTATACTTATAAGATTAATATTTACATAAATTAAACCTTACCAACATGATAAGCAATCCAAATTGTTGAGACTTATGTTTTCGAAAAGAGTTTTACACAACGTTTGACCGTCTAGTTTGACCGATGATATCACGAACTATACAATATATGATAATTATACGTTTGTGTATATATATGTATATATACATATTTAACATGATCTAAGAATGTTTTAATATCTCATTTTGTATTAATAACAATAAGTTATAAGTATATTTTGAAACTACTAACTTAAGTTTTCAAAACGATAACCATACGTAACGTTATTTGACTTAAATACTTATGACCTATAATGTTTATACATATATCGTATAAGTAATGTATTTAATCACTTTTAAAGACTTAAATACATAAAACAATATAAGTATATTTACAAAAGATAGCTATATTTGAATCCTCGTTCCGTTTTCTCAAAGATTTCTATACGTATACCTAGGGTATATGTACCCGTATCATACGCAGCTTCTAGATGTATTTACTATTGGTATATACCAATAAAAATCTGCTCCTTAGCAGCCTTAAATGATTAAGAAACATGTGGAACCAACCATTTGTCAAGTAGCATGAATTATTTAGCAAGAAAACAAAGTTAGGTATCTTTTTTTTCCTTTATAACCTAAAAACGTTTTTATGCATGCACACCATTTCTTCACCCCATTTTCTCATACTTACACTTCCATTTCTCTCTCAAAATACTCTTAACTTCATACTTGATCATCTCCAAGTATTTTCCCCATCATTTAGCTTCAAAAACCTTACTTAAACACCATAAGAAAACCATACAAAAACACTTCAAGAAATCCTTCCAAGAACACAAACTTACTTCCAATCTTTCATCCAATTCCATCACCCTTTTGGTTCTAGCTTTTTACTCCTCTTTTACAGCAACCTTGTCCAAGGAACTTGAGGTAGTATCTATGTTCATAACCTTATTCGATTTATATATATATAGCTATCATATTTTGTGGTATACAATTTTAACAACAAGAACATAGTTTGAAAGTTTTCAAACTTGTTTGCAAACTAAATAAATCCTTCTAACTTAACTTTTAAAATACTTCAAGACCTGTAATATAACTTATATATATGCTAACTTAACAAGGTATAACTTGGTTTTTCAAAGAATATCTTAAAAACTGTTTTTACGACGTCGGAGTGTAACCGGGGACTGTTTTGGGTTGGATAATTAAAAACTATCTTAAACTTTGAATTGGAGGTTTATGTTCTGGAAAAATGATTTTTACTATAAATATGTTAACACATAAAAATTTCATGATTTAATTCAAAGTATAAGTATTTTTAGAAAAATGGTCATTAAGTGTTATTTTTTTGTAACAAAAATGTTTAACTTCATAAGTTTCACTAAAGTTTCACCTATGCCGTGTGATTTTGAATACAAACCAGGGTATTTTCAGTTCATAGTCTTAAAGAGGGACTCGATCCAAGGAGATGGCAAGTTGAATCAACGAAAACGGATTTGTAACGAAGAAACTATGACCGAAACAAAATTGGTTATCCTAGACTTGTTTAACTTCGGGATTAATTGGGAAAAATTAAATAAATCACATATTTCTAAGATAACATGATATTTTATATATATGTACTTATAATTCAATTTTATATGGTTCAGGATCACCCGTAAACAACACGAGAAGATTAATCATAAGATCCCATGTTTGTACGCAACACGTCATTTGACAACACCGGTACTTTATGTACGCAACACGTCATTTGACAACACCGGTACCGTGGGTCAAGATTAATCTCGACCAATACATATACGATGGGATTTTATTTATTTCATTGCGGGTATATTAAACATCTAAAAATGAACCATTAAAATTGAATTACTAACAACGAGCTGCTAACTACGGACTAAGGAATTATTCAAAGTATTAAAAGTATAACAAGTATATATATGTGACGTTTGTTTAAAAAGAAAAGGTATTGATATATTATATATGGATAGGTTCGTGATATCAACCGGAGACCAAGTCAAATTATATATATCTTCAAGACGAAAGTGAGTATATAGTCCCACTTTTAAACTCTAAATATTTCGGGATGAGAATACATGTATTTTATGTTTTACGATATGGACACAAGTAACTGAAAAATATATTCTACGTTGAGTTGTACCACTGGCATACTTCCCTGTAGCTTGGTAACTACTATTTACAGCGGTATTGTAAACGCGAATCCTGTTGATAGATCTATCGGGCCTGACAACCCCAACCGGACTGGACGACCAGTATTCAACGGTTGCACAGTACTTCGTTTCGTGACTACACTTGGTACAGTGTAGTAAGATTTCATATTAAAGGGAATATGCGACGTGATTAATTGTTAAGTATGGTTACCAAGTGCTCAACCACTTAGAATATTTTTATTAAAATGTTTATATATGAAATCTTGTGGTCTATATTTATATCGCTGTCGACATTAAACCTATATCTCACCAACTTTATGTTGACATTTTAAATCATGTTATTCTCAGGTATGAATTAAGTCTTCCGCTGTGCATTATCTCGTACTAAGGATACTACTTGAGGCCATTAAGGACTTATATCATAAGGCGTTGCATTCGAGTCATTGAAGTTCATAGAGACTATTATTAAGTAAATGGCGGTTTAGGTCATTTGAATATTATGAAATGTCAGGCGAATATGTCAATTATGGATGTAACTATAGATTACCTTTTAAGAATAAATGCAACGTTTGTAAGATGTATCATATAGAGGGCAAGTACCTCGCAATGTTATCAACTATTGTAATTCGTTTGTAATCAATATGGACAACGTCCGGATGATTAGTTTCGGATCCTTTCAGTTGGTATCAGAGCGTTGGTCTTAGCGAACCAGGCCTTGCATTAGTGTGTCTAACTAGTAGTTGTTAGGATACATTAAGTGAGTCTGGACTTTGACCGTGTCTGCCTGTCAAAAGTTTTGCTTATCAATCCTAGTCGGAAATCATCTGCTTATCATTCTTAGGGAACTTCCTGCTTATCATTCTTAAGTCTAGACACGTCTTACTGCATTTAGTGCATCGATAGTGTATAGACAAAATTCATATCCTAGCGTATCTGTTACTATAGACATTGCCTGACGTATTTCAAAGATTCTCCGTAATTCATGGGATTTTGATATTATATATACATATGTAAATTATGTATTGAAGAGTACCAAACCCAACTCCTATAATCTATTCCAAACCAAAAATTCATTTCTCCGACCATACAAGATGGATTCTTCATCCAGCTCAAATTCCTCCGACTTCGATAGCTTCGCCGATATGGATTTCCATTCGAGCTCCGAGAACAGCATTACCGGAATGGATCAACCAATTTTCCATCATCTATTCTGGATGAATTGGGGATGGGTTCGTAATATACTAAATTTCTGGAGGCAAGAAGAAGGTGATCCATTCCATCCACCAAATTGTCCTCTTAACGATGAACCTGAAGCACTTACCGGCGAACCTATTCGAAACACCATTTTCTCGCTCATTTCTAGAGTATCTCGTCATGATTACATACTATCCCATATTTCAAATCTTGTTCATTCGCTCGTTCCAACCGTCAATCATCCCGGTATAATAGAAGAAGTCAACGAACTCCGTGCTCGGGTAGTGGTTTTGGAGAATATGGTGCGAAGGTTACAAACACCAACAGCAGCACCAGCAGCATAATCCGTACTACCATCGTCAACGCCGACAGTACCTTTATCACCCCAATCACAACCGCGCCTTAAATCTCAACATCACAATCTGTATCTCGAATATCAACATCACACGACTCAATATCTGTACTTCGAGTATGATCTTCGTTCTATATATCGTTCTACATCGATTATCTTTGCTTTACGTATCGTATGACGATTATGTAATTTCTAAAGTCTTAGAGATTATGTAATCTAGAATTAACGATAAATCAAATGAGTTTAATATCTTATTGACTCATTAAATCTATGATTATCTCTGAAGAAAATATATATGCAAGTATATTTTCATAAAGATAGTAATTAAAAATTCCTTCGTACAAACTATTAATGATGAAAATATTTTAACGGGTGGGTAGTACCCGAGGAATATTTAGAATTCACATTAATAAGTTATATTGTACATTCTTGAATCTGATTCAACGGTTATCTATTATCTTACTTACAACCACCGATATTCGTATCCGCTCACCCCAGAATAACCATTTTCAATCAAATTTCATATTCGGATTTTGACCTACCAGAATCCAACAAGTGGCATAAAGAAGAAAACATTGGACAAAAAAAAAAAAATTGTTAGAAACACACGATTTAACTAATTAAAAATCTATTAAGGATTCCACGCTAACTGTTCCGGCTAACTCTGGACAATTAAAATGAATTAAAATGTTGATTGTAACATATGAAGCTAAACAATTCTTCAAGCTTGCCACTTGATTTTATCTTAAACCTCATTCGTAACTTGACGATTACAATTCGCATTCAAATCCTTTCATGATTCCTGAAAACACCTCGACCGAGAAGTTGAACCCGCCGCACCTCGCCTACGGAATGAAGATTTATACATACAGTTATACACCTGAAGAACTCTCGAACCCAAATTCATAATTTAACACATAACGTATTGAATCCTTTGCCATTTATTAGCAAGAACAACCCTACAATTCCTTTTCAAGAAGCTAATTTTGTCACAGCTCCACTTCGACTTTTCAGTGAGATTATTTCTATTATAATCATGATATTTATACCTTGTCCTTTCGCCGTTATTACCGGAAAACCTTTTATATCCCTCGACAACATCAACAGGTGCACCAGCAGATCGTTATCCTTTTGGCGAAATCAACAATCAGTATTTTGAAAATCTCGCGGAACTTCTTCCATCATATCTATAATGTCTATCCCTAAGAATTTCATAATCTGAACGTGAAGTTTCTGAAAAACACCCGGGACTATGAAATAGTTCTTGAAATGCTAACGAAGCAGCAAAAACTGTAAACGACTTTAACGGTCAAAAGTTTGAGGACAAAGAATAGTAAGGTGGTAAAGCTGAAAAAAAAAAAAAAAGTTTGGAACTAGAAAACGGATGAAGCAAAGTATGAAAGAGGCTGTGGATAAATCACAGGGACTGAACCTGCTCTCAAAGAATACAAACGATTCCGTACCTGCTGAAACCGTCAGTAAGAACCCTACTCTTTATTCAAAACCTTGCCCGGATGATATTTTTCATCATCATCTTATCTTAGATATTATAAGATATCTTCATATCATTCGTTATACATATTTTTCATATTTCTGGAGATATTTTTACAACTATTCCTATCTGCAATCATTTATCTCTCCGTAACATCTGCGTTACAATATAAAAGAAACTGTGTTAATTTCTAAATTCTGAAACCTCCGAGATTAAAATATAAATGATTTGAAGTAGTGTTGGGAACTGATGCATGAATTAGTATGATATAATGAAACTTGATCAACTTCATTATATTACAGTAAGTCATGTTAAGTTTCTAATGGAATGTGATGATTCACAGTACCGTCATCATGTGCCATGTTACACGGCTCTTACATTCTATCAAGTCTCCAAACATATTAGAACGTATCACCTTGATAGTTCTATTTTTCCGGAATATTCGAGTAATTTAACGAATCAAGATCGTGCCATTACAATTTCATTCTAAAACCAATAGCTAGGTTCATTCCAAATTTCCTACCTACGAATTTCGAACCATTGTTCGCTTGGCTCGAGGACGGGAAGAAGAAACGAAGGGACAAAACCTCAGAATAGAAATAGGAACATAAACCACAGCAAATAAGAGAGAGCATTAACTGTGGATGACAATGATTTTAAGGGACGGGAGTAGGAACATCGAAATATAAGGGAAGGTATAAAACCTAACAACAACCCCGAAACTACAAACCGTGCATATCAATACGTATTGCAACGTAAAGGCACGGGAGAATTAAAAACATTATAATTCCAAGGAAAGGATAAAAGAGAATAGATTCTTCTGGTGATAGATGAAAAAGAAGAATGAAAGATATGAAAGTTAGAAATATAACAAGGATTAGAATGGGATGGAGCATATTAGCGAATGTCTTAAAGTAGGAACTAAAGAGAAAGAATAGAAGATGTGGGAAGAAAGAAAGGGAAGGAGGTAAATTTATAGTGAAATATTCGACAAAGAAATCAAAACAGATTGTCGCGTTAAATCAAAGAAGATCCTGATCGCCGCAAAACTAAATCTTATTACATAAGATTTTCTTTAAAACCCTTAAATCCCGGAAATCGATCATAATCACGTCATCGGTTACAACAATTCTATATTTACTCATTTCACTCTTTTGTGATAGCTTCGCTCGTGCGTCTCACATAACCGAATCGTTTTATCTAAATCTTTCAATAATGATAAAATTTCATTATTACCTCATATTCGTCATGAAAACATTCCTATTGTTATTTATGACAACCTCTACCAAATTTCGAGGACGAAATTTCTTTAACGGGTGGGTACTGTAACGACCCGGAAATTTCCGACCAAATTTAAACTCTAATCTCTATATGGTTCCGACACGATAAGCAAAAACCCTAAAGTTGACCCGCACTTTTTCGATCGTTCTATACTTATAAGATTAATATTTACATAAATTAAACCTTACCAACATGATAAGCAATCCAAATTGTTGAGACTTATGTTTTCGAAAAGAGTTTTACACAACGTTTGACCGTCTAGTTTGACCGATGATATCACGAACTATACAATATATGATAATTATACGTTTGTGTATATATATGTATATATACATATTTAACATGATCTAAGAATGTTTTAATATCTCATTTTGTATTAATAACAATAAGTTATAAGTATATTTTGAAACTACTAACTTAAGTTTTCAAAACGATAACCATACGTAACGTTATTTGACTTAAATACTTATGACCTATAATGTTTATACATATATCGTATAAGTAATGTATTTAATCACTTTTAAAGACTTAAATACATAAAACAATATAAGTATATTTACAAAAGATAGCTATATTTGAATCCTCGTTCCGTTTTCTCAAAGATTTCTATACGTATACCTAGGGTATATGTACCCGTATCATACGCAGCTTCTAGATGTATTTACTATTGGTATATACCAATAAAAATCTGCTCCTTAGCAGCCTTAAATGATTAAGAAACATGTGGAACCAACCATTTGTCAAGTAGCATGAATTATTTAGCAAGAAAACAAAGTTAGGTATCTTTTTTTCCTTTATAACCTAAAAACGTTTTTATGCATGCACACCATTTCTTCACCCCATTTTCTCATACTTACACTTCCATTTCTCTCTCAAAATACTCTTAACTTCATACTTGATCATCTCCAAGTATTTTCCCCATCATTTAGCTTCAAAAACCTTACTTAAACACCATAAGAAAACCATACAAAAACACTTCAAGAAATCCTTCCAAGAACACAAACTTACTTCCAATCTTTCATCCAATTCCATCACCCTTTTGGTTCTAGCTTTTTACTCCTCTTTTACAGCAACCTTGTCCAAGGAACTTGAGGTAGTATCTATGTTCATAACCTTATTCGATTTATATATATATAGCTATCATATTTTGTGGTATACAATTTTAACAACAAGAACATAGTTTGAAAGTTTTCAAACTTGTTTGCAAACTAAATAAATCCTTCTAACTTAACTTTTAAAATACTTCAAGACCTGTAATATAACTTATATATATGCTAACTTAACAAGGTATAACTTGGTTTTTCAAAGAATATCTTAAAAACTGTTTTTACGACGTCGGAGTGTAACCGGGGACTGTTTTGGGTTGGATAATTAAAAACTATCTTAAACTTTGAATTGGAGGTTTATGTTCTGGAAAAATGATTTTTACTATAAATATGTTAACACATAAAAATTTCATGATTTAATTCAAAGTATAAGTATTTTTAGAAAAATGGTCATTAAGTGTTATTTTTTTGTAACAAAAATGTTTAACTTCATAAGTTTCACTAAAGTTTCACCTATGCCGTGTGATTTTGAATACAAACCAGGGTATTTTCAGTTCATAGTCTTAAAGAGGGACTCGATCCAAGGAGATGGCAAGTTGAATCAACGAAAACAGATTTGTAACGAAGAAACTATGACCGAAACAAAATTGGTTATCCTAGACTTGTTTAACTTCGGGATTAATTGGGAAAAATTAAATAAATCACATATTTCTAAGATAACATGATATTTTATATATATGTACTTATAATTCAATTTTATATGGTTCAGGATCACCCGTAAACAACACGAGAAGATTAATCATAAGATCCCATGTTTGTACGCAACACGTCATTTGACAACACCGGTACTTTATGTACGCAACACGTCATTTGACAACACCGGTACCGTGGGTCAAGATTAATCTCGACCAATACATATACGATGGGATTTTATTTATTTCATTGCGGGTATATTAAACATCTAAAAATGAACCATTAAAATTGAATTACTAACAACGAGCTGCTAACTACGGACTAAGGAATTATTCAAAGTATTAAAAGTATAACAAGTATATATATGTGACGTTTGTTTAAAAAGAAAAGGTATTGATATATTATATATGGATAGGTTCGTGATATCAACCGGAGACCAAGTCAAATTATATATATCTTCAAGACGAAAGTGAGTATATAGTCCCACTTTTAAACTCTAAATATTTCGGGATGAGAATACATGTATTTTATGCTTTACGATATGGACACAAGTAACTGAAAAATATATTCTACGTTGAGTTGTACCACTGGCATACTTCCCTGTAGCTTGGTAACTACTATTTACAGCGGTATTGTAAACGCGAATCCTGTTGATAGATCTATCGGGCCTGACAACCCCAACCGGACTGGACGACCAGTATTCAACGGTTGCACAGTACTTCGTTTCGTGACTACACTTGGTACAGTGTAGTAAGATTTCATATTAAAGGGAATATGCGACGTGATTAATTGTTAAGTATGGTTACCAAGTGCTCAACCACTTAGAATATTTTTATTAAAATGTTTATATATGAAATCTTGTGGTCTATATTTATATCGCTGTTGACATTAAACCTATATCTCACCAACTTTATGTTGACATTTTAAAGCATGTTATTCTCAGGTATGAATTAAGTCTTCCGCTGTGCATTATCTCGTACTAAGGATACTACTTGAGGCCATTAAGGACTTATATCATAAGGCGTTGCATTCGAGTCATTGAAGTTCATAGAGACTATTATTAAGTAAATGGCGGTTTAGGTCATTTGAATATTATGAAATGTCAGGCGAATATGTCAATTATGGATGTAACTATAGATTACCTTTTAAGAATAAATGCAACGTTTGTAAGATGTATCATATAGAGGGCAAGTACCTCGCAATGTTATCAACTATTGTAATTCGTTTGTAATCAATATGGACAACGTCCGGATGATTAGTTTCGGATCCTTTCAACTATCGACTGTGGACTAATAACATTGTACAATTAAAATGAATTAAAATATTGATTATAACATATGAAACTAAACATTTCTTCAAGTTTGCCACTTGATTTCATCTTAAACCTCATTTGTATCTTGACAATTACAATCTGCGGTCAAACCTTTCATGATTCTTGAAAACACCTCATTCGAAAAGATGAACCAACCGCACTACATTTACGGAAGAAAATGTTGATGCATATAGTTATGCACCTGAAAACACTCGGAACCTGAGTAAACGTTTAACACATATCCGTGTTAGCACTTTTGGCGTTGTTATTACCAAAAATAACTTTTCAATACCTTTCCAAAGTAGCTAATTTTGTCACAGCTCCAGCAAGTCAACTTCAACTTTTCATTCGGATTAGCCTTATTATAACCTTGATATATAAGTTTGCCATTCATCATCGTTACCGGGGAACCTTTTTATATCTCGCTACATTAGCAGTAAACCTACCAGCAACATCATTACTCATTGACTTAAGTTTCTCCGAAAAACCATTATATCTGTTCATTAAAACCTTATCAAATCCTCATCCACATCTTATAACGAGAATTACCATACCAATTACCGAGAATTAGCAATCAGTATTTTGAATCTCGCAACGTTTCTACATCAACAGTTATATGTATACATTTAACATTTATCTCTTGGAATTATGATTTTTCCATACTGAAATTTTGAAAAGCACTCAGTCTACGAATCAATACCCCAAAGTTTGAGAAAGCTGAATGAAGCAGTAAAAAAACTGTAAACGACCTTAATAGCCAAAAGTTTGATGATAAAGAATTGTATGTTGGCAAAGCTCAGAAATGTTGAAACTGGGAAACGGATTGAACAAACCATGAAGGAGGCTGTGGATAAATCACAAAGAACAAACCTGCCTTCAAAGAATCTAAATGATTCAGTATCTGCTGAAGTCATTAACGAATACCTTGCTCCTGACTCTAAATCTTTATGGACAAATCTTCTTTATCATCCTTCGATATTATAAATTCTAAGATATCATCGTATCTTTCATTATAAATATCCTCGATATTTCTGAAGATATTTTCATAAATATTCTTATCTGAAATTATCTATCTCCTCGTGTTATCTACGTTACATCATAAAAGAAAACTATTTTAGTTTCTAAATCTCTGAAAACTTAGAGTTTCAATTATGAATGTTTTTGAAGTAGTGTTGGGAATTGAAGTATGAGTTAGTATAATATAATGACACTTGATCAACGTGATTATATTACAGTAAGTCATGCTGAGTTTCTAATGGAACTTGTGATGGCCCCGTCAAAACACTTAACGGCTCCGTCACTTGGTCCCACAGCTTGATCGAACTTAAATGAATTTAATAAATGACATTGTATTCTTTTATATCAAAAGTTTCCCAAAAAGGAAAGCATACCAAAATATGTAGTTTAAAAGTAACCTAACATATTAATAATCCAAAGTTGACACAAAAACATTGTCAACAACCCGCAAGTATTAATTATTCAAAAACCGAATGCAAGCCAAAGTTTCATAAATTGTTTCATAAAAATCTGCCCAAATGTATGCAGACTCTTCTAAACACAGCGGAAGCATCACATAAACTCAAGTACCTGTGAAAACATGTGGGTAAACTGTCAACACAAAGGTTGAGTGAATTATAGGTTTAAATAATTAAATAAACTTTAGACCACAAGATTTAAAAATGTTAGAAAACATTAAACATTATTCCATTATCAATGAGCCACCTGGTAACCACTTAACCCTTTATTTACCCTTGCCAAAAACAATAATAATATACACTGAGCAGTGTATCTACAACAAAATACGAAGTACTAAACATTCCGATTATAAATTGCTAGCGCGACTAGCTCGAAATGGGGTTGTCAAACCCAATAGATCTATCCGTAGGATTTGCGTTCACCGGTAGAAACCAATGATTACAGTTACCAGACTAGGGAATATTTTTGTCCAACTCACAATGAATAATTTAAATTTAATTGTCACTTGTGTCTAAACGTGAAATAAAATGCATGTAATCACATCCCAAAAATATACTTTGAAAAGTATGTAAAAATGGGACTATAACTCACCTTAATAGTAATGAAGTAACCAACACAATTAAGCGAACAGCAAATGTAGTACAGTGATCAGGAATGATCACAACGCCGACCTATAAATAAAGCATGTCGATATAAATAACTAACTTAGGTCAAGTCTTAGTATGATAGCTATTGTACATGTTGCAAGTAGTCATAGAACAATACTCAATATGCATCAGTTTGATAGGAACAGCTTACGGACACACACTTTCTATTTTTAGAAAGTTTCTATTTTTAGCAGGTTTCCATTTTTGGAAAGTTTCTATTTTTGGAAAGTTTCTATTTTTGGAAAGTTTCTATTTTAGAAAAGTTCATAAGTTAGGAAAGTTTCCTTAATTAGAAAGTCAACAAAAGTCAACTGAAAGTCAAAGTCAACCGAAAGTCAACTCAAAAGTCAACCTTGGTCAAACATGGTCAATGTTAATTTTAAAAGTGTAAGTTATAATAATAATATAAGTTATAACGTTTATTAAAGTTAAATATGTCTAATTATGTCATAACATAAGTTTAATTAAATTAAAATGAATTATTAAAGTTAATATAAGTTTAAATGATATAATTAATATAACATAAGTATTTAATTAATTAATTAAATATTAGTCATAATGTAAGTATTATTAATTAATAATAATTTTTAAATCATATCATAAGTATTATTAATTAATAATGAATTATTAATCATATCATAAGTTTCTAATTATAATTATTAAATCATAAGTATTTAATAATTAAATTATAATTAAATAATAACTAAGTCTTATAATAATTAAATAATTATTTAATCCTTATTATAAGTCTTATTATAATAATCTCATAATATAAGTTTAATACTTATCATAAGTATTTTTCCATTAATAATGAAGTATTATTAATCATATGTTTAATTAAAAAGTTAATTAAATCATAAATATTAATTAAATGATATAATAAATATATATATCATAAGTTGTAAATAATAATAATTACTTTTTTTTATCATAGGTAATTAAATGATAATGAAATCCATTATTTATATCATAAGTTTCATAATTAGTCAAAAGTTTTAAATCAAAAGTTCATCGGGTCGTATCCTGAGCCCCGGGTGTCGGTTTTCGGCGAGCCTTACATATATCTCTGCCTAAGCAAACCACCCGACACTTTGGTACACTCAAGAACACCCCAAGAACAGTCCAAAAGTCGTGATGTACAGCCAACACACTAATTGCAACTTCAATTTAATCAAAAACGTGTTTTAGACGTAACGGGTGATTCGTGGCTCGGATTGAGATGACCCGAACATGAAAGTTTGCCCCACCATCAGTCCTAACACACTAACATACCCTAAAGTCACCAAATATGGTCACAAAGTCGGACCAAACCTGGTTCATACCAATATCACAATTCAATTTTAACAAAATACCACTTTGATCATAATTAGGGTTCCGGGAATCGAAACGACATGAATCCGGAGTCTAAAATTAATGTCTTGATGAGAGGAACTCATTTATATGCTTTATTTTATGATCAACATCAGTTACAATATCAGAAACACACGAAAAAGCTGCTGTACCAATTTTATCAAACCGAAAACATAAGTTTACGAGTAATTCTACGCATACAATCAACATTACAGCAACTAATAATCATCATACTAATAATATAAACATAAAATACAGAAAAATAAATAAAAATTAAAAGTTCTAGGGTTAGGGTTTATACCCTAATCAAGAATCAATTAGTATAATCGCGTAGAGAACGGAACGAGGAACGCGTTGGTATAGATGATCTCTTGATCCAAGCTTGAAAAATTGATGAAGATGATGATGTTTCTGGGGTGATGGGTGACGGCCAAGGGGCAAGGGAAGAGGAGAAGAGAGCAAATATCTAAAAGTGGAATGGAAATAAATCACCAAAAAAATAAAATCAAGGGAGTAATACCCCCCCTGGTTGCTTTGGCCGAATGGGGTGTGGGTGGGCCCCATGGTGGGCCAAATTTGCTAAAAGCATAATTCCTTGTGGCCCAAAAGCCCGAACGAGTCCCGAAACACGAAAACGTACTTACGCGATTAAAAATTCGGAAAGATAACAAACGCGCGACGAAAAATAAATATAAATACCCTATATAATTATATGATCATAAAATATCATAATTAAAATAATTAGGATTTAAATATCCCAAAAACGCGACCGTTGGTTTGAAAACCGAAAAGATTCGCCGGATAGAAATCCGCGATTCGTATAAACGTACGATTTAAAATATGAATACATATATTCACATAACACATAATAATTAATATATTATTACTAAAATAATAATATAGGTAATGAAATGACGTAACACAATTAACAGTTAATGGTCGTTAAATAATTAACGGTAAAAGATAACGGAAAAAGTAGGGTCGTGACAGTACCTTCCCGTTATGGAAATTTCGTCCCGAAATTTAAGCAGGTGCAGGGGTTGACTCAGCATCTGGAAACAAATGCGGGTACTTCTGCTTCATCTGATCTTTACGCTCCCAAGTGAACTCGGGACCGCGTCTAGCGTTCTATCTAACCCGGACAATAGGAATTCGGCTTTGTTTAAGAGTCTTAACTTCTCGATCCATAATTTCAATAGGTTCCTCAATAAAGTGTAGTTGCTTATCAACATGAAGTTCTTCCAAAGGAATAGTCTTTTCGGCTTCGGCCAAACACTTCTTTAAGTTCGATACATGAAAAACATCATGAACAGCACTGAGTTCTTGTGGCAACTTCAAACGATAAGCCGCCATTCCAACTCTCTCAACAATCTCAAACGGTCCAACAAAACGAGGACTTAGCTTTCCCCCTTTACCAAAACGGATCACACCCTTCCAAGGTGAAACCTTTAACATAACACGATCACCAACTTGAAATTCCACATCTTTCCTTCCCCTATCGGCATAACTCTTTTGCCGACTTCTAGCAGTTCTCAACCTTTCCTTAATCTGTACAATCTTCTCGGTAGTCTCGTGAATAATTTCTGGACCTGTGAGTTGAGCATCCCCAATCTCATTCCAACAGACAGGAGACCTACACTTCCTACCGTACAAAGCTTCAAACGGTGCGGCTTGAATACTTGCGTGATAACTGTTGTTATAAGAAAATTAAGCTAGCGGCAAATATTTATCCCACCCATTACCAAAATCGATAACACACGCCCGTAACATATCTTCTAATGTCTGAATGGTCCTTTCACTCTGACCATCCATTTGAGGATGATAAGCGGTGCTCATATCTAACCTAGTTCCCAAGGCTTCCTGTAAAGATCGCCAAAACCTCGATACAAAACGACTGTCTCGGTCCGAAATAATGGATACAGGAACACCATGCCTAGAAACAATCTCCTTCAAGTACAAACGAGTGAGCTTCTCCATTGAATCTGTTTCTCTAATCGGAAAAAAGTGAGCCGACTTAGTGAGTCGATCTACAATCACCCAAATAGTGTCATAGCCACCCGCAACTCTCGGTAACTTATTAATAAAATCCATCGTAATTCCTTCCCACTTCCACTCGGGAATCTCGGGTTGTACCAACAGTCCAGACGGTTTTTGATGTTCAGCTTTAACCTTAGCACATGTCAAACACTTAGCCACATACGTAGCCACATCACCTTTCAAATTTGGCCACCAATACAGCTCCTTAAGATCATGATACATCTTTCCTGAACCAGGATGAATAGAGTACCTAGACTTATGAGCCTCATCCAAAACAAGTTGTCGCAGTTCACCAAACTTCAGAACCCAAAGACGTCCTGCAAAGTACCTAGTACCATCTGCTCGAATCTCAAATTTCTTAGCCATAACTCTTACGTTCTCTTTCACAAAATTCTCTTCCTTTAAGGCTTCTTGTTGTGCCTCAAGAATCTGCCTTGCGAGGTTTGTTCTAATTGTCATATTCAAGGCCTTAAACCTGCGAGGTTCAGTGATGTTTCGCGAGGTGTATACGAAATAGCTTATATTTTTGCAGGAAAATACTATTAAATACGATATATTTTTACACAAGATATTTATTTATTTATAGAATGGATATACTTAAACCTTGCTACAACACTTATAGGCAGTGTACCTAATCGTACAGTAGTGTAGTTTTTAGTAAGTCCGGTTCGTTCCACAGGGAATCTTTTTAAACAAAGCTTAACGCTATATTAGTTTACTTTTATAAAAATACAAATATATATTATATATATAAGTAATATTATTATTATAAAGGGGGGTTTTTACCGTTTAATGACCGGTTTGTCGATTATAAAACTTTAGTCGCAGTTAAAACCAAATGTAAAATATTAAAAATAAATACAAGACTTAAATTAAAGCGTAAAGTAAATAAAGATAATGAAATTGCGAATAATAAAAGTGCGATAAAATAAACTTGCGATAATTAAAAAGTACGATAATTAAAAGTGCAATTAAATACAATAACAATAAAAATGCGATAATTAGAAGTGCAATTAAATATAAAATAAAGGAAATTAAATATGAAATAAAAGAATTATGCTTATTTAAACTTCCGTAATCATGATGTTTGACGTGTTGATTTTAGTTTTATGCCCATGGGTTAATTTTCCTTTGTCCTGGATTATTTAATATGTCCATACGGATTTGTCCATAATAGTCCATCAGTCATAAATATAAAGAGCGAAAGCCTTCGTCAAATTATTCTTATTCTCGAAGTTAAATATTCCAACTAATTGGGGATTCGAATTGTAACAAGGTTTTAATACTTTGTTTAATGAATACACCAGGTTATCGACTGCGTGTAAACCAAGGTTTTACTACTTTGTTAACAATTACACCAATTACCCTTGAATGTAATTCACCCCTGTTTCAACAAGTCTATTAACTATTAATCCAGTTCCGTGTCCGGTAAAAAGAATAATTATTGGTATTTATAGATATCCCGCCCACCGTACCCAGTCAAGCGTATGTGGTTATATATAAATACGTCAAATTATAAGTTTGTATATTAAATTAACAAGGTATTGTTTAGTTAATATAAAACCCATTAATAGCCCATAGTCTAATTTCCACAAGTGTCGTTCTTTTATCCAAACCCCAATTATGGTACAAAGCCCAATTACCCAATTTTAGTAATTAGCCCAACATCATGATTACTTCGGATTAAATAAGCATAATAATAACTTAGCTACGAGACATTAATGTAAAAAGGTTGAACATAACTTACAATGATTAAAAATAGCGTAGCGTTACACGGACAGAATTTCGACTTACACCCTTACAACATTCGCTAACATACCCTTATTATTAGAATTAAAATTAAAATTAAAATTAAAATTATAATATATATATATATATATATATAATACGTTTTATGAGAGAAGAAGAAAAAAAGATGGATAAAAATGATCAGAATTCGGTTGGCTTTATAGGGAGTTTCAAAACTTGGGGCTCCGCGACTCGCGGCATTTTTTGCCTTCAAACTCCGCGAGTCGCGGAGTTTGCTTTTACAGCTCACACAAGTTTGGCTCTTTGTTTACCGACACTTTTATAAATAAATATAATATATTAAATAATTATAAGAATTATTTAAATATTATATTATATTTATGTGCATAGTTGACTTGTAATTTTTAGTCCGTTGCGTCGAGCGTTGAGAGTTGACTCTGGTCCCGGTTCCGGATTTTCGAACGTCCTTGCGTACAATTTAATATCTTGTACTTTGCATTTTGAATCTTGTACTCTTGTAATTTCGAGACGTTTCTTATCAATAATTGGAACCTCTTTGATTGTATTTTGTACTTTTGAGCTTTTTGGTCGTTTGCGTCTTCAATTCGTCGAATCTGTCTTTTGTCTTCACTTTTTATTATTTAAACGAATATCACTTGTAAATAGAACAATTGCAACTAAAAGCTTGTCTTTCTTGAGGAATAATGCTATGAAATATATGTTCGTTTTTAGCATTATCAAATATTCCCACACTTAAGCGTTGCTTGTCCTCAAGCAATATCGTCTTGAAATACTAGAATCACTTCTTTATTCTTCACACTTTGTACATCAGTGATTTCTATACGGTGGTATAAACAATGGTAGTAATGATATGGTTTACAGTCCCACATGACTATAAAAATTTAGATCCATTAAGGAAATTGGATCTTTATGAAAACATTTGATCTTTTGAAAATTAAATCTAGTTTTTACCCTAGATAAGTTTTCCGGAATAACCCTTTACCGGTATTTGCAAAATATTTTTGTGAGTTTGGTGGGTTTCAGATTTGAAAATTTTAGCTCAAAACTTATGGTTTTGTGTCACCCACTTGCTAACCTTGTATTTGGAAAGCAACACGTCCAGTTTACTTGTCCCGTATATTACCTTTCGGTAAACTACCGTCCGGTTGTAAAGGAAAGCGTTGAACAAGCAACTGTTAAGGCAATGTCCCCTGACATGCTTTTAATTATGGTCTATAACGTGTCGGACGCAATTACTATCCTTGGTAGGAGCAATAGTAAAGCTCACCCTTATAATTTTTCGGTCTGGCACAAGGTCCTGTCTTTGACCACTATGTAACCACCGTTCTTATGGTTGACACCCGATTTAATTCAGGTGACCTAATGAATTCCAGGTGAATTCCTAGGATTTTACGTTCAATGGTAATGAAAGCATTGAAAATAGGGTTTTCAGAAAACAAATCGGTTTTATTTTTGATCAAAATATTTTCTCGTTCAAGCTCGAGTTTAGATATCATTGAATTCCATGAGTTTGTAATTCTCAATCTTTAAGGTCAATCTCAAGGATTGAGTAATATCAGGCTTAAAAGCTGATTTTTGATCTTTTAAGGAGATTATCCTTTCTGGGGATCTGATTTATTAGTCTTATCCAGCTAATTTGCATGGTGCCCCCCCATTTTACGAGATAAATCCTTCTCATGGTTAGGATAAATCTGACCACTTGGCGACCCTGTTTAATGCTGAGGTCCGTGGATTTCCTGCTGATTTTAGTGATGACTTTTTTAGATTTTTCGTCAATCTACAGCTGGTCTGGACGACAACTTCTTGACCTAAATCAAGAAGCGAGTGTCTTTTTCGGAAGACTTTACTTCCTTTTAATGATGGAATTGATTCATCGTGTAGATCCATCTCTTCTTTTCTTTCATCGGGTAAAACAGTTTAGTTTAGTCCAAAGCAAAAGTATTTTCAGTTATTTGTTACAGATATATGTGACATATGTTTAAGATAACTTGGTAAATTTTCCCACACTTGGCTTTTATTTTCCTTTTTATCGTCCTCTATTCCATTTTAAATGAATTTTAACATTTTGGTTTGTTTCTCAATTTTTGTCCTTTCTGAGGTAACAATAATTTCGGTGTTAAAACCTAGTTTTATCGTTCATAAATATGTATAAACATGATTTTGAGTTCATTTAATTGAAAATTTTGTAAAATTTTACTAGAATTGGGTAGTCAGTATATAAGACTAGGGCTGTTCTTTATTATTAGAGAGCACTAGATTCTAATACAACTACTGCTTTACTAGTATTTTTAATGGTAACCAAGTGTATAAAGTAAAAATTTTAAAATTCCGAAAGAATTTAACCCCTTCCCACACTTAAGATCTTGCAATGCCCTCATTTGCAAGAAATCAGTAACAAATTAAATTATTGAGGGTGATTTGTGTGAAAATGATTAAATTTTACCAAATTTTCCAAACATATTGGCGTTTGTTTGCTGAATGATAAATGGTGCACATCATTTGTTCATTCCGTCTTGTTGTTATTTCACATATATTTTGCATCTTGTCGTCAAAATTAGTTGCTTTTGCTGAACTTAATGCCAGTCTTTGAAAATGCGTTGTTTTACCCTGTTGTTTACATAAGATAAACTGCAAATCATATATACATATTTTTGAAGTTTGGTATATTACCCCACATTCAAAAATTATTAAAATCTAAGAATAAAAGTTAGAAAATTATAAAAAATATTACAATATTAACATAAGTATTAAACGTATTAACATTACAAATTACAAAATAAATAAAACTAAGTTGACTAGGAATGATATTGATACCAATAGGGGTTCCAAGCATAACCATAGGTGCTATAGAATGCTTCGGCAGGGTTATACGTAGGATATGGTGGTTGCATCTCTATAGACCAGGGAGGGAATATGGGTTTTGGTGTAGGAATATAGTTTCTACCTATATGTTGGCAATGAGCTATGATTTGGTTTTGATGAACTTGCCAATCTTCAAATGCTCTCTGTCTATCATTTTTGTACTCCTGTGAAGCTATAAACCTTTGCATTTCTTGCATTTCATTTCCCCCTCCTACATTACCTTGCTGTTGGTTTCTCTCAACCTGTGGATGTCTACCATGGTATTGTACTGCGACGTTATTTCGCCTCTTCAAAACTTTCGCACCATGGTATGCATTTAAAGCTATAGTATCGCGGGGTTCTGGTTCTTCGACTAATAATCCCCCCCAACTTATATCCACACCGAGATATTCAGCAATCAAAGTAATAAAAATACCACCTCCTATTATGCTATGCGGTCTCATCCCCCTAACCATAGCTGATAAATAATAACCCACACAATAAGGTATACTTACAGCGCTTTGTGGGTCTCGAATACACATATGGTAAAACAAATCCTGTTCATTTACCTTTTCCTTGTTCTTACCCCTTTGTGTAATCGAATTAGCTAAAAACCTATGAATTACTCTTAATTCAGCTCTATCTATATCCAAATAAGAGTAATTTCCCCCTTTGAATCGGTGATGGCTTGTCATTTGACTCTATACACCGTGTGTATCAAAATTTTCATCTATCTTTCTACCATTTAGTATCAACCCTCTACAATCGGCAGATGCTAACTCCTCAGGCGTATATATACGTAAAGCCTGAGCCATGTCTAGTAAAGACATGTGGCGCATCGAACCTCCTAACAAAAATCTAATAAAAGATCGATCGGTTAAACTAGCTACCCGATCATTTAATTCTATACTACACAACAATTCTTCACACCATACTTTATATACAGGTCTACGCATGGTGAATAAACGTACCCAGTCGTTAAAAGTGGAATTACCATACCTCTGTACAAGTAATTCCCTAATTGGCCCGGCCAATTCTACAGCTTCTAATGGTCCCCATTCTATGACCCTAGGTACCTCAACAACCTTAGAATGAAGAGTATGCAAACCCCTTTGGTATTTTGGATAATCTATCCAAAGTCTGTCAAATCTCAGGTTCGGATGCTAATCTTCCAAGTGCATATCAGAAAATGTCATGACTGGATGAGGTATATCTTGCTTGTAGTAGTTATCCACCTCCTATTGTTCCGCATTCTCAGCAGGAGCATTGTGAGCTTGGGATGAAGATTCACCCCTTTCAGTCTGCAAAACACATCAAACACAATTTTTGTGCATTCAAATATGCATTAGTGTCAGCAAAATCATCAATCAAATTAATTACAACGACATGATCAATTTATATCAAACTTAAGCTCATTTTCACATTTTTATCAAATCTACACTTTTTCAAATAAGCATATACGAAAATGTTCTCCAAGTTCATAAGCATTCAACTCAAATAACATGTCAAAATAATCATTACTAGCAATTAAACAGTTTCAAATGGCATTATCTCTCAAAAATCAAGTTCATGAATTTTAGACTTGAAAAAGTCTACTTTAATTCTCAAAATCATGTTTAGGCTCAAAGTTTGGATCATTTAACTACTTAAACATGTTACACTACTTAATTTAGCAACAATTCATGACAAAAATCGGCCATAACCTGTTTATATCAAAAAGCCCCAAATTTGCTCAAGAACACAAACCCTAGATTACTCAAAATTTGAAGTTTAAGGCTTCTAATCATGTTAAATAGCATCAATCTAGGTTATACAAGCATAATACATAAACAATTTAAGCATAATTACACTAAAAAGCATCAAAATCAAATTGGGGAAAAAATTGCTCAAGAACACTAATTTTCGGATTAAATGGTTTTAGGTGTAGAAATTTACCGTTTTTCTTGAGTAATTCCTTGATAGCATCCTTCTCAACATGATTTTAGTAAAAGATTTGATGATTAACGGTTAAAAATTGTGATTTTGGGGGTGTTTTTGGGGTTTTTTCGCGCAGTTTTTTTGCTGTGTTTTGTGTTGTGGGTTGGACTGAGCTGTTCTTTGCGTTTTATTTTTTTTTCTGTATTTCGATCCCTCCGCGAGTCGCGGAGATTTCCCCTTCAAACTCCGCGAGTCGCGGAGTTTGCTTTTTTTTTTTTTAACATCTTATATTAATTAAAACAATTAAGTAATTAATTTTAAAATTTTGTTTCCCTTGTTATTTAGGACGAGGTCGTTTCGGATCGATGTCCTAGTCCGTCCTTCGACAAAATTTTAAAATTTGTCTTTTTGTATCGATTGTTTTAAAAGCTAAGATTTTTGGGTTTTTTTAATGTTTTTGGCATACTTTAATTCAATAAGATTAAAAATAATGATAATAAAAGTTCTCGTCCCTCCCTCGGGTAAAGCAATTTCGGTTCAAAGACCTAGTCTTCAACTTACGACGAATTTTAAAAATCATATTTTTAACTTAATGAGATAAAGTAAATTTTTGTTTTTAAATTCACACAATTTAAATATAAAATTCAAAATTAATATTAAAAATTCACACCAAACTTAAAAATTGAAATGCATAAAATTAAAAATTCATATTTTAAAAATAAAAAATTTATACCAAACTTAATTTAAAAATTCATATTATAAATTCACACCAAACTTATATTAATTTTTCAAATATTTACAATTTTAAATATATTGTTTTTACAAAGTTTACAATATTAATTTAAGATTTATATATTAATTTTAAAAACATGGTAAAAATAAAATTAAAAATCTTTTTGGCTTTTTATCCCACTTTAATCAATCAAATATTATCAAAAATATGCGCCCCTCTTTTCGGTAAAGTAATTTCGATTCCAAGACCTAATTTAACTCATGACGAATTTTTGAAATATTTTGGGTTGATTGATTAAAGATATTTATACCTTAAGAATAAACGTTAAATTTCGCAGTCATGTAATAATTTTTTTTGAATGATATCAATAATTTCGGTCGCCAAACCTAATTTTATTCAATACCAATTTAATACTTTATAGCGAACAAATTAGCGTTTATTATCAAAAGGTTAAAAATAAAAATAAAATAAAATAAAAACTGTACAGACCTACCCGTGAAATAGATTTCTTAGTTATACGATCTATCCCATTCATAAGATAGTCGGTTTAATTGGTTTTCCATAGCTACATAGGCGTAACCTCGAGCATTCAGTGTCTTTTCTTCTAAACATATGAACGGTCCGTCTCTGCATAAAGTAACAAATTCGGTATTTGAATAGGTTTGATTATTTGAACATTTACCTCCATGTGACCATTTTCCGCATTTGTGACATCTTTCTAGGTGTCGTGCTCTTCTTTTCGCTGCGGATTTTGATTTTCCTTTACCAAATTGTAACTTATTATCTTCGCATCTGGATTCTTTTCTAACTCCGTCCATTCTTTCTCTGATTACTGATACTATTTCACTCGGTAGTGTGTCATTATTACGTTTAGTGATCAAAGCGTGTAGCATTAGACCATGGTTTAGTTCACAGGCAGTCTTCATTTTGTAAAAACCTAAAAAAATAAAAATTCAGAATGGGGGGAGAAGACTAGTTCTTTAGGGTCTGCTAGGGAAAGACCATTCGGATTCCATTTTCGAGAACTACACGAAAACAGATAATCTAACTCTAACAGAAATACATATTATCCTTTAAAGACTTGATTCTCCCCACACTTAGTTAGCTGTGGTGTCGAAATTATGATTAACTTCGTTGTCGACTTCCATCGGACCATGTATGTAATGTTTAACTCTGTGACCATTAACTTTAAATTCAATCCCATTTGAATTTATCAATTCTATCGTTCCGTATGGGAAAACTCTTTTGACTATGAATGGTCCAGACCATCTTGATTTCAATTTTCCAGGAAATAGCTTGAATCGTGAATTGAAAAGAAGAACTCTGTCTCCTTCTTTAAATTCTTTTGAACTTCTGATTCTTTTATCATGCCATTTCTTCGTTCTTTCTTTATAGATTAACAAATTTTTGTATGCTTCATGTCTTAATTCTTCTAATTCATTTAGTTGATTTAATCGTAAACGTCCGGCTTCATGTAAATCAAGATTACATGTCTTCAAAGCCCAAAATGCTTTGTGTTCAATTTCTACTGGAAGATGACATGCTTTTCCATAAACAAGTCTAAAAGGTGTGGTTCCAATTGGAGTTTTGTAGGCTGTTCTAAAAGCCCAGAGTACATCCTCCAATTTAATGGACCATTCCTTCGGATTTGATCCTACGGTTTTCTCTAAAATACGTTTTAAAGCTCGGTTGGTATTTTCGACTTGTCCACTTGTTTGTGGATGATATGCGGTGGAGATTTTATGAGTTACTCCATATCTTTTAAGAACTTTCTCAAGTTGATTATTACAGAAATGAGTACCCCGATCACTTATTAAAGCTTTCGGTGTTCCAAAACTTGCAAAAAGACATTTTAAAGAGTTGACTACAACTCGTGCATCGTTAGTTGGGAGAGCTTGTGCTTCCGCCCATTTAGATACATAATCAATGGCTACGAGTATATATAGATTATTATGAGATTTTGGAAATGGACCCATAAAGTCAATACCCCAAATGTCAAATACTTCACATACTTGGATGACATTTTGTGGCATTTCATCACGTTGACTTATTTTTCCGGCCCTTTGACAAGCATCACAGGATTTGCAAAGAAGGTGTGCGTCTTTGTAAATTGTAGGCCAATAGAATCCAGCATCATAAACTTTTCTTGCTGTTAGTTGAGGCCCATAATGCCCTCCTGTTGGTCCTGTGTGACAATGGTTTAATATTTTACTAGCTTCATCTCCAAATACACATCGGCGTATTATTCCATCGGGACAACTTTTAAACAAATGTGGATCTTCCCAAAAATAGTGTTTTATATCACTGAAGAATTTCTTTCGTCTTTGGTGTAGTGACCCGAACTTTTCCATGTTTATATATATTAATTGAGATTGATATTTACATGATTAAATGTTTCCAACATGTTAAGCAATCAAACTTGTTAAGACTTGATTAATTGAAATATGTTTCATATAGACAATTGACCACCCAAGTTGACCGGTGATTCACGAACGTTAAAACTTGTAAACACTATATGATGACATATATATGGATATATATATAGTTAACATGATACTATGATAAGTAAACATATCATTAAGTATATTAACAATGAACTACATATGTAAAAATAAGACTACTAACTTAATGATTTTTAAACGAGACATATATGTAACGATTATCGTTGTAAAGACATTTAATGTATATATATCATATTAAGAGATATTCATACATGATAATATCATGATAATATAATAATTTAAAATCTCATTTGATATTATAAACATTGGGTTAACAACATTTAACAAGATCGTTAACCTAAAGGTTTCAAAACAACACTTACATGTAACGACTAACGATGACTTAACGACTCAGTTAAAATGTATATACATGTAGTGTTTTAATATGTATTTATACACTTTTGAAAGACTTCAATACACTTATCAAAATACTTCTACTTAACAAAAATGCTTACAATTACATCCTCGTTCAGTTTCATCAACAATTCTACTCGTATGCACCCGTATTCGTACTCGTACAATACACAGCTTTTAGATGTATGTACTATTGGTATATACACTCCAATGATCAGCTCTTAGCAGCCCATGTGAGTCACCTAACACATGTGGGAACCATCATTTGGCAACTAGCATGAAATATCTCATAAAATTACAAAAATATGAGTAATCATTCATGACTTATTTACATGAAAACAAAATTACATATCCTTTATATCTAATCCATACACCAACGACCAAAAACACCTACAAACACTTTCATTCTTCAATTTTCTTCATCTAATTGATCTCTCTTAAGTTCTATCTTCAAGTTCTAAGTGTTCTTCATAAATTCCAAAAGTTCTAGTTTCATAAAATCAAGAATACTTTCAAGTTTGCTAGCTCACTTCCAATCTTGTAAGGTGATCATCCAACCTCAAGAAATCTTTGTTTCTTACAGTAGGTTATCATTCTAATACAAGGTAATAATCATATTCAAACTTTAGTTCAATTTCTATAACTATAACAATCTTATTTCAAGTGATGATCTTACTTGAACTTGTTTTCGTGTCATGATTCTGCTTCAAGAACTTCGAGCCATCCAAGGATCCATTGAAGCTAGATCCATTTTTCTCTTTTCCAGTAGGTTTATCCAAGGAACTTAAGGTAGTAATGATGTTCATAACATCATTCGATTCATACATATAAAGCTATCTTATTCGAAGGTTTAAACTTGTAATCACTAGAACATAGTTTAGTTAATTCTAAACTTGTTCGCAAACAAAAGTTAATCCTTCTAAATTGACTTTTAAAATCAACTAAACACATGTTCTATATCTATATGATATGCTAACTTAATGATTTAAAACCTGGAAACACGAAAAACACCGTAAAACCGGATTTACGCCGTCGTAGTAACACCGCGGGCTGTTTTGGGTTAGTTAATTAAAAACTATGATAAACTTTGATTTTAAAGTTGTTATTCTGAGAAAATGATTTTTATTATGAACATGAAACTATATCCAAAAATTATGATTAAACTCAAAGTGGAAGTATGTTTTCTAAAATGGTCATCTAGACGTCGTTCTTTCGACTGAAATGACTACCTTTACAAAAACGACTTGTAACTTATTTTTCCGACTATAAACCTATACTTTTCTGTTTAGATTCATAAAATATAGTTCAATATGAAACCATAGCAATTTGTTTCACTCAAAACGGATTTAAAATGAAGAAGTTATGGGTAAAACAAGTTTGGATAATTTTTCTCATTTTAGCTACGTGAAAATTGGTAACAAATCTATTCCAACCATAACTTAATCAACTTGTATTGTATATTATGTAATCTTGAGATACCATAGACACGTATACAATGTTTCGACCTATCATGTCGACACATCTATATATATTTCGGAACAACCATAGACACTCTATATGTGAATGTTGGAGTTAGCTATACAGGGTTGAGGTTGATTCCAAAATATATATAGTTTGAGTTGTGATCAATACTGAGATACGTATACACTGGGTCGTGGATTGATTCAAGATAATATTTATCGATTTATTTCTGTACATCTAACTGTGGACAACTAGTTGTAGGTTACTAACGAGGACAGCTGACTTAATAAACTTAAAACATCAAAATATATTAAAAGTGTTGTAAATATATTTTGAACATACTTTGATATATATGTATATATTGTTATAGGTTCGTGAATCAACCAGTGGCCAAGTCTTACTTCCCGACGAAGTAAAAATCTGTGAAAGTGAGTTATAGTCCCACTTTTAAAATCTAATATTTTTGGGATGAGAATACATGCAGGTTTTATAAATGATTTACAAAATAGACACAAGTACGTGAAACTACATTCTATGGTTGAATTATCGAAATCGAATATGCCCCTTTTTATTAAGTCTGGTAATCTAAGAATTTGGGAACAGACACCCTAATTGACGCGAATCCTAAAGATAGATCTATTGGGCTTAACAAACCCCATCCAAAGTACCGGATGCTTTAGTACTTCGAAATTTATATCATATCCGAAGGGTGTCCCGGAATGATGGGGATATTCTTATATATGCATCTTGTTAATGTCGGTTACCAGGTGTTCACCATATGAATGATTTTTATCTCTATGTATGGGATGTGTATTGAAATATGAAATCTTGTGGTCTATTGTTACGATTTGATATATATAGGTTAAACCTATAACTCACCAACATTTTTGTTGACGTTTAAAGCATGTTTATTCTCAGGTGAATATTAAGAGCTTCCGCTGTTGCATACTAAAATAAGGACAAGATTTGGAGTCCATGTTTGTATGATATTGTGTAAAAACTGCATTCAAGAAACTGATTTCGATGTAACATATTTGTATTGTAAACCATTATGTAATGGTTGTGTGTAAACAGGATATTTTAGATTATCATTATTTGATAATCTACGTAAAGCTTTTTAAACCTTTATTTATGAAATAAAGGTTATGGTTTGTTTTAAAAATGAATGCAGTCTTTGAAAAACGTCTCATATAGAGGTCAAAACCTCGCAACGAAATCAATTAATATGGAACGTTTTTAATCAATAAGAACGGGACATTTCAGTTGGTATCCGAGCGTTGGTCTTAGAGAACCAGAATTTTGCATTAGTGTGTCTTATCGAGTTTGTTAGGATGCATTAGTGAGTCTGGACTTCGACCGTGTTTACTTGAAAAATGATTGCTTAACAAATTTTGTTGGAAACTATATATTTTTAACATGTGAATATTATGTGATATATTAATCTCTTAACGCGTTTGATATTATGTGATAGATGTCTACCTCTAGAACAAGTCCCATTGACTCACCTAATAATAATGAAGAGTTAAATGTAAATTGGAATGATTCGTGGACTGATTCACAAGTTCCTGAAGAGGAACCGGAAGAAGAGTCGGAACCGGAAGAAGAATCGGAACCGGAAGAAGAATCGGAACCGGATGAAGAAATAGAACCGGTGGGGGAAATAATAAAACGGTTAAGTAAAAGAAAATCCTCAACCAACCGACCAAGGTTAATTATGGTCAATGGTGTTTCCGCCAAGGAAGCAAAATATTGGGAGGATTACCAATTCTCTGATGAATCGGATTCCGACGAGAATTCCGATGATATTATAGAAATTACCCCAACTGAATTTAAAAAGGCAAAAGAAAATAATAAGGGAAAGGGCATAAAAATAGAGAAATCTAATTCCAACCCCGATGAACTTTATATGTATCGTCAACGCCCGAAGTCCTTAAGTTGTAACAATGACCCGGGAACCTCTAAACCACCAGGTTTTTCTAAACCAATGTGGACAACGACGGCTCGTATTAGGGGAACATCATATATCCCTAGAAACTTGGCAAAACGAACCAAAACCGAAGAAGAAGAAACGAGCGAGTCGGAATAAGATAGTTGTATTCGTGTGGTGTAATATATGAAATATAGTGTTCTTATGCTTTATGATATATGTAAAAATTGCTTGTATTAATAAGTATTTTTTTATGAATCTAACTCTTGTCTATTTTACAGTTTAAAAACACAAAATGGATAGACAACCCAATATTTTAAGAGACCTACCCGGAGACATGATTGATGAAATCTTGTCTAGAGTCGACCAGAATTCCTCGGCACAACTATTTAAGGCGAGATCAGTTTGTAAGACATTCGAAGAACGTTCCAAGAATGTCTTGGTTTATAAGAGACTTTCGTTTGAAAGATGGGGGATATCACATTGGGAAACCCATAAGTTACGATGTGTTTACTTTGACGCATATATTGCGGGGAACCCAAATGCTATTTTACGCAACGGGTTAAGAAATTATTTTGACTCAATATATCCGAATATTGGACTTCGTGATTTAGAAAAAGCGGCTAACATGCAACATAAAGAAGCATGTTATGCTTACGGATTAGTAATGTTCGCTTCTCACCAAAGTGAGAACAAGAACATCGGGCTACAACTATTAAACAAAACGTTTCCACAAGTGACGGAGTCGGTAATTGGGGTAAGAAATGAGGTTTTTAGATTATTACGGGACTGTTGGACATTACGTAACCCTCGTCCCTTTGACGACGTTACAACACGCTGTCTTATCAACGGCCATAACGGTTATGTTGCACAAGACCAAGGATGGGAAGTAGTCCTAGTAAAACCAGAATGCATGACTTGTTTCTGGACGTATGAATTACGTGTCTTTATTGCCTTTGCTGAACGACTTGTGTACTAGCTAGAATTATCTTCACAACTATCTTGTATCAAAGTTATTGTGTGCTATATTTCATGCTTTATGTAAAATAAGCGGTATTGTAAGTTTGTAAAATATTGTATAAAAGTTTGAACGCGAAATATTATTATAATCAGTTTTTCATATAGAATTGTAGTAGTTGAATTGTATATTAGCTACTAAGTATGAACTTAACGGGTAGGTACTACCCGAATTTAAACTTATAAAACGCTAATATGAAGAAAAAGCTTTTATAAATGAGTTCACATTATGCTACGAAATACTATTAACTACTCTTAATATTCTGTATGATTAACTTGTTCCATTTAACTATTTTGAAGGAAATGGCACCGACTACTCGACACACCGTGAATATGAATGAAGAGGAATTCCGTACTTTTCTAGCTTCAAACATAGCCGCAGTACAAGCTGCGCTACATACCAACAATAACCTTGGATCTAGCAGTACAGGAAATCGTGTAGGATGCACCTACAAAGAATTCACTGCCTGCAAACCTTTGGAATTTGATGGAACCGAAGGACCGATCGGATTGAAACGCTGGACCGAGAAGGTCGAATCGGTGTTTGCCATAAGTAAGTGTACTGAAGAGGACAAAGTAAAGTACGCTACGCATACCTTCACAGGTTCTGCGTTAACATGGTGGAATACCTATCTAGAGCAAGTGGGACAAGACGATGCGTACGCACTACCGTGGTCAGCATTCAAGCACTTGATGAACGAGAAGTACCGTCCCAGAACCGAGGTCAATAAGCTCAAGACAGAACTTAGAGGGTTACGAACCCAAGGATTTGATATTACCACGTACGAAAGACGATTCACAGAATTGTGCCTATTGTGTCCGGGAGCATTCGAAGATGAGGAAGAGAAGATCGACGCGTTTGTGAAAGGATTACCGGAAAGAATCCAAGAAGATATAAGTTCACACGAGCCCGCCTCCATACAACAGGCATGTAGAATGGCTCACAAACTCGTGAACCAAATTGAAGAAAGAATTAAAGAACAGACTGCTAAAGAGGCCAATGTGAAGCAAGTCAAAAGAAAGTGGGAGGAAAACGGTGATAAGAATCACCAGTACAACAACAACAGCAATTACAACAATAATCGCAACAATTATCCCAACAATCGCAACATCAATCGCAACTACAACAAACGGCCCAACAACAACAACAACAACAACAACAACAACAACAACAACAGCAACTACAACAATCATCCCAACAACAATAATAACCGCAACAACAACAACAATCAGAAGCAGCTATGCCAAAGGTGTGAAAAGAATCACTCGGGGTTCTGCACCAAATTTTGCAACAAGTGTAAAAGAAATGGTCATAGCGCGGCGAAGTGTGAGGTCTACGGACCAGGGGTTAATAGAACGAAAGGAACAAATGGTGTCGGAACGAGTAATGGCGGAGCAAGTAGTGTCGGAGCAAGTTATGCCAATGTAGTTTGTTATAAATGTGGAAAACCGGGACACATTATTAGAAATTGCCCGAACCAGGAGAACACGAATGGACAAGGCCGTGGAAGAGTTTTCAATATTAATGCGGCAGAGGCACAGGAAGACCCGGAGCTTGTTACGGGTACGTTTCTTATTGACAATAAATCTTCTTACGTTTTATTTGATTCGGGTGCGGATAGAAGCTATATGAGTAGAGATTTTTGGGCTAAATTAAGTTGTCCATTGACGCCTTTGGATAGTAAATTTTTACTCGAATTAGCAAATGGTAAATTAATTTCAGCAGATAATATATGTCGGAATCGAGAAATTAAACTGGTTAGCGAAACATTTAAGATTGATTTGATACCAGTAGAGTTAGGGAGTTTTGATGTGATAATCGGTATGGACTGGTTGAAAGAAGTGAAAGCGGAGATCGTTTGTTACAAAAATGCAATTCGCATTATACGAGAAAAAGGAAAACCCTTAATGGTGTACGGAGAAAAGGGCAACACGAAGCTACATCTTATTAGTAATTTGAAGGCACAAAAACTAATAAGAAAAGGTTGCTATGCTGTTCTAGCACACGTCGAGAAAGTACAAACTGAAGAAAAGAGCATCAATGATGTTCCCGTCGCAAAAGAATTTCCTGATGTATTTCTGAAAGAATTACCGGGATTACCCCCACATCGATCTGTTGAATTTCAAATAGATCTTGTACCAGGAGCTGCACCAATAGCTCGTGCTCCTTACAGACTCGCACCCAGCGAGATGAAAGAACTGCAAAGCCAATTACAAGAACTTTTAGAGCGTGGTTTCATTCGACCAAGCACATCACCGTGGGGAGCTCCTGTTTTGTTTGTCAAGAAGAAAGATGGTACATTCAGGTTGTGTATCGACTACCGAGAGTTGAACAAACTTACCATCAAGAACCGCTACCCACTACCGAGAATCGACGACTTATTTGATCAACTACAAGGCTCGTCTGTTTATTCAAAGATTGACTTACGTTTCGGGTATCATCAAATGCGGGTGAAAGAAGATGATATTCCAAAGACTGCTTTCAGAACACGTTACGGTCATTACGAGTTTATGGTCATGCCGTTTGGTTTAACTAATGCACCAGCTGTGTTCATGGACCTTATGAACCGAGTGTGTGGACCATACCTTGACAAGTTTGTCATTGTTTTCATTGATGACATACTTATTTTCTCAAAGAATGACCAAGAACACGGTGAACATTTGAGAAAGGTGTTAGAAGTATTGAGGAAGGAAGAATTGTACGCTAAGTTTTCAAAGTGTGCATTTTGGTTGGAAGAAGTTCAATTCCTCGGTCACATAGTGAACAAAGAAGGTATTAAGGTGGATCCGGCAAAGATAGAAACTGTTGAAAAGTGGGAAACCCCGAAAATTCCGAAACACATACGCCAGTTTTTAGGACTAGCTGGTTACTACAGAAGGTTCATCCAAGACTTTTCCAGAATAGCAAAACCCTTGACTGCATTAACGCATAAAGGGAAGAAATTTGAATGGGATGATGAACAAGAGAAAGCGTTTCAGTTATTGAAGAAAAAGCTAACTACGGCACCTATATTGTCATTGTCTGAAGGGAATGATGATTTTGTGATTTATTGTGATGCATCAAAGCAAGGTCTCGGTTGTGTATTAATGCAACGAACGAAGGTGATTGCTTATGCATCTAGACAATTGAAGATTCACGAGCAAAATTATACGACGCATGATTTGGAATTAGGCGCGGTTGTTTTTGCATTAAAGACTTGGAGGCACTACTTATATGGGGTCAAAAGTATTATATATACCGACCACAAAAGTCTTCAACACATATTTAATCAGAAACAACTGAATATGAGGCAGCGTAGGTGGATTGAATTGTTGAATGATTACGACTTTGAGATTCGTTACCACCCAGGGAAGGCAAATGTGGTAGCCGATGCCTTGAGCAGGAAGGACAGACAACCCATTCGAGTAAAATCTATGAATATAATGATTCATAATAACCTTACTACTCAAATAAAGGAGGCGCAACAAGGAGTTTTAAAAGAGGGAAATTTAAAGGATGAAATACCCAAAGGATCGGAGAAGCATCTTAATATTCGGGAAGACGGAACCTGATATAGGGCTGAAAGGATTTGGGTACCAAAATTTGGAGATATGAGAGAAATGGTACTTAGAGAAGCTCATAAAACCAGATACTCAATACATCCTGGAACGGGGAAGATGTACAAGGATCTTAAGAAACATTTTTGGTGGCCGGGTATGAAAGCCGATGTTGCTAAATACGTAGGAGAATGTTTGACGTGTTTTAAGGTCAAAGTTGAGCATCAGAAACCATCAGGTCTACTTCAACAACCCGAAATCCCAGAATGGAAATGGGAAAACATTACCATGGATTTCATCACTAAATTGCCAAGGACTGCAAGTGGTTTTGATACTATTTGGGTAATAGTTGATCGTCTCACCAAATCAGCACACTTCCTGCCAATAAGAGAAGATGACAAGATGGAGAAGTTAGCACGACTGTATTTGAAGGAAGTCGTCTCCAGACATGGAATACCAATCTCTATTATCTCTGATAGGGATGGCAGATTTATTTCAATATTCTGGCAGACATTACAGCAAGCATTAGGAACTCGTCTAGACATGAGTACTGCCTATCATCCACAAACTGATGGGCAGAGCGAAAGGACGATACAAACGCTTGAAGAAATGCTACGAGCATGTGTTATTGATTTCGGAAACAGTTGGGATCGACATCTACCGTTAGCAGAATTTTCCTACAACAACAGCTACCATTCAATCATTGAGATGGCGCCGTTTGAAGCACTTTATGGTAGAAAGTGCAGGTCTCTGATTTGTTGGAGTGAAGTGGGGGATAGACAGATTACGGGTACGGAGATTATACATGAAACTACCGAGAAGATCATCCAAATTTAACAACGGTTGAAAACCGCCCAAAGTCGACAAAAGAGCTACGCTGACATTAAAAGAAAAGATATAGAATTTGAAATTGGAGAGATGGTCATGCTTAAAGTTGCACCTTGGAAAGGCGTTGTTCGATTTGGTAAACGAGGGAAATTAAATCCAAGGTATATTGGACCATTCAAGATTATTGATCGTGTCGGACCAGTAGCTTACCGACTTGAGTTACCTCAACAACTCGTGGCTGTACATAACACTTTCCACGTCTCGAATTTGAAGAAATGTTTTGCTAAAGAAGATCTCACTATTCCATTAGATGAAATCCAAATCAACGAAAAACTTCAATTCATCGAAGAACCCGTCGAAATAATGGATCGTGAGGTTAAAAGACTTAAGCAAAACAAGATACCAATTGTTAAGGTTCGATGGAATGCTCGTAGAGGACCCGAGTTCACCTGGGAGCGTGAAGATCAGATGAAGAAGAAATACCCGCATCTATTTCCAGAAGATTCATCAACACCTTCAACAGCTTAAAATTTCGGGACGAAATTTATTTAACGGGTAGGTACTGTAGTGACCCGAACTTTTCCATGTTTATATATATTAATTGAGATTGATATTTATATGATTAAATGTTTCCAACATGTTAATCAATCAAACCTGTGCCTCTAATAAAATAATTAATTGAGATTGAATAAAATAAAACGTAAGCAGATTTATTGCTAATAAGAAACGTGCCCGTAACAAGCTCCGGGTCTTCCTGTGCCTCTACCGCATTAATATTGAAAACTCTTCCGCGGCCTTGTCCATTCGTGTTCTCCTGGTTCGGGCAATTTCTAATAATGTGGCCCGGTTTTCCACATTTATAACAAACTACATTGGCATAAGTTGCTCCGACACTACTTGCTCCGCCATTACTCGTTCCGACACCATTTGTTCCTTTCGTTCTATTAACCCCTGGTCCGTAGACCTCACACTTCGCCGCGCTATGACCATTTCTTTTACACTTGTTGCAAAATTTGGTGCAGAACCCCTAGTGATACTTTTCACACCTTTGGCATAGCTGCTTCTGATTGTTGTTGTTGTTGCGGTTATTATTGTTGTTGGGATGATTGTTGTAGTTGCTGTTGTTGTTGTTGTTGTTGTTGGGCTTTTTGTTGTAGTTGCGATTGATGTTGCGATTGTTGGGATAATTGTTGCGATTATTGTTGTAATTGCTGTTGTTGTTGTATTGGTGATTCTTATCACCGTTTTCCTCCCACTTTCTTTTGACTTGCTTCACATTGGCCTCTTCAGCAGTCTGTTCTTTAATTCTTTCTTCAATCTGGTTCACTAGTTTGTGAGCCATTCTACATGCCTGTTGTATGGAGGCGGGCTCGTGTGAACTTATATCTTCTTGGATTCTTTCCGGTAATCCTTTCACAAACGCGTCGATCTTCTCTTCCTCATCTTCGAATGCTCCCGGACACAATAGGCACAATTCTGTGAATCGTCTTTCGTACATGGTAATATCAAATCCTTGGGTTCGTAACCCTCTAAGTTCTGTCTTGAGCTTATTGACCTCGGTTCTGGGACGGTACTTCTCGTTCATCAAGTGCTTGAATGCTGACCACGGTAGTGCGTACGCATCGTCTTGTCCTACTTGTTCTAGATAGGTATTCCACCATGTTAACGCAGAACCTGTGAAGGTATGCGTAACGTACTTTACTTTGTCCTCTTCAGTACACTTACTTATGGCAAACACCGATTCGAGTTTCTCGGTCCACCATTTCAATCCGATCGGTCCTTCGGTTCCATCAAATTCCAAAGGTTTGCAGGCAGTGAATTCTTTGTAGGTGCATCCTACATGATTTCCTGTACTGCTAGATCCAAGGTTATTGTTGGTATGTAGCGCAGCCTGTACTGCGGCTATGTTTGAAGCTATAAAAGTACGGAATTCCTCTTCATTCATATTCACGGTGTGTCGAGTAGTCGGTGCCATTTCCTTCAAAATAGTCAAATGGAACAAGTTAATCATACAGAATATTAAGAGTAGTTAATAGTATTTCGTAGCATAATATGAACTCATTTATAAAAGCTTTTTCTTCATATTAGCGTTTTATAAGTTTAAATTCGGGTAGTACCTACCCGTTAAGTTCATACTTAGTAGCTAATATACAATTCAACTACTACAATTCTATATGAAAAACTGATTATAATAATATTTCGCGTTCAAACTTTTACACAATATTTTACAAACTTACAATACCGCTTATTTTACATATAGCATGAAATATAGCACACAATAAATTTGATACAAGATGGTTGTGAAGATAATTCTAGCTAGTACACAAGTCGTTCAGCAAAGGCAATAAAGACACGTAATTCATACGTCCAGAAACAAGTCATGCATTCTGGTTTTACTAGGATTACTTCCCATCCTTGGTCTTGTGGAACATAACCGTTATGGCCGTTGATAAGACAGCGTGTTGTAACGTTGTCAAAGGGACGAGGGTTATGTAATGTCCAACAGTCCCGTAACAATCTAAAAACCTCATTTCTTACCCCAATTACCGACTCCGTCACTTGTGGGAACGTTTTGTTTAATAGTTGTAGCCCGATGTTCTTGTTCTCACTTTGGTGAGAAGCGAACATTACTAATCCGTAAGCATAACATGCTTTTTTATGTTGCATGTTAGCCGCTTTTTCTAAATCACGAAGTCCAATATTCGGATATATTGAGTCAAAATAATTTCTTAACCCATTGCGTAAAATAGCATTTGGGTTCCCCGCAATATATGCGTCAAAGTAAACACATCGTAACTTATGGATTTCCCAATGTGATATCCCCCATCTTTCGAACGAAAGCCTTTTATAAACCAAGGCATTCTTGGAACATTCTTCGAATGTCTTACAAACTGATCTCGCCTTAAATAGTTGTGCCGAAGAATTTTGATCGACTCTAGACAAGATTTCATCAATCATGTCTCCGGGTAGGTCTCTTAAAATATTGGGTTGTCTATCCATTTTGTGTTTTTATACTGTAAAATAGACAAGAGTTAGATTCATAAAAAAAATACTTATTAATACAAGCAATTTTTACATATATCATAAAGCATAAGCACACTATATTACATATATTACACCACACGAATATAACTATCTTATTCCGACTCGCTTGTTTCTTCTTCTTCGGTTTTGTTTCGTTTTGCCAAGTTTCTAGGGATATATGATGTTCCCCTAATACGAGCCGTTATTTTCCACATTGGTTTAGAAAAACCTGGTGGTTTAGAGGTTCCCGGGTCATTGTTACAACTTAAGGACTTCGGGGGTTGACAATACATATAAAGTTCATCGGGGTTGGAATTAGATTTCTCTATTTTTATGCCCTTTCCCTTATTATTTTCTTTTGCCTTTTTAAATTCAGTTGGGGTAATTTCTATAACATCATCGGAATTCTCGTCGGAATCCGATTCATCGGAGAATTGGTAATCCTCCCAATATTTTGCTTCCTTGGCGGAAACACCATTGACCATAATTAACCTTGGTCGGTTGGTTGAGGATTTTCTTTTACTTAACCGTTTTATTATTTCCCCCACCGGTTCTATTTGTTCATCCGGTTCCGATTCTTCTTCCGGTTCTGATCTTCTTCAGGTTCCTCTTCGGGAACTTGTGAATCAGTTCACGAATCATTCCAATTTACATTTGACTCTTCATTATTATTAGGTGAGTCAATGGGACTTGTTCTAGAGGTAGACATCTATCACATAATATCAAACGCATTAAGAGATTAATATATCACATAATATTCACATGTTAAAAATATATAGTTTCCAATAAAATTTGTTAAGCAATCATTTTTCAAGTAAACACGGTCGAAGTCCAGACTCACTAATGCATCCTAACAAACTCGATAAGACATACTAATGCAAAATTCTGGTTCTCTAAGACCAACGCTCGGATACCAACTGAAATGTCCCGTTCTTATTGATTAAAAACGTTCCATATTAATTGATTTCGTTGCGAGGTTTTGACCTCTATATGAGAAGTTTTTCAAAGACTGCATTCATTTTTAAAACAAACCATAATCTTTATTTCATAAATAAAGGTTTAAAAAGCTTTACGTAGATTACCAAATAATGATAATCTAAAATATCCTGTTTACACACGACCATTACATAATGGTTTACAATACAAATATGTTACATCGAAATCAGTTTCTTGAATGCAGTTTTTACACAATATCATACAAACATGGACTCCAAATCTTGTCCTTATTTTAGTATGCAACAGCGGAAGCTCTTAGTATTCACCTGAGAATAAACATGCTTTAAACGTCAACAAAAATGTTGGTGAGTTATAGGTTTAACCTATATATATCAAATCGTAACAATAGACCACAAGATTTCATATTTCAATACACATCCCATACATAGAGATAAAAATCATTCATATGGTGAACACCTGATAACCGACATTAACAAGATGCATATATAAGAATATCCCCATCATTCCGGGACACCCTTCGGATATGATATAAATTTCGAAGTACTAAAGCATCCGGTACTTTGGATGGGGCTTGTTGGGCCCGATAGATCTATCTTTAGGATTCGCGTCAATTAGGGTGTCTGTTCCCTAATTCTTAGATTACCAGACTTAATAAAAAGGGGCATATTCGATTTCGATAATTCAACCATAGAACGTAGTTTCACGTACTTGTGTCTATTTTGTAAATCATTTATAAAACCTGCATGTATTCTCATCCCAAAAATATTAGATTTTAAAAGTGGGACTATAACTCACTTTCACAGATTTTTACTTCGTCGGGAAGTAAGACTTGGCCACTGGTTGATTCACGAACCTATAACAATATATACATATATATCAAAGTATGTTCAAAATATATTTACAACACTTTTAATATATTTTGATGTTTTAAGTTTATTAAGTCAGCTGTCCTCGTTAGTAACCTACAACTAGTTGTCCACAGTTAGATGTACAGAAATAAATCGATAAATATTATCTTGAATCAATCCACGACCCAGTGTATACGTATCTCAGTATTGATCACAACTCAAACTATATATATTTTGGAATCAACCTCAACCCTGTATAGCTAACTCCAACATTCACATATAGAGTGTCTATGGTTGTTCCGAAATATATATAGATGTGTCGACATGATAGGTCGAAATATTGTATACGTGTCTATGGTATCTTAAGATTACATAATATACAATACAAGTTGATTAAGTTATGGTTGGAATAGATTTGTTAATAATTTTCACGTAGCTAAAATGAGAAAAATTATCCAATCTTGTTTTACCCATAACTTCTTCATTTTAAATCCGTTTTGAGTGAATCAAATTGCTATGGTTTCATATTGAACTCTATTTTATGAACCTAAACAGAAAAAGTATAGGTTTATAGTCGGAAAAATAAGTTACAAGTCATTTTTGTAAAGGTAGTCATTTCAGTTGAAAGAACGACGTCTAGATGACCATTTTAGAAAACATACTTCCACTTTGAGTTTAACCATAATTTTTGGATATAGTTTCATGTTCATAACAAAAATAATTTTCTCAGAATAATAACTTTTAAATCAAATTTTATCATAGTTTTTAATTAACTAACCCAAAACAGCCCGCGGTGTTACTAAGACGGCGTTAATCCGGTTTTACGGTGTTTTTCGTGTTTCCAGGTTTTAAATCATTAAGTTAGCATATCATATAGATATAGAACATGTGTTTAGTTGATTTTAAAAGTCAAGTTAGAAGGATTAACTTTTATTTGCGAACAAGTTTAGAATTAACTAAACTATGTTCTAGTGATTACAAGTTTAAACCTTCGAATAAGATAGCTTTATATGTATGAATCGAATGATGTTATGAACATCATTACTACCTTAAGTTCCTTGGATAAACCTACTGGAAAAGAGAAAAGTGGATCTAGCTTCAATGGATCCTTGGATGGCTCGAAGTTCTTGAAGCAGAATCATGACACAAAAACAAGTTCAAGTAAGATCATCACTTGAAATAAGATTGTTATAGTTATAGAAATTGAACCAAAGTTTTAATATGATTATTACCTTATATTAGAATGATAACCTACTATAAGAAACACAGATTTCTTGAGGTTGGATGATCACCTTACAAGATTGGAAGTGAGCTAGCAAACTTGAAAGTATTCTTGATTTTATGAAACTAGAACTTTTGGAATTTATGAAGAACACTTAGAACTTGAAGATAGAACTTGAGAGAGATCAATTAGATGAAGAAAATTGAAGAATGAAAGTGTTTGTAGGTGTTTTTGGTCGTTGGTGTATGGATTAGATATAAAGGATATGTAATTTTGTTTTCATGTAAATAAGTCATGAATGATTACTCATATTTTTGTAATTTTATGAGATATTTCATGCTAGTTGCCAAATGATGGTTCCCACATGTGTTAGGTGACTCACATGGGCTGCTAAGAGCTGATCATTGGAGTGTATATACCAATAGTACATACATCTAAAAGCTGTGTATTGTACGAGTACGAATACGGGTGCATACGAGTAGAATTGTTGATGAAACTGAACGAGGATGTAATTGTAAGCATTTTTGTTAAGTAGAAGTATTTTGATAAGTGTATTGAAGTCTTTCAAAAGTGTATAAATACATATTAAAACACTACATGTATATACATTTTAACTGAGTCGTTAAGTCATCGTTAGTCGTTACATGTAAGTGTTGTTTTGAAACCTTTAGGTTAACGATCTTGTTAAATGTTGTTAACCCAATTTTTATAATATCAAATGAGATTTTAAATTATTATATTATCATGATATTATCATGTATGAATATCTCTTAATATGATATATATACATTAAATGTCTTTACAACGATAATCGTTACATATATGTCTCGTTTAAAAATCATTAAGTTAGTAGTCTTGTTTTTACATATGTAGTTCATTGTTAATATACTTAATGATATGTTTACTTATCATAGTATCATGTTAACTATATATATATTCATATATATGTCATCATATAGTTTTTACAAGTTTTAACGTTCGTGAATCACCGGTCAACTTGGGTGGTCAATTGTCTATATGAAACATATTTCAATTAATCAAGTCTTAACAAGTTTGATTGCTTAACATGTTGGAAACATTTAATCATATAAATATAAATATCAATCTCAATTAATATATATAAACATGGAAAAGTTCGGGTTACTACAAGGACCTTGTTGGTTGTTGTATGGAATATTTCTGTTATAATTCTGGTTTTGATTGTTAATTGGTCTTGGCGGTTGATAATTATTCTGATAATTATTTCCAGGCCTTTGGTTTATGTATGAAATATTCTCTCTTTGTTCCATTGTTAATTCAATACTGAGACAATCTTTTGTCAAATGTGGTCCTCCACACTGCTCACAACTAATTCGTATTGAGTGAATATCTTTAGTCATTTTTTCCATTCGTCTCTCCACAGCATCTATCTTTGCGGAAATGGAATCTAAGTCATGGCTAGAATCGGCTCTAGCTGCTTTAGATGATCTAACAATATCTTTTTCTTGGTGCCACTCATGTGAGTGGGAAGCAGTGTTATCAATAATTTTGTAAGCATCAGTTTCGGTTTTCTTCATAATAGAACCACCAGCTGCTATATCTATGTCTTTTCTTGTAGTGATGTCGCATCCTTGGTAGAATATTTGTACTATTTGACAGGTGTCTAAACCATGTTGCGGACATCCTCTTAACAACTTTCCATATCTTGTCCATGACTCATATAGAGTTTCATTTGGTTTCTGTGTGAACGTAACAATTTCTGCTTGAAGTCTTACGGCTTTAGATGCAGGAAAGAATTGTTTAAGAAATTTGTCAACTAAAACGTCCCATGTATCAATCGCCCCTTCAGGTAACGATTCCAACCAATCTTTGGCTTCTCCCTTTAAAGTCCAGGGAAATAACATGAGATATATCTGTTCATCCTCCACTTCTCGGATTTTAAATAGTGTGCAAATCCTATTAAAGGTACGTAGATGTTCATTTGGATCTTCCTTCGGCGCACCACTAAATTGGCATTGATTAGTCACCATGTGTAGAATTTGTCCTTTGATTTCATAATCTGGCGCATTAATGTCTGGATGAGTAATTGCGTGACCTTGGCCAGTGCGTTTAGCTCTCATTCGGTCTTCCATACTTAAAGGTTCCCGATTCTCCATAATTGAATTTGTTGAATCGGAATCACTAGATGATTCTGATTTAATGGTTCGTTCCTCAACAATCTCTGTTTGAATGATTGGTGGTTCCGGAGGAAAGTTTAGTGGTTCAGGATCTACGAATCATTCCTGAATATTCTCCGGATTCTCAATTGTGAGGTCAGGTTCAAAAAATGGATTATCGGAAATTTGAACTGGAGTACTTGGTCGACTGGATGACGATTCTAAAGAAAAATCAACGGTAGTAATATTTGCTAAATGTCTTGATCTAGTTACAGGTGGTGAACGTACAAAAGGTGGTGAACGTCTTGCTCGGTGCATTCACTGAATATCCTATTAGTTTTTAAAAGGAAAGAAAAATTATAATAAGTTATCCAATTAATAGACTTTTCTGATTTTGCCCACGCTTCGAATAGTCAAAAGATGCAGCAGAGGGGCAGGATTCGTTTGGTCTCAATATAATTGAGGACTGTTTGGCTCCAATAACCCAGTCCACGTACAAATCCAACTATTACTACGAACCAGAAAATTTTGATGTCTATCAATTTAACCACTTAAAATAAATTTTCGTAATTTTAAGAAATTTAGATAAGAAGTAGAATAAAAATCTATGTCCTAAAAACTAGAATAGCGAGAAATAAGAAAGAAAAAGAGTTCGTCGAAAAAGGTCGAAAAAGAAAAATGGTTAAAACATAAAAGGTGACGGAAAAATAAAAGAAACTTATAAAACTTAAAAACACTTGACTAACCTAACCTTATTACTACAACTAACTTAAAATTATAATCGCAAATTGAGATTACTAATTGGAATGATAATTGATACATAGGTAAAAGTCGTCTAAAAATATTAAAGCTTACAGGAAAAACTAAATCCCAAATGGAAATAACTTAAAAAGGTACTAAAACTTAAAAAGGCGTCGCAAAATTCTAGAGTACCTAAATCTTAGTCTAAAGAAAAAGCACTTAAGGAATTCTACGGCAAAGCCTAAAAATCTAGAAGTAAAAATAACTATGGCAAAAACTAAGTTTTCAAACTAAATATGAGCTAAAAATACAAATATTACGCTAAAACAATTAAAAAGGGATAAAATATAAAAATATACAAAAAGTTGTAAAAAGTATAATTTTTTTATAAAAATATTATTTTTATATTATTTATTTTATAAAACTATTAATTTTACAATTTAATTAAACTAATTTTACTAATTATATAAATTAAATAAAAAGTAAAACTTAAAATAAATCTAATTATAATAATAATAAGTATTTAGGGTTTATAATAATAATAATTAATAATTACTCCGTAATTAATTGCAGTTAGGGTTTCTGTCGGTGTCAGGTCTCCTCCGCGAGTTGCGGTATTCGATGCAGCAAACCCCGCGAGTCGCGGGGTTCCAAATTTCAACTCGGGTGCAGTTCAAAATTTGACGTTTTTTTTTTTTATTTTTTTTTCTGTTTTTAATTTTTCTGTTTATATAAAAAAAATATGTGTATAATAAAAACTTATATTTAAAACTTAAATAAAAATAGAATTACTTTATAATTTTATAAATAAAAATCTTAAAGCTAGATTTATATATATTAAATTTTTTTTTATGTTTTAAATAAAAACAAAATACTTAAATAAAACTTATATAAAAATAAAGAAACTTTATAAAACTTAAATATTTATCAAACTCCTAAAAATATTTATATTTTTTTTATATTTTCGAATATTTAAAACGTATTTTTATAAAAACAAATTTTAATAAAAGTAAACTAAAAATCTTTTTTTTAATATATTATATTAGCGTTGCGCTTCCGGCGTTTAAGAGTGTTCCCCGGCAGCGGCGCCAAAAATACTTGATGTTTCGTGAGGTGTATACGAAATAGCTTATATTTTTGCAGCAGAATACTATTAAATACGATACATTTTTACACAAGATATTTATTTATTTATAGAATGGATATACTTAAACCTTGCTACAAAACTTATAGGCAGTGTACCTAATCGTACAGTAGTGTAGTTTTTAGTAAGTCCGGTTCGTTCCACAGGGAATCTTTTTAAACAAAGCTTAACGCTATATTAGTTTACTTTTATAAAAATACAAATATATATATAAGTAATATTATTATTATAAAGGGGGGTTTTTACCGTTTAATGACCGGTTTGTCGATTTTAAAACTTTAGTCGCAGTTAAAACCAAATGTAAAATATTAAAAATAAATACAAGACTTAAATTAAAGCGTAAAGTAAATAACGATAATGAAATTGCGAATAATAAAAGTGCGATAAAATAAACTTGCGATAATTAAAAAGTACGATAATTAAAAGTGCAATTAAATACAATAACAATAAAAATGCGATAATTAGAAGTGCAATTAAATATAAAATAAAGGAAATTAAATATGAAATAAAAGAATTATGCTTATTTAAACTTCCGTAATCATGATGTTTGACGTGTTGATTTTAGTTTTATGCCCATGGGTTAATTGTCCTTTGTCCTGGATTATTTAATATGTCCATACGGATTTGTCAATAATAGTCCATCAGTCATAAATATAAAGACCGAAAGCCTTCGTCAAATTATTCTTATTCCCGAAGTCAAATATTCCAACTAATTGGGGATTCGAATTGTAACAAGGTTTTAATACTTTGTTTAATGAATACACCAGGTTATCGACTGCGTGTAAACCAAGGTTTTACTACTTTGTTAACAATTACACCAATTACCCTTGAATGTAATTCACCCCTGTTTCAACAAGTCTATTAACTATTAATCCAGTTCCGTGTCCGGTAAAAAGAATAATTATTGGTATTTATAGATATCCCGCCCACCGTACCCAGTCAAGCGTATGTGGTTATATATAAATACGTCAAATTATAAGTTTGTATATTAAATTAACAAGGTATTGTTTAGTTAATTTAAAACCCATTAATAGCCCATAGTCTAATTTCCACAAGTGTCGTTCTTTTATCCAAACCCCAATTATGGTACAAAGCCCAATTACCCAATTTTAGTAATTAGCCCAACATCATGATTACTTCGGATTAAATAAGCATAATAATAACTTAGCTACGAGACATTAATGTAAAAAGGTTGAACATAACTTACAATGATTAAAAATAGCGTAGCGTTACACGGACAGAATTTCGACTTACACCCTTACAACATTCGCTAACATACCCTTATTATTAGAATTAAAATTAAAATTAAAATTAAAATTATAATATATATATATAATACGTTTTATGAGAGAAGAAGAAAAAAAGATGGATAAAAATGATCAGAATTCGGTTGGCTTTATAGGGAGTTTCAAAACCTGGGGCTCCGCGACTCGCGGCATTTTTTGCCTTCAAACTCCGTGAGTCGCGGAGTTTGCTTTTACAGCTCACACAAGTTTGGCTCTTTGTTTACCGACGGTTTTATAAATAAATATAATATATTAAATAATTATAAGAATTATTTAAATATTATATTATATTTATGTGCATAGTTTGAAATGTCCCGTTCTTATTGATTAAAAACGTTACATATTAATTGATTTCGTTGCGAGGTTTTGACCTCTATATGAGATGTTTTTCAAAGACTGCATTCATTTTTAAAACAAACCATAACCTTTATTTCATAGATAAAGGTTTTAAAAAGCTTTACGTAGATTATCAAATAATGATAATCTAAAATATCCTGTTTACACACGACCATTACATAATGGTTTACAATACAAATATGTTACAACAAAATAAGTTTCTTGAATGCAGTTTTTACACAATATCATACAAGCATGGACTTCAAATCTCATCCTTATTTAAGTATGCGACAGCGGAAGCTCTTAATAATCACCTGAGAATAAACATGCTTAAAACGTCAACAAAAATGTTGGTGAGTTATAGGTTTAACCTATATATATCAAATCATAATAATAGACCACAAGATTTCATATTTCAATACACATCCCATACATAGAGACAAAAATCATTCATATGGTGAACACCTGGTAATCGACATTAACAAGATGCATATATAAGAATATCCCCATCATTCCGGGACACCCTTCGGATATGATATAAATTTCGAAGTACTAAAGCATCCGGTACTTTGGATGGGGCTTGTTGGGCCCGATAGATCTATCTTTAGGATTCGCGTCAATTAGGGTGTCTGTTCCCTAATTCTTAGATTACCAGACTTAATAAAAAGGGGCATATTCGATTTCGATAATTCAACCATAGAATGTAGTTTCACGTACTTGTGTCTATTTTATAAATCATTTATAAAACCTGCATGTATTCTCATCCCAAAAATATTAAATTTTAAAAGTGGGACTATAACTCACTTTCACAGATTTTTACTTCGTCGGGAAGTAAGACTTGGCCACTGGTTGATTCACGAACCTATAACAATATATACATATATATCAAAGTATGTTCAAAATATATTTACAACACTTTTAATATATTTTGATGTTTTAAGTATATTAAGTCAGCTGTCCTATTTAGTAACCTACAACTAGTTGTCCACAGTTAGATGTACAGAAATAAATCGATAAATATTATCTTGAATCAATCCACGACCCAGTGTATACGTATCTCAGTATTGATCACAACTCAAACTATATATATTTTGAAATCAATCTCAACCCTGTATAGCTAACTCCAACATTCACATATAGAGTGTCTATGGTTGTTCCAAAATATATATAGATGTGTCGACATGATAGGTCGAAACATTGTATACGTGTCTATGGTATCTCAAGATTACATAATATACAATACAAGTTGATTAAGTTATGGTTGGAATAAATTTGTTACCAATTTTCACGTAGCTAAAATGAGAAAAATTATCCAATCTTGTTTTACCCATAACTTCTTCATTTTAAATCCGTTTTGAGTGAATCAAATTGCTATGGTTTCATATTGAACTCTATTTTATGAATCTAAACAGAAAAAGTATAGGTTTATAGTCGGAAAAATAAGTTACAAGTCGTTTTTGTAAAAGTAGTCATTTCAGTCGAAAGAACGACGTCTAGATGACCATTTTAGAAAACATACTTCCACTTTGAGTTTAACCATAATTTTTGGATATAGTTTCATGTTCATAATAAAAATCATTTTCTCAGAATAACAACTTTTAAATCAAAGTTTATCATAGTTTTTAATTAACTAACCCAAAACAGCCCGCGGTGTTACTACGACGGCGTAAATCCGGTTTTACGGTGTTTTTCGTGTTTTAAGGTTTTAAATCATTAAGTTAGCATATCATATAGATATAGAACATGTGTTTAGTTGATTTTAAAAGTCAAGTTAGAAGGATCAACTTTTGTTTGCGAACAAGTTTAGAATTAACTAAACTATGTTCTAGTGATTACAAGTTTAAACCTTCGAATAAGATAGCTTTATATGTATGAATCGAATGATGTTATGAACATCATTACTACCTTAAGTTCCTTGGATAAACCTACTGGAAAAGAGAAAAATGGATTTAGCTTCAACGGATCCTTGGATGGCTCGAAGTTCTTGAAGCAGAATCATGACACGAAAACAAGTTCAAGTAAGATCATCACTTGAAATAAGATTGTTATAGCTATAGAAATTGAACCAAAGTTTGAATATGATTATTACCTTATATTAGAATGATAACCTACTGTAAGAAACAAAGATTTCTTGAGGTTGGATGATCACCTTACAAGATTGGAAGTGAGCTAGCAAACTTGAAAGTATTCTTGATTTTATGTAACTAGAACTTGTAGAATATATGAAGAACACTTAGAACTTGAAGATAGAACTTGAGAGAGATCAATTAGATGAAGAAAATTGAAGAATGAAAGTGTTTGTAGGTGTTTTTGGTCGTTGGTGTATGGATTAGATATAAAGGATATGTAATTTTGTTTTCATGTAAATAAGTCATGAATGATTACTCATATTTTTGTAATTTTATGAGATATTTCATGCTAGTTGCCAAATGATGGTTCCCACATGTGTTAGGTGACTCACATGAGCTGCTAAGATCTGATCATTGGAGTGTATATACCAATAGTACATACATCTAAAAGCTGTGTATTGTACGAGTACGAATACGGGTGCATACGAGTAGAATTATTGATGAAACTGAACGAGGATGTAATTGTAAGCATTTTTGTTAAGTAGAAGTATTTTGATAAGTGTATTGAAGTCTTTCAAAAGTGTATAAATACATATTAAAACACTACATGTATATACATTTTAACTGAGTCGTTAAGTCATCGTTAGTCGTTACATGTAAGTGTTGTTTTGAAACCTTTAGGTTAACGATCTTGTTAAATGTTGTTAACCCAATGTTTATAATATCAAATGAGATTTTAAATTATTATATTATCATGATATTATCATGTATGAATATCTCTTAATATGATATATATACATTAAATGTCTTTACAACGATAATCGTTACATATATGTCTCGTTTAAAAATCATTAAGTTAGTAGTCTTGTTTTTACATATGTAGTTCATTGTTAATATACTTAATGATATGTTTACTTATCATAGTATCATGTTAACTATATATATATATATATATATATATATATCCATATATATGTCATCATATAGTTTTTACAAGTTTTAACGTTCGTGAATCACCGGTCAACTTGGGTGGTCAATTGTCTATATGAAACATATTTCAATTAATCAAGTCTTAACAAGTTTGATTGTTTAACATGTTGGAAACATTTAATCATGTAAATATCAATCTCAATTAATATATATAAACATGGAAAAGTTCGGGTCACTACAGTACCTACCCGTTAAATAAATTTCGTCCCGAAATTTTAAGCTGTTGAAGGTGTTGACGAATCTTCTGGAAATAGATGCGGGTATTTCTTCTTCATCTGATCTTCACACTCCCAGGTGAACTCGGGTCCTCTATAAGCATTCCATCGAACCTTAACAATTGGTATCTTGTTTTGCTTAAGTCTTTTAACCTCACGATCCATTATTTTGACGGGTTCTTCGATGAATTGAAGTTTTTCGTTGATTTGGATTTCATCTAACGGAATAGTGAGATCTTCTTTAGCAAAACATTTCTTCAAATTCGAGACGTGGAAAGTGTTATGTACAACCGCGAGTTGTTGAGGTAACTCAAGTCGGTAAGCTACTGGTCCGACAAGATCAATAATCTTGAATGGTCCAATATACCTTGGATTTAATTTCCCTCGTTTACTAAATCGAACAACGCCTTTCCAAGGTGCAACTTTAAGCATGACCATCTCTCCAATTTCAAATTCTATATCTTTTCTTTTAATGTCAGCGTAGCTCTTTTGTCGACTTTGGGCGGTTTTCAACCGTTGTTGAATTTGGATGATCTTCTCTGTAGTTTCTTGTATAATCTCCGGACCCGTAATCTGTCTATCCCCCACTTCACTCCAACAAATCGAAGACCTGCACTTTCTACCATAAAGTGCTTCAAACAGCGCCATCTCAATGCTTGAATGGTAGCTGTTGTTGTAGGAAAATTCTGCTAATGGTAGATGTCGATCCCAACTGTTTCCGAAATCAATAACACATGCTCGTAGCATGTCTTCAAGCGTTTGTATCGTCCTTTCGCTCTGCCCATCAGTTTGTGGATGATAGGCAGTACTCATGTCTAGACGAGTTCCTAATGCTTGCTGTAATGTCTGCCAGAATCTTGAAATAAATCTGCCATCCCTATCAGAGATAATAGAGATTGGTATTCCATGTCTGGAGACGGCTTCCTTCAAATACAGTCGTGCTAACTTCTCCATCTTGTCATCTTCTCTTATTGGTAGGAAATGTGCTGATTTGGTGAGACGATCAACTATTACCCAAATAGTATCAAAACCACTTGCAGTCCTTGGCAATTTAGTGATGAAATCCATGGTAATGTTTTCCCATTTCCATTCCGGGATTTCGGGTTGTTGAAGTAGACCTGATGGTTTCTGATGCTCAGCTTTGACCTTAGAACACGTCAAACATTCTCCTACGTATTTAGCAACATCGGCTTTCATACCCGGCCACCAAAAATGTTTCTTGAGATCCTTGTACATCTTCCCCGTTCCAGGATGTATTGAGTATCTGGTTTTATGAGCTTCTCTAAGTACCATTTCTCTCATATCTCCAAATTTTGGTACCCAAATCCTTTCAGCCCTATACCGGGTTCCGTCTTCCCGAATATTAAGATACTTCTCCGATCCTTTGGGTATTTCATCCTTTAAATTTCCCTCTTTTAAAACTCCTTGTTGCGCCTCCTTTATTTGAGTAGTAAGGTTATTATGAATCATTATATTCATAGATTTTACTCGAATGGGTTCTCTGTCCTTCGTGCTCAAGGCATCGGCTACCACATTTGCCTTCCCCGGGTGGTAACGAATCTCAAAATCATAATCATTCAATAATTCAATCCACCTACGCTGCCTCATATTCAGTTGTTTCTGATTAAATATGTGTTGAAGACTTTTGTGGTCGGTATATATAATACTTTTGACCCCATATAAGTAGTGCCTCCAAGTCTTTAATGCAAAAACAACCGCGCCTAATTTCAAATCATGCGTCGTATAATTTTGTTCGTGAATCTTCAATTATCTAGACGCATAAGCAATCACCTTCGTTCGTTGCATTAATACACAACCGAGACCTTGCTTTGATGCGTCACAATAAATCACAAAATCATCATTCCCTTCAGGCAATGACAATATAGGTGCCGTAGTTAGCTTTTTCTTCAATAACTGAAACGCTTTCTCTTGTTCATCCTTCCATTCAAATTTCTTCCCTTTATGCGTTAATGCAGTCAAGGGTTTTGCTATTCTGGAAAAGTCTTGGATGAACCTTCTGTAGTAACCAGCTAGTCCTAAAAACTGGCGTATGTGTTTCGGAGTTTTCGGGGTTTCCCACTTTTCAACAGTTTCTATCTTTGCCGGATCCACCTTAATACCTTCTTTGTTCAATATGTGACCGAGGAATTGAACTTCTTCCAACCAAAATGCACACTTTGAAAACTTAGCGTACAATTCTTCCTTCCTCAATACTTCTAACACCTTTCTCAAATGTTCTCCGTGTTCTTGGTCATTCTTTGAGTAAATAAGTATCTCATCAATGAAAACAATGACAAACTTGTCAAGGTATGGTCCACACACTCGGTTCATAAGGTCCATGAACACAGCTGGTGTATTAGTTAAACCAAACGGCATGACCATAAACTCGTAATGACCGTAACGTGTTCTGAAAGCAGTCTTTGGAATATCATCTTCTTTCACCCGCATTTGATGATACCCGGAACGTAAGTCAGTCTTTGAATAAACAGACGAGCCTTGTAGTTGATCAAATAAGTCGTCAATTCTCGGTAGTGGGTAGCGGTTCTTGATGGTAAGTTTGTTCAACTCTCGGTAGTCGATACACAACCTGAATGTACCATCTTTCTTCTTGACAAACAAAACAGAAGCTCCCCACGGTGATGTGCTTGGTCGAATGAAACCACGCTCTAAAAGTTCTTGTAATTGGCTTTGCAGTTCTTTCATCTCGCTGGGTGCGAGTCTGTAAGGAGCACGAGCTATTGGTGCAGCTCCTGGTACAAGATCTATTTGAAATTCAACGGATCGATGTGCGGGTAATCCCGGTAATTCTTTCGGAAATACATCGGGAAATTCTTTTGCGACGGGAACATCATTGATGCTCTTTTCTTCAGTTTGTACTTTCTCGACGTGTGCTAGAACAGCATAGCAACCTTTTCTTATTAGTTTTTGTGCCTTCAAATTACTAATAAGATGTAGCTTCGTGTTGCCCTTTTCTCCATACACCATTAAGGGTTTTCCTTTTTCTCGTATAATGCGAATTGCATTTTTGTAACAAACGATCTCTGCTTTCACTTCTTTCAACCAGTCCATACCGATTATCACATCAAAACTCCCTAACTCTACTGGTATCAAATCAATCTTAAATGTTTCACTAACCAGTTTAATTTCTCGATTCTGACATATATTATCTGCTGAAATTAATTTACCATTTGCTAATTCGAGTAAAAATTTACTATCCAAAGGCATCAATGGACAACTTAATTTAGCACAAAAATCTCTACTCATATAGCTTCTATCCGCACCCTAATCAAATAAAACGTAAGCAGATTTATTGCTAATAAGAAACGTGCCCGTAACAAGCTCCGGGTCTTCCTGTGCCTCTACCGCATTAATATTGAAAACTCTTCCGCGGCCTTGTCCATTCGTGTTCTCCTGGTTCGGGCAATTTCTAATAATGTGGCCCGGTTTTCCACATTTATAACAAACTACATTGGCATAACTTGCTCCGACACTACTTGCTCCGCCATTACTCGTTCCGACACCATTTGTTCCTTTCGTTCTATTAACCCCTGGTCCGTAGACCTCACACTTCGCCGCGCTATGACCATTTCTTTTACACTTGTTGCAAAATTTGGTGCAGAACCCCGAGTGATACTTTTCACACCTTTGGCATAGCTGCTTCTGATTGTTGTTGTTGTTGCGGTTATTATTGTTATTGGGATGATTGTTGTAGTTGCTGTTGTTGTTGTTGTTGTTGTTAGGCCGTTTGTTGTAGTTGCGATTGATGTTGCGATTGTTGGGATAATTGTTGCGATTATTGTTGTAATTGCTGTTGTTGTTGTATTGGTGATTCTTATCACCGTTTTCCTCCCACTTTTTTTTGACTTGCTTCACATTGGCCTCTTCAGCAGTCTATTCTTTAATTCTTTCTTCAATCTGGTTCACTAGTTTGTGAGCCATTCTACATGCCTGTTGTATGGAGGCGGGCTCGTGTGAACTTATATCTTCTTGGATTCTTTCCGGTAATCCTTTCACAAACGCGTCGATCTTCTCTTCCTCATCTTCGAATGCTCCCGGACACAATAGGCACAATTCTGTGAATCGTCTTTCGTACGTGGTAATATCAAATCCTTGGGTTCGTAACCCTCTAAGTTCTGTCTTGAGCTTATTGACCTCAGTTCTGGGACGGTACTTCTCGTTCATCAAGTGCTTGAATGCTGACCACGGTAGTGCGTACGCATCGTCTTGTCCCACTTGCTCTAGATAGGTATTTCACCATGTTAACGCAGAACCTGTGAAGGTATGCGTAGCGTACTTTACTTTGTCCTCTTCAGTACACTTACTTATGGCAAACACCGATTCGACCTTCTCGGTCCACCGTTTCAATCCGATCGGTCCTTCGATTCCATCAAATTCCAAAGGTTTGCAGGCAGTGAATTCTTTGTAGGTGCATCCTATACGATTTCCTGTACTGCTAGATCCAAGGTTATTGTTGGTATGTAGCGCAGCCTGTACTGCGGCTATGTTTGAAGCTAGAAAAGTACGAAATTCCTCTTCATTCATATTCACGGTGTGTCGAGTAGTCGGTGCCATTTCCTTCACAATAGTCAAATGGAACAAGTTAATCATACAGAATATTAAGAGTAGTTAATAGTATTTCGTAGCATAATATGAACTCATTTATAAAAGCTTTTTCTTCATATTAGCGTTTTATAAGTTTAAATTCGGGTAGTACCTACCCGTTAAGTTCATACTTAGTAGCTAATATACAATTCAACTACTACAATTCTATATGAAAAACTGATTATAATAATAATTCGCGTTCAAACTTTTACACAATATTTTACAAACTTACAATACCGCTTATTTTACATATAGCATGAAATATAGAACACAATAAATTTGATACAAGATGGTTGTGAAGATAATTCTAGCTAGTACACAAGTCGTTCAGCAAAGGCAATAAAGACACGTAATTCATACGTCCAGAAACAAGTCATGCATTCTGGTTTTACTAGGATTACTTCCCATCCTTGGTCTTGTGGAACATAACCGTTATGGCCGTTGATAAGACAGCGTGTTGTAACGTCGTCAAAGGGACGAGGGTTACGTAATGTCCAACAGTCCCGTAACAATCTGAAAACCTCATTTCTTACCCCAATTACCGACTCCGTCACTTGTGGGAACGTTTTGTTTAATAGTTGTAGGCCGATGTTCTTGTTCTCACTTTGGTGAGAAGCGAACATTACTAATCCGTAAGCATAACATGCTTCTTTATGTTGCATGTTAGCCGCTTTTTCTAAATCACGAAGTCCAATATTCGGATATATTGAGTCAAAATAATTTCTTAACCCATTGCGTAAAATAGCAGTTGGGTTCCCCGCAATATATGCGTCAAAGTAAACACATCGTAACTTATGGGTTTCCCAATGTGATATCCCCCATCTTTCAAACGAAAGTCTCTTATAAACCAAGACCTTCTTGGAACGTTCTTCGAATGTCTTACAAACTGATTTCGCCGTAAATAGTTGTGCCGAAGAATTCTGACCGACTCTAGACAAGATTTCATCAATCATGTCTCCGGGTAGGTCTCTTAAAATATTGGGTTGTCTATTCATTTTGTGTTTTTATACTGTAAAATAGACAAGAGTTAGATTCATAAAAAAAAATACTTATTAATACAAGCAATTTTTACATATATCATAAAGCATAAGCACACTATATTACATATATTACACCACACGAATACAATTATCTTATTCCGACTCGCTTCTTTCTTCTTCTTCGGTTTTGGTTCGTTTTGCCAAGTTTCTAGGGATATATGATGTTCCCCTAATACTAGCTGTTATTTTCCACAACGGTTTAGAAAAACCTGGTGGTTTAGAGGTTCCTGGGTCATTGTTACAACTTAAGGACTTCAGGGGTTGACGATACATATAAAGTTCATCGGGGTTGGAATTAGATTTCTCTATTTTTATGCCCTTTCCCTTATTATTTTCTTTTGCCTTTTTAAATTCAGTTGGGGTAATTTCTATAACATCATCGGAATTCTCGTCAGAATCCGATTCATCGGAGAATTGGTAATCCTCCCAATATTTTGCTTCCTTAGCGGAAACACCATTGACCATAATTAACCTTGGTCGGTTGGTTGAGAATTTTCTTTTACTTAACCGTTTTATTATTTCCCCCACCGGTTCTATTTCTTCATCCGGTTCCGATTCTTCTTCCGGTTCCGATTCTTCTTCCGGTTCCGACTCTTCTTCCGGTTCCTCTTCGGGAACTTGTGAATCAGTCCACGAATCATTCCAATTTACATTTGACTCTTCATTATTATTAGGTGAGTCAATGGGACTTGTCCTAGAGGTAGACATCTATCACATAATATCAAACGCGTTAAGAGATTAATATATCACATAATATTCACATGTTAAAAATATATAGTTTCCAACAAAATTTGTTAAGCAATCATTTTTCAAGTAAACACGGTCGAAGTCCAGACTCACTAATGCATCCTAACAAACTCGATAAGACACACTAATGCAAAATTCTGGTTCTCAAAGACCAACGCTCGGATGCCAACTGAAATGTCCCGTTCTTATTGATTAAAAACGTTACATATTAATTGATTTCATTGCGAGGTTTTGACCTCTATATGAGATGTTTTTCAAAGACTGCATTCATTTTTAAAACAAACCATAGCCTTTATTTCATAGATAAAGGTTTTAAAAAGCTTTACGTAGATTATCAAATAATGATAATCTAAAATATCCTGTTTACACACGACCATTACATAATGGTTTACAATACAAATATGTTACAACAAAATAAGTTTCTTGAATGCAGTTTTTACACAATATCATACAAGCATGGACTCCAAATCTCATCCTTATTTAAGTATGCGACAGCGGAAGCTCTTAATAATCACCTGAGAATAAACATGCTTAAAACGTCAACAAAAATGTTGGTAAGTTATAGGTTTAACCTATATATATCAAATCATAATAATAGACCACAAGATTTCATATTTCAATACACATCCCATACATAGAGACAAAAATTATTCATATGGTGAACACCTGGTAATCGACATTAACAAGATGCATATATAAGAATATCCCCATCATTCCGGGACACCCTTCGGATATGATATAAATTTCGAAGTACTAAAGCATCCGGTACTTTGGATGGGGCTTGTTGGGCTCGATAGATCTATCTTTAGGATTCGCGTCAATTAGGGTGTCTGTTCCCTAATTCTTAGATATCCAGACTTAATAAAAAGGGGCATATTCGATTTCGATAATTCAACCATAGAATGTAGTTTCACGTACTTGTGTCTATTTTATAAATCATTTATAAAACCTGCATGTATTCTCATCCCAAAAATATTAGATTTTAAAAGTGGGACTATAACTCACTTTCACAGATTTTTACTTCGACGGGAAGTAAGACTTAGCCACTGGTTGATTCACGAACCTATAACAATATATACATATATATCAAAGTATGTTCAAAATATATTTACAACACTTTTAATATATTTTGATGTTTTAAGTTTATTAAGTCAGCTGTCCTATTTAGTAACCTACAACTAGTTATCCACAGTTAGATGTACAGAAATAAATCGATAAATATTATCTTGAATCAATCCACGACCCAGTGTATACGTATCTCAGTATTGATCACAACTCAAACTATATATATTTTGAAATCAATCTCAACCCTGTATAGCTAACTCCAACATTCACATATAGAGTGTCTATGGTTGTTCCGAAATATATATAGATGTGTCGACATGATAGGTCGAAACATTGCATACGTGTCTATGGTATCTCAAGATTACATAATATATAATACAAGTTGATTAAGTTATGGTTGGAATAAATTTGTTACCAATTTTCACGTAGTTAAAATGAGAAAAATTATCCAATCTTGTTTTACCCATAACTTCTTCATTTTAAATCCGTTTTGAGTGAATCAAATTGCTATGGTTTCATATTGAACTCTATTTTATGAATCTAAACAGAAAAAGTATAGGTTTATAGTCAGAAAAATAAGTTACAAGTCGTTTTTGTAAAGGTAGTCATTTCAGTCGAAAGAACGACGTCTAGATGACCATTTTAGAAAACATACTTCCACTTTGAGTTTAACCATAATTTTTGGATATAGTTTCATGTTCATATTAAAAATCATTTTCTCAAAATAATAACTTTTAAATCAAAGTTTATCATAGTTTTTAATTAACTAACCCAAAACAGCCCGCGGTGTTACTACGACGGCGTAAATCCGGTTTTACGGTGTTTTTCGTGTTTCCAGGTTTTAAATCATTAAGTTAGCATATCATATAGATATAGAACATGTGTTTAGTTGATTTTAAAAGTCAAGTTAGAAGGATTAACTTTTGTTTGCGAACAAGTTTAGAATTGTGACGACCTGGAAATTTCCGACCAAATTTAAACTTAACCTTTATATGTTTCCGACTTGATAAGCAGAATTTGTAATGTTGAATCTTAAAAAAATTGGAACTACATTCATGTAATCAATTACCCTTTGACCGTGTTCGACGATTCACGAACAATTATGTGTATATAGATATGTATATATAATATATAATATTAACTGAAAACATTAACAAAGTATTAGATATATGATACTTTACATGAACATATTTGTTTCGATATATTTATCGACAGAATTAAGAGATAATATCAAATGATTGAATTATCAGATACATTATAATATGATTACGGGCCTATGTTATAAGGTCCACTGTGATTTAAGAAATCTATTCTTTTTGACAACTCATTACTTAACCAGTATGATAAAGATAACGATATTTATATTTTATTTTATTAAATATATATAACGATTTAAATTAATATTATATATTTTTATACGCGTATTATACGTACATAGTTTTATACTTTTACTATACTTTAACTTTACCTTTACTTTACTTTTACTTTACTTTAACTTTAATAATTCATACTTTAATAATTCACTTTAATAATTCATACTTTAATAATTCACTTTAATAATTCATACTTTAATAATTCACTTTAATAATTTATACTTTAATAATTCACTTTAATAATTCATACTTTAATAATTCACTTTAATAATTCATACTTTAATAATTCACTTTAATAATTCATACTTTAATAATTCACTTTAATAATTAATATTTTAATAATTCACTTTAATAATTCAAAAATCTATTATAAATAGAATGCAATAGGTTTCATTATTTCATAGAAACTTGAAAATATATTTCTCTAAACTCTCTCAATCGAATTACATATATATATATATTTACTTAGTACTATTTCAAGATATTATTAGTATACATAAAATACTACGACGGAGTTATATTCAGACGATTTCAAAATAAGTTTTCAAATGGGATATAGCTAAGGAAATTATGGGTTATAGCTATGAAGGTTATGGGTATTGATCGAGGGTATTGCTCGTGAGGTCAACCTAACGTTTATCATTTTCGTTGCGTCTACGTACTTTCCTGCAATATTGAATCACAATATTGATACGTGAGCATTCATATCTTATCTTTTATATATTAATAGTGTATCCCTGACTAGTGCTCGAGTATATATGATTATGCATGTTTGTATGCTTAGTTTCGTCGTTAAATAGTTTAAGATAAATCACGAATTTGATACATATGCTACTGAGATAAGTTATATGATATGCATGTCGTTGAAAAGCTGAAGAAAAAAATTAATAACTTTTCATTTAGAAATCGTGTGGTTTCGATGAACGGATTAAAAGATATGGTCAATTGAATTATCATTAATTTTAATATTATTATTAAAACGATTATTATAACTGTTATCAGTTGATGTTATTACTAAAATTATCTTTATTACTAAAAATTAATATTTTTATTGAAACTGTCATTTTATTATTTTTATCATTATTATTATTATCAATATTATTTTATCAAATAAATATGCGTACAAAGATATTTTTACCACACGTAATGTAATTACATTAATAATACATACCACTATATTTTTATGATATTAAGTGAATTTTATAAATTTTATTACTTGAGATATATAAAAGTATATTTTTATCATATATGAATTTTAATATAAATTTTTATTTATTAATAAATGACTTGTATTATTTAGTATAATAATATCTGATAAATATATTTAAATATATAAAACTACTATATATAAGTTATATAATAAACATGTATAGATTTTGAAAGTCATTTTGGGTCAAGTTGACTTTTGTTGACTTTTGCATGTCGGTCTCGAGCATTAGGATTGTGATACACTACGACTTGACCTAAATTGTTAGACAGATATTGACCAACATATAAATATATATACTTAATATAGGTTCGTGAATCCGAGACAAACCCTGCACTTGTAAAGTGCCATCATATACATAATTGCTACGAAATACAGTATTGTGAGTTTCATTACTCCCTTTTTATATATATTTTTGGGCTGAGAATACATGCGCTGTTTTATAAATGTTTTACGAAATAGGCACAAGTACTAAAACTAATTCTATGTGGGTTTAAACCAGAAATATACCCTTAGCTTGGTAACATTAAACTACTTGTCTATGTACGGTAGGCGCGAATCCTAAAGATAGATCTATTGGGCCTGACAAACCCCATCCTGACTATGGGATGCTTTAGTACTTCGAGGTTATTTTAAACACACCTGATCTGGTGTACTTCAGAGGGTAAAACATGAACGTTAAGGCTTGTTACCGGGTGCCTACAACTTATAGAATACTTTTATACACTTGCGAGTGTACGGATATTTATAGAAACTGAAATCTTGTGGTCTATTACTATTACGGAAATGATGGATTATGATAAACTAATGAACTCACCAACCTTTTGGTTGACACTTTAAAGCATGTTTATTCTCAGGTATTAAAGAAATCTTCCGCTGTGCATTAGCTCATTTTAAGGATATTACCTGGAGTCATTCATGACATACTTTGAAAGACGTTGCATTCGAGTCGTTGAGTTCATCAAGATTAATATTAAGTCAATTATAGTTGGATGTAATATGAAATGGTATGCATGCCATCAATTTTTGATGTAAAGAAAGTTTGTCTTTTAAAAACGAATGCAATGTTTGTAAAACGTATCATATAGAGGTCAAATACCTCGCGATGTAATCAACTATTGTGAATCGTTTATAATGTATATGAACGGGTCCTTTCAGTTGGTATCAGAGCGGTGGTCTTAGCGAACCAGGTCTTGCATTAGTGTGTCTAACTGATAGTTGTTAAGATGCATTAGTGAGTCTGGACTTCGACCGTGTCTGCATGTCAAAAGTTTTGCTTATCATTTTTAGTCGGAAATCATCTACTTACCATCCTTAGAAAATTACCTGCTTATCATTCTTAAGTCTATACGCGTTTTCCTACATTTATTGCATAATAATGTATAGACGAATTCTTATCTTAGCATATCTGTTACTGTGAACTTTGATTGACATCTTTCAAAGATTCCTCCGTAATTTATGGGATTTTGGTATTATATATACATATGTAAATTATGTATTGAAGAATACCAAATCTAAATTCTACATTCTATTTAATACCAAAAAAATTCTTTCCCTGATCATACAAGATGGATCCCTCAACCAGTTCGAGTTCCTCGGATTTCGACAGCTATGCCGATATGGATTTTCACATGAGCTCCGAAAGCAGCGTGAACGAAATGGATAAACCAATTAGCCATCATCTATTTTGGATGAATTGGGGATGAGTTCGTAATCTACTTAACCATTGGAGACAAGAAGAAGGTGATCCCTTTCATCCACCACATTGCCCTCTTGGCAATGAACCTGAAGCATTTACCGGCGAACCTGTCCGAAACACCATTTTCTCTCTCATTTCCAGAGTATCTCGTCATGATTATATACTACACCAAATTCTAGATCTTATCTATCCGCTCGTCCGAACCGACAATCACCCCGGTGTAATAGAAGAAGTCAACGAGCTTCGCGCTCGGGTAGTGGCTTTGGAGAATATGGTGCAAAGGTTACAAACACCAGCAGCAGCACCAACAGCATAACCAGTACCACCATCAACAACATCAACAGTACCATTACCACCACCAACAACAACCGCATCGCAAACCTCAACTTCACAATCTGTCCCACGAGCATCGACGTCATACGCCATGTAGATACCAAGGAATACCACAACGATGAAGTATTTATTCATAACTTCATTGGGGAAACATTCTACGGCGATTATGTAATTTCTAAAGTTTAGAAATTATCTATCCTCGCCTTAACCATAAATCAAATGAGTTTAATTTAATATTAACTCATTAAATCAATATTACGTCTAAAGAAATATACACATATATATTTCCATAAAGACTGTAATAAAATTCTTTTGTACAAAATATTAATTGTGAATTTTTTTGTAACGGGTAGGTAATACCCGAGAGATATATAAATTCACAATTAATATGTTACATTCTTCGAATCTGATTCAGCAAATCATCCATTATACTCCCTACTTTCATAACAATATACATTCTTTTATAAAAATCAAAACAACCATACTCATTCAAAATCTAATTACATATTCTGATTTTGAAATCTCAGAATTCGATTCAAGATATAACCGAAATCGTCACTCTTAGATTCCTACATCTTTCAAAACTATACTTTGACTTCAAAACTGTCATAGAACCTCATTTCTATTCATGGAACTCACAAAAATATTTGTATCATTCAAAATCTTAGAACATCATATGTATATTAACAATTACAATATGTGTTCAAACACTTCGAAATTCCTAAAGACATGCGAGATGATGATCCAACCACATATTACCCACTGTCATGCATCTGAAAAGCTCTCGAAACCAAAGTTATAGTTTAACACGTACCCGTGTCAGATCCTTTGATATTTATTACCAAATATAATTTTTCAATCTCTTTCCAAAATAGACAATTTTGTCATAGCTTCAACAAATCACCTTCATTTGTTTATACGAATAAACCTTATTATAACAATTACCCCTTCATCATTGTTACCGGGGAACCTTTCATATCTCGCCACATTAGCAGTAAACTTATCAACAACTTCATTAACCTTCGACTTAAGCCTCTCCGAAAAGCCACTATACTTATTCATTAAAACCCCATCATGTACTTACCTACATCATGTAACAATAATTGTCACACCAACTACTGGGAATTAGCAATCAGTATTTTGAATTTCGCTACAATTTTACGTCAAAAGTTATATGTATACATATAACGTCTATCTCCTAGACTTACATACTTCGAATGTGAATTTTCTGAAAAACATCCCAAACTATGAACTAGTTCTCCGAAATTGGAAAAATGCTGATGAAGCAGCAAAAACTGTAAACGACTTTAACAGTCAAAAGTTTGATGATAAAGAATAGTATGGTGGTAAAGCTGAGAAAAAGAGAAGGTTTGAAACTGGAAAACAGATTGAGCAGACCATGAAGGAGGCTGTGGACAAATCACAAAGACTAAACCTGCCTTCAAAGGATCTAAATGATTCAGTGTCTACTGAAATCGTTAGCAAACACCTTACTTCTTATTCTAAACCTTCACAGACAAATCTTCTTCATCATCCATATTATCGTATCTTTTATTATAATATCTTCGATATTCCTGAAGATATTTTCACAACTATTCTTATCTGAAATCTTTTATCTCTTCGCAATATCTGCGTTACAACATAAAAGAAACTGTGTTAGTTTCTAAATTCTAAATAAATAAAAAATTTGAATTTAAAATAGGAATGTTTTTGAAGTAGTGTTGGGAACTGAAGCATGAGTTAGTATAATATAATGACACTTGATCAACGTGATTATATTATAGTAAGTCATGCTGAGTTTCTAATGGAACGTGATGATTCACAGAACATACCGTCATCATGTACTGTTTACACGACTCTTACATTCTACCCAATTTCCAAACATATTAAGAACATATCATCTAGATAGCTCTATATTTTCGGATATTATGGTAATTTGCCAAATCAAGATCGTGCCATTAAAATTTTCTTCTTGGAACATTAACTATGTTCATCCAAAAATTCATATCTACGAATTCTGGACCATTATCCGCTTGACTTAAGGTCGGAAAGAGAAAACGAAAGCATGAAGCTCCGAAATATAATGGAGAATATAAAGCCCGATAACAACCCTGAAATTATAAACCGTGTATATCAATGCGTATAGCAATATAAAGACACGGGAGAATGAAAAACACAATAACCCCAAGGTAATGGTAGAAGAAAATAACTTCCTCCGGTGGTAGATGAAAAAGAAGAATGACATATATGAAAGTTAAGAGAATATCAAGAATCAATACTGGATGAAGCATATTAACGAATGCTTTAAAGTATGAATTGGGAAGAAAGACTAGAAGGTGTGAGATGTGGAAATAAAGAAACGAAGGGGGTGGAATTATAGTAAAATATCAGACAGAGAAATCGAGACAGATTATCGCATTTAATCAAAGAAGATCCTGATTTCCTTAATCGCCGAAGAACCAAATCTTATTGCAAAGATTTTCTTTAAATTCCATGAATTCCGAAAATCAATCATAACTACGTCATCGGTTAAAACGAATATACGTTTACTCATTTCACTCTCTTGCGATAGCTTCACTTATACTCTTCGCGTAATCAAATTATTTTATCTATATTACTCAATGATGATAAAACTCTATTTATCAACTCATATTCATCATGAAAACATTTTTATAGTTAGCCATGACGACCTCGATCAAATTTCGGGACGAAATTTCTTTAACGGGTAGGTACTGTGACGACCTGGAAATTTCCGACCAAATTTAAACTTAACCTTTATATGTTTCCGACTCGATAAGCAGAATTTGTAATGTTGAATCTTAAAAAGTTTGGAACTACATTCATGTAATCAATTACCCTTTGACCGTGTTCGACGATTCACGAACAATTATGTGTATATAGATATGTATATATAATATATAATATTAACTGAAAACATTAACAAAGTATTAGATATATGATACTTTACATGAACATATTTGTTTCGATATATTTATCGACAGAATTAAGAGATAATATCAAATGATTGAATTATCAGATACATTATGATATGATTACGGGCCGATGTTATAAGGTCCACTGTGATTTAAGAAATCTATTCTTTTTGACAACTCATTACTTAACCAGTATGATAAAGATAACGATATTTATATTTTATTTTATTAAATATATATAATGATTTAAATTAATATTATATATTTTTATACGCGTATTATACGTACATAGTTTTATACTTTTACTATACTTTAACTTTACCTTTACTTTACTTTTACTTTACTTTAACTTTAATAATTCATACTTTAATAATTCACTTTAATAATTCATACTTTAATAATTCACTTTAATAATTCATACTTTAATAATTCACTTTAATAATTCATACTTTAATAATTCACTTTAATAATTCATACTTTAATAATTCACTTTAATAATTCATACTTTAATAATTCACTTTAATAATTCATACTTTAATAATTCACTTTAATAATTCATACTTTAATAATTCACTTTAATAATTCAAAAATCTATTATAAATAGAATGCAATAGGTTTCATTATTTCATAGAAACTTGAAAATATATTTCTCTAAACTCTCTCAATCGAATTACATATATATATATATTTACTTAGTACTATTTCAAGATATTATTAGTATACATAAAATACTACGACGGAGTTATATTCAGACGATTTCAAAATAAGTTTTCAAATGGGATATAGCTAAGGAAATTATGGGTTATAGCTATGAAGGTTATGGGTATTGATCGAGGGTATTGCTCGTGAGGTCAACCTAACGTTTATCATTTTCGTTGCGTCTACGTACTTTCCTGCAATATTGAATCACAATATTGATACGTGAGCATTCATATCTTATCTTTTATATATTAATAGTGTATCCCTGACTAGTGCTCGAGTATATATGATTATGCATGTTTGTATGCTTAGTTTCGTCGTTAAATAGTTTATGATAAATCACGAATTTGATACATATGCTACTGAGATAAGTTATATGATATGCATGTCGTTGAAAAGCTGAAGAAAAAAATTAATAACTTTTCATTTAGAAATCGTGTGGTTTCGATGAACGGATTAAAAGATATGGTCAATTGAATTATCATTAATTTTAATATTATTATTAAAACGATTATTATAACTGTTATCAGTTGATGTTATTACTAAAATTATCTTTATTACTAAAAATTAATATTTTTATTGAAACTGTCATTTTATTATTTTTATCATTATTATTATTATCAATATTATTTTATCAAATAAATATGCGTACAAAGATATTTTTACCACACGTAATGTAATTACATTAATAATACATACCACTATATTTTTATGATATTAAGTGAATTTTATAAATTTTATTACTTGAGATATATAAAAGTATATTTTTATCATATATGAATTTTAATATAAATTTTTATTTATTAATAAATGACTTGTATTATTTAGTATAATAAGATCTGATAAATATATTTAAATATATAAAACTACTATATATAAGTTATATAATAAACATGTATAGATTTTGAAAGTCATTTTGGGTCAAGTTGACTTTTGTTGACTTTTGCATGTCGGTCTCGAGCATTAGGATTGTGATACACTACGACTTGACCTAAATTGTTAGACAGATATTGACCAACATATAAATATATATACTTAATATAGGTTCTTGAATCCGAGACAAACCCTGCACTTGTTCAGTGCCGTCATATACATAATTGCTACGAAATACAGTATTGTGAGTTTCATTACTCCCTTTTTATATATATTTTTGGGCTGAGAATACATGCGCTGTTTTATAAATGTTTTACGAAATAGGCACAAGTACTAAAACTAATTATATGTGGGTTTAAACCAGAAATATACCCTTAGCTTGGTAACATTAAACTACTTGTCTATGTACGGTAGGCGCGAATCCTAAAGATTGATCTATTGGGCCTGACAAACCCCATCCTGACTATGGGATGCTTTAGTACTTCGAGGTTATTTTAAACACACCTGATTTGGTGTACTTCAGAGGGTAAAACATGAACGTTAAGGCTTGTTACCGGGTGCCTACAACTTATAGAATACTTTTATACACTTGCGAGTGTACGGATATTTATAGAAACTGAAATCTTGTGGTCTATTACTATTACGGAAATGATGGATTATGATAAACTAATTATAACGATCCGTTCCTAATCCATCCGGACAACGTCCATATCGATTACAAACGAATTATAATAGTTGATAACATCGCGAGGTATTTGACCTCTATATGATACATTTTACAAACGTTGCATTTATTCTTAAAAAGGCAATCTATCATTACATCAAAATTGATATGTTCGTCTCACATTTCACAATATCCAAATGACTTAATCTGTCATTTACTTAATAATAGTCTTTAATGATCTCCAATGACTCGAATGCAACGTTCTTGTATCATGGCTTAAATGGTCCCAACTAGTATCCTTTATATGAGCTAATGCACAGCGGAAGACTTAATTCGTACCTGAGAATAACATGCTTTAAAAGGTCAACATAAAGTTGGTGAGATATATAGGTTTGATGCTAGCAGCGTTATAACAATGGACCACAAGATTTCGTATATAATCATTCAATAAAAATATTCTAAGTGGTTGAGCACTTGGTAACCATACTTAACATTTAATCACGTCGCATATTCCCTTTAATATGAAATCTTACTACACCGTACCAAGGTGTAGTCACGAAACGAAGTACTGTGCAACCGTTGAATACTGGTCGTCCAGTCCGGTTGGGGTTGTCAGGCCCGATAGATCTATCAACAGGATTCGCGTTTACAATACTGCTGTAAATAGTAGTTACCAAGCTACAGGGAAGTATGCCAGTGGTACAACTCAACGTAGAATATATTTTTCAGTTACTTGTGTCCATAACGTAAATCATTTATAAAACAGCGCATGTATTCTCAGCCCAAAAATATTTAGAGTTTAAAAGGGACTATATACTCACCTAATGTATTTTGTAGTAAAAATACATATAACACCATTGATAACTTATAAGGTTGGCCTTCGATTCACGAACCTAATTATATATATTTATATCGGTTAATATCTATTTAACAATTGAAGTTAATTTATAGTGTACCACAATCCTAATGCTCGAGACTAATATGTAAAAGTTAACAGAAATTCATTTGACTCAAAAAGATTTCCAAATTTTATACATAATTATTTTTAGTTAAATATTGTCATTTTATATTCTTAAATATTTTTACAAAATTTATTAGAGTAAATTATAATATAATTCACTTATTAATAAATAAAACTTTACATAAAAATATATACTAAAATGATAAGTTAATACTTTATAATAATATTTTCAAAGAATTTATACACGATTAAATATAATTAAATATTGTTGTTTAAAATATTTTTATAAAACTTATTAAAGTAATTAATGCTATAATTCATTACTAATACTTTATATATATATAAAATGATGTTTTATAATATTTACATCAAAATTTTAATGTTAAAAATAATAAATTGATAGTTTTAATAATAATGATCAAAATAATAATTTAATGATCAAAATAATATTTTGATAGTTTTAAAAATAATATTTTAATAGTTTTTGATAAAAAAATATATATTTTAATTGTTGATAAAAATCATGATAATAATATTTTGATAATAATAATTATAACAATCAATATTTTTTTTTTAACAATGATTTTAATGAGGTCGTAGTAAAAATATTCATTTTAATAATTTACACAAAATTCAATTGACTATATCATCAAATTCATCCGTCGAATCCATTCGACATCTAAATGAAAAGTTTATAGTTTTTCGCCACCTTTCCAAAAACATATATATCATATACCTTATATTAACCACAGTAGTAACTAATTCAGATTCTATCCTAAAAATATATTTTGACAAAATGAATATAAAAGCATGCATAATCCTAATTTCTCGAGCACTAGTCAGGGATACACTACTTACTAAATAAAAGTCAAGTTTTGAGTGCTCACGTATCAATATTGAGATTCAATATTGCAGGAAAGAATATAGACGCAACGGAGATGATAAACACTAGTTTGTCTCACAAACAAAACCCCCGAACATTACCCACAACCTCCATAGCTATACCCCATAATCTCCTTAAGTCTATCCCACTCATGAAACTAGTTTTGGAAACACTTGGACAGAACCCCGTCATAGTATATTACTAATATTATCGTTCCCAATAACTAATACTAGTAATAATACTCTTGGTATCGATCTTAAGACTAATAATAGTCTTGATAATAATAATAAGATTATTAATCTTAATAATATGAATTATAATAATAATTTTAATTAATACTCTGTAATAAGAAGAAAGAAAGACAGAAGAAAGAAGAAAGAAAAAAAATAAAAATAAAGTAACACGCGGGTCCAGTTTTTAAAGAGTTTTTGGCCACCAACTACGCTCACTATTTTTATGTCGGCAAAACATTACACGTTTCGTGTAGATGGGTACACGATTCGTGTAAGGTATAGTCACGAAAGTTGTAGATTTTTGAGTTACGGTCGTTTGGACACCAAGATCACCCTTTTTCGAGTCCGAATGAATTAGTAATGATTTTTCTCGTGCAAGTGCGCAGGTTTAGTAATTTACAATGTTTTAACTTACAATCATGTGATGAAATGTTGTAGTCTTTTGGTGTCATTAAAAATCTTTATATTATCTTTATTTTTATTTTTATATTATTGAAAATCCATAAAAATATTTTATAATCAAATTATATTATATCGAAAAAAAAATGTGTTCGTTGTTTAACTAAGTGTTTTTAAATACAAAACGTTTTATATTTAGTTAAAGACTATATTTAATCATTTTGTAAAATACATAAATATATATTTAATAAACACGTTTTATTTAAATATTTATTTTTATAAAAATCACGGACCGTTACATTTATCGTTTAACAAAAGGTTTCTAGAAAAGTTATGACTTTTAAAATAACGTTAAAACGTTTAATCTTATTAAAATGACTCTTAAATAATTTGACAAAAAAAAATGGTTTCAGATATTTATTAAACATATTATCTTTTACTCTTGCCAATATAATAATCTTATTTCAAAACCTATTACGTATCTAATACTTTTGTTATCGTTAACTATAAATAATCATATAACACATATACACATAATCATTCGTGAATCGTCAGGCTTGGTCAAAAGGGTAACTAATCTTCCAGATTTAGATTTCAGACTTTCTAGACTCAACATCAAGGTTTTTGCTTATCGTGTCGGAAACATATAGAGTTTAAGGTTTAAATTTGGTCGGAAATTTCCGGGTCGTTACAGTACCCACCCGTTAAAGAAATTTCGTCCTCGAAATTTGGTAGAGGTTGTCATAAATAACAATAGGAATGTTTTCATGACGAATATGAGATGATAACGGAGTTTTGTCATTATTGAAAAAAAATATAGATAAAATGATTCGATTATGAGGCGCGCGAGTGAAGCTATCACAAAAGAGTGAAATGAGTGAATATGGAATTGTTTTTAACCGATGACGTGATTAGGATTGATTTCCAGAATTTAAGGGATTTAAAGAAAATTTTACATAATAGGATTTAGTTCTTCGGCGATTTAGAAAACAGGATCTCCTTTGATTTAATGCGGAAAAATCTGTTGTGATTTATTTGTCGGATATTTCACTATAAATTTACCTCCTTCCCTTTCTTACTTCCCATATCTTCTATTCTTTCTCTTTAGTTCCTATTTTAAGTCATTCGCTAATATGCTTCATCCCATTCTAATCCTTGTTATATTTCTAACTTTCATATCTGTCATTCTTCTTTTTCATCTATCACCAGAAGAATCTATTCTCTTTTATCCTTTCCTTGGAATTATAATGTTTTTAATTCTCCCGTGCCTTTACGTTGCCATACGTATTGATATGCACGGTTTGTAGTTTCAGGGTTGTTGTTAGGTTTTATATCTTCCCTTATATTTCGATGTTCCTACTCCTGTCCCTTAAAATCATTGTCATCCACAGTTAATGTTCTCTCTTATTTGCTATGGTTTATGTTCCTATTTCTATTCTGAGGTTTTGTCCCTTCGTTTCTTCTTCCCGTCCTCGAGCCAAGCGAGCAATGGTCCGAAATTCGTAGGTAGGAAATTTGGAATGAACCTAGCTATTGGTTTTAGAATAAAATTGTAATGGCACGATCTTGATTCGTAAAAAAAAATTACCAGAATATTTCGGAAAATTAGAACTATCAGGGTGATACGTTCTAATATGTTTGGAGATTGAATAGAATATAAGAGCCGTGTAACATGGCATATGATGATGGTACTGTGAATCATCACATTCCATTAGAAACTTAACATGACTTACTGTAATATAATGAAGTTGATCAAGTTTCATTATATTATATTAATTCATGCATCAGTTCCCAACACTGCTTCAGAACATTCCTATTTTAAACTCGATAGTTTTAGAACTTAGAAACTAACACAGTTTCTTTTATATTGTAACGCAGATGTTACGAAGAGTTGAATGATCGCAGATAGGAATAGTTGTGAGAATATCTCCAGAAATATGGAGAATGTGTATAACGAAGGATATGTAAATTTCTTATAATATCTAAGATAAGATGATGATGAAGAATATCATCTTGAAAAGTTTAGAATAAGGAGTAGAGTTCTTACTAACGGTTTCAGCAGGCACTGGATCATTTGGATCCTTTGAAGACAGGTTCTGTTTTCACGATTTGTTCACGGCCTCCTTCATACTTTGCTCAATCCGTTTTCCAGTTCCAACCCTTCTCTTTTTCTGAGCTTTACCAACCTACTGTTCTTTATCGTCAACCTTTAACTTGTTAAAGTCGTTTACAGTTTTTGCTGCTTCATCAACATTTTAAGAACTACTTCATAGTTCAGGGTGTTTTTCAGAAACTTCACATTCGAAGTATGAAACTCTTAGGGATAGACGTTTTCGGTATAACTGGAAGAATTTCTACGAGATTTTCAAAATACTGATTGCGGATTCCGCCAAAGATATGACAAACTACTTGATGTCGTGGAATATAAAAGGTCCTCCGGTGACGTTGGCGAAAGAACAAGATATAAATATCGAAGTTATAATAGGAGTAGTCTTACTGAGAAGTCGAAGTGGAGCTGTGACAAAATTAGATTCTTGAAAAGGAAGTGTAAGATTGTTTTTGCTAATAAATGGCAAAGGATTCAACACGGTATGTGTTAAACTATGAATTCGGGTTTGAGAGTTCTTCAGGTGCATAACTGTATGCATAAATCTTTCTTTCATAGACGAGGTGCGGCTGGTTCAACTTCTCGATCGAGGTGTTTTCAGGAATCATGAAAAGTTGTGAATGCGAATTGTAATTGTCAAGATACGAATGAGGTTTAAGATAGAATCAAGTGGCAAACTTGAAGAATTATTTAGTTTCATATGTTATAATCAATATTTTAATTAATTTTACTTGTCCATAGTTAGCAGTCTGTTAGTTCGATTGTCCAATAGTCCAATAGTTTAATAATATATATATATATATATATATATATATATATATATATATATATATATATATATATATATATATATATATATATATAATATTCGAATTAAATAATACATATCGTGACCCGTGTACCGGTCTCGGTGTCGATCACAACTCAAAGTATATACATATTTTGGAATCAACTCCGACCCTGTATAGCCAACTCCCACCTTCACATATAGAGTGTCTACGGTTGTTCCGAAATATATATATAGATGGGTCAATATGATATGTCGAAACCTTGTATACGTGTCCCGTTTATTTAAAGTGCGTAAAATAAATAAATATATATCATGACCCATGCACCGTGTTGTCTCAGAATTAATCCGACGTATTGCGTACATGTGTCCCGACTTAAAAATGCATAAAAGTAAATAACAGAAATTAAATGACAATAAATAAAATTGCGAGAATGTAAATTGCGATAAAGTAAATGTTAGTCAGTTAGCTGGGAATAGTTAGCCGGAACAGTTAGCGTGAAATCCTATCACAATTTCAGTTAATTAAATCATTTGTTTCTAACACTTTTTATTTTTGTCCAATGTTTTCTTCGTTTTGCCACTTGTTGGATTCGGATAGGTAAAAATTCAAATATGAAATTTAAATGAAAATGGTTAATCTGGGGTGAACGGATACCTTTATTGGTGGTTGTAAGTAGGATAATAGATAATCGTTGAATCAGATTCGAAGAATGTACAGTGTAACTTATTAATGTGAATTCTAAATATTCCTCGGGTGCTACCCACCCGTTAAAATATTTTCATCATTAACAGTTTGTACGAAAGAATTTTTAATTACGATCTTTATGAAAATATACTTGCATATATATTTTCTTCAGATGTAATTAATGATTTAATGAGTCAATAAGGTATTAAACTCATTTGATTTATCGTTAATACTAGATTACATAATCTCTAAAACTTTAGAAATTACATAATCACCATGTTGAGCGGAAATAATTGATGTAGAACGATATGTAGAACGAAGATAAAGTAGATAGAACGATACGTAGAACGATGATTATACTCGAGGTGTAATTTGTGACGTTGAGATTTACGGTATGGTTGCGGTTTGAGGGTGATAAGGATACCATTGACGTTGATGATGGTGATGCTGTCGATGGTGCTGCTGCTGGTGTTTGTAACCTTCGCACCAGGTTCTCCAAAACCATTACTCGAGCACGTAGTTCGTTAACTTCTTATATTATGTCGGGATAATTGACGATTGAAACGAGCGGGTGAGTAAGATTCAAAATATAAGATAATTGTGACGAAATACTCGGAGAAAGGGGAGAGAAAATGGTTTCTTGAACAGGTTCGCCGGTAAGCGCTTCAGGTTGAAAAGGGCAATTTGGTGAATGGAAAAGATCTTCGATGTGATATGATTTTTCGGATGTCGGATGATATTCTAGCTGTATAGAATATCTATGTATAATACTAAAGATTTCGTAAACTACAGAGGAATTTACGGCATATGACAGGCAAGTCTACAGAAACGCTAGGATATGAATTTTTTTTTTTTTTTTTTTTTTTTGTCTATACACCATCGATGCACTAAATGCAGTAAGACGTGTCTAGACTAAAGAATGATAAGCAGGAAATTTCCTAAGGATGATAAGCAGATGGTTTCCGACTAGAAATGATAAGCAAAACTTTTTAACAGGCAAACACGGTCAAAGTCCAGTCTCACTAATGTATCCTAACAACTACCAGTTAGACACACTAATGGGTGACCTGGTTCGCTAAGACCAACGCTCTGATACCACCTATAACGATCCGTTCCTAATCCATCCGGACAACGTCCATATCGATTACAAACGAATTATAATAGTTGATAACATCGCGAGGTATTTGACCTCTATATGATACATTTTACAAACGTTGCATTTATTCTTAAAAAGGCAATCTATCATTACATCAAAATTGATATGTTCGTCTCACATTTCACAATATCCAAATGACTTAATCTGTCATTTACTTAATAATAGTCTTTAATGATCTCCAATGACTCGAATGCAACGTTCTTGTATCATGGCTTAAATGGTCCCAACTAGTATCCTTTATATGAGCTAATGCACAGCGGAAGACTTAATTCGTACCTGAGAATAACATGCTTTAAAAGGTCAACATAAAGTTGGTGAGATATATAGGTTTGATGCTAGCAGCGTTATAACAATGGACCACAAGATTTCGTATATAATCATTCAATAAAAATATTCTAAGTGGTTGAGCACTTGGTAACCATACTTAACATTTAATCACGTCGCATATTCCCTTTAATATGAAATCTTACTACACCGTACCAATGTGTAGTCACGAAACGAAGTACTGTGCAACCGTTGAATACTGGTCGTCCAGTCCGGTTGGGGTTGTCAGGCCCAATAGATCTATCAACAGGATTCGCGTTTACAATACCGCTGTAAATAGTAGTTACCAAGCTACAGGGAAGTATGCCAGTGGTACAACTCAACGTAGAATATATTTTTCAGTTACTTGTGTCCATAACGTAAATCATTTATAAAACAGCGCATGTATTCTCAGCCCAAAAATATTTAGAGTTTAAAAGGGACTATATACTCACCTAATGTATTTTGTAGTAAAAATACATATAACACCATTGATAACTTATAAGGTTGGCCTTCGATTCACGAACCTAATTATATATATTTATATCGGTTAATATCTATTTAACAATTGAAGTTAATTTATAGTGTACCACAATCCTAATGCTCGAGACTAATATGTAAAAGTTAACAGAAATTCATTTGACTCAAAAAGATTTCCAAATTTTATACATAATTATTTTTAGTTAAATATTGTCATTTTATATTCTTAAATATTTTTACAAAATTTATTAGAGTAAATTATAATATAATTCACTTATTAATAAATAAAACTTTACATAAAAATATATACTAAAATGATAAGTTAATACTTTATAATAATATTTTCAAAGAATTTATACACGATTAAATATAATTAAATATTGTTGTTTAAAATATTTTTATAAAACTTATTAAAGTAATTAATGCTATAATTCATTACTAATACTTTATATATATATAAAATGATGTTTTATAATATTTACATCAAAATTTTAATGTTAAAAATAATAAATTGATAGTTTTAATAATAATGATCAAAATAATAATTTAATGATCAAAATAATATTTTGATAGTTTTAAAAATAATATTTTAATAGTTTTTGATAAAAAAATATATATTTTAATTGTTGATAAAAATCATGATAATAATATTTTGATAATAATAATTATAACAATCAATATTTTTTTTTAACAATGATTTTAATGAGGTCGTAGTAAAAATATTCATTTTAATAATTTACACAAAATTCAATTGACTATATCATCAAATTCATCCGTCGAATCCATTCGACATCTAAATGAAAAGTTTATAGTTTTTCGCCACCTTTCCAAAAACATATATATCATATACCTTATATTAACCACAGTAGTAACTAATTCAGATTCTATCCTAAAAATATATTTTGACAAAATGAATATAAAAGCATGCATAATCCTAATTTCTCGAGCACTAGTCAGGGATACACTACTTACTAAATAAAAGTCAAGTTTTGAGTGCTCACGTATCAATATTGAGATTCAATATTGCAGGAAAGAATATAGACGCAACGGAGATGATAAACACTAGTTTGTCTCACAAACAAAACCCCCGAACATTACCCACAACCTCCATAGCTATACCCCATAATCTCCTTAAGTCTATCCCACTCATGAAACTAGTTTTGGAAACACTTGGACAGAACCCCGTCATAGTATATTACTAATATTATCGTTCCCAATAACTAATACTAGTAATAATACTCTTGGTATCGATCTTAAGACTAATAATAGTCTTGATAATAATAATAAGATTATTAATCTTAATAATATGAATTATAATAATAATTTTAATTAATACTCTGTAATAAGAAGAAAGAAAGACAGAAGAAAGAAGAAAGAAAAAAAATAAAAATAAAGTAACACGCGGGTCCAGTTTTTAAAGAGTTTTTGGCCACCAACTACGCTCACTATTTTTATGTCGGCAAAACATTACACGTTTCGTGTAGATGGGTACACGATTCGTGTAAGGTATAGTCACGAAAGTTGTAGATTTTTGAGTTACGGTCGTTTGGACACCAAGATCACCCTTTTTCGAGTCCGAATGAATTAGTTATGATTTTTCTCGTGCAAGTGCGCAGGTTTAGTAATTTACAATGTTTTAACTTACAATCATGTGATGAAATATTGTAGTCTTTTGGTGTCATTAAAAATCTTTATATTTTCTTTATTTTTATTTTTATATTATTGAAAATCCATAAAAATATTTTATAATCAAATTATATTATATCGAAAAAAAAATGTGTTCGTTGTTTAACTAAGTGTTTTTAAATACAAAACGTTTTATATTTAGTTAAAGACTATATTTAATCATTTTGTAAAATACATAAATATATATTTAATAAACACGTTTTATTTAAATATTTATTTTTATAAAAATCACGGACCGTTACATTTATCGTTTAACAAAAGGTTTCTAGAAAAGTTATGACTTTTAAAATAACGTTAAAACGTTTAATCTTATTAAAATGACTCTTAAATAATTTGACAAAAAAAATGGTTTCAGATATTTATTAAACATATTATCTTTTACTCTTGCCAATATAATAATCTTATTTCAAAACCTATTACGTATCTAATACTTTTGTTATCGTTAACTATAAATAATCATATAACACATATACACATAATCATTCGTGAATCGTCAGGCTTGGTCAAAAGGGTAACTAATCTTCCAGATTTAGATTTCAGACTTTCTAGACTCAACATCAAGGTTTTTGCTTATCGTGTCGGAAACATATAGAGTTTAAGGTTTAAATTTGGTCGGAAATTTCCGGGTCGTTACAGTACCCACCCGTTAAAGAAATTTCGTCCTCGAAATTTGGTAGAGGTTGTCATAAATAACAATAGGAATGTTTTCATGACGAATATGAGATGATAACGGAGTTTTGTCATTATTGAAAAAAAATATAGATAAAATGATTCGATTATGAGGCGCGCGAGTGAAGCTATCACAAAAGAGTGAAATGAGTGAATATGGAATTGTTTTTAACCGATGACGTGATTAGGATTGATTTCCAGAATTTAAGGGATTTAAAGAAAATTTTACATAATAGGATTTAGTTCTTCGGCGATTTAGAAAACAGGATCTCCTTTGATTTAATGCGGAAAAATCTGTTGTGATTTATTTGTCGGATATTTCACTATAAATTTACCTCCTTCCCTTTCTTACTTCCCATATCTTCTATTCTTTCTCTTTAGTTCCTATTTTAAGTCATTCGCTAATATGCTTCATCCCATTCTAATCCTTGTTATATTTCTAACTTTCATATCTGTCATTCTTCTTTTTCATCTATCACCAGAAGAAATTGAACCAAAGTTTGAATATGATTATTACTTTGTATTAGAATGATAACCTACTGTAAGAAACAAAGATTTCTTGAGGTTGGATGATCACCTTACAAGATTGGAAGTGAGCTAGCAAACTTGAAAGTATTCTTGATTTTATGTAACTAGAACTTGTAGAATATATGAAGAACACTTAGAACTTGAAGATAGAGCTTGAGAGAGATCAATTAGATGAAGAAAATTGAAGAATAAAAGTGTTTGTAGGTGTTTTTGTTCGTTGGTGTATGGATTAGATATAAAGGATATGTAATTTTGTTTTCATGTAAATAAGTCATGAATGATTACTCATATTTTTGTAATTTTATGAGATATTTCATGCTAGTTGCCAAATGATGGTTCCCACATGTGTTAGGTGACTCACATGAGCTGCTAAGATCTGATCATTGGAGTGTATATACCAATAGTACATACATCTAAAAGCTGTGTATTGTACGAGTACGAATACGGGTGCATACGAGTAGAATTGTTGATGAAACTGAACGAGGATGTAATTGTAAGCATTTTTGTTAAGTAGAAGTATTTTGATAAGTTTCTTGAAGTCTTTCAAAAGTGTATAAATACATATTAAAACACTACATGTATATACATTTTAACTGAGTCGTTAAGTCATCGTTAGTCGTTACATGTAAGTGTTGTTTTGAAACCTTTAGGTTAACGATCTTGTTAAATGTTGTTAACCCAATGTTTATAATATCAAATGAGATTTTAAATTATTATATTATCATGATATTATCATGTATGAATATCTCTTAATATTATATATATACATTAAATGTCTTTACAACGATAATCGTTACATATATGTCTCGTTTAAAAATCATTAAGTTAGTAGTCTTGTTTTTACATATGTAGTTCATTGTTAATATTCTTAATGATATGTTTACTTATCATAGTATCATGTTAACTATATATATATATATATATATATATATATATATATATATATCCATATATATGTCATCATATAGTTTTTACAAGTTTTAATGTTCGTGAATCACCGGTCAACTTGGGTGGTCAATTGTCTATATGAAACATATTTCAATTAATCAAGTCTTAACAAGTTTGATTGCTTAACATGTTGGAAACATTTAATCATGTAAATATCAATCTCAATTAATATATATAAACATGGAAAAGTTCGGGTCACTACATAGTTGACTTGTAATTTTTAGTCCGTTGCGTCGAGCGTTGAGAGTTGACTCTGGTCCCGATTCCGGATTTTCGAACGTCCTTGCGTACAATTTAATATCTTGTACTTTGTGTTTTGAATCTTGTACTCTTGTAATTTCGAGACGTTTCTTATCAATAATTGGAACCTCTTTGATTGTATTTTGTACTTTTGAGCTTTTTGGTCGTTTGCGTCTTCAATTCGTCGAATCTGTCTTTTGTCTTCACCTTTTATTATTTAAACGAATATCACTTGTAAATAGAACAATTGCAACTAAAAGCTTGTCTTTCTTGAGGAATAATTCTATGAAATATATGTTCGTTTTTAGCATTATCATTTAGCCCTTTCTTTACGACTCAACGCATCAGCCACAACATTGCCCTTACCCGGATGATACAAAAGTTCACAATCGTAATCATTCAACGTCTCAATCCATCTTCGTTGTCTCATGTTCAACTGTTTCTGATCAAGGATATGTTGAAGACTTTTGTGATCTGTGTATACAGTACTCTTGACCCCATACAAATAATGTCTCCAAATCTTAAGTGCAAAAACAACGGCCCCCAATTCTAAATCATGAGTTGTATATTTCTGCTCGTGAATCTTCAATTGACGTGATGCGTACGCAATAAACTTCTTTCGTTGCATCAAAACACAACCAAAGCCTTGACGCAAAGCATCACAATAAACAACAAAATCATCATTACCCTCAGGTAGTGACAATATCGGAGCGGTAGTCAACTTCTTCTTTAAAATCTGAAAAGCAGTCTCTTGTTCATCCTTCCACTCGTACTTCTTCCCTTTATGCGTTAAAGCAGTCAGAGGTTTTGCAATACGAGAGAAATCTTGAATGAACCTTCGATAGTAACCTGCCAATCCTAGGAACTGACGAATCTGGGTAGGAGTTTTCGGAGTTTCCCACCTTTCAATCGCCTCAATCTTAGCAGGATCAACTTGTATCCCTTGTTTACTAACAATGTGTCCAAGGAATTGAACTTCTCGTAACCAGAATGCACACTTAGAGAACTTAGCGTACAATTCTTCTTTTCTCAACAGATCAAGCACTAACTTCAAATGTTCCTCGTGCTCTTCATCACTCTTCGAATAAATAAGGATGTCGTTGATAAACACAATAACGAGTTGTCCAGATAGGGTCTACACACACGATTCATGAGGTCCATGAACACATCAGGTGCATTCGTCAATCCGAATGGCATAACAAGAAACTCAAAGTGACTGTAACGGGTGCGAAAAGCAGTTTTCGAAACATCAGATTCTTTAACACGCAACTGATGATAGCTGGAACGAAGATCGATTTTTGAATAAACAGATGAACCCTGAAGTTGATCGAACAGATCATCAATTCTCGGAAGAGGATAACGGTTTTTAATAGTAAGCTTGTTCAACTCACGATAATCAATGCACAAACGAAAAGAACCATCCTTCTTCTTAACAAACAGAACAGGAGCTCCCCAAGAGGACGAACTAGGACGAATAAAACCTTTGTCTAACAACTCACGGAGTTGACTTGACAATTCTTGAAGTTCAGAAGGCGCAAGACGATAAGGAGCACGTGCTACGGGAGCAGCACCGGGAACAAGATCAATTTGAAATTCAACCGCGCGTTGCGGCGGAAGGCCAGGTAAATCTTCGGGAAATACCTCGGGAAAATCTCTAACAATATGAACATCTCCAACACTCTTCGTTTCTCTTTCGAAATCAACAACATGGGCTAGAATAGCATGACAGCCTTTGCGAAGATGTTTAAGAACCTTCAGACAGCTAATAAGATTTAACTGTCGGCACCACTTATCTCCAAAAACCATCAGCGACTCTCCAACCACATTAGTAATACGAATAGCTTTATCATAACACACAATCTCAGCACGATTCGCAGATAACCAATCCATCCCAATAACAACATCAAAACTACCAAGTTCAATCGGTACCAAATCTATCTCAAAATCTCTACCAGCTAAACTAATGTTACACTTACGATGCACAGTCTTAGCAGTGAGTACCTTACCATTAGCTATTTCAACAACATAAGTGTTGTCTAAAGAAGTTAACGATGTTTTGATTTTTGGACTTAATTTACTCGATACAAAACTCAAATCAGCCCCTGAATCAAATAGTACATAAACTGATAAATCGTGGACCGAGAACGTACCAGTAACAAGTTTTGGATCTTCCTCAGCATCCCTAGCGTTAATGTTGAACGCTCTACCACGCGCAGTCTCTGCAGTCTTCTTGTTGGGACAGGCATCATGGAAATGCCCCGGCTTTCCACACTCGTAACACACTCTCGGATTACCACCATTATTCGACTTTCCATTTTCATTACCATTACCATTACCACCTCTATTACCAGCATTATTACCACCTGCGACAGGAGTAGCAGAACCCGGCAGAAGCATCGTACAATCCTTAGCAATGTGTCCCTGTTTGGAACACCTCTTGCAAGTCACGGTACAAAAACCATCATGAGCCTTGTAACAACGTAGACGCACACGCTGACTGCGGTTATTCGAACCAGAAGTATCCTATTTTTTCTACTGACTCTGGTTTTGATTGCGGTTATTATCCCACTTTCTCTTCCCATTATCAGCTTTCTTAACATCCTCTTCACTGGGTTCGGTTATAGCAGCCTTGCTTCTTCTCAAGATCTTATCATTCAACTTATGAGCCATTGACATCGCGGCCTCAATAGTCTGGGGCTCACTAGATTCAACTCCATGTTCAATTTTCTCAGACAACCCATCAATGTAAGCTTCAATCTTAAGATTCTCATCGGCATAAACATTAGGACACAACAAAGTCAACTCAAAGAATCTCTGCTCGTAGGCATCTAATTCGGTGCCCTTCATTTTCAAGTTTTTAAGTTCAACCTCTAACTTCTTAAGCTCACCCCTAGGACGGTAGCGGGTGATCATTCTTTCCTTAAAATTATTCCAAGTTAAACCATAAGCCACATCATTTCCCAAACTGTTAACCAAGTTGTTCCACCAGGTCAATGTACTATCCTTCAAAGTGCAGCTAGCAAAACTAACCTTGTCCTCCTCTCGGACTCGACTAACCCTGAAAATAGACTCGATTTTCTCGAACCAGCGGGTAAGTCCTATGGGTCCTTCTGTACCACTGAATTCCTGTGGGCGACTTGCCATAAATGTTTTGTGGGAGCATCCCACCTGATTGTTGTTCGCATTAGCATTTGCATTAGCATTCGCTGCCATAGGAGCAGCTATCCCTTCGGTAACAAGACGTTGGATACGGGCTTCGTTGGACTCTCTAGGAGGCATGATCTTCAAAACAGAATAACACAACCGTTAGTACTAAGAATAATACCAGTGTTATAAAGGAATAGATCGAACACGAAAAGATTAACCATTAAAATAATAGTCAGTAACCACTATGTGTAATAACATGACAGTTATGATTGTTATAGAAATAACCACCACATGCATACATATTCTATAATAACATCATACAACATACATAGCACCTAACATACATGATCTACATTACGCATAATATAACATGCCAAGAGTCACAACATCAGAAATAAAATGTGATAATGATAATAGATGTCATAAAAATAACCATCCATACATAATGAAAAACATCCCATAACAAAACCTTAATAAAATCCTCGGCAAAATGCCGTACATAATAAAAAAATGTATGTATGAAAGGACATTAAGTTTTATGAAATAAGTAATCAATCATGAATCATCATATCACATCTGCTTAGAGCGGGTGTGATAAGCTGGGCCAGCATGAGTCTCAGCAGAAGGATCATACTTCAGCAACTTTCCTTTCACTTCTTCCAACTCTTCCTTCAAACCACTAACTGTTCTCTCTAGAGCCTCGAACCTAGCGTCAACTTCACGGTTACTCTTAAGACTCTCGATCCCAACATTGTTCTTAAAGCTAACAAACGAATCCATACTAGCTTGAATCTGGTCCATCATCTCGTTATGTGGCAAAGTACGCATACAATCACTAAGAGCATTAATACGCGTCACTTTATTGTAAGTCCTGTTCATATGGGTAAGGGTGGAAAAGTAGTAGTGAACAGGATCATCGATCTCTGGTTGATCAGCACGGCGTCTGGCAGCAGCCGGAGGAGCAGGAGCAGCAACTGAGTTATCGCTCGAAGTTGACTTCTGCAAACAGTAAAACCGCAAACCACATACCAAAAGATATAAATGCTAATGATATAACACATCCGAAATGAAATGCATAATAATGCTATAGCAAAAGGGTCGGGCTGTAGACTAGACTCTAATGCACCCTAAGATCCACGGGTTGACCACATTAAGACCGCCTAGTTCCCTACAACCAGAGCTCTGATACCAACTGTGATGGCCCCGTCAAAACACTTAACGGCTCCGTCACTTAGTCCCACAGCTTGATCGAACTTAAATGAATTTAATAAATGACATTGCATTCTTTTATATCAAAAGTTTCCCAAAAAGGAAAGCATACCAAAATATGTAGTTTAAAAGTAACCCAACATATTAATAATCCAAAGTTGACACAAAAACATTGTCAACAACCCACAAGTATTAATTATTTAAAAACCGAATGCAAGCCAAAGTTTCATAAATTGTTTCATAAAAATCTGCCCAAATGCATGCAGACTCTTCTAAACACAGCGGAAGCATCACATAAACTCAAGTACCTGTGAAAACATGCGAGTAAACTATCAACACAAAGGTTGAGTGAATTATAGGTTTAAATAATTGAATAAACTTTAGACCACAAGATTTAAAAATGTTAGAAAACATTAAACATTATTCCATTATCAATGAGAAACCTGGTAACCAATTAACCCTTTATTTACCCTTGCCAAACACAATAATAATATACACTGGACAGTGTATCTACAACAAAATACAAAGTACTAAACATTCCAATTATAAATTGCTAGCGCGACTAGCTCGAAATGGGGTTGTCAAACCCGATAGATCTATCCGTAGGATTCGCGTTCACCGGTAGAAACCAATGATTACAGTTACCAGACTAGAAAATATTTTTGTCCAACTCACAATGAATAATTTAAATTTAATTGTCACTTGTGTCTAAACGAGAAATAAAATTCATGTAATCACATCCCAAAAATATACTTTGAAAAGTATGTAAAAACGGGACTATAACTCACCTTAATAGTAACGAAGTAACCAACATAATTAAGCGAACAGCAAATGTAGTACAGTGATCAGGAATGATCACAACGCCGACCTATAAATAAAGCAGGTCGATATAAATAACTAACTTAGGTCAAGTCTTAGTATGATAGCTATTGTACATGTTGCAAGCAGTCATAGAACAATACTCAATATGCATCGGTTTGATCGGAACAGCTTACGGACACACACTTTCTATTTTTAGAAAGTTTCTATTTTTAGCAGGTTTCCATATTTGGAAAGTTTCTATTTTTGGAAAGTTTCTATTTTTGGAAAGTTTCTATTTTTGGAAAGTTTCTATTTTTGGAAAGTTTCTATTTTAGGAAAGTTCATAAGTTAGGAAAGTTTCCTTAATTAGAAAGTCAACAAAAGTCAACTGAAAGTCAAAGTCAACCGAAAGTCAACTCAAAAGTCAACCTTGGTCAAACATGGTCAATGTTAATTTTAAAAGTGTAAGTTATAATAATAACATAAGTTATAACGTTTATTAAAGTTAAATATGTCTAATTATGTCATAACATAAGTTTAATTAAATTAAAATGAATTATTAAAGTTAATATAAGTTTAAATGATATAATTAATATAACATAAGTATTTAATTAATTAATTAAATATTAGTCATAATGTAAGTATTATTAATTAATAATAATTTTTAAATCATATCATAAGTATTATTAATTAATAATGAATTATTAATCATATCATAAGTTTCTAATTATAATTATTAAATCATAAGTATTTAATAATTAAATTATAATTAAATAATAACTAAGTCTTATAATAATTAAATAATTATTTAATCCTTATTATAAGTCTTATTATAATAATCTCATAATATAAGTTTAATACTTATCATAAGTATTTTTCCATTAATAATGAAGTATTATTAATCATATGTTTAATTAAAAAGTTAATTAAATCATAAATATTAATTAAATGATATAATAAATATATATATCATAAGTTGTAAATAATAATAATTACTTTTTTTATCATAATTAATTAAATGATAATGAAATCCATTATTTATATCATAAGTTTCATAATTAGTCAAAGTTTTAAATCAAAAGTTCATCTGGTCGTATCCTGAGCCCCGGGTGTCGGTTTTCGGCGAGCCTTACATATATCCCCGCCTAAGCAAACCACCCGACACTTTGGTACACTCAAGAACACCCCAAGAACAGTCCACAAGTCGTGAAGTACAGCCAACACACTACTTGCAACTTCAATTCAATCAAAAACGTGTTTTAGACGTAACGTGTGATTCGTGGCTCGGATTGAGATGACCCGAACATGAAAGTTCACCCCACCATCAGTCCTAACACACTAACACACCCTAAATTCACCAAATATGTACACAAAGTCGGACCAAACCTGGTTCATACCAATATCACAATTCAATCTTAACAAAATACCACTTTGATCATAATTAGGGTTCCGGGAATCGAAACGACATGAATCCGGAGTCTAAAATTAATGTCTTGATGAGAGGAACTCATTTATATGCTTTATTTTATGATCAACATCAGTTACAATATCAGAAACACACGAAAAAGCTGCTGTCCCAATTTTATCAAACCGAAAACATAAGTTTACGAGTAATTCTACGCATACAATCAACATTACAGCAACTAATAATCATCATACTAATAATATAAACATAAAATACAGAAAAATAAATAAAAATTAAAAGTTCTAGGGTTAGGGTTTATACCCTAATCAAGAATCAATTAGTATAATCGCGTAGAGAACGGAACGAGGAACGCGTTGGTATGGATGATCTCTTGATCCAAGCTTGAAAAATTGATGAAGATGATGATGTTTGTGGGATGATGGGCAATGGCCAAGGGGCAAGGGAAGAGGAGAAGAGAGCAAATATCTAAATTTAGGTTTTGATTAAAAGTGGAATGGAAATAAATCAAAAAAAAAATAAAATCAAGGGAGTAATACCCCCCCTTGGTTGCTTCGGCCGAATGGGGTGTGGTTGGGCCCATGGTGGGCCAAATTTGCTAAAAGCTTAATTCCTTGTGGCCCGAAAGCCCAAACGAGTCCCGAAACGCGAAAACGTACTTAAGCGATTAAAAATTCGGAAAGATAACAAACGCGCGACGAAAAATAAATATAAATACCCTATATAATTATATGATCATAAAATATCATAATTAAAATAATTAGGATTTAAATATCCCAAAAACGCGACCGTTGGTTTGAAAACCGAAAAGATTCGCCGGATAGAAATCCGCGATTCGTATAAACGTACGATTTAAAATATGAATACATATATTCACATAACACATAATAATTAATATATTATTACTAAAATAATAATATAGGTCATGAAATGACGTAACACAATTAACAGTTAACGGTCGTTAAATAATTAACGGTAAAAGATAATGGAAAAAGTAGGGTCGTGACAGTACCTTCCCGTTATGGAAATTTCGTCCCGAAATTTAAGCAGGTGCAGGGGTTGACTCAGCATCTGGAAACAAATGCGGGTACTTCTGCTTCATCTGATCTTCACGCTCCCAAGTGAACTCGGGACCGCATCTGGCGTTCTATCTAACCCGGACAATAGGAATTCGGCTTTGCTTAAGATTCTTAACTTCTCGATCCATAATTTCAATAGGTTCCTCAATAAAGTGTAGTTGCTTATCAACATGAAGTTCTTCCAAAGGACTAGTCTTTTCGGCTTCGGCCAAACACTTCTTTAAGTTCGTTACATGAAAAACATCGTGAACAGCACTGAGTTTTTGTGGCAACTTCAAACGATAAGCCGCCGGTCCAACTCTCTCAACAATCTCAAACGGTCCAACAAAACGAGGACTTAGCTTTCCCCTTTTACCAAAACGGATCACACCCTTCCAAGGTGAAACCTTTAACATAACACGATCACCAACTTGAAATTCCACATCTTTCCTTCCCCTATCGGCATAACTCTTTTGCCGACTTCTAGCGGTTCTCAACCTTTCCTTAATCTGTACAATCTTCTCGGTAGTCTCGTGAATAATTTCTGGACCTGTGAGTTGAGCATCCCCAACCTCATTCCAACAGACAGGAGACCTACACTTCCTACTGTACAAAGCTTCAAACGGTGCGGCTTGAATACTTGCGTGATAACTGTTGTTATAAGAAAATTCAGCTAGCAGCAAATATTTATTCCACCCATTACCAAAATCGATAACACACGCCCGTAACATATCTTCTAATGTCTGAATGGTCCTTTCACTCTGACCATCCGTTTGAGGATGATAAGCGGTGCTCATATCTTACCTAGTTCCCAAGGCTTCCTGTAAAGATCGCCAAAACCTCGATACAAAATGACTGTCTCGGTCCGAAATAATGGATACAGGAACACCATGCCTAGAAACAATCTCCTTGAAGTACAAACGAGTGAGCTTCTCCATTGAATCTGTTTCTCTAATCGGCAAAAAGTGAGCCGACTTAGTGAGTCGATCTACAATCACCCAAATAGTGTCATAGCCACCCGCAACTCTCGGTAACTTAGTAATAAAATCCATCATAATTCCTTCCCACTTCCACTCGGGGATCTCGGGTTGTACCAACAGTCCAGACGGTTTTTGATGTTCAGCTTTAACCTTAGCACAGGTCAAACACTTAGCCACATACGTAGCCACATCACCTTTCAAATTTGGCCACCAATACAGCTCCTTAAGATCATGATACATCTTTCCTGAACCAGGATGAATAGAGTACCTAGACTTATGAGCCTCATCCAAAACAAGTTGTCGCAGTTCACCAAACTTCAGAACCCAAAGACGTCCTGCAAAGTACCTAGAGATAAAAATCATTCATATGGTGAACACCTGGTAACCGACATTTACAAGATGCATATATAAGAATATCCCCATCATTCCGGGACACCCTTCGGATATGATATAAATTTCGAAGTACTAAAGCATCCGGTACTTTGGATGGGGTTTGTTAGGCCCAATAGATCTATCTTTAGGATTCACGTCAATTAGAGTGTCTGTTCCCTAATTCTTAGATTACCAGACTTAATAAAAAGGGGCATATTCGATTTCGATAATTCAATCATAGAATGTAGTTTCCCGTACTTGTGTCTATTTTGTAAATCATTTATAAAACCTACATGTATTCTCATCCCAAAAATATTAGATTTTTAAAAGTGGGACTATAACTCACTTTCACAGATTTTTATTTCGTCGGGAAGTAAGACTTGGCCACTGGTCGATTCACGAACCTATAACAAATATGTACATATATATCAAAGTATGCTCAAAATATATTTACAACACTTTTAATACATTTTGATATTTTAAGTTTATTAAGTCAGCTGTCCTCGTTAGTAACCTACAACTAGTTGTCCACAGTTAGATGTACAGAAATAAATCGATATATATTATCTTGAATCAATCCACGACCCAGTGTATACACGTCTCAAGCTAGATCACAACTCAAAGTATATATATTTTTGGAATCAACCTCAACCCTGTATAGCTAACTCCAATATTACTGCATATAGAGTGTCTATGGTTGTTCCAAATAATATATATACATGGGTCGATATGATATGTCAAAACATTTGCATACGTGTCTATAGTATCCCAAGATTACATAATATATTAGAATACATGTATAATACAATATAAGTTAGCTAGGATATGATTTGTATAGAATTGTTAATATTTCCCGTAGCTACAAAAATTAAAAAATATCCAATCTTGTTTTACCCATAACTTCTTCATTTTAAATCCGTTTTGAGTGAATCAAATTGCTATGGTTTCATATTGAAATCTATTTTATGAATCTAAACAGAAAAAGTATAGGTTTATAGTCGAAAATATAAGTTACAAGTTGTTTTTGTAAGAGGTAGTCATTTCAGTCGAAAGAACGACGTCTTGATGACCATTTTGAAAAACATACTTCCACTTTGAGTTTAACCATGATTTTTGGATATAGTTTTATGTTCATAAGAAAAATCATTTTCCCAGAAGAACAAATTTTAAATCAAAGTTTATCATAGTTTTTAATTATCAAACCCAAAACAGCCCGCTGTGTTACTACGACGGCGTATGTCCAGTTTTACGGTGTTTTTCGTGTTTCTAGGTTTTAAATCATTAAGTTAGCATATCATATAGATATAGAACATGTGTTTAGTTGATTTTAAAAGTCAAGTTAGAAGGATTAACTTTTGTTTGCGAACAAGTTTAGAATTAACTAAACTATGTTCTAGTGATTTCAAGTTTAAACCTTCGAATAAGATAGCTTTATATGTATGAATCGAATGATGTTATGAACATCATTACTACCTCAAGTTTTGTGGATAAACCTACTGGAAAAGAGACAAATGGATCTAGCTTCAAAGGATCTTGGATGGCTTGAAAGTTCTTGAAGTAGAATCATGACAAGAAAACAAGTTCAAGTAAGATTTCCACTCGAAATAAGATTGTTATAGTTATAAAAATTGAATCAAAGTTTGAATATGAGTATTACCTTATATTAGAAAGATATCTTATTGTAAATAAAAAAGATTTCTTGATGTTGAATGATCACTCTACAAGATTGGAAGTAAGCTAGCAAACTTGGAAGTATTCTTGATTTTATGAAACTAGAACTTGTAGAATTTATGAAGAACACTTAGAACTTGAAGATAGAATTTGAGAGAGATCAATTAGATGAAGAAAATTAAAGAATGAAAGTGTTTGTAGGTGTTTTTGGTCGTTGGTGTATGGATTAGATATAAAGGATATGTAATTTTTTTTTCATGTAAATAAGTCATGAATGATTACTCATATTTTTGTAATTTTATGAGATATTTCATGCTAGTTGCCAAATGATGGTTCCCACATGTGTTAGGTGACTCACATGGGCTGCTAAGAGCTGATAATTGGAGTGTATATACCAATAGTACATACATCTAAAAGCTGTGTATTGTACGAGTACGAATACGGGTGCATACGAGTAGAATTGTTGATGAAACTGAACGAGGATGTAATTGTAAGCATTTTTGTTAAGTAAAAGTATTTTGATAAGTTTCTTGAAGTCTTTCAAAAGTGTATGAATACATATTAAAACACTACATGTATATACATTTTAACTGAGTCGTTAAGTCATCGTTACTCGTTACATGTAAGTGTTGTTTTGAAACCTTTAGGTTAACGATCTTGTTAAATGTTGTTAACCCAATGTTTATAATATCAAATGAGATTTTAAATTATTATATTATCATGATATTATGATGTATGAATATCTCTTAATATGATATATATACATTAAATGTCGTTACAACGATAATCGTTATATATATGTCTCGTTTCAAAATCATTAAGTTAGTAGACTTGCTTTTACATATGTAGTTCATTGTTAATATACTTAATGATATGTTTACTTATAATAATATCATGTTAACTATATATATATCCATATATATGTCATCATATTGTTTTTACAAGTTTTAACATTCGTGAATCACCGGTCAACTTTGGTGGTCAATTGTCTATATGAAACCTATTTCAATTAATCAAGTCTTAATAAGTTTGATTGATTAACATGTTAGAAACACTTAATCGTGTAAATAACAATTTCATTTATTATATATATAAACATGGAAAAGTTCGGGTCACTACAGTACCTACCCGTTAAATAAATTTCGTCCCGAAATTTTAAGCAGTTGGAGGTGTTGACGTATCTTCTGGAAATAAATGCGGGTATTTCTTCTTCATCTGATCTTCTCATTCCCAGGTGAACTCGGGTCCTCTACGAGCATTCCATCAAACCTTAACAATTGGTATCTTGTTTGGCTTAAGTCTTTTAACCTCACGATCCATTATTTCGACGGGTTCTTCGATGAATTGAAGTTTTTCGTTGATTTGGATTCATCTAAAAGAATAATGAGATCTTCTTTAGCAAAACATTCCTTCAAATTCGAGACGTGGAAAGTGTTATGTACAGCCGCGAGTTGTTGAGGTAACTCAAGTCGGTAAGCTACTGGTCCGATACGATCAATAATCTTGAATGGTCCAATATTCCTTGGATTTAATTTCCCTCGTTTACCAAATCGAACAACGCCTTTCCAAGGTGCAACTTTAAGCATGACCATCTCTCCAATTTCAAATTCTATATCTTTTCTTTTAATGTCAGCGTAGCTCTTTTGTCGACTTTGGGCGGTTTCCAACCGTTGTTGAATTTGGATGATCTTCTCGGTAGTTTCTTGTATTATCTCCGGACCTGTAATATGTCTATCTCCTACTTCACTCCAACAAATCGGAGAACTGCACTTTCTACCATAAAGTGCTTCAAACGGCGCCATCTCAATGCTTGAATGGCAGCTGTTGTTGTAGAAAAATTCTGCTAACGGTAGATGTTGATCCCAACTGTTTCCGAAATCAATAACACATGCTCGTAGCATGTCTTCAAGCGTTTGTATCGTCCTTTCGCTCTGCCCATCAATTTGTGGATGATAGGCAGTACTCATGTCTAGACGAGTTCCTAATGCTTGCTGTAATGTCTGCCAGAATCTTGAAATAAATCTGCCATCCCTATCAGAGATAATAGAGATTGGTATTCCATGTCTGGAGATGACTTCTTTCAAATACAGTCATGCTAACTTCTCCATCTTGTCATCTTCTCTTATTGGCAGGAAGTGTGCTGATTTGGTGAGACGATCAACTATTACCCAAATAGTATCAAAACCACTTGCAGTCCTTGGCAATTTAGTGATGAAATCCATGGTAATGTTTTCCCATTTCCATTCCGGGATTTCGGGTTGTTGAAGTAGACCTGATGGTTTCTGATGCTCAGCTTTGACCTTAGAACACGTCAAACATTCTCCTACGTATTTAGCAACTTCTTCTTTCATACCCGGCCACCAAAAATGTTTCTTGAGATCCTTGTACATCTTCCCCGTTCTAGGATGTATTGAGTATCTGGTTTTATGAGCTTCTCTAAGTACCATTTCTCTCATATCTCCAAATTTTGGTACCCAAATTCTTTCAGCCCTATACCGGGTTCCATCTTCCCGAATATTAAGATGCTTCTCCGATCCTTTGGGTATTTCATCCTTTAAATTTCCCTCTTTTAAAACTCCTTGTTGCGCCTCCTTTATTTGAGTAGTAAGGTTAGTGTGAATCATTATATTCATAGCTTTTACTCGAATGGGTTCTCTGTCCTTTCTGCTCAAGGCATTGGCTACCACATTTGCCTTCCCTGGGTGGTAACGAATCTCAAAGTCATAATCATTCAACAATTCAATCCACCTACGCTACCTCATATTCAGTTGTTTCTGATTAAATATGTGTTGAAGACTTTTGTGGTCGGTATATATAATACTTTTGACCCCATATAAGTAGTGCCTCCAAGTCTTTAATGCAAAAACAACCGCGCCTAATTCCAAATCATGCGTCGTATAATTCTGTTCGTGAATCTTCAATTGTCTAGACGCATAAGCAATTACTTTCGTTCGTTGCATTAATACACAACCGAGACCTTGCTTTGAGGCATCACAATATATCACAAAATCATCATTCTCTTCAGGTAATGACAATATAGATGCCGTAGTTAACTTTTTTTTTTTAACAATTGAAACGCTTTCTCTTGCTCATCTTTCCATTCAAATTTCTTCCCTTTATGCGTTAATGCAGTTAAGGCTTTTGATATTCTGGAAAAGTCTTGGATGAACCTTCTGTAGTAACCAGCTAGTCCTAAAAATTGGCGTATGTGTTTTGGAGTTTTTGGGGTTTCCCACTTTTCAACGGTTTCGATCTTTGCCGGGTCCACCTGGATACCTTCTTTGTTCACTATGTGACCGAGGAATTGAATTTCTTCCAACCAAAATGCACACTTTGAAAACTTAGCGTACAGTTTTTCTTTCCTCAATACTTCTAGCACTTTTCTCAAATGTTCTTCATGCTCTTGATCATTCTTTGAGTAAATAAGTATGTCATCGATGAAAACAATGACAAACTTGTCAAGATATGGCCCACACACTCGGTTCATAAGGTCCATGAACACAGCTGGTGTGTTAGTCAATCCAAATGGCATAACCATAAACTCGTAATGACCATAACGCGTCCTAAAAGCAGTTTTTTGAATATCATCCTTCTTTACTCGCATTTGATGATATCCAGAACGTAAATCGATCTTCGAAAAAACAGACGAGCCTTGTAGTTGATCAAATAAGTCGTCGATTCTCGGTAGTGGGTAGCGGTTCTTGATGGTAAGTTTGTTCAACTCTCGGTAGTCGATACATAACCTGAATGTACCATCTTTCTTCTTCACAAACAGAATAGGAGCTCCCCATGGTGATGTACTTGGTCGAACGAAACCACGCTCTAAAAGTTCCTGTAACTGACTTTGTAATTCTTTCATTTCGCTTGGTACGAGTCTGTATGGAGCACGAGCTAATGGTGCAGATCCTGGTACAAGATCTATTTGAAATTCAACGGATCGATGTGGGGGTAATCCCGGTAATTCTATCGAAAATACATCGGGAAATTCTTTTGCGACGGGAACATCATTTATGCTCTTTTCTTCAGTTTGTACTTTCTTGACGTGTGCTAGAACAGCATAGCAACCTTTTCTTATTAGTTTTTGTGCCTTCAAATTACTAATAAGATGTAGCTTCGTGTTGCCCTTTTCCCCGTACACCATTAAGGGTTTTCCTTTTTCTCGTATAATGCAAATTGCATTTTTGTAACAAACGATCTCTGCTTTCACTTCTTTCAACCAGTCCATACCGATTATCACATCAAAACTCCCTAACTCTACTGGTATCAAGTCAATCTTAAATGTTTCGCTAACCAGTTTAATTTCTCGATTCCGACATATATTATCTGCTGAAATTAATTTACCATTTGCTATTTCGAGTAAAAATTTACTATCCAAAGGTGTCAATGGGCAACTTAATTTAGCACAAAATTCTCTACTCATATAGCTTCTATCCGCACCCGAATCAAATAAAACATAAGCAGATTTATCGTCAATAAGAAACGTACCCGTAACTAGCTCCGGGTCTTCCTGTGCCTCTGCCGCATTAATATTGAAAACTCTTCCGCGGCCTTGTCCATTCGTGTTCTCCTGGTTCGGGCAATTTCTAATAATGTGGCCCGGTTTTCCACATTTATAACAAACTACATTGGCATGACTTGCTCCGACACTACTTGCTCCGCCATTACTCATTCCGACACCATTTGTTCCTTTCGTTCTGTTAACCCCTGGTCCGTAGACCTCACACTTCGCCGCGCTATGACCATTTCTTTTGCACTTGTTGCAAAATTTGGTGAAGAACCCCGAGTGATACTTTTCACACCTTTGGCATAGCTGCTTCTGATTGTTGTTGTTGTTGTTGTTGTTGTTGCGGTTGTTATTGTTGTTGGGATGATTGTTGTTGTTGTTGTTGTTGTTGTTGTTGTTGTGCCGTTTGTTGTAGTTGCGATTGATGTTGCGATTGTTGGGATAGTTATTGTTGTTTTGGTGACTCTTATCACCGTTTTCCTCCCACTTTCTTTTGACTAACTTTACGTTGTCCTCTTCGGCCGCCTGTTCTTTAATTCTTCCCTCAATCTGGTTCACTAGTTTGTGAGCCATTCTACATGCCTTTTGTATGGATGCAGGCTTGTGTGAACTTATATCTTCTTGGATTCTCTCCGGTAACCCTTTCACAAACGCGTCGATCTTCTCTTCCTCATCTTCGAACGCTCTCGGATACAATAGGCACAATTCTGTGAATCGTCTTTCGTACGAAGTAATATCGAATCCCTGTGTTCGTAACCCTCTAAGTTCTGACTTGAGCTTATTGACCTCGGTTCTGGGACGGTACTTTTCGTTCATCAAGTGCTTGAATGCTGACCATGGTAGCGCGTAAGTAGCATCTTGTCCCACTTGCTCTAGATAGGTATTCCACCATGTTAACGCACTACCTGTGAAGGTATGCGTAGCGTACTTCACTTTGTCTCCTTCAGCACACTTACTTATGGCAAACACCGATTCAACTTTCTCGGTCCACCGTTTCAATCCGATTGGTCCTTCGGTCCCATCAAATTATGAAGGTTTGCAGGTAGTGAATTCCTTGTAGGAGTATCCTACATGATTTCTTGCGCCGTTAGCTGTATTGCTAGATTTAGAGTTATTGTTGGTATGTAGCGTTACCAGTACTGCGGCTATGTTTGAAGCAGGAAAGGTACAAAATTCCTCTTCGCTCATATTCAAGGTGTGTCGAGTAGTCGGTGCCATTTCCTTCAAAATAGTCAAATGAAACAATTTAATCATACAGAATATTAAGAGTAGTCAATAGTATCTCGTAGCATAGTATGAACTTATTTATAAAAACTTTTTCTTCATATTAGCGTTTTATAAGTTTAAATTCGGGTACTACCTACCCGTTAAGTTCATACTTAGTAGCTAATATACAATTCAACTACTACAATTCCATATGAAAAACTGATTATAATAATATATCACATACAAATATTCTTCAAACTTACAACTTCGCTATATTACATATAACATGAAATGTAGTACACTATGATACAGGACAGTTTTGAAGATAAATCTAGTTAATACGCAAGTTGTTCAGCAAAGGAAATAAAGACACGTAATTCATAAGTCCAGAAACAAGTCATGCATTCTGGTTTTACTAAGACGACTTCCCATCCTTGATCTTGTGGAAAATAACCGTTATGACCATTAGCTAGGCAGCATGTTGTAATGTCGTCAAAAGGACGAGGGTTTCGTAATGACCAACAGTCTCGTAATAACCTAAAAACCTCATTTCTTACCCCAATTACCGAATTCGTTACTTGTGGGAACGTTTTGTTTAATAGCTGTAGCCCGATGTTCTTGTTCTCACTTTGGTGAGAAGCGAACATTACTAACCCATAAGCATAACATGCTTCTTTATGTTGCATGTTAGCCACTTTTTCTAAATCACGAAGTCCTATATTTCGATATATTGAGTCAAAATAATTTCTTAACCCATTGCGTAAAATAGCATTTGGGTTCCCCGCAATATATGCGTCAAAGTAAACACATCGTAACTTATGGATTTCCCAATTTGATATCCCCCATCTTTCGAACAAAAGCCTTTTATAAACCAAGACATTCTTGGAACGTTCTTCGAATGTCTTACAAACTGATCTCGCCTTAAATAGTTATGCCGAGGAATTTTGACCGACTCTAGACAAGATTTCATTAATCATGTCTCCGGGTAGGTCTCTTAAAATATTGGGTTGTCTATCCATTTTATGTTTTTATACTGTAAAATAGACAAGAGTTAGATTCATAAAAAAATACTTATTAATACAAGCAATTTTTACATATATCATAAAGCATAAGCACACTATATTACATATATTACACCACACGAATACAACTATCTTATTCCGACTCGCTCGTTTCTTCTTCTTTGGTTTTGGTTCGTTTTGCTAAGTTTCTAGGGATATATGATGTTCCCCTAATACGAGCCATCATTTTTCACATTGGTTTAGAAAAACCTGGTGGTTTAGAGGTTCCCGGATTTTTGTCACAACTTAAGAAATACGGGTGTTGACGATACATATAAAGTTCATCGGGTTTGGAATCAAATTTCTCTATTTTTATGCCCTTTCCATTATTGTTCTCTTTTGCCTTATTAAATTGTGTTGGGGTAATTTCTATAACATCATCGGAATCCTTGTCGGGATCCGATTCATCAGAGAATTGGTAATCCTCCCAATACTTTGCTTCCTTGGCGGAAACACCATTGACCATAATTAACTTTAGTCGGTTGGTTGAGGGTTTTCTTCTACTTAACCGTTTTATTATTTCCCCCACTGGTTCTATTTCTTCTTCCGGTTCCAATTCTTCTTCCGGTTCCGATTCTTCTTCCGGTTCCTCTTCGGGAACTTGTGAATTAGTCCACGAATCATTCCAATTTACATTTGACTCTTCATTATTATTAGGTGAGTCAATGGGACTTGTTCTAGAGGTATACATCTATCACATAATATCAAACACGTTAAGAGATTAATATATCACATAATATTCACATGTTAAAAATATATAGTTTCCAACAAAATTTGTTAAGCAATCATTTTTCAAGTAAATACGGTCGAAGTCCAGACTCACTAATGCATCCTAACAAACTCGATAAGACACACTAATGCAAATTTTCTGGTTCTCTAAGACCAATGCTCGGATACCAACTTAAATGTCCCGTTCATATTGATTATAAACGTTCCATATTAATTGATTTCGTTGCGAGGTTTTGACCTCTATATGAGACGTTTTTCAAAGACTGCATTCATTTTTAAAACAACCATAACCTTTATTTTATCAATAAAGGTTTTAAAAGCATTACGTAGATTATCAAATAATGATAATCTAAAATATACTGTTTACACATGACCATTACATAATGGTTTACAATAGAAATATATTACATCGACATATGTTTCTTGAATGCAATTTTTACACAATATCATACAAACATGGACTCCAAATCTTGTCCTTATTTTAGTATGCAATAGCGGAAGCTCTTAGTATTCACCTGAGAGTAAACATGCTTTAAACGTCAACAAAAATGTTGGTGAGTTATAGGTTTAACCAATATATATCAAATCGTAACAATAGACCACAAGATTTCATATTTCAATACACATCCCATACATAGAGATAAAAATCATTCATATGGTGAACACCTGGTAACCGACATTAACAAGATGCATATATAAGAATATCCCCATCATTCCGGGACACCCTTCGGATATGATATAAATTTCGAAGTACTAAAGCATCCGGTACTTTGGATGGCGTTTGTTAGGCCCAATAGATCTATCTTTAGGATTCGCGTCAATTAGGGTGTCTTCCCTAATTCTTAGATTACCAGACTTAATAAAAAGGGGCATATTCGATTTCGATAATTCAACCATAGAATGTAGTTTCACGTACTTGTGTCTATTTTATAAATCATTTATAAAACCTGCATGTATTCTCATCCCAAAAATATTAGATTTTTAAAAGTGGGACTATAACTCACTTTCACAGATTTTTACTTCGTCGGGAAGTAAGACTTGGCCACTGGTCGATTCACGAACCTATAATAAATATGTACATATATATCAAAGTATGTTCAAAATATATTTACGACACTTTTAATACATTTTGATGTTTTAAGTTTATTAAGTCAGATGTCCTCGTTAGTAACCTACAACTAGTTGTCCACAGTTAGATGTACAGAAATAAATCGATATATATTATCTTGAATCAATCCACGACCCAGTGTATACACGCCTCAGGCTAGATCACAACTCAAAGTATATATATTTTTGGAATCAACCTCAACCCTGTATAGCTAACTCCAACATTACTGCATATAGAGTGTCTATGGTTGTTCCAAATAATATATATACATGGGTCGATATGATATGTCAAACTATTTGCATATGTGTCTATGGTATCCCAAGATTACATAATATATTAGAATACATGTATAATACAATATAAGTTAGCTAGGATATGATTTGTATAGAATTGTTAATATTTCCCGTAGCTACAAAAATAAAAAATATCCAATCTTGTTTTACCCATAACTTCTTCATTTTAAATCCGTTTTGAGTGAATAAAATTGCTATGGTTTCATATTGAACTCTATTTTATGAATCTAAACAGAAAAAGTATAGGTTTATAGTCCGAAATATAAGTTACAAGTCGTTATTGTAAGAGGTAGTCATTTCAGTCGAAAGAACGACGTCTTGATGACCATTTTGAAAAACATACTTCCACTTTGAGTTTAACCATGATTTTTGGATATAGTTTCATGTTCATAAGAAGAATCATTTTCCCAGAAGAACAACTTTTAAATCAAAGTTTATCATAGTTTTTAATTATCAAACCCAAAACAGCCCGCGATGTTACTACGACGGCGTATGTCTAGTTTTACGGTGTTTTTCATGTTTCCAGGTTTTAAATCATTAAGTTAGCATATCATATAGATATAGAACATGTGTTTATTTGATTTTAAAAGTCAAGTTAGAAGGATTAACTTTTGTTTGCGAACAAGTTTAGAATTAACTAAACTATGTTCTAGTGATTTCAAGTTTAAACCTTCGAATAAGATAGCTTTATATGTATGAATCGAATGATGTTATGAACATCATTACTACCTCAAGTTTTGTGGATAAACCTACTGGAAAAGAGACAAATGGATCTAGCTTCAAAGGATCTTGGATGGCTTGAAAGTTCTTGAAGTAGAATCATGACACGAAAACAAGTTCAAGTAAGATTTCCACTCGAAATAAGATTGTTATAGTTATAGAAATTGAATCAAAGTTTGAATATGAGTATTACCTTATATTAGAAAGATATCTTACTATAAATAAAAAATATTTCTTGAGGTTGGATGATCACTCTACAAGATTGGAAGTAAGCTAGCAAACTTGGAAGTATTCTTGATTTTATGAAAATAGAACTTGTAGAATTTATGAAGAACACTTAGAACTTGAAGATAGAACTTGAGAGAGATTAAATAGATGAAGAAAATTGAAGAATTAAAGTGTTTGTAGGTGTTTTTGGTCGTTGGTGTATGGATTATATATAAAGGATATGTAATTTTGTTTTCATGTAAATAAGTCATGAATGATTACTCATATTTTTGTAATTTTATGAGATATTTCATGCTAGTTGCCAAATGATGGTTCCCACATGTGTTAGGTGACTCACATGGGCTGCTAAGAGCTGATCATTGGAGTGTATATACCAATAGTACATACATCTAAAAGCTGTGTATTGTACGAGTACAAATACGGGTGCATACGAGTAGAATTGTTGATGAAACTGAACGAGGATGTAATTGTAAGCATTTTTGTTAAGTAGAAGTATTTTGATAAGTTTTTTGAAGTCTTTCAAAAGTGTATGAATACATATTAAAACACTACATGTATATACATTTTAACTGAGTCGTTAAGTCATCGTTACTCGTTACATGTAAGTGTTGTTTTGAAACCTTTAGGTTAACGATCTTGTTAAATGTTGTTAACCCAATGTTTATAATATCAAATGAGATCTTAAATTATTATATTATCATGATATTATGATGTATGAATATCTCTTAATATGATATATATACATTAAATGTCGTTACAACGATAATCGTTACATATATGTCTCGTTTCAAAATCATTAAGTTAGTACTCTTGCTTTTACATATGTAGTTCATTGTTAATATACTTAATGATATGTTTACTTATAATAATATCATGTTAACTATATATATATCCATATATATGTCATCATATAGTTTTTACAAGTTTTAACGTTCGTGAATCACCGGTCAACTTGGGTGGTCAATTGTCTATATGAAACCTATTTCAATTAATCAAGTCTTAACAAGTTTGATTGCTTAACATGTTGGAAACACTTAATCATGTAAATAACAATTTCATTTATTATATATATAAATATGGAAAAGTTTGGGTCACTACAATTATGATTGATGATAACTAATGATCATAATATGTTAAGTAATAAGATTATGATTATGTTATTGTTATGATGATGGTGAGGAGACGCAAACATTAATGATGTTTATGACGAGATAAATATATAGTTGATGATAATGATAATTAAGATAGTTAATAAGGATGATGAGGGATTTCGAATATGTTAAAGATGATAACGGTGGGTTATATAGATGATGGTTATGGCAATGGACATCATTAATATTGATAATTTGTTAATGGTGATCGTGATGAGTTAATGGTATTAATGATGTAAGTAACGATGATAATAATAGATAGATGAGAAACAAGAAGGAAAAACAGATAAAGCGTAAAAGAATTTTAGGAAGGAATTAAATCAGGAAAGAACTTGATAGAGCATTGGTCTGGGATGTTGTGGGCTAAGCGGGATGTCGTGGGTTCAAACCCGAACTTGAGCATTTTTTTTAGGACTACTTCTTTGAGGTAGTTTACTTATTACTCATTATTTTTATTACTATCTTTATTATTATTATTATTATTATTATTATTATTATTATTATTATTATTATTATTATTATTATTATTATTATTATTATTATTATTATTATTATTATTATTATTATTATTATTATTATTACTATCATTATTATTATTTTCATTAACATTATTTTTATATATAATTTTATTTACATTATTATCACTATTTTTATCATTAGTATTATTATTTTTACTATAAACATAATAACAATAGTATATAAATAGTACATATAACAAATTACTGATTTTTGATATAATACCACTACAAATATATATATATATATATATATATATATATATATATATATATATATATATATATATATATATATATATATATATATATATATATATATATATATATATATATATATATATATTGTAATTTGTAATTTAACTATATATATGAATATTGAGTATTTACAAAATAACTATATATAAAATATAACTGAATATATATAATATAAACAAAGTGTATATATATTTATATAACTACAACACTTAATATATAAATATTATGTAGGAGGAATTATGTGATTATATGTGTTAATATATATACTTGATATAGGTTCGTGAATCCGAGGCCAACCTTGCATTGTTCAATGTCGTCATATGTATTTTTACTACAAAATACAGTATCGTGAGTTTCATTTGCTCCCTTTTTAAATGCTTTTGCAATACATATTTTTGGGACTGAGAATACATGCGCTGCTTTTATAAATGTTTTACAAAATAGACACAAGTAATCGAAACTACATTCTATGGTTGGATTATCGAATCGAATATCACCCCTTTTAGCTTGGTAGCCTAAGAATTTGGGAACAGACACCCTAATTGACGCGAATCCTAAAGGTAGATCTACGGGCCCTAACTCCCCCATACTGGAAAATGGTATGCTTTAGTACTTCGAGTTATTAATACAGATGGATTTCTGTTTTGGGGATATTCTATATGCATTATGTTAACATCAGTTACTAGGTGTTCAATCCATATGAATGATTTATTTTTTAAACACTTGCGAGTGTATGATTATTGAATAAAGGAAATCTTGTGGTCTATTAAAATTATGAAATGATCGATTATGATAAACTAATGAACTCACCAACCTTTTGGTTGACACTTTAAAGCATGTTTATTCTCGGGTATGAAAGAAATCTTTCGCTGTGCATTTGCTCATTTTAGAGATATTACTTGGAGTCATTCATGACATATTTCAAAAGATGTTGCATTCGAGTCGTTGAGTTCATCAAGATTATTATTAAGTCAATTATAGTTGGATATATTATGAAATGGTATGCATGCCGTCAACTTTCGATGTAATGAAATATTGTATTTTCAAAAACGAATGCAATGTTTGTAAAATGTATCATATAGAGGTCAAGTACCTCGCGATGTAACCAAATGAAATGTATTCGTTCAGATGGATTAGGACGGGTCATTAGAGTTGGTATCAGAGCGGTGGTCTTAGCGAACCAGGTCTTGCATTAGTGTGTCTAACAGATGGTTGTTTAGATGCATTAGTGAGTCTGGACTTTGACCGTGTCTGCATGTCAAAAATTTTGCTTATCATTTCGTGTCAAAAATTATCTGCTTATTATTCTTAGTCTAGACACGTCCTACTGCCGTTATTGCATAGATAGTGTATAGACAAATTCATATCTTAGCGTATCTATTACGGTAAACTTTGCCTGATATCTCCCATAAATTTCTCCGTAATTTAAGGGATCCTGGTACTATATATATCTATGCATATTATGCATTGAGAATACCATCCAACTATCATTTGCTGTCACTAAACTTTTCATACCAAAAATCTTTTTTGTGATCGCGTAAGATGGCCTCTACGAATCGACCAAGTTCCTCTGACTCCGAAGACAGCGTGACGGGAGCGCACCAACCGATCAACTACCGTGATTTCTTTAGAAAGTGGGGATGGGTTTGCGAAATACTTACCCTATGGAGAAATGAAGAAGGTACTCCATATCACGAGCCTAACTTACCACCTAACGTCGAAGTGCTCGATCCACTTACCGGCGAACCTATTCGCAATACCGTTTTCACTCTTTTCGCATGGATTTTCCACCTCGAAGGTCGAGTCGATGTCGTTAAAGATAGTATTCGTCCTCTACTCCCGAATTCTAATCAGATAGGATTATTAAAAGAAGTTAGAAGACTTCGAACTAAATATAAAGAATTGACAAACCTTACGGAAGAATGGGTAGAACTAATTCATAGACTTGAGCGTAAAGTAGAAACCTTGGAGGTGATGGTGTTCGATTTGGAAGCTATTCTCGCATCTATTACGTAGGTACCACAAGCAGTACCAACACCAACAGCAACACCACCAGCACCAGCATCATTTCCATCACCTCAAGCTCCGTAAGCACCATAGACACCGAAGAGTACCGAGAATGATGAATTATGAAATACTAATTCATTAGTTTCTGTTCACGATTAAAAGATATATGTATATATATTTATGTATATCTCGAGATCGTAATAAAAATTCTTTTCATATTAACTATGACGTGTGAATTTTTAACGGGTAGGTAATACCCGAGAAAGATAAAAGAAGCTTTAAAGGGCTTCTATCATAATTAATTCACATATGTTATCATTCACATCTTTCATCAACGATTTAACAATCGATATCTATAAATCCATGATTACAACTGAAGAAAATATATATGTAAGTATATTTTCATAAAGATTGTAATAAAAAATTCTTTTGTACAAACTGTTAATGGTGAAAATATTTTAACGGGTAGGTAATACCCTAGAAATATTTAGATTTCACATTGACAAGTTACACTGTACATTCTTCCAATTTGATTCAACAGTCATTTACTATCCTATTTACATCCATAGATATACGTATCCGTTCACCGCAGAATAAACATTTTCATTCAATTTCATATTTGGATTTTGACCTACCAGAATCCAACAAGTGGCATAATGAAGAAAACATTGGACAAAATAAAATTTGTTAGAAATAAACAATTGAACTATGAGAAATTTTGTTAAGAAACCACGCTAACTGTTCCTAGCTAACTGTTCCTAGCTAACTGATTACATTTATTTATCGCAATTTATTTATCGCAATTTTAATTCTCGCAATTTTATTTATTGTCATTTAATTTCTGTTATTTATTTTACGCACTTTAAATATCGGGACACGTATACAAGGTTTTGACATATCATATCGATGTATCTATATATATTATTTGGAATCACCATAGACACTCTATATGCAGTAATGCTTGAGTTAGCTATACAGGATTGAGGTTGATTCTATAATAATATATATACTTTGAGTTGTGATCGAGTCTGAGACATGTACACTGGTCACGAGACGTATTAATTAATTCGAATATAATATATTAAACTATATATATGAATTATTGGACTGTTAACTGTGGACTATCGACTGTGGACTAATAACATTGTACAATTAAAATGAATTAAAATATTAATTATAACATATGAAACTAAACATTTCTTCAAGTTTGCCACTTGATTTCATCTTAAACCTCATTTGTATCTTGACAATTACAATTTGCGTTCAAACCTTTCATGATTCTTGAAAACACCTCATTCGAAAAGATGAACCAACCGCACTTCATTTACAGAAGAAAATGTTGATGCATATAGTTATGCACCTGAAAACACTCGGAACATGAGTAAACGTTTAACACATATCCGTGTTAGCACTTTTGGCGTTGTTATTACCAAAAATAACTTTTCAATACCTTTCCAAAGTAGCTAATTTTGTCACAGCTCCAGCAAGTCAACTTCGACTTTTCATTCGGATTAGCCTTATTATAACCTTGATATATAAGTTTGCCTTTCATCATCGTTACCGGGGAACCTTTTTATATCTCGCTACATTAGCAGTAAACCTACCAGCAACTTCATTACTCATTGACTTAAGTTTCTCCGAAAAACCATTATATCTGTTCATTTAAACCTTATCAAATCCTCATCCACATCTTATAACGAGAATTACCATACCAATTACCGGGAATTAGCAATCAGTATTTTGAATCTCACAACGTTTCTACATCAACAGTTATATGTATACATATAACATTTATCTCTTGGAATTATGATTTTTCCATACTGAAATTCTGAAAAGCACTCAGTCTACGAATCAATACCCCAAAGTTTGAGAAAGCTGAATGAAGCAGTAAAAAAACTGTAAACGACCTTAACAGCCAAAAGTTTGATGATAAAGAATTGTATGTTGGTAAAGCTCAGAAATGTTGAAACTGGGAAACGGATTGAACAAACCATGAAGGAGGTTGTGGATAAATCACAAAGAACAAACCTGCCTTCAAAGAATCTAAATGATTCAGTATCTGCTGAAGTCATTAATGAATACCTTGCTCATGACTCTAAATCTTTACGGACAAATCTTCTTTATCATCCTTCGATATTAGAAATTCTAAGATATCATCGTATCTTTCATTATAAATATCCTCGATATTTCTGAAGATATTTTCATAAATATTCTTATCTGAAATTATCTATCTCCTCGTGTTATCTATGTTACATCATAAAAGAAAACTGTTTTAGTTTCTAAATCTCTGAAAACTTAGAGTTTGAATTATGAATGTTTTTGAAGTAGTGTTGGGAATTGAAGCATGAGTTAGTATAATATAATGACACTTGATCAACGTAATTATATTACAGTAAGTCATGCTGAGTTTCTAATGGAACTTGATGATTTACAGACCATAACGTCATCAAGTGCTATGTTACACGACTCTTACATTCTACCTAATCTCCAAACATATCAAGAACATATCTTCCTAATAGTTCTATCTTTTCCCTTGAATTCAGGAAATCAACCGTGACTACGTCACCGGTTAAGACGAACCTGCATTTAATCATTTCACTCTTTTTGTGATAGCTTCACTCGTACTCTTCACATAAATGAATTGTTTTATCCATATTACTCACTGATGATAAAAACTCTAATTTCTAGCTCGTATGCGTCATGAAAACATACTTATTGTCAGCCATGACCATCCCAATCAAATTTCGGGATGAAATTTCTTTAACGGGTAGGTACTGTGACGACCCAGAAATCTCCGACCAAATTTAAACTTAATCTTTATATGAATTCGACACGATAAGCAAAGTCTGTAATGTTGAGTCTCAAAATTTTGAAACTGTTTCAAATATTCAATTACCCTTCGGCTACTCTCGACGATTCACGAATCACTATTTGTAAATAGATACATATATATATATATATATATATATATATATATATATATATATATATATATATATATATATATATATATATATATATATATATATATATATATATATATTTAAAATATATGAATTTGAAATATGAATTAAGATATTATATGACGTAATTGTTAGAATTAATAATGTAAAATAAAATAATATATAATAACTATTATTTAAAATATAACTATATATGTAAATAATGTATAACGAATATATATATATATATATATATAGTTTTGAATTTGTTTTGTAAGCAACCGTAACGCTCAATTGTCATTCGATCGATAATACGTAAGTTAAAATCAAACTTATATCATTTTAAAATAAACTGTGATTCGAAAATGAGATTTACAAATTACAGACTTATTAAAAATGTATTTAGGAACTATTTGTTGAATTTTAAAACTTTTTATATTTTACTTGGGGTTGGGAGTGAATAATTAATGTATTTTTTTATTTAATAGTTAAGGATCGAATTTCATACCATAATGACCAAAATAAATAAATATAGTTAATGTAAAAATTTGAGATTTTTTTGAAGACTTTTATCTGCCACTGATTTATCAACGGAGCACGAATTTCATTCCGTAAATGAAATAGTAGACGACGGCTAACTTAATCGCACGTTTTAATTTTATATTATATTATAATAATTATTAATATTATTATATTAAATTTTCATTTGATTGAATGGAAATTATTGAATTAATTACTGTGCTAAGTATGTTTTGTCCTGAAAAGTCTTGCTTTATGATGATACCAATATCGCTACTTTATTCCTTAATGATATCCGATTTATTTATATACTGTAACATAAAGATGATATCAATCATCTCCTTCTATATATATATATATATATATATATATATATATATATATATATATATATATATATATATATATATATATATATATATATATATACTTATATTTACATTAAGATATAGAGATATGAGAGCCAGAGATTATAATCACCCATCATTCTCCTTCTCTTTTTCATGAACCACCATCATAATCGTAAACAACCCTCCTGCACCACCTTGACAATCCATATCACCATCATCTTCAATTTTGTTAGTCGTTACCGCTGCAGTTTGTTGTCAAATTACAACTTCAAATCGAAAACCCATTTGTTACAGTTTCTAATTTTTGTTCGAACAAAACTCGAACCACTACTTCATCATCACCATCTCTAATAATTCCACACCCATGATCACAACCATCAACCACTTGCTCGATATATATATATATATATATATATATATATATATATATATATATATATATATATATATATATATATATATATATATATATATATATATATATATGTGTGTGTGTGTGTGTGTGTGTGTGTGTGTGTGTGTGTGTGTGTGTGTGATCGATAACTAAACCATCACCTTCAACAAGTGTTCAAACCACCACCATTTCCCTAATTCAAAACGTCACTGTTTTCTGTTTTTAATCAACGTCAGTCGCCACCCATCACTGTTTTACTATTTAGTCGTGAACACCATTGAAACAACCTTCACCACAACCCATCTTCGTTAAACACCTTTCTTGTTTGTTCGACACCAAAAACCCTCACCCTTCATTATACTACTACTATTACCCTAATATTTTTCTCAGTTTTCTGCAGTTGCTATCCTCTTCTATTCTTATCTTCGTTCGAACCATGAACCTTTATCAATATAACTTCTACAGCTGCTGCAATATCCATCTGTTTCTCTGTTTAAACCGCCACAAAGCCACCCTTAAAACTATTTTTTTCTGTTTTCACTACGTGCAAAGAAACCCCACAAACCCCATCGTGAGCCACCATTTGCTCTCATACTTGTCGCTTATTTCTATTTCATTTTGCAACCACAACTAGCTAAAGCTATGATTATTTAAACATAAAATGGGTCCTAGTTTAAAGCTTGATTGATTATAGTGTATTGAATATTAAAAATACATTACTTTATCCATCTCCAAGACAAAGTTTATGCAAGTGACACTACATGGCCGACCAGTGGGGAAAAGGTAACGAGAGATGAAGTTAAATATCGCATATATATATATATATATATATATATATATATATATATATATATATATATATATATATATATATATATATATATATATATATATATATATATATATATTATATGACATGTTGAAGAAAAGTTAAAGAACCAAAAACATTGCTGGGCTGTGATTTTATGTTTGTAACTTGGGCCAAACGTTGGGTCAGGACTTCAAGTATATGGGTTTAGCTAATTGGGTCGACTAATTGTAACTTGGGCCATTTAACTTGGACTACAACAATTGAATGGGCTTCTTTGTGGGCTGTTTGGTCATACAATAACCACGAATTCCATACTTGCTGCAATATTTTTTTTTGTATTTCGGTTCCTGTGATACGAATGATTTAGGAGATACAGTTTAGAGATAGAGATGATAAGACAACGAGTAACATGAGGATGATTATGATTGATGATAACTAATGATCATAATATGTTAAGTAATAAGATTATGATTATGTTATTGTTATGATGATGGTGAGGAGACGCAAACATTAATGATGCTTATGACGAGATAAATATATAGTTGATGATAATGATAATTAAGATAGTTAATAGGGATGATGAGGGATTTCGAATATGTTAAAGTTGATAACGGTGGGTTATATAGATGATGGTTATGGCAATGGACAACATTAATTTTGATAATTTGTTAATGGTGATCGTGATGAGTTAATGGTATTAATGATGTAAGTAACGATGATAATAATAGATAGATGAGAAACAAGAAGGAAAAATAGATAAAGCGTAAAAGAATTTTAGGAATGAATTAAATCAGGAGAGAACTTGATAGAGCATTGGTCTGGGATGTTGTGGGCTAAGCGGGATATCGTGGGTTCAAACCCGAACTTGGACATTTTTTTTAGGACTACTTCTTTGAGGTAGTTTACTTATTACTTATTACTTATTATTACTATTATTATTATTATTATTATTATTATTATTATTATTATTATTATTATTATTATTATTATTATTATTATTACTATCATTATTATTATTTTCATTAACATGATTTTTATATATAATTTTATTTACATTATTATCACTATTATTATCATTAGTATTATTATTTTTACTATAAACATAATAACAATATTATATAAATAGTACATATAACAAATTACTGATTTTTGATATAATACCACTACAAATATATATATATATATATATATATATATATATATATATATATATATATATATATATATATTGTAATTTGTAATATAACTATATATATGAATATTGAGTATTTATAAAATAACTATATAAAAAATATAATTGAATATATATAATATAAACAAGGTCATAAGCAAGTTATTTTCAAAACGGGTTTTTGAGCGGGATGAAGCTAGGGAAATTATGGGTTATAGCTATGGAGGTTATGGGTAATGTTCGTGAGTACCATGGATGAATCAAAGGCTAACCTTTCATTTATCATTTCCGTTACGTCTATGTACTTTCCTGCAATATTGAATCACAATATTGATACGTGAGCATTCATATCTTATCTTTTATATATTAATAGTGTATCCATGTCTAGTGCTCGAGTATATATGTTTATGCATGCTTGTATGCTTTAATTTTGCCATTAGATAGTTTTATGATGAATCATGAATTTAATACATATATTACTGATATAAAGTATATGATATGTCGTTGGAAAGCTATCGAAAAATTAATAACTTTTCATTTAGAAATCGCGTGATTTCGATGAACGAATTAAAATATATGGTCAACTGAATAATGTTTGGCGTTAATTGAAATTGTGTTTGAAACTGTAAATTAATATTTAAACAACTTGTCTATGAGATTGATAAATTGGATTTTTAGATATTACTAAGCGAGTAAATGAATTTCTATATAAGGCACATCTCATTTTGGTAAACAATTGTCAAAGTTGACTGTCTTATCATGTTTTAAAGCTTTATAAACACTATAATCTGATTTTACAAGTATTGGAAAACTATGTGAAATAATAAAATGTTTTCGATTGCCATGATAATTCAAATATAATATAGCTCCTGAAATAAATAATATTTTGAGTTTGATAAACTATAAATTCATTCAATTATCAAGACTTACACTATGTTAATATAATAAACATGTAAAGATTTAAATATCATATTGGGTCAAGTTGACTTTTGAGATGGCTTTTGTTAAATTTTGCATGTCTGTCTCGAGCATTAGGATTGTGATACACTATGACCCGACTTAGCTTGTTGGATATTTATTGACTAACACATGTTCTCTAGGTTGAGATCTATGGTTACTTTGCATTCCGAGTTTCGGTCACATTTCGGTGAATGAATTTATGTGCTGCTAAGGTGAGTTTACAGATCCCTTTTTAATTGCTTTTGCAATCTATATTTTTGGGCTGAGAATACATGCATTTTATTTTAAACGCAATGGACACAAGTACATACTAAATTCTACATTGAGTTTGAACCGAAAATCCCTTAGCTTTGGTAACTAGTAACTGTCAGTTATAAGAACTGGTGGGCGCGAGTAGTTGTATATAGATCCATAGGGCTTGACATCCCCGTCCGTTCCAGGTATAGAGACCCTAGATTGAACTATAAAGCGGACGTATGCTATTTGAGTTAATGCACGTTGGATTACGTGTATTGTACATGTTGGTTGCATGTATGTTAAAATAGGGGTACTTATTATATATACGTTAAGTTTAGTTACCAGGGTGCTCAATCTTGTAGAATATTTTGATAAACGTTTCTGGATGAAACAACTGAAATCTTGTGATCCACCTTTATATACAGATTATGTGCAACATTAAAACTATGAACTCACCAACCTTTGTGTTGACACTTTTAAGCATGTTTATTCTCAGGTTCCTAGAAGTCTTCCGCTGTTTGCTTATACGTTATACAAGCTATGTGCATGGAGTCATACATGCTTTATTCTAGAAAACTTTGCATTCACAAAATCATCACCATGTTGCTTATTTTGACTGCATTGACAACGGATGTATTATGGTAAAATATTATTTACGATGATTGTCTATATGTAGTAATCATCAGATGTCGAAAATCTTGAAAATTGATATTCATTTATGGTGTGCCTTTTCAAAAGAATGCAATGTTTACAAAATGTATCATGTAGAGGTCAGTACCTCACTATGAAATCGATGAATGATGTATTCGTCCAAATGGATTTGGACGGGTCATCACAGAAGATTTAGACTTGAGAAGATGTTTTCTATCAGGGTCGTCCCACGGTTGTTTGGTGTGTCGTGTATGAGTTTATTTCACCCTTCCAAATGAACCATACCAACACATATCTAGTGGTTAGGAAAAGTTTGTTGAGGCGTTGATCTCTAAAGAGAATAATTCACAAAACTTGATGCATTTTGCAACCTGGTTGGAGGAGTCTCTTGGGTGTTCCACCAATCGAGCAAGCTGCGCCAAAAATGGCCGAACATATCTTCATGAGGATGCCTAGTCGTCTTCCTTTTCAGGAGCGTTAAGACATATGGGACATAAGTTAGAATCCGAAGACATTCTCTGATCCATTAAAGATTTAATTATGACAAAACATAGTTATTCACTAATTAGTTATGTGCGGCCGACATAGGTTTATTAAATTGTATTAGATGTAAAACAAAATTGTATGTTGAGTCTTAGTGATTTAGAGTGTTACTTAACTATCAGAACACGATAGTCTATCCTTTGGGTTCTTCGTGAAGATGGCAGAAGATTGTTATTGAACTAGCAAAAGACGTATAGAATATCCAATAGAGAATCGACACAAAACACTTAGACATATTATGTATATTCTTCAAAGACATAGTTTGTTTCATGTGTTGTTTACATCAAGCGTGCTCTTCAACTGACATCGAAGACAAAGTTTAAGAGATAAGGACACATGTCAGCGGTTGACAAGTGAACTTACAATACAACATGGAATGCAGAAATATATTGCACACAGAGTTCTTCGATATACTGTCAACGTCTTGGAAACCCAACATTCTATTTATATATTCATTTAGGATGTCCAAAATTATCTGGGTGTTCTTGAATTAGCTACAGAACAAGAAAGGGAGCTACGTGCTTTCTACCAACCCTACATTTTTCTCTAGCAAATGATCGAAAATAGGTAAAAACAAAGTGTCAAAAGTGTTGTTTTATAAAAGAAGCATTACTGCAGTCGAACCCATGGACGAACTACAAGATTAACCGCCCATTGTCGACATACACGTCTTTGAGACCATAAGGTTTCAAGGATGTGTGTACAATGTCGCTTTCTAAAATTAATGATCACCTGTTGTTTGATACTTTTAATGGTCGAAACATCTAAGTGATATTTTACAAGGTTCAATCATTTTCAAACAAGAACATAATTATCACCATTTGTCACCACAGATCAAAACTAAAACATGTGAACTTGATGGGCTTCTCTATATTAAATATACTTTGCCAACTAAGAAAGATCATTAAGTCTCACTTTGGCGATGCTACCTCCTTATACATGTGTTGATTATTAGTGGACATTTATGTGACAACCCGAAAATTTTTGACCAAATTTAAACTTTATCTTTAAATGATTTAACATTTCCGACACGATAAGCAAAGTCTATGAAGTTGAATCTCAAAATTTTAGAACTGTTTCATTACATTTGACTGCTCTCGACGATTCATGAACAATTATATGTATATATATATATATATATATATATATATATATATATATATATATGTACAAGTAAAAACGACTTTCCTACAGTAAAACACTATTTGCTACAGTAAAATGACTTTGCTACAGTAAACCACTATTTGCTACAGTAAAACACTATTTGCTACAGTGAAACGTATTTTGCTACAGTGAAACTACAGTGCTACAGTGATTTGCTACAGTAAACACTATTTGCTACAGTGCACTATCTGCTACATAAAACACTATTTGATGTCGACGAACTAGCAAACAAAAACGGATAAGGCGGCCATGTGATCGCATGGCAAAAACACTGAAAACTCATGTGATCGCATGAGGTACTGTAGCAGGCCACATACTATAAAAGCTCGATTCATTCCTCCGTATTATTATTTTTTTATATTATTATTGTTATTATTATTATTATTATTATTACTATTATTATTATTATTATTATTATTATTATTATTATTATTATTATTAAGATTAATATTATTATTATTAATCTTATTATAATATTATTATTAGTAGTATATATACCTAAAATACTACGACGAGGTTATGAGCGTGTCACCTTCAAAATGGGTTTTTGAGCGGGATAGAGCTAAGGAAATTATGGGTTATTGCCAAGGAGGTTATGGGTAATGTTCGAGGGTATATTTGTGAATCAAATCTAGTGTTTATCATCTCTGTTGCGTCTACGTACTTTCCTACAATATTGAATCTCAATATTGATACGTAAGCATTCATATCTTATCTTTTATATATTAATTGTGTATCCATGTCTAGTGCTCGAGTATATATGTTTATGCATGCTTGTATGCTAAATTTTGTCGTTAAACAGTTTATGATGAATCACGAATTTAATATATATATTACTGATAAAAGGTATATGATATTCATGTTTTTGGAAAGCTGGCAAAAATCAATAACTTTTCATTTAGAAATCGCGAAATTTCGATGAACGAATTAAAAGATATGGGCAACTGAATTATGATCAACGTTAATTGAAATTACTTTTGAATCTGCAATTAAGATTTAAACAACTTGTTTACGAGATTGATAAAATGGATTTTTAAATATTACCAGCCGAGTAAATGAATCCTTATTTAAGGCACGTCTCGTTTTGTTGAACAATTGTCAAAATTGACTGTTTTATCATGTTTTAAAGCCTTATAAAAACTATAGACTAATTTTACAAGAATTGGGAAACTATGTGAAATGTTAAAATGTTTCGATTGCCATGATTATTCAACTATAGTATTAAGTCAGAATGACTTTTTGAAATGACTTTTGATAAACTTTTGTATGTCGATCTCGAGCATTAGGATTGTGATACACTATGACCTGACCTAGCTTGATAGACATTTATTGACCAACATATATTCTCTAGGTTGAGATATACGGTTATTTGGTAATTCGAGTTTCAGTCACATTTTGGTGAACGACTTTATATGCTGCTAAGGTGAGTTTCATTTGCTCCCCTTTTAAATGCTTTTGCAATATATATTTTTGGACTGAGAATACATGCACTTTATTTTAAACAATGGACACAAGTACATACTAAATTCTATACTGAGTTTGAACTGAAAATCCCTTAGCTTTGGGAACTAGTAACTGCCGGTTATAAGAACTGGTGGGCGCGAGTAGTAGTATATGGATCCATAGGGCTTGATATCCCCGTCCGAGCTAGAGCACTAGCCTTTTAACGGACGTATGCTATTTGAGAAGCGTACACGTTGGTTTGCGTGTATTATTAAGATGATTATACAAAGGGTACAAATTATATATACGTTAAGTTTAGTTACCAGGGTGCTCAATTTCGTAGAATATTTTGATAAACGTTTCTGGATGAAACAACTGAAATCTTGTGATCCACCTTTATGTACAGATTATGCAAAACATTAAACTATGAACTCACCAACCTTTGTGTTGACACTTGTTAGCATGTTTATTCTCAGGTTCCCTAGAAGTCTTCCGCTGTTTGCTTATATGTTAGACAAGCTATGTGCATGGAGTCTTACATGGCATATTTTTTAAGGAAACGTTGCATTCACCAAATCATCACCATGTATCTTATTTTGACTGTATTGTCAACGGAAGTACTATTGTAAACTATTATTTACGGTGATTGTCTATATGTAGAAATTATCAGATGTCGAAAACCTTTGATTTAAATATTCATTTATGGTGTGCCTTTTCAAAAGAATGCAATGTTTACAAAACGTATCATATAGAGGTCAAATATCTCGCAATGAAATCGATGAATGATGTGTTTGTCCATATGGATTTGGAGCGATCGTCACAGTTGGTATCAGAGCGTTGGTCCTAGTGAACCAGGTCTTGCATAAGTGTGTCTAACTGATAGTTGTTAGGATGCATTCGTAAGTCTGGACTTCGACTGTGTCTACATGTCAAAAGTTTTGCTTATCATTTCTTGTCGAAAATTACATGCTTATCATTCTTAAGTCTAGACACGTTTTCCTGCATTTATTGCATAAATATTGTATAGACAAAAATTCATATCTTAGCGTATCTGTTGCTGTAAACTTTTCCTGGCATCTTCCGAAAATTCCTCCGTGATTTATGGAATTTTGGTATTATATATACATATGTAAATTATGTATTGAAGAGTACCAATCTAAATTCTATAATCTATTTCATATCAAAAATCATCTCTCTAATTATACAAGATGGATCCCGTATCTAGTTCAAATTCCTTAAATTCCGACAGCTATTCCGATATGGATATTCACCTGAACTCTGAAGAAAGTGTAACCGGAATGGATCAACCAATCAGCCATCACCTATTCTGGATGAATTAGGGATGGGTTCGTAGCCTACTTAATCATTGGAGACAAGAAGAAGGTGATCCCTTCCATCCACTACATTCACCTCTTGGCGAAGAACCTGAAGCACTTACCGGCGAACCTATTCGTAATACTATTTTCTCTCTCATTTCCAGAGTATCTCATCATGATTATATACTATCCCATATTATAAATCTTATTTATCCGATCGTACGAACCACCAATCATCCCGGTATAATAGAAGAAGTCAACGAGCTTCGTGCTCGGGTAGTGGCTTTGGAGAATATGGTGCAAGGGTTACGAACACCAGCAGCAGCACCTGCAGCATAACCGGTACCACCATCATCCACACCAACAGGATCATTACCACCACCAACAACCACATCCGCATCACACGCCTCAACATCACAATTTGTACCTCGGATATCAACATCATACGCACCATAGGTACCAAGAAGTACCAGCAACGACAAACGATGAAGTATGGATTCATAACTTCATCGGAGAAACATTCTACGGCAATTATGTAATTTATAAAGTTTAGAGATTATCTATTCTAGCCTTAACCCTAAATCAGATAGAGTAGAAACCCTTATCCGAATGGTGTAAGATACAAGCTAGACTTGTTTTACCAACAGCATTAACAGTACCCTTAGCCTCACCAGCACAGTCAGTGCTATCAACATCGTCAGAATCAGCAACACCTCTAACATCACAAGCTCCGTCAGTTCAAGAAAGCACCGTGGACATCATTACGAGTCAACAACGAGTATATTGTATCAATGAGTTATGAAGTAATAACTCAATTCATCTAAAGAATTTATATGTATATCTTATATACATAAATTTTAAAACCATCATGAATCTTTTCGTACTAAGCTATTACGTGTGAATTTTAAGGGGTAGATACTACTCGGTTAATTCATATTACTAATATACTATGATGTACACCATTCGTTAACAACTTAACCATCGTTAACTACAAATATCTGTTTCAACTCAATGAATTCCATTTCATAATGAACTTAGTGTATTAATCAATTACATGTTTTATTTTACACTTTTATCTTTGATGTACTCGAAACTTTCTAGAAAACATCATTTATATCTTATGAAGTTCATAAGAATTCCACGAGCATCAACATCCTTCACTGAGGAATAAGAATAAATAATGAAGTATTGATTTCATTAGTGAAATACTCCGCGAAGATTATGTAATCCTTAATGTTTTAGAGATTATTCATTCAATTCAAAAATCAAATGAGCTTAATATTATATTAACTCATCAAATCTGTATTACATCTGAAGAAAATATACATACATATATTTTCATAAAGACGGTAAAAAAAAAAATTCTTTTGTACAAAGTATTAATTGTGAAATCTTTAACGGTTAGGTAATACTCGGGAAATATATAAGTTCACAATTAATATGTTATACTGTACATTCTTCAACTTTGATTCAAAAATTATTAACTATGCTCACAGCGATATACAATCGTTTCCATACAAATTCAATTACATATTCTGATTTTGAAAAATCAGAATCCAAGCCAAGATTTAACAGAACACATCACTCTTAGATTCTTACATCTTTCAAATGCTATACTTTGACTTCAAAACTGTGCTAGAACATCACTTCTATTCATAAACCCAGAAAAAAAAAATTTTGTATCGTTCAAAATTCTAGAACATCATATGTATCTTGACAATTACAATCTTCATGCAAACCCTTCAAACTTTTGAAAACACCTCGAATTGATAACCAACGATTCGGTTATGATAACTTTGAATGCTGATGAAGCAGCAAAAACTGTAAACGACCTTAACAGCCAAAAGTTTGATGATAAAGAATAGTGTGTTGGCAAAGCTCAGAAAAAGAGAAGGTTTGGAACAGGAAAACGGATTGAGCAAAGTATGAAGGAGGATGTGGATAAATCATAAAGACTAAACCTGCCTTCAAAGAATTCAAATTATTCAGTATCTGCTGAAGCCATTAATGAATACCTTGCTTCCGAATCTAAACCCTTGCGGACAATATTCTTCATCATCCTCTGATATTAGAAATTCTAAGATATCATCGTATCTTTCATTATAAATATCCTCCATATTTCTGGAGATAATTCCATAATCATTCTCATCGGAAATCAATTTTCTCCTTGCGATATCTGTGTAACATCATAAAAGAAACTATTTTAGTTTCTAAATTCTGAAACCTCCGAGTTTAAAATATGAATATTTTTGAAGTGGTGTTGGGAACTGAAGCATGAGTTAGTATAATATAATGACACTTGATCAACGTGATTATATTACAGTAAGTCATGAAGAGTTTCTAATGGAACGTGATAAAGGTTCACAGATCACACCCTCATCATGAACCATGTTACATAACTCTTTCATTCTATTTAATCTCTAAATATATCAAGAAAATACTTTTCTTGATGATTCGGTCTTTTCCAGATATTCTGGTAATTTGATAAATCAAGATCGTGTCATTACAATTTCTTTCTTAGAACATTAACTATGTTCATTCCGAAATGTATAGCTACGAATTCTGGACCATTATTTGCTTGACTTAAAGTCGGGAAGAGAAAACGAAAGCATGAAGCTCCTAAATATAAAGGAGAATATAAGTCCGATAACAACCCCGAAATTTACAAAACGTATATATCAATGCGTATAGCAATATAAAGACACGTGAGAATGAAAAACACTATAACCCCAAGGTAATGGTAGAAGAAAATAACTTCCTCTGGTGGCAGATAAAAAAGAAGAATGAATGATATGATAGCCAAGAAAATATCAAGAATCAGAACTGGATGAAGCATTTTCACAAATCTTTTGTAAGTATGAAATAAGAAAGAAGATTATAGGAGTGGTGAGAATAAATGAAACGGAAGAGGTTAATTTATAGCAAAATATCAGACATAGCAATCGAGGCTGATTACGCATTTAATCAAAGGAAATCCTAATTTCCTTAAATTCCGAAGAATCAAATCTTATTTAAATTATGAAGATTTTCTATTCCTTAAATTCCGAAAATCAATCGTTACTACATCAAGAGATAAGACGAATCTCTATTCTCCATTTCACTCTATTACGATAACTTCTCACATACGCTTCGAGTAATCGGATTGTTTTATCCGTATTATTCAATGGTGATAAAATTCTATTTACCAACTCATATTCGTCATGAAAACATTTTTATTGTCAGCCATGACGACCTCACTCAAATTTCGGGACGAAATTTCTTTAACGGGTAGGTACTGTGACAACCCGGAAATTTATGACCAAATTTAAACTTTATCTTTAAATGATTTAACATTTCCGACACGATAAGCAAAGTCTATGAAGTTGAATCTCAAAATTTTAGAACTGTTTCATTACATTTGACTGCTCTCGATGATTCATGAACAATTATATGTATGTATATATATATATGTACAAGTAAAAACGACTTTCCTACAGTAAAACACTATTTGCTACAGTAAAATGACTTTGCTACAGTAAAACACTATTTGCTACAGTGAAACCGTATTTTGCTACAGTGCTACAGTGATTTGCTACAGCAAACACTATTTGCTACAGTAACACTATTTGATGTCGATGAATTAGCAAACAAAAACGGATAGGGCGGCCATGCGATCGCATGGCAAAAACACTGAAAACTCATGCGATCGCATGAGGTACTGTAGCAGGCCACATACTATAAAAGCTCGATTCATTCATTCGTATTATTATTTTTTTATATTATTATTATTATTATTATTATTATTATTATTATTATTATTATTATTATTAAGATTAATATTATTATTATTAATCTTATTATAATATTATTATTAGTAGTATATATACCTAAAATACTACGACGAGGTTATGAGCGTGTCACCTTCAAAATGGGTTTTTGAGCGGGATAGAGCTAAGGAAATTATGGGTTATTGCCAAGGAGGTTATGGGTAATGTTCGAGGGTATATTTGTGAATCAAATCTAGTGTTTATCATCTCTGTTGCGTCTACGTACTTTTCTACAATATTGAATCTCAATATTGATACGTAAGCATTCATATCTTATCTTTTATATATTAATCGTGTATCCATGTCTAGTGCTCGAGTATATATGTTTATGCATGCTTGTATGCTAAATTTTGTCGTTAAACAGTTTATGATGAATCACGAATTTAATATATATATTACTGATAAAAGGTATATGATATGCATGTTTTTGGAAAGCTGGCAAAAATCAATAACTTTTCATTTAGAAATCGCGAAATTTCGATGAACGAATTAAAAGATATGGGCAACTGAATTATGATCAACGTTAATTGAAATTGCTTTTGAATCTGCAATTAAGATTTAAACAACTTGTTTACGAGATTGATAAAATGGATTTTTAAATATTACCAACCGAGTAAATGAATCCTTATTTAAGGCACGTCTCGTTTTGTTGAACAATTATCAAAATTGAATGTTTTATCATGTTTTAAAGCCTTATAAAAACTATAGACTAATTTTACAAGAATTGGGAAACTATGTGAAATGTTAAAATGTTTCGATTGCCATGATTATTCAACTATAGTATTAAGTCAGAATGACTTTTTGAAATGACTTTTGATAAACTTTTGTATGTCGATCTCGAGCATTAGGATTGTGATACACTGTGACCTGACCTAGCTTGATAGACATTTATTGACCAACATATATTCTCTAGGTTGAGATATACGGTTATTTGGTAATCCGAGTTTCAGTCACATTTTGGTGAACGACTTTATATGCTGCTAAGGTGAGTTTCATTTGCTCCCCTTTTAAATGCTTTTGCAATATATATTTTTGGGCTGAGAATACATGCACTTTATTTTAAACAATGGACACAAGTACATACTAAATTCTATACTGAGTTTGAACCGAAAATCCCTTAGCTTTGGTAACTAGTAACTGCTGGTTATAAGAGCTGGTGGGCGCGAGTAGTAGTATATGGATCCATAGGGCTTGATATCCCCGTCCGAGCTAGAGCACTAGCCTTTTAACGGACGTATGCTATTTGAGAAGCGTACACGTTGGTTTGCGTGTATTATTAAGATGATTATACAAAGGGTACAAATTATATATACATTAAGTTTAGTTACCAGGGTGCTCAATTTCATAGAATATTTTGATAAACGTTTCTGGATGAAACAACTGAAATCTTGTGATACACCTTTATGTACAGATTATGCAAAACATTAAAACTATGAACTCACCAACCTTTGTGTTGACACTTGTTAGCATGTTTATTCTCAGGTTCCATAGAAGTCTTCCGATGTTTGCTTATATGTTAGACAAGCTATGTGCATGGAGTCTTACATGGCATATTTTTCAAGGAAACGTTGCATTCACCAAATCATCACCATGTATCTTATTTTGACTGTATTGTCAACGGAAGTACTATTGTAAACTATTATTTACGGTGATTGTCTATATGTAGAAATCATCAGATGTCGAAAACCTTTGATTTAAATTCATTTATGGTGTGCCTTTTCGAAAGAATGCAATGTTTACAAAACGTATCATATAGAGGTCAAATATCTCGCAATGAAATCGATGAATGACGTGTTCGTCCATATGGATTTGGAGCGATCGTCACAATTTATACTCTATTAGTATAATGAATAATTAACTCTATATTACTATATATTTATAATATCATTTAAAAATTCGCACAAACATTTAAATCAGATTCATTAAATGTTTATGGTTGACCAATGAGAAGGTATCTTCTATCTTGAATGTTGACAAGTGAATGCAAACCTAAGGTTTTAGGATGGTTGCTAGTTGTCAAAGAACAAAAATCTGCTCATACCTCTTTGAAATCAATGACAAACGCATTGAGAAAATATGCATTCCTCTTTTACAAGCCCATGTCCACTTCAGAATGCATATCCGTCTCCGCGGAGATCTCCAGATCGTAAGACAATATCGCCTTCGCGACACTGGACTAGATTTCCGTCATTTCTGGAAAGTGCACGGACAGCCGCCCTTTCCCCTTTTCACAATGTTCGTGCAGAATCCATGACCGATTGTCAAAAAATATCCCACTACGGGGTAAGAAGCAAGGAAGGAGTGCCACTTTCAAAAATTCTTTTTTAGTTCAATCACCCGCCGAAGCGAATCCTTCGAAATAGCCAAGCCAATAAGTAGAAGGGCAATGTGACCACATGGAGTTCCATATGTTTAGTATCGTTTTGCAGTCACATAATAAAGGAAGAACGCCACGAAATGCGAGTCTCAACGGTTATGTAAAAGATATAAAAGCAGAAGCAACAGAAGTGCGGTCGAATGACAGACGACCGTGGAAGAAATAACAGTCTTACGGTCGAATGGCAGTTGACCGTGTGATCAATGGAAGTGGTCTCGGTCATTGAGTTATTCTAGACATCTTGCTAGGGATGGCAATGGATCAGATATGGATCGGGTGAGCCTATATCCATATCCATATCCATTTAAATATAATTCAATCATCCATATCTATATCCGTTGGATGAAACGGATAAATGGATGTCCGTTGGATGTTAAGTATTTCTAAAAATATTTCGAATATGAAATGAAATTCAAAGTATTTTCTAAATGTATTTTTATAGTGTACATATATAAGGATATGTAAATGTAAACATATATATTTAAGTAAATATGTATATATTTATATGTAAATACGTATTACAGACGGTGAATGGATATATCCATGGATGAAAAATTATCATCCATATCCGATCTACTAATTTTTCACATCATCCATATCCATATCCATATCCATTTATTATCCATTTAGATCATCCATATCCATTTAAATGGATAGGATCAGATGGATATCCAATGGATCGGACATACATTGTCATCCCTACACCTTGCTAATCAAGTGATTTGGAAACTGCTCTCAGTTATTTCTCAATTTTCTTCGAGTTATAATGCATATTCAAGGAGCTTTTGCGATGACTATAGATTTTACATACAAAGTGATTGATCGCAGAAGGCTGATAGATAATATTTTGTTACCTTCGGCTACTGTGTCCACTCGGTGGTCATCTATTATTTCGCGCAAAGTGAATATTTTTCTATGGAGGGTGACATTAAATAAGTTACCAACTCATCTCAAATTATCGATAAAGGCTTAAAGATACAACACATTTGATGCCCGATTTGTGGTTATGACATTTAATCTTTAGATCATTCTCTTTTTGGATGTCCGATTGCATGCCATGTTTGGTCCAGGACTCAACTGTGGACGGATAAACGTATAACTACATTCAATTCATGGAGGCAATGGATTGCTTGGCTAAAGTCTTGGTAAGGTTCGAGTAAAAATGATCTCGTGTACATGATAGTGGCTGCTTTCTTGAGAATTATTTGGAGATTCAATAATAGTACAATTTATGGCCCTCATCATATGAAGCAAAAACTTTTCAATTTTATTTTTTTCTTTTAATTTGGTTAGATATAGAAGAAAGCAATATGGTTAAGAATTGGATGGTAAGTGAATGCGTAAGCCCTTTGTAATTTGTTTTGTTGTTGCCTCTTCTAGGGTCTTGCTAAAGTAAGGTTATTAATCAATAACTCTTAAAAATATATATATATTATATTATTAAAAAAGTTATGTCCTTTAAGAAACCTAAAATTCAAATAACTATTACTCCGTTAATAAATCGTAATACTCCGTATAAGAGTTCGTGTAAATAATATTACAAAAGAAACAAAATAATAACCATTTATTATTACTTTACTCCTATATTATTATTATTATTATTATTATTATTATTATTATTATTATTATTATTATTATTATTATTATTATATATATATATATATATATATATATATATATATATATATATTTATATTTATATTTATATTTATATTTATATTTTATATACTAAAGACCACCGGATTTTGTGTCGTTTCAGATTTAACGCATCGTCGTTTTGAGTTTGCGTTCACACTACAAATGGTCCCTCAACTTCCGCTCAATTTACATAACGACCCCTCAAGCTTACACTTTTTCAATGGTAGAAAGACCACCGGATTTTGTGTCGTTTCAGATTTAACGCATCGTCGTTTTGAGTTTGCGTTCACACTACAAATGGTCCCTCAACTTCCGCTCAATTTACATAACAACCCCTCAAGCTTACACTTTTTCAATGGTAGAAACTGTAAATATATAATTTTATTAAAATAAAGATAAAAACTAATTCCACCCGAATTTATAACGGTCCCTATCTTCTCGCTCGGTGCGAGTTAAATTTCTCGGAGCCCACCGTTCAACTCGAAAAAATCTCGCGAACACAAGGTGACTAACTATACGCGAAACGGATATCGTTAAAAAAACACTAAATAACGGGCCCTATATTCTCGTTCGGTGCGAGTTAAATTTTTCCGAGACCACCGTTCAACTCGAAATAATTTTACGAATACAACGCGACTAACTATACGCGAAACGAACATCATTAAAAAACAATAAATATATATATATTTTTTTGTAAGGTTTTCCCTATTCGGGTTACCCGGGAAGGGCGAGTAATCCGACCCCATACTCTAGTGTACGCAGCCCATCAGGAATACTCCCTGGCTGTTTCCAACCCTTCCCTGGCCACCCCAAGAATTGAACCTAAATATTTTGAGCTATATTTCATATATATACATACGCATCCAACAAACAACCCAACATACTAAAGACACTCAGTATAAGTTATTAAATATTTCATACATATACATACGGGCCCTATATTTCGACCGCGCGTTGAATAGTACCGCAGCAACGGCTGTCAAATTTTTTTTCTAGTTTTCATAACTAAAGACACTAAGTATAAGTTATTAAATATTAATTTGGTGATAGATTGTAATAATAATTATAGAAATGAAAATATATGACTAATGTTTTGAGGAAAGTAGAGTGTGGTCTAATTTGTTACTCCGTATTAAAATTATTTACATTAATATTGACGAAAATTTTATTTGTTACCAAAATTAATGGTTAATAATTGGTTGGCCATTAATTGGTTGGCATATTTACTAGATTTAATTGTAGGGGGTTTCAAAACAAATGTTTATAACAGTTAATAATTTAAATATATATAATCATTGTACGTTCATTGTTTGCTAGTTTTTAACAAAACTTATCGTTCCAAAAGAAATAAGTATAATTATTGCATTATCATTATCATGTGTAATTATTTCATTCATATCAATTCCTTAATTCTTTAAATGTTAATAGTAGAAAATATCATATTTCATATAAACACATTGATTACTTTATAAACACACCCAACATATAATTATGGATCTTTCTCCTAATAAATTAATAATATTACCAATTACCAATTTTCTGTCTTATGTTACGTAAAAAAATATTTTAATTTGTACATTACCAATTTTGATTTCTGATATTTGAATAATAGTGGTATAAGAATGAACACACCATGTCTATAATCTTACTTAATTTTTGTTTCTCATACGTTTCACCTCGGATTTAAGGTATCCCAATTATATTATTGAGCATGAATTTAGATACAATTTTTAGGTCTTCCAAATATTTTTCATTATACTCCGTATTACAGTATTACATCCTTTATTATCCAAAAATGGTTAAATAATAGATGCTACTACGTATTAACTAGCTACTAGCTAGTATACTCATAATTAAAATGTTGAACCATAATACCATTATAAACAAATTTATAGAAGGGTTTAATATGATTACCATTTATAAACCAACAAAACGAACCGTCATGTCATGATATAGCACAAGACAAGTTTACATCACATTAAATTAACAGTTAACTCTCTTATTTGAACGACATATACGGGAGTATATTTTATTAACTAAAAATTAATTTAAACTAATGAATTTCAAAGATTTCATGGTTGATTATTCTTTTGGGTATAGATATAATCAAGATGTGCGGCAAGCGTTCTTCTCATCAAACACTCTTCTTCTCCCGGACCCGTGCAATCTTCTACCGTTTTCTCCTTTACACCCTCGTCCTGCTACAATAATAAATAATAAATAATAATTAATAATACATACAAAATTAAATTATACTACGTATCAAATAATTTTTCATTCATTATTCAATGATGTTCCAAGACTAGTTAATTAACATTTTTAACGACAAATAACCATCAAGGTAGATAACAATATGAAGAAAAGAAAATGGTTCACTTACGATACGATGAGTTTCGACGGGGGTGACATCATTAAACGTTGGGACAGGGCGCGCAAAGGTGTACGATAACATGGAAACGATGAGGATTGATATCATGCAGATGCTGGTGGTTCTAATGGCCTTAGACATGTTTTTGTTTTGTTTAATTTGATTTGATGTTTGGTTGGGAAGAAGGAAGAAAATGAAAGGTGTGAATTTATAGAGGTTATTAATGCTGAAGAAGGGTAAATTTGTAATTTTATGAGTATATATATACTATAATTATGTAAATAATAATAATAATAATAATTAATAATATTAGTAAGTTTTTTTAAGTTAAGAAATAAAATAAGAAACCAACAAAGGTGGTTGAGAGAGACCCCTAAGGAAATGGTAAGCCTTTAGTAGTTGAATGTTAATTGACAGTCGTCTAGAAATGGCCATTTATGATCTTACAATTAGGAGGTCAAACAGTTTTTTACACACGTACACTTGGCTCTAGCTACAGCAAAGAATATCATAATAGTTACTAATTGACATATTGTACCAACACAAAACATTGTTGCGTAATATACATGTGATTTTCATGTAACTGATACTTTAAACATTATTACAATATATACGGTTAAACGGTTGGTGTCTTTAAATCTTTGTAAGAGATTTCAAATTCCAATCTCATTATCAATATATCTTAGAGTGATCACAAAAAAGAACGAAAACGGTCACGAAATACCTCGATTAAGCTGTATATATCAATGGAAAGTTTTTTGATTTTTATAAATAATCTGAAGAGAGAAAACTCAATCCATTTGGTTAGCACTTTGCAAAAGAGAATTATAAGACTTACACAATTTTTATGACGACATGCATATGATCTAATACACGTTATGTACATCATCACGAATATATACACCCAATGTTGCACTTGACACTTGAATCACAACCTTTTAGTAGATAAACTCCTCTACAACTCTAAGTTAATAGCTACTCTCTTTGTCTCAATTTAGTATACACATATAAAATATACACCGTCTAATAAATATCATCAATACACTTTACTTTTTTATACCTTATAGTTCTATCATTTACTTTTTACTTTTGTCTTACATTTTTTGTGAACGGCAATATCGACATCATCTAGAGGGAACTTAACCAGCTTCACGATCATATGCTACCTACACACACGTTAGGAGGAAACTCTAATTGCAACAACCTTGACAGTACGGTTGAAGGTTGAAAAACCCTTTCGAGAAACTAATCGTTGGCAGTATCAATTAGTTCCCGGCCGTAGAATTCGAACTCGCGCCTACACGAAGTGCACAGACAGACCGATCCCCCACATACCACTCAAACAATGTCTCGATGATTACAATTAATTCGAGACATTCATATATAAACATACTTGATAATTAAATTGAGACGGAGGGATTATGTGAGAGATCTTGTACATTCATTTAGCATAGTATACATATATCTTAATATGATACGGAGTAATATTTAAATCACCTCATTTTTTATAGAGAGCACGTGTAGACTGTAAATTAATTTTTTTACTCAAAAACTAAAACTTTTTATATAACATGAGTTTTTCTAAATGATGAAAGGGACCTTAATGGCCCTTCAGAATACAGACAAACAAACCTGACTCATTTAATCCCTCAAACTTAGATAATCACAAAACGCATACCAAACCATACATAAGAAGCGGCAAGTTAATGAAATACATATGTTATTTCCATGTATACTAAACGTTACCATATTTTTTTCCGTTTAACATACTAAAACGTGGTTTTTGGCAAGGAAGAAAAGTGTCAAATGACACTCATTCAAGGGGTAAAAGATTAAACTCTTTAGGGGTAAAAAATGAAACCTTTTAGGAGTAAAACTTGTAAATTCAAGGACTAAAATATAACTTTTGAATTAATATAATATCTATTAATTAAAACCTACTCATTTTTTTGACAGGATTTTTTTTTCCGATTTAAATTTCTTCATCATCACCGTTTAACTCGAAATAATTTTACGAATCCAATTAATTATTTTGGAAACGGATTTTTTTTTACAGAAAAAATATACTTCATATAAAATAAGTAAACCCAACTTATTATAACAAGTAAATGACTGGAGGAAGTGCTAAGTTTGATAAGAGAAAAGACATGGGTTCGAGTCCTTTTGAACTTTTTTTTCCTTTTTGTTAGTATTTTTTTTTCACAGTTCTCGATCAACATTAGTTTTATAACGTTAGAATGTTCTGTCGCAACGCGCGGTCTAAAATTTTTCTAGTATTTACCAATTATGAATGTAGTTCGTACCCTTAAGAATACACTCTAAATTAATGATCATAGTATATTGGTAATTGGTAAATATAACATTCTAGTTCGGACAAAGGGGTCGACAACAACAATCTCGAAGATATGATGGAGTTTCTTTGTCGAGTTCAAAAAATCAGAAAGGGAAATCCGTAATCGGCTAGTAGGATTTGTTTTGTTATGTTGTATGTTTGCATCAGTTCCTTTTGTTTTTGTATGATCTTGTTTGAATTTGTTTGTTTAGAATGTAGTGTGTAGTTTGTTGGTGTGAGGTGGAGCTTGGGGTTAATTAGCTATATGTTCGTCTGGTTTGTTAGATTTAGTTTAGTGTCATCGAGCCTCGTTACGCTTGAAAGGACCCGTTCATATACATTATAAACGATTCACAATAGTTGATTACATTGCGAGGTATTTGACCTCTATATGATACATTTTACAAACATTGCATTCGTTTTTAAAAGACAATCTTTCTTTACATCGAAAATTGACAGGCATGCATACCATTTCATAATATCCACTATCCAACTATAAATTGATTTAATAATAATCTTTGATGAACTCAATGACTCGAATGCAACGTTCTTCGAAATATGCTATGAAAGACTCCAAGTAATATCTTTAAAATGAGCAAATGCACAGCGGAAGATTTCTTTAACACCTGAGAATAAACATGCTTTAAAGTGTCAACCAAAAGGTTGGTGAGTTCATTTGTTTATCATAATCATTTATTTCCATCATTTTAATAGACCACAAGAATTTCATTTCAGTTCTCATAAATATACGTCCCATGCATAGAGACAAAAATAATCATTCATATGGTGAACACCTGGTAACCGACATTAACAATATGCATATAAGGATATCCCCTATCATTTCGGGATCCTCCTTCGGACATGATATAAATTTCGAAGTACTAAAGCATCCGGTACTTTGGATGGGGTTTGTTAGGCCCAATAGATCTATCTTTAGGATTCGCGTCAATTAGGGTGTCTGTTCCCTAATTCTTAGATTACCAGACTTTAATAAAAAGGGGTATATTCGATTTCGATAATTCAACCATAGAATGTAGTTTCAATTACTTGTGTCTATTTCGTCAAACATTTATAAAAGCGCATGTATTCTCAGTCCCAAAAATATAAAGGGTAAAAAGGCAAATGAAACTCACCATACTGTATTTCGTAGTAAAAATACATATAACGTCATTGAACAAGTGCAAGGTTGGCCTCAGATTCACGAACCTATATTAATTATATATATTTATATGTTGGTCAATATTTGTATAGCAATTTAGGTCAGGTCATAGTGTAATCCTATCCTATAGCTCGAGTCTGACTCTACAGTATAGTAACATGTTATATTACTCATGCTCAATTAAGATTCTAGTAAAAGGTGACGTGTGAAACAACGTAACACAAATGGTTTCATAATCATAAAATAGTATTTTAGGTTTTTTTTTTTTTTTTTTTTTTTTAGAGAAAATCAACACAAAAAGTTAACTGAAAAGTTAACAGGAAAAGTCAAAGTTCAAAGTCAAAAATCAAAGGTTAAAGTCAAAAGTCAAAGGTCAAAGTAAAAATGAGGTCGCATGCAAATATATAATAACTTATACAAAAATGATTTTCGATCAAACATGACTAAACGGGCCACTTCAGCTATTTTTAGAAAAATTATCGGAACTCCGATTGATAATCGGCCAAAGATAAAAGTTACACATTACCAAAAAGATTAAGCATAAATATTACAGAAGTAAACTAAACTTAGACAACTCGTAGTTGCCAACGCGTTTTCGGCGTTTCAAAGTTAATTTTTCAGCTTTAATAAATTTACAAAAGTGACCGAGTAGCCTACTTTGGAGATTTTTAGAAAATTCCTCAAAACTCGTATTGACAAACGGTCAAAGCCTGCAAATTCTCGTTACCACAAAGATATAACATGATTTTTGGCAAGAGTAAACACATATCAGGCCGACCATGACAACTGATACAAAACTGACATTTTTAAATAAAAAAGTTTCAGCTCTTTTTAGAATTTTAAAATGTGACCAAACCGTCAACTTTGATGATTTTTAGAAAAATCGTCGAGACTCGAATTGACAAACGGCCAGAGTCGTTTGTTAGACCTTACAGAAAAGAATTCAGTGGTATTTTTTTTAATATATGAAACAACGCAGATCAGCGATAATTTCAGTTTCCGTTTTGACATTTCATCAAAATTTGCAAAACTTCTTTTGTCCATAACTTGACAACCGTTCAACGAAACGAGACGTGCTTTATATGAAAATTCATCTACTCGACGAGTAGAATCCAAATAACCACTTTTTATAACCCAGAAAATTAGTTCACTAATTATCATCAGCAATTTTAATTACGAAATTAATTATGCAATTTGTTTATTTCATAACTTTCTAACCGTTACTTGGATTCAAGTGATTCTTAAACCAAAATTCAACTATTTTTCGCTAGCTTTCCAACGACATGCATATCTTATACCTTATCTCAATCGTATATGTAACTAATTCAGGAATTAACATAACCTATCTAATGGCATTATCAAAAGTACAAGAATGCATAATCCTATATATTCGAGCACTAGTCAGGGATACACTATTAGTATGTAAAAATTAAATTATGAGTACTCACATATCAATATTGAGATTCAATATTGCAGGAAAGGTACGTAAACGCAACGGAAATGATAAACACTATATTGACCTCACGAGCATACCCATGAACCATACTCAATCACCTCCATAGCTATAACCCATAATTTCCTTAATCCTATCCCACTCGAAAAAACAACTTCGAAATCACTCGGACAGCACTCCGTCGTAATATTTTATGTATACTAATAATATCTTGAGATTATACGGAGTAAATATATATATGTAAATCGATTGAGAGAGTTTAGAGAAAACTATTTTCAAGTTTCTATGAAATAATGAAACCTATTGAATTCTATTTATAATAGATTTTTGAATTATTAAAGTGAATTATTAAAGTATGAATTATTAAAGTGAATTATTAAAGTATGAATTATTAAAGTGAATTATTAAAGTATGAATTATTAAAGTGAATTATTAAAGTATGAATTATTAAAGTGAATTATTAAAGTATGAATTATTAAAGTTAAAGTAAAGTAAAAATAAAGTAAAGGTAAAGTTTAAGTATAGTAAAAGTATAAAACTATGTACGTATAATACGCGTATAAATATATATAATATTAATTTAAATCGTTATATATATTTAATAAAATAAAATATAAATATCGTTATCTTTATCATACTAGTTAAGTAATGAGTTGTCAAAAGTGGTTCTAGATATTTATAAAAGTTATATACGTTTTAATAATAAAGTTCTTTTTAAACTGAAAACGTTTTTGTACGTTTGAAACTAAATAGATCAATCGAGTCTTTATGAGATTCAATCTTCCACTATCCTTTGTCTAGTTCTCAATGATTGACAATTTGTTCATATTTATAAATCACTTTACCATTTTCCGAATATTGTTAAAATGAAAAGATTTCTCAAATCAACGTGGGCCTTTCAACAGAGACTTGTAATCATAATTCAATATATCTGATAATTCAATTATTTGATCTTATCTTCTAATTCCATTGATAAACATTTTGAAACAGATACAATCATATAAAGTATTTAATCTAATATTTTGTTTACGTTTCAAGTTATAATATATATACACATATACATATATAATCATATTCGTTTAATGGTTCGTGAATCGTTGGAACTTGGTCGAGGTTGAATGAATGTATGAACATAGTTTAAAATTCTTGAAATTTAACTTAACAAATATTGCTTATCGTGTCGGAAACATATAAAGATTAAAGTTTAAATTTGGTTGGAAATTTCCGGGTTATCACAGTACCTACCCGTTAAAGAAATTTCGTCCCGAAATTTGAGTGGAAAGGTCGTGAATGATAATAAGTATGTTTTCATGATGCATACGGGCTGAAAATTAGAGTTTTATCATCAGCGAATAATTTGGATAAACAATCCATTTATATGAAGAGTACGAATGAAGCTAACATAGAAGAGTGAAATGTGTAAGTGTAGATTCATCTTATCATTTGACGTAGATATGATTGATTCCCAGATTTTAAGGGATTTGAAGAAAATCTTCTTAATAAGATTTGACTCTCCGGTAATCAAGGGAATTAGGATCCGCTTTAAATGCGATCGTCCATTTTAATTGTTCTGTCGGAGATTTTCTTATAAATTCACCTCCTTCGTTTCCTTACAACTCACACCATCTGTTGATGCATTTTATGCAAGTCCCTAGACATCTACCCACGTCCATTGTAGGTACAACAGTTTACAGGCCACCATGATTGCTCGTTATTATCCTATCCATGTTTGTATGTGGTTACAGGAACTGCAGGAACGAGATTTAGATGTTTGACTATGTTACACTTAGTCAGACGTACGAGTGAAGCCTCACTAGTACGGCTGACAGGCTCATACGCATGGTTGATGCTGAGCTAAGTCATAATTACAACCTAAATGATAAGACACGAGTGAGTGATCACCCGTACGGTTGATGAAGCCAACTCGTACGTGTGATGAATGAATCGTATGGGTGTGTTAACAGCAGGGGTATATAAAGTCTTATGTTCTTCATTTTAGGTTAAGCCTCTCATTTGTTACACACACTCAGATCTAGTGAGCTCCTTCGATTCTCTCTCAGTCCAAATCACCCAGGTGGTGAATAATAGCTCTAGTGTTGATCTAATCACACTTGATTTAGTTGTGGTTTGACTAAATTAATAAAAAAAAAAAAAAAAAAAACTTAACCTATTCACTAGAGGGTTTGATTCACTTATTCTGCCATTGTGTGAGTTAAATCTGTTGATTTCTAAGTTCCTAGTCATGTTTCATCACCTTCTATTCTTTCCCCCTCAACTCATAATTTAAAGTATTCATCAATATGCACCATCCAGTTCTGATTCTCGATATACTTCTAACTTTCATATCGGTCATTCTTCTTTTTTTTATCTACCGCCGGAAGAATCTATTTACTTCTACTATACTCTTGGGTTTATAGTGTTCCTAGCTCTCCCGTGTCTTTATATTGCTATATGCATCGATATATATGGTTTATAATTTATGGTTTATCGTTGGGCTTTATATGTTCCCTTATATTTCAAAGTCTCTGCTTCTGTCTTCTATAATCATTATCATTCACAGTTAATGCTCTCTTTTATTTGCTGCAATTTATACCCCAATTTTTATTTTGGAGTTTTGTCCTTTCGTTTCTTCTTCTTGCGATTAAGCACCGCTTGTAATGGTCCAGAATTCACAGATATGAATTTCGAAATGAACATTGTTAATGTTCTAGGAAGGAAATTGTGATGGCACGATCTTGACTTGTCAAATTACTAAAATACCTTGGAAAAGGCCGAATCATCAAGAAATATTTTCTTGATATTTTAGAGGTTAAATAGAATACAAGAGTCGTATAACATGGCACATGATGATGTTATGATCTGTGAATCATCACGTTTCATTTAGAAACTCAGCATGACTTACTGTAATATAATCACATTGATCAAGTGTCATTATATTATACTAATTCATGCTTCAGTTCCCAACACTACTTCAAAATATTCCTATTTTAAACTTGAATGTTTCAGAATTTAGAAACTAAAATAGTTTCTTTTATGATGTAATACAGATAGTGCGAAGAGGTAAATAATTTCAAATAAGAAAAATTAAGAAAATATCTTCAGAAATATGGAGGATATTTATAATGAAAGATATGATGATATTTTAGAATTTCTAATATCAGAGGATGATGAAGAATATTGTCCGCAGGGGTTTAGAGTCAGGAGCATGGTATTCGTTAATGACTTCAGCAGATACTGAATTATTTGGATCCTTTGAAGTCAGGTTCAGTCTTTGTAATTTGTCCACAGCCTCCTTCCTACTTGCTCAATCCGTTTTTCAGTTCCAAGACTTCTCTTTTTCTGTGCTTTGCCAGCACACCTATTCATTATCATCAAACTTTTACTGTTAAGGTCGTTTATAGTTTTTTTTTTTTTTTTGCTGCTTCATCAGTATTTTTCCATTTTCGAAGAACCAATTTGTAGTTCGAAGTGTTTTTCAGAATCTTCACATTCAAATTAAGTCCAGAAGATAGACGTTATATATACACATATAACTGTTGGCGTAGACATGCTGCGAGATTTCAAAATACTGATTGCTAATTCCCAATGATTCGTATGGAAATTCTCATTACAAGATGCGAATGAGTAAATGATGGGGTTTCAATGAATAATTATAATGACTTTTTGAAGAGGCTAAAGTCAAAGGGTAATGAAGTTGTTGATACATCTGTTAATAATGTGGTGGAATGTAAAAGGTTCCCTGGTAACGATGGTGTATATCTCAAGGTTATAATAAGGTTAGTCTGACTGAAAAGTCGAAGTTGACTTGCTGGAGCTGTGACAAAACTGGCTACTTTGAATAGGAGTCGCAAAGTTATTTTTGCTAATAAATGCTAAAGAATCTGACTCGGATACGTTGTTTAAACTTTTACTTTGGTTTCAAGAGTTTTTCGGGTACACAACTGTGGGTAACATGTAGTTGGATCATCATCTCGATTGCTCATCATTCGAAGTGTCTTCAGAAATTTTCGAAGGGTTTGAACACAGATTGTAATCGTTAACATACATTTGATGTTCTAACACAGTTTTGAAGTCAAAATATAGCTTGTGAAAGATGCAAGGATCTAAGAGTGATGATTTTGGTCATATCTCAAGTTGAATTTTGAGATTTCAAAATCAGAATATGTAATTAAATTTTGAATGAGTATGGTTGTTTTTATTTCTATAAAAGAATGTATATTGTTGTGAAAGTAGGGAGTATAATGGATGATTTGCTGAATCAGATTCGAAGAATGTAATATATTAATTGTGAATTTATATATCTCTCGGGTATTACCTACCCGTTAAAAAAAATTTCACAATTAATATTTTGTACAAAAGAATTTTATTACAGTCTTTATGAAAATATATATATGTATATTTTCTTCAGATGTAACATAGATTTAATGAGTTAATGTTAAATTAAACTCATTTGATTTACGGTTGAAACTAGAATTGAATAATCCCTAAAGGCTTTAAAAAGTACATAACTTTTACGCAGTATTTCTTTAATGACATTGAAATTATGAATCAATACTTCGTTATTTGTTGATGTATGATGTTCGGTTCGTGGAATTCTTGTGAATTTCGCAAAGTACGAATGATGTTATCTGAAAAGTTTCGGGTACATCGATGATGAAAGTGTAAAATCAAATATATACTTGATTTATTATGAATTGGAATTTGTTGAATTGCGACAGAGATTGTAGTTAACGCTGGTTAAGTTGCGGCCGAAGGACGTACATTATTGCATATTTGTAATATGAATTAACCGAGTAGTTAAGATTCACACACAATAGCTTAGCACGGAAAGATTTATTTTTATTTCAAAATATATAAAATATACATATAATTTCTTCAAAGGGAATGAGTTAATTCTTCATAACTCGTTGATACAATATATGGGTTATTGATTCGTAATGATGTCCATAGTGATTCTTGAGCTGACAGAGTTTGTGATGTTATAGGTGTTGTTGATTCTGATGTTGACTGTACTGATGATGCTGGTGACGCTGACGGTACTGTTGATGCTGTTGGTAAAACAAGTTTAGCTTGTTAATCACACACCATTTTTGTCAGGGTTTCTACTCTTCCTTCTATCATTTTGGTTCGCTTAACTGATTTATGGTTAGGGCTAGATTAGATAATCTCTAAGACTTTAGAGATTACGTAATCTGCGCGGAATGTTTCTCCAATGAAGTTATGAATTAATACTTCGTCGGTTATTGTTGTTGATATTCCTTGGTATCTACAGGGCGTATGACATTGGTGCTCGTGGGACAGAGTGTAAAGTTGAGGTTTACGACGTGGTTGTGGTTGGGGTGGTAATGGTACTATTGGCGTTGATGATGGTGTTACTGGTTATGCTGCTGATGCTGCTGCTGGTGTTTGTAATCTCTGCACCATATTCTCCAAAGCCACTACCAGAGCGCGAAGCTCGTTGACTTCTTCTATTACACCGGGGTGATTGTCGGTTCGGACGAATGGATAAATAAAATCTAAAATTTGATGTAATATATAATCGTGACGAGATACTCTGGAAATGAGCGAGAAAATGGTGTTTCGGACAGGTTCGCCGGTAAGTGCTTCAGGTTCTTCGTCAAGAGGGCAATGTGGTGGATGGAAGGGATCACCTTCTTCTTGTCTCCAATGATTGAGGAGGCTACGAACCCATTCTCAATTCATCCAGAATAGGTGATGACTGATTGGTTGATCTATTCCGGTCACTCTGCTTTCGGAGCTGGAGTGGGATTCCATTTCGAAATCCGAGGAACTTGAATTAATGATGAATTCCATTTCGTACGATTGAATAAGGTTTTTTTTTTTTCGATATGAAATGATTTTCGGTTATCGGATGGTATTCTAATTACATAGAATATCCATATATATAGAACAAAAGATTTCGTAAATTACGGAGGAATTTATGAGATATATCAGGCAACGTTTACAGTAATAGATACGATAAGATATGATTTAGCAGATACGCTAAGATATGAATTTTTGTCTATACACTATTCATGCAATCAATGCAGCAAGACGTGTCTTAGACTAAAAATGATAAGCAGGTAATTTCCTGAGGATGATAAGTAGTTAATTTTTGACACAAAATGATAAGCAAAACTATTGACATGCAGACACGGTCGAAGTCCAGACTCACTAATGCATCCTATCGACTTATCTGTTAGACACACTAATGCAGACCTGGTTCGCTAAGACCACCGCTCTGATACCAACTGAAAGGACCCGTTCATATACATTATAAACGATTCACAATAGTTGATTACATTGCGAGGTATTTGACCTCTATATGATACATTTTACAAACATTGCATTCGTTTTTAAAAGACAATCTTTCTTTACATCGAAAATTGACAGGCATGCATACCATTTCATAATATCCACTATCCAACTATAAATTGATTTAATAATAATCTTTGATGAACTCAATGACTCGAATGCAACGTTCTTCGAAATATGCTATGAAAGACTCCAAGTAATATCTTTAAAATGAGCCAATACACAGCGGAAGATTTCTTTAACACCTGAGAATAAACATGCTTTAAAGTATCAACCAAAAGGTTGGTGAGTTCATTTGTTTATCATAATCATTTATTTCCATCATTTTAATAGACCACAAGAATTTCATTTCCAGTTCTCATAAATATACGTCCCATGCATAGAGACAAAAATAATCATTCATATGGTGAACACCTGGTAACCGACATTAACAATATGCATATAAGAATATCCCCTATCATTCAGGGATCCTCCTTCGGACATGATATAAATTTCGAAGTACTAAAGCATCCGGTACTTTGGATGGGGTTTGTTAGGCCCAATAGATCTATCTTTAGGATTCGCGTCAATTAGGGTGTCTGTTCCCTAATTCTTAGATTACCAGACTTTAATAAAAAGGGGCATATTCGATTTCGATAATTCAACCATAGAATGTAGTTTCAATTACTTGTGTCTATTTCGTCAAACATTTATAAAAGCGCATGTATTCTCAGTCCCAAAAATATAAAGGGTAAAAAGGCAAATGAAACTCACCATACTGTATTTCGTAGTAAAAATACATATAACGTCATTGAACAAGTGCAAGGTTGGCCTCGGATTCACGAACCTATATTAATTATATATATTTATATGTTGGTCAATATTTGTATAGCAATTTAGGTCAGGTCATAGTGTAATCCTATCCTATAGCTCGAGTCTGACTCTACAGTATAGTAACATGTTATATTACTCATGCTCAATTAAAATTCTAGTAAAAGGTGACGTGTGAAACAACGTAACACAAATGGTTTCATAATCATAAAATAGTATTTTAGGTTTTTTTTTTTTTTTTTTTAGAGAAAATCAACACAAAAAGTTAACTGAAAAGTTAACAGGAAAAGTCAAAGTTCAAAGTCAAAAATCAAAGGTTAAAGTCAAAAGTCAAAGGTCAAAGTAAAAATGAGGTCGCATGCAAATATATAATAACTTATACAAAAATGATTTTCGATCAAACATGACTAAACGGGCCACTTCAGCTATTTTTAGAAAAATTATCGGAACTCCGATTGATAAACGGCCAAAGATAAAAGTTACACATTACCAAAAAGATTAAGCATAAATATTACAGAAGTAAACTAAACTTAGACAACTCGTAGTTGCCAACGCGTTTTCGGCGTTTCAAAGTTAATTTTTCAGCTTTAATAAATTTACAAAAGTGACCGAGTAGCCTACTTTGGAGATTTTTAGAAAATTCCTCAAAACTCGTATTGACAAACGGTCAAAGCCTGCAAATTCTAGTTACCACAAAGATATAACATGATTTTTGGCAAGAGTAAACACATATCAGGCCGACCATGACAACTGATACAAAACTGACATTTTTAAATAAAAAAGTTTCAGCTCTTTTTAGAATTTTAAAATGTGACCAAACCGTCAACTTTGATGATTTTTAGAAAAATCGTCGAGACTCGAATTGACAAACGGCCAGAGTCGTTTGTTAGACCTTACAGAAAAGAATTCAGTGGTATTTTTTTTAATATATGAAACAACGCAGATCAGCGAGAATTTCAGTTCCCGTTTTGACATTTCATCAAAATTTGCAAAACTTCTTTTGTCCATAACTTGACAACCGTTCAACGAAACGAGACGTGCTTTATATGAAAATTCATCTACTCGACGAGTAGAATCCAAATAACCACTTTTTATAACCCAGAAAATTAGTTCACTAATTATCATCAGCAATTTTAATTACGAAATTAATTATGCAATTTGTTTATTTCATAACTTTCTAACCGTTACTTGGATTCAAGTGATTCTTAAACCAAAATTCAACTATTTTTCGCTAGCTTTCCAACGACATGCATATCTTATACCTTATCTCAATCGTATATGTAACTAATTCAGGAATTAACATAACCTATCTAATGGCATTATCAAAAGTACAAGCATGCATAATCCTATATACTCGAGCACTAGTCAGGGATACACTATTAGTATGTAAAAATTAAATTATGAGTACTCACATATCAATATTGAGATTCAATATTGCAGGAAAGGTACGTAAACGCAACGGAGATGATAAACACTATATTGACATCACGAGCATACCCATGAACCATACTCAATCACCTCCATAGCTATAACCCATAATTTCCTTAATCCTATCCCACTCGAAAAAACAACTTCGAAATCACTCGGACAGCACTCCGTCGTAATATTTTATGTATACTAATAATATCTTGAGATAATACGGAGTAAATATATATATGTAAATCGATTGAGAGAGTTTAGAGAAAACTATTTTCAAGTTTCTATGAAATAATGAAACCTATTGAATTCTATTTATAATAGATTTTTGAATTATTAAAGTGAATTATAAATCACTTTACCATTTTCCGAATATTGTTAAAATGAAAAGATTTCTCAAATCAACGTGGGCCTTTCAACAGAGACTTGTAATCATAATTCAATATATCTGATAATTCAATTATTTGATCTTATCTTCTAATTCCATTGATAAACATTTTGAAACAGATACAATCATATAAAGTATTTAATCTAATATTTTGTTTACGTTTCAAGTTATAATATATATACACATATACATATATAATCATATTCGTTTAATGGTTCGTGAATCGTTGGAACTTGGTCGAGGTTGAATGAATGTATGAACATAGTTTAAAATTCTTGAAATTTAACTTAACAAATATTGCTTATCGTGTCGGAAACATATAAAGATTAAAGTTTAAATTTGGTTGGAAATTTCCGGGTTATCACAACGCTGTTCATCTTATTTGATGTTGTATCCCATTTTATCCTCTCTCTTTTCGAAAAAATAATTTGTTTATAAAGTTTTCGTTTTTACGAAGAAGAAAAAAAAGAAGGTAAATTTCAATTTCATGTATTTGATATCTTCTCCATATAGATGTTTTCGTAAGCTTTGATAGTACGGAATGGTACTCAAACTACTAGCATCGCAACTACTTACGAGACGGCATTAAGTAACCGTACGCACGTACAACGTTCAATAGCAATCTCATATTTACAACAAATTCAATAGCAATCTCATTTTCTTTTTTGGGATAAAATTGCTTCATTCATAAATTCATAAAAATAAAATGTGGCGTCGAACTATGTACCGTATATATGGTTTTCACAATTCAACATAACACGTCATGTTTTAATGTTGCTAGGCTATATATATTTGAATAATTTATTATATCTCGATTCGTCATTTGTTTGTTGATATAATCACGTTACGTAACTTTTTTTTCTTTATTATATTTAAACATCTAGATGGATGAGAATGATCGGTGAAATATTGGGGGTGATTTTTCCTGTGAATAAAAGTGAACGATTTTTATCACACACACACACACACACATATATATATATATATATATATATATATATATATATATATATATATATATATATATATATATATATATATATATATATATATATATATATATATATATATTATTCACTTTTTCAGCCATTTGACTCTAGCTAGCTAGTTTTCGATATACCTATATATATATATATATATATATATATATATATATATATATATATATATATATATATATATATCTATATCTATATCTATATATATATATACTATACATAATAAGAAACCCATAATATAGTCATTACAACAAGAATTTCAAATCCTAACCATCCATTAGTGAAATTAAATCAAATAATGACCATTAGATCAGACAAATCAGCTTAATGATGTCATTAAGAAAAAAATAGCATTAACCAAACAATTATGCCCTTAACATCAAAAAAAAGTACAGGAGTTTTTTTTCTTAAATTAGGGGTTCAGTTTGTTCAACCCAAAAGAAGTCACTTGCACTCTGAAAATGAAACCCTAGCTTTTCCATCCTACTATCTATACGAGTTTCATCATATCTCTAAATTGATTCGTTACCAGCAAAGAACCCTCACAACGGCAGTTTAACCTTACATCAGATGACGTTGATTAGGCTTGGAAAGCTAATTTGTACGCATGAAGGTATCATGTAGAGTCATTCTAACCGATTACCAATAAACGCAAAAAAAAAAAAAAAAAAAAAAAAGAAAAAAGAAAAATAAGGTTGCAATCTCTAATATCCATTCATAATCGTCCGGTTGAAAGTCATATCATTATAGTCCGGTAAAGGTATTTGTTGTCATTCCTTTGTATTGTTGATTCATAAATTCATAAATATTCTCGTTCATATAAATACATAATAAGAAACCCATAATATAGTCATTACAACAAGAATTTCAAATCCTAACCATCCATTAGTGAAATTAAATCAAATAATGACCATTAGATCAGACAAATCAGCTTAATGATGTCATTAAGAAAAAAATAGCATTAACCGAACAATTATGCCCTTAACATCAAAAAAAAGTACAGGAGCTTTTTTCTAAATTAGGGGTTCAGTTTGTTCAACCCAAAAGAAGTCACTTGCACTCTGAAAATGAAACCCTAGCTTTTCCATCCTACTATCTATACGAGTTTCATCATATCTCTAAATTGATTCGTTACCAGCAAAGAACCCTCACAACGGCAGTTTAACCTTACATCAGATGACATTGATTAGGCTTGGAAAGCTAATTTGTACGCATGAAGGTATCATGTAGAGTCATTCTAACCGATTACCAATAAACGCAAAAAAAAAAAAAAAAAAAGGTTGCAAATCTCTAATATCCATTCATAATCGTCCGGTTGAAAGTCATATCATTATAGTCCGGTAAAGGTATTTGTTGTCATTCCTTTGTATTGTTGATTCATAAATTCATAAATATTCTCATTCAATATCGGAAAACATATCTGTTATTACTAATCGTATATTCTATATGGAGTTTAATAAGGTTACAGGCGCTCGAAGGTCAGATTTTGAGTCCTAAAAACGTATTTGTTGTAGTTCCTTTGTTAGGATGGTTGATTAATATTAATTATTAATTAATATATTCTATAACAACCCTCATTTTTTCATCCTGAATTTACTATATTGCCCTTAGGGTTTCGTCGTCATTAGGGTTGTTATTCAGATATATTAAATGATCGCATGATTAAATGTTCATATTTAATAACCTAAACCCTAACCCTAAATATTTATTATTAGTATTATAATCAATTAATATATATGTATGTATTATATGTTGATACGATTAAATAATATATAAGTATATATATATATATATATATATATATATATATATATATATATATATATATATATATATATATATATATATATATATATATATATATATATATATATATATATAAATGTGTACTTATGCAAAATATAAAAGTATAATGTAATAATTAAATAAATTCAATGATAAGGTTAACTAGTAAAATTATTTACATAAATAAATAAATAAATAACAAGAATTTATATAAAAGTATATATATATATATATATATATATATATATATATATATATATATATATATATATATATATATATATATATATATATATATATATATGGGCATGATCAATGGGGAAGTAACCAATCGGGGGGAAGAAATTTTTTTTTTTTTCGTTTTTTGAAAAATCTTTGTTTACGAACATTATAGATTGGATGAAAATAAGAACATTTAGAAAAGACACTTCGTGATGAATGTTATTATTTTGGTGAAAAAATGATCGACAAAAATAACATTCAAGATAATATTGTTCGTGAAGAATTTTAACGTTTTTTTTTCATGTTTTGTGAAGTAAAATTTAGCCCGATTTAGAGTTTAGGGTTTAGAGTTTAGGGTTTGGTGTTTTGGGTTTATTCCATAAATTCAAAACACTAAACCCTAAACCCTAAACTCTAAACCGTTCGTGTTAAAAACTCAATCTAAATCCTAAATCTAAACCCTAAATCTAAACCCTAAACCCTAAATTTCTAAACCCTAATATCTAAACCCTAATGTCTAAAACCTCAACATACGCTTGAAAAACACGATAAATTTTATATATTACTTCTTCGAGCGTTTTCCCGCCAAAATAATAACATTCATCACGAAGTGTCTTTTCTAAATGTTCTTATTTTCATCCAATCTATAATGTTCATGAACAAAGTTTTTTCAAAAAACGAAAAAAAAAATTTACTTCCCCCCGCTTCCCCCCGATTGGTTACTTCCCTCTTGATCCTACCAATATATATATATATATATATATATATATATATATATATATATATATATATATATATATATATATATATATATATATATATATATATATATATATATATCGGCATTTAAAATTAAAAGGAAAAAAATATAAATACAAAATATAATTCTAGAATATTCTATTAAAATAATTAAATAAAAAAAATTATAATCTGGTCGAAATTAATAAAAAAAGAAGGGGAAAATCAAATTTATAAAAAGAAAATGGAATTGTATTCCAATTAACTCCTTAACTTGTTTTTCAAGATTTTCATCCTATAAATACAAAACCAACTCACAAATTTTTTTTTTCATAAAATTCTGGAGTTCTCTTAAACCCTAATAAATTTTGTAAGTCTTTATTCGTTTTCTTTTAATTTTTTTCGATTAATTTTATTATTTTCTAGCCGATTTTGATTTTAGTTTTAATAAATATGAAACGAGATAAATAAATTGTGACAACCCGGAAATTTCCGACCAAATTTAAACTTCATCTTTATATTATTCCGACACGATAAGCAAAGTCTGTAATGTTGAAATCTCAAAAACTTTGGAACTATATTCATATGTTTAATTACCCTTAGATTGTTCTCAACGATTCACGAACATTTATGTGTATAGATATGTATATATATAAGATATAGTTATATCAATTGAAAACGATAACAAAGTATTAGATGTATAATACTTTACATGAACGTATTTGTTTCAATATATATTTAATATAGTTATCAACAGAATTATAGGATAATATCAAATGATTGAATTATCAGGTACATTGTGATTATGATTACGGATCTCTGTTATGAGGTTCACTATGATTTAAGAAATCTGTTCCTTTTAACAATATTCGGAAAATTGATAAAGTAATTTACATATAAAAACAAAAGTGTCAATTAACGAGAATTAGATAATAGTTAGTGGAGATTCCTGCTTAACTTTCAATGCATGCTTTACAATGACTGTCTCGTAGCTCTTGATAAGTAAATTATTTAGTTTTATAATATTGAGACATTTTACGATATAGATGAAACCTTTTAAAGGATAATTTGGAATATAACTGATTATGGAATATAACCTTTTACGATATATATATGATTTCAAGTTATTTAGTAAACGATAGTAACATTCGATTATTGATTCGATTGATATTTAGATAAGTTAACTAAAACGTTTAAGATGAACCAGTAAAACACTAATTTGCTACAGTATTTTTGAATTTCTACAGTACCCGAAAGCAACAGTGTTTTCGAAAATCACTATTTACTACAAAAACGTTATGAATATATAAAAGGAAACAAAATTAATTTCCTTATAATATATATATATATATATATATATATATATATATATATATATATATATATATATATATATATATATATATATATATATATATATATATATATATATATATATAAGGTGTAACACCGGCAATTTTTTTTTTTTTTTTTTTTTTTAAAACACAGCGGAAGACTTTATTAACAAACACACTATAAGTCGCGTCATTACATTAATCTGAGTAATTAAGTTTAAGTTTACACAACGGTGTTACGTTATCACAAAACATTATTTATACAAAAGTCCACATTAGAGTTGGGTTGTCAAACATGTCTTCTGCAATAGCACCCTTCCCGACTAGCAGTACCTAAACCTGCAAGGGGAGAATATGTGGGGGATTAGCGCACCGCTAAGTGAATGGAATCTATCTAACAGATATAGCTTAAGTCACACACAAGCTATATACTAACAACAACACATGCTAACTATTAACTAGCATACAATAAGACAATACGAGGATCGGCGGCTTGTACGAGCACACGACTCCTAGCTGATCGGACTTGAGTCTACCGATAGTCCCTGCTACTCAATTCACAGTATAGTTATCCAGATGCAGGGGATGCATCATTCACACTATACTCCACAATCAGTAGCCTATGGACCCAACCTCCCCTAGGCACGGTTGACCTCATACGGACTCTAACCTCTTCTAGGCACGGTTTTGAGTCCCCAGTCTCCCTAGGCCCGACTGGTGCCATTCACACAGTGTACACATAAATCACATACAACATCAGGCATACTATATCATTCTAACATGGCAATTTCTACACTATGCATGGTAAAAGAGTCAACCACAGTAGCATGATATGCTACTTAAACTCTATCCGGAGATAGACCCACTCACCAATTACCAGCAACTGCTCAGTTATTATTTCTGAGCTTCATCCTTGTCCTTATAACCTGAGAACAACACAAACAAAGTTAATATACATATCCAATAAATAATATAATCATTTCATATGATTAACTAGGTCATAACACCATATATTCATAATTTTATGAGTCTACATTATGACTCCATTCAATAATGGCATACAGGTGCGTGCAAAACACGACATACACACTAAAACTCCTTTTTCGACCTAAAAATAGTTTGATCTAGTTTCTTAAAAGTTCATAATTGAAAAGTACTCTTCAATACGATTCCAACGATATTTGATTCATCAAAAACGGAATTACGGTTTGAAAGTTACGCCCGTTTCAATTTCATAAAAGGTACTGTAGCAAATTTTACGATAATTATTACATTTTCATTTGAACTCTTATGCAGAATATATAACATTAGTTCAAAAATTTTGAGAATCAATATTACAGACTTTGCTTATCTTGTCGAAATCATATAAAGATTAAGTTTTAAATTTGGTCGGAATTTTCAACACTGTATCAAATAGTGACACTGTAGCAAATAGTGATACTGTAGCAGTTCGGGTACTGTAGCAAAATACTGTAGCAAAATACTGTAGCAAACACTGTAGCAACTGGTTCGAACACTTACGCTGATTTTGAACATTTTTCGCCCAAAACTCGATTTTTGAGCGTTTTTGACCAAATTCTAAGCACAAGGAAGTTACTAAACATATATGCAACCTATTTCTAACATCAATTAAGCATATCTAACATATTTCATGAAGATTCAAGCTCAAAAACCACACTTTTATTCAAGAACACAAAAAACCCAATTTCTATGAATTAAAGCACGAATTCAAGCTAACAAACCTGGATAAATGATCACAAGGATGATATGAATCAATCCTTAAAGCCTCACAATCCAATTTAAGACTTAGATTCAATTAGGGTTTGTGAAGGGATGAAGTTTAGGTACGTTCTTATTTTTGAGAATGTTCAAGAAATGAAGATAAGAAGCAGATATTTACACATTTATGTGGGTTATAACCCATACCCCACAACACACGGGTATTTACCAGTTATCTTATCTGATAACTTTTCGTATCTCTTTAGGCGGTCCTAACGGAGACCAAATTAAATAAACTAACTTGTTCTGGGACCCTTGTCACAAACTGGTCTTAACTCCATATTCAATTAATAATAAATATATTAATAAAATAAAAGCATAATTTAAACACAATTATAAACCTAAGGGCAATTAAGTAATCTTACTTCTAACCCCGGTTTCAGTCTGTTACAAATCCACCCCCCTTAAAGAGATTCCGTCCTCGGAATCTGGTCTTGCTCAAACAGATGAGGGTAACGGGTCTTCATCAACTCTTCTGTCTCCCACGTCAAGTTAGACCCTAAGCTGTGTTTCCGTTCTACTAAAACCATCGGGATCTTTTTCTTTCTTAACTCAGTAACCTTTCTGTCGACCACTCGAATAGGTTCCTCAACCAACTTGTTACTCAAATCAACTTTCAAATCTACCAGCGGTACGATTTGTGTCTCGTCATCGACTTTACACTTACGCAAATAACACACGTTGAATGTATTATGAATACCGGCTAACTCTGACGGAAGATCTAACACCACAGTCTGATCATTCAACACTTCACTGATCGGAAATGGACCAATAAATCTCGGTGCTAACTTACCACGTTTACCGAATCTGATAACCCCTTTCCACGGCGAAACTTTCAGATACACTCGTTCACCCACATTAAAGGTTACTGGACGTCTACGCGGATCAGCATACATTTTCTGCCTATCTCTAGCGGCTTTCAACTTTTCTCTCGCAATTGCAACTTTTTCGGCTGTCATTTGAACAATTTCGGGACCTGCAAACTGTTTCTCCCCGGCTTCTAACCAACAAGTCGGAGTTCTGCAACAACGACCGTATAACATTTCATAGGGCGGCATCCCTATACTCGAATGATATGAATTATTATACGCAAATTCGACCAACGACAAATGTGTATCCCACGAACCACCGTATTCTAACACACAAGCCCTTAACATATCCTCCAAAGTCTGTATCGTTCTTTCACTCTGACCGTCTGTCTGAGGATGATAAGCTGTACTTAAATTCACACGTGTACCCAAATTCTGTTGAAGACTATTCCAAAAATTCGACACAAATCTGGAATCTCTGTCTGAAACGATCGATAATGGCACACCATGTCGACTAACTATCTCGTTTATATACAATTCGGCTAACTCACTTAACGAAGCTATTTCACGAGTAGCAAGAAAATGAGCACTTTTAGTTAGGCGATCCACTATTACCCAAATCATATCATGTCTTTTCTGAGTTCGAGGTAATTTGGTCACAAAATCCATCGTTATATGTTCCCATTTCCACTCTGGAATCTGTAACTGACGTAACGAACCATAAGGTTTCTGATGTTCGGCCTTCACTTGAGCACATATATGACACTTTTCGACATAACGGGCGATATCTGATTTCATTGTTGGCCACCAATACACTGTTTTCAAATCATGATACATCTTATTACTACCCGGATGTACTGTCAATCTGGATTTGTGAGCTTCCGTCATGATTAAATCCCTCAAATCTCCAAGCTTAGGCACCCAAACACGATTGTTTAAGGTCTTTAGTCCACGTGAGTCATCAATTAAGTCCACTTTTCGTTTGGTCATTTGTTCAGATTTAATATGTTCGTCCTCTAAAGCACAGGCCTGAATGGTTTTTAAGCTGTTAATCAAATCTGAAGTTATATTCAAACGAAGAAATTTCACATTTTCACTTGACTTTTTACGACTTAACGCATCTGCAACCACATTTGCCTTACCCGGATGGTATTTAATTTCACAATCGTAATCTTTGATCAACTCTTGCCATCGTCTCTGACGCATATTCAATTCTTTCTGTGAGAAGATATACTGTAAAATCTTGTGATCTGTACATATAACACAATGGGTTCCATACAAATAGTGTCTCCACAGTTTCAAAGCAAACACTACTGCAGCCATTTCAAGATCATGCACTGGATAATTCTTCTCATGAACTTTCAACTGTCGCGAGGCGTAGGCGATTACTTTATCTCTTTGCATTAATACACAACCCAACCCATCATATGATGCATCACAGTATACCACGAAGTTGTCTGAACCTTTTGGTAAAGCTAACACTGGTGCCTGACACAGTAGCTGTTTCAAAATCTGAAAAGCCTTTTCCTGTTCATCAGTCCATCGAAAGGCTACATCTTTACGAGTCAACTTAGTCAACGGACCCGCTATTTTCGAGAAATCCTTGATAAATCTGCGATAATAACCGGCTAATCCAGAAAACTCTTAATCTCAGTCGGAGTCTTCGGAGAATTCCAATTCATTACTGCTTCTATCTTTGTCGGATCAACTTTTATACCCTCGGCACAAATCACATGACCCAAAAACTGCACTTCACGTAACCAAAATTCACACTTTGAAAATTTTGCAAATAATTGTTCACGTTTCAACATGTTCAAAACCTGTCTCAGATGTTCAGCATGTTCACTTTCGGTCTTTGAATACACTAGTATATCGTCTATAAACACAATCACAAACTTATCTAAGAACGGACGACACACTCTATTCATTAGATCCATGAAGATTGCTGGCGCGTTCGTCAACCCAAACGGCATGACAAGAAATTCATAATGACCATACCTTGTTCTGAACGCTGTTTTCGGTATATCTGATTCAGCAACACGAACCTGATGATATCCGGATCGTAAGTCTATCTTAGAAAAGAATGAAGCACCCTGTAACTGATCGAACAAATCATCTATTCGAGGTAATGGATACTTATTCTTCACTGTTCTTTTGTTCAATTCACGATAATCAATACACATACGCATTGATCCATCTTTCTTTTTAACAAACAATACCGGAGCACCCCACGGTGAAGAACTCGGTCGAATAAAACCACGATCTAATAACTCTTGAATCTGTGACATCATTTCACGAATTTCAGATGGCGCTAATCGGTATGGAGCTTTTGCAACTGGAGTTGTTCCAGGAACCAACTCAATCTTATATTCGACTTCCCTTACCGGCGGCAGACCTTGTAACTCATCTGGGAATACTTCGGGAAATTCTGATACTATCGGAATATCGGCCACTGTTTTCTTTTCTTTCTTCGCATCAATTACATATGCAAGAAATGATTCACAACCCTTTGACATCGACCTTTTCACTTTCATCATGGTTATCAACGGAAGATTATACCCGCTCCGCTCCCCTCGGGCTACAACACGGGTTCCATCGGTCGAACGAAAGGTAATCATTTTCCTATCACACTTAATATTAGCCCTAAGCGAGCTCAACCAATCCATTCTTAGTACTACATCAAAGCTAGGAATAGGTAACACTAAACAAGTCACCGGGAAAGACTTCCCTTCGATCTCTATACAAACCCCAGTCACATAGGTTGTGACGGGTGTGGTCTTACCATCAGCTACTTCTACACTAACCGGCTTGGGTAACATAGTAGCTGGTAAATTCAACTTAGCATAGAAATCCAGGGACATAAAACACCTATTGGCACCACAATCAAACAATACGCGAGTAGGTATTGAGTTGATTAGAAACATACCGGTGATTACTTCGTCGGTTGCCACAGCATTTTCCACCGACATCTGAAAAGCTCTAGCCTCTGCTGTTGGAGGGTTCTTCCTCTTTTGCCCACTCGAGGCAGTTGACCCTCCAGCTGATGCTGAACGCGCCCCTGACCCTGCCCCGGAACTACCACTCTTCGACGGACAACTAATTGCACGATGCCCTGGTTTGTGACAACTCCAACACACTATTCGGATACGGGCATGCTGAAGACTCATGCCCAACAACACCACACTTTAAGCATCTTCTTGTAACCTCAGAACACTGACCACTGTGAGAAGATCGACACGTGTGACACCAATTCCCTTTACCTGATCCAGATCCAGTACTACTCTGACCACTTTTACCCTTCGATTTAAACCCACTAGACTTCTTGAATTTAGATCCTGATTGACCAGATACTTGCCCACCTTGTTGTAGCACATTACCAAACATTCTGTTTCTGACAGCCTGAACATCACTTTCTACCATCTTAGCCATCACAACAGCTTGAGACAATGATGTAGCTGTTCTAACAAAAGTTCTGTACTCGGGCAGAATGATATTAACAAAATGCTGGATACGAGACGCTTCGTCTGGCACCCATTGTTGTACAAACCTCAGTTTATCCATAAACTTCTCTACTACCTCATCGATTGTCATTTGAGGTGTCATCTTCATTTCAAGAAACTCAGTCTTGATTCGGTTCATATCAAATGGATTACAATATTGTTCACACACCTTCCCGTGAAACTGCTCCCATGTGATCATACTCACTTGCTCTTTTGATATACTAGAAATCAAAGAATCCCACCAAATCATAGCCCTACCTTTCAACAGTCTACTAGCATATGTTACCTTCAGCTCGGGTTCACACTGACACGCTTCAAATACCCTTTCAACTTCTCGCAACCAATTGAGAGTTACAGTCGGATCAGCACTTCCAGAGAACTCGGAGGGTTTGCAATCACGGAAGTTCTTATACGTACATCTTTTGGGTGGTTGCATGTAAGGTTGATGGAACATTTGCATTTGGTATGGATTCATCATCATGGGATTTTGGTAAGTAAAGGTGTTTTGTGGTGGCATATAATATTGGTTAGGTATTTGATTCTGAAACTGGTTCTGGGGCACATTAGGTATCGTTTGGGATTGCGCGGTTGGGAATCCAGGTGGTGTATCATCATTTCCAGAATGCCTCGCCAATTCAAGCTCATTAATTTTGTCCTCGGCCTCTTTTAGCTTGCTTTCTAACTGAAGGATGTAACTACTCTGATCATCATCTGACTCAACACCTTCTTCTGGTGCTCTGAATGTTTCGGGGTTAGATGGGCCAGTTGCGTTTCTATCAGCCATACCTGTGCTACAAAACAGCTCACACAAAAGCTTAGTGGATAACAGTTAGTTCAATCACAACTAACACACGTATATCCTATTTTCACTTAGCCCCCACTCCCACAGACATGTTTGACTTGCCTCAGGGTTTGGGAACAAAATACGCGCACGTATTTGCTGCCAAACCATGCTCTGATACCAACTTGTAACACCGGCAAATTTTTTTTATTTTTTTTTTTAAAACACAGCGGAAGACTTTATTAACAAACACACTATAAGTCGCGTCATTACATTAATCTGAGTAATTAAGTTTAAGTTTACACAACGGTGTTACGTTATCACTAAACATTATTTATACAAAAGTCCACATCAGAGTTGGGTTGTCAAACATGTCTTCTGCAATAGCACCCTTCCCGACTAGCAGTACCTAAACCTGCAAGGGGAGAATATGTGGGGGATTAGCGCACCACTAAGTGAATGGAATCTATCTAACAGATATAGCTTAAGTCACACACAAGCTATATACTAACAACAACACATGCTAACTATTAACTAGCATACAATAAGACAATACGAGGATCGGCGGCTTGTACGAGCACACGACTCCTAGCTGATCGGACTTGAGTCTACCGATAGTCCCTGCTACTCAATTCACAGTATAGTTATCCAGATGCAGGGGATGCATCGTTCACACTATACTCCATAATCAGTAGCCTATGGACCCAACCTCCCCTAGGCACGGTTGACCTCATACGGACTCTAACCTCTTCTAGGCACGGTTTCGAGTCCCCAGTCTCCCTAGGCCCGACTGGTGCCATTCACACAGTGTACACATAAATCACATACAACATCAGGCATACTATATCATTCTAACATGGCAATTTCTACACTATGCATGGTAAAAGAGTCAACCACAGTAGCATGATATGCTACTTAAACTCTATCCGGAGATAGACCCACTCACCAATTACCAGCAACTGCTCAGTTATTATTTCTGAGCTTCATCCTTGTCCTTATAACCTGAGAACAACACAAACAAAGTTAATATACATATCCAATAAATAATATAATCATTTCATATGATTAACTAGGTCATAACACCATATATTCATAATTTTATGAGTCTACATTATGACTCCATTCAATAATGGCATACAGGTGCGTGCAAAACACGACATACACACTAAAACTCCTTTTTCGACCTAAAAATAGTTTGATCTAGTTTCTTAAAAGTTCATCATTGAAAAGTACTCTTCAATACGATTCCAACGATATTTGATTCATCAAAAACGGAATTACGGTTTGAAAGTTACGCCCGTTTCAATTTCATAAAAGGTACTGTAGCAAATAGTGATTTCCGAGCACTGTAGCAACTCGGTACTGTAGCAACACGGTACTGTAGCAACTCGGGCACGGTAGCAAATAGTGGTACTGTAGCAATCCCGAACACTGTAGCAAATAGTGTCACTGTAGTAAATAGCGACACTGTAGCAAATAGTGATACTGTAGCAGTTCGGGTACTGTAGCAAAATACTGTAGCAAAATACTGTAGCAAACACTGTAGCAACTGGTTCGAACACTTACGCTGATTTCGAACATTTTTCGCCCAAAACTCGATTTTTGAGCGTTTTTGACCAAATTCTAAGCACAAGGAAGTTACTAAACATATATGCAACCTATTTCTAACATCAATTAAGCATATCTAACATATTTCATGAAGATTCAAGCTCAAAAACCACACTTTTATTCAAGAACACAAAAAACCCAATTTCTATGAATTAAAGCACGAATTCAAGCTAACAAACCTGGATAAATGATCACAAGGATGATATGAATCAATCCTTAAAGCCTCACAATCCAATTTAAGACTTAGATTCAATTAGGGTTTGTGAAGGGATGAAGTTTAGGTACGTTCTTATTTTTGAGAATGTTCAAGAAATGAAGATAAGAAGCAGATATTTACACATTTATGTGGGTTATAACCCATACCCCACAACACACGGGTATTTACCAGTTATCTTATCTGATAACTTTTCGTATCTCTTTAGGCGGTCCTAACGGAGACCAAATTAAATAAACCAACTTGTTCTGGGACCCTTGTCACAAACTGGTCTTAACTCCATATTCAATTAATAATAAATATATTAATAAAATAAAAGCATAATTTAAACACAATTATAAACCTAAGGGCAATTAAGTAATCTTACTTCTAACCCCGGTTTCAGTCTGTTACATAAGGATTTAAAATATATATGTCGAGGAGTAGAAACATATTATAAAACTTTAAGATTATTAAAGTTATTAGCATTATCTTTTATTATTATAAATTTTAAAAATTATATAAAATGATTTGAGTGTCACGTCTTCTTTAAAAAGGAATATAACTTTACAAATATCTGGAACCACATTTGACAAATTATTACCAAGTCATTTTAATAAGGATAAAAGGTTTTTAACGTTATCTTAAAATTTAGAATCTTTCTAGAAATCTTTTGACAAAGTTATAAACGATAACGGACCATGATTTGATAAATAAATAACTTGCAACGCGTAATTAAAAACGTGTTTGTATACATTTCAAACTATTTAACAAACGATATTTGTATTCGATTAGTAATTAAAATATTTGACAAGTTAGAGGAAACGCTAGTACATAAATGATTCATACCAATTTATGTCATACTATGAAAATGATTTTAATGTATATAAACTCTGAAATATAATTAGTTTTGAAAAATTAAAAATTATATATATATTTCTAATATATATATATATATATATATATATATATATATATATATATATATATATATATATATAAATGATTAAGTTACACTTTGAATAATATATTTAATGGTGAATTAAGTCGAATTATTAATAAAGGTACACGTCGCGTAACGTCGAGTGCTAGTTTTCTTAGCGTACGAAAATGCGTTCGAGAAACCGGAACCGGCACATGAGTCGAGTGACAACGTACGAGTCATTGGAACAAAAATTACAAGTTAACTATGCACGTAAACATAATATAATATATAATTAATTATATAAATTAAATATGTTATATATTAATAATATTAATCGGGTGTCGGCATGAGTGAATCAAAGTTTGTGAGCTGGAATGATAGGCCATGCGATCGCATGAACATTTCCCATTGAAACCATGTGATCGCATGGTGGGGGGTTGGTGGCAAGACCCTTTAAAACTCGACGAATTCGTTTAATGTTGCACACACTCCTCAATCTCTCTATCTATATTACTGTATATAATTATTATTTATATTATTATTATTATTAATAAGATTAATATTATTATGAATCTTATTATTATTATTAGTAGTATGATTATTATTTAGTATTATACATAAAATACTACGACGAGGGTAGGTTTGAGCTATTTCATAAACGAGTTTTTAGTGTGGGATAAAGTAAAGAAAATTATGGGTTATAGCTATGGAGGTTATGGGTAATGTTCGGGGGTATGCTCGTGAAGTCAATCTAGTGTTTATCATCTCCGTTGCGTCTACGTACTTTCCTGCAATATTGAATCACAATATTGATACGTGAGCACTCCTAACTTAACTTTTATATATTAATAGTGTATCCCTGACTAGTGCTCGAGTATATATATGATTATGCATGCTTGTATATTTAATTTTTTGTCGTTAGATATATATGATAAATCACGAATTTGATACATATGCAACTGAGATAAGGTATATGATATGCACGTCGTTGGAAAGCTGGCGAAAAATCAATAACTTTTCATTTAGAAGTCGTGTGGTTTCGATGAACGTCGTCAGCACCGTCAGTATCAACAGCGCTTACAACATCACAAGCTCCACCAGATCTATAATCACCGCAAACATCATCTCTAATCAACATCGCGTATACTGTATCAACGAGTTATGAAGTATTAACTCATTTTCGCTGAAGAATTTATATGTATATCTTATATATATAAATTTTGAAACCATAATATATCTTTTCGTACGAAGCTATTACGTATGAATTAAAAAGGGGTAGATACTACTCGGTTAAATACATATTATTAATATGTTATGATGTACATCATTCGTTAACAACTTAACCATCTTTAATTACAATTTCTGTTTCAATTCAATGAATTCCATTTTATAATAAACTACGTGTATTATTAAATTACATATTTGATTTTACACTTTCGATATACTTGAAACTTTCTAGAGAACATCATTCGTACCTTGCGAAGTTCACAAGAATCCCACGAACACTAACATCATTCACCGAGTAAATATCAATAAAAATGAATGATGAAGCATTGATTCATAATTTCATTTACGATGAAGTGATAATCCACGAAAATTAGGAAATTTCTAAAGTTTTAGAAATTATTCAATTCTAATTCCAGCTGAAAATCAAATGAGTTTAATTTAATATTAACTCATTAAATCTACATTACATCTGAAAAAATATACATACATATATATTTTCATAAAGACTGTAATAAAATTCATTTGTACAAAAATGTTATTTGTGAATTTTTTTTTAACAGTTAGGTAATACCCGAGTGATATATAAATTTACAATTAATATGTTACATTCTTCGAATCTGATTCTGCAATCATCAACTATACCCACTACTTTCACAACAATGTACATCCTTTCATAGAAATCAAACAACGTTTCTCATTCAAATTTGATTACATATTCTGATTTTGACAAATCAAAACCCAAGTCAAAATTTAATAGAAGACATCACTCTTAGATTCCTACATCTTTCAAAGCTATACTTTGACTTCGAAACTGTGCTAGAACATCATTTCTATTCATAGAACCCAGAAAAATATTTGTATCATTCAAAATCCTAGAACATCATATGTATATTAACGATTACAATCTGTGTTCAAACCCTTCAAAATTTCTGAAGACACTTCAAATAATGAACAATCGAGATGATGATCCAAACCACAGTCTTGCACCTGAAAAGCTTTCGAAACTAAAGTAATAGTTTAACACGTATCCTTGTCATACCCTTTGGCATTTATTAGCAAAAATAACTTTGCGATTTCTTTTCAAATTAGCCAGTTTTGTCACAGCTCCAGCAAGTCAACTTTGACTTTTCAGTTGAAACAGTCTTATTATAACCTCGATATAGACGTTGCCCTTTCATCATCGTTACCAGAGAACCTTTTATATCTCACCACATTAGCAATAAACTTACCAACAACTTCACTGATCTTTGACTTTCCGAAAAATCATTATATTTATCGAAACCCCATCATTTACTCATCCGCATCTTGTAACAAGAATTGTCATGTCAATTACTAGGAATCAGCAATCAGCATTTTGAAATCTTGCAGTATGTATACGCCAACAGTTACATGTGTACATATAACATCTATCTCCTAGACATATATACTTCGAATGTGAAGTTTCTGAAAAACACCCCAATCTACGAATTATTTCTCTGAATTTTTGAAAAAGTTGAATGAAGCAGCAGAAACTGTAGACAACCGTAACAGTTAAAAGTTTGATGATCAAGAATGGTGTGTTGGCAAAGCTCAGAAAAAGAGAAGGTTTGAAACTGGAAAACGGATTGAGCAAACCATGAAGGAGGCTATGGACAAATCACAAGGACGAAATCTACCTTCAAAGAATATAAATGATTCAGTGTCTGCTAAAATCGTTAGCAAACACCTTACTCCTTATTCTAAACCTTCACAGACAAATTTCCCGCATCATCCTTTGATTCCAGATATTTTAAAATTCTAAAACATTATTGAATCTTTCATTATAAATATCTTCGATAATTCTGAAGATATATTCATAACTATTCTTATCTGAGATTATATATCTCTTCGCGCTATCTGTGTTACATCATAAAAGAAACCATCTTAGTTTCTAAATTCTGAAACCTTCGAGTTTAAAATATGATTTTTTTGAAGTAGTGTTGGGAACTGAAGCATGAGTTAGTATAATATAATGACACTTGATCAACGTGATTATATTACAGTAAGTCATGTTGAGTTTCTAAATGAAACGTGATGATTCACAGATCATAACGTCATCATGTGCCATGTTACACGACTCTTGTATTCTACTTAACTTCTAAACATATCAAGAAAATATTTTTTCTTGATGATTCGGCCTTTTCCGAGATATTCTGGTAATTTGACAAATCAAGATCGTGCCATTACGATTTCCTTCTTAGAACATTAACTATGTTCATTTCGAAATTCATATCTACAAATTCTGGACCATTACTTGCTGTGCTTAATGAATAGAAGAGAAAACATAGCATGAAGCTTCGAAATAGAAATTGAAGTATAAATCGCAGCAAATAGGAGAGAGCATTAACTGTGGATGTTAATGATTATAGAAAGACAGAAGCTGGGACTCTGAAAAATAAGGAAAGATATAAAGGCCGACGACAACGCATAAATTACAAACCGTGTATATCAATAAGTATTACAACGTAAAGACACGCGAGAACTAAAAACACTATAAAACCAAGAGTATCGTAGAAGTGAATAGATTCCTCCGGTGGCAGATGAAAAATAAGAACGATAGATATGAAAGTTAGGAGTATATCAAGAATCAGAACTGGATGAAGCATATTGACGAATGCTTTAAGGTATGAATTGAAGGAGAAAGAATAGAAGGTGTAAGTTATGGAAATAAGAAAATGAAGAGGGTGAATTTATAGTAAAATATCCGACAGAGCAATCGAGACATATTATCGTATTTAATTAAAGAGATCCTAATTTTCTTGATTACCGAAGAATCAAATCTTATTACGAAGATTTTCTCCAAATCCCTTGAACTCTGGAAATCAATCCTATCTACGTCAAAATATATGACGAATCTACATTTATTCATTTCACCCTTCTGCGATAGCTTCACTCGTACTCTTCACAAAATCAAATTGTTTTATCTATATTAATCGATGATGGTAAAATTATAATTTTCAGCTCGTATGCGTCATGAAAACATATTTATTGTCAACCATGACCATCCTAATCAAATTTCGGGACTAAATTTCTTTAACGGGTAGGTACTGTGACAACCCAAAAATTTTCGACCAAATTTAAACTTCATCTTTATATTATTCCGACACGATAAGCAAAGTCTGTAATGTTGAAATCTTAAAAACTTTGGAACTATATTCATATGTTTAATTACCCTTCAATTATTCTCAACGATTCACGAACATTTATGTGTATAGATATATATATATATATATATATATATATATATATATATATATATATATATATATATATATATATATATATATATATATATATATATATAAGATATAGTTATATCAATTGAAAACGATAACAAAGTATTAGATGTATAATACTTTACATGAACGTATTTGTTTCAATTTATATTTAATATAGTTATCAACGGAATTATAGGATAATATCAAATGATTGAATTATCAGGTACATTGTGTATATGATTACGGATCTCTGTTATGAGGTCCACTATGATTTAAGAAATCTATTCCTTTTAACAATATTCGGAAAATTGGTAAAGTAATTTACATGTAAGAACAAAAGTGTCAATTAACGAGAACTAGATAATAGTTAGTGGAGATTCCTGCTTAACTTTCAATGCATGCTTTACAATGACTGTCTCGTAGCTCTTGATAAGTAAATTATTTAGTTTCATAATATTGAAAACATTTTACGATATAGATTAAACCTTTTAAAGGATGATTTGGAATATAAATGATTATGGAAAACCAAATTATAATTACTCGATTTAGTTTCAAACGTATGAAAACATTTTTTTTTATCTAAAAGAAACTTTGTTACAAAAACGTTATGAATATATAAAAGGAAACAAAATTAATTTCATCATATATATATATATATATATATATATATATATATATATATATATATATATATATATATATATAAGGATTTAAAATATATATGTCGAGGAGTAGAAACATATTATAAAACTTTAAGATTATTAAAGTTATCTTTTATTATTATAAATTTTAGAAATTATATAAAATGATTTGAGTGTCACGTCTTCTTTAAAAAGGAATATAACTTTACAAATATCTGGAACCACTTTTGACAAATTATTACCAAGTCATTTTAATAAGGATAAAAGGTTTTTAACGTTATCTTAAAATTTAGAATCTTTCTAGAAACCTTTTGACAAAGTTATAAACGATAACGAACCATGATTTGATATATAAATAACTTGCAATGCATAATTAAAAACGTGTTTGTATACATTTCAAACTATTTAACAAACGATATTTGTATTCAATTAGTAATTAAAATATTTGACAAGTTAGAGGAAACGCTAGTACATAAATGATTCATACCAATTTATGTCATACTATGAAAACGATTTTAATGTATATAAACTCTGAAATATAATTAGTTTTGAAAAATTTAAAATTATATATATATATATATATATATATATATATATATATATATATATATATATATATATATTCATAATTCTAAATGAAAAATATTTATATTTTACAAAGTGATAAATTGTAATATTAACTTAGTTATAAAAAGTTTTGAATTAAAATAATTTTTATTAATACTTTGAAATATAACGAGGCGATGATTTATAGAAATAAATGACCAAAACACTTAAATTATTTAGTTACACTTTGAATAATATAGTTAATGGTGAATTAAGTCGAATTATTAATAAAGGTACACGTCGCGTAACGTAGAGTGCTAGTTTTCTAAGCATACGAAAATGCGTTCGAGAAACCAGAACCGGCACATGAGTCGAGTGACAACGTACGAGTTATTGGAACAAAAATTACAAGTTAACTATGCACGTAAACATAATATAATATATTATTAATTATATAAATTAAATATGTTATATATAAATAATATTAATCGGGTGTCGGCAAGAGTGAATCAAAGTTTGTGAAATGATAGGCCATGCGATCGCATGGCCATTCCCCATTGAAACCATGCGATTGCATGGTGGGGGGTTAGTGGCAAGACCCTTTAAAACTCGACGAATTCGTTTAATGTTACACACACTCCTCAATCTCTCTATCTATATTACTCTATATAATTATTATTTATATTATTATTATTAATAAGATTAATATTATTATGAATCTTATTATTATTAGTAGTATGATTATTATTTAGTATTATACATAAAATACTACGACGAGGGTAGGTTCGAGCTATTTCAAAAACGAGTTTTTCGAGTGGGATAAAGTAAAGAAAATTATGGGTTATAGCTATGGAGGTTATGGGTAATGTTCGGAGGTATGCTCGTGAAGTCAATCTAGCATTTATCATCTCCGTTGCGTCTACGTACTTTCCTGTAATATTGAATCACAATATTGATATGTAAGCACTCATAACTTAACTTTTATATATTAATAGTGTATTTCTGACTAGTGCTCAAGTATATATATGATTATGCATGCTTGTATATTTAATTTTTTGTCGTTAGATAGATATGATAAATCACGAATTTGATACATATGCAACTGAGATAAGGTATATGATATGTATGTCGTTGAAAAGCAGGCGAAAAATCAATAACTTTTCATTTAAATGTCGTGTGGTTTCGATGAACGGATTAAAAGATACGGCCAACTGAATTTTTGTATTGTTATTAAAAATAATTATTTTTATTACTATCGTCGTTATTATCATCGTTATTATTATTATATAATAATTATTATTACTATAATTATTATTATTATTATTATTATTATTACAAAATAATACAACTTTTACTTATTATTATTATTATTATCAATATTATTTTATCAAATGAATATATGATACAAAGATATTTTACCACGTGTAATGTAATTACATTAATAATACATACCACTATATTTTTATGATATTAAGTGAACTTTATAAATTTATTTACCTAAGATATATAAAAGTATATTTCTTTTACTATATATAAATTTTAGTATAAATTTTTATTTATTAATAAATGATTTATATTATTTACTCTAATAAAATCTGTTAAATATATTTAAATATATAAAATGACTATATTTAAGTTATATAATAATCATGTATAGATGTTGGAAGTCATTTTGGGTCAAGTTGACTTTTGTTGACTTTTGCATATCATTCTCGAGCATTAGAATTGTGATACACTATGACCTGACCTAAATTGTTAGATAAATATTGATCAATATATATATATATATATATATATATATATATATATATATATATATATATATATATATATATATATATATATATATATATATATATATATATATATAACTAATATAGATTCGTGAATCTGAGGCCAACCTTGCACTTGTCAAATGACGTCATATGTATTTTTACTACGAAATATAGTATTGTGAGTTTCATTTGCTCCCTTTTTAAATGCTTTTGCAATATATGTATATTTTTTTAGGACTGAGAATACATGCACTGCTTTTATAAATGTTTGACGAAATAGACACAAGTACTCAAAAATTACATTCTATGGTTGGATTATCGAAATCGAATATCGCCCTTCAAGTCTGGTAACCTAAGAATTAGGGAAATGGCCCCTAATTGACGCGAATTCTAAAGATAGATCTATTGGGCCTAACAGCCCCCATTCATGTCTATGTATGGCTTTAGTACTTCGAGATTATTATTATACAGACGTCGATGTCTGTGGGGATATTCTATGCATTATGGTTAATGTTGATTACCAGATGTTCAATCCATATGAATGATTTTTATGCAGATGGCTATATGCATGCATGATAAATGAAAATGAAAATCTTGTGGTCTATTAAAAATGATGGAATTCAATATTGATGATAAACTAATGAACTCACCAACCTTTTGGTTGACACTTTAAAGCATGTTTATTCTCAGGATTGAAAGAAATCTTCCACTGTACATTTACTCATTTTAAAGATATTACTTGGAGTCATTCATGGCCTATTTCAAAAGATGTTGCATTCAAGTCGTTGAGTTCAATAAAGATTAGATCATTTATAGATGGATATTATGAATTGGTATGCATGCCTTTCAACTTTCGTTGAAATGAAAGTTTGTCTTTTAAAACGAATGCAATGTTTGTAAAATGTATCATATAGAGGTCAAATACCTTGAAATGTAATCATATGTTATGGTATTCGTCCTTATGGATTAGGACGGGTCGTCTCATAAATTATGAATTGTACATGATAAATACTATTAAGTATTATAAGATCTAGAAAAAATAATTTTACAGATTTATATCACGTTTTTATATTTTTAATTAATTAAAAACAGTATATATATATATATATATATATATATATATATATATATATATATATATGATTTCAAGTTATTTAGTAAACGATATTAACATTCGATTATTGATTCGATTAATATTTAGATAAGTTAACTAAAACGTTTAAGATGAACCAGTAAAACACTAATTTGCTACAGTATTTTCGAATTGCTACAGTACCCGAAAAGCTACAGTGTTTTCGAAAATCACTATTTGCTACAGTAAAAAAATGAAAATGTATATATTATATATATTAACAAATAGCGAGACGGTGATTTATAGAAGTAAATGACCAAAACACTCGAAAGTTTAAGATATACTTTGAGTGGTATAGTTTATGGATAACTTAAGGCTATATTTTGACAAAGGTACGTGACACGAAATGTAAAATGCAAGTTTTCTAAATGTACGAAAGAACGTTCGAAAAACCGGAACCGGGACATAAGTCGAGTGATGACGTACGACTTGTTGGAACTAAGATTACAAATCAACTATGCACGTGAATTTAATATAATATATAATTAATTATATAAATTATATATATTATATATATTATAAATAAATATGTCGACGAGAATAAAAACAAAAAAATTGTGAGCTGGACATCAGGGCCATGCGATCGCATGGCCATTACCCTTCTGACCCATGCGATCGCATGGTGTAAGGGGACATGCCACAAGTATAAAAGCTCGAATTCTGGCTCAGTTACATATCATTCATCTATCTCTCTGTATTACTATATTACTCCGTAATTATTATTAATTATTTTATTATTTATATTATTAGTAATAAAGATTATTATTATTATTATTATTATTAAGATTAATATTATTATTATTAATCTTATTATTATTATTAGAATATACATAAAATATTACGACGAAGCCATGAGCGGGTCACTTTTGAAATGGGTTTTCGAGCGGGATAAAGCTAAGGAAATTAGAGGTTATAACTATGGAGGTTATGGGTAATGTTCATGGGTAATATTCGCAAGTCAAACCTAGTGTTTATCATCTCTGTTGCATCTACCTACTTTCCTGCAATATTGAATCACAATATTGATACGTGAGCATTCATATCTTATCTTTTATATATTAATTATGTATCCATGTCTAGTGCTCGAGTATATATATTTATGCATGCTTGTATGCTAAATTTCGTCATTAAACAGTTTATAATGAATCACGAATTAAATACATATATTACTGGTAAAAGGTATATGATATACATGTTTTTGGAAAGCTGGCGAAAAATCAATAACTTTTCATTTAGAAGTCGCGTAATTTTGATGAACGAATTAAAAGATATGGTCAACTGAATTATGATTGACGTTAATTGGAATTGCTTTTGAATCTGCAATTAATATTTAAACAACTTGTTTGTAAGATTGATAAATTGGATTTTTGAATATTACCAACCGAGTAAATGAATCCTTATATAAGGTACATCTCGTTTTGTTGAACTATTGTCAAAATTGACTTTTTGAAACGACTTTGGATAACTTTTGTATGTCGATCTCGAGCATTAGGATTGTGATACACTATGACCAGAATTAGCTTGTTAGACATTTATTGACCAACATATGTTCTCTAGGTTGAGATCTACGGTTATTTGGTAATCCGAGTTTCGATCACATTTTGGTGAACGACTTTATATGCTGCTAAGGTGAGTTTCATTTGCTCCATTTTTAATTGTTTTTGCAATCTATATTTTTGGGCTGAGAATATATGCACTTTATTTTAAACGCAATGGATACAAGTACATACTAAATTCTACACCGAGTTTGAACCGAAAATCCCTTAGCTTTGGTAACTAGTAACTGCCGGTTATAAGAACTGGTGGGCGCGAGTAGTTGTATATGGATCCATAGGGCTTGATATCCCCGTCCGAGCTAGAGCACTAGCCTTTTAACGGACGTATACTATTTGAGAAGCGTACACGTTAGTTTGCGTGTATTATTAAGATGATTATACAAATGGTACAAATTATATATATGTTAAGTTTAGTTACCAGGTTTCTCAATCTTGTAGAATATTTTGATAAACATTTCTGGATGAAACAACTGAAATCTTGTGGTCCACCTTTATATACAGATTATGCGAAACACTAAAACTATGAACTCACCAACCTTTGTGTTGACACTTGTTAGCATGTTTGATAATGCTAAAAACGAACATATATTTCATAGCATTATTCCTCAAGAAAGACAAGCTTTTAGTTGCAATTGTTCTATTTACAAGTGATATTCGTTTAAATAATAAAAGGTGAAGACAAAAGACAGATTCGACGAATTGAAGACACAAACGACCAAAAAGCTCAAAAGTACAAAAGACAATCAAAAAGGTTCCAATTATTGATAAGAAAACGTCTCGAAATTACAAGAGTACAAGATTCAAAACGCAAAGTACAAGATATTAAATTGTACGCAAGGACGTTCGAAAATCCGGAACCGGGACCAGAGTCAACTCTCAACGCTCGACGCAACGGACTAAAAATTACAAGTTAACTATGTATATAAATATAATATAATATATAATTAATTATATTAATTATATATATATATTATATTTATAAATAAAAACCGTCGGCAGAGAAAGACTCCAAGGGACTGAGCTGTAAATTCATTCTTCGCGACTCGCGGAGTTTGAAGGGTATTTTACCGCGAGTCGCGGAGCCCCAAAAATCGAAAATCCCTATAAAGCTCGCGCATTCTGATCGTAAAAATTCACAAAATAATCTTTTTCTTCTTCTCTCATATATACGTAAAATATATATATATAATTTATATTTTAATTTTAATTTTAATTATAATTCTAATAATAAGGGTATGTTAGCAAATGTTGTAAGGGTGTAAGTCGAAATTCTGTCCGTGTAACGCTACGCTATTTTTAATCATTGTAAGTTATGTTCAACCTTTTTATATTAATGTCTCGTAGCTAAGTTATTATTATGCTTATTTAAAACGAAGTAATCATGATGTTGGGCTAATTACTAAAATTGGGTAATTGGGCTTTGTACCATAATTGGGGTTTGGACAAAAGAACGACACTTGTGGAAATTAGACTATGAGCTATTAATGGGCTTTATATTTGTTTAACTAAATGATAGTTTGTTAATGTTAATATAAAGATTTACAATTGGGCGTCCCTATAAATTACCATATACACTCAATCGGACACGATGGGCGGGGTATTTATATGTACGAATAATCGTTCATTTAACCGGACACGGGAATGGATTAATAGCCACTAGAATAATTAAAACAGGGGTGAAATTACATTCAAGGGTAATTGGTGTAATTGTTAACAAAGTAGTAAAACCTTGGTTTACACGCAGTCGATAACCTGGTGTATTCATTAAACAAAGTATTAAAACCTTGTTACAATTCGAATCCCCAATTAGTTGGAATATTTAACTTCGGGTATATAAGAATAATTTGATGAGGACACTCGCACTTTATATTTATGACTGATGGACTGTTGTGGACAAAAACCAGACGGACATATTAAATAATCCAGGACAAAGGACAATTAACCCATGGGCATAAAACTAAAATCAACACGTCAAACATCATGATTACGGAAGTTTAAATAAGCATAATTCTTTTATTTCATATTTAATTTCCTTTATTTTATATTTAATTGCACTTCTAATTATCGCACTTTTATTTATTGTTATTTAATTGCACTTTTAATTATCATCCTTTTTAATTATCGCAAGTTTATTTTATCGCACTTTTATTATTCGCAATTTCATTATCGTTATTTACTTTAATTTAAGTCTTGTATTTATTTAATATTTTACATTTGGTTTTAACTGCGACTAAAGTTTTAAAATCGACAAACCGGTCATTAAACGGTAAAAACCCCCCTTTATAATAATAATATTACTTATATATATGTTTGTATTTTTATAAAAGTAAATTAATATAGCGTTGAGCTTTGTTTAAAAAAAAAAGATTCCCTGTGGAACGAACCGGACTTACTAAAAACTACACTACTGTATGATTAGGTACACTGCCTATAAGTGTTGTAGCAAGGTTTAAGTATATCCATTCTCTAAATAAATAAATATCTTGTGTAAAATTGTATCGTATTTAATAGTGTTTCGTTGTAAACTTCAATAGTATTTTATACCCCTTAGCTTTGACATCAAGTATTTTTGGTGCCGCTGCCGGGGAACTCTCTTAAAAGCCGGAAGCGCAACGCTAATATAAAAAAAAAAAACGTTTTAAATATTCGAAAATATAAAAAGAAAAACAAAAATATAAATATTTTTAGGATTTGATAAATATTTAAGTTTTATAAAGTTTCTTTGTTTTTATAAAAACATAAGTTTTATTTAAATCAAGTTTTAAGATTTTTATTTATAAAATTATAAAGTGATTCTATTTTTATTTTAGTTTTAAATATAAGTTTTATTTATACACATATTTTTTTTTTATAAACAGAAAAAATTAAAAACAGAAAATAAAATAAAAAAATAAATAAATAAAGAAAAACGCGTCGAAGATATAACCTGTCAGCTGAATTTTGGAACCCCGCGACTCGCGGGGTTTGATGTTTGAAATACCGCGACTCGCGGAGATTTACTGACAGGCGACAAAACCCTAATTCAGCATTAATTACGGATAATTATTAATTATTATTATTATTTAACCCTAATAATTATTATTATTATTATTAGTTTTATTTTAACTTTTACTTTTTAATTAATTTGTATTTTTAGTTTAATTAATTTAATTAAATTGTAAAATTAATAGTTTTATTAAATAAATAATATAAAAATAATATTTTTATAAAAATTGTAATTTTTACAACTTTTTGTATATTTTTATATTTTGTCCCTTTTTAATCGTTGTAGCGTAATATTTGTATTTTTTCGCTCATATTTAATTTTAAACTTAGTTTTTGCCATAGTTATTTTTACTCCTAGATTTTTAGGCTTTGCCGTAGAATTCCTTAAGTGCTTTTTCTTTAGACTAAGATTTAGGTACTTTAGAATTTTGCGACGCCTTTTTAAGTTTTAATTTCTTTTTAAGTTATTTCCATTTGGGATATAGTTTTTCCTGTAAGCTTTAATATTTTTAGACACTTTTTACTATGTATCAATTATCATTCCAATTAGTAATATCAATTTGCGATTATAATTTTAAGTTAGTTGTAGTAATAAGGTTAGGTTAGTCAAGTATTTTTAAGTTTTTATAAGTTTCTTTTATTTTTCCGTCACCTTTTATTTTTCAACCATTTTTCTTTTTCGACCTTTTGCGACGAACTCTTTTTCTCTCTTATTTCTCGCCATTCTAGTTTTTAGGACTTAGAATTTTTTCTACTTCTTATCTAAATTTCTTAAAATTACGAAAATTTATTTTAAGTGGTTAAATTGATAGACATCAAAATTTTCTGGTTCGTAGTAATAGTTGGATTTGTACGTGGACCGGGTTATTGGAGCCAAACAGTCCTCAATTATATTGAGACCAAACGAATCCTGCCCCTCTGCTGCATCTTTTGGCTATTAGAAACGTGGGCAAAATCAGAAAAGTCTATTGGTTGGATAACTTATTATAATTTTTCTTTCCTTTTTAAAACTAATAGGATATTCAGTGAATGCACCGAGCAAGACGTTCACCACCTTTTGTACGTTCACCACCTGTAACTAGATCAAGACATTTAGCAAATATAACCGCCGTTGATTTTTCTTTAGAATCGTCATCCAGTAGACCAAGTACTTCAGTTCAAATTTCCGATAATCCATTTTTTGAACCCGACCTCACAATTGAGAATCCGGAGAATATTCAGGAACGGTTCGTAGATCCTGAACCATTAAACTTTCCTCCGGAACCACCAATCATTCAAACAGAGATTGTTGAGGAACGAACCATTAAATCAGAATCCTCTAGTGATTCCGATTCAACAAATTCAATTATGGAGAACCTGGAACCTTTAAGTATGGAAGACCGAATGAGAGCTAAACGCACTGGCCAAGGTCACGCAATTACTCATCCAGACATTAATGCACCAGATTATGAAATCAAAGGACAAATTCTACACATGGTGACTAATCAATGCCAATTTAGTGGTGCGCCGAAGGAAGATCCAAATGAACATCTACGTACCTTTAATAGGATCTGCACACTATTTAAAATCCGAGAAGTAGAGGATGAACAGATATATCTCATGTTATTTCCCTGGACTTTAAAGGGAGAAGCCAAAGATTGGTTGGAATCGTTACCTGAAGGGGCGATTGATACATGGGACGTTTTAGTTGACAAATTTCTTAAACAATTCTTTCCTGCATCTAAAGCCGTAAGACTTCAAGCAGAAATTGTTACGTTCACACAGAAACTAAATGAAACTCTATATGAGGCGTGGACAAGATATGGAAAGTTATTAAGAGGATGTCCGCAACATGGTTTAGACACCTGTCAAATAGTACAAATATTCTACCAAGGATGCGACATCACTACAAGAAAAGACATAGATATAGCAGCTGGTGGTTCTATTATGAAGAAAACCGAAACTGATGCTTACGAAATTATTGATAACACTGCTTCCCACTCACATGAGTGGCACCAAGAAAAAGACATCATTAGATCATCTAAAGCAGCTAGAGCCGATTCTAGCCATGACTTAGATTCCATCTCTGCAAAGATAGATGCTGTGGAGAGACGAATGGAAAAGATGACTAAAGATATTCACTCAATACGAATTAGTTGTGAGCAGTGTGGAGGACCACATTTGACAAAAGATTGTCTCAGTATTGAATTAACAATGGAACAAAGAGAGAATATTTCATACATAAACCAAAGGCCTGGAAATAATTATCAGAATAATTATCAACCGCCAAGACCGATTTACAATCAAAACCAGAATTATAACCGAAATATTCCATACAACAACCAACAAGGTTCTAGCAATCAACAAATATCCAATAATAATTACAATCAGCAAAGACCGAATTTTCAAAACAAACCACCACAACAAACCGATGATAAAAAGCCGAATTTAGAAGATATGATGACGAAGCTAGTTGAAACTCAAACGCAGTTTTTCACTTCTCAGAAACAAACCAATGAACAAAATGCTCAAGCATTTAGAAATCAACAAGCTTCTATTCAAAATCTGGAACAAGAAGTAAGTAACCTAGCAAGGTTAATAGGTGAAAGAAAACCGGGAAGTCTACCTAGTGATACAAATGCTAACCCCCGGAATGAAACAGCTAAAGCTATTACCACAAGAAGTGGTACAACACTTAAACCACCTGAAATACCTGTAACTTCTGATGAAGCCATTCCTACTCCACAAGAACCACAACCTGATAAAGATAAGGAAAAAGAACCGGTAGTTGAAAAGGTTAATGAAGATAACACAGTTAAGGATAAACCTTATGTTAAACCATATCAACCACCACTTCCTTACCCGAGTAAAATGAAGAAAGAGAAACTTGAAGCCGAGCAATCCAAATTCTTGGATATGTTTAAACAGATAAATGTAAATCTTCCTTTCATTGATGTGATTTCAGGAATGCCAAGATATGCTAAATTCTTGAAAGATCTAATCTCAAATAGAAAGAAAATGGAAGAACTCTCGGCTGTTACTATGAATGCTAATTGTTCAGCAGTGCTGTTGAATAAGATACCAGAAAAATTATCTGATCCAGGAAGTTTCACAATTCTATGTTTTCTGGGTAGTCTTAGTTCAATAGAAGCATTAGCAGACTTAGGTGCTAGTATAAATCTAATGCCGTATTCACTATACGCTAAACTAGACCTTGGAGAATTGAAACCAACCAGAATAAGCATACAACTAGCCGATAGATCAATAAAATATCCTAGAGGGATAATGGAGAACATGCTAGTTAAAGTTGGTACTTTAGTATTTTCAGTAGATTTTGTTGTTTTGGACATGGAAGAAGATTCTCAAGTTCCTCTCATATTAGGAAGACCATTCTTAAACACGGCTAAAGCAATGATAGACGTGTTCGGTAAGAAATTGACCCTAAGTATAGAGGATGAGAGTGTTACCTTTTCAGTTGATAGAGCAATGCAACAACCACAATCTGCAGATGATACATGTTATTATATTCAAACTATAGATGCACATGCAGAATTATTAAAAGAATTTCCAGAATTACACGGAACAGGAGAATGTTCTTTAGGAGAAGGTAATGAACCAATTGATGAAGCTGAAATGTTAGCTACACTTATAGCTAATGGATATGAACCAACAACAGAAGAAATTCAAATGCTAAAAGAAGAAGACAGATATCGATATAAATCATCGATAGAAGAACCTCCGAAATTAGAGTTAAAGCCACTTCCAAACCATTTGGAATACGCTTATTTACATGGTGAATCTGAATTACCTGTAATAATATCGTCTTCTCTTACTGAAAATGAGAAATCACAACTCATTTCTGTGTTGAAAGCTCATAAACCAGCCATTGCATGGAAGATTCATGATATTAAAGGAATAAGTCCTTCGTATTGCACACATAAAATCCTTATGGAAGAAGGTCATAAAACGTATGTGCAACGCCAACGAAGACTAAATCCTAATATGCAAGATGTAGTTAAGAAAGAGATTATTAAACTGCTAGATGCAGGTTTAATTTATCCAATCTCTGATAGTCCATGGGTAAGCCCAGTTCAATGCGTGCCTAAGAAGGGTGGCATGACTGTCATTACAAATGAGAAAAATGAGCTTATTCCTACTAGGACTGTAACAGGATGGCGTGTATGTATTGATTATAGAAAATTAAATGACGCCACCAGAAAAGATCACTTTCCCTTACCTTTTATAGATTAAATGTTGGAAAGATTAGCCGGAAATAGTTACTATTGTTTTCTAGATGGATTTTCCGGATATTTTCAAATTCCAATAGCACCCGAAGATCAAGAGAAAACCACATTCACGTGCCCTTATGGTACTTTTGCTTACAAACGCATGCCATTTGGACTTTGTAACGCCCCTGCAACCTTTCAAAGGTGTATGATGGCGATTTTTCACGACATGATAGAAGAATGCATGGAAGTTTTCATGGATGACTTTTCAGTCTTCGGTAATACATTTAAATCATGTCTAGTTAATCTGGAACGAATGCTAATTAAATGCGAACAATCAAATCTAGTACTTAATTGGGAGAAATGCCATTTCATGGTTAAAGAAGGCATCGTTCTTGGACATAAAATTTCAAAAGAAGGAATTGAAGTGGATAGAGCTAAAGTAGATGTAATTGCTAAACTTCCACATCCCACAAATGTTAAAGGAGTTAGGAGTTTTCTAGGGCATGCCGGTTTTTACCGACGTTTCATAAAAGATTTTTCTAAAATTGCCACCCCTATGAATAAACTCCTAGAAAATGATGCTCCATTCATCTTTTCAGATGAGTGTATCAAATCTTTTAATATTCTTAAAGAGAAACTCACTAATGCACCGATCATGATAACACCAAATTGGAATCTACCATTTGAACTAATGTGCGATGCAAGTGATTTTGCAATGGGAGCCGTTTTAGGACAAAGGATTGAAAAACGATTTCAACCTATTTATTACGCTAGTAAGACATTACAAGAAGCACAAACGAACTATACAGCTACTGAAAAAGAACTCCTTGCTATTGTCTTTGCTTTTGACAAATTTCGATCATATCTCGTTCTAGCAAAAACGGTGGTCTATACCGACCATTCTGCTCTTAGATACCTATTTTCAAAACAAGATGCTAAACCAAGATTAATCCGTTGGATCTTACTCTTACAAGAGTTTGATATTGAAATCCGAGATAAAAGAGGAGCAGAAAATCTCGCCGCTGATCATCTTTCTCGTCTTGAAAATCCCGAATTAGAAGTTCTAAATGAATCAGCCATACAAGACAACTTTCCTGATGAATATCTATTAAAGATAGATTATAATGAAATCCCATGGTTTGCAGAGTATGCAAACTACTTAGTTTGTGGATTCCTTGAAAAAGGATTATCGTACCAAAAATGAAAGAAATTCTTCAGTGATATAAAACACTATTTCTGGGAAGATCCACATTTGTTTAAAAGTTGTCCCGATGGAATAATACGCCGATGTGTATTTGGAGATGAAGCTAGTAAAATATTAAACCATTGTCACACAGGACCAACAGGAGGGCATTATGGGCCTCAACTAACAGCAAGAAAAGTTTATGAAGCTGGATTCTATTGGCCTACAATTTACAAAGACGCACACCTTCTTTGCAAATCCTGTGATGCATGTCAAAGGGCCGGAAAAATAAGTCAACGTGATGAAATGCCACAAAATGTCATCCAAGTATGTGAAGTATTTGACATTTGGGGTATTGACTTTATGGGTCCATTTCCAAAATCTCATAATAATCTATATATACTCGTAGCCATTGATTATGTATCTAAATGGGCGGAAGCACAAGCTCTCTCAACTAACGATGCACGAGTTGTAGTCAACTTTTTAAAACGTCTTTTTGCAAGGTTTGGAACACCGAAAGCTTTAATAAGTGATCGGGGTACTCATTTCTGTAATAATCAACTTGAGAAAGTTCTTAAAAGATATGGAGTAACTCATAAAATCTCCACCGCATATCATCCACAAACAAGTGGACAAGTTGAAAATACCAACCGAGCTTTAAAACGTATTCTAGAGAAAACCGTAGGATCAAATCCGAAGGAATGGTCCATTAAATTGGAGGATGCACTCTGGGCTTTTAGAACAGCCTACAAAACTCCAATTGGAACCACACCTTTTAGACTTGTTTACGGAAAAGCATGTCATCTTCCAGTAGAAATTGAACACAAAGCATTTTGGGCTTTGAAAACATGTAATCTTGATTTACATGAAGCCGGACGTCTACGATTAAGTCAACTAAACGAATTAGAAGAATTAAGACATGAAGCATACGAAAATTCGTTAATCTATAAAGAAAGAACGAAGAAATGGCATGATAAAAGAATCAGAAGTTCAAAAGAATTTAAAGAAGGAGACAGAGTTCTTCTTTTCAATTCACGATTCAAGCTATTTCCTGGAAAATTGAAATCAAGATGGTCTGGACCATTCATAGTCAAAAGAGTTTTCCCATATGGAACGATAGAATTGATAAATTCAAATGTGATTGAATTTAAAGTTAATGGTCACAGAGTTAAACATTACATACATGGTCCGATGGAAGTCGACAACGAAGTTAATCACAATTTCGACACCACAGCTAACTAGGTGTGGGGAGAATCAAGTCTTTAAAGGATAATATGTATTTCTGTTAGAGTTAGATTGTCTGTTTTCGTGTAGTTCTCGAAAATGGAACCCGAATGGTCTTTCCCTAGCAGACCCTAAAGAACTAGTCTTCTCCCCCCATTCTGAATTTTTATTTTTTTTAGGTTTTTACAAAATGAAGACTGCCTGTGAACTAAACCATGGTCTAATGTTACACGCTTTGATCACTAAAAGAAATAATGACATACTCCCGAGTGAATTAGTATCAGTAATCAGAGAAAGAATGGACGGAGTTAGAAAAGAATTCAGATGCGAAGATAATAAGTTACAATTTGGTAAAGGAAAATCAAAATTCGCAGCGAAAAGAAGAGCACGACACCTAGAAAGATATCACAAATGCGGAAAATGGTCACATGGAGGTAAATGTTCAAATAATCAAACCTATTTAAATACCGAATTTGTTACTTTATGTAGAGACGGACCGTTCATATGTTTAGAAGAAAAGACACTGAATGCTCGAGGTTACGCCTATGTAGCCATGGAAAACCAATTAAACCGACTATCTTATGAATGGGATAGATCATATAACTAAGAAATCTATTTCACAGGTATGTCTGTACAGTTTTTATTTTTATTTTTATTTTTAACCTTTTGATAATAAACGCTAATTTGTTCGCTAAAAAGTATTAAATTGGTATTGAATAAAATTAGGTTTGGCGACCGAAATTATTGATATCATTCAAAAATTTATTACATCACTGCGAAATTTAACGTTTATTCTTAAGGTATAAATATCTTTAAACAATCAACCCAAAATATTTCAAAAATTCGTCATGAGTTAAATTAGGTCTTGGAACCGAAATTACTTTACCGAAAAGAGGGGCGCATATTTTTGATAATATTTGATTGATTAAAGTGGGATAAAAAGACAAAAAGATTTTTAATTTTATTTTTACCATGTTTTTAAAATTAATATTTAAATCTTAAATTAATATTGTAAACTTTGTAAAAACAATATATTTAAAATTGTAAATATTTGAAAAATTACTATAAGTTTGATGTGAATTTATAATATAAATTTTTAAATTAAATTTGGTGTGAATTTTTAATTTTTAAAATATAAATTTTTAATTTTATGCATTTCAATTTTAAGTTTGGTGTGAATTTTTAATATAAATTTTGAATTTTATATTTAAGTTGTGTGAATTTAAAAACAAAAATTTACTTTATCTCATTAAGTTAAGAATATGAAATTTTAAAATTCGTCGTAAGTTGAAGACTAGGTCTTTGAACCGAAATTGCTTTACCCGAGGAAGGGACGAGAACTTTTATTATCATTATTTTTAATCTTATTGAATTAAAGTATGCCAAAAACATTGAAAAAATCCAAAAATCTTAGCTTTTAAAACAATCGCTACAAAAAGACAAATTTTAAAATTTTGTCGAAGGACGGACTAGGACATCGATCCGAAACGACCTCGTCCTAAATAACAAGGGAAACAAAATTTTAAAATTAATTACTTAATTGTTTTAATAAGTTAATGATTATAAAAAAAAAAAAAAATACCAAACTCCGCGACTCGCGGAGTTTGGAGCTTAAATCTCCGCGACTCGCGGAGGGGTCGGATTACAGAAAAAAATAAGAGCTGAAACAGCTCAGTCCACACAAAAACCACAGAAGAAAAAATACTGCGAAACTCCACGAAAATACCCGAGAAAAAACCCCCAAAATCACAATTTTTAACCGTTAATCACCAAATTTTTTACTAAAATCATGTTGAGAAGGATGCTATCTAAGAATTACTCAAGAAAAACGGTAAATTTCTACACCTAAACACCATTTAATCCGAAATTTGGTGTTCTTGAGCAATTTTTTCTCCAATTTGATTTTGATGCTTTTTAGTGTAATTAGGCTTAAATTGTTTATGTATTATGCTTGTATAACCTAGATTGATGCTGTTTAACATGATTAGAAGCCTTAAACTTCAAATTTTGAGTAATCTAGGGTTTGTGTTCTTGAGCAAATTTGGGGCTTTTTGATATAAACAGGTTATGGCCGATTTTTATCATGAATTGTTACTAAATTAAGTAGTGTAACATGTTTAGGTAGTTAAATGATCCAAACTTTGAGCCTAAACATGATTTTGAGAATTAAAGTGGACTTTTTCAAGTCTAAAATTCATGAACTTGATTTTTGAAAGATAATGCCATTTGAAACTTGTTTAATTGCTAGTAATGATTATTTTGACATGTTATTTGAGTTGAATGTTTATGAACTTGGCGAACATTTTCGTATATGCTTATTTGAAAAAGTGTAGATTTGATGAAAATACGAAAATAAGCTTAAGTTTGATATAAATTGATAATGTCATTGTAATTATTTTGATTGATGATTTTGCTGACACTAATGCATATTTGGATGCACAAAAAATTGTGTTTGATGTGTTTTGTAGAATGAAAGGGGTGAATCTTCATCCCAAGCCCGCAATGCTCCTGCTGAGAATTTGGAACAACATGAGGTGGATAACTACTACAAGCAGGATATACCTCATCCAGTCATGACCTTTTCCGATATGCACTTGGAAGAATTGCACCCGAACCTGAGATTTGACAGACTTTGGATAGATTATCCAAAATATCAACGGGGTTTGCATACTCTTCATTCTAAGGTTGTTGAGGTACCGAGGGTCATAGAATGGGGACCCTTAGAAGCTGTAGAATTGGCCGGGCCAATTAGGGAATTACTTGTACAGAGGTATGGTAATTCTTCTTTTAATGACTGGGTACGTTTATTCACCATGCGTAGACCTGTATATAAAGTATGGTGTAAAGAATTGTTATGTAGTATAGAGTTGAATGATCGGGTAGCTAGTTTAACCGATCGTTCTTTTATTAGATTTTTGTTAGGCGGTTCGATGCGCCACATGTCTTTACTGGACATGGCTCAGGCTTTACGTATATATACGCCTGGGGAGTTAGCGTCTGCCGATTGTAGAGGATTGATACTAAACGGTAGAAAGATAGATGAAAATTTTGATACACACGGTGTGTGGAGTCAAATGACAAGCCATCACCGTTTCAAAGGGGGAAATTACTCTTATTTGGATATAGATAGAGCCGAATTAAGAGTGATACATAGGTTTTTAGCTAATTCGATTACACAAAGGGGTAAGAACAAGGAAAAAGTAAATGAACAGGATTTGTTTTACCATATGTGTATTCGAGACCCACAAAGCGCTGTAAGTATACCGTATTGTGTGGGTTATTATTTATCAGCTATGGTTCGGGGGATGCGACCGCATAGCATAATAGGAGGTGGTATTTTTATTACTTTGATTGGTGAATATCTCGGTGTGGATATAAGTCGGGGGGGATTATTAGTAGAAGAACCAGAACCCCGCGATACTATAGGTTTAAATGTATACCATGGTGCGAAAGTTTTGAAGAGGCGAAATAACGCCGCAGTACGATACCATGGTAGACATCCACAGGTGGAGAGAAACCAACAGCAAGGTAATGTAGGAGGGGGGAATGAGATGCAAGAAATGCAAAGGTTTATAGCTTCTCAGGAATACGAAAATGCTAGACAGAGAGCATTTGAAGATTGGCAAGTTCATCAGAACCAAATCATAGCTCATTGCTAACATATAGGTAGAAACTATATTCCTACACCGAAACCCATCTTCCCTCCCTGGTCTATAGAGATGCAGCCACCGTATCCTACGTATGACCCTGCCGAAGCATTCTATAGCACCTATGGTTATGCCTGGAACCCCTATTGGTACCAATATCATCCTTAGTATACTTATTATTTTTTTTATTTTGTAATTTGTAATGATTGATACGTTTAATACTTTTGTTAATATTGTAATCATTTTTATAATTGTCTAACTTTTATTCTTAGATTTTAATAATTTTTGAATGTGGGGTAATATACCAAACTTCAAAAATATGTATATATATTTGCAGTTTATCTTATGTACACAACAGGGTCAAACAACGCATTTTCAAAGACTGGCATTAAGTTCAGCAAAAGCAACTAATTTTGACGACAAGATGCAAAATATATGTGAAATAACAACAAGACGGAATGAACAAATGATGTGCACCATTTATCATTCAGCAAACAAACGCCAATATATTTGGAAACTTTGGTAAAAATTTAATCATTTTCACACTAATCACCCTCAATAATTTAAATTGTTACTGATTTCTTGCAAATGAGGGCATTGCAAGATCTTAAGCGTGGTAAGGGGTTAAATTCTTTCGGATTTTAAAAATTTTTACTTTATACACTTGGTTACCATTAAAAATACTAGTAAAGCAGTAGTTGTATTAGAATCTAGTGCTCTCTGATAATAAAGAACAGCCCTGGTCTTATATACTGACTACCCAATTCTAGTAAAATTTTTCAAAATTTTCAATTAAATGAACTAAAAATCATGTTTATACATATTTATGAACGATAAAACTAGGTTTTAACACCGAAATTATTGTTACCTCAAAAAGGACATAAATTGAGAAACAAACCAAAATGTTAAAATTCATTTAAAATGGAATAGAGGACGATAAAAAGGAAAATAAAAGCCAAGTGTGGGAAAATTTGCCAAGTTATCTTAAACATATGTCACATATATCTGTAACAAATAACTGAAAATACTTTTGCTTTGGACTAAACTAAACTGTTTTTACCCGATGAAAGAAAAGAAGAGATGGATCTACACGATGAATCAATTCCATCATTAAAAGGAAGTAAAGTCTTCCGAAAAAGAAACGCGCTTCTTGATTTAGGTCATGAAGTTGTCGTCCAGACCAGCTGTAGGTTGACGAAAAATCTAGAAAAGTCATCACTAAAATCAGCAGGAAATCCACGGACCTCAGCATTAAACAGGGTCGCCAAGTGGTCAGATTTATCCTAACCATGAGAAGGATTTATCTTGTACAATGGGGGGGCACCATGCAAATTAGCTGGATAAGACTAATGAATCAGATCCCCAGAAAGGATAATCTCCTTAAAGATTAAAAATCAGCTTTTAAGCCTGATATTACTCAATCCTAGAGATTGACCTTAAAGATTGAGAATTCAAACTCATGGAATTCAATGATATCTAAACTCGAGCTTGAACGAGAAAATATTTTGATAAAAATTACAAACCGATTTGTTTTCTGAAAACCCTATTTTCAATGCGTTCATTACCTTTGAACGTAAAATCCTAGGAATTCACCTGGAATTCATTAGGTCACCTAAACCAAATCGGGTGTCAACCGTAAGAACGGTGGTTGCATAGCATGGTCGGATACAGGACCTTGTGCCAGACCGAAAAATCATAGGATGATCTTTACTATTGCTCCTACAAAGGATAGTAATAGCATCCGACACGTTTATAGACCATAATCAAAAGCAAGTCATGGAACATTGCCTTAACAGTTTCTTGTTCAACGCTTTCCTTTACAACCGAACGGTAGTTTACCGAAAGGTAATATACGGAACAAGTAAACTGGACGTGTTGCTTTCCAAATACAAGGTTAGCAAGTGGGTGACACAAAACCGCAAGTTTTGAGCTAAAATTTTCAAATCTGAAACCCACCAAACCCACAAAAATATTTTGCAAACACCGGTAAAGGGTTATCCCGGAAAACTTATCTAGGGTAAAAACTAGATTTAATTTTCAAAAGATCAAATGTTTTCATAAAGATCCAATTTCCTTAATGGATCTAAATTTTTATAGTCATGTGGGACTGTAAACCATATCGTTACTACCATTGTTTATACCGCCGTATAGAAATCACTGATGTACAAAGTGTGAAGAATAAAGAAGTGATTCTAGTATTTCAAGACGATATTGCTTGAGGACAAGCAACGCTCAAGTGTGGGAATATTTGATAATGCTAAAAACGAACATATATTTCATAGCATTATTCCTCAAGAAAGACAAGCTTTTAGTTGCAATTGTTCTATTTACAAGTGATATTCGTTTAAATAATAAAAGGTGAAGACAAAAGACAGATTCGACGAATTGAAGACGCAAACGACCAAAAAGCTCAAAAGTACAAAAGACAATCAAAAAGGTTCCAATTATTGATAAGAAAACGTCTCGAAATTACAAGAGTACAAGATTCAAAACGCAAAGTACAAGATATTAAATTGTACGCAAGGACGTTCGAAAATCCGGAACCGGGACCAGAGTCAACTCTCAACGCTCGACGCAACGGACTAAAAATTACAAGTTAACTATGTATATAAATATAATATAATATATAATTAATTATATTAATTATATATATATTATATTTATAAATAAAAACCGTCGGCAGAGAAAGACTCCAAGGAACTGAGCTGTAAATTCATTCTCCGCGACTCGCGGAGTTTGAAGGGTATTTTACCGCGAGTCGCGGAGCCCCAAAAATCGAAAATCCCTATAAAGCTCGCGCATTCTGATCGTAAAAATTCACAAAATAATCTTTTTCTTCTTCTCTCATATATACGTAAAATATATATATATAATTTATATTTTAATTTTAATTTTAATTATAATTCTAATAATAAGGGTATGTTAGCAAATGTTGTAAGGGTGTAAGTCGAAATTCTGTCCGTGTAACGCTACGCTATTTTTAATCATTGTAACTTATGTTCAACCTTTTTATATTAATGTCTCGTAGCTAAGTTATTATTATGCTTATTTAAAACGAAGTAATCATGATGTTGGGCTAATTACTAAAATTGGGTAATTGGGCTTTGTACCATAATTGGGGTTTGGACAAAAGAACGACACTTGTGGAAATTAGACTATGAGCTATTAATGGGCTTTATATTTGTTTAACTAAATGATAGTTTGTTAATGTTAATATAAAGATTTACAATTGGGCGTCCCTATAAATTACCATATACACTCAATCGGACACGATGGGCGGGGTATTTATATGTACGAATAATCGTTCATTTAACCGGACACGAGAATGGATTAATAGCCACTAGAATAATTAAAACAGGGGTGAAATTACATTCAAGGGTAATTGGTGTAATTGTTAACAAAGTAGTAAAACCTTGGTTTACATGCAGTCGATAACCTGGTGTATTCATTAAACAAAGTATTAAAACCTTGTTACAATTCGAATCCCCAATTAGTTAGAATATTTAACTTCGGGTATATAAGAATAATTTGATGAGGACACTCGCACTTTATATTTATGACTGATGGACTGTTGTGGACAAAAACCAGACGGACATATTAAATAATCCAGGACAAAGGACAATTAACCCATGGGCATAAAACTAAAATCAACACGTCAAACATCATGATTACGGAAGTTTAAATAAGCATAATTCTTTTATTTCATATTTAATTTCCTTTATTTTATATTTAATTGCACTTTTAATTATCGCACTTTTATTTATTGTTATTTAATTGCACTTTTAATTATCATCCTTTTTAATTATCGCAAGTTTATTTTATCGCACTTTTATTATTCGCAATTTCATTATCGTTATTTACTTTACGCTTTAATTTAAGTCTTGTATTTATTTAATATTTTACATTTGGTTTTAACTGCGACTAAAGTTTTAAAATCGACAAACCGGTCATTAAACGGTAAAAACCCCCCTTTATAATAATAATATTACTTATATATATGTTTGTATTTTTATAAAAGTAAATTAATATAGCGTTGAGCTTTGTTTAAAAAAAAAAGATTCCCTGTGGAACGAACCGGACTTACTAAAAACTACACTACTGTACGATTAGGTACACTGCCTATAAGTGTTGTAGCAAGGTTTAAGTATATCCATTCTCTAAATAAATAAATATCTTGTGTGAAATTGTATCGTATTTAATAGTGTTTCGTTGTAAACTTCAATAGTATTTTATACCCCTTAGCTTTGACATCAATGTTTATTCTCAGGTTCCCTAGAAGTCTTTCGCTGTTTGCTTATATGTTAGACAAGATATGTGCATGGAGTCTGACATGACATATTTATCAAGGAAATATTGCATTCACCAAATCATCACCATGTATCTTATTTTGACTGCATTGTCAATGGAAGTACTATTGTAAACTACTATTTACGGTGATTGTCTATATGTAGAAATCATCAGATGTCGAAAATCTTTGATTTAAATATTCATTTATGGTGTGCCTTTTCAAAAGAATGCAATGTTTACAAAACGTATCATATAGAGGTCAAATACCTCGCAATGAAATCGATGAATGACGTGTTCGTCCATGATGTGCGTAGAGGTGTATACGAAATAGTATTAATTTTTACTACAAAATACTATTAAATACGATACAATTTTACACAAGTTATTTATTTATTTATAGAATGGATATACCTAAACCTTGCTACAACACTTATAGGCAGTGTACCTAATCGTACAGGAGTGTAGTTTTTAGTAAGTCCGGTTCGTCCACAGGGAACTCGCCAAGTTTAACGCTATATTTTTTTTAACTTATAATTGTAAAAATACAAATATATATATAAGTAATATTATTATTATAAAAGGGGGTTTTTACCGTTTAATGACCGGTTTGTCGATTTTAAAACTTTAGTCGCAGTTAAAACCTAATGTAAAATATAAAAGACTTAATTTAAAGCGTAAAGTAAATAATGATAATGAAATTGTGATAAATAAAAGTGCGATAAATAAAATTGCGATAATTAAAAAGTACGATAATTAAAAGTGCAATTAAATAAAATGACAGTAAATAAAAGTGCGATAATTAAAAGTGCAATTAAATATGAAATAAAGGAATTATGCTTATTTAAACTTCCGTAATCATGATGTTTGACGTGTTGATTTTTAGTTTATTCCCATGGATTAATTGTCCTTTGTCCTGGATTATTTGATATGTCCATACGATTTTGTCCATAATAGTCCATCAGTCATAATCATAAAATGCGGAAGTCTTCGTCAAATTATTCTTATTCCAGAAAGTCAAATATTTCAACTAATTAGGGATTCGAATTTTAACAAGGTCTTAATACTTTGTTTAATGAATACACCAGGTTATCGACTGCGTGTAGTCCAAGGTTTTACTACTTTGTTAACAATTACACCAATTACACTTGAATGTAATCCACCCCTGTTTCAACAAGTCTATTGATTATTAATCCATCCCCGTGTCCGGTAAAATGAACAATTATTGGTATTTATAGATATCCCGCCCAACGTACCCGATTAAGCGTATGTGATTATTTATAAATACGTCAAATTATAAGTCTATATATTAAATTAACGAGGTATCATTTAGTTAATATAAAGCCCATTAATAGCCCATAGTCTAATTTCCACAAGTGTCGTTCTTTTATCCAAACCCCAATTATGGTACAAAGTCCAATTACCCAATTTTAATATTTAGCCCAACATCACGATTACTTCGGCATTAAATAAGCATAATAATAACTTAGCTACGAGACATTAATTTAAAAAGGTTAAACATAACTTACAATGATTAAAAATAGCGTAGCGTTACACGGACAGAATTTCGACTTACAACCTTACAACATTCGCTAACATACCCTTATTATTATTAAAATTAAAATTAAAATTAAAATTATATATATATATATATATATATATATATATATATATATATATATATATATATATATATATATATATATATATATATATATACGTGAGAGAGATAGAGAAAAAGATATATTAAAACTGGCTAAAACACGCAAAATTTATAGATGTGGCCTGACTTCTGGGGCCATACGATTGCATGGCTTTTGTTCTTCCAGGCCATTCGATCGCATGGCCAGCTGGGAGAGTTCACATGACTTTGTTTTCTTTCTTGCCGACGGTTTTTAATAATAATATAATATAATATATAAATAATTTATAGAATTATTTAAATATTATATTATATTCGTGTGCATAGTTGACTTATAATTTTTAGTCCGTTGCATCGAGCGTTGAGAGTTGACTCTGGTCCCTGTTCCGGATTTTCGAACGTCCTTGCGTACAATTTAATATCTTGTATTTTACGTTTTGCGACTTGTACTCTTGTAATTTTGAGACGTTTCTTATCAATAATTTGAACCACTTTGATTGTACTTTGTACTTTTGAGCTTTTTGGTTGTTTACGTCTTCAATTCGTCGAATCTGTCTTTTGTCTTCACCTTTTATTATTTAAACGAATATCACTTGTAAATAGAACAATTGCAACTAAAAGCTTGTCTTTCTTGAGGGATAATGCTATGAAATATATGTTCATTTTTAGCATTATCAGTCCATATGGATTTGGAGCGATAGTCACAGTTGGTATCAGAGCGTTGGTCCTAGTAAACCAGGTCTTGCATGAGTGTGTCTAACTAATAGTTGTTAAGATGCATTAGTAAGTCTGGACTTCGACCGTATCTGCATGTTAAAAGTTTTGCTTATCATTTCTTATCGGAAATTACATGTTATCATTCTTAAGTATAGACACGTTTTCCTGCATTTATTGCATAAATAGTGTATAGACAAAAATTCATATCTTAGCGTATCTGTTACTGTAAACTTTTCCTGACACCTTTCGAAAATTTCTTCGTGATTTATGGAATTTGATATTATATATACATATGTAAATTATGTATTGAAGAATACCAAACTAAATTCAATAATCTAATTCATATCAAAAATCATCTCCCTAATTATACAAGATGGATCCCGTATCTAGTTCAAATTCCTTAAACTCCGACAGCTATTCCGATATGGATATTCAACTGAATTTCGAAGACAGTGTAACCGGAATGGCTCAACCAATTAGCCATCATCTATTCTGGATGAATTGGGGATGGGTTCGTAGTCTAATTAATCATTGGAGACAAGAAGAAGGTGATCCCTTCCATCCACCACATTCACCTCTTGGCGAAGAACCTGAAGCACTTACCGGCAAACCTGTTCGTAACACTATTTTCACCCTCATTTCCAGAACAGCTCGCAACGACTACGTAATATCCAATATTCTAAATCTTATTCATCCGCTTATCCGAAAAGCCAATCATCTGGGGGTAGTAGAAGAAGTCAACGAGCTTCGCGCTTGGGTAGTGGCTTTGGAGAATATGGTGCAAAGGTTACAAGCACCTGCAGCATCACCGGCATCAACAGTACCACCGACAACAACACCAACAATACCAATACCACCACCAACAACATCCGCATCGCAAACCTCAACTTCACAATCTGTTCCACGAGCATCAATGTCATACGCACCGTAGTTACCAAGAAATACCAGCAACAATAACCGATGAAGTATTAACTCATTTCCCCTGAAGAAATTTTATGTATATTTAATATATATGAATTTTGAAATCAAAATAAATCTTTTCGTACTAAGCTATTACATGTGAATCATAACTGGTAGGTACTACTCGGTTAGTTCATGTTACTAATATGCTATACATCCTTCGTTAATGACTTAACAATCATTAACTATAATCTCTGCTTCGACTTAATAGATTCCATTTCGTAATAAATCAAGTGTATTATTCAAATACATGATTGATTTTAACACTTTCATTTTCGATGTACTTGAAACTTTCCAGAAAACATCATTCGTACCTTGCGAAGTTACCAAGAGTTCCATAAGCACCAACATGATTCACTGAGGACATATCAATAAAACTGAATAACGAAGTATTGATTACATTAGTAAAATACTCCACGAAGATTATGTAATCTCTAATGTTTTAGAGATTATTCAATTCTAATTCAAGCCAAAAATCAAAGGAGCTTAATATGATATTAACTCATTAAATCTGTATTACATCTGAAGAAAATATACATACATATATTTTCATAAAGACTGTAATGAAAATTCTTTTGTACAAAATATTACTTGTGAAATCTTTAACGGGTAGGTAATTCCCGGAAAATATATAAGTTCACAATTAATATGTTATACTGTACATTCTTCAACTTTGATTAAAAAAAAAATTATTAACTATGCTAACAACGATATACAATCGTTTCCATACAAATTCAATTACATATTCTGATATTGACGGATCAGAATCCAAGTCAAGATTTAACGGGTGACATCATTCTTAGATCTCTACATCTTTCAAAGCTATACTTTGACTTCAAAAATGTGAAGGATCCTTTAGCATTGTTATTACTGAAAATAATATTGCAATCCCTGTTCAAAGTATCCAGTTTTACCACACTTCCAACCAGTCAACTTCGACTTTTCAGATTAGCCTTATTATAACTTTGACATATACGTTCTTGTTACTGGGGAACCTTTCATGTTCCACCACATTAGCAGCAAATTTACCAACAACTTCATTGATCTTTGACCTTCCGAAAAATCATTATACTCATTGAAACCCTATCATGTACTCATCCACATCTTGCAACAATAATTGCCATACCAACTACCGGGAATTAGCAATCAGTATTTTGAATTTCATAGAAATTTTTCGCCAACAGTTATATATATACATATAATGTTTACCTTCAAGACTTACAGACTTCGAATGTGAAGTTTCTGAAAAACACCCTAAACTACGAACTAGTTCTCTGAAATTGGAACAATGCTGATGAAGCAGCAAAAACTGTAAATGACCTTAACAGTTAAAAGTTTGATGATAAAGAATAGTATGGTGGTAAAGCTGAGAAAAAGAGAAGGTTTGGAACTGGAGAACGGATTGAGCAAAGTATGAAGGAGGCTGTGGATAAATCATAAAGACTGAACCTGTCTTCAAAGAATCCAAATGATTCAGTTTCTACTGAAATCCTTAGCAAATACCTTGCTCCTTATTCTAAAACCTTTACGGACAATATTCTTCATCATCATCTTATCTTGAATATTCTAAGATATCATCGTATCTTTCATTATAAATATCCTCAATATTTCTAAAGATATTTTTTTTTATACCCATTCTTATCTGAAATCATTCATCTCTTCGCGCTATATGTGTTACATCATAAAAGAAACAATTTTGGTTACTAAAATTTGAAAAATTCGAAAAATAGATGTTTGAAGTAGTGTTGGGAACTGAAGCATGAATTAGTATAATATAATGACACTTGATCAACGTGGTTATATTACAGTAAGTCATGCTGAGTTTCTAATGGAACGTGATAAAGGTTCACAGATCACACCCTCATCATGAACCATGTTACATAACTCTTTCATTCTATTTAATCTCTAAATATATCACGAAAATACTTTTCTTGATGATTCGGTCTTTTCCAGATATTCTGGTAATTTGACAAATCAAGATCGTGACATTACAATTTCTTTCTTAAAACATTAACTTTGTTCATTCCGAAATGTATAGCTATGAATTCTGGACCATTATTCGCTTGACTTGAAGTCGGGAAGGAAAAACGAAAGCATGGAGCTCCTAAATATAAGGGAAAATATAAAGCCTGACAACAACACATATTTTACAAACCGTGTATATCAATGCATATAGCAATATAAAGACACGGAAGAATGAAAAACACTATAACCCCAAGGTAATGGTAGAAGAAAACAACTTCCTCTAGCGGTAGATGAAAGAGAAGAATGACAGATATGAAAGTTAGGAGTATATCAAGAATCAGCACTGGATGAAGCATTTCACAATCTTTTGGAAGTATGAAATGAGGAAGAAGATGTAGGAGTGGTGAAAATAATGAAACGAAAGTGGTTAATTTATAGCAAAATATCAGACATAGCAATCGAGGCAGATTACACATTTAATCAAAGGAAATCTTAATTTCCTTAATTCCCTAAGAATCAAATCTTATTTAGATTATGAAGATTTTCTATTCCATAAATTCCGGAAATCAATCGTTACTACGTCAAGAGATAAGATGCATCTCTATTATCCATTTCATTCTATTACGATAACTTCCCTCATACGCTTTGAGTAATTGGATTATTTTATCCATATTATTCAACGGAGATAAAACTCTATTTATCGATTCATATTCGTCATGAAAACATTTTTATTGTTAGCCATGACGACATCACTTAAATTTCGGGACGAAATTTCTTTAACGGGTAGGTACTGTGATGACCCGGAAATTTCTGACCAAATTTAAACTTTATCTTTAAATGATTTAATGTTTTCGACACAATAAGAAAAGTCTGTAATGTTGAGTCTCAAAGTTTTGGAACTATATTCTTGTAATCAATTATTCTTTGACTATTCTCGAAGATTCACGAACAATATATATATAACTTAATGTGCATATATATATATATATATATATATATGTATATATATATATATATATATGTATATATATATATATGTATATATATATGTATATGATTTCAAGTTATTTAGCAAATGATATTAACATTCAATTATTGATTCGATTAATATTTAGATAAGTTAACTAAAACGTTTAAGATGAACCAGTAAAACACTAATTTGCTACAGTATTTTCGAATTGCTACAGTACCCGAAAAGCTACAGTGTTTTCGAAAATCACCATTTGCTACAGTAAAACACTATTTCAAAATGAAAATGTATATATTATATATATTAACAAATAGCGAGACGATGATTTATAGAAGTAAATGACCAAAACACTCAAAAGTTTAAGATATACTTTGAGTGGTATAGTTTATGGATAACTTAAGGCTATATTTTGACAAAGGTACGTGACACGAAACGTAAAATGCAAGTTTTCTAAATGTACGAAAGAACGTTCGAAAAACCGGAATCGGGACATAAGTCGAGTGATGACGTACGACTTATCGGAACTAAGATTACAAATCAACTATGCACGTGAATTTAATATAATATATAATTAATTATATAAATTATATATATTATAAATAAATATGTCGACGAGAATAAAAACAAAAAAATTGTGAGCTGGACATCAGGGCCATGCGATCGCATGGCCATTACCCTTCTGACCCATGCGATCGCATGGTGTAAGGGGACAGGCCACAAGTATAAAAGCTCGAATTCTGGCTCAGTTACATATCATTCATCTATCTCTCTGTATTACTATATTACTCCGTAATTATTATTAATTATTTTATTATTTATATTATTAGTAATAAAGATTATTGTTATTATTATTATTATTATTATTATTATTATTATTAAGATTAATATTATTATTATTAATCTTATTATTATTATTAGAATATACATAAAATATTACGACGAAGCCATGAGCGGGTCACTTTTGAAATGGGTTTTCGAGCGGGATAAAGCTAAGGAAATTATGGGTTATAACTATGGAGGTTATGGGTAATGTTCATGGGTAATATTCGCAAGTCAAACCTAGTGTTTATCATCTCTGTTGCGTCTACGTACTTTCCTGCAATATTGAATCACAATATTGATACGTGAGCATTCATATCTTATCTTTTATATATTAATTATGTATCCATGTCTAGTGCTCGAGTATATATATATATATATATATATATGCATGCTTGTATGCTAAATTTCGTCGTTAAACAGTTTATAATGAATCACGAATTAAATACATATATTACTGGTAAAAGGTATATGATATACATGTTTTTAGAAAGCTGGCGAAAAATCAATAACTTTTCATTTAGAAGTCGCGTAATTTCGATGAACGAATTAAAAGATATGGGCAACTGAATTATGATTGACGTTAATTGGAATTGCTTTTGAATCTGAAATTAATATTTAAACAACTTGTTTGTAAGATTGATAAATTGGATTTTTGAATATTACCAACCGAGTAAATGAATCCTTATATAAGGTACATCTCGTTTTGTTGAACTATTGTCAAAATTGACTTTTTTAAACGACTTTGGATAACTTTTGTATGTCGATCTCGAGCATTAGGATTGTGATACACTATGACCAGAATTAGCTTGTTAGACATTTATTGACCAACATATGTTATCTAGGTTGAGATCTACGGTTATTTGGTAATCCGAGTTTCGATCACATTTTGGTGAACGACTTTATATGCTGCTAAGGTGAGTTTCATTTGCTCTCTTTTTAATTGCTTTTGCAATCTATATTTTTGGGCTGAGAATACATGCACTTTATTTTAAATGCAATGGATACAAGTACATACTAAATTCTACACCGAGTTTGAACCGAAAATCCCTTAGCTTTGGTAACTAGTAACTGCCGGTTATAAGAACTGGTGGGCGCGAGTAGTTGTATATGGATCCATAGGGCTTGATATCCCCGTCTGAGCTAGAGCATTAGCCTTTTAACGGACGTATGCTATTTGAGAAGCGTACACGTTAGTTTGCGTGTATTATTAAGATGATTATACAAAGGGTACAAATTATATATACGTTAAGTTTAGTTACCAGGGTGCTCAATCTTGTAGAATATTTTGATAAACGTTTCTGGATGAAACAACTGAAATCTTGTGGTCCACCTTTATATACAGATTATGCGAAACACTAAAACTATGAACTCACCAACCTTTGTGTTGACACTTTTTAGCATGTTTATTCTCAGGTTCCCTAGAAGTCTTCCTCTGTTTGCTTATATGTTAGACAAGCTATGTGCATGGAGTCTTACATGGCATATTTATCAAGGAAACGTTGCATTCACCAAATCATCACCATGTATCTTATTTTGACTGCATTGTCAATGGAAGTACTATTGTAAACTATTATTTACGGTGATTGTCTATATGTAGAAATTATCAGATGTCGAAAACCTTTGATTTAAATATTCATTTATGGTGTGCCTTTTCAAAAGAATGCAATGTTTACAAAACGTATCATATAGAGGTCAAATACCTCGCAATGAAATCGATGAATGACGTGTTCGTCCATATGGATTTGGAGTGATCGTCACATATATATATATATATATATATATATATATATATATATATATATATATATATATATATATATATATATATATATATATATATATATATATATATATATATATATATATATGTATATATAATCGATATATGTTTATATTTAAAAATAATATGAAAAAAGGCTAAATAAATTGTGCCACTATTTTTCCAGTAAAGTAGAGTATAAAACTTGATTTAACTGATCAGTACATATTTTATAAAAGTTCAATTCGAATGTATGTAAATTTAATATTATTATAGTGAACTAAATTTCCATTAAAATTGGAATAAATCGAAAACATATATAATAAATACATGTAAACTGATGAAAATTCATATTATTGATATTCTATTGTAAAACATATTTTTATATATGATTTTGGTCAGTATAATATTTATTTTTATTTTATAAAGTTATCGGTATATATATAAGATAGAAAATCAAATTCAATTAATCTAAACACTAAAGATTAGTAAAAATAATTTTTACAGATTATACTAGACTTATAATAATTATTCAAGTCAAAATCTTAATTTACATATCATATTATATAATTATTCTATATTTATTTACATATCGATCGATATATATATAAATAAAAGGGTTAAAAATTATTTTAAACATCAAGAACAGTGATAATTTATCAAAAAATATTTAAAACAGTGTTAGAACATATGAAAATAAATTTTATAATTTTTGGAATATTATTTATAATTAGATACGAATTATGTATTATTTAAACATAGAAACAATGTAAAATTCTTAATAAATATATTAACAGTGAATAAAATATATATAAAATTTTTCTAAGTTTATACAACTTACCTAGACCTACGAAAATTATAAAAATAATTATTTGGGTCTAAAAAGTGTTTTATCCATAATTAAACTCTATTTGTGTATAAACCGAAAACAAATACAAAAACTTAATATTATTATTTTTATAAATTTTTCTACTGATTAGTATGTTTAACTAAGTTTATAAAAATTATATTTATAAATTTTAGGTATTTAATAGAATTAAAAACGAATTAATGTGCAATTCTATGTATATCGACATATATAAATATATATAATATATTTATTAATAAAATAATAATATTTAAAATATTGTGATCAGTAGATAAATAGGGAATATGAAATTTTAAAATTATCTACTATTTAAATTAATTATCTGACTAATTATGTACATTATTTAATTATTAAACTATTATATTAATAATTATCCTTTAAATAAGGTAACAAATAATAATATAAATATATATAATATCTATTATTATTTATTTATTTTAGGTAATAAGATAAAGTAAATAATAATTAAATATTTATATATAAGCATTAAATTAAGAATTAAATACTTATTAAATTAATACCAATTTAACATAGTATTAAAATAAAACTATAATTTAATATTTATAATAGAATTTATAAGTAAATATAAACTAAACTTATATTATGTGTTTAAGTAACTAAACTAAGTGTTGTATTCCTATACACACACCCGACAAGTGAATACTATAATCATACTGATGAAAGTACGACTTATACAAACTTCACCGCTACTTACGGTCGTAAGTGAATGATGTCTAGGTTGCCATTATGGGATAAGGTTGTGGATCTCGAATGTCATGACATAGTTTTTGATCAAGAGTCCTGGCCCCCGGTTACATCTGGTCATTTCGGACTTATTTGATAGCATCAAGGTTTGCGTAAGTTGTACAAGGTCTAAACTTGATTATGGTGGACACGCAAACACTTGTAAAACAACTCTTAAGTTTACTCAGGATTTTCATTGTCATTTAGACAATTTCTGAATTAAGTCAATATATCTCTAGGTTGAAGACCTGGTCATATACTCTCGTTCATTTTGTTAGTGGAATTATCTTCATCTTTCGCCGTGCTATTCTAAGGTGAACTTCATAGCCCAGCTTTTACATATTTATTGAATTTTATAAATCTTGGGGTGAGACACATGCTTGCTTTTGAAATGATTTACAATTTAGACACAAGTGCCTAAACTTTTTGATATGCAACTTCATGAGACTTTTGTTAACTTGTATTCTTACATGTCAGTCCCCACCATAATATCGTTAATTGCTGGAAATGAAATGTTACAAGCTTAATTATTGTGAGTAGGCCTATTGAGAGTGACGTCTCTACCCATTGACCGATCGTCAAGGGGGTACATAATAATGATTACCGACACATGTGCAGTGTCAGGGGTTTATATTTAGCTCGATATTATAACTCATGGCATATTGATATTTTGATGTATTGAACTAAATCTTGTGGTCTAAAACTTTATTGATTATTAAACCTATGATGTTCACTCAACCATTGTGTTGATACTTTTAAGCATGTTTGTCTCAGGTGATGATTAACTTATGTGCTGCGTGATGTTGCTTTGTTACGCGTGTTGCCTTGCATTTGTAGTCTCGCATATTATTTATCATTTATTAAACAATTGTTATTTAATTACATTGGATTTATAATGTAAAACTTTATTTCATTTCCGCTACAATACAAATCTTGCTTTTATAAAACGTCTCATATAGAATCGTTCTCTTTATATACTTGTGTTGTGATATTGAAATGTCATATTTACCCCCAGCCCTATTCGGGGGTGTGACATATTCAATATTCGATATTAGTACACAGTTTTATCTGTAATCGTTCAATATGCTTTCATACACTTTTTCAAAGATTTTAATGTCAATTATAACTTTTAATAAAATTCAAAACCAGAAATCCAATTGATCAACGTCTTTGTATTTGTCGGTTCTAGAAATACAAATGATGAAGATGTTTGTATTGTATGGGTGTGGTGCAATAATCATAACTTATCAATTTGAGTTGAAAAGTTACATACGCACATGTTCATATTGTTCAAGATATCAATTTAAAGGCGTCTATAAATACAAAGGATGAACATGTTCATATTTTTGAACATATTTTGTTTGATTCGTTACAACCTTGCACAATGAAAGTTAATGATGAAGTTATCTTTGGAATATATTTGTTATTTTTGGAATAGATACTAATAAGGAGTAACAAAAAACGCGTAGTCATATCAAAATTGATTTCTCAATTCTAAAGTCAACTGCAATTTCATATTAATTTTATGAATTGTAATCGTGCATAATCAATTACAAATAATCCCATAATCATTTCCCGAAATGATAATGTTAAAGTGCCTATATAAACCACTCACCACTTTATTTACTATCATCATAAATCCACATTCGTTTCTCACTTCTCACAAAACCATACATCAATGGCTGCTAATTAAGAAATCACCCCTCTTAATCTGTTAACAAAAGAAACAATGAATGGAAAGATCAAGGTTAAGGTCCACATTATGTGGAAAAAGTACTTTTTCAATGATGATTGTATCAAGTGCATTCCAATCTGGGGTGACAATTATTAAGGTAACCCTCATTTACTAACATATATAAAATACTGATATCAGTTGTGAATGTCCTCGGTTATAGTTATAGCATTACATGAATCTAAACAAACGTTGTCCAAAGTTCTATTAGTCATTCCACCTGGCTAACCCATTTTATTTTTAAAATTATATGTTCATTCAAGTTATATTTACATAGCTTCTCAAATACACTCAGTTTATGTCAAATCTTCAAGCATGACTTTGCGCGTTGATTTTTTCATAATGATATCTTTTATTCTTCATTCGTGTTCGTTTCCCTAAAAAGTCAATTGAATGGCGGCTAGCAGCACGGATGCGTGCCAAAGCCCATTGGGAAGCCTCAGCCTAAAATGGTTAGTGTTGTTCATGAACTGTGTGTAAACCTTGATCTACTTAGAAAGTTTACTTAATTGTGTTTATATCTTTATTTTTCATTAGGGATCGTAGGTTATTCTGTAACATCCCGTCTTTTTCCGTTTACTTTCCATTAAATTAATTTAAAGTCCGTTATTTAATTATAACATCTTCCGTTAATACGCGTTTTTAAAATATTTTCGTTTAGGTAATTCACGCACCCGCTTTCAAACTTGAGGGACTAAACTTGCCCAAGGACCAAAGTCCTAACTAGGTCAAAGGGTCAAACCCCATCCTCCTCCATTCATTCACCTCCTTCTCCATTTGATACTTTCAACTTTTCTCTCAAACAGCCAATTCAAAGAATCGTCATCTATTTTCGATCTAGCAAGCGTTCTTAAAAACACATTACATATTTGGAATCCTTGCAACTTCCTTTTCGATTCCATACCAACTTCATCTCGTTTGGGTAACTTTCTAAAAACACTAAATTTCTTTATCTTGATCTTTTAAACTTAAAAGTGTGTTAATTAGTGTCTATGGCTCAAGTCTAACATAAATATATGATTTGCATGCTAGATCTTGTTGTTTTAGTGTAACTAGCTTAAACTTAAAAAGTGTGTGTTTAATCTTGAGTTTTGAATGATTAAATGTTGTTGTTATGTTAAAGTTCATGTATTAAATGTGTTACTAGCATCATTAGCTTCAATTTGATGTGTAGGTTGATTAAGAAAACTTCACTAACATGATTATTGATGTTGTGATTTTGGTTAGGGTTTGATAGACTTAAATATGAACTTTTGATGCATTGAATGCTATGAAATGTTGTTGGTAAGTGTTTAGTTGTATTGTATGCGTGATTACCTACGAAACGGCGTATTATATGTAGGTAGTAAGTTCACGAATTATCAAATTGCATTTATGATCTTGAATGTAATAAATGATGAACATTTAATGCGATTTTGGTTGTTGTAAATGTCAGATTGATTGATGAAATGTGCTTAGTTGTTTTCCTCGTCAAAATACCTTTCCAACGGTGTAAGATACATGATGTAAGTGTTTACGGTTCACAATTTGTGTTTGTTTGAGTTTTGGTTCGAGACTTGTGAAATTTCAGCAACTTCAAACTGCCCAGGTGTTTGGACGCCATCCAACCCTTTGGACGCCGTCCTGTCCTTCATTACTGGACGCCATCCAGCCCTTTTGGACGCCGTCCAAATGAACTACCAGGGGCTGATCAACTTGGTCATTTCACGAAACATTCTAACTATGCTACGCACCTCCGATTAACATGTAACTTGTTCTAACATGCTTATATATGATTTAAAACCTCGAAAAATTGTCCGAGACCCAACCCAAACATTTTGACTTTTTCATTGACTTTGACACGACCAAAGTTGACTTTTAATCAAACTTAACCAAATACTTATGCAATCGTTCTAACTTGTTTTTATACTTGTATCTTGCATGAAACTTGACAATTTGACTCGCATGCTATATAATCGAGTCGTAATGAGCCATAGGACTAATTGAACAACTTTGACCAATCGTGTTTACCGTTATTGATACGACCTATTGTTTTGGTCAACACTAGCATACGTTCTTGCCCACGTTTACTTGTGAAGTACAATTACTTTCGTGCAATCAAGGTGAGATCATAGTCCCATCTTTTCAACAACTTTTATACTTTAAATCATGGGATGAGAAACATATACGTACCATACTTTTATGCTTTGAACACAAGTACGAAAACAAACATTCCACAGCGAGTTAGAACAAAAAGCCTCAATTCAATTATCATTCGTTACACTTGCAGGGTGTAAACGTGAACTTATGTTATGTGATCACATGGACTTGACGAGCCCTCATTCGGACGGTTCGCTACTGTTAGCGGATGAAATATATTTTCGAGTATACTGTATGTTCTAACACTACGTAACAGGGTACAAAACAGTTAAGTTTTGATAATTGGGTGCTCGCGAACGTGCAACAACTTTTGGAATGCAAACGATTTAGATAATCAACTTTATGGAAATATTAAATCTTGTGGTTCAAAAACAACGTTACTAATACACCTATGGTTTCACCAACGTTTTTCGTTGATAGTTTTCTATATGTTTTCTTAGGTCCTTGAACGGTATGTGATACATGCTTCCGCACTCTTTTTGATACTTGTTTGGATGTCGAGTATACATGCATACATGGAGCCTCTTTTGACTTTACTTAGAAATTGTGTCGCATAGATTTCATTTGTACTTAAAACGTTGTAACGTCACTAGTTGTTGAGTTACTTTTGTAAACTTGAAACATCTTTACATTTGAAATGAATGCGACATATTTTGGTAAAACGTCATTTTAAAGACTTATGACCACGTAACGGGACCTAAGTAGAATGCGCCGTCAATGACGATTTTGTCGGGTCGCTACATATTCAACTTTGAAAAATGAAATTTTTTTTATTGATCTTTGATGTATCACTTTGTAGTTTCAGGTATGTTGACTTTTTCAAATCAATGTTCGCTGACCAGGTAATAAACTTCAACATAAATGTTTGAGGCGATTTGTGAACTTTCATAGTGTGGATTTCATAAACCTTCTAATAATTTGGGTTTTAGTGATATCATAATATAAACACAGTATTTTCAAATATAACGTATCTTATTTCAGAAGTATCATGTGTTTGCTTTCGTATCCCTTCACCCATAAAGACTATATGGCCTACAAAATGATAATGGATCATTTTCAGGAGACATTTAGGGCAAAATTGACACTAAATTTTCCTATATGGCCATATGTTCTCTTGCATTATTACATTGTTTAGACCAAATAAATGTTGAAAAAATAGTCAAATATATTTTAAGTTGCAAGAATCTTGATGGTGGGTTTGGGTCCACACCTAGTGCTGAATCTCATTCGGGTCAAATCTTTTGTTGTATAACTGTGCTTGCTATAACGGATTATTGACATTTTGTTGATAAAGATCTACTGGGGTGGTGGTTGTGCGAAAGGCAAGTGAAATCCGGAGGTCTAAATGGTTGACCTGAGAAGCTTCCTGATGTTTGTTACTTGTGGTGGGTCCTATCAAGTTTGACCATCATTGACACGTTTGACTGGATCAATAAAGATTATATTGTTAAATTTATATCGGATTGTCAAGATAAGGATAACGGAGGGATAGCTGATAGGCCCGATGATGATGCTGATATTTTTCATACATACTTTGGTGTTGCAGGTCTTTCGGTTCTTGAGTATCCAGGATTAAAGGCGATCGATCCAGCTTACGCTTTGCCAGTAGATGTTGTAAACAAACTATTTTTCAAGTGACGATATTCATAAGAAATTGAGGTTGTAAAATGGGTGGTATGTGAATGGGTAGTTTTTCTATAGGGTTAGAAATGGTCTGGTTTAACACATGGAAATATTGTAATATGATATATTAGATTAATCCATGTTTTAAAAAATATTGTACTGAGAATTTTGACAACTTTGTTCAAGGTATCATCCACAAGCAAAGTTTCTGTTATATAGTTAACTTGCAACATGTACCGAAGTCACAAGCTAATGTATGTATAACTCATAAGACTTGAAGCATAAATTAGCTTGTGTATGAGTGTTATGGAAAGTGTGATGGTTAATGCTTTCATAAATAATTGATGGATAAAAATTTTCATCCATGACTCATTTGACCAATTAACAAGACCCATTAGACCTGTCTCTATTTATTGAACTTTAGGATTTAATACCCATTTGACGCGTTCTTTTATATTATGTATAACACTCAATAGGTTGGAGAAAAACTCATTGGACCTTTTTTAAGTTTTGGTTTACGTCGTCAGGCTTAATTTTTTCCAAGATCCATTTGACCCGAAAGCTTGACCTATTTGACCCAAATATGAGAGTATGAGTCTCATTTGCGAGGTATAAAGTGTTCTATAGCAAAAATAAATCAGAGGGAAAAATCAAGATTACCCAAAAATTTAAAGTTTTAGCCCGTGATCAGAGTCTTCTTAAGAGTTCATTTAAAAATGTTGAAGCTAAAAAATATGAGTTGAGAATTCCATAGTTTATTTCTAATGCTGACAGCTTTTTGAGTAGCTAATTCTTTAACATGAAACTCTTAGTGATGTTAAAAATTGTTATTTGTAATTGTAATCATTCATTATATGTTTTGTTAATGAACAGAGTGATGTTTGTTGGTCAGCCATACATGTTTCAACTTGTACCAAAAACAACTTACGTGCCTCACTGACAAGTTACCCAACATCCATATGCCATGCATGTTGCCACTTCAATAGCAGGTATCATTGGTATCACTTTACTTATTATTGTTTCTATTTTTTATTTGCAGAGCGGAAACTAATAGATCATTAGCTGGTATATTTGAGGATTACCTGAAATGTACCGTTCATATTGATTATAAACGTTCCATATTAATTGATTTCGTTGCGAGGTTTTGACCTCTATATGAGACGTTTTTCAAAGACTGCATTCATTTTTAAAACAACCATAACCTTTATTTTATCAATAAAGGTTTTAAAAAAAAACATTACGTAGATTATCAAATAATGATAATCTAAAATATACTGTTTACACACGACCATTACATAATGGTTTACAATAGAAATATATTACATCGACATATGTTTCTTGAATGCAGTTTTTAAACAATATCATACAAACATGGGCTCCAAATCTTGTCCTTATTTTAGTATGCAATAGCGGAAGCTCTTAGTATTCACCTGAGAATAAACATGCTTTAAACGTCAACAAAAATGTTGGTGAGATATAGGTTTAACCTATATATATCAAATCGTAACAATAGACCACAAGATTTCATATTTCAATACACATCCCATACATAGAGATAAAAATCATTCATATGGTGAACACCTGGTAACCGACATTAACAAGATGCATATATAAGAATATCCCCATCATTCCGGGACACCCTTCGGATATGATATAAATTTCGAAGTACTAAAGCATCCGGTACTTTGGATGGGGTTTGTTAGGCCCAATAGATCTATCTTTAGGATTCACGTCAATTAGGGTGTCTGTTCCCTAATTCTTAGATTACCAGACTTAATAAAAAGGGGCATATTCGATTTCGATAATTCAACCACAGAATGTAGTTTCACGTACTTGTGTCTATTTTGTAAATCATTTATAAAACCTGCATGTATTCTCATCCCAAAAATATTAGATTTTAAAAGTGGGACTATAACTCACTTTCACAGATATTTCCTTCCTCGGAAGTAAGACTTGGTCACAGATCGATTCACGAACCTATACAAATATGTACATATATATCAAAGTATGATCAAAATATAATTACAACCATTTTTATTATGTTTTAAAGATTTGAGTGTATTAAGTCAGCTGTCCTCGTTAGTAACCTACAACTAGTTGTCCACAGTTAGATGTACAGAAATAAATCGATATATATTATCTTGAATCAATCCAAGACCCAGTGTATACACGTCTCAGGCTAGATCACAACTCAAAGTATATATATTTTTGGAATCAACCTCAACCCTGTATAGCTAACTCCAACATTACTGCATATAGAGTGTCTATGGTTGTTCCAAATAATATATATACATGGTTCGATATGATATGTCAAAACATTTGCATACGTGTCTATGGTTTCCCAAGATTACATAATATATTAGAATACATGTATAATACAATATAAGTTAGCTAGGATATGATTTGTATAGATTTGTTAAACATTTCCCGTAGCTAAAATAATCAAAAAATATCCAATCTTGTTTTACCCATAACTTCTTCATTTTAAATCCGTTTTGAGTGAATCTAATTGCTATGGTTTCATATTGAACTTAAGTTTATGAATCCATACAGAAAAAGTATAAGTTTATAGTCAGAATTACAGGTTACAAGTTGTTTTTGTAAAGGTAGTCATTTCAGTCGAAAGAACGACGTCTAGATGACCATTTTGGAAAACATACTTCCACTTTGAGTTTAACCATGATTTTTGGATATAGTTTCATGTTCATAAGAAAAATCATTTTCCCAGAAGAACAACTTTTAAATCAAAGTTTATCATAGTTTTTAATTAACTAACCCAAAACAGCCCGCGGTGTTACTACAACGGCGTATATCCGGTTTTACGGTGTTTTTTGTGTTTTCCGGTTTTAAATCATTAAGTTAGCATATCATATAGATATAGAACATGTGTTTAGTTGATTTTAAAAGTCAAGTTAGAAGGATTAACTTTTGTTTGCGAACAAGTTTAGAATTAACTAAACTATGTTCTAGTGATTACAAGTTTAAACCTTCGAATAAGATAGCTTTATATGTATGAATCGAATGATGTTATGAACATCATTACTACCTCAAGTTTTCTGGATAAAGCTACTGGAAATGAGAAAAATGGATCGAGCTTCAAAGGATCCTTGGATAGCTTGAAAGTTCTTGAAGCAGAATCATGACACGAAAACAAGTTCAAGTAAGATTTTCACTCGAAATAAGATTGTTATAGTTGTAGAAATTGAATCAAAGTTTGAATATGAATATTACCTTGAATTAGAAAGATAACCTACTATAAATAACAAAGGTTCCTTGATCTTAGATGATTACTTGGAATGGATTAGAAAGTTTGGAAGTAGACTTGCAAACTTGGAAGTATTCTTGATTTTTATGAAACTATACTTATGGAATTTATGAAGAACACTTAGAACTTGAAGATGGAACTTGAGAGAGATCAATTAGATAAATAAAATTGAAGAATGAAAGTGTTTGTAGGTGTTTTTGGTCGTTGGTATATGGATTAGATATAAAGGATATGTAATTTTGTTTTCATGTAAATAAGTCATGAATTATTACTAATATTTTTGTAATTTTATGAGATATTTCATGCTAGTTGCCAAATGATGGTTCCCACATGTGTTAGGTGACTCACATGGGCTACTAAGAGCTGATCATTGGAGTGTATATACCAATAGTACATACATCTAAAAGCTGTGTATTGTACGAGTACGAATACGGGTGCATACGAGTAGAATTGTTGATGAAACTGAACGAGGATGTAATTGTAAGCATTTTTGTTAAGTAGAAGTACTTTGATATGTGTCTTGAAGTCTTTCAAAAGTGTAAGGATACATATCAAAACACAACATGTATATACATTCTAATGGAGTCGTTAAGTCTTCGTTAGTCGTTACATGTAAGTGTTATTTTGAAACCTTTAAGTTAACGATCTCAATTAATGTTGTTAACCCAATGTTTATTATATCAAATGAGATGTTAAATTATTATATTATCATGATATTATGATGTATGAATATTGATAAGGCTAAAAAGGAACATATATTTCATAGCAATATCCCTCCTAAATAATAGGTTTTCATACATAATTGTATTATATTTTCATTGTAATTGTTTAAATAAATAAGTGCGAAGACAAAAGGCGAAAACAACGAATTGAAGACGCAAAGGTCCAAAAAGCTCAAAAGTACAAGATACAATTAAAAAGGTTCAATTTATTGATAAGGAACGTCTAAAAATGACAAGAGTACAAGTTGCGGAACGCAAAGTACACGATATAAAATAATACGCGAAGACGTCCGAAAATCCGGAACCGGGACCTGAGCCAAGAAGAAACGCCCGACGCAACGGAACAAAAATTATGAGTAAACTATGCACAAGAATATAATATAATATTTAAATAATTATATAAATTATTTATATATTAAATATATTTAAAATTTATGTCGACAAGCAATATGTTAAAAGATCATGCGCTGGAATCCAAGGCCATGCAAGTTGCATGACAAATACACTAAAACTCATGCAACTTGCATGGAGAGAAAAAGGTGGTCAGGTCTCTATAAAAGCCAGTGTTTTGGACGAGTTTTAAACACACAAAAATAAACATATACATATAATACTCCGTTGTAATAAATAAATAAATATATATATATATATATATATATATATATATATATATATATATATATATATATATAGCATAGATTAGATGTATATTAGATTAGATTGGGTAATGTAAAAGTTATTTTTACGGGTTTTAAAGTCGGAGCTCTGTCCGTGTAACACTACGCGATAAATAATCAATGTAAGCTATGTTCTCCTTTTTAAATTAATGTCTCGTAACTAAGTTATTATTATGCTTATTTGAGCCGAAGTAATCATGATGTTGGGCTAATTACTAAAATTGGGTAATTGGGCTTTGTACCATAATTGGGGTTTGGACAAAAGAACGACACTTGTGGAAATTAGACTATGGGCTATTAATGGGCTTTATATTTGTTTAACTAAATGATAGTTTGTTAATTTTAATATAAAGATTTACAATTGGGCGTCCCTATAAATTACCATATACACTCGATCGGACACGATGGGCGGGGTATTTATATGTACGAATAATCGTTCATTTAACCGGACACGGGAATGGATTAATAGCCACTAGAATAATTAAAACAGGGGTGAAATTACATTCAAGGGTAATTGGTGTAATTGTTAACAAAGTAGTAAAACCTTGGTTTACACGCAGTCGATAACCTGGTGTATTCATTAAACAAAGTATTAAAACCTTGTTACAATTCGAATCCCCAATTAGTTGGAATATTTAACTTCGGGTATAATAATAATTTGACGAGGACACTCGCACTTTATATTTATGACTGATGGACTGTTATGGACAAAAACCAGACGGACAGATTAAATAATCCAGGACAAAGGACAATTAACCCATGGGCATAAAACTAAAATTAATACGCCGAACATCATGATTATGGAAGTTTAAATAAGCATAATCCCTTTTATTTCATATTTAATTGCACTTTTAATTTTCGCACTTTAATTTCTGTCATTTTAATTATCGTCATTTACTTTACTCTTTAAATTAAGTTTTTAGTTATTTTTAATATTTTGCATTAGCTTTTAATTGTGACTTTAAAATATAAAATCGACAAACCGGTCATTAAACGGTAAAACCCCCCTTTTTATATTTATATTTATATATTGTTATATAAAAATAAAGTGTTTCATAAGCCCGTCTCCCTGTGGAACGAACCGGACTTACTAAAAACTATACTACTTCGCGACTAGGTACACTGCCTATTGTGTTGTAGCAAGGTTTAGGTATATCCATTTTGTAAATATTTAATTAAAACTTGTTAAATTTTGTAGCATTCCGTATTAAAAATATACACTATTTCGTAACCCCGTGCTACCACATCAAGTTTTTGGCGCCGCTGCCGGGGACTCGGCGAAACACTATATTTTTAATTTATATTTGAAAAAAAAAAAAAAAAAAAAAAAAAAAAAAAAAAATTCTGTAAAAAAAAAAAAAAAAAAACGTAAAAAAAAAAAAAAAATTCTGTAAAAAAAAAACGTTTTTTTTAAGAAAAAAAAAAAAATTCGTTTTTTTAAAAAAAAAAAAAAAAAAAAAAAAAAAAAAAAATTTAAAAAATTATTTATTTTTAAGATTTTGTCTATAAAAAAATTATTTTAAGTTTTATTACCTTTAGTTTTTTTTAGACTATAGTCGCAACTTTTAGTATTAAGTTTATTTTTGCCGTAGTTATTTTTATTTTTAGATTTTTAGGCTTTGCCGTAAAATCCCTTAAGTGCTTATTCCTTAGACTAAGTATTAGGTGCTTTAGAATTTTGCGACGCCATTTTTCGTGCTATTTTCTTATTTTTATTTTTCGACGCCTATTTTTCTACCTTTTTATTTTTTCGACACTTTTCGACGCGCAATCTATTTCTTTCTTATTTCTCGACGCTTTAGTTTTCTAGGACTTAGAAATTTTCTCTACTTCTTATCTAATTCTCAAACGGAAAGAAAAATTATTTAAGTGGTTAAATTAATGGACGTTGACATTTTTCTGGTTCGTAGTAATAGTTGGATTTGTTAGTGGCTAGTTGTGGGCTTCCGATTTAAAGGGTCCTGGCTACCTGCTGCATCTTTTGGCTATTCGAAACGTGGGCAAAAATCAGAAAAGTCTATTAATTGGACAACTTAGATAAGTTTTTCTAATTTTTTTTATAACTAATAGGATAATTCGTGAATGCACCACATTGTAGCTAAAATTTGGCCATCGCAATAAAATGGAAAATTTTGAAAACAAGGCCTTGGAAACTCTTTTTGAACTCCAAAATCAATTAAATCAATACTCTCAACCGAGTGTTGATGACAATTCGGTCAGTCAATCTTGGATCGCGAACGACGAAACAATAACTGGTTGTGAAATCTGTGGAGATTATCACTCAACATGGGAATGTTACTATTACGTTCCTACTGAAAATTACGCACCCACAGAACTTGAATGGAACGATTATGAAGAACACAATTCTAATTGGGATTATTCCCAAGAATATATCCAAACTCAACAACCAGAAGACGAGGAAAATTACGTGTCCGAAAATTCTTTAGACAATATGAAAATCAAACTCGAAGAACTTGATGCTCAAAAGGAACAAATGAGAGAGTTTGTAAACCGGCAAGCTGAAACTCTATCAGATTACACACCTGTTGATCTGAGGAGTCGTGTGCAAGAAAATCTCAAATCATCGAATTTTGATGAATTCGGGAGCTCCGAAATCACCAACTATCCCGATGATACTTTTTATTCAGTCTTACCAAATTCACAACATATCGACACATTAGCCTCTATCGACGAAATAATCAATCCATCAATGGAGGATGAAGAAGAAGAAAGGGTGACAAATTGGTACTCTTGGGAAAACGATAACGTTGAAAATTTTACCCCCGAGGCCAAACCGAACTTTACCATCCCACAACTTTCCAACCCAATATTCTCAATAGACGAGTCATCTACTGAAGATGAACTACGAGCTGTAATAGATAATGACACCTCGGATTTCACCCAATTGGGTAATAGAGGTGAAAACTTTAATCCCGAGAATAAACGGAAGGACACTTTTGGAATTGACCACCCTATAGATATAAGTATGACGGTGTATATCGATCCATTTGACCAAGAACCAGAAAAGAGACATATCCATTTACTAAAAGCTACAATTAAAAAAGAATTAAGTAGTGGCGATTGGGTGGTTCTAAACTTTAAAACCGTTGATATATTATATACCACTCGAGATGTAAATAACTGGCTCACTATTTTAATTCGTGGAACTTATTCCACCGATTTCACATGTCGTCAGCTAAGTGTGGGGAAGTCTAACCCCACTTAACGTTAAAATAGGGGTTCGGGTTAGTGCATAACTCGTTAATAACCATGCATGATAAGTTAGGGTAAAATATGTATTTTCAAAAAAAAAAAAATTAGCAAACAGTTCAGAAAAGCAACCATTTTTGAAGAAAAACATGTGTGATAATACAAGAAGGAATGAACGATGAGGCGCGCCATCTATCATTCGACGAGCTTTGTAAGTACAAACTAGGTATTCTTAATCACTTTTCTACACTAATCACCCTCATGAATTTATAATTATAGTCTGATTTCATGCAAATGAGGGCATTGCATGATCTCAAGTGTGGGGAAGGGTTATAAATTCTCTCGGGTTTACACTTAGTTTATTTGCCAAATTTTGTGAAAATTTGAAAAATTTTCAATTAAATGAAGTCAAAATCATGTTTATATATATTTATGAACGATGAAAACTAGGCGTTAATACCGAAATTATCGTTACCTAGAAAAGGACATAAATTGAGAAACAACCCAAAACGCTTGAATTCATTTAAAATGGAATAAAGGAAAATAACAAGGCAAAGAAAGAAACTAAGTGTGGGGAGAATATACCAAGTTATTAAAAACTATCTATCATATGTTTCTGTAAAGTTATTGCAGGTGTTTTTGTTTTTGGACTAAATTAACTGTTTTACCCGATTTACTGTAAGAAAGATGGATCTACACGATGAATCAATTCCATCATTAAAAGGAAGTAAAGTCTTCCGAAAAAGACACGCGCTTCTTGATTTAGGTCATGAAGTTGTCGTTCAGACCAGCTGTAGGTTGACGAAAAATCTAGAAAAGTCATCTCTAAAATCAGCAGGAAATCCACGGACCTCAGCATCAAACAGGGTCGCCAAGTGGTCAGATTTATCCTAACCATGAGAAGGATTTATCTCGTACAATGGGGGGGCACCGTGCAAATTAGCTTGATAAGACTAATGAATCAGATCCCCAGAAAGGATAATCTCCTTAAAGATTAAAAATCAGCTTTTAAGACTGATATTACTCAATCCTTGAGATTGACCTTAAAGATTGAGAATTCAAACTCATGGAATTCAATGATATCTAAACTCGAGCTTGAACGAGAAAATATTTTGATCAAAATTATAAACCGATTTGTTTTCTAAAAAACCCATTTTCAATGCGTTCATTACCATTGAACGTAAAATCCTAGGAATTCACCTGGAATTCATTAGGTCACCTGAACCAAATCGGGTGTCAACCGTAAGAACGGTGGTTGCATAGCATGGTCAGAGACAGGACCTTGTGCCAGACCGAAAAATCATAGGATGATCTTTACTATTGCTCCTACCAAGGATAGTTCTAGCATCCGACACGTTTTTAGACCATGAACAAATGCATGTCATTAGACATTGCCTTAACAGTTTCTTGTTCATCGCTTTCCTTTACAACCGGACGGTAGTTTACCGAAAGGTAATATACGGAACAAGTAAACTGGATGTGTGCTTCCGATACCGGGATAGCAGTGGATTACACGAACCTAAAAGTTTTAAGCCAAAATATTGATCCACAAATATATTTTGCAACACCAAAGAATGGATTAAATCAGAAAACTTGTCTAGGGTAAAATCTAGCTTGAATTTTCAAAAGATCAAATGTTTTCATAAAGATCCAATTTCCTTAAGGATCTACATTTTTATAGTCATGTGGGACTGTAAACCGTCTTTCAAATGTGCACTTTGCTTTGGAAACCGAAAGTAAATCGGCTATTTGATTGTAAGTGTCGTTGACCTAAACCCAAGGCAACTGTGGATGACACACCCACCTTTAACCATGGTTCTATCATTACTATCATTGTTTATACCGCTCTATCAAAATCACTGATGTACAAAGTGTGATGAATAAAAAAGTGATTCATGTATGTTTTTATTTCAAGTTCTGTATTGCTTGAGGACAAGCAACGCTCAAGTGTGGGGATATTTGATAAGGCTAAAAAGGAACATATATTTCATAGCAATATCCCTCCTAAATAATAGGTTTTCATACATAATTGTATTATATTTTCATTGTAATTGTTTAAATAAATAAGTGCGAAGACAAAAGGCGAAAACAACGAATTGAAGACGCAAAGGTCCAAAAAGCTCAAAAGTACAAGATACAATTAAAAAGGTTCAATTTATTGATAAGGAACGTCTAAAAATGACAAGAGTACAAGTTGCGGAACGCAAAGTACACGATATAAAATAATACGCGAAGACGTCCGAAAATCCGGAACCGGGACCTGAGCCAAGAAGAAACGCCCGACGCAACGGAACAAAAATTATGAGTAAACTATGCACAAGAATATAATATAATATTTAAATAATTATATAAATTATTTATATATTAAATATATTTAAAATTTATGTCGACAAGCAATATGTTAAAAGATCATGCGCTGGAATCCAAGGCCATGCAAGTTGCATGACAAATACACTAAAACTCATGCAACTTGCATGGAGAGAAAAAGGTGGTCAGGTCTCTATAAAAGCCAGTGTTTTGGACGAGTTTTAAACACACAAAAATAAACATATACATATAATACTCCGTTGTAATAAATAAATAAATATATATATATATATATATATATATATATATATATATATATATATATATATATATATATATATATATAGCATAGATTAGATGTATATTAGATTAGATTGGGTAATGTAAAAGTTATTTTTACGGGTTTTAAAGTCGGAGCTCTGTCCGTGTAACACTACGCGATAAATAATCAATGTAAGCTATGTTCTCCTTTTTAAATTAATGTCTCGTAACTAAGTTATTATTATGCTTATTTGAGCCGAAGTAATCATGATGTTGGGCTAATTACTAAAATTGGGTAATTGGGCTTTGTACCATAATTGGGGTTTGGACAAAAGAACGACACTTGTGGAAATTAGACTATGGGCTATTAATGGGCTTTATATTTGTTTAACTAAATGATAGTTTGTTAATTTTAATATAAAGATTTACAATTGGGCGTCCCTATAAATTACCATATACACTCGATCGGACACGATGGGCGGGGTATTTATATGTACGAATAATCGTTCATTTAACCGGACACGGGAATGGATTAATAGCCACTAGAATAATTAAAACAGGGGTGAAATTACATTCAAGGGTAATTGGTGTAATTGTTAACAAAGTAGTAAAACCTTGGTTTACACGCAGTCGATAACCTGGTGTATTCATTAAACAAAGTATTAAAACCTTGTTACAATTCGAATCCCCAATTAGTTGGAATATTTAACTTCGGGTATAATAATAATTTGACGAGGACACTCGCACTTTATATTTATGACTGATGGACTGTTATGGACAAAAACCAGACGGACAGATTAAATAATCCAGGACAAAGGACAATTAACCCATGGGCATAAAACTAAAATTAATACGCCGAACATCATGATTATGGAAGTTTAAATAAGCATAATCCCTTTTATTTCATATTTAATTGCACTTTTAATTTTCGCACTTTAATTTCTGTCATTTTAATTATCGTCATTTACTTTACTCTTTAAATTAAGTTTTTAGTTATTTTTAATATTTTGCATTAGCTTTTAATTGTGACTTTAAAATATAAAATCGACAAACCGGTCATTAAACGGTAAAACCCCCCTTTTTATATTTATATTTATATATTGTTATATAAAAATAAAGTGTTTCATAAGCCCGTCTCCCTGTGGAACGAACCGGACTTACTAAAAACTATACTACTTCGCGACTAGGTACACTGCCTATTGTGTTGTAGCAAGGTTTAGGTATATCCATTTTGTAAATATTTAATTAAAACTTGTTAAATTTTGTAGCATTCCGTATTAAAAATATACACTATTTCGTAACCCCGTGCTACCACATCAAATATCTCTTAATATGATATATACATTAAAATATCGTTACAACGATAATCGTTACATATAAGTCTCGTTTCGTAATTCTTGAGTTAGTAGTCTTGTTTTTACATATGTAGTTCATTGTTAACAAACTTAATGATATATTTAAATATCATTTTATCATGTTAAATATAGTGTATCAATATCTTAATATGATACATATATATTTAGTAGACGTTATCATAACGATAATCGTTATATATATCATTTCGAGTTTCTTAACTTAGTAATCTCATTTCTTATGTATATCACACATTGTTAATATACTTAGTGAGATACTTACTCATCATAATCTCATGTCAGCCATATATATATGTCTATATATACCACAACATGTAGTTTTTACAATTTTGTAACGTTCGTGAATCGCCGGTCAACTTGGGTGATCAATTGTCTATATGAAACTTATTTCATTTAATCAATTCTTAACAAGTTTGATTGCTTAACATGTTGGAAACACTTAATCATATAAATAACAATTTCATTTAAAATATATATAAACATGGAAAAGTTCGGGTCACTACAGTACCTACCCGTTAAATAAATTTCGTCACGAAATTTTAAGCAGTTGGAGGTGTTGACGAATCTTCTGGAAATAGATGCGGGTATTTCTTCTTCATCTGATCTTCTCGTTCCCAGGTGAACTCGGGTCCTCTATGAGCACTCCATCAAACCTTAACAATTGGTATCTTGTTTTGCTTAAGTCTTTTAACCTCACAATCCATTATTTCGACGGGTTCTTCGATGAATTGAAGTTTTTGTTTATTTGGATTTCGTCTAACAGAATAGTGAGATCTTCTTTAGCAAAACATTTCTTCAAATTTGAGACATGGAAAGTGTTATGTACAGCCGCGAGTTGTTGAGGTAACTCAAGTCGGTAAGCTACTGGTCCGACATGATCAATAATCTTGAATGGTCTGATATACCTTGGATTTAATTTCCCTCGTTTACCAAATCGAACAACACCTTTCCAAGGTGCAATTTTAAGCATGACCATTTCTCCAATTTCAAATTCTATATCTTTTCTTTTAATGTCAGCGTAGCTCTTTTGTCGACTTTGGGCGGTTTTCAATCGTTGTTGAATTTGGATGATTTTCTCGGTAGTTTCTTATATTATCTCCGGACCCGTAATCTGTCTATCCCCCACTTCATTCCAACAAATCGGAGACCTGCACTTTCTACCATAAAGTGCCTCAAACGGCGCCATCTCAATACTAGAATGATAACTGTTCTTGTAGGAAAATTTTGCTAACGGTAGGTGTCGATCCCAACTGTTTCCGAAATCAATAACACATGCTCGTAGCATGTCTTCAAGCGTTTGTATCGTCCTTTCGCTCTGCCCATCAGTTTGTGGATGATAGGAAGTACTCATGTCTAGACGAGTTCCTAATGCTTGCTGTAATGTCTGCCAGAATCTTGAAATAAATCTGCCATCCCTATCAGAGATAATAGAGATTGGTATTCCATGTCTGGAGATGACTTCCTTCAAATACAGTCGTGCTAACTTCTCCATCTTGTCATCTTCTCTTATTGGCAGGAAGTGTGCTGATTTGGTGAGACGATCAACTATTATCTAAATAGTATCAAAATCACTTGCAGTCCTTGACAATTTAGTGATGAAATCCATGGTAATGTTTTCCCATTTCCATTCTGGGAGTTCGGGTTGTTGAAGTAGACCTGATGGTTTCTGATGCTCCGCTTTGACCTTAGAACACGTCAAACATTCCCCTACGTATTTAGCAGCATCGGTTTTCATACCTGGCCACCAAAAATGTTTCTTGAGATCCTTGTACATCTTCCCCGTTCCAGGATGTATTGAGTATTTGGTTTTATGAGCTTCTCTAAGTACCCTTTCTCTCATATCTCCAAATTTTGGTACCCAAATTCTTTCAGCCCTATACCGGGTTCCATCTTCCCGAATATTAAGATGCTTCTCTGATCCTTTGGGTATTTCATCCTTTAAATTTCCCTCTTTTAAAACTCCTTGTTGCGCCTCCTTTATTTAAGTAGTAAGGTTAGTGTGAATCAATATATTCATAGCTTTTACTCAAATGGGTTCTCTGTCCTTTCTGCTCAAGGTGTCGGATACCACATTTGCCTTCCCCGGGTGGTAACGAATCTCAAAGTCATAATCATTCAACAATTCAATCCACCTACGCTGCCTCATACTCAGTTGTTTCTGATTAAATATGTGTTGAAGACTTTTGTGGTCGGTATATATAATACTTTTGACCCCATATAAGTAGTGCCTCCAAGTCTTTAATGCAAAAACAACCGCGCCTAATTCCAAGTCATGTGTCGTATAATTCTGTTCATGAATCTTCAATTGTCTAGACGCATAAGCAATTACTTTCGTTCGTTGCATTAATACACAACCGAGACCTTGCTTTGAGGCGTCACAATATATCACAAAATCATCATTCCCTTCAGGTAATGACAATATAGGTGCCGTAGTTAACTTTTTCTTTAACAATTGAAACGCTTTCTCTTGCTCATCTTTCCATTCAAATTTCTTCCCTTTATGCGTTAATGCAGTTAAGGGTTTTGCTATTCTGGAAAAGTCTTGGATGAACCTTCTGTAGTAACCAGCTAGTCCTAAAACCTGGCGTATGTGTTTCGGAGTTTTCGGTCTTTCTCACTTTTCAACAGTTTCGATCTTTGCGGGGTTCACCTGGATACCTTCTTTGTTCACTATGTGACCAAGGAATTGAACTTCTTCCAACCAAAATGCACACTTTGAAAACTTAGCATACATTTTTTCTTTCCTCAATACTTCTAGCATTTTTCTCAAATGTTCTTCGTGCTCTTGATCATTCTTTGAGTAAATAAGTATGTCATCGATGAAAACAATGACAAACTTGTCAAGATATGGCCCACACACTCGATTCATAAGGTCCATGAACACAGCTGGTGCATTAGTCAATCCAAATGGCATAACCATAAACTCGTAATGACCATAACGCGTCCTAAAAGCAGTTTTTGGAATATCATCCTCCTTTACTCGCATTTGATGATATCCAGAACGTAAATCGATCTTCGAATAAACAGACGAGCCTTGTAGTTGATCAAATAAGTCGTCGATTCTCGGTAGTGGGTAGCGGTTCTTGATGGTAAGTTTGTTCAACTCTCGGTAGGCGATACACAACCTGAATGTACCATCTTTCTTCTTCACAAACAGAACAGGAGCTCCCCATGGTGATGTACTTGGTCGAATGAAACCACGCTCTAAAATTTCCTGTAACTGACTTTGTAATTCTTTCATTTCGCTGGGTTCGAGTCTGTATGGAGCACGAGGTATTGGTGCAGCTCCTGGTACAAGGTCTATTTGAAATTCAATGGATCGATGTGGGGGTAATCCCGGTAATTCTTTCGGAAATACATCGGGAAATTCTTTTGCGACGGGAACATCAATGATGCTCTTTTATTCAGTTTGTACTTTCTTGACGTATGCTAGAACAGCATAGCAACCTTTTCTTAGAGTTTTTGTGCCTTCAAATTACTAATAAGATGTAGCTTCGTGTTGCCCTTTTCTCCGTACACCATTAAGGGTTCTCCTTCTTCTCGTACAATGCGAATTGTATTTTTGTAACATACGATCTCTGCTTTCATCTCCTTTAGCCAGTCCATGCCAACTATTACATCAAAACTCCCTAACTCTACTGGTATCAAATCAATCCTAAATATTTCGCTACCCAGTTTAATTTCTTGATTCCGACATATATAATCTGCTGAAATTAATTTACCGTTTGCTAATTCGAGTAAAAATTTACTATCCAACGGCGTCAATGGACAACTTAATTTAGCACATAAATCTCTACTCATATAGCTTCTATCCGCACCCGAATCAAATAAAACGTAAGCAGATTTATTGTCAATAAGAAACGTACCTGTAACAAGCTCCGGGTCTCCCTGTGCCTCTGCTGCATTAATATTGAAAACTCTTCCGCGGCCTTGTCCATTCGTGTTCTCCTGGTTCGGGCAATTTCTAATAATGTGGCCCAGTTTTCCACATTTATAACAAACTACATTGGCATAACTTGCTCCGACACTACTTGCTCTAGCATTACTCGTTCTGACACCATTTGTTCCTGTCGTTCTTTTAACCCCTGGTCCGTAGACCTCACACTTCGCCGCGCTATGACCATTTCTTTTACACTTGTTGCAAAATTTGGTGCAAAACCCCGAGTGATACTTTTCACACCTTTGGCATAGCTGCTTCTGATTGTTGTTGTTGTTGCGGTTGTTATTGTTGTTGGGATGATTGTTGTAGCAGTAGTTGTTGTTGTTGTTGTTGTTGTTGTGCCATTTGTTGTAGTTGCGATTGATGTTGCGATTGTTGGGATAGTTGTTGTTGTTTTGGTGACTCTTATCACCGTTTTCCTCCCACTTTCTTTTGACTAACTTCACGTTGGCCTCTTCGGCCGCCTGTTCTTTAATTCTTCCCTCAATCTGGTTCACTAGTTTGTGAGCCATTCTACATGCCTTTTGTATGGAGGCAGGCTCGTGTGAACTTATATCTTCTTGGATTCTCTCCGGTAACCCTTTCACAAACGCGTCGATCTTCTCTTCCTCATCTTCGAACGCTCTCGGACACAATAGGCACAATTATGTGAATCGTCTTTCGTACGAAGTAATATCGAATCCCTGTGTTCGTAACCCTCTAAGTTCTGACTTGAGCTTATTGACCTCGGTTTTGGGACGGTACTTCTCGTTCATCAAGTGCTTGAATGCTGACCACGGTAGGCCGTAAGCAGCATCTTGTCCCACTTGCTCTAGATGGGTATTCCACCATGTTAACGCAATACCTGTGAAGGTATGCGTAGTGTACTTCACTTTGTCTCCTTCAGTACACTTACTTATGGCAAACACCGATTCGACTTTCTCGGTCCACCGTTTCAATCCAATTGGTCCTTCGGTTCCATCAAATTCCAAAGGTTTACAGGCAGTGAATTCTTTGTAGGAGCATCCTACACGATTTCTTGCGCCGTTAGCTGCATTGCTAGATTCAGAGTTATTGCTGGTATGTAGCGCGGCCTGTACTGCGGCTATGTTTGAAGCAAGAAAGGCATGAAATTCCTCTTCGCTCATATTCAAGGTGTGTCGAGTTGTCGGTGCCATTTCCTTCAAAATAGTCAAATGAAACAAATTAATCATACAGAATATTAAGAGTAGTCAATAGTATCTCGTAGCATAATATGAACTCATTTATAAAAGCTTTTTCTTCATATTAGCGTTTTATAAGTTTAAATTCGGGTACTACCTACCCGTTAAGTTCATACTTAGTAGCTAATATACAATTCAACTACTACAATTCCATATGAAAAACTGATTATAATAATATATCACATACAAATATTCTTCAAACTTACAACTTCGCTATATTACATATAACATGAAATATAGTACACTATGATACAGGACAGTTTTGAAGATAAATCTAGTTAATACGCAAGTTGTTCAGCAAAGGAAATAAAGACGCGTAATTCATAAGTCCAGAAACAAGTCATGCATTCTGGTTTTACTAAGACGACTTCCCATCCTTGGTCTTGTGGAAAATAACCGTTATGACCATTAGCTAGGCAGCATGTTGTAATGTCGTCAAAAGGACGAGGGTTTCGTAATGTCCAACAGCCCCGTAATAATCTAAAAACCTTGTTTCTTATCCCAACTGCTGAATCCGTCACTTGTAGGAAGGTTTTATTTAAAAGTTGCAATCTGATGTTCTTTTTCTCACTTTGGTAAGAAGTGAACATCACTAACCTGTAAGCATAACATGCTTCTTTATGTTGCATGTTAGAAGCTCTTTCTAATTCACAAAATCCTATGTTGGGATATGTTGAATCAAAATAGGTTCTTAACCCGTAGCATAAAATTGCATTTGGGTTCCCCGCATTTAACGCTTTAAAAAAAACACGGCGTAACTTACGGTCTCCCCAATGTGATATACCCCACCTATCAAAGGAAAGCCTTTTATAAACTAAAGCATTTCTGGAAAGTCTTTCAAATGTTTGACAAGTTAATTTCGCCATAACTAAATGTGCTGATGAATTCTGACCGACTCTAGACAGGATTTCCTCAATCATATCCTCTGGTAGGTCTTCTAAAATATTCGGTTGTCTACCCTTAACGTCCATTTTGTTTTTATACTGTAAAATAGACAAGGATTAGATTCGTAAAAGATAATTAACAAACAATACAAGCAATTTTTACATAGAACATAAAAGTACAAGCACACTACAATACATATAATACACAATATGATTACAACCTTCTAATCTGAATCACTGGTTTCTTCTTCTTCGGACTTGGTTCATTTTCCAAATTTTCTAGGAATATATGGTGTTCCTCTAATACGAGCCGTCGTTTTCCATAATGGTTTAGAAAAACATGGTGGTTTAGAGGTTCCCGGGTCATTGTTACATTTTAGGAAATACGGATGTTGTCGATACATATAAAGTTCATCAGGGTTGGAATCTGGTTTCTCTATTTTTATACCTTTTCCCTTATTATTTTCTTTCGCTTTATTAAATTGGGTCGAGGTAATTTCTATAACATTATCGGAATTCTCATCGGGATCCGATTCATTGGAAAATTGGTAATCTTCCCAATATTTTGCTTCCTCGGCAGAAACACCATTGACCATTATTAACTTTGGTCCATTGGTTGAGGATTTTTTTTATTTAATTGATTTACTATAGGTATCAATATTTCTTCCTTCGGAACCTCTTCTTCTTCTGGTTCCTCCTCTTCCGATTCATCCTCTTCTGGTTCCTCTTCTTCCGGTTCCTCCTCTTCCGGTTCCTCCTCTTCCAGTTCCTCTTCGGGAATTTGTGAATCTTCCCAAAATATATTCGACTCTTCAATATTATTAGGTGAATCAATGGGATTTGTACTAGAGTTAGACATCTATCACACAATATCAAACACGTTAAGAGATTAATATATCACATAATATTTACATGTTAATAATATATAGTTTCCAACAAAAAAAATGTTAAGCAATCGTTTTTGAAAAAAAACACGGTCGAAGTCCAGACTCACTAATGCATCCTAACAAACTCGGTAAGACACACTAATGCAATTTTCTGGTTCTCTAAGACCAACGCTCGGATGCCAACTGAAATGTCCCGTTCATATTGATTATAAACGTTCCATATTAATTGATTTCGTTGCGAGGTTTTGACCTCTATATGAGACGTTTTTCAAAGACTGCATTCATTTTTAAAACAACCATAACCTTTATTTTATCAATAAAGGTTTAAAAAAAAAACATTACGTAGATTATCAAATAATGATAATCTAAAATATACTGTTTACACACGACCATTACATAATGGTTTACAATAGAAATATATTACATCGACATATGTTTCTTGAATGCAGTTTTTAAACAATATCATACAAACATGGGCTCCAAATCTTGTCCTTATTTTAGTATGCAACAGCGGAAGCTCTTAGTATTCACCTGAGAATAAACATGCTTTAAACGTCAACAAAAATGTTGGTGAGTTATAGGTTTAACCTATATATATCACATTGTAACAATAGACCACAAGATTTCATATTTCAATACACATCCCATACATAGAGATAAAAATCATTCATATGGTGAACACCTGGTAACCGACATTAACAAGATGCATATATAAGAATATCCTCATCATTCCGGGACACCCTTCGGATATGATATAAATTTCGAAATACTAAAGCATCCGGTACTTTGGATGGGGTTTGTTAGGCCCAATAGATCTATCTTTAGTATTCGCATCAATTAGGGTGTCTGTTTGTGAAGACCCGTCCTAATCCTCCTGGACGAAGTCATCAACATCTGGTCCCATTGCGATGATCGACTCTAAGTAATGTCCTTAAAATGAGCAAATGCACAGCGGAAGACTTAATTCGTACCTGAGAATAAACATGCTTAAAAGTGCCAACCAAAAGGTTGGTGAGTTCATAGGTTTATCATAACAATCATTTTAATATATTAATAGACCACAAGATTTCATAATCATAAACATAATACACTCGCAAGTGTATGTAAAGCATTCTAAGTGGTTGAGCACTTGGTAACCATACTTAACTATTAATCAACGTCGCATATTCCCTTTATTATGAAATCTCACTACACTGTACCAAGTGTAGTCACGAAACGAAGTACTGTGCAACCGTTGAATACTGGTCGTCCAGTCCGGTTGGGGTTGTCAGGCCCGATAGATCTATCAACAGGATTCGCGTTTACAATACCCATGTAAATATTAGTTACCAAGCTACAAGGAAATATGCCAGTGGTACAACTCAACGTAGAATGTATTTTAAGTACTTGTGTCTATTTCGTAAACATTTATAAAAACAGCGCATGTATTCTCAGCCCAAAAATATATATTGCAAAAGCAATTAAAAAGGGAGCAAATGAAACTCACCATACTGTATTTTGTAGTAAAAATACATATGACGTCATTTAACAAGTGTAGGGTTGACCTTGGATTCATGAACCTATATCATGTATTTATATATTAACACATATAATGGTAATCGAATAAATTTATGTATTATTAGTGATTTAATTGTTATTTTAATTATGTGTTTTATTAATAACTTAATTAATTACATTTATTAATATTTATTATAAAAATATTAATATAGGTATGTTACTCTATAATAAACGTGGTTTTACATAACTAACAATTATTAGATAAAATAGTATTGATAATAATAATAAAAAAAAATTTGTTTTATTTTAATAATATTAATAATAATGATAATTTTTTTATAATAAATGATATTTTTAATACTAATGATAGGAATAATGACAAATTTTGAAAATTCTTTTATTAATGATAATAATAATAGTAATGATAATCTTTATTGAAAATGATAATTTTAATAATAATGACTACTAATAATAATAACTATAAAAATAATGATTTTTCTAATAATAATAATAATAATAATAATAATAATAATAATAATAATAATAATAATAATAATAATAATAATAATAATAATAATAATAATAATAATAATAATAATAATAATAATAATAATAATAATAATAGTAACAAGTATAGTTTTATTAATAATGATAAAATGATAATTTTTGTAATAAATGATAATAATACTTGTATTAATATCATTAATAATATGATGATAATAATAATGATAATAGTAGTATTTATAAAATGTTAATAATATTAATATCTATAATAATAAATAACTACCTTTAAAGAACTAAGGTTTAAAAAAGATTTGCCATCGCCCAGTCTCGAATTCGCCACCTCACGCTAACCCGACACACCATCAAACCATTTATCCATTGTTACATTCTGTTAATGACTCGAACAATTATATATTTTAACATATACGAAACCGTTATCATGTTCATTATACTTTTAACATCATTATCTATCATCATGCTATCATCACCATACGCAGTCATCATTCATCATTATAAGTCATCACGTATCACCATCATTAATACCATCATAATATCATAACATCATCATAGCACGTTCATAATCATCATCCAATTTAAATTGGGCTTCGGTCCACATGGGAATGGCCCAACTAGAAAGTTTTTTTTTTTTTTAAAGGAACTATGTATATCTTGTCCCAACTAATATTTCGGCCCAATCAATGGCCCGACTCAATTTCTGTAATTAGAATGAGAAAACTGTTACACCAAATTTGTTGAACTTGGGATCCAATTCACGTCCCCATCATGAATAGAAAAAGACAACAACATTATCATTCATAATCCTCATCTTGATGTCACTATCCATTTTTATATCGATCACAGAATAAAAAATAAAAAAAAATGGAAAACGTATAGTAATAGCAATTTTGTAGCAGTCTTTGTGGGTTGCATGATGGATAAAGGTGGCGGTTTGCAGCAGGGTTTCGAAGAAGAATTGGAAGTGGGTGTGGTGGTAGTCGAAACAGGAGAAGGAGAGGGAAAGGAAAAGAAAAAGAGTGATAGATAGGATGAAGGTTGGTGGTGATCTGGGTCATGCCAATATGACAGAAAACATATACATAAGGTGTATAGCGGCAGTAGGTTGCAACAGAAGTTTGAAAAGAAAAAAAATAAACGTATAGCAACGGTATCTTAATTGAGTTGCAGGTTTGGTATGGTGATGTTTTATGTTGGTACTCGACTGAAATAGAAACAGTAAGCAATTGCAGCAGTTTATTTACAGTTTGTGTTGATGTTGGTGTTCAAATGGTTGTTGGATTCCTGACCAAGACAAAAAAGGAGAGAGAGAGAAGAGATGTAGGATGGTAGTGGCGATGTTTTTAAAGGAAACAGAAAATAGTATACAAAGTGACAGCGGTTCACGATACTTTAGGTTTCTTGTCGACAAAATAGAGAACAATAAGTAGTTGTAGCAACAGGTTGTAGTAGAGGGAAAGAGGAGGTGATTCTCGGTTTGGGTATAAAGGTGGTGGCCGGTGTTATGGTGCTTGTTTATGGTTGAAATGGGTGGTGCAAGGGTGGTTTGCATTCATGATATGTAACAAAAGGGAGTATAGCAACAACAGTTTATGGCAGTGGTGGTTGATTACACCAAGAGATGAGTTTGAAGATAGAGAGAGATATAGAGAGTAGAGGTGGGTTATGAACTCAATATGCATATTCTCATATTTGTATGCATATGTACAGAAAGGTTAAAAAAAATCTCAAACAAACCCCACTTCTTTGAATGGCAAACAACTAAAACTCATCTTGTGATCAATTTTTGGATGTACGCTTAAGACACTATATACTATGATATTTAATATATAACATGTTAGTATAATATAAATATAAATAAAGGGTGGTAAGAAACGTGTGCAAGGAATGATGCTAAACATTTTATTTGATATCATAATGTTACAATTAAGTATATCATAATTACTAATTATAATATATTTTGAATATTTAATATTTATAATCTTTACATATATTACCATTTATATAGAATTTATATATATTCATTTTAATAGTAACTTAATTATTATAACTATTATTTTACATTTTTAATTCCAAACTATTAGAGTATATTTTGTTAATCCAAAATATTATATACACATTTTTTTATATTTTCATATATATATATATATATTTATTTATTTACCTATTTATTTACACATGATGGTTCGTGAATTGTCGAAGGTGGTCGAAGTCAAATGGATGTACGAAAATAGTTCAAAATTTTGAGACTCAACCTAACAGACTTTTCTTATTGTGTCAAAAATATTAAATCGTATCAATAGTTTGGTTTAAAATTAGTCGAAATTTTCCGGGTCGTGACAGTACCCACCCGTTAAAGAAATTTCGTCCCCGAAATTTGATCGAGATCGTCATGGTTAACAATAAGAATGTTTTCATGACGAATATGAGTTGATAAAATAGAGTTTTATCGTCAGTGAGTAGTATGGATGAAACAATTCGATTGCGCGAAGAGTATAAATGAAGCTATCGCAAAAAGCGAAATGAGAAAAATTAAAGGTTCATCTTAACTTTTGATGTAGTCACGGTTGATATTCCGGAGTTCAGGGGATTTAAAGAAATCTTCTAATTATAAGAAAATGTAATCGCACGATTTATTAGCAACTGTTGGAATTACGGAAGAACAGAAATATCAAGGAAATATTTCCGTGATATACTTAGAGATTAAGTAGAATGAAAGAGTCGTGTAACATGGCACATGATGAGGGTAAGATCTGTGAACCATCATCACGTTTCATTAAAAATTTAGCATGACTTACTGCAATATAACCACATTGGCCCGGCGTCATTATATTATACTAACTCATGCTTCAATTCCCTACACTTCTCCAAAAATCATCCATAATTTAAACTCAAATTTTATAGAAGGATAGAAACTAAAACAGATTATTTTATTATGTAATATAGATAGCACGAAGAGATAAATAATTTCGGACAAGAATATTTATGAATATATATCTTCAGAAATATCGAAGACATTTTTTTGACGATATTTTGGAATTTCTAAGATCGAAAGTTGATGAAGAAAATCCTTCCGCAAGGATTTAGAATAAGTAGGAGCAAGATATTCGTTTAAAGGTTTCAGTAGATACTGAATCATCTGGATTCGTTAAGTACAGGCTTAGTCTTTGTGATTTGTTCACAATCTCCTTCATGTTTTGCTCAATTCGTTTTCCAGTACCAATTTTCTATTGAATGTTTCCAACACTCCATTCTTTTATTATCACTTTTGACCATTAAGACCATTTACTACATGCTGCTTCGTCAGCATTTTTAAAGTTCCAGATTTGGATCATTGGTTATCAAACCGAGGGGTTTTAAGAGAATTGTGTTTTTAGATGATAAAACGCTGATGGTAGTAGGGTGGAATATAAAGGATTTTCTGGTAATGAAGACGAAAAGACAACGTATATATCAAGGTTATAATAAAGTTAGTCCGACTAAAAAGTCGAAGTTAACTTGCTGGAGCTGTGACAAAATTGTCTACTTTGGAAAGGGATTGCAAAGTGATTTTCGGTAGTAACATCGCCAAAGGAGCTAGCGCAGATACGTGTTAAACCTTTACTCAGGTTCCAAAAGTTTTTTTTTCAGGTGCATAACTATATGCATAAATCTTTTCTTCCGTAGATGAGATGCAGTTGGTTCATCCTCTCGATTGAGGTGTTTTCAAGAATCATGAAAGATTTGAGCATGGATTGGAATCGTCAAGATTCAAATGAGGTTTAAGATGAAATCAAGTGGCAAACTTGAAGAATTGTTTAGTTTCATATGTTATAATCAATATTTTAATTCATTTTAATTGTCCAAAGTTAGTAGTCCAATAGTCCAATAGTTCAATAGTTCATATATAGTTTAATATATAATATTCGAATTAATTAATACATATCGTGACCCGTGTACCGGTCTCAGTATTGATCACAACTCAAACTATATATATATTTTGGAATCAACCTCAACCCTGTATAGCCAACTCCAACATTCACATATAGAGTGTCTATGGTTGTTCCAAGATAGATATATAGATGGGTCAATATGATATGTCGAAACCTTGTATACGTGTCCCGTTATTTAAAGTGCGTAAAATAAATAACAGAAATTAAATGACGATAAATAAAATTGCGAGAATGTAAATTGCGAGAATGTAAATTGCGATAATTAAATTGAGATAAATAAAATGTAACCAGTTAGCTAGGAACAGTTAGCTAGGAACAGTTAGCGTGGATTCTTAACAAAATTCTTCTCATATTTAAATTGTTTGTTTCTAACAAATTTTATGTGTCCAATATTTTCTTCATTATGCCACTTGTTGGATTCTGTGAAGTCAAAATCCGAATATGAAATTAAATAAAATGATTATTCTGTGGTGAACGGATTCGTATATCTGTGGATGTAAGTAGGATAGTAAATGACTGTTGAATCAGATTCGAAGAATGTACAATGTAACTTATTAATGTGAAATCTAAATATTCCTCAGGTATTACCTACCCGTTAAAATATTTTCACCATTAACAGTTTGTACGAAAGAATTTTTAATTACAATCTTTATGAAAATATACTTACATATATATTTTCTTCAGATGTAATCATAGATTCAATGAGTTAATATAATATTAATCTCATTTGATTTACCGTTATAACTAGAATACATAATCTCTAAAACATTAAAGATTACATAATCACCATGAAGAACGATGATAATTGATGTAAAATGATACATAGAATGATGATTATGCTCGGGGTACATAATGAGATGTTGAGGCGTGTGATGTTGAAACTTGGGTTGTTAGTGGTACTGGTATTGATGTTGGTGGTACTGTTGATGTTGCTGACGTTGTTGAAGCTGGTAATTTTTTGCACCATATCCTCCACATTAATTACTCGAGCGCGAAGCTCGTTGACTTCTTCTATTACACCGGGATGATTGTCGGTAGGAACGAGCGAATGAATAAGGTTTAGAATCTAAGTTATGATATAGTCGTGGTGAGATATTCGGGAAATGAGAGTGAAAATGGTGTTTCGGATTGGTTCGCCGGTGAATGCTTCAAGTTCTTCGCCCAGCGGACAATATGGTGGATGAAAGGGATCGCTTCTTCTTGTCTCCAATGATTAAGTAGGCTACGAACCCATCAGATGTGTTGAAGATGAGTAGTTGGTTGATCCATTTCGTTTACACTGCTTTCGGAGCTTAGGTGAATATCCATGTCGGAATAGCTGTCGGAATAACTATCGGAATAACTATCGGAATCTGAGGGACTCGAACTAGTTGAGGGATTCACCTCGTACGATCAGATGAAGGATTTTTTAGAAGAAATAGATTGTAGGATGTAGATTAGTACCCCGCAATACATAATTTACATATGCATATATAATACTAAAATTCCCATAAGTTACTGAGGAATCTACGAAAGCTGTCAGGCAAAGTTTATAGTAACTGATATGCTAGGATATGAATTTATCTATACACTATCTATACAATAAGTGCAGGAAGTCGTGTCTAGACTTAGGAATAATAAGCAGGTAATTTTTCACTAGGAATGATAAACAATACGTATAATATGCAGCTAAGGTCGAAGTCCAGCCTCGCTAATGCATCCTAACAACTATCAGTTAGACACACTAATGCAAGACCTGGTTCGCTAGGACCAACGCTCTGATACCACCTGTGAAGACCCGTCCTAATCCTCCTGGACGAAGTCATCAACATCTGGTCCCATTGCGATGATCGACTCTAAGTAATGTCCTTAAAATGAGCAAATGCACAGCGGAAGACTTAATTCGTACCTGAGAATAAACATGCTTAAAAGTGTCAACCAAAAGGTTGGTGAGTTCATAGGTTTATCATAACAATCATTTTAATATATTAATAGACCACAAGATTTCATAATCATAAACATAATACACTCGCAAGTGTATGTAAAGCATTCTAAGTGGTTGAGCACTTGGTAACCATACTTAACTATTAATCAACGTCGCATATTCCCTTTATTATGAAATCTCACTACACTGTACCAAGTGTAGTCACGAAACGAAGTACTGTGCAACCGTTGAATACTGGTCGTCCAGTCCGGTTGGGGTTGTCAGGCCCGATAGATCTATCAACAGGATTCGCGTTTACAATACCCATGTAAATATTAGTTACCAAGCTACAAGGAAATATGTCAGTGGTACAACTCAACGTAGAATGTATTTTAAGTACTTGTGTCTATTTCGTAAACATTTATAAAAACAGCGCATGTATTCTCAGCCCAAAAATATATATTGCAAAAGCAATTAAAAAGGGAGCAAATGAAACTCACCATACTGTATTTTGTAGTAAAAATACATATGACGTCATTTAACAAGTGTAGGGTTGACCTTGGATTCATGAACCTATATCATGTATTTATATATTAACACATATAATGGTAATCGAATAAATTTATGTATTATTAGTGATTTAATTGTTATTTTAATTATGTGTTTTATTAATAACTTAATTAATTACATTTATTAATATTTATTATAAAAATATTAATATAGGTATGTTACTCTATAATAAACGTGGTTTTACATAACTAACAATTATTAGATAAAATAGTATTGATAATAATAATAAAAAAAATTTGTTTTATTTTAATAATATTAATAATAATGATAATTTTTTTATAATAAATGATATTTTTAATACTAATGATAGGAATAATGACAAATTTTGAAAATTCTTTTATTAATGATAATAATAATAGTAATGATAATCTTTATTGAAAATGATAATTTTAATAATAATGACTACTAATAATAATAACTATAAAAATAATGATTTTTCTAATAATAATAATAATAATAATAATAATAATAATAATAATAATAATAATAATAATAATAATAATAATAATAATAATAATAATAATAATAATAATAGTAACAAGTATAGTTTTATTAATAATGATAAAATGATAATTTTTGTAATAAATGATAATAATACTTGTATTAATATCATTAATAATATGATGATAATAATAATGATAATAGTAGTATTTATAAAATGTTAATAATATTAATATCTATAATAATAAATAACTACCTTTAAAGAACTAAGGTTTAAAAAAGATTTGCCATCGCCCAGTCTCGAATTCGCCACCTCACGCTAACCCGACACACCATCAAACCATTTATCCATTGTTACATTCTGTTAATGACTCGAACAATCATATATTTTAACATATACGAAACCGTTATCATGTTCATTATACTTTTAACATCATTATCTATCATCATGCTATCATCACCATACGCAGTCATCATTCATCATTATAAGTCATCACGTATCACCATCATTAATACCATCATAATATCATAACATCATCATAGCACGTTCATAATCATCATCCAATTTAAATTGGGCTTCGGTCCACATGGGAATAGCCCAACTAGAAAGTTTTTTTTTTTTTTTTAAAGGAACTATGTATATCTTGTCCCAACTAATATTTCGGCCCAATCAATGGCCCGACTCAATTTCTGTAATTAGAATGAGAAAACTGTTACACCAAATTTGTTGAACTTGGGATCCAATTCACGTCCCCATCATGAATAGAAAAAGACAACAACATCATCATTCATAATCCTCATCTTGATGTCACTATCCATTTTTATATCGATCACAGAATAAAAAATAAAAAAAATGGAAAACGTATAGTAATAGCAATTTTGTAGCAGTCTTTGTGGGTTGAATGATGGATAAAGGTGGCGGTTTGCAGCAGGGTTTCGAAGAAGAATTGGAAGTGGGTGTGGTGGTAGTCGAAACAGGAGAAGGAGAGGGAAAGGAAAAGAGAAAGAGTGATAGATAGGATGAAGGTTGGTGGTGATCTGGGTCATGCCAATATGACAGAAAACAGATACATAAGGTGTATAGCGGCAGTAGGTTGCAACAGAAGTTCGAAAAGAAAAAAAATAAACGTATAGCAACGGTATCTTAATTGAGTTGCAGGTTTGGTATGGTGATGTTTTATGTTGGTACTCGACTGAAATAGAAACAGTAAGCAATTGCAGCAGTTTATTTACAGTTTGTGTTGATGTTGGTGTTCAAATGGTTGTTGGATTCCTGACCAAGACAAAAAAGGAGAGAGAGAGAAGAGATGTAGGATGGTAGTGGCGATGTTTTTAAAGGAAACAGAAAACAGTATACAAAGTGACAGCGGTTCACGATACTTTAGGTTTCTTGTCGACAAAATAGAGAACAATAAGTAGTTGTAGCAACAGGTTGTAGTAGAGGGAAAGAGGAGGTGATTCTCGGTTTGGGTATAAAGGTGGTGGCCGGTGTTATGGTGCTTGTTTATGGTTGAAATGGGTGGTGCAAGGGTGGTTTGCATTCATGATATGTAACAAAAGGGAGTATAGCAACAATAGTTTATGGCAGTGGTGGTTGATTACACCAAGAGATGAGTTTGAAGATAGAGAGAGATATAGAGAGTAGAGGTGGGTTATGAACTCAATATGCATATTCTCATATTTGTATGCATATGTACAGAAAGGTTAAAAAAAATCTCAAACAAACCCCACTTCTTTGAATGGCAAACAACTAAAACTCATCTTGTGATCAATTTTTGGATGTACGCTTAAGACACTATATACTATGATATTTAATATATAACATGTTAGTATAATATAAATATAAATAAAGGGTGGTAAGAAACGTGTGCAAGGAATGATGCTAAACATTTTATTTGATATCATAATGTTACAATTAAGTATATCATAATTACTAATTATAATATATTTTGAATATTTAATATTTATAATCTTTACATATATTACCATTTATATAGAATTTATATATATTCATTTTAATAGTAACTTAATTATTATAACTATTATTTTACATTTTTAATTCCAAACTATTAGAGTATATTTTGTTAATCCAAAATATTATATACACATTTTTTTATATTTTCATATATATATATATATTTATTTATTTATTTACCTATTTATTTACACATGATGGTTCGTGAATTGTCGAAGGTGGTCGAAGTCAAATGGATGTACGAAAATAGTTCAAAATTTTGAGACTCAACCTAACAGACTTTTCTTATTGTGTCAAAAATATTAAATCGTATCAAGAGTTTGGTTTAAAATTAGTCGAAATTTTCCGGGTCGTGACAGTACCCACCCGTTAAAGAAATTTCGTCCCCGAAATTTGATCGAGATCGTCATGGTTAACAATAAGAATGTTTTCATGACGAATATGAGTTGATAAAATAGAGTTTTATCGTCAGTGAGTAGTATGGATGAAACAATTCGATTGCGCGAAGAGTATAAATGAAGCTATCGCAAAAAGCGAAATGAGAAAAATTAAAGGTTCATCTTAACTTTTGATGTAGTCACGGTTGATATTCCGGAGTTCAGGGGATTTAAAGAAATCTTCTAATTATAAGAAAATGTAATCGCACGATTTATTAGCAACTGTTGGAATTACGGAAGAACAGAAATATCAAGGAAATATTTCCGTGATATACTTAGAGATTAAGTAGAATGAAAGAGTCGTGTAACATGGCACATGATGAGGGTAAGATCTGTGAACCATCATCACGTTTCATTAAAAATTTAGCATGACTTACTGCAATATAACCACATTGGCCCGGCGTCATTATATTATACTAACTCATGCTTCAATTCCCTACACTTCTCCAAAAATCATCCATAATTTAAACTCAAATTTTATAGAAGGATAGAAACTAAAACAGATTATTTTATTATGTAATATAGATAGCACGAAGAGATAAATAATTTCGGACAAGAATATTTATGAATATATATCTTCAGAAATATCGAAGACATTTTTTTGACGATATTTTGGAATTTCTAAGATCGAAAGTTGATGAAGAAAATCCTTCCGCAAGGATTTAGAATAAGTAGGAGCAAGATATTCGTTTAAAGGTTTCAGTAGATACTGAATCATCTGGATTCGTTAAGTACAGGCTTAGTCTTTGTGATTTGTTCACAATCTCCTTCATGTTTTGCTCAATTCGTTTTCCAGTACCAATTTTCTATTGAATGTTTCCAACACTCCATTCTTTTATTATCACTTTTGACCATTAAGACCATTTACTACATGCTGCTTCGTCAGCATTTTTAAAGTTCCAGATTTGGATCATTGATTATCAAACCGAGGGGTTTTAAGAGAATTGTGTTTTTAGATGATAAAACGCTGATGGTAGTAGGGTGGAATATAAAGGATTTTCTGGTAACGAAGACGAAAAGACAACGTATATATCAAGGTTATAATAAAGTTAGTCCGACTAAAAAGTCAAAGTTAACTTGCTGGAGCTGTGACAAAATTGTCTACTTTGGAAAGGGATTGCAAAGTGATTTTCGGTAGTAACATCGCCAAAGGAGCTAGCGCAGATACGTGTTAAACCTTTACTCAGGTTCCAAAAGTTTTTTTTTTCAGGTGCATAACTATATGCATAAATCTTTTCTTCCGTAGATGAGATGCAGTTGGTTCATCCTCTCGATTGGGGTGTTTTCAAGAATCTTGAAAGATTTGAGCATGGATTGGAATCGTCAAGATTCAAATGAGGTTTAAGATGAAATCAAGTGGCAAACTTAAAGAATTGTTTAGTTTCATATGTTATAATCAATATTTTAATTCATTTTAATTGTCCAAAGTTAGTAGTCCAATAGTCCAATAGTTCAATAGTTCATATATAGTTTAATATATAATATTCGAATTAATTAATACATATCGTGACCCGTGTACCGGTCTCAGTATTGATCACAACTCAAACTATATATATATTTTGGAATCAACCTCAACCCTGTATAGCCAACTCCAACATTCACATATAGAGTGTCTATGGTTGTTCCAAGATAGATATATAGATGGGTCAATATGATATGTCGAAACCTTGTATACGTGTCCCGTTATTTAAAGTGCGTAAAATAAATAACAGAAATTAAATGACGATAAATAAAATTGCGAGAATGTAAATTGCGAGAATGTAAATTGCGAGAATGTAAATTGCGATAATTAAATTGAGATAAATAAAATGTAACCAGTTAGCTAGGAACAGTTAGCTAGGAACAGTTAGCGTGGATTCTTAACAAAATTCTTCTCATATTTAAATTGTTTGTTTCTAACAAATTTTATGTGTCCAATATTTTCTTCATTATGCGACTTGTTGGATTCTGTGAAGTCAAAATCCGAATATGAAATTAAATAAAATGATTATTCTGTGGTGAACGGATTCGTATATCTGTGGATGTAAGTAGGATAGTAAATGACTGTTGAATCAGATTCGAAGAATGTACAATGTAACTTATTAATGTGAAATCTAAATATTCCTCAGGTATTACCTACCCGTTAAAATATTTTCACCATTAACAGTTTGTACGAAAGAATTTTTAATTACAATCTTTATGAAAATATACTTACATATATATTTTCTTCAGATGTAATCATAGATTCAATGAGTTAATATAATATTAATCTCATTTGATTTACCGTTATAACTAGAATACATAATCTCTAAAACATTAAAGATTACATAATCACCATGAAGAACGATGATAATTGATGTAAAATGATACATAGAATGATGATTATGCTCGGGGTACATAATGAGATGTTGAGGCGTGTGATGTTGAAACTTGGGTTGTTAGTGGTACTGGTATTGATGTTGGTGGTACTGTTGATGTTGCTGACGTTGTTGAAGCTGGTAATTTTTTGCACCATATCCTCCACATTAATTACTCGAGCGCGAAGCTCGTTGACTTCTTCTATTACACCGGGATGATTGTCGGTAGGAACGAGCGAATGAATAAGGTTTAGAATCTAAGTTATGATATAGTCGTGGTGAGATATTCGGGAAATGAGAGTGAAAATGGTGTTTCGGATTGGTTCGCCGGTGAATGCTTCAAGTTCTTCGCCCAGCGGACAATATGGTGGATGAAAGGGATCGCTTCTTCTTGTCTCCAATGATTAAGTAGGCTACGAACCCATCAGATGTGTTGAAGATGAGTAGTTGGTTGATCCATTTTGTTTACACTGCTTTCGGAGCTTAGGTGAATATCCATGTCGGAATAGCTGTCGGAATAACTATCGGAATAACTATCGGAATCTGAGGGACTCGAACTAGTTGAGGGATTCACCTCGTACGATCAGATGAAGGATTTTTTAGAAGAAATAGATTGTAGGATGTAGATTAGTACCCCGCAATACATAATTTACATATGCATATATAATACTAAAATTCCCATAAGTTACTGAGGAATCTACGAAAGCTGTCAGGCAAAGTTTATAGTAACTGATATGCTAGGATATGAATTTATCTATACACTATCCATACAATAAGTGCAGGAAGTCGTGTCTAGACTTAGGAATAATAAGCAGGTAATTTTTCACTAGGAATGATAAACAATACGTATAATATGCAGCTAAGGTCGAAGTCCAGCCTCGCTAATGCATCCTAACAACTATCAGTTAGACACACTAATGCAAGACCTAGTTCGCTAGGACCAACGCTCTGATACCACCTGTGAAGACCCGTCCTAATCCTCCTGGACGAAGTCATCAACATCTGGTCCCATTGCGATGATCGACTCTAAGTAATGTCCTTAAAATGAGCAAATGCACAGCGGAAGACTTAATTCGTACCTGAGAATAAACATGCTTAAAAGTGTCAACCAAAAGGTTGGTGAGTTCATAGGTTTATCATAACAATCATTTTAATATATTAATAGACCACAAGATTTCATAATCATAAACATAATACACTCGCAAGTGTATGTAAAGCATTCTAAGTGGTTGAGCACTTGGTAACCATACTTAACTATTAATCAACGTCGCATATTCCCTTTATTATGAAATCTCACTACACTGTACCAAGTGTAGTCACGAAACGAAGTACTGTGCAACCGTTGAATACTGGTCGTCCAGTCCGGTTGGGGTTGTCAGGCCCGATAGATCTATCAACAGGATTCGCGTTTACAATACCCATGTAAATATTAGTTACCAAGCTACAAGGAAATATGCCAGTGGTACAACTCAACGTAGAATGTATTTTAAGTACTTGTGTCTATTTCGTAAACATTTATAAAAACAGCGCATGTATTCTCAGCCCAAAAATATATATTACAAAAGCAATTAAAAAGTGAGCAAATGAAACTCACCATACTGTATTTTGTAGTAAAAATACATATGACGTCATTTAACAAGTGTAGGGTTGACCTTGGATTCATGAACCTATATCATGTATTTATATATTAACACATATAATGGTAATCGAATAAATTTATGTATTATTAGTGATTTAATTGTTATTTTAATTATGTGTTTTATTAATAACTTAATTAATTACATTTATTAATATTTATTATAAAAATATTAATATAGGTATGTTACTCTATAATAAACGTGGTTTTACATAACTAACAATTATTAGATAAAATAGTATTGATAATAATAATAAAAAAAATTTGTTTTATTTTAATAATATTAATAATAATGATAATTTTTTTATAATAAATGATATTTTTAATACTAATGATAGGAATAATGACAAATTTTTAAAATTCTTTTATTAATGATAATAATAATAGTAATGATAATCTTTATTGAAAATGATAATTTTAATAATAATGACTACTAATAATAATAACTATAAAAATAATGATTTTTCTAATAATAATAATAATAATAATAATAATAATAATAATAATAATAATAATAATAATAATAATAATAATAACAACAAGTATAGTTTTATTAATAATGATAAAATGATAATTTTTGTAATAAATGATAATAATACTTGCATTAATATCATTAATAATATGATGATAATAATAATGATAATAGTAGTATTTATAAAATGTTAATAATATTAATATCTATAATAATAAATAACTACCTTTAAAGAACTAAGGTTTAAAAAAGATTTGCCATCGCCCAGTCTCGAATTCGCCACCTCACGCTAACCCGACACACCATCAAACCATTTATCCATTGTTACATTCTGTTAATGACTCGAACAATTATATATTTTAACATATACGAAACCGTTATCATGTTCATTATACTTTTAACATCATTATCTATCATCATGCTATCATCACCATACGCAGTCATCATTCATCATTATAAGTCATCACGTATCACCATCATTAATACCATCATAATATCATAACATCATCATAGCACGTTCATAATCATCATCCAATTTAAATTGGGCTTCGGTCCACATGGGAATGGCCCAACTAGAAAGTTTTTTTTTTTAAAGGAACTATGTATATCTTGTCCCAACTAATATTTCGGCCCAATCAATGGCCCGACTCAATTTCTATAATTAGAATGAGAAAACTGTTACACCAAATTTGTTGAACTTGGGATCCAATTCACGTCCCCATCATGAATAGAAAAAGACAACAACATCATCATTCATAATCCTCATCTTGATGTCACTATCCATTTTTATATCGATCACAGAATAAAAAATAAAAAAAAACGGAAAACGTATAGTAATAGCAATTTTGTAGCAGTCTTTGTGGGTTGAATGATGGATAAAGGTGGCGGTTTGCAGCAGGGTTTCGAAGAAGAATTGGAAGTGGGTGTGGTGGTAGTCGAAACAGGAGAAGGAGAGGGAAAGGAAAAGAGAAAGAGTGATAGATAGGATGAAGGTTGGTGGTGATCTGGGTCATGCCAATATGACAGAAAACAGATACATAAGGTGTATAGCGGCAGTAGGTTGCAACAGAAGTTCAAAAAGAAAAAAAATAAACGTATAGCAACGGTATCTTAATTGAGTTGCAGGTTTGGTATGGTGATGTTTTATGTTGGTACTTGACTGAAATAGAAACAGTAAGCAATTGCAGCAGTTTATTTACAGTTTGTGTTGATGTTGGTGTTCAAATGGTTGTTGGATTCCTGACCAAGACAAAAAAGGAGAGAGAGAAGAGATGTAGGATGGTAGTGGCGATGTTTTTAAAGGAAATAGAAAACAGAATACAAAGTGACAGCGGTTCACGATACTTTAGGTTTCTTGTCGACAAAATAGAGAACAATAAGTAGTTGTAGCAACAGGTTGTAGTAGAGGGAAAGAGGAGGTGATTCTCGGTTTGGGTATAAAGGTGGTGGCCGGTGTTGTGGTGCTTGTTTATGGTTGAAATGGGTGGTGCAAGGGTGGTTTGCATTCATGATATGTAACAAAAGGGAGTATAGCAACAATAGTTTACGGCAGTGGTGGTTGATTACACCAAGAGATGAGTTTGAAGATAGAGAGAGATATAGAGAGTAGAGGTGGGTTATGAACTCAATATGCATATTCTCATATTTGTATGCATATGTACAGAAAGGTTAAAAAAATCTCAAACAAACCCCACTTCTTTGAATGGCAAACAACTAAAACTCATCTTGTGATCAATTTTTTGGATGTACGCTTAAGATACTATATACTATGATATTTAATATATAACATGTTAGTATAATATAAATATAAATAAAGGGTGGTAAGAAACGTGTGCAAGGAATGATGCTAAACATTTTATTTGATATCATAATGTTACAATTAAGTATATCATAATTACTAATTATAATATATTTTGAATATTTAATATTTATAATCTTTACATATATTACCATTTATATAGAATTTATATATATTCATTTTAATAGTAACTTAATTATTATAACTATTATTTTACATTTTTAATTCCAAACTATTAGAGTATATTTTGTTAATCCAAAATATTATATACACATTTTTTATATTTTCATATATATATATTTATTTATTTATTTACCTATTTATTTACACATGATGGTTCGTGAATTGTCGAAGGTGGTCGAAGTCAAATGGATGTACGAAAATAGTTCAAAATTTTGAGACTCAACCTAACAGACTTTTCTTATTGTGTTAAAAATATTAAATCGTATCAAGAGTTTGGTTTAAAATTAGACGATATTTTCCGGGTCGTGACACTGTTCCCTAATTCTTAGATTACCAGACTTAATAAAAAGGGGTATATTCGATTTCGATAATTCAACCATAGAATGTAGTTTCACGTACTTGTATCTATTTTGTAAATCATTTATAAAACCTGCATGTATTCTCATTCCAAAAATATTAGATTTTAAAAGTGGGACTATAACTCACTTTCACAGATATTTCCTTCCTCGGAAATAAGACTTGGCCACGGATCGATTCACGAACCTATACAAATATGTACATATATATCAAAGTATGATCAAAATATAATTACAACCATTTTTATTATGTTTTAAAGATTTGGGTGTATTAAGTCAGCTGTCCTCATTAGTAACCTACAACTAGTTATCCACAGTTAGATGTACAGAAATAAATCGATATATATTATCTTGAATCAATCCACGACCCAGTGTATACACATCTCAGGTTAGATCACAACTCAAAGTATATATATTTTTGGAATCAACCTCAACCCTGTATAGCTAACTCCAACATTACTGCATATAGAGTGTCTATGGTTGTTCCAAATAATATATATACATGGGTCGATATGATATGTCAAAACATTTGCATACGTGTCTATGGTATCCCAAGATTACATAATATATTAGAATACATGTATAATACAATATAAGTTAGCTAGAATATGATTTGTATAGATTTGTTAAACATTTCTCGTAGCTAAAATAATCAAAAAATTTCCAATCTTGTTTTACCCATAACTTCTTCATTTTAAATCCGTTTTGAGTGAATCCAATTGCTATGGTTTCATATTGAACTTAAGTTTATGAATCCATATAGAAAAAGTATAAGTTTATAGTCAGAATTACAGGTTACAAGTCATTTTTGTAAAGGTAGTCATTTCAGTCGAAAGAACGACGTCTAGATGACCATTTTGGAAAACATACTTCCACTTTGAGTTTAACCATGATTTTTGGATATAGTTTCATGTTCATAAGAAAAATAATTTTCCTAGAAGAACAACTTTTAAATTAAAGTTTATCATAGTTTTTAATTAACTAACCCAAAACAGCCCGCGGTGTTACTACAACGGCGTATATCCAGTTTTACGGTGTTTTTCGTGTTTTCCGGTTTTAAATCATTAAGTTAGCATATAATATAGATATAGAACATGTGTTTAGTTGATTTTAAAAGTCAAGTTAGAAGGATTAACTTTTGTTTGCGAACAAGTTTAGAATTAACTAAACTATGTTCTAGTGATTACAAGTTTAAACCTTCGAATAAGATAGCTTTATATGTATGAATCGAATGATGTTATGAACATCATTACTACCTCAAGTTTTCTGGATAAAGTTACTGGAAATGAGAAAAATGGATCTAGCTTCAAAGGATCCTTGGATGGCTTGAAAGTTCTTGAAGCAGAATCATGACACGAAAACAAGTTCAGGTAAGATTTTCACTCGAAATAAGATTGTTATAGTTGCAGAAATTGAATCAAAGTTTGAATATGAATATTACCTTGAATTAGAAAGATAACCTACTGTAAATAACAAAGGTTCCTTGATCTTAGATGATTACTTGGAATGGATTAGAAAGCTTGGAAGTAGTCTTGCAAACTTGGAAGTATTCTTGATTTTTATGAAACTATACTTATGGAATTTATGAAGAATACTTAAAACTTGAAGATGGAACTTGAGAGAGATCAATTAGATGAAGAAAATTGAAGAATGAAAGTGTTTATAGGTGTTTTTGGTCATTGGTATATGGATTAGATATAAAGGATATGTAATTTTGTTTTCATGTAAATAAGTCATGAATGATTACTAATATTTTTGTAATTTTATGAGATATTTCATGCTAGTTGCCAAATGATGGTTCCCATATGTGTTAGGTGACTCACATGGGCTGCTAAGAGCTGGTCATTGGAGTGTATATACCAATAGTACATACATCTAAAAGCTGTGTATTGTACGAGTACGAATACGGGTGCATACGAGTAGAATTGTTGATGAAACTGAACGAGGATGTAATTGTAAGCATTTTTGTTAAGTAGAAGTACTTTGATATGTGTCTTGAAGTCTTTCAAAAGTGTAAGAATACATATCAAAACACAACATGTATATACATTCTAATGGAGTCGTTAAGTCTTCGTTAGTCGTTACATGTAAGTGTTGTTTTGAAACCTTTAAGTTAACGATCTCAATTAATGTTGTTAACCCAATGTTTATTATATCAAATGAGATGTTAAATTATTATATTATCATGATATTATGATGTATGAATATCTCTTAATATGATATATACATTAAAATATCGTTACAACGATAATCGTTACATATAAGTCTCGTTTCGTAATTCTTGAGTTAGTAGTCTTGTTTTTACATATGTAGTTCATTGTTAACACACTTAATGATATATTTAAATATCATTTTATCATGTTAAATATAGTGTATCAATATCTTAATATGATACATATATATTTAGTAGACGTTATCATAACGATAATCGTTATATATTTCATTTCGAGTTTCTTAACTTAGTAATCTCATTTCTTATGTATATCACACATTGTTAATATACTTAGTGAGATACTTACTCATCATAATCTCATGTCAGCCATATATATATGTCTATATATACCACAACATGTAGTTTTTACAATTTTGTAACGTTCATGAATCGCCGGTCAACTTGGGTGATCAATTGTCTATATGAAACTTATTTCATTTAATCAATTCTTAACAAGTTTGATTGCTTAACATATTGGAAACACTTAATCATATAAATAACAATTTCATTTAATATATATAAACATGGAAAAGTTCGGGTCACTACCTTACCCACTTATTGCTCCATGTTTAAATGGAACTAGAAAATTTTCATTTGGTTGTTATAATCTTATAGATGGATTTCATGGCCGATCCGCTGAACTATTTTTTTTTTTTTTTTTTTTTGGCAAAATAACGATAACTATTAAAATTAAAGGAACCTTCATCGGAAGATGAAAATCCCCAAACCGATACATGCGGGCAACAAAACGAAAGGCTCGAGAAAAGAAAAGCAACTAGACAACCGTTCGAAGGAAGGAGTGATGAACTATCTTAGCAGGCTTGCAGAAGGAAGCAGTGATGTCAAGAATCCGTTCGAAATGTTTTTCGTCATTTAACTATCTTAACTGTGTCTGAACTATCTTAATAATTGCCTTCATATATATATATATATATATATATATATATATATATATATATATATATATATATATATATATATATATATATGCAAAAAATACTTTATAAACTTGGTGTTATATTTTGAAAATATGATTGTGCAACCGTTTTTTAAGTGATCAAATTCGTTGGACAATTGTTTTGAGGAAAAGATACATATCGTTTAGACTTTAGAGGTCGACTATTGAGCCAAAATTCACAATTACTTATAGGATTAAGAAAATGTATATAGTGATCATCTTTCTAAAAAAAATTTCAAAATAGTAATATAATTATAGGTTTTACAGAAATTTTTTTTTTTTTTTTTAACAATAATAGGTAAACCTGTCATTGAGTTGCCGGTTTGTCAGTTTGGACACCAAATTGGCATTTCAAATGCCGGTTTGTCTGTTTTTATACGAAACTGGATACAGTTTTTAGGTTTTCGTTGTAGACCCGTAGAAACCTCTAAACCGGCATTTCAAAGGTCGGTTTGCATGCTATTTTTTTGTTAGTTCTATTTAAATGGACAATAGTATTGAGTGTTGTTGTTAAATTATAAAATTGCATCTCAAATTATAAGTTTTCACATTTTTTCCTGATTATGAATCGTCGTCGTCAAATTCCAACATCCCATAGGACAATCCTCGATGGGGTTTGTTTTTTAAGAGGAAGTGAGCCAAGAGAAGATCATGAACTTACATATGAACAATTTGAAGAATTGTCGGTGTTGTGTATCATAACTGACATTTTCCCAGTATAGCCTGATTGTGTACGTGTGTTCTATCATCATTTTTTCTTTTCTGAAGAAGACAAGAATGTTAGGTTTATGTTGAAAGGTATACCATATTGCTGGGATATGGATACCTTCAACAATATTTTGGGACTCCCAACTGGAGGATTGCAATTTTATAATTCTACTAGTCAAATTGATGGCGATCTTCTTGAGATACATGTTGTTGCCGACACTTCTATACATGATGTGGTCAACACATGTGTTGAAGATCATCGTTTTAACATTTGTATAAATATACAAAAGTTGTTTTTTGGTTTTCTTAGAGCCAATAAACTGAAAATATATACTATCATTCGTAGCAACATAACCGGTCGTCCCATTTGTGCGATGGACGATTACTCTAACAGTGTGCTTTTAATTGAAGCTCTTATGATTTACTGGATCACGAATGGTATATCTTTCGATGTCGGATACATCATGGTTAATCGGATTCAAGAAGTAAGGGAAAGCTTAAATGCCCCGTTACCATTTGGGATGATGGTTACCAAGTTATCCCGACATCTTGGCATATCAATATCGGGTGAATATCATATTCCTGAAAGAAATCGTCTAGTTGCCGAGTTTGTTGTGTGTTATCTATTTTTTAAATTATGGCTATGATTTTAAGTTTAAAATTATGTATTAGTTTGTGTTTAATAATATCATATCAGTACGTCTTTATTAATATTATTAGTATCATTCCTAATAATATAACAATTTTTGAACAACACTTTTATTGATCAACATAAACACGGTTACATATTTTTGGAAGAAGAGAAAAGTTACATAAGTAAATTAAAACAAAACACACAACATTATCATTAAAAACATTACTTATAGGTTCAAGCCTATAGGTTTCAGATGCAAGCCAATAGGTTCACGTCTGGTAAACGCTCGTGTTCGTATTTCATCCCATTCCTCTTCCTCATTTAGCAATACAAATTTTTCATGTCCAATGTGATAATACATCACACCCGAGTGTTCGATGGGACATTTTTCCTTGATCCACTCAAACAACTTGGAAAGATGCATAGTTCTAACATTCATGGGTGGGAACAATTTTTCCCCCCCAGTGTGTACCGTGATTGAGCAAGTGTAAAAAGTATAGAGTGATCTGGTTTGCACGGCTTGGCAGCATACCAACCTTTTAGTAGACATCAATCCAAGGATCCATTTTTGTGTAGTAAAAAGAGTGATATGTGAGAATGAAAAGACTGATATAATAAAAATACCAAGTATGTGTGTGTTTATATAGACTAGTAGGGACTGATAAACCGGTATTATGATAACCGGTTTTAGAAAAAGCTGTAAAAGAACAGTAAAAGCTGAAAAATAATGAATGGTAAGACTGAAACCGGCATTTTGATAGCCGGTTTCAGAAAAAGCTGTCAAAGAACAGTAAAAGCTGATAAATAATGAATGGTAAGACTGAAACCGGCATTATGATAGCTGGTTTATGTTATGTTATGGTTATAAAAGTGCATTATGACAGTTGCATAAACACATGTTAAACATGGAACCGAGGTACATTTCAATTAACGTATACTACGGCTGCGATTTTGAAGATGAGAGAAAATTCTCAGGAGGCGAGAAGACTACATTTGATAATGTTGATCTTCGTGGCTTTAATATGCAAAAGTTGAATGAATTTCTTCGAGAAAATTTACCGAAAAATCCAGATTCAATGGACATATATTATTACAAATAAGGTATAGCTCAACCTGAAACATTGTGCTTTGAAGAAGAGTGGTATACATTAGTTGGGAAAGCATGTATACTTTCTGAAAAAATTGAGTTGTATGTTTTATTTGGCGTTTTTGAAGACGCACTTGAGTTCGGTAGGATTTATGATAGTTATGGTGAATACTATAATGCATAAGCTTAGTTGTAATAGGTTTGAGTTATTATTATTATTATCTTTCTCTTTTTCACTATAGCCGGTTTCATTATTATCATTCTCATTATTACGAACAACACTTTTACTGTAAAATCCCTGGTAACACGTTCCCCGTAGCATGGTATTGTCCGCTTTGCCCATAGGCGCACGGATTTTTCTTGGAAACCACACACGAGGAGCACTTTCTCAGGAGGTCACCCATCCTGGTAGTACCCTCGCATGAGCACGCTTAACTGCAGAGTTCTCATGGGATCTGCTGCGCTTGTGGTCCCAAAACGCGTCATGCTAGAAAAGGTCTCCACACCCTTATAAGGCATGCTTCGTTCCCCTCTCCAACCGATGTGGGACGGATGTAACACGGATGTTACAATCCTCCCCCCTAATGGGACACAGCGTCCTCGCTGTGCACGTTTGGTCTGGGGCCTGACTCTGATACCATCTGTAACATCTCAGGTAACACGTTCCCCGTAGCATTATATTGTCCGCTTTGCCCGTAGGCGCACGGATTTTTCTTGGCAACCACACACGACGAGCACTTTCCCAGGAGGTCACCCATCCTGGTAGTGCCCTCGCATGAGCACACTTAACTGCAGAGTTCTCATGGGATCTGCTGCGCTTGTGGTCCCAAAACGCGTCATGCTAGGAAAGGTCTCCACACCCTTATAAGGCATGCTTCGTTCCCCTCTCCAACCGATGTGGGACGGATGTAACACGGATGTTACATTTATTGAAAACATAAGTACGGTTACAATAACATAACTACGCTTAATCCTAAAATTAAAAGTTTAAAAAATAAAAAAGTCCTAAAATTACTTATTAATCCTAAAAATTACTTATTAAAAATAACAACAATTTAACGGCCATAGCGAGTCGGAGATCCCGATTCATGCGAAGACGTATCATCATCTCGACCGTTCGAAGTGTAGTGACCCGAACTTTTCCATGTTTATATATATTAATTGAGATTGATATTTACATTATTAAATGTTTCCAACATGTTAAGCAATCAAACTTGTTAAGACTTGATTAATTGAAATATGTTTCATATAGACAATTGACCACCCAAGTTGACCGGTGATTCACGAACGTTAAAACTTGTAAAAACCATATGATGACATATATATGGATATATATATAGTTAACATGATACTATGATAAGTAAACATATCATTAAGCATATTAACAATGAACTACATATGTAAAAACAAGACTACTAACTTAATGATTTTTAAACGAGACATATATGTAACGATTATCGTTGTAACGACATTTAATGTATATATATCATATTAAGAGATATTCGTACATCATAATATCATGATAATATAATAATTTAAAATCTCATTTGATATTATAAACATTAGGTTAACAACATTTAACAAGATCGTTAACCTAAAGGTTTCAAAACAACACTTACATGTAACGGTTAACGATGACTTAACGACTCAGTAAAATGTATATACATGTAGTGTTTTAATATGTATTCATACACTTTTGAAAGACTTCAAGACACTTATCAAAATACTTCTACTTAACAAAAATGCTTACAATTACATCCTCGTTCAGTTTCATCAACAATTCTACTCGTATGCATCTGTATTCGTACTCGTACAATACACAGCTTTTAGATATATGTACTATTGGTATATACACTCCAATGATCAGCTCTTAACAGCCCATGTGAGTCACCTAACACATGTGGGAACCATCATTTGGCAACTAGCATGAAATATCTCATAAAATTACAAAAATATGAGTAATCATTCATGACTTATTTACATGAAAACAAAATTACATATCCTTTATATCTAATCCATACACCAACGACTAAAAACACCTACAAACACTTTCATTCTTCAATTTTCTTCATCTAATTAATCTCTCTCAAGTTCTATCTTCAAGTTCTAAGTGTTCTTCATAAATTCCAAAAGTTCTAGTTTCATAAAATCAAGAATACTTTCAAGTTTGCTAGCTCACTTCCAATCTTGTAAGGTGATCATCCAACCTCAAGAAATCTTTGTTTCTTACAGTAGGTTATCATTCTAATACAAGGTAATAATCATATTCAAACTTTGGTTCAATTTCTATAACTATAACAATCTTATTTCAAGTGATGATCTTACTTGAACTTGTTTTCGTGTCATGATTTTGCTTCAAGAACTTTGAGCCATCCAAGGATCCATTGAAGCTAGATCCATTTTTCTCTTTTCCAGTAGGTTTATCCAAGGAACTTAAGGTAGTAATGATGTTCATAACATCATTCGATTCATACATATAAAGCTATCTTATTCGAAGGTTTAAACTTGTAATCACTAGAACATAGTTTAGTTAATTCTAAACTTGTTCGCAAACAAAAGTTAATCCTTCTAACTTGACTTTTAAAATCAACTAAACACATGTTCTATATCTATATGATATGCTAACTTAATGATTTAAAACCTGGAAACACGAAAAACACCGTAAAACCGGATTTACGCCGTCGTAGTAACACCGCGGGCTGTTTTGGGTTAGTTAATTAAAAACTATGATAAACTTTGATTTAAAAGTTGTTATTCTGAGAAAATGATTTTTATTATGAACATGAAACTATATCCAAAAATTATGGTTAAACTCAAAGTGGAAGTATGTTTTCTAAAATGGTCATCTAGACGTCGTTCTTTCGACTGAAATGACTACCTTTACAAAAACGACTTGTAACTTATTTTTACGACTATAAACCTATACTTTTTCTGTTTAGATTCATAAAATATAGTTCAATATGAAACCATAGCAATTTGATTCACTCAAAACGGATTTAAAATGAAGAAGTTATGGGTAAAACAAGATTGGATAATTTTTCTCATTTTAGCTACGTGAAAATTGGTAACAAATCTATTCCAACCATAACTTAATCAACTTGTATTGTATATTATGTAATCTTGAGATACCATAGACACGTATACAATGTTTCGACCTATCATGTCGACACATCTATATATATTTCGGAACAACCATAGACACTCTATATGTGAATGTTGGAGTTAGCTATACAGGGTTGAGGTTGATTCCAAAATATATATAGTTTGAGTTGTGATCAATACTGAGATATGTATACACTGGGTCGTGGATTGATTCAAGATAATATTTATCGATTTATTTCTGTACATCTAACTGTGGACAACTAGTTGTAGGTTACTAACGAGGACAGCTGACTTAATAAACTTAAAACATCAAAATATATTAAAAGTGTTGTAAATATATTTTGAACATACTTTGATATATATGTATATATTGTTATAGGTTCGTGAATCAACCAGTGGCCAAGTCTTACTTCCCGACGAAGTAAAAATCTGTGAAAGTGAGTTATAGTCCCACTTTTAAAATCTAATATTTTTGGGATGAGAATACATGCAGGTTTTATAAATGATTTACAAAATAGACACAAGTACGTGAAACTACATTCTATGGTTGAATTATTGAAATCGAATATGCCCCTTTTTATTAAGTCTGGTAATCTAAGAATTAGGGAACAGACACCCTAATTGACGCGAATCCTAAAGATAGATCTATTGGGCCTAACAAACCCCATCCAAAGTACCGGATGCTTTAGCACTTCGAAATTTATATCATATCCGAAGGGTGTCCCGGAATGATGGGGATATTCTTATATATGCATCTTGTTAATGTCGGTTACCAGGTGTTCACCATATGAATGATTTTTATCTCTATGTATGGGATGTGTATTGAAATATGAAATCTTGTGGTGTATTGTTACGATTTGATATATATAGGTTAAACCTATAACTCACCAACATTTTTGTTGACGTTTAAAGCATGTTTATTCTCAGGTGAATACTAAGAGCTTTCGCTGTTGCATACTAAAATAAGGACAAGATTTGGAGTCCATGTTTGTATTATACTGTGTAAAAACTGCATTCAAGAAAATGATTTCGATGTAACATATTTGTATTGTAAACCATTATGTAATGATCGTGTGTAAACAGGATATTTTAGATTATCATTATTTGATAATCTACGTAAAGTTTTTTTAAACCTTTATTTATGAAATAAAGGTTATGGTTTATTTTAAAAATGAATGCAGTCTTTGAAAAACGTCTCATATAGAGGTCAAAACCTCGCAACGAAATCAATTAATATGGAACGTTTTTAATCAATAAGAACGGGACATTTCACGAAGCGGGAAGGCTCCACACGTTCCTACAGTACAACGTGATACGTTTGTTCGTCAGTTTGGCCTTTCCGACCATTCGTTCCCACACGGCTTCGGATCGAAATTTCTTGAACAAATCTGTGACCTCGTCACAGTACCAAACGTCGGCGGCTTCGTAATCTACCCTATCGCGTATAAAGCTTACTACGCGTTCTACATCGAAGCCGGTAACATCTAGAGCTTCGAATGATTGTGTGTACCCGTCGTACCAATACTGGCGGTTATTGAAAAGCTCACCGTTGTGATGGACGTCGAGGTTGATCAAGCAACGATTTGCCATATTTTTTTAGTTGTGAATGTTTATAAAATAATAGGGAAAAGAGAGAATTTTGTGTAAATGTGTGTGTAAAAAATGAGATTGTGAGTGTTTTTATATAGAGATATACAAATGTGTTAAAAAAACTCTATAAAAAACTCTATAAAACTCAAACAATGACATGATAGATTGCAGTTTTACAGTAATAAAACACTAAAAAAACTGGAAAAATGGTGAAATATCAGGGTCCAAACCGGCAAATGAATTGCCGGTTTGCAGTAAACATCATTTCTGTCAGGTACGTACTACGTATATATACGGTTAGGGTTTAGGAGGGCTCAAACCGGCAAATGAAATGCCGGTTTGCCCCTACACTGACAAACCGATGATTTAAAGACCGGTTTACCTATTTCTATAAAAAAACAAATTTTGAAAAACCATTTCTGTAATTACTTTAAAAAAAATTCATTTAATGAAAAAATTCCATCTTTCTCATATGTTAAAGTTCATTACATATCATATAATTAAATAAAGATACGTATAGTTTGTTAAATCTGTTCTCCTATTATTATATTATTAATCTATTTTCTTTTGCTTTGTAATCAAACGAACATATTATATATAAAGATACTTTACTTGAACAAATGCAATTTTGATAACACCCATACAAAAATGCCCGCAAAACCGCGGGCCTTAAGCTAGTTGGCAAAAATAACGATAACATAAAACAAAGTCTTTTCATCAATAGATATAAAAGACGAACGATGATACAATCGGATCAAACGCATTCCAATGCTCGGAAGCAGTAAACGAACCCTATTACTAATCAAAGAGCCTAAGCTAACTAAGTCAGAGCCTTGAACAACCAAAACACTAAACCGATCACGTGACACAATCAACTACAAGAACAAAACTAACCAAACGAAAAGCTCAAATAACACCAAAACAACAAAACAGATCTAACGTTACTCGACAGCCGCTTTACCTTTACCTTTTCGAGTTTTTATAATTGGCTTAACAATCACACTGTTAACCTTCAAACGATTAAATTTCTTGCCCCCTCCCGATTTTCAATCACATAAGATGAAACCTTTGTCGAAGAGCAACCAATCCTAATCCCCTTCACGGGAGTAGGAAGCAAACATTCCTTCAAACAAACTTTCAATATACCTATCTATCTATTACTCTACATATCCCATTAAATTGTTCTATTCATGCAACAATCTTTTTCATTTTATTATTTAATCATAATATATTCTTCTAATATGTTAAAATTTTAACTAATGACAATTCTTCTATGGTAATGATATATCTACTATATATATATATCCAAATTGATAAATTCATTATAATTATACATTAACATGTTATACAATACAAATTGTTAATATATGTGTTTGATACTTTGATGACTTAATAATTTGGATAGTAAAAATATCATTAGAAGTTCATTAATGCTCTCCAAATCATCATTCTTGATTGTCATTATTCCTTAATCAAGTAGTCAACATATATTGTAGAAGATTCTTATTAGTCAAAGAAAACAACATGCGAGGATTGAATCAGTTAACCTGATTTGGCGTTTAGGATTTAGGGTTTAGTATTTTGGGTTTAGATCTCTAAACCTTAAACTCTAAACTCTGAAACGTTCATGTTAACGCTAAATCTAAACCCTAAATCTAAATCCCAAACCTAAATATAAACCCTAAAATGTCCAAATCAAATGTGGAACATTATATAAAACATCATGTTCTACATCAATGTAAAACAAACTGGATTCTATGCATCCAAATATGTTTTAACAACTCCAATTTTCTAGGCCCTCCTTTTTTTTGTTATCTGGCCTAAAAAGCTTCTCATTTGATATTTGCAATATATATATATATATATATATATATATATATATATATATATATATATATATATATATATATATATATATATATATATATAGATCTTTTATTTTATTTTATTTTTTTTCCTAAATGCAGGTGCAATGTTAATTTTGACTTTCTAACATTTTTTTAAAGGCAAAAAGAACTTTTATAAATACCAACAAATGTACAGTGTCGCGATGTGGCTGAATTACATCACTCGATAGTTTGCAAAATATCAACGAATGGCCAATCGACTCCAAGTCATCATTACAAATAGGGCACCGTATACTATCAAGATCGATACCTCTTTTGTCGAGTTCGATCCTCACCGGCAACCTTTTCTTCAATGCTTTCCAAACAAACCACTTCTACCTTCTTCGGGACTAGAGTATTGCACAAGGTTTGTTGTATTTGATTTTGGCAATACCTTTTCATCGATGATTGTTGAAAGCTTTTAACCGTAAGAACTCCGTCATTTTCATGCTCCCACTTCCAACCATCTTTTTTCCTAAGGTCTGTAACGACCCGCCAAAATCGCTATTGACGCGGTACGTTATTCATTGATTTCATAGTGAGGTTTTGACCTCTACATGATACGTTTTATAAACATTGCATTCTTTTGAAAAGGCACACCATAAATGAATATCTAATTTCAAGGTTTTTAACATCTGATGATTTTTACATATAGAAAACCACCGTAAATAATAGTTTACAATAATACATCCGTTGATAATGCAGTCAAAATAAGATACATGGTGATGATTTTGTGAATGCAAAGTTTTCTCGAATAAAGCATGTATGATTCCATGTACATAGCTTGTATAACGTATAAGCAAACAGCAGAAGACTTCTAGGAACCTGAGAATAAACATGCTTAAAAGTGTCAACACAAAGGTTGGTGAGTTCATAGTTTTAATGTTGCGCATAATCTGTATATAAAGGTGGACCACAAGATTTCAGTTGTTTCATCCATTTATCAAAATATTCTACAAAATTGAGCACCCTGGTAACTAAACTTAACGTATATATAATAAGTACCCCTGTTTTAACATACATGCAACCAACATGTACAATACACGCAAACCAACGTGTACTAAACTCAAATAGTATACGTCCGCTTTATAGTTCAGGCTAGGGTCTCTATACCTGGAATGGACGGGGTTGTCAAGCCCTATGGATCCATATACCACTATTTGCGTCCACCGGTTCTTATAACTGGCAGCTACTAGTTACCAAAGCTAAGGGATTTTCGGTTCAAACTCAGTGTAGAATTAAGTATGTATTTGTGTCCATTGCGTTTAAAATAAAGTGCATGTATTCTCAGCCCAAAAATATATATTGCAAAAGCAATTAAAAAGGGATCTATAAACTCACATATTAATATTGTGGTTAAATATTGTAGGAAAAGTATGCAGATGCAACGGATGTAACATCCCGCATTTTTCCGTTAAATTATTTTTAACGCCGTCTCTCTTTTATTTATTTATTTTATTTTATTTTATTTTAATAATATTCTTCGTATCTAGATTCGTAACCTCCGTTAGCAAACATTCATATTTTCGTTATTGGATTATAACGTCTCCCGTACTCTCGTGTAATTCAAAATAATTCGTTTGGTTAATTCTCGCACCCGCTTTGAAACTTGAGAGACCGAGGTTGCCAAGTGGGCAAACTAGTTGACTAGGTCAACTAGTCAACCCACCTTATCCACCACTCATTTCCACCTCCACCTCCTCTTTCTCTCTTCTTACTTCCATTTTTGAACCATAACACCCAAACACACAAATTCATCATCTAATTTCGGATTTGGAGGCTAACATCAAAACAAATTACATATTTGGAATCCTCTCTTCGTCCTCTACAATTTGATACCAATTTCATCTCATTTGGGTAACTTTCTAAAATCGCTAGATTTTGTGTTCTTGATATTTTTGAATTATAAAGTTGTTAATTAGTGTCTATGGCTCAAGTCTAACATGAATATATGACTTGTATGCTCGATTTGTTGTTTTGGAGTAACTAGCATGAACTTGAAAATGGGTTTGCTTAATCTTTGATTTTGGATGAGTTAATGTTGTTAAATTGTTAAAGTTCATGTTTTAATTGTGTTACTAGTATCATTAGCTTCATTTTGATGTGTAGGTTGATTTGTAAAACTTCAAATACATGATTAGTGATTTTGTGAATTTTGATTAGGGTTTGATGAACTTGAAATGAACTTTTGATACTTTGAATGCCATGAAATGTTGTTAGTAAGTGTTTAGTTGTATTGCATGAGTAATTACCTTCGAAACGGCATATCACATGTGTGGATTGGATTCCCGAATCATGTAATGCATTTCAAGGACTTGAAACTTTGAAAATGGACCTTGAATGACCACTTGGCGAGAAATCGGTTATTGTAAATGATGTTTTCGCTTGATGAAAAGTAGTTAGTTGTGTTCCTTGTCAAAAGAGCTTTCCAACGATATAAGATACGCATTCTAAGTGTTTACGGTTTGTATTTTGTGTTTGTTTGAGTTTTGATTTGGGACTTAGGCAATTGAGACTGGCCAGGTACCAGCACATGTTAAGTGCCGCGGCGCGGCCAGCCTATGTCGCGGCACGACATTAGGCGTGTCTAGGTTCTGACCCACTTTTCAATTATAAGAAAAATGTGTGGCATGCTATGGACCTCCGATTCATATGTAACTTGTTCTAACATGCTTATATATGAATAACTAGCACAGAAAAATAGTTTGGGACCCGACCCGAACGTGTTGACTTTTGTTGACTTTGACCCGACCAAAGTTTGACTTGTTGTCAAACTTAAACAAATGATTATGCAATCTTTTCTAACTTGTTTCTATACTTGTATCTTGCATGAAACTTGACAAATTGTTTCACATGCTACATAATCGAGTCGTAACGAGCCATAGGACTAATTGAACATCTTTGACCAATCGTGTTTACCGTTATTGATACAACCCTAATTGTTTAGGTCAAGAATAGCGTTCGTACTTTGCACGTTACTTGTTGAAGTACCTTTTTACTCTCGCACTCCAGGTGAGATCATAGTCCCACTTTTACTCTTTTGAACTTACCTTTGGGATGAGAAAACATAAACTTTTCTTTTTAACTAAGTGAACACAAGTAGAGGAAAACAAACATTCTACATACGAGATTAGAACAAAATCCTCAATTCGATTATCATTAGTTACTCTTGCAGTGTGTAAGTGTAGGCGTGAACTTATGTTGTATGGCCATATAGGTTTGACAAACCCTCATCTCGGACGGTTCGCTACCGTCTACGGATGAAATATATTTTTGAGAAACAGTGTTGTTCTAGCACTATTAATGGGGTTCAACGGACGGAATGTTAAGCCTTGATAATTAGGTGCTCATGAATATTAACTTTTAGAATGTATTACTATTTTATCAATGTTGAAAATCTTGTGGTTCGACTTACTTTTACTCACTTACTTACTTAAACCTATGATTTCACCAACGTTTTCGTTGACAGATTTCTATGTTTTTCTCACGTCTTTGAACGCTATGTGAAACATGCTTCCGCTCATTATTTTGATACTTGCTTTGGATGTCGAGTATACATGCATTTCATGGAGCGTCTTTTGACTTTCTTTAAAACTGTGTCGCATAGGTTTCACATGTAACTATAACCTTGTAACGTAACTTTTGGATGAACAATTCTTGTAAACTTTGAAACAATCTTTATTTTTGAAAGGAATGCGACATATCTTTGGTCAAACATCACGTTAAAGACCTATGACCATGCAACAGGACCTAAGTAGTCGACGCCGTCAATTGACGATTTGTCGGGGTCGCTACAAGTGGTATCAGAGCATTGGTTGTAGGGATTTAAAGTTCATTGGTGTCAACCCCGAGTCATAGGGTACATTAGTGAATCTAGACTACAACCGGCATATAGACTTGAAGTAGGAATTACTTGACTATTTGTGCATTTATACTCGAACGTTTCTACTCATAACTAACTCTCGCTTCATCTAAATCTTTTGTTGTTTAATTTGATTGACGCGCCACCTTGACTTTATAGAATAATGTCGAATGCACATATGAATCAGGGTAATATAATTGCCAGGATTATATTACGGTGACTCATATGAACGTTCCGACATTACGACACAAAGAATTTAAGGCGAGTCAAGGAAAATTTTCTCTTCATCATTATTCCATATCACGATTAGTATTCTTAAGAATACTAATCAACGATATTCTTGTATCATGAAGGAACAATGGCTCACCAAGGTCAACACAATACTCCTCTCGAAACTCTAGAACAAGCACTTCAACGAATGATAACCACCGCCGTGGGTGTGGTCGTGGCCGATCACTTTTCCAACAACAACAATCGTGGGGCCAGTAATTCAAACGAAGGTTGCTCTTACAAAAACTTCATGAAGTACAATCCTCCCACTTTCGATGGAAACGGGGGACCGGTTGCTCTCACCCGATGGTTTGATCAAACGGAATCCGTTTTTAGCATAAGCGGTTGTCGAGACCGAGATAAGGTCAAATTCTCCACCCTCACTTTCACCGGTGTTGCTCTCTCATGGTGGAACACGCAAGTACAATCAGTGGGTATCGATGAAGCCCACACACTCTCTTTGACCGAATTAAGAGAAAGAATGATCACCGAATACTTCCCGCGCGACGAAACTCAAAGGCTCGAACAGGGGCTAAGGAATTTAAAAATGGTCAGGAATGACCTCGAAGCTTATAATCAACGGTTTGTCGAACTAGCCTTAAGTTGCCCGAACCTCATGACTCCTGAATCCCTAAGAGTTGAACTTTACATAGAAGGCCTCCCAAAGAGCATTCACCACGAGGTAGTATCATCCAAACCCGCCAACCTACAAGAGGCTTTAACGATGGCCCGCCAATCTATAAAAACGGTGAATGAAATTGAAGCGCCGACACCAATGGCCGAGGACCAACCGGGTAACAACAAAAGAAAATGGGAAGTCTCTCCATCGAGCAACTACAACAACAACTTCACCAAGAAGTCCTTCACCTCCGACGGCAAGAAAGGGTATGCCGGAAACCTGCCCTACTGTAACGAATTTCGCAAACATCATTTGGGTGAATGTGGCAAACCATTTTGCATCAGGTGTCAAAGAAGTGGCCATGTGGCCCATATTAGTAAAAGTACCGTTATCGTCGCTCAAAAGATGCCCAATGCGCCAAGGGCGGTTGTTTGTTTCGAATGTGGCCAACCGGGTCATTATAGGAATGCATGCCCAAAGAAGAAAGCCAACCCCAACGCACGCCGTTGAACTTTCAACATCGACACCTAGGATGCCCGAGATGACGATGGACTAGTCACTTGTACGTTTCTTCACAACAACCCGCATATTTCATACTTATTCGATTCGGTTACCGTTAGACGTTTTATAACCAAGGCTTTGACTCGTACTCTTTGCACTCCACCTTTTTCCTTTTAAATACTACTTAGGCAATTTAAGTGACCAACGGAAAAATATTGTGTACCTATAAATTTTATCGGAGGATATACGTTAAACTTATTGGGTGGATAATTTGAATTATGACTTGACACCTATAGAACTAAGGAGCTCAAAACCTATTCGTTAAGGAGAAATGTTTCCCTACAATTATGTATAGATCATTGGAACTAAGTAACTTTCGGTTGAAAACCGACACCCTCTTCCTCATATCCATGACCTCATGGTTATTTACATGAATCTCGCTTATATTCCAAACCAACCTCTGTTCCGATTATCATCAATTGAGAGATCAGGGAGAAGATGTCTCCTAACCCGCTTTTAGAACTCGCTACGATAGTTGTAAATTTCTTTTAGTACCGTTCGATTATCTAGGCCTCCGTCCGTATTCATAGGCCTCCTGAACCGCGTTTGTAAACTTATCTAGATGAATTCGTTATCGTATTTATAGATGATGTCTAAACCTATTCAAGTAAAGAAGAAAATGAACGACATCTCCATCTTACGCTCGAACTCTTGAGAAAAGAGCAACTCTATGCCGAATTCTCCAAGTGAGAATTTTGGTTAAATGAAGTCCAATTTTTAGACCATGTTGTTAGTGGTCAAAGTATTTCAATACATCTCGCAATCGGAACCACACGTAATCGGGAAACCCTCACGACTCAGACTTGTATTTGTAAAATCTTAGATCTCGCCGGTTATTACTGAAGATTCATTTCTGACTTTTCTCGTGTTGCACGACCTTTAAACTCGTTAACTCACTAAGGGAAAAATTTAAACCTCTCCGTGTCCGAACTTTGAACATGATCTTTCACACAAACCTTACTAGCTAAATTCCTTTAGCACACTGGAACTCAAATATGGAAATATTTCTACTTGAACGCCCGAAAGGCATACTCTCTCGACTCGAAATCAAGGAAACTGAAATTCGTTAATTTGCTCGAAAAATTTGAATACTTAATCATGGACCCGATCAACCTTCTCATCAACACGTGCCACGTTACATAGCTCTGTTATTTCACCATTTTTCGCCTGATATTACTGGAACTTAAGATAACACCCAATCCAAGGATACTTCAAACTTCTTTGACTTATCATACAACTACGTGTACTATCTCGTTATCCCACCAAGCCTCAACATTCGACCACTAAGTGCGCGACATGGTTACCTCAAGGTGTGAACTCATCCTATTCTAAGTTCTCATTTCACTCCTATCTTATCGCTCGCACTTCCGTGTAAGGAAACTTTTTATAAAACTTCTCAATGGAGAGAGAAACTCTTCACATTATATTAGTATTCGCCACGATAGTGAATAGTCCTAACAACAATTTTCGGGAACCGGTGGATCTTCCGCAGTGCGGACCTCTTGAGAAACGAAACCTGTTCAAACGTGTTTTAAAGAAAATTCTAGCTCGGCACGGCGTACCATCTCCATTAAAATTTCAGATCGGGATACTCGTCTCACTTCTAAATTCGGGATGCCTTACAAGGAACCTCGGGGACCCGTCCAAACATGAGTGCCGTGTATCATCCACAACCAACGGACCAAACAAACTTACGTTTCACATCTTGGAAAGACATGTTACAAACTTGTATTGTTGTCTTTAGTTGTCTCCTCTCACACAGTAGTTACCACTCGTATATTAACGCCGCACCTTTCGAAACCTTACATCACCATAAGTGTTGTCCTCCCATTTCGTTGGACCGAAATAGGTGACAAGCAAATCATCAGATCCGAAAGCATTTAAGAAATAACCGTTGAGATAATTCAAGTCCGAAAAGGGCTCAAGATGACTCGTAATCACCAAAGGAGTTACACCAAGGTTAGATGAAAATCTCTCAAGTTCAAGTTCAGTAACCGCGTAACGTTGAAAAACCGCACCTTGGAAAGGTGTAACCTGTTTCGAGAAATCGAGGAAAGTTATATCCGCAATATTGATCCTTTTGAAAATCTTGGGGCGTATTGGAACCGCCTCCTACTGTTTAGATCTCCTGACTCAATTAAAGTTTTCGTTTACCTTACATTTCCTGTAACAAACTTAGAGACGTGTCCTGCGGAACAGGAACGTGCTATCCTTCTAGATAAACCTACTATTGATGACAAACACCCCTCCATGGGAAAAACCGGTTGAAATGGTGGATCGTAAACCAAGCCTTAATACAACGTGAAACCCCGACTATCCAAATTCATGGAAATGCCCAAGGACATATCTTCACTTATCCATAGCATTGACAACGTAAGGTCTCGAGTAAGAAACAACGACTATTGCTTCCAACTAAATTTCGGGACGAAATTTCTTTTAAGGCGTGGGTAATGTAACATCCCGCATTTTTCCGTTAAATTATTTTTAACGCTGTCTCTTTTTTTTATTTATTTATTTTATTTTATTTTATTTTAATAATATTCTTCGTATCTAGATTCGTAACCTCCGTTAGCAAACATTCATATTTTCGTTATTGGATTATAATGTCTCCCGTACTCTCGTGTAATTCAAAATAATTCGTTTGGTTAATTCCCGCACCCGCTTTGAAACTTGAGGGACCGAGGTTGCCAAGTGGGCAAACTATTTGACTAGGTCAACTAGTCAACCCACCTTATCCACCACTCATTTCCACCTCCACCTCCTCTTTCTCTCTTCTTACTTCCATTTTTGAACCATAACACCCAAACACACAAATTCATCATCTAATTTCGGATTTAGAGGCTAACATCAAAACAAATTACATATTTGGAATCCTCTCTTCATCCTCTACAATTTGATACCAATTTCATCTCATTTGGGTAACTTTCTAAAATCACTAGATTTTGTGTTCTTGATGTTTTTGAATTATAAAGTTGTTAATTAGTGTCTATGGCTCAAGTCTAACATGAATATATGACTTGTATGCTCGATTTGTTGTTTTGGAGTAACTAGCATGAACTTGAAAATGAGTTTGCTTACTCTTTGATTTTGGATGAGTTAATGTTGTTAAATTGTTTAAGTTCATGTTTTAATTGTGTTACTAGTATCACTAGCTTCATTTTGATGTGTAGGTTGATTTGTAAAACTTCAAATACATGATTAGTGATTTTGTGAATTTTGATTAGGGTTTGATGAACTTGAAATGAACTTTTGATACTTTGAATGCCATGAAATGTTGTTAGTAAGTGTTTAGTTGTATTGCATGAGTAATTACCTTCGAAACGGCATATCACATGTGTGGATTGGATTCCCGAATCATGTAATGCATTTCAAGAACTTGAAACTTTAAAAATGGACCTTGAATGACCACTTGGCGAGAAATTAGTTATTGTAAATGATGTTTTCGCTTGATTAAAAGTAGTTAGTTGTGTTCCTTGTCAAAAGAGCTTTCCAACGATATAAGATACGTATTCTAAGTGTTTACGATTTGTGTTTTGTGTTTGTTTGAGTTTTGATTTGGGACTTAGGCAATTGAGACTGGCCAGGTACCAGCACACGTTAAGTGCCGCGGAGTGGCCAGCCTATGTCGCGGCGCGACATTAGGCGTGTCCAGGTTCTGACCCACTTTTCAATTATAAGAAAAATGTGTGGCATGCTATGGACCTCCGATTCACATGTAACTTGTTCTAACATGCTTATATATGAATAACTAGCACAGAAAAATAGTTCGGGACCCGACCCGAATGTGTTGACTTTTGTTGACTTTGACCCGACCAAAGTTTGACTTTTTGTCAAACTTAAACAAATGATTATGCAATCTTTTCTAACTTGTTTCTATACTTGTATCTTGCATGAAACTTGACAAATTGTTTCACATGCTACATAATCGAGTCGTAACGAGCCATATGACTAATTGAACATCTTTGACCGATCGTGTTTACCGTTATTGATACAACCCTAATTGTTTAGGTCAAGACTAGCGTTCGTACTTTGCACGTTACTTGTTGAAGTACCTTTTTACTCTCGCACTCCAGGTGAGATCATAGTCCCACTTTTACTCTTTTGAACTTACCTTTGGGATGAGAAAACATACACTTTTCTTTTTAACTAAGTGAACACAAGTAGAGGAAAACAAACATTCTACATACGAGTTTAGAACAAAATCCTCAATTCGATTATCATTAGTTACTCTTGCAGTGTGTAAGTGTAGGCGTGAACTTATGTTGTATGGCCATATGGGTTTGACAAACCCTCATCTCGGACTGTTCGCTACCGTCTACGGATGAAATATATTTTTGAGAAACAGTGTTGTTCTAGCACTATTAATGGGGTTCAACGGACGGAATGTTAAGCCTTGATAATTGGGTGCTCGTGAATATTAACTTTTAGAATGTATTACTATTTTATCAATGTTGCAAATCTTGTGGTTCGACTTACTTTTACTCACTTACTTACTTAAACCTATGATTTCACCAACGTTTTCGTTGACAGACTTCTATGTTTTTCTCAGGTCTTTGAACGCTATGTGAAACATGCTTCCGCTCATTATTTTGATACTTGCTTTGGATGTCGAGTATACATGCATTTCATGGAGCGTCTTTTGACTTTCTTTAAAACTGTGTCTCATAGGTTTCACATGTAACTATTACCATGTAACGTAACTTTTGGATGAACAATTCTTGTAAACTTTGAAACAATCTTTATTTTTGAAAGGAATGCGACATATCTTTGGTCAAACGTCACGTTAAAGACCTATGACCACGCAACGGGACCTAAGTAGTCGACGCCGTCAATTGACGATTTGTCGGGGTCGCTACAACGGAGATGACAAATGAAAAGTTAGCCTTTGATTCACGAACAATACCCCCAAACAATACTCATAACCTCCTTAGATAATACCCACAATTTCCTTAGCTTTAACCCGTTTGAAAACTCATTTTGAAACCACCCGAACATAACCCCGTCGTAGTATTTTATGTATACATAACTAATATAAATAATTATATAATATTAATAATAATAATAATAATCTTAATAATAATAATATTAAAATAATAATAATAAGAAGGATGATGATAAATATGATACTAAGTAATATGAATCAGTTATGTGTGTCTCGCATAAACGATCGAATATGTATATATATATATAGATAATAAATATGATATTATAATAATATAATAATATAATAAAGTAATAATATAATAATAAAATAATAATATAATAATAAAAGGAATCAAACATGTGTAATCTAAGCCGCCCCATTTTCGTTAGTTTATGCCGACAGTTTTTCACAGACCAGTATTTCGTACTCTGTTGCTAATAATTAATGGGTAAAAGTATAAATAAAAAGAATTCCACTTTTTATAATTGAATACATATATTTATTTTGGTCTTAAGCTTTATAAAACTAGTTGTAAAAAGGTCCATTTATTTATAAAATTACTATATACTTTCGATGTAGAGTGTACGTACTAGTCTGTTGATCATTCCGTGCCACCGTAAATCACTGAATTCATTTAATTCAATCGAATGAATGAATTTTAATATTTTAAAAAGTCGCATTTATTAAATACTTCAGGGGCATTTTATGTAACTTATAATTAATAATTTCTATCATGTCATTTTTATGTGAATAGTAAATTGATTAATTTCGTTTCATTTACTATTCGTATGAATAGTAAATGAATTAATTTCGATTCAACTATTTAAGTTATATTGTTGTACGTTGTGCTTTATAGCTTGTACATCTTTGATTTAATTGTGTTTCTTCTTATTGATTAAAAAATTTACATCATAAAAATAAAACGATTATATACGTAAAAGTTTTAATTTGAAATTGCATCATTCAATAGTAATTTTTTATCATTTCGTATATAAATATTATTCGCATGTTTCCGTATATATATATATATACACACACACAATTATATAATTATCACAAGTTATGACGTTCGTGAATCGTCGGACAAACAAGGTGGTCAACCGTTATATAAAACTCATTTACAAAAGTTTTAAAACTTGTCAAAATGCATTGCTTATCATGACGAAAATATTAAATCATATAGAGAATTGATTTAAAGAAGTCAAAATTTTTCGGGTCATCACAAGCTCAAACACAAAGGAATTTAGCATGTTATTAAGTTCCTGCAGTTCTCTAGTAACTCTCCCCGATGGTTCACGAAAGCAGTTCCATGAAATAACTTTTTCTACACCACCATCTGTGATGACCCGGAGATTTCCGACCAAATTTAAACTTGATCTTTATATATATTCGACACAATAAGCAAAGTCTGTAATACTGAGTCTCAAAATTTTGGAACAGTTTACATGAATTTAATTACCCTTTGACTATGTTCGACGATTCACGAACCTTTAATTATAAATTGAAATGTGTATATATATATATAAATAAGAATATATGTAAATAAATAGATATTATAAATTAAACTATTATGCGAGTTAGTTATTACAAAATATAACTTAAGATAATTTAGAATCTGTTATTTAAAAATGTTTAGTTAATTATTGAAGTATATTGAATATAAATAACTTTGAACACAATTTGTCAACGTTAATAAAGTATTAAAGATGTACTATGAGATTATCATTTCAATATATATATAATTAATATATTTGTGTTACTTGTTATCTAAAAACATAATTAAATATGTAATAGTATATATATATATATATATATATATATATATATATATATATATATATATATATATATATATATAGATACTAGATTGTTATATATAAATGATTGTAGTATTATTATTACTAATATTATTATTAATATTAATAATATTAGTATTATTATAACTAGTATTATCAGCATAAATAATATTGTTATCATTTTCATTATTATCATGGTTACTTAATATTATTGTTATTATTATTAATATATATATAAAATTTGATTAGTGTTATTTATATTATTGATATTATTATCATTAATTTTGTTATTATTATTATTATTATTATTATTATTATTATTATTATTATTATTAGTAATTATCTAATATTATTAATAATATTATCAATATTATTATTAATAAACTTATTATTAATTATTAATATTAATTCAGTATAAATTAAAATGGCAAAAACAAGTAAGGATCTATTATTAGTCAATTTCTGCTTTTACAAATTTTCTTCTCCCTGATTTCATCTTGTCTAGAAAATCTTAACTACAAAACAATTTCCTTTGATTCAGATTGTTATATATATATACATCGTTCATGGGTACATTGTATCTATCCTCTACTAATATATATATATATATATATATATATATATATATATATATATATATATATATATATATATATATATATATATATATATAATATATATATATAAATAGATAAAACCCAGTTCTTCCTCTGCTCGACATTATTTTTTTTACATAATTCGAATTCGAAGAAATCATCACAAATTAATGATACAGAAGTGTTAGGAATCATATATATAAACTATCTGTAAGTTTCTAACTTTCAATTCGTTCTAATTACTCTAATTTTTCGAAGTCAAACTATAAGAAACAAAAGTCAAACAAATCATTCTTGGCAAAATTCGAATCTGTGTTAGTGTTTTTGTTGAATTTAACGATTCAAAAAGCTTCTATATATGAATTAAAACATGTTTCATGTTATAGGTATGATCTAAAACTTCCTTAAAATCATAAAGGCAAATTTTTTTTTTTTAAAAACAAACCGACGGTAGTCGCTGTGCTGTATTTGGTTTTTTTTTTTTTCTTTCACTCAAGTACTCATAGCAATTGAATATACTTCGTGTGTTAATCCTAAAACTAACTAATTACCTCGTTGATGGCTGGTTATGGTCGCTGTAGAATGATGAAGAAGAAGGAGGTTTAGAAACAGAAAAATAACGCATTACATACATATGGGTTGGTATTAAAATAGAAGAATAGAATTGGATCGATGGTTTAGGGGGTGTGACGGGTATCTAGAGGTCACGGGTTCAAGTCCTGCAGTGGCATATTTTTTTTTTGGATTTCGTTTCTTAAAAAGGTAGTTTCAATTTCAAAGTTGTTATTATTAATATTATCAATATTATTACTATTATTATCATTAATATTATTATTATTAATATGATTATTGATATTAGTGTTATTACTATGATTATTAATATTGTTGTTATTATTATTATTATTATTATTATTATTATTATTATATGTAATATATTAGTTATTACCAGTATCATAAAAAGTGTTATAACGATTATCGTTATTATTACTAAAAGTATTATTAATGTTATTATTATTATTTTATCATTTTAGTAATACCATTATTATTATGTTTATCATTGGGATCATTATTATTGTTATTATAAAAATAATACAAGTTATTAATATTTTCACAAATATTAGTATTAATATCATTTTTTTTTTTGTAACTATTAGTACTATTATTATTACTATTATTAACATACGTACCATTTTTAACAATATCGTTATTATTATTATTAGTATTATCAATATCAAGAAAGTTATTATTATTAATCAATCATTATTATCAAAACTATCATTTTTGTTACAAATAAATAATTTGTACCTAAAATATACTTAATACATATATTATAATTGTATTAATAGTTTATATAAATATATATAAAATGTAATAACATTATTTATATAAATATTTATATATATGACAAATTTGGTATTTTTAATATAATACTAAGTATATATATAGATATTAATATAACTATATTAATCACTTTAGATATATATATATATATATATATATATATATATATATATATATATATATATATATATATATATATATATATATACAAAATAAACATAATTTAGGATATAATATGATATATAATTTTAAATGGAATTCAGTATAAATTTCATATAACTATTATTGTTAATATACAAATGATATATTTATATATATATCAAAAATATATTTAATACATATAATATAACAAAAATTAATATTTTTATATATAACAAATTGAATATAAGAAACATATATATATTATCAATATAAAAAGGATATAACTAATAAATTTATATATATTTGTTCGATTACAATTATGTATATTAATAAATATACAAATGATATAGGTTCGTGAATCCAAGGCCAACCCTGCATTTTTCAATATAGTCATATGTATTTTTACTACAAAATACATTAGGTGAGTTTCATTTGCCTTTTTACCCTTTATATTTTTGGGCTGAGAATACATGCGCAACTTTTTATAACTGTTTTACGAAATAGACACAAGTAATCGAAACTACATTATATGGTTGAATTATCGAAATCGAATATGCCCTTTGAAACAACCCAACCCGTACTCCGTACGCTATAAAATATTTTTTTTTATAATATACACATTTATGCGCCAATTAAATATGTAGACCAACTCACAAGTTTCATTAAACCGTACAACCATTACCAATGTTTACAAAAGGCACAATGGCCGTTAATTAAGTTAATACAAGTTTGACCGAATACAATGGTAGTTTATTAACCAAACGACCCGACGAGCATGGTTTGGGACTAAACTACCCAAAAGGTGGCCAACTTCCAAAAGCTCCTACAAGCACATCATCAAGGGCATCTAGTGCCCGACAATCCCCTTCCCTTTATCCTCACCTGCAACTAAAAGATAAACAACGAGAGGGGTAAGCTAACGCTTAGTGAATGAAATAATTATACATGATCATATATAACCTACTTACTTGCATACACTTACACAATACCACATACGAGCTAGCAATTCAACAAACATGCAATCCATCATGCATAAACTACTATCCACGTTCCACATTACGCTAGCAACAATAATAGCATATAGTTCACAATATAATATGCTAAGTACAATTCGCACAACCATGGTTAACCAAGTATACAAGAGAACGGTACATGTAAGTCCGTTGGAGTTCATAACATCCACTAGTGTTACTTATACACCGCGTAATCACTAGTCCCCCGGGTGATGTCTTAAACACCGCGACTAACTCACCCTTACAACAATGTGGCGTCTTAAACACCGCGACGAATCCACACTTCATTCAATACAATGAGTGGTGTCTTGAACACCGCGACACTTCCACTCTCACGACATTGTGGTGTCTTAAACACCGCGACAATCCCACAAGTCAATTACACAAGGAGTAGTGTCTTAAGCACCGCGACAATACTACTCGTTACCTAGAATGTGGTGTCTTGAACACCGCGACACTTCCACATTCGTACCACACAAATAAATACATTATATACGTTCACGCATAATTATTCCACTCACCTTGACGCAAGGATGATGAATAATCGCTTCCAAACTTCAAAGCCAAGTACCTAATACATTAAGTACCAATTCAATACATAAACTAGTGGAATTAACCACATTACATTTACTTGGGCATTTAATGACTCAATTTCGCATTAAATGACCCAACCACACCACAACCGCCCTCTTAATGGCCAAGACTCGACTTTAATTACCAACATTAGTGCATTAAAGTCTACTAGCCTCAATTGACATCCACCTAGGGTAATTTACACCCATTTTACCCAAACTAGGTCAACTAGTACATTCTTGACCCAAATGACATCTCTTTTAATTCTAACAAGTGTTTAATGCTTACAATACCATTAACACTTTCAAACTCACAATTACAAGACCAAAACCCTAGATTATGGCCATTAGGGTTTCATTACAACAACCTAACCCAAATTCACCCATTTTACTCCTAAATGGGTCATACAAGCTTCTATTAACCAAAACCCTAGCCATAATCAATTAAAACTCGAAACTTAGAGTTAGAACTTACCGAGACTATCACCACGTAGCTAGAGTCACAAGGAACAACTTTAATACTTGCTCCAAAGATCAACCCTAAATCCTTCCTCTCTCAATCTCACTTTGAATCCAAATGGGTGTTAGAGTTTTGGGAGAGAAATTGAAAGAAAATGAAAAAGGAAAATGAAATAAATGAACTAGTGGACCAGATTTAATGCACCCATCTGATCTATACGTCCATTTACCATTTTGCCCCTCAAAATCTCTTAATTTAACCTAAAACCGGAACCTGGCCAGCAGGCCTGCTGCGGCGCGACGAAACACATGAAAAACAGCACCCTTTAATCCAAGTTCTGATCAAATCTTTGCTTGATGTGTCGCGTCGCGGAGCCCTGTATCGCGACGCGACAATTGCCTGGAACTGGTGCCCTCGACTAGCTAATCAATTTTCCAAGGTTTCCATAACTAATAACCCAAACGCTCTCTTTAATACACATACTAACCCCAACCTTGAGTCTCACACGACTCAATGCCATCGTGACACGTAGGTAAACACGTTCGCGCATGCATTCAACATTTATAATATACACATTCTCAAGTAACTAACATGTTAGCTAACTTAGCCACATAACGAGCAAGTTATAGACGTATAATTGATTAGGTGTGTACCTTTAAGCGTGTACGGAAAAGCGGGGTGTTACAACTCTCCCCCACTTAGATCGGAGCGCGTCCTCGCGATCCAAGCCGCATGACAAGCCGGAAGATAAGCCAAAACAAACTCTTCGGATTCCCATGTAAACTCGGAACCCCTTCGATGTCGCCATTGCACTTTGAAGGTTCTAACTTCCTTGTTCCGCAACATCTTAACCTTTTCATCAAGGATTGCAACCGGTTCTTCCACATACTCTAACTTGTTATTCAAAGTAATCTCATCCAATGGCACCCAAGTCGAGTCATCCACAAGACACTTGCGAAGATGGGAAACATGGAACGTATTATGAATTCTCGCAAGTTCTTCGGGTAACTCTAATCGATAAGCAACCTCACCAACATGTGCCAATACCTTGAAAGGACCAATAAACCGAGGAGCTAACTTTCCTCGTTTCCTAAACCGAATCACACCCTTCCATGGAGAAACCTTAAGCATCACCATATCACCTTCTTGAAACTCAATCGTTCTTCTACCTTTATCGGCATAAGACTTTTGTCTATCTTGCGCCGCTTTAAGTCGAGATACTCGCTTTACATCTCGGTTTTGGAACAAGTTTCATGAAGATATGGGTACTCAATTGAAAATGAGCACGGCGTATCATCCTCAAACGGACGGTCGAATGAAACCCTTCTCAAGCAACTCTTGGGTTTGATTAAGCAATTCTTGCATCTCCGTCGGCGCTAAACGATAAGGGGTTTTAGCAATGGGAGTAGCTCCCGGAACCAACTCGATGCAAAATTCGACTTGTCTTTCCTCCGGAACACCCGGTAATTCATCCGGAAAGACATCTTCAAATTCATTAACCACCGGAATCTTACGAATAGGTGGTGGCTCATCACGAGTATCAACTACGTGAGCAAGATAAAACAAGGCACCGCTCTTGAGAAAACGTCGTGCCCTTGCATACGTGCACAATAGTACGAGTCTCCTCCGTCTATCGCCATGAATAATCAACTCTCCCCCACTTGGGGTCCTAACACGAATGAACTTATCATGGCATGCAATATCGGCTTTATAACGATCGAGCCAATCCATACCAACAACAATATCGAACTCACCCAAGGTCATCGGAATGAGGTCAATTTTAAAGGTTTCGGTACCAAACACAACATCACAATTCTTACAAACATCAACCACTAACGCCGTCTTGCCATCCGCTATTTCGACTTCAACCGGACGACTCAACTTAACTAGCGGTTTATTTAACTTAGATACAAATCGAGGTGACACAAAAGACAAATTAGCACCTCTATCAAATAATATCTTGGCCGGTTTAGAGTTAACCAAGAAAGTACCTGAGACAACCTCGTTCGATCGCTTAGCTTCATCATTAGTCATCAAATAATTTCGACCCCGGCCCGTACCCGCCGCCTTCTCTAACTGTTTGACATGATCATTAACCAACTCGGGACACTCGGTCTTCTTGTGTCCTTCTTTTCCACAATTGTAACAAGTGAATTTTGTAGTAGAGGATGGTTTGGTGCAATCACGGGCCATATGTCCCCTTCGCCCACAATTATGACAAGAATAGGGGAAATCCCCGAAGCACCTTTCTTCACACTCCCCACACTCTCGGAGCCTTTCTTAAACTTCTTGCTAGAAAAATTAGATTGACTAGTAGCTTCAAACTTTTTCTTGCCCAAGGTAAGGCTATTCTTCCTCATCACAAGCGCCTCGAAGCCCTTGGCCATGTTAAACAATTCATCAAAGCTTTTCACCACATTCACACTTATCTTCTCTTGATAACTATCATTCAAGATCCGATAAAAATCTTCCTTTAACATCTTATCATTCCCGACATACTCCGGGCAAAATTGAGTCTTAGATAAAAACACGGATTTGAGAGTGTTCAAATCCATTGACCCTTGCCTCAAAGAACGTAGCTCGTCCTTAAGCCTAGTGAGATCGGCCGAAGTTCGGTATTCTTCGAAAAATTCTTCCTTAAACTCATCCCAAGAAAAGTCCATGCATTGTTCTTCGCCATAGACTTGAATCTTTGCATCCCACCATAGCTTGGCATCACCTCTTAACATGCTACAACCATACCTTGTCTTTTTATCGTTAGGGCACTCACATGTACGAAAAGCCCCCTCCATATCGGAGATAAACCGGGCACTCTTAAGTGGGTCCCTATCGCCTTCAAAAGTAGGAGGTTGAGCATCCTTAAAGTTCTTGAAGAAAAAGTCTCGTCTCCCCACATTTTCTTCTTGGAGAGCAATCTTAATTTGTTCCTTAACCATAGTGACGACGTGCTCGTCAATCGTGTCTAGAAACATCTTCTTAACATCTTCGCAAAACTCCGCCTTTTGGCGTTGAAAGATGGCCTCAACCTTGGCCGTGAACTCGGGGTCCTCACTCGTGCCCCCATTATCGGTGTCGTGTCCGTTTCTCATCTTCATTCTATAAAACGGAAAAGATTAAACGACAAACCCAGAGACATGACACATATATATATATATACACCATACCACCCCATCTCGCTCGACAATCGTCGTACATCGCTTGTTTGACACGATTTGCACCCGTAGTAAGGGTAGCTAGTCATTACTACGCGAGCACGTCGCATTAACTTGCTAGTACAACGTCTGTCTCGCTCGATGATTCCATCTACAACACAAATCAATTAGTGAATGGTTAGTTCATATAAACCTACGCACTACAATTCCCGATTCGACCCGAAGTCGTACAAGTCCCGCTTAAAAGCGCATACACATAAAAGTCTAAGTCTAGGCACCTATCTCAAGTCGCCTAAATCCCTTAGACCATGCTCTGATACCACTTGAAACAACCCAACCCGTACTCCGTACGCTATAAAATTTTTTTTTTTATAATATACACATTTATGTGCCAATTAAATATGTAGACCAACTCACAAGTTTCATTAAACCGTACAACCATTACCAATGTTTACAAAAGGCACAATGGCCGTTAATTAAGTTAATACAAGTTTGACCGAATACAATGGTAGTTTATTAACCAAACGACCCGACGAGCATGGTTTGGGACTAAACTACCCAAAAGGTGGCCAACTTCCAAAAGCTCCTACAAGCACATCATCAAGGGCATCTAGTGCCCGACAATCCCCTTCCCTTTATCCTCACCTGCAACTAAAAGATAAACAACGAGAGGGGTAAGCTAACGCTTAGTGAATGCAATAATTATACATGATCATATATAACCTACTTACTTGCATACACTTACACAATACCACATACGAGCTAGCAATTCAACAAACATGCAATCCATCATGCATAAACTACTATCCACGTTCCACATTACGCTAGCAACAATAATAGTATATAGTTCACAATATAATATGCTAAGTACAATTCGCACAACCATGGTTAACCAAGTATACAAGAGAACGGTACATGTAAGTCCGTTGGAGTTCATAACATCCACTAGTGTTACTTATACACCGCGTAATCACTAGTCCCCCGGGTGATGTCTTAAACACCGCGACTAACTCACCCTTACAACAATGTGGCGTCTTAAACACCGCGACGAATCCACACTTCATTCAATACAATGAGTGGTGTCTTGAACACCGCGACACTTCCACTCTCACGACATTGTGGTGTCTTAAACACCGCGACAATCCCACAAGTCAATTACACAAGGAGTAGTGTCTTAAGCACCGCGACAATACTACTCGTTACCTAGAATGTAGTGTCTTGAACACCGCGACACTTCCACATTCGTACCACACAAATAAATACATTATATACGTTCACGCATAATTATTCCACTCACCTTGACGCAAGGATGATGAATAATCGCTTCCAAACTTCAAAGCCAAGTACCTAATACATTAAGTACCAATTCAATACATAAACTAGTGGAATTAACCACATTACATTTACTTGGGCATTTAATGACTCAATTTCGCATTAAATGACCCAACCACACCACAACCGCCCTCTTAATGGCCAAGACTCGACTTTAATTACCAACATTAGTGCATTAAAGTCTACTAGCCTCAATTGACATCCACCTAGGGTAATTTACACCCATTTTACCCAAACTAGGTCAACTAGTACATTCTTGACCCAAATGACATCTCTTTCAATTCTAACAAGTGTTTAATGCTTACAATACCATTAACACTTTCAAACTCACAATTACAAGACCAAAACCCTAGATTATGGCCATTAGGGTTTCATTACAACAACCTAACCCAAATTCACCCATTTTACTCCCAAATGGGTCATACAAGCTTCTATTAACCAAAACCCTAGCCATAATCAATTAAAACTCGAAACTTAGAGTTAGAACTTACCGAGACTATCACCACGTAGCTAGAGTCACAAGGAACAACTTTAATACTTGCTCCAAAGATCAACCCTAAGTCCTTCCTCTCTCAATCTCACTTTGAATCCAAATGGGTGTTAGAGTTTTGGGAGAGAAATTGAAAGAAAATGAAAAAGAAAAATGAAATAAATGAACTAGTGGACCAGATTTAATGCACCCATCTGATCTATACGTCCATTTACCATTTTGCCCCTCAAAATCTCTTAATTTAACCTAAAACCGGAACCTGGCCAGCAGGCCTGCCGCGGCGCGGCACTAAACGTCGCGGCGCGACGAAACACATGAAAAACAGCACCCTTTAATCCAAGTTCTGATCAAATCTTTGCTTGATGTGTCGCGTCGCGGAGCCCTGTATCGCGGCGCGACAATTGCCTGGAACTGGTGCCCTCGACTAGCTAATCAATTTTCCAAGGTTTCCATAACTAATAACCCAAACGCTCACTTTAATACACATACTAACCCCAACCTTGAGTCTCACACGACTCAATGCCATCGTGACACGTAGGTAAACACGTTCGCGCATGCATTCAACATTTATAATATACACATTCTCAAGTAACTAACATGTTAGCTAACTTAGCCACATAACGAGCAAGTTATAGACGTATAATTGATTAGGTGTGTACCTTTAAGCGTGTACGGAAAAGCGGGGTGTTACACCCTTTTTATTAAGTCTGGTAATCTAAGAATTAGGGAACAGACACCCTAATTGACGCGAACTCTAAAGATAGATCTATCGGGCCCAACAAGCCCTATCCAAAGTACCGGATGCTTTAGTACTTCGAAATTTATATCATGTCCGAAGGAGGATCCCGGAATGATGGGGATATTCTTATATGCATATTGTGAATGTCGATTACCAGGTGTTCAATCCATATGAATGATATTTTTTATCTCTATGCATGGGACGTATGTTTATGATAAATGGAAATATGAAATCTTGTGGTCTATTAAAATTATGAAATGATTATTTATGTTAAACTAATGAACTCACCAACCTTTTGGTTGACACTTTAAAGCATGTTTATTCTCAGGTATGAAAGAAATCTTCCGATGTGCATTAGCTCATATTAGAGACATTACTTGGAGTCATTTATGGCATATTTCAAAAGACGTTGCATTCGAGTCGTTGAGTTCATCAAGATTATTATTAAGTCATTTATAGTTAGATGTATTATGAAATGGTATGCATGCTGTCAACTTTTGATGTAATGAAAGATTGTCTTTTCAAAAACGAATGCAATGTTTGTAAATGCATCATATAGAGGTCAAGAACCTCACGATGTAATCAACTGTTGTGAATCGTTTATAATCAATATGGAATTCATCCGGATGGATTAGGACGGGTCTCTACACCATCCATTGTAACCAGATCGTAAAAAAGAGCATCACGATTGGCCTCTAGTCGATATAATCGATTGAACAAGTTGCACAGATTAGTACTACCGATCCAGTGATCCGACCATAAGCGCATGCTCGATCCATCTCCAACGGTTTTCACGAATGAGTTGGTGAAATTGACTCCAAGTTCTTCGATTTGAACACCTGCACGCAAAATGATGTTCTAGATTCCAACATGTGGAATGTTGGCAAGGTTAGAAGTCGAAACCAAACCTCCACATCAACCATATATACTCCTAATTACACTAACTCACAAGGAATCCGTTTCGGTTCTAAACCTCCACCACCACTTCTCTAAGAGAGCTAGGTTTATGCTTTTTAAAGAGCCAATATTTAACAGCCCTTTCCTATACGGAAGTAGAACATTTTCAAATTTAACCCAAGAAATATTAAACCCAAACCCGACCCACCCCAAAAGAAGGATCATCTGACACACTCTAAAAGTTTGATCACACATTGGGGGCACGAAATAATGTGAAATAGTACAATGGAAGACTAGATAGAACCGCTTTGATGAGAACTAATCGACCACCAAATGATAACGTTCGCATTCACCACTCCGAGAGTCTCTTTTTTATCTTATCAATTATCGGGCACCAATCATTTAATTTATTGATGTTATGCGAGGTGTATATAAAATAGCTTAAATTTTACAAGGAAATACTATTAAATACGATACAATTTTACACAAGATATTTATTTATTTATTGAATGGATATACTTAAACCTTGCTACAACACTTATAGGCAGTGTACCTAATCGTACAGTAGTGTAGTTTTTAGTAAGTCCGGTTCGTTCCACAGGGAAAATCTTTTAATCAAAGCTTAACGCTATATTAGTTTAATTTATAAAAATACAAATATATATATATAAGTAATATTATTATTATAAATGGGGTTTTTACCGTTTAATGACCGGTTTGTCGATTTTAAAACTTTAGTCGCAGTTAAAACCAAATGTAAAATATTAAATAAATAAAAGACTTAATTTAAAGCGTAAAGTAAATAACGATAATGAAATTGCGAATAATAAAAGTGCGATAAAATAAACTTACGATAATTAAAAAGTACGATAATTAAAAGTGCAATTAAATACAATAACAATAAATAAAAATGCGATAATTAGAAGTGCAATTAAATATAAAATAAAGGAAATTAAATATGAAATAAAAGAATTATGCTTATTTAAACTTCCGTAATCATGATGTTTGACGTGTTGATTTAAGTTTTATGCCCATGGGTTAATTGTCCTTTGTCCTGGATTATTTAATATGTCCGTCTGGTTTTTGTCCATAACAGTCCATCAGTCATAAATATAAAGTGCGAGTGTCCTCGTCAAATTATCCTTATACCCGAAGTCAAATATTCCAACTAATTGGGGACTTAAACTGTAACAAGATTTTAATACTTTGTTTAAAAATTACACCAGGATGTCGACTGAGTGTAACCCAAGGTTTTAATACTTTATTAACAATTATGCCAAGTGTCCTTGTACATAATTTCACCCCTGTTTTAATAATTCTAGTGGCTATTAATCCATTCCCATGTCCGGTTAAATGAACGATTATTCGTACATATAAATACCCCGCCCATCGTGTCCGATTGAGTGTATATGGTTATTTATAGGGACGTCCAATTGTAAATCTTTATATTAAAATTAACAAACTATCATTTAGTTAAACAAATATAAATCCCATTAATAGCCCATAGTCTAATTTCCACAAGTGTCGTTCTTTTATCCAAACCCCAATTATGGTACAAAGCCCAATTACCCAATTTTAATAATTAGCCCAACATCATAATTACTTCGGTATTAAATAAGCATAATAATAACTTAGCTACGAGACATTAAGTTAAAAAGGTTGAACATAACTTACAATGATTAAAAATAGCGTAGCGTTACACGGACAGAATTTCGACTTACACCCTTACAACATTTGCTAACATACCCTTATTATTAGAATTAAAATTAAAATTAAAATTAAAATATAAATTATAAATATAAATATTACGTATAGATATAGAGAGGATGATATATTTGATCAAACTGCGTTTGTTTTTATAGGCAGTTTCATTTTTTGGGGCTACGCGAGTCGCGGCCCTCTCGTTCCTCAAACTCCGCGAGTCGCGGAGATATCAAATCCAGCTCACAAAGCCTTGGCTCCTAGCTTGCCGACGGATTTAAATATAAATATAATATATAAATAATTATAAGAATTATTTACATATTATATTATATTTATGTGCATAGTTGACTTGTAATTTTTAGTCCGTTGCGTCGAGCGTTGAGAGTTGACTTATGTCCCAGTTCTGGATTTTCGAACGTCCTTGCGTACTATTTTATATCTTGTACTTTGTGTTTTGAATCTTGTACTCTTGTAATTTCGAGACGTTTCTTATCAATAATTGGAACCTCTTTGATTGTATTTTGTACTTTTGAGCTTTTTGGACCTTTGCGTCTTCAATTCGTCGAATCTGTCTTTTGTCTTCACCTTTTATTATTTAAACGAATATCAATTGTAAATAGAACAATTGCAACTAAAAGCTTGTCTTTCTTGAGGAATAATGCTATGAAATATATGTTCATTTTTAGTATTATCAAATATTCCCACACTTGAGAGTTGCTTGTCCTCAAGCAATATAGTCTTGAAATACTAGAATCACTTCTTTATTCTTCACACTTTGTACATCAGTGATTTCTATACGGCGGTATAAACAATGGTAGTAACGATATGGTTTACAGTCCCACATGACTATAAAATTTAGATCCATTAAGGAAATTGGATCTTTATGAAAACATTTGATCTTTTGAAAATTTTAATCTAGCTTTTACCCTAGATAAGTTTTCCGGAATAACCCTTCACCGGTGTTTGCAAAATATTTTTGTGGGTTTGGTGGGTTTCAGATTTAAAAATTTTAGCTCAAAACTTGCGGTTTTGTGTCACCCACTTGCTAACCTTGTATTAGGAAAGCAACACGTCCAGTATACTTGCTCCGTATATTACCTTTCGGTAAACTACCGTCCGGTTGTAAAGGAAAGCGTTGAACAAGCAACTGTTAAGGCAATGTCCCCTGACATGCTTTTAATTATGGTCTATAACGTGTCGGACGCAATTACTATCCTTGGTAGGAGCAATAGTAAAGCTCACCCTTATGATTTTTCGGTCTGGCACAAGGTCCTGTCTTTGACCATGCTATGCAACCACCGTTCTTACGGTTGACACCCGATTTGGTTCAGGTGACCTAATGAATTCCAGGTGAATTCCTAGGATTTTACGTTCAATGGTAATGAACGCATTGAAAATGGGTTTTCAGAAAACAAATCGGTTTGTAATTTTGATCAAAATATTTTCTCGTTCAAGCTCGAGTTTAGATATCATTGAATTCCATGAGTTTGTAATTCTCAATCTTTAAGGTCAATCTCTAGGATTGAGTAATATCAGTCTTAAAAGCTGATTTTTAATCTTTAAGGAGATTATCCTTTCTGGGGATCTGATTCATTAGTCTTATCCAGCTAATTTGCACGGTGCCCCCCCATTTTACGAGATAAATCCTTCTCATGGTTAGGATAAATCTGACCACTTGGCGACCCTGTTTTATGCTGAGGTTCGTGGATTTCCTGCTGATTTTAGTGATGCCTTTTCTAGATTTTTCGTCGACCTACAGCTGGTCTGGACGACAACTTCCTGACCTAAATCAAGAAGCGCGTTTCTTTTTCGGAAGACTTTACTTCCTTTTAATGATGGAATTGATTCATCGTGTTGATCCATCTCTTCTTTTCTTTCATCGGGTAAAACAGTTTAGTTTAGTCCAAAGCAAAAGTATTTTCAGTTATTTGTTACAGAAATATGTGGCATATGTTTAAAATATCTTGGTAAATTTTCCCACACTTGGCTTTTATTTTCCTTTTTATTGTCCTCTATTCCATTTTAAATGAATTTTAACATTTTAGTTTGTTTCTCAATTTATGTCCTTTCCGAGGTAACAATAATTTCGGTGTTAAAACCTAGTTTTATCGTTCATTAATATGTATAAACATGATTTTGAGTTCATTTAATTGAAAATTTTGAAATTTTTTACTAGAATTGGGTAGTCAGTATATAAGACTAGGGCTGTTCTTTATTATCAGAGAGCACTAGATTTTAATACAACTACTACTTTACTAGTATTTCTAATGGTAACCAAGTGTATAAGATAAAAATTTTAAAATCCAAAAGAATTTAACCCCTTCCCACACTTAAGATCTTGCAATGCCCTCATTTGCAAGAAATCAGTAACAATTTAAATTATTGAGGGTGATTTGTGTGAAAATGATTAAATTTTACCAAAGTTTCCAAACATATTGGCGTTTGTTTGCTGAATGATAAATGGTGCATATCATTTGTTCATTCCGTCTTGTTGTTATATCACATTTATTTTGCATCTTGTCGTCAAAATTAGTTGCTTTTGCTGAACTTAATGCCAGTCTTTGAAAATGTGTTGTTTTACCCTGTTGTGTACATAAGATAAACTGCAAACATATATACATATTTTTGAAGTTTGGTATATTACCCCACATTCAAACATTATTAAAATCTAAAAATAAAAATTTGTAAATTATAAAAACTAATACAATTCCAACATAAGTATTAAATGTATCAACATTACAAATTATAAAATAAATAAAATTAAGTAGACTAGGGATGATACTGATACCAGTAGGGGTTCCATGCATAACCATATGTGTTATAAAATGCTTCGGCTGGGTTATACGTAGGATACGGTGGTTGGATCTCTATAGACCAGGGAGGAAATACGGGCGATGGAGTAGGAATATAGTTTCTACCTACATGTTGGTAATGATCTATGATTTGGTTTTGATGAACTTGCCAATCTTCAAATGCTCGATGTCTAGCATTTTCATACTCTTGTGAAGCTATAAACCTTTGCATTTCTGTCATTTCATTTCCTCCTCCCACATTACCTGGCTGTTGGTTTCTCTCAACCTGTGGATGTCTACCATGGTATTGTACTGCGGCGTTATTTCGCCTCTTCAAAACCTTCGCACCATGGTATACATTTAAACCTATTGTATCGCGGGGTTCTGGTTCTTCGACTAATAATCCCCCCGACTTATATCCACACCGAGATATTCAGCAATCAAAGTAATAAATATACCACCTCCTATTATGCTATCCGGTCTCATCCCCCTAACCATAGCTGATAAATAATAACCCACACAATAAGGTATACTTACAGTGCTTTGTGGGTCTCGAATACACATGTGGTAAAACAAATCCTGTTCATTTACCTTTTCCTTGTTCTTACCTCGTTGTGTAATCGAATTGGCTAAAAACCTATGAATTACTCTTAACTCTGCTCTATCTATATCCAAATAAGAGTAATTTCCCCCTTTAAATCGGTGATGGCTAGTCATTTGACTCCATACACCATGCGTATCAAAATTTTCGTCTATCTTTCTACCATTTAGTATCAACCCTCTACAATCGGCAGATGCTAACTCCTCAGGCGTATATATACGTAAAGCCTGAGCCATGTCTAGTAAAGACATGTGGCGCATCGAACCTCCTAACAAAAATCTAATAAAAGATCGATCGGTTAAACTAACTACCTGATCATTTATTTCTATACTACACAATAATTCTTCACACCATACTTTATATACAGGTCTACGCATGTTGAATAAACGTACCCAATCGTTAAAAGTAGAATTACCATACCTCTGTGTAAGTAATTCCCTAATTGGCCCGGCTAATTCTACAGCTTCTAACGGTGCCCATTCTATTACCCTAGGTACTTCAACAGCTTTAGAATGAAGAGTATGCAAACTCCTTTGGTATTTTGGATAATCTATCCAACGTCTGTCAAATCTCAAGTTCGGGTGCAAATCTTCCAAGTGCATATCTGAAAATGTCATAACTGGATGAGAAATATCTTGTTTATAATAGCTATCAACATCCTGTTGTTCTTCATTCTCAGGAGGAGAATTGCGAGCTTGGGATGAAGATTCACCCCCTTTCAGTCTGCAAAACACATCAAACACAATTTTTGTGCATCCAAATATGCATTAGTGTCAGCAAAATCATCAATCAAAATAATTACAATGACATGTCTAATTTATATCAAACTTATGCTCATTTTCATATTTTTATCAAATCTACACTTTTTCAAATAAGCATATACGAAAATGATCACCAAGTTCATAAGCATTCAACTCAAATAACATGTCAAAATAATCATTACTAGCAATTAAACAAGTTTCAAATGGCATTATCTCTCAAAAATCAAGTTCATGAATTTTAGAGTTGAAAAAGTCCACTTTAATTCTCAAAATTATGTTTAGGCTCAAAGTTTGGATCATTTAACTACCTAAACATGTTACACTACTCAATTGAGCAACAATTCATGACAAAAATCGGCCATAACCTGTTTATATCAAAAAGCCCCAAATTGCTCAAGAACACAAACCCTAGATTACTCAAAATTTGAAGTTTAAAGCTTCTAATCATGTTAAATAGCATCAATCTAGGTTATACAAGCATAATACATAAACAATTTAAGCATAATTACACTAAAAAGCAACAAAATCGAATTGGGTATAAAATTGCTCAAGAACACTAATTTTCGGATTAAATGGTGTTTAGGTGTAGAAATTTACCGTTTTCCTTGAGTAATTCCTTGATAGCATCCTTCTCAACATGATTTTAGTTAAAAATGTGATGAAAAACGGTGAAAAATTGTGAATTTTGGAGTGTTTGTGTGTGTATTTTCGGGTGTTTTTTCGCAGTTTTTGTGGTGTGGGGATGGGGACTGATCAGTTCAGCTCGTTTTATTTTTTTTTCTGTAATATCGGTCCTCCGCGAGTCGCGGCAAATTTACCCTTCAAACTCCGCGAGTCGCGGAGTTTGTATTTTTTTTTTTAAACATCTTATACTAATTAAAACAATTAAGTAATTAATTTTAAAATTTTGTTTCTCTTGTTATTTAGGACGAGGTCGTTTCGGAACGATGTCCTAGTCCGTCCCTTGATAAAATTTTAAAATTTGTCTTTTTGTAGCGATTGTTTTAAAAGCTAAGATTTTTGGGTTTTTTTTTTTTAATGTTTTTGGCATACTTTAATTCAATATGATTAAAAATAATGATAATAAAAGTTCTCGTCCCTCCCTCGGGTAAAGCAATTTCGATTCAAAGACCTAGTCTTCAACTTACGACGAATTTTAAAAATCATATTTTTAACTTAGCAAAATAAAGTAAATTTTTGTTTTTTAAATTCACACCAAACTTAAATTTAAAAATGCATAAAATTAAAAATTTACACCAAACTTAATTAAAAATGCATAATATTAAAAATTCACACCAAACTTATATTATATTTTTGTTTTTATACATACAAACTTATATTAAAAATATAAAATTTTCAAATATTGACAAACTTAAATATACTGATTTTACAGAGTTCACAATATTAATTTAAGATTTATATATTAATTTTAAAAACATGGTAAAAATAAAATTAAAAATCTTTTTGGCTTTTATCCCACTTTAATCAATCAAATATTATCAAAAATATGCGCCCCTCTTTTCGGTAAAGTAATTTCGGTTCCATTACCTAATTTAACTCATGACGAACTTTTGAAATATTTTGGGTTGATTGATTAAAGATATTTATACCTTAAGAATAAACGTTAAATTTCGCAGTGATGTAATAAATTTTTGTATGATATCAATAATTTCGATCGCCAAACCTAATTTTATTCAATACCAATTTAATACTTTATAGCTAACAAATTAGCGTTTATTATCAAAAGGTTAAAAATAAAAATAAAAAAAATAAAAACTGTACAGACTTACCTGTGAGATAGTATTCTTAGTTATATGATCTATCACATTCATAAGATAGTCGGTTTAATTGATTTTCCATGGCTACATAGGCGTAACCTCGAGCATTCGGTGTTTTTTCTTCTAAACATATGAACGGTCCGTCTCTGCATAAAGTAACAAATTCGGTGTTTGAATAGGTTTGATTATTTGAACATTTACCTCCATGTGACCATTTTCCGCATTTGTGACATCTTTCTAGGTGTCGTGCTCTTCTTTTCGCAGCGGATTTTGATTTTCCTTTACCAAATTGTAACTTATTATCTTCGCATCTGGATTCTTTTCTTACTCCGTCCAATCTTTATCTGATTACTGATACTATTTCACTCGGAAGTGTGTCATTATTACGTTTAGTGATCAAAGCGTGTAGCATTAGACCATGGTTTAGTTCACAGGAAGTCTTTATTTCGTAAAAACCTAAAAAAATAAAAATTCAGAATGGGGGGAGAAGACTAGTTCTTTAGGGTCTGCTAGGGAAAGACCATTCGGGTTCCATTTTCGAGAACTACACGAAAACAGACAATCTAACTCTAACAAAAATACATATTATCCTTTAAAAGACTTGAATCTCCCCACACTTAGTTAGCTGTGGTATCGAAATTGTGATTAACTTCATTGTCAACTTCCATTGGACTATCTATGTAATGTTTAACTCTGTGACCATTAACCTTAAATTCAATCCCATTTGAATTTATTAATTCTATCGTTCCGTATGGGAAAACTCTTTTGACTATGAATGGTCCAGACCATCTTGATTTCAATTTTCCAGGAAATAGCTTGAATCGTGAATTGAAAAGAAGAACTCTGTCTCCTTCTTTAAATTCTTTTGAACTTCTGATTCTTTTATCATGCCATTTCTTTGTTCTTTCCTTATAGATTAATGAATTTTCGTATGCTTCATGTCTTAATTCTTCTAATTCGTTTAGTTGACTTAACCGTAGACGTCCAGCTTCATGTAAATCAAGATTACATGTCTTCAAAGCCCAAAATGCTTTGTGTTCAATTTCTACTGGAAGATGACATGCTTTTCCATAAACAAGTCTAAAAGGTGTGGTTCCAATTGGAGTTTTGTAGGCTGTTCTAAAAGCCCAGAGTGCATCCTCCAATTTAATGGACCATTCCTTCGGATTTGATCCTACGATTTTCTCTAGAATACATTTTAAAGCTCGGTTGGTATTTTCAACTTGTCCACTTGTTTGTGGATGATATGCGGTGGAGATTTTATGAGTTACTCCATATCTTTTGAGAACTTTCTCAAGTTGATTGTTACAGAAATGAGTTCCCCGATCACTTATTAAAGCTTTCGGTGTTCCAAATCTTGCAAAAAGACGTTTTAAAAAGTTGACTACAACTCGTGCATCGTTAGTTGGGAGAGCTTGTGCTTCCGCCCATTTAGATACATAATCAATGGCTACGAGAATATAGAGATTATTATGAGATTTTGGAAATGGACCCATAAAGTCAATACCCCAAATGTCAAATACTTCGCATACTTGAATGACATTTTGTGGCATTTCATCACGTTGACTTATTTTTCCGGCCCTTTGACAAGCATCACAGGATTTGCAAAGAAGGTGTGCGTCTTTGTAAATTGTAGGCCAATAGAATCCAGCATCATAAACTTTTCTTGCTGTTAGTTGAGGCCCATAATGCCCTCCTGTTGGTCCTGTGTGACAATGGTTTAAAATTTTACTAGCTTCATCTCCGAATACACATCGGCGTATTATTCCATCTGGACAACTTTTAAACAAATGTGGATCTTCCCAGAAATAGTGTTTTATATCACTGAAGAATTTCTTTCGTTTTTGGTACGACAATCCTTTTTCAAGGTATCCACATACTAAGTAGTTTGCATAGTCTGCAAACCATGGAATTTCATTATAATCTATCTTCAATAGATATTCATCAGGAAAGTTGTCTTGTATGGCCGATTCATTTAGAACTTCTAATTCGGGATTTTCAAGACGAGAAAGATGATCAGCGGCGAGATTTTCTGCTCCTCTTTTATCTCGGATTTCAATATCGAACTCTTGTAAGAGTAAGATCCAACGGATTAATCTTGGTTTGGCATCTTGTTTTGAAAATAGGTATCTAAGAGCAGAATGGTCGGTATAGACCACCGTTTTTGCTAGAACGAGATATGAACGAAATTTGTCAAAAGCAAAGACAATAGCAAGGAGTTCTTTTTCAGTAGTTGTGTAATTTGTTTGTGCTCCTTGTAACGTCTTACTAGCATAATATATAGGTTGAAATCATTTTTCAATCCTTTGTCCTAAAACGGCTCCCATTGCAAAATCACTTGCATCGCACATTAGTTCAAACGGTAGATTCCAATTTGGTGTTATCATGATTGGCGCATTAGTAAGTTTCTCTTTAAGAATATTATAAGATTTGATACATTCATCTGAAAAGATGAATGGAGCATCCTTTTCTAGGAGTTTATTCATAGGAGTGGCAATTTTAGAAAAATCTTTTATGAAACGTCGGTAAAAATCGGCATGCCCTAGAAAACTCCTAACTCCTCTAACATTGGTGGGATGTGTAAGTTTATCAATTACATCTACTTTAGCTCTATCCACTTCAATTCCTTCTTTTGAAATTTTATTTCCAAGAACGATGCCTTCTTTAACCATGAAATGGCATTTCTCCCAATTAAGTACTAGATTTGATTGTTCGCATCTAATAAGCATTCGTTCCAGATTAACTAGACATGATTCAAATGTATCACCGAAGACTGAAAACTCATCCATGAAAACTTCCATGCATTCTTCTATCATGTCGTGAAAAATCGCCATCATGCACCTTTGAAAGGTTGCAGGGGCGTTGCAAAGTCCAAATGGCATGCGTTTGTAAGCAAAAGTACCATAAGGGCACGTGAATGTGGTTTTCTCTTGATCTTCGGGTGCTATTGGAATTTGAAAATATCCGAAAAATCCATCAAGAAAACAATAGTAACTATTTTCGGCTAGCCTTTCCAACATTTGATCAATGAAAGGTATGGGAAAGTGATCTTTTCTGGTGGCGTCATTTAATTTTCTATAATCAATACATACACGCCATCCTGTTACAGCCCTAGTAGGAATAAGCTCATTTTTTTCATTTGTAATGACAGTCATGCCACCCTTCTTAGGCACGCATTGAACTGGGCTTACCCATGGGCTATCAGAAATTGGATAAATTAAACCTGCATCTAGCAGTTTAATTATTTCTTTTTTAACAACATCTTGCATATTCGGATTTAGTCTTCGTTGGCGTTGCACATACGTTTTATGACCTTCTTCCATAAGGATTTTATGTGTGCAATACGAAGGACTTATTCCTTTAATATCATGAATCTTCCATGCAATGGCTGGTTTATGAGCTTTCAACACAGAAATGAGTTGTGATTTCTCATTTTCAGTAAGAGAAGACGATATTATTACAGGTAATTCAGATTCACCATGTAAATAAGCGTATTCCAAATGGTTTGGAAGTGGCTTTAACTCTAATGTCAGTGGTTCTTCTATTGATGATTTATATCGATATCTGTCTTCTTCTTTTAGCATTTGAATTTCTTCTGTTATTGGTTCATATCCATTAGCTATAAGTGTAGCTAACATTTCAACTTCATCAATTGGTTCAGTTCCTTCTCCTAAAGAACATTCTCCTGTTCCTTGTAATTCTGGAAATTCTTCTAACAATTCTGCATGTGAATCTATAGTTTGAATATAATAACATGTATCATCTGCAGATTGCGGTTGTTGCATTGCTCTATCAACTGAAAAGGTAACACTCTCGTCCTCTATACTTAGGGTCAATTTCTTACTAAACACGTCTATCATTGCTTTAGCCGTGTTTAAGAATGGTCTTCCTAATATGAGAGGAACTTGAGAATCTTCTTCCATATCCAGAACAACAAAATCTACTGGAAATACTAAAGTACCAACTTTAACTAGCATGTTATCCATTATCCCTCTAGGATATTTTATTGATCAATCGGCTAGTTGTATGCTTATTCTTGTTGGTTTCAATTCTCCAAGGTCTAGTTTAGAGTATAGTGAATACGGCATTAAACTTATACTAGCACCTAAGTCTGCCAATGCTTCTATTGAACTAAGACTACCCAGAAAACATGAAATTGTGAAACTTCCTGGATCAGATAATTTTTCTGGTATCTTATTCAACAGCACTGCTGAACAATTAGCGTTCATAGTAATAGCCGAGAGTTCTTCCATTTTCTTTCTATTCGTGATCAGATCTTTCAAGAATTTAGCATATCTATGCATTCCTGAAATCACATCAATGAAAGGAAGATTTACATTTATCTGTTTAAACATATCCAAGAATTTGGATTGCTCGGCTTCAAGTTTTTCTTTCTTCATTTTACTCGGGTAAGGAAGTGGTGGTTGGTATGGTTTAACATAAGGTTTAGCCTTAACTGTGTTATCTTCATTAACCTTTTCAACTACCGGTTCTTTTTCCTTATCTTGATCAGGTTGTGGTTCTTGTGGAGTAGGAATAGCTTCATCAGAAGTTTCAGGTATTTCAGGTGGTTTAAGTGTTGTACCACTTCTTGTGGTAATGGCTTTAGCTGTTTCATTCCGGGGGTTTGCATTTGTATCACTAGGTAAACTTCCCGGTTTTCTTTCACCTATTAACCTTGCTAGGTTACTTACTTCTTGTTCCAACTTTTGAATAGAAGCTTGGTGATTTCTAAATGCTTGAGCATTTTGTTCATTAGTTTGTTTTTGAGATGTGAAAAACTGCGTTTGAGTTTCAACTAGCTTCGTCATCATATCTTCTAAATTCGGCTTTTTATCATCGGTTTGTGGTGGTTTGTTTTGAAAATTAGGTCTTTGCTGATTGTAAGTATTATTGGATACTTGTTGATTGCTAGGACCTTGTTGGTTGTTGTATGGAACATTTCGATTATAATTCTGGTTTTGATTGTAGATCGGTCTTGGCGATTGATAATTATTCTGATAATTATTTCCAGGCCTTTGGTTTATGTATGAAATATTCTCTCTTTGTTCCATTGTTAATTCAATACTGAGACAATCTTTTGTCAAATGTGGTCCTCCACACTGCTCACAACTAATTCGTATTGAGTGAATATCCTTAGTTATCTTTTCCATTCGTCTCTCGACAGCATCTATCTTTGCGGAAATGGAATCTAAGTCATGGCTAGAATCGGCTCTAGCTGCTTTAGATGATCTAACGATATCTTTTTCTTGGTGCCACTCATGTGAGTGGGAAGCAGTGTTATCAATAATTTTGTAAGCATCAGTTTCGGTTTTCTTCATAATAGAACCACCAGCTGCTATGTCGATGTCTTTCCTTGTAGTGATGTCGCATCCTTGGTAGAATATTTGTACTATTTGACAGGTGTCTAAACCATGTTGCGGACATCCTCTTAATAACTTTCCAAATCTTGTCCACGCCTCATATAGAGTTTCATTCGGTTTCTGTGTGAACGTAACAATTTCTCCTTGAAGTCTTACGGCTTTAGATGCCGGAAAGAATTGTTTAAGAAATTTTTCAACTAAAACGTCCCATGTATCAATCGCCCCTTCAGGTAACGATTCCAACCAATCTTTAGCTTCTCCCTTTAAAGTCCAGGGAAATAACATGAGATATATATGTTCATCCTCAACTTCTCTTATTTTAAATAGAGTGCAGATCCTATTAAAGGTACGAAGATGTTCATTTGGATCTTCCTTCGGCGCACCACTAAATTGGCATTGATTAGTCACCATATGTAGAATTTGTCCTTTGATTTCATAATCTGGAGCATTAATGTCTGGATGAGTAATTGCGTGACCTTGGCCAGTACGTTTAGCTATCATTCGGTCTTCCATACTTAAAGGTTCTATATTCTCCATAATTGAATTTGTTGAATCGGAATCACTAGATGATTCTGATTTAATGGTTCGTTCCTCAACAATCTCTGTTTGAATGATTGGTGGTTCCGGAGGAAAATTAATGGTTCAGGATCTATGAATCGTCCCTGAATATTCTCCGGATTCTCAATTGTGAGGTCGGGTTTAAAAAATGGATTATCAGAAATTTGAATTGGAGTACTTGGTCGACTGGATGACGATTCTAAAGAAAAATCAACGGCGATAATATTTGCTAAATGTCTTGATCTAGTTACAGGTGGTGAACGTACAAAAGGTGGTGAACGTCTTGCTCGATGCATTCACTGAATATCCTATTAGTTTTTAAAAAGGAAAGAAAAATTATATAAGTTATCCAATTAATAGACTTTTCTGATTTTGCCCACGTTTCGAATAGTCAAAAGATGCAGCAGAGGGGCAGGATTCGTTTGGTCTCAATATAATTGAGGACTGTTTGGCTCCAATAACCCGGTCCACGTAAAAATCCAACTATTACTACGAACCAGAAAATTTTGATGTCTATCAATTTAACCACTTAAAATAAATTTTCGTAATTTTAAGAAATTTAGATAAGAAGTAGAATAAAAATCTATGTCCTAAAAACTAGAATAGCGAGAAATAAGAAAGAAAAAGAGCGCGTCGAAAAAGGTCGAAAAAGAAAAAAAAAATTGAAAAAGGCGTCGAAAAATGAAAAAGAAAAAGAGTGACTTATAAAACTTAAAAACACTCGACTAACCCAACCTTATTACTATCACTAACTTAAAATTATAATCGCAAATTGAGATTATTAATTGGAATGATAATTGATACATAGGTAAAAGGTGTCTAAAAATATTAAAGCTTACAAGTAAAACTATATCCCAAATGGCAATACCTTAAAAAAAAAAAACACTAAAATTTAAAAAGGCGTCGCAAAATTCTAAAGCACCTAGATCTTAGTCTAAAGAAAAAGCACTTAAGGGATTTTACGACAAAGTCTAAAAATCTATAAATAAAAATAACTATGGCAAAAATTAAGTTTAAAACTAAAAACTAGCGAAAAACACAAATATTACGCTAAAACAATTAAAAAGGGACAAAATATAAAAATATACTAAAAGTTGTAAAAAGTACAATTTTTATAAAAATATTATTTTTATATTATTTATTTTATAAAACTATTAATTTTAAATTTTAATTAAACTAATTTAACTAAAAATACAAAATAATAAATAAACTAAACTAAATTAATTAAAATAATTAAACCTAATTAGGGTTAAATTTAAATAATAAAAATAAAAACCCGTAATTAATGCCTGATTAGGGTTCTGTGTACCCGTGTCAGGTTTCCTCCGCGAGTCGCGGTTCCACCTGGCAAAAATCTCCGCGAGTCGCGGGGTTCGAAATTCCGGATGACAGGCTGTTTCGGTTGACAAGTTTCGACGTAATTATTATATTTTTTTATTATATTTTTCTGTTTTTAATTTAAATAAAATATTTATATAAATTTAATAAAACTTATATTTTAAAAACTAGAATAGAAATAAAAATATGTTTCAATTTTATAAAAAAAAATCTTAAAACTAGATTTATATATAAATTTTTTTTTTTCGATTTTTGATTTTATGATTTAAATAAAAACAAAATATTTAAATAAAACTTATATTTTTATAAAATTAAAATAAAGAAACTTTATAAAACTTAAATATTTAACAAACTCTTAAAAATATTATATTTTTATTTTTCTTTTTATGTTTTTGAATATTTAAAACGTATTTTTACAAAAGCGTCTTTTTATAAAAGTAAACTAAAAATAAATTTTTTTTTTTTTAATATTTAGCGTTGCGCTTTCGGCGTTTAAGTTCCCCGGCAGCGGCGCCAAAAATACTTGATGTTATGCGAGGTGTATATAAAATAGCTTAAATTTTACAAGGAAATACTATTAAATACGATACAATTTTACACAAGATATTTATTTATTTATTGAATGGATATACTTAAACCTTGCTACAACACTTATAGGCAGTGTACCTAATCGTACAGTGGTGTAGTTTTTAGTAAGTCCGGTTCGTTCCACAGGGAAAATCTTTTAATCAAAGCTTAACGCTATATTAGTTTAATTTATAAAAATACAAATATATATATATATAAGTAATATTATTATTATAAAGGGGGGTTTTTACCGTTTAATGACCGGTTTGTCGATTTTAAAACTTTAGTCGCAGTTAAAACCAAATGTAAAATATTAAATAAATAAAAGACTTAATTTAAAGCGTAAAGTAAATAACGATAATGAAATTGCGAATAATAAAAGTGCGATAAAATAAACTTACGATAATTAAAAAGTACGATAATTAAAAGTGCAATTAAATACAATAACAATAAATAAAAATGCGATAATTAGAAGTGCAATTAAATATAAAATAAAGGAAATTAAATATGAAATAAAAGAACTATGCTTATTTAAACTTCCGTAATCATGATGTTTGACGTGTTGATTTAAGTTTTATGCCCATGGATTAATTGTCCTTTGTCCTGGATTATTTAATATGTTCGTCTGGTTTTTGTCCATAACAGTCCATCAGTCATAAATATAAAGTGCGAGTGTCCTCGTCAAATTATCCTTATACCCGAAGTCAAATATTCCAACTAATTGGGGACTTAAACTGTAACAAGATTTTAATACTTTGTTTAATAATTACACCAGGATGTCGACTGAGTGTAACCCAAGTTTTTAATACTTTATTAACAATTATGCCAAGTGTCATTGTACATAATTTCACCCCTGTTTTAATAATTCTAGTGGCTATTAATCCATTCCCGTGTCCGGTTAAATGAACGATTATTCGTACATATAAATACCCCGCCCATCGTGTCCGATTGAGTGTATATGGTTATTTATAGGGACGTCCAATTGTAAATCTTTATATTAAAATTAACAAACTATCATTTAGTTAAACAAATATAAAACCCATTAATAGCCCATAGTCTAATTTCCACAAGTGTCGTTCTTTTGTCCAAACCCCAATTATGGTACAAAGCCCAATTACCTAATTTTAATAATTAGCCCAACATCATGATTACTTCGGTATTAAATAAGCATAATAATAACTTAGCTACGAGACATTAAGTTAAAAAGGTTGAACATAACTTACAATGATTAAAAATAGCGTAGCGTTACACGGACAGAATTTCGACTTACACCCTTACAACATTTGCTAACATACCCTTATTATTAGAATTAAAATTAAAATTAAAATTAAAATTAAAATTATAAATATAAATATTACGTATAGATATAGAGAGGATGATATATTTGATCAAACTGCGTTTGCTTTTATAGGCAGTTTCATTTTTTGGGGCTCCGCGAGTCGCGGCCCTCTCGTTCCTCAAACTCCGCGAGTCGCGGAGATATCAAATCCAGCTCACAAAGCCTTGGCTCCTAGCTTGCCGACGGATTTAAATATAAATATAATATATAAATAATTATAAGAATTATTTAAATATTATATTATATTTATGTGCATAGTTGACTTGTAATTTTTAGTCCGTTGCGTCGAGCGTTGAGAGTTGACTTATGTCCCGGTTCCGGATTTTCGAACGTCCTTGCGTACTATTTTATATCTTGTACTTTGCGTTTTGAATCTTGTACTCTTGTAATTGAGAGACGTTTCTTATCAATAATTGGAACCTCTTTGATTGTATTTTGTACTTTTGAGCTTTTTGGACCTTTGCGTCTTCAATTCGTCGAATCTGTCTTTTGTCTTCACCTTTTATTATTTAAACGAATATCACTTGTAAATAGAACAATTGCAACTAAAAGCTTGTCTTTTTTGAGGAATAATGCTATGAAATATATGTTCGTTTTTAGCATTATCATTTATTCATGCTAGCACCAATATGTAATCCAAGATACATAAAGGGGAAGGAACCGGCTTGACAACCTATACGAGTGCTGATAAGATTACTTCATCATTAGCAACCCCCACACCATAAAGTGAGCTTTTGTGAAGGTTAACTTTCAAACCGGAAGAAAGCTCGAAGCACTTAAGAATATTCAAGAGATTAAAGACATTTCTTTTGCTCCACTCACCAAAGAAAATAGTATCATTCACTTATTGTCGATGCGATACTCACCTAGACTCCTTTAAGATCACTAGTGGCTTTGGCAAGAATATTTAACCGATCCGATGCAATGATAAAAAGAAAATGTGACAAAGGTTCGCCTTGACGTATGCCTCTCCCGAGTGTAAATTCACAATAAGGTGAGCCGTTTATCAAAATAGAGATTGATGCCGACTTTATACAAGTCATGATCCATCTGATCCATTTAGCCCCGAATCCCATACACTCCATCACTTCCGAAAGAAAATCCCAATTTAAACTATGTTCGCCTTCTCAAAATCTACCTTAAAATTAATACCATTTTGCCTCTTTCGTTTTAGGAACTCGATAGTTTCATTAGCAATCAATATACCGTCTAAAATCAACCTCCCCTATAAGATAGAACTTTTTTCTTTCCCCACAAAGTTCGGAGCAACTTTCTTCAATCGATTAGCAAGAATTTTTGCAATGATTTTATAGTAGCTCCCAATAAGGCTAATGGGTCAGTAATAACCAAGGGATTGAGGATCCACTTTTTTTTTTGGAATTAAAGTAACAAACGAAGCGTTTCATCCCGTTGATATTTCACCGGTTTCCCAGAACCAATTAATTGCCTCGAGAAGTTCAGGTTTAATTATGTTATCAGACTCGTTTCAAAAAACGAAAGTTAAAACCGTCCGGATCCGATGCCTTGGAGCTACCACAATCATTCACCGCATCCCATATTTCTATTTTCGAAAATGCACTTTCTATATTGGATGCTGCAGCGGAATCTACCTTGGGGTAGCAGAGAGTTTCTAAGCTAGGCCGAAGGTTGTGTTGTTCCGCATATATATTTTTAAAATCGAAGGTTGCTGCTTTCTTCATATCCAGTGGGTTTTCGTTCCAAACATCGCTAATATTGAGGCCTCGAATATTGCTTTTATTGTACCCTCTTTTGTTCATAGAATGAAAAAACTTGGAATCTTCATCCCATTCAAAAATCCATCGCGAGCGTGCCTTTTGCTTTCTCGAATTTCTCGAAAGCTTCCTTTCATTATCAGTCAGCGACTGACTTTCAGCTTTTAATTCAAGATTATTTGCAAAAGATTTGAAAAGTTCAATCTCACATTCAAGTGCTTGAAGTGTGGCCTACTCCACAATTTTAATGCTTCTTTGACTTTCTTAAGTTTGTTACGAAACACACAATCCTTGCGATACCCACCAGAATGAATATTCCAAGCATCTCTAATTATTTGCTCTATTCCATCAGCTTCGAACCATTCGCCAAACACTTTAAACGGTTTTGGCCCGAAATATTTTTCATCATTCTTAAGCATGATAGGACAATGGTCCGAATGCAATTGCCGCAATACTTTTTCACATGTTCTAGAGGCTCTCCGTCACAAGGAGACGATTTAGTTTACTATACTTGAGACCGTCATCACTAATACAAGTGAAATTTCTACCGCCGAGTGGGATATCCAACAAATTATTGTTTTCAATAAAGTCATTAAAACAATTTGCTCTACTTTTCACGAAATCACAATTGAACCTATCAGTCGATACCCTTACCTCATTGAAATTTCCACACACAACCCATGACCCATTCGAATTCGACATGAGTCTCGAAAGAGAATCCCAAGATCTTTGTTTGTTTTCGTCCTCATGTGGACCATAGACATTAGCAATCGTTGACTCAACCCTAGACACTTTCCATTTTCCACGAATAGCAATGAAAAAGTCCGAGATAATTCTAACAAAATCGAAATTAATCGAATTCAAAGAGGAAATACCCATATTTTATCAACACGATGTAGCTTAGTTTCTTGAAGTGAAAAAAGCTAGGATTTTCACGTGAGTAGAGCCTTCTGGCCCAACCAAATTTACTTTCCTTTTCAAACCGAAAGCTACGAATGTTTAATGAAATAAACTTCATTGAAAATAGTAAGAAACGAAAGCAAAGGAGAAGATATTACAGCAGTTACTTTTCCCCTTCCACTTCAGCCCCAATTGATTAGTAAAATACTTGAATCTAATGTTATCTTAATACTCTATCTTAATTTTAATACTTATTATGGAGTATTTCATATCTTAAAATAGCCAATTATTAATGCGTTCTCTATGTAATTGGTAATAAATAATCAATCAATTTGAAGTTGTGATGTAGTACAGTCCAGCGGTTGATGACATGCTTCCTTTAGGGGAGGTCAGGAGTTCGACCCCCGTTGGTTACATATTTGAAACACAATTTCATCCCTGCCATGAAGTATCCACCCATGACATCTTTCTCATATCGTTTGGGGGGTAAAGGGGAGGGGGTTTTACTTGGCCGTGCCCTTGGATCGTTCTCAAGGTTTCCTCCGCGGCAGCGATGAAGGCGGGTTATTATCGCTGCATCGGCATAGTCAAAACGGGAGATGATCGCAACGGGTGGTTTAGTCTCCCTCGAGTGATCCCATTTGCTGTCCAAAAAAAATTAATAATCAATCAATTCAACGATTTTTTCTATAAATACAATTACCACGTATGATAACCCTTAATTTTAGTTTGATTAAGTTTCCTGAGTACGATCTTGTAGGATCCACTTCTCTATAAGTCTCAAGCATATATATATATATATATATATATATATATATATATATATATATATATATATATATATATATATAGAGAGAGAGAGAGAGAGAGCAAAATCGTAAAATTTCTTATACATTTACAAAAGTTTCTTTTCAATTTAATTTTTGAAATGGGGGGCTCTGAGATCGTGTTGTTGGATTTTTGGCCAAGCATGTTCGGCATGCGGGTGCGGATCGCACTGGCTGAAAAATGTCTCGAGTATGAATACAAAGAACAAGACTTGGCCAACAAAAGCTGTTTACTCCTTGAGATGAACCCGATACACAAGAAAATTCCGGTTTTGGTACACAATGGGAAACCTATAAATGAGTCTAGTATTATCGTTCAATATATTGACGAGACATGGAACGCCAAGTCTCCGTTGATGCCTTTTGATCCTTATGCTAGAGCTCAAGCTAGGTTTTGGGCTGATTTTGTCGACAAAAAAGTACGTACGCCTTCTATTTTTCTTTATCCGAAAATTTAAAGTTTCTTTTTTTTGGGTAAGCGAAGAAACTCTCCTATGAATGATCACATTGGCTCCCCATAGAAGGTAAAACCTCGGGTAATCAAGCCCCACGATCGCGAGACCTGGTACCGGGTGAATTGCGCATTATGCGCACCCTCTAGTCACACTCCATTTTTGAACAATTTGGCATAGTCGGAAATTGAACCCGATTGGTGTATTTCATTGGACAACTCGGTGACCACTCAGACAAGCCTGCGTGGATAAAGTTTAAAGTTTCTATGAATGTGAATATACACAATGTTACGAACAACTAAGATTTTATTAAAAAATCCCTAGCAAGACGTTAGAGATCATTGAATATAAATTTTTGCACTAATTTAGTGCAAAACGGTACAAATTGCACCCTAATATTAGGGTTATCAACACCGTTTTTTTCCGTTCACCACAAAATTTGTTCTCTGCTTTTATGTTATGGTGTAGTATACAACGTCATGAAACATGTTTACATGTTTAGTAGTGTATGAATTAAAATTGATAATGTACGGATGACTCCTCCTCATAATATTAACATGTAAACATTGCCCTTGTTAACGTGATTATTTTTTAAAATGGTACTTGCTTTAGTAAAAGTTACGGTTTGTAAATGATTTATGTAATATTGAAAGGAAATAAAATTCCTAGGTTTATGAGGCTGGAAAGAAAACTTTGACATTGAAGGGGGAAGAACAGGAAAAAGCAAAAAATGAATTCATAGAAATTATGAAGGTATTGGAAGGGCAGATTGGTGAAAAACCATATTTTATGGGGGAGTCCTTTGGGTTTACTGATATTTCACTAATAACCTTCTACTGTTGGTTTTATACATATGAGACCCTTGGGAATATTAGTATTGAAAAAGAGTGTCCAAAGTTGATTGCTTGGGCTAAAAGGTGCATGCAAAGGGAAAGTGTCTCCAAAACTCTTCCGGATTCAAAGAAGATTTATGAGTTCTTTTTGGAGATGAGACTTAAGTATGGTTTGTAGGTGAATTATTCATTTCACCACTTAAATTTTAAAATTGTAATAATAAAGTGAAGCCCATTGTGTTACCCACTTTGTCATTATCATTTATCTTAGGTTTTGTATAACACATCAATACATCATGAAGATGGATATACAATTCATAATTACAAACCTTTTGGCCCAACAATGCATTTAGATTTTAGGCCAGTGATCAATTCTAAAACATGAACACAAAACAAACAGTAGCTAATTAAGACTTACGACACCGATAAAAAGAGCTTGGAGGCCTTAACAGACACAACAAGACCATTAATCGATCCAGCAGCCGCAAGAAGCGATACAACCAAGCAAACCAAACTCAATAGCCTCAATGAAATCCAACACAAAGAGTTCCTTCTAATTTTCGCTTGCGAAATGTACATTTCTATTGGAAAATGTACTGTCAATGGCCAAAACGTCGTCGAACCAATTAGTGCCAGAAAAGCATTGAAAAATGGAAACATTGTGGCCACCAACGTTGCTAGTAGAACGTATATTGTCCTACAAATTAACCTAAAAAGATTAATCCTAAAGTAGCCGAATTCGTATTCCTTGTTCACTAATCTGCTCTCTGGCCACTTTATACGGCTCAAATTCTCAATCAATGCAAACACTGGTTGGACTACTACCTACAAAATGACACAATTTGAACATTTTGTTAAAAAAAAAAAAAAAAAAAAAAAAAAAAAAAAAAAAAAAAAAAAAATTCAACTTTGGTGGCTTAATAATAAATTAATTGTGTAATTAACTAAATCTACCTGATAAGCACCAAGAAGGTGTATGACAATGCACAAATTGGCAAAGTCAACGAGCCAAAATGGGTCATAAAATCCGAATCCTGTCAAATAATTCCCTGGTGCATTGTTTCCAAACGCCGCGTATCCTAATAGCGCACATAACACGTAGAACGATGTAGAAGCTGTAATCCCAACGGTTGTAGCCGTTTTCATCACTCTGTTTTCTGAGGACTTGATTTTAGAGTATCCTGTATTATTTTTAAACGACGAATATATTAATAAGAAAACTATCTAGCAACGAGGTAGAATACACAGTTACAAAGAGATCGACAACATAGATAGATAGAGTAAAAAAAATTGTTACCTGTATCTCGATGAGTATCGAAGTGAATGAATAGGAAAAAGCAATGTCTCCAATTGCACAAAAAATGTTCCACATTTTGTTCATGCTTGACATGTTTTCCATGGGTGGTATTCCAATGCTTGTTTTAGGATGGCCCCCTCCTTTAGTATACAAAAAAAAAAAAAAAAAGAAAAGAAAAAGAAAAAAAAAGAACATTTAGCAATATATCAACCTAACGAAAGGGTCACGAAATAATTCAGTTAAGTCACGTACATCTGATAATACCCACCCTCTCAGGTAGCATGAACAGAACAAGATAAATAATACACATTATTATAAGTTTGAATAATCATTGACCTGCAATTTTGGCAAGGGAGAGACCAATGCCAATGGTTGAATAAGCAAAGGACATGATAGTCGCGATGATAGAAAGGAACGATAGGTTGTGGAAGTTAGGAATTTGGCACAAAACGATCTCTATGGACGCAAAGATGAGCAGAAAATAATTGTTCAACGCGTGACACCCTGAGTCATGACCATATTTATGAAAACAGTTCGATCTTTTAATCGCCCTGTGTATACATAGTATTCACACAAATAAAAAAAGTCATTAACATGATTAATATTAATACTAGTATTAAGATTACAGTTAGAATGTTATGTAGTCCTTACGCCATGCTGATCGACGCAGTGATGGTATATCCGATGCTCACTCCTACTAGAGTTTCATATTGGGCTATTGCACAAAATATGTATTGAAGTCCTCCTACGACCACAACGTGATTAAAGATTTGTTAAGCAAAGTGTTTGATGATAAAGAAAATATGATCTGCTTTGCACAAGTTAAACTAAACATGATCCTAGCTAACTGAATATTGAATACAAATAATTTATTTATATTTATATGTACCAAGATTAGACTTGACGGCCTGCATGTAGTTGTAGTTACGAGCGCCAGTAACAGGGTGGGGAGATCGATAGCAGTTAGTAAGTAAAATGCAAGTGTACCACGATATGATCGAAAACGCTAACAAAAGTGACGTCCCTAAAATCCAACCCAGTTGTGCTAAACACCATGTTAATGACAACACTCCTGATCCTACCACTGCTGTTATTATATGTGCACTTGCACTCATCCATGTTCCTATTAATCAATTTTTACAATAACAAAATCAAATTAATAATTTTTCTTATCTTAAAGATGATAATTACGGTAATTATTTTAATTATTAACATAACAATATGTACTTGTTCTTATTCATCGATTGATGAAAAGACTTGGTTATATGTTATCGTTATTTTAGTAATAAAAAAAATGTACCTGTTCTTTTAGGTTTTCCATCATCATCGACAAAATCGTAAATGGCTTCAACTCCTTTTTCTGAAGAAAATATTTCTTGATTCTTCATTTCGAATCACTAATTAAGAAGGGTGGTTTGATAACTGATAAGTTAGGAGAAGAACAAGAAAAAGAAGTATATATTACAGAATAAATTAATAGGTGGATGGGGGTTGATTTTAAGAATTTAATTGCTAAAAAATATGTACATTGCCTTTAACGAATTTAAATGGATTTATGGCAAACAAGGCTAAAAAGAAAAAGAACTGAGACCAACCAAAAGTCAACCTATGAAATTCAGAGAAATAAGAAGAGAGTAAATACTAGTAATTTAATGCTTCTCATGACACTTAAACAAATGATGTGTCAAAAAATATATAAGACTAGTGGCACATTGCAGAAGAAACAGTGCACAACAAGCAAAAGTTGAGTAAATTGTCAATACAAGAATGAGATACAGGACACTGCATAATTGTTTCTTAAAACTGTAAAGAGGTACAGGACATATACTTAGTTATGAACATGAACATGGTTCTAATTACAAAACTATATACATGTAAATAGGAAAACCTTCATTCAATGATTATAATTTGGAGTGATTGATAAACTGATGGAGTTGAAATCCCATCTGAAACAATTAGAATAACATCTCCTTTTTCCAACATCCCTTTTGCTTTTATTAGAACAGTGGATTTAGAAATATTGGCATCCACGTCATCTGACAAGTCAAAGGCGATCGGAACAACACCCCATTGCAAGATCATAGCCATTCTTGTATTGTTATCATTTGTAAATGCAAATATTGGAGAATTGGGCCGGTTACGAGACAAAAGTGATGCCATTTGTCCGCTTTTTGTGTACACAAAAATGGCATCCACTTTAAGTTTGTTTGCTGCATTGTGTACATGAAAATGTCAATGATTCCAGCATCGTCTAGGAATAGTGTTAGAGGTGGCTAGATGATGCTGTGGGATAACGGTTAAAAATGGGTTTGGATTGTAACTGGTATATGTGGTACGGGTCAAAATGCTAGGCTGACCAGCCAATACCTTTTTTCCATTATATTTTTCTAACGACATGGGCTGTTGTTAAAGTGCATAAAATGTTTGTACAAAAAGAATGTCAATCAAAAGTTAAATATAACTCTCATGTACACACGTTAACGACTGCCCTTAGGGTTGTTAGAAAAATTCTAAACTTATTTTATGACAATAGAATTTAAAATTTTTGAACAAACGCGATTTAGGTTTTCTTTTGCATTACAAATAAACTTTGGTCAACCTTCACTGTGTATACCACAACCCGAATTGGCCCAATTATCAGTATATGGGTCTAAATTATCAGCTCTAAATAACTAAATGTAAAACAAAGCAAGAAATAGGGTGTACCCATTTGGGCTGCACAGTTGCACATCTGTTCGGCTATTCGATCTGGCAACGATTCTCCCAATCGAGGAAGAACTTTTTGTCTGTTCACCTCACGGATCCATAGTTCTATTCGGGTGCTAGTCATTTTCAGGACAGATAAAGCCTTTTGACCATATGATCCGATTGCAGATTCACCAGACAGCATCAAAGCATCAGCACACTGTCTAACTGCCTCAGAGACATCAGCTACCTTTTTTACAGTATAAAGGTGTCAACTTTGAGATCAAATTACAATACTTTTGGCATAACAAAACAAATTTTGGCTCAAATCGGACCTCGGCTCGAGTTGGAGTAGGATATTCAATCATCGACTCAAGAAGTTGTGAAGCTATAATTACCGGCTTGTTTAGCTGCCTGCAAAGATGAACTATTTCTTCCTGAACAGTCGGAACCTGTTCCAACGGTATTTCGACTCCAAGATCACCTCGTGCCACCATGATTCCATCTGACGCTTCGACTATTTCTTCAAGTTTTTTAAGAGATTCGATACTCTCGATCTTTGCCAATACCTTCACAAATCTGTGCATTACATTATACAAGAACACAATCAAGTAATCTATATTTAGGCTTACTTATTTTTGGTTAATAGGTGGTCCTTTAAATGCTTAATAGCAGCATCATCTTTCACAAATGAAATAGCAATAAAATCAACACATTCTGATATTCCAAACTCGATATCGGACCAATCCTGTGATCAAAATTCATTATCCATAATGATCAGTTTTTTCATTGTTAAATATGTAACGAGTAATTTGATTCTAAATTTCGAACCTTGTCAGATAAGGTTGGGAGGTCCTGATGTTTGTCAACAAGTTTTCCATTTCTCCAAAAACTCAGTTTAGCTCGAGGCAAAAATAGGCCAGGGTCCGTACATTTACAACGCAAGTCATTACCAATTATCTCTATGACTTCAAATGCTGCCATACCTCCATCAACAACAAGCTCGTCGCCCACTTTGACACCTAATAGCCGAATTATATAAACTTTAATACAGTCACAATAGCAAACTAAAAAAAATAGAATTATACTAAGATTAGTTACAACACCTTCATTGAAGCCTTCATAGCTTGCTTGAACGGTGAAAGGACGACAAACCTCGCAATTTTCAGTAGTAAAGAACCAAATTGATCCTTCCTGATAGTCAAACATGAATCAAAATTGAATCTTTATATCTTTTTCGTCATAAAATTAAGGATAAAAAAATCAAAAAGACCTCTGCTTTAACAGAGGACGGAGCTCCATGATCAACAACATGAATTTGACTGCCTTCGGTATCAATCATCACAGAAACACAAAACCCTTTTTCTTGATTCAATTTCTTGATCTTCCTAATGACATCTTGATGCCACTCTCTAGTATTATGACACATATTAAGCCTAGCTATATTCATCCCTCCTAAAGCAAGTTCCTCCAACTCTTCATACGAACAGCACGCGGGCCCCACCGTGCACACAAGCTTTGTTTTCCTCATACCCAAAAACCCATTCTCTCTCAGTTCCATCTCCTTCACAACATCAAATCCTAAACCATCTACTTTCTTTAACAAACTCTTAGTAGCTAAAACATTAAGTTGTGTCTTAAAAGCGACTCTTAGAGGCAAAAAGTGGACATTAAATGAATTTCTTTTGAAATTTGATCCTGATGACATGAGAGCAAAATCGGTAGCCATTGAAGCCATAGATCGAATACAAGAGTTAAAGAATCGGTCAACTCATATGAAGTTAGCTGACAAATAACCAAATACACCAAAGTTGATGTGGAGTTTGGTTGTTGGTAGATAAAAATATTATCAAAGATGGTGGACAATATAACTTTAATAACAATATAAAAGTGTGGCGGGCTGCTAAGAATTTAATAGCAGAAGGGCATATATAAATATATTAAATATAAATATAAATTATGAAACTTTAGTTGATAGTATTAAAGAAACCCTATTTGGGTAGGGGTTCTGCTTTAACAGGAAAACAAAGTATGCAGTTTAAACAAATAAGATAGTTACCCTGTGTTGGAGATACGGAGAACTTTAAACAATTAGAGGGAAGATTTCAGGAAACTCACACGAAGCTTCTACGAAGTTGTTAGGAAACTCACATGTAGCTTCTACGAAGTTGTTAGGAAACTCACATGTAACTTCCACGAAGTTGTGAGAAAATTCACATGTAGCTTCCACGAAGCTGTCAGGAAACTCACATGTAGCTTCCATGAAGCTGTCAGGAAACTCACATGAAGCTTCAAAGAATTGTTTTTAGCTTACTCTTTAAACCATTCTATAAATAGACCCTCTTGTAACTCATTGTAAACACACCACAAATATTCAGTAAATACATTCTCTAGTTGGTCCGTGGACTAAAGCAATCACAACGATTGCATATAACTACGTTATCTCTTGTGTCGATTTACATTTCTTGCATTTATAATCTTTCGTTCATTAAGTGGGTTAGTAATCTTGTAGAATTACTATCGGTGAGTGATCTTGTTGAATCACTTGCGTTGTTTTGGGTCCTAATATCCTTACAACTGGTATCAGAGCACAAGGTTTCGTTAAGGGAACGATAGCGGAAGACGGGAAGTTTAGAATCGACCGATTCGATGGGAGAGACTTTGGCTTTTGGAAGATGCAAATTGAAGATTACTTGTATCAAAAGAAGCTACACCAACCCTTGTTAGAGGCCAAGCCTGAAAGCATGAATGATGCTGATTGGACGCTTTTGGATCGTCAAGCTTTGGGCGCTATTCGTCATTCACTTACTAAGAACGTTGCATACAACGTTATGAATGAGAAGACGACGTTTGCTTGCTTGAAAGCACTCTCTAACATGTATGAGAAACCTACCGCTTCTAATAAGGTATTTCTCATGCGTCAATTGTTCAATACAAAGATGAATGAAGGTACGAGTGCAACGGATCATATCAATGAATTTAATAATATCGTTTCAAGGCTTGAATCGGTAGAGATTAAGTTTGATGATGAACTAAAAGCACTAATCTTGCTTTCATCATTACCGGAAAGTTAGTCGGGTACGGTTACCGCAGTTAGTAGCTCTACAGGAACTACTAAGCTAGCTTTTGAAGGAATAAGGGATTTGATTCTTGGTGAAGATACTCGTAGGAGAAACTCGGGGGAATCGACATCCGGTTCCTTGTTAAGTACCGACAACCGTGGTAGGAAATTTGATCGCGGTGAGAAGAAGGGTAGAAAGAAGTCTAAGAAGAGGTATCCATCGAAAGATAGAAGTGAAGCTGTTTGTTGGGGTTGCAATCAAAAAGGGCACTTTCAAAGGAATTGTAAAAATGGTCCGGCGAAAGGTGTGAACTTGACCGAGAAAGAAAGTGATGATGCACTTTTATGTAGTGTTGAAAATTCTATGGAGTCTTGGATTTTGGATTCGGGAGTTTCGTTTCATGCTACTCATGTCAAAAGCATGATGAAGAATTTTCATTCATATCAAGGCAAGGTGAGATTGGCGGACGACAAACAACTCAATATAGAGGGCATTAGAGATGTTGTATTGAAGAGTACTCTTGGCTCTAATTGGACCTTGAAAAACGTAAGTGATAATGCTAAAAACGAACATATATTTCATAGCATTATCCCTCAAGAAAGACAAGCTTTTAGTTGCAGTTGTCCTATTTACAAGGAATATTCGTTTAAATATTAAAAGGTGAAGACAAAAGGCAGATTCGACAAATTGAAGACGCAAACGACCAAAAAGCTAAAAAGTACAAAGTACAAGCAAAGAGGTTCAAATTATTGATAAGGAACGCCTAAAAATGACAAGAGTACAAGCCGCAAAACGCAAAGTACAAGATATTAAATCATACGAAAGGACGTTCGAAAATCCGAAACCGAGACATGAACCAGCTTTCAACGTACGACGCAACGGACCGAAAGTTACAAATTAATTATGTATATAAATATAATATAATATATAATTAATTATATAAATTATATATTTATATTATATTTATATAATAAAATCCGTCGGCAAGCTAGGAACCAAACTTATGTTAGCTGGAATCAGGGGCTCCGCACTCGCGGAGCTTTGAAGACAAAAACCTCCGCACTCGCGGAGGTCAAACAGTATTACGTGGGCCTATAAAAGACTGGCATTAAGTTCAGCAAAAGCTATTAATTTTGACGACAAAACGAAAAACAAATGTGATGTACCAACAGACGGAATGAACAAATGATATGCACCATTTATCATTCAGCAAACAAAAGCCAATATGTTTGGAAACTTTGGTAAAATTTAATCATTTTTCTACGCTAATCACCCTAATAATTTAAATTGTTACTGATTTCTTGCAAATGAGGGCATTGCAAGATCTTAAGTGTGGGAAGGGGTTAAATTCTTTAGGATTTTTAAAATTTTTAACTTAAACACTTGGTTATCATTAAAAATACTAGTAACGTAGTAGTTGTATTAGAATCTAGTGCTCTCTGATAACAAAGAACAGCCCTATTCTTATATACTGACTACCCACTTCTAGTAAAAATTTTCAAAATTTTCAATTAAATGAACTCAAAATCATGTTTATACATATTTATGAACGATAAAACTAGGTGTTAACACCGAAATTATTGTTACCTCGGAAAGGACATAAATTGAGAAACAAACTAAAATGTTAGAATTCATTTAAAATGGAATAGAGGACAATAAAAAGACAAATAAAAGAAAATAAAAGCCAAGTGTGGAAAAATTTACCAAGTTATTTTAAACATATGTCACATATTTCTGTAAAAATAATTGAAGATACTTTTGCTTTGGACTAAACTAAACAGTTTTACCCGATTTACTGTAAGAAAGATGGATCTACACGATGAATCAATTCCATCGTTAAAAGGAAGTAAAAGTCTTCCGAAAAAGAAACGCGCTTCTTGATTTAGGTCAGGAAGTTGTCGTCCAGACCAGCTGTAGGTTGACGAAAAATCTAGAAAAGTCATCTCTAAAATCAGCAGGAAATCCACGGACCTCAGCATCAAACAGGGTCGCCAAGTGGTCAGACTTATCCTAACCATGAGAGGATCTGTCTTGTAAAATGGGGAGGACGCCGTGCAAATTAGCTGGATAAGACTAATGAATCAGATTCCCAGAAAGGATAATCTCCTTTAAAGATCAAAAATCAGCTTTTAAGACTGATATTACTCAATCCTTGAGATTGACCTTAAAGATTGAGAATTACAAACTCATGGAATTCGATGATATCTAAACTCGAGCTTGAACGAGAAAATATTTTGATCAAAATTACAAACCGATTTGTTTTCTGAAAACCCATTTTCAATGCGTTCATTACCATTGAACGTAAAATCCTAGGAATTCACCTGGAATTCATTAGGTCACCTGAACCAATTCGGGTGTCAACCGTAAGAACGGTGGTTGCATAGCATGGTCAAAGACAGGACCTTGTGCCAGACCGAAAAATTATAAGGGTGATCTTTACTATTGCTCCTACAAAGGATAGTAATTGCATCCGATACGTTATAGACCATAATTAAAAGCATGTCAGGGGACATTGCCTTAACAGTTGCTTGTTCAACGCTTTCCTTTACAACCGGACGGTAGTTTACCGAAAGGTAATATACGGAGCAAGTATACTGGACGTGTTGCTTTCCCAATACAAGGTTAGCAAGTGGGTGACACAAAACCGCAAGTTTTGAGCTAAAATTTTCAAATCTGAAACCCACCAAACCCACAAAAACAAGTTGCAAACACTGGTGAAGGGTTATTCCGGAAAACTTATCTAGGGTAAAAACTAGATTTAATTTTCAAAAGATCAAATGTTTTCATAAAGATCCAATTTCCTAACGGATCTAAATTTTTATAGTCATGTGGGACTGTAAACCATAACGTTACTACCATTGTTCATACCGCCGTAATGAAATCACTGATGTACAAAGTGTGAAGAATAAAGAAGTGATTCTAGTATATTTCAAGACTATATTGCTTGAGGACAAGCAACGCTCAAGTGTGGAAATATTTGATAATGCTAAAAACGAACATATATTTCATAGCATTATCCCTCAAGAAAGACAAGCTTTTAGTTGCAGTTGTCCTATTTACAAGGAATATTCGTTTAAATATTAAAAGGTGAAGACAAAAGGCAGATTCGACAAATTGAAGACGAAAACGACCAAAAAGCTAAAAAGTACAAAGTACAAGCAAAGAGGTTCAAATTATTGATAAGGAACGCCTAAAAATGACAAGAGTACAAGCCGCAAAACGCAAAGTACAAGATATTAAATCATACGAAAGGACGTTCGAAAATCCGAAACCGAGACATGACCCAGCTTTCAACGTACGACGCAACGGACCGAAAGTTACAAATTAATTATGTATATAAATATAATATAATATATAATTAATTATATAAATTATATATTTATATTAAATTTATATAATAAAATCCGTCGGCAAGGTAGGAGCCAAACTTATGTTAGCTGGAATCAGGGGCTCCGCACTCGCGGAGCTTTGAAGACAAAAACCTCCGCACTCGCGGAGGTCAAACAGTATTACGTGGGCCTATAAAAGGCCTAGCATTCGGCCGATTTTTACACATCTTTTTCTTCTTCATTCATACTTAAGATATATATATATATATATATATATATATATATATATATATATATATATATATATATATATATATATATATATATATATATATATATATATATATATTTTAATTTTAATTTTAATTTTAATTTCTAATAATAAGGGTATGTTAGCGAATATTGTAAGGGTGTAAGTCGAAATTCTGTCCGTGTAACGCTACGCTATTTTTAATCATTGTAAGTTATGTTCAACCTTTTTAATTTAATGTCTCGTAGCTAAATTATTAGTATGCTTATTTAATGCCGAAGTAATCGTGATGTTTGACTAAATATTAAATTTGGGTAATTGGGCTTTGTACCATAATTGGGGTTTGGACAAAAGAACGACACTTGTGGAAATTAGACTATGGGCTATTAATGGGCTTTATATTTGTTTAACTAAATGATAGTTTGTTAATTTTAATATAAAGATTACAATTGGATGTACCTATAAATAACCATATACACTCAATCGGACAAGATGGGCGGAATATTTATATGTACGAATAATCGTTCATTTAACCGGACGCGGGAATGGATTAATAGTCTATGAAATTATTAAAACAGGGGTGAAATTATGTACAAGGACACTTGGCATAATTGATAACAAAGTATTAAAACCTTGGGTTACACGCAGTCGATATCTTGGTGTAATTATTAAACAAAGTATTAAGACCTTGTTACAGTTTAAGTCCCCAATTAGTTGGAATATTTGACTTCGGGTATAAGGATAATTTGACGAGGACACTCGCACTTTATATTTATGACTGATGGACTGTTATGGACAAAAACCAGACGGACATATTAAATAATCCAGGACAAAGGACAATTAACCCATGGGCATAAAACTAAAAATCAACACGTCAAACATTATGATTACGGAAGTTTAAATAAGCATAATTCCTTTATTTTTATATTTAATTGCATTTCTAATTATCGCACTTTTATTTATTGTCATCGTATTTAATTGCACTTTTAATTTTCGTAATTTTTAATTATCGTAATTTTATTTTATCGCACTTTTATTTATGGCAATTTCATTATCGTTATTTACTTTACGCTTTAAATTAAGTCTTTTATTTATTTAATATTTTACATTAGGTTTTAACTGCGACTAAAGTTTTAAAAATCGATAAACCGGTCATTAAACGATAAAAACCCCCTTTTTATAATAATAATAATATTACTTATATATATTTGTATTTTTATAAATTAAAACTAATATAGCGTTAAGCTTTGTTTAAAGATTTCCCTGTGGAACGAACCGGACTTACTAAAAACTACACTACTGTACGATTAGGTACACTGCCTATAAGTGTTGTAGCAAGGTTTAGGTATATCCATTCTATAAATAAATAAATATCTTGTGTAAAATTGTATCGTATTTAATAGTTTTTCCTAGTAAAATATACACTATTTCATATACGCCTCGCATAACATCAAGTATTTTTGGCGCCGCTGCAGGGGAACTTAAACGCCGAAAGCGCAACGCTAATGATATAAAAAAAATAATAATATAATTTTGTAAAAGTTTTTATTAAGTCCTTCGTATAAAAATATAAGTTTTTTTTTAAATATAAAAATAAAAAAGAGTTTGTTAAAAAATATATAAAGTTAAAAAAAAGTATTTTTTACTTTTGAGTTTGAAAATAAGTATTTAATTGTTTTATAAAAATATTTAGTTATATTTATATTTTATATATATTTGATAAAACAGAAAAACATAAAAAAAATAAAAATAAAAAAACTGAACCTGTGCAAAAACGAACCCCTTTTCAGCCTAAATTTGACCCTCCGCGACTCGCGGAGCTTTTTGAACTGGACCTAACCGTACTCGCGGAGGTCAATCTGACATGTCAACCTAGGACTGCAATTAATACGAAATTAGGGTTTAATTAATTTAATTATTTAGTTTTTAGGGTTTTATTTAATTAATTAGTTTAGTTATTTATTTAATTTGTATTATTAAGTTATAATTAGTTTAATTAATTTATAAAATTAATAGTTTTATTAAATAAATAATATAAAAATAATATTTTTATAAAAATTGTACTTTTTACAACTTTAAGTATATTTTTATATTTTGTACTTTTTTTTATTCGTTTTAGCGTAATATTTGTATTTTTCGCTCGTATTTAGTTTTAAATCATAGTATTTGCCATAGTTATTTTTATTTCTAGATTTTTAGGCTTTGCCGTAAAATCCCTTAAGTGCTTTTTCTTTAGACTAAGATTTAGGTGCTTTAGAATTTTGCGACGCTGTATTTTATATTTTAGTACCTTTTTAAGTTATTGTCGTTTTGAGATATAGAATTCCTTTTAAGCTTTAATATTTTAAGACACAACTTCTAATTCTTAGTTTTAGTTCCTTTTTAAGTTTCGACGCGCTACTTTCTTATTTTTATTTTTCGACGCCTATTATTTTTCAATCTTTTATTTTTCGACGTTTTTCGACGCGCTCTTTTTCTTTCTTATTTCTCGACATTCTAGTTTTTAGGACTTAGAATTTTCTCTATTTCTTATCTAAATTTCTTAAATTTCAACGAAAAATTATTTTAAGTGGTTAAATTGATAGACATCAAAATTTTTTGGTTCGTAGTAATAGTTGGATTTGTACGTGGACCGGGTTATTGGAGCCAAACAGTACTCAATTATATTGAGACCAAACGAATCCTGCCCCTCTGCTGCATCTTTTGGCTATTCGAAACGTGGGCAAAATCAGAAAAGTCTATTAATTGGATAACTTATATAATTTTTCTTTCTTTTTAAAAACTAATAGGATATTCAGTGAATGCACCGTGCAAAACGTTCACCACCTTTTGTACGTTCACCACCTGTAACTCGATCAAGACATCTAGCAAATATTGTCGCCGTTGATTTTTCTTTAGAATCGTCATCCAGTCGACCAAGTACTCCAATTCAAATTTCCGATAATCCATTTTTTGAACCCGACCTCACAATTGAGAATCCGGAGAATATTCAGGGACGATTTCGAGATCCTGAACCACTAATCTTTCCTCCGGAACCACCAATCATTCAAACAGAGATTGTTGAGGAACCAACCATTAAATCAGAATCCTCTAGTGATTCAGATTCAACAAATTCAATCATAGAAAATCTGGAACCTTTAAGTATGGAAGACCGAAGGAGAGCTAAACGCACTGGCCAAGGTCACGCAATTACTCATCCAGACATTAATGCGCCAGATTATGAAATCAAAGGACAAATTCTACACATGGTAACTAATCAATGCCAATTTAGTGGTGCGCCGAAGGAAGATCCAAATGAACATCTTCGTACCTTTAATAGGATATGTACTTTATTTAAAATAAGAGAAGTGGAGGATGAACAGATATATCTCATGTTATTTCCCTGGACTTTAAAAGGAGAAGCCAAAGATTGGTTAGAATCGTTACCTGAAGGGGCGATTGATACATGGGACGTTTTAGTTGAAAAATTTCTTAAACAATTCTTTCCGGCATCTAAAGCCGTAAGACTTCAAGGAGAAATTGTTACGTTCACACAGAAGCCAAATGAAACTCTATATGAGGCATGGACAAGATTTGGTAAGTTATTAAGAGGATGTCCGCAACATGGTTTAGACACTTGTCAAATAGTAAAAATATTCTACCAAGGATGCGACATCACTACAAGGAAAGACATAGACATAGCAGCTGGTGGTTCCATTATGAAGAAAACAGAAACTGATGCTTATAAAATTATTGATAACACTGCTTCCCACTCACATGAGTGGCACCAAGAAAAAGATATCGTTAGATAATCTAAAGCAGCTAGAGCCGATTCTAGCCATGACTTAGATTCCATTTCCGCAAAGATAGATGCTGTCGAGAGACGAATGGAAAAGATGACTAAGGATATATACTCAATACGAATTAGTTGTGAGCAGTGTGGAGGACCACATTTGACAAAAGATTGTCTCAGTATTGAACTAACGATGGAACAAAGAGAGAATGTTTCATATCTAAACCAAAGGCCTGGAAATAATTATCAGAATAATTATCAACCACCAAGACCGATTTACAATCAAAATCAGAATTATAACCGAAATATTCCATACAACAACCAACAAGGTCCTAGTAATCAACAAGTATCCAATAATACTTACAATCAGCAAAGACCTAATTTTCAAAACAAACCACCACAAACCGATGATAAAAAGACGAATTTAGAAGATATGATGACGAAGCTAGTTGAATCTCAAACACAGTTTTTCACATCTCAGAAATAAACCAATGAACAAAGTGCTCAAGCATTTAGAAATCAACAAGCTTCTATTCAAAATCTGGAACAAGAAGTAAGTAACCTAGCAAGGTTGATAGGTGAAAGAAAATCGGGAAGTCTACCTAGTGATACAAATGCTAACCCCCGGAATGAAACAGCTAAAGCCATTACCACAAGAAGTAGTATTACACTTAAACCACCTGAAATACCTGTAATTTCTGATGAAGCTATTCCTACTCCACAAGAACCACAACCTGATCAAGATAAGGAAAAAGAACCGGTAGTTGAAAAGGTTAATGAAGATAACACAGTTAAGGCTAAACCTTATGTTAAACCATACCAACCACCACTTCCTTACCCAAGTAAAATGAGAAAAGAGAGACTTGAAGCCGAGCAATCTAAATTTTTGGGTATGTTTAAACAGATAAATGTAAATCTTCCTTTCATTGATGTGATTTCAAGAATGCCTAGATATGCTAAATTTCTGAAAGATCTAATCTCAAATAGAAAGAAAATGGAAGAACTCTCGGATGTTACTATGAATGCTAATTGTTCAGCAGTACTGTTGAATAAGATACCAGAAAAACTATCTGATCCAGGAAGTTTCACAATTCCATGTTTTCTGGGTAGTCTTAGTTCAATAGAAGCATTGGCAGACTTAGGTGCTAGTATAAATTTAATGCCGTATTCACTATACACTAAGCTAGACCTTGGAGAATTGAAACCAACACGAATAAGCATACAACTAGCCGATAGATCAGTAAAATATCCTAGAGGGATAATGGAGAACATGCTAGTTAAAGTTGGTACTTTAGTATTTCCAGTAGATTTTGTTGTTCTGGACATGGAAGAAGATTCTCAAGTTCCTCTCATATTAGGAAGACCATTTTTAAACACGGCTAAAGCAATGATAGACGTGTTTGGTAAGAAACTAACCCTAAGTATAGAGGACGAGAGTGTTACCTTTTCAGTTGATAGAGCAATGCAACAACCGTAATCTGCAGATGATACATGTTATTATATTCAAACTATAGAATCACATGCAGAATTGTTAGAAGAATTTCTAGAATTACAAGGAACAGAAGAATGTTCTTTAGGAGAAGGAACTGAACCAATTGATGAAACTGAAATGTTAGCTACACTTATGGCTAATGGATATAAACCAACAATAGAAGAAATTCAAATGCTAAAAGAAGAAGACAGATATCGATATAAATCATCGATAGAAGAACCACCGAAATTAGAGTTAAAGCCACTTCCAAACTATTTGGAATACGCTTATTTACATGGTGAATCTGAATTACCTGTAATAATATCGTCTTCTCTTACTGAAAATGAAAAATCTCAACTCATTTCTGTGCTAAAAGTTCATAAACCAGCTATTGCATGGAAGATTCATGATATTAAAGGAATAAGTCCTTCGTATTGCACACATAAAATCCTTATGGAAGAAGGTCATAAAACGTATGTGCAACGCCAACGAAGACTAAATCCTAATATGAAAGATGTTGTTAAGAAAGAAATTATTAAACTGCTAGATGCAGGTTTAATTTATCCAATTTCTGATAGTCCATGGGCAAGCCCAGTTCAATGCGTACCTAAGAAAGGTGGCATGACTGTCATTACAAATGAGAAAAATGAGCTTATTCCTACTAGGACTGTAACAGGATGGCGTGTTTGTATTGATTATAGAAAATTAAATGACGCCACCAGAAAAGATCACTTTCCCTTACCTTTCATTGATCAAATGCTGGAAAGATTAGCCGGAAATAGTTACTATTGTTTTCTTGATGGTTTTTCCGGATATTTTCAAATTCCAATAGCACCCGAGGACCAAGAAAAAATCACGTTCACGTGCCCTTATGGTACTTTGGCTTACAAACGCATGCCATTTGGACTTGGCAACGCCCCTGCAACCTTTCAAAGGTGCATGATGGCGATTTTTCATGACATGATAGAAGAATGCATGGAAGTTTTCATGGATGACTTTTCAGTCTTCAGTGATACATTTGAATCATGTCTAGTTAATCTTGAACGAATGCTTATTAGATGTGAACAATCAAATCTAGTTCTTAATTGGGAAAAATGCCATTTCATGGTTAAAGAAGGCATCGTTCTTGGACATAAAATTTCAAAGGAAGGAATTGAAGTGAATAGAGCTAAAGTAGATGTAATTGCTAAACTTCCACATCCCACCAATGTTAGAGGAGTTAAGAGTTTTCTAGGGCATGCCGGTTTTTACTGACGTTTCATAAAAGATTTTTCTAAAATTGCCACTCCTATGAATAAACTCCTAGAAAAGGATGCTCCATTCATCTTTTCAGATGAATGTATCAAATCTTTTAATATTCTTAAAGAAAAACTCACTAATGCGCCGATTATGATAACTCCAAATTGGAATCTACCATTTGAACTTATGTGCGATGCAAGTGATTTTGCAATGGGAGCCGTTTTAGGACAAAGGATTGAAAAACGATTTCAACCTATATATTATGCTAGTAAGACGTTACAAGGAGCACAAACAAATTACACAACTACTGAAAAAGAACTCCTTGCTATTGTCTTTGCTTTTGACAAATTTCGATCATATCTTGTTCTAGCTAAAACAGTGGTCTATACTGACCATTCTGCTCTTAGATACCTATTTTCGAAACAAGATGCCAAACCACGATTAATCCGTTGGATCTTACTCTTACAAGAGTTTGATATTGAAATACGAGATAAAAAGGGAGCAGAAAATCTCGCCGCTGATCATCTTTCTCGTCTTGAAAATCCCGAATTAGAAGTTCTAAATGAATCAGCCATACAAGACAACTTTCCTGATGAATATCTATTGAAGATAGATTATAATGAAATTCCATGGTTTGCAGACTATGCAAACTATTTAGTATGTGGATTCCTTGAAAAAGGATTGTCGTACCAAAAACGAAAGAAATTCTTTAGTGATATAAAACACTATTTCTGGAAAGATCCACATTTGTTTAAAAGTTGTCCAGATGGAATAATACGCCGATGTGTATTCGGAGGTGAAGCTAGTAAAATCTTAAACCATTGTCACACAGGACCAACAGGAGGGCATTTTGGGCCTCAACTAACAGCAAGAAAAGTTTACGATGCTGGATTCTATTGGCCTACAATTTACAAAGACGCACACCTTCTTTGCAAATCCTGTGATGCTTGTCAAAGGGCCGGAAAAATAAGTCAACGTGATGAAATGCCACAAAATGTCATTCAAGTATGTGAAGTATTTGACATTTGGGGTATTGACTTTATGGGTCCATTTCCAAAATCTCATAATAATCTCTATATTCTCGTAGCCATTGATTATGTATCTAAATGGGCGGAAGCACAAGCTCTCCCAACTAATGATGCACGAGTTGTAGTCAACTTTTTAAAACGTCTTTTTGCAAAGTTTGGAATACCGAAAGCTTTAATAAGTGATCGGGGTACTCATTTCTGTAATAATCAACTTGAGAAAGTTCTCAAAAGATATGGAGTAACTCATAAAATCTACACTGCTTATCATCCACAGACAAGTGGATAAGTTGAAAATACCAACCGAGCTTTAAAACGTATTCTAGAGAAAACCGTAGGATCAAATCCGAAGGAATGGTCCATAAAATTAGAGGATGCACTCTGGGCTTTTAGAACAGCCTACAAAACTCCAATTGGAACCACACCTTTTAAACTCGTTTACGGAAAAGCATGTCATCTTCCAGTAGAAATTGAACACAAAGTATTCTGGGCTTTAAAGACATGTAATCTTGATTTACATGAAGCTGGACGTCTACGGTTAAGTCAATTAAACGAATTAGAAGAATTGAGACATGAAGCATACGAAAATTCGCTAATCTATAAGGAAAGAACGAAGAAATGGCATGATAAAAGAATCAGAAGTTCAAAAGAATTTAAAGAAGGAGACAGAGTTCTTCTTTTCAATTCACGATTCAAGCTATTTCTTGGAAAATTGAAATCAAGATGGTCTGGACCATTCATAGTCAAAAGAGTTTTCCCATACGGAACAGTAGAATTAATAAATTCAAATGGGATTGAATTTAAAGTTAATGGTCACAGAGTTAAACATTACATAGATAGTCCGATGGAAGTTGACAACGAAGTTAATCACAATTTCAACACCACAGCTAACTAAGTGTGGGGAGAATCAAGTCTTTAAAGGATAATATGTATTTCTGTTAGAGTTAGATTTTCTATTTTCGTGTAGTTCTCGAAAATGGAACCCGAATGGTCTTTCCCTAGCAGACCCTAAAGAACTAGTCTTCTCCCCCCATTCTGAATTTTTATTTTTTTTAGGTTTTACGAGATGAAGACTTCCTGTGAACTAAACCATGGTCTAATGCTACTGAAAGGATCCGAAACTAATCATCCGGACGTTGTCCATATTGATTACAAACGAATTACAATAGTTGATAACATTGCGAGGTACTTGCCCTCTATATGATACATCTTACAAACGTTGCATTTATTCTTAAAAGGCAATCTATAGTTACATCCATAATTGACATATTTGCCTGACATTTCATAATATTCAAATGACCTAAACCGCCATTTACTTAATAATAGTCTCTATGAACTTCAATGACTCGAATGCAACGCCTTATGATATAAGTCCTTAATGGCCTCAAGTAGTATCCTTAGTACGAGATAATGCACAGCGGAAGATTTAATTCATACCTGAGAATAACATGCTTTAAAATGTCAACATAAAGTTGGTGAGATATAGGTTTAATGTCGACAGCGATATAAATATAGACCACAAGATTTCATATATAAACATTTTAATAAAAATATTCTAAGTGGTTGAGCACTTGGTAACCATACTTAACAATTAATCACGTCGCATATTCCCTTTAATATGAAATCTTACTACACTGTACCAAGTGTAGTCACGAAACGAAGTACTGTGCAACCGTTGAATACTGGTCGTCCAGTCCAGTTGGGGTTGTCAGGCCCGATAGATCAATCAACAGGATTCGCGTTTACAATACCGCTGTAAATATTAGTTACCAAGCTACAGGGAAGTATGCCAGTGGTACAACTCAACGTAGAATATATTTTTCAGTTACTTGTGTCCATAACGTAAAACATAAAATACATGTATTCTCATCCCGAAATATTTAGAGTTTAAAAGTGGGACTATATACTCACTTTCGTCTTGAAGATATATATAATTTGACTTGGTCTCCGGTTGATATCACGAACCTATCCATATATAATATATCAATACCTTTTCTTTTTAAACAAACGTCACATATATATACTTGTTATACTTTTAATACTTTGAATAATTCCTTAGTCCGTAGTTAGCAGCTCGTTGTTAGTAATTCAATTTTAATGGTTCATTTTTAGATGTTTAATATACCCGCAATGAAATAAATAAAACCCCCAACGAAATAAATAAAACCCCATCGTATATGTATTGGTCGAGATTAATCTTGACCCACGGTACCGGTGTTGTCAAATGACGTGTTGCGTACATAAAGTACCGGTGTTGTCAAATGACGTGTTGCGTACAAACATGGGATCTTATGATTAATCTTCTCGTGTTGTTTACGGGTGATCCTGAACCATATAAAATTGAATTATAAGTACATATATATAAAATATCATGTTATCTTAGAAATATGTGATTTATTTAATTTTTCCCAATTAATCCCGAAGTTAAACAAGTCTAGGATAACCAATTTTGTTTCGGTCATAGTTTCTTCGTTACAAATCCGTTTTCGTTGATTCAACTTGCCATCTCCTTGGATCGAGTCCCTCTTTAAGACTATGAACTGAAAATACCTTGGTTTGTATTCAAAATCACACGGCATAGGTGAAACTTTAGTGAAACTTATGAAGTTAAACATTTTTGTTACAAAAAAATAACACTTAATGACCATTTTTCTAAAAATACTTATACTTTGAATTAAATCATGAAATTTTTATGTGTTATCATATTCATAGTAAAAATTATTTTTCCAGAAAATAAACCTCCAATTCAAAGTTTAAAATGGTTTTTAATTATCCAACCCAAAACAGTCCCCTGTTGCACTCCGACGTCGTAAAAACAGTTTTTAAGATATTCTTTGAAAAACCAAGTTATACCTTGTTAAGTTAGCATATATTTAAGTTATATTACAGGTCTTGAAGTATTTTAAAAGTTAAGTTAGAAGGATCTATTTAGTTTGCAAACAAGTTTGAAAACTTTCAAACTATGTTCTTGTTGTTAAAATTGTATACCACAAAATATGATAGCTATATATATATATGAATCGAATAAGGTTATGAACATAGATACTACCTCAAGTTCCTTGGACAAGGTTGCTGTAAAAGAGGAGTAAAAAGCTAGAACCAAAAGGGTGATGGAATTGGATGAAAGATTGGAAGTAAGTTTGTGTTCTTGGAAGGATTTCTTGAAGTGTTTTTGTATGGTTTTCTTATGGTGTTTAAGTAAGGTTTTTGAAGCTAAATGATGGGGAAAATGCTTGGAGATGATCAAGTATGAAGTTAAGAGTATTTTGAGAGAGAAATGGAAGTGTAAGTATGAGAAAATGGGGTGAAGAAATGGTGTGCATGCATAAAAACGTTTTTAGGTTATAAAGGAAAAAAAAATACCTAACTTTGTTTTCTTGCTAAATAATTCATGCTACTTGACAAATGGTTGGTTCCACATGTTTCTTAATCATTTAAAGCTGCTAAGGAGCAGATTTTTATTGGTATATACCAATAGTAAATACATCTAGAAACTGCGTATGATACGGGTACATATACCCTAGGTATACGTATAGAAATCTTTGAGAAAACGGAACGAGGATTCAAATATAGCTATCTTTTGTAAATATACATATATTGTTTTATGTATTTAAGTCTTTAAAAGTGATTAAATACATTACTTATACGATATATGTATAAACATTATAGGTCATAAGTATTTAAGTCAAATAACGTTACGTATGGTTATCGTTTTGAAAACTTAAGTTAGTAGTTTCAAAATATACTTATAACTTATTGTTATTAATACAAAATGAGATATTAAAACATTCTTAGATCATGTTAAATATGTATATATACATATATATACACAAACGTATAATTATCATATATTGTATAGTTCGTGATATCATCGGTCAAACTAGACGGTCAAACGTTGTGTAAAACTCTTTTTGAAAACATAAGTCTCAACAATTTGGATTGCTTATCATGTTGGTAAGGTTTAATTTATGTAAATATTAATCTTATGAGTATAGAACGATCGAAAAAGTGCGGGTCAACTTTAGGGTTTTTGCTTATCGTGTCGGAACCATATAGAGATTAGAGTTTAAATTTGGTCGGAAATTTCCGGGTCGTTACAGTACCCACCCGTTAAAGAAATTTCGTCCTCGAAATTTGGTAGAGGTTGTCATAAATAACAATAGGAATGTTTTCATGACGAATATGAGGTAATAATTAAATTTTATCATTATTGAAAGATTTAGATAAAACGATTCGGTTATGTGAGACGCACGAGCGAAGCTATCACAAAAGAGTGAAATGAGTAAATATAGAATTGTTGTAACCGATGACGTGATTATGATCGATTTCCGGGATTTAAGGGTTTTAAAGAAAATCTTATGTAATAAGATTTAGTTTTACGGCGATCAGGATCTTCTTTGATTTAACGCGGCAATCTGTTTTGATTTCTTTGTCGAATATTTCACTATAAATTTACCTCCTTCCCTTTCTTTCTTCCCACATCTTCTATTCTTTCTCTTTTGTTCCTACTTTAAGACATTCGCTAATATGCTCCATCCCATTCTAATCCTTGTTATATTTCTAACTTTCATATCTTTCATTCTTCTTTTTCATCTATCACCAGAAGAATCTATTCTCTTTTATCATTTCCTTGGAATTATAATGTTTTTAATTCTCCCGTGCCTTTACGTTGCAATACGTATTGATATGCACGGTTTGTAGTTTTGGGGTTGTTGTTAGGTTTTATACCTTCCCTTATATTTCGATGTTCCTACTCCCGTCCCTTAAAATCATTGTCATCCACAGTTAATGCTCTCTCTTATTTGCTGTGGTTTATGTTCCTATTTCTATTCTGAGGTTTTGTCCCTTCGTTTCTTCTTCCCGTCCTCGAGCCAAGCGAACAATGGTCCGAAATTCGTAGGTAGGAAATTTGGAATGAACCTAGCTATTGGTTTTAGAATGAAATTGTAATGACACGATCTTGATTCGTTAAATTACTCGAATATTCCGGAAAAATAGAACTATCAAGGTGATACGTTCTAATATGTTTGGAGACTTGATAGAATGTAAGAGCCGTGTAACATGGCACATGATGACGGTACTGTGAATCATCACATTCCATTAGAAACTTAACATGACTTACTGTAATATAATAAAGTTGATCAAGTTTCATTATATTATACTAATTCATGCATCAGTTCCCAACACTACTTCAAATCATTTATATTTTAATCTCGGAGGTTTCAGAATTTAGAAATTAACACAGTTTCTTTTATATTGTAACGCAGATGTTACGGAGAGATAAATGATCGCAGATAGGAATAGTTGTAAAAATATCTCCAGAAATATGAAAAATATGTATAACGAATGATATGAAGATATCTTATAATATCTAAGATAAGATGATGATGAAAAATATCATCCGGGCAAGGTTTTGAATAAAGAGTAGGGTTCTTACTGACGGTTTCAGGAGGTACGGAATCGTTTGTATTCTTTGAGAGCAGGTTCAGTCCCTGTGATTTATCCACAGCCTCTTTCATACTTTGCTTCATCCGTTTTCTAGTTCCAAACTTTTTTTTTTCCAGCTTTACCACCTTACTATTCTTTGTCATCAAACTTTTGACCGTTAAAGTCGTTTACAGTTTTTGCTGCTTCGTTAGCATTTCAAGAACTATTTCATAGTCCCGGGTGTTTTTCAGAAACTTCACGTTCAGATTATGAAATTCTTAGGGATAGACATTATAGATATGATGGAAGAAGTTCCGCGAGATTTTCAAAATAATGATTGTTGATTTCGCCAAAAGGATAACGATCTGCTGGTGCACCTGTTGATGTTGTCGAGGGATATAAAAGGTTTTCCGGTAATGACGGCGAAAGGACAAGGTATAAATATCATGATTATAATAGAAATAATCTCACTGAAAAGTCGAAGTGGAGCTGTGACAAAATTAGCTTCTTGAAAAGGAATTGTAGGGTTGTTCTTGCTAATAAATGGCAAAGGATTCAATACGTTATGTGTTAAATTATGAATTTGGGTTCGAGAGTTCTTCAGGTGTATAACTGTATGTATAAATCTTCATTCCGTAGGCGAGGTGCGGCGGGTTCAACTTCTCGGTCGAGGTGTTTTCAGGAATCATGAAAGGATTTGAATGCGAATTGTAATCGTCAAGTTACGAATGAGGTTTAAGATAAAATCAAGTGGCAAGCTTGAAGAATTGTTTAGCTTCATATGTTACAATCAACATTTTAATTCATTTTAATTGTCCAGAGTTAGCCGGAACAGTTAGCGTGGAATCCTTAATAGATTTTTAATTAGTTAAATCGTGTGTTTCTAACAATTTTTTTTTTATTTTGTCCAATGTTTTCTTCTTTATGCCACTTGTTGGATTCTGGTAGGTCAAAATCCGAATATGAAATTTGATTGAAAATGGTTATTCTGGGGTGAGCGGATACGAATATCGGTGGTTGTAAGTAAGATAATAGATAACCGTTGAATCAGATTCAAGAATGTAAAATATAACTTATTAATGTGAATTCTAAATATTCCTCGGGTACTACCCACCCGTTAAAATATTTTCATCATTAATAGTTTGTACGAAGGAATTTTTAATTACTATCTTCATGAAAATATACTTGCATATATATTTTCTTCAGAGATAATCATAGATTTAATGAGTCAATAAGATATTAAACTCATTTGATTTATCGTTAATTCTAGATTACATAATCTCTAAGACTTTAGAAATTACATAATCGTCATACGATACGTAAAGCGAAGATAATCGATGTAGAACGATATATAGAACGAAGATCATACTCGAAGTACAGATATTGAGTCGTGTGATGTTGATATTCGAGATACAGATTGTGATGTTGAGATTTAAGGCGCGGTTGTGTTTGGGGTGATAAAGGTACTGTCGGCGTTGACGATGGTAGTACGGATTATGCTGCTGGTGCTGCTGCTGGTGTTTGTAACCTTCGCACCATATTCTCCAAAACCACTACCCGAGCACGGAGTTCGTTGACTTCTTCTATTATACCGGGATGATTGACGGTTGGAACGAGCGAATGAACAAGATTTGAAATATGGGATAGTATGTAATCATGACGAGATACTCTAGAAATGAGCGAGAAAATGGTGTTTCGAATAGGTTCGCCGGTAAGTGCTTCAGGTTCATCGTTAAGAGGACAATTTGGTGGATGGAATGGATCACCTTCTTCTTGCCTCCAGAAATTTAGTATATTACGAACCCATCCCCAATTCATCCAGAATAGATGATGGGAAATTGGTTGATCCATTCCGGTAACGCTGTTCTCGGAGCTCGAATGGAAATCCATATCGGCGAAGCTATCGAAGTCGGAGGAATTTGAGCTGGATGAAGAATCCATCCTGTATGGTCGGAGAAATGAATTTTTGGTTTGGAATAGATTATAGGAGTTGGGTTTGGTACTCTTCAATACATAATTTACATATGTATATATAATATCAAAATCCCATGAATTACGGAGAATCTTTGAAATACGTCAGGCAATGTCTATAGTAACAGATACGCTAGGATATGAATTTTGTCTATACATTATCGATGCACTAAATGCAGTAAGACGTGTCTAAACTTAAGAATGATAAGCAGGCAGTTCCCTAAGGATGATAAGCAGATGATTTCCGACTAGGATTGATAAGCAAAACTTTTGACAGGCAGACACGGTCAAAGTCCAGACTCACTTAATGTATCCTAACAACTACTAGTTAGACACACTAATGCAAGGCCTGGTTCGCTAAGACCAACGCTCTGATACCAACTGAAAGGATCCGAAACTAATCATCCGGACGTTGTCCATATTGATTACAAACGAATTACAATAGTTGATAACATTGCGAGGTACTTGCCCTCTATATGATACATCTTACAAACGTTGCATTTATTCTTAAAAGGCAATCTATAGTTACATCCATAATTGACATATTTGCCTGACATTTCATAATATTCAAATGACCTAAACCGCCATTTACTTAATAATAGTCTCTATGAACTTCAATGACTCGAATGCAACGCCTTATGATATAAGTCCTTAATGGCCTCAAGTAGTATCCTTAGTACGAGATAATGCACAGCGGAAGATTTAATTCATACCTGAGAATAACATGCTTTAAAATGTCAACATAAAGTTGGTGAGATATAGGTTTAATGTCGACAGCGATATAAATATAGACCACAAGATTTCATATATAAACATTTTAATAAAAATATTCTAAGTGGTTGAGCACTTGGTAACCATACTTAACAATTAATCACGTCGCATATTCCCTTTAATATGAAATCTTACTACACTGTACCAAGTGTAGTCACGAAACGAAGTACTGTGCAACCGTTGAATACTGGTCGTCCAGTCCAGTTGGGGTTGTCAGGCCCGATAGATCTATCAACAGGATTCGCGTTTACAATACCGCTGTAAATATTAGTTACCAAGCTACAGGGAAGTATGCCAGTGGTACAACTCAACGTAGAATATATTTTTCAGTTACTTGTGTCCATAACGTAAAACATAAAATACATGTATTCTCATCCCGAAATATTTAGAGTTTAAAAGTGGGACTATATACTCACTTTCGTCTTGAAGATATATATAATTTGACTTGGTCTCCGGTTGATATCACGAACCTATCCATATATAATATATCAATACCTTTTCTTTTTAAACAAACGTCACATATATATACTTGTTATACTTTTAATACTTTGAATAATTCCTTAGTCCGTAGTTAGCAGCTCGTTGTTAGTAATTCAATTTTAATGGTTCATTTTTAGATGTTTAATATACCCGCAATGAAATAAATAAAACCCCCAACGAAATAAATAAAACCCTATCGTATATGTATTGGTCGAGATTAATCTTGACCCACGGTACCGGTGTTGTCAAATGACGTGTTGCGTACATAAAGTACCGGTGTTGTCAAATGACGTGTTGCGTACAAACATGGGATCTTATGATTAATCTTCTCGTGTTGTTTACGGGTGATCCTGAACCATATAAAATTGAATTATAAGTACATATATATAAAATATCATGTTATCTTAGAAATATGTGATTTATTTAATTTTTCCCAATTAATCCCGAAGTTAAACAAGTCTAGGATAACCAATTTTGTTTCGGTCATAGTTTCTTCGTTACAAATCCGTTTTCGTTGATTCAACTTGCCATCTCCTTGGATCGAGTCCCTCTTTAAGACTATGAACTGAAAATACCTTGGTTTGTATTCAAAATCACACGGCATAGGTGAAACTTTAGTGAAACTTATGAAGTTAAACATTTTTGTTACAAAAAAATAACACTTAATGACCATTTTTCTAAAAATACTTATACTTTGAATTAAATCATGAAATTTTTATGTGTTATCATATTCATAGTAAAAATTATTTTTCCAGAAAATAAACCTCCAATTCAAAGTTTAAAATGGTTTTTAATTATCCAACCCAAAACAGTCCCCTGTTGCACTCCGACGTCGTAAAAACAGTTTTTAAGATATTCTTTGAAAAACCAAGTTATACCTTGTTAAGTTAGCATATATTTAAGTTATATTACAGGTCTTGAAGTATTTTAAAAGTTAAGTTAGAAGGATCTATTTAGTTTGCAAACAAGTTTGAAAACTTTCAAACTATGTTCTTGTTGTTAAAATTGTATACCACAAAATATGATAGCTATATATATATATGAATCGAATAAGGTTATGAACATAGATACTACCTCAAGTTCCTTGGACAAGGTTGCTGTAAAAGAGGAGTAAAAAGCTAGAACCAAAAGGGTGATGGAATTGGATGAAAGATTGGAAGTAAGTTTGTGTTCTTGGAAGGATTTCTTGAAGTGTTTTTGTATGGTTTTCTTATGGTGTTTAAGTAAGGTTTTTGAAGCTAAATGATGGGGAAAATGCTTGGAGATGATCAAGTATGAAGTTAAGAGTATTTTTAGAGAGAAATGGAAGTGTAAGTATGAGAAAATGGGGTGAAGAAATGGTGTGCATGCATAAAAACGTTTTTAGGTTATAAAGGAAAAAAAAAATACCTAACTTTGTTTTCTTGCTAAATAATTCATGCTACTTGACAAATGGTTGGTTCCACATGTTTCTTAATCATTTAAGGCTGCTAAGGAGCAGATTTTTATTGGTATATACCAATAGTAAATACATCTAGAAACTGCGTATGATACGGGTACATATACCCTAGGTATACGTATAGAAATCTTTGAGAAAACGGAACGAGGATTCAAATATAGCTATCTTTTGTAAATATACATATATTGTTTTATGTATTTAAGTCTTTAAAAGTGATTAAATACATTACTTATACGATATATGTATAAACATTATAGGTCATAAGTATTTAAGTCAAATAACGTTACGTATGGTTATCGTTTTGAAAACTTAAGTTAGTAGTTTCAAAATATACTTATAACTTATTGTTATTAATACAAAATGAGATATTAAAACATTCTTAGATCATGTTAAATATGTATATATACATATATATACACAAACGTATAATTATCATATATTGTATAGTTCGTGATATCATCGGTCAAACTAGACGGTCAAACGTTGTGTAAAACTCTTTTTGAAAACATAAGTCTCAACAATTTGGATTGCTTATCATGTTGGTAAGGTTTAATTTATGTAAATATTAATCTTATGAGTATAGAACGATCGAAAAAGTGCGGGTCAACTTTAGGGTTTTTGCTTATCGTGTCGGAACCATATAGAGATTAGAGTTTAAATTTGGTCGGAAATTTCCGGGTCGTTACAGCTACACTCTTTGATCACTAAACGTAATAATGACACCCTTCCAAGTGAAATAGTATCATTAATCAGAGGTAAATTGGACGGAGTAAGAAAAGAATCCAGATGCGAAAATAATAAGTTACAATTTCGTAAAGGAAAATCAAAATCCGCAGCGAAAAGAAGAGCACGACACCTTGAAAGATGTCACAAATGCGGAAAATGGTCACACGAAGGTAAATGTTCAAATAATCAAACCTATTCAAACACAGAATTTGTTACTTTATGCAGAGACGGACCGTTCATATGTTTAGAAGAAAAATCGATAAATTCTCAAGGTTACGCCTATGTAGCTATGGAAAACCAATTAGTCCGACTATCTTATGAGTGGGCTAGAGCATATCACTAAGAAATCTCTTACACAGGTAAGTTTGTACAGTTTTCATTTTTATTTTCATTTTTATTTTTAACCTTTTGATAATAAACGCTAAATTGTTCGCTATAAAGTATTAAATTGGTATTAGATAAAATTAGGTTTTGCGACCGAAATTATTGATATCATACAAAAATTTATTACATCACTGCAAAATTTACCGTTTATTCTTAAGGTATAAATATCTTTAATCAATCAACCCAAAATATTTCAAAAATTCGTCATGAGTTAAATTAGGTTATGAAACCAAAATTACTTTACCAAAAAGAGGGGCGTATGTTTTTGATAATATTTGATTGATTAAAGTGGGATAAAAGCCAAAAATATTTTTAATTTTATTTTTACTTTTTTTTTAAAATTAATATTAAAATAATATTGTAAACTTTTTAAATCAATATATTTAAAATTGTAAATATTTGAAAAATTAATATTTTTAATATAAATTTGTATGTATAAAAACAAAAATATAATTTAAGTTTGGTGTGAATTTTTAATTATGCATTTATAATTTAAGTTTGGTGTGAATTTTTAATATGAATTTTTAATTTTATGCATTTTAAATTTAAGTTTGGTGTGAATTTAAAAACAAAAATTTACTTTATTTCGCTAAGTTAAAAATATGATTTTTAAAATTCGTCGTAAGTTGAAGACTAGGTCGTTGAACCGAAATTGCTTTACCCGAGGGAGGGACGAGAACTTTTATTATCATTATTTTTAATCTTATTAAATTAAAGTATGCCAAAAACATTTAAAAACCCAAAAATATTTGCTTTTAAAACCGCGCTTAAAAATGAAAAATTTTAAAATTTTTGTCGAGGGACAGACTAGGACATCGTTCCGAAATGCCCTCATCCTAAAAAGAAACAAATTTTTTAAAATTTAATTTAATTTATGTTTTATTAGTATAAGGTTTTAATTTAAAAAAAAATGTGAAAATGTGTATAAGTTTAATTTTGATTTAACATGTCATTGTAATTGTTTAGATTTATGATTTTGCTAAAACTAATGCATATTTAGATGCACAAAAATTGTGTTTGATATATTTTGCAGACTGAAAGGGGTGAATCTTCATCCCAGGCTCGTAATGCTCCTCCGAAAGATGCAGATCAACAAGAAATAAATAACCAATACCGACAAAATATGCCTCACCCAATTGTTTCATATTCAAACATTCATGAGGCAGATTTACATCCGAATTTGAGATTTGATAGATATTGGATAGACTATCCAAAATATCAAAAGAACCTGCACAACCTTGTGTCTAATAATGTTGAGGTACCCAGAGTTATAGATTGGGCACCATTAGAGCTAGTGGAATTGGCTGAGCCAATCAGGGAATTACTTACTCAAAGGTATGGTAATTCTACTTTTAGTGATTGGGTAAGTTTATTCAACATGCGTAGACCTGTATATAGAGAATAGTGTATAGAGTTATTATGTACTATTGAAATAAATGATCGGGTATATACTTTAACCGATCGTAGTTTTCTTAGATTTTTATTAGGAGGGGAGATGCGCCATATGTCTTTACTAGATATGGCTCGGGCTTTACGTATATATACGCCTGAGGAGCTGAATTAAGAGTAATCCATAGGTTTTTAGCTAATTCGATTACACAACGAGGTAAGAATAAGGAAAAGGTAAATGAACAGGATTTGTTTTACCACATGTGTATTCGAGACCCATAGAGCGCTGTAAGTATACCTTTTTGTGTGGGTTATTATTTATTGACTATGGTTAGGTGTCACGACCCGGAAAATTTCGACTAATTTTGAACCAAACTCTCGATACGATTCAATATTATGACACAATATAGCCATCCGTGATAAAGTGATGGCACATAGTGTTGGTAAGAAGGCTGCTAACTGTGAAATGTCCCGTTCTTATTGATTAAAAACGTTCCATATTAATTGATTTCGTTGCGAGGTTTTGACCTCTATATGAGATGTTTTTCAAAGACTGCATTCATTTTTAAACAAACCATAACCTTTATTTCATCAATAAAGGTTTAAAAAGCTTTACGTAGATTATCAAATAATGATAATCTAAAATATCCTGTTTACACACGACCATTACATAATGGTTTACAATAAAAATATGTTACAACAAAATAAGTTTCTTGAATGCAGTTTTTACACAATATCATACAAGCATGGACTCCAAATCTTGTCCTTATTTAAGTATGCGACAGCGGAAGCTCTTAATAATCACCTGAGAATAAACATGCTTAAAACGTCAACAAAAATGTTGGTGAGTTATAGGTTTAACCTATATATATCAAATCGTAACAATAGACCACAAGATTTCATATTTCAATACACATCCCATACATAGAGATAAAAATCATTCATATGGTGAACACCTGGTAACCGACAATAACAAGATGCATATATAAGAATATCCCCATCATTCCGGGACACCCTTCGGATATGATATAAATTTCGAAGTACTAAAGCATCCGGTACTTTGGATGGGGTTTGTTAGGCCCAATAGATCTATCTTTAGGATTCGCGTCAATTAGGGTGTCTGTTCCCTAATTCTTAGATTACCAGACTTAATAAAAAGGGGCATATTCGATTTCGATAATTCAACCATAGAATGTAGTTTCACGTACTTGTGTCTATTTTGTAAATCATTTATAAAACCTGCATGTATTCTCATCCCAAAAATATTAGATTTTAAAAGTGGGACTATAACTCACTTTCACAGATTTTTACTTCGTCGGGAAGTAAGACTTGGCCACTGGTTGATTCACGAACCTATAACAATATATACATATATATCAAAGTATGTTCAAAATATATTTACAACACTTTTAATATATTTTGATGTTTTAAGTTTATTAAGTCAGCTGTCCTCGTTAGTAACCTACAACTAGTTGTCCACAGTTAGATGTACAGAAATAAATCGATAAATATTATCTTGAATCAATCCACGACCCAGTGTATACGTATCTCGGTATTGATCACAACTCAAACTATATATATTTTGGAATCAACCTCAACCCTGTATAGCTAACTCCAACATTCACATATAGAGTGTCTATGGTTGTTCCGAAATATATATAGATGTGTCGACATGATAGGTCGAAACATTGTATACGTGTCTATGGTATCTCAAGATTACATAATATATAATACAAGTTGATTAAGTTATGGTTGGAATAGATTTGTTACCAATTTTCACGTAGCTAAAATGAGAAAAATTATCCAATCTTGTTTTACCCATAACTTCTTCATTTTAAATCCGTTTTGAGTGAATCAAATTGCTATGGTTTCATATTGAACTCTATTTTATGAATCTAAACAAAAAAAGTATAGGTTTCTAGTCGGAAAAATAAGTTACAAGTCGTTTTTGTAAAGGTAGTCATTTCAGTCGAAAGAACGACGTCTAGATGACCATTTTAGAAAACATACTTCCACTTTGAGTTTAACCATAATTTTTGGATATAGTTTCATGTTCATAATAAAAATCATTTTCTCAGAATAAAAACTTTTAAATCAAAGTTTATCATAGTTTTTAATTAACTAACCCAAAACAGCCCGCGGTGTTACTACGACGGCGTAAATCCGGTTTTACGGTGTTTTTCGTGTTTCCAGGTTTTAAATCATTAAGTTAGCATATCATATAGATATAGAATATGTGTTTAGTTGATTTTAAAAGTCAAGTTAGAAGGATTAACTTTTGTTTGCGAACAAGTTTAGAATTAACTAAACTATGTTCTAGTGATTACAAGTTTAAACCTTCGAATAAGATAGCTTTATATGTATGAATCGAATGATTTTATGAACATCATTACTACCTTAAGTTCCTTGGATGAACCTACTGGAAAAGATAAAAATGGATCTAGCTTCAATGGATCCTTGGATGGCTCAAAGTTCTTGAAGCAAAATCATGACACGAAAACAAGTTCAAGTAAGATCATCACTTGAAATAAGATTGTTATAGTTATAGAAATTGAACCAAAGTTTAAATATGATTATTACCTTGTATTAGAATGATAACCTACTGTAAGAAACAAAGATTTCTTGAGGTTGGATGATCACCTTACAAGATTGGAAGTGAGCTAGCAAACTTGAAAGTATTCTTGATTTTATGAAACTAGAACTTTTGGAATTTATGAAGAACACTTAGAACTTGAAGATAGAACTTGAGAGAGTTCAATTAGATGAAGAAAATTGAAGAATGAAAGTGTTTGTAGGTGTTTTTGGTCGTTGGTGTATGGATTAGATATAAAGGATATGTAATTTTGTTTTCATGTAAATAAGTCATGAATGATTACTCATATTTTTGTAATCTTATGAGATATTTCATGCTAGTTGCCAAATGATGGTTCCCACATGTGTTAGGTGACTCACATGGGCTGCTAAGAGCTGATCATTGGAGTGTATATACCAATAGTACATACATCTAAAAGCTGTGTATTGTACGAGTACGAATACGGGTGCATACGAGTAGAATTGTTGATGAAACTGAACGAGAATGTAATTGTAAGCATTTTTGTTAAGTAGAAGTATTTTGATAAGTGTATTGAAGTCTTTCAAAAGTGTATAAATACATATTAAAACACTACATGTATATACAGTTTAACTGAGTCGTTAAGTCATCGTTAGTCGTTACATGTAAGTGTTGTTTTGAAACCTTTAGGTTAACGATCTTGTTAAATGTTGTTAACCCAATGTTTATAATATCAAAAGAGATTTTAAATTATTATATTATCATGATATTATGATGTACGAATATCTCTTAATATGATATATATACATTAAATGTCGTTACAACGATAAACGTTACATATATGTCTCGTTTCAAAATCATTAAGTTAGTAGTCTTGTTTTTACATATGTAGTTCATTGTTAATATAATTAATGATATGTTTACTTATCATAATATCATGTTAACTATATATATAACCATATATATGTCATCATATAGTTTTTTTTTTTTACAAGTTTTAACGTTCGTGAATCACCGGTCAACTTGGGTGGTCAATTGTCTATATGAAACCTATTTCAATTAATCAAGTCTTAACAAGTTTGATTGCTTAACATGTTGGAAACATTTAATCATGTAAACATCAATCTCAATTAATATATATAAACATGGAAAAGTTCGGGTCACTACAGTACCTACCCGTTAAATAAATTTCGTCCCGAAATTTTAAGCTGTTGAAGGTGTTGACGAATCTTCTGGAAATAGATGCGGGTATTTCTTATTCATCTGATCTTCACGCTCCCAGGTGAACTCGGGTCCTCTACGAGCATTCCATCGAACCTTAACAATTGGTATCTTGTTTTGCTTAAGTCTTTTAACCTCACGATCCATTATTTCGACGGGTTCTTCGATGAATTGGAGTTTTTCGTTGATTTGGATTTCATCTAACGGAATAGTGAGATCTTCTTTAGCAAAACATTTCTTCAAATTCGAGACGTGGAAAGTGTTATGTACCGCCGCGAGTTGTTGAGGTAACTCAAGTCGGTAAGCTACTGGTCCGACACGATCAATAATCTTGAATGGTCCAATATACCTTGGATTTAATTTCCCTCATTTACCAAATCGAACAACGCCTTTCCAAGGTGAAACTTTAAGCATGACCATCTCTCCAATTTCAAATTCTATATCTTTTCTTTTAATGTCAGCGTAGCTCTTTTGTCGACTTTGGGCGGTTTTCAACCGTTGTTGAATTTGGATGATCTTCTCGGTAGTTTCTTGTATAATCTCCGGACCCGTAATCTGTCTATCCCCCACCTCACACCAACAAATCGGAGACCTGCACTTTCTACCATAAAGTGCTTCAAACGGCGCCATCTCAATGCTTGAATGGTAGCTGTTGTTGTAGGAAAATTCTGCTAACGGTAGATGTCGATCCCAACTGTTTCCGAAATAAATAACACATGCTCGTAGCATGTCTTCAAGCGTTTGTATCGTCCTTTCGCTCTGCCCATCAGTTTGTGGATGATAGGCAGTACTCATGTCTAGACGAGTTCCTAATGCTTGCTGTAATGTCTGCCAGAATCTTGAAATAAATCTGCCATCTCTATCAGAGATAATAGAGATTGGTATTCCATGTCTGGAGACGACTTCCTTTAAATACAGTCGTGCTAACTTCTCCATCTTGTCATCTTCTCTTATTGGTAGGAAGTGTGCTGATTTGGTGAGACGATCAACTATTACCCAAATAGTATCAAAACCACTTGCAGTCCTTGGCAATTTAGTGATGAAATCCATGGTAATGTTTTCCCATTTCCATTCTGGGATTTCGGGTTGTTGAAGTAGACCTGATGGTTTCTGATGCTCAGCTTTGACCTTAGAACACGTCAAACATTCTCCTACGTATTTAGCAACATCGGCTTTCATACCCGGCCACCAAAAATGTTTCTTGAGATCCTTGTACATCTTCCCCGTTCCAGGATGTATTGAGTATCTGGTTTTATGAGCTTCTCTAAGTACCATTTCTCTCATATCTCCAAATTTTGGTACCCAAATCCTTTCAGCCCTATACCGGGTTCCGTCTTCCCGAATATTAAGATGCTTCTCCGATCCTTTGGGTATTTCATCCTTTAAATTTCCCTCTTTTAAAACTCCTTGTTGCGCCTCCTTTATTTGAGTAGTAATGTTATTATGAATCATTATATTCATAGATTTTACTCGAATGGGTTCTCTATCCTTCCTGCTCAAGGCATCGGCTACCACATTTGCCTTCCCCGGGTGGTAACGAATCTCAAAATCATAATCATTCAATAATTCAATCCACCTACGCTGCCTCATATTCAGTTGTTTCTGATTAAATATGTGTTGAAGACTTTTGTGGTCGGTATATATAATACTTTTGACCCCATATAAGTAGTGCCTCCAAGTCTTTAATGCAAAAACAACCGCGCCTAATTCCAAATCATGCGTCGTATAATTTTGTTCGTGAATCTTCAATTGTCTAGACGCATAAGCAATCACCTTCGTTCGTTGCATTAATACACAACCGAGACCTTGCTTTGATGCGTCACAATAAATCACAAAATCATCATTCCCTTCAGGCAATGACAATATAGGTGCCGTAGTTAGCTTTTTCTTCAATAACTGAAACGCTTTCTCTTGTTCATCATTCCATTCAAATTTCTTCCCTTTATGCGTTAATGCAGTTAAGGGTTTTGCTATTCTGGAAAAGTCTTGGATGAACCTTCTGTAGTAACCAGCTAGTCCTAAAAACTGGCGTATGTGTTTCGGAGTTTTCGGGGTTTCCCACTTTTCAACAGTTTCTATCTTTGCCGGATCCACCTTAATACCTTCTTTGTTCACTATGTGACCGAGGAATTGAACTTCTTCCAACCAAAATGCACACTTTGAAAACTTAGCGTACAATTCTTCCTTCCTCAATACTTCTAACACCTTTCTCAAATGTTCACCGTGTTCTTGGTCATTCTTTGAGTAAATAAGTATGTCATCAATGAAAACAATGACAAACTTGTCAAGGTATGGTCCACACACTCGGTTCATAAGGTCCATGAACACAGCTGGTGCATTAGTTAAACCAAACGGCATGACCATAAACTCGTAATGACCGTAACGTGTTCTGAAAGCAGTCTTTGGAATATCATCTTCTTTCACCCGCATTTGATGATACCCGGAACGTAAGTCAATCTTTGAATAAACAGACGAGCCTTGTAGTTGATCAAATAAGTCGTCGATTCTCGGTAGTGGGTAGCGGTTCTTGATGGTAAGTTTGTTCAACTCTCGGTAGTCGATACACAACCTGAATGTACCATCTTTCTTCTTGACAAACAAAACAGGAGCTCCCCACGGTGATGTGCTTGGTCGAATGAAACCACGCTCTAAAAGTTCTTGTAATTGGCTTTGCAGTTCTTTCATCTCGCTGGGTGCGAGTCTGTAAGGAGCACGAGCTATTGGTGCAGCTCCTGGTACAAGATCTATTTGAAATTCAACGGATCGATGTGGGGGTAATCCCGGTAATTCTTTCGGAAATACATCGGGAAATTCTTTTGCAATGGGAACATCATTGATGCTCTTTTCTTCAGTTTGTACTTTCTCGACGTGTGCTAGAACAGCATAGCAACCTTTTCTTATTAGTTTTTGTGCCTTCAAATTACTAATAAGATGTAGCTTTGTGTTGCCCTTTTCTCCGTACACCATTAAGGGTTTTCCTTTTTCTCGTATAATGCGAATTGCATTTTTGTAACAAACGATCTCCGCTTTCACTTCTTTCAACCAGTCCATACCAATTATCACATCAAAACTCCCTAACTCTACTGGTATCAAATCAATCTTAAATGTTTCGCTAACCAGTTTAATTTCTCGATTCCGACATATATTATCTGCTGAAATTAATTTACCATTTGCTAATTCGAGTAAAAATTTACTATCCAAAGGCGTCAATGGACAACTTAATTTAGCACAAAAATCTCTACTCATATAGCTTCTATCCGCACCCGAATCAAATAAAACGTAAGCAGATTTATTGTCAATAAGAAACGTACCCGTAACAAGCTCCGGGTCTTCCTGTGCCTCTACCGCATTAATATTGAAAACTCTTCCACGGCCTTGTCCATTCGTGTTCTCCTGGTTCGGGCAATTTCTAATAATGTGGCCTGGTTTTCCACATTTATAACAAACTACATTGGCATAACTTGCTCCGACACTACTTGCTCCGCCATTACTCGTTCCGACACCATTTGTTCCTTTCGTTCTATTAACCCCTGGTCCGTAGACCTCACACTTCGCCGCGCTATGACCATTTCTTTTACACTTGTTGCAAAATTTGGTGCAGAACCCCGAGTGATTCTTTTCACACCTTTGGCATAGTTGCTTCTGATTGTTGTTGTTGTTGCGGTTATTATTGTTGTTGGGATGATTGTTGTAGTTGCTGTTGTTGTTGTTGTTGTTGTTGTTGTTGTTGGGCCGTTTGTTGTAGTTGCGATTGATGTTGCGATTGTTGGGATAATTGTTGCGATTATTGTTGTAATTGCTGTTGTTGTTGTATTGGTGATTCTTATCACCGTTTTCCTCCCACTTTCTTTTGACTTGCTTTACATTGGCCTCTTCAGCAGTCTGTTCTTTAATTCTTTCTTCAATCTGGTTCACTAGTTTGTGAGCCATTCTACATGCCTGTTGTATGGAGGCGGGCTCGTGTGAACTTATATCTTCTTGGATTCTTTCCGGTAATCCTTTCACAAACGCGTCGATCTTCTCTTCCTCATCTTCGAATGCTCCCGGACACAATAGGCACAATTCTGTGAATCGTCTTTCGTACGTGGTAATATCAAATCCTTGGGTTCGTAACCCTCTAAGTTCTGTCTTGAGCTTATTGACCTCGGTTCTGGGACGGTACTTCTCGTTCATCAAGTGCTTGAATGCTGACCACGGTAGTGCGTACGCATCATCTTGTCCCACTTGCTCTAGATAGGTATTCCACCATGTTAATGCAGAACCTGTGAAGGTATGCGTAGCGTACTTCACTTTGTCCTCTTCAGTACACTTACTTATGGCAAACACCGATTCAACCTTCTCGGTCCACCGTTTCAATCCGATCGGTCCTTCGGTTCCATCAAATTCCAAAGGTTTGCAGGCAGTGAATTCTTTGTAGGTGCATCCTACACGATTTCCTGTACTGCTAGATCCAAGGTTATTGTTGGTATGTAGCGCAGCCTGTACTGCGGCTATGTTTGAAGCTAGAAAAGTACGGAATTCCTCTTCATTCATATTCACGGTGTGTTGAGTAGTCGGTGCCATTTCCTTCAAAATAGTTAAATGGAACAAGTTAATCATACAGAATATTAAGAGTAGTTAATAGTATTTCGTAGCATAATATGAACTCATTTATAAAAGCTTTTTCTTCATATTAGCGTTTTATAAGTTTAAATTCGGGTAGTACCTACCCGTTAAGTTCATACTTAGTAGCTAATATACAATTCAACTACTACAATTCTATATGAAAAACTGATTATAATAATATTTCGCGTTCAAACTTTTATACAATATTTTACAAACTTACAATACCGCTTATTTTACATAAAGCATGAAATATAGCACACAATAACTTTGATACAAGATAGTTGTGAAGACAATTCTAGCTAGTACACAAGTCGTTCAGCAAAGGCAATAAAGACACGTAATTCATACGTCCAGAAACAAGTCATGCATTCTGGTTTTACTAGGACTACTTCCCATCCTTGGTCTTGTGCAACATAACCGTTATGGCCGTTGATAAGACAGCGTGTTGTAACGTCATCAAAGGGACGAGGGTTACGTAATGTCCAACAGTCCCGTAATAATCTAAAAACCTCATTTCTTACCCCAATTACCGACTCCGTCACTTGTGGAAACGTTTTGTTTAATAGTTGTAGCCCGATGTTCTTGTTCTCACTTTGGTGAGAAGCGAACATTACTAATCCGTAAGCATAACATGCTTCTTTATGTTGCATGTTAGCCGCTTTTTCTAAATCACGAAGTCCAATATTCGGATATATTGAGTCAAAATAATTTCTTAACCCGTTGCGTAAAATAGCATTTGGGTTCCCCGCAATATATGCGTCAAAGTAAACACATCGTAACTTATGGGTTTCCCAATGTGATATCCCCCATCTTTCAAACGAAAGTCTCTTATAAACCAAGACATTCTTGGAACGTTCTTCGAATGTCTTACAAACTGATCTCGCCTTAAATAGTTGTGCCGAAGAATTCTGGCCGACTCTAGACAAGATTTCATCAATCATGTCTCCGGGTAGGTCTCTTAAAATATTGGGTTGTCTATCCATTTTGTGTTTTTAAACTGTAAAAATAGACAAGAGTTAGATTCATAAAAAAAATACTTATTAATACAAGCAATTTTTACATATATCATAATGCATAAGAACACTATATTCCATATATTACACCACACGAATACAACTATCCTATTCCGACTCGCTCGTTTCTTCTTCTTCGGTTTTGGTTCGTTTTGCCAAGTTTCTAGGGATATATGATGTTCCCCTAATACGAGCCGTCGTTGTCCACATTGGTTTAGAAAAACCTGGTGGTTTAGAGGTTCCCGGGTCATTGTTACAACTTAAGGACTTCGGGGGTTGACGATACATATAAAGTTCATCGGGGTTGGAATTAGATTTCTCTATTTTTATGCCCTTTCCCTTATTATTTTCTTTTGCCTTTTTAAATTCAGTTGGGGTAATTTCTATAACATCATCGGAATTCTCGTCGGAATCCGATTCATCGGAGAATTGGTAATCCTCCCAATATTTTGCTTCCTTGGCGGAAACACCATTGACCATAATTAACTTTGGTCGGTTGGTTGAGGATTTTCTTTTACTTAACCGTTTTATTATTTCCCCCACCGGTTCTATTTCTTCATCCGGTTCCGATTCTTCTTCCGGTTCCGATTCTTCTTCCGGTTCCGACTCTTCTTCCGGTTCCTCTTCGGGAACTTGTGAATCAGTCCACAAATCATTCCAATTTACATTTGACTCTTCATTATTATTAGGTGAGTCAATGGGACTTGTTCTAGAGGTAGACATCTATCACATAATATCAAACACGTTAAGAGATTAATATATCACATAATATTCATATGTTAAAAATATATAGTTTCCAACAAAAATGTTAAGCAATCATTTTTAAAGAAAACACGGTCGAAGTCCAGACTCACTAATGCATCCTAACAAACTCGATAAGACACACTAATGCAAATTTTCTGGTTCTCTAAGACCAACGCTCGGATACCAACTGAAATGTCCCGTTCTTATTGATTAAAAACGTTCCATATTAATTGATTTCGTTGCGAGGTTTTGACCTCTATATGAGATGTTTTTCAAAGACTGCATTCATTTTTAAACAAACCATAACCTTTATTTCATCAATAAAGGTTTAAAAAGCTTTACGTAGATTATCAAATAATGATAATCTAAAATATCCTGTTTACACACGACCATTACATAATGGTTTACAATACAAATATGTTACAACAAAATAAGTTTCTTGAATGCAGTTTTTACACAATATCATACAAGCATGGACTCCAAATCTTGTCCTTATTTAAGTATGCGACAGCGGAAGCTCTTAATAATCACCTGAGAATAAACATGCTTAAAACGTCAACAAAAATGTTGGTGAGTTATAGGTTTAACCTATATATATCAAATCGTAACAATAGACCACAAGATTTCATATTTCAATACACATCCCATACATAGAGATAAAAATCATTCATATGGTGAACACCTGGTAACCGACAATAACAAGATGCATATATAAGAATATCCCCATCATTCCGGGACACCCTTCGGATATGATATAAATTTCGAAGTACTAAAGCATCCGGTACTTTAGATGGGGTTTGTTAGGCCCAATAGATCTATCTTTAGGATTCGCGTCAATTAGGGTGTCTGTTCCCTAATTCTTAGATTACCAGACTTAATAAAAAGGGGCATATTCGATTTCGATAATTCAACCATAGAATGTAGTTTCACGTACTTGTGTCTATTTTGTAAATCATTTATAAAACCTGCATGTATTCTCATCCCAAAAATATTAGATTTTAAAAGTGGGACTATAACTCACTTTCACAGATTTTTACTTCGTCGGGAAGTAAGACTTGGCCACTGGTTGATTCACGAACCTATAACAATATATACATATATATCAAAGTATGTTCAAAATATATTTACAACACTTTTAATATATTTTGATGTTTTAAGTTTATTAAGTCAGCTGTCCTCGTTAGTAACCTACAACTAGTTGTCCACAGTTAGATGTACAGAAATAAATCGATAAATATTATCTTGAATCAATCCACGACCCAGTGTATACGTATCTCGGTATTGATCACAACTCAAACTATATATATTTTGGAATCAACCTCAACCCTGTATAGCTAACTCCAACATTCACATATAGAGTGTCTATGGTTGTTCCGAAATATATATAGATGTGTCGCCATGATAGGTCGAAACATTGTATACGTGTCTATGGTATCTCAAGATTACATAATATATAATACAAGTTGATTAAGTTATGGTTGGAATAGATTTGTTACCAATTTTCACGTAGCTAAAATGAGAAAAATTATCCAATCTTGTTTTACCCATAACTTCTTCATTTTAAATCCGTTTTGAGTGAATCAAATTGCTATGGTTTCATATTGAACTCTATTTTATGAATCTAAACAAAAAAATTATAGGTTTCTAGTCGGAAAAATAAGTTACAAGTCGTTTTTGTAAAGGTAGTCATTTCAGTCGAAAGAACGACGTCTAGATGACCATTTTAGAAAACATACTTCCACTTTGAGTTTAACCATAATTTTTGGATATAGTTTCATGTTCATAATAAAAATCATTTTCTCAGAATAAAAACTTTTAAATCAAAGTTTATCATAGTTTTTAATTAACTAACCCAAAACAGCCCGCGGTGTTACTACGACGGCGTAAATCCGGTTTTACGGTGTTTTTCATGTTTCCAGGTTTTAAATCATTAAGTTAGCATATCATATAGATATAGAACATGTGTTTAGTTGATTTTAAAAGTCAAGTTAGAAGGATTAACTTTTGTTTGCGAACAAGTTTAGAATTAACTAAACTATGTTCTAGTGATTACAAGTTTAAACCTTCGAATAAGATAGCTTTATATGTATGAATCGAATGATTTTATGAACATCATTACTACCTTAAGTTCCTTGGATGAACCTACTGGAAAAGAGAAAAATGGATCTAGCTTCAATGGATCCTTGGATGGCTCAAAGTTCTTGAAGCAAAATCATGACACGAAAACAAGTTCAAGTAAGATCATCACTTGAAATAAGATTGTTATAGTTATAGAAATTGAACCAAAGTTTAAATATGATTATTACCTTGTATTAGAATGATAACCTACTGTAAGAAACAAAGATTTCTTGAGCTTGGATGATCACCTTACAAGATTGGAAGTGAGCTAGCAAACTTGAAAGTATTCTTGATTTTATGAAACTAGAACTTTTGGAATTTATGAAGAACACTTAGAACTTGAAGATAGAACTTGAGAGAGTTCAATTAGATGAAGAAAATTGAAGAATGAAAGTGTTTGTAGGTGTTTTTGGTCGTTGGTGTATGGATTAGATATAAAGGATATGTAATTTTGTTTTCATGTAAATAAGTCATGAATGATTACTCATATTTTTGTAATCTTATGAGATATTTCATGCTAGTTGCCAAATGATGGTTCCCACATGTGTTAGGTGACTCACATGGGCTGCTAAGAGCTGATCATTGGAGTGTATATACCAATAGTACATACATCTAAAAGCTGTGTATTGTACGAGTACGAATACGGGTGCATACGAGTAGAATTGTTGATGAAACTGAACGAGAATGTAATTGTAAGCATTTTTGTTAAGTAGAAGTATTTTGATAAGTGTATTGAAGTCTTTCAAAAGTGTATAAATACATATTAAAACACTACATGTATATACATTTTAACTGAGTCGTTAAGTCATCGTTAGTCGTTACATGTAAGTGTTGTTTTGAAACCGTTAGGTTAACGATCTTGTTAAATGTTGTTAACCCAATGTTTATAATATCAAAAGAGATTTTAAATTATTATATTATCATGATATTATGATGTACGAATATCTCTTAATATGATATATATATACATTAAATGTCGTTACAACGATAAACGTTACATATATGTCTCGTTTCAAAATCATTAAGTTAGTAGTCTTGTTTTTACATATGTAGTTCATTGTTAATATAATTAATGATATGTTTACTTATCATAATATCATGTTAACTATATATATAACCATATATATGTCATCATATAGTTTTTTTTTTTACAAGTTTTAACGTTCGTGAATCACCGGTCAACTTGGGTGGTCAATTGTCTATATGAAACCTATTTCAATTAATCAAGTCTTAACAAGTTTGATTGCTTAACATGTTGGAAACATTTAATCATGTAAACATCAATCTTAATTAATATATATAAACATGGAAAAGTTCGGGTCACTACAAACTGTTCTTCTACACATTTCAATTCATCATTTGATTGAGTTAGTACATATTATTATTATTATATTATTGTCAATATTATTACCTTTATTAAGTGTAACTGTATTTGTATGTACATATACGTTAGATGAATTGGGATTCAACACAACAAACAAATATTAAGATATCCATGATATTACTGAGAACACGTTATTTCTATCCATTATGATGTTATTTTATGATATTATATCTGTACATGGTGAATGAGATAGATAATCACCAAAGAATAATTAACTTTTATGTTTCTTTTCAATCCGAATTATTTTGTGTTACTATTGTTGATTATCAATCATTGACTTATAGATATATACATATAGATAGATAATATATATATATATATATATATATATATATATATATATATATATATATATATATATATATATATATATATATATATATATATATGTATATATGTATATATATATATATATATATATATACATTACAAATACATATGCATATTATAGGAATACAACTGTCAATTAACAAAATTACCTCATATGATTACACGATTAATATTATCAATTATTAGTGCTTTATGACTTTTCTTCATCTAGTATCTTTATTATATATAACCATATACATATAGCTTATAGATTACAGATATAACCAACCATACACTACCATAAACCTCATAACTCTCATACACCGGGAACCACCACTATTTCCGGCAATCACCATCACTGCACATCATTTATTTTTGTTTTCAATTCCATCGTGACTCACCAAGGATCACCAACAAGACCACCTTTCATCACCTTCACTCTAACCGTCACCAATCTCCATCTTGCAACCACCTTCTCTTTCTATTCTTGAATCACCACCTTCGACTGTCCAAAAAGTGACTCAACTTTCAGCTGATACCCAACCCGTGTTGCACCACCTTTATCATCTAGCTACCACTATTATTCTTTTCTTTTCTATTACAATCGTGGGTAACCAACAAGCCCACCATCACTATCACCATCCACTACCTCAACTACTGTAACTGCTATTATACGTGTTTCTGCTGCTGAGATCACGATGAAAACAAAACCCTCCTGAGAAGCCGCTGCTGCTACACTAAAAGAACTTCTGTTTTCCTGCCAAGAGCACCACTATAGCTGCTATACTCGTTCCTGTTATCCTGTTTAAAACATAGTAAACCAAAACAACTCAATTACTTTATAAATATCACGGCTATATGATTACCTACTGCTGCAACTATTTCTGTTATGTATCGAAGTTGCAAACACCATCATCGAACACCTTCCAAACCATCACCGTTGTCCTGTTTCCATTAGAGAAAATAAATTACAACAAACCCACCAAAACCACTATTATTTTCTCATTCAATAACAATAAACAATCACCAACCTCCACCATCAAACATCATCAAATCTTTTTACACGAATTAGACCGGTTTATGAATCAAATCGAACCTTTTATTAAAAATGCAAAAGAAAACAAATTACTTCAACCTTTCAGATGCGAACCAAACAGATAAATTACATTACTGTACATCTGGGTGAATGGAACAACGTGTGATGGCTAATATATAAATTAATAAGTAAATAAATAGAAAGAACACAAACCACTGTTCTTATTTCCGGCTGCTACTCGATGATGATAACAATCGATAAAGTTGATACAATGACTGTAATTACACTACTATGATTATTGATTAAACAAACCTCAACTATTGCTTCGATTTTGCTGATTAACGGTGAGGAATAAAACTGATGAGAATGATTAAACGATGGTGATGAAGGAGAATTTCTTGATTAATCGATCTGATTGAGGAATCAAAGAACCCTAAAACCGTATCCTTCTTCTGCAATCGTATTCGGTTATCGATTTGATTGGAAACCCTAATAAAATGCGAGCTCTTTATATTAGGTATTATTATTATTATTATTATTATTAATTATTAATTATTATTATTATTATTATTATTATTATTTATTATTATTATTAATAATTAATATTAGGTTTATGATAAAAATAAAAATAGATACAATTTATGGTTATGATCATAGTGAAGGTAGTTACAACCGAAAAGATTAATTATATGCATGATTACGATTAAGATAATATATAGATATAGTTATGAATATAATTATAATTAAGTCATGATTAAATAAATTATCATTATTATTAAATGTATCATTTTTTTAAAAAAACTATTATTATTATTATTATTATTATTATTATTATTATTATTATTATTATTATTATTATTATCATTATTAGAATTATTAATATCATTGTTATCATTATTAATATTATTAGTATCATTATAATTAAAATTATTAAAACTTTCATTTTGTATTAAAAGTATCATTTTTATTATTATCATTATTATTATTACTAACCATATTTTATCAAATAAACATTATATAAAAATATATATATATTTATATTAATATTTTTATAATAAATACTAATTATTTACCTAAAGTACATGAAATGAATATAGTTAATTATGTATGAAACATATATTTCATTAAAATAACAATGAATAATAATATAGGAACTTGCTCGATTTTGATTATATGTGTTAATATATATATATAAATGATATAGGTTCGTGAATCCGAGGTCAAATCTACATTTGTTAAATGACGTCATATGTATTTTTACTACAAAATACAGTATGGTGAGTTTAATTTGCTCCCTTTTTAATTGCTTTTGCAATATATATTTTTGGGCAGATAATACATGCACTGCTTTTATAAATATTTACGAAATAGACACAAGTACTTAAAATACATTCTACGTTGAGTTGTACCGCTGGCATACTTCCCTGTAGCTTGGTGACTACTATTTACATAGGTATTGTAAACGCGAATCCTGTTGATAGATCTATCGGGCCTGACAACCCAAACCGGACTGGACGACTAGTATTCAACGGTTGCACAGTACTTCATTTTGGTGACTACACTTGGTACGGTATAGTGAGATTTCATAATAAAGGGAATATGCGACGTTGATTAAATGTTAAGTATGGTTACCAAGTGCTCAACCACTTAGAATGCTTTACATACACTTGCGAGTGTATTATGTTTATGATTATGAAATCTTGTGGTCTATTAACATATTGAAATGATTGTTATGATAAACCTATGAACTCACTAACCTTTTGGTTGACACTTTAAAGCATGTTTATTCTCAGGTACGAATTAAGTCTTCCGCTGTGCATTTGCTCAATATAAGGACATTACTTGGAGCCGATCATCGCAATGGGACCAAATGTTGATGACTTCGTCCAGGTGGATTAGGACGGGTCGTTACAGGTGGTATCAGAGCGGTGGTCTTAGCGAATCAGGTCTTGCATTAGTGTGTCTAACTGATAGTTGCTTAGATGCATTAGTGGGTCTGGACTTCGACCGTGTCTGCATGTCAAAAGTTTTGCTTATCATTTAGTGTCGAAAATTAATTGCTTATCATCCTTAAAGTCTAGACACATCTTACTGCTCTATTGCATAGACAGTGTATAGATAAATTCATATCTTAGCATATCTGTTATTGTTACCTTTGCCTGACAGCTTCCGTAGATTCCTCCGTAACTTATGAGATTTTAGTATTATATATGCATATGTAAATTATGTGTTGTAGGGTACTAATCTACATCCTATAATATATTTCTTATCAAAAATCCTTCATATGATTGTACGAGATGAATCCCTCAACCAGTTCAAATTCCTCGGATTCCGACAGCTATTCCGACATGATGTTCACCTAAACTCCGGAAGTAGCGTCACCAGAATGATTCAACCAATCAGCCATCTCCAATTCATCTGATGGTTTTGTAGTCTACTAAATCATTTGAGACAAGAAGAAGGTGATTCTTTCCACCAACCGAATTCACCTCTTGGCGATGAACCTGAAGCACTCATCGGCGAACCAATCTGAAACACCGTATTCACCCCCATTTCCCAAATATCTCGCCACGATTATATTCTATCCACAATTCTAAACCTTATTCATCCACTCGTTTCGACCGACAATCATCCAGGAATAATAGAAGAAGTTAACGAATTTCACGCTCGAGTCGTAGCTTTGGAAAATATGGTGCAGAACCTACCAGCTTCAGCAACATCACCGGCACCAACAGTACCACCAGTATCAACAGCTGTACCATCAACAACACAAGCCTCAACATCACACGCCTCAACATCACCATCTGTACTTCAAGTATGATCTCCGTTCTACATATCGTTCTACCTCGATTATCTTCGCTCGACATGGCGATTATGTAATTTCTAAAGTTTTAGAGATTATGTATTCTAGTTCTAACGGTAAATCAAATGAGATTAATGTCATATTAACTCATTAAATCCATGATTACATCCGAAGAAAATATATATGTAAGTATATTTTCATGAAGATTGTAATTGAAAATTCTTTCGTACAAACTGTTAATGGTGAAAATATTTTAACGGGTAGGTAATACCCGGGGAAATATTTAATTTTCATATTAACATGTTATATTGTACATTCTTCGAATCTGATTCAACGGTCATTTACTATCCTACTTACATCCACCGACATACGAATCCGTTTACCACAGAGTAATCATTTTCATTCAATTTCATATTTGGATTTTGACTTCTCAGAATCCAACAAGTGGCATAATGAAGAAAGCATTGAACAAAATAAAATTTGTTAGAAACAAACGAATTAACTAATTAAAATATTTTTAAGAATACACGCTAACTGATCCTAGCTAACTGTTCCTAGCTAACTGGTTACATTTTATTTATCGCAATTTAATTATCGCAATTTACATTCTCGCAATTTACATTCTCGCAATTTTATTTATCGTCATTTAATTTCTGTTATTTACTTTTACGCACTTTAAATCGGGACACATGTACACAATACGTCGGATTAATTCTGAGACAATACGTTGTACACGGGTCATGATATATATTTATTTATTTTACGCACTTTAATTCGAGTAAAAATCTTACTTGAACTTGTTTTTGTGTCATGATCCTACTTCAAGAACTTTCAAGCCATCCAAGATCCTTTGAAGCTAGATCATTTCTTGTCACTTCTAGTAGGTTTACCTACTAAACTTGAGGTAGTAATGATGTTCATAACATCATTCGATTCATATATATAAAACTATCTTATTCGAAGGTTTAAACTCGTAATCACTAGAACATAGTTTAGTTAATTCTAAACTTGTTCGCAAACAAAAGTTAATCCTTCTAACTTGACTTTTAAAATTAACTACACACATGTTCTATATCTATATGATATTCTAACTTAATGATTTAAAACCTGGAAACACAAAAAATACCGTAAAACCGAATTTACACCGTCGTAGTAACACCGCGGGCTGTTTTGGGTTAGTTAATTAAAAACTATGATAAACTTTGATTTAAAAGTTGTTATTCTGAGAAAATGATTTTTATTATGAACATGAAACTATATCCAAAAATTATGGTTAAACTCAAAGTGGAAGTATGTTTTCTAAAATGGTCATCTAGACGTCGTTCTTTCGACTGAAATGACTACCTTTACAAAAACGACTTGTAACTTATTTTTCCGACTATAAACCTATACTTTTCTGTTTATATTCATAAAATAGAGTTCAATATGAAACCATAGCAATTTGATTCACTCAAAACGGATTTAAAATGAAGAAGTTATGGGTAAAACAAGATTGGATAATTTTCTCATTTTAGCTACGTGAAAATTGGTAACAAATCTATTCCAACCATAACGTAATCAACTTGTATTGTATATTATGTAATCTTGAGATACCATAGACACGTATACAATGTTTCGACCTATCATGTCGACACATCTATATATATTTCGGAACAACCATAGACACTCTATATGTGAATGTTGGAGTTAGCTATACAGGGTTGAGGTTGATTCCAAAATATATATAGTTTGAGTTGTGATCAATACTGAGATACGTATACACTGTAGTGACCCGAACTTTTCCATGTTTATATATATTAATTGAGATTGATATTTACATGATTAAATTTTTCCAACATGTTAATCAATCAAACTTGTTAAGACTTGATTAATTGAAATATGTTTCATATAGACAATTGACCACCCAAGTTGACCGGTGATTCACGAACATTAAAACTTGTAAAAACTATATGATGACATATATATGGATATATATATATATATATATATATATATAGTTAACATGATACTATGATAAGTAAACATATCATTAAGTATATTAACAATGAACTACATATGTAAAAACAAGACTACTAACTTATTGATTTTTAAACGAGACATATATGTAACAATTATCGTTGTAAAGACATTTAATGTATATATATATCATATTAAGAGATATTCATACATGATAATATCATGATAATATAATAATTTAAAATCTCATTTGATATTATAAACATTGGGTTAACAACATTTAACAAGATCGTTAACCTAAAGGTTTCAAAACAACACTTACATGTAACGACTAACGATGACTTAACGACTCAGTTAAAATGTATATACATGTAGTGTTTTAATATGTATTTATACACTTTTGAAAGACTTCAATACACTTATCAAAATACTTCTACTTAACAAAAATGCTTACAATTACATCCTCGTTCAGTTTCAATAACAATTCTACTCGTATGCACCCGTATTCGTACTCGTACAATACACAGCTTTTAGATGTATGTACTATTGGTATATACACTCCAATGATCAGCTCTTAGCAGCCCATGTGAGTCACCTAACACATGTGGGAACCATAATTTGGCAACTAGCATGAAATATCTCATAAAATTACAAAAATATGAGTAATCATTCATGACTTATTTACATGAAAACAAAATTACATATACTTTATATCTAATCCATACACCAACGACCAAAAACACCTACAAACACTTTTATTCTTCAATTTTCTTTATCTAATTGATCTCTCTCAAGTTCTATCTTCAAGTTCTAAGTGTTCTTCATATATTTTACAAGTTCTAGTTACATAAAATCAAGAATACTTTCAAGTTTGCTAGCTCACTTCCAATCTTGTAAGGTGATCATCCAACCTCAAGAAATCTTTGTTTCTTACAGTAGGTTATCATTCTAATACAAGGTAATAATCATATTCAAACTTTGGTTCAATTTCTATAACTATAACAATCTTATTTCAAGTGATGATCTTACTTGAACTTGTTTTCGTGTCATGATTCTGCTTCATGAACTTCGAGCCATCCAAGGATATGTTGAAGCTAGATCAATTTTTCTCTTTTCCAGTAGGTTTATCCAAGGAACTTAAGGTAGTAATAATGTTCATAACATCATTCGATTCATACATATAAAGCTCTCTTATTCGAAGGTTTAAACTTGTAATCACTAGAACATAGTTTAGTTAATTCTAAACTTGTTCGCAAACAAAAGTTAATCCTTCTAACTTGACTTTTAAAATCAACTAAACACATTTTCTATATCTATATGATATGCTAACTTAATGATTTAAAACCTGGAAACACGAAAAACACCGTAAAACCGGATTTACGCCGTCGTAGTAACACCGCGGGCTGTTTTGGGTTAGTTAATTAAAAACTATGATAAACTTTGATTTAAAAGTTGTTATTCTGAGAAAATGATTTTTATTATGAACATGAAACTATATCCAAAAAATATGGTTAAACTCAAAGTGGAAGTATGTTTTCTAAAATGGTCATCTAGACGTCGTTCTTTCGACTGAAATGACTACCTTTACAAAAACGACTTGTAACTTATTTTTCCGACTATAAACCTATTCTTTTTCTGTTTAGATTCATAAAATAGAGTTCAATATGAAACCATAGCAATTTGATTCACTCAAAACGGATTTAAAATGAAGAAGTTATGGGTAAAACAAGATTGGATAATTTTTCTCATTTTAGCTACGTGAAAATTGGTAACAAATCTATTCCAACCATAACTTAATCAACTTGTATTGTATATTATGTAATCTTGAGATACCATAGACACGTATACAATGTTTTGACCTATCATGTCGACACATCTATATATATTTCGGAACAACCATAGACACTCTATATGTGAATGTTGGAGTTAGCTATACAGGGTTGAGGTTGATTCTAAAATATATATAGTTTGAGTTGTGATCAATACTGAGATACGTATACACTGGGTCGTGGATTGATTCAAGATAATATTTATCGACTTATTTCTGTATATCTAACTGTGGACAACTAGTTGTAGGTTACTAACGAGGACAGCTGACTTAATAAACTTAAAACATCAAAATATATTAAAAGTATTGTAAATATATTTTGAACATACTTTGATATATATGTATATATTGTTATAGGTTCGTGAATCAACCAGTGGCCAAGTCTTACTTCCCGACGAAGTAAAAATCTGTGAAAGTGAGTTATAGTCCCACTTTTAAAATCTAATATTTTTGGGATGAGAATACATGCAGGTTTTATAAATGATTTATAAAATAGACACAAGTACGTGAAACTACATTCTATGGTTGAATTATCGAAATCGAATATGCCCCTTTTTATTAAGTCTGGTAATCTAAGAATTAGGGAACAGACACCCTAATTGACGCGAATCCTAAAGATAGATCTATTGGGCCTAACAAACCCCATCCAAAGTACCGGATGCTTTAGTACTTCAAAATTTATATCATATCCGAAGGGTGTCCCGGAATGATGGGGATATTCTTAAATATGCATCTTGTTAATGTCGGTTACCAGGTGTTCACCATATGAATGATTTTTATCTCTATGCATGGGATGTGTACTGAAATATGAAATCTTGTGGTCTATTATTATGATTTGATATATATAGGTTAAACCTATAACTCACCAACATTTTTGTTGATGTTGTAAGCATGTTTATTCTCAGGTGATTTTTAAGAGCTTCCGCTGTCGCATACTTAAATAAGGACGAGATTTGGAGTCCATGCTTGTATGATATTGTGTAAAAACTGCATTCAAGAAACTTATTTTGTTGTAACATATTTATATTGTAAACCATTATGTAATGGTCGTGTGTAAACAGGATATTTTAGATTATCATTATTTGATAATCTACGTAAAGCTTTTTAAAACCTTTATCTATGAAATAAAGGTTATGGTTTGTTTTAAAAATGAATGCAGTCTTTGAAAAACGTCTCATATAGAGGTCAAAACCTCGCAACGAAATCAATTAATATGGAACGTTTTTAATCAATAAGAACGGGACATTTCAGTTGGTATCCGAGCGTTGGTCTTAGAGATAGTGTGTCTTATCGAGTTTGTTAGGATGCATTAGTGAGTCTGGACTTCGACCGTGTTTACTTGAAAAATGATTGCTTAACAAATTTTGTTGGAAACTATATATTTTTAACATGTGAATATTATGTGATATATTAATCTCTTAACGCGTTTGATATTATGTGATAGATGTCTACCTCTAGAACAAGTCTCATTGACTCACCTAATAATAATGAAGAGTCAAATGTAAATTGGAATGATTCGTGGACTGATTCACAAGTTCCCGAAGAGGAATCGGAAGAAGAGTCGGAACCAGAAGAAGAATCGGAACCGGAAGAAGAATCGGAACCGGATGAAGAAATACAACCGGTGGGGGAAATAATAAAACGGTTAAGTAAAAGAAAATCCTCAACCAACCGACCAAGGTTAATTATGGTCAATGGTGTTTTCGCCAAGGAAGCAAAATATTGGGAGGATTACCAATTCTCCGATGAATCGGATTCCGACGAGAATTCCGATGATGTTATAGAAATTACCCCAACTGAATTTAAAAAGGCGAAAGAAAATAATAAGGGAAAGGGCATAAAAATAGAGAAATCTAATTCCAACCCCGATGAACTTTATATGTATCGTCAACCCCCGAAGTACTTAAGTTGTAACAATGACCTGGGAACCTCTAAACCACCAGATTTTTCTAAACCGTTGTGGAAAATGACAGCTAGTATTAGGGGAACATCATATATCCCTAGAAACTTGGCAAAACGAACCAAAACCGAAGAAGCAGAAACGAGTGAGTCGGAATAAGATAGTTGTATTCGTGTGGTGTAATATATGTAATATAGTGTGCTTATGCTTTATGATATATGTAAAAATTGCTTGTATTAATAAGTATTTTCTTATGAATCTAACTCTTGTCTATTTTACAGTTTAAAAACACAAAATGGATAGATAACCCAATATTTTAAGAGACCTACCCGGAGACATGATTGATGAAATCCTGTCTAGAGTCGGTCAGAATTCCTCGGCACAACTATTTAAGGCGAGATCAGTTTGTAAGACATTCGAAGAACGTTCCAAGAATGTCTTGGTTTATAAGAGACTTTCGTTTGAAAGATGGGGGATATCACATTGGGAAACCTATAAGTTACGATATGTTTACTTTGACGCATATATTGCGGGGAACCCAAATGCTATTTTACGCAACGGGTTAAGAAATTATTTTGACTCAATGTATCCGAATATTGGACTTCGTGATTTAGAAAAAGCGGCTAACATGCAACATAAAGAAGCATGTTATGCTTACGGATTAGTAATGTTCGCTTCTCACAAAAGTGAGAACAAGAACATCAGGCTACAACTATTAAAGAAAACATTCCCACAAGTGACGGAGTCGGTAATTGGGGTAAGAAATGAGGTTTTTAGATTGTTACGGGACTGTTGGACATTACGTAACCCTCGTCCCTTTGACAACGTTACAACACGCTGTCTTATCAACGGCCATAACAGTTATGTTCCACAAGACCAAGGATGGGAAGTAATCCTAGTAAAACCAGAATGCATGACTTGTTTCTGGACGTATGAATTACGTGTCTTTATTGCCTTTGCTGAACGACTTGTGTACTAGCTAGAATTATCTTCACAACCATCTTGTATCAAATTTATTGTGTGCTATATTTCATGCTATATGTAAAATAAGCGGTATTGTAAGTTTGTAAAATATTGTGTAAAAGTTTGAACGCGAAATATTATTATAATCAGTTTTTCATATAGAATTGTAGTAGTTGAATTGTATATTAGCTACTAAGTATGAACTTAACGGGTAGGTACTACCCGAATTTAAACTTATAAAACGCTAATATGAAGAAAAAGCTTTTATAAATGAGTTCATATTATGCTACGAAATACTATTAACTACTCTTAATATTCTGTATGATTAACTTGTTACGATTTGACTATTTTGAAGGAAATGGCACCGACTACTCGACACACCGTGAATATGAATGAAGAGGAATTCCGTACTTTTCTAGCTTCAAACATAGCCGCAGTACAGGCTGCGCTACATACCAACAATAACCTTGGATCTAGCAGTACAGGAAATCGTGTAGGATGCACCTACAAAGAATTCACTGCCTGCAAACCTTTGGAATTTGATGGAACCGAAGGACCGATCGGATTGAAACGGTGGACCGAGAAGGTCGAATCGGTGTTTGCCATAAGTAAGTGTACTGAAGAGGATAAAGTGAAGTATGCTACGCATACCTTCACAGGTTCTGCGTTAACATGGTGGAATACCTATCTAGAGCAAGTGGGACAAGACGATGCGTACGCACTACCGTGGTCAACATTCAAGCACTTGATGAACGAGAAGTACCGTCCCAGAACCTAGGTCAATAAGCTCAAGACAGAACTTAGAGGGTTACGAACCCAAGGATTTGATATTACCACGTATGAAAGACGATTCACAGAATTGTGCCTATTGTGTCTGGGAGCATTCGAAGATGAGGAAGAGAAGATCGATGTGTTTGTGAAAGGATTACCAGAAAGAATCCAAGAAGATATAAGTTCACACGAGCCCGCCTCCATACAACAGGCATGTAGAATGGCTCACAAACTAGTGAACCAGATTGAAGAAAGAATTAAAGAACAGACTGGTGAAGAGGCCAATGTGAAGCAAGTCAAAAGAAAGTGGGAGGAAAACGGTGATAAGAATCACCAATACAACAACAACAGCAATTACAACAATAATCGCAACAATTATCCCAACAATCGCAACATCAATCGCAACTACAACAAACGGCCCAACAACAACAACAACAACAGCAACTACAACAATCATTCCAACAACAATAATAACCACAACAACAACAACAATCAGAAGCAGCTATGCCAAAGGTGTGAAAAGTATCACTCGGGGTTCTGCACCAAATTTTACAACAAGTGTAAAAGAAATGGTCATAGCGCGGCGAAGTGTGAGGTCTACGGACCAGGGGTTAATAGAACGAAAGGAACAAATGATGTTGGAACGAGTAATGGCGGAGCAAGTAGTGTCGGAGCAAGTTATGCCAATGTAGTTTGTTATAAATGTGGAAAACCGGGCCACATTATTAGAAATTGCCCGAATCAGGAGAACACGAATGGACAAGGCCGCGGAAGAGTTTTCAATATTAATGCGGCAGAGGCACAGGAAGACCCGGAGCTTGTTACGGGTACGTTTCTTATTGACAATAAATCTGCTTACGTTTTATTTGATTCGGGTGCGGATAGAAGCTATATGAGTAGAGATTTTTGTGCTAAATTAAGTTGTCCATTGACGCCTTTGGATAGTAAATTTTTACTCGAATTAGCAAACGGTAAATTAATTTCAGCAGATAATATATGCCGGAATCGAGAAATTAAACTGGTTAGCGAAACATTTAAGATTGATTTGATACCAGTGGAGTTAGGGAGTTTTGATGTGATAATCGGTATGGACTGGTTGAAAGAAGTGAAAGCAGAGATTGTTTGTTACAAAAATGCAATTCGTATTATACGAGAAAAAGGAAAACCCTTAATGGTGTACGGAGAAAAGGGCAACACGAAGCTACATCTTATTAGTAATTTGAAGGCACAAAAACTAATAAGAAAAGGTTGCTATGCTGTTCTAGCACACGTCGAGAAAGTACAAACTGAAGAAAAGAGCATCAATGATGTTCCCATTGCAAAAGAATTTCTCGATGTATTTCCGAAAGAATTACCGGGATTACCCCCACATCGATCCGTTGAATTTCAAATAGATCTTGTACCAGGAGCTGCACCAATAGCTCGTGCGCCTTACAGACTCGCACCCAGCGAGATGAAAGAACTGCAAAGCCAATTACAAGAACTTTTAGAGCGTGGTTTCATTCGACCAAGCACATCACCGTGGGGAGCTCCTGTTTTGTTTGTCAAGAAGAAAGATGGTACATTCAGGTTGTGTATCGACTACCGAGAGTTGAACAAACTTACCATCAAGAACCGCTACCCACTACCGAGAATCGACGACTTATTTGATCAACTACAAGGCTCGTCTGTTTATTCAAAGATTGACTTACGTTCCGGGTATCATCAAATGCGGGTGAAAGAAGATGATATTCCAAAGACTGCTTTCAGAACACGTTACGGTCATTACGAGTTTATGGTCATGCCGTTTGGTTTAACTAATGCACCAGCTGTGTTCATGGACCTTATGAACCGAGTGTGTGGACCATACCTTGACAAGTTTGTCATTGTTTTCATTGATGACATACTTATTTACTCAAAGAATGACCAAGAACACGGTGAACATTTGAGAAAGGTGTTAGAAGTATTGAGGAAGGAAGAATTGTACGCTAAGTTTTCAAAGTGTGCATTTTGGTTGGAAGAAGTTCAATTCCTCGGTCACATAGTGAACAAAGAAGGTATTAAGGTGGATCCGGCAAAGATAGAAACTGTTAAAAAGTGGGAAACCCCAAAAACTCCGAAACACATACGCCAGTTTTTAGGACTAGCTGGTTACTACAGAAGGTTCATCCAAGACTTTTCCAGAATAGCAAAACCCTTGACTGCATTAACGCATAAAGGGAAGAAATTTGAATGGAATGATGAACAAGAGAAAGCGTTTCAGTTATTGAAGAAAAAGCTAACTACGGCACCTATATTGTCATTGCCTGAAGGGAATGATGATTTTGTGATTTATTGTGACGCATCAAAGCAAGGTCTCGGTTGTGTATTAATGCAACGAACGAAGGTGATTGCTTATGCGTCTAGACAATTGAAGATTCACGAACAAAATTATACGACGCATGATTTGGAATTAGGCGCGATTGTTTTTGCATTAAAGACTTGGAGGCACTACTTATATGGGGTCAAAAGTATTATATATACCGACCACAAAAGTCTTCAACACATATTTAATCAGAAAAAACTGAATATGAGGCAGCGTAGGTGGATTGAATTGTTGAATGATAACGACTTTGAGATTCGTTACCACCCGGGGAAGGCAAATGTGGTAGCCGATGCCTTGAGCAGGAAGGACAGAGAACCCATTCGAGTAAAATCTATGAATATAATGATTCATAATAACCTTACTACTCAAATAAAGGAGGCGCAACAAGGAGTTTTAAAAGAGGGAAATTTAAAGGATGAAATACCCAAAGGATCGGAGAAGCATCTTAATATTCGGGAAGACGGAACCCGGTATAGGGCTGAAAGGATTTGGGTACCAAAATTTTGAGATATGAGAGAAATGGTACTTAGAGAAGCACATAAAACCAGATACTCAATACATCCTGGAACGGGGAAGATGTACAAGGATCTCAAGAAACATTTTTGGTGGCCGGGTATGAAAGCCGATGTTGCTAAATACGTAGGAGAATGTTTGACGTGTTCTAAGGTCAAAGCTGAGCATCAGAAACCATCAGGTCTACTTCAACAACCCGAAATCCCGGAATGGAAATGGGAAAACATTACCATGGATTTCATCACTAAATTGCCAAGGACTGCAAGTGGTTTTGATACTATTTGGGTAATAGTTGATCGTCTCACCAAATCAGCACACTTCCTGCCAATAAGAGAAGATGACAAGATGGAGAAGTTAGCACGACTGTATTTGAAGGAAGTCGTCTCCAGACATGGAATACCAATCTCTATTATCTCTGATAGGGATGGCAGATTTATTTCAAGATTCTGGCAGACATTACAGCAAGCATTAGGAACTCGTCTAGACATGAGTACTGCCTATCATCCGCAAACTGATGGGCAGAGCAAAAGGACGATACAAACGCTTGAAGACATGCTACGAGCATGTGTTATTGATTTCGGAAATAGTTGGGATCGACATCTACCGTTAGCAGAATTTTCCTACAACAACAGCTACCATTCAAGCATTGAGATGGCGCCATTTGAAGCACTTTATGGTAGAAAGTGCAGGTCTCCGATTTGTTGGAGTGAAGTGGGGGATAGACAAATTACGGCTCCGGAGATTATACAAGAAACTACCGAGAAGATCATCCAAATTCAACAACGGTTGAAAACCGCCCAAAGTCGACATAAGAGCTACGCTGACATTAAAAGAAAAGATATAGAATTTGAAATTGGAGAGATGGTCATGCTTAAAGTTGCACCTTGGAAAGGCGTTGTTCGATTTGGTAAACGAGGGAAATTAAATCCAAGGTATATTGGACCATTCAAGATTATAGATCGTGTCGGACCAGTAGCTTACCGACTTGAGTTACCTCAACAACTCGTGGCTGTACATAACACTTTCCACGTCTCGAATTTGAAGAAATGTTTTGCTAAAGAAGATCTCACTATTTCGTTAGATGAAATCCAAATCAACGAAAAACTTCAATTCATCGAAGAACCCGTCGAAATAATGGATCGTGAGGTTAAAAGACTTAAGCAAAACAAGATACCAATTGTTAAGGTTCGATGGAATGCTCATAGAGGACCTGAGTTCACCTGGGAGCATGAAGATCAGAAGAAGAAGAAATACCCGCATCTATTTCCAGAAGATTCGTCAACACCTTCAACAGCTTAAAATTTCGGGACGAAATTTATTTAACGGGTAGGTACTGTAGTGACCCGAACTTTTCCATGTTTATATATATTAATTGAGATTGATATTTACATGATTAAATGTTTCCAACATGTTAATCAATCAAACTTGTTAAGACTTGATTAATTGAAATATGTTTCATATAGACAATTGACCACCCAAGTTGACCGGTGATTCACGAACATTAAAACTTGTAAAAACTATATGATGACATATATATGGATATATATATAGTTAACATGATACTATGATAATTAAACATATCATTAAGTATATTAACAATGAACTACATATGTAAAAACAAGACTACTAACTTAATGATTTTTAAACGAGACATATATGTAACGATTATCGTTGTAAAGACATTTAATGTATATATATCATATTAAGAGATATTCATACATGATAATATCATGATAATATAATAATTTAAAATCTCATTTGATATTATAAACATTGGGTTAACAACATTTAACAAGATCGTTAACCTAAAGGTTTCAAAACAACACTTACATGTAACGACTAACGATGACTTAACGACTCAGTTAAAATGTATATACATGTAGTGTTTTAATATGTATTTATACACTTTTGAAAGACTTCAATACACTTATCAAAATACTTCTACTTAACAAAAATGCTTACAATTACATCCTCATTCAGTTTCAATAACAATTCTACTCGTATGCACCCGTATTCGTACTCGTACAATACACAGCTTTTAGATGTATGTACTATTGGTATATACACTCCAATGATCAGCTCTTAGCAGCCCATGTGAGTCACCTAACACATGTGGGAACCATCATTTGGCAACTAGCATGAAATATCTCATAAAATTACAAAAATATGAGTAATCATTCATGACTTATTTACATGAAAACAAAATTACATATCCTTTATATCTAATCCATACACCAACGACCAAAAACACCTACAAACACTTTCATTCTTCAATTTTCTTCATCTAATTGATATCTCTCAAATTCTATCTTCAAGTTCTAAGTGTTCTTCATATATTTTACAAGTTCTAGTTACATAAAATCAAGAATACTTTCAAGTTTGCTAGCTCACTTCCAATCTTGTAAGGTGATCATCCAACCTCAAGAAATCTTTGTTTCTTATAGTAGGTTATCATTCTAATACAAGGTAATAATCATATTCAAACTTTGGTTCAATTTCTATAACTATAACAATCTTATTTCAAGTGATGATCTTACTTGAACTTGTTTTCGTGTCATGATTCTGCTTCAAGAACTTCGAGCCATCCAAGGATCTGTTGAAGCTAGATCAATTTTTCTCTTTTCCAGTAGGTTTATCCAAGGAACTTAAGGTAGTAATAATGTTCATAACATCATTCGATTCATACATATAAAGCTCTCTTATTCGAAGGTTTAAACTTGTAATCACTAGAACATAGTTTAGTTAATTCTAAACTTGTTCGTAAACAAAAGTTAATCCTTCTAACTTGACTTTTAAAATCAACTAAACACATGTTCTATATCTATATGATATGCTAACTTAATGATTTAAAACCTGGAAACACGAAAAACACCGTAAAACCGGATTTACGCCGTCGTAGTAACACCGCGGGCTGTTTTGGGTTAGTTAATTAAAAACTATGATAAACTTTGATTTAAAAGTTGTTATTCTGAGAAAATGATTTTTATTATGAACATGAAACTATATCCAAAAAATATGGTTAAACTCAAAGTGGAAGTATGTTTTCTAAAATGGTCATCTAGACGTCGTTCTTTCGACTGAAATGACTACCTTTACAAAAACAACTTGTAACTTATTTTTCCAACTATAAACCTATACTTTTTCTGTTTAGATTCATAAAATAGAGTTCAATATGAAACCATAGCAATTTGATTCACTCAAAACGGATTTAAAATGAAGAAGTTATGGGTAAAACAAGATTGGATAATTTTTCTCATTTTAGCTACGTGAAAATTGGTAACAAATCTATTCCAACCATAACTTAATCAACTTGTATTGTATATTATGTAATCTTGAGATACCATAGACACGTATACAATGTTTCGACCTATCATGTCGACACATCTATATATATTTCGGAACAACCATAGACACTCTATATTTGAATGTTGGAGTTAGCTATACAGGGTTGAGGTTGATTCCAAAATATATATAGTTTGAGTTGTGATCAATACTGAGATACGTATACACTGGGTCGTGGATTGATTCAAGATAATATTTATCGACTTATTTCTGTACATCTAACTGTGGACAACTAGTTGTAGGTTACTAACGAGGACAGCTGACTTAATAAACTTAAAACATCAAAATATATTAAAAGTGTTGTAAATATATTTTGAACATACTTTGATATATATGTATATATTTTTATAGGTTCGTGAATCAACCAGTGGCCAAGTCTTACTTCCCGACGAAGTAAAAATCTGTGAAAGTGAGTTATAGTCCCACTTTTAAAATCTAATATTTTTGGGATGAGAATACATGCAGGTTTTATAAATGATTTACAAAATAGACACAAGTACGTGAAACTACATTCTATGGTTGAATTATCGAAATCGAATATGCCCCTTTTTATTAAGTCTGGTAATCTAAGAATTAGGGAACAGACACCCTAATTGACGCGAATCCTAAAGATAGATCTATTGGGCCTAACAAACCCCATCCAAAGTACCGGATGCTTTAGTACTTCGAAATTTATATCATATCCGAAGGGTGTCCCGAAATGATGGGGATATTCTTAAATATGCATCTTGTTAATGTCGGTTACCAGGTGTTCACCATATGAATGATTTTTATCTCTATGTATGGGATGTGTATTGAAATATGAAATCTTGTGGTCTATTATTATGATTTGATATATATAGGTTAAACCTATAACTCACCAACATTTTTGTTGACGTTGTAAGCATGTTTATTCTCAGGTGATTTTTAAGAGCTTTCGCTGTCGCATACTTAAATAAGGACGAGATTTGGAGTCCATGCTTGTATGATATTGTGTAAAAACTGCATTCAAGAAACTTATTTTGTTGTAACATATTTATATTGTAAACCATTATGTAATGGTCGTGTGTAAACAGGATATTTTAGATTATCATTATTTGATAATCTACGTAAAGCTTTTTAAAACCTTTATCTATGAAATAAAGGTTATGGTTTGTTTTAAAAATGAATGCAGTCTTTGAAAAACGTCTCATATAGAGGTCAAAACCTCGCAACGAAATCAATTAATATGGAACGTTTTTAATCAATAAGAACGGGACATTTCAGTTGGTATCCGAGCGTTGGTCTTAGAGAACCAGAATTTTGCATTAGTGTGTCTTATCGAGTTTGTTAGGATGCACTAGTGAGTCTGGACTTCGACCGTGTTTACTTGAAAAATGATTGCTTAACAAATTTTGTTGGAAACTATATATTTTTAACATGTGAATATTATGTGATATATTAATCTCTTAACGCGTTTGATATTATGTGATAGATGTCTACCTCTAGAACAAGTCTCATTGACTCACCTAATAATAATGAAGAGTCAAATGTAAATTGGAATGATTCGTGGACTGATTCACAAGTTCCCGAAGAGGAATCGGAAGAAGAGTCGGAACCGGAAGAAGAATCGGAACCGGAAGAAGAATCGGAACCGGATGAAGAAATACAACCGGTGGGGGAAATAATAAAACGGTTAAGTAAAAGAAAATCCTCAACCAACCGACCAAGGTTAATTATGGTCAATGGTGTTTCCGCCAAGGAAGCAAAATATTGGGAGGATTACCAATTCTCCGATGAATCGGATTCCGACGAGAATTCCGATGATGTTATAGAAATTACCCCAACTGAATTTAAAAAGGCGAAAGAAAATAATAAGGGAAAGGGCATAAAAATAGAGAAATCTAATTCCAACCCCGATGAACTTTATATGTATCGTCAACCCCCGAAGTCCTTAAGTTGTAACAATGACCCGGGAACCTCTAAACCACCAGGTTTTTCTAAACCGTTGTGGAAAATGACAGCTAGTATTAGGGGAACATCATATATCCCTAGAAACTTGGCAAAACGAACCAAAACCGAAGAAGAAGAAACGAGTGAGTCGGAATAAGATAGTTGTATTCGTGTGGTGTAATATATGTAATATAGTGTGCTTATGCTTTATGATATACGTAAAAATTGCTTGTATTAATAAGTATTTTTTTATGAATCTAACTCTTGTCTATTTTACAGTTTAAAAACACAAAATGGATAGACAACCCAATATTTTAAGAGACCTACCCGGAGACATGATTGATGAAATCCTGTCTAGAGTCGGTCAGAATTCCTCGGCACAACTATTTAAGGCGAGATCAGTTTGTAAGACATTCGAAGAACGTTCCAAGAATGTCTTGGTTTATAAGAGACTTTCGTTTGAAAGATGGGGGATATCACATTGGGAAACCCATAAGTTACGATATGTTTACTTTGACGCATATATTGCGGGGAACCCAAATGCTATTTTACGCAACGGGTTAAGAAATTATTTTGACTCAATGTATCCGAATATTGGACTTCATGATTTAGAAAAAGCGGCTAACATGCAACATAAAGAAGCATGTTATGCTTACGGATTAGTAATGTTCGCTTCTCACAAAAGTGAGAAAAAGAACATCGGGCTACAACTATTAAAGAAAACGTTCCCACAAGTGACGGAGTCGATAATTGGGGTAAGAAATGAGGTTTTTAGATTGTTACTGGACTGTTGGACATTACGTAACCCTCGTCCCTTTGACGACGTTACAACACGCTGTCTTATCAACGGCCATAACGGTTATGTTCCACAAGACCAAGGATGGGAAGTAATCCTAGTAAAACCAGAATGCATGACTTGTTTCTGGACGTATGAATTACGTGTCTTTATTGCCTTTGCTGAACGACTTGTGTACTAGCTAGAATTATCTTCACAACCATCTTGTATCAAATTTATTGTGTGCTATATTTCATGCTATATGTAAAATAAGCGGTATTGTAAGTTTGTAAAATATTGTGTAAAAGTTTGAACGCGAAATATTATTATAATCAGTTTTTCATATAGAATTGTAGTAGTTGAATTGTATATTAGCTACTAAGTATGAACTTAACGGGTAGGTACTAAATATAAATGGAATGTTTTTAATCAATAAGAACGGGACATTTCATTTATGCCCATGGGTTAATTGTCCTTTGTCCTGGATTATTTAATATGTCCGTCTGGTTTTTGTCCATAACAGTCCATCAGTCATAAATATAAAGTGCGAGTGTCCTCGTCAAATTATCCTTATACCCGAAGTTTAAATATTCCAACTAATTGGGGACTTAAACTGTAACAAGATTTTAATACTTTGTTTAATAATTACACCAGGATGTCGACTGAGTGTAACCCAAGGTTTTAATACTTTGTTATCAATTATTCCAAGTGTCCTTGTACATAATTTCACCCCTGTTTTAATAATTCTAGTGGCTATTAATCCATTCCTGTGTCCGGTTAAATGAACGATTATTCGTACATATAAATACCCCACCCATCGTGTCCGATCGAGTGTATATGGTTATTTATAGGGACGTCCAATTGTAAATCTTTATATTAACATTAACAAACTATCATTTAGTTAAACAAATATAAAGCCCATTAATAGCCCATAGTCTAATTTCCACAAGTGTCGTTCTTTTGTCCAAACCCCAATTATGGTACAAAGCCCAATTACCCAATTTTAATATTTTTAGCCCAACATCATGATTACTTCGGATTAAATAAGCATAATAATAACTTAGCTACGAGACATTAAATTAAAAAGGTTGAACATAACTTACAATGATTAAAAATAGCGTAGCGTTACACGGACAGAATTTCGACTTACACTCTTACAACATTCGCTAACATACCCTTATTATTAGAATTAAAATTAAAATTAAAATTAAAATATAAATATAAATATATACTACGTATATAGATAGAGATATTGATATTATGGATGGAAAAATGGTGCACCAAAGCTCGATTTTTATAGGCCTGTGATCTGGAAAAGGGGCTCATGCGATCGCATGGATTTATGCCTTCCAGGCCATGCGATCGCATGGCTAGCTGGGGAGAGCCACTTTTGGTTGTTTTCTTCTGCCGACGTTTATTTAAATATAATATAATATATATATTAATTTTAAGAATTAATTATATATTATATTATATTCATATGCATAGTTGACTTGTAATTTTTAGTCCGTTGCGTCGAGCGTTGAGAGTTGAATCTGGTCCCGGTTCCGGATTTTCGAACGCCCTTGCGTACAATTTAATATCTTGTACTTTTCGTTTTGAATCTTGTACTCTTGTAATTTTGAGACGTTTCTTATCAATAATTGGAACCTCATTGATTGTATTTTGTACTTTTGAGCTTTTTGGTCGTTTGCGTCTTCAATTCGTCGAATCTGTCTTTTGTCTTCACCTTTTATTATTTAAACGAATATCACTTGTAAATAGGACAATTGCAACTAAAAGCTTGTCTTTCTTGAGGAATAATGCTATGAAATATATGTTCGTTTTTAGCATTATCAACTATTCCCACACTTGAGCGTTGCTTGTCCTCAAGCAATATAGTCTTGAAATACTAGAATCACTTCTTTATTCTTCACACTTTGTACATCAGTGATTTCTTTACGGCGGTATAAACAATGGTACTAACGATGTGGTTTACAGTCCCACATGACTATAAAATTTAGATCCATTAAGGAAATTGGATCTTTATGAAAACATTTGATCTTTTGAAAATTAAATCTAGTTTTTACCCTATATAAGTTTTCCGGAATAACCCTTCACCGGTGTTTGCAAAATATTTTTGTGGGCTTGGTGGATTTCAGATTTAAAAATTTTAGCTCAAAACTTGTGGTTTTGTGTCACCCACTTGCTAACCTTGTATTAGGAAAGCAACACATCCAGTATACTTGCTCCGTATATTACCTTTCGGTAAACTACCGTCCGGTTATAAAGGAAAGCGTTGAACAAGCAACTGTTAAGGCAATGTCCCCTGACATGCTTTTAATTATGGTCTATAACGTGTCGGACGCAATTACTATCCTTTGTAGGAGCAATAGTAAAACTCACCCATATAGTTTTTCGGTCTGGCACAAGGTCCTGTCTTCGACCATGCTATGCAACCACCGTTCTTACGGTTGACACACGATTTGGTTCAGATGACCTAATGAATTCCAGGTGAATTCCTAGGATTTTACATTCAATGGTAATGAACGCATTGAAAATGAGTTTTCAGAAAACAAATCGGTTTATAATTTGATCAAAATATTTTCTCGTTCAAGCTCGAGTTTAGATATCATTGAATTCCATGAGTTTGAATTCTCAATCTTTAAGGTCAATCTCTAGGATTGAGTAATATCAGGCTTAAAAGCTGATTTTTGATCTTTTAAGGAGATTATCCTTTCTGGGGATCTGATTTATTAGTCTTATCAAGCTAATTTGCACGGTGCCCCCCATTGTACGAGATAAATTCTTCTCATGGTTAGGATAAATCTGACCACTTGGCGACCCTGTTTTATGCTGAGGTCCGTGGATTTCCTGCTGATTTTAGAGATGACTTTTCTAGATTTTTCATCAACCTACAGCTGGTCTGGACGACAACTTCATGACCTAAATCAAGAAGTGCGTGTCTTTTTCGAAACACTTTACTTCCTTTTAACGATGGAATTGATTCATCGTGTAGATCCATCTCCTCTTTTCTTTCATCGGGTAAAACAGTTAATTATCGTCCAAAACAAAAGAATTTTCAATTATTTGTACAAAAATATGTGATATGTATTTTGAATAACTCGGTGAAAATTTCCCACACTTGGCTTTTATTTTCCTTTTTATTATCCTCTATTCCATTTTAAATGAATTTTAACATTTTGGTTTGTTTCTCAATTTATGTCCTTTCCGAGGTAACAATAATTTCGGTGTTAACACCTGGTTTTATCGTTCATAAATATGTATAAACATGATTTTGAGTTCATTTAATTGAAAATTTTGAAAAATTTTACTAGAATTGGGTAGTCAGTATATAAGATTAGGGCTGTTCTTTATTATCAGAGAGCACTAGATTCTAATACAACTACTACTTTACTAGTATTTCTAATGGTAACCAAGTGTTTAAAGTAAAAAAATTTTAAAAATCCGAAAGAATTTAACCCCTTCCCACACTTAAGATCTTGCAATGCCCTCATTTGCAAGAAATCAGTAACAATTTAAATTATTGAGGGTGATTAGCGTAGAAATGATTAAATTTTACCAAAGTTTCCAAATATATTGGCGTTTGTTTGCTGAATGATAAATGGTACATATCATTTGTCCATTCCGTCTGTTGTTACATCACATTTATCTTGTCGTCAAAATTAGTAGCTTTTGCTGAACTTAATGCCAGTCTTTGAAAATGCGCTGTTTTACCCTGTTTTGTACAATTTACCATATACATACATACAAATATAAACATGCATGGCAATTTGAAATGGGACTTAATATCCCACTTTCAAATCCTAAATGTGAAATATTAGTACACAATAATAATAAAAATGATAAAGATTACATAAGTATATTCAATAACATAAGTTTAAACATGAATAAGTAAAAAGATAAAAACATAAAAATCATATAAATAACCAAATGGAACTAAATCAGTCTGGATATGGGTTCCAGTTCATCTCGTCAGGTGGGTTCCATTATTGGTTATAAGTGTTCTGATAGGCTTGATTATAGTCATACCGATTAAAGGGTGGTCGGATATCGGGGCTGTGTGGCGGAAAATGAGCAGGTCGAGTAGGTACGTAATTATTTGGTACCTGATATGATAGCTAGCTCATGATTTGGTGCTGATGAACTAACCTGCTATCGTGTTGGCGTCGCCTATAATCCTCGTATACTCGCTCTGAGTTCCACTGCTCATACATACGAACGTGGACGTCAAGAATAGCATCTCGAAAGACATCCCTAATGTCTTCCGCCTCCTCCATTTCCTCGTCTGAGCCTCTCTTTACCTGAGGATGAGATCCCTCATAGGGTACTGCCTGGTTACGTCTACTTTTCAATACCTCAGCACCCACATAAACTTTCAATCCTAAGGGCTCAACCTGTTCTCTACAAAGCTGTAATGGACCCCCTTGGTTCCTATCAACAACTAAATACTCTCCAATGAGAGTAACAAAAATACCTCCTCCTATTATACTCCCGTCCTGCATTCCCTCTACCATTTTAGATAAATAAAAAGCAACACAGTAAGGGATATTGACAAAGCTTCTAGGATCCCGAATACACTTTAGGTAGAATAAATCATGTAAGGTAATTTTTTCTTTATTATGACCTCTCTGTGTAATCGAGTTAGCCAAAAATCTATGAATAATACGAAGCTCGGCTCTGTCAATATGTGTATAGGAGTGTCCTCCTGCTCGTGTAAAAACATCAAAATGTGACATACGCCTCCAAATGGCGTCAGCGTCAAAGTTACTATCTACCCTTTCACCATAATGAATCAAATTTGTACAATCGGGTAATAGCAACTCACCAGGAGTATATATCTGTAAGGCCCTGGCCATGTCCAGCATGGACATTCTGTACATCCTACCACCAAGGATAAACCTAAGAAATCTTCTATCATCTATTCTAACTATATTTGTATCAAGTGATACAGTACTCATCAACTCAACACACCATTCCTTATATACAGGTCTACGAATGGTGAAAAGACGTTCCCAATCTGTAAAAGAAGAACTGCCATACCTTTGAACTAAAAGCTGTCTAACACGGTCAGCTAGATGGACCGTTTCTAAAGGGGCCCAATCGATTACCCTTGGCACCTCTACATTTTTTGTTACCAATTTGAATTTGTTCCTTTGATATGTCTCGTAATCTCTCCATCTCCTATCAAATCTCAGATTAGGATGCAGAGTGTGCTCAGGAATCGTTGGGAATTCTACTGGCGGCCTCATTGGGAATACTATGAATTCATCAACAAACTGTACCGGATCATAATAAGGTACGTGCTGATCAGGCTGTTGTTGTTGTTCTTGTTGTGGTTCTTGTTCGTGTTGCATTTCTGGTTCTGGTTCTGGTTCTGGTGCTGGTCGTCTAGATGATGATGCTCCTGAACCTCCAGTATCGGCTTTCTGCAAAACACATTAAACACAAAATTTGTGCATCCAAATATGCATTAGTGTTAGCAAAATAACAACTTAAAACAATCACTATAACATGTTAAATCAAAATTAAACTTATACACATTTTCACAATTTTTCACAATTCTACACTTTTCAAATAAGCAAATATGAGAATGTATACAAAGTTCATAAGCTTTTAACTCAAATAACATGTCAAAATATTCATTACTAATAATTAAACAAGTCTCAAATGACAAATATATCAAATTAATCAAGTTCATGAATTTTGGACTTAAAAAGTCCACTTTAATCTCCAAAAATTATGTTTAGGATCAATGTTTGGATCATTTAACTATCTAAACATGTTACACTACTCAATTTAGCAATAATTCATGACAAAAATTGGCCATAACATGTTTATATCAAAAAGTCCCAAATTGCTCAAGAACACAAACCCTAGATTTCTAAAAATTTTGAAGTTTTTGGCTTCAAATCATGTTAAATAGCATCAATCTAGGTTATACATGCATAAAATACTAACAATTTAACACTAATTACACTAGAAATTAACAAAATTGCATTAGGTAAAAAATTAGAATTTATCACAAAAACTAGCAAATTTATGAGTTTTTGAGTGTAATTTTTACCATTTTGCTGAAGAATGAGAATCTAGGCATGATTAGAGCAAGAAAAATGACGAATTACGGTGGAAAATTGCGAATTTTAGAGGTGATTTTGGGGTTGGTTCGTGTTTGTGTGTGTGTTGTGTGGAGAAGACAGACCCGCTGGAAGTTTTGAGTCTGACCTGCATTTGGTCCCCATGCGATCGCATGGGTTCCAAGTGCAAACCCCATGCGATCGCATGGGGTGCCGGCTACAGTGTTTTGCCTTTTTTTTTTAATAAATAAAACCTTATACTTTATAAAACATAAAATTAATAAAATTTTAGAAATTTATTTCTTTTTAGGATGAGGGCGTTTCGGATCGATGTCCTAGTCTGTCTCTCGACAAAATTTTTAAAATTTGTCAAATCAAAGCGCGGTTTTAAAAGTAAAGATTTTTGGATTTTTTAATGTTTTTGGCATACTTTAATTCAATAAGATTAAAAATAATGATAATAAAAGTTCTCGTCCCTCCCTCGGGTAAAGCAATTTCGGTTCAACGACCTAGTCTTCAACTCACGACGAATTTTAAAAATCATATTTTTAACTTAGCGAAATAAAGTAAATTTTTGTTTTTAAATTCACACCAAACTTAAATTTAAAATATGCATAAAATTAAAAATTCACACCAAACTTAAATAAAAATTCATATTACAAATTCACACCAAACTTATATTATATTTTTGTTTTTATACATACAAAATTATATTAAAAAGATTAATTCTTCAAATATTTACAATTTTAAATATATTGATTTTACAAAGTTCAAAATATTAATTTAATATTTATATATTAATTTTAAAAACATGGTAAAAAAATAAAATTAAAAATCTTTTTAGCTTTTATCCCACTTTAATCAATCAAATATTATCAAAAATATGCGCCCCTCTTTTCGGTAAAGTAATTTCAGTTCCATGACCTAATTTAACTCATGACGAATTTTTGAAATATTTTGGGTTGATTGATTAAAGATATTTATACCTTAAGAATAAACGTTAAATTTCGCAGTGATGTAATAAATTTTTGTATGATATCAATAATTTCGGTCGCCAAACCTAATTTTATTCAATACCAATTTAATACTTTATAGCGAACAAATTAACGTTTATTATCAAAAGGTTAAAAATAAAAATAAAAAAATAAAAACTGTACAGACTTACCTGTGAGATAGTATTTTTAGTTATATGATCTATCCCATTCATAAGATAGTCGGTTTAATTGGTTTTCCATAGCTACATAGGCGTAACCTCGAGCATTCAGTGTTTTTTCTTCTAAACATATGAACGGTCCGTCTCTGCATAAAGTAACAAATTCGGTATTTGAATAGGTTTGATTATTTGAACATTTACCTCCATGTGACCATTTTCCGCATTTGTAACATCTTTCAAGGTGTCGTGCTCTTCTTTTCGCTGCGGATTTTGATTTTTCTTTACCAAATTGTAACTTATTATCTTCGCATCTGGATTCTTTTCTTACTTCGTCCAATCTTTCTCTGATTACTAATACTATTTCACTCGGAAGTGTGTCATTATTACGTTTAGTGATCAAAGCGTGTAGCATTAGACCATGGTTTAGTTCACAGGCAGTCTTCATTTCCTAAAAAAAATAAAAATTCAGAATGGGGGGAGAAGACTAGTTCTTTAGGGTCTGCTAGGGAAAGACCATTCGGGTTCGATTTTCGAGAACTACACGAAAACAGATAATCTAACTCTAACAGAAATACATAAAACCTTAAAAGACTTGATTCTCCTCACACTTAGTTAGCTGCGGTATCGAAATTGTGATTAACTTCGTTGTCGACTTCCATCGGACTATCTATGTAATGTTTAACTCTGTGACCATTAACTTTAAATTCAATTCCATTTGAATTTATTAATTCTATCGTTCCGTATGGGAAAACTCTTTTGACTATGAATGGTCCAGACCATCTTGATTTCAATTTTCCAGGAAATAGCTTGAATCGTGAATTGAAAAGAAGAACTCTGTCTCCTTCTTTAAATTCTTTTGAACTTCTGATTCTTTTATCATGCCATTTCTTCGTTCTTTCTTTATAGATTAACGAATTTTTGTATGCTTCATGTCTTAATTCTTCTAATTCGTTTAGTTGACTTAATCGTAGACATCCAGCTTCATGTAAATCAAGATTACATGTCTTCAAAGCCCAAAATGCTTTGTGTTCAATTTCTACTGGAAGATGACATGCTTTTCCGTAGACGAGTTTAAAAGGTGTGGTTCCAATTGGAGTTTTGTAGGCTGTTCTAAAAGCTCAGAGTGCATCCTCCAATTTAATGGACAATTCCTTCGGATTTGATCCTACGGTTTTCTCTAGAATACGTTTTAAAGCTCGGTTGGTATTTTCAACTTGTCCACTTGTTTGTGGATGATATGCGGTAGAGATTTTATGAGTTACTCCATATCTTTTGAGAACTTTCTCAAGTTGATTATTACAGAAATGAGTACCCCGATCACTTATTAAAGCTTTCGGTGTTCCAAACCTTGCAAAAGACGTTTTAAAAAGTTGACTACAACTCGTGCATCGTTAGTTGGGAGAGCTTGTGCTTCCGCCCATTTAGATACATAATCAATGGCTACGAGAATATAGAGATTATTATGAGATTTTAGAAATGGACCCATAAAGTCAATACCTCAAATTTCAAATACTTCACATACTTGGATGACATTTTGTGGCATTTCATCACGTTGACTTATTTTTCCGGCCCTTTGACAAGCATCACAGGATTTGCAAAGAAGGTGTGCGTCTTTGTAAATTGTAGGCCAATAGAATCCAGCATCATAAACTTTTCTTGCTGTTAGTTGAGGCCCATAGTGCCCTCCTGTTGGTCCTGTGTGACAATGGTTTAAAATTTTACTAGCTTCATCTCCGAATACACATCGGCGTATTATTCCATCGGGACAACTTTTAAACAGATGTGGATCTTCCCAAAAATAGTGTTTTATATCACTGAAGAATTTCTTTCGTTTTTGGTACGATAATCCTTTTTCAAGGAATCCACATACTAAGTAGTTTGCATAGTCTGCAAACCATGGTATTTCATTATAATCTATCTTCAATAGATATTCATCAGGAAAGTTGTCTTGTATGGCCGATTCATTTAGAACTTCTAATTCAGGATTTTCAAGACGAGAAAGATGATCAGCGGCGAGATTTTCTGCTCCTCTTTTATCTCGGATTTCAATATCGAATTCTTGTAAGAGTAAGATCCAACGAATTAATCTTGGTTTGGCATCTTGTTTCGAAAATAGGTATCTAAGAGCAGAATGGTCGGTATAGACCACCGTTTTTGCTAGAACGAGATATGAACGAAATTTGTCAAAAGCAAAGACAATAGCAAGGAGTTCTTTTTCAGTAGTTGTATAATTTGTTTGTGCTCCTTGTAATGTCTTACTAGCATAATATATAGGTTGAAATCGTTTTTCAATCCTTTGTCCTAAAACGGCTCCCATTGCAAAATCACTTGCATCGCACATTAGTTCAAACGGTAGATTCCAATTTAGTGTTATCATGATCGGCGCATTAGTAAGTTTCTCTTTAAGAATATTAAAAGATTTGATACATTCATCTGAAAAGATGAATGGAGCATCATTTTCTAGGAGTTTATTCATAGGAGTGGCAATTTTAGAAAAATCTTTTATGAAACGTCGGTAAAAACCGGCATGCCCTAGAAAACTCCTAACTCCTCTAACATTGGTGGGATGTGGAAGTTTAGCAATTACATCTACTTTAGCTCTATCCACTTCAATTCCTTCTTTTGAAATTTTATGTCCAAGAACGATGCCTTCTTTAACCATGAAATGGCATTTCTCCCAATTAAGTACTAGATTTGATTGTTCGCATCTAATAAGCATTCGTTCCAGATTAACTAGACATGATTCAAATGTATCACCGAAGACTGAAAAGTCATCCATGAAAACTTCCATGCATTCTTCTATCATGTTGTGAAAAATCGCCATCATGCACCTTTGAAAGGTTGCAGGGGCGTTGCAAAGTCCAAATGGCATGCGTTTGTAAGCAAAAGTACCATAAGGGCACGTGAATGTGGTTTTCTCTTGATCTTCGGGTGCTATTGGAATTTGAAAGTATCCGGAAAATCCATCAAGAAAACAATAATAACTATTTTCGGCTAATCTTTCCAACATTTGATCAATGAAAGTTAAGGGAAAGTGATCTTTTCTGGTGGCGTCATTTAATTTTCTATAATCAATATATACACGCCATCCTGTTACAGTCCTTGTAGGAATAAGCTCATTTTTTTCATTTGTAATGACAGTCATGCCACCCTTCTTAGGCACGCATTGAACTGGGCTTACCCATGGACTATCAGAGATTGGATAAATTAAACCTGCATCTAGCAGTTTAATAATTTCTTTTTTAACTACATCTTGCATATTCGGATTTAGTCTTCGTTGGCGTTGCACATACGTTTTATGACCTTCTTCCATAAGGATTTTATGTGTGCAATACGAAGGACTTATTCCTTTAATATCATGAATCTTCCATGCAATGGCTGGTTTATGAGCTTTCAACACAGAAATGAGTTGTGATTTCTCATTTTCAGTAAGAGAAGACGATATTATTACAGGTAATTCAGATTCACCATGTAAATAAGCGTATTCCAAATGGTTTGGAAGTGGCTTTAACTCTAATTTCGGAGGTTCTTCTATCGATGATTTATATCGATATCTGTCTTCTTCTTTTAGCATTTGAATTTCTTCTGTTGTTGGTTCATATCCATTAGCTATAAGTGTAGCTAACATTTCAGCTTCATCAATTTGTTCAGTTCCTTCTCCTAAAGAACATTCTCCTGTTCCTTGTAATTCTGAAAATTCTTCTAACAATTCTGCATGTTAATCTATAGTTTGAATATAATAACATGTATCATCTGCAGATTGCGGTTGTTGCATTGCTCTATCAACTGAAAAGGTAACACTCTCGTCCTCTATACTTAGGGTCAATTTCTTACCGAACACGTCTATCATTGCTTTAGCCGTGTTTAAGAATGGTCTTCCTAATATGAGAGGAACTTGAGAATCTTCTTCCATGTCCAGAACAACAAAATCTACTGGAAATACTAAAGTACCAACTTTAACTAGCATATTCTCCATTATCCCTCTAGGATATTTTATTGATCGATCGGCTAGTTGTATGCTTATTCTTGTTGGTTTCAATTCTCCAAGGTCTAGTTTAGTGTATAGTGAAAACGGCATTAAATTTATACTAGCACCTAAGTCTGCCAATGCTTCTATTGAACTAAGACTACCCAGAAAACATGGAATTGTGAAACTTCCTGGATCAGATAGTTTTTCTGGTATCTTATTCAACAGCACTGCTGAACAATTAGCATTCATAGTAACAGCCGAGAGTTCTTCCATTTTCTTTATATTCGAGATTAGATCTTTCAGAAATTTAGCATATCTAGGCATTCCTGAAATCACATCAATGAAAGGAAGATTTACATTTATCTGTTTAAACATATCCAAGAATTTGGATTGCTCGGCTTCAAGTTTCTCTTTTTTCATTTTACTTGGGTAAGGAAGTAGTGGTTGGTATGGTTTAACATAAGGTTTATCCTTAGCTGTGTTATCTTCATTAACCTTTTCAACTACCAGTTCTTTTTCCTTATCTTGTTCAGGTTGTGGTTCTTGTGGAGTAGGAATAGCTTCATCAGAAGTTACAGGTATTTCAGGTGGTTTAAGTGTTGTACCACTTCTTGTGGTAATGGCTTTAGCTGTTTCATTCCGGGGGTTAGCATTTGTATCACTAGGTAGACTTCCCGATTTTCTTTCACCTATTAACCTTGCTAGGTTACTTACTTCTTGTTCCAAGTTTTGAATAGAAGCTTGTTGATTTCTAAATGCTTGAGCATTTTGTTCATTGGTTTGTTTTTGAGATGTGAAAAACTGCGTTTGAGTTTCAACTAGCTTCGTCATCATATCTTCTAAATTCGGCTTTTTATCATCGGTTTGTGGTGGTTTGTTTTGAAAATTAGGTCTTTGCTGATTGTAAGTATTATTGGATACTTGTTTATTGTTAGGACCTTGTTGGTTGTTAGGACCTTGTTGGTTGTTGTATGGAATATTTCGGTTATAATTCTGATTTTGATTGTAAATCGGTCTTGGCGGTTGATAATTATTCTGATAATTATTTCCAGGCCTTTGGTTTATGTATGAAATATTCTCTCTTTGTTCCATTGTTAATTCAATACTAAGACAATCTTTTGTCAAATGAGGTCCTCCACACTGCTCACAACTAATTCGTATTGAGTGGATATCTTTAGTCATCTTTTCCATTCGTCTCTCGACAACATCTATCTTTGCAGAAATGGAATCTAAGTCATGGCTAGAATCGGCTCTAGCTGCTTTAGATGATCTAACGATATCTTTTTCTTGGTGCCACTCATGTGAGTGGGAAGCAGTGTTATCAATAATTTTGTAAGCATCAGTTTCAGTTTTCTTCATAATGGAACCACCAGCTGCAATATCTATGTCTTTCCTTGTAGTGATGTCGCATCCTTGGTAGAATATTTGTACTATTTGACAGGTATCTAAACCATGTTGCGGACATCCTCTTAATAACTTTCCAAATCTTGTCCACGCCTCATATAGAGTTTCATTTGGCTTCTGTGTGAACGTAACAATTTCTCCTTGAAGTCTTACGGCTTTAGATGCCGGAAAGAATTGTTTAAGAAATTTTTCAACTAAAACGTCCCATGTATCGATCGCCCCTTCAGGTAACGATTCCAACCAATCTTTGGCTTCTCCCTTTAAAGTCCAGGGAAATAACATGAGATATATCTGTTCATCCTCCACTTCTCGGATTTTAAATAGTGTGCAGATCCTATTAAAGGTACGTAGATGTTCATTTGGATCTTCCTTCGGCGCACCACTAAATTGGCATTGATTAGTCACCATGTGTAGAATTTGTCCTTTGATTTCATAATCTGGCGCATTAATGTCTGGATGAGTAATTGCGTGACCTTGGCCAGTGCGTTTAGCTCTCATTCGGTCTTCCATACTTAAAGGTTCCAGATTTTCCATAATTGAATTTGTTGAATCGGTATCACTAGATGATTCTGATTTAATGGTTCGTTCCTCAACAATCTCTGTTTGAATGATTGGTGGCTCCGGAGGAAAGTTTAGTGGTTCAGGATCTACGAACCGTTCCTGAATATTCTCCGGATTCTCAATTGTGAGGTCGGGTTCAAAAAATGGATTATCGGAAATTTGAATTGGAGTACTTGGTCGACTGGATGACGATTCTAAAGGAAAATCAACGGCGATAATATTTGCTAAATGTCTTGATCTAGTTACAGGTGGTGAACGTACAAAAGGTGGTGAACGTCTTGCTCGGTGCATTCACTGAATATCCTATTAGTTTTTAAAAGGAAAGAAAAAATTATATAAGTTATCCAATTAATAGACTTTTCTGATTTTGCCCACGTTTCGAATAGCCAAAAGATGCAGCAGAGGGGCAGGATTCGTTTGGTCTCAATATAATTGAGGACTGTTTGGCTCCAATAACCCGGTCCACGTACAAATCCAACTATTACTACGAACCATAAAATTTTGATGTCTATCAATTTAACCACTTAAAATAAATTTTCGTAATTTTAAGAAGTATAGATAAGAAGTAGAAAAAAAATTCTAAGTCCTAAAAACTAGAATGACGAGAAATAAGAAAGAAAAAGAGCGCGTCGAAAAAGGTCGAAAAAGAAAAGATCGAAAAATAAAAGGCGTCGAAAAATAAGAAAGAAAAAAAAATGACTATAAAACTTAAAAAAAACTCGACTAAACCAACCTTATTACTATCACTAACTTAAAATTATAATCGAAAATTGAGATTACTAATTGGAATGATAATTGATACATAGGTAAAAGGTGTCTAAAAATATTAAAGCTTACAGGAAAAACTATATCCCAAATGGCAATATCTCAAAAAGGTATTAAAACTTAAAAAAACGTCGCAGAATTCTAAAGCACTTAAATCTTAGTCTAAAGAAAAAACACTTAAGGGATTTTACGGCAAAGCCTAAAAATCTAGAAATAAAAATAACTATGGCAAAAACTATGAATTAAAAATAAATACGAGCAAAAATTACAAAAGTTACGCTAAAACAATTAAAAAGGGATAAAATATAAAAATATACTAAAAGTTGTAAAAAGTACAATTTTTATAAAAATATTATTTTTATATTATTTATTTTATAAAACTATTAATTTTATATTTTATAAAACTAATTAAACTTAAAAATACAAATTAAATAAATAACTAAATTAAATATTTAACTAATCTAACCTAATTAGGGTTTAAATATAATAATAATAATTATAAACCGTAATTAATGCAGTACTCAGTCAACTGTGGCGTGTCAGACGGGCTCATGCGATCGCATGAGTCCTAAGTTATCCAGCCATGCAATCGCATGGGCTAGGGTTTCGGGCCACAGAGTGGGCTGCTACAGTACCGGACTTGAGTGTTTTTTTTTTTTGCTGTGTTGAATTTTCTGTTTTATATATTTATGTAATATATTTATATAAATTAAATAAAACTTATATTTTTATAAAATAAAGATAAATAAACTTTTATTGAACTTAAATATTTAACAAACTCTTAAAAATATTTATATTTTTGTTTTCTTTTTATATTTTCGAATATATTAAAACGTATTTTAACAAAAGCGTAATTTTTTTTTTTATTAGCGTTGCGCTTCCGGCTTTTAAGCTAGATGGTTCCCCTGCAGCGGCGCCAAAAATACTTGATGGTTAAAGCTAAGGGGTATAAAATACTATTAAATTTTAGCAGGAAATACTATTAAATACGATACAATTTTACACAAGATATTTATTTATTTATAGAATGGATATACTTAAACCTTGCTACAACACTTATAGGCAGTGTACCTAATCGTACAGTAGTGTAGTTTTTAGTAAGTCCGGTTCGTTCCACAGGGAAAATCTTTTAATCAAAGCTTAACGCTATATTAGTTTAATTTATAAAAATACGAATATATATATATATAAGTAATATTATTATTTTAAAGGGGGGTTTTTACCGTTTAATGACCGGTTTGTCGATTTTAAAACTTTAGTCGCAGTTAAAACAAAATGTAAAATATTAAATAAATAAAAGACTTAATTTAAAGCGTAAAGTAAATAACGATAATGAAATTGCGATAAATAAAAGTGCGATAAAATAAACTTGCGATAATTAAAAAGTACGATAATTAAAATTGCAATTAAATATAATAACAATAAATAAAAGTGCGATAATTAGAAGTGCAATTAAATATAAAATAAAGGAAATTAAATATGAAATAAAAGAATTATGCTTATTTAAACTTTCCGTAATCATGATGTTTGACGTGTTGATTTTAGTTTTATGCCCATGGGTTAATTGTCCTTTGTCCTGGATTATTTAATATGTCCGTCTGGTTTTTGTCCATAACAGTCCATCAGTCATAAATATAAAGTGCGAGTGTCCTCGTCAAATTATCCTTATACCCGAAGTTTAAATATTCCAACTAATTGGGGACTTAAACTGTAACAAGATTTTAATACTTTGTTTAATAATTACACCAGGATGTCGACTGAGTGTAACCCAAGGTTTTAATACTTTGTTATCAATTATGCCAAGTGTCCTTGTACATAATTTCACCCCTGTTTTAATAATTCTAGTGGCTATTAATCCATTCCCTTGTCCGGTTAAATGAACGATTATTCGTACATATAAATACCCCGCCCATCGTGTTCGATCGAGTGTATATGGTTATTTATAGGGACGTCCAATTGTAAATCTTTATATTAATATTAACAAACTATCATTTAGTTAAACAAATATAAAGCCCATTAATAGCCCATAGTCTAATTTCCACAAGTGTCGTTCTTTTGTCCAAACCCCAATTATGGTACAAAGCCCAATTACCCAATTTTAATATTTTTAGCCCAACATCATGATTACTTCGGATTAAATAAGCATAATAATAACTTAGCTACGAGACATTAAATTAAAAAGGTTGAACATAACTTACAATGATTAAAAATAGCATAGCGTTACACAGACAGAATTTCGACTTACACCCTTACAACATTCGCTAACATACCCTTATTATTAGAATTAAAATTAAAATTAAAATTAAAATATAAATATAAATATATACTACGTATATAGATAGAGAGATTGATATTATGGATGGAAAAATGGTGCACCAAAGCTCGATTTTTATAGGCCTGTGATCTGGAAAAGGGGCTCATGCGATCGCATGGATTTATGCCTTCCAGGCCATGCGATCGCATGGCTAGCTGGGGAGAGCCACTTTTGGTTGTTTTCTTCTGCCGACGTTTATTTAAATATAATATAATATATATATTAATTTTAAGAATTAATTATATATTATATTATATTATATTATATTCATATGCATAGTTGACTTGTAATTTTTAGTCCGTTGCGTCGAGCGTTGAGAGTTGACTCTGGTCCCGGTTCTGGATTTTCGAACGTCCTTGCGTACAATTTAATATCTTGTACTTTTCTTTTTGAATCTTGTACTCTTGTAATTTTGAGACGTTTCTTATCAATAATTGGAACCTCATTGATTGTATTTTGTACTTTTGAGCTTTTTGGTCGTTTGCGTCTTCAATTCGTCGAATCTGTCTTTTGTCTTCACCTTTTATTATTTAAACGAATATCACTTGTAAATAGGACAATTGCAACTAAAAGCTTGTCTTTCTTGAGGAATAATGCTATGAAATATATGTTCGTTTTTAGCATTATCAAATATTCCCACACTTGAGCGTTGCTTGTCCTCAAGCAATATAGTCTTGAAATACTAGAATCACTTCTTTATTCTTCACACTTTGTACATCAGTGATTTCTTTACGGCGGTATAAACAATGGTAGTAACGATGTGGTTTACAGTCCCACATGACTATAAAATTTAGATCCATTAAGGAAATTGGATCTTTATGAAAACATTTGATCTTTTGAAAATTAAATCTAGTTTTTACCCTAGATAAGTTTTCCGGAATAACCCTTCACCGGCGTTTGCAAAATATTTTTGTGGGCTTGGTGGGTTTCAGATTTGAAAATTTTAGCTCAAAACTTGTGGTTTTGTGTCACCCACTTGCTAACCTTGTATTAGGAAAGCAACACATCCAGTATACTTGCTCCGTATATTACTTTTCGGTAAACTACCGTCCGGTTATAAAGGAAAGCGTTGAACAAGCAAATGTTAAGGCAACGTCCCCTGGCATGCTTTTAATTATGGTCTATAACGTGTCGGACGCAATTACTATCCTTTGTAGGAGCAATAGTAAAGCTCACCCTTATGATTTTTCGGTCTGGCATAAGGTCCTGTCTTCGACCATGCTATGCAACCACCGTTCTTACGGTTGACACCCGATTTGGTTCAGATGACCTAATGAATTCCAGGTGAATTCCTAGGATTTTAGGTTCAATGGTAATGAACGCATTGAAAATGGGTTTTCAGAAAACAAATCGGTTTATAATTTGATCAAAATATTTTCTCGTTCAAGCTCGAGTTTAGACATCATTGAATTCCATGAGTTTGAATTCTCAATCTTTAAGGTCAATCTCTAGGATTGAGTAATATCAGGCTTAAAAGCTGATTTTTGATCTTTTAAGGAGATTATCCTTTCTGGGGATCTGATTTATTAGTCTTATCAAGCTAATTTGTACGGTGCCCCCATTGTACGAGATAAATCCTTCTCATGGTTAGGATAAATCTGACCACTTAGCGACCCTGTTTTATGCTGAGGTCCGTGGATTTCCTGCTGATTTTAGAGATGACTTTTCTAGATTTTTCATCAACCTACAGCTAGTCTGGACGACAACTTCATGACCTAAATCAAGAAGAGCGTGTCTTTTTCGAAAGACTTTACTTCCTTTTAACGATGGAATTGATTCATCGTGTAGATCCATCTCCTCTTTTCTTTCATCGGGTAAAACAGTTAATTATCGTCCAAAACAAAAGTATTTTCAATTATTTGTACAAAAATATGTGATATGTATTTTGAATAACTCGGTGAAAATTTCCCACACTTGGCTTTTATTTTCCTTTTTATTGTCCTCTATTCCATTTTAAATGAATTTTAACATTTTGGTTTGTTTCTCAATTTATGTCCTTTCCGAGGTAACAATAATTTCGGTGTTAACACCTAGTTTTATCGTTCATAAATATGTATAAACATGATTTTGAGTTCATTTAATTGAAAATTTTGAAAAATTTTACTAAAATTGGGTAGTCAGTATATAAGACTAGGGCTGTTCTTTATTATCAGAGAACACTAGATTTTAATACAACTACTACTTTACTAGTATTTCTAATGGTAACCAAGTGTTTAAAGTAAAAAAATTTAAAAAATCCGAAAGAATTTAACCCCTTCCCACACTTAAGATCTTGCAATGCCCTCATTTGCAAGAAATCAGTAACAATTTAAATTATTGAGGGTGATTAGCGTAGTAGTTGTATTAGAATCTAGTGCTCTCTGATAATAAAGAACAGCCTAGTCTTATATACTGACTACCCACCTCTAGTAAAATTTTTCAAAATTTTCAATTAAATGAACTCAAAATCATGTTTATACATATTTATGAACGATAAAACTAGGTGTTAACACCGAAATTATTGTTACCTCGGAAAGGACATAAATTGAGAAACAAACTAAAATGTTAGAATTCATTTAAAATGGAATAGAGGACAATAAAAAAGCAAATAAAAGAAAATAAAAGCCAAGTGTGGAAAAATTTACCAAGTTATTTTAAACATATGTCACATATTTCTGTAACAAATAATTGAAGATACTTTTGCTTTGGACTAAACTAAACAGTTTTACCCGATTTACTGTAAGAAAGATGGATCTACACAATGAATCAATTCCATCGTTAAAAGGAAGTAAAAGTCTTCTGAAAAAGAAACGCGCTTCTTGATTTAGGTCAGGAAGTTGTCGTCCAGACCAGCTGTAGGTTGACGAAAAATCTAGAAAAGTCATCTCTAAAATCAGCAGGAAATCCACGGACCTCAGCATCAAACAGGGTCGCCAAGTGGTCAGACTTATCCCAACCATGAGAGGATCTGTCTTGTAAAATGGGGAGGACGCCGTGCAAATTAGCTGGATAAGACTAATGAATCAGATTCCCAGAAAGGATAATCTCCTTTAAAGATCAAAAATCAGCTTTTAAAACTGATATTACTCAATCCTTGAGATTGACCTTAAAGATTGAGAATTACAAACTCATGGAATTCGATGATATCTAAACTCGAGCTTGAACGAGAAAATATTTTGATCAAAATTACAAACCGATTTGTTTTCTGAAAACCCATTTTCAATGCGTTCATTACCATTGAACGTAAAATCCTAGGAATTCACCTGGAATTCATTAGGTCACCTGAACCAATTCGGGTGTCAACCGTAAGAACGGTGGTTGCATAGCATGGTCAAAGACAGGACCTTGTGCCAGACCGAAAAATTATAAGGGTGATCTTTACTATTGCTCCTACAAAGGATAGTAATTGCATCCGATACGTTATAGACCATAATTAAAAGCATGTCAGGGGACATTGCCTTAACAGTTGCTTGTTCAACGCTTTCCTTTACAACCTGTAGCGACCCCGACAAATCGTCAAGTGACGGCGTCGACTACGTAGGTCCCATTACCTGGTCATAAGTCTTTAAAACAGACGTTTGACCCAAAATATGTCGCATCCATTCAAGTGTAAAGATTGTTTCAAAGTTTACAAAGATAATTGACCACAAGTTAAGTTACAACGTTATAAGTACAAATGAAAACTATGCGACACAGTTTAAATAAGTTCAAAAGATGCTCCAAAATGCATGTATACTCGACATCCAAGCAAGTATCAAAAGAGTGCGGAAGCATGTATCACTAAGCATTCAAAACCTGAGAAAACATAGAAGAATCTGTCAACGAAAACGTTGGTGAAATCATAGGTTTAGTAAGTATTAAACGTTGTTTTTGAACCGCAAGATTTTGTATTTCCATAACGTAGATTATCCAAATCATTTGCATTCCAAAAGTGTTGTTATACGCGAGCACTCAATTATCAAAACTTAACCAACGTTACCCCATCACACAGTGCTAGAACCCACACTAAAACACAAAAATATATTTCATCCGCATAACGGTAGCGAACCGTCCGAATGAGGGTTTGTTAAACCCGTATGGCCACACAATATAAGTTCTCGCTTACACCCTGCAAGTGTAACTAATGATAATCGAATTGAGGCATTTTTGTTCTAACTCGCACGTGGAATGTTTGTTTTCACACTTGTGTTCAAAACATAAAAGTAAGTAGTACAAGATGTAACAAAGTATATGTTTTCTCAGCCCACGATTTAAAAGTATAAAAGTTGTTGAAAAGGTGGGACTATGATCTCACCTTGAGCGCGAGAGTTAATAAAGTACTTCAACAAGTAAACGCGTGCAAAGACAAAGCTAGTCTTGACCTAAACATATAGGTTATATCAATATCGGTAAGCACAAACGGTCAAAGATGTTCAATTAGTCCTATGGCTCGTTACGACTCGATTATATTAACATGTGAATCAACTAGTCAAGTTTCATGCAAGTTACAAGTAAATAATCATGTTAGAAAGGTTGCATAAGTATTTGGTTAAGTTTGACAAAAAGTCAAACTTGGTCGGGTCAAAGTCAACGGAAAAGTCAACGGGGTCGGGTTGGGTATCCGACAATTTTTCTAAGTTATATAATCATATATGAGCATGTTGGCCAAGTTTCATGTTAATCGGAGGTCCGTAGCATAGCAAACATTTTACGTCAAAAGATCAAAGCAAACAGCCCATTTTAGTGTATCAGGACGGTGTCCCAAAAATCAGGACGGTGTCCTGATATGAAGAGTGGGACGGCGTCCCAATTGTCAGGACGGCGTCCCAATATGAAGGGTGGGACGGCGTCTAGGAGGTTGGGACGGTGTCCCAAAAGGCTTACAGGTCCTGTTTGCAGAAAACACAAGGCACGAGCCAAACTTCAATCAATCCTAGTTTATGATCCGCAAACAATCAAGACATGTATTTTATATCACCGGAAAGCTCTTTCGACAAGGAACACAACTAGATACATTTCCTAAATCAAATTTATCATTTTAGACAACAAAAATCTCGTCGAAAGTTCGTTAAACGTTCCAAAACAAGGTTTCAAGTTCATCAATTGCAATTCAAGTTTCGGGAATCCAATTTATACATATGATATGCCGTTTTGAAGGTAATGAAACATGTAATACAACTAAACACTTACTAACAACATTTCATGGCATTCAAATCATCAAAAGTTCATTTAAAGTCTATTAAACTCTAACGAAAATTCACAAAAATCAATAGTCATGAGTTTGATGTTTCCTTAATCAACCTATACATCAAAACGAAGCTAAAGATACTAGTAATACTTTTAAAACATGCACTTTAACAATCTAACAACATTTGATCATCCAAAATCAAGGATTTAGCAAGCAATTTTCATAATGAACTAGTTACTCCCAAAAACAACAAATCGAGCATACAAATTACATACACGACATCACAATGAGCCATAGACACCAATTAACATACTTTTAAGTCAAGAACATGAATTTAAAGAAATCTAGTGTTTTAGAAATGTTACCCAAAATCGAAGTAGTTAGCATCAAATCGAAGAGGATGATGAGAGGATCAAGAATATGTAATCGGATTTGTTGTGAGCTTCCAAGATCAAAATTAGATGATGAATTTTGTGTTTGTGTTCTTGAGAGAAAAGGAAGAAAGAAAAAGAGGAAGAAGATGGTGAAATGAAGTGTGTGGTGGTGAGGAGTCACTAGTTAGCCAAGTTTACCCGAGTGGCGAGATTAGTCCCTCAAGTTTGTTGTCGGGTGCGGGAAATAACCAAACGAATATTTTTAAGTTACACGGGAGTACGGGAGATATTGAAATCCGATAACGAGAATATTTAAAACGTTACATAACAAAGGATACGAATCTAGATACGAAGGGTATTATTTAAAAAGAAAAAGACGGGCGTTAAAATAATTTAACGGAAAAATGCGGGATGTTACATTATCCACACCTCAAAAGAAATTTCGTCCCGAAATTTAGTTGGAAGTAGTAGTCGATATCTCTTACTCGAGACTTTACGTTGTCAATGTTATGAATAAGTGAAGGCACGTCCTTGAGTGTTCTCATGAATTTGGATAGTTAGGGTATTTCGTTGTATTAAGGTTCGGTTTTTACGATCCCTGGTTTCAACTGGTTTTCCTATGAAGAGAAGTTTGTCATCGATAGTTGATGTATCTAGCAGGATTGCACGTTCCTGTTCCGCAGGACACGTTTCTAAGTTTGTTACATGGTACACAGGGTAAGCGGAAACTTAATTGAGTCAGAAGTTCCAAACGGTAGGAAGCGGTTCCAATACGCCCCAAGGTTTCAAAAGGGTTAACGTGTCGCGAGTTTAACTTTCCCTGATTCCCGAAACGGATTACACCTTTCCAAGGTGCGGGTTCTCAATATTACACTGTTACAGGGATTTTGTGAGGTTTTCATCTAAGTTTGGTATAACTCTTTTGGTGACTATGGGTTGTCTCGAGCCCTTCTCGGACTTGAATGATCTCAATTGTTGTTTCTTGATTGAGTTCAGATTCTGTGTTTTGTTTGCCACATGCGTTGGTTAAATGAACAGGGGTACGACATTAGCGGTCATATAGGGTTTCGGAAAGTGCGGGTGAACACACGAGTGGTAACTACTGTTGTACGAGTGATCTACTAAAGGTGACAATACGAGTTTGTGACATGTCTTTCCAAGACGTAAATCGTTCGTTTGCTCGGTTCATCGGTTTGTGGGTGGTACGTGGTACTCATGTCTAAGCGGGTCTCCAGGGTTTCTTGTAAAACTAGAAGTGAAACGAGTATTTCGATACGGGATAATTGACAAGGATACACCGTGTTGGAATAGAATCTCTTAAGATATGTTTGAACAAGTTAGTTAGGGTTCAAAAAAAAAAAAAAAAAAAAATGTTCGTTAGGACTATTCACCCTCGTGGCGAATACTAATGTAATGTGAGGAGTTTCTCTATCCATGGAGAAATGTTACAAGGAGTTTCCTTAAACGGAAATGCGAGCGATAAAGATAGGAGTGAAATGAGGACTGAGAATAGGATGAGCTTACATCTCGAGGTTGCCATAACGTGCCTCTAGTTGTCAAAAATTGAAGTCTGGAAGAGAAACAAGATAGTACACGTAATTGTATAGTTCGGGGTTGAATAATAGTTGGCCGATTATCAGAAACACAAGGACGTTAAGTCAAAGAAGAGTGAAGTATCGTTGGATTGTGTGTTATCTTAAATTCCAGTAATATCAGACAGTAACGGTGAAATAACAGAGGTATGTGTGTGGTACGTGATGACGAGAAAGTTGATCGGATCTACAGTTTAGTATTCGAATTCTTCGTGCAAAATAACGAATTTTAGTTACGTTAATTTTGAGTCGAGAGAGTATGCCTTTCGGCGTTCATGTAGAAATATTTCCATGTTTGAGTTCCATCTGTTGCTATACGATTTTAACTAGAAATGTTGGTGTGAAGAATCACGCTCAAGGTTCGAACACGGAGAGGTTTAAAGTTTTCCCTTAGTGAGTTAACGAGTTTAAAAGTCGGGTAACACGAGAAAAGTCAGAAATGAATCTTCGGTGATAACAGGCGAGATCTAAGATTTTACGAATACAAGTCTGAGTTGAGAGAGTTTCATGATTACGTGTGGCTTGATTTCGAGATTGATTGTAATGCCTTGACCATTAACATCATGGTCTAGAAAATTTGACTTCGTTTAACAGAAATTCTTACTCGGAGAATTTGGTATAGAGTTGCTCTTTTCTCAAAGTTCGAGCGTAAGATGATGATGTTGTTCGTTTGCCTTCTTTACTTGAATAAGTTAAGATGTCATCTATAAATATGATAACAGATTTGTCTAGATAAGTTGCATACGTGGTTTAGGAGGTTCATGAATACGGACGGAGTCCTAAATAAATCAAACGGTACTAAGAGGGATTTACAACTAACGTTGCGAGCTCGAAAAAAATGGCTTAGGAGACATCGTCTCCCTTAACCCCCAATTGATGATAACCAGAACGGAGGTCGATTTGGAATACACGGGATCCACGCAAATAATCATGAGGTAATGGATACGAGGAAGAGAGTATTGGTTTCCAACCGAAAGTTACTTAGTTCACGATAATCTATACATAAATGTAGGGCAACAATTTCTCCTTAATGAATAGGTTTTGAGTTCCTTAGTTCTATAGGTGTCGAGTCCAATTTCTTAACGCATATCCTCCGATAAAATTTATAGGCACACAATATTTTCCGTCGGTCACTTAAATCGTCTAAGTAGTATCTGGGGGAAAGAGGTGGAATATAAAGAGCACGAGTCAAATCCTTGGTTATAAAACGTCTAACGGTACTCGAATCGAATAAGTATGAAATATACGGTTTGTTGTGAAGAAACGTACCCGTGACTAGTCCATCATCGTCTCGGGCATCCTAGGTGTCGATGTTGTAAGTTCGACGGCGCGCGTTGGTTTTTGCTTTATTCTTTGGGCATTCATTCCTAAAATGACCCGATTGGCCACATTTGTAGCAAATACTCGGCTTTGGTGCGTCGGGCCCCTTTTGAGTGACGGGGGCGGTACTTCCACAATACTTGGCAATATGACCACTACCTTGGCACCGATGGCAAATTAGCTTGCCACATTCACCAAAATGATGCTTGTGGCATTTGTTGCAAAAAGGTCGTGTCCCGGCATAACTTTTCTTGCCGACGGGGGTGAGAGGTTCCTTGGCAAAGTTGTTGTTGTAGTTGCTCGATTGGGGGGGCTTCCCATTTTCTTTTGTTGTCACCCGACTCATCCTCGGCTTTAGGTGCCGGCACTTCAATCTCGTCTACCGTTTCGATCAATTGACGGGCCATATTCAGGGCCTCTTGGTGATTACTGGGTTTGGATGACATTACTCCTTGTTTGATGCTCTTAGGAAGACCATCCATGTAAAGTTCAACCCTTAGAGGTTCGGGGGTCACGAGGTTTGGGCACATCAAGGATAGCTCAGAAAATCGTTGATTATATGCCTTTAGGTCATTCCCGACCGCTTTTAAAGTTCTTAGTTCGTGTTCGAGCTTACGGGTCTCTTCGCGCGGGAAGTATTCGGTGATCATCTTTTTCTTTAAGTCGGCCCATGAGAGAGTGTGAGCTTCATCGATACCCACCGACAGCACATACGTATTCCACCATGTGAGGGCGATACCGGCGAAAGTGAGGGTGGAATATTTGACTTTGTCTTGGTCCCGACAACCGCTTATGCTAAAAACGGCTTCTGTTTGCTCAAACCATCGGGTGAGCACAACCGGTCCTCCGGTCCCATCGAAGGTGTGAGGTTTGCACCCCATGAAAGTTTTGTAGGAGCAACCCTCGTTTGAATTACCGGCACCATGGTTGTTGTGGTTGTAGTTGTTATTGATGTCGGAGGAGATACTAGCCATAGCCGCACCTATGGCGGTGGCTATCATGTGTTGAAAAGCTTGTTCGGAAGTTTCATTACGTGGCCCGCGACGGGGAGGCATTGTTCCTTCAAGACACAAGAATATCGTTGATTAGTATTCTCAATAATACTAATCATGATAGGGAATGATGATGTAGAGAAAATTTTCCTTGACTCGCCTTAAATTCTTTATGTCATAATGTCGGAATGTCCATATGAATCACCGTAATATAATCCCGGAAATTATATTACCCTGATTCTCATGTGCATTTAACATTACCTCATAAAGTCAAGGTGGCGCGTCAACAAAATTTATCAACGTAAGATCAAGATCGAATACGAGTTAGATATGATAGAAGAGTTCGAGTATAGATGCACAAATAGTCAAGTAATTCCTACTTCAGTCTATATGCCGGTTGTAGTCTAGATTCACCTATGTACCCTATGACTCGGGGTGGACACAAATGAACTCTAAATCCCTACAACCAAGGCTCTGATACCACTTGTAGCGACCCCGACAAATCGTCAAGTGACGGCGTCGACTACGTAGGTCCCATTACCTGGTCATAAGTCTTTAAAACAGACGTTTGACCCAAAATATGTCGCATCCATTCAAGTGTAAAGATTGTTTCAAAGTTTACAAAGATAATTGACCACAAGTTAAGTTACAACGTTATAAGTACAAATGAAAACTATGCGACACAGTTTAAATAAGTTCAAAAGATGCTCCAAAATGCATGTATACTCGACATCCAAGCAAGTATCAAAAGAGTGCGGAAGCATGTATCACTAAGCATTCAAAACCTGAGAAAACATAGAAGAATCTGTCAACGAAAACGTTGGTGAAATCATAGGTTTAGTAAGTATTAAACGTTGTTTTTGAACCGCAAGATTTTGTATTTTCATAACGTAGATTATCCAAATCATTTGCATTCCAAAAGTGTTGTTATACGCGAGCACTCAATTATCAAAACTTAACCAACGTTACCCCATCACACAGTGCTAGAACCCACACTAAAACACAAAAATATATTTCATCCGCATAACGGTAGCGAACCGTCCGAATGAGGGTTTGTTAAACCCGTATGGCCACACAATATAAGTTCTCGCTTACACCCTGCAAGTGTAACTAATGATAATCGAATTGAGGCATTTTTGTTCTAACTCGCACGTGGAATGTTTGTTTTCACACTTGTGTTCAAAACATAAAAGTAAGTAGTACAAGATGTAACAAAGTATATGTTTTCTCAGCCCACGATTTAAAAGTATAAAAGTTGTTGAAAAGGTGGGACTATGATCTCACCTTGAGCGCGAGAGTTAATAAAGTACTTCAACAAGTAAACGCGTGCAAAGACAAAGCTAGTCTTGACCTAAACATATAGGTTATATCAATATCGGTAAGCACAAACGGTCAAAGATGTTCAATTAGTCCTATGGCTCGTTACGACTCGATTATATTAACATGTGAATCAACTAGTCAAGTTTCATGCAAGTTACAAGTAAATAATCATGTTAGAAAGGTTGCATAAGTATTTGGTTAAGTTTGACAAAAAGTCAAACTTGGTCGGGTCAAAGTCAACGGAAAAGTCAACGGGGTCGGGTTGGGTATCCGACAATTTTTATAAGTTATATAATCATATATGAGCATGTTGGCCAAGTTTCATGTTAATCGGAGGTCCGTAGCATAGCAAACATTTTACGTCAAAAGATCAAAGCAAACAGCCCATTTTAGTGTATCAGGACGGTGTCCCAAAAATCAGGACGGTGTCCTGATATGAAGAGTGGGACGGCGTCCCAATTGTCAGGACGGCGTCCCAATATGAAGGGTGGGACGGCGTCTAGGAGGTTGGGACGGCGTCCCAAAAGGCTTACAGGTCCTGTTTGCAGAAAACACAAGGCACGAGCCAAACTTCAATCAATCCTAGTTTATGATCCGCAAACAATCAAGACATGTATTTTATATCACCGGAAAGCTCTTTCGACAAGGAACACAACTAGATACATTTCCTAAATCAAATTTATCATTTTAGACAACAAAAATCTCGTCGAAAGTTCGTTAAACGTTCCAAAACAAGGTTTCAAGTTCATCAATTGCAATTCAAGTTTCGGGAATCCAATTTATACATATGATATGCCGTTTTGAAGGTAATGAAACATGTAATACAACTAAACACTTACTAACAACATTTCATGGCATTCAAATCATCAAAAGTTCATTTAAAGTCTATTAAACTCTAACGAAAATTCACAAAAATCAATAGTCATGAGTTTGATGTTTCCTTAATCAACCTATACATCAAAACGAAGCTAAAGATACTAGTAATACTTTTAAAACATGCACTTTAACAATCTAACAACATTTGATCATCCAAAATCAAGGATTTAGCAAGCAATTTTCATAATGAACTAGTTACTCCCAAAAACAACAAATCGAGCATACAAATTACATACACGACATCACAATGAGCCATAGATACCAATTAACATACTTTTAAGTCAAGAACACGAATTTAAAGAAATCTAGTGTTTTAGAAATGTTACCCAAAATCGAAGTAGTTAGCATCAAATCGAAGAGGATGATGAGAGGATCAAGAATATGTAATCGGATTTGTTGTGAGCTTCCAAGATCAAAATTAGATGATGAATTTTGTGTTTGTGTTCTTGAGAGAAAAGGAAGAAAGAAAAAGAGGAAGAAGATGGTGAAATGAAGTGTGTGGTGGTGAGGAGTCACTAGTTAGCCAAGTTTACCCGAGTGGCGAGATTAGTCCCTCAAGTTTGTTGTCGGGTGCGGGAAATAACCAAACGAATATTTTTAAGTTACACGGGAGTACGGGAGATATTGAAATCCGATAACGAGAATATTTAAAACGTTACATAACAAAGGATACGAATCTAGATACGAAGGGTATTATTTAAAAAGAAAAAGACGGGCGTTAAAATAATTTAACGGAAAAATGCGGGATGTTACACAACCGGACGGTAGTTTACCGAAAGGTAATATACGGAGCAAGTATACTGGACGTGTTGCTTTCCCAATACAAGGTTAGCAAGTGGGTGACACAAAACCGCAAGTTTTGAGCTAAAATTTTCAAATCTGAAACCCACCAAACCCACAAAAACAATTTGCAAACACTGGTGAAGGGTTATTCTGGAAAACTTATCTAGGGTAAAAACTAGATTTAATTTTTAAAAGATCAAATGTTTTCATAAAGATCCAATTTTCTAACGGATCTAAATTTTTATAGTCATGTGGGACTGTAAACCATAACGTTACTACCATTGTTCATACCGCCGTAATGAAATCACTGATGTACAAAGTGTGAAGAATAAAGAAGTGATTCTAGTATATTTCAAGACTATATTGCTTGAGGACAAGCAACGCTCAAGTGTGGGAATATTTGATAATGCTAAAAACGAACATATATTTCATAGCATTATCCCTCAAGAAAGACAAGCTTTTAGTTGCAGTTGTCCTATTTACAAGGAATATTCGTTTAAATATTAAAAGGTGAAGACAAAAGGCAGATTCGACAAATTGAAGACGCAAACGACCAAAAAGCTAAAAAGTACAAAGTACAAGCAAAGAGGTTCAAATTATTGATAAGGAACGACTAAAAATGACAAGAGTACAAGCCGCAAAACGCAAAGTACAAGATATTAAATCATACGAAAGGACGTTCGAAAATCCGAAACCGAGACATGAACCAGCTTTCAACGTACGACGCAACGGACCGAAAGTTACAAATTAATTATGTATATAAATATAATATAATATAATATATAATTAATTATATAAATTATATATTTATATTATATTTATATAATAAAATCCGTCGGTAAGCTAGGAGCCAAACTTATGTTAGCTGGAATCAGGGGCTCCGCACTCGCGGAGCTTTGAAGACAAAAACCTCCGCACTCGCGGAGGTCAAACAGTATTACGTGGGCCTATAAAAGGCCGAGCATTCGGCCGATTTTTACACATCTTTTTCTTCTTCATTCATACTTAAGATATATATATATATTTATATTTTAATTTTAATTTTAATTTTAATTTTAATTTCTAATAATAAGGGTATGTTAGCGAATATTGTAAGGGTGTAAGTCGAAATTCTGTCCGTGTAACGCTACGCTATTTTTAATCATTGTAAGTTATGTTCAACCTTTTTAATTTAATGTCTCGTAGCTAAATTATTATTATGCTTATTTAATGCCGAAGTAATCGTGATGTTTGACTAAATATTAAATTTGGGTAATTGGGCTTTGTACCATATTTGGGGTTTGGACAAAAGAACGACACTTGTGGAAATTAGACTATGGGCTATTAATGAGCTTTATATTTGTTTAACTAAATGATAGTTTGTTAATTTTAATATAAAGATTACAATTGGACGTACCTATAAATAACCATATACACTCAATCGGACACGATGGGCGGGATATTTATATGTACGAATAATCGTTCATTTAACCGAACACGGGAATAGATTAATAGTCTATGGAATTATTAAAACAGGGGTGAAATTATGTACAAGGACACTTGACATAATTGATAACAAAGTATTAAAACCTTGGGTTACACGCAGTCGATATCCTGGTGTAATTATTAAACAAAGTATTAAGACCTTGTTACAGTTTAAGTCCTCAATTAGTTGGAATATTTGACTTCGGGTATAAGGATAATTTGACGAGGACACTCGCACTTTATATTTATGACTGATGGACTGTTATGGACAAAAACCAGACGGACATATTAAATAATTCAGGACAAAGGACAATTAACCCATGGGCATAAAACTAAAAATCAACACGTCAAACATCATGATTACGGAAGTTTAAATAAGCATAATTCCTTTATTTTCATATTTAATTGCACTTCTAATTATCGCACTTTTATTTATTGTCATCGTATTTAATTGCACTTTTAATTTTCGTAATTTTTAATTATCGTAATTTTATTTTATCGCACTTTTATTTATGGCAATTTCATTATCGTTATTTACTTTACGCTTTAAATTAAGTCTTTTATTTATTTAATATTTTACATTAGGTTTTAACTGCGACTAAAGTTTTAAAAATCGACAAACCGGTCATTAAACGATAAAAATCCCCTTTTTATAATAATAATAATATTACTTATATATATTTGTATTTTTATAAATTAAAACTAATATAGCGTTAAGCTTTGTTTAAAGATTTCCCTGTGGAACGAACCGGACTTACTAAAAACTACACTACTGTACGATTAGGTACACTGCCTATAAGTGTTGTAGTAAGGTTTAGGTATATCCATTCTATAAATAAATAAATATCTTGTGTAAAATTGTATCGTATTTAATAGTTTTTCCTAGTAAAATATACACTATTTCATATACGCCTCGCATAACATCAGTAAGGTACATTCCTAAATTAAAAAGGAAACTTATTTCGGTTGGTCAATTAGATGATGAAGGTAACGCGGTTACTTTTGAAAACCGCCAATGGAAGGTGGTTAAGGGTAGTTGTGTCGTGGCTCGTGGACATAAAAAGGGAACTCTTTATATGGTTGAAGTGTTTGATGAAGACACGGTGGTTGCTACGGTTAATGTTGAGTCCGAATCAACTCTATGGCACCGAAGGCTCGGGCATATGAGTGAGAAGGGTATGAAGATGCTTGTTTCGAGTGGGAGAATTCCAGATTTGAAAAAGGTAGAACTTGGATTTTCCGAACCATGTGTATATGGGAAGCAAAAGAAGGTGACTTTTGGGAAATCGGGAAATGCTCCTAAGTTGGAGAAATTGGAGTTTGTTCATACGGATGTGTTTGGTCCAACCAATGTAGAATCACATGGAGGTTCTCGCTATTATGTCACCTTCATTGACGACTCCACTCGAAAGGTATGGGTTTATTTTCTTAAAGCTAAATCTGATGTATTTAATACATTTGTGAAGTGAAAAGCTATGGTAGAAAATGAGACTAATTTGAAAGTCAAGTGCTTGAAGTCGGATAATGGAGGAGAATATGGTAGTCTTGAGTTTAAAGACCATTGTGCAAAGCTCGGTATTAGAATATTGAAAACGGTACCGGAGACACCGCAACACAATGGGGTCGCCCAACGTATGAATCGTACGTTAAATGAAAGGGCTAAGAGTATGAGACTACATGCCGGTTTGCATAAGATGTTTTGGGCAGATGCGGTTAATATGGCGGCTTATTTGATAAACAGGGGACCCTCAACACCGTTGGGTTTCCGAATTTTTGAGGAAGAATGGCAAGGTAAGAAGGTGAGTTATAATCACCTTAGGATCTTTGGGTGTAATGCTTATGTGAAGACCAAAGATGCGGATAGAGACAAGCTTGAAGCTAAGTCAAAGAAGTGTACTTTCATAGGTTACGGGTCGGATGAAATGGGTTATCGTTGTTGGGATAACGAGGCTAGAAAAGTGATTCGTTCTCGTGATGTTACCTTTGATGAAGATTCGATTTATGGCAAACCGGAAACGGGGAGTCCTAAACCGGGTCATGTTACTTTTGACGATGTTTCTATTGATGATCTTGCAGGTTCTAGTGGGAGTACGGGTAACAATGAATTGCCAATTAACGGTGAGACGTCAGAAAATGCTAATGATGGAAATGATTCGGAAAGCGGTGATGATTCCGAACATAGTGCGAGTTCTAGTGATGAGGAGGACACAAATGAAATCGGTCCAACCATTTCGGTTGCTCCTACACTAAGACGCTCGACTAGAGTGCCCAAACCTAATCCTAGGTATTCTCCATCAGCAAACTACTTGCTCTATACTGAGAATGGTGAACCCGAAAGTTACTTTGAGGCAAGGAAGACAAAAGAATCCATACAATGGGAGCTTGCCATGAAAGAAGAGATGTGGTCACTTGAGAAGAATAAAACTTGGTCACTAGTGAAGTTATCTCATGATAAAAGGGCGTTGCAAAGTAAATGGGTGTATCGAATCAAGAATGAGTTGGATGGCAAGAAAAGGTACAAGGCTCGTTTGGTAGTCAAAGGCTTTCAACAAAAGGAAGGGGTTGACTACAAAGAGATATTTTCACCAGTAGTTAAAATGACTACTATCCGTTTGGTACTTTCTATGGTTGCATCCGAAGACTTACATCTAGAGTAACTAGATGTGAAGACCGCATTCTTGCATGGTGATCTTGTTGAAGAGATCTACATGAGGCAACCCGAGGGCTTTGAGGTAAAGGGTAAAGAGAAGTGGGTTTGTAAGCTAAAGAAAAGTTTGTATGGATTGAAGCAAGAACCTCGGCAATGGTACTTGAAGTTTGACGAGTTTATGAAGAAGATTGGTTTCTTAAGATGTGAAGCGGATCACTGTTGCTACTTGAAGAAATTCAAGTCTTCTTACATAATCTTATTGTTGTATGTTGATGACACGTTACTTGGAGGTTCCAACATGCCCGAAATCAACAAGTTGAAAGGATTACTTTCCCATGAGTTCGAGATGAAAGATCTTGGTGGTGCTAGGCAAATACTTGGCATGAGTATTGTGCGTGATCGTGTGAAGGGTACTCTATACTTGTCTCAATCCAAATATATTGAGAAAGTTGTAGAGAGGTTTAACATGGAAAATTCAAAGGCTCGTTCTATGCCTTTGGGTAGCACGATAAAGCTATCGAAAAGTCAATCACCTAAAACGGAAGAAGACAAAATGGAGATGGAAAAGGTTCCATATGCATCAGCCGTGGGTAGTGTTATGTATGCCATGGTTTGTACAAGACCCGATATTGCTCACGCGGTGGGAGTTGTAAGTCGTTATATGTCTAATCCGGGGAAAGAGCATTGGAAAGCGGTTAAATGGTTACTTCGTTATTTGAAAGGTACTTCTAATATGGGATTGTGCTTCTCTAAAAGCAATGTCATACTTAGAGGTTATACGGATGCTAATTTGGGTGGATGTGACGATTCGGGGAAAAGCACTACGGGTTATGTTTTCACAATAGGGAAGACGGCGGTTAGTTGGATGTCTCGACTACAAAAGAGTGTTGCTTTATCAACCACCGAAGCCGAATATATGGCTATTGCATAAGCTTCTAAAGAGCTTGTTTGGTTGAAAAGCTTCTTAGGTGAGTTGGGTAAAAGACAAGACTATCGCGTCTTGTATTGTGATAATCAAAGTGCAATACATCTTGGGAAGAATCCGGTGTTTCATAGTCGTACGAAACACATCAAGATAAGGTATCATTTTATTCGACAACATATAAATGATGGTACTTTATTATTGGAGAAAATCCTTGGTACGAAGAATCCTGCTGATATGTTTACTAAGGTTGTTACGACAGAGAAATTGAGGTTTTGCATTACCTCAATTGGTCTTCTAATGAATTGATGAGAGAAGACCCCAACTAGAGAATTAGAGAGTTAATGTTTCAATTCTAACAAGTAGTGTTGAAGACCTTGTATCGAAAGTCTGCTCATCCGAAGTATGTTTTGAGTGTGCGTGTCCCAAATGGAGTTTGGCGGTATAATGGTGGTTTAACGTTCTTGGTTAGATCGTTGATATTTTGGGTTGACGAAGCTTGGGTTTGTTCAAAGTCTCCAAGTGGGAGATTGGTATCATTGTTGGGGTACAAACCTATCCCACATAGGAGGGAGACAAAAAACAAATGTATGTATATAAGTCTAAGGGGAAGTCCCTCTAATACCAATTGGTTTTAGAAAAGGATGGACTCTTGGGCTTATATTGCAGGACATTGTGTTTGGGCTATGCGATCTTACAAATGGCATCAGAGCTAGGTTATAGCCCGATGTGGTGAACGACGCAGTGGTGGCGCACCCCTAAGCGCACGGTGCGACATGGCACACCCCTCAGTTTGCCAACGATAATGGAGCCATGGTGCTTTATATCGAAAGTCTTCCTTCCCAAGGCGTGGAAGTGCGGCGTGTCCCGATGGTGAAAGAAAAAGTGAAAGAAATAGATCGGCGGTATAAGAGGCGTGTCCCGGTAGTGAAAGAAAAGTGAAAGAAAAGAGACCGGTGATATAAGATGGCGGGAGTATCGTTGAAGGGGAGGCTCGGTGATGTGGTCTTCGGTTTGAGGGGAGGATTGTTGGGGTGCAAACCTATCCCACATCGGAGGGAGACAAAAAACAAATGTATGTATATAAGTCTAAGGGGAAGTCCCTCTAATACCAATTGGTTTTAGAAAAGGATGGACTCTTGGGCTTATATTGCAGGACATTGTGTTGGGCTATGCGATCTTACACCCTGTTGATATCGTAAACATAGTACGCAGTTTAGCATTGGTCGAGTAAGAAACAGTATGCATCACTACTAACAATGTGAACATATGCTGATATGCAAAGTTTAAATGTTATGACAAATGAAAAGATCCTGTATGTAGTCAAGATAAAAAAAATTACTATTACTAGTATTATTATTGTAAGTAAAATAATAACAGGAATAAGATACCAAACATAACCAAAGTATGTTCATTAATTTTGATTGGAATTCATGTTGCCAATGCTACTTTCTGAATATTGATTGTTAAAGCCCGAGTTACAAACTCCGGTTCTAGTACTAAAAAAAAAAAAAAAAAAAAAACTAAAGAAAAGAAAGTAATTTTACAAATTACTTTAAAAGGGCTAGTAGCCTAGTAAATTTGAAAATGATCATGAAGAAATGACTTGGTTCTTAAGCAACCTGCTTGATCTCCTAACTGGTGTCAGCATTACTTCATCTCCCTACAAAAACCAAACAAACAAGATTAAGTACTTACCATAAACACTACACGTCTACACAACATAAATAGATATATGCACTACAGTTTATTCAATCTCACTTTAATTGGGGTCCTTTCAATTGTAGTGAAGCTTCCATAAGATGGAGAGCCCATTGAGAAATCAGATGAAGAAGCCATTGATTCTCTTTTGTTGTTGTTGTTGTCGCTTTTCTTCCTGTAACCTTTTTGAACGCTGCTTGTTTCTGAAGAACATGAAGCAGCACGGATATGGGCCGTTTTAGCATCTGGCTTAATTTTGTTCATATAGAAAATAGCTGAAACAACCATTATCATTGTCGATAAACCAACCAAAATGATTGTGCTGACAGATTCGGTCAACAAAGAAATCAAAGTTTCTGATTCATCCCTTGCATCTGCTGATATAACAACACTGGCCTTGATTTCACCATCATTCACCTCCAGTTCTGATTGATCCTCCAATTTTCTTGAAAGCCCATCTTTGAGGTTCAATGTAGTTTCCAGATTACTAGAATCTGCTGTTACACTAGACTCGCTTTTCGCCCATCTTCGAGGTTCAATTTCATCCAAATCTTGAGTCCTAAATTCATCTTCATCCACATCAACTTCCATTACTTGAAAAGTTTCTTCTGCGACCTCCTCCATTTCTTCATTGATTTCATGAACTTCTTGAATATAATCCGTCCCAATACGGTGATTAAACACAATTTCTTCGTGTATGGAATAAGTGGTAGTCAAGTTAAAGAATTTTATGGAAGGGCTATTCTTATGGGTTTGAGAAAGATGGGACATTTGATTAGAGAGGTATGAAACCAAATCGATTGACCATAGTTTCACAGTTTCAACAAAATCATCAACTGATTCTTTAGCAAATTTAACAAATTTCAAAGATTCATGATAAATCTCTGAAAAGCCAACATCTTTATAAATCGACAAGTCCAGTGGTGGAGAATCTGTATAAGAGAATGAAAAACAAACTACAAGGAACATCAGAAACATCAATGAAGCAGTCTTAGATTGTGTGAAAAACCGAGCTTTTGATGCTTTTTCCACCTTCGTTTCAGTTTGTTTTTCTGCTGAAACTGATGGATTTCAATACATAAACAAGGTCACAAACCCATTTTGTTACATATAAATTCGTGTGTATATGTATATATAAAGCGGAAGCAATTTCAAGTTTATGCATGTAAAGTTTAACCCTTTTAGATTTGAAATCCATTAAAGATCTAGTCTTGAAAATACACTTAAATGTAAATAGAGCTAGTTAGATGTTTATACCTACTCCAAAATGGAGGTGAAGAACTAGGATGAAGAAGATGATGTAGATGAAGAAAACTTCTAACTTGAAGCCTCAAATCTTTGATACCCACAAGCAATAATCAACACCCAAGACTTGGTTAGGATTTTAGACACTTAATTACTTGCTAAAATCAACCAAGAAAGGAAATTGCAAGTATTATTTTCAAAATGCTAGAGTCAAAGAGTGTGTTAAAAGTTGCACCAATGCATGTGTATTAGTCATAATTATATGGAGTAATCAAGGAAGGGTGGTTGGCACCTAGGAGCCTACAAAAAAATGGCCCCCCACCCCTTCCATTTATTTTATATTTTATTACATATTTATAAAACATACATGCATTTAGTTGTAAGTATTTTATTTTATAAGCCTTTTATAAAATAAAATGCAACACACATATGTTACATACACTTTATATTATTTATAACCTATATAAATAATATACAACATGTAGTAACTTATAATTATCCAAATAATTATATCTAGCATTTATTTTAGAAAACCAATTTCTAAAATTCAAGTGTCGTGTATTTGCTTTAATGATCCGATTGTCAAAACAAATACATAAAGTGTTGATAGCTTGTTATTGGGTATGACCCGACTTGGATCACAACATGTAAGCCACATTAATTTATTATGTCTCTCGGGCACAAGAAAATCCTTCAATCTCCCACTTGCACGAGAAACATAAGGAATTAATGCAAGTGACAGATACCACCTAACGACCGTCCATCACCCCCAACATGTTATGACTTAGTGCCATTCAATAACATCATCCCTTTCGAGTTTCCATTTCGAATATGATTTAGGTGAATCTTTCAATATATCCTTTTGCCCTAGATGTCATGTTAAATCCAAGAGACATAGAATGATCACTCTCTTATAGATTTAACTTTGTCAGGCCTTAGACATCTGACTCTCAACGAATAAGAGGGACAAATTCCATCTTGACTACATACGTCCTAGACATTACACTTCGTACCATACCTGAAACCTCCCTTATGTACTACCATGTTTCAGAATAGCGAAGGAAAGAATCAAGGCACAATATTCGGTGAATATCTGAACCCAATATGTGTCTCAGGTCAGAGGATATAATGATATTCTCCTTTACTCAAGATTACATGTGATCAACCACAAAGGTTCCATATAGTAATCTTGAGAGCGGGTCTTCCAATATTTGTGTCCCACAAATATCTATGAACCTTGGTTGCAACCTTGCCCTACATTCACCATTTGAATGTTAACCAATCCAAGTTCATAATAGTCTAGACCTCACACTTGTTCCCACAAATGTGATCAACTACGGAATTTAGAATAATAATTTATTCATGGATAAAATATGCTAAATTGGAACATGACTCATAATTTAAATTAATACCATAATTATATTAATGAGTTTGAACTAATTCGTTCCGTTACAATACATAAAGTAGATCAATTCCAATCACTAGAATGTCGAAGCCCTAATGCACAAACATGTCCCTCATGTTTTGGCCCATGTAAAAGCTTCGTGAGTGGATCCGCAACATTTTGATCTGTGTGAACTTTGTGAATACATATCTTTCCCTTTTCAACCTCATCCCTAATGTAGTTGAATCTCCGCTCAATGTGACGAGTCTTTTGATGAGCACGAGGTTCCTTGATTTGAGCAATCGCACCCTCGTTGTCACAAAAGATCTCAAGAGGGTCCTGAATGGAAGGGACCACTCCTAAGTCGTCGATGAATTTCTTCATCCATGCAGCTTCCTGAGCTGCCAATGAGGCGGCAATGTACTCCGACTCTGTAGTGGATAACGCAACAACTTCCTGTTTCGCACTCTTCCAAGAGACCGCACCACCATTTAACATGAATACATAACCGGATTGTGACCGAGAGTCATCTCGATCAGTTTGGAAACTCGCGTCCACGTAACCTTTTACAACGAGTTCCTCCTCACCAGACCCATATATTAGAAACATATCCTTAGTCCTTCTAAGGTATTTCAATATACATTTAACCGCAGTCCAATGACTATTTCCTGGGTTATTCTGGTATCTACTTGTCAAGCTTAGAGCGCATGACACATCCGGTCTAGTACATATCATTGCATACATGATAGACCCAATAGCAGATGCGTATGGGACTTTCTTCATTCTCTCTTGTTCATCTTTCGTGGTAGGACACTGAGATGAACTGAGAACGGTTCCTCTTTGAATAGGTACCAAACCTTTCTTAGAGTTTTCCATCTTGAACCTTTTCAAGACCTTATCAATGTATGTACTTTGACTTAAGCCTATCAATCTCTTGGATCTATTCCTATAGATTCCAATCCCCAATATATATTGTGCTTCTCCAAGATCCTTAATGGAGAAGCAACTTTTTAACCAAGTTTTGACCTCTTGCATTGTGGTTATATCATTCCCAAATAATAATACGTCATCCACATATAGCACAAGGAACATTATGGAGCTCCCACTAGCCTTCTTGTATACACAAGCTTCATCACCATTTTTAATAAAGCCAAATTTCTTTGCCTCTTCATTAAAACGATGATTCCACATTCTCGATGCTTGTTTCAACCCATAGATTGATTTCTTTAACTTGCATACTTTTTTAGGATTTTTCGGATCGACAAAACCTTCGGGCTGTGCCATATAGACATCTTCCTCAAGATATCCATTTAGGAAAGCGGTTTTGACATCCATTTGCCAAATTTCGTAATCATAATGAGCAGCGATGGCAAATAATATCCTAATAGACTTTAGCATTGCCACAGGCGAGAAGGTCTCATCATAGTCAACCCCTTGAGTTTGAGTGAAACCCTTTGCTACAAGTCTAGCTTTGTATGTATCCAAGTTTCCATGTATGTCGGTTTTCATCTTGAAAATCCACTTGCAATCAACTAGCTTAGAGCTAGGAGGTTGCTCAACAAGTTCCCAAACTTGGTTTTCATACATGGATTGCATCTCGGCGTTCATGGCTTCCTGCCATTTATCTTTATCTATCCTTGATAAAGCATCTTTGTAGTTTGTCGGTTCATCCAAATCAACCGTATAGCAACCATCCACGAGAAACCCATATCTCTCGGGAGGATTACTAATCCTACTAGATCTTCGAACGTCTTGTGTACCTTGATCATCCACTTGATCATTTTCAGCATCCTCATGTTGAGTGCTAGTGTCAACCAATTGTGTATCATCGGCTTGATCTTGTACCTCTACAAGATCTATTTTTCTTTCACCATCACCTTCCATAAGGAACTTGGTTTCAAGGAATTCCGCTTTCCGAGCTACAAATACCGTTTGCTCGGATGGATCATAGAAGTAATATCCCATGTCATCTTTGGGATATCCTATGAAGATACACTTTGTGGATCGAGCATGTAGCTTATTTGCTACATAACGCTTAGGATAAGCTTCACATCCCCATACTTTCAAGTATGAAAGAGAAGGAGGTTTTCCAAACCACATCTCATGAGGAGTTCGTTCCACTTTCTTGGTTGGGGCCATATTTAAAATACGAGCCGCGGAGCTTAGACAATAACCCCAAAATGATAGAGGTAACGAGCTTCTAGCCATCATAGATCGAACCATATCCATTAGGGTTCGGTTCCTCCTTTCGGATACTCCATTAAGTTGGGGTGTTCCGGGTGGAGTAAGTTGTGAGATGATCCCACAACTCCTAAGATGATCTTGGAAGGCATCGCTTAGGTATTCACCTCCTCTATCGGTACGAAGTACCTTGATTGTCCTATTGAGTTGATTTTGTACTTCGTTTTGATATTCTTTGAATGCTTTAAACGTTTCGTCCTTGTGTCTTAGTAAATAGACATATCCGAAACGACTAAAGTCATCAATGAAAGTAACAAAGTATCTTTCACCATTCCTAGTTATGGGTTTAAAGGGTCCACATACATCCGAATGTATTAAACCCAATAAATCTTTAGCCCTTTCATGAGTGCCTTTGAAAGGTGCTTTAGTCATCTTGCCTTGTAAACAAGATTCACATACATCAAACGAATCCATTTCATTTGATTTCAAAAGTCCATTCCTTTGAAGTGTATGCATTCGGTTCTTGTTTATATGTCCAAGGCGACAATGCCATAAATAGGAATCACTCAAATCCCTTTTGAGTTTCTTGGTGCTAGTATGGTATATTGAGCTATTAGATGATGCATCATCATGAACCAATTCATAAATTCCATTTGAAGGCGTAGCCTTGAAATAGAATATATCATCTTTAGAAAAATGGATATCATTATCAATAAAATTAACATTGAAACCACATTGTCTTAAGCGAGAAATAGAAATAATGTTTCGACATAAATCCGGTGCATACAAAACATTTTCTAAAATAAGCTCCAATCCACTTGGAAGCTTCAAAACAAATTCTCCTTGAGCTTTAACATGCACCTTTGCACCATTGCCCATATAGAGACTTGATGTTCCCGCTTTATGATCACTTCTTTTGAACCCCTGCAAAGAATTGCAAATATGAGTTCCACATCCCGTGTCTAATACCCATGTATTAGAAGAAGTAATACTAAGCTCTATATATACCATATATATATTACCTGAGGTTTGCCCTGCATCCCTCTTGTCCTTCAACTCTTTAAGATAGACCGGACAGTTTCGTTTCCAATGACCCATCTCACCGCAACCGAAACATGGGTCTTCCTTGGGGTTTGCCTTCTCGGCTACCTTTTGCTTCTTGGCCTTGTTGATGGTTGGGGTAACCATCTTCCCCTTCCCTTTGCCTTGATGGACGGGTCCTTTTCTCTTAGCCACCTTTGGCTTAGAGGTGTTACCTTTAGACCCACCTTGATCGATTGCTAACACGGGTAAAGCTCTTTTACCCATGCTTGTTTCCGCCGTCCTAAGCATACCATGAAGCTCACCTATGCTCTTATCCATCCCATTCATGTTGTAATTAATTACAAATTGATCAAACCTCTTTGATAGGGAGTTAAGGATAAGATCGGTGGCTAACTCATTAGATATGTTAAGGTTGAGACGGTTAGCACGATCGATAAGGCTTTTCATCTTAAGTACATAAGATGAAACCGATTGGGATTCGTCCATACGATAAGCATGAAGCGCCCGAACCGTTTCGAAACGCTCAACACGTGCTTGTTGGAGAAACATCTCCTTCAATTGTGTTATCATGTCGTAAGCGCTATGATGCTCGAAATCCTTTTGGAGTTCGGGTATCATAGTCCCAAGCATTAAGCATGAGACTTGAAGGGAGTCGTGGCAATACTTATCGTAAGAGGCCATTGCCTCCACATCACTCTCATCCGGTTGGTCGGGAATGGGGTCCTCAAGCACATACATTTTATCCTCTTGTTTGAGGACAATCCGAAGATTGCGGAACCAATCCATAAAATTTGTATGGTTGAGTTTGTCTTTCTCGAGGAGAGACCGTAACGATAGGTTGTTAAAGTTAAGTGGTGCGTTGTTCATGTTGTTGTTGTTATTAGCGGCCATCTACAAAATTCAACAAAGTTCTTTTAAGTATCGATTTGGATTTAATAAACAATACCCTTTTAATTTGTTTTATTAAATATTAGAATCCAACGGTAAATCAAATTTCGGTTAGGTGACCTTTATCCCGTCATTTGATTTAGCTAGGTAGTCATAATGACAATTGCAATCCTTTTGCAACTTCTAAGTTATGGGATCATGCAATCCTTTTGCATGGCATATTAATCCCATCAACGCCTATTTGTTCCTCATGCTTCGGTGACCCTAAGTTCATGATTCCCAAATCAAGTCGTCCTACTTGTGTAGACATGTAGACTTAACATACAAGTGGTTAGGTGACCTTTATCCCACAAGCATGCAAAGTGTACTTTATTCATATTAGTTCACTCATGACGGTTAGGTGACCTTTATCCCATCATGAGATTCCTAATATGTCTAAGTGTTTCCACAAAAGGATGGCGTTTAACTTGTTTATCTTGTATTAGTAAAGGGATTTTAGGTTTTCTACATTCTAGTTTAGAAAACAAAGTGCTATACACCAACATGCATTTGGTGTGTAGTATGTTTATGAAAAACCCATTTTCATGTGCCTTTTAGTAACCAATTACTAGTTTTAACCATTTCATTACCTTTTTAAATAAACCATTTTATTCAAGTCTAATAACCAATTATTAGTGTCATTTTGTTATGTTTTATTATAACCATTTTATAATGTATTATGCAAGTGTAATCATGTGATGATCTTGTAGCAACCAAACATACAAACATACACAAACATGCATAGCAAAGTGTTCACAATCAAGAGCCATTTTGGTAGACATTTGTTTAGCCAATAAACAAATGTCACCTAAGGGGTTAAACCAAAGTAAGAGATTTTACCAAAATCTCCCACTTAATCTTGTAATCTTCAAAACTTCATCTTGTAATCTTCTTCATGAATCTTCACTTTCATTTTACAAAATCATATCCTAATACAATTTTTCTAGAAAATGAAATAACAACCTATTCTATTTTACAAACCAAAATAGAACAAATTACATACAAAATACAAGATTAATTACAACTTTTACAAACCAAAATTACAAAATAATTACAAGCCATATGAATGAATATTACACCCATGAATAATCACCAAATCAATCAACCAAACAAACACATGGCCTAGGCTCGATTGTGAACAACAACATAACATCAAACATGGCCAAAACTTGAAATCCCAAACCCATTTTTGGGACCAAATATTTCGGCCATCACCATACACCCACCAAAACTCAATATTTTTACATTCTACTTTCATGCATGTTGGTAGATTGTAAAGAAAGTGAGTTTACTAGCCAAAAACAAGAAGCATATTAACAAGACTTTGGCTCTAGATACCATTGATGGATTTCAATACATAAACAAGGTCACAAACCCATTTTGTTACATATAAATTCGTGTGTATATGTATATATAAAGCGGAAGCAATTTCAAGTTTATGCATGTAAAGTTTAACCCTTTTAGATTTGAAATCCATTAAAGATCTAGTCTTGAAAATACACTTAAATGTAAATAGAGCTAGTTAGATGTTTATACCTACTCCAAAATGGAGGTGAAGAACTAGGATGAAGAAGATGATGTAGATGAAGAAAACTTCTAACTTGAAGCCTCAAATCTTTGATACCCACAAGCAATAATCAACACCCAAGACTTGGTTAGGATTTTAGACACTTAATTACTTGCTAAAATCAACCAAGAAAGGAAATTGCAAGTATTATTTTCAAAATGCTAGAGTCAAAGAGTGTGTTAAAAGTTGCACCAATGCATGTGTATTAGTCATAATTATATGGAGTAATCAAGGAAGGGTGGTTGGCACCTAGGAGCCTACAAAAAAATGGCCCCCCACCCCTTCCATTTATTTTATATTTTATTACATATTTATAAAACATACATGCATTTAGTTGTAAGTATTTTATTTTATAAGCCTTTTATAAAATAAAATGCAACACACATATGTTACATACACTTTATATTATTTATAACCTATATAAATAATATACAACATGTAGTAACTTATAATTATCCAAATAATTATATCTAGCATTTATTTTAGAAAACCAATTTCTAAAATTCAAGTGTCGTGTATTTGCTTTAATGATCCGATTGTCAAAACAAATACATAAAGTGTTGATAGCTTGTTATTGGGTATGACCCGACTTGGATCACAACATGTAAGCCACATTAATTTATTATGTCTCTCGGGCACAAGAAAATCCTTCAGAAACTATTTCAGATAAATTCTTCAATGACCCATGAACCGAATCACCTACTTCGGTGTCTGATGAATTTGAATTTTCAGACAGATTAAAGATATCTTCGAGTCTAGTTCCTTCATCGTCCTCCCCAAACTCATCTTTTGTCGGTAAGCTTTCAATTCGAGGGTTTGGTTTATAACGAAGAAATCGAGGTCTAGGCGAAAGATAATTCTTTTTCGGGTCATATGGAGGGACATAAGGGTCAACATCGAGAGGGGCTGTAATCGGAGAAGTTATAGGCGAACAACAAAAAGGCCTATTCTTAACAAAATCAGAATCCTCAGTACCAATATCAGACACCATTTCTGTTTTTTCATTAGTCGAATTCAAAGTTACCTCATGAACATAAGCAGCTTCATTAACATCTTCTTTTTGTTCAATTGCAGTTGATTCAAGTGTTTGACTAAAAGTTGTTGGTTCAGATTTAAAGTCAGAATCTTTACCGTTGAATTGAATCCAAATCCTAGTGACATCATTCTTTTCGCCCAAGATTTTCTTTCTTGGTGATGGGGTGAACTTCGAAGCAGCTGAAATCGTTGGTGACATAAAATTCTTCGAACCCCCTTTGGCAGGTGATCTAAGCTCATCTTTCTGATTCTCTTTTCCGTCTTGAAATGCGGAAGAACGGCTAGTTCCAACGCTTTTTCGAACCATCAAGTTTCTTTTCATTTGATCTAACAACACAACACAAAACAAAACAAACAAAATATAAAAGGGAGATAAAAAAACTGAAATTCAAGAACTGAAATTCAAGAATTGAAATTCAAGAACTGAAATTCAAGAATTGAAATTCAAGAATTAGTATCTTTAATACCTGCTGCTGCAGTAGTAGGGGTGTTAGCTGGGGTAGGTGGGTTTAAGATTTTAGGACTTGTCAGAGAATTAGGGTTAGCAAAAGGGTTGCCGTTGAAACTTCTTCGAGTGGTCGTATTTGTTTCTGAATTTCTGAAATTTCTTGATGGAAGAGGAGAAGGAGATCGATTTGATCCGATAGTGGCCATTAACGTATGTTAATTTGAATGATAAGGGGAAAATAAAAAATTATGAAGAAAGAAAAACTGGATATTTGAGTTGAATTTAGGTTGTAACGTAAACAGGGGATATCGGGTTGAATTGAAGAACATTTAAAAATGGGGGATTTTTTTGGATAACCGTTAAGGATTTAATATTTTAATTTTTGATTTCAGTAAAAAAGCTAATAAGGGTTTATTGTGAATACCGTTGGGTGACGACCCTTTCTCATATTACGGAGTATAATTCTACATTTCTATGGAGAATTTAGAAGCTAGGTTTTCTAATTTTTTTTTTTTAACGTCACCAATATATTCACGACGTGATTTTAATATGTCAACCTTTTTAAATAATGATAAGTTATGTTCAACCTTTTTAAATAATAATAAGGTTGACTTGTAGTTGCGGTATACTTGTGTATATCTATTTATTATATTGTATATATGTGTATATACAGGTATCTATTGGTGCGGTGTCCTAGAGACGAATCTATTGGAGAGATTCGCATGTTTGGCGGTTTGAGTGATCAAGTTCACCGTAAGGACTTTGGTCATTCGGGTACTAGGAGTTATCGCGTGTTATTTTGTGTGAATGTCGCGTCAGTCCGGGTAAAGTACTTTGCGTGACCATGCGAAAATGGTAAGGTACGCAATTGTAATAGTGACTGATCACCATTATTACAACCGTGTATCTTGACACCAAGCATGACATGACGAGTACCGAGCGGAGAAAACGTGGCATGGTTGGGGTAGAATCGGGACGAGTTAGGAATCTTTTATTGGTTCTTAGGATATAGTGGTCTCGGGTGATGTGCTTGTTGTCACATCGGGTTCCTTGCGAGTCAGGAAATGTTACGGTGATTTCGGTTAGCTAAGGTGAGTGAACAGACTCACGAGTTTCGTGCGTGCTTAGTTACCCTAAGTAGTGGGTGCACTGTTGAGATTGTCAATGGTTGTAGTTACCCTCCGTAACTTAGATGACCGTTAAGGATTTAATATTTTAATTTTTGATTTCAGTAAAAAGGCTAATAAGGGTTTATTATGAATACCGTTGGGTGACGACCCTTTCTCATATTACGGAGTATAATTCTACATTTCTATGGAGAATTTAGAAGCTAGGTTTTCTAAATTTTTTTTTAACGTCACCAATATATTCACGACGCGATTTTAATATGTCAACCTTTTTAGTTGAAAAGCTCCTCGGATACTCCTAAATTATAAGTCTTTTGGTGAATCTTATTTGTCGTTTATTTTTTAGTTTCAACATCTTATTATGGCTTATGTATGCGCGCTCACATATGTTTTTACTACAGAATATTTGTTTTTCAGAAGATATAAAATAAAATAATGCCTTATGTTGTCTGCAGATTAACAGAACTAGAAATATGTTTTCAAGTGCTGCACACAATATTAAGTTATTCTGCAGATAAAAAAACAAACGGTTTTTACAATTCACCATACAGACTTTTATGCAACATCTCCTTTACAGATATGATCCGTATATCTTCAAATAAAAACAACTTAAAAAACAAACAGCACCTAAGTGTTTTTTTTTTTTTTTTTTTTTTTTTTTTTTTTAATAATGAATATTATGTATCATGAATACTTCGTATATTGTATATACCCAGCAAAAAAAATTACAATACAAATTAATTTTTACTTTGTTTTTGTGTGGATCATGATGATATTTCAATTTAAAAAAATTGATAGATCCATTAATAGGCACTTATATAGTATAAGTACTCAATGCTCAGTTTTAGTAGATTCACCACTTATGAAAGTGTAAATATCAATGCCTTTTGTATATGACAAAGTTAAAGCTAATTATGTTGTTTTAAGACGAAAAGTACTATAGTGTATATGAAAAAAGTTAAAGTTCACTTGAATTTGAATTTTGTATTTTTTATTTGAGTATAGTTAATATGGGATGGATTAAGTATATAATACATAAATGAAGAGGGCAAATTTCATAAAAAAATAGTTGTTGTAATTTAGTAGTTTATAACTACCCTTGGCTTATTTACTAATTAGAGACTTATATGTATAAGTAAGAAAAGAGAGAGTTTATATATATGTGAAATATATTCAAGAGTGCATTATTTGCTAACTCAAGAGGGAGTATATATACTACATATTCTCACTATACAAGTATTAAAAAATTGTTAGCCAATATTGACTAATACAACATCTATGGACTTTTCATCCATATCTATAGACTTTTGTGTCAAGTTAAATTATTGGCACATATATAACACTCCCCCTTGGATGACAATTTTATTAGAGAGCAACTAGTACTGCCTCGTTAAAAACCTTGCTAAAGAAAAACCCAGTGGAATAAAAACTTTAGTCAAGGGGAAAAGAGTGCAGTATAGAGTTGACTCCCCCTCAAGTAGACATCGTTGAGTCGTCACATCTTTTGAACTTGCCTCATGCCAATATTGTGAACGTGTGTTCTAAAAATAGCAGTTGGGAGTGCTTTGGTGAAAAGATCGGCAGAGTTTTTGCTGGATTGAACATATCTCATTTCAATCTGGTTATTCTTAATGAGATCTTGAGTGTATGAGAAGAATCTAGGAGGTATGTTTTTTATTCGGTCACTTTTGATATACTCTTCTTTCATCTGTGCTATGCAAGCTGCATTATCTTCATAGATAGTTGTTGGACTTTTATCGCGTTCTAGTTCACAAGAATCAGTAATGAGTTGTGTCATTGATCTTAACCAAAAACATTCCCGAGTAGCTTCATGTAATACAATCACTTTGGCATGATTTGATGATGTTGCAACAAGTGTTTGTTTTTGAGAACGCCATGATATTGCGGTACATCCATTTAGGAATACATATCCAGTTTGAGATTTAGCATTATGTGGATCAGATAAATAACCTGCATCTATATAACCAACCAAATCTTGTTTTGAATCGTTAGAGTAAAATAATCATAAATCAGTAGTTCCTCAAGGGTATCAAAACATGTGTTTGATCCTATTCCAGTGTCTTTTTGGAAGGAATTGAGCTGAACCTTGTTAACAAATTAACTGTAAAAGAAATGTCAGTTCTGTATAATTTGTAAGATACATAAGAGCCTCAATATTGAGTGATATATCAACCAATGGTTTTGTCTTTAAAAATGTTTTAACATCTTTTCTGTATAAGTTGTTCGATGTACAAATAAACCATTAGGCATATACTTAATTTGCAATCCAATGTAATACTTGGTTTTTCAAGATCTTTTATTTCAAATCATTTATTTATTTATTTATTTATTTATTATTATTTTTTTAAGAAGTTGAATGATTTCATAGATCTCTTTATTTGTTAATATGATGTTATGATCATTGACATAAACAACTTACAATCACATATTCGAACATTGTTTTCTTAATAAGAACACACGTGCAAATAAGATTATTTGTATACCCTTTTTCTTATCAAATAATCACTTAGTCGGGTATACCACATGCGACCCGATTGTTCAACCCATATAAAGATCTTTATGATTTAATGGAATACATTTCCTTGGTTGATTAAATGCTTTTGATACCTTAAACCCTTTAGGTGTATCTATATATATATATATATATATATATATATATATATATATATATATATATCAGTATTAAGTGATCCATATATATAAGTAGTAACAACATCCATGAGATGCATTTTTTAAGAAACTGCCACGTTGATTAAGTATCTAAAAGTAATTGCATCTATTACAGAAGGATAAGTTTTCCTCATAATCCATTCTTGGTCTTTGAGAGAAATCTTGAGTTACAAGTCTGACTTGACCTTGTAAGTTCATTTTCTTATTTCCTTTTCGAATTCAAATTCATTTATATCCCACACGTTTCACATCTTTAAAAGTGATAACGATTGATCCGATAACTTTTCTTTTATTGAGCGATTGTAATTCAGCTCGTATTGCTCCTTTCAATTGAGCTCAGTCATGTATATTTTGACACTCAATGACAAATTTTGGTTCTAGATCATCATCTTTATTCATGATGTCATTATATGAAAAATTCTCATCAATATTTAGCATTCCGTTTCGGTTCCATAATATTGCATAATTTATTGCAATTTATGTATTTATTATCAATATCCTCTGCATAAGGAGTATTGATATTTGGTTCTTCTTGAACACTTTATTTTACCTCATTATCAGTTGATTTTATTTTCGAGGATTTTTATCTTCGGAACCAATTGATCTTCCACGTTTCATGCGTGGCAAAGACTCAAGAGTGACATTATTGCCAGTTTTTGGAATTTCAATTCGAGCTGGAGCATTTACTGCTATTATATATGATTTAGTCACTCTTTTTGTATCTTTAAATGCATCACGTAATCGATTTGCAAGTTCTTGCATATGCATTATTTTTGAACTTTCGTTTCACATTCTTTTGTGCGAGGATCAAGATACCTTAATTGATGTTCACACCATGAAACACCATTTTATTTATTTTTCATTTCTCCCCCTAATCTAGGGAACAATTTTTCATTAAAATGACAATCAGCAAAACGTGCTGTAACAACATCACCCGTCATGGGTTCAATATATCTTATAATTGAAGATGTTTCATATACAATATATATATCCCCATCCTCCTTTGAGGGCTCATTTAGTTCATTGTGGTTGTGCAACTAGAACATATACTGCACAATCAAATGTTCTAATGGTGAGAAATATTTGGCTCTACGCCAAAATCAAGTTGTAGGGGAGAATATTTATGAGTTGCACTTTGTCTAATGTGAAATGATATCGCAGCATGTAAATTTGCATGTCCCCATATATATCACCGTGAATTCTTTCAAGAAACATTGGTGATTCTTTCTCAATATTCTTTACATTAATCACCATATGTGCTTTTCATTAATCACCATATGTGCTTTTCCATATGTGCTTTTCATTAATCACCATATGTGCCTTTTCATTAATCACCATATGTGCATTTTCATTATATATCATTTTCACCATATGCGCTTTTAATCATATGCGCTGTGCTTTTCATCACATGCACTTTTCATCATATGCGCTTTTAATTATATGGACTGCGCTTTTCAACATATGCGCTTTTCATCATATTCACTTTTCATCATATGCGCTTTCAATCATAAGCGCTGTGCTTTTCATCATATGGGCTTTTTATCATATGCGCTTTTAATCATATGCGCTGCGCTTTTCATCATATGCGCTTTTTAGTGCTACATAGATATTTCTCATTTCTGGTTATCATTGACTGATAATCATATCCATTATGATATATATCAGAGAAACTTAACAAATTTCTCTTTGATTTGAGAGAAAATAAGGCATTGTTTATCAGAAAATTCGTACCATTTGGTAATATGAATTTTTACCTTTTCCGTTCCTTATATCAATTTTGCAAGACCTGATATAGTATTTATAATTCCTTCATTTGATTTAAATCAATGAAATATTTCTTAGATTTGATCATAGTGTGTATGTTACCACTATCTACAATACATAGGTCTTTACCATTTAATTGATGTTGTATTTCAGCAGGATTCATACTAAAACTTCAAATAAGATAAGCAAATAATGAGTTATATTTCAGCAAGATAATCAAATTATATTACCTGCAAATAAGTTACAATTTGAAGTACATAAAAGATAACACTTAATAAATATATGCGTTATGGTCTAAAACCATTTATTTATGAGTGATACATAACAAGCTAGGCATCTTACAAAATTCAAACCATTCAAGTCTCAAGGTAGCTCAGGGTTTATTTAATCAAGATTTTTCAACAGATTCACTCTCGTTTTCTTTTCTTTTGGGACTTATTTGTAGAGCTAAATAAGATGTTCATATATTCAAGAAATAGTTACGCACAAGGAATTCAAATGATTCCAAACTTTAATCGCGCTCCCAATTTGAGCATCATCTTCCCTTTCATTAACTTGGGGAGCGGTTCAACCAAGAACCTCGCAAGGTTCAGTCAAGAACCTCGCAAGGTTCAACGTGGTCAGCTAAAGGAACATCTTTTACTGTCAATCTTTTAAAGTTTCTCAACATGATTAAAACCGTATTTGGAATTGGGCTATATGTGTACTGTTTGAATTCTTTTTTTTTGGATAGTGATATGGCTTTATGATTTATTTGATCCATGTGTACTGAATTGTGGAGTATTACTTTATGGTTTTGACATATGCTTATTTGTGATAGACACTAGATAACAAGAATATTAATTATCTGTGTACCACTTGTTGTTGCTTTCGAAGTAAAATAATCAGGCCCACCACCACAACTATATAAAGTAAGCCCATTTGTCATGTTATACATATATGTATAGGTGTATTTGTGGTTTAATCTTTATCCTTTAGTTCAATAATTTCAAGCATTAATTAATATAGACTGCCATTATTGAATTTGTTATATTCACATGTGTATGGAGTTGTTATATATGGAGTTGTTAAAGGCTCTCGGTTTCTTACACAATTTAATTTATGTTATGATTATTTTTATATAGTGAAGCTATATGTTTGTATGCTTTGTATGCAAGTGATGATTGAAGTTATATGTTATAATATACTATGTTTGTATGGAAGTGTATTGATGTTATTATTGATTGTTATATATAGCACAAGTACCTGTGATTTTTTTTTTTTTTATAGCATGTGTAGTAATATAGAATTACTATTTTGCATTGATTGGCTTATATAGTTTTGTAAATCTAATTATGTTTCATCATAATGTTATATTATATCTGAATAGCGCTAATCTTTAGTGCATCAAATAAAAGATTCAATAACATAATTATGTTTCACAAATATCCTCATATGTAATCACAATACTTGATCAATAAAAGTGTATAAACTAACAATCAAGATCAGAGCATTTAAGCATACAACGATTAAATAAGAAAATATATTCCAGAATAAATTTAGAACCCTTAATTATCAAGTTAGATTCCGATATATATGATCACACCAAACATATATAACAATATATATAATCAAGGCAAGCAATCCATATTCTATAAGCTCACATGGGTATTTCTTGAAGCAATATGTAATTAACACTAAGATATCAAAGATATCAAGTATACATCACTGAAGTCATGTTACCAAGAACTAATAAATAATTAATATAGATAAGCATATCATAATTTCTTCTAGAATATGTATGTAATATTAAGTCCGATTAAACTGGTTAAAAGCAACAACAGAGTGTAGCAAGATATTAACAATCATAATACATATTGCAAATTAATAAGTCAGATTCTTAATATACAAACATAACAATCTGATCGAACTAAATCAGTTTATAAATTTAAAATCATCGCAGCAGAGTAGATTATATATTGTATACATCAGAACCATATATTAAAATAAATGTTTAGCGTAATATGAAACCAATACACATATTAAACAAACCTATTAACCAGTGTATACAATGAGCAGCTAATAGTATCTTATTATTCATATAAATTCGCATAACAATTATGAACTGAAACACAGGCAGTACATATCGAGATCATATGAGAACATGTTACAGCAAATTAGTTAACAACATAATATATGTTATGTTTAATTTTCAGTTTCGTGGAACTTGAATATGTTTAAGTTTGTAGGAATATATGTATACGAAACTGAAATAGCCGAGCATATAATCAACCAAAAATAGAAAGTTAAAATGATCTAACCGATATTAAGGTTGAACCGAAATTGAAGGTTGAACTGGGCTTGTGTTTGACACAAACCCCTTAAACAAATTCGACGTCTGTTCCCAGGGTACACCGGTCTGAGCAGCGTACTGCCGGACTTGAACACTTGCCTTGATTAGTGACTTGTACTTACTTAGATAAACCTTGATTATACAGAGCACTTCGTGCTGATAACGTGTTGTAATTTGGTAGTTTATAACTACCCTTGGCTTATTTACTAATTAGAGACTTATATGTATAAGTAAGAAAAGAGAGAGTTTATATATATGTGAAATATATTCAAGAGTGCATTATTTGCTAACTCAAGAGGGAGTATATATACTACATATTCTCACTATACAAGTATTAAAAAATTGTTAGCCAATATTGACTAATACAACATCTATGGACTTTTCATCCATATCTATAGACTTTTGTGTCAAGTTAAATTATTGGCACATATATAACAATAGTAACATTTTTACCTCATTTTCTATTAAAATTAATCTATTATACTTTGGATTATGTAAAGAATTATTTTAAAAATTAGTTAAAAAGAGGGTATCGTTAATTTTTTAACTTAAGTGCCATAATTGCATCTCATGCAATAAAAGTTATCCATTTGGAATAAAATGAAAACGTATAAAACCGTATGAAACTGACCTTAGCCAAGCACTGGGAACTAAATTTCTTAAATTGGGCAGCCCTAAAGGATTGTGCAGACTCGAGGGCGCCGGGCCCTGACGGTTTTAATATGAAGTTTTATAAAAATTTCTGGGGGTTATCAAAGAGGATCTGATAAGAGCTTTGGACTGATTTTGGGAGAAAAAAACAATCTCTTGCGGGTGTAATGCCTCTTTCATCACTCTTATCCCAAAATTAAAATGCCCAATGAGTCTTAGTGATTATAGACCAATTAGCCTAATCGGAAGCTTCTACAAGATCATAGCAAAATTTTTAGCTAATCGGCTTAGGAAGGTAATATCTAAACTTGTCGGTTTCGAACGGAGCGCCTATATCAAAGGGCGTTATATACTCGATGGTGTACTTGTTGCAAACGAAGTCCTTGATGACTTAAAGGCTCGCAAGTGTAAAAGCTTAATTTTTAAGGCGGACTTTGCTAAGGCATTTGATAGCCTAGACTGGAATTACCTTCTAATGGTTATGAAAGTGATGGGTTTTGGATCTCGATGGGTTTCTTGGATAGAATTGTGCTTAAAATCGGCAGCAATCTCAATCCTTGTTAACGGGTCCCCGACAAAATAATTCATGCTAAAAAGGGGCGTTCGGCAAGGCGATCTGCTATCGCCATATTTATTCATCCTCGCCACTGAAGGTATTAGTCTCTTATTAAAAAGTGCCATCGAAAAGGGGTTGTTTAAGGGTGTGGAAATTGGTTCGGAAAAAGTCGTTGTATCACACCTCCAATATGCGGACGACACCATTCTATTCGGGGATTGGAGTCGAAGAAACATATTTAATCTAATGAAAATATTGCAATGCTTTGAAAAGTTATCAGGCTTAAGAGTCAACTTCGCAAAAAGCTGCCTTTTTGGTATTGGTGTCTCTACGCAATGCATTGAAATAGCAGCCTTGGCAATTGGATGTAAAACGGGATGCTTTCCAATGAACTACCTTGGGCTACCGATCGGATCGAAAATGAACAAACTGAAGGACTGGGATCCATACGTTGAAAAATTTCGAGGACGATTATCGGATTGGAAATCAAAATCGATGTCATTTGGTGGTCGACTCACGCTCTAAAGTCGGTACTCAGTAGTCTTCCGTTATATGCCTTTTCTCTATTCCGTGCTCCAGAGGATGTCATAAATCTGCTGGAAAGTATACGTAGGATTTTTTTTTTGGGGCGGGTCGGGGAAAATCAGAAAAGTGTCTTGGGTGAGCTGGGAGACTATTCTTTCGCCTTATGCGAAGGGTGGTCTAAATGTCGGATCTTTAAAAGCACATAACCTTGCTCTACTGGGAAAATGGTGGTGGCGTTTCCAGGTCGAAAAATGTTTTTTGGGTAAATATCATTAAAAGTATATATGGTCGGGAATGGGGGTTGGGCGCGTACACACCTACAGGTACATCAAAAAAGGCACTACCTGGAATTCGATACTAAAGATTGATCTTACTTTGCGAAAATTAAATATTGAATTCCCTGGTTCGATGGTTAAAAAATTCGTTAACAGGAGGGATACGTTATTTTGGGAAGATGTTTGGCTTGATGATACTCTGTTGTGTGAAAGGTTTCCAAGACTTTACAGGTTAGAATCAAGAAGATGAGTGTCGGTAAGCAACTGTGTGAGCAGGGATAGGAATTTTAATTGGCAATGGTCGAGGATTACAAGTGGGAGTACTGCAGGAGAATTAGTGCAGCTTGAGAACATGGTAAAAAAAGTAATCGTTTGAGGAGGATAACGAAGACTCATGGGTATGGAGATGGCACTCTTCGGGGAAGTTCACAACACAGATGTTCACTAAGCTGTTGGAAGACAAGATACTACAAAACTCGTTCCTGACAAATGAAACTGCTCGAAACAATTTCCTACCGCAAAAGATAGGGATTTTCATTTGGCGCTGGAAACTTCAAAGAATTCTGGTATATGTGGAATTGGAAAAAAGGGGTGTGGACCTCGATACGATCCTCTTTCTCGTCTGCAAAACTGAAACTGAAACAGTGGAACATGCACTTCTATCGTGTTCAACAGCAAAAGATTTATGGGAGCGTGTTTTCAAGTGGTGGAATGTTAGATCGAGTCATTATTCGGGTCTATGTGACATGTTCAGTGGCATTATTCCTGGTATGAATACAAACATACGTTTGAAATTATGGCAATCTATATAGTGGGTGGGTGGTTATATGCTATGGAGAAACCGGAACTTAAAAGCTTCGAAAAAAAGAGTTGGACCGTTCCGATGATATTCAATGAGATCCAAGCAAAAAGTTTTGTTTGGATATCCGCAAGGTCACCAAAATTATCCTTAGATTGGAATCAATGGTTAATCAATCGCAAGGGCAGATTTGAGGGCGTGCAACACGTGCGATCGCACAGGGCCCATAATTCAAAGGGGCCTATATTGCTAGTATTTAACCAAATTTTTTAGTGTTTACTGGACTTATTCGTACATATATTTAATAATTTTGTATACAAAAAGGCCTATTTTTTGTTAATTGAACGGGGCCCATATAAAAAATTAGAATTGACAGGACGGCCCTCTCAATCAAGCGTCTATGATGATCATGGTTGACTCCTCCTCGCATACTCATCGTTACAGTCGAGTCGTTAGACACATTGTAGAAGTCGAGCATTACAAGTCTACTGAGCATTGTTTTTAGTTTCTGTGTTAGGTTCTTAAATGCATCCTCTGCATTTTGTATGTATCTCTTTGTATCTTTAATTTTCAATTTAATGAATTCGTTTTGCCTTTAAAAAAAAAAAATTGAGAACTACCTATGAAGTTTATAATTGAAAAAATTACGTCGTTGGTACCTGTGGTCTGTTTACAACACCTAAACTTAATTTTTTGCATAATTGGTACCTATATTTTGCCTAACTTTCCTGGTTGGTACCCCAACCTAACTTTAATTAAGTTTTTAATGTTAACCCCTTACATGTGCCACGCATGTGAGGGCAAATTAGTCCTTTAAATAATTTAGTACATATAAAAACCATCATCGTTGTTCGTTGATGTGATGCAAAATGACATCCTTAAGCTTTCCTGTAAATATATACATCCATCCATGTATATATAATATAATTAAATGTAATATACGTTCTTGTTGTAGCGACGTAGCCGCTTTTCATATTTTTTCTTTCATCTGTAGCGGCTCACTCAAGACTAATTTTATTGTCTTCAACAATACTTACATAAAGTAAAAAGTGTATATATATGAAAAAAAAAAATTGAAAAGCAACAATAGATTTATTAATTATGTAATGTGAGTATCTGTAAAACAGAAGCCTTGAAAGCCTCAAATGAAACTATAATATGCAGTACTATACGACTAGCTTTACAAATATACTTAAATTTACAGCAACAAAATTATAATCATTAGATACACGAAAGTGGAGACGAAAGCCATTTAATTTACAGCTACAAAAAATAGAGTAATATTTTTTTATATAAATACACCCATAAACACAAATTAGATAAAGTTTGAAACTTTATTTCAAATTCAAAATACTCATTTGGTTAAAGTATAAATTTGAGTTGAATTTGTGAGAGATGGATCTGAGATTGGTTAATGAAATATTGAAATCTCTATATTGTTGGTATGGTTGTTCATAAGGACTAATTTATTTAAAGTGATGAATTTGCCCTCACATGCGGGTCACATATGAGAGTTAACATTAAAAATTAAGTTTATGTGTTGTCAAGAAAATGTAAACAAATCATAGGTACTAATGGTGTAATTTTTTCTTTATAATTAAAAGACCTGGCTCAAACCCGGCGTAAACTCGGGTCTGGGATTATATCTTATTTAGTTAAATTAATTCGAATAGAATTGGAAAAAACACTATTTCAAACAATTGAACAAACAAAAGTAATGACTAAAATATTCTGCATTTTTCTACTTTTTTCATAGCTTTTTTCAGTTTACATATTTAAATGGAATTTTTTATTACTCACATTCATCAACACTTAGAAGCATAAATCACACAACTTTGTTAATATTGATCGACTTAAGCTACATAATTATTTTGCTGAAAAACAAATAACATGACAAATACACTGAAACGAAAACTAATAAGGAACCTCGCCAACAACATTACCAGGAGGATCATAATTGCAAACAACCACGAAACAAGTACCATCGCTACATGGACTCCTAGCACATCCAACGCGTTGTGTGTTTTTCCAAACAATTTGAGTATAATGACCACACATCTTTTTACACTTGTTTTCTTTGCAATCGTAGTCCCGTCTCTCATCAAGCCACATTTGCACTGCATACGTAATATTAAGGCTTGGTCCATACGCCATGTTCTCACCGCACTTATCAGAATGTATCAACTTACAATCCTTCCTTTGATCGGCCCACGCTTGTGCAGCCTGTTCTAATGCGGGGTCATATTGCAAAGGGGGAATGTTCAAAACTTTTCTGATACAATTATGGACCGAAACATAGTCTTCTTGTGAGTTGCCTGCATCGTGTGCGTGAGATAAATGTAGAATTGCCATGGATAAAACAAGATAAAACGAGATATTATACCAATGACCCATGTTGTTATACTAGGTGATTATTGTGTTGTTGAGTATGTTTTGAAAAGGGTATTTATAGGGTAGTAAATGTGAAAGTGAAATGCAAAATGTGAGGAAGAATAACCGGAAACTAAAGAGGAAACACTAATGGAGCAAAATGTTTAGAACTATTCCACTCAACCAAAAACTTTGGTAAAAACACAACCACTCTTAATCCAAGACATTCGGCATATATTCTTAGAATGTGATCATTTACAAAGATAGGTTCTAAATATAGGAGGTACAATATAATTTTAAATTTTCATCGAGTGAGATTGATCATTCACGTATTATTCCATCAAGCGCATTTATTAAAATTTTATTGAGCCGCTACAATATGAAAATATCATTCAAACGCAATAGGTGTACATGTGTACGTTAATTGACGTAAGGTGGGTGTGTACTTTTTTAAATATTAAAACCAAGTACACGTGACGCATCAAAATGTAGATTGAAAAAGTGAAAATAAGACAGTAACGATTTTCGGAGTAAGATGTTATACTTACACATATACGAAGAAACAAAGACTTGTTAATCTGAAACTGCATTCCAAAGTAATTTGTCATAAATGTCGGTGTAACAACCCAACCCGTTATCCAACCGAAACATGCATTATTTTTTTTTTAAAAAGAAACAGTTATGTTCAGCAATTGGAGCGGCGCACCCCATAGTGGAGCGGCGCTCCAAAGTGGTCTGTCCACTCTTTTCTTTTTTGGTAAAAAGATCTCCCGCTTCCCTCCACTTTTAGACGAAACGACTTTCACCACATCTTAATATAAAACTAAGAGATTTCCACAATAAAAACGAGTTTTACAACACCGGGCCCACAACGACCCATTTCACGAATTTCGTTCAAAATACAAGTTTCGACCATAAGAGTTTAAATTCCAAACGACACATAGAGCATGGTGTTTGGGGTTAAACTACCCAAATCTTGGTCAAACTTCAAAAGCTAAACTTCCAAAAGCATCCCCTATCCATAACAAAGCGGGAGGCCACTAATCCAAACGGATACATTTTCCCTTGTCCACGCCGGAGCTTAAAAAGGTAAACAATGAGAGGGTAAACTAAAGCTTAGTGAGTAGAATAAATATAAATATATACATGCATATACAATTTACCTACACGCATCCACGAACTCATACAATGCATATAATCTCATACCATTTAATATCAAGAGCTGGTGTTATCAAAACGTACAACTAGCAACATCATTAGCACAATAATCATAATAATAATTAAATGCTAAACATCAACGAGTATAAGCCATGGTTAACCAATATCGCAAGGGAATGACCTCGCGAACAAGGCATCGGTGTTCATAACAACCGTTAGCTCCCAAAAACGGCTATGGTATGCTAACCCCCGAGGTGTTCCAAAACGGCTATGGCATCACCCCCAAGTGTTCCAAAACGGCTATGGCATCACTTGATCATCGTATGAGTAAGAACCGGCTAGGTTAGCGCCCAAAAACGGCTATGGTATGCTAACCCTGAGGTATCCCAAAACGGCTATGGTATTCCCCCAAAATGTTCCAAAATAGCTATGGCATCACTTAATAGCGGCTATTACTCACACCATGTGCACAAAACAGCTATGTGCACAATTAATACGAGCAAATAAATCATATACATACATACATAAATATTCCACTCACCTTATCGTCTTGGTGAGATTTCCAACAATAACTTGTAACCTTCAAAGCGAGTCACCTAATACAATTATTGCCCAATTAATTCGCATAACAAGTTGGACTATCCACCAACTAACCTTACTAGTGCATTTATGACCCAAAAAGGGTATTTATGACCCATTTGCACTAGAATTACACAATCAAGGTCAAAATCCACAACTAATCACTAAAAGCTAGCGATTAAGGTTCTAAGACTCCCATCAATACATATCTAGGGTATTTTCATATTCAATTTATCCCACTAGGTCAAACTTACCCATTTGACCCATTTCAAGTCAACCATGAACCCCAATAACCCTTTTTCACTAACAACACAAGTGAGCTAGTGATTAACTAACCATTTAAGACCCATAAGCACCATTTATTAAATTGAAACCCTAGGTTAGTCATTCTTGAGTCCTCATGATTCAATCTTACTCAAAAACCCCCAAATCACTAACAAATAGGTTTTATTTTCGTCACTAACCCAAACTCTAACCCTTAACACTAGTTTAAGTAAAGAAATTAAGATTAGGACATACCACCACAATCAAAACGTAGCTAGTGGCTAGATGAAAAACTTTAATACTTGCGGTTTGACCCGAAACAAACTTCTTCTTCCTTGATTTAAGCTTTCTCACACTAAAGCTCTTTCTCTCACTCTAGAATTTGAAGTGGAGAAGATGAGGATGGTGGTTGTGTTGAATGTGTTTCAACCACCTCAAATCTGGCCAATGCCCCTCATTTAACTATATTTTAAAAAGCAAGAATCTGTCGCAGAAGCTGTGCTCGGCGCGCGCCCTCATCCTTGCGCGGCGCGCCACATGTCAGATCAGTTTTGAGCCTTTCATTTACACTACACTTGACACACTCTATGTACATCATATTTACTCTTATGTACAATAAATATTCGAGTCTTACAACTCTCCCCCACTTGAATCGGAGCGCGTCCTCGCGATCCAAGCCGCATGACAAGCAGGAAGATACACTAACACAAACTCTTCGGGTTCCCACGTAAACTCGGAACCTTTACTACGACGCCATTGAACTTTAAAAGTTCTCACCTCTTTATTTCTCAACATTTTCACCTTTTCGTTAAGTATGGCTATCGGCTTCTCAACATACTCTAACTTGTTGTTTAGCTCAATCTCTTCTAATGGCACCCATGATAAATCATCCGCAAGACACTTACGGAGATGGGAAATATGAAATGTATTATGGATCTCCGCAAGCTCTTCGGGTAATTCTAAACGATACGCGACTTCACCAACACGAGCTAAAATTTCAAATGGCCCAATAAACCGAGGAGCAAGCTTTCCCCGTTTTCGGAACCGAATAATATTGTTCCATGGAGAAACTTTCAACATCACTTTATCTCCCACTCGGAACTCAATCGGTCGCCTACGCTTATCCGCATACGACTTTTGCCTATCTTGAGCCGCTTTCAAACGAGCTCGAATCATTTCGATCTTACCATTAGTTTCTAGAACCAAGTCGGTGCTCCCGACTTCTCTTTGACCCACTTAACCCCAACAAATCGGGGTTCTACACCTTCTACCATAGAGCATCTCATAAGGTGGCATTTCGATGCTAGAGTGGTAACTATTGTTCTACGAAAACTCCACCAAAGGTAAGTGTTCGTCCCAACTTCCACCAAAATCTATTACACATGCTCTCAACATATCTTCCAACGTTTGATTGGTGCGCTCGGTTTGACCATCCGTTTGAGGATGATATGCCGTACTCATATTCAACCTCGTACCCATATCTTCATGAAACTTTTTCTAAAATCGAGAAGTAAAACGCGTATCCCGATCTGAAACGATAGACGCGGGAACGCCATGTCTCGATATTACCGCTTTAATGAACATCTTCGCAAGTGCTTCCGTCGTAATTGCTTCTTTAATAGGAAGAAACAAAGCACTTTTCGTCAATCTATCAACAATCATCCAAATAATATCAAATTGGGTTCTTGCCATTTTCGGCAACTTGGTAATAAAATCCATGGTAATATGCTCCCACTTCCACCTCGGGATTTCCAGCGGTTGCAACTTACCATACGGATTTTGGTGTTCGGCTTTAACTTGTAAACACATGACGCATTGCTCAACATACTTAACAACATCACGTTTCATGCCCGGCCACCAATACTCTTTCTTTAAATCATGATACATCTTCGTCGCAAACGGATGAATGGAATACTTTGACTTATGTGCTTCATCAAGTAGCACTTGTCGGTAATCACCCATCTTAGGTACCCACACTCTTCCTTGAAAGGACAACAAACCATACGGGCCTAAGGTAATAAACTCTGTTTGCCCCATGATTCGTTCTTCATGTTTGTTGTTAACGAAAGCTTCAATTTGAGTTTCACCAAGCTTCACAAGAAAATTGTTAGTAATAATTGTGATGCCCCGTACAAAACCATCGTGTACGAATCATCAACAACAGGATCATTACAAGGTCAAACACTATATGCTATTTCAAAATACGTTTGCATTCATGATAAAAGCTGACGTCATAACCAACGCCAAATGTTTTACAACCAAAGTATGCTTCTATGAATAGAAGCAAATATAATAGTGCGTGACCCTTAGGTCGTTACAAATCATAGTTTCAAAAGTATTAAAGTTTGAATGCAAGTAAAATAGTTCATGCGGTGATAACTCTAGAGCAGCGGGTGTCTACAGCAAGACTAGCACGACAGCGGAAGCCAATAACCTTAAGCACCTGAGAAAAACATGCTTAAAAACGTCAATACAAAGGTTGGTGAGCTATAGTTTAAGTATAACAGTATGTAAGGTAGGCCATGAGATTTCAGTGCTACAATGAGCGTTTCAAAATAGTATGATAAAGTATATGTTAACCGTGGACACTTGGTAACTAACTTAACGTTTATACCCCCTGAAAGTACACTTGGCAAGTGCCTATGTTTACGAAGTATTAAACATTCGTTAAATGCTAGCGCTACTAGCCCGAGTGGGGATGTCAAACCCTATGGATCCATATCTAAGATTCGTGTTCACTGGTTCAAAAACCAATGACTAAACGTTACCGAGCTAAAGGGAATGTTTATGCCGTTGTATAACCCACACATATATAAAGTTTAAGTACTCGTTCCTAGTATGTAAAACGTAAAATGCGCATGTATTTTCAGTTCCCAAAATAAGTTAAAGTAAAAAGGGAATGCTATAACTCACAATGATAAAGTAGCGGTAAAGTCGAGTCGGGAAATAAGCAAGTACGTAGGTCCGGAAAGTCCTCAACCTAAGTCAAATAATACTAAGTCATTAAATCATCTGAATAGGTTTAAATGTATATAAATAAGGTCTTAAAGGTCATCATCATTCATCATCAAACAAAAAGTGTAAAGTAAGTTTCGTTCATGAAAAGAGTTTAAAACAAAGGCTGAGTTCGGTCAGTCACCACGGCCTCTATACCTACTGAAATAAGGTGAGACCAGTGACCATGGCTCTGTATATGAGTCCTTTAGTTGTGGAAAAATCCCAGAAGCAAAGTCGTCTTCGTTTGACCGTGGCGACGGTCTAAGTACGAGTAGGTCAGAATTTTCAGCACAACGTTAAAAGGACATAGTGACGATCGGAGGGCCATAAATCCTAAACCGTAACTCGGATTAAGACGAGTCCTATATGAAAAGTTATCTACCCAAATAGAGCTATCTGAAAATCATCTTTACAGTAGCCCAGGTCCTACGGGTCAGACACAGAAACAGTAAAACAGTAGGGTCAGTAGGTTTCGGTGGTTCTTGGTGCTCGATGCTTATCATGGTTCTCATCCTTGATGCATATAGCTTCAAGTGTACAACTCGTTGATGTGTTTGCATCATTTTTATCAAGGTTTGACCATCATAACCCAAGTGTAAGTCTAAGACATGAAGCATAACTCACTTAAGTGTTGCAAGTGTTTTGATGAACCAAAGTTACATCAAAGTCTTAGATTCAACACATACATGAAATGTAAAAGTAATATTAACCAAGTTTTGACTATTATGACACAAGTGTAAGTCTAAGACATGTAGCACAACTCACTTAAGAGTTGTATGAAGTTTGATGAACCAAAGTTACATCAAGGTCTTAGATCTAACACATACATGAACTTTAAAACTAATAATAAGTTACAAACTTGAAAGTGAACTTATGAAATCAAGATCTTAAGTTGTAGAACGTAGTTCTTAGTTAGATCTTGAAGATCCTAGACCCAAAAGTCTAGATCTAACATAAGTGTACAAAGTTATAGTTAAAGAAAGCTTACTTACATGTTCTTTGAACTTTCAAAGTTAACTTTTAGTTCAAGATTAATGAGATCAAAGTTAACTAGTAACACTTGACCAATAACAACCAACAAACATGAAACTAAAGTGCATAATATGAAGAAATAAACTAAGTAAACAAGTAAATAAGTTCATGGGTTTCATACTTTAAAGATTCAAACCAAAGTTTGATCTTTAAGAATGTAAACTTTAAGTTTACAAACATGACTTACAAGTAATGATTCTACAACCATGAACTTAAAATCTTTTGAAACAATAAATGTAGAATCATAAACTAGTAAGTTTATGTTCTTGTATGTTCTTGAAGAATTAAGATAATATGAAGAACAAACTAAAGAGTTTGGTTCTTGTTAACAAGTAAGTAACTAATAACTAAGAATAAGTAACAATCAACAACAATGAACAAGTAAGTAATTAATCAACAATAACAACAAGTTATGATGATGATTATGAGATGTTGGGTTACGGTTTTGACAAAGAAAAAGAAGAGAAGAAAAGCTTCTAGTTACTTACAAGTAAGAGAGCAAAAGAGAGAAAATGTTTGAGAGAAAGTAAGTGTGTGAAATATGAAAGGAAGTAAGGGTGAATACAAGTGAGTATGTAATGAAAAATTGAAAACAAAAACACCCCTAAAGGGCCCCAAGGCCGACGGCCTGCAGCAACAACAAAGAGGGAGGGAAATGTTCAATGGGTCCTTGCATGTTAAAGCTTAAAAGATTGGTTATTAGGTGGCCATGCATGGGGATTATGTTGTAACAAGATTCTTCATAACATAACTAACTAGTTACAACTCTAAGTAATACTTACACATGAAAGACATGGGCTAATGAATCCATTAAAGTGTAGGGTGGGCTTATAAGTCCAATATCATGAGTCCATAACACTAATAAAAGCCCAAGTTCAATTAATTAACAAATAAATCCAATTAAAGCCCAAGTAATTAACTAATAACCTTAGTTAATTAAAATGATTAATAAAACTAATCATGAATGTAAATAATATTCTAAAAATATTATTCGTGAAAGTTTCGTGTGTCACAAAGACGTTTCGGGCATTTAAAGTCAAGTATAATTAATCATGACAACAAGTAAATGTAATAACATACATTCATTTAATCACAAGTATTAATAATAATAATTATTAATTAACGTTGGAAAAACTAGGGTCATTACATTACCCACCTGTTAAAGAAAATTTCGTCCCGAAATTTTAGGCTGAGGGAGATGAAGGAGCTGGGAAAAGGTGAGGATACTTCCGCATCATTTGATCCTCTCGCTCCCAAGTAAACTCAGGTCCTCGTTTGGCATTCCATCGCACTCGAACGATCGGAATCTTGTTGCGTTTCAAAGTTTTGATCTCACGATCCATAATTTCAACAGGTTCTTCCACAAAGTGGAGTTTGTCATCAATCGTAAGTTCTTCCAGTGGTATGATAAGTTCAGGTGCAGCAAGACACTTCTTCAAGTTTGACACGTGGAAGGTAGGATGAACTGAGCTCAATTGTGCTGGTAGATCCAAACGGTAAGCAACGGGTCCAACACGTTCCAAGAATTCAAAAGGGCCAATGCATCGTGGGTTCAACTTTCCACGTTTTCCAAAGCGAATCACACCCTTCCAAGGTGCAACCTTCAACATTACACGGTCACCCACGTTGAATTCAAAGTCTTTACGTTTGAGGTCTGCATAACTCTTTTGACGATCGCGGGCAGTCTTAAGTCTTGCTTGAATCTGAGCAATCTTCTCCGTTGTTTCATGGACTACCTCGGGTCCGGTGATTTGCTTTTCGCCTACTTCGGCCCAACAAATAGGAGATCGGAACTTGTGGCCATACAACGCTTCAAAAGGTGCATCATTAATGCTCGAGTGATAACTGTTGTTGTAAGAAAATTCGGCGAGTGGCAAATGCCTTTCCCAGGACTTTCCGAAATCGATAACACATGCACGCAACATGTCTTCCAAGGTCTGAATAGTTCGTTCACTTTGCCCATCGGTCTGTGGGTGATAAGCAGTACTCATGTCGAGACGGGTTCCCATGGCTTCTTGTAAAGAACGCCAAAATCTAGAAGCAAAACGGGGATCGCGATCTGAGATGATCGATAACGGTACACCATGACGAGATACAACCTCTTTGATGTATAATTGAGCAAGTCTCTCCATCGTATCCGTTTCCTTCATAGCCAAGAAGTGTTCAGATTTAGTAAGGCGGTCAACAATAACCCAGATGGTATCGTATCCGCCCACCGTCTTTGGTAGCTTGGTGATGAAATCCATCGTTATCCTTTCCCACTTCCATTGTGGGATTTCCGGTTGCTGAAGTAATCCAGAGGGTCTTTAAGGTCGTGGTACATCTTGCCTGCTCCGGGGTGAAACGAATATCTCAATTTGTGTGCTTCATCAAGTATAAGGTTCCGTAGATCTCCATAAAGAGGTACAAGTATGTTCGAATCGAGAGACAAGTATGTTCAAATGTTCATGAGTTATATTCTCCTTCTTGAGAGCCTCATCTTGGGCTACTCTGATCTGGCTGTTGAGGTTCGAATGAATGGTGATGTTCAGAGCCCTAACACGAAGAGGTGCCGTCCTCTCCTTTTGGCTCAAAGCGTCAGCTACAACATTGGCCTTGCCAGGATGATAACGAAGTTCACAATCGTAGTCGTTGAGTGTCTCGATCCATCAACGCTGTCTCATATTCAGTTGCTTCTGATCAAAGATGTGCTGGAGGCTCTTGTGGTCAGCGAAAATAGTGCTCTTAGTTCCATACAAATAATGTCTCCACAATTTGAGTTCAAAGACAACGGCTCCAAGTTCAAGATCGTGAGTAGTGTAGTTCCGCTCGTGAATCTTCAATTGTCCGGAGGCATAAGCGATAACCTTTGATCGTTGCATCAGTACACAACCAAAACCACTCTTTGATGCATCACAATAAACGACAAAATCGTCACTGCCTTCAGGAAGAGATAGGATAGGTGCGGTGGTTAACTTCTTCTTCAGAGTTTGGAATGCTGATTCGTGTGCGGGTTCCCAAATAAACTTCTTGCCTTTGTGAGTCAGTGCGGTCAAAGGACGCGCAATCAGAGAGAAACCTTCGATAAACCTTCGGTAATAACCGGCAAGACCTAGGAATTGGCGAATATGCGTCGGAGTAGTGGGGGTCTCCCACTTGCTGATAGCTTCAATCTTGGCAGGATCAACTTTGATACCCTGGTCGCTCACAACATGACCCAGAAATTGAACTTCCTTTAACCAAAATTCACACTTGGAGAATTTGGCGTAAAGTTGCTCTTGCCTCAAAAGTTCAAGTACTAGTCGGAGGTGTTGCTCATGCTCTTCTTCGCTCTTAGAGTAGATGAGGATATCATCTATGAAGACGATAACCAACTTATCTAGGTACGGCTTGCAGACACGATTCATAAGATCCATGAACACGGTAGGTGCGTTGGTTAATCCGAATGGCATCACGAGAAACTCATAATGACCATAATGAATTCTAAATGCAGTCTTCATTACATCGCTTTATTTCACCCTCAACTGGTGATAGCCGGATCGCAAATCGATCTTGGAGTAAACGTTCGATCCTTGTAGTTGGTCAAAAAGATCGTCAATGCGGGGAAGAGGATACCGATTCTTGATCGTCAATTTGTTGAGTTCACGGTAGTCGATACACATACGGAAGGATCCATCCTTCTTCTTCACAAACAGAACAGGTGCGCCCCAAGGCGAGAAACTTGGTTGGATAAATCCACGATCTAACAGCTCTTGTAGTTGACTCTGTAATTATTGCATCTCGGAAGGTGCGAGTCTATAAGTCTCGCGAGCTACAGGTGCAGCTCCTGGCACTAAGTTGATTTGAAACTCTACTGCTCTCGGCGGCGGTAATCCAGGCAATTCTTCAGGGAAGACATCAGAAAATTATTTCACAATTCGAACGTCGTTCACATTCTTCACCTCGGTTTCTACCGTTTTCACATGCACTAGGATAGCAAGACGTCCCTTCTTCATGATCTTTTGCGCTTTCACGCAACTAATGAGGTTCAACTTCGAGGTACATCTCTCTCCGTAGATGATCAGTGGCTCACCGTCTCATTGTGGTATACGAAGAGCTTTATCTCCACAAATAATATCGGCCCTTATCTTGCTCAACCAATCCATACCGACGATCACGTCAAAACTTCTCAGTTTGATGGGTATCAAATCAATTTCGAAATCTGCACCAGCTATGTTGATAATAGCTCCTCGACTAATATGGTCAACTTTCTCAAGTTTTCCATTGGCGACCTCGACAAGCATACTCTCTTTTAACGGGACTAACGACCAATTAATCTTATCGCAAAAATGTCTACATACATAATGTAGTGACCCGAACTTTTCCATGGTTATATATATTAAATGAAATTGTTATTTACATGATTAAGTGTTTCCAACATGTTAAGCAATCAAATTTGTTAAGACTTGATTAATTGAAATAGGTTTCATATAGACAATTGACCACCCAAGTTGACCGGTGATTCACGAACGTTAAAACTTGTAAAAACTATATGATGACATATATATGGATATATATATATATATATATATATATATATATATATATATATATATATATATATATATATATATATATATATATATATATATATATATAGTTAACATGATATTATGATAAGTAAACATATCACTAAGTATATTAACAATGAACTACATATGTAAAAACAAGACTACTAACTTAATGATTTTTTAAACGAGACTTATATGTAACGATTATCGTTGTAAAGACATTTAATGTATATATATCATACTAAGAGATATTCATACATGATAATATCATGATAATATAATAATTTAAAATCTCATTTGATATTATAAACATTGGGTTAACAACATTTAACAAGATCGTTAACCTAAAGGTTTCAAAACAACACTTACATGTAACGACTAACGATGACTTAACGACTCAGTTAAAATGTATATACATGTAGTGTTTTAATATGTATTTATACACTTTTGAAAGACTTCCATACACTTATCAAAATACTTCTACTTAACAAAAATGCTTACAATTACATCCTCGTTCAGTTTCATCAACAATTCTACTCGTATGCACCCGTATTCGTACTCGTACAATACACAGCTTTTAGATGTATGTAATATTGGTATATACACTCCAATGATTAGCTCTTAGCAGCCCATGTGAGTCACCTAACACATGTGGGAACCATCATTTGGCAACTAGCATGAAATATCTTATAAAATTACAAAAATATGAGTAATCATTCATGACTTATTTACATGAAAACAAAATTACATATCCTTTATATCTAATCCATACACCAACGACCAAAAACACCTACACACACTTTAATTCTTCAATTTTATTCATCTAATTGATCTCTCTCAAGTTCTATCTTCAAGTTCTAAGTGTTCTTCATAAATTCTACAAGTTCTAGTTACATAAAATCAAGAATACTTTCAAGTTTGCTAGCTCACTTCCAATCTTGTAAGGTGATCATCCAACCTCAAGAAATCTTTGTTTCTTATAGTAGGTTATCATTCTAATACAAGGTAATAATCATATTCAAACTTTGGTTCAATTTCTATAACTATAACAATCTTATGTCAAGTGATGATCTTACTTGAACTTGTTTTCGTGTCATGATTCTGCTTCAAGAACTTCGAGCCATCCAAGGATCCGTTGAAGCTAGATCCATTTTTCTCTTTTACAGTAGGTTTATCCAAGGAACTTGAGGTAGTAATGATGTTCATAACATCATTCTATTCATACATATAAAGCTATCTTATTCGAAGGTTTAAACTTGTAATCACTAGAACATAGTTTAGTTAATTCTAAATTTGTTCGCAAATAAAAGTTAATCCTTATAACTTGACTTTTAAAATCAACTAAACACATGTTCTATATCTGTATGATATGCTAACTTAATGATTTAAAACCTGGAAACACGAAAAACACCGTAAAACCGGATTTACGCCGTCGTAGTAACACCGCGGGCTGTTTTGGGTTAGTTAATTAAAAACTATGATAAACTTTGATTTAAAAGTTGTTATTCTGGGAAAATGATTTTTATTATGAACATGAAACTATATCCAAAACTTATGGTTAAACTCAAAGTGGAAGTATGTTTTCTAAAATGGTCATCTAGACGTCGTTCTTTCGACTGAAATGACTACCTTTACAAAAACGACTTGTAACTTATTTTTCCGACTATAAACCTATACTTTTTCTGTTTAGATTCATAAAATAGAGTTCAATATGAAACCATAGCAATTTGATTCACTCAAAACGGATTTAAAATGAAGAAGTTATGGGTAAAACAAGATTGGATAATTTTTCTCATTTTAGCTACGTGAAAATTGGTAACAAATCTATTCCAACCATAACTTAATCAACTTGTATTGTATATTATGTAATCTTGAGATACCATAGACACGTATACAATGTTTCGACCTATCATGTCGACACATCTATATATATTTCGGAACAACCATAGACACTCTATATGTGAATGTTGTAGTTAGCTATACAGGGTTGAGGTTGATTCTAAAATATATATAGTTTGAGTTGTGATCAATACTGAGATACGTATACACTGGGTCGTGGATTGATTCAAGATAATATTTATCGATTTATTTCTGTACATCTAACTGTGGACAACTAGTTGTAGGTTACTAACGAGGACAGCTGACTTAATAAACTTAAAACATCAAAATATATTAAAAGTGTTGTAAATATATTTTGAACATACTTTGATATATATGTATATATTGTTATAGGTTCGTGAATCAACCAGTGGCCAAGTCTTACTTCCCGACGAAGTAAAAATCTGTGAAAGTGAATTATAGTCCCACTTTTAAAATCTAATATTTTTGGGATGAGAATACATGCAGGTTTTATAAATGATTTACAAAATAGACACAAGTACGTGAAACTACATTCTATGGTTGAATTATCGAAATCGAATATGCCCCTTTTTATTAAGTCTGGTAATCTAAGAATTAGGGAACAGACACCCTAATTGACGCGAATCCTAAAGATAGATCTATTGGGCCTAACATGTAGTGACCCGAACTTTTCCATGTTTATATATATTAATTAAGATTGATATTTACATGATTAAATGTTTCCAACATGTTAAGCAATCAAACTTGTTAAGACTTGATTAATTGAAATATGTTTCATATAGACAATTGACCACCCAAGTTGACCGGTGATTCACGAATGTTAAAACTTGTAAAAACTATACGATGACATATATATGGTTATATATATAGTTAACATGTTTTTATTATAAGTATGTATCTCATTAGGTATTTTAACAATGAGTTATATACATAAAAATGAGACTATTAATTTAAGAAACTCGAAAACGATATATATAACGATCATCGTTATAACAACGTCTTACTAGGTACATATGAATCATATTAAGATATTGATACACTTGGTTAATTATGTTAAATGATAAGTAAATATATTATTAAGTGTATTAACAATGAAATACATATGTAAAAATAAGACTACTAACTTAATGTTTTCGAAACGAGACATATATGTAACGATTATCGTTGTAACGATATTTAACTGTATATACATCATACTAAGATATATTATATATCATAATATCATGATAATATAATAATTTAAAATCTCATTTGATATTATAAACATTGGGTTAACAACATTTAACAAGATCGTTAACCTAAAGGTTTCAAAACAACACTTACATGTAACGACTAACGATGACTTAACGACTCAGTTAAAATGTATATACATGTAGTGTTTTAATATGTATTTATACACTTTTGAAAGACTTCCATACACTTATCAAAATACTTCTACTTAACAAAAATGCTTACAATTACATCCTCGTTCAGTTTCATCAACAATTCTACTCGTATGCACCCGTATTCGTACTCGTACAATACACAGCTTTTAGATGTATGTAATATTGGTATATACACTCCAATGATTAGCTCTTAGCAGCCCATGTGAGTCACCTAACACATGTGGGAACCATCATTTGGCAACTAGCATGAAATATCTTATAAAATTACAAAAATATGAGTAATCATTCATGACTTATTTACATGAAAACAAAATTACATATCCTTTATATCTAATCCATACACCAACGACCAAAAACACCTACACACACTTTAATTCTTCAATTTTATTCATCTAATTGATCTCTCTCAAGTTCTATCTTCAAGTTCTAAGTGTTCTTCATAAATTCTACAAGTTCTAGTTACATAAAATCAAGAATACTTTCAAGTTTGCTAGCTCACTTCCAATCTTGTAAGGTGATCATCCAACCTTAAGAAATCTTTGTTTCTTATAGTAGGTTATCATTATAATACAAGGTAATAATCATATTCAAACTTTGGTTCAATTTCTATAACTATAACAATCTTATTTCAAGTGATGATCTTACTTGAACTTGTTTTCGTGTCATGATTCTGCTTCAAGAACTTCGAGCCATCCAAGGATCCGTTGAAGCTAGATCCATTTTTCTCTTTTCCAGTAGGTTTATCCAAGGAACTTAAGGTAGTAATGATGTTCATAACATCATTCGATTCATACATATAAAGCTATCTTATTCGAAGGTTTAAACTTGTAATCACTAGAACATAGTTTAGTTAATTCTAAACTTGTTCGCAAACAAAAGTTAATCCTTCTAACTTGACTTTTAAAATCAACTAAACACATGTTCTATATCTATATGATATGCTAACTTAATGATTTAAAACGTGGAAACACGAAAAACACCGTAAAACCGGATTTACGCCGTCGTAGTAACACCGCGGGCTGTTTTGGGTTAGTTAATTAAAAACTATGATAAACTTTGATTTAAAAGTTGTTATTCTGAATAAATGATTTTTATTATGAATATGAAACTATATCCAAAAATTATGGTTAAACTCAAAGTGAAAGTATGTTTTCTAAAATGGTCATCTAGACGTCGTTCTTTCGACTGAAATGACTACCTTTACAAAAACGACTTGTAACTTATTTTTCTGACTATAAACCTATACTTTTTCTGTTTAGATTCATAAAATAGAGTTCAATATGAAACCATAGCAATTTGATTCACTCAAAACGGATTTAAAATGAAGAAGTTATGGGTAAAACAAGATTGGATAATTTTTCTCATTTTAGCTACGTGAAAATTAGTAACAAATCTATTCCAACCATAACTTAATCAACTTGTATTGTATATTATGTAATCTTGAGATACCATAGACACGTATACAATGTTTCGACCTATCATGTCGACACATCTATATATATTTCGGAACAACCATAGACACTCTATATGTGAATGTTGGAGTTAGCTATACAGGGTTGAGGTTGATTCCAAATTATATATAGTTTGAGTTGTGATCAATACTGAGATACGTATACACTGGGTCGTGGATTGATTCAAGATAATATTTATCGATTTATTTCTGTACATCTAACTGTGGACAACTAGTTGTAGGTTACTAACGAGGACAGCTGACTTAATAAACTTAAAACATCAAAATATATTAAAAGTGTTGTAAATATATTTGGAACATACTTTGATATATATGTATATATTGTTATAGGTTCGTGAATCAACCAGTGGCCAAGTCTTACTTCCCGACGAAGTAAAAATCTGTGAAAGTGAGTTATAGTCCCACTTTTAAAATCTAATATTTTTGGGATGAGAATACATGCAGGTTTTATAAATGATTTACAAAATAGACACAAGTACGTGAAACTACATTCTATGGTTGAATTATCGAAATCGAATATGCCCCTTTTTATTAAGTCTGGTAATCTAAGAATTAGGGAACAGACACCCTAATTGACGCGAATCCTAAAGATAGATCTATTGGGCCTAACAAACCCCATCTAAAGTACCGGATGCTTTAGTACTTCGAAATTTATATCATATCCGAAGGGTGTCCCGGAATGATGGGGATATTCTTATATATGCATCTTGTTAATGTCGGTTACCAGGTGTTCACCATATGAATGACTTTTATCTCTATGTATGGGATGTGTATTGAAATATGAAATCTTGTGGTCTATTATTATGATTTGATATATATAGGTTAAACCTATAACTCACCAACATTTTTGTTGACGTTTTAAGCATGTTTATTCTCAGGTGATTATTAAGAGCTTCTGCTGTCGCATACTTAAATAAGGACGAGATTTGGAGTCCATGCTTGTATGATATTGTGTAAAAACTGCATTCAAGAAACTTATTTTGTTGTAACATATTTGTATTGTAAACCATTATGTAATGGTCGTGTGTAAACAGGATATTTTAGATTATCATTATTTGATAATCTACATAAAGCTTTTTAAACCTTTATTGATGAAATAAAGGTTATGGTTTGTTTTAAAATGAATGCAGTCTTTGAAAAACGTCTCATATAGAGGTCAAAACCTCGCAACGAAATCAATTAATATGGAACGTTTTTAATCAATAAGAACGGGACATTTCAGTTGGTATCCGAGCGTTGGTCTTAGAGAACCAGAATTTTGCATTAGTGTGTCTTATCGAGTTTGTTAGGATGCATTAGTGAGTCTGGACTTCGACCGTGTTTACTTGAAAAATGATTGCTTAACAAATTTTGTTGGAAACTATATATTTTTAAGATGTGAATATTATGTGATATATTAATCTCTTAACGCGTTTGATATTATGTGATAGATGTCTACCTCTAGAACAAGTCCCATTGACTCACCTAATAATAATGAAGAGTCAAATGTAAATTGAAATGATTCGTGGACTGATTCACAAGTTCCCGAAGAGGAACCGGAAGAAGAGTCAGAACCAGAAGAAGAATCGGAACCGGAAGAGGAATCGGAACCGGATGAAGAAATAGAACCGGTGGGGGAAATAATAAAACGGTTAAGTAAAAGAAAATCCTTAACCAACCGACCAAGGTTAATTATGGTCAATGGTGTTTCCGCCAAGGAAGCAAAATATTGGGAGGATTACCAATTCTCCGATGAATCGGATTCCGACGAGAATTCCGATGATGTTATAGAAATTACCCCAACTGAATTTAAAAAGGCAAAAGAAAATAATAAGGGAAAGGGCATAAAAATAGAGAAATCTAATTCCAACCCCGATGAACTTTATATGTATCGTCAACCCCCGAAGTCCTTAAGTTGTAACAATGACCCGGGAACCTCTAAACCACCAGGTTTTTCTAAACCGTTGTGGAAAATGACAGTTAGTATTAGGGGAACATCATATATCCCTAGAAACTTGGCAAAACGAACCAAAACCGAAGAAGAAGAAATGAGCGAGTCGGAATAAGATAGTTGTATTCGTGTGGTGTAATATATGTAATATAGTGTGCTTATGCTTTATGATATATGTAAAAATTGCTTGTATTAATAAGTATTTTTTTATGAATCTAACTCTTGTCTATTTTACAGTTTAAAAACACAAAATGAATAGACAACCCAATATTTTAAGAGACCTACCCGGAGACATGATTGATGAAATCTTGTCTAGAGTCGGTCAGAATTCCTCGGCACAACTATTTAAGGCGAGATCAGTTTGTAAGACATTCGAAGAACGTTCCAAGAATGTCTTGGTTTATAAGAGACTTTCGTTTGAAAGATGGGGGATATCACATTGGGAAACCCATAAGTTACGATGTGTTTACTTTGACGCATATATTGCGGGGAACCCAAATGCTATTTTACGCAACGGGTTAAGAAATTATTTTGACTCAATATATCCGAATATTGGACTTCGTGATTTAGAAAAAGCGGCTAACATGCAACATAAAGAAGCATGTTATGCTTACGGATTAGTAATGTTCGCTTCTCACCAAAGTGAGAACAAGAACATCGGGCTACAACTATTAAACAAAACGTTTCCACAAGTGACGGAGTCGGTAATTGGGGTAAGAAATGAGGTTTTTAGATTGTTACGGGACTGTTGGACATTACGTAACCCTCGTCCCTTTGACGACGTTACAACACGCTGTCTTATCAACGGCCATAACGGTTATGTTCCACAAGACCAAGGATGGGAAGTAATCCTAGTAAAACCAGAATGCATGACTTGTTTCTGGGCGTATGAATTACGTGTCTTTATTGCCTTTGCTGAACGACTTGTGTACTAGCTAGAATTATCTTCACAACCATCTTGTATCAAATTTATTGTGTGCTATATTTCATGCTATATGTAAAATAAGCGGTATTGTAAGTTTGTAAAATATTGTGTAAAAGTTTGAACGCGAAATATTATTATAATCAGTTTTTCATATAGAATTGTCGTAGTTGAATTGTATATTAGCTACTAAGTATGAACTTAACGGGTAGGTACTACCCGAATTTAAACTTATAAAACGCTAATATGAAGAAAAAGCTTTTATAAATGAGTTCATATTATGCTACGAAATACTATTAACTACTCTTAATATTCTGTATGATTAACTTGTTCCATTTGACTATTTTGAAGGAAATGGCACAGACTACTCGACACACCGTGAATATGAATGAAGAGGAATTCCGTACTTTTCTAGCTTCAAACATAGCCACAGTACAGGCTGCGCTACATACCAACAATAACCTTAGATCTAGCAGTACAGGAAATCGTGTAGGATGCACCTACAAAGAATTCACTGCCTGCAAACCTTTGGAATTTGATGGAACCGAAGGACCGATTGGATTGAAACGGTGGACCGAGAAGGTCGAATCGGTGTTTGCCATAAGTAAGTGTACTGAAGAGGACAAAGTGAAGTACGCTACGCATACCTTCACAGATTCTGCGTTAACATGGTGGAATACCTATCTAGAGCAAGTGGGACAAGACGATGCGTACGCACTACCGTGGTCAGCATTCAAGCACTTGATGAACGAGAAGTACCGTCCCAGAACCGAGGTCAATAAGCTCAAGACAGAACTTAGAGGGTTACGAACCCAAGGATTTGATATTACCACGTACGAAAAACGATTCACAGAATTGTGCCTATTGTGTCCGGGAGCATTCGAAGATGAGGAAGAGAAGATCGACGCGTTTGTGAAAGGATTACCGGAAAGAATCCAAGAAGATATAAGTTCACACGAGCCCGCCTCCATACAACAGGCATGTAGAATGGCTCACAAACTAGTGAACCAGATTGAAGAAAGAATTAAAGAACAGACTGCTGAAGAGGCAAATGTGAAGCAAGTCAAAAGAAAGTGGGAGGAAAACGGTGATAAGAATCACCAATACAACAACAGTAATTACAACAATAATCGCAACAATTATCCCAACAATCGCAACATCAATCGCAACTACAACAAATGGCCCAACAACAACAACAACAACAACAACAACAACAACAACAACAACTACAACAATCATCCCAACAACAATAATAACCGCAACAACAACAACAACAATCAGAAGCAGCTATGCCAAAGGTGTGAAAAGTATCACTCGGGGTTCTGCACCAAATTTTGCAACAAGTGTAAAAGAAATGGTCATAGCGCGGCGAAGTGTGAGGTCTACGGACCAGGGGTTAATAGAACGAAAGGAACAAATGGTGTCGGAACGAGTAATGGCGGAGCAAGTAGTGTCGGAGCAAGTTATGCCAATGTAGTTTGTTATAAATGTGGAAAATCGGGCCACATTATTAGAAATTGCCCGAACCAGGAGAACACGAATGGACAAGGCCACGGAAGAGTTTTCAATATTAATGCGACAGAGGCACAGGAAGACCTGGAGCTTGTTACGGGTACGTTTCTTATTGACAATAAATCTGCTTACGTTTTATTTGATTCGGGTGCGGATAGAAGCTATATGAGTAGAGATTTTTGTGCTAAATTAAGTTGTCCATTGACGCCTTTGGATAGTAAATTTTTACTCGAATTAGCAAATGGTAAATTAATTTCAGCAGATAATATATGTCGGAATCGAGAAATTAAACTGGTTAGCGAAACATTTAAGATTGATTTGATACCAGTAGAGTTAGGGAGTTTTGATATGATAATCGGTATGGACTGGTTGAAAGAAGTGAAAGCAGAGATCGTCTGTTACAAAAATGCAATTCGCATTATACGAGAAAAAGGAAAACCCTTAATGGTGTACAGAGAAAAGGGCAACACGAAGCTACATCTTATTAGTAATTTGAAGGCACAAAAACTAATAAGAAAAGGTTGCTATGCTGTTCTAGCACACGTCGAGAAAGTACAAACTGAAGAAAAGAGCATCAATGATGTTCCCATTGCAAAAGAATTTCCCGATGTATTTCTGAAAGAATTACCGGGATTACCCCCACATCGATCCGTTGAATTTCAAATAGATCTTGTACCAGGAGCTGCACCAATAGCTCGTGCTCCTTACAGACTCGCACCCAGCGAGATGAAAGAACTGCAAAGCCAATTACAAGAACTTTTAGAGCGTGGTTTCATTCGACCAAGCACATCACCGTGGGGAGCTCCTGTTTTGTTTGTCAAGAAGAAAGATGGTACATTCAGGTTGTGTATCGACTATCGAGAGTTGAACAAACTTACCATCAAGAACCGCTACCCACTACCGAGAATCGATGACTTATTTGATCAACTACAAGGCTCGTCTGTTTATTCAAAGATTGACTTACGTTCCGGGTATCATCAAATGCGGGTGAAAGAAGATGATATTCCAAAGACTGCTTTCAGAACACGTTACGGTCATTACGAGTTTATGGTCATGCCGTTTGGTTTAACTAATGCACCAGCTATGTTCATGGACCTTATGAACCGAGTGTGTGGACCATACCTTGACAAGTTTGTCATTGTTTTCATTGATGACATACTTATTTACTCAAAGAATGACCAAGAACACGGTGAACATTTGAGAAAGGTGTTAGAAGTATTGAGGAAGGAAGAATTGTACGCTAAGTTTTCAAAGTGTGCATTTTGGTTGGAAGAAGTTCAATTCCTCGGTCACATAGTGAACAAAGAAGGTATTAAGGTGGATCCGGCAAAGATAGAAACTGTTGAAAAGTGGGAAACCCCGAAAACTCCGAAACACATACGCCAGTTTTTAGGACTAGCTGGTTACTACAGAAGGTTCATCCAAGACTTTTCCAGAATAGCAAAACCCTTGACTGCATTAACGCATAAAGGGAAGAAATTTGAATGGAAGGATGAACAAGAGAAAGCGTTTCAGTTATTGAAGAAAAAGCTAACTACGGCACCTATATTGTCATTGCCTGAAGGGAATGATGACTTTGTGATTTATTGTGACGCATCAAAGCTAGGTCTCGGTTGTGTATTAATGCAACGAACGAAGGTGATTGCTTATGCCTCTAGACAATTGAAGATTCACGAGCAAAATTATACGACGCATGATTTGGAATTAGGCGCGGTTGTTTTTGCATTAAAGACTTGGAGGCACTACTTATATGGGGTCAAAAGTATTATATATACCGACCACAAAAGTCTTCAACACATATTTAATCAGAAACAACTGAATATGAGGCAGCGTAGGTGGATTGAATTATTGAATGATTACGACTTTGAGATTCGTTACCACCCGGGGAAGGCAAATGTGGTAGCCGATGCCTTGAGCAGGAAGGACAGAGAACCCATTCGAGTAAAATCTATGAATATAATGATTCATAATAACCTTACTACTCAAATAAAGGAGGCGCAACAAGGAGTTTTAAAAGCGGGAAATTTAAAGGATGAAATACCCAAAGGATCGGAGAAGCATCTTAATATTCGGGAAGACGGAACCCGGTATAGGGCTGAAAGGATTTGGGTACCAAAATTTGGAGATATGAGAGAAATGGTACTTAGAGAAGCTCATAAAACCAGATACTCAATACATCCTGGAACGGGGAAGATGTACAAGGATCTCAAGAAACATTTTTGGTGGCCGGGTATGAAAGCCGATGTTGCTAAATACGTAGGAGAATGTTTTACGTGTTCTAAGGTCAAAGCTGAGCATCAAAAACCATCAGGTCTACTTCAACAACCCGAAATCCCGGAATGAAAATGGGAAAACATTACCATGGATTTCATCACTAAATTGCCAAGGACTGCAAGTGGTTATGATACTATTTGGGTAATAGTTGATCGTCTCACCAAGTCAGCACACGTCCTGCCAATAAGAGAAGATGACAAGATGGAGAAGTTAGCACAACTGTATTTGAAGGAAGTCGTCTCCAGACATGGAATACCAATCTCTATTATCTCTGATAGGGATGACAGATTTATTTCAAGATTCTGGCAGACATTACAGCAAGCATTGGGAACTCGTCTAGACATGAGTACTGCTTATCATCCACAAACTGATGGGCAGAGCAAAAGGATGATACAAATGCTTGAAGACATGCTACGAGCTTGTGTTATTGATTTCGGAAACAGTTGGGATCGACATCTACCGTTAGCAGAATTTTCCTACAACAACAGCTACCATTCAAGCATTGAGATGGAGCCGTTTGAAGCACTTTATGGTAGAAAGTGCAGGTCTCCAATTTGTTGGAGTGAAGTGGGGGATAGACAGATTACGGGTCCGGAGATAATACAAAAAACTACCGAGAAGATCATCCAAATTCAACAACGGTTGAAAACCGCCCAAAGTCGACAAAAGAGCTACGCTGACATTAAAAGAAAAGATATAGAATTTGAAATTGGAGAGATGGTCATGCTTAAAGTTGCACCTTGGAAAGGCGTTGTTCGATTTGGTAAACGAGGGAAATTAAATCCAAGGTATATTGGACCATTCAAGATTATTGATCGTGTCGGACCAGTAGCTTACCGACTTGAGTTACCTCAACAACTCGCGGCTGTACATAACACTTACCACGTCTCGAATTTGAAGAAATGTTTTGCTAAAGAAGATCTCACTATTCCGTTAGATGAAATCCAAATCAACGAAAAACTTCAATTCATCGAAGAACCCGTCGAAATAATGGATCGTGAGGTTAAAAGACTTAAGCAAAACAAGATACCAATTGTTAAGGTTTGATGGAATGCTCGTAGAGGACCTGAGTTTACCTGGGAGCATGAAGATCAGATGAATAAGAAATACCCGCATCTATTTCCAGAAGATTCGTCAACACCTTCAACAGCTTAAAATTTCGGGACGAAATTTATTTAACGGGTAGGAACTGTAGTGACCCGAACTTTTCCATGGTTATATATATTAAACGAAATTGTTATTTACATGATTAAGTGTTTCCAACATGTTAAGTAATCAAATTTGTTAAGACTTGATTAATTGAAATAGGTTTCATATAGACAATTGACCACCCAAGTTGATCGGTGATTCACGAACGTTAAAACTTGTAAAAACTATATGATGACATATATATGGATATATATATATATATATAGTTAACATGATATTATGATAAGTAAACATATCATTAAGTATATTAACAATGAACTACATATGTAAAAACAAGACTACTAACTTAATGATTTTTAAACGAGACTTATATGTAACGATTATCGTTGTAAAGACATTTAATGTATATATATCATACTAAGAGATATTCATACATGATAATATCATGATAATATAATAATTTAAAATCTCATTTGATATTATAAACATTTGGTTAACAACATTTAACAAGATCGTTAACATAAAGGTTTCAAAACAACACTTACATGTAACGACTAACGATGACTTAACGACTCAGTTAAAATGTATATACATGTAGTGTTTTAATATGTATTTATACACTTTTGAAAGACTTCCATACACTTATCAAAATACTTCTACTTAACAAAAATGCTTACAATTACATCCTCGTTCAGTTTCATCAACAATTCTAATCGTATGCACCCGTATTCGTACTCGTACAATACACAGCTTTTAGATGTATGTACTATTGGTATATACACTCCAATGATCAGCTCTTAGCAGCCCATGTGAGTCACCTAACACATGTGGGAACCATCATTTGGCAACTAGCATGAAATATCTCATAAAATTACAAAAATATGAGTAATCATTCATGACTTATTTACATGAAAACAAAATTACATATCTTTTATATCTAATCCATACACCAACGACCAAAAACACCTACAAACACTTTCATTCTTCAATTTTCTTCATCTAATTGATCTCTCTCAAGTTCTATCTTCAAGTTCTAAGTGTTCTTCATAAATTCTACAAGTTCTAATTACATAAAATCAAGAATACTTTCAAGTTTGCTAGCTCACTTCCAATCTTGTAAGGTGATCATCCAACCTCAAGAAATCTTTGTTTCTTACAGTAGGTTATCATTCTAATACAAGGTAATAATCATATTCAAACTTTGGTTCAATTTCTATAACTATAACAATCTTATTTCAAGTGATGATCTTACTTGAATTTGTTTTCGTGTCATGATTCTGCTTCAAGAACTTCGAGCCATCCAAGGATCCGTTGAAGCTAGATCCATTTTTCTATTTTCCAGTAGGTTTATCCAAGGAACTTGAGGTAGTAATGATGTTCATAACATCATTCTATTCATACATATAAAGCTATCTTATTCGAAGGTTTAAACTTGTAATCACTAGAACATAGTTTAGTTAATTCTAAACTTGTTCGTAAATAAAAGTTAATCCTTCTAACTTGACTTTTAAAATCAACTAAACACATGTTCTATATCTGTATGATATGCTAACTTAATGATTTAAAACCTGGAAACACGAAAAACACCGTAAAACCGGATTTACGCCGTCGTAGTAACACCGCGGGCTGTTTTGGGTTAGTTAATTAAAAACTATGATAAACTTTAATTTAAAAGTTGTTATTCTGGGAAAATGATTTTTATTATGAACATGAAACTATATCCAAAAATTATGGTTAAACTCAAAGTGGAAGTATGTTTTCTAAAATGGTCATCTAGACGTCGTTCTTTCGACTGAAATGACTACCTTTACAAAAACGACTTGTAACTTATTTTTCCGACTATAAACCTATACTTTTTCTGTTTAGATTCATAAAATAGAGTTCAATATGAAACCATAGCAATTTGATTCACTCAAAACGGATTTAAAATGAAGAAGTTATGGGTAAAACAAGATTGAATAATTTTTCTCATTTTAGCTACGTGAAAATTGGTAACAAATCTATTTCAACCATAACTTAATCAACTTGTATTGTATATTATGTAATCTTGAGATACCATAGACACGTATACAATGTTTCGACCTATCATGTCGACACATCTATATATATTTCGGAACAACCATAGACACTCTATATGTGAATGTTGGAGTTAGCTATACAGGGTTGAGGTTGATTCCAAAATATATATAGTTTAAGTTGTGATCAATACTGAGATACGTATACACTGGGTCGTGGATTGATTCAAGATAATATTTATCGATTTATTTCTGTACATCTAACTGTGGACAATTAGTTGTAGGTTACTAACGAGGACAGCCGACTTAATAAACTTAAAACATCAAAATATATTAAAAGTGTTGTAAATATATTTTGAACATACTTTGATATATATGTATATATTGTTATAGGTTCGTGAATCAACCAGTGGCTAAGTTTTACTTCCCGACGAAGTAAAAATATGTGAAAGTGAGTTATAGTCCCACTTTTAAAATCTAATATTTTTGGGATGAGAATACATGCAGGTTTTATAAATGATTTACAAAATAGACACAAGTACGTGAAACTACATTCTATGGTTGAATTATCGAAATCGAATATGCCCCTTTTTATTAAGTCTGGTAATCTAAGAATTAGGGAACAGACACCCTAATTGACGCGAATCCTAAAGATAGATCTATTGGGCCTAACAAACCCCATCCAAAGTACCGGATGCTTTAGTACTTCGAAATTTATATCATATCCGAAGGGTGTCCCGAAATGATGGGGATATTCTTATATATGCATCTTGTTAATGTCGGTTACCAGGTGTTCACCATATGAATGATTTTTATCTCTATGTATGGGATGTGTATTGAAATATGAAATCTTGTGGTCTATTGTTACGATTTGATATATATAGGTTAGACCTATAACTCACCAACATTTTTGTTGACGTTTAAAGCATGTTTATTCTCAGGTGAATACTAAGAGCTTCCGCTGTTGCATACTAAAATAAGGACAAGATTTTGAGTCCATGTTTGTATGATATTGTGTAAAAACTGCATTCAAGAAACTGATTTCGATGTAACATATTTGTATTGTAAACCATTATGTAATGGTCGTGTGTAAACAGGATATTTTAGATTATCTTTATTTGATAATCTACGTAAAGCTTTTTGAACCTTTATTTATGAAATAAAGGTTATGGTTTGTTTTAAAAATGAATGCAGTCTTTGAAAACGTCTCATATAGAGGTCAAAACCTCGCAACGAAATCAATTAATATGGAACGTTTTTAATCAATAAGAACGGGACATTTCACATAACTTCTATCTGCACCAGTATCAAACAAGACAGAAGCTAAAAGATTGTTGATAGTGAATATACCTGTCACCAAGTCGGGGTTTTCTCAGGCGTCCCTTGCATTAACGTTGAAAGCTCTACCACGGGGTGGTCCGCCGTCTTTTCTTTTGTTGGGGCACGCATTTCTGAAATGGCCCGTCTGTCCGCATTCGTAGCACTTTTTCGGCCCATTGGTGTTTGGCTTCCCATTCAAAGTGGTGACCTTGCAGTCTTTCCCGATATGCCAGTCCGTTGGCACTTTTCGCAAACAACATTACAATACCCAGTATGGTGCTTGTAGCACCGCTTGCATTGTGGTAAGGTTCCCTTGTAGTTCGGGTTTGAGTTGGTGTTCGGATTGGGGTTTCCACCGTTGTTGTTTCCTCTGAAACCCTCATGTCGTTTCTCCGGGTTCTGATCATAAGTCCTTCCCCTGTTGTTGTTGTTTTCCCATTTGCGCTTCTCGCTACTACCCGCTTCAGACTTGGCCTTCTCCGGTTCATCGATGGTAATTTGATTCATTAAAGTATGCGCCATGCGCATCGCTTCCGAGACATTTGGTGGCTTGGACGAGGTAACGTTTCCCTTTATGCTCTTAGGAAGTCCCCAGAAGTACCTTTCCATACGCTTGAATTCTGGGGTGACCATTGTCGGACACATCAGGGCTAACTCCAAAAATCTCCTGTTGTAACCATCAAGGTCGTTCCCAACGGCCTTTAACTGCATGAATTCCATTTCCATCTTTTGTATCTCGGTTCTCGGACAATACTCCTCAATCATGGCACACTTAAATTCTTCCCATGGCGTAGCATACGCCTCATCAATGCCTTGTGCCTGTGCCATTGTGTTCCACCACGTGAGCGCGTCGTCAGACAGCGTGCAAGAAGCAAATTTGGTTTTGCTGTCCTCCGAACAGTTGCTAACTCGGAATACTGATTCTAGCTTTTCGAACCATCTAGTGAGACCAACCGGTCCCTCAGTGCCGCTGAAGTTATGTGGTTTACAGCTCTGGAATTCCTTGTAAGTACACCCATTACGAATGGGTTGAATAACCGGTGGTGGTGGCGGTTGCGGTGGAGCTTGGGGTTGCATTTCTGCAATGGCTGCGGCTACCCTTTCGGCAATCATCTCTTCGATTTGGGTGGTGGTAGGTGTTGATCGTCCGTTGGCCATGGTGTTCTAAACAAAAATTTTAACTCAAGTCAAAATCCAGCATTCAATATATAATAATACAGTATATGTAACCAACACGGAATCAACACATCACATGTTTATTAAATAACGCATCTAGGTACAAATACCACAGAATCATCGTACAGTAATGTAAATAGAACATCGTGCAAGAATTAAATAACGCAAAGTTCCATTCATTAATAATAATAAGTTTCATACATCTGAATAAGTCCGTGCAATACATAAGTGAAACATAAAACTACAACTAGATTACATAATGAAATCTAAATACAAAAGCCCTACGGTGAAGGTGGGTGTAGGATGTCCATAACATGGGACATCTGGTCCTCTAGCTCAGCTACCCGATCACGGAGGGTTTCCACCTCCCTTGTAAATTCCTCGACAGTGGGAGCTGGTGGGGCGGGTGGTGCTGGTGGTGCAGGTGGTGCAGAGGGTCCGGCTTCAGACGTAGAGGCTGCAAGGTGGTAAGGCTTACGGATGAAGGGATCCGAAGGGTACGGCACAAGCCGCTTACGGGCGGTAACCCTACGACGCCGTCCAAATGCGTCAGTGAATGCTCGTCCTCCGTTGATCCCCGGAATAATAGTACCGTCGAAGCGATACCGCTTCTTCGGCGGGGTGGAGGGTGGCTGTACAGGTGCATCAGGGTCCTCCTCATCGGAGTCATCGTCACTCGAGTCATCTGTGGATGGGTCATCGGATGAAGAATCATCAGAATCATGCGGTGGTGGCTGAACGGGTGGCTGAACTGGCTCTCCTCGAGCGGCCATCATCTCTCGGTAATGGGCGGGTCCGATCAGAATGAGACGTCCATCAGGGGCGCGTCGGCACCAATGGCGATACCGGTTACAGAATGGACCTTCCCCGAATTCCGCGGGAATCACAATCTCACCGGAGCGGGGCTGTGACACCGAGGGTCCGGGGGCAGATGGAGCTGGAATCGCCGGAGGGTCCTGGGCTCCGCTAGAAGTAACCACTGGGGCAGGCGCCTGGCTGCTAGTCCCGAAAAATGAAGCGCCGGGGTCACTCGTGGGTAGCGGGATCGGTGTGTCGGCAGCAGCAGCAGGTGGGGTGGCTGACGAGTCTGAACTGCCCAAAATGATAGCAGGTGGAGTATCCGACATCTGAACAAGGAAAAATAAAATTTTCCATGTCAGTAAGTCATAAAGCAAGCACGTATTAGGCCAACAGTCTAAATCATGTGTAACAGTAAGTAGCATGGCAATAACGACAAGTATCATGCAATCGAAAGCAGATAATAGCATGCAATAGTGAAATCAGGTAATAGCCTACGGCATATAGCAGTAAAAGTAAGCAGCAGCATGCAGTAAGTTCAGCGGAAACAAGTAAACTAGCAAGTTGTAGATTAGTCCTATTAGTGAATCCTACTCGGGTCGGTCTTAGACTCACTAATGCAACCTAATTCCCTACAACCAATGCTCTGATACCAAATGTGATGCCCCGTACAAAACCATCGTGTACGAATCATCAACAACAGGATCATTACAAGGTCAAACACTATATGCTATTTCAAAATACGTTTGCATTCATGATAAAAGCTGACGTCATAACCAACGCCAAATGTTTTATAACCAAAGTATGCTTCTATGAACAGAAGCAAATATAATAGTGCGTGACCCTTAGGTCGTTACAAATCATAGTTTCAAAAGTATTAAAGTTTGAATGCAAGTAAAATAGTTCATGCGGTGATAACTCTAGAGCAGCGGGTGTCTACACCAAGACTAGCACGACAGCGGAAGCCAATAACCTTAAGCACCTGAGAAAAATATGCTTAAAAATGTCAACACAAAGGTTGGTGAGCTATAGTTTAAGTATAACAGTATGTAAGGTAGGTCACAAGATTTTAGTGCTACAATGAGCGTTTCAAAACAGTATGATAAAGTATATGTTAACTGTGGGCAATTGGTAACTAACTTAACGTTTATACCCCCTAAAAGTACACTTGGAAAGTGTGTATATTTACGAAGTATTAAACACTCGTTAAATGCTAGCGCTACTAGCCCGAGTGGAGATGTCAAACCCTATGGATCCATATCTAATATTCGCGTTCACTGGTTCAAAAATCAATGACTAAACGTTACCGAGCTAAAGGGAATGTTTATGCCGTTGTATAACCCACACATATATAAAGTTTAAGTACTCATACCTAGTATGTAAAACGTAAAATGTGCATGTATTCTCAGTTCCCAAAATAAGTTAAAGTAAAAAGGGAATGCTATAACTCACAATGATAAAGTAGCGGTAAAGTCGAGTCGGGAAATAAGCAAGTACGTAGGTCCGGAAAGTCCTCAACATAAGTCAAATAATACTAAGTCAGTAAATCGTCCGAATAGGTTTAAATGTATGTAAATAAGGTCTTAAAGGTCATCATCATTCATCATCAAACAAAAGGTGTAAAGTAAGTTTCGTTCATGAAAAGAGTTTAAAACAAAGGCTGAATTCGGTCATTCACCACGGCCTCTATACCTACTGAAATAAGGTGAGACCAGTGGCCATGGCTCCGTATATGAGTCCTTTAGTTGTGGTAAAAATCCCAGAAGCAAACTCATCTTCGTTTGACCGTGGCGACGGTCTAAGTGCGAGTAGGTCAGAATTTTCAGCACAACGTTAAAAGGGCATAGTGACGATCGGAGGGCCATAAATCCTAAACCGTAACTCGGATTAAGACGAGTCCTATATGAAAAGTTATCTACTCGAACAGATCTATCTGAAAATTATCTTTACAGTAGCCCAGGTGGTACAGATCAGACACAGAAACAGTAAAACAGTAGGGTCAGTAGGTTCCGGTGGTTCTTGGTGCTCGATGCTTATCATGGTTCTCATCCTTGATGCATATAGCTTCAAGTGTACAACTCGTTGATGTGTTTGCATCATTTTCACCAAGGTTTGACCATCATAACCCAAGTGTAAGTCTAAGACATGAAGCACAACTCACTTAAGTGTTGCAAGTGTTTTGATGAACCAAAGTTACATCAAAGTCTTAGATTCAACACATACATGAAATGTAAAAGTAATATTACCCAAGTTTTGACTAGTATGACACAAGTGTAAGTCTAAGACATGTAGCACAACTTACTTAAGAGTTGTATGAAGTTTGATGAACCAAAGTTACATCAAGGTCTTAGATCTAACACATACATGAACTTTAAAACTAATAATAACTTACAAACTTGAAAGTGAACTTATGAAATCAAGATCTTAAGTTGTAGAACGTAGTTCTTAGTTAGATCTTGAAGATCCTAGAACCAAAAGTCTAGATCTAACATAAGTGTACAAAGTTATAGTTAAAGAAAGCTTACTTACATGTTCTTTGAACTTTCAAAGTTAACTTTTAGTTCAAGATTAATGAGATCAAAGTTAACTAGTAACACTTGACCAATAACAACCAACAAACATGAAATTAAAGTGCATAATATGAAGAAATAAACTAAGTAAACAAGTAAATAAGTTCATGGGTTTCATACTTTAAAGATTCAAACCAAAGTTTGATCTTTAAGAATGTAAACTTTAAGTTTACAAACATGACTTACAAGTAATGATTCTACAACCATGAACTTAAAATCTTTTGAAACAATAAATGTAGAATCATAAACTAGTAAGTTTATGTTCTTGTATGTTCTTGAAGAATCAAGATAATATGAAGAACAAACTAAAGAGTTTGGTTCTTGTTAACAAGTAAGTAACTAATAACTAAGAATAAGTAACAATCAACAACAATGAACAAGTAAGTAATTAATCAACAATAACAACAAGTTATGATGATGATTATGAGATGTTGGGTTACGGTTTTGACAAAGAAAAAGAAGAGAAGAAAAGCTTCTAGTTACTTACAAGTAAGAGAGCAAAAGAGAGAAAATGTTTGAGAGAAAGTAAGTGTGTGAAATATGAAAGGAAGTAAGGGTGAATACAAGTGAGTATGTAATGAAAAATTGAAAACAAAAACACCCCTAAAGGGCCCCAAGGCCGACGGCCTGCAGCAACAACAAAGAGGGAGGGAAATGTTCAATGGGTCCTTGCATGTTAAAGCTTAAAAGATTGGTTATTAGGTGGCCATGCATGGGGATTATGTTGTAACAAGATTCTTCATGACATAACTAACTAGTTACAACTCTAAGTAATACTTACACATGAAAGACATGGGCTAATGAATCCATTAAAGTGTAGGGTGGGCTTATAAGTCCAATATCATGAGTCCATAACACTAATAAAAGCCCAAGTTCAATTAATTAACAAATAAATCCAATTAAAGCCCAAGTAATTAACTAATAACCTTAGTTAATTAAAATGATTAATAAAACTAATCATGAATGTAAATAATATTTTAAAAATATTATTCGTGAAAGTTTCGTGTGTCACAAAGACGTTTCAGGCATTTAAAGTCAAGTATAATTAATCATGACAACAAGTAAATGTAATAACATACATTCGTTTAATCACAAGTATTAATAATAATAATTATTAATTAACGTTGGAAAAACCAGGGTCGTTACAATAATCATATGTAACAATCCTAATCGTATCGCCGGATGTTGACTCTTTCGACTTAACGCATCCGCGACTACATTCGCCTTGCCCGAATGGTAAAGTATCTCACAATCATAATCCTTCACCACATCCATCCATCTACATTGACGATAATTCAAATCCCTTTGATCAAAAAGATGTTTCAAACTCTTGTGATCCGAATAAATCGTACACTTGACACCATACAAGTAGTGGCGCCAAATTTTCAAAGCATGGACCACCGCCGCTAATTCGAGATCATGCGTCGGGTAATTCTTTTCATGTTCCTTTAATTGCCTAGAGGTGTAAGCAATCACTTTACCCCGTTGCATTAGAACACACTCGATCCCATTTAATGAGACGTCACAATACATCGTCATATCTTCTACACCTTTCGGCAACACCAAAACCGGAGCTTGACACAATTTCTCTTTCAACAATTGAAAAGCAATCTCTTGCTCATTTTTCCAATTGAATCTCACGTTCTTCCTTGTTAATTTTGTCAATGGTGAAGCGATCTTAGAAAAGTCTTGGATAAACCGACGATAATAACCGGCCAATCTGAGAAAACTTCGGATTTCCGTAGGCGAAGCACTCGGTCGGATAAAACCGGAGCGCTCCATGGCGAAGCACTCGGTCGGATAAAACCCTTTTTAAGCAACTCTTGGATTTGATTTAACAACTCTTGCATTTCCGTTGGTGCTAAACGATAAGGAGTTTTACCAATGGGAGTAGCCCCCGGAACCAACTCAATGCGAAATTTAACTTGTCTTTTCGCCGGAACACCCGGTAACTCATCCGGAAAAACGTCTTGAAATTCATTAACCACCGGAATTTCACGAATGGATGGTGGCTCTTCACGAGTATCAACAACATGGGCAAGAAAAACCATGCCACCACTATTAAGGAAACGACGCGCTCGTGCATAAGTGCACAATGGTACGAGTCTCCTTCGCCTATCGCCATGAATAATTAACTCTCCCCCACTTGGGGTCTTGACAAGAATAAACTTTTCATGGCATGCAATTTCGGCTCTATAAAGATCGAGCCAATCCATACCCACAACAATATCAAACTCACCCAGGGTCATTGGGATAAGATCGATTTTAAAGATTTCGGCACCAATCACAACATCACAATCTTTGCACACATCAACCCCTAACACCGTCTTACCATCTGCTATTTCAACTTCTACCAGATGACTTAACTTAGCTAGAGGTTTGTTAAGCTTAGACACAAATCGTGGAGACACAAACGATAAATTAGCACCGCTATTAAATAGTATCCTTGCCGGATTAGAGTTAACCATGAAAGTACCTGAGACAACTTCGTTGGATTGTTTGGCTTCATCGTTGGTCATCAAGTAATTTCTTCCCTTAGCCATCCCCGCCGCCTTCTCAAGCTTCTTTACTTGGTCACCTAACAACTCGGGACATTCCGACTTTCGATGTCCCGCTTTTTGACAATTAAAGCACGTGACCGTCTTTCTCAAACAATCGCGGGAGAAATGACCCTTCTTCCCGTAACTATAACACGTAGGTGAAAAAGTATTCGAACCACCCCTTTTCATACTTTTCAACGCTTTCGGACACGCCCTTGCTTTTCTTGTTGGAGTAACTAGATGCTTCAAATTTTTTTTTACTCGACCCATAACCAACCGGACTCGGAGCTTGCACTTCAAACCCTTTCGCAACCGCCAAGAGCTTAACAAATGTCTCAACATGACCAATACTAATCTTACCATTCAAATCATCTCTAAGGGTCGCATGAAAATCTTCCATCAACAATTGGTCGTTCCCCACATACTAGGGGCAAAAACGCGCTTTGGAGAGAAAGTTGGTTTTAAGAGTGTTTAGGTCCAAAGACCCTTGATGCGTGTTTCTTAACTCGTTGCACAATTTAGAAAGATCCGCCTGTGTACGATACTCAAGGAAAAACTCTTTCTTGAACTCCTCCCAAGACAACCCTACAAAAGCCGCCTCACCCACCATGGCAATCTTACCATCGAGCCAATCCTTAGCATTGCCCCTCAACAAACTAGTGGCAATCCTTGTCTTCTTTTCGGGTGGGCACTCGCTAGTGCGAAAACAACCTTCAACATCGGATATCCAAGCTGTACTTTTCATGGGGTTGGGATCCCCGGAAAAGTGAGGAGGCTTAGTTGCCATAAAGATTTTATTGCTAAACACCATCTCTTCCCCATGTTGGGGTCTAGGAAACCTCCTTTCAACTTCTTCTCTCACGGCATCAGCCATTTGTTCTCGAATCAAATCGACAATATGTTCCGAAACCGATTCTTCGAGTATTTGTTTAACCTTTCGGGAGAAAACCGAGACGTAGTTTTCTAGAGCGGCCTTTATTTTGGTTGTCATTTCGTCCGCTTCCTCATGTTGAGTACCACCGCCGTTGTTTGTCTCCGTTCCATTTCTCATCTTCATTCTAAAGATCGAAACGGATTAGGCATCACCAACAAATCAATACATATATATATAAATACATATGCATATGACCGCACGCACACCACACCTAGCTTAATACTTGTCGCACGTCCTTGCTTGACTTGACTTGCAACCGTAATAATGGTCGTGACTCACTATTACGCTCGCATGCCGTGCCACGCTCAAACGTACCACAACCATCTTGCTCGATGTTCAAAACAATAACGCATGATTAGTAACATCATAACATGGCATCGCTAGTCCACCTATTCGCCCATGCACTAATCATAACCCGTACCGGCCCGTAGTCCTACAAGTCCCGCATATCAAATAGCAACACAGAAAGTCTAAGTCTAGGCGCCTATCTCAAGTCACCTAAATTCCTTAGACCATGCTCTGATACCACTTGTAACAACCCAACCCGTTATCCAACCGAAACACGCATTATTTTTTTATTTAAAGAAACAGTTCTATTCAGCAATTGGAGCGGCTCGCCCCATGGTGGAGTGGCGCTCCAAAGTGGTCTGTCCACTCTTTTCCTTTTTGGTAAAAAGATCTCCCGCTTTCCGTCACTTTTAGACGAAATGACTTTCACCATATCTTAATATAAGTAAAACTAAGAAATTTCCACAATAAAAACGAGTTTTACAACACCGGGCCCACAACGACCCATTTTACGAATTTCGTTCAAAATACAAGTTTCGATCATAAGAGTTTAAATTCCAAACGACACCTAGAGCATGGTGTTTGGGGTTAAACTACCCAAATCTTGATCAAACTTCAAAAGCTAAACTTCCAAAAGCATCCCCTATCCATAACAAAGCGGGAGGCCACTAATCCAAACGGATACATTTTCCCTTGTCCACGTCGGAGCCTAAAAAGGTAAACAATGAGAGGGTAAACTAAAGCTTAGTGAGTAGAATAAATATATACATGCATATACAATTTACCTACACGCATCCACGAACTCATACAATGCATATAATCTCATACCATTTAATATCAAGAGCTAGTATCATCAAAACATATAACTAGCAACATCACTAGCACAAGAATCATAATAATAATTAAATGTTAAACATCAACGAGTATAAACCATGGTTAACCAATATCGTAAGGGAACGACCTCGCGAACAAGTCATCGGTGTTCATAACAACCGTTAGCTCCCAAAAACGGCTATGATATACTAACCCCCGAGGTGTTCCAAAACGGCTATGGCATCACCCCCAAGTGTTCCAAAACGGCTATGGCATCACTTGATCATCGTATGAGTAAGAACCGGCTATTCGGTTAGCGCCCAATAACGGCTATGGTATGCTAACCCCGAGGTATCCCAAAACGGCAATGGTATTCCCTCAAAGTGTTCCAAAACTGTTATGGCATCACTTAATAGTGGCTATTACTCACACCATGTGCACAAAACGGCTATGTGCACAATTAATACGAGCAAATAAATCATATACATACATACATAAATATTCCACTCACCTTATCGTCTTGGTGAGATTTCCAACGATAACTTGTAACCTTCAAAGCGAGTCACCTAACACAATTATTGCCCAATTAATTCGCATAACAAGTTGGACTATCCACCAACTAACCTTACTAGTGCATTTATGACCCAAAAAGGGTATTTATGACCCATTTGCACTAGAATTACACAATCAAGGTCAAATCCATAACTAATCACTAAAAGCTAGCGATTAATGTTCTAAGACTCCCATCAATACATATCTAGGGTATGTTCATATCCAATTTATCCCACTAGGTCAAACTTACCCATTTGACCCATTTCAAGTCAACCATGAACCCCAATAACCCTTTTTCACTAACAACACAAGTGAGCTAGTGATTAACTAACCATTTAAGACCCATAAGCACCATTTATTAAATTGAAACCCTAGGTTAGTCATTCTTGAGTCCTCATGACTCAATCTTACCCAAAAACCCCCAAATCACTAACAAATAGGTTTTATGTTCATCACTAACCCAAACCCTAACCCTTAACACTAGTTTAAGTAAAGAAATTAAGATTAGGACATACCACCACAATCAAAACGTAGTTAGTGGCTAGATGAACAACTTTAATACTTGCGGTTTGACCCGAAACAAACTTCTTCTTCCTTGATTTAAGCTTTCTCACACTAAAGCTCTTTCTCTCACTCTAGAATTTGAAGTGGAGAAGATAAGGTTGGTGATTGTGTTGAATGTGTTTCAACCACCTCAAATCTGGCCATAAGTGACCCTAACCCGGCCTCTAGTGAAAAGACAAGAATGCCCCTCATTTAACTCTATTTTAAAAAGCAAAAATCTGTCGCAGAAGCTGTGCGCGGTGCGCGCCCTCATCCTTGCGCGGCGCGCCACATGTCAGATCATTTTTTAGCCTTTCATTTACACTACACTTCACACACTCTATGTACATCATATTTACTCTTATGTACAATAAATATTCAGGTCTTACAGTCGGTGTCTCGAAAAACTAGCCGTTTTACAAACGTTTCCCGACCCCTATACGGTCTCTTTCTAACCGCGTCTTTTATGTTAAGGACGAGAATTCTCGGCTTCATCTTCTTCATCCAATCAATCAAGACTTTCGAGTACCTCGAGCACGTTGTACCTACATTCGATTAGTCACTCGTCGGAATACTCACTTTCACTCTCATTTAATTAATATACGTGTACGTGTACGTACATTAAATGAGTCTTGCTTTAAGTTCGAGATCATGTTCTGGCATTTAAGCTCGGCTCGAATCAATTTTTTAATGAGTCGAACTCGAGTAGCTTGACATATTTATAACTTATTTACAGTCCTAATAAAATGGTTCAAAAAATAACTTTTAGTGTAGAGATCGAGAAAACAATCGCAAATATTAGTGACCGAAAAAGAAGGATCACTTAATTTGTTCATACCTTCTTTTCAATTTTATTGTACATTTTACTTTTATTATCATTATTTTTTCAAGAATATAGCTTTTATGTATAAAATAACTATTATAAATCATCATTTAACTCATTAATTTATTTATTCTCATTTAAAAATGGGGTAAACCGATCATCTGCCGGTCTCGCGGTCAAAATATGAGAGGAAAATCGCGTAACCCATGTTTAAAGAGACAGGGGGCAGAGATTAAGTCCATGAACACCGCGGTATGCTAACATCCGGGGAATTCGCGAAATTATATTTATTACTAATAAATATTAATTAACAATATCCAGTGGTGACTCGATGGTCCGCTGATCCGGTGTGGTCAGGTGGTTCAGTTATCCGGTGGATGTTCGTTGGTCCGGGGGGGGGGGGGGGGGGTGATCCAGGTTGGCCTGGGGTCCGGGGGGGCTGGTGGTCCGTGGTGGCGCGGTCATCCGGGAATCCCGGGGTGGCCGGTATAAATTTATAAATGTATTCTAATCTCTCATAAATTTCTAGCCCCATAAGGCTGTAAAGTTTTTTAACGAACTTAACTTGTTACTCCCTCCGTCCCAAAATAATTGTCCTGTTTTGACTTTTTCAGTTTTTTCTCTTCAACTTTGACTTTAAATATCTTTCTTTATGTTATATAATTTCGAATGAAAGTTATTACAAATGAAAACACATTCGAAAATGAATCTATTGATATAAATTTCATTAAATATTCTATAGCATACACCAATAAATATTTAAAGTCAACTTAATAAATTGAGTTTGAAAAGAACAACATGACAATTATTTTGGGACGGGGGAAGTATTATTTATCAAAATTATATCTCGAGTTGTGATAAACGTAATTTTTCAGGGATATGGTATAAATTTATATTTCAATTGTTTTTTTCTTTGTTAGAACGTCATACCTACAATGTATTACACGCATTACGTACATGAAGTCATCTATATACACATTTTTCGTGGTTGATGGGTTCATCCAATCGATTAAATACTTATTTGATCTTTTAATTTTTAAGAGTGGTGTTTCACTGTCTAGAATATACTACAGTATATGTTATTTTTCTTAAGTTGAACAATGAATCATATACTACAAATCTTAGTGAATTAACAATAACATTACTAGTAAAAAGAAGTTTACATTAAATATAATTGATAAGTAAAATAAGTTCTAACCAATAAATGCTCACTGAACTTTTATTCTTTTTCTTATGGACCGAATTATTAATCAACTCTGTTAAGCTTCTACCCAATTGACTTATAGGATTAAACCTATTACACAATCACCCTTTTAGAGTTGCTTACATGACCAAATAAAAACCTTGCAGCTAGAACAAATAACATGACAATTAAAGTAAACCAACAAAATGAAACCTAATAAGGCCACTGGCCAACAACATTTCCAGGAGGGTCATATTGACAAACAACGGTATAATAAGTCCATCCACCATCTTTACGGTCACATAAACTCCTAGCGCATCCAACACGTTCCGTATTTTTCCACACGATTTGAGTATAATGACCGCACATTTGTAAACACTCGTTTGTAGAGTATTTGTAGTCCAATCTTTCATCAAGCCACAATTGTACAGCATATGTAATATTCAGTTCTGGTCCATAAGCCATATTTTCACCAACAGGACCAGTAGAGTGTATCAATGCACAATCTTTCCTCTGATCAGCCCATTCTTGTGCGGATTTCTCCAATGCAGGATCGTATTTCAAACAAGGCAAGTTTAATACTTTTCGGATACAATTATGGACCTGAACATAGTCTTCTTGACAGTTTCCTGGACCGTGTGCGTCACAAAGATTAAGAATTGCGATGGATAAAAAAAGAAAAAATGAAATGCTACACCAATGACCCATGTTGATTATTGTGTTGTTGTATGTGTTTTGAAATGGGTATTTATAGGGTAGTAAATGTGAAAGTGAAGTGCAAAAAGTGAGCAAGAATAACAGGAAACTAAAGAGGAAATACTCATGGAGCAAAACGTTTTTGAACTATTCTACTCAACCTTAAACTTTGATAAAAACACAACCACTCTTAATTCCAAAACATTCGGCAAATTTATATTTAGAAAATACAACAAAACCGTTCATTGATTATTTTTATATACATTAATTTTGATGTATTTATAATTTATATTTATAATAAGTAATAAATGGAAATAACAAAATGTGTCTTTATTATCAACTCTAGGGATCATACATAATGATAAAAAATTAGAGCGTGTTTGACGAAAGTAATTAGAGTTATAGTTTACAGTGGAGAGTACCTATAGCTTATGTTTAAAGCTGAAAATTAGAAGTTATTATCTTTTATATGTCTTTGATAAAATAGTTGAGTAGGAAGTTTATAACATTTTTTTAAGACAAGGTTTGGAATCACTAACGGGGATAAAAACTATTCACCCGATCATTTTTTCACGCACACACGCGTTTTGAGGCAGACACCAGACGATCCATTAATCCATACGAGCATGTAGACCAGGCCGGGTTCCTAAAAGCGGAACGGTAAAACCTCTCATTAGGACTCCTTCCGGTAGACCCCAAAGATCGATCGCATGACCTCTACCCACCCAATACATAAGGTATTGGGGTGAGCGCGAGCCACTCGGCCGGAAGACGGGTTCTTGAAAGTTTATAACTGTAAATTTTAATAAGGACGATAAAAAGATATGATAAATAATCATATTACGGGCAGTGGCGACTCCATTTAGAGTGGAGTGGGGTCAAAGGACCCCATTAGTTAAATATTTTTCTGTATAAAATACTACTAAAATTATATAGGACACCACTAAATTTACAGATAGGACCCCATAAATTTTCAATATTAGTGATTTATATGGAAGTAAATAGTCATTCATTAGGCAAATTTTTTACAAGGTATCACTCATATTGTATGGGACCCCATTGAATTTCGATCATAGAATCGCCACTGATTACGGGTATATATGTAATTTCTAATTTCATTTGTTATAAGTTTATGTTTTAAAATAGTTTCAACTTTCAACTATCTTATTTTTCAGTGCTTATTTTTTCATAAGCTTTAGAAATTTTATCACTCAAACAATGTTATTAGATTGAGTTTATGAAGGAAAAAAACATGTTTAAACTTATAAAAAAATAAGGTTACTAAAATATACCATAAATTTGTCACTCAAAGTCTCAAACACACTCTTAGTGGTTTTATGGCCCTTGACGAGAGATTTATAACGAACTATCTGTTCAGAACCATTAAAGAAAGATGAATGATGTATCGAATCTCAAAATTAGTTACTTTGTGTAAAGATGGAAGTGACTTTGCAAGTGATACAATGTCTCACTTAGGAGCAAAACTAGGAGGGTAAGTAAATGGAAAGCTTCAACATTTTACTGTAAGATTTGTTATCTTTTACTTCACAGATCTTTAATGAAATTATATCAAAGTTCGATTTCATGTTATTGTTAATTCCAATTAAGCGACCTAGAACTTATGTATTTAATTAAACAAGATATAAACAACATCAAGTGCGGAATAATTAAAATACACGATAAAGGAAATACACTATTGTTATTATAACAATAGTCAATATTACAAAGAAAATGATAGACGATTTGAAATGTAAACATGCATCTCCTATATATAGACTTGGGATTCCATGAAGCATCCCCCAAAATCTAAAGATCTATTTCGTAACTAACGATTCAATAATAGAGGAAACAAAAAAAAATTGTATCATTTCAAATCTTCTACCAGAATTCAAAGATATTCGCTTAGATGGAATCTCTTCATTCGTATCTTCAAATATCTTCACGCATTATTGATCAAGTCATCATTGCTGCAATTCATGAATTATGATAAGAGTTTGTATTTTTCATAACGCACCAGAGTCTGTGATTACTAAGTCTCTCACTCTCAGACTCACACTTAACTAAAATATTTTTTACTGATCAGATTCTCAACAATGATTTTTCCTAATAATTACTCATGATTTGAGTCTATTGCAGAATTCTGTTTATAATTAACGATGATTCTATTTTTTATTTCTAGTAATATGTTAAAATTTCAGGTTTCGGTACCTTATTTTCTACCAACAAATATCACTACTCCAACAGAAAAATACGGAGTATAAGACATTAATAACTATCGCAAATCTCTTTTAAACATTAAAAGAGAATCATTATCTCTCCTAATTAAATAAGCTAACTCCTTTATGACCATATGATCATTCCTAAGTTTTAATCACAACCATTCATTTGGGGTATTAGCTAACAAAAGAATTAGATTAGCTAATCATCCATTAAAATGACTAAGATACCCTCATATTTTTTAGTATACTACAACAGCTACCAGTCAATTAACCTCCACACCTTCAATAAAAAACCCATTCGTTCTTTCAGTATACATCCTTCACTTCATGAAACCCTAAACACAATTATCAATTATATTCAAATCGATCATGATTCTCATGCGATTAAACGTTTGTATATAAGGAATTTGCACAGATTCAATCTATTGTAGAAGGTCGGCATAAGTCTCACTACTATATGTCAGAAAGAACGTGTCATGATTGAAGAATTGTCACCGTGCAGATAGGTTATTGAGGTATACTTGATCTTCATTTTTAAATCTATTGTATAAGGTAGCATATGTGATCTTTATTTTTTAATTCAATTGTAGCTATATTCAAATAAATTATATATTTGAATTCTTTGCTATTATTTGATCCGAATTAGATATAGATATAAAATTTAAAGTTGTAATGGCATGATTTTAGACAGACATATTCTTATTTTGGACGAAATTGATACTCAGTAATTGATAACCTTAAGAGTTATTGATTTTTAAAAAAAAATGATTCTTCTTTTTTTTTCTCTTCAAAATCGTCAAATTCATACTCTGCTGATGCTATCGATAAGGTTGGATCTGATGGTGTGTTATCAATTGAATCGTCATCGTTTTTTGAGACAACTATTGATGTTGAAGAAGGAATGGAGGTATGTTTTTTTTGTTCTTTATTATTTATCAACTTATCATTATGATGTTGCATATTAATGGAGTGATGCTTAAAATTTTGTGTTGCAGATTGGTAGAGGATATATTTCCCCACAATTTGTTACGAACTCTGAGAAACTATTAGTTGAATTTGAGAATGCAAGAGTGTTGGTCACTTACCAAAAGATATCTTCTATTAAGGACATAATCCCGTTGCTCGAAAAAACTACTCAGTTGAGAGCACCATTGAGAGCACCACTGCTAATTATCGCTGAAGATGTTAACGGAGAAGCTTAGGCTATTCTTTTCATTTACAAGTCGTGTGGTGTCCTTGATTAACGTTGCTGCCAATAAATTAAAGCACCTGGTTTTGATGAGAGACGGAAAGCCCTTCTTCAAGATATTGCCATCGTGACGGGTAAATGATTATTGCTTATTTATTATTATATGTTTGTGTCTGATCTTTCAGTAAATCTGTTTTTGATTATGGGTCTGTTATGGTTTGTAATAGGTGCCGAATACCAAGCCAGTGACTTGGGTTTGTTAATTGAAAACACGTCAGTCGAACGGCTTGGTACAGCCAGGAAGATTACAATCAGCAGGGACTCGACAACAATCATCGTTGATGCTGCATCGAAGGACAAGATACTGTCTAGGATTAACCAGATCAAAAAGGAGTTGTCAGAAACGCACTGAGAAACTTTCAGAACGAATCACCAAGTTGTCTGGGGTGTTGTTGTTATTAAAGTCAGTGCCGCAACCGAAACCGAGTTGGAGGACCGTAAGCTTCGTATCGAGGATGCTAAAAATGCAACGTTTGTTGCTATCGAGGAAGGAATTGTACCTGGAGGAGGTGCTGCGTTAGTCCATCTTTTGACTTTTGTTCCTGCCATCTAGGATAAGCTTGATGATGCACATGAACGACTAGGTGCTGACATCATACAAAAGGTATAACATTAAGCGGTACTGTACTTACTTTGATAGTTTGTTTCTAACTTTGAATTCTTGCAGGCACTGGTGGCACCGGCATCGTTGATAGCGCAAAATGCTGGAGTTGAAGGTGAGGTAGTTGTAGAAAAGGTAAAGGCAAGCGAATGAGAAATGAGATACAACGCAATGAATGATAAGTTTCAGAATTTGCTATAGGCTGGGGTGATTTACCCTGCAAAGGTGACAAGATACGCCCTGCAGAATTCGGCTTCGGTTGCTGGAATGGTCCTGACCACTCAGGCTATTATGGTCGAGAAAGCTACGCCTAAGGCACCTGTGGCTGGTGCACCACAGGGCCTCACTGTATAATCAATAAGAGAATAGAATTATATTACGGTTTTAGTTGATGGTATAGTCTGAGAGACTGATGTGATCTGTTGTTGTAACGAATCTAAGGCTGTTCATGGATCTATATATGTTATCATCCTATTGGTTTGAGGCACATTCATTTTTTTTTACGCAATTGCACTTAATACAACAATTATGTCTAGATTATGTTTGATGGTTTATGGTGTACTAAACCCGTAATTTGATAGAGATGTAGTTTGGGTTTTAGTCGAGCAGGATAACAGTTAGTGGACAATACATATTTCAGACATACATCTTTGAATTAAAAGTTAAATATGTATGAGCTGGAAAGAAGAATCTGTTCAAATTAAGAAGTTTCACTTGAGTCCAACTTAACGGTTTCCCTATTTGTGGGCTAATTACGATTTCACAATCATGATTTTGGGTTCTTATTTGACGCTGATGAAAGGATCAAATGGGTTGTATACGTGTTTTATTATTGCTTAAAAACTAATGAATTTTTGTTGCATTATAGTAGTTGTCAATTTCTAAGCCTTCATAGTAATTAAAATCTGATAATAATAATGATTTATGACATATGATTCAATACCCTTTGTTATATTTAGTAAAATGAAAAATATACGTAACTTCATAAATTAATCCATTCGATTCATCCGGTTTTAGATTATTTTAATTAAGGGATGTTTGGATTTACAATTAGAAGGTGATTAAATGAGCATTATGGTTTCAAATTGAAATAATTAATTCAAATTGAAATAATTAATTCAAGTTGAAATAATTATAATTAATTAACATTGATTGACATGTTAAACGTGAAAGTTAGTTAATTGCAATTTGCGAGACTCAAAAATAAATAATTTTTTTTGAACGGCGATTTTTTGGCATCAGTAGATCATTTCTTTCAACGACCCTCATCATTTGCACGTAACACACACGTTCGGGCGGAAACCCGAACCCGATCGACGGTACCCGGGAACACATCCATTCGGGCAGTGGTTCCGGGTAGGGTCCGTGAACGAATCCGGTAAAACCTCCCTATAGGGTCAATATATACCACCATTATTGGTGTTCAATTGGTTTAAAGAAAATCATATCATCCCTAAGGATCGAACCCATGACCTCTCCTTATCCCATGACACAAAGTACATGGGGAGAACCGTTGGGCTATGCCCGCAAGTTACTCAAAATTAAATAATTAACTTTCATAATGATCTACTTCAGTTTTGGTAAATTTAAGAAAGCTTAATGATAGGCAGAGAAGTCTTTGTATTTTTTTCGGTGAAAAGAGAATCATATCATAATATAACTTGATCCTTCGTCATAACAATGAATGGATCATAAAAGTAAGTTACAAAAAGAACATCTTGACTACACTAAAAGGACCCTTTTTGTACCCATTATCCAAATTACCCTTCTTGTTGTCATTATATGTTAACATCTATGACTTTCATTTTTAGTTTGATTTGTGACTTTCACATTTGTAAGATCTATCTCCCACTTAGAAAATAGTGATTTAAACTCTTTTAGATTGCTTGAATCACTTTTAGCTTCATGAAAATAGTGATTTAAACTCTTTTGGATTGCTTGCATCATTTTTAGCTTCATCACAATTATAATCACTACTACTATTATTATTATTATAAATTGTGTAGTATTTCATGATATTTAGCAAAATACTCCATGTTTTGTTTTGTACTCCTCAGTGGGTAGATATACAGCAACAAAGAATTAAACTTTGTAACAATGGGTACGATATATAGCAACAAAGAATTAAAAGGGTTATGTTTGTGTTTCTCTAGGTAAAATGAACAAAGTGACATTTTTATGGATTCCATCAACAATGTAGCATGATGAGGTAAAATATGTTTTGTGATAGGTAATGGATGTTGCTTCTTATTTTTGTTTCTAAATTTGTCCGTAACCCAAATGGGTTTGGAAGATAATTTGTTTTGTAGCGGAATCGTAAAACATACAATCAAATGTCACCATGGAGTATTTGTGATATTGAAATGTCGTGACTTGAAATATTCAACAACAAATTAGTTTAAACCTACTTAGTGGAATTATTTTATTACACCATCCCATTAAAATACATTGTTATTAAAATTTTACTTTCTTAATCCCGCGAATTCGCGGGTATTAAACTAGTGTTCCTTTTATTTTTCAATTATCGTGACTTAAACAACATAAATATTAATCCAAATTAAACACCACCATCAAAGTCAGAATAGAACATAATATATATACATATTCAATCAATCGTTGGAACGAACCACTTCACCCATATGTCGATCAATATGATCCTAATATGGATTTTTTTTTTTTTTTTTTTTTTTGGGTAAAATAAAGAATACTATTAAACTTAATATGGTTTCTCTTTGGGTACGTTCCCTTTGGGGTCATAATTGCACGTAATAAAGCGTGCACCATTTAAGCACTTGACCCTAGCACACCCAAGTTTGGTCGAGTTTTTCCAAACCACTTGCGTATAATATCCACACGCCTTGAACATCGCACAACTGTTCGCCTTGTAATCGTAATTAAGCTTCTGATTCACCCACAACTTGACCGCGTGCTCAGCTGAGAAGCCCCCATAACCCATTGCGATGTTCTCGCCATATTTATCGGTACCTGAGTGTTCAACTGCACAATCGTTCTTCCTTTGATTAGCGTAGTACTCCGCAAATTTAGCTATTGATGGACACCATGTCATGGGCCCCACACCCACCTCTTCTCTGAACTTATTATGAGCGTTCACAAAGTCTTCTGGTGTATTTTGTTCATCATTAGAATGACATAATTGTAATATTGATATGAATATAACACAAACAACTGAAAATTTGTAAATTAATTGGTACATGATCATCACCTTGAAATATTAACTCATTAGTTTTTGAAATGTATAGATGGATGGATGGATCGATATTAATTATTGAAACTAAACAAATATATATATGAATGGTACGTATTTATAGAGAGAATATGACGTGTAAGTAATAGAAGCAGCGAACATTCAGAGGGTAAAATTCCATGGAGCAAAAAGTTGCAAAAAATTTCTTCAACTAAAATCTTAGGTAGAATAACCACCATAATGGATCAAATCCTACACGCTCAAACTAGTGAAATTAGAGTTCAAAATGGTTGATAGTTATGTTAATTTAATTTCATATATCTTTTAAGGGGCAGCGGCCCCGGTACAACAATAATCAAGGGGCAACAAGTTTTGATGTATAACTAATATCTGGTTAGGTTTATATTTCTATTGTTGGTGCATTTAGTCCCCAGGTTCATTACGATCCAGTTGGAATGCGTAAACGTCTAATATTCTCCTGTGGAATGAAACTGTACGGATGCAGTATACATCCGTACGGATACACAGTGAAACCGGACGGTTGCAGGGGTAAAACCGTACGGTTGCACACGCTATAGAGAACTTCGGTTTCATGATTAGGTTAACGATCCTAGCCACACTATAACGTCCAAACCGATTCTCTGGTCATCTAGTATTCATCTAGGTCGATCTTTAACACCCTAAAGTCGTTCTATATCTAAAGATCAAAGTATATTTGTATGTTTTGAGTATAAAACCCTATATCGAGATTTTCCGCACTCGATATGGTAGATTAGGTCGTTTAATCCTGCTTACACGATCCTACAAGTGGTATCAGAGCTTGTGTACGTGATTGAACGATCGGTTTTTGTCAAAATCGTTGAATTTGTTTGGTCAAGTTTTGGGTTTTTGGGGTTTTGTTGAAAAATCCATAAATCTTAAAACTTTCACGTGTTTGATCATGTTTTTGTTAATCTAAAACGTTATTAAGGTCGGTTTTAATGTTTTGAACGTGAAAAACTTAAACTTTTTGATCCAGATTGAGTGCTAGATCCCATCCAACCCAAAACCCTATTTTTCGGGCTGTTCTCTGCCCAGATCCAATCAAGAACACAACCGCACGGTTACACACTGCAACCGTACGGATACACCATCCAGTTACTACAGCCGCACGGATACAAACCTACATCCATGTTTCTTCTAAACGTTCTTTTACAACCGTATTAATCTGAAACCGTACGGATACAGTCTGTACCCGTCCGGTTACAACCTCAACCACCCGGTTACACTTTGAAACCGTGCTTTCTGCAACCGTAATTGTTCAACCGTGTGAACCTTGCATCCGTGTTATTTTCTGTAACCGTGCATTGCAACCGTGCTCTTGTCTGCAACCATGTATTGCAACCGTACGGTTACAATGTCTGATCAGTTTTGATGGTTCAGAAATGGAATCAGCTCTAGTTGGTTCTTCATCATTGGGTTTACATCACTTGCTTAAGATAGAGGATGAGATAGGTAGTGCATATCGGGTACCTAGGCTAGAATCACTTGATGACTTTGCTGAATAGAAACCTAGGTTCTTGATCTCGTTAAATGGGATAGATTCATGTCTGTACAACTTCTTGAAAGTTGAATATACATTCCCACTTAAGGATCATGGTGAACCAAAGACTCCCATGGAGCTAAATGCTATTGAAAGAGAGGACTATAACTTAGAATGCAAAACCTACAGTCATCTAACTCAGGCTCTTACAAAGGATATATTTCATCAATTAGAGACTCATCTGACAGCTTATTCAATGTGGAATGCCATTGAGAGTGGTGTTGAGGGAAGTGCTGAATATCGGAAAACAAAAGGTAAAGTTCTCAAGAAGGAGTGGAAGAATTCTGCTGTTCAGCCTGATGAATCCTTGGACGCTGCTGTTGCTAGGTTTCGACATTTGATGACCGAGATGAGACGATCTGATATTACTTTTCCAAATAAGAAAATCGTCCAGTGCTTTCATGAGGGGTTACCTATTAAATGGGATCCTATTGTACAAGAGATTGAGAAGACTTGTGCAATCTATGAAAACTCGTTCAGTAGTTTTGTAACAAAGCTTCAAGCAAAGGAACTAGATCTGCAGGAGAGGTTGAAGAGATTAGAAGTAATAAAAAATCTAGTTGTTTACAAAGCTCCAGCAATCAATTCGACAGCCAAGAAACATGCACCTCTACAGATGGCTTTCACTTCTAACACTCAGAAGCAGACATCAACGAGCGTCACTCCAGCTCCACTAAGTGTTCTCCCAAATACTACATCTTGCAAGAATGAGACCACCGAGGTCTTGCAGACTGAGAACATTCGTTTGCGTACTATTCAAGGGGTTGAGGAGGACATAGCGTTGGTTGCTATGGTTGTGAACTCGTATAATGATCTACTGAATGGACGAATCGGTAATAGTCATTTGGAACAAGAGGATTATGATCAGATCGATGAATATGAAATGGAGAAGATGGATATTCTCTGGGCTATGGGGAGTGTTATTCGCAGGGCAAAGAGGTACCTTCAGAAGACTGGTGATAAGAATTTGGGCGTGTCCAAGAACACTAAGTTTGGGTTCGACATGAACAAAGTTAGGTGCTTCAACTGTAATGAATTGGGACATTTCAAGAGAAACTGTACCAAACCAAAGCAACCAGGTTTCTATAACCCATTTCATAATCAGAAGAAGGAGACCACTACTAAGGTTAATATACCTATCGTAGAAGAGGGTTCAAAGGCCATAGCCGCCACATATGAAGATGAAATCTATGACTAGTATGTTGATGCAACAGATGTGTGACGATCGCTCCAAATCTATATGGACGAACACGTCATTCATCGATTTCATTGCGAGGTATTTGACCTCTATATGATACGTTTTGTAAACATTGCATTCTTTAGAAAAGGCACACCATAAATGAATATTTAAATCAAAGGTTTTCGACATCTGATGATTTCTACATATAGACAATCACCGTAATATAATAATTTACAATAATACTTTCGTTGATAATGCAGTCAAAATAAGATACATGGTGATGATTTGGTGAATGCAACGTTTCCTTAAAAAATATGCCATGTATGACTCCATGCACATAGCTTGTCTAACATATAAGTAAACAGCGGAAGACTTCTAGGGAACCTGAGAATAAACATGCTAACAAGTGTCAACACAAAGGTTGGTGAGTTCATAGTTTTAATGTTGCGCATAATCTGTATATAAAGGTGGATCACAAGATTTCAGTTGTTCAATCCAGAAACGTTTATCAAAATATTCTACGAAATTGAGCACCCTGGTAACTAAACTTAACGTATATATAATTTGTACCCTTTGTATAATCATCTTAATAATACACGCAAACCAACGTGTACGCTTCTCAAATAGCATACGTCAGTTAAAAGGCTAGTGCTCTAGCTCGGACGGGGATATCAAGCCCTATGGATCCATATACTACTACTCGCGCCCACCAGTTCTTATAAATGGCAGTTACTAGTTACCAAAGCTAAGGGATTTTCGGTTCAAACTCAGTGTAGAATTTAGTATGTACTTGTATCCATTGCGTTTAAAATAAAGTGCATGTATTCTCAACCTAAAAATATAGATTGCAAAAGCAATTAAAAAGGGAGCAAATGAAACTCACCTTAGCAGCATATATAAAGTCGTTCACCAAAATGTGACCGAAACTCGGATTACCAAATAACCGTAGATCTCAACCTAGAGAACATATGTTGGTCAATAAATGTCTATCAAGCTAGGTCAGGTCATAGTATATCACAATCCTAATGCTCGAGATCGACATACAATAGTTATCAAAAGTTATTTCAAAAAGTCAATTTTGACAATAGTTTAACAAAACGAGATGTACCTTATATAAGGATTCATTTACTCGGTTGGTAATACTCAAAAATCCAATTTATCAATCTTACAAACAAGTTGTTTAAATATTAATTGCAGATTCAAAAGCAATTCCAATTAACGTCAATTATAATTCAGTTGATCATATCTTTTAATCCGTTCATCGAAACTATTCGATATCTAAATGAAAAGTTATTGATTTTTCACCAGCTTTCCAAAAACACGTATATCATATACCTTTTACCAGTAATATATGTATTTAATTCGTGATCTATTATAAACTGTTTAACGACGAAATTTAGCATACACGTATGTATAAATATATAATCGAGCACTAGACATGGATACACAATTAATATATAAAAGATAAAATATGAGTGCTTATGTATCAATATTGAGATTCAATATTGTAGGATAGTACGTAGAAGTAACGGAGATGATAAACACTAGGTTTAAAAGATCATTGGGCCATACGGGCTCCCCGTAATAATTATGACCCATACCTTTAGCCAATTTAGCTCTTAATTAGTTCTATCCCGTTTGAAAACCATTTTGAAAGTGACACGCTCAAGACCTCGTCGTAGTATTTTATGTATAATACTAATTAATAATATTAATAATAATAAGATTAATAATAATATTAATCTTAATAATAATAATAATAATAATAATAATAATAATAATAATAATAATAATAATAATAATAATAATAATAATAATAATAAATAAAATAAATACGGAGTAATATATAATTAGAGAAACAAACTGAACGAAATCGAGTTTTTATAGTATGTGGCCTGCTACAGTACCCCATGCGATTGCATGAGTTTTCAGTGTTTTTGCCATGCGATCGCATGGCCGCCTTATCCGTTTTTGTTTGCTAGTTAGTCGATAGCAAATAGTGTTTACCGTAGCAAATAGTGTTTACTTTAGCAAATAGTGTTTACTGTAGCAAATAGTGTTTTACTGTAGCAAAGTCGTTTTTACTTGTACATATATATATATATATATATATATATATATATATATATATATATATATATATATATATATATACATGCATATAATTGTTCATGAATCGTCGAGAGCAGTCAAATGTAATGAAATAGTTCTAAAATTTTGAGATTTAACTTCATAGACTTTGCTTATCGTGTCAGAAACGTTAAATCATTTAAAGATAAAGTTTAAATTTGGTCAAAAATTTCCAGGTTGTCACAAGATGCATATAATTACCATGCAAATGTGGCCAAAGTCCAAAAGACTGAAGAAGAAAAAGAGAAAGAGAGAGCTGAGAGAGTGAAGATAGGTTGTGTTGGACGAGATAAGCAGTGTAAGTGTCTAGGATGCCAAATGGAAGAAAGGGCTGATCGTGCATGGTACTGGGCAAACTACTTGCGTCGCGGGATGGTGAACAAGAGAGTTGAAGAGAAGTTTAAATGGGCAATTCATTGTGATGGAGACGTATGGACAGATAGTGAGTCTGCTTCGGATGATGACTCAAAGAAATCTTGTGTGTACGTTGGTCAATCATCTGTATACAACTCTGCAAGTGTTAAGTCTAAGGATGGTATTGAAGGAAAGTTGGTCAACTTGGAAAATGGGTCTGATAGTTCGAGTTTAGAATCAGAATCGAAGTCAGAACCGGAAGCTGAAAAAGATAAGGCTACACATCTCTATGCATTTATGGCGGATTCCTCTAACAAGGCAAAGCTTCAATCTGAAACTAATACTGTTTGTGAAAATTGTGTTAATTTAGAAAAGGAACTCAAGGAACTTAAGGAATCAGCTAAGATTTGCACTAGATGTAATTCTTTAGAAGATAAGGTGAAACAGTTGACTAATATTTGCCTAAATTGTAACAACTGTACTGTCTTAGAAAAGGAAATAGATGTACACACAAAAGGTAATCTGGTTCTTAGGAAATAGTATGAAGACAACATGATCTTTAAGACGAGAGAGAAGGAATTTAGAGAAATTATCAAAACTTTAGATGATCAGGTGACTAATTTGAAATCAAATGTAATGTTAAATACTCAGACCAGTGTAAGACAGATTGCTGAGATAGATGACCTTAAGAGAGCTAAAGAAACCTTTAGGATAAACTATGAGACTGAAAGGGATAAGGCATATATCTACAAGCATTCTGCGTATATGATAGAGTATTGTCATAACATAGGAGGAAAAGAAACCAGTAAGGACTATAAACAATGTCCTCCACCATTTGAACATGACTATAGTTTCAACCCACCTGAGAAACAGTTCAGTGAGGACTATGTTGAGATTAAGCCGGTTGAGACTAGCTCAGATAAGGGAAAGGGGATAGATACTACTGAACTCCAAAAGAAAGAATTGCAAATGATAAGAAAGTTGTAGAACCTAATTCTAAGACTGTCAAAATTTTGAAAAAACCCGGCTAATCAGAGACCAATCAGAATTAGGAATCGATCTCTGATTAAGTTCGTAAGAGGTCCTAGCTTTGAGGAGGAGGATTTCTTGAAACCTGCATGTAATTCACCGGGAAAATATGTTCATCCACCAAAAGGTCTCTAGATAGAACTCCTGATAGGTCACGAGCACAGACTAGGTCACCACCCGGACAATGAAGACCTAGATCTCCACATGAGTACAACCCTAGGTTTAACTCCTACTGTAGAAATGATCTTGTTTCATGTTTTCATTGTGGGATGGGAGGTCACAGGGCAATTGACTGTCGCAAGAGGTTTGTAGCACCCAGAAGGAGAATTCAGATGAGTCCCCCTAAGAGTTTTTACAGATTTAAGTCAAACTCTCCTCCAAGGAATCGTATGCCTTACAGATTTGTCACTGGAAGGTCTGAAAAACATGTTATTCCTAAAACTTCTTTAAATCCATCAAATGAGACAACAGTTGTTCAACATAATGTTTATTTCAAGAAACCTTTACATAAAAATAAAAAATGGATAACCAAAAAGGAAGAATTAAAAGGGGAGTGCAGCTCAGGTGTTGTTAGTGATAGGGATGAGGAGAAAACTACTATTGTTAACTGGACACCCATTGCTGACGAGGCATGGGTATCCCCCGTAAATTAATTATTTCTCTACATCTGTGCAGGTCACCTGCAGTCTAAACAAAAATACATGGATTGTGGATAGCGGGGCGTCCAGGCACATGACGTGGAACATGTCCCTACTTCATGATGTTAAATCTATAAAAGGTGAACCGGTTTCTTTTGCTGGAGATCAAGGAGGATTTATTACGGCTCAGGGGATGATCTCAAATTCATCTGTCAGTTTTGATAAAGTTAGTTTTGTTAAGGAAATGTCGAATAACCTGCTGTCAGATTCTCAAGTGTGTGATAAACGGCATAAAGTTCTTTTTACTGAGCAGCAGTGTTATATTATGAGGAAAGATTATAAATTTCTAGAGAATATTATTCTTATGACGGCGCCAAGATGTCAAGACCTATATATTCTAGATATGTCAAAGGCTTATGTTAAAGCAGCTACTGGACAACAAGCTTTAGTATCCTAGGCTACTGAGCAGGAGTATATCTTATGGCATAAACGGATGGGTCATCTGAGCTTCAGGAAAATGAATCACTTAGTTCACAACAACTTAGTAGAAGGCGTTAATGTCAAAGGGTTCAATATTCCTGATGGGTGTGTGCCGTGTAAGAAAGGGAAGCAAGCAAAGAAATTGCATGCTGTTAAGAAACATCATTCCATTAATACTCCTCTAGAACTTCTTCATATGAATCTTTTTGGTCCAATCAACAAGAAGAGTGTTACTGGATATTCTTATTGCTTAGTGGTTACAGATGAATATTCGCGTTTCTCATGGGTTGTGATGCTGAAAAGTAAAGCTGATACTTTTGAACAAATCAAGGTGCTGATCACGAGACTGGAAACGTTGTATAAACTGAGGGTTAGAAGGATCCGAACGGACAACGGCACGGAATTTAAGAATCAGAAGATGGAAGAATTTTGTAATGAAAGAGGAATTCAATAACAATTCAGCTCACCATACACGCCGCAGATGAATGGGGTTACTGAAAGAAAGAATAGAACTTTAATCGAGACTCCAAGAACCATGTTGGCAGATTCAGAACTTCCAGTTACCATTTGGAATGAAGCAGTTTCTAATGCGTGCTATACTATGAATAGAGTTCTTGTCGTGAAACATCATGGCAAGACAAGTTATGAGTTGTTGTTTAAAAGAAAACCTAACATCAAACATCTTGAACCGTTTGGGTCTCTATGTACCATTATGGTTCAGGAAATTGGTGAGAAGTTTAATCCAAAAGCTGTTACGGGAAGATTCATGGGTTATGGAAATGCGTGTAAAAGGGTATACAATTTGGATTCTCGGTGTGTTGAAGAACGTACCAAAATCGATGTACAAAGACATTCATCCATTCCAGCTGGTAAAGGGTTTACGTGGCAGTTTGATTATGATGAGTTGTTTGAATCTTTCCATCTTCCAGTAGATAACCCTAAGGATGAAGATCTTGCTGCATAAATGATGTATAACATGCGTATCTTCGCTGAACGCATGTCTGATGTGCGTGTGCAGACTAACATACCTTTAGAAGCTGAGGATAGTGCACCAGTGACAAGAACAAATGATGACTCAGATTCTGATAATTCAATTCCTCAATAAGAAGAGGCTACATTTCAATCTGCAGAGGAGGATGAAGATATCGATGAAGTGTTTGATGATGTAGTGGATGAGGTGCTTATTCAACCAACTGATCAGGACCCATTCAGAACATGACTAATGAATCTACGAAAAATGACGGACCACGATGGTCAAGTCGAACGGTATCTCTTCCTAAACGTTTTGATAACTTTGTAGTTAACCCTGCAGGTGTTTCAGGTGCTCAGCCGGGTGGACTTGCTACTTCAGATGATCGAGCAACACCCTCTGCTAATGTTGTTACCGCTTTTTATACTCAATTGAATCAGACCGGAAGAATCTTCAGAAATGTACACTGCTGCTTTGTGTCACAAATCAAACCTGAAGATGGCAAAGATGCATTTCAGTATGATGAGTGGGTTTCAGCTATGCAGGAAGAACTTCAACAATTTAATCATTTGGGTGTTTGGCATTTGGTGATTCCTCCTTCAGGCTGTAAACCATATGGTTTGAAGTGGGTTCTGAAAAACAAGAAAGATGATCAAGGTATTGTGATCCGGAACAAAGCACGATTGGTTGTTAGAGGATATCAGCAGATTCCAGAAATAGACTACGATGAGGTGTATGCTCTAGTTGCAAGACTGGAGGAAATTCGAATGTTTTTATCTTTTACTTTGTTCAAAGGATTCAAGGTCTATCAGATGGATGTGAAGAGTGCGTTCTTATACGGAAATATCTAAGAAACAGTATATGTGACTCAGCCACTGGGCTTTGTTGATCCACATCATTCGAAAAAGGTGTATCTCCTGGAGAAAGTGCTATATGGTCTTCATCAAGCCCCGAGAGCTTGGTATGCGACTCTATCAAACTATATGATAGAAAATGGTTTCAGAAGGGGAGTCATCGATCAGACTCTGTTTATCAAAGAAAGAGGCGATGATATCATGCTGGTACAGGTTTATGTGGACGACATCATCTTTAGATCTACCAATCAGAAGATGGTTGATGAGTTTGAAGAGGTTATGCTGAAACGATTCAAGATGAGTTCACTAGGAGCCATTAATTTCTTTTTAGGGTTATAGGTTGATCAAACGGAAAAAGGCATCTTTCTACATCAATCGAAGTATGTAGCTGACATCTTGAGCCGATTTAGGATGGAGAATGAACGAGTTGCCAAGAATCCTCTATCGGTGAATCACGGGATTACACCAGAAAATACAGGGGCAAATGTCAATCCGACTCTTTACATGGCTATTATTGGTTCCTTGATGTACCTTATAGCATCTCGACCGGATATCATGTTCACAACATGCTTGTGTGCTCGTTATCAAACACAACCTAATGTGAATCATATGCTCGCTGCAAAGAAGATCATGCGGTATCTCAAGGGGACTTCGAGTTTGGGCTTATGGTATCCACGGAAGGACGTATTTAAGTTGACAACATACAGTGACTCAGACTATGGAGGATGCAAAATAGATTTCAAATCTACCTCTGGAGGCTGTCAGTTTCTGGGTAGCAGGCTTGTGAGTTGGCAGTGTAAGAAACAGGCCGCTGTTGCACAATCTGAAATGCCCCGTTCATATACATTATAAACGATTCAAAATAGTTGATTACATCTCGAGGTATTTGACCTCTATATGATACATTTTACAAACATTGCATTCGTTTTTAAAAGACAAACTTTATTTACATCGAAAGTTGACAGCATGCATACCATTTCATAATACATCCAACTATAATTGACTTAATAATAATCTTGATGAACTCAATGACTCGAATGCAACGTCTTTCGAAATATGCCATGAATGACTCCAAGTAATATCCTTAAAATGAGCTAATGCACAGCGGAAGATTTCTTTAATACATGAGAATAAACATGCTTTAAAGTGTCAACCAAAAGGTTGGTGAGTTCATTAGTTTATCGTAATCAATCATTTTCATAATTTTAATAGACCACAAGATTTCATTTATTCAATAATCATACACTCGCAAGTGTTTAAAATTCATTTATATGGATTGAACACCTGGTAACCGACATTAACAAAATGCATCTAGAATATCCCCAAACATATAAACATCGAAGTACTAAAGCAGTTCAAATTCTCTGACTGGGGCGTGTCAAAGCCCATAGATCTATCTTTAGGATTCGCGTCAATTGGTGGCAATTATAATAAACACCAATTCTTAGGCTACCAAGTTCAACAAGGGCGATATCGGGTATAACAATTTAACCATAGAATGTAGTTTCGATTACTTGTGTCTATTTCGTCAAACATTTATAAAAGTGCATGTATTCTCAGTCCCAAAATTGTATATTGCAAAAGCATTTAAAAATGGAGCAAATGAAACTCACTATACTGTATTTCGTAGTAAAAATACATATGACGTCATTGAACAAGTTCAAGGTTGACCTCAGATTCACAAACCTATATTAAGTATATATATTTATATATTGGTCAATATCTGTCTAACAAATTCAGGTCAAGTCGTAGTGTATCACAATCCTAATGCTCGAGATTATCATGCAAAAGTCAACAAAAATCAATTTGATCCAAAATGACTTCCAAAAATTCATAAGTGTTTATTATATAGCTTAAATATAGTTGTTATATATATATATATTTAAATATATTTATCAAATTTTATTAGAGTAAATAATAATACAAGTCATTTATTAATAAATAAAAATTTATATTAAAATTTATAAATAAAAATATACTTTTATATATTTTAAGTAATAAAATTTATACAGTTCACTCAAAATTATAAAAACATGGTGGTATGTATTATTAATGTAATTATATTACGTGTGGTAAAAATATCTTTGTATCACATATTTGTTTGATAAAATAATATTGATAATAATAATAATAATTAACAGTTGTATTATTTTGTAATAATAATAATAATTATTATTATTATTCTACTAATAATAATAACAATATTAATATTTACAAATGATTATATTAATTATGATAAAATGATAATTCTAATCATGATAATTATAACGATACTTTTTAATATTAACTGTAATAATAATAATATCTTATATAATAGTAATAATTCTATTCAAAATGATACTTTTTAATATACTAAAATGATAATAAAAATGATATTTTATAATAACAATGACATTTCTATTAAAAATGATAATTTAATAAAAATGATAGTTTTAATATAAATGATACTTTTAATAATAATAATAATGATAAAAATAATGAAAAAGGATATTTTTCTCTTAAATCAATATCATACAATATTTTAATTTCATCATGATACTTATACTCGTTATTTCCTAATCGATTTGTTTAATAGCTTTTAGTCCTCTTTTAAATCGCATTCATAATACTGATAATAATATTAGTCATAATAATTAGATGATACTAATATTAGTTTTAATTGATAATGATACTAGTAATAATAAATATTAATGATAATACTAATAATAATATTAATATTATCAATAATATTAACAATAACTTTTAATGATAATAATGATAGTAATAACAATAACAATTTTTAATGATAATATTTATACTAATAATGATAATGATAATAATAATAATAATTATTATTATTATTATTTAGATAATAATAATAACGACGATGATAACGACGATAGTAATAATTATAATTATTTTAACAATAATACTTAAAATTATAGATAATTCAATTGACTACATCTTTTAATCCGTTCATCGATACTATTCGATATCTAAATGAAAGGTTATTGATTTTTTGCCAGCTTTTCAATGATATGCATATCATATACCTTATCTCAGTAGTATGTGTAATAAACTCATGATCTATCATAAACTATTTAACGACGAAATTAAACATACAAGCATGCATAATTATATATACTCGAGCACTAGTCAGGGATACATTACTAATATATAAAAGTTGAGTTATGAGTGCTCACGTATCAATATTGTGATTCAATATTGTAGGAAAGTATATAGACGCAACAGAAATGATAAACACTAGTTTGAACTCATGAGAATACTCCCGAACATTATCCATAACCTCCATAGCTATAACCCATAATTTCCTTAGCCATATCCCGCTCGCAAAACCCATTTTGAAAACATGCGAGCAGAACCTCGTCGTAGTATTTTATGTATACTAATAATATCTTGAAATAATACAGAGTATATATATATATATATATATATATATATATATATATAAATCGATTGAGAGAGTTTAGAGAAATATATTTTCAAGTTTCTATGAAATAATGAAACCTAATGAATTCTATTTATAATAGATTTTTGAATTATTAAATTGAATTATTAAAGTATGAATTATTAAAGTGAATTATTAAAGTATTAATTATAAAAGTGAATTATTAAAGTATGAATTATTAAAGTTAAAGTAAAGTAAAAGTAAAGTAAAGGTAAAGTTAAAGTATAGTAAAAGTATAAAACTATGTACGTATAATACGCGTATAAATATATATAATATTAATTTAATTCGTTATATATATTTAATAAAATAAAATATAAATATCGTTATCTTTATCATACTGGTTAAGTAATGCGTTTTCAAAAGTGGTTCTAGATATGTATAAAAGTTATATACGTTTTAATAATAAATAAGTTCTTTTTAAACTGAAAAGTTTTTGTACGTCTGAAACTAAATTAAATAAATATGATAATTTTGTTTTCCAAAACTAAATATATTTAAGAATCATTTTGTTAAAATGTTAAAATAATGGAAATCGTTATATCATAAAATGTTTTAGAAAAGTAGAATTATATATATTCATAATAGGTTTCAAGTTTTTAAATTATAGTCTGTTGGTGAAGCATGGGATAAAGTCCAAAGGTTAAATAAACGTATGAAATCATCTTAATGAAAAATGTCGAGTTACTTAACTTGTCGATATCCAACATCTAAGTTATTTACACTCCACGTTCTTACTTTCATATTAAATAAAATGAAAGTTAACATAGTTATCTTATCACAGTCACGAGGAAAATATTATAAAACATGAATTGGAAATTAAACAGGAATCTCTACTAACCCTTGTCTAGTTTCTGTTAATTGACATATTTGTTCTTACTTATAAATCAATTTACCATTTTTCGAATGTTATAAAAAAGAATAGATTTCTTAAATCACAGTGGACCTCATAAAATAGACCCGTAATCATATCACAATGTATCTGATAATTCAATAATTTGATATTATCTTTTAATTCCGTCGATAAATATATTAAACATATATTGAAACAAATACGTTCATGTAAAGTATTATGCATCTAATACTTTGTTAACATTTTTAATTAATATAACTATATATTATATATACATCTCTATATACACATAAATTTTCGTGAATCGGCGAGCATAGTCAAAGGGTAATTGATTACATGAATATAGTTCCAAAATTTTTTGAGACTCAACATTACAGACTTTGCTTATCGTGTCGAAATAATATAAAGATTAAGTTTAAATTTGATCGGAAATTTCTGGGTTATCACACAATCCACGTGTGAAGCTGAATATATTGTTGCGGCAAGCTGTGCATCTCAGATTGTCTAGATTCAACAACAGCTGCGGGATTACGGTTTGCATATTTCGAACACTCCTATCTATGTTGATAATACTGCTACTATTGCTGTAACTAAGAATCCTGTTAATCATTCTAAGACCAAACACATAGGGATCAAGTACCATTTCATTAGGGACTGTTATGAAAAGTGATTAATAGATGTCCTTCAGATAGGTACTCATACCCTGCGTGCTGACTTGTTCACTAAAGCTTTTGATCGACCACGTTTCCTATTCTTACTAAATGTTTTGGGTGAGAGAGAGAGAGGGCAGATGTTGTGTCTGATAAGGAGTTATTGAAGTAACCACCCAATCTGTTTCATTTGTAGATAGGCATCTGCATGTTGCATCATTTTTGCATGTTACTTAGTTCTGCTTCTACCTGCATGTTAATCTCTATATTATTTTACGTTCTGCATGTTTAACATGAAAAACCCAAAAAGATTTGTTTGTTTCATAGATTAATTGAGAAAATGGAAACACTCGAAAATTCAAAAACAATATAAAGTTGGAAAACCCATAAAAAGTTGAAAATTTCGAAAATGAGTAGGTGCTTTGTGAAAATGGGAGATGATTGTATTACTGAACTTGCATGTTTATCGTTTTGCGCACAACGTATGTAATACATGTTTAGTTGGTGAATGTTGATAAATTTTGATGATCAAATTTTGGAATGAGATGATCACACAAATATCAAGTAAATAATCTTGACAAGGAATTCATGGAAAGGTCTAAAGCGGTTGACGGTAGTCACCTAACTATCACTGAGAATGTACTGAGAAACTATCGTTCAGGAACTCAACAGACTGTTGAGGTCTCCCCTACTACGATTTGTACTCTAGTGAAAGACTACCAAGTAAGTCAACAAGTTGAGTATACTCTGTTAGAATGTATACTTGTTTCTATTCACCTTTATTGCTTGGGCCAAAACGCTTCAGTAGGTCATTCAGGTATTCAAAGGAGGGTATTCTCGGTTTGAAGGATTGAGAAGTGTAAATTCTGTATCACAGACATTTTTTTTCGGTTTGAGAAAGCTACTTCAACTCCAAGGATTAGATCTGCAGTGTGATTCATCTACCATAAATAGAAATGATGCATCATCATCAGTGTATAGCCTATTTATGTCAGCTATAGCAAAAATGCAACATCAGAAAATCTATAAAAAAAAATAATAATGATCACAATAAAGGTGATCATGTATATATGATGTTCATATCTCAATAAAGATGATGCATCACAAAAGAAAATGATGAATACACTATGTGCTGAGCAGTATTGATTTAAGTTATCTATATCTGAGGGGAGAAGTGTCATATATATTCAGATCTAGAAAGCTCAAATCATTGATTCTCAAAGTAATTATCTGACAAGACGGTGCTTCTATTGTCTGTGATATGGGTAGTACTGATTGATCCAGATAGCTGGGGATGTCTTCTGGAGGATATGCTGACTTAGAATTCCATCACTCCAAATATCATATCATTCCATCATAATAAGCTTTCCGCTCAAGCATGGGGTTTATAGCGACCGGTATTTGAGTTCTTTCGGAATATGCAATAAAATTGTGATAAGCAAAGCTCTCCGAAGTGAAAGGTATGAGTTTAAGGTAGAAGCTCATGGCTGCCAGGGTTGCTAGAAACATCTTGAGATGCTTCTTGTTCGATTAAATCAAAAGTACATCGAAGTGATAGCGGACAGCTTCAATAGATTTTTGCTCAATTGACTACCTAATAAATTTGTGCACTCTCATATGAGGACTGGGTCCAAGATTTAAGCAGACACATAAATGTGTTCAAGAATTAAACGCTAACGTGATCATCAAAAAGTCCGGAAGAAAAATCGAATAAGTTTATTGATTTTCAGAGACTAAGTATGTAGGTACAGTATCAGAACTAATCAGTTCAAAGAAATTAACGATGTCAAAACTGCTAAAGATAGTTCAGTTCTGATCCCAAGAAAAATCTGAAAAAGTCACCCTCTCACAAAATTATGTTATAATGCTTCTTTAGACGTTGTTTCTATTCCTTGTTTATTAGATTAAATCGTGTTTTTTGTCATCATCTTCATGCTTGCATAATTTTTCATGTTGGTAGTTTTGAGCATTTCATTCTGCCATGATGATTTAGGTCTGCATTTATTTCTGTTTCTATGCATGATAATATGGTAAAGCCAAAAAGATTTTAGAATTTTGTATAGTTTCTTCTATATGCATGTTAATATTGTACATGATTGCATAACAGCTGGTGGTTATTTCATAAACTCCATATGTGTGGGCCAGAGGGAGTAAGCATGGGAGATAGATATGTTTTAACTTGAATAGGTCGGATATTAGGTTATTTGACTTCTATTGACTCGAAAATGGGATCTTGGAAATGTTTGATTATTTAGAGAGTTCTAGCACGATTAGTTGACTCGAGTTTGAACAAATCGTTGTATATGATGTGAGTCGAAGGCTAGAACGGAAGGGCTTTAAATGTAAAAGTTTTAATCTGTTTAAATTGTTGATGTGCATCCAGATGGTTAAAGAGTGCAACCGCACGGTTACAACATGTAACCGACCGGATAGGTAATTTTCAAAGGATTTTTGAACTTAAAGTACAACCACACAGGTACAACTTGCACCCGCACGGTTACATATTTTTGGTACGGTTACACCATTGCAACCGCACGGTTGCAAAGTGGGTATATATACCCAAAATCAGAACCGTATAACCCTTGTGCTATCATATTTGTCTAAGTGCATATTTCATCAAAAATCACAAAGTGTTAGAACGAGCTTTTGATCGTGTTTTTCTTCTTCATCTCATTACTGTGAATCTACTGATCATTACAGGTACAAATTTCATGCACTAAATTGTGTGTTTTGATTAGTTTTTTATTTGTCTTAAACTTTGAATCATTACACCTAGATTTAGGGTTTTATAACTGGAATTGTTGATCATTTTGTGTTAGTCGGAGGTCCCTAGACCTGTATCAATCGCTGTTTCAATGATCAACTCGAGGTTTGTTGGATTTGGGTTTTGAAAACCCTAACTGTTCGAATGAATGCAACCGGACGGTTGTACATTGCAACCGCACGGTTGTGCCTGCAACCGTATATCTTTCTGTGCAACCGCACGGTTGTACCACAAATTCAAATTTTAAACCTGAGGTGGTGCATCAGTGTGCAACAGGACTGCACCCGTACGGTTGATATGCAATCGTGTCTATCTTATTTTCAACAATACGGGTACACATCAGAAACCCTAATTTTGTTTTCTTGACTGATAATCTTGGTATTTGCAATTTTGTGTTTGTGTGTTTCAGATTTATTCATGTCTGGGACTCCAGATTCAAATGTTCCTTCTTCTAAGGCTGCCGGCACTGGTTCCGGTCAGCCACGTGCTGAAAAGAGATCCAAAACTCGAAGGGCTGTTAAGTCCCGATCTAAGAAAGCTGTTGAGCATAATAATGAATTTCAAGTGGGACCCAACAACAAGATGATTGCAAATTTGAACAAAATTGAGTACCTGACTGACTATCATGGAATTATGGAGTTCCTTGAGAGATCACGTATCTACACAGCCATCTCTCTTGATGTGTCAGCTTATGTTTCTCATCAACGTGAATTTTAGAAGGATGCTACCTTGTCTAAGACTATGGATGGGGAATGTCGAGTCAATGTCTTGAACATCGTTGTTCAGGGTGAGGATATTGTTATTACGGAAGGACACATCAGAAGGTTGCTAAATTTTCATGATGCAGTGGATATGAAAACAAGACTGAATTTCGGACTTGTCAAAGGTTATTTCCAGAGATGCAAGTACTCGGGTGATCTGTCAAAGTCAAAGGTCCTGAAGTCGGGTTTCTGTCCTACTTTTAAATACCTGGCTCATGTTCTTATTCATTGCTTAAGCTCAAGGAGAGAGGGCCACGATGAATTAAACTTCGTAATGCAGTCTATGATGGTAGCTTTGATCTTGAATCTTTCGTTTAACTTCTCCGGAGTTATATTTGATTACATGATAGAGAATATCAAGTTCAAGATGGATCCGTACTTGCTTTATCCTCGTTTCCTCCAGCTCATTATAAACTTTCGGCATACTAAACTAGTCAAGGATGATAAAGACCTTATCAAGCTAAATGTGATGACGGATGAACAGGTGAGGAGTATGATTTATTACAAGGGAAAAGTGGCACCACCAAACCGTCCTCTATTTGGTCACTTGAAAAAGGTGGACTACTGTGACATCCCAGTCCAGGTAACACGTTCTCCGTAGCATGATATTGTCCGCTTTGCCCGTAGGCGCACGAATTTTTCTTGGCGACCAAACACGACGAGCACTTTCCCAGGAGGTCACCCATCCTGGTAGTGCTCTCGCCTGAGCAAGCTTAACTGCAGAGTTCTCATGGGATCTGTTGCGCTTGTGGTCCCAAAACGCGTCATGCTAGGAAAGGTCTCCACACCCTTATAAGGCATGCTTCGTTCCCCTCTCCAAACGATGTGGGATGGATGTTACAATCCTCCCCCCTAATGGGACACAGTGTCCCTGCTGTGCACGTTGGTTCGGGGCCTGGCTCTGATACCATCTGTGACATCCCAGTCCAGGTAACACGTTCCCCGTAGCATGATATTGTCCGCTTTGCCCGTAGGCGCACGAATTTTTCTTGGCAACCAAACACGACGAGCACTTTCCCAGGAGGTCACCCATCCTGGTAGTGCTCTCGCCTGAGCATGCTTAACTGCAGAGTTCTCATGAAATCTGCTGTGCTTGTGGTCCCAAAACGCGTCATGCTAGGAAAGGTCTCCACACCCTTATAAGGCATGCTTCGTTCCCCTCTCCAACCGATGTGGGACGGATGTTACAACTACGTAGCCCGAAATCCAAGGATGTGGAGGAATGAGGACAGTGATTCTGACAAAGAAAACATTGTTCCTGATCTCTCTGAGACAGATGATGAAGAAGATGTTATGGAAGTTGGTTCTCAATCTGGACGTGCAGTCGAGGACTTGGACAATCATAGTTTGGAAGATGAGGTCTCTGAAGGTGGTGAATTGCTGATGTCTTTGAAGCGAAAGGAGGTTGCTGAAGATGAACCGTTGAGAAAGCCAAAAAGGGTAAGAGGTCATGTGAGAAGAGCTGTTGATCCTTCGGGTAATGCTGCTGCCACTACAACCACAACTCAACAAACTCAGGCTCCTACAGTGCAATCTACTCAGTCAACCCAACAACCGCCACTGCCACCTGCTACTTCTACTCATGAAGGCATTTCATTGGCAATTGCCACTACTAATCCTGCTTTTGTGAATCTTCAGACTACTGTGTTGGGATTGATCAATAAAGTTGATGATTTGAATTCCAACAACAAGGAGAAGAAAAAGGAGGTAAATGATTTGAAAGAGAAAGTTAATTTCTTGACCTCAGAATTTGAAAAATTGACGAAGGAGGCAGCTGAACTCAAACAGCTGTCAGAGAAACAGGCTAAAAGGATCAGAGGTTGGATCGTCGTGATCAGAAGTTTAAAAGGAAATTGGAAGCTGATCCCCAGGATGAGACGATTCGTTTGAAAATGGAGCATCGTGATGATGACCTTTTATCTACCGAAAGTGAATACTCGTCAGATTCTTCATCTGAGGGGACTGAGAATGTAAGTCAAATTCATGAGGTACATTTTCCTAAACCTCTGTCCGTTGATATTCATAAGTTAACATATTTCTTGCAAAATCAAGGTACAGTGATTAGCTCGCTGAACTAAGATGTAGAGGAGGGGGAAATTGTACATACGATGACAGCTGAAGAGGTAGCAAAAATGTTTGGGATAGAGGTTGAACAGTTAATTGATACGGAGAAAGCTCTAAATACTGCTGGTACCCGTGAGAATAAACATACTGGTGACGATAGTGCTGAAGAAGTCATTATTGAAGATGCTTCTGATGATTAGGATGTGAATGAAAATGTTAATGAAAAGAACTTACCAGAGTTTGCTGATCTGTTCAAACAGCAAAGTGATGATCTTTTGAATCGTAAAATGAATGAGAAGCGAACTGCTGAAGAAGGTGAATCTTCAGGTGTTAACAAGGATGGTGAGGATATCGATAAGGTCAACAAACAGAAAAACCAAGAATGGAGAGAGTATCAGAAGTCTTGTACTAAAGCTTGGTTTACAAAAGCGCGTTTGGAACCAAAGTATAAGCTGTTCTACGATCGAACATGTAAGGTTACATGTGGAAAGATTCTGAGCTAGGCGTATTTGAAAGACCTGAATTGCTTTGCAGTAAGAAGAGAAAGTGGACTCGATTACTTCAAGCATGTTGTTGATATGAAAACTCTTCCATATTTTGAAATGATGGAACTTGCTAGGCTGCCTCTGCTATATCATGAATCTGATGGCTGGGGGCAGTGGATGCAGTTCAAGATCAAGAAAGAATTCAAGTACGGCTGGTCTGTGTTGGAGCTGCAGTTTCCTAAGGTCTCATATCGTACTGATCAATCTACGGGAAACAGTGTAAGAGTGGTTAAGTATCATCGTGCCAGGACAATGAAGTATGCACCAGTTTGCAGGATGCCACAAAATTTTGGAGATCGTTTTCTATGGTGGTATTATGAAGGGCGAACTGAAAAAGCTGTTATTTTGCTGCATAATTCAAGTGGAAGTTTAGATCAGATTAGGATGATCGATCCAAGGTGGATCAGGAATTTGTGCAAGGAGGATATCAAGGTGCTGCGAAGACACCCAATATTTTATGAAATGCCTAATGCGGAGCAGGCTATTCAGTTTAATCGTGCTGTTCGTACATGCTATGTGTATGATATTCATACTTAGATGTCTATCTTTTGGATTTGAACTTATGAACTTATGAACTGCGAACTTGAACGTTAAATTCTCTTATTTCGATATGGTTGTAATAACTTAAACTTTAACGTTCTATCTATGTACTGTTATGTTTGCTAGATTGCATGTTTGTTTGTTGGTGTGTTTTGCAGGTGAAGCATATTTTATTGATCGATTTAATGAACTGGGTCCTAGGGGGAGTTTGTTGGTGCATTTAGTCCCCAGGTTCATTACGATCCAGTTGGAATGCATAAACGTCTAATATTCTCCTGTGGAATGAAACCGTACGGATGCAGTATACATCCGTACGGATACACAGTGCAACCGGACGGTTGCAGGGGTGCAACCGTACGGTTGCACACGCTGTGTGTATATATAGAGAACTTCGGTTTCATGATTAGGTTAACGATCCTAGCCGCACTATAACGTCCAAACCGATTCTCTGGTCATCTAGCATTCATCTAGGTCGATCTTTAACACCATAAAGTCGTTCTATATCTAAAGATCAAAGTATATTTGTGTGTTTTGAGTATAAAACCCTATATCGAGATTTTCCGCACTCGATATGGTAGATTAGGTCGTTTAATCCTGCTTACACGATCCTACATCTATAATTACCATATTTTGTGTAACTTATAAGACCATTTCCTCAGAGTCACAACGGGCGTGGAGCATTCCATTTGGTAGCCTACAACGCCCACATATTGCTTTATGGGGAGTTGTGGGCGTTTCGCGTGGTTACAATCATATTTTTTCTTTATAATTTTAATTGGATATAGAAATTTTTTAAACACTTTTTCAGTTACTTACCATTCTACCAATCACATTTTACCGCATCATATAAATATTTTCACAAAACTATCATATGAATCCTCATTTCTCCCAACACTGTCACGTTAAACAATTTTTCTCCTACAACTCGACAACACTACCTTCACCATATTGGAAATGGTCTAATTAAGGGGGTAACAATTTAAAACTCAAAAGAATATATGGCTTTTGTAAAGTTTTTATAAATCATGGTACGTCTTGAATATGAATATTTCAAGAGGTCAATTTAAGGATGTTAATTGGAGGTCGAGAAAGAAGGAGAAAGATGTTTCCACTTCGGGTTCCTATAAACTTAAAGATCACTCCGAAGATTTGAAGTACGGTTAAGCAATCCAAAACTTGTTTATGGATCCTTAAAATGATAGTAAAGGCGGTTCATCGGCAAGTGGTAAAGGATTAATGACCGAGGAGGTGTTATGATGACGAGTATGGCAGATGAGAGCGAGCAGGTAATAAACCCTTAAAATATTTTGTCAATTAATTAAACCCTTAAATAAAACATATCAATCAATTAAACTTATATAATACGGAGTAACAATCAATATTCTATTACTTCAAACACAGAAAAACATTTTAAACTCTTGTTAACATTTTAGGTCCAATGTATTAAAAAATGACACAGTAGTACATATATTATATACATAATTCTATATCGATCAGTTGGACTATTGTAAAGATTAGATTAGGTTAAGTCCGGGCTTAAGTTTAACCTAACCGAATCTGTCTAATAGGAACAAACTATAGCGTGCCCATGTGTCCGATATGATCCTAGAAAGGTCTCTCTTTTTTGACGTTCCCTTTGGGGTCGTAATTGCACGTAATAAAGCGTGCACCATTCGTGCATTTGACCCTAGCACACCCAAGTTTGGTCGAGTTTTTCCAAACCACTTGCGTATAATATCCGCAATGCTTGAACGCTGCACAAGTATTCGCCTTATAATCGTAATTAACCTTCTGATTAACCCACAACTTGACCGCGTGTACAGCTGAGAAGCCCCCATACCCCGTGGCGAGATTCTCACCATATTTATCGTTATGCGAGTGTTGAAGTGCACAATCGTTCTTCCTTTGATTAGCGTAGTACTCCGCAAATTTAGCTATTGATTGACACCATCTCAGAGGTGGCGCACCCACCTCATCTCTGTACTTATTGTGGGCGTTCAAAAAGTCCTCTGGTGTATTTTGTTCATCATTGGAATGACAGAATTGTAATATTGATATGAATATAACACAAACAAGTGACAATTTGTAAATTAACTGATACATGATCATAACCTTGAAATATCAGCTCATTAATTTTTAAAATGTACGGATCGATAGATATTAGTTATTGAAACTAAACAAGTCAAATGAAAGGTAAGTATTTATAGGGAGAAAATAATGTACTCCTAAGTGATAGAAGGGAAACTAACGTGAACATTCAAAGGGCAAAATTCCATGGAGCAAAAAGTTGCAAAATTATTCTTCAACTAAAATCTTAGGTAGAATAACCACCATATTAGCTCAAATCCGGCACGCTAAAACTAGTGAAAATTAGAGTTTAAATTGGTTGATTTTATTTAGTGCTTATAATATATAACTATAGAACGAAATCTTTTACGGGCTTAATTAAAGCACAAAGTTAAAAACTCACACTAATGTGTTCATATTTTTTTTTCCCGGGTCATGTTTAATATATAATGTCTAATGACTCAATTAAACAACGATTTATTTTTGAATCGTGACTATAAGACCATTGTCTGTGGACGTTCTATGGATCTTAGATCAAACGCATAAACAAGATTAGAGGTGAAATTCACTAATCTAGGTCGAGACGAATACGGTTACGTTTCGGGATCAAAGAAAACCAACGAATTGTTGATTAAAACAACGCCTTAGGGGTTTGTATTCGGTTGAGGTATTGCTAGGGACGATAACAGATGTGTATTAATCGGCTAGGAGGTGTAGGGTTCGTAAACTAACAATGAAACCCGAAACCTATATATATATATATATATATATATATATATATATATATATATATATATATATATATATACATCGACCCTCGGTCTATGGTCATTGACCCTTGACCGATGGTCCATGTCCCTCGACCGATGGTGCCTTCTATAGGTCGATGGTCAGAGTTGCCAACCAAACAACTCGAAACCATCCTATGGCTTTGGTTAAACACATTACACAATTATAAATGATAACAAATATTCATATATGACTGAACGATAACAAGTATTAACGATAGAACGATTACAAGTTTATAGAACTGTGGATTACATGCACTGATCATATATATAGGCATATATGTATATTTTAGCTGCAAAACGCAATCTAAATACAAGTACAAACAGCACCGCGGACATGAGTTAACATTTCTGCACTGCGCTTAAGACATTGCGGAATCCCGCAGAAAGAAGTGTGCGAAGATGTCCCGCACAAACATTGCGGATATGTCGGTTCTGCGCAGTCATTGGATCCGCGAAAATTCCAAACCTATAAATAGGGAGCTTGGCCTCTCATTTTAGGTTGTCGATTCTGTGCAATTCCTAAGGTTTTTATGGTTCGCTTGTGAATACGCACAAGCCTTAATCATAATCAAGCCAAGGTAATGCAATCAAGACCGGGACATGGTGATTGATCACTGTAATCTAAGTGAAAGATGATCATAAGGTCCCAAAAACATTATCAACACCACCATCCACCCCTCATTGCACTCAATTCCTAAATTAGATCTAAACATCTAATTTAGGATTGATCAATTGGCGCCATCCGTGGGACATGAATTAAAATTGAATTTGATAAAATCTATTCTGTGTAATTGAATGATTTAATTGCGAATTCAATTGTGTTCATGTTCTTATTGGATGATTTGCAGGATTGCACGTTCAAAGTGTCTGATTATCTGATTTAAGAAGAAAATGAAAGAGTTAAATGATGACGTAGTTTCTAGAAAAACTGCGAAATTGTTAAAACTTCAATGCCAACGGAATCACAGATTTAAAAGTGATTTAAAGGCTATTAATTTTACAAAATCAAAGCGAAAGTGCTCAAAGAAGTTAAAATCGCGCGAAAATGATCCAGCATATCTAAGCAAGCGACAAATGCATGAAGCAAAGGTAGTGAGTATGGTCCATAATCGAAAAAGAACTCACAAGAGAAAGACTGCGGAAATTCTTGAAAAATGGCAATTCGCGTCAATAACGTTTCCCCCAACGCAGAATTATGGCGCGATTGATTCGCCAATAATCGTATCTTGCAAAATTTCAAATACGAGAATCACAATTATGAAGGTGCATGTGGACACAGGAAGCAGTGTTGATATTATATATGAGCAATGCTTTCGCAGACTACCAGAAAGCATCAAAGCAGAGTTGATACCTACTGCAGTTTCATTATCTAGTTTCGCATGAGAATCCGCATGGCCTGTTGGACAATTATCGCTCAAAATTGAGCTCGTTGATGAAGCAGATGCACATTTAATACGACAAGCGTGTTTAGATTTGTATGTTATGCGCTCTGCTTCGCGCTATAATATGTTGCTCGGTCGCGCTGCGTTATCAAAGTTGGGAATAATTCCCTCAACTATACACGGAATGATCAAATTTGCAACATGCAAAGGTGTTGCAACTATGAGTTCTGCGATGTTATCGCCAATTTCTGCAAATGTTAATCTACAAGAAGCGGTGAATGCAAATGCAAGTGCAAAAGATAGTTTGGTTATCATAAATTGCGCTTATCCAGAGCAAACAATCAAAATCGGCGATAATCTAGACATGGTCATGAAAAGGCAATTAGTGCAACTGCTTACTGCAAATATAGATGTTTTTGCCTGGTGTGAGCAAGATATGACTGGTGTTCCACGAGAAATAGCGGAGCATAGACTTAATGCAAACCCTGCGCTAAAACCAATAGTTCAAAAGCGCAGAGGTATGGCTCCAGATCGCATGAAGTGGTTGTGCGCAGAAGGAAATAAACTTGTTAATGCAGGAATTCTACATGAGGTTAAGTATCAAACATGGGTTGCGAACCCAGTGTTAGTTAAAAATCCCGTTGGATCGTGGCGAATGTGCATTGATTTTATGGATATCAGCAAAGCTTGTCCTAAGGACAATTATTCGCTGCCAGAAATAGATTGGAAGGTGGAGTCGACAAAATGCATATCCTTTTAAGTGCTTTTTGGACGCTTATAAAGGATATCATCAAATTCCAATGGCGGAGGAAGATGAGGATAAAACTGCATTTCATACTGGAAAGGGCATATTTTGTTATATTAAGATGCCGTTTCAACTAAAGAATGATGGCGCTACATATCAACGTTTGATAGACAGCGCATTCGAAAGCCAAATTGGGCGAAATCTTGAAGCGTATGTAGATTATCTAGTAATCAAAAGCAAATTGCAAGATCAAATGTTGCAGGATATTGCGGAAACATTTCAAAATCTGCGCAGAATAATTATGAAGCTAAATGCATCCAAATGTAGTTTTGGAGAAAAAGAGGGCAAATTTTTGGGATATTATGTTAATGAGCAGGGCATTAAAGCAAATCCTAAAAAGATTGCCGCAATCGACAGTATGACTGCGCCAAAGACAATTAAGGAAGTGCAGAGTTTGACAAGCAAATTGGCGGCTTTGACCAGATTTTTGTCAAAGGCTGCGGAAAGGCAACTGCCATTCTTTAAAACACTTAAAGGATGTTTAAATCAGAAGAACTTTGTATGGACTGCGGAGGCAGATAGCACATTTCAGGAAATGAAGCAATTATTGGCAACATTGCCAACTAACCGCGCCAATAAAGGGTGAAATTTTATACTTATATGTTTCAATTGCGAATGAGGCTTTTGGCTCAGTATTGGTCGCAGAATGTGATAAAGCACAAAAGCCTATTTATTTTGTAAGTAAGGCACTTACAGGAAGCGAAATCAACTATGTGGCAAAGGAAAAGTTTGTTTATGCATTACTGTTAACATCAAGAAGGTTGCGAAGATATTTTCAGGGATATCCTATTTACGTGTTAACTGATCTGCCAGTTAAGCATGTTCTCCACAAGCCTGAAGTGTCTGGAAGGCTTGCTATATGGGCGATTGAATTAGGATCTTATGAAATAACATATCTTCCACGAACTTCTGTGAAGGGACAAGTTTTGGCAGATTATTTGGCGGAAATAACAGGAGATTTAGAGGTAATTCACTAGAGAACAGAGTTGACGCCTATTCAAGGTGAAACATGCGATTTGTTTATAGATGGCGCATCATACGCAGAAGGTGCAGGTGCGGGCATGATTCTGACAAGTCCAAGTGGTGAAGAGCATGCATATGTGCTGCGGTTCAATTTTGATGTTACCAATAATGAAGCTGAATATGAGGCGCTGTTGGCTGGGTTGAACATTGCGCTTAAACTAAACATCACTAAGTTGCGTGCATATGTTGATTCGCAGTTAGTCTCCAATCAGTTCAATGGATCCTTTGATGCGCATGAGCTCTCCATGCAAAAGTATTTAAAGTTGTTAAAAGAAACTTGCGGAGAAATTTAAGCATTTTGAGCTAACACAAATCTCAAGGAGCCAAAACAAAAAGGCAGATGCATTAAGCAAGCTTGCAGCCTTAACTTTTTCACATTTTCAAAAGCAAGTTTGGGTAGAGGAATTGCCTAGCAAAGCAATCAATGGCAGTTTAGTTATCGCGGCGATTGCGGAGGAACAACCAAATTGGATGAATCCAATTATTAACAATCTACACAATAACGTACTACCAGAAGATAAAGTTGAGGCAAGATTAGTGCGTATAAGGTCGCCTATGTACACCATTGAAAATGATACCTTGTATTGCAAATCATATAATGGGCCATTAATGCGTTGTGTTGGCCCCGCAGAGGCTGAGATGATTATGAAAGAGGTTCATAGTGGTTTTTGTGCGTTTCATTCAGGTTATAAAACTATTGCGTCCAAGATCATGCGGTTGGGCTACTTTTGGCCAACCCTATATCGCGATGTGGCAAAAATAATGAAAAGATGCAAAAGTTGTCAAAGACATGCACCGCAGAACAGGAGATCAAGGCATGATATGATACCAGTAAATTTGCCTTGGCCATTCTATAAGTGGGCGATCGATATTGTAGGGCCGTTTCCTGCAGGTGCAGGAAATGTGAAGTTCTTGATCGTAGAAATCGATTATTTTACCAAATGGGTAGAGGCAAAAGCATTGTGCACAATCACAGGAGTGCAAGTGCGAAATTTCGTTTAGGAACACATCATTTGCCGATTTAGGATTTCGCGCGAAATTGTAAGTGTAATGGGGCGCAGATAGCAAAAGATCCCTTTAAAAGTTGGTGCGAGGAACTCAACATTGTGCAAAAAATTACTTATGTGGCACATCCGCAGGCCAATGGGTTGTGCGAAGTAACTAATTGAGATATCTTTAGCGGCATTAAAAAGCGCTTAAATGAAAAGCGAACAAGATGGTTTGATGAACTATCCAATGTGCTGTGGGCAAATCGCACAACATTTAAGAAAAGTACTGACGAAACACCTTTTAGTCTAGTGTATGGTTCGGAGGCAATGATCCCCGCAGAAATTTTTGTGCCAACACATAGGGTTACCAATTTTGATGAAACAGCAAACAAAGATGCTTTGTGCGAAAATTTGAATTTTGTGGAGGAACGCAAATTAATGGCTGCAATAAGAGAAGCAAATAATAAACAACAAATTGCGAAGTATTATAACAAGAAGGTGCGTGCTCTAGCCTTTGATGTTGGCGAGTGGGTTTTGCGTAATAATGAGGCAAGTCGCGCAAAAAATGTTAGTAAATTGGGTCCAAATTGGGAAGGTATGACACCCCATCAAAAATCCCTTTAACGGAATGTGAACTTTGGTCGCAGTGCTTGGCTTGACTTTTACGTAACAGCAATATTTTAATGCAGAAGTAATTAATACCTGAGAATAAAATACGCAAAACGGATCAACAATAATGTTGAGTGAATCTACAGGTTTTAGGTAAACAATAGAGTATGTTTAAGAAATAATATTCCGAAAACATTTATTAGTGGAAGACCACCAAGGTTCAATGTTAAAAGTTTGTAGATAACTCCGTGTCCCGTTTCAAAAGTTTGTTGACACTACCATGTCAAGTTTCAAATATTTGTAGACAATTCCATGTCAAGTTTTATCTCATTCGTTTGTAAACCACAGTTTTAAATGACGTTATATAGTATCTGAAAATATTATTCAGAAAATAGTTCAAGTTCATTGACCACGAGATTTTACAAGTACAACTCCAAGTTGCGAAACGTTTACATAATCTATGAGCATCTGAATACTAGCAATGACCAGAGTATAGAATCCACTACACTCCCTTTACCCCATAAAAATGTTATACACTTATACGAGTGTATCTAATGTTCAAAGTAAATGCACCACAGTTATAAAGTAGGGTGAGGTTGTCAACCTAATGGATCCGTCCATCTAAATTGTGCTTACCCGATGGTAATAAAAGTATTCAAGCTAGGGGCTTTGTGTACAAACTCAATATGTATATATAGTACTCGTGTCAACATAAAAGCATTTGAAAATGTAAGTACAACAGCGTGTATTCTCATCCCTAAAAACATGTAAAAAGCGGGACTGTAGACTCACCTTTGAATAAAGCTCGGATTTAAAGGTGGACAATACTTGTACGGATTAGTGCCGAGTAATGCAACCTAAGTATACGTATTTAGGTTGGTCAACATATATGTTTTAAACAAGTGTGGTTTCATAGAGTAAGTTGTCTTATTGCTCGACTCGACGAGTTTCAAAGTAAAAGTCAACATATAGTCAACTAGTTCATGCAAGTCAAACAAAGTCAAACCAAAAGTCAAGCTTGGTCAAAGTAGTCAACTAAAGTCAACATCAGTAGGATCATGTCAAATGTTGGTCAACATGTCAAACCTAAGTCAAACATCACATTTTAGATCATAAATGGTCAATTATACGATCACAGTTTATCGTCATTCAAAACGTTTATGTACATGTAGCAAACTTCGCATTACTCATGGCACAAAATTCTTGATAACATGGCAAACTCCAGATCATAATTAGACTCAAAATAGATTCTAGAAAGTCTGGCCAGGGTCTCATATGATGTCTATAAGTTGGGAATCAGAAGGGGTACATTTATGGTTTGCCAAATCAGTTTTTGACCGCGCACTGATCTCGTTTTGGCTATACCCAGAGTTAGGGACATGAAATTAACACAAGGTCAGTGACCATGGTTCAAACACAAGTCAAACTATCATATATACGAAAATGAGCAACTTTGGTTTAGCCAATTAGTACAGTTTATTCAATCAAGTTGGATGTTCAGTTTTCAGCTCAATTCAGAAATTACACAAACTATGGCCCTAGTGTGTACAATTCATAAGGTTTCAGAGGTTGCAACAAATAAAAATATATCACATAATATATAAAGATTCATATTCCAGAAGCATTCATGATAATTCACAAAACACAAACCACAGAGTACAAAACAGAGAGCAAGTTGCAGATTCGATCTTAGTTTAGCTAGTAACTTTCGCATGCAATTATCCGAAGATCTAATACAATTAGACCATGATATATAAATTAAAAGTGAAGAACTTTTTGTTTAGATTACAGATATGAAAAGATATCATCACAGAAATCATACAGATATGAAAAGATATCATCACAGAAATCAACACATTTTAGCATACAAGTCTGTTTTCATACATGTGCTGGAAAAATTCACATTTTCATTCAATTAGGCATAACACAAGTTTTACTCAAGCAAATGACATGATATCCTAGTGTAATCTAGTATTTTTGAATTATCTATCCAATGGTAACAAATTCACAAGCCAATTCGTGACCCATCAATACCAGTTTTCTGATTAAGCAATTAAAACACAACGATAATTCAAATGGTCATAACTAGAGAATACGAAAACGAAATCAAGCGAATCCAAAGCCTAAAATCAATAGTTTTTCATGAAGATTCTAATTACATCTTAATAATTAACATTTAGCAAAGTCAATTTTTTGTACACACAAAAATCAAATTTGGTTTTAACCCTGAATGCATCAAACGATCAAATTAACAACACCAATCAATAATAACGCGTATAGACTTGAGCAATTGACAACATAAACTATGAAACATTATCAAAATCAGATTTTGAAAGTTAGGGTTTATGCAATTATACCTTTGATCGTGAAAAGAATTATATCCATGCGTAGAGGACAACGGGAATTACAACGTTTGTGAAGCAAGATTGGGCAAAAAGCAAAAATTGAAGATGGATTATGTGAGGGTGTGTGTGTCGATGTGAATGAGAGCCAGGAGAGGTAGAAGCTGCATTTTTTTTATTCTAATTAGGTTTAGGGATTTGTTGTAGTGTTATATTCACTAGTTAATTACAATTAAAGCTCTAAATTTCCATAAGTTACACTTAAGTCCCCAAAGTTAGTCAAATTAGGGGAGAGGGCATGGGGTTCGGCTGAACATGGCCCTCCATGGTGTCCCGGGTTCTCATTTTACAAAATCGTGTTATCGTGGTCCGTTTCAAGTGTCGTTTAGACGTACCGAAGGCTCGGAACGCTAAACCGATCGTTAAAACGGGACCTAACGTTTAATTTATTAAAAACCCAATAAATTAAATATTTTTAAAAAGTTAATAATTATTAAAATAATTATTAGGATAAACCCGAGCGTTTCATTGCTCAAAAAGCAGTTATTCAAACCGTAACGTTTTTATCGTATTCTTTATGCGAAATATATTTTCAAATTAATATTAACCCATATTAATTATCGTAACCCTCCAAGGATCAAGTATGTATTTATTACACATAAACACATAAACGTCAAGTAATCATAATTAAATAAACTAACAGAAAGTTAACGGAAGTGACGGAAAAGCAGGGTTGTTACAGAAGGTCCCTACCAAATAATAGCAATCAGTGCGGTTGGCTCTTACAAACTTGCAGACATCGATGGAAGAGTTATCCCTAACGCATGGCACGCTACGCTGTTGGAATGATAATACGCATAAGTTGTTGGTTGCGCAATGATTGATCGCAGTAAAATTCATAAGTGTTGTTGAAATTCTGTAATCAGGAACTTGTATGTAATTGTTTGCAGATTTAATAATGAATGTTTGCCTTTATTCATGATAAATGGTACTTTGTTTGCGGTTTAGTGTTGTTTACAAAGATGGTTAGAGTCCATGTAAATACTCAAATGCGTGAATATTTTCAAATAGCGAAGGAAAAGCCCGCTAAAATGGAACATATTTTCAAGTGTTAACGAAATGATGGGAACTTGTATATATTAAATGCCTAAGTTGTGATTTTGCCCAATTTATATGCTTCATTATAACACATTTGGCGTATTTTTAAACACAATATTTTTCCCAAGGATCGTTTCGGCGGACTTGGAAGATTCGTAAGGTATATTGATTATACAAGTAAAAGATTGTTTCACATAAGTAGGTATTTATTATGTGCACAATAATAAATATCGAAATTGCAAAGGACAAGTCTAGCGATTACGAATATAACTTGAAACAAAGCGCTATAAAAATAAACAATTGCAATTGATTATAATAAAAGGAACTTTATTAATATTACTAAAACGCAGAGACAGCTGCGTTACCCTATTACAAAAATATACAACATGGTAAACTATTGCGCCTATTTGGCATCTTTTTTTCAGAGATCAAGTTTCATTATATCCTCAGCGGTTGCATCCCTGTTCTTGCTAATTGCAACAACCTTTGGGATAGGAATCTCAGCAATGTTCGCCTTGGCAAGCTCATATATTTCATCAGCTTCTTTGCGGCTGCAGAGCATATTTGCTATATCTTCAGGCAATGGCTCTGGAAGCTCGCAAACCTCACCAAGACGGGAGCAAAATTTAACCAGCTTCTGCAACGTAAACGTCAAATCTCTCACAGGATGAGAGTCCATCACTTTCTGTGCAAAAACAGGCAGATGTTGGCGCAGCCTTGTAAATTCCAATTGAGTAGCAACCTTGGAAAATTTTTCTTCATCTCGCTCTGAAGTGCGCTCTTTAATTGTCTTGTTGGCAGCTTTAAGCGCCGCCTTTAAGTTGTTTTCTTCAGTTACCTTTTCAAACAACTATTTTTTATGATCCTTCACAGCCTCGTTTGCAATCTTGAGGTCTGTGGTAAGGGTGGAGCATTGCTGTTGTGCAAGGGTGGCTTTCTTGTGTTCTTCATCAAGCTTGAGCTTTTCGCTGTTCAAGAAGCTACAAAATTGCTCTTGACGAGCTATCATGTCGGCGGCTGAATTGAAAGCCATATAAAAATTCTGCACAAAAGAATTATGTGCATTCACAGAAGTTAGTTTAGCAAATTCCTAACGCAGATCGTCAGGAATTGCAAGCTTTATTTTTTCATACTGCTCCTCTGCAGCAGCAGGAGAAGCACAAAAGTAGCCTGGCAACCCATCAATTCGTACTGAACTAATTGGGTTGGGAGGAGTGCGGAAAGCTTCCTCAGATTAAGCAAGGGAAAGAAACCCAGATACAGGAGGTGTGCTGGATTGCTCAGCTACAAAAAATAATGCATGATTAAATTAAATACAGAAAAAACATGCAAAAAGAAATTGAGGAATAAATTGTGAGAATGAAAAAAACAAATGCACTTACGAGTTGTTGTTTCAGACGAGTAAGTAGAGATAATTGGACTCTCAGTCAAACCCTTGGTGTTTGACCTTGTTTGCCTTGGTTCAGATACGGTAGGAGTAGCATATTTACGCTTTTTCCAGCGTCAGCAGCAGAGGATATCTCTTGTGGGCTTTTTCGCAGAAGAAGATTGAGCTTTTGCTTCAGTGCTTTTAAGCCTTGATGCTGTGATGCCCCGTACAAAATCAACGTGTACGGATCATCAACAACAGGATCATTACACAGTTACAACACTATATGCTATTTTAAAACAGGTTTTGCATTCATGAAAAGATAACGTCTTTACCAACGTCAAATGTTTTACAAAAGATAACGTGCTTCTACGAATAGAAAGCATTAACATAAGTACGTGACACAAAGGTCATTACAAAGCCATTGTTCAAATGTAACATAAGTTGTGAATGCAAAAATAAAAGTTCCATGATTGAGACATCTCTAAGTAATGCAGCGGAAGTCTAACACAACGAGTCTGTAACAGCAAGTCTATAACACCAAGACTATAACAGCAAGTCTAACAGCGAAAGCAAGAACATCTAAGCACCTGAGAAATAACATGCTTTAAAATGTTAACACGAATGCTGAGGAGCTATAGTTTTTGTAAACAACGATATAATGTAGACCACGAGATTTCGTATTCAAAACAGTATGAAAAGTATATGCTTGTCCGTGGGCACCCGGTAACTAACTTAACAAAGTAATATAAATATCACCCCCTAAAAGTACACTTGGCGAGTGCGTAAGTTTACGAAGTATTAAACACCCGTTAAATGCTAGCGCAACTAGCCCGAGTGGGGATGTCAAACCCTATGGATCCATATCTAAGATTTGCGTTCACCGGTTCAAAAACCAATGACTAAACGTTACCGTGCTAAGGGGAATCTTTGTGCTGTTATATCACCCACACATATATAAAGTTTAAGTACTCGTGTCTAGTATGTAAAACATAAAAAGCGCATGTATTCTCAGTCTCAAAAATAGTTAAAGTAGAAAGGGAACTATAACTCACAGTGAAAATGTGGTAAAAGTTGATATGAAAAAGTATGCAAGTAGTAAGTCGGTCCGAAAGGTCCTCAACCTAAGTCAAAGGTTAATAAGTCAGTAAATTGTCCCAAAAGATTTAAAAGTACGTAAGTTAAGTCCTAAGCATGATCATTATCATCATACGTAAAGGATAAGGTAAGTTTTCAACAAGAATAGAGATCGAAAAAAAGGGCTGACTTCGGACAGCTTCTACGACCTCTATACAAACTGAAAAGACACGTGGTTAGTGTCCAAGGCTCCGTATGTGAGTCCTCTTACCTTTATCCAATTTTCAGACCCTAACTCGATGTCGTTTGACCGTGGCGACGGTTCAAGCGCGAGTAGGTCAGAAATTTCAGCACGTCGTTACAAAGGCGTAGTGATTTTCGGAAGGCTATAAATCCTAAACCGTATATTGGATTTAGGCGAGTCTTAAACGAAAAGTCATCTACTCGAACCGAACTATCTGGAAATCAACTTTCCAGAAGCCCCAGGAGTCTGATCAGACCCTGAAAACAGAAAATAAGTACTCCGGTGGGTTTCTTGGTGCTTGATGCTTATCTCGGTTCTCATCCTTGATGCGTGTAAGCTTCAAGTGTACAACTCTTTGATGTTTTAGCATCACTTTGACCAAGTTTCAACCATCAACACACAATGTCAAGATTAATGAGAAATACAACTCACTTAAGAGTTTTAGATGGATGATGAACCAAGGTTACATCATGTTCCTAGTCTCAACACAAATACAAGTTCTATTCAAAAGTAAAGCTACAAGCTTTGATTTAAATCAAACAAGCAAGACCTTAAGTTACATAAACTAGATCAAACAAGGTAATGAAACCCTAAGCTAGGAAGCTTGGATCCCTTAACAAATAATTATGAGATTTCAAAGCTAGAAAGCTCGAATCTTTTATGTTCTTGAAGATCTTTAAAGCAAAAAAGCTAGATCTTCAAGTTTCATGAAGATCATAAACACAAGTTTTGATCTTTTAACAAAAATAAAGTGATCTTAAGCTACAAAACTTAGATCCAACAAAGTAATGAAGATCCAAAGCTAGAAAGCTTGAATCTTTTATGTTCTTGAAGATCTTTAAAGCAAAAAGCTTGATCTTCAAGTTTCATGAAGATCATAAACATAAGTTTTGATCTTTTAACCAAAAAAAAATGATCTTAAGCTATAAAGCTTAGATCCATCAAAGTAATGAAGATTCAAAGCTAGAAATCTTGAATCTTTTATGTTCTTGAAGGATTCAAATCAAAGTTTGAATCTACAAGATATAACAAGATCAAAAAGCTAAAAAGCTTGATCTCATGATGATGATGATGATGTCGTGATTAAGAAGAAAGAAGGAAGAAGAAGAAAATTTAAGAACTTACAATTTTAGTGTGAGAAAGACTAGAGAGAAAATTAGAGAGCAAGTGTGTGTAAAATGAGAATGAAATCAAGTGTGAAATAAGGAATGAAGTGTGATATTTATAGTGGTGGTTTGGCCGACGGCCTAGGGGGGACAAAGGGGAGACAAACTTTGCTTTTTGCATGGTGGTGGTCTAAAGGTGGTGCTTGTTGTTGGGATCCCATGCAACATATGTAGTAATGGTTAACAAAAATGCTAGTATGTTGGCTCATCTTAATGAGTTTTTGTCCTACATCTTAATGGATCATAAATCCATTAAAGTTGGGCTAATTTAATGGTCCATTAACTAGAGTAGGGTGGGTCTAAGTCCATGAAGGTAAAAAGTCCATTAAGACTAACTAGTGTGCATTAGTAAATTACTAAGCGTAATTAAGCAACCAATAAGCCAAGTAATTGTCATTAGAAAATAACAATTAGTATTACGTAGTCATAATATTCCAATTACGACAAAAGTTTAACGTGTATAAAGTACATAGCTCGTTCTAAATGTCAAGTGACACTAACAGTCATAAAAGCATTCGAGGATAAAGTTAAGTAACTAAGTACTTAATAACACGTTGTAAGGTATTAACGAAAGTAATTAACATGAATAATGATCCCAGAATATAATCTAATACAGTACGCACAAATACGCAGTTTTGTGAAAGTAATAAGTAAAATTAAAGGTCGAAAAAGTCGGGTCGTTACAGATGCAATGAAGCATTTTGGATTATCCTTTTGGCTCAGCTCTTGAATCTTCATATTCTAATACTTGGATGCATTTCAAAGATTGTTTAAGAAAACTAAGAGAATTGGTGATTGAAGTGTTGGGATTATGAGAATACGAGAATTGGCAATGTGAATTTTACGAAATGAAATTTGATTGATATTTATAGGAGAAATAAAGTTGCAACGGTTCACTTTAACGGTTATAAAACGCATAAAAAGTATTGGGAAGCTATATAGCCGTTGTTATGCTGAAAATGTTAACGGTAACATCTTACTGCAAAAACACTCATTTCAGTATTAAAGTTTGCGGAACGTTAGAAGAACACATTTTAAACTACATTTTTAAGAGTTTGTTATGTTATATTTTCTGTGAAAATATAACACAATAAACTGGGGGGACTTGATCATATATATAGGCATATATATGTATAGTTTAGCTGCAAAAGGCAATCTAAATATAAGTACAAACAGCACCGCGGACATGAGTTAGCATTTCTGCGCTGCGCTTAAGACATTGCGGAAGCCCGCAGAAAGAAGTGTGCAAAGAAGTACCGCACAAACATTGTGGATATGTCGGTGCTGCGCAGTCATTGGATCCTCAGAAATTCCAAACCTATATATAGGGAGCTTGGCCTCTCATTTTAGGTTGTTGATTCTATGCAATTGCCAAGGTTTTTATGGTTCGCTTGTGAATACGCTCAAGCCTTAATCATAATCAAGCCAAGGTAATGCAATCAAGACCGGGACATGGTGATTGATCACTGTAATTTAAGTGAAAGAAGATCAAAAGGTCCCAAAAACATTATAAACACCACCATAAATCCCTCCTTGCACTCAATTCCTAAATTAGATCTAAACATCTAATTTAGGATTGATCATGCACCAACATTCTCTACGGTAGAGGTAAATGTTGTGGTGTTGTGGGAGTGTTTTTTAGTGGCGTGGCATTGTTGTGGGATGAATGAGACGCTATGGTAAATGTATTCTTGTGGTGTTGTGAGTAAAATATAATTGATATGAGATTAATTAAAATTATTATATTTAAATGAAAAAAAGAAAAAAAAGTAATTGGTTGATCCATCGTTGTGGTTATCGTGCTTTCTTCCCATCACACCACAACATTTTCTTTGACAACTACCCCATAGTGCAATGTTGCCTCGTTGTGGGTTGCCACATCAACAACGATGCTCATCGTTGTGAGGTGCAGGGAATAGTATAAATTCGTGCAATTAATGTGATTTACAGTAACAGATGCCGTGATCTAACCGGATTATATATGATCATTTCTGACTATTTCTCTTGCCACTCAAATTATGGTGATAGTGATCGTTAAATGTGATAATATCATACCTCAAACACAAGATAATCTTAAAGTGGTTTAAGATAGAGCTACATATATTATGTAGTATAGTTATGATAATGATTAATAATAATAATAATAACTATAATAACTTTGAATCACACAGATTGTGTGTATATTGATATATTTGTATTGATTATGATATTACAAACTAGCTATTTGAAAAGGGAATACAAATATACATACGTAAATAAAAGATATGCACAATCTAGCCCTATAAACTAGAACTTGGTGAACAAGTCATTCTTTAACCCCCCCCCCTCCGGCCCCGCAAGCGCAGAGGGGGAGGTCCCACTCGAAGTTTGAATCGAAAATCTTCAAAGAGAGGGCGGATAAGACTTTTTGTAAAAATATCAGCTAGTTGAAGATGAGTAGACACGTACTTGGTGTATAGTTTCCCTGATAGCACCAATTCTCGAACAAAATGATAATCAATATCGATGTGTTTAGCACGCTTATGAGCTACAGGATTCTTACTTAAAATATAGCACTGCGGTTGTCACATAATAGAGTGAGACGACCAGAAGGTAAGATATGAATTTCCCATAGTAAATGTGTCAACCAAATAATATCAGCGGCAGTGTTTGCTAAAGCCCAATATTCCGACTCGCAACTAGAATGAGAGACCGTAGGTTGCTTCTTTGCGCTCCAAGAAACAAGATCACCCCCAAGAAAAATGGAGTAGCCGTAAGTAGAATGACGAGTTTCAATATAATGAGCCCAATCAGCATTAGAATAGCCTAAAATAAAGGAGAGACCATAAAAAATTGTGCCTTTGACATAACGGAGAATGCGTTTAACTCCTTGAAAATGTTCTTCCATTGGAGCATGAATAAACTGACTCACATGGTTTACATCATAAGAGAGGTCGGGTCGTGTAATAGTGAGATATTGAAGAGCTCCAACTAAAGATAGATATAGAGTAGGATCATGACATGGAGTGCCTTGACTAGTAAAGTGAGTCGAAGTAAAGAGAGGTGTCGAAGCAGGTTTGGCTTCCAAAAGTTTAGCACGAGCTAAAATGACGTGAGCATACTTGGATTGACTCAAAAATATGCCAAAATCATGGTAAGATACCTCAAGATCAAGAAAATAGTTTAGTTTTCCAAGGTCACTTATTTGAAATTCCTTGTGTAAACATGAAATAAAGAACCGTAAAAGAGAAGGATTGTTGCTCGTAAGAATAATATCATCCACATAAACTAAGAGGTAAATAACATACGAATCCTTCTTAAACACAAACAAAGAAGTATCAGCTCTACTGCAAATGAATTCGAGAGCAATAAGGAAGGAACTCAAACGTTGAAATCATGCCCGTTGGGCTTGTTTGAGACCATATAATGCCTTTCTAAGACGACAAACATGATTAGGAAACCGAGAATTAATAAATCCAGGTGGTTGCTCCATATAAACAACATCAATTAAGTTTCCATTTAAGAAAGCATTTTTGACGTCTAATTGATGAAGAGGCCGGTGATTTAGTACTGCTAGAGAATGAATAACACGAACAGTAGAAGCTTTAACAACGGGACTAAATGTAGCGGAGTAATCGATACCTGGAACTTGAGTAAAACCTTGAGCAACAAGACAGACTTTATATTTATCAATAGATCCATCGGCAAGAAATTTGGTTCGAAAAACCCATTTGGAACCAACAACGTTGGAGTTAGTCGGTCGAGGTACAAGATCCCAAGTAGCATTATGTTGTAAAGGTTGCATTTCATTACACATAGCAGCATACCATTTTGGGTCCTTAACATCGCTTTTGAACCCTCTCGGTACCATAGCAGAAAAAAGAGAAAAATGAAGCGGTGAACGTGCTATATAAGAAACATCCACTAAGTGTCAAGGTTTAAATATACCTGCCTTAGCACGAGTCGTCATCGGATGAGTTGATGTAGTTGTAGAAATAGGCTGATTAGTAAGTAAAGAAGGCTGCTCGTTTGAAGGTTGCACATCAGAGGATGAAGGTTGCTCGTTTGAAGATAGTGGAATATCATATTATATTTGCGATGATTCTGGTTGATGACTAGTAGAGCTTGAAGGATCGTTACATAAATCACATGTGGGTGCGTGAACTGAAGGAGTTGGTGGTGATGAATCTGATGACGAGATGATAGAAACACGCATGGGATAGTCATCACAATATGTGGAAAACATGGTCATGGTAGGCACGTGATGTTTCGCGAGGTGTGTACGAAATACTATTAATTTTTACAGGAAATACTATTAAATACGATACAATTTTACACAAGATATTTATTTATTTAGAGAATGGATATACTTAAACCTTGCTACAACACTTATAGGCAGTGTACCTAATCGTACAGTAGTGTAGTTTTTAGTAAGTCCGGTTCGTTCCACAGGGAAATCTTTAAACAAAGCTTAACGCTATATTAGTTTACTTTTATAAAAATACAAATATATATATAAGTAATATTATTATTATAAAAGGGGGTTTTTACCGTTTAATGACCGATTTGTCGATTTTAAAACTTTAGTCGCAGTTAAAACCAAATGTAAAATAATAAATATAAATACAAGACTTAAATTAAAGCGTAAAGTAAATAACGATAATGAAATTGCGAATAATAAAAGTGCGATAAAATAAACTTGCGATAATTAAAAAATACGATAATTAAAAGTGCAATTAAATAAAATAACAATAAAAATGCGATAATTAGAAGTGCAATTAAATATAAAATAAAGGAAATTAAATATGAAATAAAAGAATTATGCTTATTTAAACTTCCGTAATCATGATGTTTGACGTGTTGATTTTAGTTTTATGCCCATGGGTTATTTGTCCTTTGTCCTGGATTATTTAATATGTCTGTCTGGTTTTTGTCCATAACAGTCCATCAGTCATAAATATAAAGTGCGAGTATCCTCGTCAAATTATCCTTATACCCGAAGTTAAATATTCCAACTAATTGGGGACTTAAACTGTAACAAGATTTTAATACTTTGTTTAATAATTACACCAGGATGTCGACTGAATGTTACCCAAGGTTTTAATATTTTGTTATCAATTATACCAAGTGTCCTTGTACATAATTTCACCCCTGTTTTAATTATTCTAGTGGCTATTAATCCATTCCCGTGTCCGGTTAAATGAACGATTATTCGTACATATAAATACCCCGCCCATCGTGTCCGATTGAGTGTATATGGTAATTTATAGGGACGCCCAATTGTAAATCCTTATATTAACATTAACAAACTATCATTTAGTTAAACAAATATAAAACCCATTAATAACCCATAGTCTAATTTCCACAAGTGTCGTTCTTTTATCCAAACCCCAATTATGGTACAAAGCCCAATTACCCAATTTTAGTAATTAGCCCAACATCATGATTACTTCGGATTAAATAAGCATAATAATAACTTAGCTACGAGACATTAATATAAAAAGGTTGAACATAACTAACAATGATTAAAAATAGCGTAGCGTTACACGGACAGAATTTCGACTTACACCCTTACAACATTCGCTAACATACCCTTATTATTAGAATTATAATTAAAATTAAAATATAAATTATAAATATATATATATATTTTACGATATAGATAGAGAGATGGATGGATTTTTGGTGATTTTTTTCGATCAGGATTCGTTTGCTTTTATAGGGATTTTCAACTTTTGGGGCTCCGCGACTCGCGGCATTTTTGGCCTTCAAACTCCGCGAGTCGCGGAGATTGAAATTACATCTCAGTCCCTTTTGGAGTCTTTCTTGCCGACGGTTTTAAATATAAATATAATATATTAAATGATTATAAGAATTATTTAAATATTATATTATATTTATGCGCATAGTTGACTTATAATTTTTAGTCCGTTGCGTCGAGCGTTGAGAGTTGACTCTGGTCCCGGTTCTGGATTTTCGAACGTCCTTGCGTACAATTTAATATCTTGTACTTTGCGTTTTGAATCTTGTACTCTTGTAATTTCGAGACGTTTCTTATCAATAATTGGAACCTCTTTGATTGTCTTTTGTACTTTTGAGCTTTTTGGTCGTTTGCATCTTCAATTCGTCGAATCTGTCTTTTGTCTTCACCTTTTATTATTTAAACGAATATCACTTGTAAATAGAACAATTGCAACTAAAAGCTTGTCTTTCTTGAGGAATAATGCTATGAAATATATGTTCGTTTTTAGCATTATCAAATATTCCCACACTTGAGCGTTGCTTGTCCTCAAGCAATATCGTCTTGAAATACTAGAATCACTTCTTTATTCTTCACACTTTGTACATCAGTGATTTCTATACGGCGGTATAAACAATGGTAGTAACGATATGGTTTACAGTCTCACACGACTATAAAAATTTAAATCCATTAAGGAAATTGGATCTTTATGAAAACATTTGATCTTTTGAAAATTAAATCTAGTTTTTACCCTAGATAAGTTTTCCGGAATAACCCTTTACCGGTGTTTGCAAAATATTTTTGTGGGTTTGGTGGGTTTCAGATTTGAAAATTTTAGCTCAAAACTTATGGTTTTGTGTCACCCACTTGCTAACCTTGTATTTGGAAAGCAACACGTCCAGTTTACTTGTCCCGTATATTACCTTTCGGTAAACTACCGTCCGGTTGTAAAGGAAAGCGTTGAACAAGCAACTGTTAAGGCAATGTCCCCTGACATGCTTTTAATTATGGTCTATAACGTGTCGGACGCAATTACTATCCTTGGTAGGAGCAATAGTAAAGCTCACCCTTATGATTTTTCGGTCTGGCACAAGGTCCTGTCTTTGACCACTATGCAACCACCGTTCTAACGGTTGACACCCGATTTAGTTCAGGTGACCTAATGAATTCCAGGTGAATTCCTAGGATTTCACGTTCAATGGTAATGAACGCATTGAAAATGGGTTTTCAGAAAACAAATCGGTTTATAGTTTTGATCAAAATATTTTCTCGTTCAAGCTCGAGTTTAGATATCATTGAATTCCATGAGTTTGTAATTCTCAATCTTTAAGGTCAATCTCAAGGATTGAGTAATATCATGCTTAAAAGCTGATTTTTGATCTTTTAAGGAGATTATCCTTTCTGGGGATCTGATTCATTAGTCTTATCCAGCTAATTTGCATGGTGCCCCCCCATTGTACGAGATAAATCCTTCTCATGGTTAGGATAAATCTGACCACTTGACGACCCTGTTTAATGCTGAGATCCGTGGATTTCCTGCTGATTTTAGTGATGACTTTTCTAGATTTTTCGTCAACCTACAGCTGGTCTGGACGACAACTTCATGACCTAAATCAAGAAGCGCGTTTCCTTTTCGGAAGACTTCACTTCCTTTTAATGATGGAATTGATTCATCGTGTAGATCCATCTCTTCTTTTCTTTCATCGGGTAAAACAGTTTAGTTTAGTCCAAAGCAAAAGTATTTTCAGTTATTTGTTACAGAAATATGTGATATATGTTTTGAATAACTTGGCAAATTTTCCCACACTTGGCTTTTATTTTCCTTTTTATCGTCCTCTATTCCATTTTAAATGAATTTTAACATTTTGGTTTGTTTCTCAATTTATGTCCTTTCCGAGGTTACAATAATTTCGGTGTTAAAACCTAGTTTTATCGTTCATAAATATGTATAAACATGATTTTGAGTTCATTTAATTGAAAATTTTGAAAAATTTTACTAGAATTGGGTAGTCAGTATATAAGACTAGGGCTTTTCTTTATTATCAGAGAGCACTAGATTCTAATACAACTACTGCTTTACTAGTATTTTTAATGGTAACCAAGTGTATAAAGTAAAAATTTTAAAATCCGAAAGAATTTAACCCCTTCCCACACTTAAGATCTTGCAATGCCCTCATTTGCAAGAAATCAGTAACAATTTAAATTATTGAGGGTGATTTGTGTGAAAATGATTAAATTTTTACCAAAGTTTCCAAATATATTGGCGTTTGTTTGCTGAATGATAAATGGTGCACATCATTTGTTCATTCCGTCTTGTTGTTATTTCACATATATTTTGCATCTTGTCGTCAAAATTAGTTGCTTTTGCTGAACTTAATGCCAGTCTTTGAAAATGCGTTGTTTTACCCTGTTGTGTACATAAGATAAACTGCAAACATATATACATATTTTTGAAGTTTGGTATATTACCCCACATTCAAAAATTATTAAAATCTAAGAATAAAAGTTAGAAAATTATAAAAGCTATTACAATATTAACATAAGTATTAAATGTATCAACATTACAAATTACAAAATAAATAAAACTAAGTAGACTAGGGATGATATTGATACCAATAGGGGTTCCAAGCATAACCATAGGTGCTATAGAATGCTTCGGCAGGGTTATACGTAGGATACGGTGGCTGCATCTCTATAGACCAGGGAGGGAATATGGGTTTTGGTGTAGGAATATAGTTTCTACCGATATGTTGGCAATGAGCTATGATTTGGTTCTGATGAACTTGCCAATCTTCAAATGCTCTCTCTCTAGCATTTTCGTACTCCTGTGAAGCTATAAACCTTTGCATTTCTTGCATCTCATTTCCCCCTCCTACATTACCTTGCTGTTGGTTTCTCTCAACCTGTGGATGTCTACCATGGTATGGTACTGCGGCGTTATTTCGCCTCTTCAAAACTTTCGCACCATGGTATACATTTAAACCTATAGTATCGCGGGGTTCTGGTTCTTCGACTAATAATCCCCCCGACTTATATCCACACCGAGATATTCAGCAATCAAAGTAATAAAAATACCACCTCCTATTATGCTATGCGGTCTCATCCCCCGAACCATAGCTGATAAATAATAACCCACACAATACGGTATACTTACAGCGCTTTGTGGGTCTCGAATACACATATGGTAAAACAAATCCTGTTCATTTACTTTTTCCTTGTTCTTACCCCTTTGTGTAATCGAATTAGCTAAAAACCTAGGAATTACTCTTAATTCAGCTCTATCTATGTCCAAATAAGAGTAATTTCCCCCTTTGAAACGGTGATGGCTTGTCATTTGACTCCACACACCGTGTGTATCAAAATTTTCATCTATCTTTCTACCGTTTAGTATCAACCCTCTACAATCAGCAGATGCTAACTCCTCAGGCGTATATATACGTAAAGCCTGAGCCATGTCTAGTAAAGACATGTGGCGCATCGAACCGCCTAACAAAAATCTAATAAAAGATCGATCGGTTAAACTAGCTACCCGATCATTTAATTCTATAATACATAACAATTCTTCACACCATACTTTATATACAGGTCTACGCATGGTGAATAAACGTACCCAGTCATTAAAAGTAGAATTACCATACCTCTGTACAAGTAATTCCCTAATTGGCCCGGCCAATTCTACAGCTTCTAAGGGTCCCCATTCTATGACCCTAGGTACCTCAACAACTTTAGAATGAAGCGTATGCAACCCCCTTTGATACTTTGGATAATCTATCCAAAGTCTGTCAAATCTCAGGTTCGGGTGCAATTCTTCCAAGTGCATATCAGAAAATGTCATGACTGGATGCGGTATATCCTGCTTGTAGTAATTATCCACCTCCTGTTGTTCCGCATTCTCAGCAGGAGCATTGCGAGCTTGGGATGAAGATTCACCCCTTTCAGTCTGCAAAACACATCAAACACAATTTTTGTGCATCCAAATATGCATTAGTGTCAGCAAAATCATCAATCAAAATAATTACAATGACATGATCAATTTATATCAAACTTAAGCTTATTTTCATATTTTCATCAAATCTACACTTTTTCAAATAAGCATATACGAAAATGTTCGCCAAGTTCATAAGCATTCAACTCAAATAACATGTCAAAATAATCATTACTAGCAATTAAACAAGTTTCAAATGGCATTATCTCTCAAAAATCAAGTTCATGAATTTTAGACTTGAAAAAGTCCACTTTAATTCTCAAAATCATGTTTAGGCTCAAAGTTTGGATCATTTAACTACCTAGACATGTTACACTACTTAATTTAGCAACAATTCATGACAAAAATCGGCAATAACCTGTTTATATCAAAAAGCCCCAAATTTGCTCAAGAACACAAACCCTAGATTACTTAAAATTTGAAGTTTAAGGCTTCTAATCATGTTAAATAGCATCAATCTAGGTTATACAAGCATAATACATAAACAATTTAAGACTAATTACACTAAAAAGCATCAAAATCAAATTGGGGAAAAAATTGCTCAAGAACACTAATTTTCGAATTAAATGGTGTTTAGGTGTAGAAATTTACCGTTTTTCTTGAGTAATTCCTTGATAGCATCCTTCTCAACATGATTTTAGTAAAAGATTTGGTGATTAACGGTTAAAAATTGTGATTTTTGGGGTTATTTTTGGGGTTTTTTCGGCAGTTATTTTCGCAGTGTTTTGTGTTGTGGGTTGTGTGGACTGAGCTGTTTCAGCTCTTATTTTTTTTCTGTAATCCGATCCTCCCGCGACTCGCGGTGTTTAAAGCTTCAAACTCCGCGAGTCGCGGAGTTTGGTATTTTTTTTTTTTTTTTATATATAATCTTTAACTTATTAAAACAATTAAGTAATTAATTTTAAAATTTTGTTTCCCTTGTTATTTAGGACGAGGTCGTTTCGGATCGATGTCCTAGTCCGTCCCTCGACAAAATTTTAAAATTTGTCTTTTTGTAGTGATTGTTTTAAAAGCTAAGATTTTTGAGTTTTTTTAATGTTTTTGGCATACTTTAATTTAATACGATTAAAAATAATGATAATAAAAGTTCTCGTCCCTCCCTTGGGTAAAGCAATTTCGGTTCAAAGACCTAGTCTTCAACTTACGACGAATTTTAAAAATCATATTTTTAACTTAATGAAATAAAGTAAATTTTTGTTTTTTAAATTCACACAATTTAAATATAAAATTCAAAATTAATATTAAAAATTCACACCAAACTTACAATTTATAATGCATAAAATTAAAAATTCATATTTTAATAATTAAAAATTCACACCAAACTTAATTTAAAAATTCATATTATAAATTCACACCAAGCTTATATTAATTTTTCAAATATTTACAATTTTAAAAATATTGTTTTTACAAAGTTTACAATATTAATTTAAGATTTAAATATTAATTTTAAAAACATGGTAAAAATAAAATTAAAAATCTTTTTGGCTTTTTATCCCACTTTAATCAATCAAATATTATCAAAAATATGCTCCCCTCTTTTCGATAAAGTAATTTCGGTTCCAAAACCTAATTTAACTCATGACGAATTTTTGAAATATTTTGGGTTGATTGATTAAAGATATTTATACCTTAAGAATAAACGTTAAATTTCGCAGTGATGTAATAAATTTTTGAATGATATCAATAATTTCGGTCGCCAAACCTAATTTTATTTAATACCAATTTAATACTTTTTAGCGAACAAATTAGCGTTTATTATCAAAAGGTTAAAAATAAAATAAAAATAAAAACTGTACAGACATACCTGTGAAATAGATTTCTTAGTTATATGATCTATCCCATTCATAAGATAGTCGGTTTAATTGGTTTTCCATAGCTACATAGGCGTAACCTCGAGCATTCAGTGTCTTTTCTTCTAAACATATGAACGGTCCGTCTCTGCATAAAGTAACAAATTCGGTGTTTGAATAGGTTTGATTATTTGAACATTTACCTCCATGTGACCATTTTCCGCATTTGTGACATCTTTCTAGGTGTCGTGCTCTTCTTTTTGCTGCGGATTTTGATTTTCCTTTACCAAATTGTAACTTATTATCTTCGCATCTGGATTCTTTTCTAACTCCGTCCATTCTTTCTCTGATTACTGATACTAGTTCACTCGGTAGTATGTCATTATTACGTTTAGTGATCAAAGCGTGTAGCATTAGACCATGGTTTAGTTCACAGACAGTCTTCATTTTGTAAAAACCTAAAAAAATAAAAATTCAGAATGGGGGGAGAAGACTAGTTCTTTAGGGTCTGCTAGGGAAAGACCATTCGGGTTCCATTTTCGAGAACTACACGAAAACAGACAATCTAACTCTAACAGAAATATATATTATCCTTTAAAGACTTGATTCTCCCCACACTTAGTTAGCTGTGGTATCGAAATTGTGATTAACTTCGTTGTCAACTTATATCGGACCATGTATGTAATGTTTAACTCTGTGACCATTAACTTTAAATTCATTCCCATTTGAATTTATCAATTCTACTGTTCCGTATGGGAAAACTCTTTTGACTATGAATGGTCCAGACCATCTTGATTTTAATTTTCCAGGAAATAGCTTGAATCGTGAATTGAAAAGAAGAACTCTGTCTCCTTCTTTAAATTCTTTTGAACTTCTGATTCTTTTATCATGCCATTTCTTCGTTCTTTCCTTATAGATTAACGAATTTTCGTATGCTTCATGTCTTAATTCTTCTAATTCGTTTAGTTGACTTAATCGTAGACGTCCAGCTTCATGTAAATCAAGATTACATGTCTTCAAAGCCCAAAATGCTTTGTGTTCAATTTCTACTGGAAGATGACATGCTTTTCCATAAATAAGTCTAAAAGGTGTGGTTCCAATTGGAGTTTTGTAGGCTGTTCTAAAAGCCCAGAGTGCATCCTCCAATTTAATGGACCATTCTTTTGGATTTGATCCTACGGTTTTCTCTAGAATACGTTTTAAAGCTCGGTTTGTATTTTCAACTTGTCCACTTGTTTGTGGATGATATGCGGTGGAAATTTTATGAGTTACTCCATATCTTTTAAGAACTTTCTCAAGTTGATTATTACAGAAATGAGTACCCCGATCACTTATTAAAGCTTTCGGTGTTCCAAACCTTGCAAAAAGACGTTTTAAAAAGTTGACTACAACTCGTGCATCGTTAGTTGGGAAAGCTTGTGCTTCCGCCCATTTAGATACATAATCAATGGCTACGAGTATATATAGATTATTATGAGATTTTGGAAATGGACCCATAAAGTCAATACCCCAAATGTCAAATACTTCACATACTTGGATGACATTTTGTGGCATTTCATCACGTTGACTTATTTTTCCGGCCCTTTGACAAGCATCACAGGATTTGCAAAGAAGGTGTGCGTCTTTGTAAATTGTAGGCCAAATGAATCCAGCATCATAAACTTTTCTTACTGTTAGTTGAGGCCCATAATGCCCTCCTGTTGGTCCTGTGTGACAATGGTTTAATATTTTACTAGCTTCATCTCCAAATACACATCGGCGTATTATTCCATCGGGACAACTTTTAAACAGATGTGGATCTTCCCAAAAATAGTGTTTTATATTACTGAAGAATTTCTTTCGTCTTTGGTTCGATAATCCTTTTTCAAGGAATCCACAAACTAAGTAGTTTGCATAGTCTGCAAACCATGGAATTTCTTTATAATCTATCTTCAATAGATATTCATCAGGAAAGTTGTCTTGTATGGCCGATTCATTTAGAACTTCTAATTCGGGATTTTCAAGACGAGAAAGATGATCAGCGGCGAGATTTTCTGCTCCTCTTTTATCTCGGATTTCAATATCAAACTCTTGTAAGAGTAAGATCCAACGGATTAATCTTGGTTTAGCATCTTGTTTTGAAAATAGGTATCTAAGAGCAGAATGGTCGATATAGACCACCGTTTTTGCTAGAACGAGATATGATCGAAATTTGTCAAAAGCAAAGACAATAGCAAGGAGTTCTTTTTCAGTAGTTGTATAGTTCGTTTGTGCTCCTTGTAACGTCTTACTAGCATAATATATGGGTTGAAATCGTTTTTCAATCCTTTGTCCTAAAACGGCTCCCATTGCAAAATCACTTGCATCGCACATTAGTTCAAATGGTAGATTCCAATTTGGTGTTATCATGATCGGCGCATTAGTGAGTTTTTCTTTAAGAATATTAAAAGATTTGATACACTCATCTAAAAAGATGAATGGAGCATCCTTTTCTAGGAGTTTATTCATAGGAGTGGCAATTTTAGAAAAATCTTTTATGAAACGTCGGTAAAAACCGGCATGCCCTAGAAAACTCCTAACTCCTCTAACATTGGTGGGATGTGGAAGTTTAGCAATTACATCTACTTTAGCTCTATCCACTTCAATTCCTTCTTTTGAAATTTTATGTCCAAGAACGATGCCTTCTTTAACCATGAAATGGCATTTCTCCCAATTAAGTACTAGATTTGATTGTTCGCATCTAATAAGCATTCGTTCCAGATTAACTAGACATGATTCAAATGTATCACCGAAGACTGAAAAGTCATCCATGAAAACTTCCATGCATTCTTCTATCATGTCATGAAAAATCGCCATCATGCACCTTTGAAAGGTTGCAGGGGCGTTACAAAGTCCAAATGGCATGCGTTTGTAAGCAAAAGTACTATAAGGGCACGTGAATGTGGTTTTCTCTTGGTCCTCGGGTGCTATTGGAATTTGAAAATATCCGGAAAATCCATCTAGAAAACAATAGTAACTATTTCCGGCTAATCTTTCCAACATTTGATCTATGAAAGGTAAGGGAAAGTGATCTTTTCTGGTGGCGTCATTTAATTTTCTATAATCAATACATACACGCCATCCTGTTACAGTCCTAGTAGGAATAAGCTCATTTTTCTCATTTGTAATGACAGTCATGCCACCCTTCTTAGGCACGCATTGAACTGGGCTTACCCATGGACTATCAGAGATTGGATAAATTAAACCTGCATCTAGCAGTTTAATAATCTCTTTCTTAACTACATCTTGCATATTAGGATTTAGTCTTCGTTGGCGTTGCACATACGTTTTATGACCTTCTTCCATAAGGATTTTATGTGTGCAATACGAAGGACTTATTCCTTTAATATCATGAATCTTCCATGCAATGGCTGGTTTATGAGCTTTCAACACAGAAATGAGTTGTGATTTCTCATTTTCAGTAAGAGAAGATGATATTATTACAGGTAATTCAGATTCACCATGTAAATAAGCGTATTCCAAATGGTTTGGAAGTGGCTTTAACTCTAATTTCGGAGGTTCTTCTATCGATGATTTGTATCGATATCTATCTTCTTCTTTTAGCATTTGAATTTCTTCTATTGTTGGTTCATATCCATTAGCTATAAGTGTAGCTAACATTTCAGCTTCATCAATTGGTTCATTACCTTCTCCTAAAGAACATTCTCCTGTTCCTTGTAATTCTGAAAATTCTTCTAATAATTCTGCATGTGCATCTATAGTTTGAATATAATAACATGTATCATCTGCAGATTGTGGTTGTTGCATTGCTCTATCAACTGAAAAGGTAACACTCTCGTCCTCTATACTTAGGGTCAATTTCTTACCGAACACGTCTATCATTGCTTTAGCCGTGTTTAAGAATGGTCTTCCTAATATGAGAGGAACTTGAGAATCTTCTTCCATGTCCAAAACAACAAAATCTACTGGAAATACTAAAGTACCAACTTTAACTAGCATGTTCTCCATTATCCCTCTAGGATATTTTATTGATCTATCGGCTAGTTGTATGCTTATTCTGGTTGGTTTCAATTCTCCAAGGTCTAGTTTAGCGTATAGTGAATACGGCATTAGATTTATACTAGCACCTAAGTCTGCCAATGCTTCTATTGAACTAAGACTACCCAGAAAACATGGAATTGTGAAACTTCCTGGATCAGATAGTTTTTCTGGTATCTTATTCAACAGCACTGCTGAACAATTAGCATTCATAGTAACAGCCGAGAGTTCTTCTATTTTCTTTCTATTTGAGATTAGATCTTTCAAGAATTTAGCATATCTAGGCATTCCTGAAATCACATCAATGAAAGGAAGATTTACATTTATCTGTTTAAACATATCCAAGAATTTGGATTGCTCGGCTTCAAGTTTCTCTTTCTTCATTTTACTCGGGTAAGGAAGTGGTGGTTGGTATGGTTTAACATAAGGTTTAGCCTTAACTGTGTTATCTTCATTAACCTTTTCAACTACCGGTTCTTTTTTCTTATCTTGATCAGGTTGTGGTTCTTGTGGAGTAGGAATAGCTTCATCAGAAGTTACAGGTATTTCAGGTGGTTTAAGTGTTGTACCACTTCTTGTGGTAATGGCTTTAGCTGTTTCATTCCAGGGGTTAGCATTTGTATCACTAGGTAGACTTCCCGGTTTTCTTTCACCTATTAACCTTGCTAGGTTACTTACTTCTTGTTCCAGATTTTGAATAGAAGCTTGTTGATTTCTAAATGCTTGAGCATTTTGTTCATTGGTTTGTTTCTGAGATGTGAAAAATTGCGTTTGAGTTTCAACTAGCTTCGTCATCATATCTTCTAAATTCAGCTTTTTATCATCGGTTTGTTGTGGTGGTTTGTTTTGAAAATTAGGTCTTTGCTGATTGTAAGTATTATTGGATACTTGTTGATTGCTAGGACCTTGTTGGTTGTTGTATGGAATATTTCTGTTATAATTCTGGTTTTGATTGTAAATAGGTCTTGGCGGTTGATAATTATTCTGATAATTATTTCCAGGCCTTTGGTTTATATATGAAATATTCTCTCTTTGTTCAATTGTTAATTCAATACTGAGACAATCTTTTGTCAAATGTGGTCCTCCACACTGCTCACAACTAATTCGTATTGAGTGAATATCTTTAGTCATCTTTTCCATTCGTCTCTCCACAGCATCTATCTTTGCAGAAATGGAATCTAAGTCATGGCTAGAATCGGCTCTAGCTGCTTTAGATGATCTAACGATATCTTTTTCTTGGTGCCACTCGTGTGAGTGGGAAGCAGTGTTATCAATAATTTTGTAAGCATCAGTTTCGGTTTTCTTCATAATAGAACCACCAGCTGCTATATCTATGTCTTTCCTTGTAGTGATGTCGCATCCTTGGTAGAATATTTGTACTATTTGACAGGTGTCTAAACCATGTTGCGGACATCCTCTTAACAACTTTCCATATCTTGTCCACGCCTCATATAGAGTTTCAATTGGCTTCTGTGTGAACGTAACAATTTCTGCTTGAAGTCTTACGGCTTTAGATGCAGGAAAGAATTGTTTAAGAAATTTGTCAACTAAAACATCCCATGTATCAATTGCCCCTTCAGGTAACGATTCCAACCAATCTTTGGCTTCTCCCTTTAAAGTCCAGGGAAATAACATGAGATATATATGTTCATCCTCCACTTCTCGGATTTTAAATAGTGTGCAGATCCTATTAAAGGTACGTAAATGTTCATTTGGATCTTCCTTCGGCGCACCACTAAATTGGCATTGATTAGTCACCATGTGTAGAATTTGTCCTTTGATTTCATAATCTGGCGCATTAATGTCTGGATGAGTAATTGCGTGACCTTGGCCATTGCGTTTAGCTCTCATTCGGTCTTCCATACTTAAAGGTTCCAGATTCTCCATAATTGAATTTGTTGAATCGGAATCACTAGAGGATTCTGATTTAATGGTTCGTTCCTCAACAATCTCTGTTTGAATGATTGGTGGTTCCGGAGGAAAGTTTAGTGGTTCAGGATCTACGAACCGTTCCTGGATATTCTCCGGATTCTCAATTGTGAGGTCGGGTTCAAAAAATGGATTATCGGAAATTTGAACTGAAGTACTTGGTCGACTGGATGACGATTCTAAAGAGAAATCAACGGCAGTAATATTTACTAAATGTCTTGATCTAGTTACAGGTGGTGAACGTACAAAAGGTGGTGAACGTCTTGCTCGGTGCATTCACTGAATATCCTATTAGTTTTTTTTTAAAGGAAAGAAAAATTATAATAAGTTATCCAATCAATAGACTTTTCTGATTTTGCCCACGTTTCGAATAGCCAAAAGATGCAGCAGAGGGGCAGGATTCGTTTGGTCTCAATATAATTGAGGACTGTTTGGCTCCAATAACCCGGTCCACGTACAAATCCAACTATTACTACGAACCAGAAAATTTTGATGTCTATCAATTTAACCACTTAAAATAAATTTTCGTAATTTTAAGAAATTTAGATAAGAAGTAGAATAAAAATCTATGTCCTAAAACTAGAATAGCGAGAAATAAGAAAGAAAAAGAGTTCGTCGGAAAAAGGTCGAAAAAGAAAAATGGTTGAAAAATAAAAGGTGACGGAAAAATAAAAGAAACTTATAAAACTTAAAACACTTGACTAACCTAACCTTATTACTACAACTAACTTAAAATTATAATTTCAAATTGAGATTACTAATTGGAATGATAATTGATACATAGGTAAAAGTCGTCTAAAAATATTAAAGCTTACAGGAAAAACTAAATCCCAAATGGAAATAACTTAAAAAAAAAAACTAAAACTTAAAAAGGCGTCGCAAAATTCTAAAGCACCTAAATCTTAGTCTAAAGAAAAAGCACTTAAGGGATTTTACGGCAAAGCCTAAAGATCTAGAAGTAAAAATAACTATGGCAAAAACTAAGTTTAAAACTAAATATGAGCTAAAAATACAAATATTACGCTAAAACAATTAAAAAGGGACAAAATATAAAAATATATAAAAAGTCGTAAAAAGTACAATTTTTATAAAAATATTATTTTTATATTATTTATTTATTAAAAGTACTAATTTTATAAATTAATTAAACTAATTAATACTAAATAAAATAAATTAAATAAAAAGAAACTTTAAAATAAAATTTAATTATAATAATAATAGATAATTAGGGTTTATAATTATAATAATTAATAATTACCCGTAATTAATGCTGAATTAGGGTTCTGTCGCGTGTCAGAAAAGCTCCGCGAGTCGCGGTAATAGATGCAGCAAACCCCGCGAGTCGCGGGGTTCCAAAATTCAACTGACAGGTTTAAAATTCGACGCGTTTTTCTTCTTTTTTTTTTATTTTATGTTTTTATATTTTCTGTTTATATTATCTAATTAAAATATTTATATAAAATAAAACTTATCTTTAATAACTAAGATAAAAATAAAATACTTTATAACAAAAAAAAATAGATTTATGTATATTTATATTTTTTTTTCAGTTTTTTATATTTATAAAATATATTTATAAAATAAATTAAATAAAACTTATATTTTTACAAACTAAAGAAACTTTATAAAACTTTTATATTTATCAAACTCCTAAAAGTATTTATATTTTTGTTTTTCTTTTTATATTTTCGAATATTTAAAACGTATTTTTATAAAAATGAAATTTAATAAAAGTAAACTAAAAATCTTTTTTTTTTATTAGCGTTGCGCTTCCGGCGTTTAAGAGTTCCCCGGCAGCGGCGCCAAAAATACTTGATGTTTCGCGAGGTGTGTACGAAATACTATTAATTTTTACAGGAAATACTATTAAATACGATACAATTTTACACAAGATATTTATTTATTTAGAGAATGGATATACTTAAACCTTGCTACAACACTTATAGGCAGTGTACCTAATCGTACAGTAGTGTAGTTTTTAGTAAGTCCGGTTCGTTCCACAGGGAAATCTTTAAACAAAGCTTAACGCTATATTAGTTTACTTTTATAAAAATACAAATATATATATAAGTAATATTATTATTATAAAAGGGGGTTTTTACCATTTAATGACCGGTTTGTCGATTTTAAAACTTTAGTCGCAGTTAAAACCAAATGTAAAATAATAAATATAAATACAAGACTTAAATTAAAGCGTAAAGTAAATAACGATAATGAAATTGCGAATAATAAAAGTGCGATAAAATAAACTTGCGATAATTAAAAAGTACGATAATTAAAAGTGCAATTAAATAAAATAACAATAAAAATGTGATAATTAGAAGTGCAATTAAATATAAAATAAAGGAAATTAAATATGAAATAAAAGAATTATGCTTATTTAAACTTCCGTAATCATGATGTTTGACGTGTTGATTTTAGTTTTATGCCCATGGGTTATTTATCCTTTGTCCTGGATTATTTAATATGTTCGTCTGGTTTTTGTCCATAACAGTCCATCAGTCATAAATATAAAGTGCGAGTATCCTCGTCAAATTATCCTTATACCCGAAGTTAAATATTCCAACTAATTGGGGACTTAAACTGTAACAAGATTTTAATACTTTGTTTAATAATTACACCAGGATGTCGACTGAGTGTAACCCAAGGTTTTAATATTTTGTTATCAATTATACCAAGTGTCCTTGTACATAATTTCACCCCTGTTTTAATTATTCTAGTGGCTATTAATCCATTCTCGTGTCCGGTTAAAAGAACGATTATTCGTACATATAAATACCCCGCCCATCGTGTCCGATTGAGTGTATATGGTAATTTATAGGGACGCCCAATTGTAAATCTTTATATTAACATTAACAAACTATCATTTAGTTAAACAAATATAAAACCCATTAATAGCCCATAGTCTAATTTCCACAAGTGTCGTTCTTTTATCCAAACCCCAATTATGGTACAAAGCCCAATTACCCAATTTTAGTAATTAGCCCAACATCATGATTACTTCGGATTAAATAAGCATAATAATAACTTAGCTACGAGACATTAATATAAAAAGGTTGAACATAACTTACAATGATTAAAAATAGCGTAGCGTTACACGGACAGAATTTCGACTTACACCCTTACAACATTCGCTAACATACCCTTATTATTAGAATTATAATTAAAATTAAAATATAAATTATAAATATATATATATATATATTTTACGATATAGATAGAGAGATGGATGGATTTTTGGTGATTTTTTTCGATCAGAATTCGTTTGCTTTTATAGGGATTTTCAACTTTTGGAGCTCCGCGACTCGCGGCATTTTTGGCCTTCAAACTCCGCGAGTCGCGGAGATTGAAATTACAGCTCAGTCCCTTTTGGAGTCTTTCTTGCCGACGGTTTTAAATATAAATATAATATATTAAATAATTATAAGAATTATTTAAATATTATATTATATTTATGCGCATAGTTGACTTGTAATTTTTAGTCCGTTGCGTCGTGCGTTGAGAGTTGACTCTGGTCCCGGTTCCGGATTTTCGAACGTCCTTGCGTACAATTTAATATCTTGTACTTTGCGTTTTGAATCTTGTACTCTTGTAATTTCGAGACGTTTCTTATCAATAATTGGAACCTCTTTGATTGTCTTTTGTACTTTTGAGCTTTTTGGTCGTTTGCGTCTTCAATTCGTCGAATCTGTCTTTTGTCTTCACCTTTTATTATTTAAACGAATATCACTTGTAAATAGAACAATTGCAACTAAAAGCTTGTCTTTCTTGAGGAATAATGCTATGAAATATATGTTCGTTTTTAGCATTATCAGCACACCCGAAGTAGGCAGTCCTTGAAAAGGAATAATGGATTCGTCAAATTGAGCATGACGTGTTGTATAGATGCGTTTTGTTGATACTTGTAACCCTTGTAATGAGAGTTGTAACCAATGAAAACACAAGGAGCACTACGTGGAGCAAGTTTGTGTGAAGAATAGTCCCGGAGATAGGGATAAACACAACATCCAAATACTCAAAAATTTGCATACTTTGGCTGTGAAGAAAATAGTAGCTCATATAGCGATTTATGCTCAAGAAGTTTTGTAGGTAGCCTGTTGATTATGTGAGCGGCGGAGCTAAAAGCATGAGTCCAATAATTTGCAGGAACGTGAGCATTAAACAATAAAGCTAATCTAGTTTCGGTGATGTGTCGATGCTTACGTTCTGCAAGCCCATTTTGTTGCGGAGTATATGGACAAGATAAACGATGGTGAGTACCATTATTAGATAAAAGGGTACGAACTTGAGCATTTGTGAACTCGGTTCCTCCATCAGATTAAAACATCTTGATCTTACAAGAAAATTGAGTTTGCACTAATGATACAAAATCCGAAAAATGGCACACAAAAAAAATATCTGATTTCGCCTTCATGGGATAAAACCATGTATCCTGGAATAATCATCAACAAATATAGCATAATATCTGAAACCATCAACAGACATAACTGTTGAAGGACCCCATAAATCACAGTGAATCAAATCCAAACATGCAAAGAACGCTTCAAATTTAAATCAAAAGGCAAACGTTTACTTTTGGATAATTGACAAGCTGGACATAAACTTGGATTCGGTAAAACAGAAATAACAGATACACAACCCATTTTATTCAAAACAGAAATAATATCATGTGACACATGACCTAATCAACTATGCCATAATTCAAATGATGCTTTAATATTTTTGGAAGAGATCTTGGCCAAAAAAGCTTGTTGACTCTTCTCAAGTATATATAAACCATTTCTACGTCTTCCTTGGGCGAGGGTTTCTTTGGATTGACGGTTCTGAATAAAGAACATAGGGTTAGAAAAAATAACATCAATCGGATTATCTTGTGTTAGTTTACTAACCGAAAGCAAATTTTTCTTTATCTGTGGGACAACAAGGACATCAAGTGGTGATATGTGAAGAGATAAATGTATGTTGCATGTATGTGTAACAGAAGTATTAGCACCATTTGCAAAAGTGACAAGTTCATTACCAGAGTAAGGTGTAGAATTGTGAAGATGGTCAGCAGATGGAGTCATTTGGGCCGAAGCATCGGTGTCAACAAACCAATCAGGAGAAGTGTTGCATTGTGCTTGAAAAGCGGCAGCCATGTTTGCATCAATACTCAAAGATCCACGTGCATAAGTAGGAAGCTCGGGACATTGGTTAGCATAATGTCCATCTTTTCTACATAATTGACATTGCGGAGGACAGCGATAACCACGACCTTTTCCACCATGACTGGTGCCTCATCTTCTTCCGATGCTGCTGCTGACTCTCCTCTTTCACTTTCTACTATTCTTCATATGCTCACTATCAAACTCTCCTCAACCAACTATCTCTTATGGCGTAAACAAATGGAACCTCTCTTAGCTTATCAAAAATTAACTGGCTATGTTGATGGATCAATTCCTTGCCCATCAAAGACCATTCAAACTGATACCTCCGAAACCCCCAATCCTGATTATTGATCTATAATAATTTTAATTATAATTATTATATTATTAATATTCCAATATTGATTCTTTTTACGAAATTAATTAGTTATATATGTATGTGAAAATACGTGTCTCTATATATTTGTAAAGACGACGACAAGTTTCTTAATCAAACGGGTCATTAAAATAAATGACTTTAGGATTTACATTCACTTAATATCTAAAACATGTCATTATATTGTTTCGTTTAAACAAACCCGTGATTTCACGGGTCATTTTACTAGTACATAATAAAATTCATCAATATTAATTAAGAGGAATAAATTTTGATGAATATATTAGTATGTATAATATTTATAAATTGATAATTAAAAAATACATAATAAATAAAAGTCATCAATATTAAAGGTAATAAATATACGAGCGACAATATTCTTTTAGAGCCATCTAACTTTTTTCACAAAAAGGTGATGGGGCGGTCTATGTGGAGGATGATTTTAACATATAATTCTCGTGAATCATTTGATTTGATTAGAAAAGGAAAAAAAGTTAGAAAAAAAAAAAGAATTTAACTATTACAATTCAATAATTATCACTTCAAATTATATAATATAAATAAAGATTATGTATAAGACTTTTAATCTTTTATATACTTACTAGTGAAATGATCTGTGAAATCACGAGTTTGTTTAAACAAAACACTTTAATGATATATTTTAGGTAGTAAGTGAACGTAAATGTTAAAGTCATTTAGTTTAATGACCCGTTGAACCACAGAGTCCGAATAAGAAACTCGTCAGCTGAACATTTCATAAAACACCTAAAATGCATATTAAACAATCCACATTCAATCATAAGAGATAATACTTATTGTCATTTTATTTTAAAAGTATAAATTAAAATATAAATTTAGAATTGGTTTCCTTCTGCCTAGCTTTTATACTTTTTCGTACTCAATTCAAAATAATTAATTAAAATAGTTTATAATTATTTAATTTTAATAATTAAAATAATTATTAGTAAGATTTAATAATAATAATTAATTAATAGATTTAATTTTAAATCAAAATTATTTAGATTAATGACATCACTCACCATACTTAGATTTTTTCCTTTTGTTTTTTGATTTTTTTTATCAAAAGAATTAGCCTAATAATGAAATCATCATTATAGGATTTTAATAGAAACTATATATAGATTGTGTTGTAGCTCATGTGATAGTGGTCTGCCTCTCTTAGCGAGAGGTCGGGAATTCGACTTCCGTAAGGTACATCATTGTACACAATGTCACCTCTTTACCCATGAATTCCACCCAAGGGTGCCTTCCGCACATCGTGTTGCGGGGGCAGTGGGGAGGGGGGTTTTACCGTCCATGCCTTCGGATTGGGCCGGATTTCATCCTGGGCAGCAGTTGAAGGCGGATTGCAGAGAGATGAACGTTTGAGTAGTTTAGTCCCTTTGGATGATCCCGTAGTGCTGTTAAAAAAAAGAAAAAAAAGGAATAGTTATAAAAATAGGGATTTTCAATATGAAAATATCATAGTGTAATAGTGATTTTCAACGAAGCATTGTTTCAACGGCATCCCCTCACCTTGTGTGTTGGGGCTGGGGGTTAGGTCATGGGTTCGAGCCTCGCTCTGCCCATCCTATTAATTAATCTGTCTGAAATATGGATATCCAGATTGACCCCGGGGGGGTTTTCTCCCGGATCCATTCAGGATTCAAACCCGGTCCACCTGCCCCTCGGGATGGTTAAAGGATCGGGTTCCTGTAATGCGATTCGGGTTTCCTCCCGAACGCGTGTGTGTGTGCAAATGATGAGTGTCGTTGAAATAAATGATACGCTGATGCAAGCTTGCCGTTCAAAAAAAAATAAATAAATAAATAAAAATAGTGATTGTAATAAACTGGGCTTAAATGCACAATCGGTTATTTATTTGGGCTTCGGCCCCGCGCCTTAAATAAATTAGTTGGATCTGTATGATCTTAAAATTTTATTCTGCAAATTATAGTGTGCAAAGTATATATATAAAAAATATACTATTGTAAAAACAAGCTACTAATTATTTCAATGGTAATAAATCATAGCCAAAGTAAGATACTAATAAAAGTGATTCAACACATAAGATTTTTAGAACATTGCCACTAAACAAACTGCCGTAACTATAAATAACTACCAAATGACACGATTTCAGCAAGCACAAACCAACAACAGCATTGGTTCGTATAAATCTCTCCGTTGTCGAAAACTTCAATAAGGCCGTTCGCCCTCATAATTCCCTGGTGGATCGTAGCTACATATAACAAACATCCAATTATTATAACATTTAACTCTAGCACAACCAACATGAGTTGTATCACGCCACACCACTTGTGTATAATGAAGACATTGATCACCTACACACGAATTTGTGTCGTATTCATAATATTGTTTTTCGTTAACCCACAAGTTAACAGCATCGGTTGCAGTGAATTCGTCACCATAACCTTCGGCTAAGTTTTCACCAAAAGGTCCTTGTGAGTGTTGCAACTTACAGTCTCCAAGTCGTTGGTAAGCGTACAGACTAGCATATGATGCTAATGTCTCGTTCCATTTGAGTGGTTGTACACCGACTTGGGCTCGAGCTTCATTGTGTGGTACGATGAAGTCGTAGATTGAGGCTGAACGACAGAAATGTATGAAGTATGAGAAGATTAAGAGAAAAAAGGATAGGGATTTGAGTCTAGCAAGTAGATCCATTTGTGATGTTGTGTTGGTTGAAATGGAGGATAAGGGGAAGAGTATTTATATATATGATGCGTTTGGTATTTTTAGAAATTATTATTGCTAGAAAAATTTACGTATTTAATATTGTTTGATTACCGTAATTTGATCTCATTTTATGCATCTGTTATCGATATCGATATTATGCAAATAAAATCATGAACGTAATTTTATCACTGCGGTATTAATGATTTAATAGGTGCAATAACTCCCAACTATTTTTAAGTAATATCGAATGAGTTGAGATAAAATGTACTCCATACGTCCATTAACTTTACACCTTTATCATTAACAGTACTTGATTATTTATATTCTAAAATTATATACGAGTACTTGAAAAAAAAAAATACAATAACAATATCTAATCAGACGAATATAAGATACGAAAAAGATAAGGTGTAAACAAACATTCTCTACCGAAACATAAATAAATACTCCCTAATAAATACCATCAATTACTAAAAAATATAACGTCAAGATTTTGAGAGATATATATATATATATATATATATATATATATATATATATATATATATATATATATATATATATATATATATATATATATATATGGGCAGGATCAATGGGGAATTAACCAATCGGGGGGAAGCGGGGGGAAGCAAAAAAAAAATTCGTTTTTTGAAAAAACTTTGTTCACGAACATTATAAATTGGATGAAAATAAGAACATTTAGAAAAGACACTTCGTGATGAATGTTATTATTTTGGTGGGAAAACGATCGACAAAAATAACATTCAAGATAATATTGTTCGTGAAGAATGTTGACGTTTTTTTCTTCTTCATGTTTTGTGAAGTAAAATTTAGCCCGATTTAGAGTTTAGGGTTTAGGGTTTAGGGTTTAGGGTTTGGTGTTTTGGGTTTATTCCATAAACCCAAAACACCAAACCCTAAACCCTAAACTCTAAACCGTTCGTGTTAAAAACTCAATCTAAATCCTAAATCTAAACTCTAAATCTAAACCCTAAACCCTAAATTTCTAAACCCTAATATCTAAACCCTATAAACCCTAATATCTAAACCCTAATATCCAAACCCTAATATCTAAAACCTCATCATACGCTCGAAAAACACGATAATTGTTATATATTACTTCTTCGAGCGTTTTTCCGCCAAAATAAAAACATTTATCACAAAGTATCTCTACTAAATGTTCATATTTTCATCTCATCTATAATGTTCGTGAACAAAGTTTTTTCAAAAAACGAAAAAAAAAGTTTTTGCTTCCCACCGCTTCCCCCTGATTGGTTACTTCCCTCTTGATCCTACCACTATATATATATATATATATATATATATATATATATATATATATATATATATATATATATATATATATATATATATATATATATATATATATATATAACGGCAAATAAAAATTTTATTAACTGGAAAAATGAATATGTACAATGGGAGATTGAGCTCCGGATTACACGATTACTCGAGAAAATCGAAATAAGAACGAGCATACATACACAATAAAACAACGAGGAGTAAATAACATCAAGCTGTAAAATCGTAGGCCATCGGTTAACCACACATATAATGCCGACTTGAGTAAACAAGCAGGGCATTGTAGATGTTGCAGTACTGATCAATCCAACGACAAAGCGGCATCACCAACACCCATTTCGCCTTATACAAGAGGAAACCTATAACCAATATGAAAACAGCTTGAGCCATGAGTCGTGAGCCAAAAGTATTCTTCAACCAATTTTCGAACGGTTGAAAAAATCCAAATCGAAAGATCTTGGGTTATGAATCCATTTGTCCCAATCAATATTAGCCTTTTTGCTTCTACTAGAAATCAATTCGAAGGTTTTTAGTTGAATTTCTTTAACAATGATATCACATGTCGGTTTTGATTTAGTAAAAGTACTAACATTCATGTTTTTCCATAACAAATAACCGGTAATCCATTCAGTTGCTTGCCACAGTAGCTTTTCCAGTGAAGTAGAGAACGAATCCCCATTACCAAGAAAAACTTCGGTCATGGCAAAGTAAGGTGGGGGGCCGATGTTCCACCAATTAAAGACCTTAACTCATGTCTCAAAGGCGACTTTGCACCGAAAAATAGAGAGTTCCACAGTTTCAAGGTCATCGTCACAAAGTGGGCAACGAATCGAGCCTAACAGGGTACGTCCCATAATTTAAGGAGGGTTTCATAAGTAGCTTTGTGATAGCATTAACCGAGAACAGTCCGTTAGAGCTAAGAGACCACATCCATTCTTCACGACCTGAGCTGCAAGGTACAAAACTAGATAAACTGTTAGCGATATTGGTGACGTCCCCAAATAATCACCCTGAGATGTTGCGGGACCAACACCAATTAAGAATAAGATTATTACCCTCCCAACGAACCCAATCACTGATGGTGGCATTTTGATTAGAATCTAGTCGAAAAAGTCTATTAAATTTATCTTTTAGTAGGTAATTATCAAGCCATGCCACATTTCAAAATTCAGTTTGAGACCCATCTACAATTCGTTTTTGAATGATTGGGCAAATGGTATATCCAAGTTATTAGGACTTTTCCCAAACTTTAAAATCGGAGACCATGTTGACGAGAGACGATTCGTGGACGGAGTGTACGCCACATTTAGTCCTCCGTCCACCCCATAAATGCTTTTTATTACATTAACTCATAAGGAATTGTGTTCGTGTAAAAATCTCCACCACCACTTGCCAAGTAGTGCTTGATATTTAATTTCAAGTGACCCGATATCAAGTCAACCATTTTCCCGAGGTGCCATACAAAGGTCCCATTTAATCTATGACATTTTTTAGACATCATTCGACCCACCCCAAAAAATGACGTCTTAAGCTTTATAATTTGTTAATGACACCAGTTGGTGCTTTATATAACGAGAATAAATTAAGAGGTAGACTAGATAATACCGATTTGATGAGAGTGAGCCGGCCGCCATATGATAGAGATTTAGCCTTCCGATTCGCAAGTCTTTTTTCGAACTTCCCAAAAACCGAGTCCCAATCTGTAAATTTCTTCATTGAAGAGATGATTGCGAGACCTAGCTATGTAATAGGTAAGGCTCTTGACGCACAACCTAGCCATTCAGCCATGCCACTTGTTTCCGAGTTAGAAACTCCTAACCCATAAACACAGCTTTTATGAAAGTTTATTTTTAAGCCTGAAGTAGCTTCAAAATATTTAAGTATTTTCATGAGATTCCGCGCATTTCTTCTATTCTATTCCCAAAAAACAAGGTATCGTCCGCATATTGTAGATGGGTTAGATGAACATTGTTTCGACTGATACGAAGCCCTGAAAACCGATTTAATCTCGCCGCTGTTTTTGTAAGATGATTTAAACCCTCGGCCGCTATGATGAAAAGATCACCATGCCGAACCCCTTTTTGAAGATTGAATTCTTTCGTAGGTGAACCGTTAATCAATATTGAAATGGATGCCGATGAAAGACATAATTTAATCCACTTAATCCATCTAAAACCAAATCCCATTAATTCCATGATTTCAAACAGAAAATCCCAACTAATGCTATCGAACGCCTTCTCAAAATTCACTTTGAAGAGAACCCCTTTTCGTTTGGTTGCTTTTATATCATGTAGTGCCTCATTAGCAATTAGGATATCATCAAGGATGTAACGGTTTTTAACATATGCACTTTGCTCAAACCCGATAACCGATTAGATGACCCTTTGTAGTCTTTTTGTCAACACTTTGGATATAATTTTATATAAGCACCCAATTAGACTAATAGGATGATAATCACCAAAACTTTTAGGGTCGTTCTTTTTAGGAATTTATGCAATAAAAGACGAGTTGCACCCATTAGATATCTCACCCCATTCTCAAAACTGATTAAAAAAATTCAAGAATATCCTCTTTCATTATATCCCAAAATTTCAAAAAAAATCTCATATTGAAACCGTCGGGACCGGTTCCTTTTCGCCCCCACACTCATTAATCGCGTTAAAGATTTCCGTAGAAGTAAAAGGTGTTTCAAGAAAATTTGCTTCTTCGGAAGTGAGGCTTTTTTCTATGGGGCCCCAAAGTTTAAACTTTCTTGCATTTGGTGTCCCGAAATTTTTATTTAAAGTGCTTAATATATTTGTAGTAACATGACTTTCTGTAAGACCATTTGTTGTGTAAATTGCAAATGTTGTGGTGTTGTGAAGCTGTGGGGGATTTATGATAATGTGACAGTATTGTGAGATGGTATTTATTTGCTGAATCCAACCACCTGATAAATACTCTGTAACAAATTTAATTATTTGTTACGGAGTATTTAATTTTTAAATTAAGCAAAAATTATTGAGAGTATTTTTGAAACTGTATTACAATACTACATGTTTTTTCGCTTTTTCTCCTCGTGCAAGCTACAAGTGACACCAAGTATGTGTAGAAAAATATTGCACTAATGACTTTTTTCCCCAAATTAATTGCACTAATGACTTTCTTTTCCAAATTAAACCACATATTAATATTAACTTTTATAACGCATTGATGTCTTATGGAGTAATATCTTCTAGATTAATATTATTAATTGATTTAAGAAAAAAATACGTCGTTGGTACCTGTGGTAAGTTTACATTTTCATCATAAAACCTTAACTTTATTTTTTGCGTCGTTGGTATCTCTGCTTTGCTTAAGTTTAGTGGTTGGCACCCCATAGTAACGTTCGTCAATTGCTAATGGTTAACCCCTCACATGCACCACATATGTGAGGCCAATTTAGTCCTTTTATCTATTTGGTTCATCTAAAAACACAAAACTTACACCCGACAAGTATCAGTTCATTAAAAACCCTATTCGCCAAGAGATGTAGCCATAATAAGTCATACTTTGGCTTAAAGAGATGTAGCCATATGGTTTTTAAATTGAATAAATTATAAATTATTGAAAGGACAATATTACCCTCACATGCGTGGCACATGTGAGATGTTAACCTTAAAAACTTAACAAATATTACCATGGGGTACCAACCACGAAACTTAAGCAAAACATAGGTACCAACGCTGCAAAAAACAAAGTTAAGGTTTTGTGATGAAAATGTAAACAAACCACGGGTACCAACGGCGTAATTTTTTCTTGATTTAAAGTTGTTTGGTCCGTTAATCTAGTGACACTAACCTACAAGTCATTCAATTTAGAAGAGATTGACACATTAAAGTTAGGTTTCTTTTTTTTTTAACGGCCAAAGAATGATTATATTAGGAAGAAAAAAAACGATCCCTAGCAAGGTGGTAAGGGATGATTACAACAACATAGAAAGTTAGGCTTCTAACCAAAGAAATTATGCAAACTGTGAAAATTAACCAACCAAAAGAGGTATGAGGTTAAAAACTCACTACTCCTACTCCATTATAGGTGATTATTAGGAAAGGTAAACAATGAGTCCTAAATAATCCGACTAGACCATGTATACATGACTAATATATTCATCATTTATGGCTAGTCCAAACAAAAAACTAACCCCTTTTTTTTTAAAGGCAAACTCATATACACTTTACACTAATATTTAATCCACGAAATATGCCTACAATGGGACTTGAACCCTCAACCTCTTGGTTGAAAGGGTCATCACGATACCGTCAGGCCAATGGCCCTTTGGTATAAAAAAATAAAAAAAAAAAAAAAAAAAAAACAAACAAACCCGTTTACCGTTTAAGTATTATCAATGAAAGGAACCTAAACCACAGAATGCATATGAACCACATATGTTCCCATTTGAACAAGAAAATTATTTGCTTCTATAATGTAACACTGACGTTATAAATTACATCAATATCTAAATTTATTTGTTTTCTTAGATTACATCAATATCAAACGATATATTATACACACACGATAATCACTATATTTTGTTAGTTTCTAGCACTTCTCGAATTTTGTTAGTTCTTACTCCGTATTTAAAAGTTTGACTATATGCTAGAGTATTGGAGTATCTATTTCTGCAATTGATATAGATATACCAAATTATAGGGATTCAATAATAAATAAATAAAGACAAAAGCTAATCCTGTAATTTATGTCAAAAGTGCACAACGAAAGGAGCTAACGAGAATTTACATTAAGTAGTGAATCGAACTAAACCATTGACAAAAATAGCATTCTCGTACAATGTTGTTCCAATCTGACCTCACTGGCTAGCAATCCCAATTCGCGACAGACCCTCCGTCTCGTTTTAAATGTACTTTGAAATTTTATATTGGATTTAAGATAGATTTGATAAAGGGGGATGATTCTCACACATTGTTTTTTGATCTTCACACACCCTTTTACCCTATTATTAGGGAGGAGTTCAAGTAAATTGGTGTGTGAGGATCAAAAAACAGTGTGTGAGAATCATCCCCCTTTGATAAATGTTAGTTTTACCTTTATATATATTCAAGATAAATTTAACTTCATTCATATTATAAATAAGTGACGGGGATTAATAAATGAACGGTGGCTAAGCTTGTCATTATGTTACTAGAGATTGGAGATTGTGCGTATATGAGGCAGTTTTTTTTTTTTTTGGTGATTCTACGACTTCTTTTTGCGGATTCGGATGATGAGGTTGAGGTGTGTTGCCGCTTCGTATAGATCTTGGGTTTTGCGGCTGGTTAACTTCAGGAGTTGAAAAATACCCGGGCGTTGTTGGTTTATCTTTTGAGTTTGGACAAAGGATTTGGCTTGATATCAGTCATCGTATTTGGGATCCGGTTTTTATGTTCACAAATCTTTATTAGTAAGTGAGACAAGTTCCTTATACACATTTTGGTTGGTTTTTACTGAGTTGATTGTGTTAGAACTCTCGTCACCGGTCTTGTAATATGTTGTAGTTTGTAGATCATCAGATCTCTTCACAAAGGTTGTAGTTTGTAGATCATCAGACATTGTCACACCGGCTTTGAGCCTGCCATTGTTACACAATTGATCTTCGTATCTTTATCACCCCATTCGTTCCATATTAATAATCATTAAACAAAAAACACAGAGTTTAAAAAATCTTAACTATCACAATATATTTTTTCTTTACTTTATAGTATTATCCATTACTTTTTGGGAGATGATACTCCCAACAAAGTTTTTGATGGATCAACCTAAATTTCCTAAATTAGCGTTAATGATGTCTTACACAATTTTTTGTTATTTGAAGGATATAATTGGAAAATAACATTAAATGATGGTAGATCTATCAATTTGAATGTTGGAAGTATCACTTCCCATACTTTTTTTCCTATCTTATTGTCTTATATGGAATAGTTAAGGGAATTTAGGAAATTTACCTTATTATTCTTATATATTTACGCAAGTGGGCTATTAATTTGAGACAACTCAAAATAACTATCAATATGAGACGGATAGAGTAATATCTTACATGTATTTCAAAAAAATACACCAAGTAACTAGTTAACGTCGCCCACTAAATACCAATTAAGGTAATGTTTGCCTGTAAGAACTCTTCCAACATACATGTTTTTTTAGAACGACAATTTTAGCATCGAATACTCTCATTTGCTACCCACACATCTGTTATGAAGAAACTCCTCGCATCCATCGCGCAAAGCGTACCCAGAATGCTTTAGGTTAACTGATTGGCCGCATAGAGTGAAGGATATCATGGGCACAACCTTGGAGAAAACTCCCCACTCAGGATTTGAACCTGCACCTATTTTTTCAAGGATACGGGTCCAGAACCAACTGAGGCTTTTTTTCACTCAACCAATAGTTCGGTGGTACATACTACATGTTATATCCATGATCAAGAAGGTGGTTAAATGTTGCGTCCTCCCATCGAATGATCGGAATAGAGAGACGACCCATGAAAACATGTATAGTAACCATATAGTAAAATAACCCAAAAGTAAGGTGATGATCATGTAGGCGGTAGTGGGGAAATCCATGCGAAGTGGAAGAGGTGACTTTGAAATAGGTTTATAGCCTATTTCTATACATGAGAAATTAGGGTTTTGGGTAGCTCGCGGGCAAAGATCATGTACAAAATTTATTTAAACCCTGCATCGTCACCCCATGTCCTTACCATCACACTACTGGCACGAACATGTAATAGGTCCGCCCTAGACTCCTCGCCATTCATACTCTGCTTTTTAAGATTATGAGTTTCGTGCAACAATTTGATGTGCCATTTGCTTCCCAGCCTATACATTAGTATATTTAATTACTCTACCAACTTTTAGGAAGGATGTGATGGTTGAGACTGGCTCAGCCCTCATAAGAAAGTATTGACGTGATGCTAATATAACAGTCTGTTTTGATGAGTAAGTATGTAATGGTGGAGAATGGTGTAAGTGTCTAAGACCTTCATATACCAAGTAAATTGTTCAAGTAATTCCCTCGCGAATCCATTTTTCATGGCGTTAATTATTGTAACTAGTAATTTTAGTTTGAAGGAGCGTTCAATAGTATTCACATGTACCAAAAAGGAAATAAGCACATGTTAATTTAACTTGTTTTAGGGCCTGTTTACTTTTTTTTCATTAAGGTTCATATGGATATAGATGGCAAAATGGATATAGATGGCAGTATAGAATAAGTTATGGATAAATAAATGTTGTTTCTTTTTGTGCTGAATGATATGTCTAAATGATAAATATGACTAATTTGCCCTTAATATTTTGTTTTTCATAATTTATTACAGTATTAATAAGTAAATGAATTGAATAATTGCGAAATTCATGTACATTGCCACTTGTTGAAATATCACTAAACAAAACCACACTTGTTAAAAAAGTGTGATACCATCTTCAGTCATTTGATAACCCCGAAATTAATATACATACGGGAGTTATGGACACACGTTTATTTGGAAAAATCATATAGCCAAGAAGCAATACAACACCGTCAATCCGTCATCATAATCCCTAATCCGATCAATTAGTTAATTAAAGTCAGTCATCAAAAGTTAGTGAATCAATTTCGACCTAATATCTACTGGTGCATCTGCAGCAAATCAAAATTTAGTGAATCAATTTCGACCTAATATCTTCAATTATATGTCAATCGGTATTATGATTTATGATATGTACATAGATAACCCTATAATATTTAATGTTTTAATTGATTTGTGCGAGTAAAAGGTGGGATGGTGTTGTCAACGATGAAGTCGATGACGACCGTCGTCATCTTGAAGAGGATGGTCTGATGATATGTCTTTCGTAGTTGAAGAGGATTATGGAAAAATAAAATTGAAAAGAAATAAGAGAGGGTAATATGGTGAAGAGGATGGCTATATGGGGAGCACACAGGTTTTATGGGTGACTGGGAAAGCTTTTGGTATAGATATGGTGAAACAAAAATTCCTAAGTAAACAACCAATTGGGTGACTGAATAATCATTCTAGGACAATAAGCTCAATAAGGCCGAAGTAAACAGGCCCTTAATCATAAATCAAACAACTAAATAATGAGGTCGTCTCATTAATTTAATAGTCTCTCTTTAAGAAATAAACATTGAACTCTTATAAACGTTTATTTTTTTAAGGCAAAGAAATTTTTATTAAACATATTCAAACAATTACAATATAGTGCCTAACAAATTATGCCCCACATTTTGGCAAGGTAAATGACACAAATCGAAGCAGCTGTACAAAATATGCTAACAAAAATCCTCAACTAGGCAAGCAGGCAAAGGGACTAACTTGAAATAAACAAGCTGGACTAGGACGAGTCACAGTGCTAAACTCGCGGCGACAAAATAACACGAACCCAACCCATTTAGACCCCAGCCAATCACCCAGAGAGAAACATAAAATGATAATATTAAAAAGTAGTCAATAAAAAGAAATTTCTGCGTTTCAATGTTTGATAAATAAATTTTCTTGATTTGATTATTATCGAAGGGATTATTATATTCTCCTTCCGTCCCATTACAAGTATCCACTTACTTTTTGCACACAATTTTAAGAAATTTCACTAACTTTATTCTCCACCAATCAGAATTCTTCTCTCTTCAGAATAACCTCTTCCCATTGGTTGAAATACAAAGTGAACACTTGAAATGAGACATCCTATAATAGAAATGTGGACACTTGTACTGAGACGGAGGGAATATATTCTTTAAAAAATTTGAGCCCTATGAAAATTTTGGGCCATGTTCGGTTGCTCATTTCGCAGTTGTCTCAAATACGCCTATGACAACTAACTACGAAATGTGTATATTAAACTGGTGAATGATGCCAACCGAAGTGTATAATATCTTCAATTTTTAAACTTTTAAAGGCAAACTCACACACCATAAACGACTTTTTCATGAATGTTTATGGTAGTTCATCCATAAATTGGAACTCACAACCTCTTAGTTCGTGATTTCTCAATGCCAATAAGTCAATGATCCTTTGGTATAAAGTACCCCTAACTTAACTTTATTATTTTTTAACCTCAATCTACAAAGGGAAAACCCATCTTCTAGTACTTAATCATTAACTGGTTTTACGATTCTTATAGGAGGGGTGAACATGTGGCTGAGCGGTATGGGCAATCGCCAATAGCATTAACCAAGTAGGGGCATCATGCGTTTAAGTGTTAAAATATGAATATTTGCATATTTAAGTGAAATTTTTTTTTAACAAATCGATAATTTAGATTTACGTTTAATATTGAAGAGTTGTAGGTCGAGACGTTTCCTGAAGAAGAAGAAGAAGATATGAGTGTGGGGTTTGAAAATTTATGGGACCTACTTTCTCTTTTTCTATTTACACCTTTTGTATTTTTTTTAAAAGGGAAACTGAACAACATTTAAACGGATACGAAGGTAATCAAGTACAATTGATAAAAAAAAGAAAATTTAAACCTAGCCAAACAAATGCCAAATCTACAAACATAAACTAATGGTCCTACCTATAGAGTGTAACACAATTGACTATGAAAATAAAACATGCATAATATGCCAACAAAAATAAAAAAAATAAAAAATTTGTATTTACCCCTTGTAATATTCAATAACATCATAAAATTCCGAGCAGATTACGGTTGTAATGATTTGACGTTATTCATAAAAATTTAATATATACATATATCTTTTTAATAGGTACTCTTTTTAGGATATTTATTACAAGAATATGAGATTTTTATAACAAGAATAAAACAAGACAGTATAGTTATATAGTTTTATACTCCGTATATCTTATTATCATTTTGTAATTGATCATCATTTCAACTATTATTATCCTTGAATGTTATAGCAATTGTTCATTATCGTGAACCTTTAGTAAGTTACTTTTAGCTTGTTAAATATATTTGTTTAATAAGTTATACACGGTATGTCAGTATACTTTAACTTTGATACAGAAAAACGCATAAAATGATAGTATTGAAATCACATAAAAAAACATATGAAGTGCTAAAATATATCAGATTCGATTACAAAATACTTCAATCTTCAAAATTACAATCTTAACTTTGATGATAATAAAATCAAATACACTAAAATTCTCTTGAACAGCAAATATCAAAAATACAATCACTATAAGTGATTGATTAAATGAATAACAGAAGCACTCTATCGATCTGATGAAGATGAAGATGATTAGAGTTTCAGATATTGTGCGTTTTGAGAGAAAACCACAAATTTTAGAATGAATGATTGGAAAACGATGGATACAACTGAAACTCTAAAACCAGATATAAGCATCAAAATAACTTGGTCCCCAAGTAGTCCTTTAATCTTCTAAGAAGTGCAGAAAGGTCCTCCAACTTGATTCCGGCATTAAACTTCAATAACTTAACAACTTTAGTCCTGCACTTTAAGAAATCCAGCAATGCCAATCCTTCCAGAATAACAAGCATTACTCTGCAAACACTAGAACCAAAGAATAAGAACAATTTTAAATAAGAATAAAAAATAAGCTTGTACTATTTATAAATTTTAACATTCCCCCTCAAGCTTATTTTTGAACAAATCAATAAGTCCCAACCCTTTTAAAAGAAAGTTATGTTGTTTGATACTAAGTCCTTTGGTTAAAACATAAGCCAGCTGATTTCCAGAGTCAACTCTTAAAGTTTTGATAACACCTGTACAAACTTTATCTCTTATAAAGTGCATATCAATATCAAAATGTTTGGTTCTCTCATGAAATACAGGATTAGAAGCAATCTGCATAGCTGAATTATTATCACAGTATAGCTCAATAGGTAATTTAACAGTAATATTCAGATCTGAAAGTAAATTTTTCAACCAAATAATTTCACAAGCAGCTGAACCCATTACCCTATATTCTGCCTCAGCAGAGGACCTAGAAACTGCTGCTTGTTTTTTAGTTTTCCAAGAGATTAAGGATCCACAAAAGAAAACAAGATAACCAGTGACTGACTTTCTATCTAATTTACATTTCCCCAGTCTGAATCAGAATATGCATATAGAGAAAAACCATTGCCCTTCATCAAATGTATACCCTTTCCAGGGGACTTCTTAAGATATCTAAGAACTCTAAATGCAAGATTCAAATGAGATTGCAATGGAGCATGAATATATTAACTAAGAACATGAACGGCAAAAGATATGTCAGGTCTGGTTAAGGTCAAATAAATCAACCTTCCAACTAACTTTTGATATTTTGTTATATTAGAAATCAATAAATCCTTATCACTTGGTTCACAAGCAACACACAAGTGTGATTCAATTGGAGTACCAATTGGTTTAACTCCTAAATAACCATAGTCATTTAGAAGTTCTAAGCAATACTTTCTTTGTGACAAACAAACACCTTGATTTGTTTTTAAAATTTCAATACCAAGAAAATATTTTAATTTTCCCAAGTCCTTTATCATGAATTTAGACTTCAAAAAAGTTTTGAAATTATCAATTTCAGTCAGATTATTTTCAGTAATAACAATATCATCAACATAAACAAGTACAGCAATAAACACATTATCACAATCTTTCACATATAAAGAATAATCACTTTTACTTTGAACAAAACCATTTTCAACCAAAGTAGCATTTAATTTTTCATTCCATTGTCTTGGTGCTTGTTTTAATCCATAAAGAGATTTTGTTAATTTACACACTTTATTCATTCTATCAGAGTCAGAATAATAGCCTTGAGGCAATGTCATGTAAACTTCTTCATTTAAATCACCATAAAGAAAAGCATTATTGATATCAAGTTGAAAAAGAGGCCAATCATTTTGCACAGCAATAGTTATTAAACACCTAACAGTAACATGTTTAACAACAGGAGAAAAGGTTTCATCATAATCTATTCCTTCCTTTTGACTATATCCTTTTGCAACAAGTCTAGCTTTATATCTCTCAATCTCACCATCAGATTTATACTTGATTCTATACACCCATTTATTACCAACAGGTTTTCTATCAGGTGGAAGATCAGTAATAATCCAGATATTATTTCTATTAAGAGCTTCAATCTCAGTATTCATAGCTTCAACCTAATTTTTATCTTTAACAGCTTCTTCATAATTTTTAGGTTCAAAACTTTTATTCAAATTAGAAACAAAGCACAAATTCTCAGAATTCAGATTAGAGTAATTTACAACTCTATTAATACTATATTTAACTTTATCATCAACAACAAAATCATCAAACTTCTTAGGAAATATTGTGCTTCTGGTAGATCTCCTTAGGTTATCAAAAGAATTAATGTTTTGTAAAACATGAGAATTGCCCTCAGAATGAGAATTTTGTTCACTATCATGAGTTGCTGTAGGACTATGCTCATTAGCATTATCACTACTGCCATCAACACGAGTTGCAGCAGAATTGTGTTTATGATTAGAACATAATCACTACTGCCATCACCATCACTATTAGACCTCTCTTCATCATAGGGACTTGAAGTGTCATTGGTGCTTAAAAACATTTTATCAAAGAAATTTGTCTTTTGTAAATCAATGTCATTTTGTTCATCAACAGAAATTTTCTTTTTTAAAGGAAAAATAGTTTCATAAAATTTCACATCTCTAGAAAAGAAAATGTGACAACCCGGAAATTTTTGACCAAATTTAAACTTAATCTTTGTATGACTAACATTTTCGACACGATAAGCAAAGTCTGTAAAACTGAATCTCAAAATTTTTGAACTACTTTTATATATTTAAATACCCTTCGGTTGTTTTCGACGATTCGCGAACAATTATATGTAAATAGATACATATATACTATAACTTGAAAATGTAACGATGTATTAATTGTTTGATACCGTACATTAAACTTATTGGTTTAAATATCTATTTGAATATATATGATAAGTTGAAATATTTATTATTAAAATTAATTATAAATAACTTCCAATGTGTATTTAAAAACTGATTTATGTATATTAAAAAGATATACACATATATATAATTTCAAGTTATTTAGTAAACGATAGTAACATTCATTTATTGATTCGATTGATATTTAGATAAGTTAACTAAAGCGTTTAAGATGAACCAGTAAAACACTAATTTGCTATAGTATTTTCAAATTGCTACAGTACCCAAAATGCTACATTGTCTTTGAAAATCACTATTTGCTACAGTGAAACACTATTTCAAAATAAATAAATAATATATATATATATATATATATATATATATATATATATATATATATATATATATATATATATATATATATATATATATATATATATATATATGTATATGTATATACTACGAGACGATGATTTATAGAAGCAAATAACCAAAACACTTAATTGACTAAAGCTACACTTAGAGTGACATAGTTATCAATGATTAAGTTTATATTTTGACAAAGGTACGAGTCACGAAACGAAAAGTACTAGTTTTCTCAGCGTACGAAAGGGCGTTCGAAAAACTCGAACCGAGACATAAGTCGAGTGACAACGTACGACTTATCGGAACAAAAATTACAAGTAAACTATGCATGTGAATTTAATATAATATATAATTAATTATATAAATTAAATATATTATATATATAATTAAATAATATGTCGACAAGCAAGAAAACAAACGAAAGTGAGCTGTCCAGACGGGCCATGCGATCGCATGGCATTTGCACTGAAAGCCCATGCGATCGCATAGGCATCAGATTCAGCAAACATGTATAAATAGCTCGATCTATTCTGTTTCTTTTCTCATTCTTTTTACTCCGTATTATTTAAATTATTATTATTATTATTATTATTATTATTATTATTATTATTATTATTATTATTAATCATAATATTATTATTTGTAATATTAGTGTTATTATTAGTATTATACATAAAATATTACGACGAGGTCATGAGCGTGTAACTTTCAAAACGAGTTCTCAAACAGGTTAAAGCTAAGGAAATTATGGGTTATTGCCAAGGAGGTTATGAAAGGACCCGTTCATATACATTATAAACGATTCACAATAGTTGATTTCATTGCGAGGTATTTGACCTCTATATGATACATTTTACAAACATTGCATTCGTTTCTAAAAGACAAACTTTCTTTACAACAAAAGTTGACGGCATGCATACCATTTCATAATACATCCAACTATAATTGACTTAATAATAATCTTTGATGAACTCAATGACTCGAATGCAACGTTCTTCGAAATATACTATGAAAGACTCCAAGTAATATCTTTAAAATGAGCAAATGCACAGCGGAAGATTTCTTTAACACCTGAGAATAAACATGCTTTAAAGTGTCAACCAAAAGGTTGGTGAGTTCATTAGTTTATCATAATCATTTATTTCCATCATTTTAATAGACCACAAGAATTTCATTTCCAGTTCTCATAAATATACGTCCCATGCATAGAGACAAAAATAATCATTCATATGGTGAACACCTGGTAACCGACATTAACTAGATACATATAAGAATATCCCCTATCATTCCGGGATCCTCCTTCGGACATGATATAAATTTCGAAGTACTAAAGCATCCGGTACTTTGGATGGGGTTTGTTAGGCCCAATAGATCTATCTTTAGGATTCGCGTCAATTAGGGTGTCTGTTCCCTAATTCTTAGATTACCAGACTTTAATAAAAATGGGCATATTCGATTTCGATCATTCAACCATATAATGTAGTTTTGATTACTTGTGTCTATTTCGTAAAACATTTATAAAAGCGCATGCATTCTCAGTCCCAAAAATATATATTGCAAAAGCATTTAAAAGGGGAGTAATGAAACTCACCATACTGTATTTCGTAGTAAAAATACATATAACATCATTGAACAAGTGCAAGGTTGGCCTCGGATTCACGAACCTATATTAATTATATATTTATATGTTGGTCAATATTTGTCTAACAATTAAGGTCAAGTCATAGTGTACCACATTCCTAATGCTCGAGACTAATATGCAAAAGTCAACAAAAGTCAATTTGACTCCAAATGATTTCTAAAATCTATACATGATTAATATATAGTTTAAATATCGTCATTTTGTATTTTTAAATATCTTTAAAAGATTTTTTTAGAGTAAATAATATAATTCATTTATTAATAAATAAAACTTTAAAAAAATATACTTTTATATATCTTAAGTAATAAAATTTATAAAGTTCATTTAATATCATAAAGATAATATGATAGGTATTATTAAAGAAATTTTATTACACGTAGTAAAAATATGTTTGTATCTCATATGTTTTTGATAAAATAATATCTATAATAATAGTAAGTAAAAGTTGCATTATATTGTAATAATAATTATTATTATTCTATTAATTAAAATATCAATATTCATAATTACTAAAATAAAATGATAATTCTAATTATGATAACATAAATATTTATGATACTTTTTAATATTATCTTTTAAAATAATAATTCTATTTAAAATGATAATAATAATGATATTTTATAGTAACAATGACATTTCTATTAAAATGGTAATTTTTGTTAAAATGATAGTTTTAATATAACGATACTTTTAATAATAATAGTAATGATAAAAAAATAATAAGAACGATAATTTTATCTAAATTATTATCTTACAATATTTAATTTTCATCATGATACTCATACTCATTATTTCTTAATTGATTCGTTTAATAGCTTTTAATCGTCTTTTATATCGTTTTCATGTTAATGATAATAATAGTAATCATAATAATTAAGTGTTACTAATATAAGTTTTAATCATAATAATACTAATGATAATAAATATTATGAATATATTAATGATAATAATAATTATAACTTTAACGATAATAACGATAGTAATAAAAATAAAAATAACAATTTTTAATGATAATACTTTTTATAGATAATGATAATAATAATAATAATAATAATAATAATAATAATAATAATAATAATATTAATAATAATAATAATAATAATAATAATAATAATAATAATAATAATAATAATAATAATAATAATTGAATAAAAATTAGGACGACGATAATAATAATTATTTTTAATAATAATACAAAAATTCAATTGATTATAACTTCTAATCCGTTCATTAAAACCATTCGATATCTAAATGAAAAGTTCTTAATTTTTCGCTAGCTTTCCAACGACATGCATATCTTATACCTTATCTCAACCGCATACGTAACTAATTCAGGATTCAACATATCCTATCTAATGGCAATATCAAAAGTACAAGCATGCATAATCCTATATTCTCGAGCACTAGTCAGGGATACACTATTAATATATAAAAATTAAATTATGAGTACTCACGTATCAATATTGAGATTCAATATTGCAGGAAAAGTACGTAGACGCAACGGAGATGATAAACACTAGTTTGACTTACGAGCAATACTCCCGAACCATACCCATAACCTCCATAGCTATAACCCATAATTTCCTTAGCTCTATCCCGCTCGAAAAACAATTTCGAAATCACTCGGACAGCACTCCGTCGTAATATTTTATGTATACTAATAATATCTTGAAATAATACGGAGTAAATATATATATGTAAATCGATTGAGAGAGTTTAGAGAAAATATTTTCAAGTTTCTATGAAATAATGAAACCTATTGAATTCTATTTATAATAGATTTTTGAATTATTAAAGTGAATTATTAAAGTATGAATTATTAAAGTGAATTATTAAAGTATGAATTATTAAAGTGAATTATTAAAGTATGAATTATTAAAGTGAATTATTAAAGTTAAAGTAAAGTAAAAATAAAGTAAAGGTAAAGTTTAAGTATAGTAAAAGTATAAAACTATGTAGGTATAATACGCGTATAAATATATATAATATTAATTTAAATCATTATATATATTTAATAAAATAAAATATAAATATCGATATCTTTATCATACTGGTTAAGTAATGAGTTGTCAAAAGTGGTTCTAGATATTTATAAAAGTTATATACATTTTAATAATAAAGTTCTTATTAAACTGAAAACGTTTTTGTACGTTTGAAACTAAATCAAGTAAATATGATAATTTTGTTTTCCAAAACTAAATATATTTAAGAATTATTTTGTTTAAAGGTTAAAATAATGAAAATCATTATATCATAAAACGTTTTAGAAAAGTAGAATCATATATATTTATAATAGGTTTCAAGTCTTTAAATTATAGTCTGTTGGTGAAGCATGGGATAAAGTCCAAAGGTTAAATAAACGTATGAAATCATCTTAATGAAAAATGTCGAGTTACTTAACTTTTCGATATCTATTTCCTAAGTTATCTATATTCCCAAATTTCACTTTCACCCTAAATAATATGAAAGTTAACTAGTTAACACCTATATAGGAAATTGAACAGTAAACTCCACTAACCCTTGTCTAGTTCTCGTTAATTGACACATTTGTTCTTACTAATAAATCACTTTACCAATTATTCCGAATACCGTTAAAAAGAAATGTTTTCCAAATCAAAGTGGACCTCCTTACAGAGACTCGTAATCGTAATTCAATGTATCTAATAATTCAATCATTTGATATCATCTTTTAATTTCATTGATAACTATTAGAATATATTTTGAAACAAATACGTTTATATAAAGCATTATACGTCTAATACTTTGTTGTTGTTTTCAAGTAATAATATATACACATACACATATATAATCATGTTCGTTCATATAATGGTTCGTGAATCATAGAAACTTGGTCGAGGTTTAAATGAATGTATGAACACAGTTTAAAAATCTTTGAGATTAAACTTACAACTTTGCTTATCGTGTCGGGAATATATAAAGATTAAAGTTTAAATTTGGTCGGAAATTTCCGGGTTGTCACAGTACCTACCAGTTAAAGAAATTTCGTCCCGAAATTTGAGTGGAAAGGTCGTGAATGATAATAAGTATGTTTTCATGATGCATACGGGCTGAAAATTAGAGTTTTATCATCAGCGAATAATTTGAATAAACAATCCATTTATATGAAGAGTACGAATGAAGCTAACATAGAAGAGTGAAATGAGTAAGTGTAGATTCATCTTATCATTTGACGTAGATATGATTGATTTCCAGATTTCAAGGGATTTGAAGAAAATCTTCGTAATAAGATTTGATTCTCCGGTAACCAAGGGAATTAGGATCCGCTTTAAATGCGATCGTCCATTTTAATTTTTCTGTCGAATATTTTCTTATAAATTCACCTCTTTCGTTCCCTTACAACTCACACCTTCTGTTGATGCATTTTATGCAAGTCCCTAGACATCTACCCACATCCATTGCAGGTACAACAGTTTACAGGCCACCATGATCGCTCGTTATTATCCTATCCGTGTTTGTATGTGGTTGCAGGAACTGCAGGAATGAGATTTGGATGTTTGACTATGTTAGACTTAGTCAGACGTACGAGTGAAGCCTCATTCATACGGCTGACAGGCTCATACGCACGGTTGATACTGAGCTAAGTCACAATTACAACCTAAATGAGAAGACACAAGTGAGTGATCACCCGTACGGCTGATGAAGCCAACTCGTACGTGTGATGGATGAATCGTACTGGTGAGTCAACAGCAAGGGTATATAAAGTCTTATGTTCCTCATTTTAGGTTAAGCCTCTCATTTGTTACACACACTCAGATCTGGTGAGCTCCTCTGATTCCCTCTCAACCCAAATCACTTAGGTGGTGAATAATAGCTCTAGATTTTGATCTAAACACACTTGATTTAGTTGTGGTTTGACCAAATTAATCCCAAAAAGCTTAACCTATTCACTAGAGGGATTGATTCACTTATTCCGTCATTGTGTGAGTTAAATCTGTTGATTTCGAAGTTTCTAGTCATGTTTCATCACCTTCTATTCTTTCTCCCTCAACTCATATTTTAAAGTATTCATCAATATGCTCCATCCAGTTCTGATTCTCGATATATTTCTAACTTTCATATCGGTCATTTTTCTTTTTCACCTACCACCAGAAGAATCTATTTACTTCTACTATACTCTTGGGTTTATAGTGTTTCTAGTTCTCCCGTGTCTTTATATTGCTATATGCATCCATATATATGGTTTATAATTTCTGGTTTGTCGTTGGGCTTTATATCTTCCCTTATATTTCAAAGTCTCTGCTTCTGTCTTCTATAATCATTGTCATCTACAGTTAATGCTCTCCTTTATTTGCTGCAATTTATACCCCAATTTCTATTTCGGAGTTTTGTCCTTTCATTTCTTCTTCTTGCGATTAAACACCGCTTGTAATGGTTCAAAATTCACAGATATGAATTTCGGAATGAACATTGTTAATGTTCTAGGAAGGAAATTGTGATGGCATGATCTTGACTTGTCAAATTACCAGAATACCTTGGAAAAGGCCGAATCATCAAGAAATATTTTCTTGATATTTTAGAGGTTAAATAGAATACAAGAGTCGTATAACATGGCACATGATGATGTTATGATCTGTGAATCATCACGTTCCATTTAGAAACTCAGCATGACTTACTATAATATAATCACGTTGATCAAGTGTCATTATATTATATTAACTCATGCTTCAGCTCCCAACACTTCTTCTAAAATATTCCTATTTTAAACTCGAATGTTTCAGAATTTAGAAACTAAAATAGTTTCTTTTATGATGTAATACAGATAGCGCGAAGAGGTAAATGATTTCAGATAAGAATAATTATGAAAATATCTTCAGAAATATGGAGGATATTTATAATGAAAGATACGATGATATCTTAGAATTTCTAATATCAGATGATGATGAAGGATATTGTCCGCAGGAGTTTAGAGTTAGAAGCAAGGTATTCGTTAATGACTTCAGCAGATACTGAATCATTTGGATTCTTTGAAGTCAGGTTCAGTCTTTGTGATTTGTCCACAGCCTCCTTAATACTTTGCTCAATCCTGTTTCCAGTTCCAAGACTTCTCTTTTTCTGCGCTTTGCCAGCACACTATTCATTATCATCAAACTTTTTACTGTTAAGGTCGTTTTATAGTTTTTGCTGCTTCATCAACATTTCAAGAACTATTCCGCAGTTCAGGATGTTTTTCAGAAACTTCACATCCGAAGTATGTAAGTCCGTTATATGTAAACATATAACTATTGGCATAGGCATGCTGTGAGATTTCAAAATACTAATTGCTAATTCCTAATGATTCGTATGGCAATTCTCGTTACAAGATGCGAATGAGTAAATGATGGGGTTTCAATGAATAATTATAATGACTTTTTGGAGAGGCTAAAGTCAAAGGGTAATGAAGTTGTTGGTACATCTACTAATAATGTGGTGGAATGTAAAAGGTTCCCCGGTAATGATGGTGTATATCTCAAGGTTATAATAAGGTTAGTCTGACTGAAAAGTCGAAGTTGACTTGCTGGAGCTGTGAAAAAACTGGCTACTTTGAAAAGGAATCGCAAAGTTATTTTTGCTAATAAATGCCAAAGAATCTGATGCGGATATGTTGTTTAAACTTTTACTTTGGTTTCAAGAGTTTTTCGGGTACATAACTATGGGTAACATTTTGTTGGATCATCATCTCGATTGCTCATCATTTGAAGTGTCTTCAGAAATTTTTGAAGGGTTTGAACACAGATTGTAATTGTTAACATACATTTGATGTTCTAACATAGTTTTGAAGTCAAAATATAGCTTTGAAAGATTTAGGAATCTAAAGGTGATGGTAAACAGTTATATCTCGAATTTAATTATGAGGTTTCAAAATAAGAATATGTAATTGAGTTTGAATGAGTATGGTTGTTTTGATATGAAAGAATGTATATTATTGTGAAAGTAGGAAGTATGGTTGATAATTTGCTTAATCAGATTCGAAGAATGTAACATATTAATTGTGAATATATATATATATATATATATATATATATATATATATATATATATATATATATATATATATATATATACATATCTCTCGGGTATTACCTACCCGTTAAAATTTTTTTCACAATTAATATCTTAAAATTTTTTTTTTATTACAGTCTTTATGAAAATATATATGTATATATTCTCTTCAGATGTAACATAGATTTTAATGAGTTAATACTAAATTAAACTCATTTGATTTACAGTTGGAACTAGAATTGAATATTCCCTTGAAGGCTTTAGAAATTACATAAGTATTTCTTCAATAATAATGAAATTATGAATCAATACTTCGTTATTTGTTGAGATGTGATGTTAGTTTTCTTTAAATTCTTGTGAACTTCGCAAAGTACGAATGATGTTATCTGAAAAGTTTCGGTTACATCAATGATGAAGTGTAAAATCAAATATATACTTGATTTATTAGGAATTGGAATCTGTTGAATTGAGAAAGAGATTGTAGTTAACGCTGGTTAAGTTGCGGCCGAAGGACGTACATTATTGCATATTTGTAATATGAATTAACCGATTAGTTAAGATTCACACACAATAGCTTAGCACGGAAATATTTATTTTTATTTCAAAATATATATATATATATATATATATATATATATATACATATAATTTCTTCAGAAGGAATGAGTTAATTCTTCATAACTCGTTGACACAATATACGCGTTACTGATTCGTAATGATGTCCACAGTGATTCTTGAACTGACGGAGTTTGTGATGTTATAGGTGTTGTTGATTCTGATGTTGACTGTACTGACGACGCTGGTGACGTTGACGGTACTGTTGATGCTGTTGGTAAAATAAGTTTAACTTGTTAATCACACACCATTTTTGTCAGGGTTTCTACTCTTCCTTCTATCATTTTGGTTCGCTTTACTGATTTATGGTTAGGGCTAGATTAGATAATCTCTAAGACTTTAGAGATTATATAATCGCCGCAGAATGTTTCTCCAATGAAGTTATGAATTAATATTTCGTCAGTTATTGTTGTTGGTACTCCTTGGTATCTATGGTGCGTATGACGTTGATGCTCGTGGGACAGATTGTGAAGTTGAGGTTTACGATGCGGTTGTGGTTGGAGGTGGTAATGGTACTGTTGGCGTTGATGATGGTGGTACTGGTTATGCTGCTGGTGTTTGTAATCTCTGCACCATATTCTCCAAAGCCACTACCCGAGCGCGAAGCTCGTTGACTTCTTCTATTACACCGGGGTGATTGTCGGTTCGGACGAGTGGATAAATAAAATCTAGAATTTGATGTAGTATATAATCGTGACGAGATACTCTGGAAATGAGAGAGAAAATGGTGTTTCGGACAGGTTCACCGGTAAGTGCTTCAGGTTCTTCGCCAAGAGAGCAATGTGATGGATGGAAGGGATCACCTTCTTCATGTCTTCAATGATTGAGAAGGCTACGAACCATCCCTAATTCATCCAAAATAGATGACGGCTGATTGGTTGATCCATTCCTGTCACTCTGCTTTCGGAGCTTGAATGAGATTCCATTTTGGAATCCGAGTGACTTGAACTGATGACGAATTCCATTTCGTACGATTGGATAAAGGATTTTTTCGATATGAAATGATTTTGGATAACTGATGGTATTCTAATTACATAGAATATCCATATATATAGAACAAAAGATTTCGTAATTTACGGAGGAATTTACGGAATATATCAGGCAACGTTTACAGTAATAGATACGATAAGATATGATTTAGCAAATACGCTAAGATATGAATTTTTGTCTATACACTATTCATGCAATCAATGCAGCAAGACGTGTCTAGACTAAGCAGGAAATTTTTCTAAGGGTGATAAGCAGATGATTTCAGGCTAGACATGATAAGCAAAACTTTTGACATGTAGACACGGTCGAAGTCCAGACTCACTAATGCATCCTAACGACTTATCAGTTAGACACACTAATGCAGACCTGGTTCACTAAGACCACCGCTCTGATACCAACTGAAAGGACCCGTTCATATACATTATAAACGATTCACAATAGTTGATTTCATTGCGAGGTATTTGACCTCTATATGATACATTTTACAAACATTGCATTCATTTCTAAAAGACAAACTTTCTTTACAACAAAAGTTGACGCCATGCATACCATTTCTTAATACATCCAACTATAATTGACTTAATAATAATCTTTGATGAACTCAATGACTCGAATGCAACGTTCTTCGAAATATACTATGAAAGACTCCAAGTAATATCTTTAAAATGAGCAAATGCACAGCGGAAGATTTCTTTAACACCTGAGAATAAACATGCTTTAAAGTGTCAACCAAAAGGTTGGTGAGTTCATTAGTTTATCATAATCATTTATTTCCATCATTTTAATAGACCACAAGAATTTCATTTCCAGTTCTCATAAATATACGTCCCATGCATAGAGACAAAAATAATCATTCATATGGTGAACACCTGGTAACCGACATTAACTAGATACATATAAGAATATCCCCTATCATTCCGGGATCCTCCTTCGGACATGATATAAATTTCGAAGTACTAAAGCATCCGGTACTTTGGATGGGGTTTGTTAGGCCCAATAGATCTATCTTTAGGATTCGCGTCAATTAGGGTGTCTGTTCCCTAATTCTTAGATTACCAGACTTTAATAAAAAGGGGCATATTCGATTTCGATCATTGATGTCAAAGCAGAGGGGTATAAAATACTATTAATTTTTAGCAGAAAATACTATTAAATACGATACAATTTTACACAAGATATTTATTTATTTATAGAATGGATATACTTAAACCTTGCTACAACACTTATAGGCAGTGTACCTAATCGTACAGTAGTGTAGTTTTTAGTAAGTCCGGTTCGTTCCACAGGGAAATCTTTAAACAAAGCTCAACGCTATATTAGTTAACTTTTATAAAAATACAAATATAAGTAATATTATTATTATAAAGGGGGGTTTTTTACCGTTTAATGACCGGTTTGTCGATTTTAAAACTTTAGTCGCAGTTAAAACCTAATGTAAAATATAAAATAAATACAAGACTTCAAATTAAAGCGTAAAGTAAATAACGATAATGAAATTGCGAATAATAAAAATGCGATAAAATAAAATTGCGATAATTAAAAGTACGATAATTAAAAGTGCGATAACAATTAATAAAATGCGATAATTAGAAGTGCAATTAAATATCAAATAAATGAAATTAAATATGAAATAAAAGAATTATGCTTATTTAAACTTCCGTAATCATGATGTTTGACGTGTTGATTTTAGTTTTATGCCCTTGGGTTAATTGTCCTTTGTCCTGGATTATTCAATATGTCCGTCTGGTTTTTGTCCATAACAGTCCATCAGTCATAAATATAAATTGCAAGTGTCCTTGTCAAATTATTATTATACCCGAAGATAAATATTCCAACTAATTGGGGATTCGAATTGTAACAAGGTTTTAATACTTTGTTTAATGAATACACCAGGTTATCGACTGCGTGTAAACCAAGGTTTTACTACTTTGTTAACAATTACACCAATTACCCTTGAATGTAATTTCACCCCTGTTTTAATTATTCTAGTGGCTATTAATCCATTCCCGTGTCCGGTTAAATGAACGATTATTCGTACATATAAATACCCCGCCCATCGTGTCCGATCGAGTTTATATGGTAATTTATAGGGACGCCCAATTGTAAATCTTTATATTAACATTAACAAACTTTCATTTAGTTAAACAAATATAAAGCCCATTAATAACCCATAGTCTAGTTTCCACAAGTGTCGTTCTTTTGTCCAAACCCCAATTATGGTACAAAGCCCAATTACCCAATTTTAGTAATTAGCCCAACATCATGATTACTTCGTTTTAAACAAGCATAATAATAACTTAGCTACGAGACATTAATATAAAAAGGTTGAACATAACTTACAATGATTAAAAATAGCGTAGCGTTACACGGACAGAATTTCGACTTACACCCTTACAACATTCGCTAACATACCCTTATTATTAGAATTATAATTAAAATTAAAATATAAATTATAAATATAAATATATATTACTTCGTATGAAGAGGAGAAAAAAAATGATGTTAAAAACTCGTCAGAAAACTGGCTATTTATAGGACCTGACCAGCAATCTTACACCATGCGACTCGCATGGTTTTGTGCTTCTGGCCATGCGAGTCGCATGGCCACCCTGGATTCAGCCAACTACTTTTGTTTTCTTCTTGCCGACGTAATATAATAATAATAATATATATAATATATAATTATATATAATTATATATATATTATATTATATTCTTGTGCATAGTAGACTAGATATTTTTGGTCCGTTGCGTCGGGCGTTTCTTCTTGGCTCAGGTCCCGGTTCCGGATTTTCGGACGTCCTCGCGTATTATTTTATATCGTGTACTTTGCGTCTTGTAACTTGTACTCTTGTCATTTTGAGACGTTCCTCATCAATATTTTGAACCTTTTTGATTGTATCTTGTACTTTTTAGCTCTTTGGACCTTTTTGTCTTCAATTTGTCGAATCTGCCTTTTGTCTTCACCTTTTATTATTTAAACGAATATCACTTGTAAATAGAACAATTGCAACTAAAAGCTTGTCTTTCTTGAGGAATAATGCTATGAAATATATGTTCGTTTTTAGCATTATCAAATATTCCCACACTTGAGCGTTGCTTGTCCTCAAGCAACATTGTCTTGAAATACTAGAATCACTTCTTTATTCTTCATACTTTGTACATCAGTGATTTCTATACGGCGGTATAAACAATGGTAGTGACGATATGGTTTACAGTCCCACATGACTATAAAAATTTAGATCCATTAAGGAAATTGGATCTTTATGAAAACATTTGATCTTTTGAAATCTAGTTTTTACCCTAGATAAGTTTTCCGGAATAACCCTTTACCGGTGTTTGCAAAATATTTTTGTGGGTTTGGTGGGTTTCAGATTTGAAAATTTTAGCTCAAAACTTGCGGTTTTGTGTCACCCACTTGCTAACCTTGTATTTGGAAAGCAACACGTCCAGTTTACTTGTTCCGTATATTACCTTTCGGTAAACTACCGTCCGGTTGTAAAGGAAAGCGTTGAACAAGCAACTGTTAAGGCAATGTCTCGTGACATGCTTTTGATTATGGCCTATAATGTGTCGGACGCAATTACTATCCTTGGTAGGAGCAATAGTAAAGCTCACCCTTATAATTTGTCGGTTTGGCACAAGGTCCTGTCTTTGACCATGTTATGCAACCACCGTTCTTACGGTTGACACCCGATTTAGTTCAGGTGACCTAATGAATTCCATGTGAATTCCTAGGATTTTACGTTCAATGGTAATGAACGCATTGAAAATAGGGTTTTTAGAAAACAAATCAGTTTGTATTTTTGATCAAAATATTTTCTCGTTTAAGCTCGAGTTTAGATATCATTGAATTCCATGAGTTTGTAATTCTCAATCTTTAAGGTCAATCTCTAGGATTGAGTAATATCAGTCTTAAAAGCTGATTTTTAATCTTTAAGGAGATTATCCTTTCTGGGGATCTGATTCATTAGTCTTATCCAGCTAATTTGCATGGTGCCCCCCCATTGTACGAGATAAATCCTTCTCATGGTTAGGATAAATCTGACCACTTGGCGACCCTGTTTGATGCTGAGGTCCGTGGATTTCTTGCTGATTTTAGTGATGACTTTTCTAGATTTTTCGTCAACCTACAGCTGGTCTGAACGACAACTTCATGACCTAAATCAAGAAGCGCGTGTCTTTTTCGGAAGACTTTACTTCCTTTTAATGATGGAATTGATTCATCGTGTAGATCCATCTCTTCTTTTCTTTCATCGGGTAAAACAGTTTAGTTTAGTCCAAAGCAAAAGTATTTTCAGTTATTTGTTACAAATATATGTGACATATGTTTAAAATAACTTGGTAAATTTTCCCACACTTGGCTTTTATTTTCCTTTTTATCGTCCTCTATTCCATTTTAAATGAATTTTAACATTTTAGTTTGTTTCTCAATTTATGTCCTTTCCGAGGTAACAATAATTTCGGTGTTAAAACCTAGTTTTATCGTTCATAAATATGTATAAACATGATTTTGAATTCATTTAATTGAAAATTTTGAAAAATTTTACTAGAATTGGGTAGTCAGTATATAAGACTAGGGCTGTTCTTTTTTATCAGAGAGCACTAGATTCTAATACAACTACTGCTTTACTAGTATTTTTAATGGTAACCAAGTGTTTAATATAAAAATTTTAAAATCCGAAAGAATTTAACCCCTTCCCACACTTAAGATCTTGCAATGCCCTCATTTGCAAGAAATCAGTAACAATTTAAATTATTGAGGGTGATTTGTGTGAAAATGATTAAATTTTTTACCAAAGTTTCCAAATATATTGGCGTTTGTTTGCTGAATGATAAATGGTGCACGTCATTTGTTCATTCCGTCTTGTTGTTATTTCACATACATTTTGCATCATTGTCGTCAAAATTACTTGCTTTTGCTGAACTTAATGCCAGTCTTTGAAAACGCGTTGTTTTACCCTGTTTTGTGCATAAAATAGAATACATACAATACAAATATAATCATACATGCAATTTGAAATGGAACTTTGGCATCCCACTTTCAAACTATAAGAAAAATATTAGTACACAATAATAATAGAAATATCAAACATTACATAAACGTAATAGAAATGTTAAGTGTTTTTTAAAAAAAAAATTAAAATAAAAATTACCAACTTATCTCTACTGATCAGGAGGTGGGTTAGGAGGATAATTAGGATAGGGATCCCAATTCATGTTCGCGTCCGGGTTCCATGGCTGATTATAGGTGTACTGGTATGCTGCGTCATAATCATATGAATCATAGGGTGGTCTCATCTCTGGCTGATGTGCGGGATAGTATGCGGGTCGGGTCGGATAATACATCTCACCAGGCTGCAACTGGCTTATAATTTGGCGCTGATGATAATCCCATCGGTCATGCTCTCGTTGCCGGGAATGCTCGTAGTCATTCCGGCGTTGCCATGCCTCGTACTGCATATGCCTATCATAGTTCGTCATGTATTCATCCTCCATACGAATACCTAAATCAAGAGCAGTCTCCCGAACAACTCCTATAATGTTGTTCGCCTCCTCCATCTCGTCATCCGAACCTCTCTCTACCTGTCGCTGAGGTCCCTCGTATCGATGTACCCGACCACGTCTCATCAATAATACCCTTGCACCGTGATAAAGGTTTGAACTTATAGTTTCACCTCCGTCCTCTATTTCGTTCATTGGACCCCCTTGGTGCTTATCTACACCTAAATACTCTCCAATGAGAGTAATGAAAATACCACCACCTATAATACTCCCCGATTTCATCCCCGAAACTACATTAGCGAGATAATAACCAACACAATAGGGAATGTTAACGAAACTCCTCGGGTCTCTAATACACTTGAGGTAGAACAAATCATTTACGGTCAATTTCTCCTTATTCCTACCCCTTTGTGTAATTGTGTTTGCTAAGAATCTATGAATCACCCGGAGTTCAGCTCTGTCTATATCTAAGTATGTATGATTTCCACTGGCGTGAAATTCATTAAAGTGGGACATACGCCTCCAGACAGCGTTAATATCAAATTCCCTATCTACCCTTTCTCCTTGGGCAATCAGGCTATTACAGTCGGGGCTCAAAAGTTCAGCAGGGGTGTAAATCTGTAAGGCCCTGGCTAAATCTATCATGGACATTCTGTACATGCGTCCACCTAAAAGAAATCTAATAAAGCTTCTATCATCTATCCTCCTAACATCACTGTTTAACTTAATAGTACTAAGTAATTCTATACACCATTCCCTATATATGGTTCTACGAATGGAAAATAGGCGCATCCAATCGTTAAACTGAGAATTATCATACCTTTGCACCAATAATTGCCGAATCGGTTCGGCAAGGTCAACTGTTTCCAAAGGTACCCAGTCAATTGCCCTTGGCATTTCAACAACCTTAAAGTAGAGAATGTGCATGTTCTTTTGATAGTCTGGATACTCTATCCAACATCTATCAAATCTCAGATTTGGGTGTAACTGATCTTCATTAATGTCTAAACTCAGAATCCTTTGATGTGGAGCGAATTGACGAAACTGATTCACGAATAATTGATCTTGATCGTGATATGGAATATGTTGCTCCTCCTGTTCTTCTTCTTCTTGTTGCATATGCTGTTCTTGTTCATGAAACATTTGCGGTTCGGGCTCTGGTTGCCTGGATGATGATGCTCCTGAACCTCCAGTATCGGCTTTCTGCAAAACACATTAAACACAAAATTTTTTGCATCCAAATATGCATTAGTGTTAGCAAAATAATAACTTGAAACAATTATGATGACATGTTCAATTCATAACACATTTTATACACATTTTCTTAACAATAACAATTCTACACTTTTACATACGAAAATGTGTACAATGTTTTATCACATTTAAACTCTTAAACATGTCAACAATAATCATTATAGCAATTAAACACTTGTTACATGGCATTCAAATCAAACTAGTGTTCATTTTCATATTTTTGTCAAGTCTACACTTTGTCAAATAAGCATATACGAAAAATGTACATCAAGTTCATAAGCATTTATCTTAAATAACATGCCAAAATAATCACTACTAGCAATGAAACAAGTTTCAAATGGCCTTTATATCAAATTATCCAAGTTCATGAATTTTTAGACTTAAAAAGTCCACTTTAATTCTCAAAAACATGTTTAGGCTCAAAGTTTGGATCAATTAACTACCTAAACATGTTACACTACTTAATTTAGCAACAATTCATGACAAAAATCGGCCATAACCTGTTTATATCAAAAAGCCCCAAATTGCTCAAGAACACAAACCCTAGATTCTTAAAAATTTGAAGTTTTTAGCTTCAAATCATGTTAAATAGCTTCTATCTAGGATATACATGCATAATATAACAACAATTTAGCTCTAATTACACCTAAATTTAACAAAATCAAAATATATATTTTCTAGCTCAAGAACACAAAAATTCGAATTTAAAGAGATTAGGGGTGAAATCTTTACCTTTCTCCTGAAGGGGTTGAGACTACTGAATCTAGGCATGATTATTGTGAAGTTTTGCAAGAAATTTGGTGAAAATTGGTGAAAAATTGAGAGAGTTTGGAGATGGTTCGTGTATGTGTGTGTTATTGTGAAAGAAAGAGCAGAACTCGGCTGGATTTTGTTCCTGTCCAGTTTTTAGTGGCCATGCGAGTCGCATGGCATAACCCTTTCCCTCATGCGACTCGCATGGGGGTATTTTCCAGGGTTTTTTTATATTTTTTTTTTTTTTTTTTTTTTTTTTTTTTTTTTTTTTTTTTTTTTTTATAAAAACCTTATACTTTTAAAACATGAAATTTAATAAAATTTTAAAAATTTTGTTTCTTTTTAAGACGAGGTCGTTTCGGGACGATGCCCTAGTCCGTCCCTCGACAAAATTTTAAAATTTGTCTTTTTGTACCGATTGTTTTAAAAGCTAAGATTTTTGGGTTTTTTTAATGTTTTTGGCATACTTTAAATCAATAAGATTAAAAATAATGATAATAAAAGTTCTCGTCCCTCTCTCGGGTAAAGCAATTTCGGTTCAAAGACCTAGTCTTCAACTTACGACGAATTTTAAAAATCATATTCTTAACTTAATGAGATAAAGTAAATTTTTTTGTTTTTAAATTCACACAACTTAAATATAAAATTCAAAATTAATAAAAAAAAAAAAAATAATCACACCAAACTTAAAATTTAAAATGCATAAAATTAAAAATTCATATTTTAAAAATTAAAAATTCACACCAAACTTAATTTAAAAATTCATATTATAAATTCACACCAAACTTATATTAATTTTTCAAATATTTACAATTTTAAAAATATTGTTTTTACAAAGTTTACAATATTAATTTAAGATTTAAATATTAATTTTAAAAACATGGTAAAAATAAATTTAAAAATCTTTTTGTATTTTTATCCCACTTTAATCAATCAAATATTATCAAAAATATGCGCCCCTCTTTTCGGTAAAGTAATTTCGGTTCCAAGACCTAATTTAACTCATGACGAATTTTTGAAATATTTTGGGTTGATTGATTAAAGATATTTATACCTTAAGAATAAACGTTAAATTTCGCAGTGATGTAATAAATTTTTGAACAATATCAATAATTTCGGTCGCCAAACCTAATTTTATTTAATACCAATTTAATACTTTTTAGCGAACAAATTAGCGTTTATTATCAAAAGGTTAAAAATAAAAATAAAAACTGTACAGACATACCTGTGAAATAGATTTCTTAGTTATATGATCTATTATATTCATAAGATAGTCGGTTTAATTGGTTTTCCATGGCTGCATAGGCGTAACCTCGAGCATTCATTGTCTTTTCTTCTAAACATATGAACGGTCCGTCTCTGCATAAAGTAACAAATTCGGTATTTGAATAGGTTTGATTATTTGAACATTTACCTCCATGTGACCATTTTCCGCATTTGTGACATCGTTCTAGGTGTCGTGCTCTTCTTTTCGCTGCGGATTTTGATTTTCCTTTACCAAATTGTAACTTATTATCTTCGCATCTGGATCCTTTTCTAACTCCGTCCATTCTTTCTCTGATTACTGATACTATTTCACTCGGGAGTATGTCATTATTACGTTTAGCGATCAAAGCGTGTAGCATTAGACCATGGTTTAGTTCACAGGCAGTCTTCATTTCGTAAAAACCTAAAAAAAAAATAAAAATTCAGAATGGGGGGAGAAGACTAGTTCTTTAGGGTCTGCTAGGGAAAGACCATACGTGTTCCATTTTCGAGAACTACACGAAAACAGACAATCTAACTCTAATAGAAATACATATTATCCTTTAAAGACTTGATTCTCCCCACACTTAGTTAGCTGTGGTATTGAAATTGTGATTAACTTCGTTGTCGACTTCCATCGGACCCTGTATGTAATGTTTAACTCTGTGACCATTAACTTTAAATTCAATCCCATTTGAATTTATTAATTCTATCGTTCCGTATGGGAAAACTCTTTTGACTATGAATGGTCCAGACCATCTTGATTTTAATTTTCCAGGAAATAGCTTGAATCGTGAATTGAAAAGAAGAACTTTGTCTCCTTCTTTAAATTCTTTTGAACTTCTGATTCTTTTATCATGCCATTTCTTCGTTCTTTCTTTATAGATTAACGAATTTTCGTATGCTTCATGTCTTAATTCTTCTAATTCGTTTAGTTGACTTAATCGTAGACGTCCGGCTTCATGTAAATCAAGATTACATGTCTTCAAAGCCCAAAATGCTTTGTGTTCAATTTCTACTGGAAGATGACATGCTTTTCCATAAACAAGTCTAAAAGGTGTGGTTCCAATTGGAGTTTTGTAGGCTGTTCTAAAAGCCCAGAGTGCATCCTCCAATTTAATGGACCATTCCTTCGGATTTGATCCTACGGTTTTCTCTAGAATACGTTTTAAAGCTCGGTTTGTATTTTCAACTTGTCCACTTGTTTGTGGATGATATGCGGTGGAGATTTTATGAGTTACTCCATATCTTTTAAGAACTTTCTCAAGTTGATTATTACAGAAATGAGTACCCCGATCACTTATTAAAGCTTTCGGTGTTCCAAACCTTGCAAAAAGACGTTTCAAAAAGTTGACTACAACTCGTGCATCGTTAGTTGGGAGAGCTTGTGCTTCCGCCCATTTAGATACATAATCAATGGCTACGAGTATATATAGATTATTATGAGATTTTGGAAATGGACCCATAAAGTCAATACCCCAAATGTCAAATACTTCACATACTTGGATGACATTTTGTGGCATTTCATCACGTTGACTTATTCTTCCGGCCCTTTGACATGCATCACAGGATTTGCAAAGAAGGTGTGAGTCTTTGTAAATTGTAGGCCAATAGAATCCAGCTTCATAAACTTTTCTTGCTGTTAGTTGAGGCCCATAATGCCCTCCTGTTGGTCCTGTGTGACAATGGTTTAAAATTTTACTAGCTTCATCTCCAAATACACATCGGCGTATTATTCCATCGGGACAACTTTTAAACAGATGTGGATCTTCCCAGAAATAGTGTTTTATATCACTGAAGAATTTCTTTCGTCTTTGGTACGATAATCCTTTTTCAAGGAATCCACAAACTAAGTAGTTTGCATAGTCTGCAAACCATGGGATTTCTTTATAATCTATCTTCAATAGATATTCATCAGGAAAGTTGTCTTGTATGGCCGATTCATTTAGAACTTCTAATTCGGGATTTTCAAGACGAGAAAGATGATCAGCGGCGAGATTTTCTGCTCCTTTTTTATCTCGGATTTCAATATCAAACTCTTGTAAGAGTAAGATCCAACGGATTAATCTTGGTTTAGCATCTTGTTTTGAAAATAGGTATCTAAGAGCAGAATGGTCGGTATAGACCACCGTTTTTGCTAGAACGAGATATGATCGAAATTTGTCAAAAGCAAAGACAATAGCAAGGAGTTCTTTTTCAGTAGTTGTATAGTTTGTTTGTGCTCCTTGTAACGTCTTACTAGCATAATATATAGGTTGAAATCGTTTTTCAATCCTTTGTCCTAAAACGGCTCCCATTGCAAAATCACTTGCATCGCACATTAGTTCAAATGGTAGATTCCAATTTGGTGTTATCATGATCGGTGCATTAGTGAGTTTTTCTTTAAGAATATTAAAAGATTTGATACATTCATCTGAAAAGATGAATGGCGCATCCTTTTCTAGGAGTTTATTCATAGGAGTGGCAATTTTAGAAAAATCTTTTATAAAACGTCGGTAAAAACCGGCATGCCCTAGAAAACTCCTAACTCCTCTAACATTGGTGGGATGTGGAAGTTTAGCAATTACATCTACTTTAGCTCTATCCACTTCAATTCCTTCTTTTGAAATTTTATGTCCAAGAACGATGCCTTCTTTAACCATGAAATGGCATTTCTCCCAATTAAGTACTAGATTTGATTTTTCGCATCTAATTAGCATTCGTTCCAGATTAACTAGACATGATTTAAATGTATCACCGAAGACTGAAAAGTCATCCATGAATACTTCCATGCATTCTTCTATCATGTCATGAAAAATCGCCATCATACACCTTTGAAAGGTTGCAGGGGCGTTGCAAAGTCCAAATGGCATGCGTTTGTAAGCAAAAGTACCATAAGGGCACGTGAATGTTGTTTTCTCTTGATCTTCGGGTGCTATTGGAATTTGAAAATATCCGGAAAATCCATCTAGAAAACAATAGTAACTATTTCCGGCTAATCTTTCCAACATTTGATCTATGAAAGGTAAGGGAAAGTGATCTTTTCTGGTGGCGTCATTTAATTTTCTATAATCAATACATACACGCCATCCTGTTACAGTCCTAGTAGGAATAAGCTCATTTTTCTCATTTGTGATAACAGTCATGCCACCCTTCTTAGGTACGCATTGAACTGGGCTTACCCATGGACTATCAGAAATTGGATATATCAAACCTGCATCTAGCAGTTTAATAATCTCTTTCTTAACTACATCTTGCATATTAGGATTTAGTCTTCGTTGGCGTTGCACATACGTTTTATGACCTTCTTCCATAAGGATTTTATGTGTGCAATACGAAGGACTTATTCCTTTAATATCATGAATCTTCCATGCAATGGCTGGTTTATGAGCTTTCAACACAGAAATGAGCTGTGATTTCTCATTTTCAGTAAGAGAAGACGATATTATTACAGGTAATTCAGATTCACCATGTAAATAAGCGTATTCCAAATGGTTTGGAAGTGGCTTTAACTCTAATTTTGGAGGTTCTTCTATCGATGATTTATATCGATATCTGTCTTCTTCTTTTAGCATTTGAATTTCTTCTGTTGTTGGTTCATATCCATTAGCTATAAGTGTAGCTAACATTTCAGCTTCATCAATTGGTTCATTTCCTTCTCCTAAAGAACATTCTCCTGTTCCTTGTAATTCTGGAAATTCTTCTAATAATTCTGCATGTGCATCTATAGTTTTAATATAATAACATGTATCATCTGCAGATTGTGGTTGTTGCATGGCTCTATCAACTGAAAAGGTAACACTCTCATCCTCTATACTTAGGGTCAGTTTCTTACCGAATACGTCTATCATTGCTTTAGCCGTGTTTAAGAATGGTCTTCCTAATATGAGAGGAACTTGAGAATCTTCTTCCATGTCCAAAACAACAAAATCTACTGGAAATACTAAAGTACCAACTTTAACTAGCATGTTTTCCATTATCCCTCTAGGATATTTTATTGATCTATCGGCTAGTTGTATGCTTATTCTGGTTGGTTTCAATTCTCCAAGGTCTAGTTTAGCGTATAGTGAATACGGCATTAGATTTATACTAGCACCTAAGTCTGCCAATGCTTCTATTGAACTAAGACTACCCAGAAAACATGGAATTGTGAAACTTCCTGGATCAGATAGTTTTTCTGGTATCTTATTCAACAGCACTGCTGAACAATTAGCATTCATAGTAACAGCCGAGAGTTCTTCCATTTTCTTTCTATTCGTGATTAGATCTTTCAAGAATTTAGCATACCTTGGCATTCCTGAAATCACATCAATGAAAGGAAGATTTACATTTATCTGTTTAAACATATCCAAGAATTTGGATTGCTCGGCTTCAAGTTTTTCTTTCTTCATTTTACTCGGATAAGGAAGTGGTGGTTGGTATGGTTTAACATAAGGTTTATCCTTAACTGTGTTATCTTCATTAACCTTTTCAACTACCGGTTCTTTTTCCTTATCTTGATCAGGTTGTGGTTCTTGTGGAGTATGAATAGTTTCATCAGAAGTTACAGGTATTTCAGGTGGTTTAAGTGTTGTACCACTTCTTGTGGTAATAGCTTTAGCTGTTTCATTCCGGGGGTTAGTATTTGTATCACTAGGTAAACTTCCCGGTTTTCTTTCACCTATTAACCTTGCTAGGTTACTTACTTCTTGTTCCAGATTTTGAATAGAAGCTTGTTGATTTCTAAATGCTTGAGCATTTTGTTCATTTGTTTGTTTTTGAGATGTGAAAAACTGCGTTTGAGTTTCAACTAGCTTCGTCATCATATCTTCTAAATTCGGCTTTTTATCATCGGTTTGTTGTGGTGGTTTGTTTTGAAAATTTGGTCTTTGCTGATTATAAGTATTATTGGATACTTGTTGATTGCTAGGACCTTGTTGGTTATTGTATGGAATATTTCGGTTATAATTCTGGTTTTGATTGTAAATCGGTCTTGGCGGTTGATAATTATTCTGATAATTATTTCCAGGCCTTTGGTTTATGTATGAAATATTCTCTCTTTGTTCCATTGTTAATTCAATACTGAGACAATCTTTTGTCAAATGTGGTCCTCCACACTGCTCACAACTAATTCGTATTGCATGAATATCCTTAGTCATCTTTTCCATTCGTCTCTCCACAGCATCTATTTTTGCGGAAATGGAATCTAAGTCATGGCTAGAATCGGCTCTAGCTGCTTTAGATGATCTAATGATGTCTTTTTCTTGGTGCCACTCATGTGAGTGGGAAGCAGTGTTATCAATAATTTTGTACGCATCAGTTTCGGTCTTCTTCATAATAGAACCACCAGCTGCTATATCTATGTCTTTTCTTGTAGTGATGTCGCATCCTTGGTAGAATATTTGTACTATTTGACAGGTGTCTAAACCATGTTGCGGACATCCTCTTAACAACTTTCCATATCTTGTCCACGCCTCATATAGAGTTTCATTTGGCTTCTGTGTGAACGTAACAATTTCTGCTTGAAGTCTTACGGCTTTAGATGCAGGAAAGAATTGTTTAAGAAATTTATCAATTAAAACGTCCCATGTATCGATCGCCCCTTCAGGTAACGATTCCAACCAATCTTTGGCTTCTCCCTTTAAAGTCCAGGGAAATAACATGAGATATATTTGTTCATCCTCCACTTCTCGGATTTTAAATAGTGTGCAGATCCTATTAAAGGTACGTAGATGTTCATTTGGATCTTCCTTCGGCGCACCACTAAATTGGCATTGATTAGTCACCATGTGTAGAATTTGTCCTTTGATTTCATAATCTGGCGCATTAATGTCTGGATGAGTAATTGCGTGACCTTGGCCAGTGCGTTTAGCTCTCATTCGGTCTTCCATACTTAAAGGTTCCAGATTCTCCATAATTGAATTTGTTGAATCGGTATCACTAGATGGTTCTGATTTAATAGTTCGTTCCTCAACAATCTCTGTTTGAATGATTGGTGGTTCCGGAGGAAAGTTTAATGGTTCAGGATCTATGAACCGTTCCTGAATATTTTCTGGATTCTCAATTGTGAGGTTTGTTTCAAAAAATGGATTATCGGAAATTTGAACTGAAGTACTTGGTCGACTGGATGACGATTCTAAAGAAAAATTTACGGCGGTTATATTTGTTAACCGATGTCTTGATCTAGTTACAGGTGGTGAACGTACAAAAGGTGATGAACGTCTTGCTCGGTGCATTCACAGAATATCCTATTAGTTTTAAAAAAGGAAAGAAAAATTATAATAAGTTATCCAATCAATAGACTTTTCTGATTTTGCCCACGTTTCGAATAGCCAAAAGATGCAGCAGAGGGGCAGGATTCGTTTGGTCTCAATATAATTGAGGACTGTTTGGCTCCAATAACCCGGTCCACGTACAAATCCAACTATTACTACGAACCAGAAAATTTTGATGTCTATCAATTTAACCACTTAAAATAAATTTTCGTAATTTTAAGAAATTTAGATAAGAAGTAGAATAAAATTCTAAGTCCTAAAACTAGAATGGCGAGAAATAAGAAAGACAAAGATTGCGCGTCGAAAAATGTCGAAAAAGAAAAAAAATGGTTGAAAAATAAAAGGTGACGGAAAAATAAAAGAAACTTATAAAAACTTAAAAATACTTAACTAATTTAACCTTATTACTACAACTAACTTAAAATTATAATCGCAAATTGAAATTACTAATTGGAATGATAATTGATACATAGTAAAAGGTCTAAAAATATTAAAGCTTACAAGGAAAAACTAAATCCCAAATGGAAATAACTTAAAAAGAAACTAAAACGTAAAAAGGCGTCGCAAAATTCTAAAGCACCTAAATCTTAGTCTAAAGAAAAAGCACTTAAGGAATTCTACGGCAAAACCTAAAAATCTAGGAGTAAAAATAACTATAGCAAAAACTAAGTTTAAATTTAATTATGAGCTAAAAAAAATACAAATATTACGCTACAACGATTAAAAAGGGACAAAATATTAAAAGTTATAAAAAGTTATAAAAATATTAGATTTTATAAAAATATTATTTTTATATTTTATAATAAAAGTATTAAGTAAATAAATAATAAAACTAAATAAAAGTAAAAATAATTAATTAAATTAAACTTAATTATAATAATAATAATAGAATTAGGGTTTAGTTATAATAATAATATAATATACTCCGTAATAAATGCGAAATTAGGGTTTGAATGTGGCCCTGTCAGACCCTTCATGCGACTCGCATGGGGTTTAGTTGAAATGCCATGCGACTCGCATGATGTTCGGATCCAGGCCAAAAGTTGGGCTGCTACAGTACCTTGGCCCGATTATTATTATATATATTTTTTTTTTTCTGTTTTATATTTAAAATATAAATGTATATATATAATTAAAATAAAACTTAATTTTTTTAAAACTAAAAATAAACTTAAAATACTTTATAATTTTGTAAAAAGAAAAACTTAAAAATATATTTAAAATACTTTTTTTTTTTCGATTTTAAATGCCCTTTTTTTTTTTTTATCTTTTTAATTTTTAAACAAAAATATAAATTTTACAAAAACTAATTATAACTTAAAAATTAAAAATATGGCGTTTTGCTTCGGCGAGCGTTCCCCGGCAGCGGCGCCAAAAATACTTGATGTCAAAGCAGAGGGGTATAAAATACTATTAATTTTTAGCAGAAAATACTATTAAATACGATACAATTTTACACAAGATATTTATTTATTTATAGAATGGATATACTTAAACCTTGCTACAACACTTATAGGCAGTGTACCTAATCGTACAGTAGTGTAGTTTTTAGTAAGTCCGGTTCGTTCCACAGGGAAATCTTTAAACAAAGCTCAACGCTATATTAGTTAACTTTTATAAAAATACAAATATAAGTAATATTATTATTATAAAGGGGGGTTTTTTACCGTTTAATGACCGGTTTGTCGATTTTAAAACTTTAGTCGCAGTTAAAACCTAATGTAAAATATAAAATAAATACAAGACTTCAAATTAAAGCGTAAAGTAAATAACGATAATGAAATTGCGAATAATAAAAATGCGATAAAATAAAATTGCGATAATTAAAAGTACGATAATTAAAAGTGCGATAACAATTAATAAAATGCGATAATTAGAAGTGCAATTAAATATCAAATAAATGAAATTAAATATGAAATAAAAGAATTATGCTTATTTAAACTTCCGTAATCATGATGTTTGACGTGTTGATTTTAGTTTTATGCCCTTGGGTTAATTGTCCTTTGTCCTGGATTATTCAATATGTCCGTCTGGTTTTTGTCCATAACAGTCCATCAGTCATAAATATAAATTGCAAGTGTCCTTGTCAAATTATTATTATACCCGAAGATAAATATTCCAACTAATTGGGGATTCGAATTGTAACAAGGTTTTAATACTTTGTTTAATGAATACACCAGGTTATCGACTGCGTGTAAACCAAGGTTTTACTACTTTGTTAACAATTACACCAATTACCCTTGAATGTAATTTCACCCCTGTTTTAATTATTCTAGTGGCTATTAATCCATTCCCGTGTCCGGTTAAATGAACGATTATTCGTACATATAAATACCCCGCCCATCGTGTCCGATCGAGTTTATATGGTAATTTATAGGGACGCCCAATTGTAAATCTTTATATTAACATTAACAAACTTTCATTTAGTTAAACAAATATAAAGCCCATTAATAACCCATAGTCTAGTTTCCACAAGTGTCGTTCTTTTGTCCAAACCCCAATTATGGTACAAAGCCCAATTACCCAATTTTAGTAATTAGCCCAACATCATGATTACTTCGTTTTAAACAAGCATAATAATAACTTAGCTACGAGACATTAATATAAAAAGGTTGAACATAACTTACAATGATTAAAAATAGCGTAGCGTTACACGGACAGAATTTCGACTTACACCCTTACAACATTCGCTAACATACCCTTATTATTAGAATTATAATTAAAATTAAAATATAAATTATAAATATAAATATATATTACTTCGTATGAAGAGGAGAAAAAAAATGATGTTAAAAACTCGTCAGAAAACTGGCTATTTATAGGACCTGACCAGCAATCTTACACCATGCGACTCGCATGGTTTTGTGCTTCTGGCCATGCGAGTCGCATGGCCACCCTGGATTCAGCCAACTACTTTTGTTTTCTTCTTGCCGACGTAATATAATAATAATAATATATATAATATATAATTATATATAATTATATATATATTATATTATATTCTTGTGCATAGTAGACTAGATATTTTTGGTCCGTTGCGTCGGGCGTTTCTTCTTGGCTCAGGTCCCGGTTCCGGATTTTCGGACGTCCTCGCGTATTATTTTATATCGTGTACTTTGCGTCTTGTAACTTGTACTCTTGTCATTTTGAGACGTTCCTCATCAATATTTTGAACCTTTTTGATTGTATCTTGTACTTTTTAGCTCTTTGGACCTTTTTGTCTTCAATTTGTCGAATCTGCCTTTTGTCTTCACCTTTTATTATTTAAACGAATATCACTTGTAAATAGAACAATTGCAACTAAAAGCTTGTCTTTCTTGAGGAATAATGCTATGAAATATATGTTCGTTTTTAGCATTATCAATCATTCAACCATATAATGTAGTTTTGATTACTTGTGTCTATTTCGTAAAACATTTATAAAAGCGCATGCATTCTCAGTCCCAAAAATATATATTGCAAAAGCATTTAAAAGGGGAGTAATGAAACTCACCATACTGTATTTCGTAGTAAAAATACATATAACATCATTGAACAAGTGCAAGGTTGGCCTCGGATTCACGAACCTATATTAATTATATATTTATATGTTGGTCAATATTTGTCTAACAATTAAGGTCAAGTCATAGTGTACCACATTCCTAATGCTCGAGACTAATATGCAAAAGTCAACAAAAGTCAATTTGACTCCAAATGATTTCTAAAATCTATACATGATTAATATATAGTTTAAATATCGTCATTTTGTATTTTTAAATATATTTAAAAGATTTTTTTAGAGTAAATAATATAATTCATTTTTTAATAAATAAAACTTTAAAAAAATATACTTTTATATATCTTAAGTAATAAAATTTATAAAGTTCATTTAATATCATAAAGATAATATGATAGGTATTATTAAAGAAATTTTATTACACGTAGTAAAAATATGTTTGTATCTCATATGTATTTGATAAAATAATATCTATAATAATAGTAAGTAAAAGTTGCATTATATTGTAATAATAATTATTATTATTCTATTAATTAAAATATCAATACTCATAATTACTAAAATAAAATGATAATTCTAATTATGATAACATAAATATTTATGATACTTTTTAATATTATCTTTTAAAATAATAATTCTATTTAAAATGATAATAATAATGATATTTTATAGTAACAATGACATTTCTATTAAAATGGTAATTTTTGTTAAAATGATAGTTTTAATATAACGATACTTTTAATAATAATAGTAATGATAAAAAAATAATAAGAACGATAATTTTATCTAAATTATTATCTTACAATATTTAATTTTCATCATGATACTCATACTCATTATTTCTTAATTGATTCGTTTAATAGCTTTTAATCGTCTTTTATATCGTTTTCATGTTAATGATAATAATAGTAATCATAATAATTAAGTGTTACTAATATAAGTTTTAATCATAATAATACTAATGATAATAAATATTATGAATATATTAATGATAATACTAATTATAACTTTAACGATAATAACGATAGTAATAATAATAAAAATAATAATTTTTAATGATAATACTTTTTATAGATAATGATAATAATAATAATAATAATAATAATAATAATAATAATAATAATAATAATAATAATAATAATAATAATAATAATAATAATAATAATTGAATAAAAATTAGGACGACGATAATAATAATTATTTTTAATAATAATACAAAAATTCAATTGATTATAACTTCTAATCCGTTCATCAAAACCATTCGATATCTAAATGAAAAGTTCTTAATTTTTCGCTAGCTTTCCAACGACATGCATATCTTATACCTTATCTCAACCGCATACGTAACTAATTCAAGATTCAACATATCCTATCTAATGGCAATATCAAAAGTACAAGCATGCATAATCCTATATTCTCGAGCACTAGTCAGGGATACACTATTAATATATAAAAATTAAATTATGAGTACTCACGTATCAATATTGAGATTCAATATTGCAGGAAAAGTACGTAGACGCAACGGAGATGATAAACACTAGTTTGACTTACGAGCAATACTCCCGAACCATACCCATAACCTCCATAGCTATAACCCATAATTTCCTTAGCCCTATCCCGCTCGAAAAACAATTTCGAAATCACTCGGACAGCACTCCGTCGTAATATTTTATGTATACTAATAATATCTTGAAATAATACGGAGTAAATATATATATGTAAATCGATTGAGAGAGTTTAGAGAAAATATTTTCAAGTTTCTATGAAATAATGAAACCTATTGAATTCTATTTATAATAGATTTTTGAATTATTAAAGTGAATTATTAAAGTATGAATTATTAAAGTGAATTATTAAAGTATGAATTATTAAAGTGAATTATTAAAGTATGAATTATTAAAGTGAATTATTAAAGTTAAAGTAAAGTAAAAATAAAGTAAAGGTAAAGTTTAAGTATAGTAAAAGTATAAAACTATGTACGTATAATACGCGTATAAATATATATAATATTAATTTAAATCATTATATATATTTAATAAAATAAAATATAAATATCGATATCTTTATCATACTGGTTAAGTAATGAGTTGTCAAAAGTGGTTCTAGATATTTATAAAAGTTATATACGTTTTAATAATAAAGTTCTTTTTAAACTGAAAACGTTTTTGTACGTTTGAAACTAAATCAAGTAAATATGATAATTTTGTTTTCCAAAACTAAATATATTTAAGAATTATTTTGTTTAAAGGTTAAAATAATGAAAATCATTATATCATAAAACGTTTTAGAAAAGTAGAATCATATATATTTATAATAGGTTTCAAGTCTTTAAATTATAGTCTGTTGGTGAAGCATGGGATAAAGTCCAAAGATTAAATAAACGTATGAAATCATCTTAATGAAAAATATCGAGTTACTTAACTTTTCGATATCTATTTCCTAAGTTATCTATATTCCAAAATTTCACTTTCACCTTAAATAATATGAAAGTTAACTAGTTAACACCTATATAGGAAATTGAACAGTAAACTCCACTAACCCTTGTCTAGTTCTCGTTAATTGACACATTTGTTCTTACTAATAAATCACTTTACCAATTATTCCGAATACCGTTAAAAAGAAATGTTTTCCAAATCAAAGTGGACCTCCTTACAGAGACTCGTAATCGTAATTCAATGTATCTAATAATTCAATCATTTGATATCATCTTTTAATTTCATTGATAACTATTAGAATATATTTTGAAACAAATACGTTTATATAAAGCATTATACGTCTAATACTTTGTTGTTGTTTTCAAGTAATAATATATACACATACACATATATAATCATGTTCGTTCATATAATGGTTCGTGAATCATAGAAACTTGGTCGAGGTTTAAATGAATGTATGAACACAGTTTAAAAATCTTTGAGATTAAACTTACAACTTTGCTTATCGTGTCGGGAATATATAAAGATTAAAGTTTAAATTTGGTCGGAAATTTCCGGGTTGTCACAGGTTATGGGTAATGTTCGGGGGTATATTTTTGAATCAAATCTAGTGTTTATCATCTCCGTTACGTCTACGTACTTTCCTACAATATTGAATCACAATATTGATACGTAAGCATTTATATATTTTCTATTATATATTAATAGTGTATCCATGTCTAGTGCTCGAATATATATTTATACATGCTTGTATACTAAATTTCGTCGTTAAACAGTTTATAATGAATCACGAATTAAATACATATATTACTGGTAAAAGGTATATGATATACATGTTTTCGGAAAGCTAGCGAAAAATCAATAACTTTTCATTTAGATATCGAATAAATTCGATGAACGGATTAAAAGATATAATCAACTGAATTATGATTGACGTTAATTGAAATTGCTTTTGAATCTGCAATTAAGATTTAAACAACTTGTTTACGAGATTGATAAATTGGATTTTTGAATATTACCAACCGAGTAAATGAATCCTTATATAAGGTACGTCTCGTTTTGTAAAACAACTGTCAAAATTGACTTTTTGAAACGACTTTGGATAACTTTTGTATGTCGATCTCGAGTATTAGGATTGTGATACACTATGACCTGACCTAGCTTGATAGACATTTATTGACCAACATATGTTCTCTAGGTTGAGATCTACGGTTATTTGGTAATCCGAGTTTCGATCACATTTTGGTGAACGACTTTATATGCTGCTAAGGTGAGTTTCATTGATCCCTTTTTAAATGCTTTTGCAATATATATTTTTGGGCTGTGAATACATGCACTTTATTTTAAACAATGGACACAAGTACATACTAAATTCTATACTGAGTTTGAACCGAAAATCCCTTAGCTCTGGTAACTAGTAACTGCCAGTTATAAGAACTGGAGGGCGCGAGTAGTAGTATATGGATCCATAGGGCTTGATATCCCCGTCCGAGCTAGAGCACTAGCCTTTTAACGGACGTATGCTATTTGAGAAGCGTACACGTTAGTTTGTGTGTATTATTAAGATGATTATACAAAGGGTACAAATTATATATACGTTAAGTTTAGTTACCAGGGTGCTCAATTTCGTAGAATATTTTGATAAACGTTTCTGGATTGAACAACTGAAATCTTGTGATCCACCTTTATATACAGATTATGCGCAACATTAAAACTATGAGCTCACCAACCTTTGTGTTGACACTTGTTAGCATGTTTATTCTCAGGTTCCCTAGAAGTCTTCTGCTGTTTGCTTATATGTTAGACAAGCTATGTGCATGGAGTCATACATGGCATATTTTTCAAGGAAACGTTGCATTCACCAAATCATCACCATGTATCTTATTTTGACTGCATTGTCAATGGAAGTATTATTGTAAATTATTATATTACAGTGATTGTCTATATGTAGAAATCATCAGATGTCGAAAACCTTTGATTTAAATATTCATTTATGGTGTGCCTTTTCAAAAGAATGCAATGTTTACAAAACGTATCATATAGAGGTCAAATACCTCGCAATGAAATCGATGAATGACGTGTTCGTCCAAGTGGATTTGGAGCGATCGTCACAGAAAACACTTTTATCCTCCAAACTGTAAAGTTTATAACCCTTTTTTACACTGGAAAAACCAATCAAAACACTTTTATCAGATCTGCTACTAAATTTATCAGAAGGATTAAGAACAGTAGAAAAACACAAGCAACCAAAGCACTTAATATAAGAGAGGTTAGGTTCAGTTTTAAAAATAAGTTCATAAGGAGATTTTCCATTCAGCACAGCAGTGGGAGTCCTATTAATCAAATAGCAAGCAGTTAGCACACAATCAGACCACATATTTAAAGGTAATCTCCCCTGAAACATTAAGGCTCTTGCAACATTTAACAAGTTCCTATGTTTCCTTTCAACAACACCATTTTGTTGAGGTGTGTATGCACAAGTAGTCTGATGAATAATACCTTTTGTTTTAATAAAATCAGCCATTTTATTATTCAGAAATTTAGTACCATTATCAGATCTTATGATCTTAACTTTCTTTGAAAATTGATTTTCAATTAGTTGAACAAAACTGAACACATTGTCATACACATCCTCTTTACTTTTAAGCATATAAATCCAAACAGCTCTAGAGTAATCATCAACAATAGTTAAGAAATACTTGAAACCTTCTTTACTTTGAATTTTGAAAGGACTCCACAAATCTAAATGAATTAAATCACCAAGACTTGTGGTTTTTTGTTCACTTAATGAAAAAGGTAGTCTAGTTTTTTTAGCCTTATGGCAGATTTCACAAGGTTCAGTATTTAAATCTCCTTTTAAAGAAAGTTTATTTTTAAAAATATTAAGAACTTGATCTGAAGGATGACCTAACCTAGCATTCCATAATTTACAAGATGCATAACAATTACTCACACAATTATTAGCAGTAAAAGAACAACCATGAGTATCATCAAAAACATATAATCCACCATCCTGTTTACCAATCCCTTTTATTTTCAAGTTCTTCAAATCCTGAATATAACATCTTTTATCATCAAATCTAACACTCAATTTATTATCTTTTGATAATTTGTATACAGACATTAAGCTAACACAATATTCAGGCACAACAAGAACATCAAAAAGTGTGGTATGATCATTAATTTTTAAGTTTCCAATACTTTTAATTAATGCTTGAGTACCATTTGGATGTCCAACAGTTAGCTTTAAGTCTGAAACATTTACCAAATTGAATAAGCCTTTTTCAGAAAGTGTCATGTGTTTATTAGCACCAGAATCAATAACCCAACCCTTAAAAACATTTTCAGATTGAGAATTAAGAGCATTAAAGTATTTATTAAAATTTGCATTAAACTTTACACTGCAATTAAAGAAAGTACCTGCCATATTAGACTGAGTACTAGATTCAGGTGTTTCATTTATAAGGCTTAAAAGCTTCATCATCTGTTCATTTGAGAAAGAAAGAGAAGAAGAACTTGTACTAGCTTCTTTAGAAGCTGTAGTATTGTTAGAAACACTTTTAAAATTGTTTTGAGATTGATATCCTTGATTTGGCTTATAGCTGTTATTATTATTGTTAAAGTTTCTCTTATATCCAGGAGGATATCCAACAATTTCAAAACATCTATCAATGGTATGACCAAGTTTATTGCATTTTTTACATTTTAGATTCTGATTTGGTCCTCTTCTATTATTAAATCTTGAACTGCTATTATTAGAATTCATATCTTTGTTAGAAGTTTGAGCAATAAAAGCAGATGTTTGAGGTTTAGTAATCACATTTTCTTTTAGATTTATATTTCTATGTGATTCTTCCCTAGACAAAATAGCATAAGCACTTTTCACATCAGGCAAGGGATCCCTCAACAAAATATTACTTCTAACAGACATATAGCAATCATTTAAACCCATTAAAAATTGCATTAGCTTTTGAACCTTATTTTGTTCCTTAACAAACTCACTAGCAGGACAATTACAAACATTACCACAAGTACAAGCAGGACCAGTTATCATACAGTCATATTGTTTCCATAAACTATTCAAACTGTGATAATAATCAGATAAACTGTTTTCATTTTGTTTGATAGAATTTATCTTATGATGCAGATTATAAATGATTGAACCATCTATCTTGTTGTAAGTTTCTTTTAATTCATTCAATACATGAGTAGCATTAGTAGAAAAAATTTGACCAGAATAAAGCTCATCAGAATTTGATCCAAGTATCCATGAAAGAACAACACTATTACACCTATCCCATTGATTTTGAAGAGTAGCATCAGTAGCATGCCTTTGAAAAGTTCCATTAATAAAACCAAGTTTATTTTTAGTACCCAAAGCTAATAACATAGATCTACTTCATATATTATAATTTTCCGTTCCTTTGAGTTTAATAGTAATAAAAGGTGTACCAGTAGTTGTATCACTTGCATGAAGATACAAAGGATCACTAAAATCAAGTTTATTAATCAAAGTAATAGCACCTTGTTCAGCCATAACAGCAATTAAGAGAGAAACAAATAATCAACAATTAAGAGAGAAACAAATAAAGAACAGATGTAACAGATAAGCAATAACTGATTATCAAGATATAATAAAACCAGATAAACAGAACAAGCAAACACACAATAAAGAAAACAGGAATAAATTCGAGACTCCCCTTCGTAGATCACCACAAAATAGAAGAAACGAGTGAAAAGAAGCAGCGGAAGAAAATTTCAGAAAAGATGCCCAAATTTCACAAACCCTAACCCTAATTTTTAGGGTTTCTTCAAACAATTTTGATAAGAAGAGAAAGTGAAGAACACAGATCCACAATCGAACCCAGAAAGAAAGAAGAACTTCAAAGAAACCTTGTTCCAACAACCGAACGAACAAACCCTAAATTTCTTCAATCGAATGATGAAATTAAAACACAAATAAACGAACCGTACGCTCTGATACGATGCTAAAATATATCAGATTCGATTACAAAATACTTCAATCTTCAAAATTACAATCTTAACTTTGATGATAATAAAATCAAATACACTAAAATTCTCTTGAACAGCAAATATCAAAAATACAATCACTATAAGTGATTGATTAAATGAATAACAGAAGCACTCTATCGATCTGATGAAGATGAAGATGATTAGGGTTTCAGATATTGTGTGTTTTGAGAGAAAACCACAAATTTTAGAATGAATGATTGGAAAACGATGGATACAACTGAAACCCTAAAACCAGATATAAGCATCAAAATAAGTTGGTCCCCAAGTAGTCCTTTAATCTTCTAAGAAGTGCAGAAAGGTCCTCCAACTTGATTCCAGCATTAAACTTCAATAACTTAACAACTTTAGTCCTTCACTTTAAGAAATCCAGCAATGCCAATCCTTCCAGAATAACAAGCATTACTCTGCAAACACTAGAACCAAATAATAAGAACAATTTTAAATAAGAATAAAAAATAAGCTTGTACTATTTATAAATTTTAACATGAACGTTTACATTTACATATAACTAAAATTTGACGTCTTAACGTCCGTTTATTTAGTTATAGCCTAGAAAGGCTAGAAAATATCCTTTTTAGTGGTCTTTCTTGAATTTGTAATTCAAATTTCATGGTATAAAGTTTTAGAGGCATATTTCAGTTTTCTTGCTCAGTACATCAAAATGTATAGGACCATTTATGTATGGGAGTTAAATAGCATGACAGATTGACATGTGATTTAAATAAACGTAGGATGATGATTGAACTCATGACTATATGTTGCACATACCTTATTACTAAGGGGTATGTTCGCTAAAACTAGTCATGCTTGTAGCTTATAGCTGTTAACTAGTATCTTGTAGCTATTAGCTGTTGGTTATTATATGTATTTAAGTGTTTAGTAGAGTAGCTGAAACTGCTAAACTAAAGAGTGAAATGACAAAAAGGTAACAACCGAAAGGTTGGTTTAAGTGATATGATGTGAGATTCAACTTGGGATACTGTCAACTCAGTTCGATCCTCACTCCAAGCCGGAGTTTTCAACCTTTGATGGTACTGTCAATATCAATGCGATTTGGGAAGGTCTCAGTGGGTTTTCCCAACCTTCGATGGTGTTGCCATCCTCGTCACGAATTAAGTTTCCTCATAACACGTGTGTGGGTGATATATGATCGCGAAGGTGGTTAAGTCTCCTCTGAGTGATGCCAATATCGCCGTTCAATAAAAATTACAAAAAGGTAGGGACTTTTTTTCAAACACTAGATATTGTTATTAGCTTTTAGCTTTTTGCTTTCGTCTCAAAATGTTATAAGTTCTATTAGCCAAATAAAATTTTTTATTTGATAAGAATTTTTTCATAAGAGGTAAAAGCTTCTAAACGTGACAAACATACGGTAGGTGTTTAATAATGCGTTATTGACTTGATTTTTTATTTACTCCGTATTTCGTTTAACTCCACATAAAAATATAATTTGTTAGACGGATTAATTCGGAACGCAGGTATATAAGAAAGCAACTAGACCGGACCTAGTGTCATGGCCCAATAAAAGAAATAATCCACTTAACTAAGCCCGTCAATATTTTAATCTCCTTTACAATAAATTACTTATCTTTTAGTCCAATATTATAAAAGCAAATACAAAAAAAAAAAAAAAAAAAAAAAAAATTGACAAGATGAAATATTATTAGTACCCCGTGTTAATCAAACAGTGCAATTAGGCCAAAGGTGTACAAGACAATTGACAATCATACAACATCAAATCAAACATGCTATTGTATAGCATACAATGCTAGATAGTTATAAACCATTGCCCCCAAAAATGGTGCATCCAAGTCTAGTACGGACGTTGACCAACATAGTTCCCAGGGGGATCATAACTACATATAACGAACCACCAACCGTTACGACACTTAAGTTTAGCACAACCAAGGTGAACGGAATCACGCCAAACCACTTGTGTATAGTGAAGACACTCATCACCAACACATGAATTTGAGTCATAATTATAGTATTGTTTCTCCCCAACCCACATGTTCACTGAATCGTTCGCACTAAACTGATCACCATAACCTTCAGCTAGATTTTCACCAAAAGGGCCTTCCGAGTGTTCCATATCACAATTGCCAAGTCTACTATACGCGTACCTACGAGCATAGGCTGCAACGGTTGTGTTCCATGTGAGTGGTTGCACCCCTACTTGGGCTCGAGCTTTGTTGTGAGGGACAAGGAAGTCCAATTGTTGATCTTGGTTGTGTGGACCGATTATGGCTAAAGATATATGCACTAAGCATGAGTGGATCAAAAGAAAAATAGCTAGTGAGTTGATACTAATTAGCTCCATTTGTAATGGTGTTTTTGGTGCAAATGAAGCATAAGAGCAAATGTCTTGGTTATTGCTATTTATATTGAATACATAACCGAATTTTCGTTTAGGTTATTGAAATAATTTGTTTTCTAAGATTGGACCCCACTTATACACAAGAGTAATAATATCAAATAGTAACTTACAAAAAAAAAAAAAAAAGCTTATCAAAATTATCATTCCCTTACACGTACTCTTATCATTAAAAGATATTTTTCATATGATGATAACATGACAAAATTAAATCTCATCGTTGTTGATGATTCTTTTGACACACAATTTATGCATATGCATATGTGGTATATGTAATTTAAGCTGCGAAACTCAAAACTGTTTCTTGTGAAGAAAAGAATAACATGACATAATTGTAATTTTGATAGTGTGAGTGAAATATAACCTTTTAATTTTTTACCCTTGTATAGTTTAGGACCTAATTTTTTTTTAACGCAATATTGATATTGAATACTCTCATCTGTAATCCGCACGCGCATTAGGAGGAACCCAAATCACGACGATGTTGGGAGGACCATCGAAGGTTGGGAAAACCACTCCAGGGACCTTTCCAAATTGCATTGTTGTTGACATTATCATCAAAGGTTTGAAACTCTCTGCTTGGAGTGAGAATCGAACCTGAGTTGATAGTATCCCAAGTTGGATCTCACCTCATACTACTGAAGCCAAGTTTAGGGATTTAATTAATTCACATTAAAGTAAAAAGATCGATATATTAATAATTGATGATTTAGAGAGGTAACCAACAAATATGTTCACATGTCAAATACTTCCATAGTGCATGTGACTCTCCAAAGAAGGGATTTCAACATATATATCATCTGTTATCTAGCTAGCTAGAAGATAATACATTAAATGTCTAGGAGATTTATGGTTCTTCATAAGTAATACAGTGTGACTACTCTGAACCTAGCTTTTCGTTTCACGGAGGTTATTTACTTAATTTGATCATCAACTGGTGAATGATTATAGCCGAAAATTACTCGGGTCGGATAGATCGGATAGGTCCGATAGCTTTGATTAACTTTAGTTTTAAAAGCATATACTAAGGCAATGATGCCCACTAATTAAGACATTCATATGTCAAGTACAGTGCCAGTAAATCTCTCCACAGCCCATATTTCATGGCGTGAATTATTGCAACTTTACCGCTTGTTTAAGAGATTCACAAATTCACATGTATTAAACAGGAAATTTGCACATGCAAGTGGAACTTGAATTAACCTCAAGTCAAAGTCAAACAAACAACTATGAAATCTATTTTTCAATACTTTGTAATTAGTCATGCTAATCTAGTTTCCTCCCCACTAAATGTGACATTTACATCAAAAGATTTTTCTCATGTTAAGAAAATGTTTAGGACTATGATTAAGCTTATTATAAATCGTATGATCAAACATATAATTTACAGCCACATTAAAAATGAACATAACATTATTCGTCATGTTAAGCATTCTTGATCACTTGCTTCTACATTAGGTAACATTCGAAAATACAACAGAAAATAGTATTAGAGGTATAAACGTATTACTTAGTGACCAAGTTAAAAGTATGTATACTTGGAGAACAAGTTATACTTAGAGAGCAAGTTAGGAGTAAATATTATATAGATATAGTTTCCATATTTATGTAATTTATCTTTCTGTCCAAGTCTTGTATGTACTATAAATATCAATGAGATCAATCCCACAATGTGTGAAGAATTATTTTCTAATATGGTATCAGAGCTCAGATAAAGCGTTTTTACAAAGCGAGTCCGAGTCAGGCCCCCATGTGTGTGTCGTCGTCGCTACAAATAGATTGAGTCAGGCCGTTATCGTGCCGCCATCTATACAACCGTTCCACGCCTCGTGATGGGGCGTGTTGGGAAGTTATCCAACATCGGCCATGGGACAAAACATAGCCATATTTATTCTATAACCTTTTAATTTCTTTCCAAATTCTCAATCCAATATTAAATATCTATGTTTCTTTATAAATCGTCAATATTTTTTCCATATCTCATATATTCTTTTCTTAATTCTCAAAATCTTTCTACAATTCTAGTTCTTTTCTATAAAAAAAAAAAAGAATTATTTTCTAATAAATAGTAACAAACGTAATTTTGCATTAAAACAGTCAAACAATAGACCTGCAATTAATAAGTTCGAAAAAACGTGACATAATTTTTTTCTGAAGAGAATACTAACAAAGATTCCAAATAAGGGAGTTAACGACACTCAAAAATAGAGATTGGACTAGGCCAAGCCCAAGGGTTGGTCCACTTTGTATAATAATAATATAGCCCAATATTATTGTAGCCCGTCATTTTAAACACCACCCCAATCAATTTGAGCTACTGCATAATTATCAAGGTTACGGTTTCTCGTCTCACATAGAGTCATATACAAAAAGAAACATACATTTATAGTTGTCCATGTATCTCATGATAAGTTAATAAAGTTTAAGTAAATTACCATCTCCGCGTGATATATGACGAACCAAAAAAGAAATTACGTTGCTTCTAAAAGAAACTAAACGTGTTAAAATATTATCAGTTCCGTTCCAATTTCATTGTTCGAATGCAGTTTAATTTGTCCCAAATTACAGTGCTAATTATAATTCTATATTCTATATAGTGGATAATCAAATCAAATTGCTACATATAGAATCATTTGAGGTTTAATGGTGCACCCTATGATTTGCATAAAAATAGTATTAAAATGCATTTTCTATTAACATTCCATTATGCCCTTAATGTATGTGGATATGATTAAATGAGAAAGAAAACGTAAGGGTAAAACTGAAAAGTAAACTGAAAGTATAGTACTTTTATGACATTTCCTTTAAACTGCGTGTTTTTTGTCTGGGAATAATTAAATTGGGACGGAGGGTGTAACGGGCTGCCGAGCGTTTTGCGTAAAACCTGCAGGCCTTTTTCTTTGCTCAAACCCTAAAAAGAACACGTGAGCATCACATATGCCACGTCAGCGAAGAGCTCAAAGTCGGTTACGCACTTTTCGCATAAAATCAATCAATGACTACATGACACGTGCCTCCGAATATTACGTAACACTCACCAATAAATAGGCCACTCGAGCCATCACTTTCGGATACTTGAACTAGTATCAGAGAACACACATTCTCTCTTACACAGTGCTTTCTCACTTTAGGACCTGAAGACTTAACACCATAACGCTGGACGGATCAACACACAGTTTGGTCCCGTAAGATTGATTAATCCACCTCACGGTTTTAAGCTGTGATCCGAGTCTGTAAGGATCCGTCCCGAAAGTAAACATCAATCAGCAATTCTTTTCATCATACTATGGAGTTCTAGTCCTAAATGATATTTATAAGCCGCTGGCATATCAACAAGGATAATAAGGAATAACCGGAATCAGGGGCGGAACTTAGTGTATCACAAATGGGTATCCGCTTCACCTGGATTTAACCTGAAAAAAAAATTTACACTAATTTTTTTTTATAAAAATATAATATTTTTTAGTGTTTAATTCTGTTGACAATAATTTTTTTTAAAAATTTTACATTCACTCCATATGTATTCAGATTCAAGTTATGCAAGTAACATGTATTGACACGATTTCTGTTTGCAAATCACATAGGTATATTCACACGAATATCTTCTTTAATGTGTTTGCCACCTGCAATTGTACTTTTTTGAATTACAAGGAAAAAGAACAAAACAAAAATAAATAAAATAAAAAGTTGATAACAAAAGAACAATATAATTAACAACAACAACAACAACAACAATACCCAATTCCACTAAAGTGGAGTATAGGGAGGTTAGATGTAGACAGTCTTTCCTCTACTCTAAAGTAAAAGGGAAGTCATTCCTCTCCCACGGATACCTATCGGTCCGTGGGTAAAAGAAGTAGTCCCTCCCTATACTATAGGGCAGAGAGGCTGCTTCCCAAGGACCTCCGGCCAGAAGAACCATGAAATTCGTTAAGTGAAGTAACTAAATGCAAGTAAAGTAAAGTAGATAAAAGGAACCTTACCATGGAAAATGTAAAAGTAAATATGGCATGTAACAAAGTAAAGTAAAAGAACATATAAGTGAAATAATGCAGGTGTCAAATATGCAAGTATAACAAGCCATGTAAGTTTAAAATGTGTATGTAAGCATGTAGGTATAACGCATGTAGTTATAATATGCAGTATAAAACATATAAGTATACTATGTAAGCATAAAGACATGTAGCATGTAGATACGTGTAATTTAATGCGATATAATGTAATGCAACATGTAACGGTATAGTGCAATAAGGCATGTAAATAAGTATAATGTAATGCACACAACATGTTGGGATATGCTACAATAAGTATTAGTATGTGAAAAAAAAAAAAAAAAACATGGTAATACAAACATATATGAAGCAAAAAAGCAAGTAGGCAAAAAGGCATACGATAAAAATATATAAAACTAAATAGAAAATTAAAAAATAAGAATATCAAATAAAAAATATATACAACCTAGTCATCAATCCTAGTTCTACTCCTCCACAAATTTCTATCAGAAGTCATGTCCTCGGTCAATAAAAACTCCTTCATGTCAAGCTTAAGTCTATCCTCCAACCTACGTGTAGGTCTACCTCTTCTCCTTACGCCGCCAACCGTGAGGGCTTCCACTCTCCTGACCGGTGCTGTGGGTGGCCGCCTCCTTACATGGCCAAACCATCTAAGTCGTCCTTCTCTCATCTTGTTGACGATATTCCCAACTTTTAAGTTCTTTCTAAAAATTCCATTAGGTATCATGTCTAACATGGTCTTACCACACGTCCACCTAAGCTTCCTCATTTCTACCACCTCCATCCTCCTCTCTTGGACCTTCGTCATTGGCTAACACTCCGATCCGTACAACATGGCCGGTCTAATCGCTACCTTGAAGAATTTCCCCTTCAATTTAAGGGGTATCTTCTTGTCGCACAAAACCCCTTTCGCCGCTCTCCACTTCAACCATCCTACTCTTATACGGTGAGACACATCCTCATCTATCATTCCCGATTTGTGTAGCATTGATCCCAAGTATCTAAAAGAATCCTGTGGATGTAAGACCTGATCCCCAATACGAATATCCACAGTATCATTGTGATCTTCGATCCTCCCGTGGTCGCATCTAAGATACTCCGATTTAAGTCTACTAATCCGAATTCCATTTTGTTCCAGGGCATTCCTCCATTGCTCCAGCTTTCTGTTTAGCTCCTCCTGGGATTCCGATACTAAAACAATATCATCGGCAAAAATCAAGCACCAAGGGATACTCCCTTGTATCCTATGAGACAGGTCGTCTAAGACTAAAGCGAAAAGAAAAGGGCTAAGAGCAGATCCTTGATGTAAACCTACTTCTACTGGAAAATACTCTGTGTATCCTACTGTCGTCCGAACGCGAGTTTTCGCCCCCTGGTACATGTCCATAATCAAAAATTTAATAATAAGTGTGTGTAGTGTCACCCTCCAATACTGCAAATATTACGATTATACCCAAAATTCCACAAAAGCCACACGATTTCCCCCCTAATTCATCAAATCAACTAAAATTACGTCACCACGCTCTCACCATATTTCCCATCTCTCAACTCTCATTCTCTTATATAATTTCTCTCACATTTACTCCTCAATCCATTAATAATGGAGTACTGTCTTCTAATTTGGGAATTAGGGTTATCAAATTCAGATTACGATGATGCGATGTTGTATTGAATTGAATTGAGTTGAGGTGTTATGGCGGTTGAAATCAATTGTTGTGGACCTGAATTTTTTATATATTTAGGAATAATAGTGATGTTAGTTTTGTTTGCTGGTTTAATGTCTGGCCTTACTTTAGGGCTTATGTCTATGAGTATTGTTGATCTTGAAGTTCTTGCTAAATCTGGCACTCCTAATGACCGTAAATATGCAGGTTTGTGGTTTTGATTTTTATGTCAAAGACTGTTTTTTTGGACATTGTTTTTTATTACAGATGGTATAAGATTCGTGCTCTATATAACTCTGTTTTTGGTAGATACGTAAGCTGTTAGTATCGATCGATATAAAATTATAAACTGTTGATTACTACTATATGAAAGTGAAAATATAGAGACATATATGTGCACTTATGGTGTTAAGTTTTGAGTGTAAGGTGAAATGAGAATTTGATTGGTGCGTACGATTAACAAGTTGAGAATAAAAATGGGTTCGATTTCTAAAAAAGACCAAAGTTATAGTAAGAGGCAGGGTATGTTTGAAGTCTTAGGTTTCGTTATTATCTTTAAATCCTGTAGCATCCAGTTAAATGCTCCTATTAGGAATTTAGGATTGATATTCATTCCTTCGTTCTCGTACCCCTTAACCAAACACCACTTTGTCCTGTTCTTTTTAAAAGACTACTTTACCCTAGTGATTACAGAGATAAAAATGGAAATAGGATGAGGTGGCTAGAGATGGGTTGGAAACGGCCATGGTGTAATCCGGCTGGACCGCCTACATTAGAGTATGGGGTCGGAATTCTCGATCTGCCGGGTAACCCAAACAGGAAAAAAGCTTATAACTTTATTGTGGATTGTGGGTTATGAGGAGGTTAGATGTAGACAATCATTCCCCTACCCTAGAATAAAGAGAAGTCATTTCTCCACCCAGATTGAAACACCCCAACAGTAGAGCAATTCCTCCCTCTCAATGTTCTATGGATAGAGAGATTGCTTCCGAATGAACTTCCGGTCAATAAGTAGGTCTTAAAAAAAGTGTGAGACACCATAAATATGGTAGAATCAAATCTCCATGGATTTTAAACTTGCCTGAAGTTCAATTTGGGGTCCTAGCGATAGTCAAGTCGCCAATAAATTGACACTTGATGTTGACTCGATTAATAGAGCCAGTTATAGCTGTAAAATATATGGTTTTTATATTCTTCATTTTTTATTTTTATTTACTTGAAGTCTTGTACAAACAAGCTTAGTATATGCAATTGCTAGTCTGCTCAAAACTTCATGCTTATATGAAGTTAATGGCTTGGTGCTTCATACGTCATTTATCTTAACTAATTACTTGTAACAACAGCGAAGATACTAACGGTGGTCAAAAGACAGCATCTGTTGCTCTGCACACTTCTTATTTGTAATGCTGCTGCAATGGAGGTAAAATTTTTTTTTTTTTTTTTCAAAAGTTTATTATATAAAAAAGTTTTTATTAAAGTAGTTTAAGTTTGCAGCTGTAATCATGTTTTCAGGCTCTCCCAATTTTCTTGGACAGTCTGGTCACAGCTTGGGGTGCTATTCTTATTTCAGTTACATTAATTCTTCTCTTTGGTGAGGTGAGTAACAAATTATGCTTCATAAATGCATTTTGCTTTCTTTATTTCAAACCAAAGTTCCTTATTTGGTCAATTGATTGCTACTTACATTTTTTCACAGATCATACCACAATCTGTTTGTGCAAGGCATGGACTGGCAATTGGCGCAACTGTGACTCCGTTTGTGCGCGTTCTTGTTTGCGTTTGTTTTCCTGTTGCGTATCCTATAAGCAAGGTGATTTAGCTTCTTTAAAATTAAATTAATAAAAATAGTGTTGGGACTTGTATCTTTGACTTTATTTCCCAAATCAATCAGCTATTAGCCTATTTGCTGGGACATCAACACGTTGCTTTATTTCGAAGAGCGGAGTTAAAAACTCTCGTTAACTTTCATGGTAACGAGGTACGTGTCTCGCAATTCCTTTGGATTTGTTCTTTCTGCCAACATTTTGCTCTCAAGTTTCGTAATTTTGCAAACAGGCTGGAAAAGGTGGAGAATTAACACGTGATGAGACGACAATAATTGCAGGAGCACTTGAACTTTCAGATAAAACAGCAAGTGATGCAATGACTCCTATATCAGAAACCTTCACAATTGATATCAATGCCAAACTTGACAGGTGCTTGATACTATCATTCAGTTTAACAACAACCTTAGGGTGTGTTTGTTTACCTCTTAATTGAATGGTTCAGCGCTGAATGCTGAACCATTCAACATTAAGCGCTTAATGACATATGATGCTGAATGGTTCAACATTCAGTGTTGAACCATTCAGAGTTGAAACACTCTCTTAACCATTAAGTACATAAAATTTTCTATAATATCCTTCTTAAATCATATCCAGAACACTTAACTAACAAATATATTGAATTTTTTATTTGTGTAACACGTTATTAAGGTAGTTTTACATATTTCATATCGTTAATTCAAAATGATTATTAAACAACTTATTTTCATTCAAAACCAAGTTTAATTAGAGACTCTGAATCATTCAGAATATGAACCATTCAACGCTAAATCATTTAGTTTTATCAAACGCAACCTTACTTTCATTTTTTTAATAAAAAAATATGTTGAACTTTGGTGATTCATAGAATGTATTGCTGTGCTATAGGGATTTGATGAATATAATCTTGGAAAAAGGACATAGCAGGATACCTGTCTACTACGAGCAACCAACAAACATAATTGGACTTATTCTGGTACTATTAGTTGAACTCTTCCATCATATACTAACTATATACCAAATGATGCATCTATGTTTAACATTGGTGTATAAGATATCTAGTTATGGCCTTTGTTTCATTACCAAGGTTGCAAAAATTGCTAATTCGGGAGTACTCAGTCGGGATTTTTGAGGTAGTAATGAGATTGGATTGGACTTTTTTTATAAATGTAAATAACAAATTTCAAAAGTATGTGTAAATATACAAGAAATCTATAAACATGAAATTTAATAATTGTCTAGAAACATATACATAATCCTCATTTGTTCAAGAACTCAAATTCTATTATTTAAATTCATATTAAAAATTAAAATGTTGACTGATATTAACTTTGAACGATTTTGACCTGTTGATCGATGTTGACCAATAAATTACTCGGATTTTGAAAAATCGGATCGGCCGGTTTCTAAAAAGGAGTAATCAGGGAGTAATCGGCATTAATCGGAGAGTTTTACAACACTGTTTGATACTATTGTAGGTTAAAAATCTGTTGACCATCCAAACAAACGAGGAAGTCCCCGTTAAGAATGTCACCATTCGCAGGATCCCCAAGTATGCTATAAATGCTCAAGTTAATATGTTACTCCGTACTTCGTAACTTTACTTATTATTCACTCTTCCACTTATTGAAACTTGTACTCTATAATTGTACTATTTCCATTTTTGATCCCTGTAATCACACTTTGCATACAAAATTGTGAGTTATGAAAAAGAAGCTGTGCAATATTAATATGGGCATGATTCTAATTTTAATCCTTATCTTCATGTAGGGTTGCAGAGTCTCTTCCGTTATATGACATATTGAACGAGTTTCAGAAAGGTCACAGCCACATGGCTGTTGTTGTTAGACAGTGCATAAATACTAAAACAGAGCAGCCTGGCACAAAAACCCCATTATCTGGTAAGCCCTCATACTGAATACCAGAGGTGGCAACATTGGAGTTTTAGTTAACGGGTCAAAATGTGTTTGAGTCAATTTGTAAATGGGTAGTCTTTCTGTGGGTTGGATAGAATGGAACCACTTTTTGTCCAAATTTTCTGTATAATTAGACAATTAGCATATCTAATATGATTAGAAAGTTATGTTATTTTAGCAATAATCTTTTTTATTTTTTATTTTCTTGAGTAATCAACTGGAGGAGGTTTTATGCATTTCTGTCTTGGCCTATATATTTCTAAAACCAAACATAACCCAAATCGATCCATTCATAATCAGATGGTTCAGAATTGTCATCTCTACCAAACTCTACTAAAGGTCGATTTTTTAAATTGATTTTCTAATTCTAATAATCTCTCCCTATTTTTCCTCAACTCGTAAATTTATCAGAAAAAGATGTAATGGAAGTGCGTGTTGATATTGATGGAGATTATAATAGAACTCCTATAGAGAAGAGTTTAAAGACCAAAAGATCAATCAAGCAGTGGAAAATTTTCCCAGGAAAGGGTAACAACTCTTTTAAAGGCAACTTCAGCACTAAAAAAATGAATAAAGAAATGTATTCAGACATCTTAGATATTCATGGAAACCCACTTCAAGTCCCTGATGAAGCAGCAGTTGGTGTAATAACAATGGAAGATGTAATCGAAGAGCTGTTACAGGTAAATCTTTATATTTATGAACATTAATAATTCATAGCATTATGTATGTGAAAAAAAAAAAAAAAAAAAAAATTTATGTCATGTAGGAGGAAATTTTTGATGAGACGGATCACCATTTAGAAGACTCATAACAAAGGTTAGTTTAAACCTGAATCTGGTGGCCATTGGTTGATGACGAAAATTTTGTTTAGTACACAAGTCAATGTGGATTGAATTCATGTTGTTTAAAAAAGTGTAGTGAGTGTAATATTTTCTTTATAGATGTAATGTAATATTGAATGAATGAATTGTAAATCTGTTAATGCACAGTCTTGTTCATTGCACATTGGGAGCAGTCTCTTGAAAACCATCAAAATATATCAGTTATCTTGTCAATTGTATTACTTATTATAGATACGGATAATTAGCCAAACACTAGTCTAAATAAATGAGGTGAAATGGTATTGTGAAAAGTTTACCAATAAGAATAAGTACTATTTGGCTTTAAAAATATGATATACAATACATAATAAATTAATGACAAAATTTTATTCCTCATCCTGAACTTTACATCGATTTTGACTCTCTGTTCTTTTTCTTTTTTTTGTGCATTCCTCGTCCCTAAACTATCAAAAGAGTACATCACTCGTCCCCGTCTACTTTCTGTCAAAACCGGCCGTTACCCCTTATCACGTACATGTCATGTGAGGGTATTTTAGTCTTTTTAATGTTTTTTTTCCCAAACTGATCTTCTTTCTCAAATAAAATATACTACTACTAAAACACATAATACAAGTACTCAATTCATCTTCAATTCATCTTTATCTTCAAGCTACACATGAACAAATTCAAATACAAATACAAACAAACTCAAATTCAAACCACATTAAACGATTAAATCTAATAAATTTACAAATATTCCATTAAAAATATCATATCTCTTTTCAAGCATCAAATACGCTAATTCCACAATCGAGTATCCATCCCTTTGTTTTGAGTTTAGTTCAAGCATCAATTTCGCTAATTCCACAATCAAGTATCCATCGCTTCCGTACACTGTCCTGGAGATCCAACTCCATTTTGAAAGTTTCTTCACCTGCAATGAAGAACAAAATTGAACAAAAGTACTTACCTTGAACCTTCATAAAAGTACTTACCTGCAAAGTTCTTCACCTACACTGTTCATGAAACCCTAATTCATAAAAGTACTTACCTTGAAGCTTCATCTCCCTCATTCATCACAAAATATAAACCCGAATATCTAATTAAATCCAAACTAAACAAATACGAGTAAACCCTAACTAAATTACAATCAAAATTCTTAAACGAAACACACTTTCGACAAAAACTTAAATCAAAATTTCTTTTTCACTTTTTCTTTCATCACCTACCTGCAAATTCTTGCTTTTTCTTCAATAACCTCATCATCAAAGACCCAAATCGAAGACCCAAATCGAAGATTGATAGAAGACCTAAGTCGAATACCCAAATCAAAGGCTCAAAAACCAATTCGAAGATCCCTTGCAATTGATCGAAGACCCAAAATCGAAGGTTCAAAACCCATGAAGATCCGATTGCCTGTTCCCCATGAAGATTTAATATGTGGTTGCCTAACAGGAGAAATGATATATGAGATTGAATATGTGGTTGCCTAAAGATCTTGTGGTTTGATTTGATTTTCAATTACACCCATTTAGGTGCTTTTTAATTGAGTCAGTGATTGTAAATGGAAGTTTTAGAGAGATGAAAGTTTTAGAGAGAGGTTTTAGAGAGATGCTAGTGACTGTGGTTTAAATGTTTAATTGGGGGTTTATACAAACAATGACAAATATACCCTCACATGACATGCACGTGATAAGGGGTAACGGCAGGTTTTGACAGAAAGTAGACGGTGGGACGAGGAATGTACTCTTTTGATAGTTTAGGGACGAGGAATGCACAAAAAAAAAAAAAAAAGGACATGGAGTCAAAATCGATGTAAAGTTCAGGAACGAGGAATGAAATTTTGTCTAAATTAATTAAATAACGAGTAAAAGTTTGAACGATACTATACCATAACAGAGAATCTCGATCTTTAAAAATGTTTGAATCATGTACCATTTTTTTTTTTTTTAAAAGCTGTACCATATTATTCTTAACTTTAAGATAGTGCCTGTTACTAAAAATAAACATCCCATTTGAATTGTTTTTTATCTGGATGTCGTGTTTTATTGGTTCAATTTATAACCGATCTAAACAACAAAAACGTCCCTAGTCTATTATGATTAATTAGTTGACCATGTATCATTACTTTATTAGTTATTACGAAGTAACAGAAATAGAATGTTACGGAGCTAATTTGTAGCGGGACAAGATAAGAATGATTAATAAATACACTTAAAATTTCAATTTATAACTTAGAAAGTACAGTCTATTAAACTCACTCATTTACATTTATATATAAATATTAATTGCACATTACATTAATTTTGAAAACTTATACTTCTATAATTGTCATCATGTGTCCTTAGGCAGTAAGTCGGTTCTCCGTTTTAAAAATTAGAAGGATTCATCATTACTGATAGTGAAATGATGGATGATGTAGCTATTTGTAGATTTAAGATAATAAGACCACGCCCTATGGTTAGTTACCCGCCCATTACCCGCTCATTACCCGTAACTAACCATAGGCACCACTTAGTTACCCGCTTTCACCATAGATTTAACGGAAGAGTTATAGGAATTGTGGGTCCCAGTGCTTTTTATTGTTGGACTTGATGCTTTATTGCTTGTACGTTGTATATTAAGAGGAGTATATTGTTTTAGCCATGATAGGGAGTGTTTAGTTATGAGTTAGTTATAGGATATTGGTGTTGATGTGGTGCTGATGTGGAAGATTAAGAGGATGAATAGTTTAGTTACGATAGGGAGTGGCCTAATAAGGTAAGATTCCAACATTTTAATAAACTAATAAGGACAAAACGACATTGACAAATACAGCACAAGTAAGGATAAATTGCACATGTAATATGTTAAAAATCGAATGAATTAGATGACGTATTTACATATATTTTTTTTTTTTTAACATTATTTTAAATATAAGACGTTTCTTTTGGCACCCCTTTTTTAAAAATTAAAAAGTACTGTAATAAATATCATTTCCAACCTAGTACTATTATTCATATATTCGAGGATGACAGATCTCATTTGTCTACGTGCCATACCTCCCACTTGTTCATCCAACATTCATATGTTTTCTCAAATTTTACCTTTATCAAACTTTCGTTATTTTTTCAGCTATGTAATATAATTTGCAAATTTGATGTTTCTTTTACTTGATATTTTGATTAGATTTCAAACAATATCCTAAAAATCTTTTCAAAATCGAACCCCAATAGGTTTTTTTTTATTGTTTATATCAAGTATGACGTGCATCATTCGTTTGTTTTTATGTAGAGACCGTGTTTCTCTGACATATTGATAAAACTTTGATATTAATCCACTTTAAAGAGAGTGATTTTTTTTTTTTTTTTTTTTTTTCAGGTAATGATATTATATGCAAAAAAGTATCTCTAAAATAACTATAGTCTGGATTCCACTAAATGAAAATATTTAATATATTCGACATCGGGAGTCGAATATATAGGTTGCTTATTCGAGAAGACAATTTTAATTTTTTAATTTTTTTTAAAGGCACCTCTAATAATATTATATTATTCAAAATACCTTTTTATTTGCTTTTCATTTGTAAAAATGAACTTCGTGTTCATGTTGATCTATATAGTTTTGTTTAAAAGCATCTGAGGAATAAATGCACAAATTTAATAAATGTTCGAATGCTTCACGACTTAATTAATCACCAAGTTCATTCAGTAGCACTAGTTGTACTTTAAAAGAGACCATATATGTATTTTATACTCCGTAATAAACCTCGTACAAATGATATATTTTTGACTAATCTAAGTTAGATTAACTTTTTAAAATTCTTGATATCATAATCTATACATACATATTACATATGCATATAAGAATAACTTAAGCACAAAAGGCACACGAGTACTTTTTATCTGACATCAATGGTATGAATCAAAGACAACTAACCACCAAGGTGATTAAAAATGAATAATTATAATTATATATGCACGTATAGTAATTACTATTACTATTACTATTATTATTATTATTATATTATCTAACACACAAAAATAGTGAATAGTTACTAGGAGCATTTTCGTCATTTCACTTTTTTTTATTTTTATAAATTCTAAATAAATTTCACTACACCAAACCCCCACACTTTTTTCAAATATTCAAATCGACCCCCCAAACAGGGGGGTAAAGTGTCAAATTGTAAGACCCAAATATTTATTGTACATAATGTATTCATGGTGTACGATGCGTATATGAAGTGTACGAAGCATGTACGTGTTGCTTGCTCGAATGTCGAAGAAAACTGGACTTTGTTTGAGGTACAAGGTGTGTACGTATCTTCTCAACCCCAAATAAAGTTTGAGTTGATGTTTCAAAGCCTTACCATTGGAAAGAATATCTTATTACGTTTCCAACGATATTTGATTCATCGAAAACGGAGCTACGGTCAAAAAGTTATAGCCAAAACAAGTTTCTGAAAACTGACCTGTAGGTTGGAGCGGCGCTCCACCTTTCAACGCGGCGCGCCGAACCCGTCTGATGCAATTTTCAGCCTTTTTAAAAGTTTTAAATGAGGGGTACTTTGGTCTTTTCATTTAGGGTCGGTTTAGGGTCACCAAAACTGATCTAGAACTCCATTGGAGCTCATTTTCACTCATCAAACACTCTCATCTTCAAACTCTAGAGTAAGAGGAGAGTTTCAGAGAGAGAGAGCTCCAATTGGAGAAGAAGAAGGGTGTTTCGGGTCAAACCTCGGGTATTAAAGTTGTTCTACTCGTCAACGGCATCATTTTGGCGGTATTGGTAAGTTCAAACTCCGAACTTCATCTTTGTAATTTGATATTCAAGTTTAGGGTTTTGAACTAGTTAGTTATAAAACTCTTTTAGGAGGTGAAATGGGTAATTGTAACTAGTTATTGTTGATGTTGGTGGGTTTAGGATTGGATGATGATATTGTTAGTTTGTAAACTAATTTTGTTGATGAAATCACTAGCTAACTTGGATTATTAGTGATTTGGGGTGTAAGTTCACAAATTGGGTGTTTTGACTAGTTTTAGGTCAAAATGGGTTTTTGTGTAAATGTTGGTCTAAAATGCATTTAAAGCCTAAAAGAGGTGTATTTAGGTATTTAGGGAACGCGGGAAATGGTCTCGTTAGTTTTGGACTTTCGAGTATCATTAAAAGTGCAAAAAGGCGTAGATTGCACTTTATGTCAATTTGGGCGGGTCGTGAGTCCAAATGGGGGATTGGTTGATCAAACCTTGTGCAAAATGTATTAGTGGGACATAATCACTATTCGATTGTGATTATGAGTGGTTCGGGCGAGATTTGACTTAGTCAAAGTTGGTCAAGTGTATATAGTCGAAATTACACTTGTGATGTGTTAAGTCGAATAGGCTTAAGTTGTAGCTTATTTGCATGTATGATTTGCGTAGGTGATATACGTGAAGTCGGTGGAAGGAGTTCAAGTTTGCGAGTTGCACTTCTTCAAGTAATCGAGGTGAGTGGAATATTTATACATGTATGTATGTGGTTTATTTACTCGTACGCGATGTGGGCCTTTGGTGCCACATCGTGAGTATTGGGCGTTGTGTCACAAGACGGTGACTTATCGGGGTTATGGGTGAAGAGGATTACGTGTAGGTAATGTCTCGTTAGGAGACTCACGAGTCGGTGACACCTTACGGTGGTTCACGAGGCGGTGACCCTTAGTAGTTGGTTGGAGTTTCACAAGTCGGTGGCACCATAAGTTGGAGAAGTGATTTACGAGTCGGTAACACTTCATAGTGTTCACAAGTCGGTGGCACTTAGTGGTGTTTCACAAGTCGGTGACACCTCTTGGAGGTTCGCAAGTCGGTGACCTCATATGTGTTGACGGGTGTTTCACAAGTCGGTGACACCTTATAGTGCTTCACAAGTCAGTGACACTTGGTGGTACTTTACAAGTCGGTGATGCCACATGGCTTTCACAAGTCGGTGACCCATAAGTATTAGTGGTGATTCACGAGTCGGTGACACCAAATGACGAGTCACAAGTCGGTGACATATTACGAGTGAGACTCGATGATCTTGGTCGGCTACAAGTCGGTAGTAGCAAAGCGGTGAACGGTTAGCGTGTCTATGCCTTTTATGTTTAGTTTATAATTGCGGTAATTTATATTCTAACGTTGTTGTTAGTCGTGTGTTTGTTGATGCTAGCTCGTTTATATATTGTATGCATGGTATTGTAAGTGGATGCGTGTAGGTAAATTACATATGTATATGTATAAGTATTGCATTCACTAAGTATTAGCTTGCCCTCTCGTTGTTTTCATTATTATTTACGGAAGCGGTTTTGGCAAGGGTATGCTCGGGATTTAGATGATTTTCCCTTTTGATGCTTGCATGGATTACTTTTGTATTTGACCTAGGATTGGGTAGTTTATCCCCAACATCATGCTCGTAGTTTTGTTGGAACTTAAACTCTTGTGGTCGAATTTGTATTTTGTACTTGAAGGGTAAATTGGGCGTATGTGGGCCCGGGTTCGTAAAACTTATTTTATTAATGGAACGTGTTAGTTTTACATACATGAATATGTGGTTGAAAGCGTTTCGTCTAAAAACGTCGGGAAAGGGTCAAACATTTTCGTGTTTCTGGCAAAACCGGACAGCGGGCTGTCCAGGTGGTTTGGCGCGCCGCGCACCCACCTGGCGCGCCGCGCAGATGGCAGTCACAACAAATTTTTTTTTATTTCATATTTTTTGCGTGTTTGTTCGGGGGTTGATTTGGGTTGTTACAAGTGGTATCAGAGCATGGTCTAAGGGATTTAGGTGACTTGAGATAGGCGCCTAGACTTAGACTTTTTGTGTGGACTATTATGCGGGACTTGTAGGATTACGGGTCGGTTCGGGTTTCTAGTTAGTGCCTTTGAGAATAGGTGCTTTAACTACGTGTTGATTATGTGTTACTAATCATGTTGTGTTGTGTTGAACATCTAGCGAGATGATTTTTGAATTCATGAGTTCGGCATGGCGTGTGAGCGTAATAATGCTTCGCGACCATTATTACGGTTGCAAGCCAAGTCATGCAAGTTATGTACAACAAGTGTTGAACTAGATGGGATGTACGAACGGTGGCATATTATATGTTTGTGAACAATTTATCGTGGTAGTGTGTGTAAGTTATTCATGTTGTGTTCCTAACCGAGTTCATTTCTTAGAATGACGACAAGGAGCAAACAAGCCAACGAAGATCAAGACGAAGACGTTGAGTTCACGACTAAGGTTGAGGCCATCTTTAAACGTCAAAAAGCGGAGTTTCTCGAGGATGTTAGAAAGGTTTTCCGGGAATTGGTTGATGGGTAAATAACCGATCTAATTGATGAAAGGGTGAAGGTCGCAATCGAGGAAGCGCTTGATGCTAGAAATATTTATCCCTGAGGCGAAGGGAGTGAAGGAAATGGGAGGCGGGACTTCCATTACAAAAACTTCAAGGATGCACAACCTCCTATGTTTAATGGGGTAAGGGATCCGTTGAAGAGTACATGTTGGGTTTCCGACATCGAGGGGGCTTTCCGTACTAGTGAATGTCCTCCCGAGAAGAAAACGAGGTACGGTTCTAGTATGTTACGTGAAGAAGCCAAGTTGTGGTGGGATGACAAGATTCAATTGTATGGCGAGGAACAATGTATGAGCTTGTCATGGGATGAGTTCAAAAAGGAGTTCTTTGATGAATACCGAACTTCTTCCGATCTTGATAGAATCCGGGACGAGTTACACAATTTGCGACAAGGTTCGATGGACTTGGTTACTCTCAAGTCTACCTTTTTAGCAAAGACTCGTTTTTGTCCGGAGTACGTTGGTGACGATCACAATTTGATGAAAGATTTCTACTGTACACTGAATGACGAATTTAAGGGTAAGATTAGTCGGGGAATGGCTAAGTCTTTTGAAGAGTTGTTTGAGTTGGCTCGGGGTTTCGAACTGGAGGTGTCGAAGCCAAGTGTGTCCGATGTTAGTAAACGGAAGTTCGAAGCGACGGCGTTTTCGAACAAGAAGAATAAAAGCGCTACCGAAGGTGTCGAAAGCGTAAAGATGAGTGACACGGGTGGTTCTAAATTCGCGTGTTATAATTGTGGACAAACGGGGCATAAGTCTCGTGATTGTCCGTCGGGAAAGGTCACATGTTTTAAGTGCCGGAAGGAGGGACACCGGAAGTCGGAATGTCCCGAGTGGAATAGTGACGGGGCGCGAAAATCTGGCGACGCTTGATTCAGGTACTATTCGATTTTAGTAATATCTATGTGCGGGTGATTTGGGTAATGATTGAGTTTATCCATGTGTTTTAGTGACTAGCTAGGTCGAGTTAGTCCATTGCGGTTTGACTAACCAGGTCGGGTTAATCAATTGTTGTTAGGTGTTGACCGAGTCGGGTTGACCAAGGGTATTTGACTAACCAAGCCGGGTTACTCAAATTGTTTTTAGGGGTTTGACTGAGTCGGGTTGACCGAGATAGTTTGACTAACGAGTCGGGTTAATCGATAAATTGTTAGGAGTGTTGACCGAGTCGGGTAGACCGAGTGCGTTTGACTAATCAAGACGGGTTAATTAATTGTTGTTAAGACTTAACCAAGTCGGGTTGACCGTGTGTGTTGACTTAACCAAGTAGGGTTAATCGATTGTTGTTAGGTGTTGACCGAGGCGGGTCGACATAGTGTATTTGACTTGACCGAGTCGGGTTAATTGGGTTGGTGTTGGAGGCTTAACCAAGTCGGGGGTAACCATGGGATGATTAGAGGGTTACTTGTATTGTTCTCCATAAGGGTTAGCGTAGGATGGCATGCCGTTCGAGAGGCGCTTACGTTGATCATGTAGGTGTGCGAGAAGAGTCACGATTGTTGACTATCTTTGGTGTGTGTAAGTAACCGTGTTAACGGTTGAGAGGATACGAGTTGGGGTGTAAGTCTTGGTGGCACCAAGCATCACCATTGTAAGTGAAAGGATTGCTAGGCTTGCTTTGCGGCCTAGGCGGATAGTGACAAGCAGGCGTCACTAGAAAGTTGTACGCGTTGAGCCGTAATGTCCATTGGATTTGTGTGACTTCGAATAGGCAAGTGTCATATGACACCGAGGAGGGACCCAAAAGGGTCGAGTGATTGAGACTCGGTGGTAGTAATGGGAGTCGCATAACACTACGTCAGGTGCCCTCCGTATACCTGCAAGTGGAATGCTTCACTCCGGTGTTGTGATTATTTTGTACTTGGGTACCGACGAGAAAACCCGAAGGTACGAAGATGGTTTATTGTGAAGATTAGTTGGCGTCGACGTTTAACCGATTCGAAAGGTCGAGTTTCATGTATGTTGTGGTAAGTCCGCTGAAGATTTTAAGTATGACCAACGTTGATACCGGGCGTGTGTGATGTAGAATGTTGAAATTTCGCAAGGTATTATCATCTTGACGGTGATAGCGTGGGGTTAAAACCCTAAGTGGGGGAGTATGTACCCGGAGAGTACGGTGGTCCCTCGGTTTGGTAGGCGTGTTTGGGTCATTTGTCGGTAGTTGCCTCGTTTTGAGAGCCAACCAGAGACGTAGAGTGTTAGTTTGGACTGTCTCATGTAGGGGCGTGTTAGTGTAGAGTGCGTTCGGGAACGAACTCTCTAGAGTATTGGCGGTGGGGGTTAGAACTCTAAGTCGTGAGTTGGAGTACGCCAAGGAAATCCTGACGGATAGTTGTGCAATTGGAATGTTGCATGGTGGTAAGGCGTGATCGATAGGATGCAATGGCGGCATCAAAGGGGTCCGAGATTGTGTGAGAACTCGAAGACTTGAGGAAAGTGTGTTGTTTTTGTTCGCGATGAGGTTTAGATCACGAGGACGCGATCCAATTTAAGTGGGGGAGAGTTGTAAGACCCAAATATTTATTGTACATAATGTATTCATGGTGTACGATGCGTATATGAAGTGTACGAAGCATGTACGTGTTGCTTGCTCGAATGTCGAAGAAAACTGGATGTTGTTTGAGGTACAAGGTGTGTACGTATCTTATCAACCCCAAATAAAGTTTGAGTTGATGTTTCAAAGCCTTACCATTGGAAAGAATATCTTATTACGTTTCCAACGATATTTGATTCATCGAAAACGGAGCTACGGTCAAAAAGTTATGGCCAAAACAAGTTTCTGAAAACTGACCTGTAGGTTGGAGCGGCGCGGCGCGCCGAACCCGTCTGATGCAATTTTCAGCCTTTTTAAAAGGTTTAAATGAGGGGTACTTTGGTCGTTTCATTTAGGGTCGGTTTAGGGTCACCAAAACTGATCTAGAACTCCATTGGAGCTCATTTTCACTCATCAAACACTCTCATCTTCAAACCCTAGAGTGAGAGGAGAGTTTTAGAGAGAGAGAGAGAGCTCCAATTGGAGAAGAAGAAGGGTGTTTCGGGTCAAACCTCGGGTATTAAAGTTGTTCTACTCGTCAACGGCATCATTTTTGCGGTATTGGTAAGTTCAAACTCCGAACTTCATCTTTGTAATTTGATATTCAAGTTTAGGGTTTTGAACTAGTTAGTTATAAAACTCTTTTAGGAGGTGAAATGGGTAATTGTAACTAGTTATTGTTGATGTTGGTGGGTTTAGGATTGGATGATGATATTGTTAGTTTGTAAATTAATTTTGTTGATGAAATCACTAGCTAACTTGGATTATTAGTGATTTAGGGTGTAAGTTCACAAATTGGGTGTTTTGACTAGTTTTAGGTCAAAATGGGTTTTTGTGTAAATGTTGGTCTAAAATGCATTTAAAGCCTAAAAGAGGTGTATTTAGGTATTTCGGGAACGCGGGAAATGGTCTCGTTAGTTTTGGACTTTCGAGTATCGTTAAAAGTGCAAAAAGGCGTAAATTGCACTTTATGTCAATTTGGGCGGGTCGTGAGTCCAAATGGGGGATTGGTTGATCAAACCTTGTGCAAAATGTATTATTGGGACATAATCACTATTTGATTGTGATTATGAGTGGTTCGGGTGAGATTTGACTTAGTCAAAGTTGGTCAAGTGTATATAGTCGGAATTACACTTGTGATGTGTTAAGTCGAATAGGCTTAAGTTGTAGCTTATTTGCATGTATGATTTGCGTAGGTGATATACGTGAAGTCGGTGGAAGGAGTTCAAGTTTGCGAGTTGCACTTCTTCAAGTAATCGAGGTGAGTGGAATATTTATACATGTATGTATGTGGTTTATTTACTCGTACGCGATGTGGGCCTTTGGTGCCACATCGTGAGTATTGGGCGTTGTGTCACAAGACGGTGACTTATCGGGGTTATGGGTGAAGAGGATTACGTGTAGGTGATGTCTCATTAGGAGACTCACGAGTCGGTGACACCTCACGGTGGTTCACGAGGCGGTGACCCTTAGTAGTTGGTTGGTGTTTCACAAGTCGGTGGCACCATAAGTTGGAGAAGTGATTTACGAGTCGGTAACACTTCATAGTGTTCACAAGTCGGTGGCACTTAGTGGTGTTTCACAAGTCGGTGACACCTCTTGGAGGTTCGCAAGTCGGTGACCTCATATGTGTTGACGGGTGTTTCACAAGTCGGTGACACCTTATAGTGCTTCACAAGTCGGTGACACTTGGTGGTACTTCACATGTCGGTGATGCCCCATGGCGTTCACAAGTCGGTGACCCATAATTATTAGTGGTGATTCACGAGTCGGTGACATAGTACGAGTGAGACTCGATGATCTTGGTCGGCTACAAGTCGGTAGTAGCAAAGCGGTGAACGGTTAGCGTGTCTATGCCTTTTATGTTTAGTTTATAATTGCGGTAATTTATATTCTAACGTTATTGCTAGTCGTGTGTTTGTTGATGCTAGCTCGTTTATATATTGTATGCATGATATTGTAAGTGGATGCGTGTAGGTAAATTACATATGTATATGTATAAGTATTGCATTCACTAAGCATTAGCTTACCCTCTCGTTGTTTTCATTTTTAGGTACGGAAGCGGTTTTGGCAAGGGTATGCTCGGGATTTAGATGATTTTCCCTTTTGATGCTTGCATGGATTACTTTTGTATTTGACCTAGGATTGGGTAGTTTATCCCCAACATCATGCTCGTAGTTTTGTTGGAACTTAAACTTTTGTGGTCGAATTTGTATTTTGTACTTGAAGGGTAAATTGGGCGTATGTGGGCCTGGGTTCATAAAACTTATTTTATTAATGGAACGTGTTAGTTTTACATACATGAATATGTGGTTGAAAGCGTTTCGTCTAAAAATGTCGGGAAAGGGTCAAACATTTTCGTGTTTTTGTCAAAACCGGACAGCGGGCTGTCCAGGTGGTTTGGCGCGCCGCGCACCCACCTGGCGCGCCGCGCAGATGGCAGTCACAACAAATTTTTTTTATTTCATATTTTTCGCGTGTTTGTTCGGGGGTTGGTTTGGGTTGTTACACAAATAACAATTTTCATCAAAAATCTTAAATAAACTCCACCCAAATATTCGACGGGTCATATCTTCTCGCTTGCAACGAGTTAAATTTTCCCGACACCATCGTTAAACTCGAAATAATTTTAAGAACACAATGTCACTAACTATACGCAAAATGGACGCTTTTTAAAAAACGCTAAAAAATTGTGGTACTTTTTATACACGTTGATTTTGCGTTAAATTTTTAAAAGTTGATAATTACATAGCTAAACGCGGAGATGGACATATATTATTAATTTAAAATAACATTTAAATCTTTCACGGGTTATACCTTTTAGTTCGACTCGAGTTGCGCTTCAACGACATCATTCTTTAGCCACAAAATAATTTTACAAACTAAATGCAATAAAATACATTGAAACCAAACTCCCGGCGCGAAGCGAGGGTTCAACAACTAGTTTTAATTATTAACAATTATAAATATGAAGTTGTGATGTGATCCAACGGTTGGTGGCCTGTATTAAGTAAGCAAATATTGTGATGTAGTCTATTTCATGTGGATTATGTTTTTCAAATGGATACCAATATCTTTATCTTTATTAAGGGGCGGATCTAGTGTGTAATCAGTGGTTGCACGGGACACCAATGAAATACGCGATGCAGTGAAATTTTTTTTGGATTTTTAAGTAGTGATACCAGTAATTAGTGTAAATATTTTTTTTATGTAAAATCACTGAAATAAGTCATCTAGTAGAATTTTTTTTGGGGTTTCAACTGATGACACCAGTGACCACCAATCCTAAATCTGTCACTGTCTTTATCATCTATCTATCTATCTATCTATCTATCTATCTATCTATCTATCTATCTATCTATCTATCTATCTATTCTATACACATTATATAAAACAATATTTTTGATATTATATGGCAACCTAATTTAACCTCTATTTTAAAAATTGCTGACATATTAATAATTTGTTATAAAAATCAAATCTTAATTAGTTATATTTGAAAAGATATCATAATACCAATATATAGATTTTGAATATGAGGAATCAATAGTCATTAATTGGATTTTATATACTGTTAGGTCTAATAAATAGATGAGGTTTGTTATTGTTATGAAGTTATATAAATACCTCTTAAGTGGCTTAAACTTTAAGTTTTACCTCAGAACTACATCATCACTTTCTTCTACCTTGAGCAACTTATACATAATGAATTTTGACATATACACACTCTGATTCATATCTTCATATTATTATTGCTATTGTATATTCATATATCTACATATACACACTCTGTTACATACGAATTCATATATTTAAGCTTTTCAATTGGTATCAGAGCTCAAGGAGCTGGACTTCATCGATCCAGTAGCTGATTTTGTGTTGAATTCATGATTAAGATCTCTGTCCTTTGATAGTTGACTTTCATTGACTGATGGAGAAAAAGTTTGATTCATAGTGTTTTAAAACGAATTGAAAGGTGTTATAGGTTTCTTATCATATCAGGAATCTCCGCCAATCATCAAATCTGATTAAAATCCGTCACATAAATTAGATCTCAAAGTCAAACTTTGAAGGTTTTTAGTCAACGATTCAATTCATAATTTCTAGATGTTTTCAAGATATAAAACTGATTATCGAGAGTTAGGATTTCATTTTGCAACAACTTTTAAGAAGAAATCGTGGCCTGAAACGTTCTAGATCGAGAGTTTGATTTTTGAACCTTATCAATGATTGTTTACTGCAATTATTGTGTTTCTAGAATTTAATTAGGTTTAATCAACTCAAACCTATTCTAAGAAGCTGCAGAAGGTTATTTGAATCATTTTCAGGAATAAAAACCAATCAGATTTGTACTTTGCAGTGTTTTTGCCGGAATAGTCACCGGAAACTTCAATCTTTTGCCCGAATCTTTATACTCACCTGAAAAGTTTGTTTGACCTTCCATCGAATGATTGTCTTCTTCATCGACTGATTGTCACCTTCTAACAACCAAGTGTCATCTTCAACCGATCGATTGCCAATCTTTTGTTGATCGACTGTTTGTAATACCTAATTTTTCAACAAGTGTCATTACTCTGTCCAAATTTCTATCGACGTACAACAAATATCAACCAACAAAGACTGTTGAATCCATTGATTGAAGATTTTAGTAGTCATTTTACATATTACTAAGTTAGGGTTCAGTTTTTTTCTTTTCTTTTTTTTTTTTTTTGAAGAAGAAGAAGACAAATTGAAAAAGAAATTGAAGAGAACTTGTTTGACGTGTAGCCAAGAAAACGCTTTCGATATATTGGATTTCGATTTTGGAATTGAAAATTTCTTTCGGGGTTCTTCATATTGAGAATTGGGGAAGAAGAACACATAGGAATGAAAAGTACAGGGGATGTCTTTGGTTTTGTTTAATACAGCAGAAATCCTTTTTCAAATTTCAAGTTTAAACGCATAACTCATTTTATTTTCATTTAACCCAATTCATTTGAATACCCCTTATTTCAGGTCCAACTCAACAAATAATTCCACATTTTAAATCTAACAGCCATTTAACAATTGTTAACAAAGACGGATAACTAAGTATTTTGTTAGATTTTTCAACGGGAAAGGACTCATAAAGTCAAGAAATTTAATAATCCTCGTTATAATTTCTAACGATATTCTCCACCGTTCAAGTTTCTCGATAATGTCTCATCTAAGTTCCTACGTTGCTCGAACAAAAACATTCGAACCTTCAAGAGTGAATCTCTCAAAAATGGCTAACTGAATACATGAGCTTGCAAGGAATGAGTTCCAGTTAAAAGAACAAATTTCAAAGTTGCAAGCAGAGCTACAAAATCAAAAAGATTCTTTCGACAAAGAATGACTAAATTTAGAGACACTGAATAATCGACTCGAAGAGAAAATTGTTCATCTCATAGAAGAAAATAAGATAGTTCAGAATCTTCAGTCAGAAAATGGTCACCTTAAGTCCAAACATGCGTTTGATTCAAAGACCATTCTACAACTGTTGATAATCTTCAAACTCATAATCGAACATCAACTGATGTATTTGAAAAACGCATTTATGATCTGCAAGATGTTAAATCGACACCAACTCCTAAACTTTTCTTTTGAAAAGCAAACCAAAAATTTTATTTATAATAACTAAAAGAATTACAGAGGGCCTCTATTACAGAGAAGCAGACAAGCTTATATACATGAAGGAAAGAGGAGGGAGTAAAAACGGCGTGCTAACACTTTTCTTGTGACATATAACTGTTAAACATGAGAAATCATACTTGAATCATGCCCGAGTCCTCCATTTAAAATCTACCTGATTCCTTTTTTATTTAGGGGGTTAGCATCGATGGGTATACAAGATGAATCTCAGAATTCATTAAATCGAAGATTTCAAAATCGATATGCTCTTTTTCTACGGTTAAGAAGAAAACTCCTTCAACAAAGATCCCCGAGGCTACTCAACCACAAAAATGTTGTTTCTCACGTAGAGCGAATTTATTCTCGTTACCAAACCAAACTAAAGCAACCATTTTTGGAATCTACTTACGGTGAAAATGGAAAAATCACCTGATTTCGTGATAAATACGGATAGTTTCCTCATAAACTGAAGTAATCAAGGTCGGAGAGTTCATCTGTCAACTCCAATAAAACACCATTTGGTAAAACACGTTCAAAACCAATCAAGTACTCGTTCAAAGAGTTACTTTCCTTGAACCCAAGATCTATGATTAAACCTTTATGGAACTCAAGGTCAATCAATCTAATTGACCATGCTTACAAAATGTCCATCAAAACAATGACAAAACAAACCGAAAAACCCACTACACCATCTTTCGTACCAAATCTCCGACACAAACTCTTCCCAACAACACTTCAATCTCCCTATGTCCGATTGAGAGGAGCAAAATGATTCATTATTCAAGGGGGAGCTAAAGAAAATTTTCAACTATGCTCTTTCCTACATTCCTTTCAATTCAATCAAGATATATTTGAATAACGCACACCAATGGGGAGAAACAATGTGAAGACCAAAATACGGTGTGCATTATGATCGCTCTTATCCGACAATGAAGATCCTTTCAAAAAAGTAGATTCTCCATTTTAAGACAAAAACTATGCCTATTAACTCAACAACTATGCTTATTCCAAGGGGGAGAGTTTAAGACATCGAAGATATCCCCGAGACTCCTAACAGTTAAGATTACGAAGATGATCAACAACAAATCACATCTAAGAGGGAGATTGTTAAGTCTAATAAATAGATGAGATTTGTTGTTATTATAAGGTCATTTAAATACCTCTCAGCTAGCTTGCAATCTACATTTTGCCTCATAACTACGCCATCACCTTCACCCTCACTCTCACACATGTAATAAATCTTCCCTACCTTGAGCAACTTATACTTAATGAATTCTGACATAAGGTTGTGATTAATACTTGTCATAACCCGTCCTTAACCATAAGAACGAGTTAGATAACGTATGATTTCATTGCGAGGTATTGACCTCTATATGCGACATTTTTAAAAGAACAACTGCATTTATTTTACATTACAAACCATAACTCTTATTTTAATACAAGCTTTAGACAATAAAAAGATGATTATCGTTTAGCGATAATATTAGACTTACAAACTTTACATGTGATGATAACAATACGATTTCTAGCATATTTTACATTACAAATCCTCCGATATGCAGTTTTATTTTTGACACAAATATGCATACTCAAGATCTTGTTTAAATTCAACATGTTGCAGCGGAAGCTTCTAATTATCACCTGAGAATAGACATGTTTAAAACGTCAACATAAAGTTGGTGAGATATAGGTTTAATGCCGGCAGCAATATATATATAGACCACAAGATTTCATATATAAACGTTTTAATAAAAATATTCTAAGTGGTTGAGCACTTGGTAACCATACTTAACATTTAATCACGTCGCATATTCCCTTTATTATGAAATCTTACTACACCGTACCAAGTGTAGTCACGAAACGAAGTACTGTGCAACCGTTGAATACTGGTCGTCCAGTCCGGTTGGGGTTGTCAGGCCCGATAGATCTATCAACAGGATTCGCGTTTACAATACCGCTGTAAATAACAGTTACCAAGCTACAGGGAAGTATGCCAGTGGTACAACTCAACGTAGAATATATTTTTCAGTTACTTGTGTCCATATCGTAAAACATAAAATACATGTATTCTCATCCCAAAATATTTAGAGTTTAAAAGTGGGACTATATACTCACTTTCGTCTTGAAGATATGTAATTTTGACTTGGTCTCCGATTGATATCACAAACCTAACCATATATAATATATCAATACCTTTTATTTTTAAACAATCGTCACATATATATACTTATAATACTTTTAATAATTCCTTAGTCCGTAGTTAGCAGTTCGATGTTAGTAATTCAATTTTAAATGGTTCATTTTTAGGTGATTAATAAACCCCCAATGAAATAAATAAAAACCCCATCGTATATGTATTGGTCGAGATTAATCTTGACCCACGGTACCGGTGTTGTCAAATGACGTGTTGCGTACATAAAGTACCGGTGTTGTCAAATGACGTGTTGCGTACAATCATGGGATCTTATGATTAATCTTCTCGTATTGTTTACGGGTGATCCTGAACCATATAAAATTAAATTATGAGTACATATATATAAAATATCATGTTATTTTAGAAAGATGTGATTTATTTAATTTTTTTCCAATTAATCACGTAGCTAAATTAGTCTTGGATATCCGATTTCGTTTTGGTCATAGTTTCTTCGTTACAACTCCGTTTTCGTTGGTTCAACTTGCCACTTCCTTGGATCGAGTCCCTCTTTAAGAATATGAACTATAAATACCTTAGTTTGTATTCGAAATCACAGGTCATAGGTCAAACTTTGGTGAAACTTATGAAGTTAATCATTTTCCATCATGTAAACAACCTTAAATGATTATTTTTCTAAAAATACTTATACTTTGAGTTAAATCATAAAATTTTTATGCGTTAACATATTCATAGTAAAAATCATTTTTCCAGAAAATAAACCTCCAATTCAAAGTTTAAGATGGTTTTTAATTATCCAACCCAAAACAGCCCCCCGGTTACACTCCGACGTCGTAAAAACAGTTTTTAAGGTGTTCTTTGAAAAACCAAGTTAAACCTTGTTAAATTAGCATATATTTAAGATATATTACAGGTCTTGAAGTATTTTAAAAGTTAAGTTAGAAGGATCTATTTAGTTTGCAAACAAGTTTGAAAACATTCAAACTATGTTCTTGTTGTTAAAATTTTATACCACAAAATAAGATAGCTATATATATATGAATCGAATAAGGTTATGAACATAGTTACTACCTCAAGTTCCTTGGACAAGGTTGCTGTAAAAGAGGAGTAAGAACCTAGAACCAAAAGGGTGATGGAATTGGATGAAAGATTGGAAGTAAGTTTGTGTTCTTGGAAGAATTCTTGAAGTGTTTTTGTAAGGGTTTTCTTATGGTGTTTAAAGCTTGTTTCTATGGCTAGATCTTCAAGGTTTCTTGCTGAATGATTATGGAGTTCTTAGAACTTGTAAGTAGGTGAATTAGAGAGTGGTTTAAGAGTAAGAATGGTGAGCTAAAAATGGTTTGGTGTTGGTCCTTAAAAACGTGACAAAGGGGGGAGCAAGGACAAAATTTTAAGCTTGTAATCTTGTGTATTTGTCAAACAATCATACAAAAGCAATTACCTCTACCTTAGGGCAGTAACAAGGGCTAGTTAGGTGGTGATTTGATGTGTATATACCAATAGTAAATACGTATAGAAGTTAGGTATGATACGAGTACATATACTCTAGATATACGTATAGAAATCTTGTGAAAAATAGAATGAGGATTCAAATATAGCTATCTTTTGTGAATACACTTATATGATTCTATGTATTTAAGTCCTTAAAAGTGATTAAATACATTACATATACGATATATGTATAAACATTATAGGTTATAAGTATTTATGTCAAATAACGTTACGTATGGTTATCGTTTTGAAAACTTAAGTTAGTAGTTTCATAATATACTTATAACTTATTGTTATTAATACAAAATGAGATATTAAAACATTCATTAATCATGTTAAATATGTATATATACATATATATACACAAACGTATAATTATCATATATTGTATAGTTCGTGATATCATCGGTCAAACTAGACGGTCAAACGTTGTGTAAAACTCTTTTCGGAAACATAAATCTCAACAATTTGGATTGCTTATCATGTTGGTAAGGTTTAATTTATATAAATATTAATCTTATAAGTATAGAACGATCGAAAAAGTGCGGGTCATTACAGTACCTACCCGTTAAATAAATTTCGTCCCGAAATTTTAAAATTGTACCTATTTTGCGTCATCGGAAAACAAGTGTGGATATTTTTGTTTCATTTGATCCTCTCATTCCCAAGTAAACTCGGGACCCCTTCGAGCATTCCAACGAACCTTAACGATCGGTATGTTGCTCTGCTTGAGCCGTTTAACTTCACGATCCATGATTTCGATTGGTTCTTCGATGAATTGTAGTTTCTCGTCGACATGGATTTCTTCAAGAGGAATGGTGAGGTCTTCCTTTGCAAGACACTTCTTAAGGTTTGAGACGTGAAATGTATTATGTACTCCGGCGAGTTGTTGTGGTAACTCGAGTCGATAAGCTACCGGTCCAATGCGTTCGATAATCTTGAACGGGCCTACATATCTTGGGTTCAGTTTACCCCTTTTTCCGAAGCGTATTACACCTTTCCACGGTGACACCTTTAACATAACCATGTCACCGATCTGAAACTCTAATGGTTTCCTTCGAACATCGGCGTAGCTCTTTTGGCGACTACGGGCTGTTTTAAATCTCTCCTTGATTTGTACTATCTTCTCAGTCGTTTCGTGTATGATCTCGGGACCAGTTAATTGTCGATCTCCTACTTCATTCCAACAAATAGGAGATCTACACTTCCTTCCGTACAATGCTTCGAATGGCGCAGCTTTAATGCTCGCATGATAACTATTATTATACGAGAATTCTGCTAATGGTAGATATTTATCCCATCCGTTTCCAAAATCGATCACACATGCCCTGAGCATGTCTTCAAGAGTCTGAATCGTTCTTTCACTCTGCCCGTCGGTTTACTGATGATACGCGGTACTCATATCCAAACGAGTTCCTAGGGCCTCCTGTAGTGATTGCCAGAACTTTGATGTAAATCTACTATCACGATCGGATATAATGGAAATAGGTATTCCATGCCTTGAAACAACTTCCTTTATATACAATCGTAATAGTTTCTCCATTCTATCCGTTTCCTTTATAGGCAAGAAATGTGCAGACTTGGTGAGACGATCAACAATCACCCAAATAGTGTCGTATCCCCAGGCAGTCTTTGGTAACTTCGTGATGAAATCCATGGTAATACCATCCCATTTCCATTCTGGGATTTCTGGTTGTTGAAGTAACCCTGACGGCTTCTGGTGTTCAGCTTTGACTTTGGAACAAGTTAAACATTCTCCAATATATGTTGCAACGTCTGTCTTTAAATTAGGCCACCAATAATGTGTCTTAAGATCTTGGTACATCTTTCCAACTCCAGGATGTATCGAGTATCTTGTCTTATGTGCCTCATTCAATATCAACTTCCTTAATCCACCCAACTTCGGTACCCAAATACGGTTTGCAAAATATCGAATTCCATCTTCCCGTATAACGAGTTGCTTCTCATACTTCTTCATTATTTCATTTCCTATATTTTCTTTAGTAAGTGCTTCTCGTTGAACTTCTTTGATTTGTGAGTTGAGATTCATGCGAATTTTTATGTTCATCGCTCGTACTCGAATTGGTTCTCGTTCCTTTCTGCTTAGAGCGTCGGCCACCACGTTCGCTTTTCCGGGATGATAACGAATTTCACAATCATAGTCATTTATTAACTCAACCCACCTACGTTGCCTCATGTTCAGCTGTTTTTGATCGAAGATATGTTGAAGGCTTTTATGATCAGTAAACACAGTGCATTTAACCCCATACAAGTAGTGTCTCCATATCTTCAATGCAAACACGACTGCTCCCAGTTCTAGATCATGCGTCGTATAATTCCGCTCGTGAATCTTTAATTGTCGGGATGCGTATGCAATAACTTTCTTCCGTTGCATAAGAACGCAACCAAAACCTTGTCGCGAAGCGTCACAATATATTTCAAAATCATCGTTCCCTTCTGGTAACGATAAAATAGGCGCCGTAGTCAACTTCTTTTTCAGTAATTGAAATGCACTCTCCTGCTCAGAAGTCCATTCATATTTCTTCCCTTTTTGCGTTAACGCTGTCAACGGCTTAGCTATTCTGGAAAAATCTTGAATAAACCTTCTATAATAACCGGCTAAACCCAAAAATTGGCGTATTTGCATTGGTGTCTTAGGAGTCTCCCATTTTTCAATGGCTTCAATTTTTGCTGGATCAACCTGAATTCCTTTGCTACTAACAACGTGGCCAAGAAATTGCACTTCTTTCAACCAGAAAGCACATTTAGAAAATTTAGCATATAGCTGTTCTTTTCTTAACAACTCTAATATCAACCTTAAATGCTGCTCATGCTCTTGCTCACTCTTGGAATAGATAAGAATATCATCAATGAAAACGATAACAAACTTATCTAAATATGGACTACAAACTCGATTCATGAGGTCCATGAATACAGCTGGCGCATTCGTCAATCCAAACGGCATGACCAAAAATTCGTAATGACCGTAGCGTGTCCGAAAAGCAGTTTTCGGTATATCTTCTTCTTTGACACGTAATTGATGATAGCCCGATCTTAGGTCAATTTTCGAGTACACACATGATCCTTGGAGTTGATCAAATAAGTCATCAATTCTCGGTAGTGGATACCGATTCTTGATAGTTAACTTATTTAATTCACGATAATCTATACACATTCGGAAAGATCCGTCTTTCTTCTTGACGAATAAAATTGGAGCTCCCCACGGTGAAGTACTTGGTCGTATGAATCCACGATCCAGTAATTCTTTTAACTGACTCTGAAGTTCTTTTAACTCGGACGGTGCAAGTCTATATGGAGCACGGGCAACCGGTGCAGCTCCTGGTACAAGATCTATTTGAAATTCTACAGATCTAAATGGAGGTAATCCCGGCAACTCTTCCGGAAATACTTCAGGAAAATCTCTTGCCACAGGCACGTCATTGATGCACTTCTCTTTTTCTTTCTTTTCGACTTTATTAACATGTGCTAAGATAGCATAGCACCCTTTCTTCAAGCACTTATGAGCTTTCAAATAACTAATGAGTTTTAGCTTTGAGTTACCCTTCTCTCCATAAATCATTACTGGCATTTTATCCTTACGAGGAATGCGAATTGCCTTCTTGGCGCACACAACTTCAGCTCCTATTTTGGACATCCAGTCCATGCCGATTATTACATCAAAACTTCCTAATTCTACGGGTATCAAATCAATCTTAAATGTTTCTCCGGCTAAATTTATTTTACAATCACGGCAAATTTTATCGGCTTTAATTAGTTTACCATTAGCTAACTCAATCATGTACTTAGCATCTAGAGGTAATGATGAACAATTCAATTTAGCGTGAAAGTCTCTACACACGTAACTTCTATCAGCACCAGTATCAAATATAATAGATGCGGATAAGTTATTAATGGTAAACGTACCCGTAACAAGCTCCGGGTCTTCACATGCCTCTCTAGCATTAATAACAAATGCTCTCCCACGTGCAGGTCCAATATTCTTCTCTGGATTCGGGCACTGGCTCTTATAGTGACCTTGTTTTCCACACCCAAAACAAGTAATGGTAGCCAAAGCAGTTCTATTTGCATTGGTGGCAGGAGTCTTGGTACCATTTGTATTTGTAACGAGAGCCCTACAATCTTCAGCAAGATGACCCTTTCGATTACATTTGTTGCATACCACATTACAGTAACCAGAGTGATGTTTGTGGCATCGGTTGCATAAAGGATTTTGTCCTTTATAACCAAAGCTTAAACCACTACCCGCACCTTACGTGTTTTCTTGTTTCTTAAAAGATTGTTGTTGGTTACCTCGATCATAATTTCCATTCCACTTTCTTTTGTTACCTGATACCTTCACATCAGTATTGGATACTTTCTTATCCATGATGACCTGATCCATTAGCTCGTTTGCCATGGTTATAGCTTCATGAATTGTCTTAGGTTTCGATGCTGTAACATTTGCCTTGACCTTTTTGCGCAAACCATCTTTGTACATTTCAATCTTCCGTTCTTCGGTTGGAACCAATTCAGGACATAGCAAAACTAATTCCATGAATCGCTGATTGTAGTTGGTGATTTCAGTACCAATAACCTTCAGACTTCGTAACTCATCTTCCAACTTCCTAACCTCGTTCCTTGGACAATATTCGTTGATTAACATTGTTTTGAATTCTTCCCACGGAGTATCATAAGCTACATCTCCTCCTACAGCCTTCACATAATTTTTTCACCACGTGAGTGCACTATCTTGTAAAGTGCACGATGCATACTTGGTCATGTCCTTTTCAACACAACCACTGATTTTAAACACAGTCTCCATCTTTTCTATCCACCGGGTTAAACCGATTGGTCCTTCTGTTCCACTGAATGATGAGGGCTTGCAAGCTTGAAAAGTTTTGTAAGTGCACCCCACACGAGGATTTAGGTTAACTGCAGCACCTCTTGCAGCCTCGACCCATAACATTCTGTCGTTCACTCGCTGATTGATGAGTTCCTGGATTTCTTGTTCCGTCATTCGGTTCAATCGCGCCATATTCTTCTGTAAGAATGAAAAGAAAATAATTATTCACATGGAATATTATAGATGTAGTGTATATTTACAGTACATTATAGCTTATTAATAATATGAACCAGGTATTATTATAAAAGCCTTTTCTTCTTATTAGCGTTTTATAATTATATCTAGGGTAGTACCTACCCGTTAATGTCCATACTTAATAGCTTAGTACAGAATCAATTACTACCATCTAAATAATACTTAACCATGGAAAATTATTGCATTTCACACTTCACTATTTTACATATGCTTATCTTACATCGAACATTAAACAAACCACACTAATAATATTATACAAAACATTATATGATCCCATGGTTTAATACGGCAGCGCATCGTTTGGTCTATTTTCTAGGACGTTTAGGTTCAAAGAATCGCTTAACGCTTATCCTGGCTGTCTGCCTATATTTTGGCTGTGGGACTGAAGAACTGGATTCCGGGATAGAATGAATAGGAATAGCGGGAATAGGGGTGGTAGTGTCTAGTGGAGTTGGTGCCACATCATCCTTACTAAACTCGGGATTTGAATTTTCTAATTCATTAGCCTTTCGTTTCTTTCCTAGTTCGAACTCGTCTTTTGTAATTTCCTGTATTTCTTCCTCGGGTTCACTTTCCTCCTCGGGTTCACTTTCCTCCTCGGGTTCACTTTCCGGGTTCTCTATAGTCGGTTCATCCGGAATTTGTGAGTCTTCCCCAAAGATATTATTTTCGTCATCGGATAGGTTAATGACTGGAACACCATCTGAAGATTCTGGTTCGGAGTCGCTGAACGTGATGACAAGTTTTGAGCCCGACATCTATCACACAACAACTAACCCATTAGTACTACATAATATTTACATATAAATTTTAACCAACAATGATAAGCAATGGTTTTTAAATCAGACCCGGACAAAGTCCAGACTTACTAATGTATCCTAACGACTTATCAGTTAGACACACTAATGCAAACCTGGTTCGCTAAGACCACCGCTCTGATACCACATGTCATAACCCGTCCTTAACCATAAGAACGAGTTAGATAACGTATGATTTCATTGCGAGGTATTGACCTCTATATGCGACATTTTTAAAAGAACAACTGCATTTATTTTACATTACAAACCATAACTCTTATTTTAATACAAGCTTTAGACAATAAAAAGATGATTATCGTTTAGCGATAATCTTAGACTTACAAACTTTACATGTGATGATAACAATACGATTTCTAGCATATTTTACATTACAAATCCTCCGATATGCAGTTTTATTTTTGACACAAATATGCATACTCAAGATCTTGTTTAAATTCAACATGTTGCAGCGGAAGCTTCTAATTATCACCTGAGAATAGACATGTTTAAAACGTCAACATAAAGTTGGTGAGATATAGGTTTAATGCCGGCAGCAATATATATATAGACCACAAGATTTCATATATAAACTTTTTAATAAAAATATTCTAAGTGGTTGAGCACTTGGTAACCATACTTAACATTTAATCACGTCGCATATTCCCTTTATTATGAAATCTTACTACACCGTACCAAGTGTAGTCACGAAACGAAGTACTGTGCAACCGTTGAATACTGGTCGTCCAGTCCGGTTGGGGTTGTCAGGCCCGATAGATCTATCAACAGGATTCGCGTTTACAATACCGCTGTAAATAACAGTTACCAAGCTACAGGGAAGTATGCCAGTGGTACAACTCAACGTAGAATATATTTTTCAGTTACTTGTGTCCATATCGTAAAACATAAAATACATGTATTCTCATCCCGAAATATTTAGAGTTTAAAAGTGGGACTATATACTCACTTTCGTCTTGAAGATATGTAATTTTGACTTGGTCTCCGATTGATATCACAAACCTAACCATATATAATATATCAATACCTTTTCTTTTTAAACAATCGTCACATATATATACTTATAATACTTTTAATAATTCCTTAGTCCGTAGTTAGCAGTTCGATGTTAGTAATTCAATTTTAAATGGTTCATTTTTAGGTGATTAATAAACCCCCAATGAAATAAATAAAAACCCCATCGTATATGTATTGGTCGAGATTAATCTTGACCCACGGTACCGGTGTTGTCAAATGACGTGTTGCGTACATAAAGTACCGGTGTTGTCAAATGACGTGTTGCGTACAATCATGAGATCTTATGATTAATCTTCTCGTATTGTTTACGGGTGATCCTGAACCATATAAAATTAAATTATGAGTACATATATATAAAATATCATGTTATTTTAGAAAGATGTGATTTATTTAATTTTTTTCCAATTAATCACGTAGCTAAATTAGTCTTGGATATCCGATTTCGTTTTGGTCATAGTTTCTTCGTTACAACTCCGTTTTCGTTGGTTCAACTTGCCACTTCCTTGGATCGAGTCCCTCTTTAAGAATATGAAATGTAAATACCTTAGTTTGTATTCGAAATCACAGGTCATAGGTCAAACTTTGGTGAAACTTATGAAGTTAATCATTTTCCATCATGTAAACAACCTTAAATGATTATTTTTCTAAAAATACTTATACTTTGAGTTAAATCATAAAATTTTTATGCGTTAACATATTCATAGTAAAAATCATTTTTCCAGAAAATTAACCTCCAATTCAAAGTTTAAGATGGTTTTTAATTATCCAACCCAAAACAGCCCCCGGTTACACTCCGACGTCGTAAAAACAGTTTTTAAGGTGTTCTTTGAAAAACCAAGTTAAACCTTGTTAAATTAGCATATATTTAAGATATATTACAGGTCTTGAAGTATTTTAAAAGTTAAGTTAGAAGGATCTATTTAGTTTGCAAACAAGTTTGAAAACATTCAAACTATGTTCTTGTTGTTAAAATTTTATACCACAAAATAAGATAGCTATATATATATGAATCGAATAAGGTTATGAACATAGTTACTACCTCAAGTTCCTTGGACAAGGTTGCTGTAAAAGAGGAGTAAGAACCTAGAACCAAAAGGGTGATGGAATTGGATGAAAGATTGGAAGTAAGTTTGTGTTCTTGGAAGAATTCTTGAAGTGTTTTTGTAAGGGTTTTCTTATGGTGTTTAAAGCTTGTTTCTATGGCTAGATCTTCAAGGTTTCTTGCTGAATGATTATGGAGTTCTTAGAACTTGTAAGTAGGTGAATTAGAGAGTGGTTTAAGAGTAAGAATGGTGAGTTAAAAATGGTTTGGTGTTGGTCCTTAAAAACGTGACAAAGGGGGGAGCAAGGACAAAATTTTAAGCTTGTAATCTTGTGTATTTGTCAAACAATCATACAAAAGCAATTACCTCTACCTTAGGGCAGTAACAAGGGCTAGTTAGGTGGTGATTTGATGTGTATATACCAATAGTAAATACGTATAGAAGTTAGGTATGATACGAGTACATATACTCTAGATATACGTATAGAAATCTTGTGAAAAATAGAATGAGGATTCAAATATAGCTATCTTTTGTGAATACACTTATATGATTCTATGTATTTAAGTCCTTAAAAGTGATTAAATACATTACATATACGATATATGTATAAACATTATAGGTTATAAGTATTTATGTCAAATAACGTTACGTATGGTTATCGTTTTGAAAACTTAAGTTAGTAGTTTCATAATATACTTATAACTTATTGTTATTAATACAAAATGAGATATTAAAACATTCATTAATCATGTTAAATATGTATATATACATATATATACACAAACGTATAATTATCATATATTGTATAGTTCGTGATATCATCGGTCAAACTAGACGGTCAAACGTTGTGTAAAACTCTTTTCGGAAACATAAATCTCAACAATTTGGATTGCTTATCATGTTGGTAAGGTTTAATTTATATAAATATTAATCTTATAAGTATAGAACGATCGAAAAAGTGCGGGTCATTACAATACTGATCTTCAATATCAGATTCATATCTTCATATTGTTACTGCTACTTTATATTCATATATCTACATATACACACTTTGTTACATACTGATCAACAACAAAACAACACGAATTCAGAGATTTAAGCTTTTCAAATATGTGTATTCCTTCCGCTTAGCACATGAACTTTCGAGTCATGATGTTCTCTTTGTACCGTTTCGAGTATGATCTATATTATATCACTTATTGCTTTACAAATAATAATAATTGGATTTTTATATATATTCCCCATTATTATACATTCATATGAGATCTTTCCTTTCCCAGTTCTAAAATCTCGAAGATTTCACAGTATAATGTAAGATAAAAATACAAATGATGTTTGTTAACTTTTATATAAATTTTGTTAATGATAACCTTTAGGGGGTTGTTAGTATAGTATGCAATAAATTACTGTACACGACAATTACATGTCACTTTCATGATGAAAGTTAATGGATTATACAATAATTTTATGCGTGTTAATAATGACCATTAGAGTTATCGTAGGAAAATTCTTCTTATATTTAACTTTATTTTGGTAAATTGATTCTTAAAGAAGCTTTGCATTTTATTTATTTATATCTCCTGAGTTCTTGATATCATAGTACGAATATATTCAATAATTTATATATTTTGCATATAAAAAATTAGTTGACATATGCTCTCTTATAATCATAAATTGGCTATTCTCGAATATATATTCATATGTTCATAACACTGTTAATAAAACAAATTAAAGTTACGTTTTTGTGGAATTGTAAATTGAAAAGCGAACCAATGTACAAAAAAGCTTGTACAATTCAAAAACCGCCACATTAAAGTCAAACGTAATTATATATCAAATTTATTCATCTTAATGACAGCTCTCAGGACAAGAATTGTCGTTAGTAATTCATTATAGTTATTGTAAACTATAAGTATAATAATAAAGATATGCCCTTTGCTGTAAGAAATAATATGCAGCAATATATAATTCCATTATATATCAATATTATTTTAATAATTTACAATTACAATATTCATATCAACGATTGATAAAAACTTACTCACTTAACCATTTTACACTTAGTGAACATAAAGTAAGGAAAAAAAAATTGGTTCAATCAATATTTTTGTATATACATGATTGATTATTAATTTTGAAATAAGTTTGATTTTATAAAAATTAAAAAAATAGAAAACTAGTAATAAAAAAAACTTTTGAAACGAATTCCTTTGGAGACTAAATGATCTCTATTTGGGTGGTTATTAGTATATAAGAATTAATACGTAAATTTTCTAAAATTTTCATTGGAAAAAAAAAAATTCCTTCCACCACTTTCAAAAATGATGAAAATGAAGTCCAGAACGAATTACCCATAAAATATCTAAGAATAATGAGAAAATAAAAAAAGATATCATAAAATTAGGCATATTATAAAAATTTTGACTATCAATTTTCATTATTTTAGACATAAAAAATATTTTTATAACTTATACATATATCATTGTACTTTATCCGTCTTTATTACATTGTCCACTAATTATATTCGGGTAGTAAAAACTTAATTATCATGTATACTAGTATTATTTTTTGAGAGACACCAAATTAATAATTAGCATATAACCCCTAGTAAAAGATGTTATTAAGTAGAAAAATATTTAGTTACAAAATTTATATAAAATAATTGGATAGCTTTATATAATTATATTTACAATTTTATATTAAAATTTAATATATTTAAATGTAATATTATTTTTTAATATTATTTTTTAATATATATATATATATATATATATATATATATATAATTTTTTAATATATATATGTGTGTGTGTGTGAGAGAGAGAGAGAGAGAGTATGTGTGTGTGTGTGAGTTAGAACAGCAACCCGTTATGGATTGAACCTCCAATATCTTTGATTGAAAAAATCCCCGAATACCGTTAATCTATCAACCTTTGGTATCAATAATATTATAATAAACCTTCAAATTTCGATTGGCTAGTTACATTTTAATTTTGAAATTTAAGTCTCAAAACTCACAACCTATATATAAAAAGTCATGTATTGTTAAGACACCTAATATTTCAATATACAGCAGAACATCTATAAATTAATTATGTTGGGACCGATATATTTTATATATTTAGCGACATATTATTATATCGATAAATTAATAAATTATTATTTTAAAAGATTGGCTTATATTTGTGAGCAACTCACAAATTAATGCATCAACATTCGAAATAATCATGTCCGTTCACTTTACCTATTTAAATAAGACATAAACAAGAATCTTCAAAATGGTGAGTTATGAAAAGAAGCTGTGCCAATCTTCAAAATTGTGAGTTATGAAAAGAAGCTGTGCCGGTCTAAAATAACATAAATTTTCTGTATAAATAGACCGTTAGTGTATCTAATATGATTAGAAAGTTATGTTATTTTAGCAATAATTTTATTTTTTGAGTAATCAACTGGGGGAGGTTTTATGCATTAAAACTAGCTGTCTTGGCCTATATATTTCTAAAACCAAACATAACCCAAATCGATCCATTCATAATCAGATGGTTCAGAATTGTCATCTCTACCAAACTCTAATAAAGGTCGATTTTTTAAATTGATTTTCTAATTCTAATAATCTCTCCCCATTTATCCTCAACTCGTAAATTTATCAGAAAAAGATGTAATGGAAGTGCGTGTTGATATTGATGGAGATTATAATAGAAGTCCTATAGAGAAGAGTTTAAAGACCAAAAGATCAATCAAGCAGTGGAAAAGTTTCCCAGGAAAGGGTAACAGCTCTTTTAAAGGCAACTTCAGCACTAAAAAAATGAATAAAGAAATGTATTCAGACATCTTAGATATTCATGGAAACCCACTTCAAGTCCCTGATGAAGAAGCAGTTGGTGTAATAACAATGGAAGATGTAATCGAAGAGTTGTTACAGGTAAACTTTTATCAATTATTTTCTTTAAAATAATATGACCCTTAATATTCTTAGCAATATGTATTTGATAAAAACTCTGTCATGTAGCAGGAAATTTTTGATGAGACGGATCACCATTTAGAAGACTCATAACAAAAATTAGTTTAAATCTGAAACTGGTGGCCATTGGATGGTGACGAAATCTTGTTTAGTACATAAGTCAATGTGGATTGAATTCATGCTGTTTAAAAAAGTGTAGTGAGTGTAATATTTTCTTTATAGATGTAATGTAATATTGAATGAGTGAATTGTAAAGCTGTTAATACACAGTCTTGATCATTGCACATTGGGAGAACAGTGTTGAAAACCATCAAAGTATATCAGTTATCTTGTCAATTATATTTCTCAGTATGCTACGAGTAAAAGACAAGAATGATTAGCCAAACACTTGTTTGAATAAGGTGAAATAGTATTGTGAAAAGTTTACAAATAAGAATAAGTGTGTGTTTGGATGACGAGCTTGTTGGAGCTTGTTGGAGCTTGTGGGAGCTTATAGGAGCTTGAGCTTATGACTTTAATAAGCTCCAAGTAATAAGCTTCGTTTGGTAGAGAAAAAAAGTAGAGCTTATGAAAATCATAAGCTCTGAAAAAATAAACTACTTTTAGTAGCTTATGAAAAAAAGTAGAGCTTATGAACTGAAAAATAAGCTCCAGCTAGTTTACCAAATACTTATAAAAAATAATAAGCTCCAGCTACCAGCTTAAAAAATAAGCTCTAGCTCCAGCTCTATCTCATAAGCTCCAGCTCCACCTACAAGCTCCAGCTACTTTCATCCAAACACACCCTAAGGACTATTCGGCTGAAAAAATATGATATACAATACATAATAAATTAATTAAATACGGAGTAAAAGTTTGAACGATACTATTCCATAACTGAGAGAAAAAAAAACAGAGAATCTCAATCTTTAAAAATGTTTGAATCATGTACCATATTATTCTTAACTTTAAGATAGTGCCTGTCACTAAAAATAAACATCCCATTTGAATTTTTTTATCTGAAAGTCGTGCTTTTATTGGTTCATTAATAACCGATCTAAACAACCAAAACGTCCCTACTCTGTTATGATTAATTAGTTGACCATGAATCATTTTGTTATTACGGAGTAACAGAAATAGAATGTTATTTCATTACAACAAAGGTTAGAATGATTAAATATGCTTAAAATTTCAATTTATAACTTAAAATGCACAGTTTATTAAACTCATTCATTTACATTTATATATTTAATTGCATATTTAATTTAATTGCACATTGCATCGTTACTAATAGCGAGATGATGGATGATGTAGCTATTTGTAGAATTAAGATTTAAGATACTACTCCCTCCGTCCCACTTGAAATGTCTACATTTTCATTTTGGGATGTTCCATTACAAGTGTCCACTTTGTATTTCAACCAATGAGAAGAGGTTATTCCAGAGAGAGAATAATTCTGATTGATGGAGAATGAAGTTAGTGGAATTTTCTAAAACTATATGAAAAAATAAATGAACACTTGTAGTGAGACGGATGTAGTACATAATAAGGATAATAAGGTAAGATTCCAACATCTTAAGAAACTAATAAGGACAAAAGGACATTGACAAATACAGTACAAGGATAAAATACACATGTAATATGTTAAAAATCGAATGAAGTAGATGATGTATTTACGTATATTTTATTATTTATTTTTTGAACTTTATTTTAAATATAAGACGTTTCTTTTGGCATCCCTTTTTAGAAAATTAAAAGTACTGTAATAAATATCATTTCCAACCTCGTACTATTATTCATTTATTCGAGGATGACAGATCTCATTTGTCTACGTGCCATACCTCCCACTTGTTCATCCCACATTCATATGTTTTCTCAAATTTTACCTTTATCAAACTTACATTATTTCTTCAGCTATGTAATATAATTTGCAAATTTGATGTTTCTTTAACTTGATATTTTGATTAGATTTCAAACAATATATACTAAAAATCTTTTCAAAATCGAACCCTAACAGGTTTCTTTATTGTTTATATCAAGTAACATGTATCATTTGTTTGTTTTTCTGTAGAGACAGTGTTTTTGACATACTGATAAAACTTTGATATTAATCTGCTTTAAAGAGAGCGAGTTTTTTTTTACTTGTAATGATATTATATGCAAAAAAGTATCTCTAAAATAAGTATAGTCTGGATTCCACTAAATGAAAATATTTAATATATTCGACATCGGGAGTCGAATATATAGGTTGCTTATTCGAGAAGACTATTTTAACTTTTTAATTTTTTTTAAAGGCACCTCTAAAAATATTCTATTATTTCAAAGTACCTTTTTATTTGCTTTTCATTTGTAAAAATAGAACTTCGTGTTCATGTTGATCTATTATAGTTTTGTTTAAAAGCATGTGAGGAATAAATGCACAAATTTAATAATTGTTCGAATGCTTCACGACTTAATTAATCACCAAGTTCATTCAGTAGAACTAATTGTACTTTAAAAGAGACCTTATATGTATTTTATACTCCGTAATAAAGCTCGTACAAATGATATATTTAATCTAAGTTAGATTAACTTTTTAAAATTCTTGATATCATAATCTATACGTACATACATATATACATATAAAAAATAACTTAAGCACAATAAGAGGCACACGAGTAATTTTTATCTGACATCAACGGTATGAATCAAAGACAACTAACCACCAAGGTGATTAAAAATGAATAATTATAATTATATATGTACGTATAGTAATTTTAATTCTTAACAGTTATAATAAGGCAAAATTTGATGAAACAAATTTAAAAATAATTATGATAGCTACATGGGAGTATTTTCTACCTAGTATATATATGTAGTCTACTTCATGTGGATTATGTTTGGGTCATTTGGTGACTATTAGTATATAAGAATTAATACGCAAATTTTCTAAAATTTTCATTGAAAAAAAATCCCTGCCACCACTTTCAAAAATGATGAAAATGAAGTGCAGAACATATTACACAAAAAATATCTGAGAACAATGAGAAAATAAAAAATGATATAATATAATTAAGCATATTTTAAAAATTTTGACTATCAATTTTCATTATTTTAAACATAAGAAATATTTTTAAAACTTATACATATATCATTGTACTTTATCCATCTTTATTACATTGTCCACTATTTATATTCGGGTAGTAAAATATTAATTATCATGTATACTATTATTTTTTGAGAGGAACCAAATTAATAATTAGCATATAACCCCTAGTAAAAGATGTTATTAAGTAGAAAAATATTTAGTTACAAAATTTATAAAAAAAATTGGATAGCTTTATATAATTATATTTATAACTTTATAATAAAATTTAATATATTTAAATCTAATTTTAGTTTTTAATATATATATATATATATATATATATATATATATATATATATATATATATATATATATATATATATATATATATATATATATATATATATATATATATATATATGTGTGTGTGTGTGTGTGTGTGTGTGTGTGTGTGTGTGTGTGTGAGAGAGTGTGTGTGTGCGCGCGTGTGTGTTTGTGTTAGAACGGCAACCCGTTACGGGATTGAACCTCCAATATCTTTGATTGAAAAAATCCCCGAATACCGTTAAACTCAACTTTTGGTATCTAATAACATAATAAACCTTCAAATTTCGATTGGCTAGTTAAATTTTAATTTTGAAATTGAAGTCTCAAAACTCACATCCTATATATAAAAAGTCATGTATTGATAAGACACCTAATATTTCAATATAACCAAAAACAAAAGTTGTGCATGTTTTAAAAAAATAAGTATATATTGGTAGGATAGCAAATATGTTTGAACAATTTATACTACAAAATTTGGCATCTCTTTTAGTATGTAATGATAAAATGATGATAATTTTGTATATAATCTTTTACATATAACCCATGTCTTATTTAGTAATCTCCTTATTTATATTAAACTTACAAAAATTTATGTATACAAATCAAATAAATCTAGCATGACTATTTGTAATTGTTTTAAAAATTAATCAAATATTATAATTACATATTTATTCAAGATAATACATGTGTATACACGACTCTAAACGCTAGTTATTATATCTAGGATATCAAGAAGTAAATTTTTAACACTTTATTTTAAAATTAAACTTTAATTAACTAATTAGTAAGTATTTGATATTCTATAATTCTATAATATTTATTTATGAACTCATAAATAATACATTTACTATTATATTATATTATAATACATATTTCATTATGTTTCATTACAGATATATCATTTATTCCGAAGTACTATGTAATTTAAGATAAGAATCGGATTTGTTATCATATATATAAGGACATTAGAATCAATTGTATCATTATTTTTTAGAACGGATTCTCATACATCTAACACGAATTTATTCACAAATATGCTCTTAACGGAGTTTAAACCCTTAACATTTTAGTTGAAAGATTCTTCGAATACCTCTAGATTATAAACCCTTAGGCATAACCCATTGTAATAGACTACCTATAATTTTTTTTTACCTTTGTGTGATTTATAATGATAGGATGTATAAGTTTGTACTACAATAGGTTGGAAAAAATTACGTGGTTGGTCCCTGTGATTTATCATGAATTACTCAGGTGGTCTCTATGCTTTTTCTTAACGTGGTTGTCACTGTGGTTTGCATAAGTTACATCAGTGATCCCTGTCAGTAACAACCCTTAAATATTACCGTGAAATTCAATCATGTGTCATGCACATCAGGATAAAAATGTCGATTATTATTTTTGTTTTCTTTTCTTTTTTTGCTTTATTTTTTTATTTCTTCTCCCCTCCAACTTTTGCTTCAATCACCACTAACAAATCAAAATTAAACACCTAACAATCAAACACCTTTCCATAAACCCTAAATTAATCAATTCCCTAATTTTGTATCTTTAAAATGTGAATAAGACAATATACCGCCAGTGCTATGAACGGTAGAGCTACCATCTCCTCCGTAACTTCCAACGCCACCAACGTGTTTGTACAAGATATATTTTCCGACCATATCGATTGAAACTTCAAAAATACAAAATGAAATCTAATCATCGAAAATGTTTACAAAATCCATATGAAATAGAATCGGAGAAAATGGTGAAAACATTTAAACCTAAAAATGAAATTAGAAAACTTCGTGTAAGAATCAGAGCAAAATGCAAAGAATTTTAGATCTTGATCGGACCTTCGCAGGTTTTGACAATTGAAACGCGAACGTTAACATACCTGCAACAAAGGTTTGTCAGTGTTGCAGGTAATGTCGATTGTTACTTTTGTCGATGGTACATACCCCGTATTTGATTTCCAAATGATTGTGTTCATTTGTAGCTTGAATTTTGACGTAACAAAGGAGTTATATGTATGCTTAGTTTTGTTTTGTGTTTGCATATACGATGTTCATGATGGTATACATATACCCTTCACATTCCATAATTTCCTTGTGCTTTTATTTTCCGTTTCCCTTCACATTCCATAATTTCCTTGTGCTTTTATTTTCCGTTTTGTTACAAAAGTGAATACAAATCTAGATTTTGTTTTTGATTTTAAATTTTAAAGTGGTTATATATGTTTGGGTTGATGTATAAATGTATAAATCATGTTTGATATTGATTGGTTAAAGATGTTAAGTTTGAGTTTGTATAGATGTGTAAATTGGTATCTGAGTTTGTATGGATGTTTAGTTTTGATTGGAATAGAATTTTCTTCTGTTTTTTTAAAGGTGGAAAGAAGAATATGTATATTGAATAAAAATATAAAAAATTTATGAAAAGAAAGGATAAAAATACCCTTCACGTGAGTTGCATATGTCATGAGACGAAAATAATTAAAGATCGTTATTATTAGGGACCACCAGCGTAACTTGAGCAAACCACAATGATCAACCACGTCAAAAAAAAGTACAAAGACCACATAGAGTAAACAATAGGGACCAACCATATATATATATATATATATATATATATATATATATATATATATATATATATATATATATATATATATATATATATATATATATATATATATATATATATATTTTGTTAAGTTTAATATTCCATAAATATTCATAATAATCTATTATATATCGATCGCTTGATTATATAATCTATGAATATTATTTTTAAGTATATTTTTAGAAAAAATCAATGTGAGTACATGAGTATAAAATTAGTTATATCCAACAATGTCTTAAAAAGTGACACTTAAAGAAATTTTGTAGTATTGATATGTCAAAATCAGTCAACTGTTTGACGGAATAAAAAGTAGACGTGAAATTTATTTTTCAACCAATCAGAATTCAACACATATTTAAAAACATAATTAATTAATATTTTATCACCAAACTTCCAATCAATTTTTAACACATCACTCAACATATTTCCTCCTAAATTTAACACTCACCATTTCATGAGGTTCTTTGACGGACATTGGGGTCAAGGAATACATGTAAAATTTGCAAATCACAAGGATTGTCAAAGCAAGAAAAATAGTACAGGGACTGTACATGAAAGGTGTGCAAACCACATGGACTGCTGGCGTAATCGTGTCCTCAGTATATTAGTAAGTGTATTATTATGACACGTGTCAATGATCTATACGATAGACAAAGTCTCAAAAGCCTAGACATGATAACACTTGTATAATTAAGCTTTGCGTCTGCCCTACTTGATCTTCGTTAGCTTTAAGGTAATTAACCTAACAACTCCTCCATTTTCAATTGGCCATTTGTCATCCATCATTTGTCACGTTGAATACTTACTTTATATTCTATTTATGGCAAGATAACTATAAATATATACTCTCTCCATCCAAATAAATTAAAAAGTGATACGTACACAATTCAAAATTGTTATTTACACAACCTTCATGCTTTATAGTATTGTACTGTAAAACATCATGGTTGTGTATATAACAATTTTAGGTTGTGTACATATCATTACCCGAATAAATTTATATACTATCTAAAAGACAAAATACTATTTCACTATTCATCAATAGTAACCAGAGGTATTTTCGTCATTTCATTTTTTTTTGGTCTCCAACGATAAAAGAAGCAACTTTCGTAAAAGAACCAACCTTTCAATGTTACCAAAAGATGTCGAAAAAAATTCTTTTTTACAAAAAATTCAACTACCTTTTTTTTTTCCCTCAACGATAAAAGAGGCAACTTTCATAAAAGGAACAACCCTTCAATGCTACCAAAAGATGTTGAAAAACATTCTTTTTTACAAAATAGATCAACTAACTTAAAAAAGAAAAGAACGCTAAAAGAAGCAACTTTCGCAAAAGGAACAACCCTTCAATGTTAGAAGTCGAAAAAAATTCTTTTTTACAAAATAGATCAAGATTTTTTTTTAACTCGCATTCAAAACGGAGCCACCGGCGCGAAGCGATGGCTCCACAACTAGTTATTCACTATTCTTTTCCAATTTTCTCAAATTAATTATTCATTTTCAAAAATAAAAAATTAATCTAATGAAGTTTACTATTGTCCCGAATGAATTAATTAAATTACAAAAGCGAGAGGCTTTTCAAATTAATTAATTAAGAGTAAAACTATAGAGATAGAAAAAATACATAAAAAGTACAGTATTTTTTTTAACGGCAAACTTTTATAGATAACAAAGAGCTAGGAAAGAAGTTACAAAGGCTGAAGAAACCACATTCCAATTGAAATTTTGGTGACCCCTATATTTAGCCAAATAAAAGAATACAATTGAATTACATCAAAAATCATGCATTTTTTGAAAGATAAATCGTTAAAAACAATAACGTTTCTGAACCGTCATATCACTCACAAAGAAGTCGCAACTATCGCAATCATCCATTTCTTGCAAGTTCCCGAAGGTTGATAAGCCTCAAACCAAACCATAAAGTTCGACCACGAGTCAAAATGCGGTATATCACAACCTGATCAACGCTGTATCTTTGACCACAACTCCGCTGCTAAACCGCAACCAAAAAACAAGTGATCTCGATGTTCTAACCCTTGGTTACACACCAGGCAATGCTAAAGATTCGATATCAATACAACCGAAGACAAGTGTTTTTTTTTTTTTAAAAAAAATACAGTGTAATAATGACATTTTCTTAAACTGTATATTTTTTGTCAACAATTAATCTGAGACGGAGGGGGAGTATCATTTTGGATAGAAAAAATTACTCCCGTCGTCCTTGAACATATACCGACATCATAGGCGTCGTCCTCAAAGTTTTTTTTTTTTTTTTTTTTTTTGCGTTCGTCGTCACTGAACTTTCATTTAATAACTTGTGTCTTCCTTCTGTTAACTGTCCGTATCTTTCCGTCGTTAACCTCTATCATGTGCCAAACATGTGAGGGCAATTCTGTTATTTTATATCTTTTATAGTTCAAGGACGACCGGCGTAAATAATTTAAATCTTTTATTTTCTTTTTTCTTTTTTCCTTTTTATTTTCTTTTTTCTTTTATATTCTAAAACTCATTTTCTTTTTTCCCTTTTATTTTCTAGATGGTGAAATCCACCACCTTCAACAAAAAATCACCCCGTACAAAAAAATTAAATCTTTAATTAAATATAATTTATACAAAAAAAAAAAAACTTGTACTGTAAATCAACTATCAGAAAATGAAAAACTTCACTTCGATTCTTGTATCAACAAATCGATTGGGGTCACAGATCTAGTTGCTATTTCGATTTTGGGGTTACAGATCTGGATTCAACATCATCATCTCAAATCCTAAGTCTCCAAATCAAAATAATCAAACGAAATATAAAAGTGTAAAGTTGTGTGAATTCATAAGGTGAAACTACCTGAAAAGTCTCAAATCCTAATTCTCCAAATCAAGGATGAATTCATAAAGTCAAACTTCATCTCAAAAAGTCAACTGTATCGATCATGATAAAATTCGTGATGTATGATATGTTTCAGGTTCTGATTTTGATCAATGATTGTTAGACTTTCGATTTGAAGCATATTTTGTAAATGAATCACGTACTAAACCGCAACGGATTTCGTTTGTGAATTTCAAGTTCACTGTGCTTGTTCGTCACGAATTCTGCAAATTTGTTGCAGTTTTAGTCATTGATTCTTCATATTTTATGTTAATCGCTGTTGTTAGAGACTAATACAATGAATTTTAGGCTTCAATTCATTCGATTTGGAGTTTGGAATTCACATTGTGTTCATCAGATGAAAAATGAAATTGCTAAAAAATTATATAGTACTGATTATTATTTGTGGATTTTGTATAGGTATTTTCAAGATGAAATTGCTTTTTGATTTATATTTATGATTTTTATAGTGAAAAAAATGAGAAGCTTAGGTGAAGATGAAACTAGGGTTTGTAAAATATTGGGGATTGGGGATGAAGATGAATATAAGGGAAGAAAGGAAGAAAGAACAGAATTACACCGGTCGTTCTTAAACTTTCAAAGAGAGAAAATGACATAATTGCCCTCACATGTTTGGCACATGCCGAAGGTTAACGGATGAAAGAGACAGACAGTTAACAGAATGACAGCACAAGTTATAAAATGCAAGTTCAGTGAACGAAAAAAAAAAAAAAAAAACTTTGAGGACGACGCCTATGATTTCGAAATATGTTCAAGGACGACAAGAGTAATTTTGTCCTTTGGATAACATGCACTAAAATCGTAGCTTTAATATTTAAGAAATTGGTTACAACAATAAATTACATATTACTATTTGCTATACATATTAATATTAATACATAAATAAATTTACGAATGAAAACTAGAATCTAATTGAAACTTTGTAGCTATTATTAATTTTTATTTTATTTATTCTTAAAGAGGCCATAAAACTTTATTAATTGTTTTTTTTAGCTATTATTATTATCCTATATATTAAAACACATCCAGAATTTCGTCGTTTCAGTTGTTTCAGATTGTCATTTTGAGTTTGCGTTTACACAGGTCCCTCAACTTTGGCTCAATTTACACAACGACCCCTTAAGTTTACATTTTTCAGGGGTTGAAAGTGTAAATATATAATTTTGTTAAAATAAAAGAAACTAATTCCACCCGAATTTTTAACGGACCATATCTTCTCGCTCGGTTCGAGTTAAATTTTTTCGAGACCACCGTTCAACTCGAAATAATTTTACGAGCACAAGGCGACTAACTATACGCGAAATGGACATCGTTAAAAAAACACTAAATATTTCGAGCTATATTTCATACATATACATACATGTATAACAAACAAGCCAACTTATTAGATATATTAGGTACCAAACAACTTATATCCAAATTCGATCGCGCGTTAAATACAACCGCAGCAACGCGCGGTCGAATTTTTTTCTAGTTGTTGCCATTTGAAAATAATGAGGGTTGTTTTAATTTATACGATTGTTGCAAGCAGTGGCGGATCCAGGAAATTTTTTCACCGGGGGCGAAATTTTTTTCTAAAACGTAGAGATTTTTTTTGGCAAAATATGGAGGTTTTGGGGCAAAATATATAATTTTTTGAGCAAAATTTAGAGATTTTTGGGCAAAATACGAAGGTTTTGGAGCAAAATATGGAGGTTTTGGGACAAAATATGAAGGGTTTGGAACAAAAAAAAATTACATCGGGGGCAAAATCGAAAGACCCGAAAAAATTTACACTAAAATTGCAAATCCACCGGGGGCGGGCGACCCACCCTGACCCTTCATAGGTCCGCCACTGGTTGCAAGTATAGATATACAGTAAGCTTCTTCCAATGCCATATCCAAAAGATTTATAAACTATAACTAAACAGTTCAGATTACTTGAAGATCGAAGACTCATAAGACGAGTCGGATTCTTTTGTGCAAGGTTGGATTTCAATCCACACAACATAAATGTGACAACCCGAAAATTTCCAACCAAATTTAAACTTTAATCTTTATATGTTTCCGACACGATAAGCAATATTTGTTAAGTTAAATTTCAAGAATTTTAAACTATGTTCATACATTCATTCAACCTCGACCAAGTTCCAACGATTCACGAACCATTAAACGAATATGATTATATATGTATATGTGTATATATATTATAACTTGAAACGTAAACAAAATATTAGATTAAATACTTTATATGATTGTATCTGTTTCAAAATATTTATCAATGGAATTAGAAGATAAGATCAAATGATTGAATTATCAGATATATTGAATTATGATTACAAGTCTCTGTTGAAAGGCCCGCGTTGATTTGAGAAATCTTTCCATTTTAACAATATTCAGAAAATGGTAAAGTAATTTATAAATAAGAACAAATTGTCAATCATTGAGAACTAGACAAAGGATAGTGGAAGATTGAATCTCATAAAGACTCGATTGATCTATTTAGTTTCAAACGTACAAAAACGTTTTCAGTTTAAAAAGAACTTTATTATTAAAACGTATATAACTTTTATAAATATCTAGAACCACTTTTGACAACTCATTACTTAACTAGTATGATAAAGATAACGATATTTATATTTTATTTTATTAAATATATATAACAATTTAAATTAATATTATATATATTTATACGCGTATTATACGTACATAGTTTTATACTTTTAATATACTTAAACTTTACCTTTACTTTATTATTACTTTACTTTAACTTTAATAATTCACTTTAATAATTCATACTTTAATAATTCACTTTAATAATTCATACTTTAATAATTCACTTTAATAATTCATACTTTAATAATTCACTTTAATAATTCACTTTAATAATTCATACTTTAATAATTCATATTTTAATAATTCACTTTAATAATTCAAAAATCTATCATAAATAGAATTCAATAGGTTTCATTATTTCATAGAAACTTGAAAATATTTTTCTATAAACTCTCTCAATCGATTTACATATATATATTTACTCCGTATTATTTCAAGATATTATTAGTATACATAAAATATTACGACGGAGTGCTGTCCGAGTGATTTCAAAATTGTTTTTCGAGTAGGATAGGATTAAGGAAATTATGGGTTATAGCTATGGAGGTGATTGAGTATGGTTCATGGGTATGCTCGTGAGGTCAATATAGTGTTTATCATTTCTGTTGCGTCTACGTACCTTTCCTGCAATATTGAATCTCAATATTGATGCGTGAGTACTCATAATTTAACTTTTACATACTAATAGTGTATCTCTGACTAGTGCTCGAGTATTTAGGATTATGCATGCTTGTACTTTTGATATTGCCCTTAGACAGGTTAGGTTGAATCTTGAATTAGTTACACTTGCGGTTGAGATAAGGTATAAGATATGCATGTCCTTGGAAAACTAGCAAAAAATTAATAACTTTTCCTTTAGATATCGAATGGTTTCGATGAACGGATTAGAAGTTATAATCAATTGAATTTTCGATATTTTTATTAAAAATGATTATTATTATCTTCGTTTTTATCGTCGTTCTAGTTTTATCTTATTATTATCATTATTATTATCTTTATCAATAAAATGGATTTATCATTAAAAATTGTTATTTTTTTTATTATTACTATCGTTATTATCGTTAAAGTTATAATTAGTATTATTATTATTATTATCAAATTATTATTATTATTATTATTATTATTATTATTATTATTATTATTATTATTATTATTATTATTATTAGTATTATTATTATTATTATTATTATCATTATTAATATATATATCATTATTTAAAAATGGTTATTGTTATTGTTATTATTATTATTACTATATTATCATTAAGATAATTATTAGTATTATCATTAATAATGTTATAGTAACTATCATTATTAATATTAGTGTAATTAAAATAAATATTTGTAACACCTAATTATTTTGATTACTATTATTATCATTATTATGAACACGATATAAAAGACGATTAAAAGCTATTAAACGAAATGATTAGGAAATAATGAGTAAGAGTATCATGATAAAATTAAAATATTATAAGATATTGATTTAGATAAAATTATCGTTCTTATTATTTTTATCATTACTATTATTATTAAAAGTATCGTTAGTATTAAAACTATCATTTTAACAAAAATTATCATTTTAATAGAAATGTCATTGTTACTATAAAATATCATTATTATTATTATTTTAAATAGAATTATTATTTTAAAGATAATATTAAAAATTATCGTAAATATTAAAGTTATCATAATTAGAATTATCGTTTATCATAATGTCATCTTAGTAATTATAAATATTGATATTTTTATAATAATAATTATTATTACAAAATAATACAACTTTTACTTACTATCATTATAGATATTATTTTATCAAATAAATATGTGATACAAACATATTTTACTACGTGCAATAACTTACTTTAATAATACCTATCATATTATCTTTATGATATTAAATGAACCCTATAAATTTTATTACTTAATATATATAAAAGTATATTTTATTATATAAATTTAATATAAAATTTTATTTATTAATAAATAAATTATATTATTTACTCTAATAAATCTTTTAAAAATATTTAAAAATATAAAACGACGATATTTAAACTATATATTAATCATGTATAGATTTTTGGAAATTATTTTGAGTCAAATTTACTTTTGTTGACTTTTGCATATTAGTCTCGAGCATTAGGATTGTGGTACACTATGACTTGACCTAATTTGTTAGACAAATATTGACCAACACATAAATATATATATATATATATATATATATATATATATATATATATATATATATATATATATATATTTAATTTAGGTTCATGAATCTGAGGCCAACCTTGCACTTGTTCAATGACGTTATATGTATTTTTACTACGAAATACAGTATGGTGAGTTTCATTTGCCTTTTTACCCTTTATATTTTTGGGACTGAGAATACATGCGCTTTTATAAATGTTTGACGAAATAGACACAAGTAATTGAAACTACATTCTATGGTTGAATTATCGAAATCGAATATGCCCCTTTTTATTAAAGTCTGGTAATCTAAGAATTAGGGAACAGACACCCTAATTGACGCGAATCCTAAAGATAGATCTATTGGGCCTAACAAACCCCATCCAAAGTACCGGATGCTTTAGTACTTCGAAATTTATCATGTCCGAAGGAGGATCCTGGAATGATAGGGTATATTCTTATATGTATCTAGTTAATGTCGGTTACCAGGTGTTCACCATATGAATGATTATTTTTGTCTCTATGCATGAGACGTATATTTATGAGAACTGGAAATGAAATTCTTGTGGTCTATTAAAATGATGGAAATAAATGATTATGATAAACTAATGAACTCACCAACCTTTTGGTTGATACTTTAAAGCATGTTTATTCTCAGGTGTTAAAGAAATCTTCCGCTGTGCATTTGCTCATTTTAAAGATATTACTTGGAGTCTTTCATAGCATATTTCGAAGAACGTTGCATTCGAGTCATTGAGTTCATCAAAGATTATTATTAAATCAATTTATAGTTGGATAGTGGATATTATGAAATGGTATGCATGCCTGTCGATTTTCGATGTAAAGAAAGTTTGTCTTTTAAACACGAATGCAATGTTTGTAAAATGTATCATATAGAGGTCAAATACCTCGCAATGTAATCAACTATTGTGAATCGTTTATAATGTATATGAACGGGTCCTTTCAGTTGGTATCAGAGCGGTGGTCTTAGCGAACCAGGTCTGCATTAGTGTGTCTAACTGATAAGTCGATAGGATGCATTAGTGAGTCTGGACTTCGATCGTGTCTGTATGTCAAAAGTTTTGCTTATCATTTTGTGTCGAAAATTAACTACTTATCATCCTCAGGAAATTACCTGCTTATCATTTTTAGTCTAAGACACGTCTTGCTGCACTGATTGCATGAATAGTGTATAGACAAAAATTCATATCTTAGCATATCTGCTAAATTATATCTTATCGTATCTGTTACTTAAAACTTTGCCTGACATATCCCGCAAAGTCCTCCGTAATCTAAAAAATCTTTTGATCTATATATATATATATATATATATATATATATATATATATATATATATATATATATTCTACGTAATTAGAATACCATCCGTTAGCCAAAATCATTTCATATCAAAAAAAAAAAAATCCTTTATCCAATCGTACGAAATGGAATTCGTCATCAGTTCAAGTCACTCAGATTCCGAAATGGAATCCTATTCAAGCTCCGAAAGCAGTGTGACCGGAATAGATCAACCAATCAGTCATCACCTATTCTGGATAAATTGGGGATGGGTTCGTAGCCTCCTCAATCATTGGAGACAAGAAGAAGGTGATCCCTTCCATCCACCACATTGCCCTCTTGACGAAGAACCTGAAGCACTTACCGGCGAACCTGTCCGAAACACCATTTTCTCACTCATTTCCAGAGTATCTCGTCACGATTATATATTACATCAAATTTTAGATTTTATTTATCCGCTCGTCCGAACCGACAATCACCCCGGTGTAATAGAAGAAGTCAACAAGCTTCGCGCTCGGGTAGTGGCTTTGGAGAATATGGTGCAGAGATTACAAACACCAGCAGCAGCATCAGCAGCATAACCATTACCACCATCACAACGCCAAGAGTACCATTACCACCTCCAACCACAACCGCGTCGTAAACCTCAACTTCACAATTTGTCCCATGAGCATCAACGTCATACGCACCATAGATACCAAGGAGTACCAACAACAATAACTAACGAAGTATTAATTCATAACTTCATTGGAGAAACATTTCGCGGCGATTATGTAATCTCTAAAGTCTTAGAGATTATCTAATCTAGCCCTAACCATAAATCAGTTAAGCGAACCAAAATGATAGAAGGAAGAGTAGAAACCCTGACAAAAATGGTGTGTGATTAACAAGCTAAACTTGCTTTACCAACAGCATCAACAGTACCGTCAGCGTTACCAGCATCGTCAGTACAGTCAACATCCTAATCAATAACACCGATAACATCACAAACTCCGTCAGTTCAAGAATCACTGTGGACATCATTACGAATCAATAACGTGTATATTGTATCAACGAGTTATGAAGAATTAACTCATTCCCTCTGAAGAAATTATATGTATATTATATATATATTATATATTATATATATATATATATATATATATATATATATATATATATATATATATATATATATATATATTTTTTTTTTTTGAAATAAATCTTTCTGTGCTAAGCTATTGTGTGTGAATCTTAACTACTCGGTTAATTCATATTACAAATATGCAATAATGTACGTCCTTCGGCCGCAACTTAACCAGTGTTAACTACAATCTCTGTCGCAATTCAACAAATTCCAATTCATAATAAATCAAGTATATATTTGATTTTACACTTTCATCATCGATGTACCCGAAACTTTTCAGATAACATCATTCGTACTTTGCGAAATTCACAAGAATTCCACGAACCGAACATCATACATCAACAAATAACGAAGTATTGATTCATAATTTCAATGTTATTAAAGAAATATTGCGTAAAAGTTATGTACTTTTTAAAGCCTTTAGGGATTATTCAATTCTAGTTTTAACCGTAAATCAAATGAGTTTAATTTAACATTAACTCATTAAATCTATGTTACATCTGAAGAAAATATACATATATATATTTTCATAAAGACTGTAATAAAATTCTTTTGTACAAAATATTAATTGTGAAATTTTTTTTAACGGGTAGGTAATACCCGAGAGATATATAAATTCACAAGTAATATGTTACATTCTTCGAATCTGATTCAGCAAATCATCCATTATACTCCCTACTTTCACAACAATATACATTCTTATATAGAAATCAAAATAACCATACTCATTCAAAATTTAATTACATATTCTGATTTTGAAATCTCAAAATTCAACTTGAGATATGACTAAAATCATCACTCTTAGATCCTTACATCTTTCACAAGCTATATTTTGACTTCAAAACTGTGTTAGAACATCAAATGTATGTTAACAATTACAATCTGTGTTCGAACCCTTCGAAAATTTCTGAAGACACTTCGAATGATGAGCAATCGAGAAGATCCAACCACATGTTACCCACAGTTATGTACCCGAAAAACTCTTGAAACCAAAGTAAAAGTTTAAACAACGTATCCGCGTCAGATTCTTTGGCATTTATTAGCAAAAATAACTTTGCGACTCCTATTCAAAGTAGCCAGTTTTGTCACAGCTCCAGCAAGTCAACTTTGACTTTTCAGTCAGACTAACCTTATTATAACCTTGAGATATACACCATCGTTACCAGGGAACCTTTTACATTCTACCACATTATTAGCAGATGTACCAACAACTTCATTACCCTTTGACTTTAGCCTCTCCAAAAAGTCATTATAATTATTTATTGAAACCCCATCATTTACTCATTCGCATCTTGTAATGAGAATTGCCATACGAATCATTGGGAATTAGCAATCAGTATTTTGAAATCTCGCAACATGTCTACGCCAACAGTTATATGTGTATATATAATGTCTATCTTCTGGACTTAATTTGAATGTGAAGTTTCTGAAAAATACTCCGAACTACGAATTGGTTCTCCGTAAATGGAAAAAGAAATGCTGATAAAGCAGCAAAAACTATAAATGACTTTAAACGGTAAAAGCTGGATGATAATGATGAAGTGTGCTGGCAAAGCGCAGAAAAAGAGAAGTTTTGGAACTGGAAAACGGATTGAGCAAAGTAGGAAGGAGGCTGTGGACAAATTACAAAGACTGAACCTGACTTCAAAGGATCCAAATGATTCAGTACCTGCTGAAGTCATTAACGAATACCTTGCTCCTGACTATAAACCCCTGTGGACAATATTCTTCATCATCCTCTGATATTAGAAATTCTAAAATATCATCATATCTTTCATTATAAATATCCTCCATATTTCTGAAGATATTTTCTTAATTTTTCTTATTTGAAATCATTTACCTCTTCGCGCTATCTGTATTACATCATAAAAGAAACTATTTTAGTTTCTAAATTCTGAAACATTCAAGTTTAAAATAGGAATATTTTGAAGTAGTGTTGGGAACTGAAGCATGAATTAGTATAATATAATGACACTTGATCAATGTGATTATATTACAGTAAGTCATGCTGAGTTTCTAAATGGAACGTGATGATTCACAGATCATAACATCATCATGTGACATGTTATACGACTCTTGTATTCTATTTAACCTCTAAAATATCAAGAAAATATTTCTTGATGATTCGGCCTTTTCCAAGGTATTCTAGTAATTTGACAAGTCAAGATCGTGCCATTACAATTTCCTTCCTAGAACATTAACAATGTTCATTCCGAAATTCATATCTGTGAATTCTGGACCATTACAAGCGGTGCTTAATCGCAAGAAGAAGAAACGAAAGGACAAAACTCCGAAATAGAAAGTGGGGTATAAATTGCAGTAAATAAAAGAGAGCATTAACTGTGAATGATAATGATTATAGAAGACAGAAGCAGAGACTTTGAAATATAAGGGAACATATAAAGCTCAACGACAAACCAGAAATTATAAACCATATATATCGATGCATATAAAGACACGGGAGAACTAGAAACACTATAAACCCAAGAGTATAGTAGAAGTAAATAGATTCTTCCGGCGGTAGATGAAAAAGAAGAATGACCGATATGAAAGTTAGAAGTATATCGAGAATTAGAACTGGATGGAGCATATTGATGAATACTTTAAAATATGAGTTGAGGGGGAAAGAATAGAAGGTGATGAAACATGACTAGGAACTTAGAAATCAACAGAGTTAACTCACACAATGGCGGAACAATGAATCAAACCCTCTAGTGAATAGGTTAAGTTTTTTTTTTTTTTGATTAATTTAGTCAAACCACAACTAAATCAAGTGTGATTAGATCAACACCTAGAGCTATTATTCACCACCTGGGTGATTTGGACTGAGAGATAATCGGAGGAGCTCACTAGATCTGAGTGTGTGTAACAAATGAGAGGCTTAACCTAAAATGAAGAACATAAGACTTTATATACCCCTGCTGTTGACTCACCCATACGATTCATTCATCACACTTACGAATTGGCTTCATCAGCCGTACGGGTGATCACTCACTCGTGTCTTCTCATTTAGGTTGTAATTGTGACTTAGCTCAGCATCAACCGTGCGTATGAGCCTGTCAGCCGTACTAGTGAGGCTTCACTCATACGTCTGACTAAGTCTAACATAGTCAAACATCTAAATCTCGTTCCTGCAGTTCCTGTAACCACATACAAACACGGATAGGATAATAACGAGCAATCATGGTGGCCTGTAAACTGATGTACCTGCAATGGACGTGGGTAGATGTCTAAGGACTTGCATAAAATGCATCAACAGAAGGTGTGAGTTGTAAGGAAACGAATGAGGTGAATTTATAAGAAAATCTCCGACAGAACAATTAAAATGGACGATCGCATTTAAAGCGGATCCTAATTCCCTTGTTTACCGGAGAGTCAAATCTTATTAAGAAGATTTTCTTCAAATCCCTTGAAATATGAGAATCAATCATATCTACGTCAAATGATAAGATGAATATACACTTACTCATTTCACTCTTCTATGTTAGCTTCATTCGTACTCTTCATATAAATGAATTGTTTATCCAAATTATTCGCTGATGATAAAACTCTAATTTTCAGCCCGTATGCATCATGAAAACATACTTACTATCATTCACGACCTTTCCACTCAAATTTCGGGACGAAATTTCTTTAACGGGTAGGTACTGTGACAACCCGAAAATTTCCAACCAAATTTAAACTTTAATCTTTATATGTTTCCGACACGATAAGCAATATTTGTTAAGTTAAATTTCAAGAATTTTAAACTATGTTCATACATTCATTCAACCTCGACCAAGTTCCAACGATTCACGAACCATTAAACGAATATGATTATATATGTATATGTGTATATATATTATAACTTGAAACGTAAACAAAATATTAGATTAAATACTTTATATGATTGTATCTGTTTCAAAATATTTATCAATGGAATTAGAAGATAAGATCAAATGATTGAATTATCAGATATATTGAATTATGATTACAAGTCTCTGTTGAAAGGCCCGCGTTGATGTGAGAAATCTTTCCATTTTAACAATATTCAGAAAATGGTAAAGTGATTTATAAATAAGAACAAATTTTCAATCATTGAGAACTAGACAAAGGATAGTGGAAGATTGAATCTCATAAAGACTCGATTGATCTATTTAGTTTCAAACGTACAAAAACGTTTTTAGTTTAAAAAGAACTTTATTATTAAAACGTATATAACTTTTATAAATATCTAGAACCACTTTTGACAACTCATTACTTAACTAGTATGATAAAGATAACGATATTTATATTTTATTTTATTAAATATATATAACGATTTAAATTAATATTATATATATTTATACGCGTATTATACGTACATAGTTTTATACTTTTAATATACTTAAACTTTACCTTTACTTTATTTTTACTTTACTTTAACTTTAATAATTCATACTTTAATAATTCACTTTAATAATTCATACTTTAATAATTCACTTTAATAATTCATACTTTAATAATTCATACTTTAATAATTCACTTTAATAATTCAAAAATATATTATAAATAGAATTCAATAGGTTTCATTATTTCATAGAAACTTGAAAATATTTTTCTATAAACTCTCTCAATCGATTTACATATATATATTTACTCCGTATTATTTCAAGATATTATTAGTATACATAAAATATTACGACGGAGTGCTGTCCGAGTGATTTCAAAATTGTTTTTCGAGTAGGATAGGATTAAGGAAATTGTGGGTTATAGCTATGGAGGTGATTGAGTATGGTTCATGGGTATGCTCGTGAGGTCAATATAGTGTTTATCATTTCCGTTGCGTCTACGTACCTTTCCTGCAATATTGAATCTCAATATTGATACGTGAGTACTCATAATTTAACTTTTACATACTAATAGTGTATCCCTGACTAGTGCTCGAGTATTTAGGATTATGCATGCTTGTACTTTTGATATTGCCCTTAGACAGGTTAGGTTGAATCTTGAATTAGTTACACTTGCGGTTGAGATAAGGTATAAGATATGCATGTCCTTGGAAAGCTAGCGAAAAATTAATAACTTTTCCTTTAGATATCGAATGGTTTCGATGAACGGATTAGAAGTTATAATCAATTGAATTTTCAATATTTTTATTAAAAATGATTATTATTATCGTCGTTTTTATCGTCGTTCTAGTTTTATCTTATTATTATCATTATTATTATCTTTATCAATAAAATGGATTTATCATTAAAAATTGTTATTTTTTTTATTATTACTATCGTTATTATCGTTAAAGTTATAATTAGTATTATTATTATTATCCAATTATTATTATTATTATTATTATTATTATTAGTATTATTATTATTATTATTATTATCATTATTAATATATATATCATTATTTAAAAATGGTTATTGTTATTGTTATTATTATTATTACTATATTATCATTAAGATAATTATTAGTATTATCATTAATAATGTTATAGTAACTATCATTATTAATATTAGTGTAATTAAAATAAATATTTGTAACACCTAATTATTTTGATTATTATTATTATCATTATTATGAACACGATATAAAAGACGATTAAAAGCTATTAAACGAAATGATTAGGAAATAATGAGTAAGAGTATCATGATAAAATTAAAATATTATAAGATATTGATTTAGATAAAATTATCGTTCTTATTATTTTTATCATTACTATTATTATTAAAAGTATCGTTAGTATTAAAACTATCATTTTAACAAAAATTATCATTTTAATAGAAATGTCATTGTTACTATAAAATATCATTATTATTATTATTTTAAATAGAATTATTATTTTAAAGATAATATTAAAAATTATCGTAAATATTAAAGTTATCATAATTAGAATTATCGTTTATCATAATGTCATCTTAGTAATTATAAATATTGATATTTTTATAATAATAATTATTATTACAAAATAATACAACTTTTACTTACTATCATTATAGATATTATTTTATCAAATAAATATGTGATACAAACATATTTTACTACGTGTAATAACTTACTTTAATAATACCTATCATATTATCTTTATGATATTAAATGAACCCTATAAATTTTATTACTTAATATATATAAAAGTATATTTTATTATATAAATTTAATATAAAATTTTATTTATTAATAAATAAATTTTATTATTTACTCTAATAAATCTTTTAAAAATATTTAAAAATATAAAACGACGATATTTAAACTATATATTTATCATGTATAGATTTTTGGAAATTATTTTGAGTCAAATTTACTTTTGTTGACTTTTGCATATTAGTCTCGAGCATTAGGATTGTGGTACACTATGACTTGACCTAATTTGTTAGACAAATATTGACCAACACATAAATATATATATATATATATTTAATTTAGGTTCATGAATCCGAGGTCAACCTTGCACTTGTTCAATGACGTTATATGTATTTTTACTACGAAATACAGTATGGTGAGTTTCATTTACCTTTTTACCCTTTATATTTTTAGGACTGAGAATACATGCGCTTTTATAAATGTTTGACGAAATAGACACAAGTAATTGAAACTACATTCTATGGTTGAATTATTGAAATCGAATATGCCCCTTTTTATTAAAGTCTGGTAATCTAAGAATTAGGGAACAGACACCCTAATTGACGCGAATCCTAAAGATAGATCTATTGGGCCTAACAAACCCCATCCAAAGTACCGGATGCTTTAGTACTTCGAAATTTATATCATGTCCGAAGGAGGATCCCGGAATGATAGGGGATATTCTTATATGTATCTAGTTAATGTCGGTTACCAGGTGTTCACCATATGAATGATTATTTTTGTCTCTATGCATGAGACGTATATTTATGAGAACTGGAAATGAAATTCTTGTGGTCTATTAAAATGATGGAAATAAATGATTATGATAAACTAATGAACTCACCAACCTTTTGGTTGATACTTTAAAGCATGTTTATTCTCAGGTGTTAAAGAAATCTTTCGCTGTGCATTTGCTCATTTTAAAGATATTACTTGGAGTCTTTCATAGCATATTTCGAAGAACGTTGCATTCGAGTCATTGAGTTCATCAAAGATTATTATTAAATCAATTTATAGTTGGATAGTGGATATTATGAAATGGTATGCATGCCTGTCAATTTTCGATGTAAAGAAAGTTTGTCTTTTAAAAACGAATGCAATGTTTGTAAAATGTATCATATAGAGGTCAAATACCTCGCAATGTAATCAACTATTGTGAATCGTTTATAATGTATATGAACGGGTCCTTTCAATAAAACCAAGAATAACATGGTAAATATAGCTTCCAAAGTTTTGATGACCAAATCACAGCATGTACAGTTAAGAACGACATAAGTATAGTTATATCAAATATACATATATACTTCAACAAAAACATCATATATTTATATAATTTTTATAATAATAGTTCTAAGGGTTGTATTTTATGAAATTTAAACATGCTTAAATTGCGTGTAGAAAGAAATGGTCAGTTATTTTGTCCCTGCAAATAACTTCATTCAACTACTTAAATGTATTATTAATTTTTACATATTTTTGATTCTTAGACTATTAGAAAACTTCATTCATATATATATATATATATATATATATATATATATATATATATATATATATATATATATATATAGTAAAGGGATCTAGAGAAAACTAAGAGTGAGAGCGAACCCATAGATTTCACAGATTGAGCTTAAACTGCACACGGATTGGCTCAATCTGCACCCAGATTGACTCAATCTACAGCTAGATTGGCTCAATATGCACTATAGATTGAGTTTAGTGTGTGAGTTCCCTCAGTTCTCTCTTGCCTTTGGTTCTCTCTGGATCCTCACCATATATATATATATATATATATATATATATATATATATATATATATATATATATATATAGCTACTTTA